>NW_027094093.1:23425020-25825020 GCF_029207755.1 Chamaea fasciata
GACCAAGGCCCAGGCAGCAGCATCCAGGGCACAGAACACTCCAAATCCAACACATCTCCAGCACAGAGCAGCAGCTCTCTCTCAGGGCATCAATCCCCTCTGCAACAGGTCTGCAGGGCAGCAGGGATTAAGGCAGCTGCTTTTCCCCTGGCTCAGCCTCAGGATGTGTCACCACTGGGAGGGGATTGGCTCAGATCTGTGTGGTGTCCTGTCCCGCTGGTGCAGGCTGCAGCCCCTCTAGCTGGTGGAGGATTTCATTTATGCTGGGTCTCTCCTGGAGATTCACTGTCATCATGGAGAAGAGCAGGCGTTGCAAGGCAGCCGAGTACCTAGAAGAAAGACAGCAAGGGGAGGATCCATGTGATGCACAGGACAGGGGGCCACCCAGGAAGAGGGTCACTCTCCCCAGCCCCTCACCTGGGTGTGGAGGGCAACGTGAGGGGGTTCTGAACCGCCAGAGCCACACTGTCACCCTTCTGGAAGACAGCATCATAGGGGCCCTCTCCAAACATCATGCAGTACAGTACACAGCCTAAGGACTGGAGCATGGTGGTGTTAGTGCAGCCCTGCAGCAGTGGGGCGGGGGGGCCAGAGGGCTGGATCCTTACCCAGATATCCGTACGCTCATCTATGATGCACTGGCTCGGCACTGTGAAGAGCTCAGGGGCACGGTAGGAGATGGTGCAGCGCTGGGCAGCCCAGTCCTGCAGAGAGGAAGATAGAGATGAAGGGACTGGAGCAGGGACAGGCTTGTGGGGTGACATCCCAGGCCACCCACCTGCACAGCCATGGCCTCCCGAGAGCTGTTGACTTCGATGCGAGCTTGGTTCATGGAGCCCAGGTCCATCAGCACAGGCTGGTCATCCTCATCCAGCAGCACATTGGTGGGCTTGAGGTCCCTGTGGGGACAGACATCACTGAATGCCCACTGGGGCCCCTGCCAATCCCCCCAGCCAGTGCTGCCACCCCTCACCTGTGTGCATAGCCCTTGCTGTGGATGGCTTGCAGCCCACGGCAGATCCCATGGAGGATGTGGAGGATCCGCTGCTCTGGCATGAAGGTCCCTTTCTCTCGCAGTGCTTCCACCTCTCTCCAGAGGGTTCCCCCCTGGCAAACACAAGCAGCTGGTCACCACTGCTGCTCCTGGGGTGGTGGGGCAGCCAGGAAAGCCCCCCTCACCTTCACATAGGGCAGGAGAAGCCAGGCCTCGTGCTTGGCACCCTTCTCCACCATGCAGTGGGCCACCAGGCGCAGGATGTTGGGGTGGTCGAAGAGGCCGTGCATCTCCACCTCGTGCAGGGCAGCCTGGCGGTCTTCCTTGTCGTGGCACAGGATGCGCTTCAGGGCATAGAAGCGCCCATCCCGCAGCCCCTCCACCAGGTCCACATAGCTGAAGCCCCTGCAGGGAGTCAAGAATAGCATGGGCTGGGGGCTGTGACATCCATGCTGGGGCCTTGTGCCTAGTCTCACCTATGAGCACTCAGGGGAGGGGGACAGAGAGCAGCATGAATTCCCCAGATATGCACATCCCCCCACCTCGCAGGATCCCGCCAGGAACCCAAAGCATCCCCTCTCTGTGTGAACAGCCCCACTGACCCAATCATCCCCACTGCCACGGCTCCAAGCACCCACTTCTGCGAATGACCAACCCCTCCGTGTCACTCAGCATGAGACTCATCTGTCAGGCACAAGCACCCCCTATGCTGAAGCATCATCCCTCACCAAGCCCAGGTACTTGCCCAAGCCCCAAGATGACCTGAGCTCAAGCATCTCCCCACCCTGCCCGAACATCCCGTACCTGAGTGCCACCCCCATGCCCAAGCATGTCCTCATGCACAATCACCCGCCATGCCTAAGCATCTCCCCATGCCAGAGCATCACCCCAATGCCGAATCACCTCCCACGCACAATCACCCCCGCGCTCAAGCATGCTCCCCACACCCAAGCACAGTCGCCTTGTACAAGCACTCCCAGGCCCGCGCATCTCCCATGCCCGAGCATCCTCCATACACAAGCACTCCCGTGCCCAAGCAACCCCCCCATGCCCGAGCACGCCCTCGGTCCGAGAACCCCCTTGCCCGAGCATCCCTCCCGGAGCACGGGTACCCCCCGCCCGAGCCCGCCGCGCCCCAGCCCGCCGCGCACCCCTCTGCCAGGCGGTGGAGCAGGAGGTACCGCGCTCCCCCCAGGCTGACGGTGCCGCGGGAGCAGACGCACAGCGTCTGCCCCATCGCCCGTCCGCGTCATCGCCCGCCGCCGCGCGTCACCCGCCGCGTCACCCGGCAGGCGGGGCGCCGCCGCCTCCCGCAGCCTGGTCCCGCGGCGGTCGGGATGTGCGATCCCTCCTCTTTGCAGCGGGCTCGTCCTGTCCTGCAGCACCTCCTGACACCCCTGTCACCAGCTCTGTCACCAGCTCTAGCACTTGGCCCGGGGGCGTTTTCCTTTCCCTCATCCAGCAGCAACCCTCCGATCAGAGCTACAGCCCAGCTTTCCATCACAACTTCTCTGATGGAACAGCGGGCTGAGCAAAGCGGAAGGGTGATACTTTTGTTATACGCCTGGTGGTGATACTTTTATGAGGCTCCTTTCCCCCTCACTTTGATTGTCACCATCCCACTGGGCCCAGGGGTGTGCCCGCCGGCCGGAGCTGGCTCGGGCGGGGTTGTGCCGTCTGCATCCCCTGCTGGGGTGGGCTTTGCGGAGGCTGATGCGCGACTGGCCAGACGTGGAGGGTCGGAGCCGCCCACCCATTTCCCATGGTCCCGCCCTAGCTGTTGCAGCTGCCTGCACTTGGGACCGGGAGAAGGAAGCGCCGGGTACTGGCCAACATCCTTCTCGGATCACATGATGATGATGGCCACGTCCACCTTCGTCCCCTGTCCCGGGCCTGCCGAGCACCCGGCGACGATGGGGCTGCCGGCTCTCGCCCTGCTGCTGGCAGCGGGGCTCCTGCACACGCAGGTTAGCAATCAAGGGTGGAAAGTCTGGGAGAAGCGCATAGGACTGAGCTGTGGAGGAGCCCGTGGGACGCCTCCGGAATCTGTCTTACTTCCCGATCCGTCTCCCTTCTCGTCATGGTATAGCTCCCTCCTGCAGCAATCCAATGTCCTCGCTTGCATTCCCAGCTCCTTCCCTGCCCTCGCAGCACCCACCCCAGCAGCACTCGTCCCCGCAAATGCCCCCAGCTCAGCCGCCGGGTGTTTTATTAGCGGGGAGGCTCAGCTCCTGCTCTCCCAGAAGGACAGTTTGGTACCCAGACTTCGGGGGAGGGCTCCTCCAAGAACCAGCCCCATCAGTGACTGCCTCAGGAAGCATAGGAAGGGATGGCTGGGCTCGGGGAGATTCTGCAGCCCTCCAGCTCTGCCCCTTTCTTGCAGGCCTTCCCTTCGGCACGCTCCTTCCAGCTGGACTATGAAAATAACTGCTTCCGCAAGGACGGTGCCCTTTTCCGCTACATCTCAGGCAGCATCCATTACGCCCGCGTCCCGCGCCCTGCCTGGAGGGACCGGCTGCTCAAGATGTACATGAGCGGACTCAGCACTGTGCAGGTGTAAGCCATGGCGGTAGCCCTGACAGTGTACAGCCCACAGCCACCACGGGGTTTCTGGGATCAGTAGGAACAGAGACAAGGGTGTTTGTCTGACCACAGGGAGCAAGGAACAACACTTGCACTTGTCTGTGACCCTCCAGGTCACCCCTGCCACACACAAGCATGAGTGTGAGCTAGTTCCAGTCCAGCCTGAGTTGCCACACTCAGGCTGCAGGCCAACTCCCAGAAGCAGAGGGACCAGCTGGTGGGATGGTTCCCTGTCATGCTGGGGTGTCCTTGGCCCCTGCGTGCTGATCTTTCCTCTCACCCCAGCTACGTCCCCTGGAACTACCATGAGACACTGCCAGGAGTTTATGACTTCAGTGGGAACCGGGATGTGGAAGCCTTCCTGGACCTGACAGCTGAGCTGGGACTTCTGGTGATCCTGCGGCCAGGGCCCTACATCTGTGCAGAGTGGGAGATGGTGAGCCCCAGGCACCAGCCTGGCACAGGTGGTCTGACAAGGGCACAGTAGGGTTGGCCCTTCTGGCTGTCCCACTGACTCCAGTGCCATACCCACTGTGCCCAGGCTCCTGCCCCACAGGCCACATGCTGTGCTGGTGACAAGCACTAGCATTGCACTGGCTGATTTCAGCTCTGTGCAGGCTCAGGCTGCTGAGCAGTTTCTCTGCCTCCCTCTCTGCCATGTGTGTTTCTCCAGGGTGGCTTGCCTGCCTGGCTGCTGTGGAAACCAGATAGCAACCTGCGCACTTCCAACCCTGGTAAGGCTCAGCACAGGACTCTGGCCACCATGTCCTTACAGTCTGGTGCCAGTTCTGGCATTGTCTCCACACACCTGCCAGCTCTGCCTGCGTGGTCTTTCCCATCATCATCCATCCTTTGAGAGGCCCATAGTTGGTACCGCACCTCCAGTTCCCCATCTCGCCTGATCCTGCCCCGCCTGCTGTGTCTTCCTCCTGGCAGGCTGGCTGCATATGGGCTGGGGTGGATGCTGCAGCTGGCCCCTGCCCTGCCTCTGTCCCTCCAGCCTACCTGGCAGCTGTGGACTCCTGGCTCCATATCCTGCTGCCCAAGATCAAGCCACGCCTCTACCAGCAGGGAGGGAACATCATCAGTGTGCAGGTAAGGTGCTGTGAGGCCCAGCCCCGTGCCCCACTCTGTGTCATCTTTGGATGTGCCCCAAAAAGCCACCAGTATCCCCTACACAATGACCTTACCCAGAAAAGCTCATATAAATCCCTCCCAACTTCTTGACCTGGATCTAAATCCAAGGGCTGGAAATCTGAGGTACTTGCCATCACCACAGCTGTGGTTTGAGGGATGCTGACAGAGCTGGAGCTCGTGGTGGGACTGGAAGGTTATGCTCAGGACCCACCTGGGGGTTGTCAGAACATCTGGTGATGTCCAGAGGAAAGCGGGGAGGTTGGCGCTCATCCCAGTGGGCAGTGGCACCTGTCTGCAGCCCTGCCATGTGCATACTGTGTACCAGTCCCTGCCCTGCTTGCAGGTGGAGAATGAATATGGGAGCTACTATGCCTGTGACTCTGGATACCTACGGCACCTGCTGGGCTCCTTTCGGGCACTGCTGGGGAGCGAGGTGCTGCTCTTCACCACCGACAGCGCACGGGCGGAGGAGCTGCGCTATGGCACGCTGCAGGGGCTCTATGCCACCGTTGACTTTGGCCCAGGTATCCCTGTGGGGAGGAGGAGGAGAGAGGATGTGGGTCCCTTCTCTGTCCTGCTCAAACCTCCCTCTCTCCACCTCCACAGGATCTAATGTGACAGAGGCATTTGGTGCCCAGCGTCGTGTGGAACCCAAAGGGCCCCTGGTGAGTTTGGCATGGGTGCTGTGGGGGGACTGACCCGTGTCAGCCTTGAGGAGGCAGAGGCATCAGGCAGTGAGGCAAAGAGGGGTGCTGGGCCCAGGCTGCAGGTGACAATCCCTTTCTCCTCCAGGTAAACTCTGAGTACTACACAGGTTGGCTGGACTACTGGGGCGAGGCACATGCCAGCACCAGTGCCGCGTGGGTGGCCCGGGGGCTGGAGGACATGCTGCAGCTGGGAGCCAGCATCAACATGCAAGTAGCCGGCTGGCAGAGGGCACAGCCACCAGGGGAGTGGGCATCACCTCTTGCCTTCATCCCACAGGGATCAGGCCAGCAGGGACTGTGGGTGCCAGAGGGGAGGGGCAGTGCCTGGTGAGCCCCTGCTGGGTCTCTGGGTTGCTGACCAGGCTCTCTGGGGTGTATCATAGGTACATGTTCCATGGAGGGACGAATTTTGCCTACTGGAGTGGTGAGTAGAGCATTTCCCTAGGGAGGGAGGGGGACACTGCAGGGCTGGGGGGGCTTTCCTTGGCCATCCCTGAGAAGCCTGCTTCAGGCTCTTGTTCTGTCCCATGGGGCAGGTTGACACATAGCCAAGGGCCCTTGAACCCAAGCTTGTCTTCTCCTAGGGACTCCTTTCATGCCTATGCAGGGGCTCACAGTTCTGGGTCATGCCCCCCACATTGCACTGCAGCCAGCCTGGGGCTGGGCTCCGTGCCCTGGGCTGTGCCAGAGACCCTTCCTCCAGCTCACATCACTTCCTTGGCCAGGTGCTGACTACAAGGACCAGTACAAACCAGTGACCACCAGCTATGACTATGATGCCCCCCTCTCGGAGGCAGGAGACCCCACTGAGAAGCTGTTTGCCATTCGCACGGTCATCAGCAAGGTAATGAACGTGGCAGAAATAAGGGGACAGTACTGGGCTCGGCTGCTTGAGTACCAGTAGAGCAAGGGACATCTCCCTGCCTGCCATGGGGGGCAGCTGATAGTCTGCTGTTCAGTTCCAGCCTCTGCCAGTTGGTCCGATGCCACCTGCGACCCCCAAGTATGCCTATGGCTGGGTGGCCCTGCAGAAGGTGAGTGCCTATCCCAAAGGCTGTAGTGCCCCAACGTGACACTGCTCAACTGCCCAGCACCCATCCCTCTCTTTGCAGTATGCTGACCTCCTGGATGTCTTGGATGTGCTGTGCCCCTCTGGGCCCATCCAGAGCCAGTTCCCTCTCACCTTTGAGGCTCTAAAGCAGGTGAGAGGCTGGGTGTAGTCGTGGACACTTGAGGAGATGCTCCTGTCTGCCTGGCCTTGGCTCTGGAGCAGAGGAGCAGAGCTCACTTCCAGCTCCATTTCCCTTCCTGTGCCACTGCACTGTGTCCTGCAGGTCCATGGCTTTGTGTTGTACCACACACAGCTCCCCTGTGATGTTCCAGATCCAGCCACGCTGGGCGCTCCACCCCACAGCATCTGTGACCGTGGCTACGTGATGCTGCAGAAGGTGAGGCTATGGGAGCACACCAGTCCCTGCGACAGTGTTCCAGAGGGCTGTGCAACCTGCTGGCAATGGGGCTGTGCCATGCCACAGTCTTGGGGACAGTCAGGGTGCCAAAAGCCATACTGAGCCTTTGTGGGGTGGCTCTTGGGCCCAAATTTGCCCCCTTGTTTGGGGGCAGAGAGCAGCCCTGGCTCTGGTGGGGCGGGCAGCAGGATGCTATGTGCCTGCTGGCAGTGTTGGGGGTGGTGGAATCTGAACATGGGCCAGCAGCACTGACCTTGTGGCTTTAGGAGTACCAGGGAACACTGGAGCGGGACAGACAGACAACACTGCATGTAACAGGCAGGGCAGGGGACACCCTGGACATACTCCTGGAGAACATGGGCAGGATCAGCTTTGGGGCCAACACCAGTGACTTCAAGGTAAGGGGAGAGGGCCCTGAGGCTCCAGAGGGGATGGCCTGGCAACTCACGTGACCAAACACCCTCTCTACTGCCACCTGAGACAGAGTCCAGCCTTGGTGGGGCCAATCTCAGTCCTGCTCCCTGGTTGATCTCAAAACCTGCCAGGAAAGGGCTCAAAGACCGGCACCCCTCTCCCACTTATGCTGCCACAGCTGCCAGGGCCCTTTGCTCCTTAGCATGGGATCCCATCCCACCTTCACTGCTGCAAGGGGGACATTCCCTGGAGTTGCCAAGTGTCCTGACTATGGCAGATACTGCTGCTTCATTTCCCCTCCTGTTCCATCTCAGGGCTTGCTGGGAAACCTCTCACTGAACTCCAGGCCTCTCAGCAACTGGCTGATCTATCCCCTGGCCATAGACACTGCAGTCCAACAGGGCTGGCCCCACACTGCCCTGCCAAAAACAAACAGTGGGGGCAGAGTGGGGCCAGCCTTCTACACTGGGACCTTTGAGACACCTGGCATTGCCTGGGACACCTTTGTGAAATTCCCAGGTTGGAGTAAGGTAAGGCAGTGCATAACTGGGAAATGGGATAAGAGTGAAGCAGGACACAGCTCAGTCCCATCTCCATCATCTTCCAGGGACTGCTGTGGATAAATGGCTTCAACTTGGGCCGGTACTGGACCCATCGTGGGCCCCAGCAGACCCTCTTTGTACCTGGCTCAGTGCTGCACGTTGGCCTCCCCAACAACATTACAGTGCTGGAGCTAGAAGGGGCACCTCCCACTCCTGTCTTACTCTTCCTTGACCGACCCCTTTACAACAGGACACTTGGCTGCAGCACCATGGCCACACAGTAAACACTGCTGAGCACTGGCCTTGCCTCTCACTGGAGTGGGGGAGGTGACAGGGGGCTGATGAAGCACAAGGGCTAATGAAAGTAGCACAGGTCCTGGCGTAGACCTCTGGGGATAGGCAGGGCCTGTGCTAATGAGTAATGGACCCAGGATTGAGCTTGATTTGCATGTCAATGCCACACTCATCCCAAATAGTTCCAGTGACCATGCTGACTCCCCCCACAGCCCGGGGGTCAAGGCACCTCTTTATTGACAATGTAGGTGGAAGATGTAGTTGCTAAGTCGAAGGCTGAGATGCTGATGTCAGCGAGAAGAGATAAAAGCACAGCCTGGAGGGTGTCCCCAAGCATGGCTGCAGGTGGCTCAGGGCTGGAGGGTCTGTATGTGTCAGGATCTGTCCTTACACCTACAGACAGCAACTTATGAGATAGCCATGAGAAAAGCTGGCAGCATGACCCGTGGCTGGAGCCAGGCCACTGAACAGTCCCAGCCCCTCACAGTAGCACATGGAAACCTCTCAGTTATTAACTTTGCCAGAGTCACCACCCAGAGTGACATTCATGCCCAGAGCCTTGCCAGAGGTGCCCTGCAGAGTGACATGGCCAGCTCAGTCACTCTCACCATCACTACTCCACAGGTTCTCCCTTGCTGCACAGGCAGTGCTCAGCCATGTTCCAACCACACTGGTCCTTGGCAGGTGGCAGCAGTCTGCAGCATTAGGTGCGGCCAGCCTGGGCCCGGCGGTGGGTCTGCAGGCAGGCCGTGGAACAGAAGGAGAAGTCGAGGTAATGGAAAGGGATCCGGCCCAGCAGAGACTCTCCACACTGCCAGCAGCGGCTGCAGGAAAGAGCAGAGCTGGCCCTGAGCAAAGGGGACACTTGCAGAAGAGTTGGAAGAGGAAAGGATTTCCTGCCTGGACTGTGACACAAGACACCAACGGCATGAGGGAGCTGGGGCTCCTCTGGTCTCACAGGACTGGCGTGCACACCCAACAGCCTGGTCAGGGGGAGATGCCCTGTCGGAGCATGATGTGAGGTACTTTGTGGCAGAATGAACATGGAGGGACTTGACCCTATTAAGGTTTTAAAGTCCCTGCCATGATAAGCATGGGGAGTGCTGGCTGCCAACAAACCTGGTGGGGTGGCAAAGGAAAGTAAACAGGGACACAGGAGCAGCTGGGGCACTGGCTTGCTGTAGATCTGGCTGTAAGTAGACCAAGTCATTCTTAGCAAAAGGAGGGGGAGCAGGGCAAGAAAAGGAGGAAACTTTTACACAGGCACTATTGGGAATTGAGTGGGCAGGAATAGCTTTGGACTGAGAAACAAGAACTGGAGCAAGAAAGGCAGGGAACAGCTGTGCTGACATGGGAGAATTTGTCTTCAGAGCCATGCTGCTGGGATGGTTACCTGATGTTGGCAAGAGTTGTGCCAGTGTCCTGCAGCTGTGCAGCCAACCTCCGCTCAGCAGCCAGGGCCCTCTAGGGAACAGAGACAGCTCAGCCCCTGCAGGCCCTGAGAGCTGCTGTGCTCACCACATCACCCCTGCCCTCTCCAGGCTAGATCCCCTTCCCAATCCTCACCTTCTCCCTGTCAGACAGGGCTGCAAACTGCTGCTTGTTTTCCTGCTCCTGCTCCCAACGCCGCTGCTCCTCTCGCTGTGCTTGCTCCCTTTGCTTCCGCTGGGCTTTCTGTGCCCGCTTCTTCTCCAGCTTCTTGGCCTCCATCTCCTCTGTCAGGGGCCCTGGCACCTGAGGGCAGGCAGCATCTCCCACTGAGCCTGGGGCAATGGCACAAGTGGGAAAGGAGAGCTTTGCTCTGCGGTCCCCCTGCCGGCCAGGGCAGAGGGCAGGCACCCACCTTGGCACGGTTGTAGTCGTACTTGTCCGGATGGTCCACCATGAACTTGCGGAAGGCGTTGCGGGTCAGTCTGTCAGCAGAGACGCAGTATGGGGTCCTCTCCTCCCTGTCCCTGTAAGACAAGGGAGATCAGATCACTCACACTGCCATCTTACTGTCTGCATCCCGCTGGGCTGTGAGCTCAGAGACTCCCCAGGGATGAGCACTGTGTACTGCTGGCCATGGTATCATAGCCAAGGAGGAAAAAGTTCCTTATTCCTATACCATAATCCTCCAAATCCTTTTTGCCTCTCGAAGCCCCTGCATGGGGCTTTTGTCTCATCCTGACCCTTGGAACTGCTGACCAATAAAACTGGGTGCACTGCCCTCCTGCTGCCATGCCAGACCAGGCAGGCAAAGAGAAGGGTGGTTCAGCTCCTAGGCCTCCCATAAAAATCCCAGATGTCCCAGGTCATAGAGAGCAATACTGGCTGTCCCAGGATAAGAGTGGCACCAATTTCCTGTGGCTGAGACAGGCGTGAGTCACTGGACTCTCACAGTCAGGGTTGTGAACCACTGGGTGCTCTGCAGCCATACCTGAGGGCAGGGTCTGCCCCCGCCTCCAGCAGCAGACACACAGCCTCAGCCTTGCCAGCCCGTGCTGCCACATGAAGCAGGGTGCAGCCCCGCTCATCCATGGGCTGGTTCAGCAAGGAGCGGGCCGTATCCAGAGATTCCCCATCCTCACTGTCCCCTGGCAGGTCCCCGTTCTCTGGCACACCCAGGAGATGCCGCAGTGTCCGCACATCCCCTGTCTTGCAGGCAGTGAATAGAGAATTGCAGAGCTGAGTCTGAGGGTCTCCTGTGAGGGAAGAACAGGAGAGAAGTCTGATGGGCAGACCGGGCAGAACAGCACTCTGATCTGACTAGGGAACACACGCAATGCATCAGCTTGCTAGTCGGATTTGGGTACTGCAGGATCGCCAGCACCTTCAGAGTCTGTGGCTATGGCATTGCTAGGCACTGTTGGCAGCCGCCAAGACCTCTCCTGAAGTAAGATCCGCTCCAATCCCCCCAGAATACCTGGCTTAGCTAGGTGCTGCCTGGCCCCCTTGGCTCCAAACACACAGCTCACTCAAAGGCACGTGACTGTACTAAAGACTTCTCAAACCCAGCTGTTCTGGGCACCTGCATGACAATGTGCTCTTCACCCCACTGAAAAGGCACTGGTAAATGGAGCAGGCATCCAGCCAACGCAGCTCCCAACCCCACTTACCTCCATTGCTCCAGGGAAGCAGCCCAGCCTTAGCCTCCCTCTGCAGCTCCGTCACTGGCTCCAAGCCAGGCTGCCCATACTGGTATCCAGTCTCTTCAGCACAAGGCCCTGCACAGGCAACACGTAGTGAGGAGGAGGGTGAGGGTCAGCCTGCATCCCCCAGCCATGGCCTTCCTACACTGCCCCTGCCAGTTCTTCCTCCTCACCTTTCTCCACCTTCTTGTCCTTCTTCTTCCTCCGTTTGCGGTTTCGCTTCGGCATCACTTCGAACTCCCGGAGGTGCAAGGTCTCCAATGTCACTTCCACAGTCTCCAGTTCCCCTGCAGGGCTTTCTTCCTCCTCTTCCTCCTCCTCCTCTGGGGCTGAGGGGGGTGATAAGACTGGGGCTAAGGCCCCACACAAACAACTAATCACTTGGAGCTCTCAGCCAAGAACACCCTGTCTTTCTCCTGTCCAGTCACACTCTGAAGCTGCAAATCTGGCCCATGCCATAACAACGCACCCCTCCTGTTTCCTCAGAGTCATGTCTCCCTCCGTGGTTCAACTCACCAGTTGTGCCTTCCTGCAGGGGATCCACCTCTTCCTTCTGCTGCCTCTTCTGCCAGACCTTCTGGGGGGACCCAGTGATGTCCTCCAGTGGTGTGTCCTTCCCTGGGCAGCAAGGGTGTTCCCATCATTGCCTGAGGACAGGGAGCACCCCATGTCTCCAGGGACTGAGGGCTGAAGAGCTAGCACCTCCACCCCACAGGGTAGCATCCTCTAATACACAAGGGATCATGTCACCCTACCTGCCCTGACCCACAGGCACAGGGGCTGGTCCAACTCACCATACACCTGCAGGCTGGCCAGTGTGGTGTGGACTCGCAGCACCTCTCGCAGTGTGGCCCTGCGGGTGCTGAGGGGGATGTGGCAGATGCGAGGGTCCCCTCGGGACAGGGGTGGGTTCCTGCCACCAAAGAGCAGCGCACGGTTGTGACGAGGGGCTCGGAGGAAGATGCGCTGAGCTTCGTCCAGGTGCTGTGCCCAGGCTGCCAGGAGGTCCTGAATATCCTGGGGAGAAAGGAGAAGCTTTATATGGGATCCTGAGCACACTATGTGGGCAAACATAGCTCTGGAGCAGGGACAAATCCAGAATCAAGTAGCCTCTTTTCCAGAGCCCATTGCCCCTGCCATGCCCTCCAGTAGCAGTGTGGTACCACCTGTCAGAGGCAGCCAGAACCACTCTTCCTGCCAAGAGCCCAGCACTGTGGTGCATCCTCACCTTGAGCAGTGCAGCCTCATTGTAGCGGCGCAGGGAGGCCCCAGCCGATCTGGGTGCTGACCCTGGGGTCTGGGCATCCCGAAGGCCCTGGGCTGTGCCCCGCCGTGCTCGCACTGTGTAGCGGTGGAAAGTCTTGTGCTCCTGCACTTGCAGGCTGCAGAGAGGGGCAGGCATGAGCAACGGAGCTTAGTGTGCATGGCAAAAGCAGCTCCAGCTGACTGTGCCCAGAGGGACAATCCCATTATCCCCCTGTACTCACCCCCGGAACACTGCTCCTGCGAAGTGCCCGCCACCCATCATCAGCACAACCCAGCATGTGCTTGCACTGAGGCTCTGCAGTGATGTTATCAGCTCCACTGGCTCCTCAATGTCACCCTGATGCACAGACACTCTTGCTAGCACCAATGGCATTACCTCCTTACCTCTTGCTGTCCCCAGGACAAAGACCAGCCTCTCTGCTAGCACCAGAAGCAGGTTTCTGGGAGCACCCCAGAGCCAAATAACAGGCCACCACATGTCTGGGGCTCTAACCTGGCACCAGAGTCCACCCTTCCTATCAGAGGAGGTAGGAGACTGTAAGAGAAATACATACACTCCAGTGCCACCGACTTTTCTGGAGTCCCTCTCCCAAAAAGCTGGGCTGTGACTTGCCTTTCCAGTGATCAGCACGCAGCGGTACACAGAGATGAGCTGGCCCTTTGCATTGCGGAGCAGCACCTTGTGGGACCGGGGAATCTGGGAGCTCTGGGGAGTGTCACTGACAGAGGGCAGCAACTCTGACTCACTGCTCACATCAGAGCTATCCGAGTCGGATCCTGAGATGCTGGAAACATCACCTGCAAGGAAAAGAAAAGATGCAGTGAAACAAAGCAAAGATTAATGAACGGCCTCCCCAGAACTCTGTAGGTGATTTCAAGGGCACTTGCAGAGTGCCCACGACCCCAGAAATGTTCTGTCAAATAACCCTACACATCACAAACAGGCTGTGACCTGGGGAGACAGGAGTTTGGGGCTCTGGATCCTCTGACATGCTTAGTCAGGGGCTCAGTTAAAACACCCCTTTCTCCCTGTAACAAATCCTAACAGCGCAGGAGCAGTGCTGGACTCTGAGAAGACCCCACAGGAACAGAAAAAAGTGATCCTGTGCTAGCAGAGGGCTTCATCCCTGTACAGAAGAGCCCCAGTGAGGTTGCTGACAGCCCCTGGGCTCCAGTGCAGACAGTCCAACTCCTCACCTGTGCGGGTTTTCTCCTCAAACACTTCAGCAGGCAGTGTCCGGCATCCCAGGAGTCGCTGCTTCAGGTTGAAGCGGTGCCAGTCAAGACGGTAGTGCTCAGTCTGTGGAACAAAAAAGTATGAGCTGGCAGCATCTGGGTGGTCTATGAAAGCCATCACCACCAAAGGGCATGAGGTGACAGACCCCAAGGGCTAAAATGATGCTGGGCTCCTTCAGCAGTCCTGACTGGAAAATCACAGTATATTAAGAAGTTACCCATGAAACAGTTAACCTGAACAAGTACAGACCTGTGCTGCACCTACCCTTTACTTCCAGTAAATGATACTTTTAACTGATAACATACAAGGTTTGAGAGATCCCAATAGGTTGTGAGCAGTGGGCAAACAGCCAGCACTGGGCTGCACCATGCTGGGGCTGAGCTTCCACAGCAGAATCCCAGCAGTCATGCAAGCCCCAGTCCCACTTCACACTGCGCAGCCCTGCTCACCTGCTCCTCCCGGCTCCCAAACACCTGTCCACAGGTCAAGCAACACATCTTCTCTGGCACCTCGGTGACCCCACGGGCCTTTTCCTCACAGCTGGGTGCTGCAGGTTTCTCTGGAAGAACAAGGAAGGGCTGTGCATAGGCAGCCCTGCAGGCTGCACTGGAAGGAGTGGAGCTTCCTCGGTCTTTCCTCAGCCAACCCAAAGAAACCTATGGTTGAAGGAGCTTCGGAAACCTTGGGGTGTCACCAAAAAAAGCCCATTTACCCACCCACCAGGTAGCTCCCAAGGCCAAGCTCCGGGTTGATCACCTGATCTGAGCTGCGGAGAGAACACCAAATCTGTGGTGGACACGAGCTAAGTCAAATAACTTCCCTCCCGCCGTTCCCGCGGAGCCCCACGCACCGTGGCTCACAGGTGCCGGCTCGGCAGCACCCGCATCCGCAGCAACTCCGGTGACAAGGGTCAGCCCGTGCAGGAGTTCAGGGTCCTGAGCGGCCTCAAACACAGACCTGCTCTCCGGCATCGCTACTGCTCCCAGCGGGCCGGACAGTGCCTGAACAATTCCCGTCGGGAACCACCAGCCAGTGACCGCCCCAACACCTGCCCCACGGGGTCCACCGCTCTGCTCCCGTCCGAGCTCTCACTGCGTCCGGGACCCTGCCGCCGCCGCCGCCGCCGCCGCCGCCCAGGGAATCCCGCACCGCGCCCGGGACCAGTGCGCGATCTCCCTTCCCCAAGCCGCTGCACCCCCATCACCGTCCCAGCCGCTGCGCCCCCATGACCCCCGGGACGGCTCCCCGTGCCCCGTGCCCCGTGCCCCGTGCCCCGTGCCCCGTGCCCCGTGCCCGCCCCGCCGCCGCCGCCCGGCCCGGAAGCACCGCTCGTCACATCCCGCGCGCCGCCGCGGGGCCCGTCCCCCGTGCACCCATTGGCCACCCGCGTCCCACCCCCCGCTCACCATTGGGCGCCGTGCCCGCCAGTCACGGGCGGGGCCGAGCGGGCCGCGCCGGGCCGGGCCGCGCCGGGCCGGTGGCGGCGGCGGCGGCGTCGGCGCCGGCGGCGCGGGGCCCCGCCATGGCCCACTTCGAGACGCAGTACCAGCGCTTGGAGAGCTCCTCCACCGAGTCTCCCCCCGGTGGCGGCGACCTGCTCGTCCACGTCCCCGAGGGCGCCAAGTGTGAGCGATGGCACCGGCACCGGGGGTTGGGGCCTGGCCGGCGGCGGGGTGCGGAAGTGGCCGGGAACGTAGGGGAGAGGCTGGACACCAAAGGGAGCCGGGATGGCGGCTGCGGGACTGGTGTGGGGCCTCGGGTGCCGGGGGCAGCGGGGGAAGGGGTAGGCTGTGCTGGTCACAACACCAAGGGTGGGTGTGTTGAGGGCCCCTCACCCTGTGCCGCTTCTTCCTTCAGCTCCGTGGCATCACATCGAGAACCTCGACCTTTTCTTCTCTCGCATATCCTTTTGCAAGGCGAGGGTCAGGTGGGATGTATCCCCCTCCTCCCGGCTCTAAGTACAAGGAAAACATGAAGCTTTGTGTAACTTGGAGTTTGAGCAGTGTCAGCTCATTCCTGTAGGACACTACACAGCTCCAGAGGGGCTGACAGAACCCCCACAACCTCGGGATGCTGTCACTTGACACAGCGTCCTACAGGTGCTTCTAGAAATTCTTGGGAAAGTGACGATGGTACTGTTGTAATTACAGTTAATGCTTTATATTCTTAACAAGATTTTATTGGTAGTGTGATATTTACAATCAGAGTAGCACAGGATTTCTGTAGGCAGCATCAGTGTAGTATAACTTTATAAGTAGCATAGAACAGGATTGTATCATATCTCTTAATTTGTGGTTTCTAATCATCTGGTCTTTTTACAGATCTGGTCATATCTTAATATATGGTTTGCTGTATCAGTATAACCATCATAATGTAGACTCAAAAATCACATAAAAGAATTTGAGTAATTCACTTAGTCCTCTGAGAAAGCAGATGACAATGGGGGTATCTCTGGCTACTGAGGGGTCCTGGGTCTCACTGTCCACCAACAGCTGTGATACAAATTCCCACTTAGGATTTATAACTCCCTGATTTTGTGGGTAGTGCTCTGGGTGCTCTTAATACTACCCTCTTTTATGACGGGGTCATCACCTCTGTTGGGTTGGCTATGTGCCTGGGACCTTCAAGGACAGCACAGAAGAGAGTAATCAGTCTGGTGCCCAGGAATCTTGAGGCCCATAGGGAGGGAAAGCAGAAACCCGTTTGATTTATCTACTTGGTTCACAGGACCTGATAACTGGAAAGGGTGACCCACTAATAGGTGACCCCCTCGGTGACAGAAAAGGGCTGCTTGCCTTATAAAATGGTGTTAGTTATGCTGACCACATTGCTGGGATCGGGAGCAGGTGCCAGGTGCCACTAAACACATTTTTGTCTGTCTCTGTCTTGTCCTGCCCTGCCCTATCCACTGTTGTGTAGGCTGAGTGCAGGCTGAGTTTCTGCTCTGTACTGAACAGACCCCCACTATGGGTGTTAAGTGCAGGAAGAAAAGAGCATGAACAAAGCCAAGTCCTTCTACCCCAGCTGTGCTTTACTTGGGCAGAGTTTGTTCTTCTGCAGTGGGGAACCAACTTGCTGATGAGTAAGGGTGGGAGAGATTTTCTCTTGGTGGTGGAGACTTGGCTGAAGAGCTGTGGAATACCAGTGGGTGAGAAACCTCTTCATCCTTCATCAGAGAAGAGTGTCCATGCTGTTTTCCTTGACTGTAGCTTTCACGTTTATAACCTGCATCAGAAGAATGGCTTCACTTGCATGCTCATTGGAGAGATCTTTGAGCTCATGTAAGTGCAGATTCCCCTCTACTGTGGCTGTGACAGCTGCTGGGGAACAGCCACAGGCACTTGCCAAGCACTTGCAGCTGTAGGTGGAAGGGCTCCTTTCATAATTGTCCTGTCTCCCCTTCATCAGGGTTTTTCATACCCCAGACTTGCATTTCACTTTGAGGAACCATTGCCTGTGAGCGTTCCCGCTGCCATGGCTGTGGGATTGCACCTCCCTGACAAATGACCCTGGCTGTTTCATGTTTTGTGGTGGAGCAGTAGGGTGATTCCCTCACAGTACTTCTCTTTTTTCACAGGCAGTTCATCTTTGTGGTGGCGTTCACTACATTTCTTATCAGCTGTGTTGATTATGACATCCTCTTTGCCAACAAAGCATTAAATCACAGCCAGCATCCCAGCGAGCCCATTAAGGTGACTCTGCCAGATGCCTTCCTGCCTCCAAATGTCTGCAGTGCAAGGTAGGGGCAGTGGAGGGCATGTTAGCCACTGCTCTTGTTTTCTTAAACACTCAGGATTCCTGTCTGGGCCTGTATCCCACTGCTTGCCTCTTCTTGCTTGCAGAATCCAGGCAAACAGCTTCCTCATCTGCATCCTGGTGATAGCTGGGGTTTTCTGGATCCACCGACTCGTCAAATTTATCTACAACATTTGCTGCTACTGGGAGATTCACTCTTTCTACATCAATGCCCTGAAGATCCCCATGGTAAGTCACTGAGCCAGGGGCTGCCAAGGGTCGTGGGAGACATTTTCTGGGTGGTTGCAACTTGCATTCGTGCCTCTCCTCAGTCAGGCTGAGTGCTCTTCCCTCTGCTCCATAGCCACATGATCTCCTTTCAGCCTCTTCTCCAGCTGCCAGTTTATTCCGTGTTAACCCCTCTCTGCCCAGTCTGCCTCTCTGCCTGCTGGCGCATGCCTCTGCCGTATGCCACCCAGTATGTGTACTCTTCAGTGGTGGCCTTTTCTGTGATGCCTTCCACAGAAAAGGCAAAAGTGAGGATATCCTCATACCTCCCTGGGGTGTGGACAACCTTGGCTTCCTTGTTTACTTGGGACACTTGGAACTACTTAGTTTTGAAGGTCACACAGGAGATCAGTGTGACACAGATGGGGTTTGAGGCTTGCAGACATCCTAGTCCAGAGTACTTGCTCTGATGAACAACATGATAAGGCATGTGCGCATCCTTTGGAGAAAGAAAGTGTCTTGAGAAAGGTGGGATGAGCCAAAAGGCTTGGTTTGTCTCCAGTTTTTCCATGGGCTCCCTCTGGGACACTGCTTAAGTCCCTTTCGTGTTTGTTTCTCCCTGCTGACTCCAAATGGTAGCTCTGGGAGGACTCATGGAAGCCTGGACGTGTGTTTATGCCTCCAAGGAAGCTGGTGCATGAGTGGCTGGGAAATAGTCATCTGTTCTAATCTAGGGGGTAAAGGGCACCAAGGCAAGGTGTGGGGTTTGCCTGCTGCAGGCTGAAGTGGTGCCAGCAGGTGCCACATGTCCTGGTGTTGCATACACGTTGTCAGCACCCTGAGGGGTGTGCTGGGACCTAATACTTCAATGGATTCAGCTTGGCTGCTGTCCCTGGATATTTCTTGCTCCTAATTTTGCTGCTTGTCCACCTTCCAGTCCACCCTGCCCTACTACACCTGGCAGGAGGTGCAGGCCCGCATTGTGCAGATCCAGAAGGAGCACCAGATCTGTATCCACAAGAAGGAGCTGACAGAGCTGGACATCTATCACCGCATCCTCCGCTTCAAGAACTACATGGTGGCCATGGTGAACAAGTCATTGCTGCCCATCCGCTTCCGTCTGCCCCTGCTGGGAGACACAGTCTTCTACACGCGTGGGCTCAAGTACAACTTTGAGCTCATCTTCTTCTGGGGTCCTGGCTCCCTCTTTGAGAACGAGTGGAGCCTGAAGGCTGAATACAAGCGGGCCGGGAACCGCCTGGAGCTGGCTGAGAAGCTCAGCACTCGCATCCTCTGGATTGGCATTGCTAACTTCCTTCTCTGCCCCCTCATCCTCATCTGGCAGATCCTCTATGCTTTCTTCAGCTACACGGAGATCCTGAAGCGGGAGCCGGGCAGCCTGGGTGCCCGCTGCTGGTCTCTCTATGGCCGCTGTTACCTCCGTCACTTCAATGAGCTGGATCACGAACTACACTCGCGCCTCAGCAAGGGGTACAAGCCAGCTTCCAAGTACATGAACTGCTTCATCTCCCCGCTTCTCACCATCGTGGCCAAGAACGTGGCCTTCTTTGCTGGCTCCATCCTGGCTGTGCTCATCGCTCTCACCATCTATGATGAGGATGTGCTTGCGGTCGAGCACGTTCTAACCACGGTCACCCTGCTCGGGGTGGGCATCACGGTGTGCAGGTGAGGTGGGTCTGTGCTGCCCCCGTGCTTCTGGCAGTGCTGTAGGGAGCAGTGGGGCTGGCAGCAATCCATGTGAACATGCTCCTTGCTTGGAAACGGATGCGAATCTGTGTGAATGAGGGGCACGGCTAGGGAGAGGCAGGACCAGGCTGGAGAAACGGGATAGTAGTGATCCTGGCTGCAGTGGTTGTATGGTATGCGGGGCTGGTCTGGTCATAAGGTTTCAGGTAGAGCTGTGGTATGGGGGTATGGGCCAGTCACCCTGCCCTCCCAAGATGACATCTCCCAAGAACTGAGGTGTAATGCTGTGATGTTTCCCATTCCTGTCCTGCAGGTCTTTCATCCCTGACCAACACCTGGTCTTTTGCCCAGAGCAGCTGCTGCGAGTCATCCTGGCACACATCCACTACATGCCTGACCACTGGCAAGGCAATGCCCACCGCTACGAGACTAGGGATGAGTTTGCCCAGCTCTTCCAGTACAAAGCGGTGAGCTTGGCTTAACTGTGGGGCTGGGGACTTGCACCCATCCCTGCAGGAGGGAGAAGGGGCTGGAGAGCTCAACAGCTCCTGGGCTCATAGATGAACAAGGCAGCATTCTCAGATATACCCTGCCCCAGAAGATGGAGGGCTGCCTCTGGGGTCTGTTTTGGGATTGTGGGTTTTTTGACCCTCAAGTTTGCGCTGAATCCATCATCTCTGTGCTCAGGTCTTCATCCTGGAGGAGCTACTGAGTCCCATCATTACCCCCTTGATCCTCATCATCTGCCTGCGGCCCAAGTCCTTGGACATTGTTGACTTCTTCCGTAACTTCACCGTGGAGGTGGTGGGTGTGGGTGACACCTGCTCCTTTGCCCAGATGGACGTGCGCCAGCACGGCCACCCTGCGGTAGGTCCTGGGCTGCCCACCACCATGTCTGGTCCTTTAGACCCATGAGAGGCCCAAACTCCCCACTTGTGGCAGCCCACAGCCCAGCCACCCACCTCTCGGTAGGGTGTCTGGGTTTGGCAACACAGGTCACCAGCTCCAGATGGCTCTTGTGGCCCAGCTGTGATTATTGACCACATCCTTCGGGAATCAGGCCGTGTAATTTCTTTGATGTCATTACCTGATATCACAGTCAAGGGTTCCGTGTCCTCAGGAGAGTGGAGTGGGGACATTTAGAAAGCCTGACCACTAAGAAGCCGATCTGCTTGTGCTCAGGAGACAAGCAGTCTAGAGGAAATGGAAAGCATTTTCCATTATGCAAAATCTCTGATGGAGGGAAAAGGGGTCCATCTGTTTTGTGTGCCTGGGAATTTAGGTTACTTGTCTAGGGAAAGACTTTCTAAAGACACAGTCATGAATGAGGAAGGAAGTGAACTCATTGAGGCAGGAAGCTTTTAAGAAGAGTCATTTGTTGACTGTAATTTTTCCTGTCTGTATGACAGCTCCCCAGTTCCTTGCAGCAATTCATGTTCTGGGATGGAGGTGGAACACACTTTGCTTGTTGCTTCTCCAGACTGAGATGGCTGAATGAGCATGGAGACTTCAGGTGTAGCACCTGCTACACAGGGAGCCATGGCCTTGCATGGGCTGAGTGTTGTGTGCTTTGCCCGGACTGATTTCAGGATTCCCAGGGCTGGCAGGGTTGTAAACCAGACCTGTCTCTCATTACCTGTTTTGTCCACAGTGGATGTCAGCAGGAAAGACAGAGGCCTCCATTTACCAGCAGGCTGAGGATGGCAAGACGGAGCTGTCCCTCATGCACTTTGCCATCACCAACCCCAAGTGGCAGCCACCCCGCGAGAGCACAGCCTTCATCGGCTTCCTGAAGGAGCGGGTGCACCGGGACAGCAGTGTGGCACTGGCTCAGCAGGCTGTGCTCCCTGAAAATGCCCTCTTCAGCTCCATCCAGTCCCTGCAGTCGGAGTCAGAGGTGCCCAGGCTCAGGGCGTGTGGGTTGTTCTTGGGGTGCTTGCTACATGCTGGCAAATTCATCATCAGGCCCTCTGGGTAATTTTGCCCTTGCCTGGGATGTATCTGGGAATGAAAATGTGGTAGATCAGCACTATCTGGGACACTTCTGGGTTTCTAGAGAAGGTAACAGGCTGTTGTAGAGCCTTGTGAGGTGGGAGAGGGGCCTAGATAGCCCAGCTCTGTGTGTCTGGTGGGATCAGTTCTTTAGCTCTGCACAGGACAGTAACTCTTTCTCTTTCAACTCTGCAGCCTCACAGCCTAATTGCCAATGTGATAGCGGGCTCCTCAGCACTGGGCTTCCACATGAGCCGGGATGGACAGGCTTCCCGCCATCTCTCAGAAGTGGCCTCGGCTCTGCGTTCCTTCTCCCCACTCCAGTCTGCCCAGCAGCCTTCCAGTGGCTTCCAGGCATCGGGAAGGGATGGAGAGGGAGCCCAGCCACGTGGCGCCAGTGCCATGACAGCCTCAGGGTAAGCTGCTGGCTGGAGAAGGGCAGCCAGACACCTTGGACATTCTTTTATCCTTTGACCAAATGCCATCCTGTTGTCCTAGATGTATGGTGGCATTTATCTCTGCAGCCTGGGCAGCAAGGGACATTCACAAGCAGAGTTAGAGTCAGGTCTATGACCTAGGTGCCAGGTGCTAAGGCTGGCCCCAAAAGATAGCGTCAGGGTCTTATTGTTCTCCTGTAGGTACCACAGTGGTGAGAGACCCCAGTGCAGGGAAGGGGCAGTGCCATAGCAGAGCTTGTGTATTTTGGGAGCTGCTGCAAAGGGCCTCTTCATACCCAGTTCAGGAGCAGATCTCTGTTTGCCTGACATTAGAGTGGAGAGAGGCTGGGCAGTGTGGGGACACCTGGGCAGCAAACATTACTGGTGTGTCCCGTGGCAGTGCTGATGCAAGGACCGTGAGCTCGGGGAGCAGCGCCTGGGAGGGTCAACTGCAGAGCATGATCCTGTCGGAGTATGCCTCGACTGAGATGAGTCTTCACGCACTCTACATGCACGAGGTGAGCAACCCAGAGCTGGGCTGGCCAGAGGGGCATGGAGCAAGGCCAGCAGGACTGGGCTGCCCTCTCCATTGTGATGAGAAAACCAGTGTGTTACGCAGTGCTGTGGAGAGGGTGTGTTTGGGCATCTGGTTTCTCCCACACAGCTGAGTCACTCATGTTTTGGTCTGCAGTTGCACAAGCAGCATGCCCAGCTGGAGCCCGAGCGGCACACTTGGCACCGACGAGAGAGTGACGAGAGTGGGGAGAGTGCCCACGAAGAGCTGGATGCTCAGCGGGGTGGCCCTGTCCCCATTCCTCGCTCTGCCAGCTACCCCTTCTCCTCACCACGGCAGCCTGCCGAGGAGACAGCCACACTGCAGACTGGTTTCCAGCGACGATATGGTGGCATCACAGGTATGGGAGCCAGGACAGAGGTCTGAGTTCAGGTCAGAGCTCTGTAACCTATGCCCTTTATCGACTGGCACCAGCAGCCTGCCTGCTGCTAGGCGCTGGCAGTCCCCCAAGAAGCTGATCTAATTCCTTGCCTCTCTTGCAGATCCAGGCACAGTGCACAGAGCCCCATCACATTTCTCCCGCCTTCCTCTGGGAGGCTGGGCTGAGGACGGGCAGTCAGCGAGGCACCCAGAGCCCGTGCCAGAGGAGAGCTCAGAGGACGAGCTTCCGCCACAGATCCACAAGGTAAGGGTGATGGCTGTGGCTGAGAGGGGCAGGGTGTACACTGATGCCAGGTTGGGGTGCTGGCAGCTGCTCCCTGTAGCTGCCATATTCTCTCTCTGTCTTGCAGGTATAGCCTGGTAGACTGGGGGATTTCATGGGGCTTGCAGATTGGAAGCCACCTGGACAGCAGGATGTGGCATCGGCTTAATTCTTCTCCTGTCCTGAGTGGACATTTTGTTGCCATCAATTGCTGAAGAGACAAAACTGCCAGGCCAGCGTCTTTGCTGCGGCACAGCACCTTTGCTGTGGCTGTGTCCAGCCATGTGTCAAGTCAAGGCCACTCTGACTTGTGGGGTGAATGCGTGTGTGAGTACATACCTGTGTCTGTGTTCACATCTGTGTTGTCCATGTCAGAGGATCTCTGCAGAGCCTGTGGAAGCTGATGTGACAGGACTAGCAGTGAGGAGCTGCTGGTGGACTGGTTTGGAGGTGGCAGCAGCAGCTGCTCTTCAAAGAGATGTGAGGTGGGATCAGTTCCATCCAGGTGTTCACCCGAAGCTGTGACCTGCCACCAAAATGAGGGCAGGAGTTGTTGAGGGTGGTCTAGCTCAGCCTGTAGCACCACACTGCCCTGCCTGCAGCCCTGAGAAGGTGCCTAGGATCACGTTAGTCCCCCCAGAGAGAACCAGTGTTGTGCCTCTTAGCCCAGAGCAGGACAACAGTGGGGCTGGAACCCACCCCTCTGTCCCAGCAGCCTGCAGAGGGATGGGCCCTGGTTGCTGCTGCTGGTATGAGTACAGGTGGAATATAGACTTGTGGGAACAGCTCTGGTTCGATCCGAGGATGTTGCAGCTCTTCCCTGACTCATGACAGCTGGCCCATTCCCTGCATACAAGAAAGGGTCATTGGAGTGATGCCTCTCTGCCAGGGAAGCAACATATTCCCCATGTACGGCACCCATGGGATGTGGGCCACTCGTGAGCTCTCCTGCATTGCCAAAGAGACCCCAGTGTGGAGCAGCCTGGCATCTTCCAGGAGTGCTCACTGCCCTCTCAGAGCCCAACTTGGTCTTGTGCTCTGTGTGTTGTTTCATATTCTCCAGGCACAAAAAAGGCCTTTTTCCCCATGGCCAGGTGCTGTTGTGTTGGGTTCTGTCTTCCTGATGCAGCTGTTCTTGTGGAACTGGGCCTTTCCTCTTCCCTGGCAAAGGCTGCGGGTTATCTTAAATCTTTTTCAGAGGTTCCCAGCTCCTCCTTTCCTCCTGAAACGTTCCTTTTGCTTACAACATGGTTTCAGCTGCTGTGGAGACCATATACCATGCAGCTGTCTCATGCCTGGCAGAGCAAGGAGGGGCATTCTGAACCCAGAAGGGAGAGGCACACCTCAGTCCAGGCCTGGGATGGTGGTGGGGAATCAGGATCCCAGCTGTGCAGTGTGGCCTCAGACAAGACCTTCCCCCTATCCTGTTTTCCGTCTTTTTGCAGCTTCTGGGGAATTGCATCCCAGCTAACTCCTGCCCACGACTTTTCCATTCCCCTTGCCTCTGGCAGGGGTTGCTTGCTTTTGCCATGCGCTCTGCGAGCACTGCACATCCTCCTCTGCTGTCTCTGGAGTCCAGGGCCATCCCTCTTCTCCTGCCAGGGTTATTGCCCTCTGCCCTTTGAACCTGGGACAGCTCTAAGCCACCTGCTGCCAGCACTTCTGCACCTGGGTAGCCTGGGCATGAGCAGAGCCAGGGGGCTTGCACAGGGGTAGGCTCTTAGGGGTAGCAGGCTCCTTGTTGCCATGGGGAGGGCTGGGGCTATGCTCTGGGGTCTGTATGAGATCAAACAGTGTTCAAAAGCAGAGCTCAGTGTGGAGATCAGCTCTTCAGTGCTGGGGTCAGGACTCTGTGAGCCTGGGTGCTGCTGGAGTCCTTCCATGGAGAAGTGGCTGCAACTACTTCACAGCAGCTTCAGCTTGGGGCTGTCATGGCTTGGTGAAAGAGAGCAGAAAGCAAATCTCCCAGGAACCCAGTTTCCAGTGGCTTCTATTGGTGCCCAGGCTGCTGCCTCCCCTCTGGGCCTATGGGACACTGCATCTGGGCTTCCTAATTGAGTTGCTGCTGGTCTGTACAGCTGAACGGATGGCTGGAGGCAGTGCCCTGGGGCAGGGGCAATCTCTGGATCTTTCCCTGGGCTGGCAGGAGGGAGAGGCCAGGCACAGCAGGCCCAAGTCTTTGCCGCATGTTTTGCTTGTGTCAAGTGTCCCGTGTGCATGGCGAGCCACTCTTCTTCATCTCCTCCTGAGATGTGTGGGCACGGGGGTCCCTGCGGAGTGTGGTATCATACCCTCGTGCCCTCGCTGTACAGCTGTATAGCCGTCTAATAAAGATGGGGTGTATCATCCCTGCCTGTGTCCGAGTCTCCCTTCGCTCTGTGGTACCGTGCAGTTCACCTGGGCCTGGCCTGCGATGGCAGCAGAAGGCTGGGAGGAGCCTGCCGGCTGCTCCAGCGGCACTGGGAGCTCCCAGGAGCGTAGTCGCAGCCGCAGGAGGAGGCCGGGGCTATATTCATCCCCGTGAGGGCAGTGCCCCGTCCTGCTTGACCTCTGTGGCGGGAGGCCCCGCAGGCGTTCCAGGGGCTATCGCGGCACCGCAGGGCCGGGCTGGCGGTGGCGATTAGCGAGAGCGGGGCGTCTCCCGTCGGAGGCGGGCACCCTCCGCGGCCACCGGCCTGGGAGTGTGCCCCACGGCACCGACCCCTCCCCATCGCCGGCGCTGCGGGGGAGGTCCGTGCCGCCCGGGGTTGGGCAGCGGGGCCCGGGAAAGCGACACACGCCGAGGTTACAGTGCCGGTGCCGGGAAGGAGGCGGGCGGGAAGGAGCCGGCGGTGCCGGGGCGGGGCGGGGAGCGGGGCGGGGCTGAACGGCGCTGGAGCCCGGCTGGCAGCGGCAGGCAGCGGCAGGCGGCGGCGCGGGGCCCGGGCCGGGCCAAGGCCGGTGGCCCGGGGCAGGTGAGCAGAAGTGGCGGGCTGACACAGCGGCCGGGCCGACACGGAGGCGACGGGGCCGCGGCCACCTGTCCCGGGCCTGAGCGGCGCCGGTATCGCCCGGTCTTTCACCCGGCGCGGCCTCTACCTCGCTCTCCGCGAGTGTTTCCCCGATGTATCGCCGTCTTTGCCCTTGCCTCTCTCCTGCACGGCCCCGCGGTTCCTCGAGCATCCTCCGCATTCCCGCCCGCTCCCCCACCCGCGCTCTTGCCGCTGCATCACCCTCGTTGCTCCCTCCCACTTGAGACCGGTCCCAGCTTCACTCTGCCTTCCTTTCCCTGCTGCTCCCGCTGTTCTCATGTCCGAGGGCATCCTCGGGCCCGGGTGGCTCTGAGAGGCCCAGTCTAATGTTGTGCCCCCGTCCAGGGTCCACGGCAGGTGTGGTGCTCATGCCCATCCCCACGCAAAGCTGGCCCTGCTTGCATGCACCGCTCTGTGTGTGCTGCATGCAGCGTGTCCTGTGTGTCCATGTCTAGCGGTACTTGCCTCTGCCCTGTGAGGGCCCTTGCTGCTTGGCCATGCCATCCTACTGTGAGTCCCTCTGTGCAGCTGGTACCACAGCCCATCCTGAAACCTTGTCTCAGGCTCTTTTCTCTCCACAGCTGGTGACCTGCCAGGATGACTGTGCTGCAGGGCTACTGTGAGGGCAACAACTCCATCACCCAGGCCTGGGTCCAGCAGGGCTTCCAGCCCTGCTTCTTCTTCACGCTGGTGCCATCCGTGCTGCTGAGTGTCTGCCTGTTGCTGGGTGCTCTGCAGTATGCCTGCTACGCCCGCTTCAGCCGTGCCATGGAGCCCAAGTACATTCCCCGCTCTCGCCTCTACTGTGGCCAGGTCCTGCTGTCCCTGTTCCTGGCCCTGCAGCCCTTTGGTGGGCTGCTGTGGCAAGGAGTGGGGCTGAGACAGCTCTATGGGTATATGTTGCTGCATGCCTGCCTCTGGGCCCTCAGCTGGGGCTGTGCCGTTGCCCTCCTGCAGCTGGAGCATACCCGGGTGCTGGCCCATGACCGAACACGGGGCCATGGCACTGTCCTCCTCCTCTTTTGGGCACTAGCCTTTGCTGCTGAGAACCTGACCCTGGTGTGCTGGAGGAGCCCTCTGTGGTGGTGGGCACTGGAGGACACCAACCAGAAGGTGGGCTGGGGGGCTGGGGCCAGGGAAAGGGGACAAGGCATTTTTGAGGGTGGGAGGGACTGCAGCATTATGGTGTGGGGATGGAGTATGCATGTCATAGCCTGCCATGCCCAGGGTGTATACAGTCTTGGGTTGTACCTACACATCTGCCAAATATTTCAGTCCCAAGCCCAGCTATCATACATCTCTCCATGCCTCCACCCAGCTCAGGTCCTGCTTCTACCCATCCCAGACCCAGGTGCAGAAGTAGGGATGTTTCCCTGCTCCTCACAGTACTTTGCCCCTGTGCACCTTTTAGGGTAGGTGCACCTTAAGCCAGAGGGCATGGAGCCAGAGGAGGCAGGGAGGAGAAAGGAGGTCTGGGTGCTGCCTGAGGTGTTGTGCTCAATCAGGGACTCCCACTGAGCTGCATGGGGTGTCCCCTGGCACACTGCACTCCATCCCCATGCTCTGCTCATTGTCTTTCTCAGATCATACCCATCCCATGCTCAGGGTTGTGCTGAGGGCCAGCTGAGATGCTGAACTCTCACTCTCCATTCAGGTGCAGTTTGGCTTCTGGCTGCTACGTTACATCTGCACGTTCATGCTCTTCATCCTGGGCATGAAGGCCCCGGGGCTGCCCCGCAAACCCTACATGCTGCTAATCAATGAGGAGGAGCGGGATGTGGAAAACAGCCAGGTGAGTCCTGGGACTGAAGCAATTTTAGGATATTGCCAGGAAGGAGCTGGGGATAAAATAGAAATACAGCTGCCCTGGGATCAGCATCTTCAGGAGATGTGGGAAGAACAAGGTTTAGGGCTGCCCAAGCTCCCTGCCTGCTGTCACTAGGATGTAGCCCTGTTTGGAGCATGGAGTGGGCATTCTGAAGTGGGGCTGGTTTTCTTGGGGTGTTGCCCAGGGCCATTGTCAGCTGGGTTGGGGTGCCAGGGCAATGACTCCTTGGTCTGCTCTCCCCTAGCCACTCCTGACCGATGCCAGCAGGACCACCTCCACGTGGAAGGATTTCCGGAGGAAGGTGCGGCTGCTGGTGCCATACATGTGGCCAAGGGGCAACCACCTGCTGCAGGGGCTGGTGCTGTTCTGCATGACACTTATGGGGCTGGAGCGGGCCATCAATGTCTTCGTCCCCATCTACTACAAGAACATTGGTGAGGCACCTGGAGCTTGGTGTGTGAGGCTCACCACAGCCTCACCAAGTGCTGGGGGGTTGAAGTGACCTGGAGAGTTGCAGGGGTTTGGCAGGAGCAGTCCAGGGGGTCAGGGTCCAGCACTGGCTGCTGGGGCTGGTTCCCACAGGCATCCTGGGATGCTTCCCATCCCTCCATCCTGAACCTTGGCACTCTTCCCACAGTGAATGAGCTGACAATGGGTGCTCCCTGGCACACCCTCGCCTGGACTGTCTGCAGCTATGTGGGGCTGAAGTTCCTGCAAGGTGGAGGTGCTGGTAAGAACCATTGGGAAGGATGGGGCACTGATGAGAGATGATATTGGGCACATCATACCAGTGCCGGGGTAGCCAGCAAAGCCCATATGCCCCATCATTGCTGCTCTCTTGGAATCAGCAACTAGGGCTGGTCCCAGGTTTTGGAGAGTGAGTGGGCTTCATCCCAAATCCCCCTTTCCCAGCTGGACTTTTGGAAGTCCTGCATGCCTGAGTGGGGCTGATCCCGGCTGACCTTTCCATTTGGCCTGCAGGCTCCACTGGCTTCATAAGCAACCTGCGCACCTTCCTGTGGGTGTGGGTGCAGCAGTTCACCAACCGGCAGGTGCAGGTGCAGCTCTTTGCCCACCTACACGGGCTGTCCCTGCGTTGGCACCTGGGCCGTCGCACTGGTGAGGTCCTGCGCAGCGTGGACCGGGGCACCAGCAGCATCAACAGCCTGCTCAGGTCAGAGTGTGCCTGTGGTGGGTGGGGTTGGCCAGGCAGCCCCACCGAGCTGGGCTGATGCCCCCTCTCCCCTCCCACCCCCCAGCTACATCGTCTTCAGCATTGTCCCCACCATTGCGGATATTGTCATCAGCATAGTTTACTTCACCTCGGTCTTCAGCGCTTGGTTTGGCCTCATCATCTTCGTGTGTATGAGCCTGTACCTGAGTGAGTGTGGGGGGTCAGAGTGCAGGGCTGCCAGGCTGTGGGGTGGCAGGAGCCTTCCAATGCAGCTTCCTCCTGTCCACAGCTCTGACCATCTTCATCACTGAGTGGAGAACCAAGTACCGTCGGGACATGAACACACGGGACAATGAGGCCAAGTCCCGGGCTGTGGACTCGCTCCTCAATTTTGAGACGGTGCTGTAGGAGTTGGGGCGGGGGGGGGGGTGACCGAAGACTGCTTGGGTGCTGATACCAGCTCTGCTCCCGTAGGTGAAGTACTACAATGCAGAAAACTATGAGGTGAACCGATTTAACGATGCCATTGTCAAGTACCAGGTACGGGGTGCTCAGCACCTTTGCGGGCACCAAGGGGGAAGAAGCCAAATCTCACAAGCACCTGTGGGGGATGATGGACACCGTGGGTTTGGAGGCAGCAGCACCATGGGTCTGGTTTGGAGGCAGCAGCATCCCAGAGGACTTTCTCTCTTCCAGATCTCAGAGTGGAAGGTCAGTGCCTCGCTGGGCCTCCTCAACCAGACCCAGAACCTGGTCATTGGCCTAGGGCTGCTGGCGGGGTCCCTGCTCTGTGCCTACTTTGTCACTGAAAACAAGCTGCAGGTAAGGCTGGTGCCAGCCTGTGCAGACATCTGCTGAGGTGGGGCCCTGGGGCTAGTGGTCACAGACCCCTATTATCCTGTTCCTTCCAGGTGGGGGATTTTGTCCTCTTTGGCACCTACATAATCCAGCTCTACACGCCACTCAACTGGTTCGGGACTTACTATAGGTAATGCTGGGAGGTGTGGAGGTGCCTGATGTCCCCCTCTCTGTGAGTGACTGGGTTGGTATGTGCTCCCGCAAAGCCTTTTCTCTGGTCTTTGCCCTCTTCAGGATGATCCAGAGCTCCTTTGTGGACATGGAAAACATGTTTGAGCTCTTCAATGAGGAGCAGGAGGTGGGTGCCACCTTTCTTGGACCTTGCTCCCTCGCTTGGCCTGTTGTCCTGCCCTAGGGATAGGCTGGCTCTGAGCCTGCGCCTCTACTTCGACAGGTGAAGGATGTAGTGAATGCCAGCGACCTGCGCTTGGAGGCTGGGCAGATTGAATTTGAGAATGTGCACTTCAGCTACGTGGATGGGTATGGCGTACTGGGCACAGGGTGGGACCTGCTCTGGGACTTGGCACAGGGATGTGGGGCCATGGAGTGGTCCTGAGACCCTCTCCATGTCCCTCTTTCAGGAAAGAAATCCTGCAGGATATCTCTTTCTCTGTGATGCCTGGGCAGACCCTGGCTCTGGTGAGAGCGGGACTTGGAGTGTGAGTTCACTGTGGGAGGGAAGGATGGGGGTAGGGAGGCTGGAAAATATGGAGGTGAGAAGGACAGCCCTCCATAGGACCAGCCCTTTCCTGTCCAGCCCCTGGCCTCCAGCAGCTGGGAATTTGCCATCTCCGAGTTCCTTTTCCTTTGTGTGCAGGTGGGACCTTCAGGCTCTGGAAAGAGCACCATCATCCGTCTGCTCTTCCGTTTCTACGATGTACGGGGTGGCTGCATCCGCATCGATGGGCAGGACATCTCCCAGGTGAGGGGGCAGGGCCTCCAAGGACTGGGGAGAACACACCACCTCATCTGGGCCTCGCAGCACCTCTCAGTGCAGGCACCAGCACCTCCCCGGGGCAGGGGTGAGCACGCAGGACCCCAGGCTGAAATACTGGGTACTGACCAGGGCTCCCTGGGAAGGACTAGGGCACTGTCAGGGCCCCCCACTGCAGAGTGGAGATGCAGCTGATCCTGTGGTGCAGGGTGACCCTACAGCACATAGCTTGCAAGGAATGGGGCTCATGGGCTGAGGGTTGGGTTTTGGAGGGATCTTTGCATTGGGTGTGGATCTGCCTGAGCCCTCTCCCCTGCCTCCCAGGTGAAGCAGGCTTCACTGCGTGCACACATTGGGGTCGTGCCCCAGGACACGGTGCTCTTCAACGACACCATTGCCAACAATATCCGCTATGGACGGATCCTGGCCACTGACCAGGAGGTACAGGAGGCAGCCCGGGCTGCTGACATCCATGACCGCATCCTTTCTTTTCCTGATGGTGAGACCCCTGCAATTCCTGCCATCCCATGGTCCCGTAAGACCTTCTAGCTGCCTTCATAGGTGTCACCCTTGGGTGACATCTCCCACAGGGATACCTGCATGACTCTTTGTCTTGCTTTGCCTTTCCCTGCCTTCTCTCCAGGGCTAGATCAGCCCCTGGACAGGGATGAGCTAAGGCTCCACCAAGTGGCTGTATGGCCACAGCAAGACTTCCCAGGGCAGCAGGTCCCCATCTTCATTTCAGAGGCTATCAACACATCATGTTTCTGCTCTTGTGCCTGCAGGATACAACACCCAGGTGGGAGAGCGGGGGCTGAAGCTGAGTGGGGGTGAGAAGCAGCGTGTAGCCATTGCACGTACCATCCTGAAGGGTCCACACATCATCCTGCTGGATGAGGTAACAGCAGTGGACCCAGCCCAGCCTTACCCAGCTCTGCAGCAGCCCCATGCCTAGCAGCTGCCCACACTATCTCTATCCCTTCCCCATGTTGTGTCTCCCTTTGCAGGCCACCTCTGCACTTGACACAGAGACTGAGAGGAACATCCAGGCTTCTCTGGCCAAAGTCTGCACCCACCGCACCACCATTGTTGTTGCACACAGGTAGGGACAAGGGGAAAGGGCTGACCTAGGAGGTGCTGGTTAGACCCCTCTAGAGGGGCACACAGACTTGCCCCTGGCTCAGGAGGTGAGAGCCCCTGGGATTGCATCTCCTGGCACTGTACAAACCCCCTCAGGAACCCTCTCCCCCCAAGTCAGGCTAACACCTGCTTTCTCTGCAGGCTCTCCACTGTGGTAGGTGCAGACCAGATCCTGGTGCTTAAGGATGGGCACATCGTGGAGCGAGGGAGGTGAGCACAAGGGGAGGGCTGGGAGAGGGGATCCTCTCCCTGACTCTGGGGCCAGCTCAGGACCCTGCATCCCTCTGCTCTCCTCACAGGCATGAGGAGCTGCTGCAGAAGGGTGGCGTGTACGCTGGCATGTGGCTGCAGCAGCAGACCGGGGACGAGGGTGAGACCAAGGAGCACCGCACTGAGAAGCCCCAGGGTAGCAAGAAAGTGTCATGAACATGACCAGGAGTTCTGCTGTGACACTGACTTGAGTTCAGGCCCCCATACTGCCTGGGAGTCTTTTGCTGGCTGCAGGCAGGAGCTCTGCCTACCCCAGAAGTGCAGGGGTTTGGTTGGACACTCCACTACATTTACACATTTGTTTTGCTTTTGTGTAGTTTCTTAAACCAAGTCCTTCCCAGGTCCATGCCTGTGTGCTCTGGGCAGAGTATGCGCCTCTTAGTGGGGGCAGGCAGGGTTAGTGCCTGTGCCCTTGGGTCAACCAGCAGCTCTGCCACGAGGCTGAGCTTGGGCTTAGGTGGGCAAGGGGTTGAGCAGGCTGTCAGCACCTGTCCCATCCCCACACAAAGGGCTGAGCTTGGCAGGGGGCTGCACCCCAGCAGCAATGGAAGAGCAGGGCAACTGGTGTCCCCTCACCTCTGTGTACCCTCCACTTCAACCACCATCCAGAGATGTGCCACTCTGGGCTGGACACCAAGTGACTGCTCCCTCAGGTACCTCTGTACCTTGTGCTATGCTTTTTATTTTCTCCCAAGCAGCACTTTAACAAGTCGCAATATTCCCTGGACCCAGCCTGAACCCTCCCTCCCTCAGCCACTCAGAGCAGGACAGCTCAGTCCTGTGCAGAACCAGGCACAGCCCTACGGGCAGGAATGGTTACAGCAGCAGGTGGGAAAGCAGCACAACTCTGCGTGGCTGCAGACCCCCTGCAGGACAAATCCCCTCCACCCAACCAGGCTCTAGGCTTAGGGCTTTTTAAGTAGGGGGCCTGTGCTATAGCCATCCAGAAGGGCATGCCCAGCAACACAACTGGGAGAAGGGAGGCATTCCTACCCCAGCAGCATTTAAACAGGGCCCTGTTTAAGTTTAGGGCAGCAGAGAGCAGCCAGCAGCAGGAAGGCAGCTGCAACCATCCCATATGTGCGACGCTGGCATTCAAGTCACTGCCAAGGTTACTTATTATATTAAACCAGAAAGGAAACGCAGCTCCATTCAGTCTCAAGAGAAGTCTTGTGCCCCAGCCGAGCAGCGTAAGGCCCAACATACTCTTGTGCATGCAGACAGAAGGGAGGCACCGAGGGTGTGGGGAGCGGGGACGGGGCTGCCTTCACACTGCTGGGAGGTTGCACATTCAGCTGTGCCATGGCCAAGCAAGTGACATCCCAGCCACATTTGCTCTTTGCTGAGGGGCTGGCACAGCCCTTCCCAGAGCATGGAATCCAGCCCCCCATTACAGATGGCAGCCACATCCCAGCTGTATGTCTGAGCATGCAGAGATGTCCCCATACAGCTCTGCCCTTACCCCCAGTCCCAGCAGTGTTGGGACGTGGCTGTGGCAACTGTGGGTAAGTGCAAACCCTGGGCTGCTGCTTGCTTTGGTTAGTGTGTACCCAGCCCTGTCCTGTACAGTCTTCACCTCCCCAGGAGCATCAGCAATTTGCTGCACTACTTTTATATAGGTACTAGGGCTGAAGTGTCAGTGTATATTTGGTGGCTTATAGCTCCCAGGGAGATGAGCTGTCCTTGGCAAGGAGCTCTTGGTACCAGTGTCCAGGCCAGAACCCCACGGCATCCGTGTGGGAGGCCAGAGCCGTTCCTCAGGTCACAAGCAGGATCCTATGTCCACTGGCACACCCTGCCTCACCTGCCTACGACATGCTGCAGTTTGATGGCTTTGAACTGTGCGCCTGGAACAGAAAGAAGCACGCAGTGAGCAAGGGCAAGCAGGCTTCTTCCTTTTTCCAAGAGGGCACATCCAGTGCTCAAGTTCCCAGAGCTGTGTGCTCAGCAGTGATGCTGCCACTGCCCTAGGCTGGGCTGCCCTCCTGGTGAGGAAACCCAGGCTAGGCAGAGCCCAGGGTAAGCAGAACCCAGGGAAGCCCCCTCCCTCACAGCACTAGACCAGGATCAACCCCACAGCCTATACCCAGCCTCACTCACCTGCCGCTGTGACTGCTGGTACTCGGCTTCGCTCGCTGACAGTGCCTGGGCCAGTGCCAGATCCTCCTCCTCCTGGGTGCTGCTGGGACAGTGGTGCATTGTGTGCCTCAGCCTCCCTCAAGCTCACAGGTTGAGTGCTCAGAGCCCTTCTGGGTTTCAGCAGCTCATGCAAACCCCCAGCACATCTTAGGGCAGTGAGCAACTGAGGATAACTTTCAACAGGCATAGGGTTGGGGAGGGAGCAGATGATCCAGCTGGGGCTGGCAGCCAGAAATCTGGGCCAAGGAGAGCCATGTTAATTCCAGGCTGTAAGACAGTGCTTTTAGCAGCACTGGGCACTGTGCCTGGGGATGTGAGCCCCTGGGTGTCCTCCATGAACACCCCTACTCCACCTATCATGCTCTAGCCAAACACATTAGCTGACAAGTGGTCAGATAATGGTTTGCCCTACTCTGTGTGTCAGTCACTGTCCCCTACCAGCACCCCTAGGACCGAGGGCTTGCTTGCTGAACAGAGTTCCCTGTTGGCTCTGGACTCTTCCTTTTTTCCCTGGTCAGCCACAGAGAGGCATCATATGGAAACACGTGCTGAGAGGAATGTTATCCCAGAGCCACATGATGCTTCCCCAGGAACCTTTCACACATGGGGTGAGCGCACACCACACCATGTGTTTTGGGGCTGTACCTGGGTGGCTGTGCTGAACTGCGTGCTGACTCTGCCAGGGACATCTCCAGAGCTCGCTGCAGTGCCTCTTCCTCGCTCTGAAACAAAACACATTGTCACCAGCTTGGCCAGGGCGGGGGGCAGGAAGCAGCTCTGATGCCCATGTGGCAGGTACAGTCTTTCCTGCCCAAGGGTGAGGAAATATCTCTCCAGGAGGCCAGACACGGCCAAGGTGAAAAACTGGGGCTTTGGACAGACTGGCAGTGCTCTCCCCCTGCCCATGGGGACACATCCCTGCTTGCTAATGCTGAAGTATGTCAAGAATACCAGTGGAAAGCAACTTCCAGTCTCCTCCAGACTTTGCTTGTACTACAGAAAGACAACACCCAAGGTAAAGAGCTGGTGCACTTTGTCCCTTTGGGGAAGCTAAGCACCAAGCACAGCTGAGAGCTGGCACTTGCAGACACCAGAGCAAGCTCTGATTTCCCACAGAGCATTCAGGATCACAGTCTGCCAGGGAAGGCCCAGCTAGGAGCACAGTCATCCCCAGAGCGTGGGCTAGAAAGCAATTGTTGCAGACTCACTTCCTAGAGGGCACAGAAACCACCCCAAATGCCCAGGCCAAGCCACTCACCAGCCCATTCTGCAGCATGACAGCTGGAGGGGAGGTGCTGCGAGTCTGTGGCGCAGCTGCTCTGCCTCCCCTGCAAGCAGAAGAAAATCTGCGTTATTGTCAAGGCAGGGAGCCCTGCTACGACTATCAGCCCTGCTGAGGCACAAGAAAGAAGCTGTTGCTCTGGCGTTCCACGGAGAGCCAAGCTGAGCCTGGTCATGCCCAGCTCAGAATTACAAGTCAGGCCATCACCTTACCTGGCACAGGCTGGAGAAGAGGAGCTGTGTGCTGGGCGGGCAGCTCCACTGCTTGATGCGGCGACTATTTTGGAGGAGGATGCCTGGGCTCTGGTAACCGCAGCATGCCTAGGACAGATGGGACACCTGTGAGAAACTGTTTCACCATCATGAGCAATTTCGAGGCATTGAACACCTTGGGATATCAAGCTGGATAAGCGAGACACCTCCCTGGCTACTCTTCCTCCCATGTTGCAAAAGCAGGAACCACTGGCTACAGAATAAGGGGCTGGGGAAAGAAGCAAGAGCAAACCATTCAGCAGGTGGTACTGACAGCTTTTGCTGCAGGAGAGACTGTGCATACTGGTGTGCTTGGTGCTGCAGGAGGACACCGCAGCACACAGGGCATGGAGTGTGAGAATGCAGCAGTCCCAGACAACAGGTCAGGAGGAGCTGGGCTTCTTCCCTGTCACCCATCTGGCAAACATAGCCCCACCCCTCCCAGCCTGTCTGTTCTCAGGCCCTCACCCTGCTTTGGAAAGGGGATGCCCTGCCCCACTGCAGTCATGGTCCAGAGGGTGCCGGTGCTTGAGGCAGTAGTTCTTGTGGCACTGGTCACAGATCACCTTCATCATCTCCTTCTGCTTGCAGCCAGGCTTCAAACATTTGTTGGTGAAGATCTGAAAGATGACATGGCAGTGGTGAAAAGGAGCACATGCTGAGGGGCTGGGGCTGTCCCTTCTCTCCATGCCAGGCCCTGGGCACTAACCAGCCTTCGCCACCAGTGTATCTTCTGCAAGGCTTTGAAGTTTGTCTCTGAATACTTTAAATGTCTCTGAATAATTTCTTTAGGTAGTTCATTAGTGGTTCACTGGTGCTTCAGTCTCCATAGACAACAGTCTCCACAACCACAGAATTCACAGCAGGAGATAAAGTGCCTCGCTCAGGGACTCCTGCCCTCCATGCCAGTGCAGTGGGGATAGTCCAGGGAATTCCAGCTGCTGCTGGGCTGGATTCCTGCAGGGCCAGCTCCCCACAGCAATTTAATCTCCTGGCAAGATGGGGTAGCTAATTGCCGATTGCATTTTCCTAATAGCAGCATGCAGTTTCCCATCCTTATATCCCAGGTGGCTTCCCCGCTCAGACTGCCTCCACAAAGCCCTGCAGATGCGCACACTTCCAGCTTACCAGGCTGTGCCATCGCGCTGTGCCAGGCATAGCACCAGGCAGGGCTGAATCTGTGTTGTTTTCATCCCATTCCCAGGCTCGGGCAGAGACCTGGCAGTCACACAGTACATACCTTGCGCTTGCGTTGTGCAGGGTCAGACTTGCAGTCACGGTCAATGTGCTCACCCACCACAATATCAGGCATCTCCTCCCGCCTCACAGGGACTGGGGTGTTGCAGAGGGGACATACTGGGACCTGCACATCCTGCAGAGACAACAAAAGGGAGCTGGGAGCAGGAAGCTGGGCAACCTTGAGTGCCGCACAGTCATCTCTCTCCCTTTCAGGACCTGCTGACCATGGCTTCCACAGCTTCAGCTGCAGTTTGAGATCCTGCCCATGACCCTCCAACCAGCTTGCACAGCAGGTGCAGAGGCACCTGGGAAGGGAAGATGATATGCCTGGGAGATGCCCAAACCACTTTACCCAGTGGGAGAGGGAGGGCTGGATATTAGCGGCACTGAGATGCAGATCCTGGCTTTCAGGTACATCTTCAGACTCAGTACACATCCCAAGGGGGACTTCTCAAGTGACCAAAATTACCACAGATTATTATGACTGGTGGCTATAAAAGCTCAGCAGCTCCATGCAGGAGAGTGGATGAGACCTGTTCTCTGCACTTACCTTCTTGTAGGCAGAGGTGCAGTTGTGCTGGGCATAAGCAATGTGGTCGGTGCAGAAGATCTGCTCGCAGGCATCACACTTCAAGGGAAGGAAGTCTAGGAGCAGGATATGGCATGGCAGAGAGCATGGAGATCAGTATTGCCCACCCGCAGCCCGAGGGCCTCCCCGACTCTTTCCGAAGGCACTACAGTGACCCACGGCAAAGAAAGGGCCGCACCTCTCATCCCCAGCACAAAAACAAAAGGGCTACAGGTCCATAGCCACGTCTTCAGAAATACCCTGGGCTCCTCATCAAAACGTGCCGTCCTCGAGATCAGGAGTAGCATCCTGAATCACACCGAGCTCCCCGTGAGCTGCCGGCCTCAAACCGATGGGAAGTGATGCTGCCACAGCCGTCACGGGCTTCGCCCACCGGGATAACCCGGGTACGGACGGTGCCTGCAGCACCGAGGCCCGGTAGCGGGGGTGCCTGCCCGGGCCCTGCCCCGCTATCGCCGGGCAAGAGCCGCTGCCCACCCGAGTAGAGCCATCAGCGGATACCCGGTCCACCGGCACGGACAGCCAGCCCCGGCCTAGCGGGGTATCCACGAGCTGCGGGAAGGGCCAGGGACCCCTCCGCCAAGGGCAGCACGGGTGACACGACCCGCCCTTCAAGCCCCGCTACCGGGCGGGCGGCCGGCGCCGCCCCGCCGCCTCCCCGCAGGCCGGGCTGCCCGGTCCGCGCTGTCCAGGCCCGAGCCCGCGGCCGCCTCGCTGGGGTGCGGGCCGTGCCCACCCCCCGGGTCCCCCCGGCACTCACCCAGGCGCTGGCAGGCGGACCAGGAGCAGTGCGCACCCAGGTCCGGGAACTCCATGGCGGCACCGCCGCCACCGGCACCGGCGGCCCTGCCGCGCCCGCTTCCGGCGGGGCGTCACAGGGCGGGACCAGGCACGGCCCCGCCTCGGCGGCCCTCGGCCCGCCCCGCGGCTCCGGGCGGCCCACCGCACCCGTCCGCACGGCCTTCCTTCGGGAGCACCGCTGGGACCCGTGGGAAGACCAGCTCGAGACCTGCCCGGCGCTGGGGGAAGGCTCAGGGCAAGGCGGAGTCCACGAGGGCCAGCGTCAGAACCATCCTGCCCGGCCAGGCCAGCAAGGAGTGTCTCTGCCCCCATGGGACAGATTAAACTTTTCCCTCCGTCCTTCCTCCCTTGCCCCAAGGGACACAAACCACGGATCCTGCCCTGTAACAGAGCTCCTGGATCTATTCCAGTCACCTCGGAGTCTCCACGTGCCATGCTATGATGTCCAGCAGAGCACAGATGGGGTGCTAAAAGGGTCAGTGGCGTGGATGGCAAGAGATGCCATGGCAGCAAGAAACTGGAGTACTGAACAAGGCCAGGAGTGAATTTCATTGATTGCAAAAAAATCAACTCCGCAGCCACCCAGTAACAGAACTCAAATGAGACAGGGAAAAAAAGCAGGTATCGCCCAACACCCTGTTCCAGCAGTGACACAAGACAGTAACAGTCTGCAGAAGTCTCTTTGCACAACACCCACCTGCCCTTATCCCCTTACTGCTACCCTCCGTTCCAAAGACCCCCTACCCTTTGCCTGCCCCTGAGAGCCACATTTTATTGTGCACCCCATCCCTCCCCCCAGACAAAACCAATGAAAGTTAAAATTATTTACACTTTTAGCCATTTAAAAACCCAATAAAATAAGATTGCATATGTCCTACTGGGGATGTGGGTATTAGCAGCAGCTACAGCTAGCTCCGTACTCAGCGTGCAAAACAAAAGACAAACAGAAGACAGACCAAAATACTGCACCATTACTAGGAAGCATTTGCTGGGGTTGGTGTTTCAGTTGTGGCATAAGACTTCTAGAAGCTGGCTCCTCCCCAGCTGCAGGGCCTCCTGCTCAGCCAGTGAAGGCCAGGCTCTAGAAGGATGGAAAGGATTCATACACAGCACATTAACACTGATGCATTTCCATCCCAGTCAACACAAACATCTAAAAACCCACTGCACGTTCACTGTGTGAGTTTTTCCTTCTTTCCAGTGATGATGGAGGAAAAGGGGGAGTACAGGTAAGACCTAAGACATAGATGCTGCTGTCATCACTGCCTCCTCCTCATCTCCTTGCTTTGGCAGCTCAGCAAGCATGGGAGAGGAGGGAGATGGAGCAGCCTCTTGTGCCTCCTGCTCCTCTCCAAACCCCAGCTCTACATCCATTTGCTCCAGCTCCCCCTGATCCAGTAGCTCAAAGTCATCTGCTTCCTCCTCATCCTCTGGTGGAGCTTCTGTCTCTGTCTCCACCACTTCACTCTCTGACAGGTGTGCTTGGAAGCTCAGTTTCTCTTCAGGCTCCGTGGGGAGGAACTCAGAGAGGGGGGGTCCCTCACTGGCCTCTGAGGACCGCAGGAGGGCAGAGAGGGTGTTCTGCACCGCTGTGGTGATAGCAGTGGTGACGATCTCCTCGCTCAGCGTGTTAATGCAGATGCCCAGGCCTGGGGCAGGGACAGTCTTTGGCTCTGCGTTGCCTCCTGCCGCTTGCCCACTCCCATTGAAGTGCGTATTTACAAAATGGAGAGGAGACGTGAGGCGAAGGATGGAGAGGTCAGAGTCCGTGGCCTCTTTGTCTGCTGAGTGCAGCTCACAGGCAGCGTGGGCAAGCTCAGGACTCAGAGGCACATCAAACGCATCTTCATCACTCTGTGGTCCCAGGTCTCTGGAATGATATTCTTCCACGGATGGAAACTCAGCCAGGTCCTTGGAAAATGACTCCTCCGGCTCACTGTGCAGGCTCTGCTGATCCAGGTCTGAAAGGCACCAGCATTAAGGTACAGGTTCCGTCACCTTGACCTCTAACCCACCCTCCCCCAGCTGACACACCACAGCTGACTTGCAGGTACCTTCCCCATCCTTGGAGCACAGCAGGAAGAGGTCTGCAGTTACTCCTTTCTGCAGTGGCATGATTCACATGGAATGTTTCTTTTCTCATCCTGTTCTATGTGCTCTGTGCTCAGAAAGGACTTCTTGCTCTAGCTCATGCTCTCTGCATTTAGAGCCCCCCATTGAAACTCCCAAGGTCAGGGAAACTGTACTTACATCACGTGGCTGCTCCTTCCCAGACACCCAAGTGTCCACTGAGTGGTTACCTCCATGTTCCTCACCACTAACCAGTCCTTCTCTGAGTTAGTAAGTCCGACCTGTTTCACCCAGCATCATACATGGGTGTTTGACTATTCAATTATTTCTGTGGGACTTTGTGAGTGGCCTTGCTCCCTCGCTGGAGTCACAAGATGGCATTGCTTTGAGGGGCAGTAATTACAGACTAATGTCCACTTAGGACCAGCTTATGATCAGCCATGAAGTCATCATCATGCTGCACTACTTTTTCTCCCTCCTTTCAATGCTCTTCTCATGCAAATAGCTGTGTTCTATCCCTGTCCTCCCATTTGTAAGACCCATTGTTTTGGGCCAAAACACTGAGGATAAGGGGGCATCAAGGTGTCCCATCATGTACCTTCAGAAACGTCCGTCAGCTGTGGCGTGGTAGCCCTTGAAACAGAAAAGCCCCCACTCTCCAGGATAGAAGCCTCCTCATCAGAGAGCTCAGAATCTGTGATTGACAGTGCCAGGGCAGTTTTCTTCACATCCACCTGCATGGGATGAAGGCAGAGAGACAAATTCCTGTGTGTCTAAGTACCCATGCTGCCTATGGGCACCTCCAGACCTTCCAGGCAGAAGTCCTTGCTGGAGGGACAGTGTGATGGCAAAGCACTCCCTGCACTGGAGGGAAGGGCAGCCTCAGCTCACTGGCTTTCCTGCAATAAATCACCACCCAAAGGTTTGCCTCCTCTCAGTGAAGAACACAAAAAAAACCAACACAAGATGGGATGAAACTGTAGGAGTCTCAGAAGGCTTTAATCGTACTTCCTCTCCTGGGGATCACCAAGGAGAACACTCCTTCCCTTTTGCATTCACACAGAGTGCAAGAAAGCCTTCTACAAGTAGCAATGATTCAAGGAGTATCCACATTCCTTTGGAAACAAGTTTCCCACCTCAGCTCAGCTACATGTCCAGAGCTACTGCTTGGTTCGTTTCTGCGGTGCAAATATAGAAAGGTTGCACACAATCTGTCTGAAAACAGAGAACTGTGCAAGACACACTAGAGCTGCTCAACTCCCTTTTCTGGTTTTGAGGAGCCCCTGCACATTACAGCAGGGGTGTTCATTTCTTCAGGAGACACTCACATTCTCTGAGCATGAAGCATAACCATCAAAGTAATTCTGAGGTCAGCAGGAGGCTTGGGGCATGGCTGGCCCTGCCCTGCTACCGCATCACCAGCTCTGTGGCACCGAATTCTCAATACCCAGACTGAAGACAATGGCCTTCATCAAACACATGCACTTCTCTCCTTAGAATCTTGCAAAGAAGTGATTTATTGCTCTGCTGTGTGTTATCATTGTTGCTGTACTCAGACCAACCCCTGGCTCTCAAGTTCCTATAGACCAGAGAGGAGGGATTTGCTCCTGCTGAGCTCTTTGTGCTCTTACCACTGGGGAGAAGCCTGACAGCTCTGCTTCACTCTCACTCTCCGTCTCTGCTGTCGGCTCATCACCTGCTGCAGGCTCACTCTTTCCTTGTCGCTCTGTGAGAAAGACAAGAAAGGCTTTACATGATACTGAAGGAATTTTCTGCCTTTATATATCACTTTCCCCTACTTCCCCTGTGAAAGTGCACAGGGTTCCTGGAGACAAGTATAATTTGTTGCTCTCATGTGCTGTTCTCAGGATCATCTGGGAGCACACAGTTGCTCTCCACATAACCCTGAGGCTTCCACCTCTCTTCCCCTGCTCCTCTGCAGTCTGTCACCACACAGTGTTGGCAGACATGGTCTCCCACTGTCCTTTTGCTATGGCTCCACCCTAGGAATACAGCACCAAAAAAAGCTACAGAGAAGGTGGTTCCTTACTCTTCTTCTCATGCTTGTGGTGCAGTGTCTCTGCCTTCATACTGTAGTCCAGTTTCATCAGGACAGGCTCCAAACGTGTGTACATCCTCTGGATCAGCTCATGGTAGACCACCAGAGGCCAGAGCAGAATGCTGAGCACTGTGGACATGGAATGCAGGGACTGTGAGGGACATATCAAGCAAAACCGGACTCTTCCTGTGGTGCCACTGAGAAAGTCTTCAAGGGAAACGCATTTCAATGGCATGTGCTTTCCCATCTGACTGCCTAAAAATCCTCATCCATGGCCCTTCTTACTCATTGCAAAGCTGCTTGATCAATCAGGTTTTCCTGTCAGATCGTAGATAGAATAGAGATTTATGTTAAGATGAAGAATAAGCCCTTCTCTTCAGTCACTGCACCCCAGACTCAACATGCAACAGAAGCCCTGAAATGAGCTTAAATGAGAATTAAACCCAAGTATTACCAAAACTTTTATACAGGTAGCTGCATAGAGTTCATGTGTAGATGCACTCGCAGCAGAGCACCAGAAAAGAATTTGGGACTCATGATGCAGTGAAAAAGGTCTATTTACCCCACATGCAGCTTTGCTAACAACACTCTCGATATAGATTTGCCCACATTAGGAACTGAGAAACACCAACTACATGCTTCCCAGGAGCCTCAGCCAGCATAGCCTCAGCAGTGGGGAACAGTGGACACCAGTGTTTTAGTCACGGCTCCCTCTCCTGCCTTTGCAGTTGTACTGCATGCATGCGCTTACAGAGACTTCCGGGAACACACTCCCCATAAATTGATTCATCACCTAGTACAGATCCCCTTGAGAAAACTACAAATCTGCCTTTTCCAGCCTATCAACAGCACAGTTATGTCATGTCTCAGCTTAAGTCAGACGAGCACTGCTTATACTCACAAATGATGTAGGAGATCATTATGCCTGGAACATAGTGTCCAACTACAGCCAGAATCAGGCAGCCTGAACAGACACTCATGCAGAACTGAAGGAAGAGAGAGGAACAAACAGAAGTGACAAGAGGCAGAGATACATCTATGCAACCCATGCCAGAAACCCATTTAGTGCAACATGAGGGATGGTCCTAACCAAGTCAGTCAGCCAGCTCTGCACCAAGTACACTCAGGTGCTGACAGTCACAACTCAGACAGCTCGGTTGGGTTAAGCTGTAAGCATTAGAGATTCAAGTGCAGGATGACCAAGGTAACCCAATGGCCCAATAAAACAAATCAAAACTTTATCGGACAGTTCTTTATGAAGTAAATAACATTCCTTGAGGATATGATGGGATATTGCAAATTGCCACTAGTACATCTTTCTGTAGAGCTCAGCACCTCAGGAGGAAACTGTACTGTCTTGACAAAGATAGGAACCTGTTACAGAGTCACCAGATGTTGTGCCACTGCTGTGCCGTAAACCAGCTGGCAGAAGCATTAGCAGAGCCCATGCGCCCATCAGACTAGGATCTTTCTCCTTTGGAAAAAGTGAAGTATAATGGTGCAGCCCTGACGGCTTGTCTTACATTCTCCTGGGGGCAGGGGGAAGTGAGAATAGACAATCTGTAAACCAGGGCATGGGTTCACATATGGACTATATCCTGCAATTAAGAGTTTAATTCAAAATGCAGAGGGTCTGCAAAAGCTAAGGTTCCTCTATGGGTTTCGCTCCCAATGAATTAATTTTTTATGGCATGTTCGGACCTGGTCTTCAACTCCCCGTGGCTGGGACAGAAAAGGAGTAACAAGCTGTGCTAGAAACCCACTCCTTTTGCCACACTGAACGCCAGGAAGCCTGACACAATCCTAGAGGTTGGTCTGTCCTACTTTTTGTGATGCAACGGCAGTTCCTGTCTACAAATCCTTTCCAAACAACATACATCACACCCATTAGAACATGTGTAATGACAAGTTTCCATGCACTCAGAAACAGCACTGCGTTTGGACTTTGCTAGCAACAATCTTGGCTAGTGAAATAGGACCAGCTTAAGAATGGAACTCATGAAAGGGCCAGAGACTGTAGGCTTCCCTTTTTTTCTCCCCAGTCCCAATCTAAGAGCTTCCTTTGCACACTAGGAAATAAAATCAAGTCATTCACAGGAGGTGTAAGTTCAGCTCCAGTTTACAAATACTGGAAGTCAACTACTCATTATTTAAACTTCCCATGGCATAGAATCTGCAAGTAATGAACAGCAAATATTGGACAGGGATAGCAATTGTAAAAATATTGAATTTACATTCTTCCATCTCTTAAGGCACTAGTAATGGTAATAAAAGCCCCTGCACAGAAGAGTAGGTATCTCCAGCTTACCTTGGCAGGATTTTGCCTCTTGTACTGTAGCAGTTCCTGCAGGTACAGCCTGAAGGTGACCCAGCTCTCTGCCAGACAGTGGCACAGCTCAGGGACACTGAGCAGGTGAGGTTGTGCCCCTGAAGTCACCCCCTCACTAGAGACAGACAAGAGCAAGAAGACAATCTTTGAACATGGTCTGTTTTCCTGGGGGAAAGGAACAGCTGCACCAGGAAGCAGAGCTCCCTACCAAAGGCTTGACAATACTGACTTCATTTTCAACTGAACTACAGAAGATGTTTGATTTGGAGACAGTTTTTCCCTTCAATCAGGAAGAAAGTCAAGAGACACCTGAGCAAAGCATCAGCAGATACCATGCCACAGAATCCCCATGCCACAAGCCCAAGATGCAAAGCAGTTTACTCAAAGCCACGCAGACAGAAGCACTGGAGGTGGAAGTAGTTATGTGGCCTCCTCCGGCACCAAGTCCAAGGTAGACAGAATGTGGTGCTCAGACCTACAACCACAGCCAAGGACGCAAGCTACACCACTAGAGAGAGCACGTTCAGCCCGGGGAAGTCAGTCTCAGTGATCTCCTTCTCTCTGGGGGACTCTTAAAATAGTTCAGGACAGATCCAGGGAAGAAACCTAAAAGCTCCTAACATCAGAAGTACTTGAGCTTTATTGCTACTGAAAGAACACTAGCTTTCCCCAGAGTCTCAAACTGTGGCTCCTGAGCTGATAAGCAGCTAGCACTGCAGAAGTCACTAGCAATGCTTCACAGCAGGAGCCATGCAGTTCATTGACAACGGAAGAAAGGACGGGTGAAATCACCATACTAAATTAAGACTTCCTCACTCTCCGCACTCCCCAAGAACACATCTGCTAGCTTACCTCTCTCCTCCTGGTTCCTCTGATGCCTGTGCTGTAGAGAGAACACAGCAGATTAGTCAGCCAAGTAAAAAATACAATCTGACATTTTTACCAGTTGAACAGAGCAGAGCTGGAGATGTATCATCCTCAGCTAGGGATGCACCCTGGGGACCTTCTTTGTGCTCTCACAAGCAGGGATCACTGGCTTGGAGCCTGAGCTGCAAAGGCTTTAGTGAAGCGTGCTGGGAGACTAGGAGCAGCAGAGCACTGATCTCTGGGCACCCCAGCACACCTTGCAACCCAACATACACACAGCAGGCACTCATATCTCAGGTGCATCCTGGTGCTTACATGGGGCTCTCTGCTCCAAGGATCATGCAGCTTTTGCTGGTGTCCCACATGTCTGGCAGTGCCATTCCCACAGTGGGCGCCAGCACTTGTCATTCAAAGGGGGCTGCCAGCACAGTTTTGGAGCTGGGCAAAGCTTCAGCTTCCATCTCGGAGCTAAACATGGCACCAGGAAGTCTGAGCTGCATTTCCCACTGACCAGCCCAGTCCTTGGCAGGATGCTATGTACAAATACCAGAAGTGTCCCTGCTGTCTCCATCCTCTCCCTTAGAATTAAGTAACAAATAGCAGTCTCGTGCATAATTTTCTAATTTTAGGGCTCTTTTATGTCCCTTGACAGCCTTTTGTGCCAGGCACAGATGTAACTATACTCCTAAGGTTCATCACTCTGAAAGGGAAAGGCTCTCCCATTCCTCTCTGCACTGAACCCAGGGATGATCAAATAGGGACTTAGTTCATGCAGTACTGAAGAGAGGAGTGTTGTTTCAATGGCAGAGCTCATATATGATTATGTTCTGCTTTTAGATACACTGAGAAAAAAAAAATTCTAAGACAACAGAGATTCATGAGCCTGGTTGCTCACAGATTTGGATATCCTGGCAAGCTGACTGGTGTCTCAGGATGTACAGGGCTCAACCAAAGCTCTTCTATCAACACAGTCTTTGTAAGTCTCCTGTGTTTAACAATGCCCTGTTCATGCTGTGGTAGCTCATTGAGGTCTACTCTCCTGCACTAGTCCGCCCACTGTCCTAGAGTTGGCAGCGACTGATAAATCTTTGATGCTGTCTGACCAGCAGCAAACTTGGTGCATGAGGTTATAACCCTAACCCTGTCCCCCACACTGCATGCCACCATGTCAACAGAACTAAAACAAAGGAGGAGAGTTTAACCTCAGAGACTAGGCTTATAGAAATGGGCTAATGAAATGCAACGTGTGCAAAAAGGGGTTTGAATCCTCCCTGGAGTCACCAGCCAGGCACAAGGCCCAAGAGTGGCACTTACTCCCTCAGGGAAATGCAACAAAGATGTGAACAACCATCACTGTAATCACTCAGTGAGACTTCAGACTCCACCCAGATCAAGCCACAGAAGAGACCAACTGCTTGTAGCAGCCCTGCCACCCTTCTCCCAAGACACAGGATGTTGGGCCAAGTCTGCCAGACTCCTCCTCCCGCTGCAGGCACTGCACCAGCCGGCTCTCGCAGTGGAGCAGGAGGCCAACCACCCAGGGAGGAGGCGATTCTTTGAGAGCGTGACCCAGATTTCCAGTAATTAGGCCTGACAAGAGGAGTCAACTGCTCTCAGACTGAGCTGCCCAATCACTCCTCTGCCCACGAGTATTTGGCATGGTGGCTGGGGCAGCTCACAGAGAAAGCCTGGGCTGCAGTGTGAATATTATGGATGCAGCTCCACCCCCACAGGGCAGCTGCTTCCCTCCAGAAACCGCCATTGCTGTGTTTTGTTATTGTGCTCAGGAATCTAAAGCTGCTTAATGACAGCACACAGAAATCCAGCTCTATCTCTAAGCCTCATCTATTACCTGTGCTAAACCACCAAATACATTACATCTGGCACTGGCCAGTCTGTGAGGGCTGGCTACACCAGTCGTGCAGTGTATCACATGAGGAGCTGGGATACCCGCCACCTCTGCTGGACAGATGTGCCAGCAACACAGTAAGTGGGATGGCACAGGAACCGCACTCCTCAATACTCCAGCAGAGGGAGTGAAACAATTCTCAGTTGTTCCTGAAGGTTTCAGAGACACTTTGAGGAGCAGAACATTTCAGCAGACTGCAAGGTCTTCCTGTGATTTCAGCTATCTGGCAAAACACAAGCTGTCTTTAAGATCAACAGTATGCTGCTTCCTGTAGTAGAGCAGTCTGCCTGCTGGCCATCTCAAAACACTGCTGTCTTAAACCAGTTTTAAGAACAGCCCAATCCCAAAAAACCTAGAGCATTTCCAACAGGAAATGGTCCCTTAGTTAAGCTTTAACTCCAACCTCTCCTGAAATACTGTCAAGCACCAGTATAACTAAGTTGGCAAGCAGGACACCCAGAGTTGTCCTCAGATTATCAATAACTGGCTGAAATCTTTCTGTCAGCATTTCATACTGGACTGTGGATTAATACAAATCACCTGACATACACCAGATTCTTCTGAGAGAACAGACAGCCATGCAGGAGTTTAGGTTATGTTAGGTTATGTTGGTACTGACAAATTATTGCTGATGTATTCCTTGGCTCTTACAGGTTTTCAACGCTTCTCCAAGAGACATTCTTCATCTGTGTGTAAACTTTAGCTAGAAAATGGGCCCTTTTTAAGGAGCATTAGCATTCAATTAGCAACGAGCATTGCAACACAACTTTTCCTAGAGATCTTCCACACTGCACTCTCCAAAACACAGCTGCCAAACAGCGATGCTACAAAAACAGTCCTATATGATACCCATTTCAGGTGAAACTGGAGATGCTCCCTAAGTCCTTAAATAATATTTAAGGAGGACTCCATGTAGATATTGAGAAAACATCCTGCATGGGAGCTGAAAATATGCAGTCCCTTCTGAAAGGGCCAAAAAATGTTGCACATCTTGATGCTGTTAGCATGACCCTGATCACAGTGTGGAAGTAACTACAAAATACATGCTGGGGTTTTAGCATTCCTTCAGAAGTCATCTTAAAAGCAGCCATCTGAGACATACACAACTGTCACAAGCTGAGGTTTGTGTACGCACATGCTGACTCTTGAAGGTATGGTACTGACCCATCTCCCAGAACTTTAGAAAAGGCTAACAGGAAGCACTAAGGAGGTAAGCCACAAAGGTGCAGCTCTGCTTCAGCAGGAAGTGGAAGCCAAACAAGAACCCCTAAGTGTTCAGGAGTACCAATTCAATGGGAGGCCCCTCAGGAATGCAGAGCACCATTCTTTCCTGGCAGAAGCAAAGGAAACATGGTCCAGTGGAACATGTCAAAATCAGGGCTGTGACCTAAACGGGCACACCAGAAAGATGTCCCTGTTCTCTGCAGCACAAAAGCATGAAGGCATGAAATATGTGAAGAACACTGAGGAGAGGTAGAGTGGGAGGTGCACTGACTTCTAGCAGATATGATGGCATAGGATGAACCTAATCCCTGGTGTTGCTGTTTAGTTTGCTTTTGTTTTTTATTCTTCATGGTTCTGCATCATATAAATTTTGAAAATTATTTCAGTATGAATTTCCTATTTCTTCTATGACAACACAACTTTTACAGGCCAAGTACTCACTGGAATGATTCCACCCCCATCTGCCTCAATGACACCATTCTGTACTGGACACCAGGCTTTTGCATTTCTGGACACGTTTCAAGCGAGGTGGTTTGGGTTGGCTTTAAACTATTCCCTTAAAAAACCAATGTGAATAAGCAGGAAATTAAATTGGCCAGTCCAGTTTAAATGCCTGGTTACCTGAACCACACAAAGCAAACAGTTTCAAGACTACAGTTGTAATATACCTAATCTTATCAGGATTTCTGTGAAAGGACCCTTTAAGTCAGTACCCTTTTAGGTCAAATAAAGGGCACCTTACAAACACACATATAGAGGGGCTTTCATACAGAAACTCTCACTAGAGTAGAGAGGCAGGGATGGAGGGCCCTGAGCCACCTTGGAACAGTTGCAGTAGATGCAGTAGGCAGGTTTGGGTTTCGTCATTTAAGGAACTCCAAAGAAGGAGGAACTCAAAGCAGACAGCAGCCAATCCATGTCTATCATCTTTATGAGGCTATTCCTCTTGCTGCTTTTGTGCCTAATGTTGGCATAGACCCTTCAATAAATGGGAAAGATAAGACAGGTCATCAGATTCACTGACTAGCTGAAGATCAGATGCTATTCAGTACAGGTATAATACACTAACTGTTGCTGCTGTCAGACCTCATCATCCACTCTGCTACCTGCCACGAGAAGTGGCTCTCATTTGCTCTGCTTCTTTCAGGGCATAAGCCCACTGAACTTAACTAAAACCAATATATTTCCATCCCCTCCTTTCCTTCCCTCAGCTCAGCTGGCTGTAAGCACTCAGACTTGAAATGATCTTTTTGCCACATTTTCAGGAGAGAAACGACACAGCAGGAACACATCATCCTTGTCACCAGCTTCCCTGGCAAGCTAGCTGGGCCCCTTAGTTGCTCTTAAAATTAGCAACTCCCAGAATTTCTCAGCACTGGGAGCAATTCTCCCCCATGCCCAGAGTATTAGGATGCATTCTAATCCTCTGACACATACAGATAAGAGGCAGCACCAGTACCTGGGCTGCAGTTAAGGTAGGAATGGGGCTTCCCTGACTGCTGAGAGAGCCCAGAAAGGGTCAAAGCCATAGCCTAGCAGCTGGTAACACTAGAACCATGTCACTATCTACAGTGCTAATCATCACATACCTGAGAAATCAAACAGGAACCTGGGTTTCCACTTCTCCAACAAGAGGATGCCAAGAAGGGACATGCTGAGGAGAAAGAGGGGTCTCAGGGAGGTGGAAGAAAACAACCTAGAAATGAAACAGATATTGTTAGGCAGGGAAAAGGGAGCAAATTACTGCTCTTGATGAGCAAATAGATATAGCTCAAAGCAGAAATACCCAACTGCTATGGGCCACTGCTGTGCCATAAACCAGCTGGTTAACTGAGCATTGTACTCTGCAGACACCCACCCACACCACAGCACGTTCTCAAATGGTGCCTTTGCCCACCACCAGACAGCTGACTCCCAGCCATCTTCCAGTGCTCTCCTCCTCTGCTTCTGAGCTCCTCCCTAGGCAGCAAAACAAAGCTAATGCTCACTTGTACAAGTCCCTCCAAAGCCTTAGGGTGGAGACTCTAGATAACATAAAGACAAACTGCTGCAGCAGAAAACTGTTTGCAACTCAGCCTGTTTGCTGAAAACCTACATCCCATTTGTCATGGCAAGGTCCAGCATTACATCCAGGTAATGCATCTTGCCATTCTAGATGCCCATTCTTTTATCACAAACCTCTCCCTGTTTCACCAGAGCCTAGCTAGCACTTAAATGGTTTAGTTGCTCACTTGACTTTATCACAAAACCTTTCATGTCCCACATCCACACACCAGCTCAAGCCACTTGCCAGCTCACACAATTCTATTCACACACAGCTGTGCAATGCCACTCAAAGAGTTTATCTCCCCACTCCACCAGAGATTTGACAGCAAAGGTGCCAGGGTGCCTCCTGTGTCAGCAGTGGCTGTCTGTATTCATCCTTTTCTCTAGTTCAGAGGAGCTGCTTTTAAGTCACTCCAGAAAGAAATACATTCACCTTCACCTCTTCAATGAACACTCCGGAAAGGAGGAGTGGTTTTGCTTTTTTACCCTGCTCCTCTTCAGTGAGTGTTTGCCAGTAACTAATGACAAATACACCGAACAATGACTGGAGTCAGGGAGAATCTCACAGTGCAGAGCAGGGAGGGGTTCCCACTAAGTCACAGGTGGAGAACTGGAAGCGAAATGTGCCTCACTGGACAGCACAAAACAAAAGATGCACTTTCCATGGGCTTACAGAACCTTTAATGATCTAAACAACAATGTTTGTACTCCTTCTCACTGAACAGCAATTCTGTAGCTCAACACATCATCTCTGGAACAATCTCCTATTCCACTTCATTTATGTATTGCAGTTAAAAGATGTTGGCTGAATCCTCCATGGGACCCTAAATGATTTTTCCTCCTCTGCAGTATTTAAATCTCTCTCTGCTGTCCCATATTCTGGGCACTCTTTGTTCTTCTCGACCTTTTCATGCACAGTCCCTGGGCTGTCATTGACTCCTACCCCTGCCATCTCCGCTACCACCCACACCTCTACCCCTCCTTCTCGCTTCATAGCTCTGCTCTGAGACTTTTCAGCTAGCAGAGTAGTCCAAAAGTTTATGTATCTGGCTACCACACACACTTCTGGTGATTGTACAGATGAGGGAACAGAATGTAAGCTACTTATTCAGAGAGACTTCAAAGGCTCTTTGGTAACTTACTTTTCTATCCTCTCACTTCAGAATCTGCCCCTTCCTATTTCATCTGCAACCAACATTTAACTCTTTCTCTGGTCACTTCTGACCTTTTCTGCTGGGAAGGCCACTGGCTGAGAGCATTTTCATCAGTAAAACTGACTCACTGTTTATACAAACAAACAGGATGTTTTTCATTCCCATCCACAGCTGGGCTCTGCCACTCAACACTCCCATCTCCTCATGCTGCTGCCCTGCCGGAGAGGCAGAGAGGGGAAAACACGAAAGGGGGAACGCTCTCGCACCAAAACCGAGTGAAAAATCAGCACCTCCCGGGAAAGATTACCGAGCAGAAGGGTTTAAATAAAACGCCTCAGGGCAGCTGCCGATGCAGAAGGCCGCGGAGCTCTCTGACCGCAGTTACCGAGTGAAACGAACTGATAAAAACACCGATGCAAAAATTAGGCAGAAACGTGCCTGGGCGAGGCTCCAGTTGGGCCCATCTGCATTTTATTATCGCGGGACAAGGCAAATCCTCCTGGCACTTTCTCCCCTCAGGGAGGGGCCTGTTTATGCCTGTCAGAGGAAAACAGCGCGACTACTCCCGGCTGTGCATATCCCCCGGCGGTGGGGGCTGCGGGAACACACACCGCCGGAGCCCAGGGACATCGCCGCGGGCCGCAAAGCCGCCGCACGCTGCGAGCACGGGCCGGACGGGCCGCACCGACGGCCCCGGGTCCCCCTTCCCGCCCCAGCTCACCAGAGGGCCCCGCCGAGCGCGGCCGCGGTGACCAGGCTGTACAGCGGCCTCTCCCACACCAACAGCCGCTGCGCCGTCGCCAGCGCCGCCTCCCAACCCCGCAGCCGCTGCCGCAGCGCCGCCGCCAGACGCGCCGCCGCTGCCGCCGCCGCCTCCTCCTCCTCCTCCTCGGCCGCCGCCGCTGCCGCCTCCTCGGCGCGGCCGCTCGCCATGGCTGCGGGCGAGGGAGAGGGCGGAGGTGCCGCTGTCACCGGCCCGGGCGGGCGGCACCGCCTGAGGGACCGGCGGCCACTGCCGCCGCGCGCGTGCGCCCGGGGACGGATGAGGCGGGCGGGGGGAGAACCGGGTGACACCGGCCGCGCGTGCGCCCGGCGGCGGGAGGGGCGGGGAGCGGCCGCGCCCCCGCGCCGGAACAGGAAGGGCGGAAGGGCGGGCGGTGGCGGTCAGCCTGGGAGCGGCTTGGAGGGCTCCGCTCCCGACACTGCGCCGGGCCTCGGCCTCGGAGCGGACCGGCACCGCGCCCTCAGAGCCGGCACCGTACCGCCGAAGGGGATCTGTCAGCCCCCGCCCTTCGAGCGGGCAGGATGGAGCTGGACGAGCTGCTCCTGGACGAGGAGGGCGCCTTCTCCCTCAGTGGGTTCCAGGAGTTCACGGTGAGTATCCGCGGCCCAGCCTGCTCTTAGCAGGCCCTCGGGGTGATCCCCCGCTCCCAGGGAGCCCCATGTGGCCGCACGCCCCGGCTCGGTGTAGCCCGGAGCTGGGTTGGGGTGGAAAGCGCGGCATGAGGAGCGCTCTGCGCCTTCCTCACGTTCCTCTGTCTGCCTTCAGTTCCTGCCCAGGCATCAGCAGCTGAGCGAGAGAGTGCGGAAGCGACTCTACTATGGCTGGGACAAAGACTGCAGCCTGGATAATCTCTCCAGCCCCGTGGCAGGTAGGTTGCTGATTGTCCCCAGATGGGAACGCTGAGTCAAGGGGGTTGGAAGTAGCCCAAGGGGCCGAGACCGAGATAGGTCACCTGCTTCCTCCCCAGCGCCAAATCCCACCCCTGCCCAGCCATTCCCACTCCGTGCAACACAGCAGGGCAGGATGCCAGAGCCTCATGGTTTCTGTTCTCTGTTTTGTTGCCTCGTCTGGCCCGTTGCTGCGTTTTTGACATCTCACTGGTGTATAAAGTCATTTAGATTGCTTGTGAATTCCTTGGCAGAGCAAGTTGTGAACTCGTTCCTGATGAGAGCTGTCTTAGGTAATTGCTTGTGCTCTGCAAAACATTTAGGCCTTTGTTGAACTTCAAGGTGTGAACACCAAGGTGGCAAGTTCTTGCTGTGTTAGTCTGGGTTGCATTTTTTTGCTGTCGATTTAGCAGTGTTTTGGGGGGCAGAAGGATGTGGCTGGGTTAAGGCTGAGGAGCTGGTTCAGATGATGGTGGAGAGGAGTGGAAAAGGGCAAGCAGTGGTTTGTTAGAGGGCCTTCACTGTGTGGTTGTCTTAGCATTTCCTTTAGCTGCTTGCTGGGAAAACGGACAGAAGTTGCCAGGAGGCTGTGTGTGATGTGCCTTGGTGAGGAGGAGGAGGATACTGAGTGTGTGATGCCAGGGCAGACCCAGGCAGAGCAGCCAGCTGTCTGGGCACTGCTGGGAGTCACGAGTTCCAACACAAGTGGTGTGAGGGAGGCTCAAGGCTGACATTACACTGGGGTGCGAGCTGGAACTGTTCCATGGATGAAAGTTCAAAGGGTACAGTCATGCAGGAAAACTGTTGGGGGCTATTAACACTAACAATTGCCTTGCACTCAGGAAATGCCATGGCTTCAGCAGCTGGGGGCAAGAGTGGTGCATGGAGAATGTGTCCATGGGCTGATCTGCTTTTACAGCCTTCCTTCACCAGCTGCTTTCAAAAAATGGGGCCCAGGACCATGACATCTGTCTTGGTACAGCTGTGTCATTGCTACCTGGCAAGTTTATGGCACTGTTCTCAAACAAGATAGAGGCTTGTTGGGAGAGTGCAATAGCAGGCAAAGGTCTTTGGTATTGGGAGTTAGTTGCAGAAGGCAGTATGGAGTTGCCTGAGGAGAGAAGTTGAAATGTGAATTTGCTCCTTTGGAAACAGAAGAACAGTAACAACACTCAGTGTGCTTGCTGTGAGATGGGGAAACTGATCAGCTGTTCTCCATTCCCTGTAGGGCAGGAACTGTTGTGAATTCGATTTGTGGGCTGAAGAATTTGGTTTCCTATCAGGACAGAGCCTGTACGGATCACTTGGGATGTTGGTACTGCCTCTGTGGTGGCCCAGTGGTGGCCAGGAAGGGCAGAGAGAGAAGCAGCAGTGGGAGAGGCTGGGGGCAGCCAATGGGTAGCTGGAGCGGTGTCTGTCTGGCTGTACATCACAGTAGTGGTGTGACCTTAATGTGTAGGGAAGTTCCTCAGAGCAGTGTTTTCTGAGCTTGGTGGCTGCTCTATAGGCAAATCACTTGAGTTAGTGCAGCTGTTGTCTTAGTTGCTGAAGAGGTGTAGAAAGGAGGGGTTTGATGATGCTTCCCCTGGTAGCTGGAAATGCAAGGCTGCTGGGATGAACTCTGCTCTTAACTCTGACAGGCAAGGGCTCAGAAACAAAGTGGAGTTTGAAGTTTCTTGTCTAAAGCACTTCTTGCCTAGCATCAGACTGTAGTGCGGCTTGGGTTGCCCCCAGATGGTCCTTCTGTGTAGGGAAGTGAGATGAGAGCTGCTGGAGCCATGTGCCGGTGTATGTCAGTGTCTGGCCTTTTCAGTGCTTGAATGCTGAGGCACCTGCTTGAGTGCAAGGGAAAGCAGGCTGAGCTGCAGTTACACTGTATCGCTGCTTTGATACCCCTTAGTGCCTTCAGGCTGCTGCTCACGTGGGTACCTTGTACTACATCTCAGGGGGGCCAGGGCTGTGGTGTAGGGGAAGCTGGATCCGTGCTGATGAGATCTGGAGGGGGAAGATGCTGCTGGTTGGAGGGGAGCAAAGGACCGTGAAAATCTGGTGTGACATCAGGTCCAAGAAGCAAGAAGGCCTCCAGAAGGGCTGTCTGAGGTCCTGCAGGGTGTTTCTCTGCAGCTGACTGCTGGTGGTTCCCCGTGACACAGACCTGCTGATCTGGCACTGCCGCAGGGCCTTGGTCACTCACATCCTCTTCCTGCTGTGATCTGCCTGCCCTGCATGTTTGTTTGTTCCTCACTTGTCCTTAACCTCTGATAAGGCCTCATAGTTTAAATTAAACTTGAAGGGCTGAGCAAACACCAAGACCTGATGGGCTTGTAGGGAGAAGGGGAAGGGTGGGCATGGACTGGATCACTTGGCACTAACTCTTTTGGTGCTTTTCTGTCCTAGATATTGCTGTGGAGTTGCTGCAGAAAGTGGCTCCCAGTCCTATCCGCAGACTCCAGAAGAAATATGTGTCTCACGTATCTCGGTGAGAAGCAAAACCTGTCCCTTCATGTTATGTGTCAGAACTTGGAGCTCTGGTCTTACCTGTGACTCACTTCTGTCCCCTGAGCCAGCCACTAGCTTTGTGCCTAGGCCTGATTAGCGTCAAGGAGAAGCTGGAGGCACAGACAGCAGGCACAGTGACTTCCTGACCCAGCCAGCTTCAAGTTTATCCTGCTCTCTGGGGTGCATATGTGCTCTTGTTACTGGGAGTCTGTACTGGCTGGATCTGCAGCTCCCTGGGTAACCAAGTTTGAACCTGGAGCCTCCTTTTGGCAGCTGAGCCCTGGCAGCATGCCTTGCTGCAGGCAGGGCTGCTCAGTTTAGAGTTGACTGTGCCTGGGAACAGAAACCAGGACTTTCTGCTCTCTACCCTGCACTTTCTGTTGCTGCAGCTCAGGACAACTGGCATAGAGCTGGCAAGGCTGTGACGTATCTAGTGATTTGCTAAACCTTCCTACTGTCTGCATGGGGAGGGAGCAGCCAAGTTGTGCCCAGGTGCCTGGGGCATTTGTAGCATTGGTTCTTGTTCTGTCCTACAGGGAAGCTTGCATCTCACCCTGCTCCATGATGTTGGCACTGGTTTACATTGAGAGACTCCGGCACCGGAACCCTGAATACCTCCAGCAGATCTCATCTTCAGACCTCTTCCTGATCTCCATGGTGAGTGGTATGCAGAGGGGTAACTGGGCTGGAGGGAAGTCTTTAGGAGTGCAGTGGAGGCTGAGATCCTGTCCTTTGTGCTACTTTCAGATGGTTGCAAGTAAGTACCTGTATGATGAGGGTGAGGAGGAGGAGGTGTTCAACGATGAGTGGGGAGCAGCAGGAAAGGTGGATGTCCAGACCATGAACACACTGGAGATGAACTTCCTGAGTGCCATTGTAAGTGAAACTGTCACTGCTGCCAACTATTTCACAGAGCAGGGGAAAAGACACATTGAGGGGAGTCTGGATTTCTGTTTTTTCCCCACATGCCCCCATGAAGGGATAGAGAAAGATGTGTCTGGGTGCCAGGTGACCTATCCTGACTGCACTGACCTTTAACTGCTGTCCCGGCAGGACTGGAGTCTCTACACAGATCCCCGGGAGCTGTTTGAAGTGCTGAGCTGGCTGGAAGGACGGTAGGTGTCTAGAGTGGGGGTGATCCCTTTATCTGGGTTGCAGCCTGCCTCTGCCTCTGCTTGGAGATAGCACTGCCGAAGTGAAATAAGAGGTTGCGACACCTGTGAGCCTTAGCTAGGCCCTGCAGCTCCCTTCTACAGAGCTTAAGCAGGGTCTTCTCCAGGCCTGCCTAGGCTGAAGCTGCTTTGATGGGAAAGGTCTGTATTATGTCCACCATTTCCTTTTTTTTTTTTTTACTTGCAGTGTGGCTGAAAAACAGGGCATGTGGCGTGGCTGGTTCACCTACACAGATCTGTGTGTCCTCATGGAGCAGTCCATGTGGCAGCATGTGTTGGGTCAGTTCTACCAGCAAGTGGTGAAGGTAAGGGCAAAGGAGAACAGTTAATTGCAAGAACATGGGACCCAGAAGGCCATGGATTTGGAACAGGACCCTCTTTTCCAGTGAGAGCAGCAGCTTGGTTTATTCCCTGTTGAAAAGGGAAGCTGTCAGAAGATGCTGATTTGCAGCTGCACTGTCCGAGGCACTGCAGCCTGGTCAGTGCTGGGTAGCGTACCCTGTGCTGGACCTCATCCCCACAAGTCATGGTGCAAGGACATGGTGGTGGCATGGCGGCAGCTGGGTACCTGCTAGGGTTTTGAACAGGAACTGTTGGCTTTTAGCTGGGGCATTTTGGTTAGTGATATTTAGCCCAGCTTTGGGCAGGCTGTGTGCTGCCCACCATTAGCAGTGTGCAGGCTCTCGGCATCCAGCCCTGGTGCTGGTGATGCGTTTTCCTATCGCAGCTGCTGGGTTGATCGTGGCCATGCTGCATCATGGCTGGTATGGGGTGCTGCTGTTGGGGGTGTCTGGGCTAACATTTGGCTTCTCCTTAGCTGGCCTGCCTCCTGGGTGTGGTGTACCTGACGGGCTTCGCCGCCATCTTCGCCTCCATCACTGTAGTGCACCGGTCTGTGTGCATGAGGAGTGTCAGCGCTGCAGCCCCCCGGCCTGCGCTGTTCCCTGAAGAGGGGAGATGCCAGCTGGATGTCCAGCCAGCCCCAGCCCCGGGCCAACCCCAGCCCGAGCTGCCCAATGTCTCCTCAGCCAGCTGCACCTGTTGCCTGGGGGAGAATGAGACAACCAAGGAGCCACGTCCCAAGGAACCACGTCATGGAGGTGTCACAGCGACTGCGCTCTACCTGTGGGGCAGTGTGATGACAGCTCTGTCGTACCCAAAGGCACCTGATCTATCCCAACACAGGAGCCTCCCACAAGGTCCCTTCCGGAAAGTGCCCACTGCCTGTGAGAGATCCAACCGTACCAGCCCCACTGCAGCCCCCAGCCAGCCTGGCCCCTTCGGACTCACCGTGCTCCCGGCTCCTCCGGTGCTCCACTGCCATGCTTGCTCAGCCACTGCAGGCCCCACATGGGATGCAGCCCCCAACCATGAGGACTGGCTGGACCCCCTGGGGCTGAAGCAATGCTTCTTGCATACTGCTATGGATCTCAGTAGAATCAAGAGCTTCATTTTTCCCAGCTAGGAGTATAGGACAGCAGCCCCTATCCCCTTCCCTTCTAGTGTGGCACAACTCACTTCCTTGCACTTCTGGGACCCCTGATCCCTGGAACGGCATGGGGCTGAAGGCCCCTGCATTACTTTCAAACCAGCAGTTGTATCCCCCCACCTAGGGCAGGGATGTTCTTCACTAGGGGGCTGCTGGGACAGGTTGGGATAGAGCTGGCTTGCTGGGGTGGGAACTTAATACCTGGAGCGTAAATATGGGTTGCCTTTGGGTTGGGGTGCTTGTGCAAAGAGGGTATTATTCCTCTTCCTGTAGTGAGTGGTGTTGGACAGAGGTGGCATATGGGATGTTGGAGGCTGGGACTGTGTGTGCAGGGTGGAGGGGCTAAGGCAGTGACCCCAGTGAGAAGGTGGGGTGCCTGGGGTAGGGGAGAGGAGGTCGAAGGATGTGGGAGTGAGCTATCTGGTTATAGCAGTACTTACATTTGGGGGCTGTTAGGCCACTTCTTGCAACTTGCAAGAGTGACACCAAGCAGGTACCCTGATGTGGCTGTGCCCTGCTGGGCTTGGTTGGGATGAGGTGTGGTTATGGCTGAACTTCCTTATCCTGCTTGTGTTGGGTGTTTTGAATCTGGGTTGTTCTGTGACCCCATCCCAAACCCCAGCTCTCTGTGTCTGTGAGAAAACAGTGCCTGACTGCTCCTCAGAGTGGGAAGAAGGCACCTTGTCTTGCTGACCAGGCCAGCTCATCATGCCCCTTCTTTTTAATGTGGATTTTACACCTGTTTTTCACTCTTTTGTAGATGCAAATCTCTTCCAATAAAAGTAGTTCTTGCTGTGTGCTTGCCTTGTCCTGCTGAGCTGCTCCATACTGGCAGCATGCCTGCCCCAGAGCAGAGCCACATCCATGCAGCTGTGCCTGCTCCTAGAGCTGCTGTGCAAGACAGATCCTAGGTGCTGCCAGTGAGCCCAGGAGACCTGCAAGGCCTGTCCTGGAGTTTCTCTCCTGACAGGAGGGATATCAGGTCTGGTGCAGGCAGGAACAACAGGAGAGAGGAGGATCCCCCGTCTTTGGGAATGTGGGGAATGCATGTTCTCCACTGCTCTTTGCTCTCCAAAGTCTTACCTGTTAATGAGTGAGCCTTGAGCAGCAAGGGCTCGACCAGGTCACTGACACAGCCACCTCTGCCCCGTGAAAAAAACACGAGCATCCCTTGCCTGTGTGCCCTTGGGATCCTTTCCAGTCAAGTAGGCAGCTTTTGTCCCTGGCATCTTTGTCCAGTGGCAGGATTCAGGAGGATGAGGAATATAACAGGCCCCCGTTAGAGACCAGGCTGGACCAGGAGGACAGCAGATGCTATGCTGGGGAGAAACCAGCATGAGCTGGACATTCTGAAGCTGGAGGATGCTGCTGGTGGGAATAGTTAAGCATGGAGGAAGAGGTGTCAAGGTTGAGGCTTACCCCGTCCATGCCCACAGAGGCAGTGATGGGACCTGGACTGTGGGTAGTTGGCACTGTAATAGTGTCTGATGGCCTGCTTGTGGCCTGTCACCTGGCCCTTGTGGTGACAAACCAGGGAGATACTCGCATTCCTGGCCAGAAGGGCAGGTTACTCACCAATTCAAGTTAATGGCTAACCCTGGGGCAGCTCCTGTAGAAGGTGGAAGTTCAGCCATGTGAAGATTTGCGAGGAGCTCTTGGGGGTGGGAGCCTGCTCACCCTCTGCACTGAAAACTGGGAGCTGTGTGGGGAAGGCAGCAGCATGATTGGGGGCCGTGGCAGAGCACCTGGAGCTGGGAGCCCTGTGCTCACATCCTGCTTCTCCCAGAAGTTATGCTCCTGGATGGTGAGCTGCTTCTTAGCTCTTCAGGTAAGGGGGGACCATGGTGAGCAGCCAGAGAGATGGGATGATGAAGAGAGGGCTAGGATCCTCTCAGATTGCAGGGCAGGGGCTGCATCCTGCCAGGCAAAGGGTGTGTAGGGCTCTGGTCAGTGTGTGCTGGGAGGGGAGTGGGCAGTGGTGAGTGCTACCCAGGTGGTGTCAGTGGTCATCCACACTCTCAGGGGGACTGGGCATGGAGAGCTGCAGCTGTGGATGCTGCAAGGAGTTGTGACTGCTCCATCTCTTCCCTGCACAGCACCTGGCTGTGCAGAGCTCCTTGCTCTGCATCTTCCACCTCCTCCTGCTGCCCACCCTGCCCCAGGAGCCACCTCATGCCCAGACCACCAGCAAGCTGCTGGCACGAAGCCTCTTTGCCTGCGGCATCTCCACAGTGCTGCAGACCACCCTGGGGAGCCGGTGAGCAAGGGGGGTGAAGGGGGAGTAGCTGTCACCAGGAGGAGGGTGATGCTATGGCAGAGCATGTCTGTCTCCTCTTAGGATGTAGGAAGATGAACTTTGCTGAAGTGGGAAGGGGCACAAGGAAAACCTCTTTGCGCTGCATCTCTGCACAGTTGTCACAGATGTCCCCTCCCTCTCACACACACCTCTAGAAAAACTGCTGTGCTTTCCCTCTAGCTCCTCACTGCATTGCTCCAAAATGATACACAGCTCCTTCAGACCATCCAATGCCTGTGCTGCCCACACAGGCTGGGTATGGGATTCGGCAAAGCCTCTGACCGCTGCATCCATTCCATGCGCTGTCACTAGGGATGTACTAGGGCACATGTAGAATATGGGGTAACGTCCTGCCACTTCGGGGTTCTTACCTGCTTCCCTTCCCACCCCTGTTCCTCTGGCAGCCTGGGCTTTTGGAGCAGCCCTGTTCTCTTCCCTGTCCTTCCTCCTTAATGTGCCATTTTTGTCCCCTTGCTCAGGTTGCCACTGGTTCAAATCCCATCCTTTGAGTACTTGGTCCCTGCCATGGTGCTGAGCTCCCACCTGTCCCCCAGTTCCAGCACAGACAGGAATGGTAAGCACAACCCTGGAGCCCATGTCCCTTGGGGTCTGGGCCATGCTGGTGCCAGGGGAATGGCAATGATGAGGTGCCTTGTGAGTGGAGATGGGATGAGGGGTAGCAAGGGGTCCCAAGGAGTCCTGCCTGCTGGCACTTCTGGTGATGCTGCACAGCCCCCTACTCACTCCTGAGTGCACTTGCAATGTATCTGGTCACCTCCCCAGGGCCAGGGCTTATGGGGATGGGGATGCTGGCACACTTCCTGTTCTGCAGCCAACAGCCTCCCTACTGCATCCTCTTCGACGCAGCTACAGGAGCCTAGGAACCACGTGTATCAGACCCTTTCAAAATTCCCTTCCAGGCACAATCATGGCCAGAACATGCCTTATACCTAATTGCAGAGACACAGGGAGCTGGGTTGACTCACTGCAAGAGGTGGGTGCTCCTGTGCTGGAATGGGGGTTCCTATCCCCCTCCATCAGCTTTCATCTTGTCACCCATATCCCTGTACCCACAGTCTATTTTCCTGGGATTTGCCATGAAGAGAGATGCAAAGGCAATGGGGATCATGATGCATGTCCATGTATATGTTTCTCTGTGCTCGGGGTGAGCAGAGCACATGAAACGAGCTTGTTCCCAGCTGCTGGGGCAGTGGGAATGTGGCCAAGGGAAGGTGTTGGACCGCTTTTCATGTATCCTGCCCCACAGGCCCACCCTTTCCTCTTTCAGGTCTCTGGAGCAGTGCTGATCTCTGGGCTGATTCAGTCGGTGCTGGGAGTGTCTGGCGTGTGCGGGTGGGCAGCACAGCATTGCGGGCCCATGGTCCTGGCTCCCAGCCTCTCCATCATTGGGCTGTCTGCATACAAGGAAGCTGCTTTCTTCTGCTCCACTAACTGGGGTGTAGCACTGCTGTATGTGAGCCCAGGGACTGTACTGGTGGGCAGCTCCTGGGGCTTTCTTTCACCAGGGGGACAGGGATGGGGCACCCCCACAGTGCGCGGTGCACATTTGGGGCCCCATCACTGACTGTGATGCTGTGTGGTGACCTGTGCTCACTCTTCTAGGCTCATGCTCCTTGCTGTCACCTTCTCCCAACACCTGCGGTCCTGCCGCCTGCCCTTCTGTGCCTGGCCCCATGCTTGGGAGGGCTCCACAGATTTTTCAGTTCCCACCCTGCGCACATTCTCGGTACTGTGGTTTGTCTGCTGTCTTCACTGTCACCAGGCTTCTCTCTCCAAGCCTGGCTCTTTGGTGTGGGATTAGATAAAACCTGAAGCACACGTAGGGATGAAAAGCTCTGGTGCAGCTCCCAGAAAATGAATGCCTCTGGGGAAGCGCTGGGGACCTAGGGTGTTGGAGCAGAACAGCTTGGGATGCTTCCTGCAGGGTGTCATAGGTTTTGTAAAGAGCATATTCTTTACAAAACCTATGACACAGGAGTAAGGGGAGAATGTGACAGGACAAAGATGGGGTGCTGGCCAAGGCAGGCAGGGGAGGAGGGTCCCCTGCTGAGGGTCCCCTTTTGTCTTGCAGGTACTGCTCCCATTTTCTGGTGTCTGCATCGTCTGTGCCATCCTCAGCTACTTCCACATTCCCTGGGAATCACTGGATGTGACCATGGCACAGCTGTCCTGGGCCAACAGCACCTTCAATGCCCCTTGGATCCACATCCCCTATGCAGGTGGGGGGCAGCAGGGCTGAGTGCAGCCATTCACATTTGGACAGGACTTCTCTCACCTGTCTCTTTTCCCTCCACTGCAGGAGAGTGGAGGTGGCCGCTGCTCACCCCCCGTGCGCTGGCAGTGGGCATCGCCATGGCCATCAGCTGCAGCATGAACTCTGTGGGCTGCTACGTGCTGTGTGGGAGGCTGCTGCGAGTCCCCCAGCTACCCCCTCACGCCTGTAACCGGGGGCTTTGCATGGAAGGGTTGGGCAGCCTCCTGGCAGGACTGCTGGGCACCCCAGGGGGCACAGCCTCCAGCATTGCAAACACCTGTGCCACTGGCCTCACGCAGGTATGCAAAAGTAGGGGGAGATGGGTTGGCAAGGGATGGGGATGCAGTCAAGCAGGTGTGTAGGGACTTGAAATTGCCAGGCTGTAAGTGAGCCAGCACTGGGAAAGGCAGGTGTGAGTATCACAATGGGCAGAAGACAGAGCAGGGGGTAATGCCACCCATCCTCACTTTACCACTCTTCTTTCTGCCAGGCTGGCTCTCGCCTCTCAGTGCAAGTAAGTGCTCTGGTGTGCATGGTACTGGGCATGTCCCCGAGGCTGGCAGGGCTCCTCACCCACATCCCACTGGCAGTTCACGGTGGGTACCCTGCCCTGCCCCCTTGCTGTGGCACCTGCAACCTGCCTGGCACTGCCTGACTCCTGCCCCTCGCAGGAGGGGTGCTTTGTGTAACCTACGCCGTGGCTGTGGGCACAGGGATCTCCTACTTCCAGTACACAGACATTGACTCAGGGAGGAACATCTTCATTGTTGGCTTTGCCATGTTCATGGCACTGTTGGTACCGCGGTGGTTCAGCACGGCTCTGGCTCCTCTGGCCACAGGTATGAGGGACATTTCCCAGGCAAAGCAAAGCCTTGAATCCCATGGCATGGTGACCACACATCTACAGTGCTGTGGAGGGCTGGGTCAGTTCATGGTAGCAGGCAGCTACCTCTTCAATCCCTGATTCTGCCATGGCTGCTCATACCCCTTCCCCCTGGCTGGGCTGGGACCTCCTGTCTGATTCTGGCACTGTCCCTGCAGGCTGGGTGCCACTGGACCTCCTCTTCCTCTCCGTGCTTATGGCCCCTGTCTTCTTAACTGGCTTCTTGTCATTTTTTCTGGAGAACACGGTCTCAGGTGAGGGGCTGCTCTAGGTGCTCTGCATATACCCTGCTCTGAGGACTGGATATGTCCATGGGAAAAACCATCAACTCTGCCTCCAGGCAGTCCTACTGAGGGTACTGGGGCTGGTGTGGGCTAGGAGGATCCACCTAGGAGGAAGGGGCTCCCATTTCACTGTCTACCTCCCTGCTTGCAGGAACACTGGAGGAACGAGGACTGCTTTCTGAGCAGCCATGGAAAGCCAGAGCTGGTGACTTTCACCTCCATGGAGAGAGAGGGGAAGCCAGCCAAACATATCGGCTCCCCACTGTGCTAAGGAGGCTGCTCCCATCTTCCTGCAAAACCTTTCTGTGCTGCTTCCTCTGCCCGAGGAGTGAGGAAGAGGAGGAGGGCAGCAGTGCCACTGAGGAGGGGACTGCTGCCCCGGGGGAAGGGACACACCTGCTCCCCAAACTCAGCTCTGGCGAGCAGCAGCCAGCAATAAGGCCAAGCCAGACAGACATGCCTGCATGGCACACTGCGGCCTGACCCTGTCATCTGGGGGCTCATGTGGAAACAGGGCCGTGCCCTCAAGGCAGCTCGTGAGCCACTTTGCTCCTCATTTCTGAAGTCCTCGAGGACTGAACCTGAGCTTCCACCCTCTTACACAAAACTAATTTCCCTGCTTGAGACTGAGATATAAAAACCTTCAACCAACTTTGCCTTTTCCAGGTGTTTTTTTTTCCAGATGGGATTTACCTAGGGGGATTCCCTGTTGCCCTGAGGACTGTGATGGGAGGGCAGGGCCACCTGGCGCCACTGCAGCTGAGGATGTGGGTACCTCTAAAATCCACCATCACCCTGTGGAGATGTCTAGGGGGGAGGGTTCAGTGCTTTGGCCAGGCCCAAAGGTCTGTCACTCTGGTTATGCTCCTCTGCTGGCACTGTGCTCAGGAACTACTCCTGCTGAGTGAGGTGATCCACCTCCTCCCTGCTGTGTCCCAGTTGTGCCTATGGCCCCTCGATGCCCATGGCACCAGGTATACACCAATGCTCTGGCACTCCATGATGCTCCAGGCTGGGCGTGCAACTCAGCTCAGTTTCCCAAACAATGAACCAATGACCATTTCACCTACAGTTGGATAGTCTCAGTAGTACTCACCATACAAATACCCCCTAGGCATTGCTCTTATGGCAACACTAGCCAATAGTGGATTTCCCTGGAGAAGAACATCTCCCTCCACCTGATCTCAAGGTGAAACACCCAAAGGTGGTTACAGGGTGGGACGGATGAGGAGGCACTGTGTGTGCAGGTCCCTAGGTGTGACCCCTACAGCTGTACACAGCAGTGTAATGCACAGCTCATCCTCATCCAACCAGCACCCCCACCTGACCCTAAATTTCAGCTGAGCCCAGAGTCCAACTGGGTCCTGCACCCCAAATCTGATAATGCAACCTAGTCTGTCCAGCACTGCAAAGTCCTTGCTTGCTCCCCTGCTCCCAGGCACCCTGTCAGGATGTGAACCCTGTCCCAGACCCCTGGCACTGCCCTGGGAGATCGATGCAGCCTACAGGCTGGGGAGAGGGGTGAGTGAAGGAGTGTGCGCAAAGAGTGTTAAGCGGGAGACTCACAGGGGCAGCACATCGGGAGCGGTTTGTGGGCCAAGCCTGGACGGCCTCAATACATTGTGTGCAGGTGGGGAAATCACAGTCAGAAAATGGGTGATGAGGTTTGGAAATCAGTGCCTGGAGTAACGGTGGGCCTCAGTGTGGAAGGAACTTGGGGGTGTGTGGTGTGCCAAGTTGGCACAATGCTGCTCTGTGCTGCCTTGCGAGCCCAGTGCCCAGGCATGGGGACAGAGGCACCTGCAGCCCTAGCTATACAGGGCTCACTGCGGTGCTGCAGCCGAGTCCCCGCACACCCTGGGAGAGCAGCGGTGCGGATGCGTGCCCCGGCCGTGCCTGCCCCGGCACCCTGGCGCTGAGGAAAAAACCTGGGGCCAAGGAACAGGAGGAGCTTGCCGCTGCCTCTCCGGCTGCACTGGGCCCGGTACCCAGCCGGGCACTCGTGCCAGAACACTTCGTAGCAGAATAACGTCCTAAGGCATTTCGGCCCCCATCAGCATCTTGGCCGTGCCACCCCTTGCGGAAACCGCGGACGCTCTAGAGGGCCACGCCACCTCGGTTCGCTGGCCTTGTGAGCAGGCAAAGGAACACCAGCGTGTTCCCGGGGGCTCTGCGGAAGGGATGGCAGTTCTCGGAGGGCCGGCAACCGCACATCCCGGCGTGCCCCGGCCCCGCACGCCGCGGAAGAGAGCAGCATGCCGGGAGCCGTAGTCTGCCCTCGCCTTCGGCCCGGCGCCGCGCGTCGCCCGCAAGCCCGTGCCTCTGAATCCTCCGGCCGCCTACTCCTCCTGCCCTCGGGTAATGCTGCGGCTCCGCAGAGCCCCAGGCCTGCGAGCACCCCGCGGTCGCTGGGTCCCCGAATGTTTTGGGAGGCGTGGAGCCCGTCCTAGGGAGGAGCGGGAAGCAGCGGCGGGGTGCCGGCACTCTGCCGGTGTCGCTGCAGGCAGGGACGGCGCGGGCTGGCGTGGAGAGCAGGGGTGGGATGCCCCAGCAGGAGCAGAGTGCAGCGCCCTGCCACCCGCCCAGTGTCGGCGGAGCAACCTAAATGTTAATTTGGGCGTAGAGGTCTTGCCGTGTTAACGCCAGCAAGCACCGGGTATCCCGGGTAGGCAGCAGTTCCACTGCCGTGCGCCTGCTGGTGCATTTGGGGTGCTTATTGTGAGCTGCGGCAGGACCTGCCCTGCAGAAATCTCCCAAAACACACACTCCAGCTCTGCTGCTTGCATGTGTGACCAGAACTGGCTGAGTATCCTTACTTCCATGCTGTCAGGTGGGTCTGCATCCTAAATGGGCCAGCCGGCACTGACGGGCCCTGTGAGGGCATCCCAGGGACCAGGTCTTCCTGGGTGGGGGTTGAGGCAGAGACCTGGTTGCTCTCTTGCAGATGGAAGGCTCCGAGGAGCTGGAAGGCAGCCTCCTGACCCAGCCCTGGGCTTCTGTTCGCTTTGGCGAGTCCACTTTTCTTGCCAAAGTGTGCTTCAGGGATACTGGCTATATTCTGCTGATCTCTGACCTCAGCAGCGTTTGGTACGAGAGTGCAGACACCGAGGCTGTGGGACAAAGGTCCAAGGTGAGTGTCTGAAAAGGTCAGAGGCCTCCTTTTCTCCTCCCAGCAGCTGACGTACCAGCATAAATTGCTTGGAGACGCAATGGCTTTTGGGTCTGACTGGGCTCAGGTGCAAATGTTCAACCTGGGAAGTTCCTTGTGTGGCTCTGCCCAAGCCCTGTCACCCCACTTGGCCAAACACCCTTCTCCTGGGAGAGTGGGCCACACTATTTAGTATGCCTGGGGCAGCCAGGTGGGTCTGCATACAGAGGCTGGCACAGTCTCTTCACTTGTGGGCTGGATGGGCAGCTGGTTTCCCCAGGGTCAATGTACTAAAGAGGAGATTGAAACAAGGCTGCCTTCTACTCATGACAGAGAGATTCTGTTCACATTCGTAGCTAGTACAGTCTCTTTTGTCAGCTTGGCCCCCAAAAATACATGGAGCTGTGCCTCATCTCCTCAGCCCATGTGCCCAGGCCCTCATGTGCTATTGCAGTGGCATGTCCCTGTGTCACATAATGCTGAGTGGCTGGTGACAGGAAGAATGGGCAGATGGCTGCAGCTATCCCCCAGCTCTGGCAGGTTGTCCTACTGTTGGCTCTCAGCCAGGCTATGGTGGCATGCAGAACAGATGTGCTAGTGCAGACCCACTGCACCCTGCCCATCCATCTTGGACTGGCAGAATAGGGGAGTATTCCCAGCATGGCTGGCTTGAGAGAATCAGTGAAGAATGTCATGTCAGAGAACTGGAAGGCAAGGCCCAGGGATGGGCTGTGGAACATGCAGTAGTTTGACTCCTTTGGTTGTAGGATTTCTGCTGTTTGTTTCCCCAGTGCTGTGCTATGCCCCCTAACCTTGCTTTTTCCCAGGAGCTGAACAAGCGGCTGACGGTTCACGTGTCCTCTTTCCTGAACCACTTGTGCAACCTGATGTGCCCCTTGCTGGCAGGGCAGCCGGGTGCCACCACCGCCTTCTCCTGCCACCACTCTCCCAGTGGCCTCAGGCTGCATGTGAAAAGCGAGCTGTCAGGACTGCCCTTCTACTGGGACTTCCACTGCTGCCCTGCTCCCTTGGAGATGGTGAGCGAAGCTGCACAGGGTTCAGGGAGAGGAGTGGCCAAAATTAAGGATTATTTCTTTACGCTTAGAGGCTTTTGAGTTTCGAGCCATGCTGGTGACTGTAGGTTGCCTGACTCTGCCTTCTGCCTCTCCCAGGCTTACTGTCCCCATTTCTTCCCATTGAGGCTTTGGTTTGTGCTCTGCAGTGACACAGGGATGACCCAACACATGCTCCTGCTGAGGCATGAGTGAAATGCCCTTGTGAGAATTCATCTGGAGTTCTGCATCCAAACATGGGGTGTTTGGCACAAGATAAACATTGATGTGTTAGAGGGGTTCAGAGGAGAGCCACAAAGATGATGAGAGGGTGAGAGCTTATCTCCTACAAAGGCAGATTGCAAGAGATGGGATTGTCTGGCATGGAGAAGTGAAGGCTCCTGAAGAGACCTCATTGCAGCCTTCCAGTACTTGAAGAGGGCTTATTAGAAAGAGGGAGAACAGCTTTTTACATTGGCAGATAGTGATAGGACAAGGAGAAATGTTTCTTAACTAAAAGAGGAGACCTTTAGATTAGCTGCTAGAAAAAAATCTTCATTATGAGGGTGATGAGGTGCTGGAACAGGTTGCCCAGAGAAGTTGTGGATGTTCCATTCCTGAAAGTGTTCAAGACCAGGTTGGATGGGGCCTTGAGCAACTTGATCTAGTAAGTTACATTGAAAGTGTCTTTCAAACCAAACCTTTCTGTAATTCTATATCCAGTGTGGGGTGATGCCCTACCCGCACCCTGTAGAGCAGAGTGATGCTGTTCTCTTTAGGAGCAAGCCATGCAGCAGGGCACAGGGCGGCGGGTACCCCCAGATGACCCGCAGGTGGTCTGTCATAACGGGCGGAATTATAGCAGAGTCTCCGGCTTTTAAGGGTTTGCTCTTTCGCGGGGCTGCCCGGCATTCTGCGTTTCCGGAGGCAGCCCCTCGGCTGCAGGTGGGGCAGCGCTGCGGCCGGGGCTCCCCCCGGGGCCCTGCGTCCCTGCGCGCACAAGAGGGCGCCCGGCGCCCGCGAACCGCCCGGCGGAGCCCGGCCCCGGGCCGGCCCTGCGGCTCCGCTGCCGGCGGGAGGCAGCGCCCGGCAACCCCGGAGCCCCGCTCCCGCCGGGTCCCGCTGCGGGGCGCGTTTCCTCTGCCCACAGCGGCTGTGCTTGGGCATCGCGGGGGGAGAGCCGGGCTCCCCAGCTGCTGCGGGGGCTGTGCTCGCCGTCAAGGTTGAAGTTGGGAGCGAGTAATCGGGGTCCTGGCTTGGCTTATCCCAGGAACTTGATGTCCCTGCTTGGGCAAGACCCACAGAGGCTGAGCTGAGGAGGTACAATGCCCCTATTCCCGGTTGCTCCTCTAGTTTATGTTGGACACACACTGGATGTCTGCAGGACACCGCGGAGGTGGGAAGCGGCTGGGGTCCTGAGTGTGGCTGGTATGGATGCAGCAGTGGGGGCCAATTTTGCCCCAGCCAGGGGCTTGAGGAAGGCATAGAGCCTACCTGGCTTAGCCCATCCCACCTCTGCTGCAGGTGGTGCCTCCAAGTGCTACAGTGGGTGATGGCCATCACCTCTGGGCTCATATCTGGATGTGAGCAAAGCACAGAGCCCACTGTGGGCTTGCCATAAGAGTGAGAATGCTTCAGGAACAATGCTGGGTTTGCTGTCCTCTCATCCATGTGCTCAGCCTGGCCCCAGAAACAAGGGGCATGATAGGTTAGGGGGATCTCAAATACTCTCCCAGAGACTGAAGGAGGTGATAGGAGAGAGGCTGCTTTGTGTGCCTGCTGGGCCAGGGTGGCCCAGCTGGGCTCCAAGACAGAGGACATGCCCAGGGCTCCGTGTGGGGCTTGTGTGGGTGTAAGCTTAGAGGGTATACTGGTGCGCTGCAGTGGGGAGCATACACAAGTCCTGCATGTTGGGATTTCTTTTGCTTTTGATCTCACCTCCCTGGGAGTGTCTCTCCTGCTCATTAGGCCACAGTTTGACACCTTGGGTCTTTCTGGTTTTTCACCCATCCGTGCCTGTTTCCTGCATAGGAGTGTGCCATGAGGTGTGCAGAGCCATGGGCAGGGTCGGGTTGGCACATGAGGGGCTCTCTGTTTCCTGTTGCACCCCAGGTGGTGAGTGGAGCCTTGCCTATCCCTGCAACTCTGTTTCCATCGGGCTTTCCCGCCTAAGCTCTCCCCTGCTACAGTTCCCAGCTGTGAAAGGATGGGGCTGGGATGGAGGGATGTGTCCGGCAGCATCTGGCCTGCCTTTTCCCAGCTCACATCTTTTGACCATGTTCCACTGGATGTGTGTGAGATGTGGGGTATTTTGTGGAGCCCTGTATGACCTGGGCTGCAGCTCTTGCTAGGACCTTGCTGGCTGCCCTGCTTTGACCACTCTGCTTTGACAGCTCTGTGTGCCTCCCTAGACCTGGACCTTTCCTAGAGTGTCCCTCCTCCATTGTAGGTGTTCCGTCACCTTGTGCGGCCCCTGATTCAGATGAACCTGGCTCTGCAGTGCCAGGTGCAGGAGCTGATTTCCCTGCTGCTCCAGAAGGATGCTGAGATTGAAGATTACAGGGAGAGCGGGGCCACTCTCAGCAGAGGTGAGGAGGGATGCCTGGGGCAGGGAGCGAGTTTCCTCCTTAGCACTGTGCTGGCATGCTTTGCTCCCTCTGGCTATTACCCAACCAGGCTTGTGTTTCATGTTTAGCTGAGCCAGCAGCACAACAGTAGCCAGTAGGCTGGGAGCAGCCTCTGGGGAGAGCTGGGGGAGGAATAGCTCTTGACCGATGGCTGTAGAAGTTGAGGAATCGCCAAGGGGCTCTCCACTACTCTGAGAGCACCTGGCTAGTCCCCAGGAGCCAGCAGGGATGCCAGCAAGGGCTGGCCCTGCAGTGGTGTCAGTGAGTGCAGTAGTTCACTGAGTGCTTGGAGAGCAATCAGGGGCTCCCAGCTCTCCCAAATGTGGGAAGTGCAGCTGTGCTCCAGCACCCAGCCCACTTTGCCAGCAGGGTGATGGGCACACAGTAGCCCTCTTGGGTAGGACATGGGTCAGGACGTGCTGGGGGAGCCACTTTGGGGGGTAGTTTGTTCCCCACCTATGGAGGTTGGCTGGGCACTGTTTTTTGGGTCATCCGTTGCTACTGCCGTGCTTTGTCCTGCTGCCACAGGTGATACCTGCACTTCTGCAGGAACCTTGTGCCCTGAGCATGCAGGGACTAGTGGGGGTCAGCCTGGGCTTGTGTATCATGTCCAGGAAGATACTGTGGCCCAGACCCTGTCCCATGACTGGTCCCCCACCACAGGAGCCTGGATCTGCCCTGTAGGTGCACTAGAGATGCATTGGCCAGATGCATTTCTCTCTATCCTGCTGTATGCAATCTCTGCAGGGCTTGGAGTAGCTTGGACAACCTGTCTTGGGTCCAGGGTCTGATGAGGGCTGGTGAGCCGCTGGCCTCTCTTGTCCCTTACTTGGTGCAGGGCAGAAAGCTGGGAGGAAGCATTGCACCCTAGTGGCTGAGCAAATTCAGCCAGCTGCTTTTCTAGACCACATCTTAGCAACAACGTAGAAAAACGTGTTTTGGACAAGGTACAGGGCAGAATAAAACTGGGGTTTGTCCCTGTCCTGCAAGAAGAGGACACAGGCTGGCTCACACCTTCAGATGAGCAGCTGGGCAAGCAGTGCCCTGTCCAACAGACTCAGACAGCTTGTTCCAGCTGTAAGATCTGGGTATGGGCGGATACCCAGACCCAGACCCTTGTCCTACCACTGTTCCCTACTCCTCAATGTGGAAGTGCTGGGACAAGTGTGGATGGGCTGTTGGCTCTGCCTGGCTGCTGTGTGCATCAGCAGGCTCAACCAGCAGGCTCATCTTTTTCCAACTTCCTTGTTGTCCTTGCATCTTCTTCTAGCCAGGTGGTGTGTCCCTAGCCCAAGAGGCCTGCTGGTGTTTCCTGCTGATTCTGGGAAGAGCATGCTGGAGCTTTTCCCCTGCAGCATCCTCACTCCATGGTTAGGGAAAGGGGAAGCTGGGGTGGGAAGTCTGGCCAAACCTGCCCAGGCTGATCCCTCTCTACCTTGCAGACCGCCTGCGGACAAAGCCCTTCCAGGAGGAGATGTTTCAGCAGAACTTCATGGCTGAGGTAAGGAGTGGTGCAAGTCCTCTCTCCTTTGCCAAAGGGGTGGTTGGGAGCTGTAATCAGCAGCTGCAGTGTGAGGTCTGCCTGGCTGGATGGGAGCACTGATGGGGATAGCTAGACTTGCCTAAAGAGGGGTCATGCCCTCTAGCTCTTCCATGGTCCTCTTTGTGTCCTTGCACCTCATCTCTAGGGCTAGCAGAGCTGGGAACATGCTGGACATGGTCAGATGGGAACTACCTGGTTGCTGGGAGCTGCCAGAGGTGCAAGCCAGGCTGGCTGCTCCACAGGAGTGTGCCGTCCCTGGGGCATATTCACCCACCTCCCACACTTGCTGTGGACCTAAACATTACTGCTGATGGCAGGCAGGGATCAGGTGAATGAGGAGAAGCCATCTCCTTTTAGTTCACCTATTACTTTTAGAGGTGACTTTGCAGTGACACATTGTGGGGACAAGAGCTTTTCAGCATGTTGTCCATGCTCTGCCTACCACTGTCCCCTTGGCACACTCAGCTCTAAAATCAGACGTGCTTCGGAGGAACTGGGACTGGAAGGAGAGAGTCATTGATCCTTTTGCATTACAGAATCATCACAGAAACACTAAAATGGTTCAAACTGATGTGTCAAGGTCAGAAATGCTTGCTGCCCATTGATGCAAAAGGACTCAGGATGCTTCTGAGTGTTCCTGTGCTCACTGTGAAGGCACAGGAGTGGGAGGCAGTGGCACCTCCTGGTGATCAGGAAGTCAGCCAGGGTGCCAGTGGTATCACACGGGCTTTGGGAGGATGTTGCTTTATGAGATGAGCTGATGTTCTTGTGCAGCCAAAAACAGACGATTTGCAGAGTTTCTAAAAATTAGAGATGATCCCTCTTTTATATGTGAGGCATTTCATCCAGTGCAGGCAACTTTTGTTTCCCCTGGATTATGAAGGATAGAGATGAATTCACTGTTGGACTGCAACTTGAAGGTTGCCTAGGGACCAGTGATCATGACCAGATTACATTCACCCTGGGCACAGAAAGGACATTCCTAAGCAGTAATTTATATCCTTCATGCCTTGAAAGAGCTAATTTCCCAAAGCAGGGGGAAAATTATGAGTGAAATCAGCTCAGAGGAAGCATTTAGATAGAAAAATGTGAATGAAAATGGTGAACTCTTTCAGAAGAATTTCAGAAGCCACAAAAAGCCACAATTCCACAATCAAGAAAGAGGGCAGCACTGGCCCAGAGCCCGTTCTGGTTCAGCGGCAAAGTGAAGGCAGCAATTAGAAATAAAAGAGCAGTTTATAACAAATGGGAGAGCGGGAGTAGATAGCAATCAATATAAATTAGAAATTATGAAGTGTAGAAAATGGGTAACAGAAGCTAAAGACATCAGGGAAAAATCATGGCAATGAACAGAAGGAAAGGCTTTTATTTAGTGTAGTAGGAGAAAACCCCAAGCTCTCAGCAACAGGATAAGCTTATTAGTAGACAGAGGTGGTAAAATGATTTATACTGGACCAGACATGACAGAAGCAGTTGGTAAATGTTTCGGTGCTGTCGCTGAAGGGGTGCAGGCAGATGTGCCAGGATAGGGGGATGATGAAGTGTCTTTGTAGAAAAGTCATCTGAACAACATCTGCGAAAGATGAACATTAGGCTTGAAATACGGAGTCCTTCCTCCAAGAGCTGGTAGGGTGTGGGGCATGGGGGAAGGTGCAGAGTGGGCAGGAGGGGAGTGAGGCAGCCTTGCACAAAGCCTGGCAAAAGCAGCTGGTGTGGAGCACATCTGGCAGAGGCTGAAAAGATGGGATGGTGGCTGGTGCTGTGTGTCCCAAGAGCAGTCCAGGAACAGTGTTTGGAGCCCGATAGGGAATGGAAGACTCTGGGAGATGCTGCCCTTCTGCTTCCTGTGGTAGCCAGGTCTGAACACTGGCTGCAGGGGAGAGGCTGGTGGAAGGTGTAGTTGTGTGTTTGGTCTGCTGGGAGGGTGTGTGTAAAGAATATCCCATTCTTTATAAACCTGCTGATGATGCTATCCTGCAGCAATGAGCTGTGAGATGCGAACAGCTGCTGCCTTTGGTTTGAATGTGGTACCCTGTCGTTCCTCCTGATGCCTCCTAGGTCTTGTGTTTCTTCTAGTGAGAAACCCCAAACATGGCTTTTCAGCTCTTCACCACCAAAACTGGCTCTTCACCCCAGTCTCTCCTCTCATCTTGTGGCAGAAAGGTGGTCTGGATGACCTCAATGTCTCTGTGCAGTTATTTCACAGCCTCCAGGCAATTTAATACTCCATTTGTCCACTCCTAAAAGGAGCAGCACAGGGAGCTGGAGTCCCTCAGGACATGCTGCAGGGAGCTGGGAATGCTGTGAGCAACTCCCATGTCTAGGTTTTCAAAAAGATGCTGGACAATCAGCACAGAGTCACAGGAATGAATTGAGGGCTGGGGAGAGAGCCCAGCATCGAGGGACTTGGAAGGGAAGAGCTCTGTCTAGCTTATTAGGGAGAAAATTGAGAGGCGCCTTGATTACAGTCTGTGTGGGTCTTTACAAGGAGAAAATGCTGGTTAGTGAAGGGCTCTCTTTAATCTTGCAGAGAGCAGTGGAGCACAAGGCAGGCACTGGGAGATAGAGCCAGAAATTTCAAGTTAGAATGGAGGTGCTTGGGTTTCTCCTGCCAGTGACTGGGGCATGCTCCCAAGGGCAGTCATTGATCCTCCATCTCTTAATGTCTCCAAAAGTGGGCTAGGAGCGTGCCTGGAAGAAAACCAAGGTGGCTGGGTTTGGTCTTGGGATGTGCATGGTTGAACATCAGTGGACAGGAGGTCAAGAAGAGAGATCTATTGGTCCTTCCAGTATCTTCATCTGTGAAACGGGGCTACAGGTTGTAGATGTTTGGTTGTATTAAGCACCTCTTGGCTGGAAAGGGATTGTGATGATGTGGTACAGGGCTGGATGTGGGCTCCACAGCTTTGCTCACTTCCCAGATATTTGCTGTATCCCGCATGGAGAGGAAAGGACCTGTCAGTCCCCCAGGGCAAAGCTGCAGAGCCTCTCAGCTTAGACATGCCCTTTAGCTGGGCTTGTGTGCACTTGGCTTTCCAGGACATTTTAACTAACCATGGGGAGTTTTCCAGCAAAGCCCTGGTAATATTTATACGTTTAGGAAATGATGCTTTCACACACACAGTTTTTGGCAAGGGTTCACTGCAGAGCAGCTGCCTGGGCTTGAGCAGAGCTGGAAGGAGAGCAGTGGCTGTGCACAAGCCGAGGTAAAGCTGGTGGCTTTTATTGGCAAGCCCAGGGGTTCACACCATGAGGGGAAGGAGCAGGCAGCTGGAGATGGTTCTGTGCTTTGGGGCTTCCCCAGCACCACTCCCAGCAGTGTATGATCCAGTAGGTTGGGGATATTTTGTCCCCAGGTGTCCCTCTGGGTTACAGAAGTGACCCCACATAGCAGGGTGGGGTGCCCACGCATGGCTTTTGAGAGCCTGCCCCAGCTTGGCCATGGTCAGTGTTTCATGGCGCAGCTTATGCCAATCTGCGATCTGACGTAGAGGGAGAAGGGTGAGCAGGTTCCTGCAGCACTGTGCCCCCTGCTCTGAGGTGGGCAGGGACAGGTACATCCAGGACAAGCTTACGGATACCATCAGTGCAAATATAGCCCCCACGCCCCAGGATGCTCTGCCCTGTGTATTTTTATCTGCTGTGGCTGGCGCGCGGGGGTGGCTGCTCCGCACCTCCGCAAGCGGAGCGCGGGACCTCGGCAAACAGGACGCGGCGGGTTCACGGCTCGACCCCGGGGCCCGGCGAGGAGGAGGAGGATGTACCATCAAAACAAGCAACACTGGAGAGGAAGATAAACAAACAGGCAGCTTCCAGTGTGGCCCCAGCCGAGGGCGAGTGGGAGCCCCGGGGCCAGGGCTGACGGTGGTGCCGGCAGCGGTGCTGGCTGACGTCAGGGCGCCCGGGGGTCAGCATCCCTGTTATTGTTTCCCACCGGGGCTGGGACCAGGGCCAGGCACCCGTCCCCCTCCTGTGTAGGGACACAGGCCAGCGGGGCAGGTGGAGGATGGCCAGGGGACACTCTGGAGCCACAGGCCATTGCCACCACGGGGTCCAGTCAGGTACCTGGCTACTCACTGCCTCCCTCCAGCACCCTGCCTCTCCTTTTTAACAAGAACTAAAAATAAGCCCTGGGTAGCGGAGCAGCCACGGTCTGACCGAGGACGAAGGCGGTGGTGGCCTGCATATTTTGCAGGGTGGGGACGGCATCCCTCAAACCCACGCCAGCTTAGTGCAGTGGAGAGGAAGCAGCCCTTTAACTCCTTCAAATGAGGGATATTTTTAATTAGCACAAGGTAACTGCGGCTTTGCAGCTGCAACTGGGCCACTGGAGGGCTGGCAGCATGCATGTGACATGGACTACTTGCACGTAGGGTGCACAACTTGGGGAGAACATGCTGTGGGTGCTCAGCTGGGCCGGGGCCCCTTGGTGTGGGGCTAGGGAATGAGCTGGTGACCACACTGCTGTTGCTGCCTGGGCTGAGCAGTGCAAAATTGGCACAGCCCTGAGCAGGTTGGCTCAGGGCAGAGGTGGCAGCATGGGGCTAGCTTGTGGGGCAGCTTGGATGAGCAGAGCAAGCTCTTGTGTGCTGCCAAACATTTGTGCTGTGAGCCCCATGCATGGTGGTGTCTTGTTCTAGACTGGGGCCACCTGGGGGGTCCTTGCTTCAATCCTGAGCAAACTTTGGTCACATCATCCCGTCACTGCCCTGGGGTCTGAGTCCCACATTGGAAATGCAGTGGGCCACAGCTGTGCTGAGCAGAGTGGGACACACACTGCCCTGCACACACATGAGCTCAAGGAGCTGCACATTGCTGCAAGCAGGAATGGAGTGAGGACTGCTTGTACGCAATGTGAGTACATGTACTAGAGCAGGAGTGTGAGAACAAGACTAGGAGTGTGCATGCTAGCACTGATGGGAGCAAGGGGCAGAGTGCCACATCTGCTGGCTGAAGAGGACATGGGACAGGGGCTAGCACTTAGTGCCCACAGTGGTGCACTTGGGGAAATACATTGGTGGTCATCACGGTGTAGGTGCTGACCACCACGTGGGCACCAGCCCCCTGTGGTGTTTGCCATAGAGGCACATGGTGGTCGGTGCTGTGGTGTTATTTATTTATTTGCTGAGGCCCCATCAGGTGAGGGGCACCCAGCCAGGATGCACTTTCGGGGCTGCCACTGGCAGCCACAGGCCACTTGCACAAGCAGTGAGTCAGTGGAGCTACATGCTGCTAAAACCAGACTTGGCACAGGCAGCCCAGAGCAGCAGTCTGCCTGGGAGTGCCCAGACCACGGGCAAGCAGGGAGTCCCTGGCTGCTGGACCAGGGCTAGGCTGGCTGTGATTGCTCCAGCCCTTGCTTCTGCCACAAATGTGGATGCTGTCCCAGGAGCCCTGTGGGGATGCTCCTTCTGGGGATGTGGGGGTTTCACAGCCCAACCCCCCGTGACTGTGCCACTGTAGAGAGTGGGTGGCACCTGGACCACATACAGGCAGCTGTCTGCTTGGTCCCAGCCCACTTCAGCCCAGCATCACCCCGGTGGTTTGTTTGGGGATGGGGAGATGGACGAGCACCATCACAGCCACCCTCCCTGGGGTACTGCACAGCCCTTGTCTGGCATATGTGGTCAGGTATATGCAGGGAACCCTCCTTTGCAGTTGGTGTGTTCCTCATCCTCGCCATACCATGCAAAGCTGTGCCATGCCCTGCTGTGATGTGTCAGGTTGTGCCATGTCATGTGCTGCAGGCAGGAAGAGAGGAGTCACAGACCTTCTGACAGAAGGGGCCAGACCCTGCTCCTGCAGGAGAGGCCCCAGCCTGTGCATGGGCACTGGCTGTGCATTGCTGCTGAGGAACAGCTCAGCTCAGGGAATGATTGATCTCGTGTCAGCAGGCAGTGGTTTGAGCCAGTGCCAGGCCTCAGATCAAATGGGAGCATTGAAGGGGGAGAGCCCTTTCCCCCTCCTGAAAGCAGAGCAGCAATCCCCCTGCCACCACCCCCTGCTCTGCTCCCACATCTTGGCCATTATTGGCCCTGTGGCTGCAGGCAGTGCCCAGCCCTGGGGACATGCCAGGGGCAGCAGGGAGTGAGGAGGTGTCTGGGGTCCCAGCCCCACCAGGCTGGGCTCTTTGGCTGTGTTTGGGTTAGAGGAGGGCAAAGGGGGCATGCAGGGATGGTTGGCAGGAGAGAAGGTGTGGAGCATGGTCTGCCCCTCAGCGCTGTGCCTTGCAGCCACCTGTCCCAGCTCAGGAGGTGGCAGCAGCTCCTGGATGCAAAGGACCTTTTGGGGTGGAAAACAGGGTAGACTTTGATGAAACACAAAAGGCACTGGTCCATGTCAACAAGCGATGTGGCAGCATCTCTGTCCCCAGCTGATGGGGTTTGGATTAGGGTATTGTCATTCCCACTGTCTCCAAGGGCAGTAGAGCAGAGCTGTTTGCACCCCTGGTGCTGCCCTCCGCAGCTCCCAGCACCCTTTCTGTGCTTGAAATAGGCTGTCAGGTTTTTTCACTATGTCCCTCTTTGTCGTGAACCCTTCACTAGCTTTCTCCATACCTACAGCTGCATCTCTTCTCCAGTGGCATCTACTGGCAGCTTTTATTGGTGTTTCTGAAAGCTGATCCCTCTCTATCTCATGGGCCAAAGCCTCTGTAGCCTCTTCCAGTTTTGCCAGCCCATGCAGAGGTGATACTGAACAGCTGAGAGAGCTGGGCAGACAGCAGCACCTGGGAATGGGTTCCCCATATCCACCTTGGGGATACAGCCATTGGATTCCTGAGTCTGCCGGCTCCCACTCTGCTTGGACCTTTGCACTCTACGTATCTGTGTAAGGAAACAGAGCCATTCATGTATTTCTCTCTCTATTTATACCTCTCCCTTTCCGTATTTAGCGTGTGCACAGGCAGAGGGGGCAGCAAATGCCGGGGCCACTGATGTTCTTGGCTCCAGCACTGGCTGGAATTTTGTCCTGGAATGTATCCTGAACCGCTCTGAAAACACGAAATAATCTCTGTGTGTTGTGTGCATGTGTGTACACAAATGCATAGACAACGTATAGACATGGAGCCGTATAGAGCATTTGTGAACTTTGCTATTTAAAGGAAGGAGTAGTTAGAGGGCTCTCAGCGAGGCAAACACCTTTGGATCAAAGGGATGCAGGGTGCTCTGCTAGTGGCCAGGCATCTTAGAAGATAGCTGGCACTCACTTTGTCCTCTCCAGGGACCTGAAGCCACCCTGTTGGTGACATGCCCGAAGTGGCACACCCTTCAAGCCCCAAGCAGTGCTCTGATCCTATGGTGCCTACATTTGATTGAGATCTCTGCTTCCTAGCCTCCAGCTTCTCGGTGAGAGACCCACAGAACCAGCTCCTGTGCTGCCAACACAGGCTGCAGAGCCTGATGTGGAGCTGGATGCTGTAAGACAAGGATATCAACCCCTCTGTGGCACAGGGTTGCCCAAGGCTTCTGAAGCATCAGGGGTTGTCTCCTGAACATCAACTAGCACTCACAGCTCTTGAGGAGAGATCATGTGGGAAAGGAGGAAATAAATGCTGGCTAACAGGTCCCAAGCAGGTGCTGGGCGTCTCCTTGGGATGTTGCAGCATCTGGTGCTCATGGCTGTCTGAGAATGCCAATGAAAAAGGGAAAACAGAAAATTGGTACCAAATCCTGAACAGGATGCTTGGCCATGCCAGGAGGGCAATTCTTCAGGGGATGCTGGCAGCTGCCTTGCTGTGGATCTTGGATGAGGCCCTGGTGGGAGCACCACTGGGTCTCCCAGCACCTTTTGGCCAGGAAACACGCACCCTTTTTTTAGTCCAGCTCAGGGTCACGGTGGCTTCTTGTCTTCTGGATGCTGAAAAACCTGATGTCTCAAGCAGAAAATGCCCATATTTGGTCTCTGGCCAAAGGTGATATGTTTGTGGGTGGGAGAAATTGGAGCAAATTCCTGCTGTGAGTACTGCACGTGTGCGCGGGCATGCGGATAGGGGAAATATAGTTTTCCTTTTGAAAAAAAAGCCCTGCTTATTTTTATACAGAACTCCAGAAGGGCTGAAGGTGGAAACTTTGTCTGTCAGCAGCTTTCACAGGGGAGCAGGTCCCTGCCTGAGTTTGGGGGGAAACCACAGCTGGGTGTTAATGGGACTGTTAATGAATTAATGTTGGCTGCTGGGGGCCAGCAGGGAACCTGGCTCAGTGCAGCCTGAGCACATGGAGCCCTGCCTGTACATGGGCTCTGGCACAGCTGCAGAAAACCCTAGCTCTGGGAGCCATGCACTGGGGAGGTGTGAGTCTCTCCTAGTCATGTCTCACTCTCTGGGTTGTGGAAACACTTGGAAATGTGGCCGCATTGCCAGGAGGGAGAGGGTCCTACAGCCAGGAGTATGGAGGCAGCCAGGGTGGGTGTGCTACCTTTCCACTTTGGGCATCTGCTGCCTGAGCTGATGATGCCATTTACGGCTGGGTCTGTTCAGTAGCTGAAACCAAACCTTTAAAGCAATTTAAAGTGAAGTGAAATCCCCCGAGGTTTATTTATGGGTTGGAAGCCTGTGTTGCTCAGTCAGTGCAATGCCTGCAGCAGCACTGGTCTCTGCACAGCAGAGATAGGCAGATAGGCATCTGCAGCCCTTCTTGGGGTTATTTCTTTTTCTCCGCAAAATGTGGAGGAGCACCCATGTGAATGCGATGAGCACAGCCATGCCCCATGGAGTGGACTTAGCAGTACCTTTGCAGATTTTCACAGCTGGTTTGCTGGGAAGAGAAGAGCTCTAGAGGACAATGAGGAGGTCGTGCTAACATGCTCACCTGATGCCAAAATGGTAGGGTGCAGTGAGGCTGAGAAATAGCACTGTGTCCTGCTTGGACTGGAAATAAGAGGGAAAATGCGGAGACAATCTGGGAAAGAGAGAACAAATTCTTTTCTGTAGACTTCTCCTGCTGTGTCCTTCAGGCTTTGTGAATGAGATCTTAGCCTGTGAGATCTGGGCAAGCCTGTGGCATCTCCTGGGATTTCTCCCTCTGGTATCAGACACCTGGTGAACCAAGGGGAGAGTTTGGCCATCCTGAGGGACAGATGACTGTGCAGAGGAAAGGATGGCAATGCCAAAGAAGGGATGGCCATGCTGTGGAAGGAAAGACTATAGGAAGGGATAGCTATACTGGAGAAATGAAGACCATACTGAAGTAGAAACGACCACACCCAGCATGGGACTCTGGATGGACCGGTTCCCCAGTAGAAGATGCTGTTATGGACAGAGAGAGGCAGAGCCTCCTTCTCACCTGAGAGAAAGGCTGAAATAGCCTGAGCCCTTGGGGACTCTGCTTGCTCCCCAGAGATACTGTGCTTAATGCAGAGACCACTTGGTCAGACAGACTCTCATGTCAGTAAGGAAACTCTCTGGGCATTTGGACCCTGTACCTTTCCTGGGACCTTGTGCTAGTTCTTCTGCGTCAATCTCCAAGTATGTAGCCTACATCTGTTATCCAGTGCCAAACCCAACCAGTGGGACTCAGGGCCTGGAGAATGCAATGGCTGGGCCCCTCTAGCAGGACTTCTCTTTGCAAGGGTGGGCTTTACTTACACAACTTGCTCCCCAGCACTGGAAAAGGTCCTTCAGAGGATCCCAAATTCCAGCTTGGAGGGACTCTGAGGCGCCTCTGTGCCTGGCTGCTCGCTCTTGCAGTCCAGCTCTGGCTCCACTGGGCCTAGAGCCCTTCCCAACCCTATCTCAGACAGACGGATATCCCAAAACCCACTGGTCCCAGGGGCTCCCACTCTGGGTCCCTCTGGCTGAATGAGGTGGTGTGCGTGTGCCCAGACTGTCCCCTCCTGTGACTGTACAGTACACACAGCTAAATATATGTCCGTGCAGATACAGGAACTCAGAGGGGCTGAGTGATGCTCCTTTTCTATACCTCTTTTCATGGGGAGAGCTAATGAGATTCATGTCATTAAAGGGCTGATGTTTTGTGGGATGGGAACCTTTTAAACGGGATGTATCCTGGCTTAGTCATGGCAAATATTTACCAAAAAAAAAAAAAAAAAAAGAGAAAAAAAAAAGAGAAAGAGGGAAAAAAAGGGACATACCATATAAAATTAGAGTTCTGAAAATAGTATTTAAACCAAGTGAGAGAGAGGAACCTAAAACAGAAAATACAGCCCAGTCTGTTCAGGAGTCAGGGGAAGAGAGAGTGGGAAGGCAGGGGAAAGCCAGAGATAAAACGAGAGAAACCTCGGCAGTAAAAACAGCATCTTGGTAAATAGACTATTAAAAAAATTCTGACTCGCTTTATGGCTTTCTTGGCTGCCGTTCAGCTGTGCTGCCCTGGCCGGCACGGAGGGAAGGTAGCAGGAGCCGGCGTCTGTGTGGATGCTCAGAGCCCCAGGACGCGGCTTCCCCCCCCCCGCCCCCACCCCGCCCCGGAGCAGCCGCACAGGGCGTTAAATTTAGCCACATAATGATGGCCCTGAGGAGGCAGCCTTTTGTAGCCACACTGTAATTACTGCCTCGCTTATAAATTTTATTTTTCTTATTATATTTCCTCCTTCTCCTCTGCTGGGGAAGGGGTGGAGGGGTCTCCCACACCCCTGTCAAACCCACAGCTCTCTGGAGAGAAGGGGGTACCATGGGACACAGGGGAAGGTGGGAATGACTGGTCAAACCCTGTGCTGCTCTCCTGCCCCAGTACAGGGCTCAGCCTTGCATTTGGGGATGGTGGAGATGTTGAGCTAACCCCAGTGTGGCAGGGTCCCTGCAGCCTAAAGCAGGGGTGTCTTGACCCCCCTGATACTTAGCCTCACCCTCTCAGGCTGCTTTGGAGATTGACTTGTGCAGGGGATCTCTGGTGGGGCTGTGAGCCTATGTCATAGCCAGACGGCCAGGATCCCCACCAGTCTGGGGGGGATGAAGGAGAAGCCGTCTGGCCCTGCTTGGCAAGTCAACGGCTCCAGCCCTGCTCGCCGCAGAGGTGGGAAAGGCAAAAAGGGTGATGGGTGGCCCCGGCCACCTCCTGCCAGGAGCGGGCAGAGGGTACGCCTCCGAGCCGAGCCGGTGCAACTGGGGGACAGCTTCAGGCTGGGCAAGAACGTGCCAGGAAAGGTCTTGTTCCCCTCTTGTTTTCCCAAAACAAAGGAAACAGCCTTGCATTGCTGGAAGTCGCATGCTCGGGCTGTGCTAGCTTGTTATCATCCGATAACCTGGCGACCTGGGAGCTGCCCTGCTCCTCACCCGTCGAGCCTGCACTACGGGATGCGAACAGCTTCCGCATGAGCTGCCCTTTGCAGAGATCCGTTTTCCGCTCCCCGGGCTGGGGGGGGACGGTGGTGGGGGCTGCCATGATGGCCTTGGCTGGCCCTAGGCTCACCATGTGCCGTATGTCTGGGAGGAGATCTGCCCCTGCAGGTGATGATGGATGGTGAGGGCAGAGGAAATGCAGAGATGGCAAATGCCTTGGCATAGCCCAGGTGCTGCCATCCCATGTGCAGTGTGGAAGGAGATTTGGGACTCTGCTGTATTTTTCTTTGTCCCATGCAAATTCCCTGAGAGCTCCACCGACAGGCTTTGCTGTGGAGCAGGATGGGCACTGTGCAGGGCTGGGGGTGGCAGGGGTCCCTTGGGGCATACAGCGATGCCTTCAGGGAAAGGACCCTTGCAAACTGCCAAGGGAGGCTGTCCATCACCAGGACTGCCTGCTTTCCCTTCCAGCTTTGCCTCTTCTCCCAGGCTCTTGCCCTGGGGAGGATACAGTGATGCCAAGGTGCCCTAGGGCCTTTGATGGGACTGGTGGTCACAGTGGTGTTCATCTATCACTGAGGGGACATGTTTGTGGGAGCGTCTCCTTGGCAGGGCTGTGTATGGGGCACGTGCGGAACCACAGCAGTCTCACCCAACTGTTCCCAGAGGAGCTGGCTCATCCCAAAGCAGCCCCTTTCTCCTGCCCTGTGCTATAACGGCTCTGTTCAGCACAACGATGACCTGAAGCAACCTCCATCCCTTGCTCAAGTACCCGTTTCAGGGCAGGAAGGACAATACTAAATCAACTCCTTTAAAGACTCCTGACCTACAGCCCCACAGACGTGCCGGTCTCTATCCCTCCCTCATCTCCTGCGGGCACACTGGGGTCTGGTGCGCTGGCCAGCTGCCCGGGCACGGGGCTGCCTCGGCTGCTGGCCAGAAAGCTCCTGGCCTGGCTGGGTCTGTGCCCTGACCCTCCACCCCACTGTGGGGTCTGTGGCTTGCGCCAGGCGCCAGGGATTCAGCACCAAGGTGGTCGCAGAAGTCCCTGGGGACAGCAGCCACCACCTCACTGGTGATGGCTTGGGAGCCCGGAGAGCACCATGGAGCAAGAGACAAAGTGCCTTTTCAGCCTAAGCCCTGGAAAGATGTCTCTGTGTGTGTGCAGAGGTTAATGCCTTTGGCCCTGGGGAGAGAGAGGAGAGGAGAGGAGAGCATGGGCTGGCTCCATCTCCACGGGGAGCTGGGAGCTATCCCCACACGTGTGCCTCTGCATGTGCCTGCGTGTGCCTGTGTGTGCAGGAGGCTTTTGCATTTCCGTCTCGGTATATTTACATACGTCATGTGTGTATCTTACTCATCGCTGTGTTTTTCTTTCCTTGTTCTTGGGTCTTTCCCCCACCCTCGCCATGGATCTATAATTCTTATGGCATTTTATTCTTCGCTTTTATGTTTTTGTTCAAATCTACAGTTTTGGAAGTTGCTGCCTCCTTAGGAAAATAAACTGTATTTTTAGTGCCTGTCTGCAAGGTGGCTGATGTCGTCTGTCCCTGCTCATCACTTACTCACTACTTGTTTAAGCTTTTATTTAGCCCTTTGCCTCATGCTGGGGTGTGGGGACAACCAGTGGCATGCTGGGGCTGAGCAGCATGGCAGGAGCATGCCAGAGTTGTCAATGAGTGAAAGGCAGCTCCAATCTGGCCTTTATTGAGGTCTGGGTTTGTGTAGCTCTGGAGCAGCCTGCCTTGTAATCAGTCAGCCACCAGAGTTGGCCAGCCTTGTAATAAAGTAACTCTATATTTATTTGTTCTGTTTATACGCTGCTCTGTAATAAGTTGGGAGTCTTCCCATTCCCCCCATTTTCTTTGGGAAGTTCCTCTGGATCTTTGAGAGGATCTGCCATCCTGTGTGCAGTGGATGCTTGGGGCCCTGCATCCTGTGAGCTGCTCTGGCCACATCTGGGCTGTGTGCCACCAGCTCCATGTGCCCCATACACCCCAATGTCCAACTGTTCCCAACCTCTCCCCAGCATTCCAGCCCCATTCCCCAGGGCAGAGATCCCCAGTGGCTCCCCTGGTACCCCTCATCTCCCCATGGCCCCTTCTCCTCCATCCCTGTTGCCCCCAGCGCTGCCTCTGTGAGACCCCCTCCCTCCCTCTCTATTTCAACCTTGGGTCTTTTTAGAATAAATTCATTAAAGGGAGCTCAGTTGCCCTTTCCCCAGTGAGGCTGGAACACTGACAGCCTGTTCACCCGTGTGTCTGTAATTAAACTCAATCTCTGGGTGAATACAACAATGTGACTGCACAGAATAATTCCTGGAGATCCTGACGCCGAGGAGGAGTGTGGCCTGTAAGCAGCCCATTCACGCCTGGCTTTCTATAAATACTTTACTATGTGGCATTAAGAAAACTTCAAGCCCTTTCTCCCCCCCGTCTTTTTTTTTTTATTTTTTTTATTTTTTTTTTATTAGTGCTACATAATATAGTAATTGTGTGACTAGAAGGTCCCCCCTGTGCCTGCACGGGTTCACAGGCCTGGGTGTGACCTTGCGCTGCACTGGCCGAGCACAGGAGCCATGCCCAGGGACTGCTGTGCCCAGGGACCTGCCAGCCTCACTAAGGGGATGCAAGTGGCCTTCAGAATCCTCCATCCCAGATCTCTGCCAAGATAAAAGGCTTACATCCCTAAAACTCCAGTGGTGTCCCTGCTGGCAGCATGCTTGGCTGATACGTGTTCTGTGGTCCTGGGAGCTGTGGCTGCTGGCGGGAGATACTGATGGATATTGGGGAAGAGGGAGGAAGGACAGGCATGGGAGAGCATCCCTACATTCCCACGGCCATCAATGTGGCTGCTCCTCAAGTTCCAGCCTGGTAGCTCTCTAACCTGGAATCCTTGGGAAGCCACAGGGCAACTCCGCATGTCCCATCATGCCCAAGGGCAGGGGTTAAGTGTGTGTCCCAAGTGTGATCACATCCAGCTGCTTTCCCCTGTGCTTCCCTTAGGGCATGCCTGACCTCTCCTCCGCTGGAGCCTACTGATGGCATGGCTGGAAGGGTGCTCAGGCACACACGGGTCCCTGGGGAATCCATCCTCTCACTCTGTAACCTTCATCAATGATGCTTTCCAAAGCAGACACAGAACAATTTTCCTCAGCCACGGCGTGTGCCAGCCCCACACACTGCCCAGGTCCCCAGGCAGCATCCCTTGGCTGGCTCCTGAGACACTGTGGCTACAAGTGCCTGTCGTGGTGCAGAAGCCACGGTCACAGAGCAGTCAGCTCCTTGTCTGCCTGGCTGTTGCTCCCTGTGTTTTGAGACCTCGTGGTTGCAAAGAAAGCAGGGCTTCCCTCCCACTCCTCTGGCCAGCTGATGAGCTGGAGCACAGAGACTGAGGACATGGGCAGAGGGTGGGCATCCCATCCTCATTCTGTCACCTGGCTGGCATGAGGATATGTGTTTTCGTGGCCAGGGGCAGTATTAAGTCTTTGTGCTGTGTTGATGTTCTTGAAAGCTACAATGGGCATTAATATTCATGAACCCACTCCGCTTCATCCACAATCATGTAGCATCCCTCGACAGTGTGGTCCCTGCATGTTTTTCACTTGCATGGCAGTGTAGTGCCCCAGAAAGTGGCAACATGCAGAGCCAGAGCTGAGCAAGGGCCATGGTGCAGGATGAGTTGTGGAAATTTGGGGACCAGCTCTCCCTGGGTGCTGCCCTATTTTGTGACTGTCTAGTTGAGCTTGATGATAAGCAAAGCCACAGGTAGCACCCTGGAATAGGGACCTCCAGTGTTCCTGCTCTCTCCCCCTCAACCTGTCATTCTCCGGCTGCTGCAGCGATGTTCCTACCTTGGTACCCCTGCCTTGGTGGGGTAGCCTCTAAACTTGTCCCGCAAAAGCTGCCCAGTGCCTCTGGAAGCCCTTGGGCAGGGTCTGAATCTGGTGGTGTAGAGTGCCAGGAGAATTTCAAGTGCCTCCCATCCCCTCCATCTCTCACCCCCCTCTGTGTGCTTTGTTGCTGAAGTTCCCCGGCATGGCCCCCCACCTGCCCCACTTCCCAGATTTATTTTGTGGTACAACCCGAACTGCCCCCAAGCTCCAGCACTAGGGGCTTGGAGCCCAAAGGAGAAACAGCCCGGAGGCATTTGCATCGTCATCACTGCCACTGCTGCAAACTGGATGCCCTGGTTGTCAGAGCCGCGAAGATGTGGCGGCGGTGGGTGACAGGGACGCGGCAGATGGCGCCCTGGTTCCGGTCACCGCCTGCCTGATGGGCTGCGGCGGCGGCGGGGCTGCGGATCCCACACTGCACCTCTGCATCTCGGGCACTCTGCATCCCGCGTACTGCATCTCCGCGTCCCAGGCACTGCATCCTGCATCCACAGCACTGCATCTCTGCAACCCTGGCATTGCATCGCTGCATCGCCCTGGCTGCAGCCTCTGTGACAGGGAGGCTTCAAGGCAGCAGGGCTGGTACCCACATTGTGCTGTCACCCTGGTCAGTGGTGCAGCAGGAGCCGAGCAGGCTGTCATGCGGCCAAGGAGCGTTCCCTCCATCACTACAGCATCAGCCCCATGTGGGTTAGGAGCAGAGGTGTGCCTGCAGCTGTTCTTGCCCTGGTCTCCCTGCTGCAGGGGTCCATCCATGCTTACTTTTCTCATGTCAAATGAATCAGGGCCAATGAGTGGGGTTAGGCTCCAAATTCAGGGGTTCTTGGCCTGTTTTTTCCTTTAGGAAGGCTAAGAAGTGAAAGGTTTTGGTGGGAGCAGCAGAGAACTGGGGTCCCAGCTCCCCAGCCCCTGCTGGGGCAAGGCAAGAAGGACTGAAGTCGACTGGGTACTGCCAAGCACTGTGAGGAACAAACAGCATCAGTGGCCACAGCACACCTCCTCTCATTATTTATTGCTTACCCCTCAGAAAGGGCCTCTGTTTGCCTATTTGTTTATGATTTTGCTGCAAGATCTGCAAAATCAGAAATTTTACTAAAAACCTCAGCTCTTGAAGTGATGGTACTGCTCCATCAACCATGCTCAACAAATGTTCCACCAGTGCTGGCTCTTTCATTCCAGCTGGGATCAGCAGTTACTCTCTCAGGCATCAATACCACTGTGGGCTGTTGTCATCCACAGCAGAGACCTTTGTCCATTTCCCCTCTCCAGCCTTTCACTTGTCACTTTGATAGCTCATCTTCAAGCTGCCTCCAAGTTCAGGGGTACTACCAGGGTCTCCCCACAGCCAGGCCTCCTGTCTCTGCCCATAGTGAGGGTTTAGGCTTCTGGGAAGCTCTGGCAAGGTTTCCTGAGTCCTGCACAGCGGTCTGTCCCATGCAGCTTCACAGAGAGGTCCCGCCATTCTGGAGGCTTCCCATGGGCTCAGGTCTCAGCAAAGCTGCACAGTGTGAGCCAGGGTGCCCTTCCTCTGGCTCCTTACCATGCCAGCCTGTCTGTGCAGCTGCTGGTGCTGCTGCCTCCCCTGCCTTTTACTTACATGTTTTTACGGCTCAGAGGGAGCCGTCCTGCCCCAATTCCCCGCATGCTCCTAATTTCATAGTTCTCTCCATATATCCATATATATCCATATGGCATTTGATACAGGTTTTATGGGCATTTCCATACATTTTACAGACACAGCCATTACAGAGCCAGGTTTCACCCGAGAAACCTCAGGGGAGCAGAGCACTGAATCGCCTTAGTCTTGGCCCCAGAACAAGGCTCTCTTCTCTCCCTTGCTGGGGCTGCCGCTATCAGTGCTGCAGAGGGCTGGGGGACGGCTTGGGGCTGGTCGTGCCAGCCTTGAGAACCAGGATGCTGCCTGCAGCCTCATCCATCCTGCTTCTTGCAGCCTCATGCTGCAAACCCCAAGGCTGTCACTTCTGCCTTTTGCTCTCTTTCCAGATGGATGTCACTGGCAAGGGACTGCTTTGAATTCAGGACCACAATCTGTACGTCTGGGTTGCCAGCATCCAGCCTGTTTGCCTGCCTGTTGGGCTGTACCTCTTGCTGGCTGTGGGGTCTGGAAGCCCCGGTGGTACAGAGAGTGATGCCATCCCAGCTGTCGGGGCAGGGACACTGACGCACAAGGCTCTGAGCTGCAGCTGCTGCAGTGCATGCAGAATATCCAACCTCTGACAGTGGCTTCTGGCTGGTGGAGGGGCAGAAAACAGATCCAGGTGCATGCAGCTCTCTGCACATATTTTGGCCTGCTACAGTGGCTGCCAGCACTGCAGTAATGCCCAGCACTGCACAGGGGCTGATTGTGTTCCCAGCACAAGGGAAGAAGCCTCAAATCTTGTTTAAAAAGAAGTTGGGTGACATGTGTCTTCATCTTCACCGTGGCCAAACCTTAGAGCAGCTTGAAGTGCAAATGAAAGTCATCACCATGGCATTGTCTCTAGATGATGGGTTGTTGAGCACTGTCTGCAGGGGAAGGTGGACTGGGACAAGTGCATGCAAGATTGCATGCACTTTGCACCCCTTAGCACCCTCACAACCTATTGCTACTTAACAGGGGCAAACATAGCAGCATCTGGCCTCACTTCATGTCTCCAGTTCTCCTGGCTTCGCGCTGGACTGATGGGATGAGGAATTTTCCACCCTGTATGTGAATTCCCATTTGCAGGGCAAATGCCCACTCCCACCCAGCACTGCCTCAAGGACTGCTCCTTGATGCTCAGCCATCCCAAACACGCCTGTGGCATCATCCAATCCAGCCCTGCATGTGAGCAGGGATCAGCTATTAATAGCAGCTCCCCTCTCCCCTTTTGAGGGCTGGTGGGAGTCCAGGGTACATCCCACTCTCTTTTCTTGAACAGATCCTGAAAGCAGGAACCATTTGTGGCTTCCCCGGGCAGCGTGTCTTTCCCTGGCCTCCACCATGTTCTATTTTCTGTGCTGTTTACTGTTCTTCTGTGGGCTGTCAGGTTTCCACGCTGGGGAAAGGCTTGTAAATGGGGGGGGGGGGGGGGGGGGGGGCATCGTGTCCGCACCGAGTGGCTATGGGAAGGCAGGGATGGAGGAGCACAGACATGGCCTTTATCACAGCCTAGGGGATGTGTGGCTCATAAATCCAACTCAGGCAGATAGGGGATAAATCATCCCAGCTGGGACACTGGTGGTTACCCATGGTTAGAAATTAACTTTGTGTTGGATGGGTCCCAGGCTGTGGGATGGGAAGGGAAGGCTGCTCTGGGCTGTGTGCCTCTTGCCTGCACAGCCCTGGAGCCAGGCTGCATGCAGGCAAGGAGATGCTCACTGCCCTGGCCCAGTCAGGCAGAGCTGGTCAGTACAGTTAAAGCCAGAGTGATGAAGCAAACAAGTTGGGCTGGATGCTGTGGATGAACCTGTGTTGTGGGTGATGATGCTCTGGCCTTCACTCTGACCTGTCTGGACTTTGGCACTTTGATGTGTGTCTGTAGCCACTGTACTCATCATTGTGGGGCTGCAGCACACTGGGACTGTGTGCTGTGGGACTGGTCTACATGGGAGGGGACAGGGACACAAGGTGGAAGGGAAGGTGGCAGGGTGTGCTTGCAGGGCAGGAGAAGGTATGTGCTCACAGCGGGACTGTCACCTTCCTCCCTGGTTGTGGCAGAAATGGAAGCCTCATCTGGTATCACAGGGACATCCAGGCTGGGGCAGTCTCTGGCCTGGCTCTGTGCCTCTGAGGGTGGGAGGAGGCAGTGAAGCCCACAGACCCTGTTTCACTTTCCCTCTCCAGCTGTAGTATCCTCCTAGCTCCAGTTGCCCTTTCTCCCATCCCTAGTGTTCCCTGCTCAGCTCCATGAACATTCCCATACTCTTCTGTGTGTAGGGCCAGGGCTTCCTTGACAGCTTTTACGTATGCAACTACAGCAACCTCTTCTTCTGCTCAGGTCAAGTGCCCACAGTTGGGACCATGTCACTCTTGGAGTCTCAGTGCACCCACTGAGGAGGAAGAGGGGAAGGGGCAGGAGTGATGAGGACACCCCTCCTGCAGTGGGTCTCCAGGCATCTGGCTCCGCTCACTCCTGGCCAGTTCTCTAATAACTCCCCAGCTCCCTTTCTAATGAGGCTCTAATTGGAAGCCGGTTGTGCTTCCCTTCCCCTCCTCTCAGAGCTCTCCAGTCCCAGTGCTGCAGGGTGATTAAGCTGAGGTTTTGGGTTTTTTTAATATGGCAGAATTATTTTGGAAGGGCCAGGATCGTTACATGACGGGCTTCTTGAAAAACCCCAGGCTTCGCCTTTCAGACGAGGCCTTTTCAAGTGGTTTTGCGCAGTACACGTCTCTGGGCAGCGACCGTCTCGAACAGTTACTGTTAATTATAGATGCCTCTTTCCCGCTCGCCCATTACTCAAAGGATTTTTGTGCGTTTTAACAGTGTTTTACATCAGCCTGAATAAGACTCTATTCAGTATTTTCAAGAGCTGGAACTTGGGCATCCCCTGCTGTATGTGTCGTGCTCTCCTCCCTGCATCCCTGGGGCCAGGGACCAGGCAGCCAGCATGGGCACAAACCTTCCTCCCGCTGCCCAGCCAGTGCATGCACTGCTCTGGGTGCAGTTGTGTCCGTTGTGTGCACAGTCTCTTGGCACCCTTCTCCTGGCTGTGTATGGCCTTGGGTCTGCATGCTCAGCTCCTTGGGCTGTCTCCTGAATCCACTCTCCATCATCCTTATATGCTGAGCTCCACTGCCTGCTGGTGCACCCTAGCCAGACCATGTGCTCACATCCATGTCGTCCTCTTTGCCCAAGGATTCAGAGTCACTGACAGCCTCAGGCACAATGGTCCTGTCATGATCTCCTTGGGATGTGCAAGGTTGTCTTTTCCTTGCTGAGTTCCAGGCCAGTGTGTTCCCCTTGCATTAACACAGTAGCTGGGGCTGTTCCCCAAGTCCTCTTTCATTGCCCAACTATTCAACAGCAACTAATTGCACTAGTGTCCTTGACAATGCTCTTGCCTCCCATGCCATTCCATTTGTACCCTCTCCCTGCAAAAGCCACCATTTATTCCAACTTGCCTTCTGTGTTTTACTTTAGGTGTAGGCTGTGAGAAGTGCTTGCATCTTCTCCCATGAGAGCTGGTTTAACCATCCTCCTTGTGAAAACATCTTGTCCTAAGCATTTTCCCATTCGCACTGCAAACCCCAGATGCTCAGCTGGGCATGCTGGTTCCTTCGGAGGGCTCCGGTAGGTTTGAGAGGGGTGATTTCTCACTGCAGAGCAATGCTGTCCCTTCTCTCCAGCTGCAGGCTACTGTTGTTTCTCCTCCTGAAGCATTTCCAGATGAAGAACCAAGCCCTGAGCTCTGGATCTCCCATGAGAGATGGGAACTCCCCCCCAGGCTGTGCTGACCACTCCACAGGGGGGCACAGACTTGTGGACAGAGCCACCTGCCCAAGTGCTGGGCAGCTGGGCCTGGCAGTGGGTGCTCCTGCTACACAGTGAAGCTTTGGTCAGTGCAGAAGTATAGAAGGGTTGGAAGATAAGGAACAGCATCAGGTCTGTTCTGCTCACCAGTTTCACAAGGCCAGAGGTGACAAGAGCTTCCCCTGTGTCCTCTGTGAGCTGCTGGCTGCTCCCCCAAGAAATCACAAGTTGGAGGGGAAAAGTGGATCCTCATGCCCACCATCCATCCTCCTAAAGGCTGGAGTGGGGGCTGGGGATGGTGGGGGAGTAGCTGGGGGCACAGTGGCATTGTTCGGGGAGAGCCCTGTTTAGGGAAGGGGGGGATGCGCCTTGTTTGGGCACTTCTGCAGCCCTCACCTCCTCCACCTCAGCGTACAGGGCACTGTGGTCAGGCCCATTTATAAAGCTGGTAAATATATTGGCAGAGTTTGTGTCCCCTCCAAAGGTCAATATTTGTGCAGAGTTTAATTTTAACTTAACAAGCAGTTGTTTGCAGAGGCTGCCCTGTTTGTGTGTGTGTGTGTGTGTGTGTGTGTGTGCTCCCCCACTGATCGATGCCTGTGGGGAGGAGTGTGAGTGTCTTGGGTGTGTGCACTGACTCACTGGGGTGCACAGGGGGTTGGTGACACTTCCCTCTCCCGGAGATGCTCCGGATGCAGGGGCAGCACTATGTGGTCCAGAAGATAAGGTCCAGGGTCTGTGGCCGAGTCTATAAATGCAACCCACAAACCTCTCCGGGAGGTGACAGCGGGCAACAAGTGCCCCATGAGGCTCCAAACAGCAGCCAGTGGGGACAGTGGCTTTCCCAGCCTGTTCTGACCGGTGCCCTGGGCTTGCTACAGGCAGGCCTGCAGCTGCACAGCCCCAAGCCTTGCCCCTTCTGAGCCCGTGTGGCTTTTGTGGCTCTCATCCATGTTCTGGCAATGTTGGTCTCCCAGCTGAGCTCATTGTTCAGGCTGGTTCCAGGGCTCTTCCAGTATCACTGCCCATGGGGTTTTATACCCCCTGTCCACTCTCCCACCCCACCAGGTAAGCAAATGCGCATCCCACATGCACCTGCAACACCACACTGAGGTGGCTCCTCTTTGAGAGGTCTAGAGCTGAAGTGCCCCTGTGCTGGCAGGGAAGAGGGGAGAGGTTCTGGCTTGGTCTGTGCCCAGGCACCCAAGGCTTCTGTTTGTACTACTCCCAAAGCTCCTCTAGCTGAAACCCCAGGCTGTGCTTTACCCAGGGACAGGTACCCTATTTGGGCTTGGCGACAGGCTGTGCCACTCATTCACTCCATAGCATCTCATTCCTTGGAATAGAGGCCGGGATCTGTCAGGTGCCTGCAGTACATCCTGGCATCCTGGGGCAGGATAGGTCAACAAGTTGGATGCAATACCTCCCCCCAGCCCATCTTGCCCACAGTACAGAATGTGTTGTCTGTGGGAAAATGGGAGAACAACAGTGGGAACAGCTCTGGCTCGCAGGAGTTTTTCCAGCAGCCTAGAGGCAGGAAGAGGGGGTGCACCTGGGGGAGAGACAGAGAGGACAGAGCCCACCATCCCCACAGTGCGGCTGCTGAGGCTCCGTGTTTTGCAGCCTGCCTTGTGGGCGCTGAGGTTTGGTTTCCTTCTCTCTACTCTTTTCCTCGCCAGGCCCCAGGGCTGCTGACTGACCTCAAAGGGAAAAGCAGGCTCCAAGGGACAACAGCAGGGATGGGCAGGGGTAAACACGGGACTGGGGCTGGCCAGGCGGTGGGTGATGGAGTTGAAGTCATGCCGTGACGTCAGCCCTGTGGCTTTGGGGACAGCCGTGGTTAGGCTGCTCAAGGAGGGGCGGCTGTTTTTCTGCAGCTCCGCCGCTTGCTCCTGGTGCCCGTCTAACTTATAAACTTTAATGGCCAGTTTAAAAGGTTCCTGCCATGGGCACCTTGTTGCCAGATTTAGGTTTTTAATTTGGAAACTTTCCCTTCTGTGGTCAGAGGAGGAAGGACTTGGGTCCGCTCAGGGCCAGTCATCAGGACACGCGGGTGCCAAAGAGACAGTCCAAAAGGACCGTGCTGTCGTCACTGGTGTCGGGACAGGGTTGGCCATGCATGGGGCAGACAGGCTGGAGGAGCCCCCTGGTCCCCTCCTGCTGCCCACATATTGGTGGAATAAATTTAGCTCCTCCTCCACCGCTGGCTGGGGGAGCACCATCAGCTGCCACCTGCTCCTGATCAGCACAGTCCTAATCCTCAGCCCCAGGGGTCACCACTGCTCTGGGCTGTTTGGGCAGCATTCTCATCCTGCAGCCCTTGGGAGACACCAGGGCCCACAAAACTCAGCTCACAGGGGTGAGCATTGGGCTACAGCCACGTTTGCTCCCGCAGGTGCCAGCAGAGCTGGAGTCAGACACAGAGCTGGGGTTAGACAGAGCCGGGGTTAAGTACAGATGGGATTGTGCACAGAGTGATGCCTGGATGTACTGCTTGGCAGGAGGAGAGGATGCAGGGCCAGCACTATGGGAGACACTGAGGGCATGGCATTCCTGCTCTTTCTCCTCTTCCTCACATCCCACCTTCCCTGAAGCCCTTCAGCAGCCCCTGCGAGGTGTGGGTTAGCAGAATCACATTTCCCTGCTGCAAACTCAGCTCTCCTCTGCATGCAAAGACTCAAGAAACCCTAGCAATGCCCAGGAGTTGTTGGGTGCTGGGACACAGAGTGAGACCTAACCCTTTGCATTCAACAAGGAAACCAGCCTGTAAGCTTGATGGGAGCCTCCCCACAGCCTTTCCACCCAGCCCTGGGGAGACCAGGGACATCTTACCCCCCTCAGCTGCAACCAGCTGGGGTTACTAACAGTGGGGTTCCAAGGAGTGACCATGGCTTGTCCTCTCCTTGTCACCAGACTGGTGTGGCAGTGCTTGTCCATATGTTCGTGCTGTACAGACTGGTTGTGCTGATGTGTCCATGCTGTGATGGGCTGGATCACAGCCCACCCTGGAGCATCTTAGCTACCAGGAGGGTCCAGAATTTTGCTGGGGGTGTTGGGCGCTGAATGGCAGACAAGATGCCTGACTTGGCAATAGTCTGCACCCCAGGGGTTGAGCTTCCCCAGGGTGGGCACCCAGAGCACTATAAATAGCACATGAAGCCAGAGGAGCAGAGGAGTGGCCCTGGTTTACCAGCTCTTTCATACCATGGCTTTCAAGTGGTTCCCCTGCCTCTTCCCCATGAGCCAGTGGCATATCTGCACCCAGCTGGCTGCCTCCAGTGCTGTGCCACGTGCTCTGCAGCCGCTGGAACTGGTGCCACGTGCCAGCCATGGAGCAGCCCTGCCTTTGCCAGCCCTGTAATTGATTACTGCTCTCCTGCACGGGTGGAGGCTCCAGATGTGTAGCCTGGTAGGAGGCAGTGGGCTGCGGGCACCAGCTGCAGGAGCCAGCATGGGCAGAGTGAGGAGCAGCCCAGTCCTCGCCTTGGCTCTGATGTCGACTTGAAGAGCTGCCTTTTGAGCTTCCAGGTGTTTGGAGAGGTTCTCTTCAAACTGCCAGCCTCAGTTCCTGGAGGCAGGGCATTTGAGGGAACCCTCTTCCCCCACTGTGGGGCTGCTAGAGGAGCTGGGGTTGTTGGGGGGTGAAGAAAGAGCTCCTTGACCATTTGAGATGATGGCAACTGATGGCAGTGCAGGGTGGGTCTATAGAGGTCCCTTGTTATTTCCCCGAGCCTGCAGAAAGACCTTGCCGTGGTGATGGCAGGGGTTTAAGTTGAGGAGGATTTTGTAGCCTGGCACCATATAGGAAACAATATATTTGTGTATGTTATTTTAAATAAGGTTGAAGATAGACCAATTTTTAGACTGAAGGGTGATGGTGTTCCAGGAGAGAGGGACTACAAATAGATGAGATTTTACATGAGCAGCTGGAATCAGATGTCCTTGGTATCTTGTTTTCCAGTGCTGCTGCTGACAGACAGTTCTGCATGGAAGAAAACACCTAGAAAAACAGGGATGAAAATGGTGAGGTTTTTAAAAAACACTGTATTTAGCCAAAGGGCATGGTTTTGCTGTCTGGAGATGGCAAGGGATGGGTGAACCCTTCTGAGCAAGGCAAGTATGAATGGAGAGAGTGATGTGATGAGTGGACTGGGGGCTGGAAAAAGAAGCAGTTGTCAGAGCTGAGGAGGTCTTTGCTTGTCATTGCCAAGGGTGAATGGTGAAGCTCCAAGCATCTCTCCCAGAACCAGAACAGGCTGGGATCCCTGCCCTTGATATTGAGGAGTAACTTGGACTGCAGTGGCTGAATCTGGCAGGACAGAGATGGAAGAGGCTGCAGAAACAAGGGGAAATCTGCTCGCCCAGGTGGAGTGGCACAGCATGGGGCAGGGTTGGGGCCCCGGTTCCCAGCTCCCCCAGCCCTCTGTGCCCCCCCAGGTAGCACCACAGGGACCCTGACCCTCTCTCCCAGGCTGAAAGGGCGATGGTGCCCTGACAGAGTGTTTTATTTGCAGCAGGTGCCTGAAATACAACCGTGGTGCAGTAATCCCTCCCCTCACCTGGGGATGAACCCAGCTTGAGAGACGTGGCTGTGCAGGGTCAGGCCCTGCTGCTGTTGGGATTGTCCCTGCCATAACCAGAGCGTCTCCCTGGCAGCCTGACGGGCTAGTCCTGCCGTGGGAGACAGGCGCGTAATGCCTGATTTCACAGCACTGGCATGCTCTATATGCTTGAGGCAATGATCTCTCCTGCCCTGTCCAACTCCAGCCCTCGGCCAGACCCCAACCTGCAGCTCTGTCAGCTGGGATTAGGTACAAGATTTGGGCTAAAACGTCTTTGCTCTTGGCTGGAGTAATGACAGAGAGGGGAAAGGTCAGCCTGTCATCTCTGGAGATGGAGCTCCTGCGCTGCCATCAATCCGGATGTAGCATTCCCCAGAACTGCCTTCAGCCCCTACAGCCAGCACTGGCATTCTGCAAGCCTCACACAAAAGAGGAGGAGGAAGGCAGTGATTTCCCTGTCTCTCTGGTGCTGAGGATGACCATGAGAGGTGCACAGGTCCCTGGGCTGTCTGGAACAAACCAAGGGAATACTTGTAAAGGAGAGAGGAACAGGAGTGGTCCATGCAGAAGGAGTCTCCCCTATGCTGTGTGTTCCCAAAGTGCTCCTTGCTGTATCCAGCCTGTTCCAGCAAAGCCATGTCTGAGAGGAGCTGTGGAGCAGCAGCCCCCTGCCCTTGATGCATCCAAGAACAGGACTGGGGGTGGTTTGGCAGCAGATAAGCAGTGATGCTCTGTGGGATGGCTGGCAGCCTAGTGCAGGTAGTGCTAGGGGAGGCAGAGGAGGATCTGTGGCACTGGCAAAATCCAGCCTTGGACTTAGAGGAGCGCTCTATCTGTGTCTCACTCTTGCATAGCACTGAGCCCAAGCCAAGGCTTCTTATCACCTCATGGCGAGGTGCACAGCCCTGAGCAGCCCTCCATGTCCCTGCAATCTTGCCCTCTCCCAAAGTGCTGCTTCCTGCTTGTCTTGCTGGACCCTGGTTTTGTTGGCTGAGCTCGCTTAGCTTTGACAAAGTTTATAGCACTGGAATGCAGAATGGCTGCTGGCCTCCCTCCAGCCTAAACATCTCCACCCCACAGTGCGACAGGCGCTGATAAGGGTGAGTGCCACAGCAGGCAGGTATCTCGTGCCCAGCCCGCGACCTTACAGCCACACAACCTTGAAGGTTGTCATTTATCTCATGCGTGTGCATGTGCGCGCACGCGAGCTGTCTCCCATCCCCTAGAAATGTTCTCCACATCCCTGGGTTTCTCTCCAGGCCAAACCCACATGCACGTTGCCCGAAACCGACTCCGAACAGACTCCTTTGATGAGCAGGGCTTAAATATATATTTGGCATTCCAGCGGCAGCGTGCCGACCGTGGCCAAGGGTGTGAAAGTGTTTGCTTGACAAACTCCGGGGGCTCTCGCCTCTCTGCTGGCTCTGGGGATTTGCAGGAGAGAAATATCAAGGAATTTTTCACCTCTCTGTTTTGTTTTGTGTTTTTATTTTTTTTCCTTCTGCGAGTGCATTTTTAGCTCTGGTGAAAAGTGCCTGATTGACAGTCATAGAGACTGAGTCCCCTCTCTTTGCTGACACAGGGACAGCAGGAGCAAACATCCCAACCTGGGCCCAGATGGGAGAGGGAACAGCCCTGAGAGCCTTGCATTGAATGTGGGGGCTGCCATCTCCTCTCCACTCTCCCGGTCCCCTCCAGGAGTCCAGTGCAATCATGGACTGGTTTGGGTACCAGCAGGATGAAGATGCCCTGCATCCTAGCAGTCCCAGGTTGTGGTCTTCTCAAAGCTGACTCTTTTGCAAAGATCCTCTCTCTGCTGAGGGCAGTGGGTTCCAGTCACCACTCAGCTGGGCTCAGAGAGCCCCAGCACCACACTGTGAAGACACCCATGCCCATTGCTCCACGAAGGATTTCCCAGCCAGTGTCCCCACGTGCTGTGGCACCAGCTTGGGGTACATGCTGGTCTCCAGGCACCTTTGGAGTTGCACAGGGTCTTGTCACTTTGTGTCTGTGGATGGGGAGATGGAGCAAGTGAAGCAAAAGACTGTCTCCATGGGCAAGTTGCAGATGGCAGGCTGATTGCTTGCAGCCTCCTAAAATGATGCATACGAGGTTCTGGGGGCACGAAGTCAAAACCCTGAGCTTCGCTTGCTACTCTGCTCCTTCTGGGCTGCAGCCTGTGATGGGGCAGGAAGGGCAGCTCCATCACCAAATTCCATGTGATACAGGATCCATGGAGGGGCTGGGATGTGCAGAGCAGACTGATGTGCAGAGCTGGAACCCTGGGCTTGGTTGTGAGCCCAGGGATGTTTCCTGCATGGGGAGGAGGAGGAAGGAAAATCTTCCTCATCAGTCCAACCACTGCATCCCGCACCTATGGAAAATGGGGAGGGGAGCCCTGGGCAGTGGATTTGGTTTCAGGGCCCATGTCTGCAATGCCTGCTAGAGCAGACTGAGAACCTGGCTGACTCTTGGGGAGGGGGCTGAGGGGGCTGATCTGTGTGTTCCCAGCTGTCCCTAGTGTAATCCTTCATGAAAGAAAACCCTCTGCCCTGCTGCATCCCCATTGTCAGGTCACAGCGCTGCCTGACCCTAAATCACCTGCCACTTCCAGCCTGATGGATTACCATGGAAATAGGGGTGCTGCCCCCCGACCAGCAGAGGGAAAGGGTCTGGGGTCTGTGGGGCAGAGGTCCAGACTCTGGAGGCTGCAGAGCAGGGATTAGGATGTTGGTAGTCTATGGGGAAAGGCTTGGTGCCCAGGGACTGCAGGACAGATGTTGGTACCATTTGGCAGAGGGATGGAGCTGTTGTGAATTACAGCTGCAGAAAAGGGGATATGGAGGGATTGTGGAGCAGGGTTGGGGATCCTGGGGGGCCATGAGGCTGGGGGCAAGCTATGTCCCCGTGGCAAGGGCAGGCTTGGCTTGGGCTCCTCGAGGTTTCCTTCCTGGCCCACCGAAGAATTGCTGGCTTGTCTGAAGGATCATTGACCTGTGGATTTCCTGGGCAGCAAGTCCCTTTCATGTGGCCGCTTGCAAACTCTCATGACATCACCACGGGCTGCTCCTCCTGGAGACAAACCCAGTGCTTTTTAGGGTTTTGCCTTCCCCCCCCGCCCCAGCCTGTGTGTTTTGGCCAGGGGGGACCCAGCGAATCACGTCCAAGAGCAGCCACTCTGGCAGGGAGATGTTGCACAGGGCTGGGGGGCAGGGAGAGGGCAGTGTGTCCCCCCCGTATTGAATAAACATGGGCTGGCCAGGGATGGAGGGGGCTTTTCCAGCCTGGACCACACCCCGGGGGGCTATTTTTTGCCATGAATGAAAGGGCTGTGTGCTCACAGGGCAGGCTGGCCTCCTGCCACTGCTGCTGTGCATGGAGAGCTCTCTTGACACTCAATCCTGGTGCCTGGCTGGGGACCAACATCTGCACTGAGCACAGCTGGGCATTGCCCGTGGGACACCTGGGTACCTGGAACAGCTGGGCACTGCCTGGGGGGACACCTGGGCACCTGGCACAGCTGGGCACAGCCTGGGGTGACACCAGCAGGCTGCCATGCCTGGGAAACACGGTCTGTCACAGAGCAGGGGGAGGTGATGGTGACTCAGTGGCTGTGCCAGCAGCAGTGCTGGGGCTGCTGGGGCATGTTGGACCCAACCCTACTGGGGCCATGTGCCTGGGGACCTGCTTAAGGCAGCTCAGCAGTAAGCCCTGCTGCCCCCTTGCCCCACACAGAAATGCTTCCTGCTGCGGTTTCAGGTGACAATGGGGCAGCATCCCCAGGGGCTGCCCCTATGGCTGCACCCGTGCTTGGGAGGAACTACAAAGCCACAAGGGTGGAGCTGCTCAACCTTGGTCCTAAACACACCCAGATTCCCCCCAAAAGCCCCTAATCCCACCTGGCTCAGCACCAGCTTCCTCTCTGGGCCCTGTTAGCTCAGCTAAGCCCTTGTGTGCCAGGTTTAGGGATGTACTGGATGCAGTAGTTGGGTGGTTGTCCCCATGTCATCCCCAGATTTTGTTTCTCAAGGAGTATGAGGATTGCTTTGCCAGTTCCCAGCCCTGACCCACACTCCTGCTGCCTCTGCCAGCCTCAGTGCCCCACAGGTTGCAGGGGACCCATGAGTGCTTGTGCCCATGAATGAGTGGCCTGTCCTTGCTGGGTGGAGCTGAGGTGCTGGATCCCACCCTTTGCTGTTCCTTATCACCACGCAGCATCCTTGTGATTCACCAGGTGTGGCTCCCTTTCCATCACCCCACTTCGCAGGAAGTTTCCTGGCCAGCCCCCCATGAGCTCTGTGCAATAACAAGCTGGGATGAGCTGGCTGGCCTTCCTGAGCAACCCTGCAATAACAGACCAGTGCCATGTGTCCAGCTTTCCTGAGCAGACAATAATAAACCCGCATGAGCTGGCACACTTTGCGGAGGAACCCTACAATAATAAGCCTGGATGATGTATCCATATTCACCGAGTCAGCCTAAAATAACAAGGCAGTGTGAGCCACCCAGCTTCCTCACAGATAAGTGGGGTCCCTGAGCTGTCACTTTGGGAGAGGAGGCATACTGGACACCAGGTCTCCATGTCTTCTGCTCTTGACCCTGGAGAAGGCAGCCTGAGTCAGTGATGGGTCAGGTTGGTTGGAGGTGAAGGCCATAGGTACTATCAGCCTGTGACTCTGCTTTCCTTGAAGCAAATCCTCACTAGTCCTGGCATGCTGGGGCCTGCTACACTTCAGGGCATTCTCCTTGTCCATGTCCCTTGCCAAACTGGCACCCAGTGCCAGCTTCCCCAAAGGCTCGCCTGCTGTTACCTCATGGGCTGCTGGACAGGGCAACAAATGCCCATGGTCAAGCTAGAGCTGGGATTGCCACCAGCAGGTGCCACCAGACCCTGTACAGCAAGGCCCAGCATCTACCAGCATTGCCCAGGTAGGGAGGCAATGCTCTTTTTCAGAGAGTTTGTTGGCACTTGGGCAGGGGGAGAGCTTGGATGCCCATGGATTTGCTTGGCAGCCTGGCAGGAGGGCTTCTTTCCAAATGGGATGGGGTAGGGACTACCCACTGGGGCTGGAACCACTCGCTCTCCACCAGGGTCTCTGCCAAGCCCCAGGCTGCTCCTTGTGGGTTGGTCCTCATATGCCTGGGGAGTAGATGCTGCAACCTCCTGCCCTACCTCTGCTCTGCCGCTGACCCTCCTTTTTCCTGGGATTTATCCCTGCGCGTTGGATGCAGGAGTGAGTGGGCAGGGCAGATATAGAACCCCCCCAGCATCCCTGAATGGGAGAAACCAGCATCCACCCCGGCGTGGCGGCGGCACAATGCAGAGCCCCCGCTGCCACCACGCCCCTCCGCTCAGTGTCTGCGAGAAAGGCTGTAACCCAAGCCACAAAAACAGCACAAGGAGAAAAGAAAAGGGTATTGAGCGGCGGGGCTGCTGCGGTCGCCGGCCAGCATAGACTGCTGGTTGTTAAGCGAGTGCCTCGCTTGCAAAGGCTGCCTTGATGAAGTGTGAGACAGCACTTACGGAGGGACTCGGGCAGGCATTCTCGCTCCATCTTCCGCTCACAGTGCTGCTCTTTATGTGCCTGACATTTGCTCGCTGGAAAGGCCCCTGAAGTCAGGGGGAAAGGAAAACATTGCCGGCAGCAGGGCCAGAACGGTGCTGGGAGGAGTGCTGTGCCATGCCGGGCCGGGCTGGGCCGGGCTGGGATGCTCCTCTGTCCCAGCCTCAACCACTCGCTCTTCCCCGGGGTGACCCCTTCACCTCTCATCAGCTCTCCGGCTGCCTTCCCCTGCCGGCACCGCCACTTCCTGCCAGGTGTGCTCAGCCTGGCTGCCTGCCTGTGAAGCCCTGGCCATCCTGCCCGTGCCTGCTCCAAGGGCGGGCTGGCAGCACTGCCAGCTCTCCTAGCTGCTGCTGCTGCTGCGTGTCCCCTGGGAGTGCATGAGGGGGGGAATGGAGACAGTGACAGTGCAAGCTCAGACCTGGTCCTTTAGCCACCTGCTTCTGGGGTATGCAGTGTCCCAGCGACTGCTGCAGGCTGGGGATAGGGGAGGGGGTGCAAGTAGATCTAAGGGCTGGAGGAGCTGGGAAAGGGCATCAGTGGTCAGTGTAGGGCACCTCGTTGTGCCTGGAGGTGGCTCTGTCCCCAGGGAGAGGGTCATTGCCCGACAAGGAAGCTGGGGCAGGAGACTGGGCTGATGTGTCCTGCTTCATCCCAGGGAATAAACACCCCCCTTCTCTGCCCTTGATACCAGCTGGAAGGGGACAGTTCAACCTTCTCCATCTATTCTCTTGCAGACAGATCCTTTGCTGCTGGCAGAGGATGGATTAGCATCTATCTGGATTCCAGAGAGGGTCTCTCCCTAGCCTGACTGACATTGGCATTGCTGGGCAGAGATGACCAGCAGAGGTCCAGCAAGCCATTTCAGCCCCATTCCCAGGAGCATGCACAAAGCTTGTGGCAGGGTAGAGTGTCAAGGGCAGCCTGGCCATGAGGCACAGGAGTGCACCAGCCATAGAACCCTTCCCCTGCCCACCACTGACTGCCACAGCAGCACCAGACTTCATCCATGCCAGTGTGTCAGTGCCCAGTGCCGGAGAACCAGTCTGCCATTCCTGGTCTGTCACTCCACCACGCTGCTTCCATGGAGCCCGCTGGCAGGGGCAGCCTGGGGAAGCCATCCTCCCCCTTGGCACACACCCCTTGGCTCCAGCCCCGGCAGGAATTATTAAGTGTGCCCCTGTGGAGCATGTGCTGAGGCTGGCCACGGGAATGTGGGCAGATCTGACATACAAGCCACAGCAGCCAGGCTGTAATTTCCAAACAGGCCTCATTCACTCTGTTTTCCAGTTAAAAATATATTAAAAAATAGGAATGTGGGATTTGTAGTGAAGAATGTTGGTAACCGCTTCGAACGTCTGGTGTGATAATGAAAGGGTCAGTCCCCAGCTTTGAGCATGACCGATTTAGACTCTGGTGCTTGGCAGTGGTGCGGGGGCCCAGCACTCCATCCAGCCTGCCTACAAACCCATCCTGGGCCAGGGAAAGGTGATGCCTCTGTGCTGGTGGCATGGTGCGGTGCTGGGTGATGTGCCCCTTCTGCTCATACTGTCAAGAGGACATTCAAATTGCTGTCCCTTTTGGCCTCTTGAGAAGGGAGTCTGGGCAGGGGGTGTGTAAATGCAAAATGCCTTGGAGCATGCCCACCATTGACCCTGCTGCATCTCAGCACTGGGGTCCAGCCCCATAGCAGAGCCCTCTGGGCTGGGGGTCACTGAGCGAGGCTGCAGCCCAGCTCCCTCTGAGCTGCCCTTCCACACCGTGGGGCTGTCAATGAGCACGACTTGCTCTCAGTGTGAGGTTGGGCACCTGCTCCCCTTTGCTGAGCATCTCCCCCTGCCCCAGTCACAGTTCAGGGTGTGCTGTGGAGTCTCCCGTGCCGCTACCGCAGCCTTGAGTCCCTCCTGATACTGGGGCATCCCACTTGGCCTTGTGGCCAGGTAGTCATAACAGGCCAGACAAGCCATGCCAGCTCCCGAGGCATCACTCCCTGGTGCCTGGCGAGTCGTGTGGGGCAACCCAGCCAGCACTCCCCCAGCTGCCAGCTCTGTGCTTGAGTGGCTCCCCGGACCTCAGACATCATGTTTATCCTGGAGGTGGGTAATCAGGTAAAAACAAGTCACCAGAGGCCAGGGCTGATGTTGCAGTGGGGACAAGTTTTCTGCAGCAGGGTTCAGATTTGGAATGGAGCAGTGGGGCAAGGAGGAAGGGGAAAACCAGCTGTAGCCAAGGCTTGTCCCCCATCCAGCCCTTTAGGGGACACTTCGTTGTCCCTCTCAGCCTTCGGGGCCATCAGGTGGCCGGTGACTGACACAGCACGCTCTGCTCCCTGCTGAGTCATAGCTCTGCAGGGAAATGCTTCCAGCTCTGGTTATAACTCATTTCCCTCTGGGGCTGTGAAGCGCAGCCTCCCAGTCCCGCCGCGGGCCAGCTCCGGCCACCCCGTGGCCCTGAGCCCACGGGCTCCAGCCGCCGGGAAGGGCAGTGGCAGGAAGTGGCCGCTGACTCCCAAATTCCACCCTGGACTTGCTGGAGCTGAGCCCTTCCCGCAGGCGTAGGCAGCAGGTGCCCTGCACCTGCAGACCCCTGTGCCACCCCAGATGCCCAATTCCCCCCAGTGGTGCTGGGCACTCCTCCCAGTGCCTCCCCAAGGTGCCGCCTCAGTTGGTGTGTGTGTGCTGCTCTTGGGGACACTGGGTGCCTGCAAGGATTATTTGCCCAACCCCAGGGGCGCCATGGGGGCACTGTGCTGGCTCTGGGCAGCTGGGGCTGAGCACTGAGTGAGCAGCTGCCCTTCCCAGATCCTTGCTTGAATGCTGTGAATTGGCACAGTCTGAGCAGCCCTGTGGCTTGGGGCACATCCCAGGTGCAATCCTGGCTGGGTTGGAGCAGAGGAGATTGGGCAGCACTTTGCAATGGGATGCATAGCCTGCCCCATTGCCCTGGCATTCCCCAGAGACACGTTGGTGTCAGGGAGAGGGGGTGAGCACCATAGTAGTGGCACCCAGAGCTGGCTGGCTCTGCAGGGGACTCTCCTACCCTCCTGGGGCACTGACCCACTCAGTGCTATCTAGTACACTTTGCTCACTTCTTTGCCATTCCTGACTTTCCTGGGAACTGCTGTTTGCTTTTCTCTGAATTATGACTCCAGCTTGTGCCTTTGATCTGGGCTGTGTCGGCCACCCATGACCAGGCCCTCTTCTACCTTTGAAGTGCAGTCACCTTCCCAGCCTTGGATGCTGCTTTTGCAACCTTGGGTGCCACACTGGCTCTGTGGGGTGAGACACGCAGGGCAAGATCATCCTTGGGGTGCCTGAGGTGTTCAGCATCCCTCCTTCTCTCAAGGACCTTGTGATGAGCCAACACAGCTAACAGCTCTGAGGCTGGGCAATGAGGCATTGAGAGGTGTGCTTGCCCAGTACCAAGCAATCCCAGGGATGCTGGTGGGATGCTGGTGGGATGATGGCAGCAGACCATCATTCCCTCTGGTGGCACCAGGCAGGGACAGAGGAGGTGACCTGTATAGCAGCTGGTCAAAAAGCAGATGCCAGTGCCATGCATTTCCTACACCCAAAGGGCCTTTCATGCCTGTGCCTCCAGCAGAAGTGATGAGACCTGCATGGAAAGTGTCTGTCTGGGCACCAGCCAACCCATCCTGGCATCAGCCCTATCCTGCCACCGTGTCTGGCAGGGTGCAGTGAGGGAGGGCTCAGCCTACCTATTCTGTCACCGGGAAGCTGGGGTCAGGCTTTGGACTCTGGCCTTGAGTGGGTCTGAGCGTCCCCATCCCCTCCCCACTTTCCTGGCCCAGAGAGGATCCTACCTTATCTGTTACACTTTGTTCTCCTGCTGTCTGGGTGTGGAGCAGGGCAGAGATTAGTGTGTGTTCAGACCTTTGACACACACACACACACACACATAGCCACACAACCAGCCATGCGTGCACCCACAGCCATGCTCATCTGCACACTGCTGCACACACAGCCCCTATGCACGTCATCATGCTCACACTCACCTGCACTTGTAGGCCCATGCTGTGCCCCACACACCCCCCGCAGCTCCCCCTCCAGGGCATGTACGTGTTTCCCCATCCCCGTGTATGTTTCTTTGGGCACTGTGAGCTGTGTTATGTTCCCAGTGGAGTGTGGCACTTCCCCAGCCTGCCAAGATCTCTCATGTGCATCAGCATGGCCCAGCAGGAAAGGTGGCATCCCACTGGCAAGGGGTGCACACAGAAGGAGAGGGGCTTCCAGTGTCAAGTCTGGAGGGAATAAAAGTATGTGCAGGGAGGCAGGAGCTGTTTTGGCCAACTGGCAGCAAACCTGGGCATCCCTCGTCTCACTGTCACATCATTTTCACTTTCTGTGGGGCCACCAGTGATGCCTTGTGCTGGAGGCTGTGGTGACTGGCAGGGGCTACCTGTTCCCACCTGTTATTAGGTCATGTCCCTGCCCAAAGCTCACTGTCCATATCAGCAAGCTGCAGCCCATGCTGCTCCAGGCAGGGAAGCCACAGCCCTTCCAGAGCGATCTTATCTCTGGCATTTCATGAATGACCTCTGCAGTCTGCCTCTCAATGGGAAGGCAGAACCCCCTGTCCAGAGCAGGTGTACAGGGGTGTGCATGTGTGTCTCTGTGTCTGTGTGTGTGTGTGTGTGTGTGCATGTGCACACCTGGAAGCAGCCACATCCCACCCAGTGCCAGAGCTGCCTGTTCCCACAAACTCTGCTGCAGTCCTGGGGTAAAACAGATGTAGCCTGATGGGCAGAGGGGAGCACAACCCCTTCTCTGCCCCACAGCAGCCCCGTGGCAGGGTGACCTGGTAAGTGATTTCCTGGAAGGGTGATGATGCCTCTACTTTTTCCCACAGACCTTGCCCCGGATCTGCAGTGCGGGAGAAGGGCAGGCGTTTGCCTCTGCTCTGCAGCAGCTCTACACTGCAGTGACACAGCAGGAGGCCAAGCAGGCTCGGAAACGGTGTTGCTCTGGTGAGGAGCTCCTTGTCTGTGGCATGGGGAGCATGTGATGCAGCTGTCCTCTCAACTGCCCAGCCCCATGTCCTGGGGTGAGGGAAGTGTGGCCCCAGGTGTAGCTAACCCCATGCAACAGTCTCCCCCTTTGCTTTCCCTCTGTGGGCTGGGCTCCTGATCCAAGCACAATTCCTAGAGTGGGTTTGGGCAATGCCCCATAGTCCCTTATCTCAATCCCAAATTGCATCTTCTGCTACCAGAGGATGACGTGGATACAGTATCCACTGCAGAAACCACAGAGCATCCTCATCCACCTGCTCCATCCCAGGAGGATGAAACGACATCTTCCAGTGAGAGAACCTCGGTGAGTACAGTTCTAGAAAATCTCTCTGTACTAGGATAGGACCCACATCTCCTTCCCCTTCTCTCATCCAAGCACTGTGCCCATCCAGGATGGGCTAGGAGTCTCAGCTTGGTTCCTAGCCCATTCTACCCTATGCATCCTGACTGGGGAGTGTGTGATTGCACATGTGCATGGATTTTGCACTCCCACAACACAGATGACAGGAATGTCACTGCTTGCATACTTGCACACATCCTGCATGACTCCTCAAGGTGGAACTGACACTGCCTCCTCTTTGTTTCCAGCCAGCCTCCTCCCCATCTCAGAAGCCCCGGCTGCCTGCAGCCAAGGCCAAGCCAAAGAAGGCAAAAGGGCTCTTCAGCTGAGAGGCTGCTGCCAACCTGCTGAGGTCTCTGCTTCCCCCAGCATCCAAGAGAGAGAGTGCAGAGCACCCATGCGTTTTCTGCCTCTTCTCTGCATCTCCTGGTGGACCCTGCCCAGATCATGGTTCCCTCCCAAGGTGTCTCCATTTGGGGAGATGGAGCTCCTTTCTTCAACAGTGTTTCAGGAAACAGCTTTTCAAACTCTTCCCTGGTCCAGAGTTTGCCCAGCCTTCCTCTTGTGGCAGAGCCAGTGCTGGACCAGGGAGAAGTGGGAGAGATCCTGCCAGTGGGTGTGGGACAGCTGGGGCTATGGCAGAGCTGTGGGGTTTGGCTGCTCTTGAGTGGGTTTTCAATAAAGGGCTGTATCTGGGTGAGATTCCCTCTCCTGCTCTGTCCCACCAGGCCTGTAGTGCCTAGGAAGGGATGTAACCTCTGTTGCTGCTGGATTCCCCTCAGAGCAGTCCTGATGTCCCAGGGGCTTGCAGTGACTCTGGACAGTGAGGTCACAGCAGCTCATTGCTAGGGCACAGCACACAGCTCTCAGCCATGCTGTGCCTCACCCTGAGCAGCAGTATGTGTTATGGGGTATGCCTAAGGATGGCACAAGACAATGCCCAGATCATGGGGGCACAGCATGCTGAGAGGGCTGGAGACCAAGTTCTTGTCCCATTCCAGGATGCACACCATGTGCTGGTGCCTGCAGAAGCAGGCTGGCAAAGGCCCTGGATAGGCTGCAGGACACCCTACATTTGCAGGCACCTCCACCATAGTTATTGGGTGATACGGTGTTGATCCATGCTTTGGCCTCCAAGGAGCAGGAGACAACCAACATTGAATGCTGCCAAGCCTAGGGGCATCCGTGAAGCAGGTTACAGATGCTCCCTGGACACAAAACACCACTTCTATCCCTTCATACTCCCATCCATCCATCCATCCATCCATCCATCCATCCGTCCATCTATCCATCCATCCATCCATCCATCCATCCATCCATCCATCCATCCGTCCGTCCATCCATCCACTCCTGCTCTCCTCTTCCAGCCTCTGGGTCCACATGCTTCCTTCAGGACTGGGACCCCATTCCTGTGCCCTAGCCAGATCCTAAAACAGCAGGCAGAGAGCCAGGCAGCAGGCAGGTTGCAGCCAGTGGTGCTGCTCTCCTGGGACAGGGATCCATGCCCCCAGCTGCCCTGGTCCCTGGGGCTGGGCCAGCTGCAGTCATGTGCCTGTTCTCCTGGGCAGCAAGGGGGAAACAAAAACATCCGGAGCAGTCCCTGTGTCTGTGGAAGGGGAATGAAAGGGCCTTTGCTGGGCTAGAGCCGACCAGTCCCAGGGTGAGTGCAACCAGTTGCTTTTTATATTTCCTTTCTGAGGGAGCAGCATGCAGGGCAGGGTGGGTGGTGAGAAGGGAAAGCCATGGGATAAGGAGCTTGTTCTGACTGCCGTGTCTTATGTATCCTACTTTTTCCCATCTGCAAACATCTTATCTTGGCAGTTTTGAGTCTGCCTGCTAGGCACTTGCCCCCAGAGAGGGTCCTGCTACTAGCTAAGGGATAGGACCGGGGCAGCAGAAGCTTAGCAGCTTAACAGTTTCCTGTATCTTCTGTCACCAGGTTGTCCGTGGTGCAACCTCTGCTCCATCCATATGGACTCCATCTCAGGCGCAGGAGCTGCTCCGTTGCAAGCCTGGTCCCTCAGCTCCATGCTGGCTCTGGGGTTTGTACTGTTGCCCTGTGCCTGCCAGCACGTTCAGGAGGAGTGCTTATCACCCCAATGAGGGCATCTGGCTTGTCTACCCCCTTTGGGTCTAAGGAGACATCACAGGGAGAGGCAGGGCTGAAACAATCCCAACCTGGCTGTGCCAGTGGCTGGTGGGCTCTGTAGGGGAGGAGTGGGTGGTGCAAACCAGCACCTGCATCCCTGGGCCATTCCTGTGAATTACTGTGTCATGCTTCTCCCTGAGGTACTCAGCCTAGGGGAGCCAGTCCCAGGGATGCTGCAGAGATGTTGCTCATGAGTCCTGTTCTGCTGCTGTGTCTCTGTGGAGTGTCCAGCAGCCCTAAAGACCTGCTGCAGGGACAGATCGTGTTCCATTCACCCCTCTCCCAAGGCAATGGGAGGTGGGGATGCAGAAGCATGGATGGGTTGTAAATAAAAGCAGGAGAATGAAGACTGTAGGAAAAAGAGCTTTGCCAATGTCCCCCAAGGAACCACAGGGACCCTGGCCCTCAGGACTCCAGCATGGGGCCACTGGTTCCTCCCTGGCTCAGGTTGTCGCCAGCTCCGGGGAATGTCACTACATATTGTCCCATCCTGTCCTGCTGGGGTCTCCTTCACTGTCCCCACCCCCTCCTCTCTGGAGCCAGCTGGATTTGAGCTCCCGACACACATTAAAGGCCACAAGTTCGGCCTCGGCCTCCATAAATTTGATTCCATAAATATTAGTTTTCGCAGGGTTTAATGAAGCCGTTATGCTGGGCACGGCCCAGCACCCCGACCCGTGCCCTTAATAAGGGCTCTGTGGCCTCGATTAAAGGGACCTTTCAATCGCTGTCAAGTATTTTTAGAAAAGGAAAAGAAAAAAAAAAAAAGAGAGAGAGAGAGAGAGAGAGAGAGAGAGAGAAGAAGACGACCAAGGCAGCGAATAGGGAGAGGAATAGGGAGAGGAAAATCCCAAAGCCGTCCAGTGCAAAAATAGAGAAATAGCACCACCTAGACTGCCTGGCTCGGCTCCGCCGCTGTTCACCCTGCGCAGCGCCCAGCTCCGGGCAGCCCTGGGAGCCCAGCGAGGGGTGTGCAGCATGCTGCACTGCCGCTCGGGGCAGGGACAGCGGGATGAGGTGGTGGGGAGAGCCGAAGGGCAGAGGAAAGAGGCACTGGTGTCCTATCAGAATGCAGGCAGAACGGTGCGTCCTGGCGTCCAGGCCAGAAGTCCCGGCAGTGCCTGAGGGTGACCGAGTGTGGAGGGAAATTCCATGTGATACAGGCACAGACGTTGCATCTCTCACACCTCCACTGTAGCAGTAAGGGTCCCTTCCCAACAGTTGCCCAAGCAGGAGTCCCCCTCCCCGGGAAAATTTTCCCCCTCAAACACTGGTTATCCCAACCCTGTCTCAGCCTCCAGCTGCCTCCCCATACACCCAGCTTGGCTACCCTATTGTGCCTGGTGTCCCTGTCCCACTTGGCTCTATGTGTCCGCAGGCTTTGCCTGGCAGGAGAACTGGCTGACGTTGGGAATGCTGCATGGAGAGGTGATGGACTCTGCACCCAGCAACAGGCCACTCTCACTGCACAATGCCATGGCCTCTGCATGGCAGGAGTTGCTGTCACCAGCAAACCCAACTCCCTGTCTTCCAACCTGGGTCTCCACGGGACTTGAATACTGTTACCAGCAAGGGCAGGGCAAGAGCTGTGAGCCTGGAGCTGCTGGGGGGGGGGGAACAGTGGTTTGTGACATGCACACTGGCTGCAGAGGTTATTAGGAGGTCTGGGTTTGTGACAATGTCATTCTTAGGGAACCTCTCCCTGGGGAAATGCTGCAGCCTCCAGATGCAGTGCTATCCCAGATCATCCTGCTTCACAGTCCTGTGATGTGGAAAGTAGGAAGCTAGGCTCCTTTTGTTGGTAGTACAAACTACCCTGGAGAATCCTGTGATTGAGGGTCCATAGGGTCTTATTTTCCCGTGCGAGTGATGCACAGAGAGTTGTGTCCCTTCTGCATCCCTGAGAAGCCAAGGGCAGGGGCGGAGAATGCTGCTGTGTACATCCCCTCTGCTTTCTCTGCTGATGCCCTTAGGATGCTCCACTGGAAGGATCAGCTGAAGAAGTGTAGAAGTGGGGTGGCCTGGGGCTGCTGGCCAGACACCTTAGCTCCATCATGTGCGGGAGCAGTGGGACAGCTGCATCTCACCATCCTGCTCAGTGACAGGTCTTCACAGAGGTTCTGGGCACTGGTTTTGGGTATGCAGCATGAAAACCAATACAAAAACCTGATGAACCATGGCTACTGAGTATGAAAACCTGATGAAGAGACCTCTGGCCAGCTGCACTTTGCTTGCAGCTCCTGCAAAGGAAATGGTCTGCTGGGGGCATTAGATAGCAGGATCCCAAGTCTGTGGGTGATGCTGGCTCCCCAGCCTGCAGCCCTCTGGCCCAGGTTACTTGGTCCTGCTGAGAGCAGCAAAGCCCTGCAGCCAGAGCTGGATGTCTGGCTGTGCTATTCCAATCTGGCTACTGAGTATCCCTATAAGTGACCTGTGCCCCGCACTCACGGAAGAGCTGGCAAGGGAACATCATCCCTGAGAGAGTCTGTACGTGGGGGGGACATCCCAAGGCACTGCCTCACCTGGGAAGATCCGAGTGAACCAGAGGGTGTGCAAGTGGACCTGTGTCGGACCCCTCCCCGGCACACAGCTGGGGGAGAACCCGGGGGGGGGCCTTCAAACCCTCGCTCCTGAAATCAGGGTGTTATATTTACTTTCCCCTTTTGGCAGCTAGAAGGGGAAGCCCATCCCAGCCCCTCATTGTTGTCTCAGCGAGTTAATCAGATGCCATAATCCTGTTGTGGAAATATCGGGCCTCCCTGGAAACAATGGGGAGCGAGAATATTGTGGTTAAATTTCAACCAGCTGCCTCCCTGCTCTGTTTGATCCCCGCCCGCAGGCCCGGGCCCCTGGCGAGCAGGCGGCGCGGCGGGGGCCGGAGCCCCGGGGGTGCCACCCCGCGCCCACTCCGCCGCGAGGGAGCCCCCGCAGGACGCCCCGCCAAGGGGGGCGAAGGGTGTGCGGCGGACCGGGCGCGCCTTGGGGCGGCGGCGGGGCTGCCCCGGGGGGCAGGTGGCGGCGGGCACCCCCGGAGGGGTGGGCTACGGGGCTCGGCAGGGGGGAGGAGGCTGCGGGCGGCCCGGGGCAGGTTCCACGGGGAGGAGGCGAGAGAGGGAGGGCGCTGGGAGGCTGGGACACGGGCAGGGTGCGGTCCTGGCGGTTCCCGGTCCCGGATCTCTTCAATTTCCCCTCTCACTCCTGCCCGGGGAGCGGAGGCAGCGGCGGCTCCGGCTCCGGCTCCAGCCTCGCCGCGTTGACCGCCGAAGCGCAAACCGCGGAGGGCTCCGGCAGCGCCGAGCCCCGCGCCCCGCAAGCGGCCGCTCGCCTGCCAAAACAAACGGCCCTTCGCTATTTATTGCCGCCGCCGGGCCACAGCAGCTCAGAGCGGGCCGACGCCAGCTCGCCGCACCGGGCAGCCGGAGCGCACCCGCGCCGGGCAGCCGCCGCGCCCCGCCGCCGCCGCCGGCACCGGCACCTGCCCGCCGGCTGCGCGCCGCATGGGGAGCCCCGGGCCGGGCGGCGGGAGCGGCGGCCGAGCCTAGTGGGGACCCCGGAGCCACCGGTGCCCCGGGCCGCCCCGGGGCCGCCGGGCGCGCCATGAAGCCGGCGCGGCTTCTCCTGCTGCTGAGCGGGTGCGCGCTGCTGCTGGCGCCGGCCGTGCGCGGCTGCGGGCCGGGCAGGGTGGTGGGCAGCCGCCGCCGCCCGCCCCGCAAGCTCATCCCGCTCGCCTACAAGCAGTTCAGCCCCAATGTCCCCGAGAAGACGCTGGGGGCTAGCGGCCGCTACGAGGGCAAGATCGCGCGTAACTCGGAGCGCTTCAAGGAGCTGACGCCCAACTACAACCCCGACATCATCTTCAAGGACGAGGAGAACACTGGCGCCGACCGGCTCATGACCCAGGTACAGCACCGCTGCCGCCCGGTTCTACCCTCGCGCCGGGCATCTGCGGGCACCGGGACTGCCCCAGAGCGCCCTGCTACCCACTCTCCGGGGACCGTGTGGGCCCCGCGCTGCGGCTTCCCCGTTCTGCCCCGGGCATCCCGGTGCCGGGTCCGGGCTGCCGGCGCGCAGCGAGTGCATCTCCCTTCATCGGGCGCTGCAAAGCTCTGTCCCTTCGGCTGCGCTGTGCGCGTCGGACAGCACGCTGCGCCTTGGGACGGCAGCACCCTGCTCCCGGAACTGGCAGCGCCTTGTCCCCCGAGATGGCAGCACCCTGCCCCGCTGCTCCTCGGAGCCTGTGGCATCCATGTCAGTCTTCACCCCGAGGAAAGCCCTGCGTTGCTGCCCTCAACTCTCATCCCACTGGCTCCCAGGCTGGCATAACCCTGCACTCCCAACTGGCAGCAGCTGGCCCTGTTGCCCCTGAGCTGTGCCACACTGCCCCCGATCCGGCAGCATTCTCCCACATCGCCTCGATCCAGCAGGGCTGTGCCGCGCTGATCCCTGGTCAGGCAGCACCCTGCCCCTCCACTCTGCCTACCCACTGGCAGAGCAGGCAGCCTGCCTGTTGGATCCGAGGGACAGACCAGAGCCTGGTGTGCTGGCAGGGAGGAGAGTAGGCTCCAGGAGTGCTCTTGCTGACCTTGTCCCCCCTCTGACACTGAAAACCTCAGTGCCCCCTCTTCCCACATGTCTCGTGTGGGATGGTGAAGGGTGCTCAGTGGGAATTGCTTGCTGTGCTCAGGGCTGGGGACAACCTGTTACTGCAAATGCCGTGTTGCAGTCAGCTTACAAGTGCCCTGGGCCGGCAGGACGGATGGGGGGGTGGACGACACAGACGACAGCAGAGGAGGGGGGGTGATGCTGGACGAAGGTTACTCTGTGTTTTAATATTGCCAGGAGAATGCCTGAGGGTTTCAGGAATGCAGATAAGGAGCCGCACGGCCTTGCTAAGAAACCTGGCCACCAGCCTCAGCAGGGTTACAGCCTGAACGAGCTCCTGGGGGAAGCAGAGGGAAGCTGGGGCTGCCCTTCTGACCACTGCACCCCCCAGTCAGGGGCGGGCAGGTGGGTGAACATGAGTGGCTATTATGGTAGGCACTGAGCAAGGCTCTGGCCAGAGTTTCTGACCAAGGTGCTCATAACATTGGGAGAAGTTTCTTGGGTGCTGGCTTGACAGCTCTGCAACCCCGTGTACCCACAGAGCAGGTCCCTTAGGGCAGGGACCCTAGTCCAGGTTGGTTCTCAAGCTGGGGACTGTAACAGAGGGACCGGGATCCCCTGCAAGGCAGCAAGCTCGGGGAGTTGCACAAGTTGTGGTTGCTAGTGATTGGAGCCCTGGGGCTGGGCTGTAACCTGCCTTCCCTGGAGAACAGCTTCAGGGATATTTGAGGAAGCAGTGAGCTCCTCTGGTCCGTGCACTGGGGAAGGGGATTACATCGTTGGAGGCAGGAGAGTGCTTCTTGCTGTGTTTTCTCCCAAGAGTGCTCCCACCACCTTCTGCAACCCAGCCAGTGCCCCTCAGCACACCTGGCAGAGTGTGAGATCTCCACGTCCCACATGCCAGCCTAACATTTTATGCTGTACCACTGCCTTGTTGGCAGAGTACCTAGAAGCATCCTGGTCTTCTTGGGCTGCACAAATGAGGGTCCTTACTCCAGCAGGGTCCCTGGCCACCACACACCCCATGCACAGATGAGTACCACCGTGCCTTGGGCAGCTCTGCAAAGAATTGTTCCTCTTGCTATGAAAGTGGCATGACTTCTTGCTGCCATCCCACAGCCCACTGGGATTGTCCTGTGGCCCCTGGCTGTGGGAGATCCCCCCAGATATGGGAACTCTAGCTCTGGCACCATGTCTGTGTTGCTATGGGTTGGGAAAGGCCATTGACCCAACTCCTTGTCCCTTCCCCCAGAGCACTGGCTTTTACTGCTGTTGACTCACTTCAAACCTGTTTTCTTTCCCCAAGTCCAAGGGTCTGGGTGTCCCAGGCAGCCGGAAGATGTCGCCTGCTTAGAGGAGTGGGTAGTGCAGCTCTCTGCCTGCCTTTCCTTTATCGTTTCATCTTCCTCAAGAATTCCAGTGTGTTTGCTCTCACTGGTCCCACTCGGACGTGCTGAGATAAGGCTGGAGGCAGAACCCGCCTCACCTCTCCCCAGCAGCCTGGCCCAGGAATGCCATGGGTCCCCTGCCCCCATGGAGTCCCAAACCCAGCCTCTCCCTACCCCAACCATCATCCCTTGCAGCCACTGCTTGTCCAACTGACACAGAAACCATCCAATGCAGTGGTGAGGAATCTCTCCTGAAGACCTTCGGTAGGACTTTTGGCTTCCTTTAGGGGAAACCTCACTTCAAGACGAGATGCTATTAAGACCCCTCTTCTCCTGGCCAGGCTCTGTACATGGGAGTAGCTGTGACCAAGCACAGTCCATTCACGACACCTCTGCTGAGACTGTGGTAACACCTGAGTGTCTTTCATACTTAACCTGAGATGATCCTGGGGTCCCTGCTGACTGCACCCCATCCTGGAGCTCTGCCCTGCTGCCTTCCCCCTAAAGTGGTTTGGTTTGTCCCACAAGACATGGTTCTGTCCCCAGTATGGACACAAAAAGGGAGATGCAAAGGTTAGGCAGAAGGTGGGTAGACCTTCTTTGCTCAGCCCATCCCAACATCCCCATGATTTTCACCATGGGGTGCATGGGACAGCAGAGCCACCAGCTTAGTGTGGTCATATGGGGCCCCATTCTGCATGTGAGCTGGGGGTGCTCAGTCACTTGCAGCACTACAGGGACAAGCTGTGCCCTCCCTGCAATCGCCATCGAACACAGAGCCCGTGGACAGCCCATGTTTATGAGTTTTCTGATCCCTGCCTACCTGTTCATGCAGGCAGCAGAGCCCCTGGGCAGGCAATGCCCATCCCTGCTTACTTCCTGCAGCTCATGTGTGCTTCCTGACCATTGCTGCCTGTTCTTTACCCATCCCCATCCATCCCTGTCTTTTGTTGTCTTCTCTCTGCCTCCTGTGCCTGCTCCCTGCGCATCCCTACCTGCTCAGCCTTGCCTATCACTGCGTGCTCCCTATTAATTTTTGCTCATCCCTGCCTGTTTCCTCCTCATAGTTGTTTCTTCCCTGCCGATCCATGGTTGTTCCTTGTCCGCTGCTGCCCTGCTCACCAGTTCCCCACCCGTTAGTACCTGCTTCCTCCCCGACCTGCCTGTGCCTGCCTGGTCCTTTTCCATTGGTACCTGCTCCCTGCCGGTCCTTGCCGGTCCCCTCCCGCACCCTGACACCTGCTGGCCACCGATGGCACCGGCAGAGCCGGGGACAGGGCGCTCCAGGCCTCTGCCTGACGCTGTCCCTGCCTGGGGGAAAAGGCTGGGAAAATCTCGTTGTTTTTGTGCGTGCAGGGTGCCCCTGGAGGACAGAAATGTTGGCAGTGAGGGTCGGAGAGGTGCCCAGAGCGAGGTGCTGGCATCATAATGGCAAGGGAATGCCTGAAGTGATGGCTAGGGGATGCAGGGGATTCCCTCCTTGCTTCCAGTGCTGAACTCACTTACTGCGGGGTCTCAGTGGGGCTGGGGACCTTGGGAACTGCTTGTCACATGTGCCAAGTGGCACCACAGTGGTGCTGGATGGGGACAAAAGTCACTCTTCTCCCTATTCCTCCTCCCCTCACCTAGCAAGCTGTTTGTCCAGCACCTTCCTGGCTTATCTCCCCACGCCCAGGGAGCTGTGGGATGACGGCAGACCTCATGTGGGGCAAAGGCCTGCCTGGCACTGCCCTTCCCAGGGCCTGGACCCTGCCAAGTGAAAGCAGGTTTCCTTAAGAGCAGCAGCGTCTACCTTCCTAGGATGGGAACAGGTGCTTGGGGATAGGGTGAGGAGCTACATTTTTGGTCCCTGTGGAAGCAGTGTTAGGGCATTTCTGAGCCTGGGGATGTAGCCAGCATCAGGTTTCAAAGCCCTGCCTCATGCTTGCTATGACTGTCTCAAGACCCACGACATACTATGGTGGGGAGCTCCAGTACTGAGCTGGGCATCATCAAAAAATGTCCCCATCAGTGGCTGGTTTTTAAGCTGCTCTCCAGTCATTTCATTTAGCTTCCCGGGACTGGCTTTGCACATGACCATGAATGCTCTGTCCTCTGCCTTCATTTTTTGGGGCTCCTTGTTTCCTGGGGAATGGCAATGAGAGGACCACTGGAGTCTCTTACTTCTGGGGAGGCAGAGCTCTCCTACCCAGCAAGCACTGGACAGTGATAATGGGACTCCTGATCCAGCTGGATGTCTCAGAACCATCTGTACCTGTAGCTGTGAACCTCAGCCTTTGGAGCCAGTGTAAAAACATTCCAGTCTCTGCTTGTCTCTTTTAAATTACCTTAAATTTTATACACAGTTTCCCTTGATGTGATTCTTAGGATGTGCTGTGCAGGAGAGCCAGGAGTTTGATCCTATGGGTCCGCTCCAACTCACTCAGTTCTATGATTCTTCAGGACCTCACAGAATCTCCTTTCTGGGCTGCACAGCCCTAGTCCATTCGCCTGGTTTTCTGTAGAAGCCTCCATATTCCTTTTCTTGTACCTTTTCTATCTCTCCTCCATCTCTTTAGCAGCAGGGCAAGGGACCAGAAGCTGGGGCTGTACTTTCTCAAGTCAAGCACGCAGAATTTTGGTCTTTTTCTGACCTTCAGCTGTGGCTGGGGGATGTGGGGCAGGGCAGGATAAGGTTGGGAGGACTATGAAACAGGCAATTGGGGCTGGCATCCCTCTGCTTGCTGGGGAGGACTGCCACAGGCACCTACTTTCGTGTGTGAGCTCTGTGGCCACGAGGTCTGGGGCTTTTAAGATCTACTGCTGTTCCTCAACCGAGGATTCTCAGCCCTTGTGTGGAGAGGTGAAGGCTTCACTTCACATTCTTTCTGTTCCAGCACAACAGAGTTCTTGGGCAGGTTTGGCACTTTCCACAGGAGCAGAGGCTGGCTGAAGCTATGAGGCTGCCCGGTGCTGTGTCCTTGTTACACAGGACTTGAGGAGCCATACCAAGCAGAGCTGTGCTGAGGACTGGGCAGGTTGATTCATTTGTGCCTGGAGACAGCCCCAGGGTCCCTGGGACCTTCTCCCAGCCAGGAAGCAGCAGGACTGAAGCTCCTCCTATCAGATGGGAACTGCTGGGGTACAGTTAGCACAGGTTAGGGCAGGTGTCTGGTGAGCAGAGAGGATGTTTTAGCCCAGCCCAGGCAGCGTTGCCCAACAGGCTCTCAAATGAGCCTGGAACTGGGGGGAGAGGGGTGCCCTGTTGGGTGCACAATCCTCTGTCCAAAGGTGGGGTATCAGGCTCTGCAAGGGAGTTTGGAGAGCATTTGATAGACAAAGCACCTCATGTTCTCAGATCTTCCTATGCTGGACCAGTCCCCAAGGGCCTGAGGGCTCAGGGAAGCATGGTGGGATGCAGCCTGCCAACCAGCTAATTCATCCCTCCAAAAAGCTTTTACTGACTCTGTCCCTCTACCCTACAGCGCTGCAAGGACCGCTTGAACTCCCTGGCCATCTCTGTCATGAATCAGTGGCCAGGGGTGAAGCTGAGAGTGACGGAGGGCTGGGACGAGGACGGGCACCACTCAGAAGAGTCGCTACATTATGAGGGCCGAGCTGTGGACATCACAACCTCGGACAGGGACCGCAACAAGTATGGCATGCTGGCTCGCCTGGCCGTGGAGGCTGGCTTTGACTGGGTCTACTATGAGTCCAAGGCACACATCCACTGCTCCGTCAAGTCAGGTAAGTCTGGGGTGGGGGGCAGTGAGCAGAGCTGGGGGCCAGACCCCCTCTTGCAGCATACCCGGGGAGCCTGGCTGGCTAGGTGGGGTGTTCCTGCAGGGGGTGCCGGCTCTTGCATCCTGATTTCTCTATCTGGGTCAGACAGTCAGGTGGGGAGTGAGTCACACACCTGTGGCCAGCCAGTACAATGGGGCAAATTCCCTACATGGCTCCCATAGACCTACATCTTGACCCACCCTATCTATCCTCCTCCTTTTCTCAGCCCACGTCCCTTTCCCACCCAGCCTAACCCCCCCCCCCAGTATGCCCATCGCACCTGTCTCCCCTGCCTCTGCCCTTGCAGTCCTTTAGTGCCCATGCTCAGCCTCATCCAGCCCTGCCCTGCTCCACTGCTGGCTGCTTTTGAGCTTCTGCTGTCACAGCAGCATCTGTGCATCCCTGCCTAGCCAGGGATGGGGTCAGGGACATCCAGACAGGGACAGGCCAGGGTACTCTGGTATCAGCTCTTGTCTATGCAGCACCATTTGCAGAGGGAAGCAGAGCTGGGTGATGCTTTGAGGGGTGCTGTCGTCACTGGTGGTGTTTGCTTCCTCCTGTGCGGTGCAGTGGGGGCGGCGGGGTGGAGGACGGGGAGGAGCTGCTCTCAGGCCCTGCCCGTGGTCCGGAGGGGATTGCGCAGGGTGCAAGCCCCGCCGCAGCCCGGGAGGAGCAGCCCTGCCCGGGACGCGGCTCCCGCCGGAGCGGCCGCGCTGGCTGCAGGCTGCAGAGGGCAGCAGCGCCCCGCGCACGGCACCGGCCACCGCCGGGAGGGGCCGTGCTGTGCCCGTGTCGCGACAGGCAGGGGAGGGCTCTGCCTGTGCGCGAGCTTGCGTGAGCACGGAGGCAGCCTCGGCAGCTGCTGGCACACAAACCCCGTGCAGCAGGGCCGTGCCTGCACACGGAGCCCTCGCACACGCAGGCACAGAGGGCCGTGCCAGCACACACACGCCCACACCCGTGCCCGCACACCCGTGTGCCACGCACCACGCGCGGCGGTGCCGGGGCCGGTGTGCCTGTGCTGCCCCGCGTCTCTCGTGCCCGGGCTCAGTTCCCACCGCACTGTGCCTGTCCTACTGCCCTAGCCCGCAGCCAGCGGCTCGACACCCCCAGACGCCAGCCGGGCCCCCCGCGCTGACCCGCTCCCCGTGCTGATGCCAGGACGGGCACAACGCCGGCCGGCGATGGACGTGGGGCCACCGCGCCGCAGAGAGGGAGTGATGCACCCCCGAAGAAGAGGGACAAAACGTGGCCGGAGGACCAGGACTCCCGTGCCCTGGGGCACCCTGTGGGGCTGGCACGAGGAGTGGGGCCAGGCTCCGAAGCAAGGACCATGACTCCCACAGCCATGAGGCTGGCCAGAGGAGTGGGGCTGTGCCCCTGGAGAAAGACAGAGGCTTTTGAATCCTGAAATGCTCCCCTTGGACCAACTGAAGAGGGATGCTGTAACCCAAGCAGCAGATTGGGGCCCTGAGTAGCTTCTAGAGGGTGGTCATATTCCCCTCACTCTGCAGCAGCTCCTCAGGGCTCTGGGTCCCCCATATTTATCTCCAAGGCCATGGGCAACCCAAGATTGTGTGGTGGAGGCTGTGGGGTACACATCCTGATCCCCTCAGAACTGTGTACAGAGGGCAGCTGGGCTGCCCCTACCTCTTAGTAAATGGCTTTTATTTTTGTATGGATGTCCACGTGGCCTGTTGTATGTATTGTGTCTTCTCGGGTCCTTCCCTGCACCCACCTACCCCTCCATGCCCAGCACCTATCCCATGCACTTCTGCCAGGCACCCCTCTCACCCTCCTGCAACCCTTCTCCATGGCTCTGCTGCCTGCCAGGGGATGCAGGGTGCAGGATTTGGGACCTGGCCTCTGGAGCAAGGACAGGGCAGACACTTCACCTCATCTGAGCAATAAAAGGATTCTGTCCCAGAGATGGATGCCTCTCTTCATGGGCTTGGGGGCTGGGATTTGGCTCTTCCCAAACCTGGGGAGTGATGGGGGCAGTGCCATTTGGGTGGGGACATTGAGGGATTAGATGAGAGAGCTGGGAGAGTGCTCTGAGGGGGGCCTTAGAGCTCAAGGATGGAACTGTGCAGAGCTAGGAGTAGGACCCTGAGGTGAGATGCCACTGGCAGAGGGTGGGAGGGTATCATATAGGCACTATAGGGAGTTGCTGGGACTTGGGGGAACACTGCTACTGGGGTAGCTAACCACTATTCCTTGAGAAGCCAGGGTTCCCCTGCTAAGTGCCAGAATGGACCCCTGGTGACACTTCATCTCGGGAGGGGTAGGAGATATGTGCCGCCATTCCAGGAGACAAACCCAAAGAGTCTGGGTCCTTTACCTTGTGGCAATCACTAGGGAAGCCATAGCCAGGGGGCTGGTAGCTTTTGCATGATGATGGCCACAGGTTGTGACAACTCCCTACAACCCAGAGAAGCAGGAGCTGGCTGGCATTGGTGGTGCAGGTGTGAGCAGGTGGGCGAAGGGAGTAGGACTGCCGCATGAGCTGGAGGAGTGCTGCAGTGCTGGGAAAGGGTGCTGCATTCTGCACTGTTCTTGCAGCATCCTCCTAAGCAGTACCCAGGACCAGCACTGCAGGAAACATTGATATTGTGGGGGTCTGCAGAGTGAGACCAGGCACTCTGCTCCTCAGCCTGCCACCATCTCAGGGCTCTGCCTCTGCTTTTTCAAGCTTCACGTGCCCCCTGGTAGTGTTTTGCACATTTCAGGCTGTGGTTGTGTCCCACTTCCCCTGCCTATTTTGGGGCTTGGGGCCTGGTTGTGTACAGCAGGCTCAAGGCCCTGGGACCATGATGGAGTCCCCAGGTGCCACCTCAGGTGACATGGAGCCTGGGGGATGAGGTACCTGGGGGAGATCGGTGGCTGGAGGTGTATACGAGACAAGCTCACACCGGTGATGCCATGGCAGGATTATGCCTGGGTGGGCAAAGCCAGGCAGACTGGGAAGATGTCTATGCAGAGTGGAAACATGGTGCTGAGGGTCTGGCTAATGGGTAACCCTCCTGTCCTCTCTCTCCCTGCGCAGAGCACTCAGCCGCTGCGAAGACGGGGGGCTGCTTTCCCGGGCGGGCACTGGCAACGCTGGAGGACGGTGCCCAGACGCCACTGTGGGCACTGCGCCCAGGCCAGCGAGTGCTGGCAATGGACGGGGCAGGCAGGCCCACCTACAGTGACTTCTTGGCTTTCCTGGACAAGGAGCCCGGTGCCCTCACCACCTTCCACGTCATCGAGACACAGGAGCCACCCCGGCGCCTGGTCCTGACGCCCACCCACCTGCTCTTTGTGGCAGAGAATGCCTCGGTGCCCACCGCCCACTTCCGTCCCATCTTTGCCAGCCTTGTGCACCCGGGACATTTCGTGTTGGTGGTGGCTGGGGGGGGTGGCTTGCAGCCTGCTGAAGTGGTGCGGGTGTGGGACCGGAGAGACGTGGGAGCCTATGCCCCACTGACACGCCATGGGACACTGGTGGTGGATGGCGTGGTGGCCTCGTGCTTTGCTCTGGTGCAGGACCAACAGCTAGCACAGCTGGCCTTCTGGCCACTCCGGCTCTACCACAGCCTGGTGGGGTGGCCAGGGGTGCAGGGGGATGGTGTGCACTGGTACTCAGGGCTGCTCTACCACCTGGGCAGGCTGTTCCTGCCCCCTGACAGCTTCCACCCACTGGGGATATCCCAGGCGGAGAGCTGAGGGTGCACCACAACCCCAGCCAGCATAGCTGGTGGAGGTGGTGGCTGCAGGGTGACTCACTGGGGGCCAGCACCCCCTCCCAAAGCTGGGTGCCCATGGGGAGCTGCCTCCAGTCCTGCCTGCTTGGGGTACAGCCACCTCCTGTTTGGGGGGCACCAAAGCTCCATGGTGTGCCTCCTCCATGTTCACCACCCCCTCCTCACCCCCTGTTCCTGGGGACAGGAGGGAGGCATGAAGGGTTTCCCCCCGGGACAGCAGGTTGCCCCCAGCTGGATCCACATGCTGCTATGTGTGTGTGTGTGCCATGTGTGTGTGCGTGCGGTGTGTGCGCTGAATTAGCTGATGGAGTTCTGATAGACCAGTGGGAGGGAGAAAAGGAGAGAGCCCTGGCTGCTCTACCGGGGTTCCTAGCCTATCTTTACCCAGTGGGGAAGTTTTGGGAGAGGGGCCTAGGGCCCTTTGCTAGGCAGCCTGGGTGGGAAGGCAGGCAATGCTATTTCCACCTCTGGGACATGGCAGCTGGGAGGAGGGTGACCCAGGTACTGGGACTGTGCCTTGTCCTTAGCCCAGGTGCAGGGAGCACCCAAAACAAGTTGGCGGGGGGGGGAGGGTGAGTCTGGCACAGCTCTGGCATGAGACCTCCGACTTGGTGACACAAGTGCCACTGGAGTGATAGACTGGGGAGTGAGATGCCGAGCTCTCCCCAAAGCCAGCACCACAGCCACCCAGCTGGGCATCCTTTGGGGCTGCTGTGACAGCATCGGGCGCTCTGGCTGGCAAGAGGGGCTGCAGAGGCAGACACATGGGCAGAAGGGTGCAAATGCCAGCCAGGCCTAGACACACTGGTAGGAGCAGGGATGGGGAGAATCAGGGCTCCAACCCCAGCCTGCTGGAGCTTGAAAGAGGCAGAAAAGAAAACGTTCCCAGCATCTGACCTTGAACTGGCTCAGCCCAAAAGCCTTTCTCCACCCCAAAGCTATGAAAACTCCTCAAGCTTCAGACCCTGGCTGGCCTGACCTCCCCAAGCCCCCAGTACCCCAAACCCTCAGGGTAATTTGTTGCTGCTCACCCATTCCTGGGACGTGGGGAGAGTCTCATCAGAGCCGCAGCCACATTTTCCCCACTCCAAATCCTATCTAGAGCCTCAGTCTCCCCTAGCTCCATGTAAGTGGAGGGGAGGGGGCTGAGGGAGGCTGTGACCCATATCCCCCTGTAGCATCACACGTCTTTATTTATTTATCTGCTCTTTGTATGTACCATAGACGGGAGGCAGTGTGGGCGCGTGCAGGGTGAGATGGAAGTGTAGGGCAGGGGTGGCAAATCGTTTTGTTGGGGGGGTGATTTTTTTTTTTTTTAATGAAAAAAGCAAAAATTATTTAAAGATTATTTTTAAGCACAGCTTCTATGGTGATTGTTGTCCAGGATGAAGTGAGGGACCGTGAGCGTGGCTGATGGCAGGTGTATTTTTGTCTCTTCACTGGATGTACCTCTCCTGGTTGGGGACGCAGCCCAATAAATCCATTGTCTCCCCGGCAGGAGCTCTGAACTCTGGTGTAGGGAGGGCAGGCAGGGATCGGGGGTGCTTACTGCTCCCATTGTTAAAGGGCAGGCAGGGCTAGAGGGCATCATGCACTTCTCTAGGAGCAAGTGGCCTCCAACAGGAAGAATGACATCTCTCTCCTCACTACTTCATCTGTACCCAGGGGAGGTGGGCAACTGGAGGCTGTGAGATTGTCCCAGTCTACACGGGACCAAACTGTCATTAGAGCTACCTGGAAACTAGGGCAAGTGGGGCAGGATGTAGCAGGGACAGCCACTGTGTGGGACTGCCAGGGATACCTCTCCATCCCAGTCTGGATTCACCACCTCAGTGCCTGTCCATCCTTCTGTACCATCCCCAATCACCACAGCACCCACTAATCCAGAAGATGGAGCCTGTATCCTGTAGACAGGTTTCCAGTGTCACTAGTGTTAGTCAGTGCTGTCTCTCGCCCCTTGTCAGCCTTCTCCTCCCTCTACCCCATCACCATGCCAGCAGAAGGAGAGTACACCAGCCAGCACCCCACACACCTCTCTGTACACCCCCTGCCCCATCTCCAAGCTGCCTTGCCATGGTCTCCTGGGCCATGCTACGATCAGGATCTCCTTAGGGCTTTCCCTGGACCCCACAGCATGGCAAGTGTGAAGCAATTCGGCAGCAGGCTGTCAGTGAGGGCCCTCATCACTGGGCTAATTTAAGGGCTTTGCGAGGTGGCAGAGCTAATTTAATTAGGTTCTTATTAGAGAGAAGGACAAATTGGTCCCCCGGGGGGGCACGGGGTCAGGCTTTCGAGAAGTGCATTATGAAGTGAAATTTCAATCAGGCTGTTGTCACAGGCAGGGGGAGCCAGAGCGTGCATAAGGAGAGGATATGCTCTTCGGGGTGCCCGCCGTGGAAGATCATCTCCATGTCCAGGTTTTTGGGGAATCAGTGAGTGTGGGGGAAGAATTCTTTGGCCAGTTAGGAGATTGCTGCAGGGTATATGGCAGCTGCTGTGGGATGGATGCAGGGAAAAAAAAGCAGGGAGGGCCTGGCTCTGAGCTGGCTTCAGGGCAGTGAGAGGGAGGGAAAACACCCACAAGTAAGATGCTAGGATCTTTCTGAAGCTACATTGACTCCCTCACAGCTCTATAACCCCACATGAAAAGAATTTTGAGGACAAAATTATGTCCAGCTGACAAACAGGCCTTATGGGGGTCTCTCCCTTGCCTGGATGTCATCCTCTCTCTTGCCACTCAGCCCCAGGAGAACCAGGACAGCCTGGGAGTTGCCCCATTGCCGTGGGCAGGTGAAGCCGACCCATCTCCCAGCGTGCCAGTGCCAGGCGAGGGGTGGTCCCAGCAGGGTCCCAGATGGGCAGTGATGGATGGGGATGCTGGTGGGTGGCCAGCAGAAGGGCCGGGCTGGAGGGTCCCACAATGGATATCTCTCCATCAATTTGTCGTCATTACCATATAAATGGTGGGTGGGAGGGGGAGGAAGGACATGTGGCGACAGGAGACACCCCCCACATGTTCCCATCTGGGGTAGCACGTCCTCCCCCCCACATCCTTCCAACCCTGTCTGGGCGTGTTAAACCAGCTCCAACAATCCCCGGCCTCTAATTCAGCAGAAGAGAGGTACCACCCCCCATTCAGAGCCTTGAAAAGGCTACAGGGTCCGGTGCTGTTAACAAGGGGGGACACGGTCCCCGTCCCCGCCTCTCCCGTCTGTCCCTAGCCCCACGGCCTTCTGCCGCGGCAGCGCCAGCCAAGCTCCTTCCCCGCTCCCAGTTGACCCGCTGGATGCTGGGGTCCCGGCAACGGAGTGGCAGGGGAGCACTGGGGCTTGGGGAGTGGGAGCAGAGCCTCCTGAAAGAATCCCCTGTTTGTGGCAGTTTTGAGTGGCACGAGGACAGCAGCAGGGTGGGATCCTGCCGGTGTCCCGGGACAAACCTGCCCTGCAGAGGGGCAATGTCTCTGGGCATGGTGGACCCCATCGTCCCTGAGCTCTGGGTCCAATCAGGTCCCCATGAGCCGGGCTGTGACGTGATTGGGGAAGGAGGGATCACCCCGAAATATCTGTGCCTGCCTACATCGGTACAGCAGGTTGCGGGGACCCTCCTCCCAGCGAGGGCTTGACCGATCCATAGCCGCGCACCAAAAATCCCAGGAGAAGCTGCCCGGCCCGGCTCAGCTCTGCACGCTGCCCGCCGACACGTGCCCGCAGAGGGAGCCGGTACCAGCCTCCCACTCTCACTTGCATTAGCGTAATTAAACTTGATGGATTTTCGGAGTGCTGCTGCTCCGGGAGCAGGGGCAGGACCCCACTCTCTGCAGTGCTATTATGGGGGGAGGTGGGGTGTCCCAATACACTGTCCCCGAGCCCACAGAGCCCCGGGAGCAGCGTGATGTGTGCTGCTGAGCCCATCCTGCACCCCGAACTCCTCCTCCACCTCTCCCTCTGTCCCGGGCCCCCCACCTATTTGCCCCTCTCTCAACCGTGACACCTATGTGAGAGCAACATCCCCCCGCTACAGGTGCTGCAGAGCCCCTTTGCCTGAGCATGGCAGCTTCTCCCGGGCAGGGGTGGAGGTGTTTTAGCAGGCAACAACCTCTGGGTGTCAACCAGAGCCTGCTGTGCCTGTATTAACACTGCAGACAGACAGACAGATGCACGCATCCTGCCCCGTACACATACCTTTAACCCCTGGACAGACACCTGCCCACCACCGCATGGACACCCAGCAGACACCCACCAGCTCTCAGAATCGCCCTCCAGTGCCACAAATTACTTTCTTTTCAGCTTGTTTCCTTTATATCTCAGGAGCACTCACATGTCCCTGTGTCCCTGATCTCTGTCCCCTCCAGGAATAAGCTGGAGGGTACATGTGCTTGGCCTATACTGACAGCAAGGCACTGTGAGGACAACAGGACATGGGCACACTGTGGCAGTGGCCACCTCTGCAGCCAGACCCACCCCTGCAGCCATGCCCACCCCACATCTGCCAGGTGCAGAGAGTACTCTGGACCCATTTAGAGGCCTGACAACCTCTCCCACTACACAGGGTGAGCCTTGCCAGCCCTCCTGCTGGTGGGGCACCCTTAGCTCCTGCTCCCACTGTGTGGGGTAAAGAGCTAACACAACAAATCACCCTTCCCCTTCCCTTACTCCCTCCCCAGTCACCAGGACACACTCAGTACCCACAGTGGGTCCCTGCTGCAGAATTGGCAGAGCTGGGGGTAATGCTGGTGATACCCACCCTCCAAAGAAGTGAGAGTCAGGCAGGGGCAGCTGGGGACAATGCAAGGGGCAGCCAGCATCAATTGCTACCTCATGTCCCAGTACGAGATGGGGGACTCCCAACACTGTGAGAGCAGTCAGCAGGATACAGCCCCAGGAGAAACGTCACTGCCATCCAGCACTAAATTCCACGAACGGCTGTGTGGTGCCACGGGGGCCATCAGGATGGGGGGGTGTGTGAGTATGCAGCCACACGCTGGGGACAAGTAAGAATCTAATCAGGGTCCTTTTCCATAATAAATCATTTGTCTTAATCCAACGCCCTCCCTCCTGCTCTAATAACTCCCAGCACTGGGCCCCACAGCCACAACAATGCAGCTAATGGAACAATTTATTTTCATAATGGTGCTGGTGGGGAGAAGGGGTGGCCAGGGTGGGGGCAGCATGGTCTAGGGCAGGAGTTTCTAATTAGTGAATGAAATTTGATGTAAAGCTGGAGGAAGATGGATTTGCTTCCTGACAAGGGGCCTTTCAGCTCATCAAAGCACCCGAACAGGGAGGTAAATTAAATTATTTCTAATTCTTCACTAACCTCCAGGGAGTCACCCTTACACCAGCAAAAGATGGGTCCATTCCTGAAATGAAGAGGCACTTGAAGGACTGAGGTTAGGTAAAAGGGACTGCTGTAAGAGATGGGGATGACAGGATGGGACGGGGTGGGACAGAGAAGCAGGACAGGCTGCCATTGACTTTGCTGGAAAAATAGGGAGGGAAAAGGTGGTGATGGAGGGAAGAGCTGCAAATGGTCAATAAATAAACAACTCCAGGGACTAATGACTAATTTGCTGTGAGTTTTCCATCCATCCCTGTCACATAACTAGACCTGGAGCAGGGCTGAAACACAGTTGATGCTGGGATGGAGCAGAGCAGCCCAACCCTCAGGGAATTTGAGCAGGGACAGCACTTGACTGTGAAGGGGTGACTGATGTCGAAGGAGGCAAAGGGCCCAGTGTAGGGGATTGCTTCAGCAAAGGCTCTTGTTCTCATGTCTTTGTATAATTTAAGGCCAACACCAATGAGGTTAATGCCTGTGGCATAAAGCTGTTCTTGGGATGCACTGTATTTTTTTCTAAATGCCTAGTTCTTGCAGTCCTTTGATGGAGACTTGTTTTACAGAACAAGTGGACTCCCTCCCAGCTCTCCCTCTTTTACAGAGAACAAGTGCATTCCCTCCTAGTTTTCTCCCTCTTGCAGAGAGACCTTCCAGTGTCAACCTGCCACTAGCCCAGATGTCCCCAGTACCAGAGTGGAAAGAAAGTGGAAAGAAGTAGTCTTGGTGCTGTGGCTGAAATCAGCCCCTGGCTCTATTTGGAGCAGGGAGCATTACAAGCTGTCCCGAAAGCAGCCACGGCTGTGTCACAGCTCCACTCCCTGTGGAGCCAAGGAAGCCCATTGAGGAACAGCAGCCGGGTTCCTGGGGGGACTTTCTGTACGAAATCGTGGACTGCATTTCCTGCAAGACCTGCCCTCCCAACCATCCTCAGCACTGCCAAGCAGTCACGACTGCGGCACAGCCCAGGGAGGAAAACAGGGGGATTAAGGGGGGCTGTGTCTTGCTGCAGGGAGCTGGGGAGGCACGGCAGAGGCAGGGCCCTGCAGCAGTGCCCAGGTTTGTTGCAGGCTGGGCAGCACAGTCCTCTCCTCACGACTGAGCTAGGTGGAGCTGGGACAGGCGCAGAGCCGGCTGTGCTGACCCAACACTCCAGGAATTTAATTTGTTTAATATATTCCCTGGGAAAGAAGAAAATAAGTAAGTGGCACCTTGCTTGCCCCCATGTCTCACTCTCACAAGGGAGGTGTCAGCTTAATGAGCCAAAGCCCTCAGCCTGATTAACCAGCCACTGCTCTCGCTAATAGGGAGCTGCTGAGCAGTGTGATTGATGTGTTGAGAGCATTAGCCCCCCCCAGCCTGGTGCTGGATGGCTGGGCGGCAGCACCATGCCCACCCCAGCCCCTTTGCTCCTGCACTCCATACCCAGGCCCTGGTCAAGGGCATGTCAAAAGCCTCCTCTTGCCTCAGGACAGATTTTCCTGCCCCATGGCTCTATGGCATAGACAGTACTCGGGAACATGAAGCTGGGGCTGTTTTTGACTCTGGAGGTCCGATGGACACACTAGTGGCTTCCGATTGCCTGTGGGTATGTGTGGCACCTTATCAAAGTAAGGCCTGATGACCAGAGTTGTGCAGGGCCTTTGTGCTGAGGTCCAGGTCTCACCCTGGGGTAGGGACACTTGGGGACACTGAGGCACAGGGATGTGCTAAAGGTGACAGCAACAATCCAAGGGGAGCCCACAACTCTTGGTAGTTCCTTCAAGGCTTTTATCCAGTGAGCTCTTGGCATACTACTAGGCAAAGACACTCCCCCTTTTCCCATCCACTCCTCACTCAGGCTCTTCTGTAGTCCTGTCTGCTGTGCCTTCATCTCCCCCCTCCCTGGTGTCCCTGGATCTCACTGCAGAGACGTCACTATGTCCCACCATTCCTGTCCCATGGCATCACCATCCCCTGCCCCCACCTTGGGAAAGGGTTAATCAGCAGCCAGGGAGACAGGGTAATAAATGGCCGTTATCTTGTTAATGAGCTAACATTAATTAGAGCCCAAGGTCCTGGGAGGAGCAGCTGATTTATCCTGTCATCCCTAAAGCAGGTTAGGTGCTGACTCCATGGAAAGGCTATTAACAGCTAAGAGGTGAAGCTGTGGGGGGGGGCGGGGGGGGGAAAGTGGTGTGTGTGAGGGTGTTCCTCCCTCTCACTCCTTCACTCCCACGCCCCAAACCTGGCTCTGTAGCCCCACAGGCAGCAGTTCTGGCTTTGGGACAAGACACAGTGAAGCCAAAACAGAAGATTGTGGAGGTGACAGGAAAAATCAGATCTGGAGGATCCCCCTGGTGCTGAGGGAAGGCGAGTCTGGCTGTGCCAGAGATGTGTGACACTGGACACAATGTGCTGGAGTGCTGTGCCAGGCAAGGGCAGTGGGAGCGGGGGCGTGGGGTAGCAGCGGGAGAGACATGGTACATTCAGTCACTTCCCTGCTTTCCTGGATGATGCCAAGCTATGGAAGATGCTGGCTTATTTAGTCTGTCCCCCCAGAAGACAAGGCCTGGGGTGAGGACAGACACTGAGGATGAGCCAAGATGCTGCTCCCTCATTTGGGGGCAGTAGGATGAAGGAGATGTCTGTGTGGATGCTGTGTGCTCATGGTCATTCAGGATCAGATGTTCCAGAGTGATCAGGGGCTAACAGGACTGGAAATGTAGTGGTTATACTCTGAGTCCTTGTAAGAAATAGATCCAAGCTGACTGTGTCCCTATCACTCCAATCCATATGTGGATGTGTCACTCCATCCCCATGTCCCTGTCCCTCCACCCCCATGTGTCTACAAGGGGACAAGCCCTTTGTCTCCACTCTTGAGTACCTTTGCAGTGCATTGCTGAATCCCAGGAACCTAACAGCCCTAGGGCATCCCCTGCAGCCCTGGTCCTGAGGGGTGTTGGTGCTGGCAGTGTGGTGAGATCAGGTGTGACACTCCAGAGCTCCCCTGGCTGTTTCTGGTGGCACAGGCACCCGCCCTGCCCAGCCAGCCTTCCTGTGCTGGCTTGCTATTCCCCTGCTCCAGAGCGGGAGCTGTTAACACGTTTTTCTGCTCAGCCTTGCCATGTCCCATCAGAGATGAGGCTGCTTATTTGAGGAATTGCTTGGTTAAATAAACAGCTGCCCAGAAATCGCTGCAGGAGGCCTGTCGGGGAGGGGCTGAGCCGTGTTTGCTTTGCCTGTTAACCCCTTCTGGGTTACCAGCTGGGGGCTGGTACCTGGGGCTCCGTGCAGAGGCTGGGTGGAAGTTAGGTACAGTGGGCAGGGGCATGGAAGCATGGGGATTTCTGTGTAACAGGACAGATCCCTACCTGTTGGACTGAGCAGCTGATATGCTAGGATGAAGAAACCCTCAGGAGCCTGTGGCTGCCTCTGAGGCGGGTAGGATCAGGCCAACCCACGTGAGAGGGGATCCAGGCAGGGACAGAGCATGGCAGTGACTGAGCACAGGACCTTGGAAGCAGGCAGGGAGGTGGCTTCATTGATCTATCCACCATCACCATCAGAGCAGGGGGAGTCCCCTGAAGACAGATGAGAAGCCCTGTGAGCATTTCTGCAGACAGCTGCTCTGCTCCCATGGCAGCCATGTGGATGCCTCTGCAAATGTTTCTGCAGAGCAGACAGCCCCCAAGCAACCTGGAACCTCGGAGCTGGCTGTGCCAAATCTGACACAAGGTAGACCCAGCTCCCAGTGCTGCAGGGCTGATTGAGACCTATTATCTGGTTGGTTACTGGCCCCAAGTCATTCACGGGTGACTTAGACTGTTCATTTAGCCACAAATCATCGCCGGACTGGCAGTTTATTTACCTTCCCCACCAGCCTCCTGTGGCTTCCCAGACTCTGGAGATAGCGAGTGGCCTGGCTGTAAGGGGCAGGGCAAGGGCAATGTCCTGCTGTGGGGCAGTAGTCAGGGCTCCCACAAAACCTGGGACACTGCAAAAAGGGGCTCTTGGTCCTTAGCACTTCTTACCAAGGGCTCAGCCTGCTTAGGGATTAGAGTGGGGTGCACCTATAGCCTCTCTCATGGGGAAGAGCTAGGAAAACACTTCTGAGCAGGTTTACATCCTGTCTCCAGTAATAGTCATGACTCCAGGCCATACTTCTCCACTAGCTGTCTACAGATTATAGAATGGTGCAAGATGATGTGGGGCACCAGGTCCAGAGCAGAAAGATCTCTGCTTCCTCAGAGATGCTTTAAACAAGGTTGACACGCTGTGGGTTTCTTACTGAGAAGTAATTTCTAAAGGTGGAAAGCTCTGGGGTCTGTGACCTGGTGAGTAGTTAATGCTTAGCAAACAGGTACAGCCGTCCTGGTAACAGACAGGGAGATCTTTCAACACCTAAAAGCCTAAATGGCCTGGTTAGAAATCAGAGTTTCTGTCACCTCTCTGGGATGGGCTAAGTACTGATTCCTGCACAGTCTCTTTGTCAAAGGTAACTTCTATTGAGTCAAGGCAGGAGGTGACCCAAACCTGACAGAAGGATGTGATGCTAAATTGTCTGTCTAGGAGAATCCAAAATGAAAGATTAGGTGAAAATCAAGAAACCCCAGCATGGGTCCTGTCATATATTGTGTCTGGGATGAAGACTCAATCCTGGGAAAATGGAAGTCTGGTCCCAATCGGGAACTTTTTATCAGGTATGGATTTTCCTCGGCACCCTTGGCTTTGATCCTGGGGCAGTTGGATTTGCTGAGGGACATTACGTTGCTTCCCAAGGTGATACTGAGGAAGTAGTGGGGCTGTAAAACTGAACTGTGCTCCCAAATACTACCTGTGATCCCCATGGCTGGTTTCTGAGGGCTCAGGTACTGCTGGCAACAAATTGGGGAAGTATGTGAAGTGCTGTTGGTAGTGTTGTGGGACTCTTAAGCTGCCAAAAACTTGTGTATGCCGGACCTGGGTGTCTTTGTGTCTGGCGGTGTGGGGGTTTGCCCTTCTAGTTTTACTCCTGGTGCTTGACCTTACATGGCTGGGAGTCACAATGGAGTGAATTCACTAGAGGCTATGGACACAGTAAAGAGCTACAGTTGTCTAGCTGTGTACCTTCCCATCAGCAGTAAAGGGCTTTGCAAGGCTTATGTGTACCTGCAGGGGTGCTGCTGTGAGTGCTGCTTTCAGGTGACTGAAGGAGGACTGATATCTGAATGTCCAGCAGAGGCACATCCAGAAAACTCCCCCCAAAATACCTAGTCAAATGAAAGAATCCCAGGAAGCTCTGGGCTGTGTGAACCCTCCTGGTGATGCCCATTGCCCAATGTGGGATGCTATGATCAGGGTCTGCCCCAGAGAGGTGAGGGAGCTGAGGAACTTTACTGCTGCCTGGGCAGCATGGACCTCTCACTGGTCTGCACTTTCTGGACAGAAATAGCCTAAGTGGTTAAAAGTGGAGTTACCTTTAAGGCATGCTGAACATGAGGTGCATCAGGCGGGGGACAAATGGAGATGCTGATGGGTAGGTTTTAGCACAGGGGAGCTGTGGGGGGACTGGGAGCAGTATGATGCTGACTGGGAACATATCCCCTTAAACTCCACCTCATCCTGAACTGGGGTGGTTTCCTGGGAGAGTTTCTGTCAGTAGTGCCCTGAACTCTCAAACCGGGGGAATGAGCTCTTTCTCTGGCTGGTATCTTGGGGTCTGCCACCTGTGGCTGATGCTTAGGGTTGCCTTAGACCCTCCCATGCAGGAAGGATGCTGGGCAGAGGTGAGGGGCCAGGCCACAGTCACTTTCACTTATTACAGTCCTCTGATTTAGTTAGCAACCAGGTGAGCTGTCACTGGAGGACCTGATGGATGGGAAAGAGAGTTCCCTCCTTCCTGAGGCGGGAAATGAAGCTAATCAGACCTCAGACACCTTAATCCAGCTCTGATCTGATTAATGACCCTGAAGACTGTGAACTCATCAGTACCGTGGCATCTATCACTGCCTTGCATCCTGCCCCTTCTGCTGTCCATCGCCCAGCCCAGCTCTTCTGCCCAAAACCCTGGACTCCCATCTCTCTGCTCTGTACAGCATGGACTGTGTGCCAGCTGCTGTGGTCCTGGACAACCCTCTTACAGGGTTTCAGGGTCTGATCCAAATATCTCCTCTCATCATCCCTCCATGATTTTTCTAGATTTCTGTATTCAGATATTTCCAAATACAGAAATAAGCCAGGTTTTATGGCTCTGTCAGCAAAGATTTCTTGCTTGTGCAATTCAAAGGCTGCAGCTTGGCTGTTTGTACTTGCATCACCCTGGCATCAGTGAATTGGGCACTAACGTGAGCTGCTGATCCTTGGGAGAGTTGCTTATCTTTGGAAAACCTCCTTGGGTAGTGTAGGGGACTTCCATGAGGACAGTAAGGCTAAGAGCTATGACCCAGACCCTTCATTCAAACCCTGCTCCCACTGCCTGAGCTATGCACTGGTACAGTCACAAATGGTCTCCAGGCTCGCCAGGAGTTACCTGGGCTTTCTTGGGCTGTCTACCTGCCTGTGTGTTACCCCATGGTGGTGACTGAGGCAGTGATTTCTTTGTTGTGACTCAGTCTCTGCTCCAGGTCTCAAGGCACATTCCCTGTACAGAGTTAACAAACCATTGCAATCCTTGAAGTCAGTCCTGAGGGCTCAGGTAAGAAGTGATGGCTCCCCCCTTCCCAAGTAGGCTATTGATCTGCAGCAGAAGAGTTGTCCTACCTCTTCTGTTCCCTGAATATTTCTTGTAGTTTCCCCCTGTGCTTGGGAGTCAGACTGCTCCATTTCTCCCCAGGTGTTGTCCCGTCTATGCCTGCTGCTTGGCTGTGCTGGCAGTTCACATGGGGAGAGAGAGAAAGTGTTTGGTGTCCTTTTGCTTGTGGGGACATTGGCTTGTATCTTGGTGACCCCACAACATCTGGGAAAACAGAGGAGGATGGAGTGGTGGGAGAAGAGGGGAGCCCTACAGCCTCCCTGATGGTAGACAGGTTGGAGCAGCAGGCACAGCTGAGCTGAGGTGGAAAGGAACACTGTTCCACCCTCAGTACCTGCTGGTCAAGTCAGGTGTATCACTGTGGTGTGACATCCACCCCAAATCCCTTTCTGAGAAAATCCAGCTCTGAGCTTTCCATGGGGCTAATTCCTGCCCTTCAGTCAGGGAGGCATCTGGAAAAGGGATATTGTGTGTCTTCTCACAGAAGGATCTCGGGCCACTCAGTGGAGCTGTTTGGTGCTGGGCTCAGGCAATGGAAGGAGGAAGTTGATGCACACATTGGATCTTTGCAGTTCCCCTCAGCAGGGTGATCCATGTGCAGGGAGATCAGCAGACAACATACCAGACTCTCTTGGTGCTGGGAAGACAAGTCCCTGGGGGCACTGAGCAGAGAAAGCAGAGGAAGGCCCCATATGCTCCTTGCCTTTCTCCTCTCTGAGCATCCGATTGCCACCTTTGTAGCACACAGGATTCAGTGGGATGGACCCATCTCTTCCTCAGGGAATAGAGCAGTGCTGGAAATGCTGAAGGGATAAGAAGTACAGGGACAGGAATTTCCTTTAGCCATTATTGCATTTAGGCAGGGCAATAGCAGCTGCCTTACTTCCCCTCCAAAGAGCAGGACCCACCACAGGGCACTAAAAATCAGAGGCTTGTACCACTGTGTCAGAAGGACACAAAAAAGAGGGAACCAGAGATACACAGGTTCAGACCTTTAATGGTAGAGATTCCTAAAGCAGTCACATGCACTTTGCCTCTCCCTGAAGGCCAGTGCCAGGGGATTAGGACCAGTGCTGCTCCTACTTACCCACCATTCCCAGACCAGCCAAAGCTTTCCTCTCTGTCCTTCCCAGGTGTTATTCTCTAAGCTGAGTCTTACCTAGGAAAGGTCAGACCAGGTAAATTAATAACAATCTGCCTGTATGCACCTGCTGGGTTGGCATCTTGGACAGACATAGGTAATGGAGGGTGGTGGTCCTGCATGTGTCCAGCTCAGGTCCACTGATTTCCCTGGATCGCAGTGATGCAGAGGGAGACAGCACAGCTGGGCACAGGTGGTGGTCCCCAGTGCACAGGATGCAGAGGAGCCTGCTGGTGAGTGAGTGCCTCTCCTACCCTCCCAGGTAAGCACTCTGCCCTCCAAGTGCATGGGGACTCCATGGTGCCAGGGCAGCACTGGAGCCCAGCAGGGCTTTGCCTACATATGCTGAAGTTTGTCTAGTCTCTCCGGATCTCCTCCAGTCGCTGCAACCATAGACCTGCTTCCCTGCCACGGGCCTGTGGATCAGGACGATGGACTCAGCGCCCTGGGTGGGTCCTGCCGGCTGGGGGGACCTCTGGGTGTGGAGGAGCTGGGGAAGGGCCAGAGTAGCCCGGGTCAGTCCTTGGCGCGTACCCACGGCTGTGTCCGGGGGCTGCGGAAGCCGGAGGAGGGCGGCCTGTGGGGAGGGCGGCGGGGCGGGGGGCCGGAGCGGAGCCAATGGGGAGCTGGGGTAGGTGGAGAGGGGGTTAAAACCCACCCCAGTGCCGTTAGGCGAGCGAGTGCCCGGAGGCGGAGCGGAGAGGAGGGCTGCCCTCGAGGGCAGCCCCGCTGAGCGCGGCGCGGCCCCGCGGGTGAATGCCCGCCGGTGCCGGGGCTGGCCCGGGGCTGGCCGGCCGGGCTGTGCCCAGGCAGGGGAGCGGTGGGGCGCCGGAGGGCTCGACGGCTCCGCACGGGGCAGGGCCATGCACAAGCCCATGGAGAAGTCCCAAAACTTCCGCATCGAAGCGCTCCTGGCCGAAGAGCCGGCGCGGAGCGCCTCCCCGCCGGGGCTGAGCTCCGGGAGCCCCGCGGCGAGCCCCGGCCCTGCCGGGCGTCCCGACACCCCCTCACCGCGGGCGCCCCCGGCCGCTGCGCCCCTCGCCCCGGCCGGCTTCGTCCCCAAGCCCGGCTTGCTGCATCTCTCTGGTCCCGGCCTCGGCGCCCTGCCGGCCCTTTACCCGCCCGCCGTGTACCCGCTCCCGACTCTGGGGGGCCAACACCCCGCGTTCGCCTACACCGGCATCCCGCACCTGCCGCCGCCCGGCGCAGAGCACCTGAAGGCGGCCGTGGCCGGTTCCTTCCCGCTGGAGCACTGGATCCGAGCCGGGATGCTGGTGCCGAGGCTTTCCGACTTCAATGGTGAGTGACCCGGGGACTGACCCTCCCGTCAGGCGGAACACGGCTCTGGGCCCTTCCAACCCCCGGGGCTGTCCGCCGACGCATCAGGTGCGGGTCCCTTCGACAACCCGGGACTGAGGTTTCCAGAACCCACTCCTTCGAGGCCTTCCGGTGGTCCGGGTTGGGACCCCGCAGGGACACTGAGCCCTCCGGGCTGACCTCGATGCGTGGCTCTCCCTGCACCCAGACCCCCTTCCCAGCCCGGCAGAGCTGGGGGGGGGGGGAGGGGGGGAGGTGGGATGCCCCACTGCTAGGGGGGAACATGACTCGCCCTCCGGAGACCTCCGAGGGCTGTGAGGCCCTGGGGAACAGATCCGAAGGGCAAAGTCTCGCCTTACGCCGGCCCGGTGATCCGGAACAGCCCCGAGAAGCGCTGCCCGCGCCGCTGCCGGCAGACCCGAACCGCGCCTACCCACGCTGCTGGCCCCGCACGGCGCTGCGGGCTCGTTGGGCTCCTGCGGGGCGGGAAGGAAACGAAAATAAAGAAACGGCAGAAAAAACCTGCACTGGGAAACGAATAAATCCCTCCAGGTGCGGCTGGGAACGAACCCGCCCGAGTCCTGTTGGATGCGCGGCCGGATCGGGCCCCCGTGCAGGGACGGGCCGGCGCTCCGGGTCCTGCCGCCGTCGCGCTCGGCTAGTGGGGATGAGGGGCCGGTGAGTTCATTGCTGGCGGCAGCTGCGGGAACCGGGCGGCCCGACAGCGTGCTGGGCTCCAGCCCTGCCCCGATCCCTCCTGGTGGGCACCACCAGGGCTGCGGGCAGGTACCGGATCCCGCGCGGCTGTGGTGGGGCACTGCTGTGAAGGTTCCTGCAGGGCACGGGCGGAACAAGAATTTACTTCAGGCATTTGTCCCGTTGCGGACTGGCACCCCTTGCAGTGTGACCTGGACCCTGCCCTGTGCTGGTCAGTGGGAAGATGGGCATTAAACCGAGAGTGACTGGTTAATAAAGGCCTGTCAGAGTATCCAGATTTGTTAGCTGAGCGTAGCATCTTAAAAATCTGGAAGCCCATTTGCAAAATAATAATAATTTTAAAAGGTTAGATAAATATCAGAGCAAAAAAATCTAGAGAATTACCTTGAAAAATGCCATTTATTATTCCTACCTTAAACCAGTCCTGATCAGGTTAAAAGGAAACAGGCTGGTTTTTCCCCCATGCTGTCTCCCTTTCCCTAAACTTTAGGAAAGGTCCATCTGTGATTCTACAGGTGTAGAATAAACCTCTAGTGCTTTGGGTTATGTGCACTCTTCAAACATGTCAGTAAGACAAGAAGAAAGAAATTTTTTTATTTATTACATCTTCCTTCCTCTCTGCAGAGGCCGTGTTATCTTTGAAGGGTCTGGGTCTGTTGGTGTATCTCAGCATCCTGGTAGCTTTGTACAGGGTTGCGTTTCACCAGGGTGGGAAGGCTCCACTGTGTCTGATCCTGTTGGATAATATAATATAATATATCCTGGGATAATATAGAGGTATTTGTACATCAGCTCCATTCCTCTCAAAAGCAGGATATGCTCTTCAGCTGGTTGCATCCAAAACCTTACCAAAAGGAAACAAATCCCGAATTATTGGCATGAGAACAACTTGCGAAGGGAGCTCTGCAGAATGCACTGGACCAGAATGTCACTGGGTCTTGTGGGAAACACTGAACAGGGCTCCTATGGAACCTCAGAGGGAGGAAAAGCAGTTTCTGACCCAGTCATGACTTACCTGTTTTCTGGAGATCCCGAAGCAGGGTAGACATGTTGAGGTGTAGCAAGAATGCAGGAAAAGCTGCCAAAACTGTAAAGTATTAAATCAGAATGACCACTGCCTCAATCCATGTCCTAACTAAAAGGTGTTTGTTACCAGTTCTGGAGAGCCCTTTGCAGTGGGAATTCTTTCTCTCGAGAGTGTCCTGTCAAATACTTCAGCAATTCTGCTGCTGCTGTGCAGAAGAGAACCTTATCCATCTTCACATCCTTATTTCCGTCCACTGGTAACCTTAGGGTTCTCAAGAATGTCTTCAGCCCTTGCTCTTGTGGGCTCACTGAAGCTCTGAAATCAGGGTCCTTTGCAGCATGCCTTCTCCTTGTGCTTACCAGGACTGGCTCTGGCTGCATGTTATAGCTGTGTCTGGGCTCATATTGCCCCAGTGTGCTGGCCATGCTGTAGGGACAGGGACAGTGTCCCTGTCCCTACCAACACGTAGGCAGGGACAGGAAAGGGTACCTGCCTAGGATGTGCTGCCTCCATGGCCCTTCCTCATCTCTATGTGGAGGGTGGTGGGCTGGGCAGGAGCCTTCCATTGTTGGCACAGGGCTCCTGGGCTGCCTGTAGTTTGTGGGAGTCCCTGTCCCACCACCCAGCCTAGACAGACAGATGGACGGACCTGCCTGGCTGAAGTTTCCAGAGTGACTGAGTACAAGTGTCAATGCTGTTGGTGCCAGTCATGTTTAACTCTCCCAGGAGCAGTGGACAGATGGCTGTGAGAGATGAATCTGGAAGCCTTCTAGGACATATTGTGGATCATTCTGGAGGTGATCGCCCTTGAGATTTATTTAAAGGGAATTCCAGCCTAATTTCTGCAATAAATTCCTTCTTTGGTTGCCTGTGTAACAATGCTTTGCAGGTGTGGTCTAGTTTTGATCTCCTGGGCACAGTCAGGGAGGGGGAAGCAGCAAGACAGCGCATGAACTGTAAGCTCTGTGCGTATTCATGGCACGCATTTACCCTGCTATCACCTGTGTGGGGAGGTAGGATGCCAGGGAGACTATCTGAGACAGTTGGTACCCTTAGGAACCTGGCCTGGGCTTGGGTGCTGGGCTCACTCAGAGCAGTGCCCCTGCTGTGAGGCAAGCAGGTGCCATGCCTCCCTTGCTAGCTACCTGTGCAGAGCCGCATGCAGTGCCTGTCTGCCTCTGCTGCAATGCGGAGGGAGAGGGTTGTGGAAGGCCTGGGTGCAGGAGCAGGCGTGCCCTTGCTGCAGAAAGCAGGCATGCTGCCTGCCCAGGTTCCACTATCCCCAGCCTGGATCCCTATCCTGGGGCTTTGAGCAGCTGCTGAACCACCCAGGGGAGCATTTGGCATTGGAGTGCCATGCCTATTAGTTTTTCTGGGACCTGTGATTTATTTTGCCCTGTTTGTCAGTGTGGAAATGCCATGCAGTGGTGGGAGCCAAGTGCAGAGACACACTGCAGCTGTAAGCTGTAGAAGTGGGGAGCAGTGACATACAGCTGTAGACTCTCGGGAAGAGCAAAGGATCCTCTCCAAGGGACCTGCTGCTTAGGTGGCTTTCCTCACACACCACTTCCTTGCATCACCCACTCATTAACTTGATGGCCTGGAGCCTAGATCAGATCCTGCCCATGATGGCAGAGAGCTTGCTGGTGGGTTGTGCTGGGCTAGGAGAGCAGGCAGGATAAGTTTATCAAACTTGTTGAAAAAGCAATGCCTTCCAAGGCTCACCAGGTATACAGTGGTCTGGTGTCAGCTGGAAATATGGGCTGGCAAACAGCTGGCAAGCAGCAATCGAGGTTTAATGGTGGAGCAAGCAAGGGGCTATCAGAGGTAGCAAGTGCCCTTACATGTGGTGCCCCACAGATAATGGCCAGGGCTGCTGGCAGGTCAGAAAAAGCCTCTGGTTATGGCCCTGATGCTGAGACTACCTCCCTCCCTTCCAGCTCTGACATCTGGGGAAACACCTAAAGCAGTCAGGGTGTTAATTTCCTCTCCTTTATCTGCCACACCACAGTTAAGTGAGCTATAGTTAAACAAACCAAATTAAAAACAAGTGAGTTAATATCAACCTAGGATTACCCTTGTTATCAAGTAGACGGAACTGTATCAAATAAACCAACAATTCTTTATAAGCTTTATCTAATTATCCAGAGGGCAGCTGCCTTGCAGAGCTCCTGGCCTCAGACTCAGAGGGCATTCCTGGCCCCAGGCCAAGCAATTTTTTACTGATACTGCAGCCAGATGCCAGGCATCCATCGGAGGGTCCAAACCCTGCCAGGCTGAAGGGGTGTTGAGACAAGCTCTGGTCCTGGATGGAGTGCTGGAGGAGATGGCTGAGCAGATAATAAATCCTTTGGCAAGCAGAGGTGTGATGCTGGGGCAGTCACTAGTCTTCTTGTAGGAGCTGAATAAGATGGAGAGCCTTCCCAAAGGGTAGTTCTTTCTGAAATGCTGATAGTGATAGGGATGGGTTCATAGCTCAGTTGACACTTACTGGAGAAGGTAAGCCCTGGTAGGGTTGCTTGCTGTGCACCCCTTGGGAGGATAATTTGTCCATGTGGCAGCCTGCCACAGGACAGGGAGGGATGGGACTCAGCAAAGCACATTGACAGGACAGACTGCAGCTACCAGCAGCCACTACCTCATTCTCTCAGTCTCAGCTTCTACCTCCTTCCTTTTTTCTTTCCCCACCAAGAATCTGCAGATCCTCTTCTGTCATACTCTCTCCACACAAAAGAGCTAGAGCCCTTTGGGAAATGTAACAGCAGAGCTGATGCCAGAGATGTTGGTCATTCAGGTCCATGAAAACCTGCTGCCGTGGGTGACTGAAGGTCAGCTGTATTGGCTTGGGCTTACTTCACCTGGTATGGAGGCCAAATCTTGAACAAGTCACAGTAGGGAGCAGGGGGGATGGATAATTATAGCTGCTGAAAGGTGTGTTGTCAGAGGAGGTCACAGATTAAGTGGCCAGCCATACTCTGTAGGTTGGGCATTGAACTGGTGGTTGCTTGAACTGTATGACAGCACCACAGAGGGGTTTGAGGATTGGGGTGGGTTTTTTTTTTTTGTCAGCACTGGGCCAGGAGGCAGGGTAGTTTCCAAGGAAGTCAGGCTCTGTACAATGTTTGTGATGGATACACTGCACCGAAACTGAATTGGACAATGAGAATGAGAAATCAGAGCTGGCAGCGTGCTCCAGAAGTCAGTCCCCTGCAATGGTAGTTATCTGGGATATATCCTGTTTGGATTTGACTTTTGGACAAACTTTCTGATTATCTTTTCCCTGCTAGACCAAGCAGTCCTCAGCAGCTTACCTGGGGAAAAGTGAGTCCCTCTGAAGGTGGACAGACCAAACTTGCATTGCGTTTAAGATTGAGATTCTTCTGTGAGGAACTTCTGTGCCTCTGCTCTTCCCACATCTGGTTTTAGTCTGATCACATATGACTTTGCTAGAGGAGACACAGAGGAGCCTTTCAGGTTGATCTGAAGGATTTCTGTGCTCCCTGAAGCAGGACACAGTGCCCTAGGAGCTGAGCCCTGGATTCTCTGCTTTGGAATGGGGAATTCAGACTGGGAATATGATATCTCTTCACCCCTGGACCCTCCAGCTCCAGAAAGCGCAGAACTCCCCGATTATTGGATGCTGAGAGGGCACAACCTCTTCCCTTCTCTTTCCCCAAAACATTATCTACAGACCATGCACAGAAAGAGAAACTGCTCAGAGGGGCCCTTCCCTGACCTGGTACAGCCAAACTGCACAGTGCAGCTTCATTGCAGGGAGGGACTCTGGGGCTCCAGATGCTCCAGCCACCCTCATGTCTCTGAGGAGGCTCATGAGCAGAGGAGGCTCACTGGGACCCAGAGTCCTTGGGCTGCTGGGCACTGCCCGGGGCTGCTTTGTGTTGTGCCCCCACCAACACAGAGTGAATGAATTTCCCCTCCAGTTCTCTCTGATGCATCTCTGACCTTTCCCTCCCTGAGGAGCTGCAAAGGCTGTTAGCTTGGGCTGCCCCATCCCTGCAGATGCTAGTTCCCAGAACACCTCCTTTCCTTAGCCAGAGGAAGCTTTCGAAGACCTGTTAGATCCCATGTCTCCGTGGAAGATTTGTACAGCCAGAGCATCCACAGCCAGTCAGAGCCCAGATGGCTGCCGAACTCTGCAGAGCTGAGACATTTTTCATCTATATTTGTACTGGAAATCTTTTGAACCTCTCATTCAGTTGTAGCCTTGAATATGTTTCATATGCAAAGTAATGCATCCTGTGTCAGAATCATTGGACAGTGTGTCTCTGTTCAGTCAGTCCCTCGTTTAACTGGCTGGTGGCTACAGGGTGGGTCCCACAGACTGTCTCTCCTGGCACTGAGGGGCTACAGGCAGAAGAGGGGGTTGTGCCTATCCAGCTCCCATGAGACGTTTGCACAGCCCTAGCCCAGCCTGTGTTCTCTGTTTGACCCACCCAGCATCCAGGTACTTGGGATCAAACCTGTGTTGTGATCAGTTAATACCTCTTTCATAAATTCCTGCCTCATGCGTCATCACTGTGTTTGTGAAGGGGTCAATGGACACCTCAGGAGATGGGCAGGTTGGGATCAAAGCTGGAATCTGGGGGAGATAACATGAATGGTGTCCCATGCCCAGCAAAATGGGTGAGTAGGAGCGGCCCTTGCCAAGCATGGCACACTTTTAGGGCCAGGATGCTCCATCTTGTTGCCCAAGATATGTCAGCAGGGATGTGCCAAGGACCTTTTGCATTAGTGCTCACCACCACCACCCCCCATTCTCCCCCTCCCTGCTGCTCCAGCACTTTATTCCCAGCTGCAAACCCCTGGGTTTGATTGCCGCTGTGGTGCTGGGAGAAGCAGTAAAAGCTGAACCCCAGGGGGACAATAAAGCCAGTGGAGAGGAGATAAGCAAGGATCAAACAGAGTGCGGCAGCCACCCCATGCTGGACTCTGAAAGGTCCCTTTGTTCCTGCTGCCTCCTGATTCAGTGCCGCTCTGCCTTCAAGGGCTGCAGGCAAGATAGTGGAGCTCACGGACAGCCCCACCGCAGCCCCTGGCCGTTGAGCTGCCACCTGTGCGGCCCAGCAATAAAAAAAGAGAATTAATTTCAGTCACAGCACTGATCCCAGTTGTACACCGAGGCCTGATAACGTATCTCACTGGTTCCTATCGGGCAATAAAGCCATTATTGGGGTGGGAGATGATGGAGACACTCACCTTCCTCTTCATCCTGGGTTTGCTGAGGGGTTGTACCCCTACCAGTCTGCTGTCCCCTGACCCCCACCCACTGTCTGCTCTACAGCTGCCCCGCAATCTGGCTTGATGGGGAAGTGCCGTCGGCCCCGCACAGCATTCACCAGCCAACAGCTCCTGGAGCTGGAGAACCAGTTCAAGCTCAACAAGTATCTGTCCAGACCCAAGCGTTTTGAGGTGGCCACGTCGCTGATGCTCACTGAGACACAGGTACCTTGGCCCTGGGGGGATGGAGCATAACACCATGGAGCTGCCATGGGGGCGAGTCAAGGTCATGGGCAATGCTAATGCCATCAGCCCCACACCCCACTGCTCCCATCAGTGCCCCTTCCAGGGCATCTCCTGCAAAGACCTGCCTGGTGGGCTCCAGGCTTCTTCTCTTGTGAAGGGCACCTTGAAAATACTGCTCCTGGTTTTACCTGGCACCACCAACTTGGGTTTCAGAGCCTTCCCCTCCCTCAGCATGCTGTGGGAGGGGTCTTTTTGTGGGGCAAAAATGAAAACGTCCCTGTGGATATCCTTTGCTGAAGGCTGGATGGGGGGAAGGCAGCAGCCCCTATTATTCCTGTCCCCGTGACAACCTCAGCCTCTTTGCACATACCTGTAGCACCATGGGATGCCCCACAGTTTAGAGGTTTTGGGGGGACCCTCCATGCAGGGAAGGTGAGGGGATGAGTGGGGACAGCATGAAGCAGGGTACATCCTTTCCCCTGGGGGCTTTCCCTTTGCAGGTGAAGATCTGGTTCCAGAACCGCCGCATGAAGTGGAAGCGGAGTCGCAAGGCCAAGGAGCAGGGGGCTCAGGTGGAGGCTGAGAAGCAACGAGGGCTCAGCAAAACCTGTGAGAAATTGCTGCCCGGCGAGCCCCAGGGACAAGCTTCTGAAAGCCCCGAGTTCATGGGGCACAGCCCTGACTCAGGCTTCCTGCACTGCAGCACCGCTGAGCTGAGCTATGGCCCGGACTCGTCTTGCTCGGGGGGCGAGGAAGAGGAGGATGACGAGATGGGCGCCACAGAGGGGAAGATTGGCTCTGTGTTGTGAAAGGCGAATGGAGCCAGCTGGGGAGAGGGGCCAGGCTGTGTTGTGGGGGGTCTCTGCTGGCAGACACAGACTGTGCCTGGAAGGAGCAGGGGGCTGCAGGGCACCTGCCACCCTTTAACTTATGTGTGTTTGGATCCTATTTAACTTGTAATTATTCCTCTGTGTGTAACTGGAGGAGTTCCCAGATCCCTCCCCTATAAAGCTGTTATCTGGATTCCTGTGCTTTTCCTTAGGGGACAGGAAAATCCCCTGTCCTGCTACTGTGCTGTCCTACCAGGTCTCTGGGGAAAAAGGTGGGGAGAGCAAACTTGGACAGCTGGCAGTCTGCTAGCACAGCTGGAAGAGAGAGACCCCGCACCCTTCTTTGACTGTACTGCCACTTCCCTACAGATCTGACAGTGCCTGGAGCAGCACATCCCGGTGTGGTGGCAGCATGTCCTTCCCCTTGGTGGCATGTAGAGCTGGGAAGGATGCCCAGGTTGCATGCCAGCCTGTCTTGCTTCCTCCCGCACCAGTAGCATCCCTGGTAGGCTCTGTGCTTTGCAAGGCAAAACTGTCCTGTGAAGCAAAGCTGATGCTGTTTTCCAGGCTGCAATAAGCCTGGTTGCATTGGTGTGGCATTGCCCCAAGTAAGTGGAGGGGAAGGGAGGCAGGAAAGTGCTCAGGCTGTAAAGGCCCAGTGCTGTGGTGAGCGCCCCTTTTCACATGGTGATGCTTAACCTCTCTAACTTCCTTTCTGGGCTTGTTTCCTTATGCTCTTGGGATCTTGTTCACTCTGACTGGGCTGAAATCAACCCTTAGTAGGAGGCTGATGACAGACACCCTCTACTGCCTCCCTAGAAACACTAGGGTTAAGCACTGACTCCCCGTAAGTAAGGAGGTTGCCCATGTCCTCACAGGATGCTGGAGGGTCCTGGAAGGCCCTATACATCTCCCAGGTGCACTTACTGGGTCTCCCCTTGGGGTGCTGAAATGGCTATGAAGGCGGAGGGGCCGGCCCGAGGGGGCAGCCCTGCCTCCAGTGCACGTAGAGCTGCAGGGGTGAAGCAGGCTGGGCGGGGGTGGGTGACCCATTCCCAGACAGACCGTGATGTCCCTCCTGTCGCACATCCTGCTCCTCTCCTCTCCTCTCCTCTCCTCTCCTCTCCTCTCCTCTCCTCTCCTCTCCTCTCCTCTCCTCTCCTCTCCTCTCCTCTCCTCTCCTCTCCTCTCCTCTCCTCTCCTCTCCTCTCCTCTCCTCTCCTCTCCTCTCCTCTCCTCTCCTCTCCTCTCCTCTCCTCTCCTCTCCTCTCCTCTCCTCTCCTCTCCTCTCCTCTCCTCTCCTCTCCTCTCCTCTCCTCTCCTCTCCTCTCCTCTCCTCTCCTCTCCTCTCCTCTCCTCTCCTCTCCTCTCCTCTCCTCTCCTCTCCCTGTTTCTGCCTGAGAGTGGCAGGGAGGGCCGTCTGCCCCGGGCCTTGTGGTGGGGTGGGAATTGCTGAAGCAACAGTTCCTGTGGAATCCCGGGTCATCTCTGGCAGGCAGTCCGTGGTGGAAGGGACAGGTAAGCCTTGGTGCGGGGCTGTCACATACTGCAAGGCTGGGAAAAGTCTCTCCGTGTCTGGGCGGCAGCACCCTGGGCAGGGGGACAGATGAGATGTTTTTGGGACAGAGGGGTGGGCTGGGGAAGCAGGTGACAGGAGAGAGGAGCATGGAGACGGACGGACGACGGTCCTGTGTGGGGGGACAGTGACCCACAGTGGCTGCTGGCAGCCCAGCAGTTCCCCCTGGGTACATGGCATCCTCTCTGCCCAGCTTCTGTCTCCCCAGGCAGTCCATCTCAAGACATGCAGATGTCCAGACCCCTGGAACTGCCCAGTGGGGAACTCTGGTTCTGGGGAGGCTGCAGCTCTTGCTCCAAGGGGGTAGATATGAGCTAGGGTAGGAGGAGGTGCCAGGACACTGCCGTGGTTGGTGTAACATGGAGCAAGAGAGAAATAAATGTGGTGTAGTGGGGGAAAAATACAAGGAAAGGAGGAGGGAATGGGGAAGCATGAAAGGATGGTACCTAATTCGCTGCCATTGCCATGTGCGGACAACAGAGGAGGAGACCCATTGCTCCAGGAGAATTGTGCCAGCTCCCAGCAGGAACACAGGACTGGGCACAGAAATGCTGGCACCTGCCAGCCCATGGCTGCAGCAGCATCAGGGCCAAAGACATCTATCACCTGATACACAACCTGGCACAGCAGGAGACCGCAGGGAGTACTACACACTGGAGCAGGGCTGAAATGGGGGAACAGGAATGGTAGAGGGAGAGAGGAAAAGGCACGAAGGAAAGCAACAAAAGTGCCAGGAAGGAGGAGGGGAGCTGAAGGCATGTCACAGGCTAAAAACGTTCACCTTGATGGGCCATGACAGGTTTAATTTCCAAAGTACAATCATTAAAGTGATGGATGGGAGGTGTTCATCTCACGCCTGGTGCACTCAGGCCCACCGTGGCTGCAGGAGGGTTTGTTTTGTTGCCGTTATTTATGAGGTTGTTTCTGGAGGAGCCAGGCACTCGTCCAGAGCTAGAGGGACAGAGGAGGGGACGCAACTGATGCTGGAAGAGTTAGAGTGCTGATTTACAGCTGGGCTGCTTAGCCGAATGACTCATTTGTAAACATCGACAAATGCCATTAAAGCTGCATCTCCTTCCTGCCTCTGCCGTCCCTGTGCTGTTTGATGTGGCCAGCCCCATTCTCCATCATAGTGATGCCTGCGCCCCCTGGAGGCACTATCTGTCTCTCCCCACCGGAAAAATGTCTCCTTGAGGGTCATCCAGGGAACTGGGACTGTCCCATGGTGGTGGTGGTGCCCCATAAGAATGATACCTGATGGGCTCGTGCAGCCAAGGCTCCCCACCCTCTGCCTTTGCTGGTCTTGGCCCCATAACTACTTTTGGCGATGATAACAACTTGTTACTTGTGTCACCAATGCTCCAAGAAGCTTAGGGTGACCTGGCCCCATTAAGGTGTCCATCCCTATGAGAGCACTCTCCAGCCTGCTGCAGCCTGTGACCCCTTGCCACCCTGCAATCCCTACAATGTCCTCACTCATCCATCCGATGCACCCCCGGACTTCACGGCTCCTCTTTGCTGGGTCAGCTTTACGCTGCCGCCCTCCCCAGCACTCATCCTCAACACCCCTCGCTCCCTCCAGCACTCCTGCATCCCTCCCTCTTCCACCCGCCTTCCTTCATCTCCTTGCCCCTGAACTTCCCAGCTGCCCTTGATCTCTGCTTCCCCCCTGCAGCCCTGAGAACTCCTCACCGGCCTCCTTCATCCCTTCACGTTCTCCTGACCCCCGCCTGCCCGCTCCCTCTCCCTGCCCCGGCACCGTTCCATCGCCCCCTCCCTGCGCAACCCTCCGCCGCCCCCTGGCGGCCGCCGCTGCCCACGCGAATTGACCCGGGGCGGCCGCCGTCGTCGCCCCGGGAGCCGCTGTGCCTGGTCTCCATGGCAACGCGAGCCGGCCCGCCCGGCGCTGAGTAGTCGGGACCGGGACCGGGACTGGGGCCGGGACGGCACCGAGGTGTCCCGGGATCCCGGTCCTTTAGGGAGCCGGGCTGGGATCGAGGGAGCCGGACCGGCCCGGGGATGATGGTGACTCGGAGCCCGGGCTTCTGCTCCACTCCGGGGACAAGCAGGGTTATAATGGAGCGGGCCGTGCCCCAGGGAGCTGAGCAGGCGCTCGCTATAGGAACAGGGTCCTCCCACAGTCATCCATTTGGGGCTCGAGGAGGCCAGGCCAGGCTACAAAGCACAGCTTTGCTGTACTGTGCTCACTGGGCCGATAGTGGGCAGGGCTGTGCTGTCCAGCGCCAGGGAGAGCCCTTCCACAGGGGCTGGGCTGCGAGTCATGACCCACAGGTCATGGGGACAGCCATGCTCTGTGGAGAGGGCTGGACTCAGCTGTTAACTGGGGACACAACGGGGGCTGCTCCCCTGCAGGGAGGGAGCTCAGCGCCACCAGCAGTCTGAGGAGGGGGTCTGGTCGCTGGGAGTGCCCAGCTGTTGGCAGCAAAGGCTTTGTGGGTGCAGGAGCAGCACATGTGAGGACTTTTCCCTCTTTTTTCTCAGATGCGTGCTCAGGTGCATGACGAGGCCCAAAACTCTGACTCTTTTCTGAAGAGTGGCCATGACAGGAAGGTGAGCGGAGGAGCAAAGGGTGCTACTGACGTGGGTAGATTGTCTGGCAGGCAGGGAGAGGAGAGAAACAAAAAAACGTTTAGCCTTTGCATCCGTTGCTCATCACACCTTTAAGTATCTGCTGTTTGGGCTGTGGCCAGGAGGTGTCCTCTCTGGACCCCGGAGCACGGATTTTGGAGACTCCTGGAGTTTTGCCGCGGGGTGGCTCCTCTCATCCGTTGCCAGAGTCAGAAACCCTTAACGTAGAGAAACGGCTATTTGAGTGATTTCTCGTCCCTTCCTCCCAAACTGCTATTCCCAAAGGTGCCTGCAAGAGAAGCAAAGAAGAAGAAAGTAATATTCTGGGGCATTGAGGTGCCTGAAGCACTCAGTTGGCATGGCTGGGAACTTGGAAAAGAGATGATCAAACACCTGACCTTGAAAAATGTTCATGGGAAAGCCCAGAAGCTGAGTTACAGGTGCGTGGGAAGTTTGTTTGTCCTTTGTACTCCTCGTGCTCTCTCTGCGTCTTCACTCACCTCTCCTGCTGTTATCAGTCACATCAGCACCTTTTCTCAGATTCACCTTCCCTCTCTCTCCATTGAGTGCTGTGCTGGAGACAATGTGTGCACCCTTACATTGCAGGACAAAAACCTGCTAATTCAGAAACACAGGCCTTGTTCCTGGCAGAAGTCTGTTAAATGAAATGCCTTGTTTTAAATTCTGTTTTGCTGATACTTCTGTCTGTGAGGCATTTCCAGTCTAGTGAGATTTTAATTGTGGATGTGTGCCAGCCAGCCACTAGTGTGACCTAAAACCATTGCTCCCGGAGTCCCTCTGGATGCTGAGCCATTCCAGCAGTCCCTGTGATCCTCCCTGCTCTGAAACTCAAAATTTTCTCCCCTGTGTTTTTTGCTCATACTGCATGTCCTGAAAACATAAAATATTATCCAAGGAAGGGGTAGCTACTTAGAGCTGGGAATTTTCAGGACACCTGGGTTCTGTGCCTCTCTACTGTTTTGCTGCCAAAGTACCCTTGGGGTCCAGTGTGTAAATTGTGGGGTCTGGAGGTGTTGATTGTTTATTCTCTTTTCTGTTGTCTAACTTAAGCTGCCCACCCTCAGACAAAATCTCTTGTTTTGATTTTGTTTTCTAGAGCTCCTTCCACGCCGTTCTTCTTCACTGTTTTCCCGCAGCCGATTACTCTGAACCCTGGCATGTCTGTAACTCTGCCCATTGTTTTCCAGCCCAGTAAAAAGGTAAAGCAGCAACAACATCGCAACTGCTCTCAGTGCTCAGGCTGCATTCTGGGGGAGGGCAGTGAGCCTCTGCCTGTCTTGTCATTTCTGATTTGTTTTCACTTGAATACATGAGTCCTTGGGGAAATTCTAGCATATAGAAGGAGTGGGCAGAATTACCTTCCTGATCTCTCCACATCTTCATTACCTGAGAGAGCCCTAATCCCTGACTTCCCTGCAGAGTTTGCCAGTAGTTATGGGAGGAATCCTCAAAAAAAGTATTCCCAGTTTTTCATTTACTGTTTCTGCCTTTCAACTCAGTAAGATATAGTGCTTAAACTGTCCACAGCTGGTTTGATCCCAAGGAAACACATCTGGGTGCTTTTAGTGCCGAACCGTGGGTTGAGGGACTCACTTTCTGCTTTCCTACAGGAGATTCCAAAGCCTCTATATTGAAGGGCTACCGCTTTTCTAAAGGGATATGTCAGGGGCTTCCCTTCTTTGGGATGGAGAGCATTTCTTTAAGCATTATTTTAAACAGCAATGATTCTTTTTTATCCTGACCCTTTTCTTGATTTTCAGGTTGTTTGTAGTGTCTGTTTCGGCTCTGAGTTTTGATCTCTGGCTCTTGTTGACAGCTGTATGTCTTTGATATGTATCTCTGTCCTAGCCATAGAAGATGGTCACTGGACAGATTCCCAGTACCCTGCTCTCTTAGTATCATGATTTTCTGATGACTGTTCATTGTTCCCTTTATGAAATAAGCTACTGGCCTTGTTCCATTTTCAGTGAATAGTTTGTCTGCAGCACATCAATCGCTAAAGCAGGAGGCTGCCTTTCTTAGAGAGAGCAAGGACTGCGTGTGCTGCAAGGTCTCTCCTTACCTGTATAAATGTTACTCAGGAGGGGTGACAAATGGGAAGCACAGAAAACACATATCTTTCAATTCCTTCTATCTTGGCTGTTTAGCAGATGTCCTGATGCTATATGTTCACAGTGCTGTCAATGCTGCGTCTTTATCTTGTGCGTTATCTGCTTGGATCTCTAGCTGACAAAGCATTTAATCAAAGATTAATACTTCTGTGCTCATGGAGCTCAAAGAAAGGCTGTACATGCTTCAGTTCAGCTGAACTGGGATCTTGAAAATACTGAAAGAAATCCATCTGCATTGAAACAAACCAGGTGAAGCTAATGTGGCCTTCAACTGCTCTCTGCGAGGGTGTTTTTGTGTTCCCTGATGGAAGAGTATGCCTGAATACCTTCCACACTGCCTGCCTTTTCTGAGCGATTCATACGCTCTCTGTCATGCACAGAGGCCTCCACTGGTGCTTCTGTTGCCAAAATTTTCCCCCCAACACTTGGAGACGTGAAGGTGGCAGGTATTCATGGGTGAAGCTGCAGCACCTGCAAGGTGGAATCCACCTAACTTCTGTCTCCTTTTGCTTTTCTGTGCAGAGGGATTATGAAGACAAAATCTTCTTTATGAAAGCTGAGGGTGAGTTCTCTGTTACCCTGCATGCTCTGCTTCCACGCTTCTGTCTGTCCATCCCGGCCACTGTCCAGTTGCCTGTCTGTGCTATCCACAATCTTACGGAGGCGACGTTTCCTGTGTGCAACACTGGGTGAGTGAGAGGTGGCTAAGCAGACACTCCTTCTGTTTTGCCAGGTATTTTGCCACTTTCTTGGACCCTCCAGTGAATGCAGTTCATTCCAGTGGTTATTAGTTCTGTTGGCTGCCTTAACAGGAAGCAAAACTCTGCCTCCCTTAAGGTCTTGGCAGAAGAGGCAGCAGAAGGGTAGTACAGGTCACTAGGTAGATGTGGGCACATCTTGGCATCTCATATCTGTTTGTTGCCAGCATATGCTGAGAACAATTCATGCACAGGAACTAGGTGGGGACAAGCACAGTGTCCCACTGAGAACATCCCACATTCACTGGAGAAACCTGGGCTTCTGTTTTACAGAAGGTAACCTGCCCAACATGAACAGGGAGAGATGAGCTACCAGCTGGAAACATTTAGTCATTTAGGAGCAAGGATGGTCCCAGTTACCAAGGTTTGTCCTATTTTAATGAGGAAGGACAGTACTGTAGAAAGGAAGTTCCCAGGCAAGGAGGAGGTGTACTTCCAACCAAGTGGTTCCAACCATTTCAAGTGCTTCAGTCTCCACTTGGAGAAATAATTTGTTACAAGTGAGAGGCCCAGGATGTTGGAGGATAAGGATGGTAAGCAACAAACAGCTTAGATCAATAAAATAGAAGAAGCTCATGGCGTATCGTGTTTGCAGAAATCAAACAAGCAAAGGGGGTTCTGGAAAATTGAATGAGGTATTAGGGAAATGGTTCAGTCCTCTCTTCTCGCTTGAGCATATAACAGCGGAACCAATGTTCATTTGGAATTAAGTAGCTGCAAATTTAGATGCAGGAAAAGCAAATACTTAATTGTGTAGCTGATTTACTTGCTATCACCTTATGGTCATTAATAAAGTTCTTAGCTGTAATAACTAAGATTCATTAAAGTGTGAACAGAGCGTTTGCAGAGACTAGAGGCAAATTTCTTCACAACATCACATATTTGTCCAGCTGCATTTGCAATTCTTCCATTCAGCACCGGTTGCTTCACATCCTAACTGAATAACCTATTGGGAAAGGCCCATCCTATCCATGGTTGCACTAGCAGCAAATGATCCACTGATCTGCTTAAAATGTATTTCCATTTCCTAGTGATTTCGTTACCGTCTTTGCCTGGGAGACACCAAACCCTTTCTTCATGATTCCTGACCATGGCACACTGAACCCAGGTGCTGAGTGCATGGTCAAGGTGATCTTCCAGCCCAAGGTGGCTGGGGTGCATAATGCAGCAGCAACATGCTGGTTTGGAGGTGAAGTGAAGCAACAGAGGACAATCCAGCTAAAAGCCCTGGGTGAGTCTTTCTTGCATTTAACACACAAAGAAATGTGTATTACCCTTAACTCTGGAATAGCATTCCACAGGGTTACGTGGAGGGCCTGCACTCTGAGGCTCTGCCCCATTTGGCTCAATCCAGTGACAAGCAAGTGAAGCCCATGATTTAAAAGTGGCCTGTGAAATTCTCTAATGTACTTTTGCCAATTTGGAAGTGTTATCTAAAGAGAAAGAGAGTCCAATATGCCCTGTGGCATGCTTTGGCCAAACCAGCATTTCCAAGGCCTGTTTAAGTTGACAGAAGGGAAGAAATGAGAGAAATTCACTGGAAAAAGCCTCCACAAACTCCTGGCTTTGTCAGACACTCAGTGTTTTCTATCTGCCCCTGCTAGACAGAGAAGAAGAGGGAAATTTCCAAAGCTTTCTGGATGCAAGCTAAAGTAAGCAATGATTTCATTAGCAAGTCCTTGCCTGAAGTGACTCATGTGGCCATTGACAAACAAAAAATGTGATTCTGAGTTAAGTAAATTAGGGCTGGAAAGGAGCTTATTTGGTTCAAAGCAGGGCCAACTTTGAAGGCAGATCTAACTTCAGAGTTATCTGAGGTTCTTCAGAGACTTGTCCAGTTGAGTATTGAGTATCCAAGAATGGAGGTTCCACCTGTCTTTCCTAATCCAGCATACTGTTCTCTTTAACAGCCAAATACCCCTACCTGTGTGTGAGCGTGACAGGAAAGAAGTCCAAAGGTGTACAGCCTGGAAAGTTTCAGGATGTCCTGTGTTTTGGATCAGTACCAGTGGGGACAACTGTGGAGAAGTCTGTGGAAATCTTCAACATGTCTGTGGTATGGGGGGAGAGAGATTGACTTGTGAGAAGCTGACACATTTCTCTGGGATATGTGGTCTTGTGTATCTCCCCTAATGCTGCAAAAATAACCCAAATGTGAATGTGAATGAAACAGAGGTGATGAGCCTTCCCCTACCAACCATGCCATTCACCCTTGCCTTCTAGCTACAGTGCTGGTAAATTAGCCATTTGCATCATGGTATTGTAGTTTCCCCCTGCTTCCCTTCTGTGCTTGGTCCAGATCAGGCAGCCACCATGTCCTTTTCATCCTGCAGCTCTCCTGCTCACTCTGGACAAGCCCATCAGTCTTGTGTGATGTTGTGTCAGTCTCAAATTGGAGGGGGGGGGTATCCCAGGAAACTGATGGATCTTCTGCTGCCCTCTGTGGACTGCAGCCCAGTGAATTGTTCAAAAAGTCAAATGGATTTGAGTACCTTGTTACCTCTGCTAGCTCAGCCCATCCTGGCCTCTTAAGTGATGGATGTACTCAGAGGCTGCTGACATGGATGGCAGAAGTGCTGAGTGCTCCACAGTCCCTGCAGCTTGGGAGTGGAAAACACACTCATTTTTGTACCCTTGTTATTCACATTGCAGTGGTGCTCAGCATTTCCGGGCAAGGATCAGTTTTTTAAGAGTCTTGAGTAAGGTGTCAGAGCACCAGCTTTGTTTTTTTGGGATAAGAAGACCCATAAACAGGATGGAACTGTGGATAGAGGAAAATAAGCTATCTGCCTGCATGTTCCCCTGGCCACAGCAGTCACTTAGGCTGTTTTGGCCCCTACGAACACCTTGAGCCATCTTTCTACCTACCAGGAGGGGCACTCCAGTCCCAGAGATCACCAGGAGTTTTGCTGCAGCCTGCTGATTTCTGAGCATGTTATGGGAGCTTGTTGCTACCCAGTCTCCATCAGAACAAGGTGGCCGAGGTTGGCTGCACAGCGGTTCTGTGGTGGCCTTGGTGTTCTTGGTGGTGTTCAGCACTGCTGAAAACTACAGTTCTTACCTGATTAGTGTCCTTCATTCAGAGCCATCCTGGCTCGCGTTGGCTCCTTTATTAACCTATTTCTTTTCTACTTGTAGGTTGATGCGCCTTGTAGAATAGAACGAGCAAGAGACCCCCTGCTTTGTGATTATGTTTTCTCCTGTGATGTATCTGAAGGTGTTGTCCCTGCCAAAGGGAAGCTGGTCTTGTGCATACGGTTTCAGCCTCAAATAGTAGGAGAGCACAGTACTGACTATTTCACTATCACATCTGCTGGATGCCACTTAGAGACTGTTCTGAAAGTGGCTGGCTCATGTAAAGGTACCAAAGCCTTTTCCATTTCTTCCTGTCAGCTTCTTACCACTGGAGGGAAAAGGTTAGTGCTTGGGGAAGGACTAGAAACTATCATAGCTTGCAGTCACAGACTAAACTCCTGCTGGGATCTTGGCTGTCCCTGGTGTACTGTTTGGTATTTAAACTTTCCTGACTGTTTTAAGTGAATGTCCAACCGTTTGCTAGGACTAGTGGGTTAGTGGGTTTGCTGAAGAGTTGAATCTTTTTGGGAATACCAGTTAAGTGCAGCAGTGTCTTGTGACATGTTGGAAGAAACAGTTATGACAAGTCCAGGATCTTGCATGTTGTGCTAGGTCCTTCCGTGTCCCTGCACCAGTATTCTGTGGACTTTGACTGGATCAATCTTGGCAAAAGTTCGACGCAGACACTGAAAATGAGCAACATGTCAGATGTCCCGGCCTATTATCAGTTTGATATTGATTGCAAAGGGAGCGTCTTCTCCTTGGATCGCCCCTGTGGGGTCTTGGAGGGCACAACAACACTAATGCTGAAGGTGATCTTTCGACCTACTCACACGATGAATTATCACCGCAGAGTCGTGTGCCTTGTCCACCACCAGGTATGGGAGGCAAAGGGTAGTTTCATTGCTGTGATACTTTAGAGGCATCTTCCAGTGTAATCCAACAGGACTGGCTTGTCTCACTTAGTAGTCCCAGCAAATCTCTTCCCACTGCATTTTCATTGATACCTATCATAGAATTGTTAAGATTGGAAAAGACCTCTAAGACCATTGAGTCCAACCATTAAACCAGTACTGCCAAGTCCACCCCTAACCATGTCTCCAAAGTGCCACATCTACATGTCTTTTAAATATCTCCAGGGATGATGATTTGACTGCATTCCTGGGCAGCCTAGGGTGACAACCATTTTGTTGAAGAAAATTTTCCCATTATCCAATCTAACCACTGCCCAAACACAACTTGAGGTCATTTTCTCTTGTCCTTTCACTTCTTACCTGGGAGAAGAGACCAGCCCCCACATGTCTATACACTCCTTTCAGGTAGTTGTAGAGAACAATAAAATTCCCCCTGAGCCTTTGTTTTTTCCAGGATAAACACCCCCAACTCCCTCTACCACCCCTCATAAGACTTGTGCTCCAGACCCCTCACCAACTTCATTGCCCTTGTCTGGACATGCTCCAGCCCCTCAATATTTTTCTTGTACTGAGGTGCCCAAAACTGAAGATAGTAGTCAAGGCACGGTCTCACCAGTGTTGAGTACAGGGGGACAATCACTGCCCTGGTCCTGCTGGCTGTATTATTTTTGATACAAGCCAGGATGCTATTGACCTTTTTGGCCACCCAGGCACATGCTGGCTCATGTGCAGCTATTGTCAGCCATCACTCACAGGTGCTTTTCTGGTGAGCTGCTTTCCAAACACTCTGCCCCAAGCTTATAATGCTGTCTGGGATTATTGTGACCCAAGTGCAGGACCTGGGCTCTTGTTGAGCAGAATCCCCATGGTGCAGGTTCCTATCAGTAATATGATGTGGATGGTCAGTAATGCCTGTGGATAGGGTGAGGTGCATCCTCTGTGGCTCTTGTCCATTTAGGTCTCTCTCCTTACTTTAGCTGCATAGCTGTGCACTGAGTGCCTTCGATTTTCACTCCAGTTTCAAGAAAGTTCTTGTCTCACATTGAGACACAAAGTAAGTGGCAGCCTAAAACTGCAGATGCTAAGCCTTTTCCAGGCATGGTTTTGGAAGTGAAATACTGGTATGGTGTAGCTCTCCAAGCAATCACAGGACAGTTTATTTCTTATTATCCTGTTTTGTGTTTTCCCAGGAACCCATGTATGTGGACTTTTTTGGTACCTGCCATTCAGACACAGCTAAGCCAACTACCCTTCAGGAAAGACACCTCTCCTGGTACCGAACCAACATGGTGAGGGGACTGACTTTCTACCCCCCTGATATCCTGAGTGTGATGCTGAAGGATGGGAAGTTGCAGATCGATGAAAAGGGAGCCCTCATGCTTCCCCCTGAGGTATGAGCTGCCCTCCCTGGAATCTAAGACACTTCCAGCTGTTCTCTATATATGCTGGGTGTCTCTTGTACAGAAGACAGATCTAGAAGGGCTTGCAGGTGCCAGATTTATTTCTTTAGTATTTCTGCTGTTGATGTTCCCAGCACACACCAAAACTATCTTTCTCAGCTGGCTTTTACCCTAGCTCAGCCACAGAGCTTCTTTCTGGCTTTGACTCAATCATAGGGTCATCTTTTGCTTCATCTTTCATTTCAGATTAAGGCTTATGAACAGAAGCCTCCTTGAAGCCTAGACTTTGAGCTGTCCTAGGAGCTCTTACTGAAGTGCCTCTCACATGCCCTCTTGTTTATGGAGGCAGTCAGTGCCTGGTGTCTCCCACAGGCACACTTTCCCTGCTCACACTGATATTTCTATCCCGTAGATTTCTGAGGACCAGCCACCCAAGGAATACTTTGAACCCAATGCCATGACTGAATATTTCTATGATGGTGTAAGCAGTGACTTGGCCTTGTTTCCTGCTCATGTTAGTGTCAGCCCCAGGGAGTATGATTTTGGATGGTGTGAGCCACCAGTCAAGGCAGAACCTCTTTCTCTCTGTGTGACCAACCACACTAAAGGAAGTATCATTGTTGTCTGGACTCCATGCCACGGTAGTGCCTTTCATGTGGACCCCGAAATCTGTGACATACCACCACTGAAGTCTTCAACCTTCTATGTCTTTTGCAAGCCCACTCAGGTCAACAGTCTTTATGCAGCGGAGCTGGAAGGTTTTGCTGTTTACAAGGTTAGTAGGAATTACTAAGACCAAACATGACCTAGGAAGCAACTGTTTGCAGAATAAAGTATTTTAGGGCAGTTAAAATTCAGTTTAAACCCTTAATTTTGAATTTGACAAACTAGCACCTCTATTAACTCTTCTGGCCATTGCTTTGATACACTGTTGGATTAAAGTTTTTCTTTCACCTGTGTCCTGCCAGAGAAATGACAGAAACAAATCACAGCTCATGCACTTGCACACTTGCTCTTACCCCTAGGGAAGATGAAGCATAGTACACCTCACTGAAAGAGGAATTACTATGAATTATTGCACTGTTAGTGTAGATGTGAGCCTGCACAAGAATGGTTGTTGTGGCCTGGGTGATGGGCAATAACTTGGCCTTTGTGTCTGGACCTCCACAAGTAAAGCTGCTGGGGGCACTGTCACTCTTCTCCCAAGTGACATAGGATTCACGTTATGTGAGTCTGCAGTTACAGGAGATTTAGCACCCAGAAACGTCCCGGTAAGTGAAACTTAGCATTTGCAAGCCTCTCTTTCTTTGTTTCTCATCTGGCATTGGTCAGTCCTTCTTCCCTGAAAATGTCAATTCCTTAGCCCCAGAGATGTCACTGAACAAACAGCTGCTTGAGATAGTGTGTGCACTTGGTCTCTTCCAACTCAGATTAATCTGTGATTCTGTGAAGGCACTTTACCACACTTCCTCCCTGTATACACTGTACTGTCCCTTGTCTGTCTGCAGGTGATGAGACACTACACCAACATTGAGAATGATGCCACCATCTGTCCATCGTGGTGCCTGACTGTGAGACTGAGAGCACACACGTACGAGGCAGAATGCGTGCACTTCCTTCCACAGTACATCCTGGATGTCCCCAAAGTGTGTAACTGATTGACCTTTGGATCTTTGCAGAGACACTTAGTGTTTGCCTCTGAATTCCTTGCTTTGTCTTCCATTGCTCTGAGATGTGTCTTTTGTGGTTTCTGATGGTTTGGAGGCTCCTGCTGTGGTACAAAAGTATTATGCTGTTTCTCCTGCATTAGCTTCCCAGCCTCCACCAAGTCAGCTGCACTGACCATCTCATTCACTCTGAGAGAAAAGCTGTTGGGATCACCTTCCTTTCTGTTTAGGTGAACATAGGCACTAACAAAGGTGTTCAGTCCCCTCACAGGAGCCTCAAAAACTCTGCATGCACTTGGGAAAACAGAATCCTCACTTACAAAAGAGAAGTGGTTGTAAGACAGAGGGGAAGGTTCTCTCTCTCTTCTTGCTGTTCCTGTAGCACAGTAAGGTATTTTTCCTGTGAGGAAAAGTGAGATCTGATCCTAAGAAGTAAGAATAGTCTTGAGAACCTCTTATAAAATCTCCTCAGCTAATCTAGGACATGCAGCCTTTATTTGATATGCATAAGTGAAGCAAATTCTAGCCTGCTGGAATTCTTCATCCAGGATGTCACTATCCGTGCAGAAACTGCAGGCACCATCAAGAAGCTTGCTTACTGGATGGGCGTAAAGCATGGCATGGTGGAAAATAGCTTCACCAGTCCCATGAGCCCATGAGGGCCACTGTGGGAAGGGAAAAGACCATAATTTGTGTACCCATGGGTGGTTTTATTTCTTTTCTTGAAAAGAAGCAGTTAGAAAGTTCTCCATAGACTCAGCTAATTAGAACCTGGAATTGAATATAGTGAAAACTTTTCTTTAAGCTGGTTTTTAAACCTAGTGAAAACAACCCTTCTTGCCTGTCTCCACCAGACTTTTCCTCCTGTGGTTCCTGACACTGACACCTACTGCAGCATGCTGTTGTCCAACACGAGCACCTCTTTAATAACCTTCATTGTGAACCAAACTGCCTGTCCCTCTGTTTTGGTCAAGCCCAGCTCAGGATACATCATTCCAGGAGGCCACCAGATTTTCTTTCTCTCCACTCACCCAGTTAACACAGTTTTGCAGAAGCATGTCCTGCCTCTGGAGCTGAACTCTTATCCTGCATACACCAAGGTAAGGAGAGGGAAGTGGAAGATGGTGAGCAAAGTTTTGTTCCCTTGTAGTCTTCAAAGTGACTTGCACTGTGATGCCTATTACGTCTCCCAATGGATAGTTTGGATTTTTTTCTTTGGAAGTAGGAATGAAAGAATATTTTCAACATTTAATATGGAGTCAACATTGCAGAAAGAAGGCCTTTGTGGTGCCAAACATCCTGTACGCCTTGTTCCTTGCATTTCCATCTCTTGGAATACTGTATTATGCTAAGGGCCCGACTTGACAGGACAGCCTAAAGTGCTTCCCTCTCCTTATTAAGATCCAGTTTGTTCTTGCTTCTCTTTTGGAAAGAGCAACATCTTTGCTACGTTTCTCCAGAGGTAGCGGAGACTTCTAGCTAATGTCTGCTACTTTTTCTCTTAATTTCACAGGAGATTGTTCTCCAGAGTTGTGGGCAGTCCCTTCTTTTGCTCTTAGAAGGTGATGGAAATCTCTACTTCAAGCCTCTCCAGATAGGGACCTCCTCTACACGAATGTACACCATTAAAAACTGCACAAGGCTACCCATGGTTTTCACATGGAAGATCCATCAGTCTGACAGTAAGATCCTGTCTGTCAGCCCCACTGCAGGGATCCTCCAGCCCTATGAAGCCATGGTAAGTTCAAGTTCTACCAAAGTTATAGTTTGCTCTCTACAATACAACCTCAGCCTGTCTGAATATCTAGATGTTCATTCCCAGAGTGAATCTTTGACACAGATGGAGGTGGTGTGTCAGTAGAGAACTAGGTTAGCTATAATGGAGAAAGGGACTGTGCATTAAATGTAATCCTTGAGGTATTTGGGTTTAGCTCTGGACAGGAGTTCCTGTGAGCACTCTTCCCTCTTGTGATTGCAGGCTCAGGCATGGACTTTTACTCCTGACAAGGAAATCAAGTATCTGATGCAAGCTATGGTGTGTGTGAAGTGGAAAAGCCCAGACCCTGTGTCTCCCAAAGATGTCCATTATGTCTTACGGGTCACTGGAGAAGGAGCCCTGGGCAAGATCAGGGTAAGGCACAGGGGTCCACTGAGTAGTAGAAGGGGGGACTAGGGTGGAATGGGGGTCTTAGACTTTGCCTTTTTGCACAAACTGTACTGGAGGCAGCCAATACGGATTTACAGCAAAATTCCCAGACACTATTTTCAGTGTAAGTGACAGTATTCATTCTAGTGGCCTAATGGCAACATGTTGTAAAAGTCCTGCTGGTTCAAATCTGACCTTAACAAATCCTTTCGGATTGCTCTGTTTCAGAATAAACAAAGCAAGCCATTTGGCTCCTTGGGAATCATGGTTCCCTCTTTCTGTCTGCTCTCCTCCATTTGTTTTGCCATTACTCTGATTTCTAAGTGTAGTGGACCTTTTGAAGTGGTGTAGCCAGTACACCTCCACCTGGGTTTCCTCCTGTTATCTGCAGGTCTGTGCAGACACTTTCATTTTTGGTCAGATTTCTTAATGAACCAGAGGTAAATAAAAAAATTCTTTGTAAGTCATTGCCCCATGTCAATCATTTTGATTGATGGGTGTTAATGTCTTCGAGGTACTTAGTAATTTTAAATGTATGTGAGTGCACAACTAGCCAAAAGAGAGGGGGACTCTTTAAGCAGTCATGAAAGGGCCAGCAAATATCAGCCTTGGCCTAAGTGCAGCTGGACAACTAGTGGTGTCAAAGCCCTGAATATGCTACATCCTACCCAGCAAGCAGCCTAAAAACCAGTAGGAGAAAGCATTTGGAGGAGGGACTGAGTCCCTTGCAGACCTGTTCCACATTTTATCATGCTCCAACTACCTGAAAGGAGTTTGTAGCAAAGTGAGTGTTGGTCTCTTCTCCTGAGTAATAAGCAATAAGGCAAGAGTAAATGACTTAAAATTGCACCAGGGGAGGTTTAGGTTGGATACTTGGAAAAATTTCTTCAGGAAAGGGATTGTCACTCATTGGAATGGGCTGCCCAATGAAGTGGTTGAGTCATCCTTCCTGGAAGTACTTAAAAAACATGTAGTTATGGTACTCAGGGACATGGTTTAGTGGTGGACTTGGCAGTGTGAGGTCAATGGTTGAACTCAATGATCTTAGAGATCTTTTCTAACCTTAACAGTTCTGTCTCCCAGGGCATGCCAGGTCCTACACAAAGCAGGCAGTTCTTTGCACTGCACTGCACATGCCAAGGGATCAGCATGTGGTGAGATAAGTGGTGGCTACAATCAACCACAATGCTTGACATGTTAAAGTGACCTCAGCATGGCGGGTTTATATTCCAGGCACAAAAGGAACATCTGAACCTTGGAAATGTTCTAGTTGGTGATCAAAAAAGCTGCAGCATTGTACTGCTAAATGATGGGATCTGTACTCTGAATTACATCCTCAGTGTGGAACAACTCATCACAGGGTCCCGTAACCGTGAGGAGGTCTGCAGCGATCCACTGGGTACTGTAAAGGAATTAGCATGGGACAGGACCTTAGTTTTCCCCTCTTTTCTCCAAAATCAATCTAGAATTAACTTGGAGGTTGGACTGCTTGCTGGCTGGCTTGCACTGATTCTCTCATACCTTAAGTTAAGTCTGTTCCTTTGCATAGGAGGTCACTTTTCTATCTCACTGGAAAAAGAATAATCCAGAGTCTGACAATTGAAGTTAGACCAATCTGGACCTTGAAATAAGATAAAACTTCCCACCAGAGAAGGAAGTTAAATAAAGGACCTTACCAGAAGAAATGTTGGAGCTCAGCTCTTAGATGCCTTTCTAGGGGACCTTCCTCTGGTTGGGAGGTTCCCTGTTCTTTGCTGGCCAGAGACAATCCGGCTACTCCCAATGAGCTGCCTACAGCTGTAGTCTGGGAATCTCAAATTCAGCACCTGAAGGAAATCCTAACAATTAGGCAAGGGGTGGCAGTAGCTAGAGTGCGGGAAGACTTAGTGATCTGTGTACCACAACATGTGTGGTGTAAGAAACAGTAATGCCAAGATCTCATACCACCTCTTGTATCCTACAGCTCTAGAGCTGGAACACTCCAAAGGAACAATCCCTGCAAGATCAAAAGCTTTTGTTCAAATAAAAGCAAGGCCAGCCCGTCGGCTGCATTACACCTGGTCAATCAAATATGCTATTTGCACATCCAGAGGTGAGATGGTTGTTTAGAGATGTTCAGAGATGGGGGGCAGGGTTTGTAAATGAAGAGGCTAGCAAGACAAGGAGTTTTCAGCTTGGAAGGTGAAAAATGTGATGTCACATGAATGATAGTGAGAAGACAAGATATAAATAACTGTTTATGATTTTTCAGTGTGAAAACAAGGGGCACTTCATAAAATGGTTAGGCTGTTGGCTTAAATAAAAAAGGTTTTTTTCACATAGTGCAAAACGAAATTGTGTAAATACACTGTTGAAAAGGATCCATTCATAGTCTTTTGGTGATGTCTGAATGCAGAAGTCAAGGTACAATTAGAGGTCACTGGTTTAGGGGTTTTGAGAAGCTGTCAAAGAAAAGACTATGTACAAGGCCTGTTCTTTCTTTGTTTTTGGTACGCCTCTTTCCCTTTTGCTGCACTCAAAATGATCCCTTAGTGGTGCATGACTACTTTTTGGTGTTTCTTTCTCTCCCAAGCTGCAGATCTTGCAAGCACAAAAAAGAAGCAGCAGCTCCTCTGCTGCATTGTAGCAACAGGCGTCTACCCAACTTTGCGCATCACAGATGCTTGTATAACGGGGATTGCCAGCAGTATCAGCAAGTTGCACCTCTGGAAGCTCTTCTCCTTGGACACACTGAATGAATTCTTGGAGCAAGACCCAACTCCTGGCGAGCTCACCTACAGTGTTCCCACAAGGCACAGGTGAGATGAGGAAATGGCTCAGAGGATCTTTGGGTCCCTTGCATGAGCCAGACAGAGATGCTGTGGCTTATTGGCATATGTTGTAGCTCCCTGCTGTTATTCCATCCTAACTGCTGCAGGCGGTCGCTCACCTCCACTTTTCTGTTTGAGCTCCCTTGAAAGGAGCCACAGAAACAGAATGATTTAATGGCAATAGACCTCCAAAAGTCTCTGGTGTATCCCCTTGCTCAAAGCAGGAACATATAGATCAGGTTGCCCAGGGCCTTATTCAGTTCAATGCTGAATATCTCTGAGGATGGAGAAACCACAGCTTGTCTGAGCTCCTGTTTAACCATTTCCATGGTAAAAACCTTTTTCTTAGTATCTCATCAGAATATCTTGTATTGCAACTTGTACAGTTGCCATTCCTGAGCCCTTGCTTAATAAGGCTGAACAAATCCAGGTCTCTCTGTCAATTCTTGTAATCATAGAATGGTTTGGATTGGAAGGGACCTTAAAGATTATCTAGTTTCAATCCTTCTGCTGTGGGCAGGGGTGCCTTCCACTAGACTGAGTTTCTCAGAGCCCCATCCAGCCTGGCCAATGTGCTCCAGCTCTCAGCCATTTTAGTGGCCCTTCACTGGGCCTGCTCCAGTATACCAGTGACTCCCTTATACTGGGGAGCTAAAGAGAGACTTCAGGCTAAGCAGGACTCTATTATGTCACTCACTCTCATTAGACGTACATAAAAGATTTTTAAAAGAAAATCAGAAGGTCTGCCTTATGCCCAGCATCATTTCCCTCAAAAGGGCCAAGAACATAAGGTCAGACAAGAATTATAAGGAAGACAGTCAGTGTAGAATGACCTTTCCCTTGTCATGCCCTGAGGACCCTTCTTCCTTTTTCACTTTAATATCTTCTTTCTCTCCTGCGACCAGCACATGCTTGATCCCTCCAGTGTATACCTCTCTCCTTTTGGATTTTGACTTTGGGTCTGCCCCGGTAGGCTCAGAGCCTACCATTGTGACACTTCTGCTGGAGAACAAGGGTGTGGTACCTGTGGACTGGTAAGCAGTGCTCACTGGAGCTCAGTCTTCTTTTTGAGGGTCTGGAAGTGCACAAAGGGCTGTGAGAAATTTGCAGATTAATAGGGTGGGTTTTGTAGGCACAGCAGCAGCTGAGGTCTCTTGGTGAGTCTGGGTGGTGAAGCAATCAGGGAGCTGCAGAACAGAACTGATGAAATGTGATGTGGCCACCAGCTGAGCTAAGCCCATTTGGATTGAATATACTGACCATAGCCCTGGGGAAGCTGCATATCCTTGTTGATGACCAGCTGATTGGTTCCCTAGGGCCTTCTTGTTTCCTTCTGATCAGAAGATGGATGTGGAGCACTGGGCAGAAGATGCTGACTTTACCCCCCAGGAGCTTCACCAGATGAGAATTCAGGATAACCAGCTCTTCAGTGTTTCCCCAAAGTCAGGAACACTTCTTCCAAGGCAGGAGAAATCTGTCCAGCTCTCACACAGGTGATGACAAGTATCTGTTCTTCAGAGCTTCAGGCTGTGTGCTAGAACAACACATGCCATCAAGTCCCCTGAGTTTCCATGCCAGGTTTTCCTTCCTTATCACATGTTCCTCAGCAGAGGCTGGGCAAGTAAAAAGTTCCTGAGCATGTCCAGTTTCTGGACCCCACCGAGCTTGTCTTCCTCAGGAGAATGTTTTAATGTCCTTTAACACTGCAGAGCAAAAGGCATTTAGTGGGACATGGTGGGGACACTAGTCTGCCTTGACCTGAGAGCTGAGGAGATGAACATGCTGCACTTCCCGTGCTTTTGATTATGTAGCAATATTCTTATCTTTGTCACCAGCTAGAGCTACTATCCCTTCTGTGCCTGTAGAAGGTATGAAGAAAGCTGAACGCTTCCCGTTTCAAAGCAGACCATGTCTGAGAAGTACTGGCATTCTGTTGGCCTAGAAACTTGCATCCCTAAATAGGTGTATGACTAAAATCAACATTGAATCACTCATTCCACCCAAACACAACTGGGTCCCGCCCCCCCCCCCCCTCCCCCCCGGGGCCCTTACGCAACAGTGACTCTTTAGCTGGGAAGTGAATTGTCTCTAATGTTCTGTGTGGCTCTATCATCCTGGGCACAACGTTGATTTCTACTGTTTTCCTCTCTCTCCTCTTTCACTGCTAGACATGATTTCATTGGCACTGATCGCCTCCCTGTCCTGCTGAAGATTTCCCATGGCCATGAGATTCTGGTAAGATAGCAGGTGTCCCTTCCATTTGCAGAATAACAGCAGGTAGGAACTGAATTAAGAGGTGTTTTCCCCAGAAGCTGTACAGTGTCGAGGGAGCTATGGCCTTCCCCTGGAATTTGCACTAACCAGGCAGTAACAGAGGGCCAAGCAGAGACATAAAAACGATGTTCTGACAAACTTGTGGTTCCAGCACAGAGTGATGTGGGCAGTGCATTGACAGAATGGCCCTTGGATGTTGCATCTGCTGGGTTCTTCAGCAAAAGGACTATTATTTATTTATTATTAACTTTTATATTTCATTAATGTTGTTGGTGCAGAATTGCTTCTTCATTCAAGACAGCTCCAAGTCCAAAACAGCCTTCCCAGATTTTACAGTCCCTGCATGTTTTCCACACTCTGGTGTAACTCACAGTCACGATTCCTGTGCATGTTTCCCCTTATTTCATCTGCCTCACCGTGAGTTGTTCCATGCAGTATCTGGAATTCAGATCTGCAGCCTATCCTGCTTCTCTCCTGTGCAGCTTTCCTGCATCTCTCCATGTCATCTACCCTCCATACTTTTTGACCCCTCCTGGAATGAGTTTTTCTCCAAATATACCACCTGTTGTTATGGTAGTTTGGGAATGTACAGGGTGGAAGAACACCTTCCAGCTCCGGGGTTACAGGGTCAACTCCTTCCCCAAGCCCACAAGATACTCCCTGGGTTCCTGGTTGGCTGCAGCCTTTGTCCACCCACTTATTTCTTCTACCAATGATAGAGGAGATTCTTACTCATTCTTCCTCCTTCTCTGCTTTCTAAAGCACCCCAGAGCTGATCTGTGGTGTGTTTTCCCTGAGCGTCTCCTCAGACTTGGAACTAATTTTTCTCTCTCCCCCTCTCTCAAACTGTCAGTTAGAGTCAAAGTCACCTTGTGCTCTGCCAGGCACCACTCATGCCCGGGTGAGCCTTCCTGTCTGTCTCTGAAGTTTCCTATCAGACCATTGTGTTCACACATCTCTTTTATTTTTCCTTTCTTTCAGGACTGTTGTCAGCTGAAAATCCAACCCTTTGACCAAGCTGTTCAAACAGTGGCTTAACTGTGCCTTCCCTCAAAGCCCTTGGACAGGCTCCCTGTGCTCTGCCTGCCTGGCACAGTCCTGAGATTGACTGTGAGCCTTTCACCAGTTGGGCAGTGAGGGAAGAGGCTTTGGAGCACCAGAGGCCTATAGGGCATACATTCTCTCTTGCCATATAGCCAGTGGCTTTGCTGGCTACCAGAGGTCACCAGCCTCCCTCATGCTGTCACTGCAGAAGGGGCTAGAAAAGCATGGGATGCCCTTGGGATGAAAAGATCCGTTGGTGCCTTGGAGCTCCAGCAATAGGAGTTGTAGAAGCCAGTCCAGAGACATGGAGCAGTGCAGGTGGTTGCAGCCTGCGGAGATGCAGTGCCACTACTGAACTGCTGATATTGGAAAGTAGGAGTGGGAGATACTTCTTCTGCGAAGAGGGCAGCTGAGGGACTGAACTCATTGTGCCTACTTTCCTTGTAGTCATGGCATGAAGTGCACAGAGTTTCCAGCTCCTGTGGCAGAAACTGCCCGAAGTGTGCTCACATTCCAGGGTTGAGCAAATCCTCACCTGTGATTTTGGTGAAATGTGCAGAACATATGTTAACCCTAAGGGAAGTAAATGCTGTAATGTCACACCAAAAGTTAAACTTTGGAAATTTCAGAAAGCAACAATAAACAGAGGAGAAGGCCATTGGGCTGGGGTATTGCTTGGTTACTCTGTCAAATTCCAAATTATTTGGCTTCAGAGCCATGTGGTTAGCCACCTGCAAGCCAATGCCCGTTTTTCCTTTGGGTTTAAATTCACTTCTGCGATGACTTTACATGCATGGATAGATTTTGACCTTCTGCTCCTCTGTTTCCCCAACAGAGCCTACTGCTCCTCTGTTTCCCCAACTTGATTTTCAGGAGGAGCTTCTCTGTTATTCCTTCCCTATTCAGTGGCCAATTTTTAGTCCTCTGATGATTTATAGGTACTCTGGAGGACCCAAACTGATTTCCCATTGGCAATTTCTTCTGGCTGTAGGAGGAGACATCTGTAGGACTTGTGTGTTACCCAATTCCTTGTGCAGCAGTGAAACAAAGCTTCCCACTGCCTAATGCTTTCACAGATTGTCCTTTGCCTCTTCACCTGTAAGACTGCTTCTTCTCAGAGCTCTGAAGTCGTTTGGCCAGGCAGAATTTGCAGTCCCCAACAGTTTTAGTAGGAAAAGCCCAGCCAGCTGCATGTGTCGCAGGCAGGCTGGTTCACAAAACTCCCTGGAGACAAGGGCAGGATCCCAAGGAGAATCCCTGAGCACGCAGGTTTTACAAACTGCAAATGTTTGCACTTCATAGCTGCTAGTTAGGTTTTGTGAGATGTTATCACCTGCAACATGTGTTCTCGTGGCAGCTCTCCTCCCTGGGGAATCTGGCATCCCCTGGCATCCCTCTTATGCTCTTAAGTCTTCACTGTGGGTTGAAGTCTATGCACTCTAGAATGAGAATTGATTGCAGCAGGTCTTCACTTTTCTCCATTTGCCTCTCTTTAACTGATAATCTTCTAAATGTCATATCCTGTGTCAAATGGAAACTGATGACAGTTTTTCCTGAGCAGTCCTGATCTGTTGGAATGCAAGGTGGCTTTTTGACTGAAGCTATATAAATGGGTATTTCACTCCCAAAGCTCAGGGAGGTTCCTATCCCTTTTTCCCTTGAAATTTGAAAACAAAGCTTTTGTTTTTCTCCTACTTTCACTTCATCTGGCAAGCTGTGGTTCTCAGGAGGCTGAATACTCATGTAGTGCTTTGAAAAGATCCCATGTGGGACCTTGCTAATGTTGTATTTCTAGTTCTTTCTCCCTCCTCATTTTGCTTATAGATCTGAACTGGAACGGGTTTTCTAAAAGGAGTTGTCATTCTCTGGTCTTTTTTTAAGCAGTTGATACATTATGTCCTGCAGGTGTCTATCTTTGCAAATACTCTCTCTGTCTTTTGCACACACATGTGAAAAATAGCCATGCTTCAGGCTTAACTTACTGTAAATTGCAGCAACTTGGCTTCCATTGGCCCATGCAGGGACGTTACTAGGTGACTGTTTTGCAGCCTCTACTCCAAAGCTGACAGTTCAGAGGTACTTTGGGGTAATCCTGCAGAAAACAGTGCATTGTCATTGCATCTTCAGCCTGATTGTGGTTTTCTCAAAATGCAGGAGCCTGTGTGAATGCAAAACCTTTTCTATGAAATAGCTCTGTAAATCTCTCCACTTTCTTGGAGTGCCTGGCGGCTGCTTTGCCAGCAGAATACTGTTGATCACCACTGGATCACTTAAAGTTCAGCTGGGATCTTCTTGCTTTTGGCCTTGGTTCTAGCTTTTGGACTGCTAGAACACATTCTTGGAGCACTCCAGAGGACATCCAGATGGTCCATTCCAAGAGGAGGCCATTACTTACCTAAATCCTGTCTTTCCAAAGTATTTGGCTGTGAGAGCTGCATACTCTCCTGTGTACAATCCAGAAACTTGCATTCATGGAGAATTTCCACCATACACTTGCACAGAGAAGCACTGATGCTGATGCCTGGCATAGCAGGGAGAAAAGTACAGTCTTTCTGATACAAGAAGAGAACCTTTCAGAGAAAATCTGCAGTAGGTTCTCCATCTCCTTAATTTTTTCTTAGGACACGCTATCCTGGTATTACCAATTTCAGTTTGTAACTGTGTGGCCTTCAGCTTGCAAAGTACTCCAGAGTCCTTGTGCAGTTGTTAGTGATGGGACCAAGGCCCTGTGAGAAAGTGACTGCATTTCTTTCCACTGTAGCTGACCTTCATCAGTATGACAGTGGAACGCGATCAGCGGTACATTCACTTTGCATCCACTAAGCACGTCTTCTCACCCACTGCTGTTGGAGACTCCCACCCCCCCACACAGGTGAGCATCTTGAAGCCAAACCCAGCAGCAAGTGTAGGGAAGGAGCTAGTACTACTGCATCCCGAGGACAGGCAGTGTCTGAGGAAATTCTCGGAAAATGGATTGGCCTCCATAGGAAAGCATCACAGGAGAACTTTGAGGATAGTTCTAGGCAGAGTTTGGAAATAGCTGCTGGGATGACAGCAGGGAAAGTACCTCTCACCATCTCCAGTTTGACAAGATTTGGTGTTCACTCTAATCAGAACATTTATGAGGCTTATTGGGCTCTTCACTTATTCTGTTGCATTGGATCTGAGTGAAAACTTGCCTGTCTGCTCCAAGTACTCTGGAAATAAATGCTAATTAGTTTTTTAGTAAATTAATTTTAGTTCCTTAAACACTTATTAAGCAAAAAGGCAGCTTTGATTCTGTTCTGCCTAATTTACTTGGGAAATAAATAAGTCTGAATTGAATTAAGAGCACTTTAATACAAGTGTTTTTGCATTTTAAGTAATCTGCTTTACAGTGATCCCTTTAGCTAATCTGTCTTAATTTTCCCCTAGTGTGAATTGGGAGGACACCATTTGGAGAGGCACTTTGGTTATCAATGTATATGTGTGGTGATGATAAACTTCAGCACAGCTGCCTATCAGAGCCTCAGTGTTAAATCCTGACACTATGAGGTCTCCTCATTCTTAGGAGATGAGCTGATTATTAAATATTAATGCTTATCAGTGTCCTCTGGGGAAGTGTTAACTGGTTTGACTTGTTTGTACCTGGTATAATCAGCACTGCTCTTTCTGACTCCCTTCAGATTTATAAACTCTGCAATGGTGGCTCCATGCCCGTGAAATTTGAGGTTCAGCTGGACAACATTGGGAAGATAAAGGAGAAGAATTTTCAGCATCCTGTGTTTGTCTGCCTAACTCCTAAAGGAGAAATCCCCCCTGGTGAAACAGGCCACATTGAATGGATCTTCTCACCACTGGAAGCTAAAGCATACATGGTAAGAGCCTCCTCATGACTGGAAGAAACAGATTCTGTTGCTGACGTAAAATTCTTTAGGTTTCTTACTTATGGTTGGTCCACATAATGCTACAGCTGAATTGAGCTCTATGCCTCCAGGAAGCAAAGAGTCTTGAGAGCAGATGAGTGGCTGCTCTGGTCTGTAAATGGAGCAGATAAATTTGTCTCATAAGTTTTTTCTTCCCAAGAAAAGATATCATCCACAACCAGAGTCATCTCATATATTTTTCAAGGATCAAACAGTAATTGGGGATATCAATAGTATCTGTTCAGATTTGTGGTTCATTGTTGGCCTCTAAAAATTCCCACCAAAGAGACTGAACTCAGTGTCTTCTATCATTGCTGTGTATGCTGCTGCAAACCTCTGAAAAACAGCCTTCCCAAAGACCTCTGTCCTGGCCTGCAGCAGGCAGGCAAGGCCAGAGCTGTAGCACTACTTGTTGCTTCAGTCTGTGGTGAATGCATTAATAAATAAATTTAATTTTAAAACTCCAACCTTTGCTCCAAGAGGGAGTCTCTGTCCATCTCATACTGTAACTGGCTAATTGACTACTTAACCAGCTTTTCTGGGCTAGCAGGAAAGGCCAAGGTCTGAAAGAGCTAAAGAGACTGGATTTGTTTTTATCCATGCCTGGAGTGTATTTAGACCAGTCCATAAGCAAGTATGCTAGCTTATTGCACATCTCTCCCAAATATGACTCTGGACTTAAACCTTTTATCTTGTCCGAGGTAGGTTGATGTTCTCATCCACATCCTGGACGGTGAGTCGACCCAGATTACTTTCCAGGGAGTAGGCTACAATCCAAATATTGTAGGAGAAGCTGTCACATCCAGCCAGATTCTTTCTTCTGCAGCCATTCCAGGTTCTGCCAAGCTAACTGTTCCTGGGCAGGTAAGTCAAAGTGTGGGATATGAGCAATATGGTCAGTCCAGAAATGTGTGAGAGAGATTGAAATTTACAAGTGACCCCATCTTGCAGTAGTCTGTGTTGCAGGAGAGTTCATTTGTTGTGAGATAGAACAAGATATTTCCCTTCCAGGAGGTGATCCAGAGCTTGACTCATGGAAGCTGAAAGGTGTCTTCCTTTCAGCTTGTCACTTCCATAGCCATTAGAAGAAAAATGGGTTTGGGTTTGTTTGTGTACTGAATTTTTTCTTAGAAGTTACCTCCCATCACAGCTGCCTTTCTTCTGTGAACCTACACCTTTTTCTTTGCTAAATCATTCTCAAAAAGACCATTATACTCCTGCCATACTCTGTCAGGTCTTGGCTGCCATCATTTCCCAGCCAAACTCAGGTGATTCATAACCTGAATGCTGACTGCAGGATGGTCATCTATTCAGGCACATGCAGAGGAATGCACTTGTTTGACCTGCTGCTGGCTCAGCAGGAGCTTGTCTGGTCTGGCTAGAGCTGACCTGCCAGCCTGGACAATCTGTTGTTAAACTCACCCACAGATCCAAGCACAGTGAATGAGCATTACACAGCAGCAGCAGAAGCTTTCTCCTGGCAGGTAAAGGATTCAACCTGTGTGACATTAGCATGCCTTCCTTGGAGCCAGCCACAGCTCCACAAGCTCTTTTGCTTCCAGCAGGGCCATTATATTCCTGAGAACAGCAAAGAGAAGATGATTGAAAACTGCCTGAGTCTGACAATGAAGATGGCATTCTGCAAGGCTCTGTTGTCGGAAATTAAGTTTCTTTCTCTAATGATTACTGGACTTAATTAGAGATTGCACTGTGCCTGGAGAATGGGACAAACTAGTAGCATACTAGTAGCAAGGTGTATTAGGGATCAATTTCCCAAAACTTACAGTCAGCTTGATAAGAATTTTGCACAAGCACACACCTCATGTTTCTCAGCTGAAGTAGGAAAAGGCCTGGACTGCAAGTGCTGCAGAGAGAATTCAGGATGTTATTGGTCCTCTGTGCTCCTGAGATCTTCTCCTGTCCAACACCAATGTTATTTCTTATTCATTGCCAACTCAATCCCACTGCATCACAGCTGACGTTTTGAGGTCACTGTAACCAGTGCAAAATTGAGAGAATTTTTATACTCCCTCAAGTTGTTATTGTAAAGATATCTGGTTAATATTGTTTGGAATTGCTGGACAACTTAGAGATGATTGTATGACTCCCCTTCCCCAATGCCTAGGTCCCATCTTCCTTCCCTGCTGTTCCCTCTGGTTTCTCCTTGCTTCCTGCAGGCAGCCACATTGTCCCATCACAGGATTTGCCTTGGAAATATTCCAGACTGCACCAAAGCTGGTCGACTTGTTTTTCTCAACAATATCTCGAAGACCAAGGCAGTGGTGTTTACCTGGCAGATAAGCTTCTATAAAGAAAAGGTGAATCCTCTTTGATCTACAGCCTTCCTGCCCATTTCTGTTGTGCCATGAAGGGACCTCACAGCTCCATTTTCAACAGGACACTCAATTCTAGGGAACTGGCTTTCTACTAGATGATGAAAGAAAAAGTGAAGGGAAGGGTTAGGACAGGGAACAACAGGAATTCAGAAGGGAAATCTGAAAACTTTGGTGAGGTTATATGGAGCTGGAACTACACAATGTGGTAAACCTCAGGACTCTGTCCAGCAGCAAAGGCCATGTTTATTCTTAGAATATATCAACTGCATCTGTCTCATGCCACATACCTCTGAGAAGGAGAGGTGTGTTCCCTGGAAAGAGAAAGCACACAGGAAGGTCCCAGCACAGTGAAATAGCTCCTCTGGCTTTTTTTCTGTTTTTTTTTTTTTGGTTTTTTTTTTTTTTTTTTTGTTTTTTTTTTGTTTTTTTTTTTTTTTTTTAATTTTGTTTTCCTCCCTCCCTGCCCCTACACCCAGGTGTTGGAGATTGCTCCAGAGTCAGGGGTTGCGCAGCCTGGAGAGAGTATCCCCTGCTTCATCACACTGCAACCTACAGGGAATCCCTCCTTCTGCAGAATAAATCTCGTGTGTGAGGTGAGACCCAAGAGGTACCTGTGTATTACCATGACTTGGGCATGTCATTGTGGTTCCCAAATGGCTGACCCCAGCTGTCAGCTGCCTGCTGCTTCCAGCTGAAGGAATCCTTCTTTGATATACACTTCTCATTCCTGAAGACACTTAGCTTCATCCTTCCCGATGCTTTAAGCATCTAGCTGTCTGTGTGGCTCACTAGATGAAGTATAATTGTGCAACGTATAGCTTTGTGAGGGGAACCCAGCTGCTAGAAGTGATGATTTGAGTGGGAATGGCTTTCACTGGATGCCAAAGACTTGATATCTATTAAAAACAAGTCTCTCTGCTTTAATATTATTGTGGGCACAGACCAATAGTAGTGTCCCCCTTGACTCTTTCCTGGTTTTCTTTGGCAAGAGAGTATATCTTCTCTGTCTGAGTCTTAAAATACCACTGTTTTTTCCTCTTCCTGTCACTGGAATACATGGGAGCTCCTGAAGGGGAGAAGCAGGCATGACTTGAGCCAGAGACTATTATTTGCAACTCTTTTCTAGCCCTGCTCCCTTCAGTTAGGGTTTGTTTTATAGGTGCACATCCAGGAGTCCCTGGCTCAGTATGAGAGGGACCTGCATGAGTGGGAAAAGGAGAAGGAACAGCAGGCTGTGGAATTCACCATCACAGAGAAGGATCTTGGGAGTAAGAAGAAGCCAACATCACCTTTAGTGGTAAGTGCTCTCAGAACCTTGCACCAGCTTAGATTGCCTCAAGAAACAGCAGCCAGTGTTGACAAGAAACATTCTTTAGGAAAACCTAGGCAAGTTGTTAAGAGGACATGAAGCTCTGCTCTGTCAAAGACCTCAAAGCTGATCTGTGGTTAGTGGAAAAAGAGATCTTGTTTTCTAGCCAAGAATCATCTTACAAACTCCGAAATTGCTAGTGACCATCCAAAATTTGGAAGTGCATGAGAAGCCTTTGGAAAAACAAAGCCAGTGACTCTGGAAACCAGTGGTTTGACTTTTAACCATGAATAAACACTGGAGAGAAATGTGTAGCTAGCAGTAAGAATGTGATCTGAGTGAAGAATGGAGGATGAGATCATTGATTCTCAGCTGGCACAAAGTTTAAAAAAAATCCTAAGGTCTTCTTCTGCTCCATGTCTTCCCCACATGCTAATTCTTCTTCCTTTTTTTTTATGTTTTTTTTTTTTTTAAATTTATTTTTATTTTATTTTATTTTATTTTATTTTATTTTATTTTATTTTATTTTATTTTATTTTATTTTATTTTATTTTATTTTATTTTATTTTATTTTATTTTATTTTATTTTATTTTATATTTCAGAGGTTATCAGGTTCTGCTGGAACAGAAAATCTTCCTGAATCCTCAGCTGTGATCAGGAAATACAAGGTAAGCCAGGCCTGTCTCACTCGTGGTAGAATCAAACTGACTGCTTTAGAAAAGAGGCAGATGCTGGATATCACAGTGTGGGAGTCTGGACAGAGCACAGCAGGATTTGTAGCTTCAAGGCTTTGGGAGACAGACTGTTTGGAGGAGCCAGAGGAATCAGACTGTCTGGCTGTGTTCTCTGGCCAGTAACTTTCCAGCTGAGGTGAATGGGAGCTGAAATTGGCATCAAATGTGCTCCCATGACTGGAGAAAGGGGGAAAGGTTTCTAATAAGCAGAAAAGATGCACACAGACAGGGCAATCGGTACCTGTACTGGTTTTATGCTGGGGTCACAATGGAATGTGTGCCACAGCAGAAGGCATCAGGACCCTGGCAGAACGTGGTGCAAACTTTGTCCTCATCTCAAGAAGAGCTGTGCTCTTCCTCAGGAGAAGCTGCAGGCAGGAACTGCTTTGGTTTAAATACACAGCTTTAAAGCTCAGTTTGCCTGGTTCATCAGTTTTCACTCAAGTGCACAACTGTATGCACTGCTGTAAGACAGCTTTCCCAGCAGTGGTGGGAAGGGGTGAAACAAGGTCCCAGTGAGTGCTCTGCAGAACTGCCGGGGCCCAAAGGAATAGTCAGCAGCACCTATAGCCATCAGCAGGATATGCTGTGGGAATGACAGGGATTAAAGCTAACCCAAGATGTGGAAAGATTTAGAGGAGCTGAGAGGAGGCTGGGCCTGAGAGGATTGAGGCAGCAAGGAGATGCAGCTTGTTATCTCAGGAATACCACCACAGTGAGGCTATAGCAGTGCTCCTGAGACCCCACTGAGTGTCTTTGCATGCCCTGCACTGTTCTGTGTGAAGGAATCAGCTCACGGCAACTCTAGGTTGGACTGTTTGCCTTGTGCTGTTTGTTGTGATCAGTGATGCAGGTCAAGGCATGGATGAGCATAAGGATGGCTGCAGAAAGGTAAAAACAGTTTCATTTAGTCCTCTAGGATTTTAATCTCCAGTGATAATTTGGAGCCTGCTGTGTCTGTGTAAGGAGCAGTGAAGGTCCCTAGCCTCATTCCCAGAGGGAGAACAGCCATGTCTCAAAGATTATTAAAGTCCTGTGATGCCTGAGGACTTCTCCAGATCTCAGTGGTGTCCTTCTGGCCCATGCATCCTGGCTACTGCTCGAAGAAACTTCCCCCAACCTGATTGCTGGTAATGCAACCCCAAGTTGGCCCATGTAGTGCGGCTAGAGTCAGTTCCTGGTTTCCCTTCAGATTTGGGGGAGGACAGTTTCCCCATGCGTTCCATCCATGTACATCACTTCTCCTGCAGCACTCCCGGTGTGCTTGCAAGAGCTTCCATGGTGATGGATTGGAGAACAACAGCCCCACGTATCTTAGGGAGACCCTGAAGCCCTGTTGACACCTGGGGCTGGCACACTGGGCAGTGAGAAGGGAACAGACCTGATTTCCACTATGTCTGCTCATGCCTGTTATCAGTACTGTGGTGCTAAGATAATTTTGACACCCAGGATCTGGTGGCTCTGGTTGCTGGGCTTTCAGTTCTTGTGCCTATGCTCAAACCTACACCAGCCGACTTGTGGCCAAAGGACCAACTATATGCCTGCCATTTCTTTCTTTCCAACAGACATTACCCCCTATTAAAAGCCACCCTACACCCAGTCAGCCACCTGGACACATTGAGAGGGGGCTGCTGTTGGACAAAGACACCAACCAGGTGCGGGTCAAACCAGAGCCTCCCACGCCCTTGCTCTTACACCTTGATGTGTCAGCCAGGTCCTATGCTATTGAGGAATTTCTCAGCAACTTCACCTTGGATTTTCCCAGATACTTCTTGTGCCGGTAAGAGACAGAGTTTTTTGGGTTGGTAGCTTCATCTGAGCCAGGGCTGCCCATGCTCTGATATGCACTGAACTTGGTGCTCTGCTCTCCTCCTCTCTAGTGCCTCAGAATTAGGTAAGAGGTTGTCTTGCTTTCCCCAGCATTAGCTGACATGACCTGTTTCTCCCCCCAGCTCAACCATCAGAGCTCAGTGTTCCTCTTTTATGACAGTGTCCCTGCTCCTGTCACAAATATGACGGCTCCCACCCCTGCCCTGCTTGCCTGCACTGCTTGCCTGACATGCTGCTGCAGTGCCAGGAGGGTGCTGGTCTTTGAGAGTTTGGTTCTGTAGTACTGCCATTGATGGAACAACTCCTCCTTTTCCAGCCCTTTCAGCTCCCAGCCCTCAGAGAGCAAATTTGTGGATGGAAATAGGCACGGAAACAGGACGGACATGGAGCCCAAATGGCTGTCCCTGGCTGCTGCCTCTAAAGAGGAGCTGGAGGTGGTGACTGACATACTCACAGGTGTCATCAGGTTCGTGTCCCTTCACCCTCACCTGGTTTGGAGCCCCTGTCCTCCAGAGAATGCATGCAGCATGGCCAGCCCTCTGCTAATCCTAGAGGAATCTGTCCACTCTTGTTGCCAGAATGGGGGATTCACCTGCCAAAGGCTGTCTTGGGGACTATGAGCTCAGATCCTGGAGTGGCAGCCAAGGCAGGGGCTTCTTCCCCAGCCAGGGGCTGAGCCCATCTTTTCAGAGTTCCCAGGAACCAGAGAACTCTACCTGCTGTGATCTTGGAAGCAGGCTGTGTTGGGGTGCACCTGTTCAGTTTGTGAGCTGTGCAAATGTAAAGAACCAGCACTGGGGAAACAGAGGTAGTTTCACTGGCTCAAGCCCTCTTGCTGCATCCTTTAGGCCCAGAAAGCAAGAAGGTACAGACTAAACACTGATATCAGTCAGTGGTTTCCTCTGATTTGTGGTGTCTTGTAATAATCCTCTGGGTCATACAGAGTGCTGATTTGCTGGAACTTATCCTTTGTCTTCCTCTTCCTAGAAGCCTCTTGGAGAACGGCCAGTTCCAGAAGTCAGTGAGAAAAATCCAAGATGAGCCTATTCCATATTTCTCCCAGTTCCAGTCTGCAAAATCAGCAGAGCTCCAGGACAGTAAAGAGGGCTCCACAATCCTCTCTAGAGTCTCTGCTTCAACAGATCTTGACTTTGAGAAGGATGGAATGAGGAAAAAAATGAGTCAGGAAACCTCTCCCAGTGATTTGCAGGAGTCTTGCGAGACTTTTCACCATAAGCAGTTGAGGAAAAAGGAGATAATAAATAGGTGAGGAAGAGGTCACACATAAAAGCCAAGAGCTGCACAGTCAAGAGAGCCATGGCAGTACACTGCCTGGCCAGAAATCCATTTCTCCTTCAGCCCTGCAGAATTTCTGCTGGTGTGTTCTGTGTTGTCTGGGTAGAAGTCGGTGCTAGCCTATCTAGTCAACCCCTCCCAAATGTGGTTTGTGGGGAGAGGTTTACTGTGTCTGGGGTTGAGCTATAGGCAGTGCCAGGATGCTGGCAGTGAATGAAATCAGCTTTGCTCTCAGGCTGTCCAGGCCCTATTAGACATTAGGGTGCAGTATGTGCTTATCTTACCTTTTATTTTCACTGCAGTTATTTCACCACCTTGCAATTGCTGTGGCTACTCCCTTGTACACTGCTATAAGCATTATTCACCAATAGCAGCTATAGCACAGCTTGGAGGAAGAAACCAGTAAAATATAGTCACCCAGCTCTGTCTAAGGTCAGAGCCTGACACCAGCTGGGGACAGTTCTGGGACAAGGGTCAGCAAGCCATTACTCAATTCTTTGGTTCATTGGTCTCAGTGTGTAGGAAACAGTGTGTGCTTCACTGCTGTGCCTGATGATTCCTGGCAGGAGTCACAGCAAACAGTCTGCATTATCTGCTTTCTGATAGTGGTCCTCTGCTGTACTTCTGTCTTTCTAGGCAGCCAGCTGTTGGGAACATTGTGGAGCTGGTGCTGGAAAACACACTGCAGAATATCCTGATCGAAGCCAGCCGTGGGGAGGTGGTGCTGACAGCCTGGCCCGGGGTCATTTCTTTACCCCCACAGCCCTCCCGAAGGTAGCAGAGTGTACCTGTGCTCTGGTGGGGGACGGGACCTGTCCTTAACATGTCAGGCTGAAGCACAACCCATTTTCTAGACCATGTGGGTTAGCTGAATCCCTGTCTATCAGTGCCAAGGCTGCCTGTGGCAAAACGAAGATACCACTCCCAAAGTCTCTGCACTCTCTTGGCTTGTCCTGAGTCACCGAGCAGAGGTGGTAACAGTACAGCCTTTCTGTGGGCCTGAGACCCTCATGCAGCTCTGGGGCAGGGTCCTATGGGTGAACAGCTGGCCTGAGGCACTGGAGAGCCTAGCACAAGGATGATCTTTTGGGAAAGGGGTCAAGGAGCAGGCAGCACAGCCTCTGACAGCAGAAAGGGAGCAAAGTTTTCATAGTCCACTGTGGTGTAATGTGGGATCTAGTTAGGTTGAGGGAATGGCCATTGGTGGGGAAAGTAGATTTGGACCTGAGTGAAAAACATAAGGGTTTGCCCTAGCTTGGGCAGAAGTGCAGAGGGATGGGATTGAGGGTTAATGGAAGAGGGTTCTTGGATGTAGATGTCATCTCCAGAGCTGCCATCTCTTCTTCAGAATCAGCAATCCGGCACCCCCGCCCTTCAGAGTGTAGCTGCTGGGTACTATACTGCTTAAGCTCTTCAAGCACATCAGCTCTCTCCATCCTTCATCCCTGTGATGTCCAGAGCCACTCGGACCCTCCCACACCATGACCTTAGCTCAACATGCTGTCTTTCTCTGAGGAGGTATATCCTGATTATGTTCTCAGCGCCAATTTGAGACAACTTCACAGCAGAGTTCATGAGATCTCTCCTTTCTGTGGCTGGCCACGTCATCGGAGAAGAACTCTATGCTACAGGGAGCACATGGACAGCCATTGTGACAATTCCCACTACCCTCAGTCTGTACCAGCTGAGAGGAGTGGAATCTCCTTTGAAATGTAGCTGAGGAACGACTGACATCTGGGCAACGAGGTGATGACATCAATAGGATGTAGGTACTGAATCCTCCTCCCCTCCTTTCTCTAGTGGTGGCTGCAGGTTCCCCTTACAGTGACCAGCCCAAGTGGGCAGCTGCAGCACCATCAACACACACAAGCAACCCAATAAAAGCAACTTCACCTTCAGACACTGGCACCATGTGTAACATACGTAATTCATGCATCTGGGTTTGTGAGCCCTGGACAATGTCTTCGCCTTCTAATTGCAAGGCTGTCACCTAGAGAAAGGGACCCTCTGAGCCTTGGCTTAGCCCGGGGGGTCTGTCAGGCAGCAAGAGGTGTCACTATGAAGGAGCCCGTTTGTCACAGCCGGGAGGTGGCAGTGTGAGTTGTGAGAAATCCCAGTGGCCAGCACAGAACAGGCTGGTGCTGGGTTCCAGCTGCTGCTCCCAGGCAGGAGCTGCAGGATGGCTGTGCCAGGCAGTAGGGCTGCGTTTACAGCGTCTCCTTTGTTCTGCCCTACTACTATGGACTCTGCAGCATGGGACTCATGCAGCCACCCACCTCTGGTGAGGATGCAGCTTTGGTTTCCCCCTCCAAACCCTCATGCCTTGTTTCCCAGTGCCAGGACCCAGTTAAGACCAGAGCTGCATCTTCTTCCCTCGCATCCTGAAAGAAGTCTGTGCAAAAGGTGCTGTGGAGGGCTTTTGCCTACTCAGCAGTGGGCAGTTGCCTGCTGTGCCTGGGGTACTGCGGCTCACCCAGCTTCACCCCAGAACTCCTCTCAGTGCAGGAGCCCTGCGTGCATAACCGTTACTGAGCCCCAGGGCCGAGCTGTTCCTGCTGTCAGAGATACAGTAGAGGCACTGCCAGCTTCTGAACTCAGCCTGAGTGCCTTGGGGCCTTCACATGGGTCCTGGATCCTTCTCATGAGAAGTGCAAGCCCTCTCCTTCCCAGTACTCTGTGAGCCAGGTCTCCTACATCACAGCAGTCTTTCAGTATTCCTCTGGGCTTTGGCTGGTGCTGAACAGGTAATGCAGAATCACTTCCTTCCTCCATAGCTCAAGGCAGCAGCAGGGCCTGGCTGTTCAGTCCACTTGGAGTGATTCTTCTTGATCCAGGCTCCTCGCTAGGATTTGCGCACTGCAGATGCTCTGTAGTCCTGCAACAAAGTTCCCAAATGGATAGCAAGGGCAGGGGCAGAAACCTCACTATTGCCCTAAAGCAGGTTAATCCAGCTACTCAAGGGAAGCGTGGAGCAGTGAAGGTACAGTCAGTCAGTTTGTCCACCCTCAGACCTGCTGTGTGATCTAATGCTCTTTAGGCTGCATCAATGCAGGTGCACCATTGTATCCAGTACCTGGAGGATTTAACATGGGAAATGCTGTGTGTTAGTCTGGTGTAACACCCAAAAACAAATGGAGAGAGCCCAAGTGCCATCAACTGTGCAGGGATTTTTTTTGCCATTGAAGCTCCCATTCTCCCCACTCTCCTGTGCTCCCAGCCTGGACCTGGAGAACACAGAACTCACACTGTACTTGGCTGTTGGAGCACTATCAGAGGGAAATTCACTTGCTTGATAAGCATTAGTCTAGTAGGAGAGATCTTGAAGATGATGCCTTAAACAACAGGTGAGTCAGGGAAACAGATTTGAGAGCTATTTACACCTGTGAGAGAAATTTTTCAGCTCTCAGCTCTTTTTAGGGACTGTGAGATGGTGGTGTGTCACCTCTGTTGTAGGTCTTCTCTGATGCCTGTCAACCAGAACCACTCTGAGTGCACTAAGCAAAGAGTAGCAGCTGTCACACACTTTTCTTCTTTTATACTCATCCTAAAATATAAATACACCAGGGCCAGCCTCTTTCCCAGGTTGGAGAAATTCCCAATTCCCCTTTTCAGACTGGGAACTAGACCCTGACCCTGGTTTTGGAAAACACTTTAATGTGTGACCAAGCCACGTCACTGTCCTGTTAGCAAAGAGAGACAGCAGCACTCCCAGATAGTGCTGGGGGTGAGTTCTGCATAGTGTGGAGCCTACAGTGTGGATGTTCTCACCCGGGGGCTTCTCTCTCACTTCGATCTTTAAGGCAATGGGGAGGGGAGGGCAGAGATATGCAGAGCTGGCAGGGAAGGACTCTCCCTCTGCAAGAGGTTTTGTTGGTACCCACTGCCAAGGGCAATGAACTTGTGGGACTATAGTAGGCCCAGACTTACAGCCCAGCTCAGCTCCCAAAAGAGGGGGGAAGTCCTGTTTCTGCTAATGACATTTGGGTCTCAGCCAGGAGGAAGTTTGAGCTTGTTGTACTGTCTCCCGGGGCTGGATTTGGCCCCTGCCCAACAGAGCTACATTTCAAATGAACATCTCTCCAACAGAAATATTGTAGGCACAGGTCCTGCTTCTTCCCACTGGTGTTTGGGCGGTGAAATTGGTGATGTTCCCACTGGACTGGGGTTGGTAGCCAGGCCAGGCTCCCTGCAGGTATGTGGCCAACACGCCAATGGCTGAGCCTGAGCTTGGCAGGTTAATGGGACTCCCCTTCTCCTTGTGTGAAATATCGGGAACACTTAGTCATCAGGCAGTTAATGCAACACACAACAGGCACTTTCTTCCTGGCTGTTACTGCTGGCTCCCAGGGAGAGGTGAAATGGCCTTGGGGCAGGTGGGCAACAGAAGCTATCCTGAATCCCATTAAAACATTTAACACCTGCTGAATCGTGCCATTGTGTGGGAGATAAAGGGAAGGGAACAAAGCTGCTCTTGGGCTTCCCTGACAGGGTGTCTGCTAGGCTTTGCTGTCCAATTGCAGCTGGGGAGCCTGAATCTCCTGCGAAGCCCCACTTGGCAGGTCTCTATCTCAGTGTGGGGAAGGCAGCAGTGCTGGGGGACAAGGAATCAACTATTCTCTGGTTGGAATCAGCCTCTTCTCCCTCTGTACAGTGTATGAGGTAGGAACCTGGAAAAGTCTTGTCCTGACCAGCTTGCAGTGTGAAGAGCAAAATCATGAGGGTGATCCTTCCAAAACCCTCGGCAGAGCTGGACAGATCCTTCACCCTTGGCTTCCCGTCTCTGAAATACTGGGCTTTGCTGTCTCAGCTGTGTCACTTTGGTGTTTGGGAGTGGGGACCATGCTCAGGCCAGGCCAGGGCACCATGCTGGCTCCTGATGGACAAAAGAGGTGCTCTAATGTGAGCTAGTCAGTCCTCATGGGACAGTGAGGCAGCACAAGCCCTTGGCAGCTGCAAGAGGAGGCTGAGGCTGCCTAGTCAAGGCCAGCCCTACTGAGAGCTTGGTCCCGCTCTTGCTGCCCACCTGCCTGACAGGGAAGGGTGCAAGCTGGTAGATGCTGCCCCAGAAATGCCAGAACAGGTGGAAGACGTTCCCCGGGGTAGCAGTGCAGGTCACTCTGCAAGCTCAAGGGACCTGCTTTTCTCCTTTTTTCTGTAAAGCTGCAAGGACAGTATTTGCTGCTATTTGGCAAATGGTGGGGGCCTGCCCTTGCAGGAGAGAGGCTGGGGTGAAAGAGCTTTTCTGACACAGCATATAGGCTTGGAGATGTCTGCTGGCATTACAGCAGCACCTGTGGTATTTGGGTTTTTTTGCCACATCTCCAGAAAGAAGAGCCAATCAGCCGATGCCAGGAACTGCAGTGCTGCTATGCTGGTGTGTGCTGGGGCAGGGAGGGGCGGGAGTCCTGTCCAGCACATTTCCCATACTAGGAAAGGAGAAATATGTAAGTCCAAGCATCACAGCCTGTACAGCATCAAAAGGAGGGGGAACGTCACACTTCTTCACTGCACCACAACCCAGAGTATTGGTGGTATTGCATTTCCTTTGCTGCCAAAACTACTGAAAAAGGACCCGGATGAGCAAGGGCAGCAGGTTGGCATCACTCCAGCTCTTCCCAGTGCCAGGCCTGGGGAACCCCAGCCTGCAGAAGGAGCAGCAGACAGGAGGGATGGAGCCTGCCTTTCAAAATCCTGAGTGTGAGAGGGTCAAATCTCCAAGGAAGAATTGGGAAGCAGTGGCGGCCAAGGATCTGCCACTATCCTCTTACATTCGGGAATCCATTTACTGCAACCTGCAAGTACACTCCAGCTCTGGAGGGAGCAATGGTGATGGTTTCTAAAGCACACCCAGGACCAGGATTCCTGCAGGTGTACACTGTGGGGGTTAAAGCAGTGTTACCCCCTTCCCCACCCGCAAACACACCCACCTGCACAAACAAACAGGCCACTGCACTCACACAAAGGAGCTTCTCCTGCCACCGCTGCTGCATTTCATGCTCTGTTATCCAAGGAGCTGTGGGTGCCAGAATAACTGGGGGAGAGAGCCCAGCTCCTGCTGACTCTGGCTGAGATCAGCTCAGGGCTGAGCAGTGTGGCTGGGCATTGTAGGAGTGTGTCTAAACTTCTCCTGGTTTCTGTGAGCTCTGCACACTGCTCCCAGAGCCAGCACAGGGGTGTCTGCATGTTACCCTGCTGGGCAGTGACACAGTTGGGACACAGGAGTGCTGTGACTCTGGGATGCAGTGACCCACGGGGAAGCATGTGCACATGGAGTGAAACACATCCTGTTCTTGCTGCTGCATTAGGACAGCTGGCTCCTGGCCTGTGTGGCCATGCAGGGAACGAGAGTGCTCCCGAAGTTTTGTTGAGCTCTGCTTTGCTGCCTAGCTCAGAAGTCTGTGGACTGCTCTAAATGAAGTGTGATCATTGTCCTGGTGTGCCATGGGGATTTTCAGCATGAGTAGGGGGATTGGGCTGAGAACAAGGAAAACTTTTCTATCACTGGCACTCAGACTGCTTGGGGTAGGCACTAGATTTGCTTTTGTGCCCTGAGACTTCACAACTCCCTGACCTTTCAGCAGCCCAAGACACTGCAAAAGAGCCATCCTAGAGCTGCCCAGGTAGGGTATCCTCACACCTGCTTCCCCTGGCTCCTCGCTCTCCTCTCATCTCTGCTGCAAAGTGAGCCAGGCAGGTGGGTGGAAAAGTGACAGCTGGTGTTGTTCCAGTGCAGGTTAATGAATGTCTCCTCCTCTCCCCCCCACCTCCTCCTCCCCACCACCCCAGCACCCAGGCTCCTGGCTCCTATCAGCCCATCAGGCTCCCATTAACAAAGGCAGCCCTGGAGAGTTTGCATAGAGACCTGCTCTGCCTCTAATCTAGGTGGGCTAATCGCCTCCCTTGCCCAGCCTGCCTTCCCTGGGTCAATATTTGCTCTGAGCAAACACAGAGCTGTGACAGGTGTGCTGGGGAGAAGGCTCGCCGCCGCCAGCCCAGCCCTCTTGCCTGTCTCTGCTCAGTCACATCTCTCCGGCCCCCCGATCACCGGCCAGCCAGCGCTATTTTTATCGGGACTATAAAAGCCCCATCCAGCCAGCGTCACCCTCATTTTCTGCTTGTGAGCCAGCAGGGGAAGGCGAAGCCGCTCACCTGACAGCTGCCAGCGTGTCACCGGAGCCAGGTGAGCTGCTATAGCCAAGCACACCTTGGCCAGGGTCCTGCCTGCCTGGCTGGTAACAGGGAACTGGGCATAGAGAACATCCTGGGGGCTTTCCCGGGACAAGTACTGGGAGTCTAGTCACAGACCTGAACTCCTGAGAAGGAAGGGGATGGGCTCAGGGGACACCATCCAGCCTGTCCCCTTTCCTTAACTCTTCTCGTTCACCTGTATTTTCCAATCCTTTCTGTTCCGCTTCCCTCCTCCATTTACTTTTTTCCTTTCTTCCTTTCCTTCCTTTCTTCCCTGTTCTCCACCTTGGCATGCCAGTTAAACCACCCCGCTCTGTTTGGCTTTCCCAGGCAGCAGGTGTCAAGCATCCACTTTCCGGACTTTACCCCCAGAGGAGCTGGTCTGGAGCAGCGTGTGCAGCAAGGACAGCGTCTCCCAGCCTGGAAGGACCCAGCTCGGGAGGAAGGGTGTGGAAGGGGCTGCTGACAGCCCAAGGCAGAGCACCCCTCCAGCCTACACTATCCAAAGTCGGAGCATCTCTGCACTTGCCTGGCGTCGAGCCCCACGTGCAATACCTGACCTGAACGTTTTGTTCGTTCGGCTCGCGTTAGGCAGGTCCAGCCCATCTGCGAGCGCATGGCGGGCGCTGAAAGCCGGCACCGCCACACTCCTCTGCAGCGCGGCCGTGCCCTGCAGCCCGCGGAGGGAACGCACGCCTGCTTGCAAGTCCTGCGTGCCAGGGTGAACTCCAGTCTGTGTGCGGAGCACAGCACGCGAGGGACACGCACAACACGCAATCTCACCCAAACACATGCCGCAGTGAACACACAGATGACGCAATACACACACAGCATGAATGAACACTGTGGGACTTCCACATGGCACTGTGGGACATGGGGCCCAGGTGGCAGTGGTACACATGGCAGTTCTGGCACTCAGCTTTGCAGGCTGTGACGTGCAGGACCCATGTCCATGTGCCCATGGCACGGCAAGGACATGTAACACACTAGGCACACGTGTCCTGCCTGTGTGGCTGATGGCTGCTTGTAGCAGCCTGTTGGGGAAGGGCAGCCTGGCTCTGGCAGCACTGCTGAGCCGTGGCAGGCACAGAGAGCCCTGGCACGGTGCTGGCCCAGGGTGGAGTTTGGCAGGCTCTGCCAAGCACCCAGGTAGGTCTCAATGGTCCGCTGGCACCAAGGGAGCTTTAACTGCTGACAGTGATGCAGCGGGGAGGGAGGGCAGAGGCAGGCAGCAAGGAGCAGGGCAGAGGATGGGGGTGTCACATCCTTCCTCACACCCCTCTGCCTTGATTCACTCCCAGGACCTGCACTTCCCAGCCCTTCCAGGGACTGTCTGACTGTCCAAGTCAGGTGTTTAGGTGTTGTGCGCCCTAAGCCTGCAGGCCGGGTGCCAGCTCCTGCTGGTGGCAATCCCTCTGCCTATGCCTGCCGTGGAAGGGTATGGGGGATAGTGCTGGCAAGCCTGTGGGTCTCTTCCAGGGCAGTCCTGCTCACTGCCAGCCCTGCTCTCCAAGAACAAGTGCTTGACCTGGACTCCTGTCCCAGTCCATGTCCTGGTTCCATCCCTCTTCCCCAGGAGCCAGAGCAGACATTCAGAGCCTGGGGCTGCTCCCAGCACCATGAAGGTTGCAGGGAGTCATGGAGAGCTAGGAGGTGGAACAGCAGGGAACATGCTTTCTTCCCACCTCAGTGTATTGCTTGGGAATGGAAAGATCCCTCGCCTCCCTACTGTCTATGCCTGCCTTTGCCTACGATTTCTCTGTCAGCCCTGAGCTGCTTCTGCCGTGCCCTCAGACATAGACACTTCTGTATCACAGGATCCTGTTCTGGTCCTGCCATGCTCAGGGATGCTCTGACTTTACAGGCGGATCCTGAGCCCATCTGCAACATCTCTACAAACACCAAAACGACTCAGCCCATCCAGCCAGTGTGGATGGAGGTTGGAGGTGAAGGAGCTCAGGGAGTGTGCTAAGGGACAGGATTATTCCTGTTGCTTTCCCTCATCCCAATGCAGCTATGCAAAGGACAAAGCTCAGCAGCCTTGGTCCAGGAGCAAGAGAGTCCTGTTCCCTCCCTGGGGTGCCCCTGAAATGAGGTGCCTCCTAGGCTTCCTTTTTGAGCAGATGCTTTGGGAAGTTTCCAACAGGTGTTGTAGGTAGGGGCCAAAATCAAAGAGCATCTCCAGGGTTGCCATGCTCCCTGCATCCCTTCAGAGCTAAGCATGCACCCTAGCCTGGGAACAGCCCCCAGACAGTGCAGTGATTGGCCATCATTGTGGTCATGGGCCCCTTGGGGCTGTGTCTCCAGGCTCTGTGTCTCCTGTTACCAATCCTGGCAAAGTTGAAAAGCTGAGAAAGCACAACACATCCCCCGATATGCACAACCCTCTGCAGCTGCCCTACTCAGGTTGGGATCAAACAGAACATGATTAATAACTCTGAGCAAAGCCAGACCCTGCTGTCCATGTGCTCCAGTCCCTGCACGTGTGTCCCTGTGGGGGCAGAGCCTGGTGGAGATGGTATCTGGCAGAGCAAGGCTGTGGAAATGCGGCCATGCCGCCTCTGCTTTCCAGTGGCTGCTCCAGCACCTCTGGGCTGCATTATGTCCTAGTTTCATTGCCCCCCTGCCACCTTTCCAACCTACTCTCGCTGCCCCAGCTCTGCCAGTCCAGGGGCACTGGGAAGCAGTGAAACCGTTCAAAGGTGGGATGGCCCCGGGAGGTCACATTGCCCTGAAGGCTGTGTTACCTGGGATTACTCTCTAGCAGGATAAGCACCCAAGTGTGAGCTTCTCCTCATGATAGGCACAGCCGGAGGCATTAAACACCCACTTCTACATGTCAGAGCCAGTGCTGCTACTAAGGGCTGCACCAGGCTGGCATGGGATGAGGCACAGTGGCATACTGGCGTCTGTGCTGGGTGGTGCTGTTCCCCAAACCAGGCTCTGCATGGCCAGTAGCACAGCTTTGGGGACCTTGGGACCTGGGCTGGGGATTTTGTGGCACAGTTCTGCACCAGGAGGATTTGCATGGAGAGGGCAGGGCACAGGAGGAGCACAAGTGCCCAGGTTTGGATTTGCACATAGGTGTAGTTTCACACAGGTTTATATGTGCATGCATGCCTGTATATTTGCATAGGTGTTTCAATGTGTGTGCTCTCCCCGGCAGGCAGAGCAGAGCTGGTGCATCCCTGTCCCGTGTGTGCGCGTGTGTGTGTTCCCCTGCTGAGCTGAACGGGTGGTGCTGGCCGTGCCTCTGCAGTGCTTGCTGCTCTGTTTCCTCGTGTGTGTGTGAAGGTGTGGGTGTGAGCAGAGGTGTGCACTGCTGCTGGCAGCCTCTGGGCTGCTCATGTCCTGCCCAGCCCGGATGGGGTGTGCCATCCTGGGGCAGACACTGCTTTACTTTAGGATGTGGGAGAGGCAGCTGGTTGTCCTCAGCATGCCAGTGTCCTGGAAGGGACCAGCCCACAGGGCTGTGTGGGCACCTCAGAGGCTGAGAACCAGGGTGGTGTGAACATCCCCAGACCTCAACTGGTCCCACTCAGTCTGTTTGGCACGCCTCTGCTGTTCTTGAAAGAGGTGCCCAGGCAGAGCAGGAGCTCTCTGCCCCTGAAAGTCAGTCCGTCCCAGCACCACTGTGAGTACCCAGACAGTTTGCACAAGGAGACAGGCTGCTTGTGTCCCTGGGGATGAGCTAATGTTGGAGGCCAGGGTGCTGCTCCAACCTGCTCCTGGCATGGGCAGACCTGGGGCAGGGAGTATGGGGACTGTCCTCGCTCTGTGCTGGGGTCCTGCACTCCCCTTGCCTGGCTGTAGCTTCAGATTCCATCACCAGGAAATGAGTCCATCCCACACATCACCCCCAGCTAAAGACAACAAGAAGAGGCAGACTTCAGTCTGCCTGGGCTCTGGGACAAGTTTATCACCCTCTGTCAGACAGGGTGGAGGGGAGAGGTGGGTCCCAGGCATGGATCTGCATTCTGCTGTGGTGAAACTGTAGGCAGTTCTGCACACTCCAACCCATTCCTGGCTGTGGGGAGTATCAGGGATAGCATAGGTATAGCATGGCATCCTCCCCCCTGCACACACAGACCACTGGGGTGAGAGGGCAGTTTTACAATTGCCCCCAAAAAATGTCTTTGAACCCCCACAAGAGAAAGGGATAAGGGAGAGCTCTGATGAAGGATTCAAGATGCTGGGGGAAAAAAACCCAGAGCTTATACTAGTCCTGCATCTTGGAGCATATCAGCCCCATCCTCCCAAGGGGCCTCCAGGGAAGGGGTGAGCGATGGGGCTCTACTCTTCCCAGCCAGTGGCTCTGGGAAGTGCGTGGGCAGCTTGCCCAGGGGATGGACACTGGGCAGGTTACCAGGGCTGCTGCTTCTGGCCCAGCTATTGCCGGCTTCGGGAGCCCTGAGGCAGGATGTTCTGTTCTTGTGGCAGCGCCTGGCTCAGCCCCCGCCTGTGCTGATCCTCAGAGCTGCTGGAAGAAGGGACCTGCCACTGCCAACCTTTTCATCTGCCTCCTGCATCAGCATCACCCAGGTTTGGGGTGCCTGCCACTACAGATATGGCCAACAGGGCAGTGGAGGAGCATTGGGGTGAAGTAGGACCTTGGCCAGGTGCCAGCTGAGCTGGTATCCCCTGGCTTGAGGCTGCCAGGGCCTGCCAGCCTTAATCTTGCACTCTGCACCTCCATGTCAACAGCCTAGTTGTTATAGGTAAGGCTGGTGTCTGGGAAGCTGGGCTCATCCCTTGATATCCCTCCAAATATGATACAATGTACTGAAGGAGATGCATCAGCAGCTGCATCCAGGCCAGGCTGGGTGTGGGTTGGGGCATGCTCCCCTGTCTCCATCACTTCACCCCTGGGACTGGTCTGCACTGGGAACTCTGTTAGGACCAGCAAGCTTCCCGAGGACACTGAAGCTATTGGGTGCCCTGGAGGTGCCAGGCTGAGGTCACCTGTGGCTGGCACTAGTGGTCTCCCTTTCAGGTCAGGATCTGGACCAGAGGACCAGATACTGGCTCCTCTGCCCCAGGGCCTGGCATCCCCAAGTGGGTAGGGTGTGACAGATGTGACACCTCAGACTGAAAGGGACATGCTACTCAGGGTTGCCTTTTGGAGCAGTCTGGCTTGGTTTTGTGCTGCTGTCAGTTCCCTACCAGGGCTGGGCCAACCTGGGGAAGCAGCCTTTGCCACCTGCTCACACCCAGGCTGTAATCCACAGGCAGGAGGTAAGCAGCTGGTGGAGCCTCCCTGACCTTCAGGTGGGATTAGTCCCCATGGGAACAGTGGGGAGCAGGCAGGTGAGGCCACAGCTCCCCTGGCAGTTCGTGGGGACTGAGCAAGGCTGGCAGAGTTGGGGGCTGAGCACATCCCCATGCTGGGGGACAGCCAGCGTCAGATCATGAATGGGTGACACAGGGTAAGCCTGTGTCCCTGGGTGTATCCTTTTCTTGTTGGGTTGTTGCAGGTGCAACTCCAGAGCTGTGGGTGCCACAGGGCAGAGTGGGCAGCCACAAGGAGGGGGTGAGCAGCGTGCCTGGGGTGCCCATGGTGCCAGTGGAGGCAGCAGGTGGGCAGGTCTGAAGAGCAGGTTCTTGTGGGGGTACTGGTGGCTGGCTGAGGTACTTGTGGAAATCTGAGGCTGGGGTGAGGGCTACTGCATGGAGAACCCTCTCAGCCAGCTGTTTGCAAGACCCAGCTGTGAGTAAGAATGCGTGGGTACCCCTTGCATTGTGTCCCACTAGCTGTAACGTCCACTGCATCCCTGCCCTTCCCTAGCTATTGGTGACAGTGCCTTGAGACCAATCAACATCTTGGTCCCCGGTGGGCTTCTCTCCCACTCACCCTTTGGACTCATCCTGCCCTGGGGGCAGCAGGAGCTGCATCTGGTATGTGGCAAGTCCAGCCTTGGGGGAATTGGAGTGCCTGGAACATCTCTCAGCATGGAACAGCTGGCAGCCCACGGTGTGCGTGTCCGCCTGCGTGGGAGCTAATCCCAGCAACATCTGCCAGGCTCTCTGCAATCCCAGGAGCTCCTGGCTGCAGGGGTGGGATGGCTGGGTGGTGCACAGGGGACACGTGTGTGTGGGGCAGCTGGCATGTGCCAGGGCTCCTTGTGCAAGGCAGTGCCTGCGTGAGGAGGCTTCTGTGGCAGATGTGTGCCTGAACACACATGGCTCATGTGGCCAGCAAAGCTTCTGGAGGGGATAAGTGGCACTGGGGATCCCAGCAACCCTCTTGACTCTGGGATCCAGGGATCCAGCAGGTGGAAGAAGGGGTTTTGGCTGGGATTAGCCAATCCTGGTGTGGCCATGTTCAGAGCAGCCCTGAAGCACAGGTAAGAGAGAAAGAGGGTGTTCGCATCCTTGTCAAGGAGGATGATTTCCCACAGAAATGAGGCTGGGGGAGAAAGGGGAGGAAAAAGGGAACAGTAGGGTTGTGTGGGTGCAATGACACACCACCCCTGATCTAATTAGCCAGACCCTGCAAATAAAAGCCACCTGTTTTGGCCCTGACAGCAGGAAGCCATCCCCAGAACAAACAGAGCACCAGGCAACTGGGAGAAAGACAAACAGGGGCCGGCACCAGCTCCATCTGCTCCTGTTCCGCCCAGCCCCCAGACCTCCAGCCCCCTGGAATGGTGGTCCTGGGGAGAGAGGAGCTAGAGGTCCTTGCAGGGTGTGACCAGGGCTCAGCCCATGGTGTCAGCCAGATGGACTGCACACAGCTGTGCTGCCTCGGTCACCTAGCCCAGATATTCATAACATCAATGGGTGCAATTGTGTATTGCCACAGACATGGGATCAGCATCAGGATTCCTGGGCAGCACCTGCCTCACCTCTCTTGTCTGCTTGGCTCCCCCAGCTGTGCACTGTCCTGGGAGCAGTGTCTGCACAAGGCACGGGGTACAGCCCCATGGTTGGCATGGTCTGGGCTTGGCACGGAGCACTGGAGTGACCTTGGGCTCCCACCGTACCCCCAGGCTGCCGGCTGCTGAACTGTGCCCAGTGGCACTGAGAAACATGATCTGTTTTGTTAGTGCAGGGAACAAGCTGAGCCGGGAGCTACGAGGGGCCCTTATTAAATTAGCCTATGCAGGAGGCCCTGGGCGAGTGCTAACCAGCTCCCACAGCCAGTATTAGCAGCTGCCCTTGAGCAGAGTCGCTGCCTGCCCCCGCACCAGCCTCCCTCTGCCCCTGTTCCCAGCCGGGCAGGTGTGGCTGGGGGTTTGGGTGACCTAGCCAGGGGAATGCTGCCTGGTGACAGAGATTACCTGGAAATGGCACACCACCAGTGCCCCATAGATCCTGTAGCACACCACACAGTGCTCCACACACTCCACATACACATCCTGTAACAGCTCGCAGCATCCTACCTATTCTGTGGTGCCTCAAGCAGTGGGGCTCTGTAACACACTCCACAGTGCCCTGGGGTGTAATACATCCCATGGAGTCCCCAGCTGCCCTCAAGCCTCAAGCACCCCAAACTAACCAGTGCCCCACACCTCTGTTCACACAGCCCAGGCAAGGGGTGGCAGCACCACGCGGGACCTTGCAGTACACTAGCTCTACATCTTGTCTCACCTTTGTCAAGGTGATGGCTTCCCTAAACGCTACCCAGACCTGTCTCCCAGCATTTTGAGAGATGTCCCCAGGCCACCAGGCTGAAGCAGGGTGCTCTTCCTTCTCCAGGGAGCATCCCTAATCTTCTCTCCACCTTCTGCTTCCCCAGACAGCGTCAGGAGGGTCTGCCCAGCCCTGCTAGGAACACTTCAGGCAACACAAGCTGAGGGTCGCCCCCCCAGCGCCCGTCCCCGGCCAAGGGCCACTAATGTCCCTGGGCTGGAGCCTGCTCCAACCGCTGCCAGGCTGCACCCTCTGCTGGGGCCCGCAGGCATCGGCGCGGACTCGCACCGAGCCTCAGAGCCGTCGAGCAGTGCGGAGACACGAAGAGGTCCCCGTAGTCCTGTCCCCAGCCCGTCCTTGCTGTCACCCCTCAGTCCCCGATTCTTGTTGATGCCAGGCATACTAACACCACCCCCAGCTGCCCAGACTGTATTCTCCATAACCAATAATGTCCAGGTATCTTGTGATGTTTGTGGGAAATAGTAAAAAAAAAAAAAAAAAAAAAAAAAAATCCCATGCCCAAGACCCCCAGAAGGGCTGGAGTTTTCTTGGGAATGTTTGAGATGCTATGGTCCAGCCCTTGCCCAGTGGGCAGCGTGGCACCTGCCCAACTGAAGGTGGGGAGTGCCCGGCCTCACCACAGACTACACAGGGATGCTGCAAGAAACACAGCTGCCTAGACACCCAGGATTTCACAGCTCATCAGGGCTCTCTTCCTCCTTTCCAGCCTGTGCTGGCCTCATCGATCCCAGGTCCTGGTAGGAGACCCTGGGGATAGCTACATGGCACAGTGCAGTTCCAGGCAGGGCTGTTCCTCCTGTCCAGGTGAAGGACACAGCTCTGTTCGGAAGTTGGTCCCCTCCCGCTGTGCATAGTGTCCCTTGCCCGAGTGGGAGGTGAATGGGAGCACAGGGAGCTCTTTGTCAACCCAGGGGAAATGCTCAGGGCATTACAAGCATGTAACTGGGGTCCGTTAGTGCCCAGTCTGCAGCCAACACAGGAACCTCTGTAGGGCCTGGCTGGAAAAGGAACCCAGGGTGGCAGAGTCCCACGTGGAGGGGCAGAAGCAGCCCCAGAGAAGTCCTGTGTTCCAGCATGAGGACATCAGTGCCCCTCAGCTCCCAGATGGTAAATCCCCCCCTTTGCCCTGGCACCTCCTTCCCACAAGCCTCAACCCTGGCAAAGGCTGCGGATGCCCTGGGAAAGGCTGGGTCCCTAATCCCTGGGCCAAGCGGGGACATTGTCCGGGGGCAAAAAGGAAAGCGGCGCGTCAGGCCCTTTGCCCATTGTGCCCTGAGCCCCTGCGCAAACACAGCCCAGCACTTTCATTGTCATCCTCGCTGGGCGCGGGGGGGCTGCTCTCGCCACACTGCCTAAGTGGAATGGACAGCCGGAGTCTGGGGTGGGTGAGCAGCCTGTCCCCCCCATCCCCTGCCTGCTGACACAGCGCCCTGGCCGCCTGCACCATCGGCACTTCAGCGCCCGCCTATAAAGGGCGAGAGGAGAAGCCGGCACCGGCACAGCCACCTTCGCCTCTGTGCCCTGCCCTCCGACCAAGTAAGTACCAGGCTGTGAGCCCCCAGGACCCCACTGCACAGGCGCTGCCCCACTCCCTTCACCCCCACACCAAGCCCCCCAGCCAACGCTCACCCTGGGGAAGAGCAAGTGGCGGGGTCTGCGTGGCACAGCGGGGGTGCGCTGTGCGGGCAGGAGGGACCCTGGCAGGAGGGATGGAAGAGCCGGGCTGCTCTACCCCAGGGCTACACTTGCACCCGCGTCTGAGCTGGGGTCACCGCCGCCTCCCAGCAGCGGGTACAGTGCCGCTGCACCCAGACAACTCCTGGAGCCAGCGCAGGGAGCTCGGGAGAAGAAAAACCGAGGCAGTCCTGGGTACATCACATGGAGAGATGGGGCATTGCAAATTCCTCCTGCAACTTGGGGTTCACTGGACAGAGATCCCCCAGTACCAAAGGAAAGGAAATGGGAAATGCCCCCATGCCAGCCTGGGAGGGCAAGGGGCCAGTGGCATGGGATGTGAGAGGGCAGCACCACTGGCACCCCAGGCTCAGTGGCAGGCAGTGGGGTGGCTGGGGGCTGATGGTGGGCACCTGCCCTGGGGTGATACGTGGGGCTCTGCCAGCAGCCGAGTGACCCGTATGACCAGCAGTGAAGCCATGGACACCTTGGGGCAGTACAAGATCACGGTGTGGGAGGAGGAGAACTTCCAGGGCAAACGCTGCGAATTCCTCATGGAGTGCCCCAGCATCATGGAGCGCGGCTTCCGCAAGATCCGCTCCATCAAGGTGGAGTCTGGCCCGTAAGTGCCCCGCCAGCCCCGCGGCCCCTTGGCACACCCCACTCCAGAAAACCCACTGCTCCCAGGGGACTGTTGGGAGCTGCCAGGGAGCCAGAACACCCAAATTCTTCCTCAGCTATAACACAGCCTCATCATGCCACCTCCCTGCTTGTGCTCCTTGTGTTTTTCCATCTGCTAATCAGGCAGACCCTACCAAGACAAGGCACAGGTTGGAGGCAATGATGTGGCTCTGGGGAGAGGGCTCCCACTTTCGAAAGGGACATTTGCTGCTAGCAAGGACCCCAACATGTGTGACAGACCCATAACCTGCCAGGGTGTCTCTGTCCCCTGCCCAGGAAGGAGAAGCTGATCCCTGACTGATCCTGTGCACCGTGCCACACATCCCTGAGGGTTTTCCTCCTCTTCCCTTCAGCTGGGTAGGCTTCGAGTACCCTGAGTACCAGGGACAGCAGTTTATCCTGGAGAAGGGTGACTATCCCCGGTGGGAGGCCTGGAGCGGGAACAGTGGCTACCGGACCGAGCACCTCCTTTCCTTCCGGCCTGTCAAATGCGCAGTGAGTTACTGGGACACCACAGAGGGAGGGCTTAAGGCAGGTAGAGCCTCCTCTAGGCAGCCCAGCATGGAGGTGATGAGGGACAGGCTGGAGGATGACTTACATGGGGCATGGGATGGAGGGGTCAGGTGGTCACAGATGTACATGTGAAGGGGATGAGTAGCTGCACCCACCAGCTCCCGCCTCCCTGCAAAGATCCTGGGATGCTTTTTAGGTCTAAAGTTTAGCCTGAACCACAATTCCAGCTCCTTCAGCTTTGTGCTTTGGAGAGCCACCTCCCAAACTGGGGTCCCAAGGCCTTGTCCCCCAACCCCAATTCCCGGGGATGGGATGAACAGAGAGGAGCTGGCGGGACCGCAGGGATGCTCGGGGTGCAGGGTCCGGCCCCCTCCCACCCAGAGTACCTGAGGCGTGGCCAGGCAGACGCGGCTCTATCGCTCCATCTGCAGAGACACTGGTGCTCGCAGCAGCGGCACGTCTGTGCCTCCGAGAGGGGGGTCCCCCCCCAACTTTTAATAATCACCAGGCAGATATGTTCAGGCTTTAATAAAGGGGATGCGATAAGATCACTCCTTACTGGCAGGACTGCTCTTCGGTGCAGATAGATGCGTGTGGGGGCTGGGCACGGGGGACGGTGCTGCATCACTCAGTGTCCCAGCCATTAACCCCTCTGCCTCCAGCGCCCAGAAAGGCCCCACAGAGCTGAGCGGACATCTCTCAGCATCCTGCCTTGCCCCAAACCCTCCTGCAACCTTGGGGAGTGTGATGATTCTGAGGGCAGCAGTCCATGTGGGTCCAGAGGTTGTAGCCACCAACTCTCACTGACAGCCGTGCATTGGGACCACAGGGACATGAGAGCAGCATCCTTGGGGCAGTTCTGGGGTGTCACAGTGAGGGTGTGCCAGGTTGAAGGACATCCCCATGATTGCATCAAAGCTGGTCAGGATCTCAGGCCTCTCAAAGTGCCTTGGTATGTGTCACACTGTTGCCACATCCCCTAACCCTGGGCAAGCCAACTCATTCCTGCTGATCTCCAGCTCTCTCTCTTCACAGAACCACAATGACAGCAAAGTCATCCTCTACGAAGCTGAGAACTTCCAGGGTCACAAGTTTGAGCTGAGTGACGACTATCCCTCACTGCAGGCCATGGGCTGGGGCAACAAGGAGGTGGCATCCATCAAAGTGAACGCCGGAGCGTGAGTGTAGCCAGTGGGGCAGGGACTGAGGGGTGCCAAGAGCAGAGGTTCAGCAAGCACCTCCCTCCAGGATGTGGCAGGGGGACCCCTCAAAAAAGGGATGCCTTCCTGCTATCTTTTCCTTGAAAATACAAGCCATTGGGTATTTTCTGTCCCTCTCCACCCAAGGCAAGCAGAGGGATGGGATGAGATGGGATGGGATGGGATGGGATGGGATGGGATGGGATGGGATGGGATGGGATGACTTGGCTTGGGGCTCTGAGCCAAGGGTGTGCCTGCAGGTGGGTTGCATACCAGTACCCAGGATACAGGGGCTATCAGTATGTGCTGGAGCGGGACAGACAGAACGGCGAGTTCAAGAAGTACAATGAATACAGCAGCCAGGCCCACACCAACCAGATCCAATCCATCCGCCGCGTCCAGCACTGAACAGGGGCAGGGCTGTGTGCCCTGCAGCCTCCAGGCTGCTGTGCAATAGACCTCTATCCGGTAGCAAATAAAGGCATTTGTCAAAAAAAAAAAAGAGTGCTCCTGACTCTGCTCTGCTCCTCAGGGGGCTGCCATGCTGGGAGGATCCTCTGTGGGGTGGAAGGTGAGGTTTCCCCTTCCCCAGGCAGTTTTGGGCTCACGGCCAGCTCCACCCTGGGTTGAGCTCTCTGCACCCCACCTCTTGTCCATGCACAGTTCCACTGCTGTGATGCTCTGGCTAGGAAAATGGGAACTTACTAGGCAAAGAAAGGGCTGGGGGTGGGAGGTGGCATCCCAGGGCACATTCCCAAGTTGTGCCCTGGGAAGAGGTGTCCAGCAGGGTAGTGCCCTGGGTTCTCCTCAAGGATCAAGGGAAATTGATTGCTACAAAGTCTGTGAACTCAAGGTGCCCTTCTTCTGCACCCCTCTGGAAGAGAGAAGTGGGCCCTGCCTTCTGTGGGCCTGGGAAGAAGGAAGAACATAAGGGGTCATCTGGGGCAGGACAGAACACTGACAAAAAAATGGAGCAGCCATAGTTCTGTAAGGTTTGGGGGCATTAGTAGAGAGGGGCTGAGGGGGAAGGTGGGTTGTGCAGGGGTCAGGGGAAGGAGGTCTGAGGGTAGTGTTCCACAGGCGGTAGGGGGCTTGGCTTGGTGCTCGCCAGTGTGTGAGTCCTCCCCCAGCCTTGCCACGGCAGCATATCCGTGCCAGTATCCGGCTCCGGGACACAGGCAGCCCCACCCAGCCTCCTCCTCCTCCAGCACCCTTTCCCAGCCTCCTCCTGCTCTTCCATCTGGCTCCAGCACCCTGAACCCTTCTGGGGTGCAGGCTACAAGTCCCGAGGACACCTGCACCCAGGACATTGCTTCCTCCTCCTCTCCTCCTCTCCTCCTCCTTGTCTTCTATCCTGCTCTGGCACGCTAAAGCCCTCCTGGGGCACAGGCTTTTGGTCCCGAGGTGATCCCCACACCCAAGACATGGATGCATGGTGGAACAGTTCTGAGTGCCTCAGATGCCTGTGTTCCCTGATGCCCACCCTGCTAAAAGCATGCTTGGCCTTGAGACAGGGAGTGTCCCTGGAGGGTGCTGGGAGACTGGGTTGGGAGTCAGTCTGTGCACATCCCTCACAGTAGTGTGCAGAGACCCTAGCCCTGGCTGGTGTGTGTGTGTGTGTGTGTGAGCTGTACACGACTGAGCACTCAAGTGTATCCCTGCATGCCCTCTCTCCCCTCCAGCCCCAGTGTTACTGTGCAGAAGACCCAGCACCTGTGTATCCCCATCCCACATGCTATCCCAGCTGCAGCGTGCCCCCAGCCCTCCCCCATCTCCTCTGTGTCCCCACTGGCCCCACCCCACCCCAGCCCCACGGCCTCTCCCCCAGCACAAACACATTCCGGCACACCTGGCCAGGTGCAGCCAGCCCAGGGCCACGTCAGCTCGGCTCCGCTCCACAACGCCGGCTCACAGGTGAAGCTTTCCCGGGCACCTGCACATAGGGCTGTGACAGGGGGGTAGGGGTGGGCTGTGGGGGTCATTGTGAAGTCTGGGGTCCCTATTGCTCCACCTGGGTTGGGAGGAGAGCTCTGGAGTGGAGGGGGGTTGGGGGGCAGACTGACTCTTGCAGCCGGAGAGACCTGCAGCTGCTTCCAGCTGGCTGTTCCATATGTCCAGGCTCTGTCCCTAGTAGCCCCACAGAAGTCAAACCTCATCTCCTAGATCCCCCTCAGACCCACAGCTCAGTCCCTTGTTCCCCCATGGATGTGGGTCCCTGTTTCCTGGATTTCTCATATACCCTGCCTATCTCATCCTCTGGGTCTGCCCCAGCTCCCCCATGTCCCAGCTCCCCCATGAACCTGGGGTCACATCATTCGGGTCCCCAAAGCTCCACATGCAGACAGGGCTTGCCAGCTCTTAGGATCTGACACTCCTTGCCCTTCTGAACACCTCTGACACCAGATCAGTCAAAGATCCCAGTCCCCTCCCATCCCACTTTAAGCCCCCAACTCATGGGCTGTCCCAGGGACTCAGGCATCTCCATCCTCAGCGTCATCCAAAACAATTCCTTCTCCAGCTCCTGCAGCCCTAAATCTATTTCTCAGCCTGATCCCTACTGTACTCCTGCCCCCTCCCCACTCTGGGCTGATGCAATGTCTGTCAGCCCAGACCCCCCCCTCCATGCCCTCCACCATGCAGGTTTTCTGGAGGAGTATCATGGTCACCCAGACTGCCAGAAGAGGACAGGTTGGTGGGTCTGGCATGCTCCCCACCTCACCCCGCTGTCTCCAGGGCTTGTTTTCCGTTGCCTGTGGTTTGTTTCAGTGACTCAGGCAGCGAAAGCAAGTCTGGGAGGCTGCGGAGCCACTGCTGTGAGAGCTGCTCTTTGGGGGGCTGGGGAGGAGAGAGGTGCAGAGAGCAGCCAGGGCTGCTGGGCTGTACAGAGCTGGACACCCCACTGAGAGGTTCAGGGGAGCTCAGGGGACAATTTAGGGGAAGAGAAACTTTTCAAGGGCTATATCCAAAGAGGATTGGTGGGGAATTGTTGGGGGAATACCACGGTCTCTCCTCATGTCTCCCGTTGCCAGCATCTGCTCTTTGTCCGTGATGGAGATGGGCAGCAGAGGTGGAGCACTTGGGGCAGAGGTGGGGCTCAGTAATCAAGGGACCCCTGTTTCCTGAACACTTTGGACACCCCCTGCCAAAAGGAGACACCAGCTCTGTTGGCCTGTGCCACCCTGACTGAGCATTGCTCCCCTTGGGCTGCAGTTTCTTTTGCAGGGCAGGCACATTTTGGCTGCAGTATGAATAATAACAGTGAGTCTGGCATGGCCGTATCCTGATTTCCATTAGATTCATGTCTTGCAATGATCACTTTCCAGAAGGTGATCTTCCAGCGTAAGAGCTCATCCTTTTCCCAGACATCAATGAAACGCTACAGGAGAAGTTGTGAGCCTGGCTGTACAGTGTTGGACTCATGGAGCAGAACTGGTGACAGCTGTTGGCATTCTGCCTGGTTGCCGCAAGCTGTGGGATCGTGTGTAGTGTCCACTCCTGACCTGGGGGACAGAGACTCTGACAGCACCCCACAAGTGCATATAGAAGCTGAAGCCATGGGTGACAGGGAAAAACCTGGCCAGATGTGTCTTTTTGGAGCTGGTATCACCTTTCTCCATCATAAGTTTCTCCACAAAATGTCCTCCTGTCTTCAGAATGTACCCAGTGCAGTCCAAGACAAGCAGATGAAGATGGGGCCATTCTGGTTTGTGTGGGTATTGGGGGTTACCCAGCTTCTACAGATCTTAATAAAGATGTGCAACAGGTTGGGACAGGTGCTGTGGGATGGTCACAGGCTTAACTGTCCCTGGGGCAGGGACTATCCAGAAAGACACAGAGGAGCCAGGGAGGTGGCAGAGCTGTGTTATGACCTGGTGCCACCAACTGCTGGAGATGCACTTACCCACCCCAAAACTCTGGGCACTGCAAAGGAACCCCATGACCATTGTCCTGGAGGTGGAGAGACCTGGTGGAGACTCACCTGGGCCACCCCAGGGCTCTGTGAACTCCAAGGAGACCCCAGGACTGTGCTGATGATGCTGGAGCTGGGGAAGGGGCAGGCACGGGCCCCCGTGGCCAGCAGCACGGTGGCTTGGAGAGCCAGACGCCAGGGGGACAGTGCCGACGCTGATGCTGATGCCGATGCCGCGCAGGGACACGCAGGGGTCCGAGGAGATGCTGCCCGATCGGCAAGTCAGGAAGCGAGATGCTGGTGGGAGGCCGGGCCCGGGCAGTCTCCAGGCAGTGTCCGAGCCCGCTCCCAGCTGGGATGTCAGCGCCGTGTTTGCGAAGAGTTAAGGAGGCGGAAGAGGCAGGAAGCGGCCCGAACCGCTCTCCATAGAAACCCGCGGCCGTGATTAAAGTCTGATGCGGGCCCGATAGCGGGGGGAGGGAGGGGGGGGCAGCGCCCGCTTTAATTACAGCGGAGGAAATTGCTGGAGCCGGGGCCCCAGCCCCTGCGAGTTGCCTGGAAACTCCCCCCTCCCCCGCCTCCCCCGGCCCCTGCCCGTCCCCTGCCCGTCCCGCTGCCATTTATTCGCCATCAGCTGCTCCCTGATAAAGTGGAATAATAATAATAATAATAGGGGCAGGAATATTAAAACATGCAGCCCGCGGGCCGCCCCCACAGCTGCCATGAGACACGGCACCGGAGCGGTGCCACTGCTGCTCAACATGTACCTGCCAGGTACGGGCGGATCCCTCGGCCGCTGCCCCACCGCAGTGCCGTGCACCGCACAGCACCCAGCCCCTGCCCGCCCTGTCCCGCTGAGGCCCAGGGGCTCTCCTCTGCCCCATCTCCTTCCAGCGCCCACCCTGTTATCCCCTCTACCTCTGTCCATTCTGTCTTCCTGCCTTCCAGCACCCCAACCATCCCTTCCTTCTTCCTTACAGCTGCCCTCACAGCTTTCCACACCCGCACACTCATCTTCCCATCCTTCATCCACCCACTGTCACCCTGTCCTTCTATCTCTTCGTCCACCCTTCTTTTCTTCCAACCCATCTTTCCACCCACCCATCCTTCCCCTGTGCTTCCATCCATCCTTCCACCCCACCCACTTGTCCCTGCATCCCCCTTTCCACCCCTGCTACCAGCCAACCCCTCCATCTACCCAATATCCCTCCCATCAGCCTGTTTTCTCATAATCTTATCCATTACCTGCCCTTCCATCCATTGATCTTTCACACTTTCTTTCCTCCATCTACCCGCTAACCATCGTCTCTTATGTCTTTCCATCCATTCACCCTTTTCCTTCTTTCCTTCCTTCTATCCATCTATCCATTTATCTCTCATTTCCACAGCAGTCCACTCCTCAAATGCCGACAGACATCCTCGCTTCCATCCGGCGCTCCTGTCACCCATCGTGCCACCCACCCGCCTCCTCTCCATCTCCCCCTGCCCCACAGCTCTCTCCCTTACTCCCTCTCTCCTCCCTACCCCAGCCCACGGGATCTTCTATTCCTATTTAAAAGCTTCCCTGGCTGGGTCGGAAATCGGATTTCCTTTTTCCTGGACGCGTTTCCTGGCTTCGCCGCAGCGGCGGGGCAGGCAAGGGGGAGCGGCCGGGGGCTGCGGGGACGCTGCCCGCGGGTGGGCGCTGGGAGGTCGCGGTCCCGCCTGGCTCCAGCCCTCCCTCCACCCCACCCGCGCCCCCTTTTCCCCCCAGATCCAGTCGGGGAAACTTTGTTCAAAGACGGGAAGAGCCAGGCTTGGGGGTCTCTCAGCCCCGGCGTGCAGAAAGGTAAGAGCGCCGCTGCCCCTTCCCCTGGACAGGCCCCGCTCCCCTCGGCCGGCACGGAGCGGGGTTCCCCGGGGCACGCGCATTCTCTCCCGCCCAGCGGCCACCGGAGACCCTTTCCCGTCCTTTGCCGGGCATTGCCCATGCAGGACACGGCCATCGCTGAGCCCCCGTTCCCTGCGGCTGCGAGTGCCTCGGGCTGGGAGCATCCCGCCACCAATTCCCACGGGGACAGCCGCGAACCCCGACGGTCGAAAGCTCCCGTCCCCTGGCATCAGAAGGGAGCGGGGTACTCATCCCCCCGAGCCCCGCAGCGGGGAGAGTGCAGGGTCCTAACTCCGGTCTCCCAAGAGTTCGGGGACATCCGACGGGGAGGGAGCCGCCAGCCATCCCGGGAGTGGGGCGGGCTAATCCGGGCTCGGGAGATCCGTTCCTGCGAGTGGAAGAGGAGAGTTGAGACAACACTCGGGAGGGAGCTGGCGGTGAAGTGCTGGGGCTTGGACAGGGCTGGGAAGGGATGGGTTCCCGGGAACCGGAGCCATCCGTCTGGAACAACCTGTGCAGGAGTCACGGGCATCGGCCAGTGCTGGCCAGGGAGCAGCCTGGAGCCTGCTTGGGAGCGCAGCAGAACTGGGCATCACGGGGCCAGCACTACAGTATTTGGGCTCTGTAGCTTGCCTCTTTGCTAGGAGGCAGGGACCAGGGGTGCCCTGAGCAGGAAAAATGGAGCCCTGGTTTAGTGGTGAGAGCGGGAGAAAAGATGGAACTGGGGGAACCCCTTTTGCCTCTGCACTGCAGACTCTGCCCAGCCATACTCTAAACAATGTGCTGCAGTGAGAAGAGTCATTTTGGATGCCTGGATATTTCCTTAGGGAGCTCTCAGGTGCGTTATCATGGCACCCTGCAGCAGGCAGGATTGAGCCTCACCACCCCACCCAGATGTACCCCCCAACACATCCCTGACTTCCTTGCAATGGGTGGAACACCCGTGGGTGGGAGACAGCTGGAGGCCAGGGTGGGCTGTGGTGAAAGAGAAGAGACAAGGGCTGCAGATACACCCCAGGGAGGAAGGATCCCCCACCTTGGTCCCAGTATGGGGAACCAGGAAATACACCACCTTAGAAAGACCTGGGCTCAACTGCCTGGATCAGGATGTCTGAGTGGGTTTCAGTGGAATGGGGATGGATGGGGAATGGCTGTTCCCTGCTTCTTCTAGAGCAACATACAGGGAACACCAGATAAAATAGATGGGTCTAAACCAAGCAGAACAAGGTGGGTTTTTTTGTGGGAAATGTAGCAGAACGGTAGGACTTCTTGCTGCTGAGGTCATGGGTTCGAAACCTCTGTATAGGATTCAAGCACCTTTAGACAAAATAATGGTAGAAGAGCACAGGGATAACTGCAAAGGCACATCCTCTGCTCTGGAAAGAGACAGTGCTGCAAGGACTGGTATCAGGAGCAGGGATGTGCAAGGGATGCTGCTCAGAGGAGGCCGAGTGGGGTGTCTGGGTAAGTGCAGGGCTGCTCTGCAGGGTGGCTGGATCCCAGCAGTAGGACTCCTCCTTGCCCAAAGGTCCAGATTCCCTCTCCTCTCAGGATCTCTGGCCAGGCTCGATGGAGCATGTTCTTGTGCCTCACCAGGGGCATGTCGAGGTGTGTCAGGCTGCAGTGTGTGCATAGCCTGGCAGAGGGGCCTCACGGGCACCCACCAAGGATATTTCTCAGTGCAAGCTGCAGATGCAATGGCCATGGCTTAGGGAGGACATTTTTCCTCCAGAAATAAGGAACCTCATTGATGCCTAATTCAAAGCCACAGTAGGTCATGCTATATCCTTGTCCCTCCCTCCCCTATACCTATCTGTGTCTCTCTGTGGTGTAGTTCAGATCAGTATTGCACCTTGACTTGAACTGACCATGGAGACATCTGTGCAGGGTGCAGTGTCCCTAGAGTAGGGGCTGTGCCGTGAGACCAGCCCAGTTTCAAGCAGACATAGCAGTGGGGAATATTTGTGCTGGGATAGATCTGGGTTCTGCCAAGATATGTCCTTCTCAGGGCTGCCAGTAAAAGAACAAGGCCACATCATCCCACGAAAACAAACAAGCAGGTATTCATCTTCAGTGGCGTGTGTATGTGGGTGGGAGGGAAGGGGAGACTCTGGATTCAGACCCACTGCAACCAGTGTTGACCTTTGAGCACTCCTATTCCATCCCATGGTGCAAGGGCATCTTCTCCTCTTATCTGGGGTATAGGCTGGGGTTGGGATGTTGCAGAGGAGACATAACCTTGTTACCATCCTATGTGTCTCTAAAGCAGGGAATATGCAATGGAGTGCAGCCAAAACCTGGGTGGGGGAGAGGGTAACGTAACAGAGGGTCAAGGGGATTGGGGCACATCCTGTCCCTCACCTTGTGCGCTGGGAGGGAGCTTTAACCTCTCTGGGGCCCGGCCTTGCAGGCAGTGGGCAGATCCAGCTGTGGCAGTTCTTGCTGGAGCTGCTTTCAGACCGAGCCAACCTGAACTGCATCGCCTGGGAAGGCACGAACGGGGAGTTCAAGCTGATAGACCCTGACGAGGTGGCGCGGCGCTGGGGAGAGCGGAAGAGCAAACCCAACATGAATTACGACAAGCTGAGCCGGGCACTGCGCTACTACTACGACAAGAACATCATGACCAAGGTCCATGGCAAGCGCTACGCCTACAAGTTCGACTTCCACGGGCTGGCACAGGTGTGCCAGCCAACCACCCCTGATCACACTCTCTACAAATTTCAGGGCAACCTGACACCACTGCCCTTCTCGGGCATCTCCAAACTCAACCTCATGACCTCGGGAGTGACACCGGCTGGCTTCTCCTACTGGCCTGGCTCCAGTCCATCCCTCTACCCTGGGCACGGTCTTCAGCCCTCAGCCTCGTTCAGTGCCATGGCAGCCTCCCACCTCAACAACATGAACAACCATTACCATTAGAGGCTCAGCTGTGCCAAGCGGATGCTCCATGTCCCTGGCAGCATGGGCCTGTGGATTTGGGAAGCTTAGTGGGGAGGGATGGGGGATGGGATTGTGCCCTGCTCTCACTTGTCCCCTTTTAGGTTTGATGTGGTGTGGGGGATGGGGGGGTGCTTGCAGGATAGTTGGGTTGGTTCTCTGATGTGGGTGGCTGGAGGAGGGAAGTCATCTAAATTTAAGATGAGGAAGTATCCATGAGCCTGGGAACAGATGTGGATACCTAAAGCAGAGTGTGAATGGAAGGAAAAACCATGGGCACCTCTCCTGGCAGGGACATTGCCCCACCTTTCCTTTGCAACATGCTGCCCACACCATGAATGTCCTTAGCTCTGCCTCCAGCCTGTGCCTGCCCTCCCCATTCTCTGCAGAGAGGGGTCAGGAGCTGGGGCCCTGGGGCAACTGTGCCCATGAATGAAGGTCCCACTGAGAAGGGACAAGGAAAGGGGACTTTCTTTGACCACTTTGGCCCCCCACCTTTGTCTCCAAAGGCTCCCTTTCTTCCATCCCTTCTATACCTGCTACCTGAAGGCGGCTTCCTTCAGACCTCAGGAGAAGCCTTGGTCTGGAGAGCAGATGCTTTCTATGAGTTCACTCATGCCCAGGGCAGGGCTCTGGGGTTGGAGGTGCCAGGGACAAGTGTGGGGCTCACTGCCAGTCCTCAGGGCAAGGTCAGAGCCTGGAGGCAGAATAGCCTGGTCTCTGCAACTCTGCCCTCTCCCCAGTGCCCAAGGATCACACCACAGACAGACCCTGACACCCTGCACACAAGCCCGTGTCCTGCTCATCACTTCCAAGATTGATATTCCAGTTTTACTCCAGCTTTAGCCCCTCACATGCAGGGCTTGGTGGGACACCCTCCACAAGTGGGAAAATCCCCAGGGACAAGGCAGCGTGGGTGGTGGAGCAGAGGAAGGGATGACAGCGGGACTGGGAGCTCCAGGCATCAAGGGGCAGCCCTGGGTCTCTCCGCCTGGGTTCAAGGAGCTGCCCCCATCCTCTGGAGCAGGACTTTGGCCCAGTGGATGCAGAAGAGCTGGGCATGCTGAGCTCTGCACTGGCTGGGGGGTGGGATTGGTCTTCAATAAAACAGAGAGGTGCTGTGACCTGTGTCCTCTCCTGTCTGAAGCAAGCTGGGGAGAGGGGGAACCATGCAACAAATCCTCTCCCATCTGAGCCAGAACACCTTCAGGGCTGGGGTGGGAAGGGGCTGGCTGCATCATCTTTTGTCCAGGCATCACCTCTGGTTCTTACAATCCCCAAGAGATAGGACAGAGCTGGAAATCTCTGGGTTACTTGAGACACCCCTCCAGAGGTTGTTCTCAGGCTCCCAGGCTTGCCACAGGGACCAAACTGGCTGTGTAGGAGGAGTCATGCAACTACCCAGCCCACAAAAGGATTGGTCACCCCCCACCTCCTCTCCCTTCACACCTCAGATCACAGCAGTTCCCAAATCTCGGGGCTCCATGCTGCCCCTTCTGCATCCCTCCAGGGTCTGGTCACTCTCATAGCCTTGGTGGCATCTGCTCCAATGCATCCTTACTGCCCTAATCAGCTTAAGGGAGTGGGATCTGATGTCAGGGTGTCCTCCGGGGAGGGCTCAGGCTGTGAAGTGGCGGGGGCCTGATGCTGCTGGCAGAGAGCCCATGAGAGCAAAAGGAGTTGCAGGGACTGGGAAGGGGCTATCCCTACCTCCAGGGTTTCTCAGTGTTGCACAGACTGGTTTCCAGAGACGGCAGGAGATGAAGTGAGGTGGACAAGGAGTCCGTACCCCCACACAACCAAAGCCAAAATAGGCTGAAGACACCACCTGGCCTCAAGTTTCACTTTGCAAGGACAAAATGGAGGAAATGGCCACAACTGGCTCCCTCAGAGACGGGGCAGAGGGCTGTGCCCTCGCCGGGGAAGCCTGCTTCAGGACTTAGGTAACTGCGTGACGCAGGGCAGGACACGGATTAAGGGATGTGGGTCACTAGTAGCTCCTCCCTTCCCCCCTCTTCCCATCCCTCTGCCAGTGTCTGCAGCAGGGAAGCCCAGGTGAGTCCAGCCCCCACCTCACACCCGACCTTGCAACCTGGATCCCTGATGGATTGGAGGCGGGGCAAGCTAGGGAAAAGGGAGACTTACCTTTTTGGGAGAGAGAGGACCGTTGCACACACGCAGTGCAACAGGCTGCAGCTGGCGGGTTGCTTCACTCTGCTCTGAGCTCACCTGGCACAGTCCCATCGCTCTGTCCCCAGGGTGCAACGCCAAAAGCCGGGCACCAGCCCCGCACTCCCCAGGGACGGCAGCCAGGAAGGAAGTGGGGGAGTGGGTGGGACACCCATGCGGTACTGCACCAGCCATGCTCTCGCCTGCCTGAGGATGCAGCCGGTGTCACCATGGCAACTCGGGATGCTCCCATCCTCAGACCCCATTGGGAGCAACCTCCCCTCACGACATGATATGTTGAGCTTATCGGAGGGCGAAACAGAGGACCGCCTTCACCCAGCCCAGCCTCCCCCCTCCCCAGAGCCCAATCTGACCCAGTCCACCGGCACTGCTGCTTTCTGCAGCTTTCTTCAGTCACCAAAACCACCGGCTCGGAGCAGACTGCAGCAAAATCCTGCCAATGGGCAAGCAGGGCCGAGCCCAGCACAGCTCCCCTTAGAACATCATCCATGGCCCTGAGCAGGGGTGCCCAGCCCGGGGGGCAGATGGGGAAGCACCATTTCTGGCAGTGGGATGCACCAGCTGGTGGAGAGCCTATTTTATGTGGTTGACAGCTGCACTCAGTGGACTTCCAACCTACCTGCAGGGAGTCCCTGGGTGCCCTGTGTAGGGTGAGATGGGGAACACAGTCCCAAAGGGTTTCAGCCTGTGCTGGGCAGTCTGAGGGAGCAGAGCACATGGCCTGGCAGCTTCTTCTGCTGCCCTGTGATTAAAGGAAGAAGGATTATTTTTCCTACTAAAAAAACCCGAAAAAACAAATATATCTTTGTATCCGGCCTTGTTCAGCTGGCAGGAGGGCTGCCCTGACCACGGCCTCTTGCCAGCATGACAGGGGGACCCCTCCAACTCCTCCAATATCTTCCAGCTCCCCGTAATGGATCAGAGGGAGAATGGATTAGTCCCTCTCTTATTTTAGTGATGTTGTCACTTTCTTAATTTCTCATGCTGGGAAGAGCAGTACAGCCAGACCATGTCTGCCCTGGGGGACACAGTCTACCTCCCTGCCCACTCCTGCATCCTCTCCAGCTCTCCCAATTCCCACCTATTTCCTTCTCTCCTCATCCCAGCTGCACTAGCTCCTCAGCCCCCTACCCCCAAGCTGCTGACTCACATCCTCTCTCCAGACAGCACCTTCTTTTGGCCCGGCTCCCTGCAAAGTGCTTCGTGACTTAGTGTGGCTCAGCCAGAGCCTGCAGGTGCAGGCAGGCAGGCTCCAAAACCCCGTGTGAAGTCTCTCCAAGGAAGCAATGGTGATGCTTCCAAAAGATACTTTCTCCCTTGGCAATGTGCTGAGGGCTGAAGCTGTACTGCCACAATAACTCCAAACCTTGCTCCTGCTGCACCAGCTGGTGCCCATCAGGGGCAGGCAGGGAGAGTGTCCTGGTGCCACTGCTGCCCAGCTGTACACTGAGACCTTGGTGTGGACTTTGTTGAGGGCAGGAGCTGAGTAGCAGGAGGACTGGATTAATGCGCTAATGCCAGATTATGCTCTAATGCAGGACTTCTGATGAGGGAGCAGTCCCTGTTCCAGCCCAGGGGATACTCACTCCCTGGGACAGACTCCCCACATCTGCCCTCGGTCACAGCTTGGTTCTGCCTGGCTGTCCCCTAAGGAGCAAAGTCCTCAGAAAGGACAAAGGACTGTGACAGAGGCAGGGGGCACAACACAGGAGGGAAACCTCCGTGCTCAGCTCTCAATGAGCAGGAGGTAACGACCCAGATTATGCAGCCCTGGCCTTCTGCTTTGCCAGGCTCTGTGGCAAAAGGATTAACCATCACAGCAGGGCTCCAAGGTAGCCAGTTCCCCTTCCTCATCTGCCCCAACTTCCTGGCACAGAGCTGTCCCCAGTCTGTGCTCCTCATTCCCAAACATATCAGCCATGCTTTGGCTACAGTGGGAGCCAAAACTGTTTGCCATCCCACCTCCGTCAGTCTCATGCCTGCCACTGGGACATCCTAGGCGCAGGCAGAGCTCTTGTAGGTTTCCAGCCAACCTGGATGTGTCTTCCATCAGATGATACAATGTGGCAGCATCCTGCCCCTATCTGAGTACAAATATCAGGCAATTTAGTCTGAGACCCGTCATACTCTCTCTGCCATTTGCTGCCATCTCCCCGGGTCACTTTGCCCGTGTGCTCCCCCACAGGCACCTCATTAGCAGCTGTGACTCAAGTGCCATGGGGCAAGGAAGCAATCAGAAACCTGCACCCACAAGCCATCCTCATTTCAAAAGAGCAGCAACAGCCCAAAGGTGCAATGGAGCCCGTGCTCAAGTAGCTCCCACAGAGACAGAAGAGAGACCTCCCACTTCCATCTGCCTCCAGGAACGTGTTCTCCATCATCCTTGCAGGCAAATGAGGAGAGGCTTGCATAGAAAGCTGGGCCAAGGCAGGTCCCTCACCAGCCATGCAGGTACTGGCTCTGCATCATCCAGAACATTTTCCTCCCATGGGGCATCTCCAAGTCATTCTGGGGGATGATGACAACTCTTAATAGCAAAAGCACAGCTACTCTGCTGTTTGTCTGACAGGAAGAGGCACGGGTTTCCAGGCTGGCTGCTCCAGCTGCCTGTCACCTCTCCATGCCCCAGTGCCACGGCCAGCTCATCTCACCCATGGAGTTTGCTCCACAGACAGAACAGGCAGGCAAGGAAAATCCCAGAGCTTTTACCCTGACTCCAGGTAGAAACTCCCTTTTTCACATTTGACCATGCATCCTTGCGATCCACTGTCACCCAGGGTGCATCTAAGAGCCCCGTGCACCATTGGAAAGGAAGATCAGGGTGCTTTGGCCTCAGAAGAGACCTCCTTGGGGCAGGAGGGGCTGAACTTACAGCAGGCTGCAGTGCCCACCTCTGCTGCTGCAATGTGGAGCAGATAGGGCACCCACTGTGAGGCATGGGAAGGAGATGGATTGCCGGTGGAGGAATTTCAAACGAGGAAAGTGCTGGGATCCCTCACCTGGTTCCCTGTGGTGATTGATCACTGCTTTGGCCCTGTTGCTCTACCTCCGAGTTCCGAATCTGATGTGAATTCTCCCATCCCTGCGACCCCACACACTGTTGGGCCCGTGGCTGGGAGCACAGGGGACTTCCCAGCCCCTCCTGAGAGGGTCTCAGTCCCTCACTGCTCCTCAGGGAGCACTGGTGGCTGCAGGGGTCACAAGTTTGGAGACAAGCTCTAGCTATTCCCTTTGCTGGCTCTTGAGTCCAGGCCATCAATCATGCATCAGCACAGGAGTCTGGCATGTCAAATCACAGTTTTAAAAAGGGAAAAAAACAAGCTCCCTAGCCTGTCTGAGAGTCTCGTCCTCAGTACCTAGCCTTGCTTGTGTTCTCTCACATATCTCCTTTGCCTTGGGGGGGAGAAGAAAGCTCCCAGACAAGGTAAGATTAGTGCTCCCCCTGCCTTGCTCCCCCCAGCAGCTCTACAAGGTCCTCTGAGGGAGGGAAAACCAGACATGTCTTCCTCCCTCCCTCTCTCCAGTAGGGCTCTGGCTGAGCCACTGATGCAAATTTAAATGCATGGGAGCATCTAAGCTCCTCTCTCATTCCTTGACATTTCCAGAGACTCCAAGCTGTCTTCAATTACCAGTCTGCAATTAGCTCTTCCTAAATCCCCCAGTGAGGCCTAGGACTCTTAATCAATGAAACACAAGGGAGGAGGGAAAGGACATGGCCTCACTGCAGCTGGAAGCATTTCAAAAGACTGGGGCTTGAAGCTGGAATAACCCCGTGAGTGTCTCTAAGGAGATCTGTAGGGTGGGAAAATCCTCCAGTGCTGGGAGGTTGTTCAGCTCTGGGGAGGGGACTGCATAAATCCTTACAGCTGGGAATACAGATCATTGGACAAACATCACTGCTCAGGGTGGAAATAGCTGGTACCAATGGCTCAGGTATTACCCTGTGATGCAGCAGACCACCTTGCTGTATTCATCTCACTGAGCCTCAGTTTCCCTCCCTGCAAAATGCTGATCTGGGAGAGCCAGGGCTCTCCCAGCAGCCCCATAGGAGCTATAAGGCTCCAATTCCACCAGTTGAAGCCAAAGTTACCTCTCTCATCACAAGATGTGGATATGGCCAGAGTTGGGGTGGGTTGTAAATGCTTTGTGGCCCAGACAGCTCACCACAAGGTCACATGAATGTCAATCTAAAGGCACGGACAAGAGCATCCATTAGGAGAGGGAGGACAGGAGCAGCATCAGTCTTGTTGGGTTTACACAGCCATGGAAAAGCCTTGCACAGCACCCTGCTAGGTCAGCCCCCGTCATAGGGACATCTGTGCTGTCTTCCTGGCAGCACAGCTTTGCCTGAATGAGCCAGATTGGGCCTAATTAGCAGCTCTGCTGATGCACACAAAGGTAGAGAGAATCCAGCTTACCCCCCATGACCTGCAGAGCCAGCACAGCTCTTCCCAGTGGAGGGGAGCACTGGCTCAGAGGGGCTGTGAAGCACTGGATGCAGACCCCAACCAGAGAGCATGCGCAGCAGCTTCTGCTAAAGAAGTCCTGGCAAATTCAGTACCCTGAAGCATAGCAACCAGTTTTAAAAAAGGCAAAGCTTTTCCATTCTCCACCCCTCTTCCTGGAGGTCTGCAGAAGCACAGGGCTAGTAACAGGGATAGCAGCACAGTTCCCACAGCCGGCTGGTGCCAGGAAAAGGGAGCCCAGCCCTGCAGAGCAAAGGTAGGAAGAAATGAGGTGAGGGTGGGTATAGCTTCAGGAACAATAAAACTAAATTTAAAAAAAAATGGAGGTGACATGAACTGTGGCATCCTGTTTAAATTCAGTGTGGAAGACAGGCATCAGGAATTTCCATCTGGAATGAAGGAGGCTAGGAGAGCTCACAAGGGTCCAAGAGACACTCAGGTGGACCACGACTGGCCTTGGGCACAAAGTGGGGTGAAGTATTGGCCCCCAGCTCACACTAGGGAGTAAAACCCCTTTCAAGAACCAGGTCCGCCCCCCATCCCTCTTGGGGAGGAGTGGGTCATGAACAGGAGCTTGGGGTGCTACCCCAAATGCCCTTGCACCCCGCAGCCCAGCAAGTCCAGGAGCCACCACCAGGCCCATCCAGGCCACCTCTTTATTCTCCAGTGAAGCAAAGCAAGAGGAGAGGAGACCCCCCCCTCCCATAGCAGACCCCCTCTGTTTGGGCACCCTAGGCCTCCTCTGGCACAGACCCCTCTTCCCGCAACAAGCCAAGGGGGGGAGGCATCGCCCCCTGTTTCGGGGTGAACACCGGGGGGGATTTACCGGCGGGGAGGGGCGTTGGCGCCCCCCCAGCGGCTCGAACAAAGGGGTATGCGGGAGGCTCCCGCGGGGTGAGGGGCAGAGTCGCCCATGCCGGAGGGGTCATATACCACACGTGGGCGGGGGGTGGTGGGGAAAAGGCAACCCCCACAACACAGAAACCCCCCAAGCCTTGCCCGCAAGCCTCTCCTTTGTCTGCTCAGGCGCGGCAGCTCCAGCACCACGGACAGCACCGGGAACGCTGCGGAGGTGCGGGGTGGCCCTGCCCGCGCCGGGGGACTCGTTCACATGCACCCTCTACCTGGGGCACCCGCCACACCCCAAAATACCCCCCCCCCCAAGCCCTCCTGCCCCCAGCCCCCACATCCATTTTTTCACCCCTTTTTTCTAGAGAAAATGCATCCAGGAGCCTCCGCTCCTCGGCAGCCTCCCCCTCCCCCCCTTGGCGAAGGTGGGAGGGACACCACTCCCCCTCCCCGGTCTTCACCGCCGCCTCGGTGTTCCGGAGCGCAGCTCCCAGCTGGGGTCGGAGGCGGGGGAGGAGGGCAGCCGGATCCGGAGCAGGGAGGGTCCAAGCAGAGTCTCCGTGGAACTGACGGCTGGGGAAGGGGGAAGGCGAGGAGGATGCGGGGGCAGGGGGTGGAATCCGACAGTCCATCGCCTCCCCCGCCCCTCGGTGCGCGGCCCCTTCCGCCCCCGGCTCCGGGGGCCTGGTACCTCCCTAACGGTCCAGGCTGATCGTCCAGTGCTTGGACCCGTCTCCGCCCTCGCCCTCGCTCTTGAGGTCCTGGAAGAGTTGCGTGAAGTAGTGCGGGTCCGCGTTGATTCGCAGCATCTTGGCGCTGAGGCGCTGGATGATGCCCAGGCAGCGCTCCCAGAAACGCCCCTTGTCTCCCTCCACCAGGAAGGGCTTGAGCGGGTAGGAGATCTCGTTGCCCATGTAAGAGTAGGCGAGATAGAGGCAGGTGAGGAAGGCGGCCTGCAGCTCGGCCTGGCTCCCGATGTCTTCGCCCCGCAGCGCTTCCCGGCACAGCAGATAGACGAACACCAGGTTGGCCGGGGTGATGAAGCCCTGGTCCTGCCAGCCCTGCAGCAGCAGCGAGCGGTCCACGCTGCGAAACCACGAGATGAGTTCGCCGGGGCTCAGCTCCTTCAGGCGGTAGCAGCGGCGGCACACGAAGTCCCCCAAGCAGCGCAGCAGCTCTCCGGTGGACGCCTGCACCACCACGCGGCGCGGGGACCCCGGGGGGCGGCTGCTGGCCGGCGGCGGTGGCGGCGGCGGCTTTCCCCCGCCGGAGCCCGGGTGCAGCTCCTGCGGTGCCGAGGGCACTGTGGGCACCGGCACGGCCAGCGGGCCCTGCTTGGCGCCGTCGGCCGGCCCCACCACGGACTTGCGCAAGTTCTCGCGGTTGCGCTGCACCACCAGCGGGTCGGGCTGGCCCGGGCCCCCCCCCGGGGCCCCGCCGCTGGGCTTCGGCGTCACCTTCTTGGTGCTCTTCTTCTTCTTGGCCGAGACGGCCACCAGCCGCTTCCAGGTTAGCGCCGAGATGAGCACGCCGGGGCGCTTCAGCCGGCTCTCGCCCTTGCCCGGCACCCTTCCCGACGCCTTCTCGGCCAGCAACCCCCCGCCGCCGCCGCCGCCGCCCTTGCCCGAGGAGGCGGCGGGGGAGAGGGAGAGCACCGTGCCCATGCTAACGCCGAGCGGGACGGGCGTGCGGGGGCCGGGGCGCCGGCACCGCCCATAAGAGGCCGAGAGCTGCGGGGGAGGCGGCCCGCACCGGGGCCGCGGTGCCCGAAGATGCTCCGCCGCGCCCGCTCTGGGCTCCGCGCCCGCCGCTGCAGCCAGCCGCGGCTCCGCCGCTCCCCGCCTCCCCGCCGACAGCCAATCGCCGCCGCACGGGCTCCCGGTGCGCCCGCCCCTCGCCGGTGGGTGACGGGGGGGCAGCGCGGCGCGGCTTTGCCCGGCGGCCGCCGCCCCGGCGTGACCTTCACCGATGGGCTCGTTCGGTGCGCCCGCCCGGGCGGACGGGCTGGGACCTGCGATGCTGTCACAGCTCCCAGCCCTTTGTGTGGGGGACGTGGTGGGGAGCCCAGAGGACAGGGAATACGGGAAGGGTCTAGGGAGGGCGTCTGAACTCGGCTGTTCTTGCCAAGTCCTGCTCTGTATTCTTACCTACAAGGGGAGGGATAAACCTTCCCAGACCAGCAGAGCCCCCTGGCTCGGTGGTGCTGGGGGTACACGGTGGGCAAGAAAAGCCTTTGAAAAGGCTGAGGAGGCATGAGGATCAAGAACAGTTGCTCAGAGGGCAGCTGGAGAAGGCTTGGGGTGGGTGCAAGGCTGGCTGTGACTCAGAGGCCAACGTGAAAGGTTTAAGCTTGTCAGCCGAGCCTCACCTCTCCTGAGAACCAGCCCAGCTCTGGGCATGGCTCCGCAGGGAGTCAGAAGGTGCCACGGGGGAGCACTCCCATGACTTGTTGTGCAAGTGTGGGGTCCCTCACCCACCCTACCTCTTCTCGCTCAACTGTGGAAGGGAGATTTACCACCAGACTGACAGTCACCAGCATCAGGCTGAAGTCAGGGACCTTGGAGAAACAGGACAAGACCACCTCCATGTCCCCAAGCCAGCTCTGCTGCCCAAAGCTCCCAGACCCATAGAGAAGGAGGCAAGGGAAGAGATGCTGCACTTCTGCATCATTGCAAATGGTGTGCGATAAACCAGCCATGTGCATGAGCACAGATGCTGCTTGTCCCTCTATGGATCAGAGCACGCCATGGATGTTGCTGCCTCTATGCTCCACACAGGAAGATCCTCCTTGTATTTCTCCTGAGCTGCAGCCCTGATTTCTATGATGAGTGCCAGGCATCCATTAAGAACAAAATGTCCCAATTGCAGGGACCGCTCCCACAAGTGAAGCACTGAGAGAGGCAACTAGAAAAGGTTTCAGGGAGAATGTCTCAAGGATGCATTTTGATACAGCATTTTATGTGTGAAATGAACACATGTCGTTGCCAGGATGTAGCTGCTGCTGGATGGATCCAGGCTAACAGGCGGTAATGAATTATCAACTGGGAGGAGCTAAACCAGCCCACCCTCTCCCCTCCCCACTTCCACTGCACTGCTGATGCTGGAGGTGTTTGCAAAGAAAGCGCAGAATCGGAGCCATGTTTCAGGCTTTTAGACTGGCCTCCTGATGCTTGGGGCTGACTTGCCCTTCTGGGAGTGGGGGAGAGGCTATGCCCTCTAGGCCACGGCAGGGATGAAGAGCAAAGTCTCATTCCCACATATCCTGCACTGTGGCCAGCTGCCATCCCTGCACTGACATCTGCAAAGAACGGGCACGTGTATACACAGACTCTCAGATGCAGAGGTCTGCTTTGGGAGTGGCCAAAACCAAAGTGGATCTGGGCCAGCATTACCTACTCAAGGCCAGATTAGGCTGGGCTGAGGTAACCATTAGGATTTGGTAAAGGGGGATAAATACAGAGGAAGAAAATCAGGACAAGCTTCCTGATGACAATTAAGTCAGCACCTTTAGATACACATAGCTGGTTTCAACCTAGCCAAGAAGATGGAGGAGCCCTAGGGAGGGGATAGGAAGGAGCTTGTTGTCTTTGCTCTCTTTGCCTGTTTAAGGATTTTCTGGTGTGCACACGTGGTCTCATCAGAAACCCACAGCTGAATTTTTCAGGTGAGGAAGCAGAGACCTTTCTGCATACTACTTGCTCCTGTTGAAGTGAAAGTGCTCTCAGATCGCTTCACACGAAGCCTCCCCCACATTGTGTGAGCTGTCCCAAACTGGCTTCCCAGAACTCATTCATAAAGGTTATTCTTATTTGGCAGTGGTGAGCTGGACTTCACAGCAGAGGCCAGAGAGTTCCCCAGCCCTGGCTGTGCTTGCGGTTGCAGCACCACTCTGCTCAGTGTGCGTGCATCTCCTACCACTCCCAGGAGGGGACATTTGGCTGAAGCCTCTTTAAAAATCCAGATCGGAGCTGTTTAGTGATGCAGCGCAAGGCCTCAGCTATGAGCAGCAGAAGAGCTCCAGGGCATTATTCCCTTCTTGCTTGCAGCATGTGTCTTGCTGCGGCAGCAGCCCTGGGGCAGAGGAGGTCAGCGGGCCCCGAGTCCTTCTCCAAGGCAGTATTGCTGACAGGGGCAAGAGCTTCCTGCAAGCACTATGGAATTACCCAAGCCCCACAAGAACAGCCGGATGTTCCTTATGTGGGTAAAGAAGCAGCTTTGCAGCTTACATGGGAGGCAGCTGCACTTCCATGTGAAAGAGGAGGATCTTTTCCCCACTCTTTAGTTTTATTCTTCAGGCTCAAGCCATGAAGATGGTAGGCAGTGATATAGCCCAAGCTACATCCTTGACACCATCTCTTCTTGGCCTTTTTCTTGGTCAGCTGGTAGGTAAAGGCACAAAGCAGGAGAGAAGGGCAGCATTTCCCTTCCCTAGGGAATTTGGATTCCCACTCCAGGCAGCAGGAATGACATACTCTCAGATGACAGGGAGGAATGAGATAGATCTTCAGGCACAGTCAGTCTCAAAGCTCTCAGACTTCTGCCCTTGGTTAAATCTTCAGCTATTGGTGGGGTAGATTTGCAGGGACACTGTTGGCATACACAAATCCTCTGTGACTAAGGGTCACTCTGGCAGGGCAACACATATTTCAGTGACCTGCTAGCTCCAACAAAGGGATGCTTTCTTGTCCAAGACCCTAATCTGGGCCATGTAAAGGCATATTCCTGTCCTGAATCAGGGGTGTTCCAGATGGGAAGTTGGAGCACTTGGGTTCCCAGCACAGCTGACTGGGCTCCAGGGATGGAGACAGGTGGGAAGACAGCAGTACCAGGAGGGAGAAGCTGGTATAAAACCAGTACTGTAGGCAGTACTGTAAAAAGTCTTTGAGAGAGCTAGCACTGATCTGCAGGATCCACACAGTTCCCTGCAGGTGCCTGACAGTCTCTCTCGCTCTGCTTCACCTGACCTAAGCCTCCCACCACACAGAGCTGTGCAGCTCTGCCTGCCTGGTTCAGGTGGAAATGTGGGGGCAGCTCAGGCAAGCTCATGCCAACTGTCGCATCCTCTCCAAACTGTCTCTGCCATGATGTTCCCATGCTGGGGCTCTGGCTCAGAAATGCATGAGTTCTCAGCCTGGAGCAGGGCAGATCTCCCAGCTCCCCCATGACATAAAAGGCATTTTGGAGGGTCTGGGGCCCCCTAGTCAACTTCCAGGCTACTGAGCTATTTGACACGGGCTTTGTGATGGGTCTTGGCCTAAAGCTGTTGGCACGTCCCCCTGCCTGCTCCAGAATGATGAAAGAGCATGTGTTTGCTGGCTGGCTAGAGCTGTTCTTTAATAGCTCACTTGCTGTGCCATGGTCTGTCCGTACTGGCAAAGGCAGGCAGGGAAAGGACCGTCTCCCTGGCAGCAGCTGGCCAGCCAGCTCCTGCACTGCTTTACCCGTGGAGATGGAGCTCAGTCTTGGTACATCTCTCAGTGAGCAGGTCTGACAGCCCTGATGCTCCAACCTCCCCAGGTCTCACAGCATACAGCTTCCAGCAGGAGTCCTGCCTGTGTTGGGAGCCCTGGGGTTGGGAAGCCTCAGAGGACCTGGCTGGCAGGATGTCTGCAGTGCCCAGGGAGGAGGACTGGCTTGTGCTTCTGAGCATCCCAGCCCAGGCATCTCTCCCTTTTCCATTCCTGATTACCTGTCTCCTGTCCCTGTCACAGCCCTCAGGGGCAGGGGGCTACAGCTGTGGGTCCACCAAAGCTTACCCTGCAGTTCCCGTCTTAGTGTGGATCAGGGTGGGGGACTGCCTACCTACAGTGGCTGGAGGAGCCTGTGCAGTCCCTGCTGCACAGTCGGCCCTGGATTCACACAGTAGAGTGAAGCAGAGCACAGTCAAGTCGAGCAGCCCTGTTGCAGTCCCTGGAGAGAAGCTATTTTTGTCCTGCCATTTGCTGAATGGTGGTGATGGGAATGGCTCAGAGAGCTGAAGAAATGCAGCTTCTCTGGGTGGAAAACATGCAAGACAGAGGCGGGCTTGAATCCACATAAAACCACATCTCTGCTTCCTAATCTATGGGCAGAGAGATGGGTCTCAGCACTGGGCTGCTGGTGGGAGAGGCAAGGCTGTCCTAGCTGACATAGGGGTGAGGATGTGGATTGACTGCCATCAAGGCAATGCTTCCAGCCCACATTCCTCACAGGACTGCTGACACTAAAGCCCTTAGGGAAGAAGCTCTAAGCGCTGAGTGGAACAGGAAGGAATAACTGGGAAGTACCAAGGATCGCCATGGGCTGCTTAAATGCCTGCCAACATCTGTAAGGTCTTGTGGCAGGAGAAAATCCACGCAGCCGCAGGGTGATAGAGGTTGATGAAGGGCTAATTATCCTCCCTGCAACCAATTCAGGCTCCATCAGGAGACCCCCCGCCCGCCCAGCGCGGGGAGCTGACGGTGGTCTCTGCGCTGGAGCCCCGAAAGGGTGAGGCGGAGCTGGGCGAGGCCGGGCGCGGTGGCTGCTCCGGGGGCTCGGGGGTGGCCGGGCTGGGGCTGTGCTGCCCTCTGGCGGCAGCCGCCCCCGCAGCTGGCCCAGCCCTGCTCGGGTCCCCTCCCCATCTCCAGGATGTCTCTCCGGCAAGTGTGTGCCCGGCCCAACACCCTAATTCCTTGCCTCCCTCCGCCCTTTCTGCTTTGGGGATACTGGCTGTCAGGGGCACTGGCATTGCTGTGGGAACATTCCACGGCTCTGAGCGAGAGCGTCTGGTTGCCCGTTTGGTGACTGTGATTCCTTCCTGCTGTCTGTCACCTGGGAAGACCCAGCACCTCCCAGCCCGCCAGAAGCTCGGAGCATCTCTGGGGTCTCCTGGCAGTGAAACGGCTGTGGGTGAAGGGACGAGGACTCTGTGCTGGGATGGAAGGGATGCCACAGGACGCTGTGTGTGAAGAGAATCCTGGGAGAAGAGGCTAAAGGGAAGCATGGGGGAACAAAATCATCTGTGCAAGCATACTCCTTGACGGTCAGCAAATATTTATCCGGGATCATGTAGATTCCGGGTGTTGAGCCCAGGACCCCTGGCTTCTAGTTGAGAGTTGTTCCCACACCTCCCTGGCTGGCAGGAGCTGAACAATCTAGACCCTCGGGATTGCTTCCATCCAGCAGGCAGGCGGCTGCCTTCATTTAACCTCTCTCTCCTGCAGGCACATGGGACACTCAGTACACAAAGGACAGGTTGTGGGGGCACAGCTGGGTCTGCACCAGCTCTCCTAGTGCTCTCTGCCCAGGCTGTGTGCATGTGCAGATGCAGCTGCATACTTGCAGCAGCGTGTGCAACCACAGGTCAGTGCTGCCTCCGCATTCCGAAGCGCTGGAGCATTCCAAACTCTGGGAGGAAGCTGCATCCCCTGGCACTGTTTCCCAGTGGTGACTGGGAAGGCAGAGCTGTAAGCTCCAGCTCTTGGGGTGCGTTGTCTCCCTGTGGTGGTCAAAGGGAATTGGTGACACTTGGGCGGGGCTGATTGTCCACCAGATGGAGCTGCACCCCACGTTTTGATGCTGCTGGGGTGGCCCTGGGCCAGCCCTGGTCTCTTGCTTCCTTTCCCTATCCTGGCAAGGAGGGACCCTGGCTTTCCGCAGCCCTCCAGGTAATGCACATGTGAAGGACAAGCATGCATGTCCATTTACATACGCGCTGGTGACAAGCGCTGACCGCCATTAGTCCCAGTTGCCGAGCAGTAATTGCCTGCTTGCAGGTAGACAGTGGATATTGGCACAGTCTTTTGGAAGCCTTCTTCCCAACAGTGTCACAAGGGAACTTGGGAGATTGTCCTCAGTGGTGTTCTGGCCCCACGTTTTTACAGGGCTTGGGGCTATCTGCAGTCACTGCACAGAGGATGGGGTGAGTTCCATCTCCTGCCAAGCTCTTCATGTAAAGTGGATCTTGCCCATTCTCGTTGTGCGTGGGTCCCCAAGGATCCCCTGACCCTCTGCTGCTAGCCATGCCATCAGCTCTGCTGTGACCAGTGATGGAGAATTCCTGGCTGTGTGCCCTGTGGCCCTGTGCTCGAGGTGCATCTGCTCAAGTAGTGCCACCCTGTGGGATCAAAGGGACAGCAAGGCCCTCTGGGAGAAAAGCCTGCATTTGCCAGTCCTCAACAGCTCTGCACCAAGGACTGGCAGTCTGAGATCCAGCTGCCTTAGTTTTGAGGGGTCCAGGAGTAATTGTTTCTGTGATGATACCATGATAACTCCCAAAGGTAGTTTGACACCCACCAGACTCCTCTCACAGCCCTGGACCTGCTTCATGAAGCTGAGACCTGGAAGATCCCCCGGTCAAGTAATCCACCGCCTTCAATATGCAATCCACCATACCTTCCTTTCTCCCCTAATGCTTGCCAGTCCCATGAAGTGTTCCCATCACTGAATGTCCCTCCTCCTCTCATGGCACCCCCAGTGTAGGACTGGGAAGTCAGGATGCTGGAAGGGATCTGTCTGCCCTCTGTCATGGCCAGACTGGGGGCCTGGAGGAGAGTCTGCTCCTTGCCTAGTCTGCGGTGGAAGCGAGGGAGGCAGCTGTACAGGAAATAATCATGGCTTGTTCCAAGATTAAATCACTGGCGGGAGTGCGAGAGAGGATAAAAGGAGCCGTCTGTCGTTAGAGGGAATATTAACCCGGCAGCGGGTTGGGAGGGGGGAGAATTTTATTCCTTGCACTTGCTGGCTGCCAGACCCACTGTGCACACAGGGCTCAGCACTGACAGCATCTCTCAGCAGGACATGTGCCCTCCCTCCCCAGTTCAGCCTACATCATGGGCCTTTTTCCCTCCCTGCTCCAGGGATGTAAGCTTCTTTGAGCAGGGGCAGAAGAAAGTTTTTCAGAGAAGTTGGAAAACTGAGGCAGGATCGTGCTGTATGTCTGACACCACATGGAGGCACTGAACCACTCATTGCTCTTTGCCCTGCCCAGGCCAGGTCTTCTCTCAGTTCCTGTGGATGAGCTCAGCATGGCACAAAAGTTTCTTGTTTGGTCTGGCCCTTATCAGAGACCTGCCTTGAGGCCCTTCAGCATGGGAGCTGGGCTGGAGCTGGAGCAGGTGAGGCCAAGGAGCAAGGGACAGGGCAGAGGGAAAACAAGACACCAGCTGCAAAGGGGTGAGCTGGCAGGGAGATAAGATAGAGGGAGAAATGCAAAATATGATGGGTGGCAGGCGAGAGGGAACGTGGGAAACTACAGGACACCTTGGATCAGCCCAGCTGGGAGACACACTCAACAGGTCAGAAGACCCTTTGGGGGTGCCAGACAGCTGTGGTGACAAGCTCCCAGTGCTGCTCATCTCCCCTTGCCCTTGGGCTGGGACCTTCCTTCAGCTTTGTGAGTAGCTGAGGTGAGACCCCAAGACCCCTGTGCCCTGGTGACCCTCAGCTGCTCCAGGGCTGTGTGGAGACTGAGCATGGCCCTGGAGAGCTGTCACAGTCCTGCTGCTGGGCTTGCTGCAGGGAGGAGAGTCATGTTCTCTGGGCCAGATCAGGGCTGCATTTCACAGGCTCTCCTGTGCCAGAATAAACAGCCCCATGGGGTTCAGGATTTGCAGCAAGTGGTTGATGAAAGCCCGTGGCCCTGTGTTTAGGACTTCCTTCCCTTTGAAGGAAGAGTTCTGGCAAGTTCCCAAGCAAGAAGATCCCAACTCCTTCCCCCTTGTCTTTTCTTTCCCCTCACAGCCATCTCCAGCTGAGGCCTGGGCTGAGATAAGAAGATGAGCTATCCTGGGCTGCCCGGTCCAGCCTGATGCTACCCCACAGAGTCAAGCCCTTGCCTCCATGCAGGTTGAAGCCCCCAGTGTTCAGCCTTCCCACATGTGGAGGCCTGGCTTGTGTGCAAACTACTTGAGCCTGGTCTGATTTTGCCTCACCAGCTTCCTTTATTAGCCTGCTCCCTCTCTGGGGGAAGTCATTTGAGAAAGGCCAGTGCTGTTGGGAGCAGCCAAGGCAACGATTCCCTCCACTAACACAGCAGAAACAATCAGCATGCACAGTTGCCTCCTCAACATCCACAGTCAGTGCTGGCAGTGCTGGTGGGAACTTGCTGCTGGTTGCTGCCCATTCCTCGGGCTCCAGGCTTAGCCATACCTGCTGTTCCTCCTCGCTGAGGAAAGGCTCCCATGGCATCAGCTCCATGGTACAAGGCATGGGCTGAGATCCTCAGGGGTATGCATATACAGCCCCCAGCACCACCCAGTAGCTCCCATCCCTTGCACTCTGGACAGAGAACCTGGAATGGATGAAAACCCTGCAAGCTTATCCAGAGATCACGGCAGGTTTGGCCCTGCTGCACACAAACCCCAGCGAGCAGCCGTTGCCAAGACGCTGCAATTTCCAGGCCAACATCAAAAAGCAGCTGGGGATTGGCTTGCACACGCTCCCACACAGCACATCCTCTCTATTTTATGAGTGATATTTTACAACATAAATGCTGCTATATTAAGCCATGCATCTAACTGGAAAAACAGGAGATGGAGAAGCAAGAGCAGCTACCTCGGTGCCTGCAGATGCTTTAACAGCGTGTGAGCCCTCCTGTTCAGGTTCTTGCCTACCTTTATCCCCCTGCCTGGCCTGATGCAGGCAAGAGGCAGGCATGGGTGCCTTGCCCCATACAGCTTGCCCTTGGGCTTTAGATGGGGTGTTTTCCTACCTTCTGAAATCCCCATCCCCCAGCTCTGCTCCAGGGGTGGGCAGGAACAGCAAAATGAGGCCAGTCCCCATCTTTTGGGCCAAAACTGCAGGCAATCAGAGGCTTCAGCTGGCACCTTTCAGTTCCTAAGCAAAGGCTGCATGTTTGGGAAAGATCAGCGTTTCTCACTGCCAGGCAGGTGGAAGGAGAAGGGAGTCGTCTTCCTGGTGGCTCCAGGAGGTGCTGCTCTCTGCCCACAGCTGCATGAGCACCTCTGTAGCATCCCTGCACCTCCAGGGCCAGGGCAGTGCCCAGTTCTCCCTGTGAGCCTGAGAAGCAGGGAGAAGCAAAGGACTTGGGCCCATGCTGCCTGGATAGATTTTATTTCTTACAACTCCCCAGGTAAGGATTGGCCCAGAAAGCCTAGGTTTTCAACAGAATTCATCACTGGCCCCTGACCTGCACCCCCATCCCTTACCCATGGGGGTGGGCATAAATTGTGTGGCTGTGCTGTGCTCTACCTGGGGACAGTGGAGGGAGCAGTCCTTGGCAAGCCAGGACCCTTGCAAACGAGCAGTAGAGTTGATTTATGCTCCTGACATTTCTCTCCCAGTCAGGCAGAGCTTTTAATAAAGAATGAGTGATTTATGGCTTCTTTTAAGCAGGAAGGAATGTTACCTAAGGCAGTCTGCCCCCAACACCCCTGCCTTTCTGTCTCACTGAAACCCTAGCATCTGGGCTTGCAAGAGGGAAGCAGCCACTCTCTCTGCTCCTGTCCTCTCCTAAAGTCCTCCCCACTGCCATGGTAGCCCCAGAATCCTGCCCCATTCCTGTCAGCAGCACCCCTGGCCCTGCCGAGGGATGCCCTGGGACACTGCAGGGAAGGGTGCTGTATCCCCTCCAAATGCCCCAGCCCTCAGCAGTCGGGAAATGTGCAGTCCACAGGCCACCTCACACACAGCAGTGATTCAAGGAAAGCTGCTGTCCTGAGCCCCCTCTGAGAGGAACCCTGTGGTGGCGGGCCTGGGGACAGGATGACAGCTCCACAACAGTTGTCATGGTTACTGGGTATTAATGGATGCGGGCATGACTGTTTGCCAGTGATGAGCAGCTCCAGAAGGAAAGGGCTGCCCTTAACCTGCCCAGCTGGAGACATTCCCATGGGGGCTTGGCCACGGAGCCACCACCATACCAATCCTCAACTGCTCTAGACCATGAGCCAGTGCTGGCCTAAGCCAATGCCTAACCCAGAGGTGGCAGCAGCTTGCAACTGAAGGAGCTTCTTGGAATCTGAAATGATTCTGGGATCTCCCAGGGCAGATAAGGAAAAGGATGTCTCCCCTTCCCTCCCAGCCCTGTTAACTAGGGGCAGCTGGAGAAGGCCAAAGGGCTCGGGAATGTGGTGGTCAACAGGAACAGTGACACAGCAAAGCTGCAGGTCCCTGCCAGCAAGCCCCTTTGCCCTCTGGAAAGGGCTAATGAGTGAGGACAGGGGATAAGAGCAGGGCTGGAGGGAGCATCACCCACACTAAAGCTGCCCCAAGAGGCTCCCAGCTGCTAATGAAGATAAAGTGCCCAGTTCCTTTTCTTCTCCCAGTGAAGTCTGATGGCTAAGGGGGAAAAAATGCTTTCAAGTGTATTCATTTATAACATGGCCTGGGAGGCAGGGATTCCAGCAGGAGTGGTGGCCAGCTGAGACACTGATCTCACACTTCACACACGTGCACACACACATGCATGTGCAAACAGCCCTCCAGGCAGGCTGCACACAGGCTGTGTGAAACACCCGCAGAGCACATGCACGCTGACATCAAAAGCTCGACTTTCTCTGCATCAAAACCGCAGCCGTAGGTGAAGGCAGGTGTTGAGCACAACACTCCCTGCCCACGCCAAGCGCCCGCATCAGGCTGCCAGATCCCACACGTGCCCTAAAACGCACATGGCAAGTGCAGTGCAAACACAGGCACACGACACGCCAGGGGCATCTGCCCCTTGCCTCTGCATGTGCACACACACACACACGTGAGCACACACACACACACGTGAGAACACATGTGAGCACACACACATGAGCATGCACACGTGAGCACGCACACACATTTGTGAGCACACACACACGTGTGTGAGAACACACACACACATGCAGGTACACACACACATGTGTGTGTGCGTGCATCCTCAACCCCTCTCCCTCAGGCCCCGCAGGTGTGCAAATGCAGCTGGTGTTGTGTAGCCACAGTGGGAGAGGGCAAGTGATGCCTGAAAAGACCCAGGGGGTGGAAGTCCTTTGGGGTCACTCTAGTGTTTCATTGACTGTGTGAATAAATCTTGTTGCTATTGATGTATGTGGGAGACAGGTTTAGGGGGAAATGAGCTGAGGCTCTCCTGTGTCATGGATGGATGAATTTCTACTCCATCCCACCAACAGGTTCTGTCCCAAGCCCTTCCCTTGCCTGCAGTCCCACAGTCCAGCCATTGAAACTCTCCCTAACCTTCATCCCAACCCTGACTGCACAATACCTACAGAAAAATCACACTTCGTCCCTGGTCTGGGAGCTCCTCTACCTAGAGGCCCCACCAAATGCCTGGAGTGGACATGTCAGGGGCAATGGGGCTGCATTTCCAAGGTACCCAGTCCCAGTCCATCTGGGAAGGATTGTCTACAGTCCTATGCTAAGTTAAACAAACTTGGAAATTCTCTCTGCCCCTGGGGACCTCTGTTATGGACCAGTCCACCTCCAGGCTGTGAAATGCATCCTGCAAATGGACAGCCTGTGTGCCAGATCCTGCTGGTATTGTCCCTGACCCAGGCTAACTCCTAAACTATGAGGAAGAATTGTCTGAATCACTGCAAGCTGGCCCAAGAAAAAATCATAAAAGGACAGTGCTAAAAAATTCCATAGGAACAATCCCAGTGCTGTGCCTGGCAATGCCCTGGGACTGTTTGTTTTACCAGTGGAGACATAACCAGAGATTCCCACTCCTTTCCTCTGGAGGCTTTGAATTAAGTGGCCTGTTTACAAAGAGGCAGCGAGGAAATAGAAAGTATGTGGGGTGGGGGAACATATATATCTGGCAGCTAAATGTACCCTCGACCCACCAGAGACCCTTTAGGCATCAAAATATGTGATTTTAGCTCCTCAGACAAGTAGAGGTGCTGCAGAGAGTCTCAATCTGGCTCTGTGGACACAATTCTGCCTTCTTAGCATCATGCAGGCGGTCGTGCCTGGCCAGACCCCACTGGCTTGTTGCATAAAACTGCTGTATGAGCTGGGCAGGAAGGTTGGGAAGAATTGCCCCACAAGCCTCGGGCAGGGCAGAGGGGAGCATGGATGCTGCAGGCAGCTGCATCACCACTCACTAGGGCTAGCTTGGGCAGGTCCACCACCATCCCACAGTTCCAGCTGCTGCGAGCATCTTCTTTGTGCCTCCCAGCTCCTGGTTATTAATTCAAATGGATCTACTTGGCTGGGGATAGGAGCAGTAAAACGGATAAGGAGCAGTAGATGGATAATTGCACATACACTCCAAACAAATAATGGGAAAGGGGTAGAGAGGGACCAAGCTCAGTGAGAAACTAGGAAAGGTATTGCAAGGAAGGCTGGGAGTAGCATGGGGAAAAGAGCTGAGAGCCAGGGATCAGGGAACTGGGGCTAGAAAATAACAGCCGGTGAGAGATGAGAGGGGTAGAAAGAGCAAAATCAGCCCCTGACGAAGCTGCCGGAACCCGTGGCCGGTGGCTGTCCGGTCCCAGCAGCACCGCACGGCTCAGCCCCGCTGAGCTGCCCGCGCTTCTCAGCAGAGGGCAGTGGATGCACACGCACCTGCCTGCACACCTGTGCTGCACACCCGTGGGCACCCACACACCCTCCAAGTGCCCGGGACACGGAAGGACACGGCAGCCCGGACCAATTCTCGGTGCTCCCGATGCTGCTGGTGGGCTGAAGGAACGGCCTGGCATCCCTTGAGGGATAAACGGGTCTGCAAGGATTGGCAGGCAAGGTCTGCAGGGGCTGGCAACACTTCCGTGGGGCAGCCAGCGAGGGTCTCTGCTTGCAAGACCCCAGCCCATGCCATTTTCACCGGCGTTTATCACGGCAGCAAATCAAAGTCCGGGGCAGCAAGGATGTGGCCGTAAAGGCAGTCCCGACTGTGGGAGGGGCAGGGGAAGTGTCCACGTGAAACTGTGAACTGTTAAACTGGAACCCCTCCTCTTCTGCCGCGGAGGGGGAGGTGAACAAGTGTCTGCATGAATGTGGGCAGCCTCCTGGGTCAGTGATCCCTGTCAGATTAAAAAGGGGTGCCCCCTATAGCTGTATAAGCAGAGGTCCTTATAGTTATACCAGGAGGAGCGCTATAACCATATAAGCAAGTGGTCTAAGGCATATGACAGACAGCCTTAAGATTCCTCCTCCACCTGTGGGAGAGTCCCCTGTGCCAGCCCATCCCTATGGGAGACAAAACACCACCCCCTCCCAGTGCATCCCAGCCTCTCCCAGTATTTCTGGTCTCACTGTCTTGGTGATGTCTTGCCCAGATGGGCTGGGAAGTGAGAGAGGGCAGGCCCAGCAGCTGTGGAACATTCAGGCCAGATGTGGAAGGTACACTTTACAGCAGCAAGCCATGAGGAGGCTGCTGAGCTGAAGGCCTGTACTTAGCTAGCCACGACATGGCAAGGGAAGAAAGGACATTCTTCCCTTAGGAACAGTTTGCACACACAGCGTCATCCCCTCGTTATTAGGTGGGAAGCCAGAGAGGGTGTTACCAAACCCCAACCCCACCTCTCCTCTTCAGGCCAGGCTGGCCCTGTGAAGGGTGGTGGGAGCTGGGCAGGGAGCAGGGGTCTTGTGGGATGCTGCCTTTGCCATCAGATCCCCATGTCTGTGTCACTCTCAGCCTCTTGGTTTGCTGGAAGTGTAGGAGCTATCCTGGCCTGGATTCAGCCAAATCAGCACTTTTGGCTGAGCCCAGCTGTCATTGAGCCCAGGCTATGGATGAGCATGCCAGAGCCTCACCAGATGCTGGGGTATGTATGCCTTTGCTGGCCATCCACTTGTGGCTTTCCTGGGTGATGGGGAAGCCTGCAGCAGTGCTGGCTGGAAGAGATTCCCAGCCCATCCTGACAGAGGCTGTTGCCTGCCTTGCCAGGAGAGGCATGGTTTGAGGGTCTTGGCTCGGTGTCTTTTCCTTGGAAAACCCTCCCAGGAGAGATGCCTGCACTGGCCCAAGGTCCTGAGACCCCACTTGGATGGAAGAGTCCTCATCTGGGGCAAGGCACTGAGCTGCTCCCTGCTGGGGATGGGGCACACCCTCTGCTCCTGTTCACAGTCAAACAGAGCTCCTGCTAAGACAATGGGAGCTGGGCATGTCCCAGATCCCAAGGCGTGTCTCACCAGCCCAGCTTCACAACAGACACAGTCAACACTGAGCTTCCAAGAATGATTTCCCTGCTAAGGAAAGACTAAACTGCCACACTAGTCCTGCTCGAGGTCCTGCTTCCTAAGCCCTGTTCTAAGCTTACACAAAGCCCTGCCATGAGATGGGACATGGGACTTCAGAGCCAGGAATTAGAAATTCAGAATGATTTTCAGAGACCAGGGAATCCTGAAAAGTAGACCAGAGGGCTTGTTCCTGGCTTTGCCAAGGAAGGTCATCAGTTATCAGAGTGGCAGCAGAAGGCAGACCTGGTGATTCAGAGCAACAGCTTGGGTATAGGATCTTACTTGCCTGAAGCCAGATGATGTTCCGGAGTGATGGGACAGAGGAAAGGGCAGAGCAATACTGCAGCCTTTCGAGCTGGTTTTGTCCTGTTGGGAAAAAAAGCTGCCTTGGTAGTCTTTCCATAAATCCTGCATGTTTGGTGTCTCATGACCTGTGTACTGGGAAGGACAAACCCTGAGCCGATACCCATCCATTGAATCTAAGGTCTTGGAGAGAAACAGACCCAACCCCTGTGCCAGTGTTTCCAGCAACCACAAGCCAGCAGCCATGCCCAGGTGTCGGGAAACATCAGAGCACGTGTCTCCTGTCCGCACGGGTGAGAGCAGCGTGTGGGCGTCGGGACACACCTGTCCAGAAGAATCCCAGCAAATTACTTCTCCTTGATGTCTGCCGCTTCGTCATGGCAGAAACACGGCGTGCAAAGGGCTTGGTTTAGAAGGAGTGTCAAGGGGTGCCAGAGCTGAGTTGCTGCCAACTCACCTGTCACTCCTTGCATGCTGCCCTGGGGCTTGCAGGCTGGGGGGAGGCAGGTGCTGGGGAGCCAGCTCGGCCACTGAGCTGTGGGCGAGGGAGCAAGCAGGCAGGGGGCTGCCTCTCCCAGGATCCTTGCTCCCACTCTGCCAGGTGGAATGTGGCTGTGGGAAGTGTGAGACAGATTCACATGTATTTTCTGCCCTTCCTCATGACTTTCACAGAGGCCTTTGCAGTGGTGTTGATGGGGAGGTTGTCCCACATTGGGAGCGCTCAATATAGGGGAGCACAAGACTGTGGGGCTGGGTAAGACTTGCTCAGCCCTGCAGCCAGCCAGAAAACCAGAGGCTGGCTGTGTTGGGAAGGGCCAGCAGGCAAGAGACCTGCAGAAAAGACCTTCCTGTTCAGTTACCAGATCTGGCGGCCAGACAGAGATGAGTACCACGCAGTGAAGAGGCCAAGGGGCCATGCCTGCAGAACTGGGGATAGTTGGCATCCATGACAGCTGCACGAGGAGGTGTCTGGATGCCATGAGATGCTGTGCAGCCTCAGCATATAACCCATGAGACTGTAGAACAGTGTAAGCCAGACCTTCATGCTTTTCCTCCACTTTCTGTGAGCCAGCAAAGCCTTGGGGCAGGCAGGGTCAGAGGGGCTTATATGCACCCCTGCAGACAAGCAAGGAGCCTCTCTCAGGCTGGCTTTGAGCACAGGACCCTGCTTAACAAAGCACACAGAAGCATCTCTTCTACACTAGACCTCCCCTGTCTGGGCACAGATGAGAAGCTGATGTGTTCTTGTGGGCACAGACCCCAGGTTAGAGGGATGTACTGCTATGAATATGGGCCCCATCCCAGCTTAGTGGGGGTAAACATGTGAGCCAGCTAGGTCCTTGCCTTTTTTTGTAAGGTTTTAGTGCAGAGACACACAATGTGTCTGGTTGTGTGTCTGGTGCTGGGGATGTGCAGCTTTGGGAGGGATGTCCGCAAGACAGGGCAGTGTGGGCAAGGACATGCTGGAGAGTCCTGGAGACATTTGCCAATTTGATTGAGGTACTAGCAAGCAGAGAGGTGGCATCACCACCAAGCAGATTTGCAGGTGACGCACAGGCTGGAGGGTGCTGGCACTGAGCAACAGAGAGCCCGGCTGCTTGGCTGAGCACAGAGTATGTGAGGCAGTGCTGGGACGGGGACAAAGACAGGTTATACCTGCAGGACAGGAGGCTCCACTTCCATGGTGTGTGACAGCAGAAAGGGCCATGGGAGCCTGGGAGCCAGCTCTGCACCATGGGCACCCCACAGGCTCAGCTGGGGCACACACATAGGAGCTGAGACTGCCTATGGGGGGCAGTTGGGTTGCATTAGATTTTCTGCTAATTTTGGGTTGCATTAGATTTTCTGCGTAATCTATTTTTCTGCTAGATGCCTGTGTCAAGGAGATCTGGCACATGAGAGATCTGATCTGTTTGTCCAAGACACTGATGGATCTTCCCTTCTTAGTTGACAGCACTGCGGGAGCAAAATCTTCCCCTGGTAAGGAGAGGCCATGTCCCAGCACCATTAGCCATTTGGACATCAACATTAGTGGGCATGGAAATGCATTTGGATGCTTGAAGGCTAAAGGAGCTTGTCCCAGCAGCCAGGGCCCGTCTCCTACCTTACTATGGGCACCTCTCCCCTGCCCACAGGAGTCCACAGTGCCTGAAGATGTCCATGAAGACTGGCTTAGCAGATGCTCTTAAATCTTGGAAACCCTGTGCCTTGGGTCTTTGGTCAATGTGGACCAAATTACTGTCCCAGATGATGCTTTCTCTGGTATTCAGGACCATGATCAAGATGGGAGAGGTTACAACTTCCACCCCAATGCTTCTGCCCTCAACCTGACTTCCAGATAAAGGCTGCCAAGACCTGGTCAGGCTGTGGTCACCATCTCTTGGTTCAGATAAGGAGGTTTCACCACCTGCACTCCGTGCTGTTCTCCTAAGGGTGTTTGAGGCCATTGTTACACAGGGATTTGGCACCAGCATTTGGGATAGAATTGAGGCAGTCCTGCCATAGCCCCTTTCCCATCAGTGCTTCATCCTGCTGAGGAATGGCTGATGAGGAAGGTTTTGCAAGGCTCCACAAAATAGCCATCTAGCTCCCTGTCATCCGAGCAGCATGGGATGGTACCTCCCAGCCACGAAACCCTGGGGAGATGCTGAACAAAGCTCAACTTGTATAAACCAAGCCAGCCCTGGTGAGGTATCTGCCACCTCCCTGGCCTCCTGCCCTCCCTGCTCAGCCTATCTCAGCCCACATTTAACAATTACCTCCTCTCCACACAGCTCCCCAAGTGCTCTAAGAAATGTGAGCCAATTCCCCACTGGCAACTCCTGCCTGCCTCCCAGGAGTTACGTCAGTGGGGAGTTGAACCATGCACATCTTCTGTGCAGCACCTGGCTATGTGGCAGCCAGCACCAACCCTGGGCCTGCCAGGGGTGATCCTGGGCATTGGCTGAGCATTCCCAGGAGGCAACAGCATCCCTTCTATGCTCCAGCAAGTGTAAGATGGTGCCCCTGCCCTCGAATTGCAGGGAAGAGGGTTCTGGCAGGTGTATTTACCTGAGCTGGAAGTGGTCCAGGGTAGTGGATTCAACACCCTGGCTCTGACTGTATGAGAGCATCAAGCCAGCAGGGCATAAAGCAGCACGTTGTGGCCGGTACTTCATGTCAATCCCATCACAACTCAGCACTCTTGCAGAGTGTGCTGAGATAGTCTGGCCTATCCACAGTGTGCCTGCCCTTGGCTACCAGTGCAGAGACACTGTGCAGAGAGTCAGCCTGAGGTACCTGAAAGCCACCACCCGCATGTCCAGCTCTGTCCCCTTGCTGCCAGCATGAACAGCCCAGCACATGATATCTGGGTGTTATGGCCAGCAGGAATCACTCCCACAAAACCAAGTGTCTCTCAAAGAATTGCCACTGCATGCCTAGCTGGCATGCCACGGTACTGGACTCACCAGTGCTCAGCCTGGCATTGCCATTGGGAGTGGCAGCATGGGCTGTCCCATCCCTCCTTCTCCCTGTATGGACTGTCACCACGGGAGAGAGTGGCACTCCTCCCCGTGCTGGCACCTCCTTCCCCAGAGGGACCCAGCTCTGCCGGGCTCAGCATGGGAGGCTTCTGGTGACACCAGGCTGGGGGAGCAGCGAGGAGCATGGTGATGGTGAGCCAGCAGCTGGGAAGAGGGCCTCAAAGCTCAGGAGGATTGTGCTCAGGGCTGCTTACTGGGGAGTACTGGAGGGACTGGGAGGTAAGGCAGGGAGCAAGGGTCTTCTAAACCCATCTCTCCCAGCTGGAACAATGCTCTTTCACTCTCTTTTCTCCCAATCCTCTTCCACCAATGCAGCTTCCTCAGCACCCACCTTCTGCTTCCCACACGCCTCCTCTGCTCTTCAGTGGGACCTCTGGGTTGGGCTGAGAGACTGTAGCAGGGGACAGGACTGGGGGACACTGCAATGATGTAACATGTTTGTGCACAGAGTGTGACATCCCTCACGTGATAGTCTGGGGTCATTCTGCAAGAGATTACATCACTGGGGATCTTTTGGTGATCTCTTATTTTAGGCAGCCTCACCTCCTTGACTGGTCTCGAAGGGTGCTCATCACTAAGGTATCCAAGCCCACACTTAGTCCGTTGGCTCTGGAGCAGACACAACCCTCAAGTGGTGGAACAAGAGAGTGAGATGGGTGGTGATGTGGCCTAGGGTGGTGATGTGGCCCTGCCATCTCCTTGTGCCTCTCTCTGTCAGCCCTTCTGGGTACAAGATGGCTTCTTTTTCTCCTGGATGGCTGATGCCAGCTCTGGCCTGGTTTTCTGAAATTCCCTGTGCCCTTACCCATCCTGGCAAAGGAGAGGGAGCCAGCAGCTGGCCCAGGGGCTGGAAAAGGCAAGGAGACTCAGATACCCACTGGGAGATGGAAAATTGCCCAGAGCAGGGATCACAGCAAGGTGGGGTCCTGACGTCTGCATCAAAAAGCTGAGATGAAAGTCTCTGGCCACAACCCTCACCACAAGAACGTGGACCCCTCTCCTGAAATTACTGCTCCCCTTGAAGGAGGAGAGTAATTTGCCTGAGCGGTGGAGGACAATGCCATGTTTACCTGCCAGGTTTCAAGTGCTGCTCACCAGCTGTTTCACTGTAATTACATTGTTAGGAGGGGATGAATTGCTGGGGCTTGGTTCTGGGGTGTTTGTTTATTTGCAGCCCCAGTGTGGGGCAGCTGGCAAGGGAGAGCCACTCTGCTAGCAGCTGGAGCACCAGGCTCCCATCGAGCCTGGCTGCCTGGCTGAAGGATGCTGTGGTCCCTGGTGAGCACGGGGCCAGGCCAGCCCCAGACTTTGCAGAGGCATAGGGGAGAAAGGTGCCTGGTGGAAAAAGACATCTCCCCAGAATAGCACAGATAGAGTTGCATCCCCAAATCCTAAAGTGCTGGGACTGCAGCAACAGGAACCCCGTGACAGGAATGGGGAGTCAGATGGCTTCAGGAACTACATGGTCCAATTGCATCTGCAGTTCTGCTCGGCTTGAGCATCCCCTGAATTGTGCATGGGCTGGTCCCCAAATCAAGCAACAAAAGTGCCTCACACCCCTGCCCAGTTCAGCTTTGATTTAAAACTGTGGTTCACTGCAGGGCACACCTGCCGTGGGGCATTCATATAGCAAAATGCCTCTGGGGATGTGTCTTCAAGGCATCTCCTACAGCAGCAGCATCAGGCTACAGAGACTACACAAAAACCAGGCATGAACCTCTCAGTCTGGGTGACATGTGGTGTGAAAGTGACACCAGGAACAGGATTTCTGGGTCCTAGTCCCAGCCTAGCAGTTTCTTGCTGCGTTATCCATAGGAGCTCTTGTGTGTTGGCACCGTAGCTGACAGCATACATCTTGCAGGCAGGTTGCAGGGCTAACCTACTGTCTGCTAAGTGTTTCCAGGGAAAAACTTCTTATCATCCAGCAAATCCTAGGTTTCCCATTGCTGTCAGGCTCCTCTTTCAGTCCAACCAATACCATCTAAAGGGGAGCCCTGCAGGTCTGGGATACCTGCCCTGCAGCCAGGGCTGCTTCCAAAAGACCTTACAGGAGTGGTTTCATCAGGCAGCCACATCAAAGACAAATCAGGACACTCCATCGCACGACAGGCTTCAGCATCCATGAACAGTGAGCATGACACATCATGACAGCACAGATTACTTCTCCTTGTAAGGCTGGACCGACAGTATGTGCAGGTAGAGGTATGTGGGGGGCAACGGCAGCGCTGCTGCCTTCCACTTCACAGCAACTTCAGGTTTGCTGTGGGTTCTGCATCTGGAGGCACATGGCAGAAGTCTTCTGATTTTGCATCTCTCCTGTCACAGCCTCCACCTTCTGAGGACAGCTGTCCTCAAATGTTATCAGCTCACCTGGCTCAAACTCCTCCAGCGCTGCAGACTCCTTGGTCCTGGCTAAAAGCATTTCAGCATTCTGGTGCCTTCTTGCTACCCCAAATATACAGAAGTTGAACTCCCAGCCCTTGGTTCCCAGGAGGTTTGAAGCACACCTTTAGCCAGCACACAGCTAACAGTGCCAGCCCAGGTTTGCTAAACAGAGGCCCCTTCCTCTGGCAGGTATTTACCCTAGCTGCTCATGGGAGAGGACTTGCACTGGCAATGTCATGGTGCAGTACATGCTTATTTTTAGGCAGCTGTTGCAAACAGCTGGAGATTTTAGCTTCAGCTTTTTCCTCATTCTTTACTTGGAGCCAGCCCTTCAGGATGCCCCCAGGGACATGTGCATCAGTACTTGGGCTGAGAGCACGATCAAGCATATAATCTGGGGGCCTCTTGGGATGACACATGCTCCTGGTCAGGTGCAGGGAGTGTAATCAGCGGTGTGGCAGAGGGGTGCAGCCTGTTCCAAGCAATAGGATCCTGGTGCAGCTGTGTGCGAGCAGTACAGGTGAGGCTCACATGGATGTATCCCCGTGCATGTGACAGGCATGCAGTCCATGTCCATGAAAGCAGCAAATGACAGCAAGTCACTAGGCACCACTACTTGTGCTTGTCTTTATTCTTTCACTATGTGGCACATCTCATTTCTGATCCTCGCTCAGCAACTCCCTTGGCAATTAATCCAAGCAGTGATGCTAAGGCTGGAGGGACCTGGTAAGACCACCCAGCCCACTCCACACCTCAGGCCAGACCCGTTGTACCCCCTATGCCAGGGAGAAAGGGGCATTCTTCCTCCCTCCTTCCCCCCGCAAGACCCGTGCGCTACGTGCAGAGTGTGATGGGGAAGCGGGTTGCTGCCGAGAGGGAGCTTGCCGTTCACCAGCGGGAGTGGGAGGGCGAACTGGAAAGTGCCTCCTCTCCCGGTGGAGCACCACCGCCCAGGCTTGACGAGGTGTGAGCTCCTGCGCCACCCTTACACGCCTTGGGTGCCTCTAAGTGTCTGGGACAGGTATTCACGGTCCGGCAGTGCGTGCCCTATCATGCCTTCGTGCCACGGCACCTGGCAAACGCCTCCCTTCCCTGCAGCTGCGGCTGTGCTGGAGCATTCCTCTGGGGAGGGCTGGCTCATACCTGGAGGGATGGGGGCTTGCAGACAGCCACCTCCTGCTCTCCAAATGTGCTGGGCTCTTCTGCACTACAGCACCTCCATCACCTCTTCAGCTTGGTCTCTGAAGAGAGACCCCACTGCAGCCATGGAGTCACCACTCCCAGCCAGCACAGAGAGGTGTTCCCAGGAGCAATTTCAGGACTGCTGTGCAGTTGTGGGGAGCACCCTGAATATCTGTGCCCCTTCTTTCCTGTGCACATGGCTGAGGTGGCCTGACCCTCCCCATCTGGTGCAGAGTAGGAGTCAGATGTCGCATGGACAGGAACAACATATCAAGGCTGAGACCTCCCTGTCCCATGGAGAGTCCTCTTCCAGCTCCTTGCTGACTGTGGATGGGGTAGTCCAGATGAAGTTAGAATGCTTCCAGATGTAGCCAAAAAAATGGAATTAGATGAGATCTTCCCAGAGGGGCAATACCTGTGGAGCTGACAACCCTGTCCCATGAGAGCCTTTGGAAGGGGAAGGTCCTACAGTGACACTCACTAGGGGTTCAGAGGAACTCGCTGGCCAAGTTGCCTCTTTAATCTTGAAAGATGATTGGAGATGGGGAGAGGAAAATCCCTGAGACAAGAAGGCAAAGGCAGCTTCTAGTGCTGCCCAAGCTCAGTCAGAGTGATTTCTAGCTCAGGTTCACAGAGGCACAGAAGAGAAGGTTGGGGTGGGCAAAACTGAGACAAGGAGGAAGGGAGACATGAGGCACCCTCCATGGGCACCAAGTCTGCTGCCCCACTTGTCCCAAAGATGAGAAGAGAGCCTACATCCCTATTGAGGCCAGCATCCTTGCAGTCAGCAGTGGTGAACAGGAGGCTGCCAAGCAGCAAAGTCATCTGCTGAGAAGATGTAAGAAGTACCTTGAAAGTGCTGCTCCAGTATCTGCAGTGGCCTGAGTTTCCAGTTTGCCTTGGAGCAGTCAAACAAACGACCCAGTGACCCACCAGGATGGGTTCCAGCTCCATATGCCAAGTCCTGCTGCATCCATGGTACCCAGAGCCAAGCCCAGCAGGCAATATGGCACTTTGCAGAAATCTGGAGAGAAGGACCAAGCCCATACAGCCCCTGCAATACACCCCCCACCTTTGTGACCTCAGAGGGGTGTCCCTAAGAGGCCACCCCATGCTGATGCAGGTTCCATTTGGGCTGTGTTCCTCCTGGCTCAACCAAGTTCTTGCCTGCACCTTATGGCTTTGCCCCTTGACCTGCCAGGTTCATGCTGCTTTCACCCTGCCCTGGGCCACCTTTCCCCAGAGCAGAGGGAAGCAGCATGTCTGCCATCTGGCCCTGGCCCCAGTGGGTTGTGGCGTCTTGGGGTGTGCCGCGTACCAGGGTGCCCCCGAACCCCGTATGCGCAGGGGCCTGGCAGGCGCTGGATAAGTCATGTGTTTTGTGTTGGGTTTCTCCCCCTCCTGGAAAGTCCCAGTGCAGAGCGGTGGGGCTGAGCCGACCGCACACAGCTGCAGGCCACCACATGAGAGGAGCCAGCTCCTCGGGGATTACAGAGTCCCGGGAGCCTGGGGAGGAGGCAGGAGCACCCGCGCCGTGGCCCTTTCATCTCTCCCCTGCCTCACTCCCCCTTTCATCTCTGCTTCTCTGGCCACGGTCTCTTTTCCTCCACTGCCTTTGCTCTCTTTGCACTTGGCCTCTTTTCCCTGCCTTCCCCCCAGCCCTTCCCACTGCACCTGGCTGCGCTGCTGCCTCTGCACTGCTCCTGTCACTCCCTCCTCCTGGACCCTGTGCTTTTATCCCCCGACCCCCAGCTGCCTGCCCCCACCCTCCTGCACCGGTGTCCTGCCCCCATGCCACATGTGCCCCTCCATCATCTCCCTCCTCAGCCCAAAACCTCCCTTTGCAATGGGCGAGGGAGAGAAGTAGCACAAAATCTGCCCTAAGTGTTTTCCATCTGTGTCCAAAAAGCTTTTCCCACTTTCTGCACCTGTGATGGTGTCCCCACGAGGCTGCTTCCAGGCTCACATCCTTCCCTGGTGTGTCCTATGCTGTCACAGCCAGGCATCCTCTTGCTTCCGCCATCAGCCTCATGGAAGCAGTGAGCTGGGAATGCTAGTGGACCCTATTCACACAGTGGCCGGGGTTGGGCACTCCCTGTGACAGATCAAGGGATAAAGAAAAGTGCTGGGTACCCTATTCTTGCATGTCACAGACTTGTGCTAGGGACCAGTGTTCCTCACACACTCTCCAAGAGGCCTAGGGTGTCCCTGGTGTTTTCTGGGCCAGAGGACCACATTTAGGACTGAGGGAGTAAAGAACATTTGGGTCCAATCCTAACTGCAGACATTACAGCAGGGGCACAACACAAGCTAAGTGGTCTAACGGTTAGAGCTCTCCCTCTTGTCCAGAGACTCTCTAGGAAGACTTGGTGCTCGTCTGCTTGGTGAGGATCTCAGCCACTGGGCTGAGGAGAACCTCCACATCACCCCCTTTCCAAACAATATCAGCCTCCTTTTCATGCATCTTGCCACCTGGTCTCACTCCATGCTCCCACTGCCTCTGCTCAGAACTTCTTTCTAAGGGGCTCAGTGTATCCCAAACTCTGCTCAACCCCTATCTTTCCCATCCCTTTCCCAGCGTCCCACTAGAGCTTGTCCTACCCCAGCCTTTGGAGCTGCCTTGGCTCCATCACAGCCTTCAGCCCAAACCCTCCCTCTGCTCTCCATCTCCCCATCCCACCTGTGTCCAAACTCTGCTGGCCCTTCTACAGGTGTGTGGCAGCCCCATGGCCAGGGACTCCCTTGGAGGACCAAGGGCTGGTGCAGCTGTGGCTGAGCAAGGAGGCCGCAGTCTGCCTGGCCAGTGGTGACACTCCCGGAGTCTGGCTGCTGCCAACATGTCTGTTACCTCAATGAGCTCAACACAGTGGTGACTACAGCCTTCTCACTGCATAGGTGCCCCATCCCTCACAATGGAGGGCAATGCCACTGGAATGCTGTGCCAGGGGGCTGGTGGGCAGGAGCTGGGCCTAGTGGGGGGAGCACAGGACTCCTGGGCTCCCATCCCAAGCCAGGTGCTTCCTCGCTGTAGGTACTTTGCTTTGCCAAGCAGGTCAGTCAGGGCCAAACTATTTTTTCTTTTTCGGGGGCTTGCACAGGTACTGGTGCCAAGCATGACATGTTGGGGCTGAACGTCAGGAAAGCCTCGGAGCACCTCTCTGCATCTCTGCTCACAGCACAGTGCCAGCCAGGCTCTCAGGATGGGTCTCAAGCCATGGCTACTTGCTTCTCAAGCAGAGGAAGCATGGTAGCCCGTTGCCCAGACCAAAAGCAGGAGAGAGGGTGCCCTCTGCTCCCCTTGGATAAGCAGACACAATGAGGCTCTGCTCTCTTTTGACTTCCAGCAGCCCAGGTGCATCTGGCTGCTTTTGTGGGGCAGCAGCCTACCAGGCTCAGCCAGCCAGCACTGCCAGCCCTGCCCATGTCCATGCCACCCAGGGGCATGGGACAGGGCATACCACTGAGACAGAACTGTCCACTCATGGCTCTGCTTCATATTGTGAGCTCTGATGGGAGCAGGAATGGAATTTGGATGGGGCTGGGCGTTCCCAGTGTAGTGATTCCCCCAGGCAGGATCTGGCTCTGATGACTGTTCTGTGAGGGGAAGAAATACCAGAGGAGTTACTCACGGCTCATTGAGGCATGATGTAGCAACTCCTCATCGGTTCCCCCCACCCTCCAGCCAAAGTTCCTCCTGTGATCTCCTGGGGAAAGTCCCAGTCCCCCCCCCTTCCCCCCCCCCCCACTACTCCCCTGCCACCCCCAGAGACTTTCCCCACCCTTGCTGGAGCTTTCCAGAAGCAAGACATGATCTGGGGCTTTGGGTGAGAGGAGAAAGGACGCAGCAACCTGCTGTGCTGGAGCAAATCCACTGTCCCTTTGGCACTTCCACTCTGTGTCTGTTGGTGGGCGCAAGGCCAGGGTCTGAGAGAGCACCAGCCTGGGGTATCCACATCTGGACAGCTGCAGATCTGGCTTCAGACCTGGCAGAAGTACAAACCAATCAGGCCAGCTCAGGTCTCTCTATTGCCTTCTCAGCAGTCACACTCAGGTCAGGTTTTCCCATCACTCTCCACAACCACAGGGGCAAGAAGTGAGATTTACTTTCGGTTTACTCGAAGGATCTGAGAAACTTTCCTGCCCCTGCAACCAGGACGTTCAAAGTTTGAGAAAACCACTGGACTTCACACAGCTCTAGCAGGGCCACTGGGCTGGTAACTCCCTCTGCAGCAGGGACCCTCAAAGATGGAGGAATTTCTAGAGCTTGGGCCAAAATACTTAATGAAACTGGAGTAAGTTTTACCTCTTTTTGCCAGGATGGACTTGCTGTCTTCTTTAGAGCCTTCAGTGCCCTTTTATGACATGCAAGTGAAAGGAATGACCATTTCCTTTTTCAGTTTTGTAACTCCCTTAGTGATTTGCCTCTCTAGGACGATGATGGGAAAACACTGGAAAAATCTGGTCCCCTCTACTGGAAACCACCTTCATCATCTGCCTGGGCTGCTCTACACTATGGTCATTCTTCTCTCTTGGGTGAAGCACCTTGAACCTTGCCAGTTCAGCCCAGAACTGTGCAGTGCTCTGCAGGGTGATGTCCCTCACGGGGCAGTAGGGGGCTATGCACCAGAATGTGCAAGGCTGGAGCAACCCAGCAGGCTCAAATAGTCCCTCCATGTGAGGCAACATGATTCTTTGATGGGACTTGGACATATCCCATTGGTGGGAGAGTGGTTCATGGAAGAGAAGTTTGGAATGCCAAGACCTTGGGTTGCCAAGCCCTCACTGGCAGCTGGCTCTGGAAGCTCAGCAGTGGCCATGGGGAAAGGAGGCGTCCTCCACGTGCTCTGCCCAGCCAAGTGGTTGTTAGGACAGCTGCCCGGTGGCTGGTTCCTAGTTAGAGAAGCATGGGGACACTGTTTTTCGTAACCACAGGCACACTGGCACCTTGCCTGTGGCTCCCAGACACTCAGCCAGAGAAGCTGCAAAGCAGATCTTGAAGACTGGTATTGCATTGGGAGCCCGCTGGCCCCAGGAGGAAAATGAGATGCTGCAAGCAGGATGTCTGTGCCCTGGAGCTGTCTGCACCCAGAGCATGCTGCCTGCAGCCCAAAGCACTCCTCCAGCACAGCACTTGCACCCCAAACCATGATGCCTGCAGACTGAGCAAAATCAAGGGATCTTATGTTTTCCTCTGAGTGTCACCAGCTCACACAGGGTCTCTATAGAGCCAAAGAACACTGGGCACTGTGCTGGGAGTCTCAGCCTAGGTGTGCTGGCATTACTGGTATGCTCTTTCACAATGCTATGTTCCTAAAATTGGCTGGTGAAGTGAGAGCAAACTACAGTCTTTGCAGATTCAGGATGCCCAGAGCCTGATGCCTCACTGGCAGATGCGATGTGTCCTTGGGGGGAATGGCCCTGCCCTGCATTGCTTCTCTGCATCATCAAACTCACCTTGTCCCCACTCTGGTCCCGTTATGGGGGAGTCATATCCTAGGATACTGCTGTTGCAGAGCAGGAGGCCTGGGATTTGTAAGCAGGGGGTGAAGGGGCCAGTGCAGTGAGAGCTTCTGTGGTGAGTCAGCCATCACCCCAGGCAGCCCCAAGATCACAGGCATCTGCAAAGCCGCCCCTGGGAGGTGGGAAGCCAACATCACCCACCAAGTTCTGGAGCATGATAGATGTGTAGAGCTACACTGCCCTGAGTAGCATAACCTTAGGGACACAGGGTTTTGGCCAGCCTGGGAGGGAAGAGAACTTCATGGGGTCCAATTAGTTCTTGGGGTAATAGCCAAAAGGCAAAAGTCTTGTGGATTTGGAAAAATGGCCTTGACACTGGGGATAGATATTGGAGATGGCAAAGTAGAATCTCAGGAGGGAAAATGAACTACTGGAGCATGCCCTGTCGGAGTAAACTCGCCCCATGGGAACAACATTGCTTTCATGCCTCACAGGGCAAGCCTGGGTGCCCCAAACCCCACACTGAGATCCTGTTCCCTGCAAGAACACCAGCCCAATGTCTCTGCTGCTGGGAGCCATTGTGGAGACCGGGTGTCTTGCTGCCCCTTCTGCGCTGGCAGACAGGGCCACACAAGCGTCACTGAAGCTCCTATACTTCCTTCCAGCACCAACAGCATTCTCCTCTTCTCCTCACCTGGTTCCAGAAGCAAGGACCCCATCCACATGGTCCCTCCTGGAGGGGAAAAGCCGGGCCTCCTGTCCAGGGGTGGTGAAGGGCAGAACATCCACCCCAGCTGATCCAGCTCCAGCTGCGTGTGTGAGTGTTATGAAATGAGGACATGGGCCACTCCCTGCTGGACCCAGGGTGCTCACTTCCTTCCAGCCTGGTATTTTCCTCCCTGATTTAGGTTTTTTGGTTGTTTTTGTGGTGGTTTGTGTTTTTTGTTGTTTGGTGGGGTTTTTTGGGGGTTTTTTTGTTTTGTTGTTTTGGGTTGGTTTTTTTTTGTGTAGCCCCAAGGGGTGCACAACCGTGGGAGGAGCAGGGAAGTTATCAGCCAGGAGACAGCAGCAGCATGATTCACTGCCTGGCCCCTGCAGGCTGCTGCAGACAGATGGGTGCCCTACCCACCACCACAGCAAGCTGCCATTTGCAGACCACCATTGCCTGGCCCACTCACACTGCCTTTCCCTCTCCCTACTCTCCAGCCCCACCATCCCTCCCCAGGAGTGTGGGTGACAGTGGGGCAGCTCCCAGCCCCAGCATGGTCACGGGCATGGGGGCAACAGCCAGGATTCCCATGGGATAGATGGGGTCTAGCATCCAACTGGGCAGAAGCTCCCCAGCAGCCACCTGGAGGGTCCTCATCTCCTTCCAGTGTGCAGACAGCTCATAGGATGGTTATTATGGGATGGCAGCAGAGCACCAGGGAGAAAGTCTCACACAAGTAGGTCAGCAGCACCAAGGGTCCCCCTCCATCCCTCTATCACCCTAGAGGAATTGAGAGCCCTTGATTGCAGGAAGAGCAAGGTGCTGCATCCTGAAATACCCCATGCTGTCTCCAATCCACTTTTATTCACAATCAGAAAATAACTTACCATATAATAACACAGACACACACAGCACAGCCCCGGGCACCCGCCCCTCCGTGACGATACAGCCCAAGCCAGCCCTGAGGTGAGGTGAGCCCCAGCCCGAGGAGCTGTGCCCCTTCTCCATCCCATGGGGTGCTCCAACCCCATCCTGCTCCGAGCACAACCTCCCATGTGGTTGGAGGAACTTGTGTAGAGTGCTAGTGTGTCCCCCCACCCTTCCCTCCCACCCTGGGCTCCCCCTGCCCTGCTGTCCACGACCCCATCCTGCTCCGTACCGCTGAGTGCCAGCGGGCAGTCCCCCACCCCACGCCCACCCTCCGCTCCCCCGAGTGGTGCTGGTGTCGGCGGTCTGTCTGTACAGCATGGCCGTGCGCTCCCCGGGGCCGGGAGCCTTGGTGCTCTCATGTGGGGCTGGGGGGCAGCGGGCAGCCCTGCCCTTCCCAGGTGACGACAAAGTGCTGATTTTGGAGGGTGCTGAGCATGTCCTCTCCTGCTCCCTCGGAGCGGAGGGAAGCGGGTATCGCGGCTCCACTTCCCCCCCCAGCGCCAATCCCCGTCTCCCTCCCCTGCCGCAGGCAGGCGTGCTTGTCCCTGACAAACTGGGGTGGGCACCCATCCCTGCCGGGCTACTTGCAGACGCTGACCCACTCGGTGATGCGACACTCCTCGCAGGCCACGAAGCAGCACCAGTGGAACTTGCAGTTGCAGCGCTCGCTGCGTGTCTGCCGCAGGATGTTGTGCCCGCGGCCACAGCACAGGCTCTCACAGTTGTCCATGCCCGGGCTGGTCTTGTTGCACAGGCGCCCCTGAGTGCCCAAGGAGTCCAGGGCCGGTTCTCGCTCGCAAAAGTCGGGTGACTTCTCAAAGTAAACCAGCTCGCTGATGCCAGCCCGGCGGCGATGCCGAGCGTGGCCCGGCTCCAGCTGCCCGGCATTCCGGTTGTGGGGCCGGATGAGAGTGGCCCCGTAGAAGCGGTCCTTGAGCAGGGACCCCACCAGGCGAAACTCAGGCGTCACCTGCCAGCATGTCTTCAGCTGGCAGCTCCCTGAGGTACCGTGGCATTTGCACTTTCTCCTCATATTGTCCATCACCACCTGGACAGGGAAGGAAGGACACAGAGGAGTTAGCATGAAGGAGACACATTCTGGGGACTGGAGAAGCCACAATGGAGCTCTGTGTGGGTTGGCACTACGGGAACATCACGGGCTGGCATGAGTAGCCATCAAAGCTCTGGAACTGCAAAGCCAGCAAGGCTGCACCCTGCTGCTGTGCCCAGTGCAACTCATGTCCCACACCCTGTCCCTTCCCATCCTGGCAATACCAACTGGCTTTCATGTTTCAGCAAGGGACTGGCACCTAAAGGAGAGGGTGAGCTATTTGAGCACAGGAAGGGGAAGGAGCCTGGATCTCACCTCCCACTGCTGCTTGGCTCCAGCAGCATCAACCTGATCCTGGACCCCCGTTCAAAGCCAGCATGGTTGCATCTGTGCAGCCATTCTGGGACCCTCCCAGTGCAAGGGTCTCCCACACACCTCACCAGCCAGTAGCACTGCAAGTGGGGCAGATGAGGGGATGCTTTTCCCTTCCCTTCCCCTCCCCTCCCCAAGGCCTTCATCCCATAAAGCTCCAGTTCTGGGAGTCCTGGGAGCAGCTCTGCTTTTGGCTCTTGTCTGCTCTCCTTCAGCCAACCTGGCCACAGTGCCAGGGGGCTGAGGCACTGCCTCCCACCACCACCTGAATTCCAAGCTGGGATCACATCCCTGATTTACAGTTTGTAGAGGCTGCAGTGTGGCCAATGCTATACATCCACTCCATTCAAGGGCAGGGTGCCTTGGATGGGCTCTGCTGTAGTTAGGTCTAGCCTGAAAGCACAGCTTGTGCAGGGGCTAGAGGCCAGTGTGGAGTTCCTTGGATTTCCTGGGCAAGGCTACTTAGCCCCCAGGTTGCATGCTGGGATCCCCTACATCCCCCATTCCTGTAAGGGATACTGCTGTGGCCAAGCCAAGAGGAACAGCTCATGCCCATCAATCTCCAGGGGCACAACATGGCCATACATCCACTCTCCACACAGCCTGGAAAGAGTTTTTAATGTCCTCTGCTCTGTCCCAACAGGGATTCCCTACTGGGTTGTGTGCCCCCATTTCCACATGCTCACACAAACTTCAGCAAGTTCCTTTCCCTTGTGGACACCCAAACCCCACCAGGAGTTCAGCTGGGGCTTGCAGACTATCACAGGCTGATCCCCATACCCAGGCCCATGCCCCAAGGCTTGTGGGGGGATTCCAGGGGACATCTGTCCTTGTGGAGGGTGCTGTCCTACAATGCCAGTCCTGCCCAGCTACCTATCTTCATGCCTGCCACATGTTGTCTGTTCCTGCCCCTTCCCTGGGAGGGACACATGTGACACGACTGCCTTGTTTAGGTAGGGGTGGGCAGTTTTTATTCCTTGTTTTCTTATTTTTGAGTAAATCTCCAAGTTGCTAAGCAGTTATGGTAATGAAGGCAGGTCAGGGAAACACATCTGGAGCTTGGGGCACATGGTGGAGAGGTCTGGGCTGGGCTGGAGTTTGGCTTTCATCCTGCTGAGAGTCCTGCTCCTGCCAGAAAGAGCCTCCACCTCACAGGTAATGAGCTACCTGGCCTCTCCACCATGTCCTGGGTGTGCCAGCCAGGAACACCAGCTGCTTGCCACTGCTCTTGTCACTATCCCTGGGAACATACTGGCACTGGGACCACATCCTTTCCCACATTCCCTCCCTGCTGGCTTGGCTGGACCAGGAAAAATCTGTATACAGGGCTGTGGCTGGCAGGTTCACCATTGGGATGGATGGGATACTGGTGTGACAGCTGGACAGGGGTTCATTTGGGGTATAGCTGGTCGCAGCAGGGGCTGAAGAAGTCAAGCGTGGCCATCTCCATCACCCAAGCCATCACTGCTGAGCATCCCGAGCCCTAGAACCACAACACCCATCCACCTCTGACCAGCGATAGCTTGTTCTTTCCCTCCTGCACAGGCAGCACAGAGGGGACAGGACCCTGACAGAGCTGGGAGATGCAGGCAGGGCCCATCTGAGTCTTGGCCCCATGCTTTTGTCATTGAATTTTCTGCATGCACCCTTACCCGTCCTTTCCCTGTCTCATAGACACCCAAGTTCGATACATGCCCGGACTCGCTGGTGCTTTCTTTTGCACATTCCCAGCTCCTCCCAGGCACGCTCATAAGAGCTTTATCGTAGGTCTTTGTTGTGAGGGTAATGGGTAGTTCCTGGCTTGCTTTCATCCTCTGATCTGGTGAGTTAGGAGGACCTGCAAAGTCTCTTTCACAGTCCTGCTGCTCTTTGCTGGAGAGGTTGCTGCCTCCCAGGGATGCAGAACACCCACCTCAGTCTTGAGTTGGACCAAGCCATGATTATCCCAGGGCTTCCTATTCCTGAGGACCAAGGTCACCACTGCCACTATCAGAGGATGCTGCATGGCTGCAATCCCCTGCCCAGCTTCATAGCTGGATATAAAATGGAAAAATCAGTGTGTTTCTGCCTGGTTTCGAACCAGGGACCTTCCGCGTGTCAGGCGAACGTGATAACCACTACACTACAGAAACCCACATCTGATGGCACCTGGATGCCACCACTCATGGAATTGTCACCTCCCTCCAGCACTGTAGGGTCTGAGCTGGGAGACAGGCTAACCCACACCCACAGCACCCTCGGGATACACAGGAAACACAGAGAGGATGCTCAGAATCAGTGAAATGCTGGAGAGCTCCGGGTGCTACAGCTACTTTGTGCATGGAGAGGGATGGTGCATGGCAGGGCACGGCACGAGGCATGCATGTCCACATCACTGCTCTGCTAAAGAGGTTCAAGCCTCAGGACTTGAAGGGGAGAACCACAGAGCTTCTGCAATCAGCACAACCATTCCTTTCCTGGAAAATCCAAGGAGATTGTTCCTTATTACAGCAGGAAAATTGCCCCTAGTAGTAAGTGAGTCTTGGGTGGGTGTGGGACCCACAGCACTGTTATAAGAGCAGGTGGGGAGCTGGAGAACCCATCCCCAGTGGGGGGGCCAGGACCAGCCCTGGAAATAAGCATGGCACCAACAGACACAGACCAGGCACAGCATCATCTTGTTCCAAAGCTGGGCACCCACAGCCATCACACATGGGCTCTCACTCTCGTCTCAACAAGGTCCCTGATCTGGGCAACCTGTCCAGGCATTTCTTCCCCACCTTCACAGGCACCGTTCCCTCCTTTATTCCTTTAGTCTTCTTCTGCCGCTTCTTCTAGCTCCCAGGCTTCTTTCATCAGTCCAGATCTTGTCTCTGAAGCCACCAAGAGCTGACATTGCCAGTCCCATGCCTGCCTGCCCTCAAAGACAAGCAGACCCCAGGCATTTTCACTGTTACTGGATCCCACAGGAAATGTTTCGTGACATCCTGCCAGAGCAAATATTCCTCTCTCACCTTCCCTTCCTTCTGCAGGTTGTGAGGTTTCCCTTGGGAAACAGGGAACACAGATCACAGGTTTCTGAGTACTGCCAAGAGTCCCAGAGATCCAGGGCATGGAGAGATGTAGGGGAATCAGGATGAGTCCTGCAGTCAGAACTGGAATGGAGGTCTTGCCCAGATTGGGCCAGACCAGCCTGTAGAGGATTTAGCTGCCTAATACTGAGTAAGTTTTCACCATACACAAGCAAACAAAGCCAAAAAAATCAAAAGCTTTGGTATTCCCCAGGTATTTACAGCTTGGCTAAACTGAGGTGTCTTCTCCAGGATGGTAAAGCTCAGCTCCAGCATCAAGGAAAGCCACACATTAAGATCTTGCTCTGCAGCATCCTCACCTCACAGCTGGCTTCAAACATGCTCAAAGCAAGAGGCACATCCAAATGCCTGAACTATCCCAAGGAAACATTCCCTGTGGAATTCTGACCTTTAATTATTTATTTCTGCAGCCACTACACATCCCTTGGCACTGCCCTGGCAGCATGTGGCTGGGGTCTTGGGGACATGTCCTGTTGGATTCAATGGATGGGATCTCTCAGGCACCTGCTGTGAGCAAAAACAGGCAGGGAAATGCAGCCACCCTCCCAGCCGCTCCTGCCTGCATGCTCCTTGTCTCCAATATCAGGCTGCTTTTAAACCTCAGCTTCCAGACAGAGTGAGCTACTAATTAGTACCTTTAACAAGACCTGACATCGTAAGAATGGAGGGGAGGCTGTCCTGCTTGCCTGGACAGGCTCCAGCACACTGCTAGAGATGGGGGCAAGGCTGTGGTCTGTCACCTCTGCTCCCAAGAGCATGCTGTGTTTCCCAGCTGGTACAGGAGCCCACTGCCTAACTCAATCTCATTCACATCTGCCTCCTCAGGGCAGTGGCTCCCTTTCTGGAGGCAGAGTCATGGCTGGGTGCTGCAGAATCTGTGCTGTGCCCCCGTGATGCCAGTGACTTTCTCCTCCCTGTCTTTAGCTTCCTCCCACTGCAGCTGCCCAACGCCAGTTCACCCAGTTCCGGAGAGGCAGGAGCCAAAATCATTGCTCTGCCACCCCAGCAGCACCACTGCAGCACAGACAGGTGACAGTAGTCTGGGACAGTGTCCCTTGGCAAGGCCACAGCAGCAATGCAAGAGGTATTGTTCCCAGCATGTGTTTGATCGGCATATCCTTGCAGCCCTGTCCTGCTAAGGGCATCACTGCCTTTGTTCTGGGCAAGACTGGGTAGAGGGGGTGCCTTAAGGGCAATCCCGGACTCACAAATGGTTCCACAGCCACCAGCACGAGTCCCTCACAGCCTTCCCACACATGTCCCAGGAACCTTGTTCCCACCATCATTTCTCCACCACTGTCACCAGTGCCCCACTCACCTGCCGGCCCACGCGGTTGTTGTGCAGCCGCATACGGGAGTGGATATCCCTGTAGGTTTCCCGGGAATCGAGAAAATCCTTGGAAAACTTCTCTCCATAGTCCACATCAGGGCTGCACCCTCCCCATTCCCAGGAGTCCTGGAGGCCAGGGGTCTCTGCCGGCATGTGCTCCATGTGCACCCCGTGCACCATGCCTTTGCCACGGTTCATGGCTTCCAGCTGGAGGCGGTGCAGCTTGCGCCGGAAAGCCTCCTCATCGCCACGGCGCTTCTGGTCACAGCCACAGGCCTGCAGCTTCCCCAGGGCACAGGCGTTGGACACGGCGTGCACCACGCCGGCCGCCGCTATGGCGTAGGCAAAGGCGCTCTCCCGAAAGCCTGCAAGGAAGGAGACAGCGGGGCTCAGGCTGGGTGGTGTGACCCTGTGGGGGGCTGGATAAATTCAGCATCAGACTGTGGCATGGGGATTTGGAGGTTCAGCTTGTGTCTTGCTTTACCCTGGTGCTCCAGCTCCCACACAGGCCATGAGTGAATCCCCACTCTGCTCTCCAGCCTCATCCCCACCAGGACACACTGCTACCCTGAGGGCCAGCCCTCACCTGGCTGGGACCCCAGCTTCCACCATCACCCTGCTCTCACATCACTCCAGGAGATGCCACCACAGCACTGCTCAGGCATAAGCATCATGGCTCTGATAGGAAAGGCAATCCCTCCTCCCCTCTCCACTCAGAGTTTCCTACTATACTGAATATAACGCTGCCTGAGAGATATTCCTGCTGAAGAATAGGCCAGTTTTTCTTACTCATAGGGTGCAGATTAAGCAGTAAAAAGAGCAGGCTGCACTGCCTATCCAGCCCCATACATCTGCCCTTCCCACCCTGAACCCTGCCAGGTCCCACAAGAAGCTCTAAATGTGCTACCACGCTGGGAAAAAATGAGCATCCCTAGTAAGTTAGAGTATGCTGTGACCACACCATGCACTGCCAGAGCCGGCAGCTGGTTGTCATTAAACGCTAGGGAGTGAGGACATCCACAAGTGTCATTAGCTGGAGACAGGGCAGATGGGGACAGGGACAGGTCTCACAGAAGGGGTTCCATGGGGCTCCATGTAGCTGTGAGCAGGGGATGCCTGAGAATCTTTTGGCTTCACTGAAGCCAGGTGAGGATCCTCTCCTCCCTGGGAGTTTCTATTTTATTTGAAATGCGAAGTAATACTTTTGTTTGTGGTTCCTAGGTCAGGCGGGGAGCCTGCAGTGCCCTTTGCTTTGGTGCACAGTGACTGGCCCCAGCATGAGGCGAGCATGGAGGGAGAGCCAGATTTTGTGCCGTGGCATCACATGTGAATAAATAAATAGCTGGAGTTCCCAGCCTCTCTGCCTCTGTTGGACATGAACAGTTTGATTGGCCCTGACTTTGACACAGCTGAACAGACAACAGGTTTTAGGGTGTTTTCTTTACCAGATCCATGCCATCAAATGGGGGTCTTGGGTGAGCACCCTAAAGCTCTGCCAGCTCCCTTGCCTGTGCCACAGAGTCAGGAGAGGTGAGAGTGCAGCTGCTGCTGTCGCCCATCCTTGGCAGTGCTCCCCATCACGCATGTCTTCTCGGCGGTTCGCTGCCGCCCGCTGAGCAAATGCTATGATCTTATTAAAGGAAAATGAAATGCAGCCCGGAAACCTGCATTTAAAGTCGTGCTGCTCTTTTGTGTGTTAATTTGACACTGGTGCATTTAAAAAATTAACGAGGCGCTGCTTAAAAGCCAGCAGGAACCTCTCCCAGCTTCCCCTTGGTGTGGGACAAGCTTGCTCTCAGCCTGCCTCTTTCCATGCACAAGTTGAACAACATTTTTCAGCGGGCAGGTAATGGAGCTGCTGGTGCGTACGCTGTGCTGTGCAGCTTCCCCAGGGAGAGTACTGGCAGGCAGTGCCTGCAACACACCCACAGCGCTGCTGGAGCATGAAGGCCTACATCTGGGGAGCTTCAGTCCCCAGGTGAGCCGTGGAAGATGGAGAACCAGCGCAGAGAGGTCTCCTGGGTTCCCAAATCCTCCCTATGTCAGTTCTCTGATCCCACCATCTGGGCCAGCTTCAGCCCTTCATATGCCAAACCTGGGCACAGCCCAGTTTGTCACTGCCACCCTGCTGGACATCCCCAGCTCCTCGCACAGCCAGTGCCTGGGGACAGAGGCAGCAAACCCTTCACCTAGCAAAACACCCTCCTCTCAGCCCTGCCTCTTTCTCGCACATTTCTCCAGCCTAAAAAATAATTTCGAGGGTGGCATCTCCTTAAAATCCCTTCTGGAGCCCAGACACAAGCTCTACCCCACCCAGTCCGTCTAGCAAGCCTGTGTCCTTACAGGTAAAGAGGTCAGGTTGATTTGGCACCCTCCATGGCTGGGAAACCCGTGGGTTAAAGCCCTAGTCCTTCTTCTTCCTCTAGTGCTTTCCAAGTACATGTGAGCTAATGGATGAAGTATGGGTCCTTGTCCCCGGAGCTGCCATCCCCCAGGTGGTGGGCAGGGGACAGACTGGCCCCCAGGACATGACATCACAGCATTCAGGAATTCTTGTTCCCATCTCATCATGGTCCTTTCCCTGCTCAGCATCACTCTGACGGGCCCCACCATTCTTCCCTGCCTTCTCCCCTTCTTCCCTCACCTGCCCTCATGGGGAGCTGTGAGCAAAGGGGAGGAGGGGGTCAGGGCAGCACTGGGATCACAGCAGCCATGCCAGTACAGTTCTGCTAGGAGGTTCGGTTTACATTCCTTGCTCTACCCTAGCCACGCCAGAGACAGAGGATTGAAGCAAAGCAACGAGCAACATGGCTGCAGGCAACAACCACCCGCCTCGCGGGCTCAGCAAGGGTGGAAGCTTCCAGGAACCACAGCTGAGACTGGCATGTAGTGGCCAGACCTGAGCCCTTTGGAGGGAGGCTCTTCAGCTACCCCAGCCACCTAAGACCTCAGCAGTGATTTTTGAGTCACCATTTCCCTCTGGAGACCACAGAAGAGGTGTAGCTGTGGGAGGTACAAGAAGTATTGCATCCTGCAGGGAAGAGGGAATGGAGGACACAGTCCTGACACCATCACAGGCATCCAGCCTGCTGTGTACTCAAAGACCATGCTAGGCAAGGAGGACAGATCTGAAATCTCTTCCTCAGGTCAAATCCCAAAACAGCTTTCCTAGCAGGGAAAGTTTTCCCTGTCAAGATGTGCCTACAAGATGGGGAGTCATTTAGCAAGACCTCAAGTCCAAGCACCACTGGCTGCACCATGGATGCTGCAGTTCCTCCATCTTTCAAGCAGATGTGCAATGAAGGCTACAGGGCTCAGGCACAGCTCCAGGCTCTACAGTCTGTAGACCAGGGAAAGCTGGAGTCATGGCCTTCCTCCCACCGCTCACCATCACATCCAGGCAGCAACTCTCTCCCAGCACCCATCACTGCAATGCCTGTGTGGCACTGAGGGAGCCAGCAGGACAGCCTCATGTAGACCCACCCCAGGGTACCCCAGGAATGCTCAGCTGCCCCCTTCATGGCAATACCCCCCAGGAGTGGGGTGTAGCTGCCAGGAGCTGTGGGCACATTGCCCCAGCTCTGATATAAGGCAGAGGAGAAATTCTCCCACCACCTCCTGCAAGGCCTGCCGAGACAGCCAGTCCCAACACGCTGCCTCTCCCCCAGCCCCGCTCCCTCCCCTCCCCTCTCCCTAATTAAACTGCAGGTGAACCTGCCAGGGTCTGGCCCAGCACCAGGCACTAAATGCCTCCCTGCAGATCCCAACTTGCCTCCCTGCACCTTCTTGAGCGTGCCAGGGACAGCCCGCAGCCTTCGCTCCTTGTCCACCCACAGCACTGAGAGAGCAGCCCTTGCTGCTGTGCAGGCTGCAGAGAGCCGAGCTCAGCCCCGCATGGCCAGGAATCCTGCCTGGCCCCAAGGTCTCACTTGCACCATCAGTGGGGAGAAGGCCCAGGGAATGGGGGAACCCACAGGGATGAAGCCAAGCATCCACAGCACCCGCATGTCCTTCAGGGCCAGGTGGGCAAAGCCCTGGGTTTGCCTGGGGGTACACAAAACCCTGCCAGCAGCCCAGCTGCAGGTGTGCCAGGCTAGGCGCTGCGGTCTGCGGGCACTGGAGCTTGGCTGGGGCTCTGCAGAGCTGGGTTCCAGGGTCCTGAGCTTGGCAGCATCTCCCTGGATAGCTGTAACAGCACCTGCCTCCCTCAGCACACAGCAAAGCTTCCCCAAGCTCTGTTTCACAGCTGGCTGGGCCCCAGCACCTGGTGTTTCTATCCTTGCAGGGAGTTCCCCACTCCCTGCTGGAAGAAATCAAGCTCTGGCCATGGCCATGCAGACTCCTTGTCCCCAGCGAGACCTTCTAAGGTGGGAACAGGGCATGGAAGCATCATCCATCTCTCCAAATGCTGCAGGAACCAAGAGATACTGCACTCCAGAGTCATGTGCCCTCCAACCATGAGCCTTTGAAGGCCTTCAAGGACATCCAGCCCCTCCATGGTGGGGGGGTCCTAATTTTTTCAGAGCTTCATGTAGATGGGGTTGGGGGTTAGGATGAGCAAAGGTGAATAGTCAGTCCCACAGCACACCTCAAACAGCCCCTGCCCAGCAGCCAGACAGTCCCAGCCCTGATGGCATTGTACCCACCCATGGCTGCACACGTACTGGACAAGGACCAAGACTCAGTGACCCACTACCATCTGCAGCTTGATTTTTGTCAGGCAACCAGGCATGGGTCAGCGCAGCCAAGCCACACAGTGCCTGGCAGCCCACAGATGATGCGGTGGGACAATATACCAGGACAACAGCCATCCTCTCCAGTGAGGTGGACACAATTGTGCTGCTCACCCTTGGAGCAGGAGCAAGGAACCTATTTCCACTGCTGATGTAGATGCAGCCACCTGCCTCCACCTTACTGCTCCCTCCCCCTATGTCTCCTGAGGCCAGGAGAGGATGTCTCTGTCAGACAGGCAAGCACATGGAAGGAGAGGGAGGTACAACAGAGAAGCATGGGACCAGGGACAGGAGAGTCCTGGCAGAAGTGACAGTGCCAGAGAATGGGCAGGAAGGTGGTGAGTACATAGGCAGCCAGCTGGGGAGCCAGGGAAGACTGGAGGAGGATTTGCAATAGCACTGTTGAGCATGGAGGGGACATGGGCCAAGGAAGATGGCGGGTGCAGATGGCACTGGAGACTCAAGAGAGGGTACAAGAACATCTCATACCCCAAGGCCACAGCATCAAAAGACCAGACCTAAAACACCCACAGACCATGGCGTTGTCTCCAAAGAACCCAGTGGCTCTGTGAGAGCAGGGATGGTAAACTCCTGGGCACTGTCCCTGGCCTCCACTAACCTGCTGTTGTGCCTCACAGCCACTGTTTCCCATGCCTCAGGGATGGCAGCACCTTCCAGGTCTGTGCTCTGCCCAGCATGCTGTCAGCATCCCTGTCTCCAGCTATGGTGCTCTGAAGCCACCCCAGACTCCCAGCACTGTCCAATTTGAATCCTCTCCTTCCTGTCTCCTCAGGGCTTGCACTCAAACTTCTGGAATCAGCTCAGCAGGATGAGGAGATGGGCACTCATTTGCCATTGTCCTCTTCTCTGTCCCCAGGGGATGTGGTCTCTGGCTCCACTGAGTGCCTGGATGCTGGGCAGAGTGTGGGACAGGCACCATGGGATAGCTTGGAACAGTGTTGCATCCTGTCCAGCTCATGCCCACAATGGAGAAGATGTGAGAGATGCAGGAGGACAGGACAGAGTTGAGGAGTGGAGCCAAGCAGGGAGAGTGGCAGGGAGAAGCCAGCTACAAATAATTTAAAGTGAGATTCACGCACGGCTGAACTGATGGCAGAAGAAGTGGGAAAAGGAATGAAAGATTAAAGGGGTCTGTCACTTCGGGTTACAAACAATGATCCTACAAGCACGTTGCATTCCCAGGCACGGCAAGGACGAGGCAGGGCGCAAAGCAGAGACCTGGTCCCTGGAGGTCAGATGCATTAAAGTCTGCAGCATGGAGCCTGCACCCCTCACTTCTACCACTTGCCTCTCCTCCAGCACTGAGCTCCTGAGATGCATCCCCTTCCTGATGGCTGTGCCTGTAACAGATGGAAGGCAAAGCTCAGAGCTCCAGCACTGTGATTGAGGGACATGAGTGGGTTCAAAGTGGGCCAGGGCTCCAGCATCAAGGCTTGCTCCATGGCAAATGGCTCCAAGCAATATGAGATACTTTGGATGCTTGGGGCTCATCCTGCAACCTCTGCTGCCGAAACAGGAGTTCGATGAGAGGCCTGCCTGCTGTGATGCTCCAGGTTTACCTCCATCCTGCCCTGCTGCTGGATGTTGTGTCTCCATTCCAGAGAAAGGGATCCCACCAATGCTGAGAGCATATGCTGAGCCATATCCAATAGCTCAAGACAGGGGCAGGAGTCCAGGGTCTGTGGGAGCTCCCGCATCCATCGGCCACAGCCGTGACAGCAGGAAGGGCTGCAGGAGCATCTGAGACAGAAGTGAGGTGCAAGTCACTGAGGCCACCAGCAGACAAGGTGGACTGAGGGAGGGATGCAGGTCAATGCTCTCTGCTGCTGGTGCTTCTCACCCAGCTTGGTGGGACTCAGAGCAAGGAAGCTTGTCTGGGTGTGTGAGCAACTTGAGCCAGCAAGTTGGTGTCTCCTGCCGCCTGAGGAGACTAGAAGTGAACCGCATTCCTCAGAGGACCTGGAAATACCTCGATGCTTATCAGGGCTGACAGTCCCCACCCTTCCTGCCAGGCGCTAACCTGGGCACTGCTCACAGAGGGAAGAGACACTGCCCTTCTCCAGGCACTAAGGTCCTGACAGGGACCAGGGCTGCTCCATGGCAGGACCACAGCCCTGATGCCACACATGCTCCGAGGTAGCATTCCACCCACTGAGGCTGTGCAGGCTGCCCTGGATGTGAGAAATCTTCAGACACGAAAATGTTTCTGTGATCCCCTCTCCAGCCTTCTCCCACTTGCTACAGCTGCCTGTGGGCTCCTGCCAGCACACTCCCCCAATGACATGTAAGCCTCAAGCTGCCAACCTCTCCTCTTTGAGACTCTCCTCATAGTCCCAGGGAAAGAAGATGCAAGATGGGGAAGGATGTTTGAAGAAGAGTGGATGATTGCAACTCTCTGCTGGGCATCAGGCTGAGAGGCTCACAAAGTGGGTATGTGAGCAGTTTCTTAGGTAGTTTTCACCTTTCTTGGGAGCTGGAGGAGTTGTATGTGTGCTGGGCACCTGGCCTGCCCTCAGCACCCTGACTACTGGCCACTGGCACCATATTGTCCTTCCTGACCATGATTTGTGGCAATGGGCACTTAGAAATATACTCAGGCACAGGCCTCAAGAAAGGGTACTCAGGTGAAAAGATACATTCAAGTCCTCTAGAAGATCTCATCAGGTCACAACCCTAGCCTGCACCATACAGGCCAGCCCCTCTGCACCCCAGAGTCTGCTGGAGAGAGTATCAACCAGGGAGGTCCTGATATAGGCAGAGCCAGACATGACTGCGAGGGAGATGAGATCCTGGCACCAGGATCCTTGGCAGAATGTGGAGAGCTAGGAGAGTTCTCTCAGCAGTGTAGCTGGGGGCTCTGTGTGCAGGTGAGCTCCCAGGACAGCCTGTATCCCTGTCTCCTCTGCCATCATATTTTAGGGTCTCACAAAACAGAGCCCTTACCTCTCTGCACTGGAAAGCCAACACAAGGGCAGAACACCAGGGTAACAGGCTCACAGAGCTAGGTCCCACTAGTTACAGGCATTTCAACTCATCACGGCACACTAAAACACCATCCCCAGAGCAGGACTGAGCCAAGATGCTCAACTGTATCCACCAAACCAAATCCCAGAGCATGGTATCCACCTTCAGACCCACCAACTATGCTGTGCACCCATGGCACTGCTCCAAACACCAGCCTACACCACATGGGGAGAAGATGCCAGAAAGCAGGAGGGCCTGGAAAGAGCCTTAGGAGCAGGTGGAGCAGGTCAGGGAGAAGCAGCTCAGGACAAGGGCCAGTGCAGGTACAAAGGTGCATGGAGCAGCTTTGCCGTAGTGCAGTGCTCCTTCATCTGGCAGACTATAACATTTCTCTGCCTTCATCCACGGGGATGCTGAAGAGCTTGCCTCATCCCCTGGGCCAGGGAAGAGCTGTGCAGAGGCCCAGGGGGAACTCACAAGGGCTCCAGAGAGCAGGTGCTGGATAGTGAGACAGGAGGGGAACCGTCCAACCCTTACCTCTGCTGAAGATGATGCTCTCATACGGAATCTTGTTTTTGGTCTCAAGGCTGGAGCAATTCCAGCGCTGGTCCCGGAACTGGTGCTGGCACTCATGGATGGCAATCTGGATACCCTGGATGGCCGAGGCGGTGACATCAGGGTGGCGCACACACACCTCCAGCTGCCGCCGCGTCAGCCCCGGCAGCGTCAGGCACACCGTGTTGGCATTCAACACTGGCTCTGATGGCAGCTTCAGGCCCAGGATCTCATTGGAGCAGGAGCTGGGAGGGAAAAGGACACCCTTGAGCCCAGAGCAAGCAATGTGCCAACCACTTGGTTTTTCATTTGGGGAAGGGGAAAAGTCTGTGGGGGACACACACGGGAAAGGGAGACGCTTCTCAATCCACACTGAGCCCATTGCATATAGGGAAGTCTGGGAAAACCCTGTGCTCAATGGCAGCTCATCCAGGCAGAGATACCCAGCAGCACTGAGGCTGCAGTCCCCTCCAGAAACATAAGTACAGTACAGACACGCTGGCAGTCTTTGCCCAGCAGCAGTCAAATATGGCCATCCTGCCTCTGGAGCCCAGCATCTCCCAGGATTGCACTCTCTCTGTGTGCTCCCCCAGGGATCTCCCACACTGGCCATGTACTGCAGACTCTCAGCACGCATTGCCCCAGCTCGCCTTCCACAGAAAGTGTGGGTTTCCCCATGGGAGAATTGAGAGACCCTGGAGCAGGAGGCCCATTCCACATCTGGCTCCATCCCTGCTGCTGGCTGATTCCCTCCCTGCATCTCCTGTATCGCCCCAACACTGCTGGTCCTTGCAAGGGAGGAAAAAGGAGTGATCAGCCTTTTCTTTTCAGCTCAGCTGTGAAATATGGATCCAAGTACTGTGCCAAGTATCCTCAAGCTCCCAGCAACAGTCCCAAGTCCACTGTCACATCCTAGCTCCACTGAAGCAGATGCCTGTGTCCACAGAAGCACAGAGAGTAGCAAATGGATGGGTGCAAGGAGAGGCACATGGTCCATGGCAGGGGTACAGGTACTTACACAAACAGAGATGCTACCTGGGGAAATGAGAAAGTAGGTGGAGTGTGTGGAGATGGGATAAGGGATGTGGGGAGATAAAGCTTGTCCAGAAAGAGATGCCTAGAGCTAATATGGAGATACACATGACAGACAAATCTGGAGAAGGAGACAGCAGGAAGTGTTTGCTCAACTCCAGAGAATGGCTTGAAGAACTCTGGGATAAACAGCGTCCAGGTGGAAGATCCACAAAGCAAGTAGCAGGCAGTGGGATGCTCAGCAGCATCCAGCATCTTGCAGCATGGTCCACTAGGAGCTCAGCACCACCCCACTGCATGTTCAGGAGAGCTTGGTCCCTGCTGGGAGCTCTTCCCAGGAAGGTCTCTCCCTGTTCTCTGGGACAGGCAAGAGCTGGGTCCCTGGGAGAAGCAAGGAGCTCAAAGCCCTTTGAACTTTGATTACAGAAACAAGACCTGGAGGAGGATGCTGGAGGAAGGACTGCAGCTGCCAGGTCTTGGGGAGAAGGGTTACTCTCCCTGTGTTCCCTCAAACCCTGCAAGCCTGGTTCAGGTACTTGGGCAGAAGCAGCTGTCAGGGGAGAAGCTCCCCAGCTCAGTGCTCACCCAGCTCTGGAGAGAGGGTTCAGCCCCAGTATCTCTGCTGAATTACAGCTTGCTCAGGGGAGAGGGAGAACTGTCAAGATCAGGCTGCTGCTTTCTCCAGCTTCCCAAGGGTGTTTATATCCATCCCACCACTTTCATGGGTAGTATTTGACTATGCCCCAGTGCAAATCCACAGTGACTTCAACAGGGAGAGTCAAGGTGGAGTGAAGAAGAGAGACAAAGGGTGTGCATCCCTCCAAAACCCCTACACAGGAGGGGAAACCTTCTTCCTGGTTTCCTGCACTCACTCCCACTGTCAAGCAAGCCCTGACCGACAAAAGATGCAGAGCAGGATGCAGCTGCCACCATCCCCAACCCAGGAGCTCCTGCTCCGAGCACTGCAACGACTTCGTTCCCTGCGTGTCCTGAGCCTGACCCAGCGTCTGCCATCATTTCCCAGGGCATCCCGGGATGGGGGCGATGTTTCGGTCTTTCTCCCGATTGCACTGCGGGGAAACTGAGGCAGGGACTCCGGAGAGTAGAAGGAAGGTCCTTCTGCCTCTTGCTCCACCCAAGGCTCAGGAGGGCCAGGCACCGGCAAGAAGCTGTCACTGTCACACTTCTTAGGAGGATACAGCACTCCCCCCAGCTCTCTTCCCCCTTTAAATCTGGATTTAAACTTGATTTCACGGTGACAGGCCCCCAGGTCACAGGCTGCAGCGGCTGCTGCTTTAATTAATACAAGTCCCAACGTTAACAAATTATATTTAAAGAGGCTGGAGGGAGGGGGAAGGGCGGGGGACCCCCCCCCCCCCCTTCCACTCACACCAGCACCACGATTAACCCCTGGCTGCCTGGAGCGCACAAGTTTGGGAGCGGGCAGGGGTAAGGCGAAGACGGACAGAGATGGTGAATTTGGGGGCTCGCTTTCTGGAAAGCAGGTGGCCCCCTCTTACCCCTCTAGCATTTAGGACAGGCGGAGCGAGGGAGGGGTCGCAGGGGGATCCAGTAAGCAGCGACCCCCACGACAGTGACAGCCCAGCCAGCATTCCCCCGTCCTCCGCGGGCGAGCGGGGAAACTGAGGCAGTCGGGGAGGGCGCTGGAGCGTCTCCGGTCGGGGAGGAAGGGGGACAGCCTCCTGGAGCGGGAGAAGCTGCGCATCCCACCAGCGTTCCGTCGGGACCAGGGAAGGCAGAGGGGGCAGCAGCCCTGACATCCCCTTGAAAGAGGGGCCGCAAGCGTGCGGGGCCGGGTTGAGGCGGCGGGACCCCCCCAGGAGCCCCCCGGGCAGACCGCCCCCGGTGCGGGGCTGGGCGCAGCGGCTTCCCGGCGCCCTCCCCGTGGGGCCGGGGCTCTCAGCGGCGGGGCTGGGGATGGAGGGGTGCAGCTCCTACCTGGGTACCCAGAGGCTGAGCAGCAGCGAGCAGAGTCCGTGGGCCAGGGCCGGGCGCATCTTCGCTGGGGCAGCGGCTGTGCGGGCTGCGGGCGGGCGGGCGCCTTTGGGGCAGGGGCGGCGGGGCTCGGCGCTGCTCTCTGCCCGCTTTGTTTGTTGTGGGTTGTTTGCTTGTTTGTGTTTTCCCCTCTCCTCCCTCTCACTGGCTCCCTGCGAGCCGGGGCTCGGCTCGCCGGGGCGGCTCTGCCATCCTCCCGGGATGCCCCCCCCGCCTCCCGCCGCCCCGGCGCCCTCCGAGCCCGGCGAAGGCTGCGCGCCCCCCGCCCTGCCCGCCGCCGCCCCACCGTGCACAGCCCCCCGGCTCAGCCCCCCATGGCGGGACGTGCCGGGGGGCCGGGGGGTCCCTCGGCCCTCGGGGTGCGCTCCCCCGCCGCTCCCCAGGGCGCCCCGGGGCTCCGGGGCCGCGGCGGGCGTGGGCAGGGCTTGCCGGGCGAGCGGCTCCGCGGCTCCCGCGGGGCCCGCAGGCACATGGGGAGCCGCGGCCCCCCCGCCGCCCCCTGCCACCGGTGTCGCCGGGCCTCCGGCGGAGCGAGCACGGTGGCGGCCGGAGCGCCCCGGGAGCGCGGGGCGCGGAGTGGCGGCGGCAGCGCCTCTGCCTGGGATCGCGCTGCGCCGAGCATTACTCAGCGCCCGGAGCCCGAGTCCCGACACGTCCAGACAGGAGCCCGCGGGGGAAGGACGGGGCAGAGGGTGGCAGCGGGGCGGGGAGCCCGGCGTGTCGCACGCAGCCTGCCGGGGAGGGAGCGGGCGGCGGGGGGGCGAGCGGGCACGGGCGGCGGGAGAGTGGGCGCTGGGCTGGGGGGGGAAGCGGCGTAGGGTGGGCACAGCGTGGGTGAGTGGGCACGGTGTGTGGGGCAAGCATGCACAGCGCGGAGAAGTGTGTGTGGTGGGAATGCTCAGCGCGGAGGAGTGTGCGCAGGGTAAGTGTTCGTGGTGTGGGGTGAGCATGTGCGGCGTGGGTCTGGAGCGCGGGGAGGGCTGGGTGTATGCGGCCCGTGGGCATGTCTGCACGGTGTGGGGGACTGTGCGTGGGGTGGGAGGTTGAGTGTGCATGGTGTGGGACCATATTCGTGGGGACCTGGGGGACTGCACGCTGCTGGGGGAGTGTGCTCAGGGCATGGGGGAAAGGTGCTGTGGGCGTGGGGTGTAGTGATGTGCACAAGGAAGCAGAGTGTGCACCGAGTATGGGTGAATGTACATGGTGTGGGATAAGCATACACTAGGTGTGGAATCAATGTGCTCAGCGTGAGAGTGCACCAAGTGTGGGTAAGGGCATAGGGTGTGGGGTGATTTGTGCATGGCTTGGTTGAGTGTTGTATGGGACAAGGGTGAGTGTGCACAGCATGCATGAGTAGGGGGGACCCTTGTACCCGAGCATGGTGAGAAAGCAGTGCACAGGTGAGTGTGCATGGCAGGGGCGAGGGCGTGTGATGTGTGTATGGTGTGGGCTAAGTGTGTAGGGCATGGGGGATGTGAGCAGGCACTAGGTATGGCATAAGGTTGCATGGCATGGGGTGAGTGTGCATGGAGTACAGAGAAAGTGTGAGTGGTGGGCATGAGCATGTGTGGAGTGTTGAGGGTATGACTGTTCTCAATCCCAGTGCCTGTGTGCACTGGGTGTGGGGTGAATGTGCATGGGATGTAAGGCGAGTGTGTGCAATGTGGTCAAGTGTGGACAGTGTGGATTGAATGTGATTGAGGCATAGGGTGAATCGGCAGGGTATGGGTGCATGGGTAAGTGTTAATGGGGGTGGAGAGAGTGCATGGTGTGGGGTGTGTGGGGAGTGAGTGTACCGGCAGACAGGAAAGGCGTGAGGCATGGAGTGAGTGAACACAGGGAGAGGGCTGTGCGTAGCATGGAGGAGGAGTGGGGGTGAGTATCCCTTGTATGGGGTGTGCAGGGGATGCTCGAGGTTCATAGAGGTATCAGGGTGTGCACCTGGGGACGGGATGCTGGCACGAGCTGTGGTTGTGCAGGAAGGCATTCCTGGTGGTGCGAGGCGTGTGCGTGCCTGTCAGTGTGCACAGGGCTGTGAGCGTGAGTGACACATGCTGGGGGTGTGACTCCGTGTTTGTGGGCGTGGAAAATGGCCATGTACATCCCATGTGTCAGCCCCGTTTTAGGTTCCCCCAACCCAATGCCGGGAGAGCAGTGCTATAGGGCCAGTGCCTATGGAGAAGCTGTGGATGTGGTTCTGCCTTCCCTCAACAGGGCCACCAAGCACTGCCAGCCTCAGCCCACAAACACTCCCAGGTTGGGCACCCAATTTTTGCCCACTTCCTTGGCACCATCAGTTTAGTTCTTGGGCACCCCTTACCTTCATGGATTCCCGATGGGCAGGGTATATCTTTTGTCTGGGAGCTGTGCAGTGGCCTTGCAGATTATCCCTGTGTCAGCCTGCTGCCTCCTTGGGGACAGGAGAGTGGCCCTAGAAAAGCCCAGGCTCCCTGGGCTCACAGCAAATGCAATCTGCCCTAATGCAGCCTCTTCCCAGTCGTGGGGATACTTGATGTCCCCTTAGTTTGGGTGCCCACTCTAGGGGCCTCCACTTGGGCACTGGGGATGGGGGATGGCAGGCCCTTGCAGGCCCCCACTATCCCCAGCCATCACAGCCCATCCCAGGCTGGTGTTTGGGCCATTAACAGTTGCCTGGCAGCTGGCAAATCACTCTCCACCAGGTGGGTACTGTGTATCTCCCCACCAGCACAGCAGCACTGACAAGCACTACCTTCTTTGCTCTTCTCCGATGGTTCCTGTTTGCACCAGAGAGGAAAATGCTCTTCCTTTGGGAAATGAATGGCAATCTGAGGGTGAGGCCTAAGACTATGCTGGTTCTTCGTGGGTGCAGCGGTGTGGCATCACCACTGAGGTTCCTTTTGTAATCCTGAGGTTACTGGCTGTTCTCCTGTCCCCAGCTCTGCTCCTGAGTGGGCTTAGCCTGTGTGCAGGTATGGACATTGGTATGGAGCCAGCATCTACCCTCCAACTTCCTTGCCCACACAGTTTAGCAAGAGGTGAGGGTCAGAACCTTCCATTCCTCAGACAAGGACGTGAGAATACAGAGAAGTTCCTGGCACAGCATAACCCAGCACTCATCGCTTCCTCCATAGCTGCTGCCCTCCTGGATCCCCCAGCACCCAGCAAGTGATGTGCAGTGTCCCACAGGAGTTTGGGAATGGTGTCAGGACACCCATTAGTCACCTGCCACCAAAGGAGGTGCAGACTGGCAATGAGAGATGTGATGTTAGGGTTGGGCAGAGCACACCAGCAGATTTGTGGACATGACACTCAGTGGTCCCTAACATAGAAGCCATTGCTCCCACCCTCTCCACTTCCTCTCACACAAGACCTGGCTCCTGTCTTGACTTTCCCCTTTACATTCTGGAACAGACTGTCTGAACCCCCACTTAGCAGACAGGGGCAGGGCTGAGAAACAGCTTCCAGTTTCAGACAGCTTCCTGGCTCAGGTGTCCTCAGCAGGTCCTCTGTACCCCTTTCTTTCTCAGGCCTCCCTAGGGATTACATGTGCTGCCCTCAGCCTGGACTCACCAGAGATCCCCTGGTGAAAGCAGGACACCTTCCCACCAGAAGCTCCTTCCCTGAGGGAAGGAACTCTTGCTTCCAGGCTTCAGGAGCACAGATGTTTGTTAGGATCCTATATACAAAAAAGAAAGGAAAAAAAAAAAAAAAAGGCCAAGGAAAATCAGATCAGAAACACTTTCATCCTTTCATAATCACTTCCAAGAGTGGGTGTGTCACTCGCACACTCCTGCTGACCTGGGGAGGAGACCAGCCACTGTGTCCCATAGTCTTAGTGGTCACAGCAGGGACAGGCGGGGGGGACCTGTTTCCTCATGTCCCAGCAATATCCTGGGGCTGAAGAGGAGCCAGGTGAGTCTTTTGCTCCAGCCTTTCTTCTGCATCACACTGACAAAGCCCTTAAGCACAAGAATAAGCCCCTGGAATCTGGGGGACTAAGAACAGAACCTGGCCCCTCTGAGCAGGGGTGGGTGTAGGCAGGCATGCGAGGCTGGTGGAGGGTGCTTTGGTCCTGATGGGACCATCAAAGCTCAGGGCAAAAAGCTGAACCTTCTGAGAGCACTGCATCTGTTCTTATCATTACTGTGGGCCCCCAGTTGGGAACGCAGCATCAGTGGGTCTTGGGACCTGTCACCTCCAAGCTTCTGTCCCATCTCCAGCACTGCTCAGCAGCCCTACACTGCAGAGACCAGGAAGGGATGTGGGATGCTGTCAGAGCTGGAATGAAGGTGGTTTCTCCCCAGAGCCAGCACACAAAAGGTGATGGGGAAGTATCGGCGCAGGGCACTGTGGGAATACCCCTTGGAACTCTTCTGCCCAGGCCAAGGCACTCAGGCAGGTCCTTCCTTTCAGCAGGTTACAGGATGCCCCAGGATATGCTTTGTGCAGGGGACTGGGGAAGCATCCATACCTCTTTCTATCCATCCTCCCTTCCCTCCATCTTTCTATCTCTAGCCATCCCCTCCATCTCTTACTCTGCACATCCTCTTGCCCAGCCCTCAGGCTGCCTGCACTTTGGCTGCTCTGTTCCCCTTCCCTTGTGCAGGAGCATGGCCTGCCAGCACCCCACACCACAGGCTCCACACCCCTAGGAGAATGAGGCTGGCTCTCCTGTTGTCATCTCCATCAGAACTCCTTTCCAGCACCTCAGCACTCAGCCCATGACTTGCTGGCTTTCTTTCCCTCTTTCCTCCTGGCATATGCCCTTCCCTAGCCCCTTTTGCCTTGTGATAATCAACTTCCAAGGCCTGTGTCCTGGACAGTCATGCAGCTTCTTTGAGTTTCTGCGATGTCTAAGGATGACCCACTAGAAATCCATGGCAAGAGAATGCAGGGGTTGAGATCTCTGTATATATCATGCTGCTTCTACTTGTTCTGGCAGACTGGCTGTGGGCCCACAGATGTGACCAGATGGCAGCACAAGGAGAGAACAGCCTGCTCTGGACAAGAATAATCCTGGCCATGCTGCAGCCTTGGAGGGGTTGATGGCCTCTGGGACCAGCAGGGCCAACCAGTCTGTGTGTGCAGGTGTGGGGAGATGAGGCACCTCTGATGACAAGAGTGGGGCTGAAGGGGTGCAGGGGGAAGCTCTGGGGAATCTTAAAGTGAGGGGAAGCTTGGACGAGGAGGAGGAGGAGGAGGAGGAAGGGGAGGTTTGCTGGGAGCCCATGCAACCATCCACTTACCCAGCTTCTGACATCCTGAAGCACAGCTCTCTCCATTCCCCTGCCCAGCAGCACCCATGGGACTGGAGCGACAGGTGCATGAGTCAGGGCTGGGCGTGGGGTCAGGGTGACCCTGCCTTTTGTGGCAGCATTAGTCACCATGCCAAACTTCCCCAGCCCAGCAGCACTGCAGCCCCCAGCATCACTGCCTCCTTGCTGGCTCACACCCCACAGCTTGCCCGAGTTTGCTCGATGTGACTCAGGACCAACCACACGGCCACTAGTCTGGCCCAGCCAGTCCTCCCAGCTGCCCAGGGCTGGGGCGCTGGCAGAGCCCGGGGCAGTGGGTGAGTGCCAGCACCAGCACTCAGACACGCTGCCCTTGCGTCAGGGTGGAAAGGCAGGACCTGGCCACCTCTGGCCATCCCTGGGAGCATCCTTGCAGGGAGGCAGATCTTCCCTCTGCATCTTCCTCCCAGCTCCTGGCAGAGGGTACCTCCATCCCAGCAGGGTGCAAGGAAGGGGTTGAAGTCCTGCTGTGGGTACCATTCCATGGGGCTGGAGCAAGCCCCCATGCACACTGCCTCCCACACACCAGACACTGACCGTGCCAGGGTACACTCCATGGCAGAGCTGGTTTGACCACACTGGGGGATCCCAACACTTGCACTGCCTTTGGCAAGGAGAGCATGTCTCCAAAAGGGCCAAGCTGCTGGCTGAGGCAGTGGGGAGGTGGCTGGATAGGGCTGTCCAAGCACATCTGTGCAGGGCTGCTCCAGGTGCCTCCTGTGGGGAGGGATGCACAGCCATAAGGATAGGTGGGAGGTGCTGGTCCCCATGTGCAATGATCAGGGCATGAAGCCACCTCAGCAATCACTTTTCCTGCAGCTCTGCCTTCCAGGGGTATGCACAAGCAGATCCCTCTCCCTACAGATGGAGGATGGCTGCTGCCTATGTTACAGGGTAAGTAATGAGGCCATGGGGTGGAGGCCATCTCATTTGGATAAGGTGAGACATTGGCAGTCAGAAACAGGACCCAGGAGTGAGGGAGCCTCTGCTCTGCCCTTCTTCTGGGGTGGGGGAGCTAAGGGTGCCCTGGTGTCAGGCAACTCCCTGACAGCCTCCAGAGCCCACTGACCTCACGAACAGTGCCTAGTGTGTGCCAGGTCAGCACAGCCACTCCCAGGATGCTGCAGTTATCTTGCAGCTCCTGTCCCTCGAGAGATCATGCCCAATCTGTGCACTCTGCTTTAGGTACCCTGGGTCACAGCATATTCCCTTGCTTGAGTGCTCGGAGACGCTGCAGCAGGACTGGCCTGGACACCCCCCAGCACCCATGTTCCCCACTCCAGAGGCAGCCACTGCAAGCAGTGGAGTCCCAGAAAGAGGGCAGAGCCAGGAGGAGCTGGGTTGCCCATGATGGGCAGGGATAAGCCAGGCCCCCCAGGGCAAGTTGGGGTTAATGTGTCCTCATGGCTGCCTGGGTGACTGACATCTATCACTGAGAAATGGAGTGAGAACAGAGGAGAACAGTTACACGCAGCTCCCTGGAGGGAGCAGCAGAGCCTGGAGAAGGAGAGTTAGAGGCCTCCCAGGAGAGCAGGGCTGGTCAGGCAGGAGCCCTGGCCAGGACCCAGCTCTGCTGCTGGCCAGGCAGCCCCTGCTCAGCGACAAGCAGTGAGCTGGCAGTGCAGCCACAGGAAAAGGGTTTGACACAGTTTTTGGGTGCCACTGTCCAAGCCTGACCGCTCAGCTTGGCTGAGCTGGTGTCCAAGTTTCTTGGCCTCTCCCTCTTAGGACTTATCTGCATTATTCCAAACTTTCCTAAAGTTCTTCTTTTTGGGGGGCAAAAATATTCTGTTTTTGGTCTCAGTCCAGAGAGATTTTCTTTTTCAAGTTTGATTGAATTATTCTATCCAGCTGTTTTCAACTTGGGAAATTGAAGGGAAAATTGCAGTCTTCCCATTTCAAAAGAACATGTTAAAAAAAAACCCACCCCAAACCAACAACAAACTCATTAACATTACAGGGGTTTGGGATTCCCTCTCTCTCTTTTTAAATCCAATTATTATAAACTTCCTCTTTTTCCCTTGGGAAGATCCTGAAAGTTTTGCAATGTAAACTGTCCAGTAGCAGGGATCTGGGCTACACATGCACATCTACAGCTATACTCCCCAGACTATACAGCTACTCACTGCACCCACACAGCCACCCTTGTGCACCCCTGGCTTTCACCAGCCCCTTGCAGAAGAGAGTCCTGCTTGACCACTGCCCACAAGAGCACACACACTCACACACACACACACACACACACACACACACACACACCCCCGTGCCCATTCTCCCAAGTACAGTCATATGCACACCCATACACACACACACACCCACCAAGCAGCTCCCCAAGCACAGCCACTTGCACAACCCAATGAACCTCCACGAGCCCTCACACACAGACACATGCATTGAGCCATAGAATCTTTTAGGTTGGAAAAAACCTCTAAGATCATCGAGTCCATCTGTAAACATCACGCTGCCATGTTTACCACTAAATCCTGTGCCCACTCCCATTTTCCCCATGTACCCCTCCATCCCACTCCATTCCCACTCCCATATTCCCCATGTATCCCTCCATCCCACCCCATTCCCACTCCTACATTCCACATGCATCCCTCCATCCCATTCCCATTCCCATTCTCATTCCCATTCCCATTCCCATTCCCGTTCCCATGTTCCCCGTGCCGTGCCGCAGCTCCCCCTGGCGGCCTCCTGCCGCTGTGCCGCCCGCTGCGCCCGCATCCCGGGTTGCCATGGCGACGGCGGGGATGCTGCGCCTCCCACGCCGGGAACTGGTGGGTCTTGAGGGGTTCAGCAGGCTCCTGGGGGTCTGGATGGCTGCAGGACTTCTGGGAATCTGGGGGGATCCTGGGGCACTTCAGGGGACCTGGGGAGTAACTGCCCTTAGGGGCTGCTGGGGTGTGTTAGGAACCTGGGGCAAAGTCTTATTGGATGGGGAGTTGTGGAGGTCTGGAGAACTGGGAGATTTCTAGGGGGCTCTGCTGGCTGTTCAACCATCTCCAGACCACTGGGCCAGTCCAGGCCCTGACAGGCTACTGGCAGCATTTGCCTGTGCCAGGGCTTCTCTTGGCTACCAAAGGAATGGATTTGGCTTTGCCCAGATCAGGAGCGGTAGAGAGCTGTGGTAAGGAGCCATCAGCCCCCACGAGAGTTGTCCCTTTTCCTCAGTTGGACAGAGAACAAGACGCACAGCCCAGCTGGTTTGCACACCAGTGAGAGGCTCACAGACACAGTGCAGAGGTAACTCATGGATGTGCAGAGGAGTTACCCCACAAGCACAGACCATGTGCCTCCTCCCCAGATATTTGGCTTCTGTGAGCTCCATCCTTCAGGAGCTGTGATTTGGAGCAATGGCAGGGGGGACACACATCAGATACCTTATTCAAAAGCACTAAAAGTCTTCCCAGGGGTTTATGTGTTGCCACATCTCCAGAGCCATGTCCATGCAGCCCAGAGCATGAAAGCAGTACATTGTGGGGGAGCTGAGACAATCCAGAGAAAGAACTTGCCAAAGGTTGGAGCTCAGACTCTGAACATCTCACAAAGGGTTTCAGAATCTCTCTATGGGTGGTCTCAGCTATGGTTCCAGAGGACAGCAGGAATGACCTAAAGTTTCATGAGACCTGCCTGAACTGACCTCTCCTGACAGACAGTCCAGGCCTTGAGGTGTGCTCAAGTGCATCCAATTCAGAGGGACCTGCAGAGCCTATGGAACAGCTCCGCACGTCTTCCAGCATAGAGCTCCTGCAACTCTCCAGCTCCCTTCCTGGAGGACCATTTTGCACTCACACATGTCCTCCCTGTCCCAGACACACCTGAGGAAACACAATATGACATGCAAACATGCCCTCCCGCAGGCACACGTAGGGACAGTGTCACACACACACACACTGGCAATTTGCTGTGTATTCATGGAGATGCAGGAAAATGCACAGGCCAACCTATTTACATACCCATGAGGGGCTCACACACATGGTGATGGGTGTATATACAAACTCACATGCACACATGTGGTCGTGAACAAGCATAAACATGCTGCCTGTGCATCCACAGACACCAAGCTGCTTGCATGCACAAGTACCTTCACCAGCACCCACCCTACCCTACTCACACCCACCCATGTGTTCCCATGGGTGGGCGTGGGGACAGGAGTTCCATGTGCCTCCCTTCTCCCAGCACCACTGTGGCCAAGCCAGAAGGGAATTTCCAGCTGTGAAGTTGCAGCTGACAAATTTAGAGGTTCCCTCCCCAGTGATTGCTGGGCCAAGTTAATGGTTCACTAGCACCTTGCTTCTCCTGCCTTTCCCTGCTGGCTGCCTGGGGCAGGTGAGGAAGGACCCACTGGTGGGCATCTCCAACACCCCCATGCAGTCTGCCTTGCAGTCTGCCCACCACTGTGAGCTCTGCTTTTACCCTGCCTGGCAGTGCCCAGCACGTGGGGCATTGCCCACCTCAGCTACCTCAGCTTAGAGCTCTCTTGAAGAGGGGTGGACAGAAAAGCACCCAGTGATTCCTCCCCCATGAATCCCCCACAGATGCAACATGGAGGCCGGGCACAGGAGCGTTGACCTCTCTGCCCAGGCTTTCACCCTGCTGACATCCCTCTGGGAATTCTCAACCCAGTGGGCACTGCCAGCTGAGCAGGCACTGCACACACACACCACTCTGCAGTTACCTAAACCCCTATGCTGGGTAATCCTGGAGAAACCAGTTCCCATGGGCTCCTTGCAGCATGGGAGAGACCCCCTCAGAGATCCCTGGAGCCCCTGGAACAGAGGCTTGGCAGCTTGCCTTGCTGGGCAGCCAGGCAGGCTGCTCCTCACCCTGTGTTTGTCCATGAGGGGCACAGGCTGATCAGGTTATAAAGACATACATGCCTGGCACCCTGCCATCCAGGTGGAGTTGCACGTGGCCCATGGCACGCCAAGTGAATGCCTTGCATACCACCAAGCCAACAGTGTTAGCGCTGACCAGGGCTTCTGTGTGCCAGGCTCTGCAGCGGGACTGTAGTGACCGTGGCTGGAGTGAAAAGAATACAGGGTCCCTTCAAGAAAGTCAGAGCACAACATCATAGTGTTAGGGCATGCCTCCAGCGTGAGGCATGAGTGGAGGCACCATGGACTGCAAACATCCCAGGTCAGATGATGGCAGGACACAAATTGGCACCCCAAGCAATGACAGCTGTGGGTGATGGGAGGAGAGCACTCACGCAATGGAAGCAGCAGAGCAGGGCAGGAGAGTACTCGCCCTCATCCCCACACATCTCCAGGCTCAACAACCACAGAGAAAATCAGAGGGTAGGTAAAAAATTAGCTGGATTTTGCCACAGGTCCCAGCAGGGCCAGAGGTTGGCCAGGAGTGTGACGGATTGAGACACACAGCTGGGGCAAGACAGCTCTCTGGCTAGTTCCATTCCAGTATGGTGGTCAGTGCTTCTCAGCCCTCCCCAGGAAGCGCTGTGGCATGCTGGCTTTAAATAGCTTTATTAGTGGAAGCTCTGTGCCCACAGAGCAGGGGGGCACGGGAATGCCGGGCCAGTCCCATGCTGCCCTCTGGGGAAGCCAGGACTCCCCAGAGCGCAGAGCTGAGCTCACCCACGCTGACCCTGCCACTGGCTCCACCTGTCTCTGTCCCAGGGGGGCCTTGTGAGCCTGGAGGTGGCCTCCCAAATTGTCCTCGCCTGACCCCAGGCTGTCAGATGCAGAGGCTGAGCTCCTGACGGACAGAGCACTTGCGGCACTGCACCACACAGCACCAGTGGAAGCGGCAAAGGCAGTTCTCCTCCAACACCACCGTCTCGTCCCGGTGCCCTCTCCCGCAGCACAGCAGGTCACACCCACTCGTGTCCATGGCTGTGCTGTTGCAGACACGGCCCCTGGTACCCAGCGAGCCTGTCTTACGATTAGCCGAGCAGAAATCAGGTGAGTCGGCCGAGTAGATGAGGTCCTGTTTATCAGGAGGCTTGATGTTGTCACCCACGGGGATGAGGGTTTTCCCATCGTTGCCTCCCATGACTTTGAAAGCCCCATTGAAGCGCTCGAGCAGGCGATCCCCCACCTCGCGGAAATGGGGCATCTTCCTCCAGCAGGTCCGCAGGGTGCAGGAGCCTGACAGCCCGTGGCATTTGCACTCTGTCCTCATGTAGCTGCGCACCGCCTGAGGAAGAGACAGCCATGCTCAGCCCTCGGTTCCCTCTCTCGCAGCCCAGCACCCCCAAAACCCTGCGTCTTGGTGCTGCCCTGGCCCAGGGAAGGGGCTGGGAGTGGAGAGTGGCCCGGGGGGTTTCCAAGGCACCTGCAAAAGGATACCCAAAAGATATTGGGTCATATTTCAGCCAAAGCTGGTGCAGGTTCATGGCTTAGGGACACTGAAGGTGGAGGGCTGGGTAGGGGCACAAGGGGGTGCAGGGGACAGGGAGTGCAGGGGCCTTACCAAACGCCCGGCTTCATTGTTGTGCAGGTCAATAAGAGCTCGGATGTCATTTTTGCCTTTCTTGTTCTTGGCATCCATGAACTGCTGGGATTTCTCATAGCCAAACTGCACATCATCTCCACAGCCCCCCCACTCCCAGGCAGTGCCCTCTGTGCCTGGCCCCGCTGTGGGCGAGGGGGGGGCCCGGCTCCGTGTCAGCTCACAGCCACACTGCAGCAGCTCGCCCATGCTGCAGGCCTGCGTGATGGCGTGGCTCACTCCAGCCGCCGTGATGGCATACACGAAGGCTGTTTCACGGATATCTGCAGGAGAAGGGACAGGGCTGGGATGTGGGTTCAGCTCCAGCAAGCAAAGCACCACCCCCTGGCTGACATCCCAGGGGCTCAGACCCCCCTTCTCCCTTTCCATATGTGTTCAGTGCTGTTCCCTGGGTGATGCACCCACCCTGAAACAGGCTGCCTGGAGCAGGAGCTGCCTCTTGCAAGCAGATTTGAAGGCTCTGGGGGATGGTCAGGCCCTGCCAATGCTCCTCCACTCAGCTGTGGAGAGGCAACAAATCTCCCACCTCCTCTTGCAAATCTGCATGCTGCCCCATAGGAAAGAGGGAAGCTTAGAGAGCAGAGAGTGGTCCCAGGTGACCAGGTGGTACCCACAGCTTCCTCACACAACCCTGCAATATCCCTCCAAGCAGTAAAAATTCCAACACCAGCTCCAAACTGGCACCTGGAAACAAACACTGTGAGGGATACCGAGGGTGCCACTCACCCTCTGCAGGGCGGCAGTGTTGTAGCTGTGTTGCCTGCTCTCCCCCCACTACCCTCTTTGCCATGGGGAGCTGCCTGCCCCCCTCTCTCCACCGGCACAGCCTCCACCCTGCAGGATTATTTATTATTAGTATTTGCTCCTGTCTCTCTCTGCTCCGGGACACGAATTCCAAGCATCTTTCCCCTGCCCGGACCTGCCGCTCGCAGCCGCAGCCAGCGGGGGATTCTGGCAGCAGGGGTGCGGCGCCCTGCTCGGGGGGCTCCTGCACTCCCCCTGCTTCATGCCAGCCCAACTCCTGCCCACCCAAATGCCAGGGCAGGGCTGACCCAGGATGGTGGCCTGCAGGGGATTCCTGGGGAGGGAGGAGAAGGTGGGTTTTGAGGGGTGTCCCATCCCTCCATCTTCAGTATTCTGACTTGGGGAGGCTGCAGGAAGAGGCATACCAGGGCACCAGTTCCATAAGTGCTCTTCCAAAAGCCCACACAGCACCTGCATCCATCTGGTGTTAGCAGGAACTGGGCACACTGGTGCCTTTCTGGCAGTACCACTGAGGGGATACCACCCCCTCCCCAGGCCCTCCTGCTCCCACAAGCCACCCAACCACCTGCCTGTTCCCACCTGGGGTTGGCAGAACCCTCGGCAGACAGCCCAAAACTGGCAGAGGTTCCCATGCCACCCTGCCAGCCGGGCCCTGGGGGGATGCTGCTCCTCTGAGAGTCCTCCAGACACGTGGCTGTCCCCAAGCCAGCCTGCCCTGGCATGCCACACCTGGCACAGGTGGCAGCAAGGGAAGAGGGGACAGCCGTGACTGTGCCAGGGAGGCCATGGCCAGGAATGGGAAGTTTGCAGCATCCTTGGGTAAAAAGGATGTTGGATGGGAGGTACTCGTCTATTGGAGCTGGGAGCCCCAAAAATGCTGGGATACTTTATGCAGTGCCTGCAGGCTTACAGGGAGTCTGGTGCCTGCTGGCACCTCTGACGGCTTCTGACACCCATCTTGCTGCCCTGGGGAACTCCACACTTGTAGCTGGGATGCTCCATGTCCTCAGAGTGCCAGGGACCCACATGCTCACCACTGTCCCTACGACACTGCTTATCTCTACCACCCAGGCAGTGAGGCTGGACGGTGTGGTGGCTCCTTCAGCATCCCCATGCTTGATGTGCCTGTGCCCCCTCCAACACAAGCTGTCCCTGGGTACCCAGCAACTCCTTTCACTCACCACCTCGTCTGGCCCTGCATCCTGGCACCACCCCACTTCCTGTGCCTGGCACAGATCCCACCTGCCTCACTGCCATGTTATGGTGAAAATAGGTGACTCCAGAGGCAGGGGAGTCCCCCATGTACCCTGACCCTCTGCCTCTTGACTGAATACACCTCCCTGTGTTGGGGGTAACCCACCTCTGCAAATGAGCTTTGTAAATGAGCCTATCCACCTCCCATGGGCCAGTGTTTCCCTTGAGGCTTCAGCTCTGACCCCCTACTAGTACCTGCAGTCAGCTGGGTGCCCAGGGCACTCCACTCTTTCCAGTTCCCCCAGGGATGCCCCCTTGACCCCCCCTGCATGGCCTATGGACATACACACTTTGCCTCGGGCTGGCCATGCACCAACAGATGTGATGGCTGAAGAGATGTGGGACTTACTCCAGCATCTTCATCTGCCATTGCACAAACATGGGAAGAGGGGCAGGACTAAACTCACCTCACACTAAGTGATCTTACCAGCCCAAGGTGCTTCAAGCATCTCCCCTTGCTTGGAGCACCATCCACTCCCAGCCTCTCTCCCTGAGGAGTATGGCAGGGCTTTCCCATCCCTTACACACTCACGGGTGCCCTCCTGCTCTGCTCCTGCTCTGATGCAGCTGGGCCTGGTTTGGACCACTGTATCCACTGCCTGAGAGCTGCACCCAGCCCCGTTTCTTAGGCTGACATCAGGGTGCCCATCCAGGGACAGGGACAGGAGACAAGCACTCCTCTGCTCCCTGCAAGGCCACGAGAAGGGATGTGAAGGGCACCCACGGGGTGAGAGGCAGCTCCCAACGGCTGTGCACTGCCTCCCACCCGGGCCCCTTCCCACAGCACACCCTGGGGTCCCGGGGTAGCAGTAAATCACTGCCAGACGAGGGTGCATTCTTGGGCTTCATGAAGCCCCGCACTGTCTGGGAGCATTGGTAATTGCTTCATTACAACACCGGGAGACATGTCCCGGCAGTAAAACCTCAGCGTGACTGCACTGGGGAGCACTGAGCAACCCCCTACATGCACACACTCACACATACAGCTTTGCACGCCAAGGCTCTGCTGCAGGAGTCCTGAGGAGGTGTGTGACCAGGCTGGGGTCGTTCTGGGAAACGGGAAGCTGAGGAAGCACTGGCCTTACCCTGCTGCAGGATCTTGCCGAAGTACTTGCTGTGGCTGGTGCAGTTCCAGCGGCGGAAGCGGAATTGGTACTGGCACTCCCGGACGCCCAGCTTGGTGCCCTTGGCCACCTCCTGCACAATCTCTGGCTCCAGCTGGCACAGCTCTGCCTGCTTCCCTGCCAGCCGCTTCGTCTTGCGACAGATGCTGTTGGGGTCCATGACCAGGGGGCTCCCCACTGCCCTGCAGGAGGGGACAGAGAGCAGAGCAAAACCAGCACCCAAGCCCAGGAGACCAGGCTGTGGATGGGACATGACCAGACCTACCCCTAGGGACAGAGCAAGGCTGCAGGGCAGTGCCAGCTCCATGCTGAGCCTGGGTGACAAGGGGACAGAGAGACGTATGCAGTGGGAGCAGGACAATAGGTATGGGTGGGCCACCCAGGCAATACCTTGCCCTGTCCATCCATTCAGGGAACTGGGAGGATCTCCAACCCTGGGACAGGCTATAGGATGATGCTGGCACATACCACTCTACATCCTTGGTGACATCCATGGGGGTGATGGTGGTGTCCCTGACAGGAGATGGCAGAAATATTGTGTTACTCAGCATCTGCTCTTTGGGACCGGCACTGACTAAACCCTGCCCTGGCATTGGTGTGTGACTGATGCCCGATTCAGCTGTGTCTCCCAGAGCTGTGGACACAACAAGAAGCGCAGCTGGCATTCTTGGTGTGTCCCCCCCTCTCCACGGGGGCTCGCTGCTTTACCCCGTGGGAGACTAGATGAGTGACCTTGCTTCTGATAAAGCCCCTCGGCTGCTGGCCAGGATCCTGTACTCACCTCCCCAAATCCAGGCACTGACTCCAGGGAATGGAGCTGCAGGCGGGTGCAGGAGTGCAAGGGAGGGATGCAGGTGGCATCGCCAGCTTTGGCAATGCCAGTGAGGGAGGGCAAGTCCTGGCTGAGCCCACGTCAGAGGCAGCTCCTCCTTGCCAGCACAGCTGGAGTGAGGTGCCTGGCTCCCTGGCCCTGAAGGCAAAGTCTGAGCACAACGCTGTGCACCCTGGTGCGCCATCGGCTACAGAAACTCCTGTACTTTCCCCACACATTTTGCCTGGAGTGCCCTCCACGGCACAGCTCGTGCAGCTGCACAGCCTGCCAGCACCCTGCCTCATGCTGGCACAGGCAGTGCTCTGGCTCTGCCACGGGCAACTCCAGAGCCGTGGGCCACACCAATTTAGCACACCCTAAACTCAGCCCACCCTTGCCTCCAGCGCTGCTCCTGTGGGCTCAGAGCTCATCCTGCTCAACAACATGATTTTCATGGCCATGGATGACCACAGAACCTCAGGATTGGACCCAGGTTATACCCCAGGACCAGGACATGCCTGATGATTGGGAGGCTACATTCCCTGGGATTCCCTGGGGAGCAGTGCTTGGGCGGCCTGTGCTGCCTTCAGCCCCACTCACTGGAGAGCATCAGCTGCACAGCTTCCAAACCCAGAGCTTTATAGTCTGGCCAAGCCCCAGGGGCTCAAAAATCACAAGCTGAATCTCCGTGTTTAACTGTGTTCTGGGTTTCCTTCTCACTCTTGTGCAGCCGGGGGGCTGTGTTTGGGACACCAGACTGCAGTACTTTGCTTGCAATCCTGTCCCAAGTAAAAACCCCCTCCAAGCCCCTTGTTTGAAGCTCAAGGCCCTGCCCAGATCCCCCTGCCTCATGTCAGGCTCCCCAGCTGCCTGGATCTCCTGCCTACCAGACCCCAGCTGGGCTTGGAGAGGATCTGCCCTCTCACACAGCCTGGAAAAGGAGCCAAATGCTTTGGATGGACGTTTAAAGGTTAAACAGCTCAACAGAGAGGCATAGCCTGGAAAGGGAACTTCCAGCAGGGAAACTGAGGCAAGCAGACACTCCTGTTGGGGAGAATGCACTTCCCTTTGCTCCCAGCAGCTCAATTTCCATTTGCTGCAAGATTCACATGGGCCTCTGCAAAAGGATGGGGCAGCTAGGGAAGTGTCGTGGAGCTTGCCTGGCACAGGTCCTACATAGACAGGGAAACTGAGGCCCACGCGGAAAGTGACCAGAAAATCTGTCCAGTCCCATCCCATGATGACCACACAGGGATCCAAGCCTCCATGTTAGCCTCCAAGTTTGCTGTCCTTTGTGGCCACAGGCTCCCAACATCTACAGCGGATGGCGGAGGTTTGGCTGCCTCTGCCAGTGGAGTGGGGAAGAGGGGAAGCGGGGATGGGACTTTCATTAAGAGATGACTCTTTGTACTCAAATAAAAATGATGCGCCAGCCCCCCGGGGCTGTCAGATCAAATACTGAACTGCGGCTCACCCCAGCCCGCTGGATCAGGCCGGGAAGAAGAGCTCAGCCCCGCGGGTCTGGGGGGTGGTGGGCGGCTCACCGGCACCGCGGGGGTCCCCACCCGTGGTCCAGGCGGCAGCAGGGCTGGCGGGAGAGCACAGCAGCTTTCTGTCCATGCTGACGAGGCGTGGGGTGGGCTGCCTAAGTCCATTGCAATATTAATTTCCGCTGGGCTCCACTTTCTGGCACAAGGAGGCTGCCGGGAGCCCAAGAGCTGTTTTGCTTTGAGGGTTCGGGGCGGGGGGAGAATGGAGGGAGACAAGGGCAAGAAAAATGCTGCCAAACTGCTACCACTTTGGCAAGGGCTCCGGCGCAGGGCCCAGATCTGCCTGAGCTTGTCCCACTCCAAGGCCTCCCGCATCTACAATTAAGGTGCCCCACCTCTGCTGCCGGGCACTCCTCCCCCTGCCCTGGTGAAGGAACAGGGTCGCCAGCCCGGCTCCCCGCAACTTGCCTGGGGCACCCCGGCCCCCTGCCGCCTCCTGCCTGGGAGCCCCCAGCCAGGCTGGGAAGCACAGCAACATCCCTCCCACCTGCCCCGGTGCCCTTTGCTGGCTGCCAGAATTGTTGCTGGGGGCTCTGTCTTGCCCCAAAAGCCAATGGGATGATAAACCCCACTTTCCAACATCTCAGCACCCCTATGTGAGGGAAACAACCCCCTGGAAGGGGGTTGCTGAAAGGGCAGACTGAGGCACAGAAAAGGGGCTGCAAACCACTGCCCACCTGGTGCTGTCACCCCTTGGGCTGCCACAGCCACAGCCTGAGCCCAGTGACACATGTCAAACAGGAGTCACTGGGGCTTCTGATGCAACCCACGTGCTCTGGATACTGTGCCTGCTGCAACAGAGCTGGAGGTTCCTCAGAGCCATAATCACCATTTTTTTCCAGCTCATGGTCATGGAGCTTCCAGTATGTCCCAGTCTCATTCCCAGCCAAAATCATGGACTACGGAGCCTGGGCCAAGTTGCCATCTTCTCCTTGGGCATAGGGATGATGTGGAACAGGATTTCTGGCCCCTGTCAGCAGACCATTATGGAAGGGACCCAGTGGGGTCCTGGTTTGCAGGAAGCCAAGGGAGTGGGGCTGGTAGAACTAGGCAGTGAGAAATAGGATAGTCAGCTTTCAGAAGTCGCACTTGTGGGAGAGCAGTGTTTGGGCCATGCCAACTCCATGTGGGATCTGACAGGCCTGCACCCATTGAGTACTGCTGCCTGGGCACTCCTGCGTGGCAAGGGGACTCTGCTTTAGGGTACTAAGGCTGTGTCTTGCCTTGCATGCAGGTCCCTATCCCAGCCTCTGGAAGCCTTCAGCAGGGCAATGCACAGTACTAGGGTACCCAGGTCATCACTCTGAGCCCACAGGTAATTCTGCACCCACCTGGAGAGGTAAGAACTTCAGGGTGACAGCCCTGGAGAATTGACCTCCATCCCTGGAGACATAGGCCACCTCATGCCCCACACAGTGATGTCACACTGAGTGACAGCCTACAAGTCAAACCCAAAGGGAGCCTGTCTCTTTCCAAGCTGTGCAAGCAGGACAAAGGGGACACACAGATTAATTTTCACCCGTCCAGTTTTCCTACAGCCCATGCAGGCATGTGGTGGGCACCCAGGCCCTCACTCGGGGCGTTGCGTGGGTGCTGCCACTAACCCACTAACCGGGGCAGCTGGGTGTGGAAACAGAGCAGGAGGCCCTTCAGGGTGTGGTGAGTAAGAAGCAAGTCACTGCCCTGGGGGGCACAGTCAGGGTTTGACTGCTGAGCAGCACCCGGGGCACTGAGGGAGCAGGAAATGCCATGGGTTGGGAAGAGAAGGGAGACCCCATTCCCTGCCCTCCTCCTTACACCTCCTTGGCAAGGATGGCATGTAAAAACATCTGGGAAGCTGCCTAAAGGAAAGAGGCTTTGGCATGGCATTGCATCAACCCATGGACCTGCTAGCTGCAGGGTCATGCTGAGGCCAGGCTGTCATGAGCAGGAGCTGCCCAAACTTGTGCTGCAGGTACTGGGGGGATGGAGGGAGCATGCACCTGCAGAGGTGGTGGTCCTAAAGCCATGTCCAAACCCTAGAAGGGCTGGGATAAGAAGTCCACCCAGTCGTGCTCACTGTGTCCTTCTTCTGGGTGCTGACAGAGGCTAGAGCTGGGGTAGCATGAGAGCTTGGTTAGTTCATGCCTAGATGTGGGTGCCACATGTTGTGGGAAGACTGTGCAAAGCCTGAGCAGATGTCAGGGTGTGCCCAGCACCCTCCTGCATGAGGGGTGTTTGAAGCAGTCAAGGTCCTGATGCAAATCCCAGAAAAACCCTCCAGTTGAGGGCACATGTAGGGCATGGCCAGAAAGCCTGTGTGCCACCATGGGAGAGTGGATGTGTCCCCAGGAGCAGGGACAAGGGATGGCGTTCGGAAGACTTCAGCTGCCTTTGTGGGAGAAAACAAGTAGCCCAATGCAGGAGCCAGTAATCATCTCAAAGAGTGCAAGAGAAACATTGGCCCTTTGAAAAACCCAGCAAGTCAGCAGCTGCCGCAGCAAGGGCACAGGAAGATGGCAGCAGGCAAGGGCTCTCCCACTGGGAGATTCATTTCTGTCCATATGGTGCTGCTCCAGGGGAGAAGGCATGCTGGGGAAGAGTGGGCAGCCCAGTCTGTTGGGCGCCATGGGCTAGCAACTGTGGGTCAGCAAGCCCAGGGGTGACTCACAAGGCTCACCCCAAGGCATGCAGGCAGGGCCCTCCAGCCCAGCAGCCTGCCCTTACAGGCTCCAGCCTTGCAGTGTGGGTGCTGGTCAAGGCAGTGAAAGAAAAGGAGAGACTGTTGCACAAAACCACCCAGGGTGTGTGGCTTGAGTGACATGGTACTGGGACCCTCTCAAGCAAGGGTACAGCCACAGAGGCTGGTGGGAGAGGTCCTCCCTGAGCACCTCTGAAGAAATCCCATGAAAATCTGGAGGTGCACTGCCCTTGCACATAGATGGGCAAGAGGATGGAGGGCAGGTGTCCATCCCTCTGGGCCCCCTCAGACCGCAGCTGCAGCAGAGCAAATTTCAACTGGAATGATTTTCTCCCTTGCCTTCTCTTCCATCTCCAGTCTGCTCTCAGCCATGCCCATGGAGAGCCAACAGGCACCAGGGAAGCTGACTTTGCTTGCCCCCACCCCTGGAGTGCCTCTGTTCCTGGAAGGACAGCCCAGGTGCAAACCGGCTTGGCTGAAATCCTGCCCTGGGGTTCCTCAGGCACTAAGTTTGTCTACTCTGTATCTCTGCAGCCTCTAGACCAGCCCAGGAGCCTCAGGCAGGCCCTACCTGTCCTGCTCAGGGAGAAATCACTGTTGCACAAGGAGCTGAGCAAGAAATGTGTAAAGAATAGAGGAGGGGGAAGAAAGAATTAACAGAGCCAGTGGGAGCAAGGAAAGCCTACTCCCTGCAGCAATGGCACTAATCAAGGTGCCAGCAGCACGTGAGTGACATCTTCCATTGGCACAGACCACTGAGCAGAAGCCTGCTCCCCTTTGCCATGGAAAGGTCTGTGTCTTCAGTGAGCTCTCTGAGGACATCCTAACACAATGAGCATGCTCCATCTCAGGCTACAATGTCACCAGCAGGATGTCAGTGCTTGTACATCATACCTGAATCTTCTTCCAGAGATGCAACCGTCTGCCAGGATCCCAATGGGCACAGTTACCATCCATGTGGGGCCAGGCCTGGATGCTTGCCTGGGCTGGGACTGTGCCTCTTGAGATCCAGCCCAGCTACAGCCCACCACACCAGTCTCACAAATTAGGTCATCAGTGGGGGAAAAAGTTGGCTTGAACAGGCAAACCCTGTATCCTCCCCACCACACAGATAATCTACTCAGGGTAAAGTTGTACGTTTCTTTCCTGGCCAGGGGAAAATGCCCCCTTGGCTAAGCACCCACAAGTGCCCAGTGATGCACACACAAAGGTGTGCCACCAAAGTCCCTATGCATCAGTGACAGTAAGGAACAGCTCTATCAATGCCACCACTCCTGGGCTTCCAGGAACCCTGGCACAACACACAGCTGTTCCTCTGAATCCCTCCCCAACAATAGCAAAACCCACAGACACCAGTGCATCCCAGACTTGGGAGAGGGGACCAGTATCAGGAGCAGATGCCTGTCATGAGTGCCCAGACTCCTCTGCCCCACACAGGAAGGGCTCCCTTGGATGATCTCAGCCAGGGGCCAAAACACCAGACTCTGAGGGAAGCAGTTCATGACCCAGCTGCTCCTATGCCCTGTCCCAGGAAGCCTGGCACATCTGTTTGGTGGTGCTGGTGGCCTCATCCCCCCATCACCTCTTTCCAGCTCACTGGCTCCAGGGTGAAGGAGAGTGTGAGCTGGTGATCCCCCTGAAGCTACTCCACTGCCCAGTGCATTCATTGTGCATCAGGCAGTTGAGTTATTATTCTTAAAATAAGGGTTCCTTTTCTTCTTTTTTAAAAGAAGAAAAAACAAGTTTGACCCCTTGCCCTCCTCTGCCAAATCCTGCTAATCTCCCAACATCGCCGCTGCCTGTGCACACATGGCACCAGCAGGACCCAGACTCCATGGTGAGATGCAGTTCTGAGCACCTGGGGCAAGGGGCACCGGTACCCCTGCACCCTGCCCTTGGTGGTGCTGTCTGCCTGCCCCTGAAATGAAGGCAAAATGAGCTTCTGCTTCACCTCTTCTTATTCCAGTCATGGGCAGATGTCCTCAAAGCTGGAGCACAGGGCATGAACTTGGAGATATTGCTGAAGATGGGGCAGAGAAAGCATGGACAGCTGAAGGGACAGCTGTATGTGTGTCTGAGAATTAGCCAGGGAAAAACAGCAGGTCTCAGGCAGCAGGAGAGCATATGTCCTGCAATGACACAGCTACCCTGAGGTAGGTGGCAGGGAGTGCGGAGACCCTCCACAAGCCCTGGCCAGGGCTTGCCCTACCTCGCTCTCCCCTCTTCTAGCAAAAAACCCAAGGTAAGTCACTCTCAGACCCATGTTAAACACTTGCCTGGCAATAAACACAGTGCTTGGGCTCCAGGGACAAACTCTCAGCTGATGCTCTGACTGCAGTCCTGGAGCCAAGGCTAGCTAACTGGCTATGGAATGGAGATGTGGAATAAATCACTGGTGGGAAGGCAGGGGACTGTGAGGGGAAAGGCTTATGGAGAGCTTTATTTTAGGGGTCAAAAGACTGTGACAATGTGGAGACGAATAGCCTCAGATAATGAATGATAGCCTGGACGGCATGCTGGGGAGCTGGAATCTAAGCACTTAAAACCGGATAAAGACAGGCTGGGTGAAATTCTTAATAGATTTAAATAGTTCATGTTTCGACAGATACCTGGGCTTTCCAAGGCTGGGTCCCAGTTCTGTGCCTGTAATGAATCCCCCACCCCCTCTGGTATTCTGCAAGGCACCGTCTCTGCCTTTGATGAGGGCACCATTACAAATAGGGGTTTTGTCCCTGCTGTGTCCAGGTCACCATTCAGGGGGGACACTGTAGGGACCCTAAGGTTTTTAATTAAATTTGACTTATTGGAGGGGTCTGGAAGCCACTAAGCCGCCTTGCCCACCCCTCAGATGTACAAGCCTCCCAGGCTGTGGGCTGGGGGTGCGGGGAGGCAAAGTGCAACTCTCACCACAGGACCTGTGTGCCCTATACTCCTGGGGATCCCCGAGTCTGCTGCCTCCAACGCACTTGTGTGCCCAAACCCTGACAGTATGTGGGTGCCCCAGTCTGGATCAGAACAGACGGTGAGCAGCAATTCCAACCCAAGTGGTCCCTGGATGTAGGGGACTCTGTTGCCCACAAGTTGGGGGGGGACCACCCCCAAAGATAGAGATACCCTGAGTGCCGTCCTGCTTACCCGCCCCTCGTCCCCCCCGGGATGTCCTACTCACCACCAGAGCCCGATGATGTTAGCGGGGCAGAGGAGGATGAAGAAGAGCCCCAGCTGGGTCCGGGAGAAAGGCAGCATCCTGCCAGGACTGAGGAAAGCGTCGAACTCGCTCCACGCCGCTCGCCGGGAGCCGGGCAGCCCCGAGGTACGGCCGGGGCCCCGGCGGGTGGGTGCCCGCTGTCTCCCTCCACCGGGCCGGGCCGGGCAGGCAACGCGACCGGCGGGGCCGTCCGGGCCGGGCTGGGCTGGGCTGGGCAGGCACCTCCGGGCGGCTGGAGCGCGGCGCGGAGGCTGCTCCGGAGAAGGAGGAGGAGGAGGGACGGGGCTGCGAAAGCATCTGCTCCGACAGGGAAACCGGAGCCCGGGGGGACGGACAGGGCGGGCCGGGCGGGGGGACTCCCGGGTGCCAGGCTCCGTTCCCAGCGCCGAGCCACGGACACGATATGGGCACGGGCACCCTCCGGTAGAGGACGGTGGCCGCAGCCTGTCCGGCCCCGCGTCCCGCCGCCGCGTTTGAATGTGCAGCCCTTTTTGCGGATCTGGCTGGCACAGCCCTGCCCCCGAAGCCCCGGGATCTGCTGCGGACCTGCTCGGCACGGACCTGCCTGGCACAGCCCTGCCTGGCTCCACTCGGGGTCCTGCCGCAGCCCTGTCAAACCCGACCTGGCCTCGAGGTGTCCCTGACACCTCCCTGTCACAACTCGTGCCCGACCCTGACATCCCGGGCATGGCCTTGCCCAAATCTGGCGTCCCTGGGTTACCACCCTGCCTGGCCCTGTCCCTGGACTGGGCTCGCCTGGCACAATCCTGGCTCCTCAGACCAGTCTGTCCTGCCTGGGAAAGCTGGAGGAGTGACCCCTCACATGCATCTCCCAACACTTAACTCCAGCACTCTGGAGAGACACGCCTGGGGCAGAGGTACATGCAGGAATACGATCGAGCCAGCCCCAGGAGCAAGGAGACCAGAAGAAGAGTACGGTGATGGACATCCTGTTTATGGTAGTTTCATTTCAGGCGCAGCCGGGACCCAGAAAAGAGACAGTCCCCAGCAGTAGATCATAAGAGGAGGAGCAGCAGGAGCTGCCTGGGGCAGGAGGAAGCTGACGCACCCAGAAGGTAGCAGGGGGCCACACAAGGGCTGGGCAGCTGGGGACAGGAGGAGCCCACCGCCTGCCACACCAATTATCTCCACAGAGGAGCGTCAGGAATGGTTTTCCAGCACTCAGTCCAGTGCTCTGCATCTCTGATTCCTCTTGTGCCATTCATGGCTCCCAGCAAAAGTTGGAGATGCAGCTCCCAACCTGCTGCATCTGGGCCATGGATCCTGGGACAGCTACCCTGGGGGAGTCTCAGCTGATCTCTGCAACCAGCTAGCCCATTGGGTTACCCCAAGGAAAAAGGAGGTGTCTTCCACCCGTGATGGGCAAAGCAGAGCACTCTTGCTGCTGGTGAGACCACCTCTCCCTCCAACAGCTCTTTGTGCTCTGTCCTCCTTCATGGCCTCCCATACCCTGCCCATCTCAAGCCCCTGGCTTGCTCATCACTGTTCCCCTTGCCTTGATCACCAGCAGTTTCACCCCTTCACCTAGGCATGTCTGCTCCCTGCTAACAGCATTTGGTGGTGAATGACTCAGGCTTTATCTGCAGCTTGGCACAATTCTATCCCTCCTGGGCACAGGAGGTAAGAGACTCCCACCACCTCTGGAGGTTTCACACCTGCTCTTTCTCTGCCCTCCCACACAGGAAAACGGCTCCTGATCTGCAGCCTTGGCCATGGTGACTAGGATTGAGCTGCCCTGGCCACAGCATGGGGTCACAGGGACACAGGGACCTTCCCTGAGCTGGGCACTGTAACTGGGCTGCTGCACCATGCCCTGTTCCTGTTGCCTTTTGCCTCCACCCACCAACCTCCATCCTGGCTGTTCTACAGGGACCCCCATCACCTCTAATCTAGGGGGAGAGTCCACAACGAGCAGCCCGTGGAGGGGAGACATCCCTGCTAAGGCTGGGCGAGGCTGACACTGTACCCAGGGGCCCAGCCCCTGCCGGCAGAGCTCACTGCAACACACGGCTCATCTGCCGGCGTGTTGAAAGTGCCTGTTGTCCCTCCGCCCCTAGCGCCTGGCCTCCTTGCAAAGGCAGCGCGGGGCAGGTGAGAAGCCTTTATCTGATTTCCTAAGGGCAGAAAAATCCCTTTGATTTTGCCCCGAAAAGGGGAGTGAGAGGGGGGGTGCCGTCTCGGCGAGCAGGTGCGGCTGGTGCTCAGCAACTCGCCTTATCACGTCAGCTCTGCGTGAGGCTGGAGGGGGCTGGGGGAGCTGTGATACCCTCAGCACACTTATGGGAACTGGCCCCATTGCCTGGGTCCTATGGCAAAGCCCCCTTAGGGGGGCTGGTGGGGCAGAGTGGACAAAGGTGGGCTCCTTCCCTTGTGTCTGGATCAGCGGAGCTGCCATGGGGTGTATGCCAGGAGTTTGCCCCTATTTCACAGCTTTTCTCCCAGCTGCACAAAAATTCTCCTTTAGCAAGGGGAAACTGAAGCACAGAGATGCAGAGACCTGCATAAGCAGGTGGGGAGTGGTTGCCTGTTCGTTAAGCCTCAGTAATTTTCTTGCTGCCTCCATTTCTGCAACAAGACCCAAAGGCACACCTACTTCAGGGGACAAGGTGACAGTGGTCATACTAATCCAGGGCATGCCACTGCCACTCTGAAGCCGCCTCCACCATCGCAGCTGATCCTTTGTCTCTGCCTTTCCTTGCCTCTTGCAGCTCACTCCCCCCGCCCCCCCCCCGGCTTTTGTGTTATTACAAATTATAAAACAATTTTTTCCTGCCGTCCCACATTCTTCTGCCTCCTGCAAGAATTTTAATGTATTTATTTTTGCTATCAGGGGAAAGCGCCGTGTTCCTCGGCCACCCCCAGGCAGCCCCGGCCCCACTTGGCCACTGATGGAAATTAATGATGGAGGATGCAGGGGGAGAACAGATATCCCTGCATCCCTGCAACAGAGAGGTGGGGGGACAGGACACCCCCAACCAGCCATGTTTTTTCCCAGTGGCAAGGTCTGCAGAGGATAGAGAACTCAGCTGTGGTAGGGGTGATGGGACAGAGGAGCTGGACCCCAGGAGAAGATGTTGGTTGTGGGCTGAGAAGGGAACAGTTATTGGGTGTCTGGGCAGAGCCAAGAGGTGCTTTGAGGTCCTGCTTTGAGGGTGCTGTGTTAGAGAATTGTCCCCATATAGCGGCATGACTCTGAAGTCCTCTTGAGGGAGAGGAGACTTCCCCGGGATTCCAGCCCACTCTGAGTCTTGTGACAGCATCCCCAGTAATCCCCAGCCTGCTTGTGAGACAAAGCATCCCCTGAGTGGCCTATCCTGCAGCCCCCACTGAACTCCCTCTGCCTCTTGGCTGGTGCCCTGATACTGTGCTGAGCTCTGTGTCTCACTCCCAACCATGCAGCCCCAAGGGCATGGATGGGGGTACCCTGCTCCAACAGCCCTCCTACCCCACAGCCACAAGGCTGGGGGGGGCTCTGGCTGCTGAGAGAGAACAGACAGAGGAGGAAGTAATGGGCCTTTCCCGCTGTGGGGAAAGCGTGGCGATTTCCAACCCAAACACCCTGGCGCTCAGCGGCCGCATACTTTCCCAGCATCCCTCCCCTTCTTTATTCCTGAGGACACTGGCAATCAAACCCACGTTGGCCTCATCTCCTGCTCCTGCAGTGAGGTCATCGAGCTGTGTTTGTGACATCCCGGCATTTCCATAGCAGCGCGCTGTGATGTCATAAGCCCAGGTTGCGACCTCACGGCAGGAGGAGAATGATCTTATTAAAACAACATGGTCCCCATCCATGGCTGCTCACAGCCGGGGGACTCGAGTGCAGGGTAGCAGCCAGCAGACAGGCCTGTGGCAGCCAGGGGGATGATGAGGATGGTGACCTCTCTGGGGTTATGTCACCAGTGGGAGATGGTGATGACACAGGGCATGATCCAGTGCTCAAAGTGGAGGCTGGCCCCCAGGGCTGAGCTCCCAACTGATGCAAACACACAAGCCACATGGTGCTGAAGTGACAGTGAATTTGGGGACAGCCATGCTAGAACTTACTCCTCAGGGTCCCCCAGGCCTGGCCACAATGCTACCCACCTCTGGGACCAAGCGTCTGGGGCCTTATCGGGGTGCAGAGCCCTTTCATGTCAGACTGGCGGGCAGCAAGCAGAGCTGATGAGGACCTGTCCCCAGATCAGAGCCGCCCGGTGCTGACAGCGACTGTGGGGCCCATTCTTAAATTAGACAAGTCCCCCTCCCCCTGGCCAGCACTCCTGGCCCTGCCCCATGGCTGGACATAGCCTGGGACATCACAGCCCACAGCACTTTACGTGACCAGCATGACCCACACACATATGTGCACACACCTGTCAGCACACAGCATACCCTCAGGGAGGGCTGGTCATCCCTTGGGCACTGACAGGCAGGAGATGGAAGGATGGATGGAGGGACAGGCAGATGGGTGGGTAGCTCTCTAGATGGGCAGGTAAGTGTGAAGCTGGGTGGGAAGAGTAATGTATGCATTTGTTGATGGATGGATGGATGAGTGTACAAACAGCTCAGTAGATGGATAAAGAGATGGCTGTGAGAAAGCTACTTACACGTGTGGATGGATGGATGGATAGGAGAAGGGATGGCCCTAGCAGCACTCTTTAGTGAGCCCGTATAGCTCTGGACATTGTTGCTCTTTCCAAACAACCTAAGTTTCACACAGCATCTATCCTGGGAGAGAAGCGAACATCCATGTCCCAAGGGGAGAAAATTTGCCTTTCTCTGCAAAACAATTTGAGGGCCTGACTTTGTGCTGCTGCAGCAGTGCACCCTCACTGCTAGCACAGAATCCACTCTCCACTGCCTAGAGGGGAAACTGAGGCCAAGGAGACTGGCTTGCAGAACAACAAAGCTGAAACCACCCCTCTTCAGGGAGGCATGGCTCTGTGGCCAGTCCCACTCATTCCGGCTCCCCACACGTCCATCTGTCCATCCATGGGAAGGACACGCATATCTGGGCTGCAGGCAATGCCGCTGTCCTTGGGCCCCCGCGGGCTGTAAACATGATGTCATGTGGCAGCACACACAGCCCGCTCTGTGTGCGGGTCCCCGAATGGGCTTCACAACTTCTGCGTGGGAGGCATCCACCATGGCCCACAGCCAAGGGAACTGGAGTCAGGAGATAAAATCAGGTTTGCTTTAGGCTGGAGCAAACAGCCCTTTGCAGGAGGAGTAAGGGACAGGGAGAGCAGATGGAAAGAGGAGACATCTCCCCATCTTGGAGAATTTGGCAGGGAGCAGAGGTGATGTGGGAAACTCCAGGAAAGCCCGGCACTGATCTTGCTGGTCTCAGGTCGGCTCCTACTTGACTTAGAATAACTCTATAGGCACTTGAAGTCACTAATCAGCCAGGACCACTTGAGAGCAGCCTGGGGCTGCCTCCCGTCTCCTGTGATAACAGCATGCCAGCCTCAGCTTCTCTCCTGCAACCCACTCTCACGACCTCAGGGAAAGGTCCTGGCCCACCAGGGTCCCATGGGGCACAAAGCAGGGGGAGCCTGGATCAGAGCCTTCTGCCAAGTGCTGAGCCCTCCATGGTAGTCGTGGGGGACACACCATCATGCTGGTTGATTTGCCTCTTGTTTCAAAAGCTTTGTGCTGTCCCCAAGCCCCTGCTCAGGTCTGAGGGGTCAGACAGAGGGAAATGAGGGGAAGGGGACCTTTGGGAGAGGGCCAAGAGGCTCCCACTTGAACTCTCTGTGTCGGAGAAGAGTAGCTGTCTCCAGACCTGGGATCTGTCCACATCCTTCTTGATCTCCCCATGTCCCCCTTTGCAGCCCCACTGGCCCCAGCACGGCTCATGACTCAGGCAGTGACAGTGTGGTGACACACAGTTGATGTAACAGGCTATCTCTAGTTCAGTGCTTTGAGCTGTTTACAATCCTCAGGACCCAGAATCAGCCTTCTCACAGACTGGGCTTCCCTGGGGATGAGTCAAGGGATGCCCTCCCCTGGGACACCCCACTTCCTCCCCCCCATCTGTGGGAGAGCAAATCGGGGTCAGTAGATGCAGCTCTGGGAAAGATTTCCAGCCCTTGGGTGACACTGCTCAAGTCACATAAAGAAGCTGCCTATCCCTCTGAGGAGAACCACCAGCCAGGACCCTCCATAAGCAGTGTGGTGGATGGTTGAGGGACAGAGAGGCAGGGGCCCCCACAGTGCCTGCATCTGCACCCGCAGGTCCCGCCAGTGAGATGAGGTCGGACCTGAAAATGGGTCTATGGTATGAGTAGAGTCACAGCATCCCTGGGGCAAAGTGACACACAGGATGTGACCTGCCACCCCCAGCTCTACATCCCCATGGCTTAAGACAGCATTTGCTCTCCCGCCTCTGCTGCGTTTGTCGCCAAGCTGGGCTGGCCCCGCACTGCAGGACCTCCCGGGAGCTGGCGGTGTCCCTGGCTCCACGCGGCATCCTCCGGCCGTGGATGTGTCATGGTCCAGCCTGTTCCCTTCGGAAGTCCCCGCCGGGCGACTCTGAGACGGGCTGATTCACTCAACCCTCCCGGCCCCCCTCCAGCACGGCCTCCCCCACAACCCTGGCAGTGGCCCCGGCGGAGCCCCCGGCCGGTCTCCGCCGCCGCTCCCGCCGTCCGAGGACGGGGAGCACAGCCTAGCGGCAGCAGCGGGAAGTAGCCAGGATAACGGTGCCCTTCTCCGTGTCCCGAGCAGGTTGCGGGGCACCGGGAACCGGCCTGGGGAGTCACTGCGGTGGTGGTACAGCCTGCCTTTCCACAAGGCCGAGTGCGAGGTCCTGAACACAGGTCGGGGCGACCCCAGTGCCAGTTTTGTCGGATGGATGGATGGATGGATGGATGGAGTGCTGCCCTGCAGAGAACGAGTATGGGGCACTGGTGGATCAAAACCAGTATATGAGCCGACAATGTGCACTTGCAGCCCAGAAAGCAGATCACATCTGAGCCTGGAAAATAAGCATGCCCAGCAGGGCAGGGAAGGTTGTTGCTCGTGCTCCACTCCACACTAGTGAGAACCCATCCGGAGTAGAGCAGCTCTGGGGTCCTTAGTGCAAGAGGCATGAACCTGTTGGAGCAGGTTCAGACGAGCCAGAAAAGGCTACAAAATGACTGGGGGCCTGAAGCACCTCTCCCATGAAGGCAGGCTGAGAGATTTTTGTTGTTCAAAATGGAGAAGGCTCAGGAACATCTTATTGCAACCTTTCAATATATAAACGGAGTTATATGAACGATGGAGAGAGAGCTTTTACCAGGAAGTGTAGTTTTCCGTCTTTTTGCAAGAGGCAATTATTTTAAACAGAAAGAGGTTGCAGAATTCCACTGCCCAGAAAGGGGAACCACAGTTACAGCAGGCTGGGAGAGGCCAAGGCATCCTCTGCCAGGGCCAGTGAGAGCTACAGGGTCTCAGTTTCGCAGGCTGGGAAGCTCACACAAGTCCTCGTGCCGGGGCTCTCCTGCTGCCCCGGCTCTGAACCTGGCTGGGGCGGCGCAGGAGACAGAGCTAGCTGTGAGCAGCCATGAGATGGCAGCAGGCGCTTGTTCTTGGCTGTCTCAGCATGGGGTGCCTCTGGGGTGTCTACAGGCACAGAGGTGCCCGTGTCCTGCCCCGCCGTCCCGGCTCTGCTGGCAAGGAGCACACAAAGCATAAGCCTGGAGCCCGGCGTGGGACACTCCCACTCCCCTGGTGAGACAGGACCGAGAGCAAGAGCAGCCACTCACGGGGCTCTCAGATACCTGCCCATCCTCACACAACCTCCCTGTCCAGGACCTTGTACCCAATGCCCGATAAGGGCGGTTAATGATCAGCACTGGTGTCCCAGGGACATGGTGCTGGACACCCCTGGAGTGACACCTGGGCAGAGTGCTGCCCTGCCTACACGTCCTGCATGCATGGTCCTAGACACCCCAGCAGGGTCCTGCTCATGGGCTGGACAGTTTGGCCTCCACCAGCTAGAAGCAGGAGCTGAGGCCCTTCTCTCCCTGGCATGAAAACATACCAACCTCCCGCCAGTTTGTTGCCAGCAGCCACAGTGGGCTTACCAAGGTCTCCCTATCTGTGGTCTCGGCTATCAGTGCCTGGAGGAAGTGTTGAAGGAGAACTCGGGACAGTTTGGACCCAGCTCCCCACAGCACCATCCTGCACTGCTGGGGGACAAGGCAGACATGGGGGGGTGACAGGCAGGGGACAGAAGCAGGGCAGGAGAGCTCAGTCCAGGAGGGCAAGCAGACCTGAAGAACAGGCCCCAGTGGTGAACCTGGAGCTGAAGCAAGGTGTGCAGGGTCTGGCATGTGGTACCCAGTGCCAGAGTGCAATGCCAGTGCTGGCACATGTTGTGCCCCGGCTGGTGCTGTGCCCAGTCCTCATGCCCGTGCCTGGTGTGCAATGTCTAGCACCCACTGCCTCTGTGCAATGCCCAGGATGCAGCACCAGGTGCTGCAGGCTCCATTGTGCCAGGGTGCTGTACCTGCCATGCCAGTGCTGGCTGCCAGCTGCCTTGTGTGTAGTTCCATCATGCACAACACATGGAACTCAGTACCTGGTATGTGGCACTGGGTACCGTTAATGCCAGTTCCAGAACCTAGCACCCGCGGTGCCTGGTCTGTGATGCTGCTGAGCAAGTCACCAGTGTCCAGTATTTGGTGTATGGCTCACGGTACCCAGTGTGCTGTACCGAGTACATGGCACACTGCAGCCGGTCTCCACGGCCCGGTAGAAGGTGTTCCGCAGCCGGCACAAGGCGCACGGCATGGACTGCCCGGTGCCCGGCCTCCGCTGAGCGGCAGCCGGTACCCCGCATCCAGAGCGCAGCAGCCGGGGCCAGTATCCGTTGCGCAACGCACCGGGTGCGCGATTCTCTATTCCCGGTGCGCCGTACCCAGTGTGCGATTCTCAGCCCCCGGCGCCGGTGCCCGGTTGCCGCCCCCGCGCCGCCCCCCGCACCGCCTCCGGTGCCGCCCCCCACCACCCTCGGTGCCTCCCCGCCCCGCCCCGTCCCGTGCGCTGCCGACGGAGCATGGCGGGCCCGAGCGGCGGGGCCCGGCGGCCGCTGCTGCCGCTTCTGCTGCGCCCCCGCCCGCCGCCGCCGCGCAGCAGCCCGGGACCGCCGCGCAGGACCGGGGGCTCGGCGGCAGCGGCGGCGGGGCCGGCGCGGCTGAAGGGACCGGAGGAGCTACCGGGGCCGGGGCTGTTCCGTACTTTCGTCTGGCTGTTCCTGCGGGGCTACCTGCTGCACACGCACCGGCTGCAGGTGCGCCGGGGCAGCCCGGCTCGGGGGCTGCGGGGGTGCGGGGGTCGGGCTGCGTGGGGGCCTGGCGACCCTGCACGGGGGCGTAGGTGCGGGGGGAGGGTTGGGAGGGGTGCGTGGGATGGAGGGGCTTCCGGGGGGACTTCAGGGAGGGTGCTATACCCGGGGGGGGGCTTTGCAAGGGAGGGAGTGGGTGCGGGCTGGGGGCAAGGGGAGATGGGCTCCAGGGAGGGGGTTAGCTGCCGACAAGTGACAGCAGGGAGTTGAGCGGGGGCGGCAGGGCAGGGGAGCAGAGGGGCTCGGCGGTGGGGGGCACCCGGCACCGTCGGGTGATGCTGGGACCAGCAGGCAGAGAGGGGCCGGCAGAACCGAGTAAGCTCGGGAGGGTCCAGCCAGCCCAGGGCTGCTCCAGCATCCCCGAGCCGCCCAGGCAGCTGAGGGCAAAGGTTCGGGGGCATCTCACAGGGTCCTGACATCCCCGGGCTCCTGGCTGTGACAGCTGGAGGGAGCAGCAGTTTCGGGTGCAGGTGACCAGGCAGATGATACCAAGGCGGGGGACGGGTAGGCAGAGGTATTTGTTTTCTTCTGTCAACACTTCCTCATACGTTGGATGAAGCAAGCAATGGGCTTGGCTGGCTGCAAGCCAGGCAGCATCTTCCAGCGCCCTGGAGCTCTGACCAGCCCGAGAAGCGTGCAGCAGGATCAGGCCTTCCTGGCATCTCAGAGCACCAGGCACTGCTGGTTGGAGAAGGGGTTGTCATAGGACAGTGGGATTTCAAGGTGTAGGCACTGGAGCTCCCTCCTGCTCCCTCCTGCCCATGGGACTCAGAGCACAGCCTGGCTTTCCAGAAGGATGCCCACATGCTCTGGAGGTGCCTTTCCCCCGATCCAGGCAGCTCTAGCTTATCACAGCCCAGCTCTCCAAGTCCTGCACTGTGTCAGGTCCTGGCTGCCAGCAGATGCTGGTGGGCAGGCTTCAAGCTGGAGCACAGCTGCCCCATGCCCACAAGCTGCCTGCAGTACCGGGGCGGCCGTCCCTCCCCCTCCTCCTGCCACCGTGCACGAGGAACGTCTCCCCGTGGTGACGAATCCAGCTGAATCCAGGCGCAGGCTGCGATGCAGACAGTCACCAAGGGAGATTGTACCACGTGCATCCCCGCAGCCACGGGGAATGGGGGCCAGGGCTTCCCTGCTAAGTCCCCTGCATTCCCCCCATGCTTAGCCATGCTCTGCTGGGGCTCTGGCAGTGCCTGGGTGGGATGGAAAGTGACCTTTGGACATGGCCCTGTGCAGATCCACTTGCAAAGGGGTGCCCAGCTGCCCCCAAGGGATGCACTTGGAGGTCACGGTGCTCCCTGCCAGAGAAGCAGGCATGGCACCTGTGGCTGCAGACAAGAGAGGGGAGCTGCAGCCAACAGGGCCCAGAGCAGGGCTGATGGTGGTGGATGTCCCCTAGCTGGCTTGTGAGCCTGTGGCCCCAGGGCCATGCCCTGGAGATGACAGCCTGTTCTGGGAGCAGCCCGGTCATGCCCTAGCCTGGTGCTGCCCTCCCACTGCTGATCATTAACCACCCTTACTGGGTGGTAAGTTCAAGGACCCACTCAGCAACTGTTGTCCTCAGGTTAAGCAGAGCTAGAGCCGTCCTGGAAACAGCAGGACTTAGTCCTTCTGGTGGTTGCTGCAATGGTCCTGAATCTCAGCACAGTCCTGTGCTTGGCAGTTGTCTCTGTCCATGCTGTCCCTTCTTGGTCTTCCTTCCCCAAAAGACCCACCAGGCTGTCTCTGCATCTCTGGGGTGGGTAAAGGATGTGCCAGTCTGTGCTGATGGATTAGTACTTAGTGCTGGGAGAGGAAATGAGCCTGGAGACACCAGCCCAGACCATCTGCAGAGCACTTCAAGGATGCTGCCAGCTTGGGAGGGTCAGAGGCAGGTGCTTGAGCTCAGGTGATGTTGAGGGGTCCATGGGATGAATGCAGGTAGACACGTTTAGGGCAGCGTTGGGGCAGGGAGGATCTGACCCAGCTCGTCCCATTGACTGTGCCATGCTTTGTGCATCACAGGTGATATCCCGACGCCTCTATGGACCTATTTGGAAGTCAACCTTTGGACATTATAGGAACATCAACATTGGGAGCCCAGTGGTGCTGGAGCAGCTGCTACGGCAGGAGGGCAAGTACCCCATGCGGAGCGACATGGCCCTGTGGAAGGAGCATCGGGACACCCGACGCTTGCCCTACGGACCCTTCACTGAGTGAGTCCTGCCCTGGCTGTGCTCTCTGGGGCAGCAGATATCTCCTGCCCCTTCCTTAGGTGTAGGGCCCAAGTGGCAGTTTGCATTACTCCCACTCCTGCAAGCCATGTGGCCACGGCAGGTGGAATGACCCCTGGGATGGTTCCAGCCTGGGGTGGGGAGTATGCCCACAGGGATTGGGAAACTGCTGCCAGCCACTGCCCCCTGCCCCAGTGCTGAGCTTCATCCCCATCCAGGGAAGGAGAGCGCTGGTACCGCCTGCGCCAGGTCCTCAACAAGCGGCTGCTGAAACCCTCAGAGGCGCTGCTGTACGCGGATGCCATCGGAGAGGTGGTGTCAGACCTGATGGTGCGGCTGCGGGAGGAGCGGAGCCGCAGCCCCTCGGGGGTGCTGGTTGGGGACGTGGCCAACCTGCTCTACCGCTTTGCACTGGAAGGTAGGGGTGACCTCCCCCTCACCCCTGCCCTGTCCCGCACTTCCCATTCCCCCGGAGGTCTGGATGCTGTTTGTCCCCCGCAGGCATCTCTTATATCCTCTTTGAGACCCGCATCGGGTGCCTCAAGCAGCAGGTCCCTGCTGAGACCCAGCACTTCATTGACTCTATCAACCTCATGTTCAAGAACTCCATCTTTGCCACCGTCCTGCCCCGATGGAGCCGCAAGGTGCTGCCCTTCTGGGACCGTTACCTGGACAGCTGGGACACCATCTTTGCCTTTGGTGAGCGGTGACGATGGGGGTCCAGTGTGGTGGCACTGGAATCCCTAAGGACCCGCAAAAGCGGAGCAGTCCAAAAATGTCTTTTTGGCAGCCCTTGGTCTGTCAGCTCTGGTTCCCACTCTCTATCTCTGCAGGCAAGAGACTGATTGACCGAAAGATGGAGGAGCTGGAGGGGCAGGTGGAGCATGGCAAGGAGGTGTCTGGATACCTGAGCTACTTGCTGGCCAGTGGCAGACTCAGCCTGGATGAGGTCTATGGCAGTGTGGCCGAGCTGCTGCTGGCCGGTGTGGACACGGTGAGAGCCAAGAAGCTGCTCCCAGGGGATCCCTGCTGAGCTCCACACCCAGGGGAACTCATGGGGCCATGCACCACCCTGCCCTTGTGAGCTCTAGCCTAGTTGCTGCAGGGCTGATGCCCCACAGGGGCAAACCCTCAGGGATTGGTCAGTACAGACCCTGTCCTCTCCTCTGCTTCGTGCCCTGCTCCCTGCCTCTCTCTCTCTCCTGTGCTTGCTGCCCCTTACCCCTGACTTTTCTGCACACCAGAGCAGGGGCTGTCTGGTGCCGTACTGATGCTGTGCTTGGCACAAGGCTGCTCAGGTACTGGCCCCAATTCCTTCACTCCCCCTGGTGCTCCACTCCCCTAGACCTCCAACACACTGTCTTGGGCTTTGTACCACCTCTCCCGGGACCCAGGCATCCAGGAGACCCTGTACCAGGAGCTGAAAGCTGTTGTGCCTGCCGACCGGTTTCCTGCTGCTGAGGATATCCCCAAGTTGCCGATGCTTCGGGCCATTATCAAGGAGACTCTGAGGTACATTTCAGCCTTGTCCCTGCCCTGGGGTCCTGGTCACCGGCCCCTTCTCCAGGGGGGATGCACCAACCAGGCAGGACGCAAGGCTGGGTTTCAGTCCCTCTGTACTGCAAATATCCACCTCCCCCCCGGGGAGCTGCTGAGCCTTGTCCTGCCTGCGTCTTGCTCTCTCCGGGATACCCAGATGAGTCCTGCTCCCCCACTAACTCTCCCCATATCCCAGAGTCTACCCCGTGGTGCCCACCAATGCCAGGGTCTTCTATGAGAAGGACATTGTCATCGGAGACTACCTCTTCCCCAAGAATGTGAGTGGGGGCTGTGCTGTGGGGACCCCCACTGCGCTCACTGGGGCCAGGTGGGATCATTAAACCCCAATTCTTGCCCTGCAGACTCTCTTTGTCCTGGCCCACTACGCAATGTCCCATGATGAGACTTACTTCCCCGAGCCTGAGCGGTTCCTGCCCCAGCGCTGGCTCCGGGGACACGGCTCCCCTCACCACCCCTTCAGCTCCATCCCGTTCGGCTATGGGGTTCGCGCGTGTGTCGGACGCCGCATCGCTGAGCTGGAGATGCACCTGGCCCTTGCCAGGGTAAGTAGGGATCCCCCACTTCGGGTATCTTGCCATGAGCTGGGATGGGGGTCCCAGGGAGTCCCCAAGGCACTCCCAACCCCCCTTCTCCCCACAGATGATCCAGGCATTTGAGGTACGGCCGGACCCCCGTGGCGTGGAAGTGACATCTGTGTCCCGCATTGTCCTGGTGGCTGACAAGCCCATCAACCTGGAATTCATCGCTCGCCCAGGAGCCCCCTGACTGCACGTCCACCCCCACCCTGGGTGCCCACTTACTGCCCCACAAGGAGGACAGGAAGGCAAACCCCTTCTCTGGCCAGCTTGGGTCAGGGGGCTCACAGCCCCACAGTGGGAAAGGTGGGGGGGATGAGAGATTGTCTCCAAATCACCCCTGGGACACTAGTATACCCCTGCCCAAAATCAGCAGGAAGCTTGGGTAACTGCTGTGCCTTTGACACGCTGCAGGGGCGTTGTGTCCCCACCGTCCTGCACCCAGCTGGGCTGCATCAGGAACCTGGGAGCTCTTTTGGGGCTGGGGGAAAGCTGGGAGGGGGCTTGCAGCCATTTGGTGTCTCCTTCGTCCTGTCCTTGTGTAGCTGCGCGTGGATCTGTGCCAGGAGCCAGGACATCTGGGTCCTCTCTGAACAGCTGACATTGGCCTCAGAAGCTTCTCTGTGCCTCACTTTTCCCCTTGCCCCCAGGGGAGGGCTGAGTGCTGGTGGCGTTTGGGTTTTGCACATTTCCCAAGGGACAGAGCCAGCCCTGGTCCTGGGAAAGCACAGCAGTAACACAGCATATTGCCCATGATGGGAGGAGGCCTGTCACCACCCAGCACTGGTATTTTGTCCCCTGGCAGAGCCAGGCAGCACAGGAAGGGTGATTAGTTCCTGGGACTTTCTACTCGCAGCCATTATTGCACTGAGATGGTGATATGGGGTCTCAGGAATGGCAGGGCTCACTGCAGGCAAAGCAGGAGGAGAAAGATCTCCTCAGAATCCCCTACCCCCAAGCCAGGACCATTGCAAGGCTCACAGCTGGTAGCAGCCACAGGCAGGGGAAGCACTGCCATTTGCCCAGGGTCCTCGAGGGATGGGGCATGGGATATTTTTAACAGTGAACCCCTCGTACTTTCCTTCTTGGACTGAGGGAAGCAGCAGGCAGAAATCTTGCTGGTACCAAAGATACTGTCCCTCACTGTGTCCCCAAAGGGATCTGCACACCACCAGGATGATTAAGACTGCATGCTCTGTGTCCCCATCCCCTTGTTTCCACCCACATGGGCAGAAGTGCCACTCTGCCAGTGCCAAACTTGCTGGCAAGTAGCCAGTACCCCTTCCCCAGCCTGGTTCTCTCTAGAGGAGTCATGCCCAGCTTTACCCCAGAAAGGCAAGAGGCAGTTCTTGGATCAGGCTGCTTTGTTACAGCAAGGCTGAACAGACTAACAAGTAAATAAATATCCCCTGCCCACCCCAAAATGTGCGCAGGGTCTCCATGCAAGTGCCCATCCTGCTGCTTGCTCTGGCACAGGCTGTGCCTCTGCCAGAGAGCTCCAGCCCTGTGTGACTCTGAAATAAAAAAGCCTGTGTGTGCAGCTGAGCCTACGCTACCAGGCACCGGGCACAGACAGCGGGACTGTGTTCACTAGGAGGGAGCCACAATAGAAATGCTCAAATCCATTAGCAGGATGGCAGAGGGGTGGCCAGGTCCTCTGGGGCTATATGGGTCTCTGCCCAGCTGCAGGCATGTTACAGCCCCTCCAGCACAGTGCCCACTGAGCATCACTGTGCTCACTGGCAGGAGGCACCCCTGGGTCCCATTTTCAGTGTTTCTGCCTCTCAAAGGCTGGCAGGATCTAGCCCTGGACTCAAGACGAGCCCAAGGACTGGGGTGAACAGGCATGTCCTCCCCACAGAGAGCCTTCAGGCCCAAGCCTCCTTTTCACAGGTCACACAAGAGATCCCCAAGTCAGACAAGACAGTGGCATTTCCCTGGTGTCTTCAGAGTGAGGATCGATCGATGCCTGTGGGGCAAGAGAGCATGTGACACCATAACCCCAAATCAGTGCTGGACTGGGTACCCTGTGACATGGCCCCTCCAATCATCCCAGTGGACACTGGGGTCTTTCCTCCATTCCTTGCTTGTATGCAAGCCCTGGGGTAGGAAGGAGGGCAGCTTGGCTGGAGAAGGACATATCAGTGGTCCTCTGCAGCTCCTGACACAACCACCCCTGTGGGCACCAGGGATAGGGTAAGCAAAGGCACTGTGATGGGGGGATGGGGACAACGGGGATATCCCATATGTGGCTAACACACACCATTCCCAGTCTCCTTCTGTGCAAAGCAGCTGGGCACTGCTGTAACTGGTAGGCACAGACCTATCCCAACCCATTGCCCACTACCACCCCAAAGAGCAAAATTACCTTTGAGAAGCAGTTGGGAACTAGAGCCAGCTCCCCCCTCCTCATTTCACTTCTAAAGAAGTGCCACAGTGGGTGCCAGGAACATGTCCACCCATAGCCAGTAAGGATTCACCAGGCAATGGGTGAGCAGAGCCAGCTGCAGGTGGCCAAGCAGTGTGGTTCCAATGCCACCTGGGAGAGCCCTGTCACTGGAACAGTTTTAGGGCTGCTGCAAGTGGAAGGGGTGGGGGGCTCTGCCAGCTGGGGCCCATGGTTGGCCACATTTTGTTTATGACTAGTGGTGAGCAGCATGTCTGGGGTGTGTGAGTGGGGGTCTGTCCACTCTGGGTCCCTTGGAATGGCACCGGGTGTGCTCAGGTCTTGGGGAGAATTGAGGCAAGATCAAAAATGGGCTTTTGTCTTAGGGTGCATCACACCCCAAAACCCTCACCCAGCCCAAAGCCCAGGGACCTGCAAAACCTGCGTTCCACACGCTGCCTGAATGGGGGTCTGGTGGAGTGTCTCCATGGAAGGTGCCTCCATCCTTCCTCACAGTCACCAGGAATCCTTGTGTACCCCTGGGACAAGCAGCATCTGGGTCCTGCTGTCCCCAACTGTGCACCCAGCACTGCCAGACCCCAGCCCCCTCCATCCCCCAGGACCACTCTGGATGGGGCAGAGGCAGGTGACCCAGCAGCAATGAGGGGTGGCACCTACCTGAAGTGGAGAGAAATTGAGGGTGCAAGTGGAGAAAGATGGAGCACCGTGGGCTAAGAGTTAAGAGCATCGATACCTGCAGGAGTGAGCACAAGGGCCTGCAGGATGTCAGAGAGGGAGACGATGCCCCGCGGGTACCGGTTCTCATCCACCAGAACCAGGCGATGGACCTGTGGGTGCAGGCAGAGCATCACAGGCAGGCTGGGCAGCTGGCACTGGTGGCTGGCACAGGGCACCTCGGTCACTCACCTGTGCCTTGGCAATGCGGTCAATTACGTCCTCCATAGGTTCATGGGGGTAGCAAGTGAGGACCCCCTCCAGGCAGACACTGCGTTGCCGCAGTGCCTCCTTCACACTGATGTCCAGGTTGTTGTATGTCTTCTGAGCTGCCAGGTGCTGTGACAGATGTGACCCCATTCAGCGCCCCAAGGTGTCCTTCCACCCCCTTGTGCCAACACAGAAGGGACACCGAGCCCAGGAGACGCACAGAGCAGATGTGCACTGGCATATGCATGACACTGCATGCGGGGTGAGTTTGCATGGGCACAGACAGGTATGAGCACCCCACTAGTGCATGCAAGTGGCCAAACTTGAGCCAGGGCATGCACACACGCAGGGTACTCACAATGACATCGAACCGTGAGTACAGGCCAACCACTTGCCCTGCAAAGAGAAACAGTGCAGGGGCTGCAGAAGGAGCCCTGTGATCACCCGCCATGTTCCTCCCACACCCCAAGGGGCAGCCCAAGGGCCAGGAGAGGGTTTTTGGGTAGGGATAGTGCTGGAGCTCCTAGCAGAGGGAGATGAGGACATCACTTTTCCCCTCCCCAGGTACCAGCGTCATTGATGACAGGCAAGGCGGAGACACGGCGATCCACAAAAATCTCCAAGGCAGCGTAGATTGGGGCAGTCTCAGGCACAACAGCCAGATCACGGAAGGTGCCAATGCACAGTTCCTGCACTGTTTTCTTCAGGAAGCGTGGCTTGGGGATGGTAGAATCCTTCAATGGGACAGGAGAGGGCAGGGCTGGGCTGGCACCTGCATGTACCTTGACACCCTTGTCTGTGTCCCTACACACCAGCCATGAGTGTGCACAAGCAGCCCCAGCACTCACAAAGATGTGGAGAAACTTGAGGATGCGCTTGTGCGTCAGGATGTGCAGGACATTGCCTGAGACAGGCTCAATGACAGGCAGGCGGTGGATTTTGTGCTTGATCAGGGAGTAGACAGCATCGAAGAGGCTGTGGGTAATGCAGACATCGTTGTGGGATAAGGCTGCATTCCAGGCACACACACACACCCACTCCAAGCAGTGTGCTCTCCCTCAGTGGACAGGCTCTCACCTATCACTTGGAGAGATGTAGACCAATGGCTTGAGGGAGCCCTGCAGGTACACCTCTGCCAAGGGAAAGGGCTATGAGATGAGGTCCTCCAGCCCTCTCTTGCAGAGCCCAGAGCCCACCTCCACGCCCTGGGTGACAGCATTAGCCACGTGATTTTTACCTCTCCAGGTCTCAATCTTGTGCTCCTCTACCTCGTAGATCTGAACCTGAAGGCAGGGAAATGCCCTGGTCATGGTGGCTCCATGGGGGACTGAAGGCACTCTGACGCACTTTCCCCTTCCCTGGGCATCGCGCCCCATCACCCAAGCACAGGGATTACATTTTGGGGGCCAAGCAGGGGAGCAACAAGTGGATGCTGGTCTGGCCCAGAATCATCCCCTGGTCATTGTCTAGTGATCATGAAGGGACCAGGAGTGGTGGGGACAGCCACTCCCTGCCCCATGCATATCCTGATTCCCCAAGCCCTCCTCACGGCACTCACCAAAGGTGAACGGTAGTAGCGGTGGAGGATGTTGATGAAGTCGGTGATGGTGAGCATCCCTGTGGAGATACATGGGGCTGGCAGTTCTGCCTGTACCCGCTCTGCCAGGCAGGGGAGAGGGCCAGGCATTGCTTCTGGCACTCACCCACAAAGCTCTGTGTCTTGCTGTCCCAGAGAGGGGCAGCACGCACCCCGTTGGCCACCAGTGCCAAAAAGGCTTTCTTGATCTGCTGGCAGAGTGCAGAGGGGTTCAGAGGATCCTCAAGCCTGCTTCTTCACTGCCCATCCCCACTCATCCCCCAGGTTATCACCTCCAGGGAGATGTCAAAGACAACAAGCTTGCAGCTGGTGGGGATGGCATCATAACAGCAGTGGCTCCTCAAGAAGTGCATATAGACCTCCGCATCAGGGTTCTGAAACTCTGTCTCTGGGCCCAGCCCCAGTATCTCATTTCCCAGTGTGAAGGTGACAGGCCTCCTGTATTCTTCCTCCTCCTCTTCATCCTCCCTGGGGCATACAGCTGCAGAAAACCCTGCAGGGAAAGTCACCCCAGCCCTAGCCAGTGAACTGAGCTGCTGGATCTCAGCTGCTGGGTCTCAGCACCCTCCTGCTTGGGGGGAGCAGGGGATGCTCCTGCCAGGGCCCCCCTGTTCCCCATTCCACAGGGACAGCACATAGCACTGCAACTCTCCAGCCTGGGGCAGACTCCAGCTGAGGAGAGGGATGTGGGCAGGATGGGCAGAGGATCGATGCACTTGTCACATGAGTAAGGCAGTCCCCTCTCCTACATACCTAGAGTCTTCCTGCTACCCACCTTCCTCCTCAGGGCACACAACAGCATCCAGCAGCGCCACCTGAGATGGCACACAGTGAGGATGGGTCAGCAGGAGTCTTATCCCCATCCATGGGCCTGCCTACACCCACCCAGCTGCTCTGGCCCACCCAAGCCAGACAGAGAGAACTGTCCTTTCAGGGTGGGGATGTGGGCACCCCCCACCAGTTCAGGACCCCCAGACCCTGCAGTCTCCATTGTGGCTCCAGTCTAGGACACCCAACTTGTCCTCTTGCTCTGGGGAGACAGCAGGAGTCTCCAGAGGAGGACAAGGCATGGATGGCAGGACCTCCTGCCTTCTCTCTGCTGTTAGAGCCGAGCATGTCCCACAGTGGCTCTGAGCCCATCCTCTCCCAGTTCCAAGGTGTAAATTCCGTTCTTGCTTCTTCCCGTGCCGAGAGCCTCGCCAACCCCATTGGTCTCTCCCAGGGACCCAGGTCCATCCCAGGAAACTTACATTAACAGCCGGGCAGCCCCAGGAAAGAAGGGAGTCCACAGGGCCGGATGGCTGACCCCGTTCCCCCAGTCCCCAGGAGACCTACTATAACACAGCAGCACGTGCAGAGGGAAGAGCTACCCCGGCCACAAACCCGCCTGACAGAGTCAAAGTTTACAGGCTACCCTAAAATAACAAAGGGACAGGGACCACTCCCTAAGGAGCCTAGAGCCAACACCGAGAAGGAAGAGACCCTGCACCACCTGCCCCAACCGTTCCCAAGGGGTTTGGCACAGCTGGGACAAGGACGTCCTTGTTCCTACTGCTGCATGTCCGTGGGAAGGGGCCCGTTAGCTGCCCACATTCTCCCACCCCAGGGGTGGCCTGTCCCCAGTTGGGGGTGTCTCGGGCAGCGCCCCCCACCCGCCTGACGGTACCTGGGACGCGGCGGGGCCACGGAGCCGCTCCATGCTATCTGCGGGGCAGCGCTGCTATTCTGGGCCCGCGGCTGGCGTGGCCCTGGCAGATAGAGTGTCAGCAAGCAATGCCAGCCATGCCCTCCCCGCCACCGCCGCGGGGGGAGGACACGGCCGACACCACCGAGCAGCGCCCGCAGCCACCCCGCAGCCCCGGGCTGAACTAGGTGGTCGCGGCCCCGGGGACAGCGCTGGCCCTGGGGACCCGAGGGAGGGGGCGATGGAGGGATGGCTGGGGGCAGAGAGCGGAGGGACACCCTGCTCCGTGGACCCCTGTCCTCCAGGAGCGGTGCTCCGCGCCGTCGGGAGCCGGTCCAGCCTGCCCGGTGCTGCCCCCGCCCCGTCGCGGGTGGGGAGCACAACGTTCCCCTCTCCACGGGGATGCTGAAGAACAGCTTGGTCCAGCCATGGGCTGGGTGGATGTGGACCCTTTGTCCTCGACGCTGCCCAGCCCTGCCTGTCCCTGCCCGGGCTCCTGTTGCAGCTCACTGTCCGCGGCGACCCTGGTCCCACAGCAGGGGCAGCCCGACCTGTGGGGTAACCTCCTTCCTTGCCGTGGGGCCAACCCGTCCTGCTCGCCCTCTGCCCGCTCCCGGCTCCGTTCTCTATTTCTGGGAGGCGGTCGGGCTGCCCGAGGGCAGCTGCGGGAGAGCTACAGGGTTGGTGGCTACAGGGCCAAAGGGACAGGGCTCTGTCAGGCTCCAGGGGACAGCTGGATATTGGCCCATGGTGGGGTACAAGGAGTTCCCTGTTGCTGCCTCACAGCAGGCAGGAAGAGGAGGGACCAGGCTGGGGGCTTGGTGCTGGCTCACAGGGTGGCCCAAATCCCACAGTGGTGCAGGGGCCCATGGGGCCAGGCCCTTACAGCTGTGCTGTGCAGAGCAGCTTGGCTCCAGCCTCACCATCGCGGGTGCTGGCAGCAGAGAAGGGAGCAGGCATCTCCACTTTCGGAGGCTATTTTCAGGTGCTGGAGAGAAGCCGAGGAGAGATGAGATTGTCACCAAGGAGACCAGAGAAACAGGGCCCAGCACTGGGAAATGGTGGGCTGCAAGGAGAGGGGAGGGAAGAGCTTTCTACCAGACCAAGGGCCCACACATGAGCATGTCCTCTGGGCCCCATGAACCTGCCAAAGCACCCAGCATTCACCTGCCATACTGGGGGGACAGAACCCTGTACCAGCAAGGGCCAGCTCTGGGCACCCAAGCCTTCCTACCCCTCTTGTAAGGCTGGACTGCACTGTTCCCCTTGGTTAATGAATGATGCACAGGATAGTCCCTAAGACATAAGGGAGACCACAAACCAAACCAAAGCTGCTCTTCCATGCCAGGGGGTATGTTTACCTGCCGTAGGGCAGCAAGAATTACCCCCAGCTCTGGGAAGGACAGGGAAAAGTGGGATGGTAGCACAAATCCTCCCGGTACCAGAGCCCAGTGAGGCATAGGAAGGGGTGAGCTTCCCACCAGACACAAAGAGGTCAGAGAAAAGGAAGGCAGATGAGAACCAGGAGAGCAGTTGAATGTTAAAATTTAATAGAAATCCTTGAGAAACAAAGGGAAAATAGAGAGCAGACCCAGGAGAAGTGCACTGGCCTGCAGTCCGTGCACACATGCTGCAGGCCACACCAGAAAGCCAATGGCCTTGAGAAGGATGCTCCCTCCCCAGCAGCCCTACTGCCCTCGCAACAAACTGGAGCCACACTGGTACCTATGGTCTCTCTTGAGCTGCAACGTGCAAGCCTGAGGTCTTCTGCAGGGCCTGTTGCTGGGGCAGGGCAGGATGTTGGCACAGACATTCAGAAAGGATAAAACTGGACAGTTTCACTCCCCCCCAGGCATGAGGACTGGGGACTTATCTCCAGGGGCCAGGCTACAGCAGGGCAAGGGCAGACTCAGGTGCCAGCAACTCAGGACAAAGATACAGGCGAGCAAGGGCTCAGCCTGTGCTGACTGGGGACAAGAAGGGCAGGCTCAGCCAGCTCCCACGCAGCAAAGAAACCACCATGTCAGGCTTTAAGAACAGTCTAGGACAAAGGTCAGATAACCCCCACTTCCTCAGGCTTTGCCACTTGTTTTAGAAACTGAAGTTACACAGGTCTCCTCTTTGGCCAGGAAAACATCCCTCTCTACAACAAGCCCCAAAACAAATGTGCGGTGCAAGGGGCTCCCACAGTCCTTGTTCTACAGAGTCAGCTCCTGTCTCTTCCTTTGAGGTAGGTTGATGTGTCCCCAGGAAGGGACGGTGGCTGCTTGGTCACATCACCAGGGCAGCGTCAGAGAGGCAGCCAGCAGGTCTCTGGTTGGCTCCACCAGTGCACTTGTTGAGAGGTAAGCTCTGAGTAGGGCTGGGCTCCAGGCATCTTGTGAGATCCTCACCGGCTGAAGGGAGGTATGTGCTGCAACAAAAAGGAGACTGTGAGCTTCTTAGGGACAGTGAGAAAGGACCAAAAGGACCATGGTGCAATAACCATCTTCTGTATCACTACACACAGACTCAGAGATAGGGCTGCCAAGCTCACCTACTACATCTCCCATCCCAGCCAGCACCAGTGACCCCAACAGGTATCCCAGTATCAGTGGGACTTCAGTGCCACAGCTTAGTCTCCCTGTCTGTGTGTAAACCCAACTCCATCCTCAGCAGAGAAACAGGGATGACCTTTTTCTTAGAACCAGAGACCAGGGGTGTGCCTCCCCTTCACTTTGGCTCACCCAGATAAACTCGAGTCCTCCACCTCTGCAGGAAGGCCTCAGCATCCCAGCTTTCCTTGGGGAAGCTGGGAGAGTGCAACAGACCTGGAGGCCTCACTGTTCCCTCAGCCAATGCTGCAACTGAGAGCCTCTGCTCACTGTTAACTACATCGGTGTCCACAGAACTGATAGAAGTTCCAACGTGGGGAATATCTTGTCAGCATGCTCTGGCCATGACAGCTCCAAGCACCACCTGATCTGGCTGTTGTGAGCTTCACTCCCATCTAAGCTGGGTGTACAGTGCCAAGGAGACATGCCCAGTTGCACAGACATCATGCCAGCCCCATCTGTTGGCTCTACAGAGAGCAGAGGCTTCAGAGCCTGCAAACCAACCTGCTCCTCTCCCCTTAAATAAAGCTGCTTTTTGGGCTGCCAGTTTTCTACCAGGACACCAGTCCAAAAGCCACACTATGAACACCATGGATGTCACGGCCAGTGCAAACTCACCCCAGTCTGCCCAGTTCCAGTTTGCTGAAGTCATTTGATTGAATGCTACTCTTCTGGAGGAAGAACGACTTTGGCAATGACCACTGTGGGAGGAGAGGGAGACAACAGAATGGCTATTTAAGTCGTGGCAAAAATCCCTCAAGCCTGCTGTGCTTTGCCATAGGCTGCCCTAGAGAGCTTCAGCTAGAGCTGCCTCGCTGCTGAGCCTTGTCACTGCCACAAGACTGTTCCCAGAATAGCAAACAGAGCAATCTTTGCTCTCTGCCTAATGAATCCCTCTGCTGAAAGTGGGAGTAGAGCATCTCGAGGTCAAAAGAGTGGGTTTCTTTCAGGGTAGCATTCTGCTCCAAGCCACAGGAGTGACAGAGATGACTCCGTCACAGAGAGGAACAATGGGCAGGACAAGTGCCAAATATGTAGGGCTGTGCCCAGTGCACCCAAGGATATTCAGATGCAAAATACTTGCAGATCTGATATACTGTTCATGACTTCATGTTTATGGGAAATAGGGCAGCATGGGTTTTTCCAAACTCCTGGAGGCCTTGGCAAAGTGGGAAGAAGGCAAACAGGTAAGACAGGAGCCAGAGGAAGCAGAACAAGCAGGATCGCTACCCAACTCTGTGCAGGTAAACAACCGTCTCTGCCTACCTTACCCACAGTTATACGCACCATCTGGGCCAAATCCGTCCCTGCCCCAGTGTGGTACCCTTTGACACACCAGTTCTTCAGTAGCTCCAGACCTCGGAAATGACAGAAGACAATAAGTGAGAACAAACGGCCAGGTTTACAGAGAGTTAAGCCTTCCCAGCTCAGGGCATGCAAATATGCTGCACTGACCACAGAGAACATGCTATGCAATAACTACTTGAACACGTGCCTGAGCGCAGCAAACACGGGGTAAACCGAGGGCGTTCACCCTTTGTATGAGCAAACATCAGCGCGTGGGCTGCTGCAGTGCTTGCCTTCCTCCCAGGGAGCCAAGACATTCCTTGCAGCAGGCTCAGCGAAACAGGGAAACTGGGGCAACACAGGATTTGCCGAATTAGACCAGATTGGCTGTCCCCCTGAGCCCGGTGCCTGCCAACAGCAGTACCTGATTTGGGCTGCACCGGTGAAAGTTCCCACCATGCAAATGTAGAACAGCTTTACTGTCATCGACCCCTTTCCCAGAGAAGGGCAGCTCAGGCAACCTCCTCCTTGCAAAGCACTGATCAGCTGCAGCATCCCAGTGCATGATCTCTTCCCTACAGGGATCCATCCAGAGCTCAACACACCCTGACAGAGGGCAAGACTGGCACAGATCATCGCTGGTATGACTGGAAGGGACTGATCCTCTTACCACACACAAGACATGGTGCTCCAGAGCACAAGCAAGGTCATTTTGAAGCAGAGCCATGTGTTCAACTGCACTGAACAGGCTCCACTTCCTCCAGAGCTTCCTGCTAGCTGTCCCCACTACAGCCAAGCAACTTGCTCCTGGCCAACCCAGAAATGTTGAGAAATTCAGGACTACTCCCATCCTGTTTTCTTAAGAGCCTTAGGGTCATAGCAGAAGGCTAGGGTGACTTGAGAATTAAGAACCAGCAGAGTTAGTCCATTGATGCTGTCCAGCTGGGATTACTATGGGTTTTTATAAGATAACAGGAGAATTGTTGCTGTCCAAAGCCTGTTCCTTGGTGACCTTTCAGCAAGCCCCAGAACCTTCTAAAATAACCCCCATGTTTGGGGGCCAAGGGGAGCAGGGCAGCTCAGATGCCTTGTCCTGGGTGTGTGCACCAGCCTGGGCTTTGCATCTTGCTGGCTAGGGAAAGAGAAGTGGTGCGTGGAACAGAGGGGAACAGGAAAGGGATAGGGGGAGGGTGGCTTTTGCTCAGAGGTAAAGAGCAACAATGGGATAGAGCAAATCTGCTTGCTTGGCTTCTTCAGGGAAGCTGGAGCACTGAACCAGGACCCTTGCCTGAGCGGCGAAGTTCAGGGCAGCACTTCAGTGAGGATGATGACAGAATCTTTCTTCCAGCTGATGGAAGATCATCCAGCAAAGATATTAGCAAGGCAAAGGATGACACATGCTGATAACACAGGCAGAGAAGGCTATGATGTTACCATCTCTCTGTGAAAGACTATTACTGAGCCCTTTAATACTCGCTTTAACACCAGTGAAAAGTGATAAAAGCATTTTTCCTTCTTTCTCTCCTTGATAGCCAGGTGAGGAGCACACATACAGTCATTGCAGTGGAGGACCAACCAGCTCCTCCAGAAGCCTCTCCATCTAGATCAGATATTGGATGGAAAGCCCTGAGCCACACTCTGTTTTTATTTTCTCTAATCCTTCATGCTAGACCTCACTGGCTCTCTCTCCAAAATAGCTTATACTGCTGCCCTGATAGAGACAACCCTGGGTGAGAAGGAATTGGTCCTGCCCAGCTATGCCTCATTAAAGGATAATGTTTTTTATGAAAATACAGAATTGTGTCCTGAAGGGATGGAAATGTTAGCTAGATTTCTACTGTTTAGGAAAAATTTTCATTTGTACACTGACTGTATTTCATCAATTAGAAAGCTGCAGGAAACAGGAAATAGGCCAAATTTTTCCTTCAGAGATCACTTGTCAGAAGCAAAGCCCAGCAAATCCAGCTGTTTCTCCCTCAAAAGAGAGAAGAGAAACACAGTAAGAGGCCAAAGCTACAGGTTGAAGGCAAAATCCCAGTCTGCTTCACGCCCAGGGCACTTAGAAGTGCTGGCGCTGTGCGTACCAGAACAGTCATCACTTCTCATCAAGTCAGAAAAAGCTTTTTGTGATATTTGAAGCAGTCTGGGAAGGTAACACATTTCCTAGGGGTTCGTATGCAGGCAGGCAGCTCCCCCTCAACATGCATAGCTCAGAAGTCTCCCACGACTGCTGGCAGGCAGCCTGCCTGAGTCAGGTGGCTGTGCCAGGGTTTGGAGGGCAGTTACCTTTGTGTCTATTCAAGTAGTATTTGAGCTCCCACTGGGTCACCAGGATGTTAAAGTAACGAGGCTGCTCGAAGAAGCGCAGGTACCGCATGGAGATGTGGCTGGGGAACACCCGCTCGAACTGCCCGCGCCGGGAATACTCATCCTCTGTCTCCACCAGGACGCGAACGTCATCTGGAGTCAGGATGTCCAAGACAGAAGAATAAAAATCCTGCAGACAAGAGCAACCCAAGGTGAGAGAGAAGCATCTCTCAAGCAGAGGTCTTCATGTGTCTGAGATCTTTGGGACAAAGGCCACATGGAAACTGTGGAAGGAATCTAGACTCAATGGTGACACCAACACCGCACAGAACTGAAGAGAACACCAATTCTGCAGCCCAGCCTCTCTTAAATACACTGCCAGAAGGCACACAAAGCCAATGCCCCTACCAACCCAGCATGGGGGTCAGCTGGCAAAGGCTGTAAGAGCTGCACAGAGAAATAAGGAGGAACAGGCAGTGCCCAGACTCTGTTTGGGAACTGGTGGGTAACGTGCCCCTCAGCACACGGCTATTTTAATGTACAGATAAGTCAGTGAGACAGTGGCTTAAGCAAACCAAATTTATTTCTGACCAGCTGTCTTGTAACCCACTGAAGCCCAAGTGCACCCCATCATCTGGCTGACCCTGGCAAAGAGCACAAATCTGAAGAGGGAAGAGGGATAGACATGTGGGACTGGCTAGGACATGGGCCTGGCATGATGGTGCAAATAACAGAGGAGGTTGTTTTGTACCTGGTCAGGTATCTTCTGCATCAAGTAATAAGCCTTCTTCATCTTCTCTGCTCTCAAATGCTCAGATACTGGCTTGGGCTTCTCCTTCAAAGCACTGCCCAGACTGAGGACACAAGAGAGACAATACAGCATTTAAGTGGAGAAGACAAAGTCCTGTCATGGCAGAGCTGCTCCCAGCAACTTCTGAGAAAGTAATGACACCTTCATGAAAATGACATGGAGGAGAGAATACTTTCTCCAAGGATTTCACTAATTCCGAGATCAGCGATGGATCCACGGCCTTGTGCATCAGCTCAGAACCCGGGAAGGATGTGGGCAGGGAAACCAGGAGGACTCTGCCAGCCCCTCACTAAGACTTTTCAGTGTTCCTTCACCCAAAAGGTGAGCCATCACCTCACACTCACACAGGATGCAAGAGAGTCAAGGACACACCATGATGCGATTCACAGCACATGAAGCCTGGTAGGATCTCATGTTGATATCCCACTTGGGACACTACTTCCTAACTGCAAGCACAGGGATGAGGGTACAAGTACTCAGTACTGGTACTGTACAAGGAAGAAGAGAACTCTTACATCAAAAACTTCCTCTGGCAATATCCAAGTACTCCTAGGACTTGAATTCAGCCACGCCATGGGAAGCCCTGGCGTTTTGTATTATCTGACCAGCAACCATCTATTCTAAGCACTAGCTGAACCATTTGGGGATGCCAGAACGTGGGAGATACTTGTTGAAAACATTTTAACCCATATATCAACATAGCACTTTTTTTTCTGCTGCTGCAAAACTTATTAGTTATGTGCAGATCCAAACAGGGAGAGAAGAACCTTGAGTTTGTGCTGCATGGTGCTTGGGGATCAACTACTGGATCGACTGGAATTCTGCCCTTATACAGAAAAAAAACAACCCCTCACAAGGTTCCCAGGGCATGAAATACAGTTAAACAAGCTTGCCTCTGGATGCAAGAAATCTGGTAATGCATCATCTGAACCATGTTAAGGATCCACTTAATCCCCTGCAGGTCTTTCTGCAGACACCTGCCCTTCAGCACTTTCACTGGAAGTGGCAAACCAGCATGTGATCAAAGCACCGCAGACAAGCTGGTGAGAGCTCCCCATCTGGAACAGGCCCATGTTCCAAGCTTCTCCAGTGAAGGCACAGGACACTCAGAGGGCAAGAGTCCCATCTTTTGGCATGCCCACATCACTGCATGCTGGTGCTTAACCCAGCAAGCTGATCCTTCAATGACATATGGCCAGCAGCCACTCTGCTGCAGAGAACAGACTGGTTTCCTTCCAACCATCAGGTTTGAAACCGGGATAAGCCCTAGCTGTGGTAACCACAGAAGGATTAGGGGCCTGGCTGGACACACACTCAGGAATTAGCATTCTGCACAAAACAGCCATGTTAGCTCCAAAGTAAGACTGTGCACACCTCCACCCATAGGTTGGCAGCGTGTGACACCTGCAGTCCTGCCTAAAGAACTGATCACTCCAGCATTTGCAAAATAACAGGTGCTCCTCTTGCTCCAGGCAGCAGTATATCAGTTGTGGTAAGTCAGAGGGTAAGCAGATCCAGCCCCAACAGAGCCAGCCAGTCCTCCAAGCAAACAGAGAGGCAGTGAAACTTAGCATCATATTAGTTCTGGCAGGGGGAAGGACAAGAGAGCATGACTTGACAAGCTGCAGAGCAAGCATAAATTATATTGGCCTCACTTCCAACTATGGACCTGCAGAGAGGACATAAATCCTTCCGCCTTGAAAAGACCACAGGAACCAGATACTCAGGCAATGAGGCAAGTTCTTTGGACCCATAGCTGAAGCACCAGCAAGCACAGACTCTTAACAGCTAGAAGCCAGAATTTGCTGGGCTCCCAACAGCCTCCCAGATGAAATCCCTCAAGTAAAAAGCATGCTTCTCTGACAGAGAAGGGGGCTAACCTGCATGTAGAGCCATTTCTTGTCTGTGTCCTTGAGGCCACACTGTCCATGCTGGGCAGAACAAAGCCAGCGAGGTTGAGGAGGTCCCGAATCATCTGGCCCTTGATGCTCACATCCAGTGGGGAGTTGGAGTGGAGGCTGCAGAGGGGAAGCATCAGAGCAGCCTGAAGTGCTAGAATGGAGGTGTCAAGCCCAATGGCCCCGAGATCAATCCCTGAGTTATTACTGACCAGGATAAAAACACCAGCCTGTCCCTCACCTCATGAAACCAGCCATAAGACACTAACAGAAAAATCCTGACAATAGCTCTTTGAAGGGAGGGGGCTTCCTATCAGAAATAGTTAATTTTTCCATCTCTTCCCAAGTTTGCTAGAAATAGGTAAATCCATTCCCAGAGCCCTGTGTATTTGGCTCTGTGTACAGCTCATGCCCACCCACTCTCGCAGGCAGGAGAGGCCATGCTCGGTTACCCTGCAGCTCCTGGCCCTCCCTGCCTGCACAGCCGACACCACACGGCCGGATGCCGTCAGGAAGCAAATGGTGCACGAGGCAGTGGAACTGCTGATAGCTTCTGCCCACGCAAAGAAATTTCTGCCATCACCCGTTCTGTACAAGACACATTCTTCCTTGGCCTCCCTTTTTTAACATACTCTTCCCTGGCTCTAGCTGGAGCATGCCCAGCAAAGCTTTCTGAACTGCAGACGAATGTTGCTTTCACAGACAGGGAAGGTTTTGATTCCTGCAATCTGGAGAGGGAGGCTTCAAAGCCCATGGTCTTTTAGCACAGGCTACAGGGGACATTGCAAGCCAAACTCACTTTGTAGTAAAAGAAAGACCATTTTCCACTCTGCTGTGGCTCAGAATATGCTTTACCTCGGGGAAATGTTGACTTCTAAGATCCAGGGCTTGAGGTTTTCATCCAGCATGATATCAAACCCAAACAGCTCATGGCAACAATATGGCCGGCGCACATACATCTTCACCAAGCTGTTCACGTAGGGCTCAGAACTGCAAGCCAAGAAAAATTGCTTGTTTCCAACAGTCAGACAGACAGCAGAGCTCTGGCTGTTCACAGCACATGCTGACAGTTCTGGAAGTGTAATGCAGCCATGTGCTGTGGGAGCAGGTGGGCTGAGGGACCAACACAGGCCTGTGAGTTGCTGCTGCTTCACTACGTATGGATCCAGCACTGCATCCTGAGCATCCCTGCTGTGTCAGGTGGCATCCACCTCTGAATACAAGATTTATCCTACACCAGAGACCATCCTCTCAGGCTCCCAGGAAAAGGAGAGGACTGGGTGGCAAGCTGGGCAATTTGGGGTACACCACACCCTTCTGGCCTTCAGGCAGGTCAGGGAAATGTAAGGTCTATTTACCCTAGTAAACTGTAGGCTTACTGTAGCTCCTGCAGCTACTGTTGCAGGAGCATAAGCAACAAGATAAAAGTAGGGATCTGCAAAGAAATACTGAAGCCAATAGCAGTGATACCATTTCAATTAAGAGCAAAAGGACCAGGCTGAGAAGGGACTGGACAGTTAAAGGGGCCAGGGGGCACCTCACAAACACACAGTGCAAGGGGTGCCAAGACTCACGCAATGATGGTTTTGATAACGATGTCTTTAATCTTCTCCCAGATGGCCTCACTATTAATTCCCTTCTGGGTCAGGTAACTCCAGAGAGCTTTGAGTGCCCTGTGAGAGAGAAAGCAAAGGAAGTAGCTCTGTAGCCCCTTGCTGCTGGCGGTGAAAGCAACAGAGGGGAACCCAGCACTCTTCCCTGGCATGGCAATCCTCCTGACATCCTCAAACCTTTCAGTTCCTAGTTGCTGCTCTCCCCTGCCTGGCCCCTGGTCTTGAAGGCCCAAGCTACTAGGAATAGGAATCTGTCATAGATTTCTCTCAGCACAGTCCCAAATTAGCACATGAGCAAGGTAAGTCAGGCCCAGATCTTCAACTCACTCCCCCTCCGTGTCCTCAGCAAACCTCCCCTTCCTGCAGGCCTTCCCCCGCAGCACTACAAAGCAGCTCAGCAGGGATCCAGCAAGACCCCAAAAATGTTTTAGCTAAAGCCACTTCACTGAGGCTTCAGAGATGAAAAAAACATGCGTAACATCTGAAAAATGTGGGTAACAAGATGGTATGATGGAACATCTATGCTTTTACAGTAGTTTCCCACACCACACTGAGTGCTGCAAACTACTCTGACACTGAGCCAAGGATGCTCAGATATTTCTCAAGTGAGACCATGTGGCTAATGGCCAGGAATCCAAAGGTCACACTTCCTGCATATAAGATGGAGTGGATTACAGCCACACTTATCTTTAACATAGGAGCAGCCAGCTTTGACTTGCATGCAAGTATGGAAAACCCACACAATCCCACCCCCACGCAATTGCAACTGCTGAGAGGCAGCAGACCCTGCTAAAAGTCCCAGTGGAAGAAGAGACCACTGTGCAGTAAGTCCAGGTCTAATCTGGCCACAGGAAAGCACCTTCTGCAACTCCCTTTGAAGTGCAGTACCTCTGCCCAGTCTGAGAATTGAGAACTCTATCCTGCACTATTTTTAAAAGCGTTCAAACACCACCATGGAATCAGAGACAAGTTCCTAGGGCTTGCATCCACTCCTGCAAGATTGCAGCCCTCCTCCCAAAGGCCTAGAAATGGCGCCACTGCTCCTATTCCCACTGAGTAGCAGATAAATTAACAGTTCTGAACCAGCGCTGTCCCCTTCTCTGCCTCCACAGCAAAGTCAAGAGTGAAATGGGCAGAAGTTCCCATCTAGCCAATTTAAGGATCACCCATTCAATATCTAACAAAAAACCAATCAGATTCTGCTTTAAACACATCCCATCACCCCACACAACAGGGGAAGGGGATGAACGAGCAGAGATGAGTGCAGCGTTGGAAGCAGGGAATGGCACAGACACAGGCAGGATGAACAGCACCTACAGGTTAAGCAGCAGTGGACAGGATGAATCACAAGCCAGGGAAACCATCCAGAGTCCACTGACACTAACTCATGATAAAATCACTCTGTTCTTTCAGTTTCCCAAGTGGGTGCAGATGATACAGAAAGCAAGTTCAAGTTTTGGGTAAGAATACTGAAAAAAAGTATGACTTAATGGGAATTAGAAAGAGCTACCTTGTACCCTAAAAGTAGCACCTACCATTTGTGTCCCTGACAAGCAGTCTCATCGGAGTTGGATTTGTACTCTGTGTTCTTCTTATTCACACTGTAGTTGGTCAAGTGCATGAACTTGTTGCTGAGGCTCTCCATTGAGGATGAGTATCTGGAGGAGGCAAGAGTAACACAAGCTGTCCAAGACTGAAGTGGCTGTCCCCAGGTCCACGAGGCAGGTAAGACTTTGTTCTCATCTCAGACCACTCTCAGCCATCCACCACTCTGGCTGCTTGCAGCTCTCTGTCCCCAGAGACCCCAAGCTAATGGAACAAAACATGAGACAGAACAGGCTGCCTTGGGACAGTGGAATGCAATCCCATCCTCACAGCATATCCTCATGAAATAAAAGCCAGAGCATCAGTGAGCAGAAGCACTGATGGAACTGCAGCACCCTGAGGCAATACAATGAAAACTGGAAGAAACATCTCAGTTTCTGGTGTGTCAGCTTCTATGCAGAATAAAGCACAGACAACGTATTTCAAGAACTGCTTTACACTGAGTTGATCTTTCATTGGCAAGGTTGGATGTAGGCAGCATCCTCTCACATTCCCTTTCAACAGTCACCTGAAGCGACCCCGTGTGTTTCCACACTGCTTCTTAAGCAAGCAAGATACAGCTTTAAGCATCACCCTTAGAGGGGATAACTCCCTCCTGCCCCAGCCAGGGCAGATACCACAGCCACAGATGCCTGGGCACCAAGGTAGCCCCCAGAACCACTCTCCTGCACAACCTACTTGCAGCTGGCAAAGCGAACCAATCCATCCTTGAACAGGTAGACCCTGAGAGGATCATAGCAAGTGACGTAAACATAGATCCTCAGGTCAAACTTCTTTCCGCCAATGAGGTAGGGTTTGTGCAGGTATCTGCAGAGGGACGTAAACACATAAGGGTTATGATTTTCACATGCAGGAACATCTCTAGCCCCCAGTTCAGAAGCCCTGGGCAAAACAAGGGACCAATGCAGAAGCCTTTTTGCACAGCATTTCCAAGTTAATCTTATCACAGACAAAATGAGAGAAAGCAGCTCTCCCATTCACGAGGAGTTCCTGCAGCACATAAGCAGTGTTTCCTTCTGCTCAGTTCCATTTTGAAGAGATTTTCCCCAGTTTTAAGGCACAGTAGCTTTTCCACACCCACAACGCTGATCACAATATTCAGGAACATCTAAGACATGCAGTACACCACAGATGGTTCTGTACAGTGAGCAGAAACAGTTGGGTATTTTAATCCAAAGCATTTGATTATTCATCCTAGAAGTTCATGATTTTCCATAGGAAAGATTATCTCATTGCATGGAAAAGGGACAGGGAGAACTAACAAGCAAACACAACAGTTCTGTCTGCCAAACACTGCAGTTTTCCTGCCTTCACAAGAATCTTCCCAGAAAGCAACCTCAAAGATGAACTATTCCACTTTTCTGCAGAAGGGGAAGGAGTTGAAAACTCTGTCATTACAAGAAAATCCTTTGACTAACATCTACACACACTGGGGCTTTTACTGAACCACTCTAACTTGGATAAGAACAAATCTTTGACAACTGCCACCTCTTCCCTGGGACATCTCTTCCCACTGTGCTTGTGTGAACTGGATAAGGTTTGTTTGTCTCCAAGCATGCCAAACCCCAGAGTACAGAGCAGTGGGAGCCAGATCACAGCACACCTGAAGCTGTCCACCTGCCAGACAGAAGCTCCAGAAAGCTCATGAAATCAAGTTGTATCTGAGACCTCAAATATCTACACAGAGACAGCAGCACTCCAGTAAGCTCAGCTGCAGCTGATGGAGCCAAACTTCCAGCAGCAGGATAACCAAGCAGTCTCCAGAGAAGTCTCCAGATGCAAATCAGGTACTTCTGCTTTGACACGCAGTGGGAGGGGCCCAGAATTGACCAAAGATACAAGACACTGAGAGGTCCCAGGCTGTCTGTCAACCTTGGTTTTATATTCGCTCACCTCTGTACTAGCAGAGGTCTCCTTTTGGGGAGCTGGCTCCACTTGTGGATGACCTGGATACCAATGCCTCTTGCTGATGCTGGCTGCAAAACACAAACAAGAAAGGATCAGATCTTCTCCCTGAAGCTACAAAAGAACAGAGGATTGAGTTCTGCTTTATACCTACTGGTTTCACAATCCATTTCTGTCGGCTAGCTCCTTCCTCCCATGCTTTCCTGAGTAATTTGATGTCCTGGGGCAGGATAAAGGATTGAGGGAAGAAATTAAACTCCTTTTTCCCACAGCGAGCCTGCATCTTCAACAGGTTGCGCCACAGACGGTCCTTCCTTCCAATTTGAAATGAACCAGGGAAGTGGTTTAGCTGGAAAGGAAGACAGATGCTATGAGATCTCTCTGCTTCCCCATCTCCTAGCCCACCCCTTCCTGCTCCCTTGGCAGAGGATACATCCTTTCTGAATACAGTGCAGGGTGACAGTCTTTGCTCCCCTCTCAAGATTGCACCCAAACTGATTCCACCTACTCCGGAAGCTTTGCAGGGACAAACTGCATAGTTTAGAGCATCAGAGCTCTTCAGAAAAGGCATGTACTTGTGATAGATACCAATACTTTGGTCCCTCACAGGTTCTCAAGCCACACCTGACTGTTCTGTGATCAGAGTAAGGTACACGCCCTTCGCTGCACTGGCAGCGAGGGCACTGTCCCTACCCCTCAGTTCTGCCAAAAGGACTGCTTTAAGCAGCAATGACTGAATTTAGAGAAGCTCACAAATAAACACAATTTAGCTACAGCCTCAGTCTCTATAAGAGCCACCCTCACAGCAGAGATGATCATCCAGCTATGCCTGTCTCTTGGACTCCTCTCCCAGTTCTGGAAGGGACACCGCAGGGACTGCATGCACAGCAAACACCTGGCCCTGAGGGGAGGGGTACGCAAATTGCTTCCAACACACTCTCGGTGAAGGTGAAAGAGGTCAGCCAAAAACAGCCCCTACCTTTTGGTGCTCCCTGATGGCTTTGAAGCCAGGGGATTTCATGTGGTGGCCCCAGCAACCCAGCCAGTCATTGCTTTCTGCAGGAAAAACAGAAAAATTCATGACCAAGCACCCTGCCACCCCTCTCAACCCACAGCACCCCATCGCCTTGGGCTAGCAGAAGCATGCCAGGGATGCTGCACAGCTATAGCACAAAGCACTCATACTCACTACTGCAAAGCTGCCAAAGCATGGGCTGTGAGTGGCATCCAGTTAACCAAGGGGGTCATATCCTTGCAAATCTGACTGGTTGCAAGGCTGAAGAGGCAAAGGGTCAAAGGAATGCCTTTAATTTCCCAGCATCCTGACTTCTCTGCATTAAAGCTGGCAAATGAAGCAGTTGGCTAAAGAATGCTATGCCCCTGAGGGACATGTAGGACGCCAAAACTTCTTAGGCCTTCCTCTGCCCTCCATGTCTCATTATAGTCCCAGAATAGTCTGTGCAGAGGTCTCCTGATACATCCAGGAGTCACATAAATACTTCCAGGAGATGGATTCCAGAGTATGAATCATAGCTGCAAATGCTCAGTGCTTCTCCTACACATCTCTTCTGTGACAAGTTTCCCAACCCTGAGAACTCTGACTATGGTCAGAGAAGATGCCTTCCTCCTCAGTACATGGGGACAAGGAGTAGCAGTGCTGGGCCTGGAACTATACAAGGGCCAGCCTCCTCAGAGCGGCAAGCCAGAGCAAACCTGCCTCACATCTGCCTCAGTTCCTGACAGCCCTGGAGCAAGTCCTTGTGGTCTATGCCAGGAACAAGCCAAGAGGCAGATCAGACCCTGTTGGGACCCACAGATCTTAGATACTGCAGGTCAGACAGGCAATAGTGTGAACCAAGCATCCTGCAGTGCCAAGGCTGTATTGCTTCTGCTCTGTTCTTTGCCAGGCATTCTGCCTTCTTGCGTCCCTGCGCTTGAGGTAAAGGAAGGACACAATGTTGCCTCCCCCAACTTACTTTTGCTAACTCTGAAGTGGGACCTGTCAATAGTTTGCTTCACTATGTTAGGCGTGACTCTGCACATTTTCCATCGCAGCAGCTTCCTCTGCTCCCAAGGCAGCTTTTCCACTAGGAAGGCAAAAAGTTAAAGACTGAAGGAAAAAAAACACAATACTTGGAGTTACTACAATTCTTATGGTTTGCTGCACAGGCACCAGGCCTGTAGACAGGGGTGCACAGCTGTTGCTGCAGAACTGTCATGGAGCAGAAGACTCTACAGCTGGAGGAGATCCAGCTGGAACAAGTAGTGGCAGCCTGAGTCACACTCCAGACAGTGGAAGCAACAGAGTTTACTGCAGCCATTTGGATCTCACAGCAGTGCTGGGTCTCATCATGGGAAGGATTAAGGGCAGCCACTGCCAGCCAGCTCCAGGTTCTGTGCTAGTACCCCTTGCTCCCTAATAATGGGCAGGCCACTCTCACCCTGTGCAACAACAGGCCTTGGCTCACCTGTCTCATCCCGAGTACTGAAGTAGATAGTTGGAGGCACATTAGGGAATAAACTGCAGACAAGAGCTGGTTTGAGCACTTTATCTTGAGACTCAGCAGGCTGGGCCAGGCACCCAATGCAATTCCTAAAAAGATGAAAGAGTAGGCAGCTGGCTAAAAATGAAAAGTAACAAAGGAAGAGGGAATCTGGAAGGAGCCTTAATCTGGGTATCAGGAATTTGCACCATCATTACAATGTGGTGCAAGCAATGGGCACTAAGGTCAGTAACTCAGTCTGCAGCAATTGGGGGGTGAGTCTGCAATGAATGCACATGCCAAGTAACCGCTGTGGGGTTTGTGATTTTCTGGGGCAAGGAGTGGAGTTTTTTACATGCCAAACCCTATAACCTTGTCCAAGGGAGCAAGGGGTGGAGACTGTAATACATACGACTTAACTGTTGCAACCCTAGAGGTTTTGCTGTGTTACAGGGGAAAGGGATGAAGTTTTACCCACTGCATGTGCACCTCACTGCAGCAAGCCCCAATACGTGGAAGGAGGGATAGAATCTGTAATGTTTCTATTAAGGTTGTGATGAAGTGAAAAGTAGGGTTTGCAATGAATGTATATTCAAGTATATGCCAGCGCAGCCAGGGGAAGAAGCCATGCCAGAGTAATCTAATAAGGAACAAAGAGCAGCAAAAGAAAAGGAACTACGACACGCTATGGTCAAGCTCTCGGGCCACCCCTTGCCTCACTGAAGGGACTGAGTGTAGCTTGTTGCAGAAGAATTGGAGAAAAGGATGGGGGAAGGTGTTTTTTCAAAGTCTTTGTGGTTTTTTTTCTTTTCAGCACTAAAATCAATAATTACAAGTTTATTAACTGGCAAGGATTATATTGGTTAACATTCTCTGGCACAAAACTGGTTTTGTCCACAACAAACTGAAGGCAGAAGACAGCTGCAGAGGCTTCAAGGCCAGGCCAACACACAGCCTGCACAAAGAAGGGGTCAGCATGCCTCCACCCTTGCTGCAAGAGGCATTTAGCCGAAGCACTGCTTCCCCCGTCTGCCCCAGAGGCCAACAGACACATCCTGCCAGAAACAGCTGCTGGGCCAGTTTACATCACCTCTGCAGGACTTTCACAACACATGTGCACACCCAGACCCCTGCAGCACCCCAAGGCTAAACACTTGCTCACAGAAAGCCTTGCTTGTCTCCCAGATTAGTGATGACATGATGGGAAGCAGCGAGTTCTCAGGCAGACAGCAAAGCCTGAGGCTTTGGGTGAAGAATCTTTTTCTAATATCCAACCTAAACATCCCCTGACAGAACTTCAGGCCATTCCCTTGGGTCCTGGGACAAGTCTAGAAAAATACACCAAGTTCAGTGCACTGTTCACAGATACTAACCTGGATCCAGAAGTCACGGAGCCACTGGATGACACATCAGCATCAGAGGAAGCATCCGAGTCACCTGCAGGAGGGAACAAACTCAAGTTTTGTGTCCATGAGGAGTGAATGCACACAGTTAGGGAGGGAAGAGAAAAAACAAATGCACCAGGGGACAGAACCTTCCGGCTGCCCCAAATCCTCGGATCCTGGCTTTTGCCCAATTAGGGTCGTAAAAACAGGGAAGGGAGCAGAGATGACAGCCCTGCACAGAAAGGAGATGGGTAAGTTCTGGAGAAGGACTGGTGAGCCCTAGCTTGCCCCCAGAAGGAACTCATGCAGTTCCTCCTTGCTGTTACATCACTTTTGGGTTCAGTACATCCTGAAATGACAGCATGAATGTAAGACAGGAGGGCAGCTCTGCTCACCCCCAGCTCCCAGTTAGCTCCTGCTCTCCCCACATTGAGGCATGGAGCACAGCCCTCCCTGGGGAACCAGCACTCACTGTCCTCATACTCCTCTTGACTGCAGCTCTCGTCTAGGCCATCAGGAAGTTCTTCCTCTGCTTCATCCTGGGGGTGGCTCGGCTCCAGCAGTGACTTCTCAGCAGTAGTACTGGGACAAAGGACATCACATAAAAAGGAATGGCACATGCTTTCTGCGGCCAAAAACCATGAGGCAGTATGAGATAATGTGGGCAGGGGAATGAGGGCAGTGCCCTCTCCAGTGCTGATGTACAGGCACTCATCCCAAGCTAGGAAGATGGAGAGGCCCCAGACCACACTGAGAAGGAACATGTTCCAGAGCAGCTAGAAAGAAGAGGAACAAGGACATCCTCTCTCAGTAGAAGAGCAGGAGCTCCATGTTCTCACACCCTTTCTATCCTGTATCAATTCTGTGTTCTTTTGTGAACCCATGTCTCTGACTAGGAAGGTGCGGCTCAACAGCAGGCTTCATTCAACATATGTGCAGAGCCTAACACTGCAGGCAGGGCCTCCAGCTGAGGAGAACAAACTCGAAATGCCACACAGTAACTCCTTGCTGTGGTTGAAGGAGAAGGCAGAATAGATTGGAGCCACCCCCAGCGCTGGAGTGGAGCTGAGGGTTGCAGTAAGGTGCCCCACCCCGCTAGGATGCTGCAGCTGGATTTTGCTCCAGAACACAGCCCATGGTTATCCTTACGATCACGTGGTACTGCTCACAGTGCGTCCTCTCCCAACACACACAGATGCAGCAGCCAGCCTGGCACATCCTGCCACAGCCTCCCTCCTCCTCCTGCCTCTACTTACTTAAGCTTTCCTGGAACCACAGCCTGGGCCTGTTTCTCCTCTTTCTCCAGTTGGATGGTGGACACCTGTGCTGCCACGTCAGAGATGGCAGCGAAGTGCGGAGGCTCTGCTCTTGCCAGGCGGTCCCCGGCACACAGAGGGCTCAGCACGCCCGCGGGATGGCAGCCGGTGCTGCAGTCAGGAGGGCCGGCATGCGAGGCCAAGGGAGGGACACTGATCTGCTGAGTGCAGCCAACGGCATCACAGGTGCCTGTAAGGCTCGAATTACTGTTAAGGTGATGGCTGCCCAGCTCCACGTTCAGGGGAGCATTGGTTTCTTTCCGGGTGATCTGCATCCCAGCATGCTGCCTCCTCCTGCTGTTCTGATTGGACAGGCTGCCCACATTCATAAAGCCAGAACTTTCAACTTGGCACCCAAAGCCTCTGTGTGTGGCAGCCTGACTAGGTAGCTGCTGCAAAGCCTTAAAGAGGCTCCTCTTGTGATCCTTCTCTTCTGAGATGTGAAGTCTCCCCTTAGCATCCCCCAACCAGCACTGGTCCTTCCGGAGGATCGCACTGCTTGGCACAGGGGCAAGGGAGGGGACTGTGTTTTGCTCTGACACAATGTTGCTGTTTGTCACTGCTCTGTTGCTCAGGCTGCTAGGGAAGCTGTCGCTACGGTCCCTGGAGCGGGACCATGAAGCAGCAGGAAAACTCCAGGTGTTTTCCACCTTTTTCATCTTCAGTGACTGCAGAAAAGGCACTTTAGCACTGCTTGGCCATAGGAAGGAGTTGTTATTGAGCACTGGTCTACAGGAGCTGGCAGCCTGCTGACCTGAGCTGAGGGCAGAGCCTTTGATCCCAGTTCCAGAGCGCTCCTCTGCCAGCAGGCAGGGCTCCACCAGCACGGAAGACATCACCCTTCTCGTGACAGAGCCAGTGTCTGGAGGGCTTTGGAGGCTATCTTCAGTGGGCTGTGCATGGTGTAGTGACGGTGAGCACAAGAAGCAGGATTGCTGCAGAGGGATCCCTGAGGGCAGCAGGATGCGATCCTGGAAAGCACTCACGTATCTCTTCTCTAAATTCCAGACGGGTTTCGCCTGCTGCTGAGCGAGGTGCCAGGCCCAGCACAACTGAGGTCTTTCTGCCGGAAGGGTGCCTGATTCCAGCCCAATGCTCTTCTGCTGCTTGGGGCCCAGATTAGCATGGTCTGGTCCTGCAGATGCCATGTAGATCCATAGCATGTGAGGCACGAGGGCATCAGTCACCTACAGCAGCATCTTTGCTGGCCTGAAACAAAAGGACAGCATGAAAGACACTGCTGCCCTGTCAGGACACAGCACCCAGCCCAATGCCGCATGAGGAAAGCAGGGTGAGCTGCTTTTCCTGCAGGATGAAATACCCATCTCCCATTTACTGAGCTCACCAAGAGTCTCCTGAGACCAAGTCAGAGAACGGCTGGCATCTCACATGAAATCGGACGATGCAAGAAACAATGTAAAGAGAGCCATCTGCAGGAAAGCTTGTACCCTGCAAACACACAGGGGTGCCTGACTACCAGCCAGGGCCATGGAGTAGCAGCCCCAGCACAGTCAACTTGTCTGCAACAAGAGGCTTCCTGCCTGGGACCCACAGAGCAGCTGGAGCTCACTCCGACAGGTCTGCGTCTCCAACATCACCGTCCACCCCTGACTCTGCCACAAGCCCCAAAACGTCTGCTTTATTTTTTCTCCCTGCTCCTTAAAGCTTCAGCTCACAATGTTACACAACTAGGTGAGAACCTCAGCCCTTGCTTTTAAAGGGAACATGCTTCTCACTCTTGTAGAAAAGCTTAGCGAGGGCTAAAGGCTTCCTATAAAGCTCAGGACTGAGAAGGCTGCAAGAAGCAAATGCAGGGCTGTTCTAACATCAACACCTCTGTTTCCAGCAGAGGTTGGCAGTACTGTGCACATAACATTTCTCCCTACTGCAGTCCTACAGAAAAGTCTCCTGCAAGGAGCAAACTGGCAGACCACAGAGCTGCAGATGTTAAGTGTCCTGAATCTTCCTAGAATGAACTATTGCACCATACCTACAACATCCTCTTGCCTGAGGAGAAGGGAAAAGAGAAAACAAACCACTAGCCAGTTATTGCTTTAACACGTGCCTGGAGGGGCCCTGGATACAGCTGCGATAGGAATTTGTATTCCAAGCAGGCTGGCTGGTTCTTCTACCTTCCAGCTCTCACACACTTGCATGTTTAAAAAAAAAAGTACAAAAAGAATGATAAGCAGTGCATCAACCATCATACTCTTTCTTTTCTTGCCATACACATACACACTCCTTTCTCACCTGAAAGACAAGCCTCAGATGCAGCAGTTAAAGTGTAGCTTGGAGATCCCGAGGTTGCTCTGTAGCACCATCACACCACAACAGCACTGGGTCAGACAGGCCTACACCTGCCAGAACTCAGCCTGTGAATCAGCTCTAGCATGTAGCAGGTCAGCAGCATTTCAGCCAGAGGGTGTAGGAGATGGAACATCCCATGCAGGATCCCATAGGAGTTACATATTCTCAAGGAGAGCTGCTACCCTACCAAGCTCTCTAAAGAAATATGGAAGGTGCCAAGTCCATTCCATGCCCATAGGGCTGCATTGCTTGTGCACTGACATTGACTGCGCACTTGTACAGTCAAGCTGAGAACTCCTGATGAGGACAGGGTGCCTGTATTCTGCTGGGAGCTGCAGCCCAGAGGGGCTCCAAGCCCCAGGGAAGAGAATCCCACAACCAAGATGTACGACACTATTCCATTGCTACCCAATCTGCCCCCCAGCAGCAAACCTGGCTGTGTTGTGACATTCACAGCGATTAGCACAGAGTGAAGAAGCTGCGGCTCGGATGCCGCCAGCTGCCCAGCTCAAATTTCCACCAGTAAACAAGAGAGCAGAGCTTGGCTTCCCCACGCTCTCCCCCCCCCCCCCCCCCCCATGCACCCAGCTCACAGGCGCACTTGGACCACAAAGTGACCCCAGCACATCAGTGAGCATAGGTGTTAAAGAGCAAATTAAAATCCAAGGAGAATGAAAGTGTTCCTGTCTAGAGGAATGTGGCATCACCATGTGCACTGCCAGTTTGGCCATCGCCTACACTCTCACCCGGCTGTGAATGACCTTGTAAAACCAGCCCGAAGTGAGAGCCATCCGTACCTCATCCCCACCCGGCTTTACAGCTATCAGTGGATCATCCTGCTGTTAAAATAAGAGTGATGTGGCCTAATGAAGCTGTAACCAGGGCCAGGCATCTTACAGTCAGCTTATACACAGGTGTGAAAATGCCAGCAGAAGCCCTGTATGACCCTGATCTGGAGTAAGTGACAACAGTAGCACAGATGTGACTGAGACAGACATGGGGGTACTGCTGACAGCTGTGGCCACGAGGGTGGAGGTCTGGCCATGGCACAGCCTTAGCTAACACTGCCTGGAGCCCAGCCCCACAGTAGCAGACAAATATGTGCTGTGATTGCCCCTCTCCCGAGCAGTTTTGTCATGGAGCTGCAGAAGTGTCCGGACCAGCCCAGGGGAGGGGTGTGCAGGAAGCAGTGGCTGCATAAGAAAGACACAGGACCTTTAGTACAGCTTTTAGGTAAAGCCTAGGTTGGCCGACAGCTAGTCACCATCACTGTTTCCCTGTGGAGACACAGGAGCTCAGAGATAGGGACAGGAGGGGCAGGAATGATGAAAAGAAGATGGCCCCATAGGGGGCAGGTCAGGATACATCCAGACTGATAGCACCAGCCCATGCGGCCTGTCCTTCCCCTCATTCACACCTCCTGCATGCAGCACAACCAACTCTAACGTCCACCTGAAAACTGTCTCCCATCCTTACTGCAAGGACAGCTTGACAAAGCAGCTGCTGAGCATCCAGGAGACCTGATGGAGATGGAGAGAGGCACCTTCACATGCCAGGCTGTGGTCACAACACGACAGCAGCTGCCACATCTCTGTAGCTCTGGGTAGGAACAATGTGACCTGCCCCAGGTAACCAGCTGGGAAGTTTTCCCTTTATGTTTAGTTCAGTAGGAGTTTTGGGATGGACAAAGGTCACAGCTTGATGCAATCCCTAGTTCTGCCAATGCAACTCTACAACAAAGGAGCTGGAGTCTGTTCTGCATCTCACAATGGTAATAAAACTACACTCTTGAAATTTTATTGTAGAAACATAAGCTAGGAAAGGCCCTGGGTGAACTGGCCAGGCTGGAATTCAAACCCAACCAAGTAATTAATGGATTTTGGCTCGGACTTATTGACACACAATACAGAGGCCAAAGCTGTCACTGTTGGGAGTGACTGTACAGCTGCACTTGCTTACAGTTATTCTGCCAGCACCTTTTATTGCCACACAGCTCGCTCGCAAGTGTTGGGATGTCAGCTGGAGCACTGCCACAGCCTGTACAAATGTCACATCACAAGAGCACAGGGCCAATATACGCCCCAGCCTCTGCGTGCCCCTGTATGCATTAGTCAAAATCCTTTCTTCCAGCCTGAGCCCCACTGCAGCATGTGCTCCTCTAATTAGAGTGTGGCAGCTCCTCACAATCCTGTTCCAAACAGGAAAGGACAAGACCTTAAGAGTCTGGGTGTGCACATCATCCCACTGTTACAGGAGTTTGGCTGTGGAGGTTATTTTAAGTGCAGCACGGTGACACACTTAAAATAAAAAGAGCTTGTAAATGTATGCACCGCAAGCTGACCTGATAATGTGTTGTCAGCCACACACAGCCTAAACTCACAAGGAGGAGAGATGAGACAACTGCAATTGCTATTGTTTTCTATGCCCTTGCAGGGTGCATATTCTGTTCAGCCCTTTATGATTAAAAGGATAACATTTTTTTCTAAATGAGACCTGAGTTCATACCAAGTTCCTCACTCCCAGCTCTGGGACTTTTGATTAAGGCTTGAACAAGCAACTTAACAACAATACAAAACAAACAGGTTTTAAAACCAATATACATTTCAAAATAAGCGTTTGTGTCCCTTAAAAAAATTTAAAACTTTGAACAAGATCAGCAACATTGACCTGAAACCGACTGCCTAAAACTGCTGCAACAGCTGGTAGCTAGGTACAAACCTGTGCTTCAACAGCATGGAAACAGCCCTCCCTCCCCTACACCAGCTCCAAGAAGCAAGTGGCCTCAAGGGCAGTCACAGACCAAGCCAAAGCACCTGAGGCCACCAGCAACTTCAAGCTGAAGAGCAGAGAGTGTTACTGGCCACAATTTGTCTACAAGGACAACACAGCTCAGAGCCAACTTGGCCACCACAGAAATGCTGTTGGGTGTAACAGCCTGGTGCGCTGCTTTGCCACATAGTTAAGCATCACTGTTCTCTCTCAGCTTCAGTATCATCGTTGCAGAACCACATTTTGTGTGCAAATCCAGAGGATGACAACCAGCTTCTGTCCTAATCAAGACATCAAGTTTTTGCTTGGCCACTAAGACAAAAAAAATCAAAACAAAAACAAACAAACAAAAAACCCAAAAAACCAAACTCAACAACAAACCCCACCCCCCCAAAAAAAAACAACAAAAAAAACAAACAACACAAAACCAAAAATACCAAAACAAAAAATAACAAAACCCAGTGAGAAATCAACCTCTGTGAGGATGCATCAGCAAATTCCACCTACATCCCAGGATTACATTTGCGCCAGGGCTGGCCATTTCCATTCATCAGCTGTGGTGCTGAACTCCACTCCACACTGAATAGAGGAAGTATGAGGAGTGTATGGATGCCCAAAATTACCCTTTACCTAAGGAGAGCACTGCCCTGCAAGAGAAATAGAGCAGCTCAGGTGTGTGATCATGTTCCCAAGGTGGAGGCAGACCTCAGGGACAGCAGGATGCTGGACCAAGCCATGGGAGAGCTGGAATCCAACCACCACCTCACCCTGCGCTGCAGCAAATGCCTCCCTCCATGCATACACAGGGTGGGCTGGGTACTGAAGGCTCATGTGTTTGACTCCACAAGGGACTTTCCCACCACACTAAGGACGCTGAAGCACAGTTGCCAGACCAGGTGAGGAACTCTGGCACAGTAGGCAGAAAATCCAGTGCTGTAGCTTGAGTGTACCAGGGACACTGAAAATAAAGGGCTGGCTAAGTGCTCACCCTGGCAGAGCTGCCCTGGCTGTGACCAGACAGTGCAGGGGCCACAGCAAAGGGCAGAGCATGGAGTCCCTATCATTATCAAAGGATATCAACTTTTCTCCCTGGCAGATTCCCCAGGGCCTGAAGCTGATGTAGTGTACAGTGACAGTGGATAATGCAGCTCTGTTTCCCCAACAGTGAAGCTGGCAAGTGCCTGCCCTTGCTCCCACCCAATTTTTATTTTTTATCACATGGGCAACAGAGGCAGTTGTACTACAGCATAAACAAGTGTAGAGAAACAAGTCTGGGTTAAAAGCAACAAGCTAAACCATGAGGTGTTTAACAGCCTTTCACCAAGGAGGTCTACAGCCCATTCCTGAAGATCCACACTGAAGGGACAGCATTTTCAATTGAGCTTCATGACAGGAGAAAAGGCACAGCTGAATTACATGGCAAGACCTCCAAAAAGTGTGACCACCAGTGCAGGATCTGAGGGCAGTCAGCACAACTCCATCTGGTCTTAGGCAGACTGGCCTTCAATAGAAAAATAAAAGTAGAGGATTTGGAGTGAGTGAAACAAGTATAAAATATCGACACACAGCAAGGAGACAAGAACTACCCAATTAGTTCAAAACGTAATTTCTTAGTCCATCTTCTGTTCTTGATATTTTTTACTGAAACATATCTGCAATTGCAAGAAAAGGTTCCCAGATTTGTCCTTCAGTATGTGCTGAGGACTATCCCATGTCCTGACAGGGCTGGGAAAAATTCTTCTGAAGGCACTGCAAAACCCTCACTCCATACAGCAATCTCTCAGGACTCAGGAGTGGAGAAGAAACAGAGACTCAAGGTGAGAAGCTGCCAAATACTCCCAGACTCAATGCATGGCAGGAACCTGGGAAATGTCAAGGAGTGGCACCAAGCCAGGCTGGTACAGCAGCCAAAGCCCCCAGCCTGTGTCAGTGATGTGACATCTCCACGCAGGCGCTGTTATGTGGGGATGGTGACATTTGTCCCCTCAGCTCCTCCTTGAAATGAGATCCCTGCTGTGCTGAGAAGGACCCCTAGACTGAGATGTGGGAAGGGGCAATTGTTATCAATGAACTTTACCTAACACAAAACAACTGTAGCAAGAGAGCAACAAACGGACAGACAAATGGTACTATCTGCTGGGTACAAACAGTAAGAATTGTGAAAATATTATTATATAAAACTGCAATAAGGCAAACAATCCACCGCAAATTCCCCCAAACTATCCAGGAGTCACTAGATGTCATCTGCCTATTTGGTAAGGAGAACACCACAACAAGAAAGACAAGCCTCAGGGAGTCATGTAGGCAGAGTTTTGATGTGGAGCTGTGGGGCTGAACTCTGCCTCCCATGAGAAATCCACAGCCCAGCTGCACAGGAAGACAGGAGGCTGGCACATGCCACAGGGCTTCCCCACGTCTTCACTCCTCACTCCCTGCCCAAACCCTGGAGGCATTCAGGAAATACTCAAGGCTTGTCTCAACTCAGCTCTGCCTTTCATCTTGCAGACTCAACGGCTCCTTTTTAAAACGCAAGAGCGGCCAAGACCCCAGTGAAAGGATGGACAGTTAAGGTGTCCCAGCATCCCACCTGGGCCTGGTCAATCCCAGCTCCATCCTAATACTCCTAGTACCGCTGGAGAGGCTCCCTGGGGCCGTGGGTGGCTGGGAAGCCAGTCCTTACTCCCTGCTGCTCGCCCAGGTAACATGCTGTGTCTCGTTTCTCCAAGTGAAAGCCTTTGAAGCCAAAGGTACTACCAGGATGCTCTGTCCTGGCGCCGGAGAGCGGCCCAGGCCGCCAACCCCGGCACGTCTCGCCACAGAGCGCTCCCGAATCGCCGCCCCAGCCCCACGGGATCACACGGCAAGACCATGGCGAGCCCCGCGAGGGTGGCCCGGGGTGCAGCGAGGTGCCTCTTCGGGGCACGGGCACGGATATGGGGCGGAAGGGCCGGGGAAGCAGCGGGGGGGACCACAGGCCCTACGCACTAGTGGGGGAACTCTGAGAGTGCAACCCGGGGAGACACAAGTGGAGCAAAGGCACGCTCCAGAGGGCGGCAACGCCGCCATACTCACCGCCCACCCGGGCCCGCCGGACCCGCCGCCGCCGTTACCATGGGGAGCTGGCGGGCCCACGTGACTACAGCTCCCGGCAGCCACCGCGTCGCGGGGTGTATTGCCCCCTGGCGGCGCGGCGGAGCCTGGCGGCGCGGCGCAGCCCCGGGGCGCGGACACCGCTCCGGGAGCGGTGGGGAAACACGCGGTTACAGAAGGAAAGGGGATTTTTTTCAGGGCCGGCTTCCTGCGGGGGACACCCCGGGCAAAGACGGCCGGGTACAGTCCCCCTCAGGCGGACAACGCTGGTTCCAAGGAAGGTGGGGCTGGAGCCTGAGGAGGGCGAAGGAAGGGTCGCTGGCGTCCCGGGATGCCCGGGCGTCACCGCTCAGCGCCGGTGCGCGGTGACAGCTGGCTGGGCTTCGCGCGGCCGGGCAGAGCTACGAGGCGGCGGCGGAGCAGCTCGCAGTGCCGGGCAGAAGGTGACCGGGGATTGACACTGGCCAGCGCGGCCAGCCTCTCGGTGGCTTCGAGGGACAGCAGGACCTGCACAGCCAAGAGAGGGACATGAGTAACCCACCAGCTTGACCCTTGTCCCCACAACTCCATCTGGTCCCCCAAAGGAGCCGAGGACCCCGTGCAGCACCTGCTGGATCCCAGGGTGCTGGCTGAGGGCACACAGTGCCTCGAGAGCTCCCTCCCGCACGGTCCTCCGAGGGTCTTCGCAGGTGACCTGCAGCAGGAGGTCGGGGGCCCTGTTCTCTATCAGCAGATCCCGCAGCTCCACTCCGCGCTGGCCCAGGTTGCTCAGGGCCAGGGCCGCGTTGCAGCACGTTTTGGCCTGTGTGTCGCTCAGCAGCCGGGTCAGCGTGGGCACGGCCCTGCCCAGGATCCCTGTGGGGCAAGACGCGTGGCAGGCAGCGTTGCCCACTGCAAAGGTGGCTGCCGTGCGTACACAGTTCTCCGGGTCTGACAGGCATTCCAGCAGCCTCTCCAGCCAACTGGGCTGGCTCTGCAGCACTCGGGAAAAGCTGTGGCGGAGCAGGTTGCCCAGCAAGTTGCAGGTTCTGGCCCGTATCAGGTGTTGCTTGTGGCTGAGCAGGTAGGTCAGTGGCTGGTCAGCCACATCTGAGTCCCTCAGGATCCTCTGGAGAAAGGGCAGGTGCTCTGAAGAGGCCCTGGCCACGTGGGTCAAGAGAGACAGGAGGTCACTTGTGAGCCTGACATTGTCTGAGAACAAGACAGACTTCAAGAAGGCAACAATGTGCTCCGAGGCAGCAGCTTCTCTCACCACTTGGTCTATGACCTGTGTGTCAGACACCACAAGTTGGCACAAGAGGCCCACTGGGAGCTCGGTGAATGAGAAGGGCAGATGGCTGGCGCAGACCTAAGGCAAAAGGACAGACAGCACTGCTGAGTGCTCTGCGCTCATGTGAGCCGAGCCGAGCCAAGCAGCAGCTGAAGGCAGCCAGCAGGTCAGCACAAACTTAGCAGCCAGTCAAGCTTCTCCAAGGGCTGCATACCACCCATACCACCCTGCTTGTGTGGGCAGGAACTGCCAACATGATGTGAAGTGGTGCCATCCATTGGGGACTGCAATGTAGGGAGGCGTCACCACAGTATGGGGGGAAGGGGGAACACAGGGCCAAGAGAGTACCTGCAGCAGCTGGGCAGGGATCTGGGTATCTCTCACAGCCTCCATGATCAGTGCTAAGGTGTCTTTATCCACATCCAGGGCAAAGGGGAAAGAGAGGAGCTGGCAGACCTGGATGACCACATCTGGGACAACCTCAGGGTCCCCATCCTTTCCTGCTTGCCTGAATTTGTGAAAGAGAGAGGCCTTAATTCAGAGGTGACCAGAAAAACCTCAGGGCAAAGGGGCCAAGGGCACTAAGGAGAGGCTCTGCAAGTGCCAGGTCAGGCACTTCTCAGCCCTTGGTGTGCTCATGTCCATGCCCCGTTCAGCAGCTGAGCTCTGCCCACTTCAGCCCTTGCCACAACTCACATCTGTGCCAGGCATGCCAAGAAGCCAGGGGACAGCAGTCTCTTCAGTGTCACCATGAGGACACCATGGGTCTGAGTGAGCTGAAGCAGACACTGGTGGGACTCACGAGTAAAGACGCTGAGGGCCAGCCTGAGGAATAACAGGGTTCCTGTAGGGGAAACAGTAGCCAAAAGGGCAAAGTTAGAGAAGGCTGTAAAGTCCCTTCACTTCTGTCAGTGCTACCTCAAGGCTGCTCCAGGGTGGATTCTGTGATTCCCTTCCCAAAAACAAGAAAATCTCTGCCCAGGTGGTTACACCTGCCAGAGTGGACATTCACTGTAGCATAGACCCCTTTTTTATTCCTCCACAGCCAGCTCAGCTGAGCTGCTGCCAGCTGGGCACAGCATGGCCAGCCCAGCCCTCTCTCCCCAGAAGACACTGCAATCCTCAAGAAAAACCACCTGAGTCCTCTGACCTCAGGGAATGATGTGGACAGGGACAAACATGGGCAAGTCTGTGAGCATGGGCAGGATGTGAAGCAGGGTCCAGGGCAGATGCCCTGCTGTCCCACAGCTCCTACCTCGAGCGGAGAGGAGGTTCCAGTCTGGCTCTGCCATGGGGTGACCAGCACCTGGAGGTGGGTCTCCCTCCAGCATTGCCCCGTTGGTGCCCACATGAAGTACCACAGCAACAGAATGCCAGGCCAGGCTCCACAGCTCTGAGAAAGCAAAGCCCTGCTCCAAGACCACATCCTCCTAGAGGCAGAGAGGCAGATGTCAGAGGCCTTCATGGTCCTCCATGTCTCCCCAGGGTTCTGATACATGGCTCTGCCAGTCCCATGGTCCTGGGAAGGTCAGGGGTAGACAGATATGGGCCAGGGTCCTGCTGCAACTTTCAGTAGTGTCAGCCCCAGGGCATCTCTGCCCTCCTTCACTCCAGAGTGCCCACGGATCGCCCCTCCCTGCCCACCACTCTCCCATCAGTCCTGCAGGGACATAAAGTGACTTTCATGGGGTTGCATAGCTCAGCCAGAACCGCACAGTTCCCTGGTTTCCCTCAGCCTCATTACCAATCTGCCTTCAGGCCTTTTTGCCACCACACCTTTTGGCAGGGACCAGTCAAAGGAGATGGCCAGACTGGTGTCTGTTCAAAGAGTTTCAGCAGGAGGAAAAAGAACCCATCATAAAGACCAGCACCCATTGGCGGGGGGAGCTGCAACTGTAAGAGAATGGGAAACAGTCTGGAGCTGGGTGCTGGGCTTGAGGGCAGCAGCATCATCAGCACCCTTCTGAGCCCATCTTTGCACATCCACAGTGGGGGATGCATGGATCCCCAGCTTCTCTGTCCCCATCCCATACCTCAGCAGATACTGTCAGTGCATTTGTTACCACTGGTAGGATCTTTTCTCTCTTGAGGTCCAAAGCCACCCCATGCTGACTGAGCTGTGCCAGGAGAAATGCTGCAGCACCCTGTGGGACAAGAGTTCAGCACCTTTGGGACTTTCCCATCTGCTCGGTCACTATTGACTCTTCATCCCTTGGCCTCATCCCACCCTGAATGAGGAACAGTAAGGCCCAAAGGATGCAGGGCTCTGCAAGGCTCTGAGTAGTGGTTCTGGCAGGGGGAGTGGCTCACCACAAGGGACACAGCAGGAGACTGGGTGATGAGATCCACAGCCAGGGTAACCACCTCCTCATGCCTGAAATGCAAGGACCAGGAGAGAAGCACTATGTTCCCACAGCCTCACATCATACAGAACAGCAGCATCCAAATACCCACAAGGCTGGGAAGCAGCTGCATTTCAGGAGGAGCCCTGGTTCACAGCATCTCCTTGTCTGCACTGGGTCATCCTCACCACATCCCCAGCACTCACCCACACTGCCCAGCATTCTGCTGGTATGTCTGGATCAGAGGGATCAGTGAGACCAGGTTCCCAGCTCTGGGCAGTGTGCAGGACAGAGCGCTCTTCAGAGCAGGGCATGTTCCTCTCCCACCCATGAGTGAAAGCGTGTGCTTACCTGGGAGGGGATGCCTGAAGCTGCAGGGTGAGCAGGGCCAGCAGGTATAGAGAGGCTTCACAGGCTGCCTCCTGGGTCACCTCCACCACAGGGACCTACCAAAGGAATAGGAGTCATAGCAGGGGAAAAGGAGGCATTTCTGGGCACCGGAGGAGAACTGCACTCTTCAGATTAAACTCCCCTAAATTCCTTCCCCCACACAGATTCGTCTGACCAGTGCTCAAAGGAATGCATCCTGCTTGCCCACACTCCTACCCCACCACCAGGACTGTGGTCAGTCCTACCTCAATCTTCAAGAACTGCATGAGGGAACCCCACAGTGGTTGGCTCCTTCCCAGGTGCTGGCACAGGTTTGGGCAGGCATGGCAGCCAGCATAGAGGATCTGCAAGGCAGAGGGGAGAGATGCCTACCATCCCCTGTAGACAGGTTCCACTCCATGGCTACCATGGGCTCATTTATTCAACAACTGACACCAGGCAGATGGGAGTCATTGAGGGCTAAGCCCACAGTTCCCTCTTCCCCATGCTCCAAATTCCAGAGCAAAGGCCCAGACACCTCTGGGCAGAGCCAGATAAAAGGATGGCGCCATTACCTTCAGGATGTTCAAGGAGCAGCCTGGTTGCTCCAGTCTCCCCAGCAGTCTTACAAGCTGCTGGCTCTCTCCTTCCATAAGCTTTTCAGCTACTGCATGAGCAACCTGCAGAAATCAGCCTGTTTTGCACTCTGGGCACCTGAAGCAGTGCACACACTAGAGGAGTGTAATGCTAGCAACAATTTAATGAAAGAAAGCATTTGCTTCCTACATCTTGCCTGTCTGCTAAGGGATGCCTATCTGCCATGACCTAGCATTGCTTTGATGCACAGTCCCAGAGCTGAGATGAGCAAGGTAGGATTCCTCCTCTGCTTCCCTCCTTGTTGACTCAGAGTTAAAAATCAAATGTAAACCTGTGATTGTTTTCCCTCTTGCTGCCCCTTCAATTTCAGATTTCCTACAGTTCATATCACTGTAATAAAAGAATTCTTCATGTTTTCCATGCATTGTCTAGTTCTTTACTTAGCCCATCTCACAGTTCAGATCCTAAGTTTGAGTCTCTTAAGTGATTAAAGAATCCTTACATTCCTAAGGTCAGCTGTGGGCTGGGGAGGTGCATCCCACAGATATGAGCCCTGCAGCCAATAATGCCAGATGATCCCAGCCCTCCACTCTACTGCTGAGAAAGAGATCCTCCGGGAAAGGGCTGCTGCCTCTGTAGAGAACACACCTCTTCACCCTGTACAGAGAGCTGGTCTGACCTGCTGCTTGGCTTCCCGACAGCTGTTTCTCTCCATGGGAATGCTGCATGCAGCAGCCAATGCAGCCAGGAAGAGGTCTGCCACACGTGGGCTCTGCTCATGGGCTGACTTGCCCTCCACTGCTGCACCTGCACAGGGACAGAGCTTGGCAGTCATTGTGCTAAAGGTGCTGAGGGGAAGCAGGATGGGGTTGGATGGCAAGAAAGAAAGTCAGGCTTGTGACAGGAGGGTTAGATCTGGGATTGAGGGAGGAGAGCCCAAGTTAGTAGGGGTCTGGACGGGTAAGTTTCAGCCACCTCTTCTAGCCAACAGCACTACAGTGGCTGTCAGTGCTCTGATGGAGCCCAAGGGCAGGAAGGAGAAGAAACCTCAGGAAAAGGTGGTGAGCTGCTACCACTGCTACCTCGAAGAGCAGGCTGCTCTGAGATGGATCCCTGAAGGAGTCTGTTCAGCAGAGACTGATGCTCCTCTTGCAGTCTGGTGTAGAAGTGTGCAGAGATAGAGGGGTCTGTCTTGCTCAGGCTGTCACAGAGCTGGATGAAGCACTGGGGAAGACACAGGAGTTGCTATCACTGCAGACTGAGTTTGAGAGAGAAGGACAACACAGGAAGAAGCTGTGGGAGGACAGCAGAGATGGGAGAAGAACTTATGCTGGAACTTCAGGGACCTCCAAAAGTCGACTCCAGCTAGCCTGGCTACATGCTGCCAAAGTGAGGGGTACACATGGAGGCATGTGTCCCTCCTTACCTCTCTCACAGCCTGGCAGAGCATGCTCAACAGCTATTTCTGCTCTTGCTGACTTTGACACTAAAACATGCAGCTTGAAAACAAAGGCTAAAAGATACCAAATGCAAGTCTGTACGCATCTCCTGCCCGAGCCACATGTGAATCATACTTCAACGCCGAGAACCTGCTGTGCCCACCAAGCACAAACACAGCAGCAGAAGCTTTGACAGCAGAGATAGGGGCATGTCTGGTGAAGTAACACTTTATGTGCCAGGGTGTGTACAAGAGGCTGCACCTGCCATTGTCTCAGCTAGAAAAGCCACACCAGAATGGTAAGGCCAGTGAAGGTGCCCCATCAGAGACCTTCCTGTATGCAATTCCCCACAAAAATCCCAGTGGGTGAGACAGCCTACCCTGACAAGAACACATCAGACCCCATAGTTAGGAGCAGGGTCCTCAGGCTGTGTTCCCCCAACATACACAGACAACCCCATAGCTTCTGTCCCGGGGGGCAGAGGGTGTGGAGGAGCAAGATGGAGGCACCCTTACGAGGAGGCTTTGCTGGCAGAGTCTCATCTCACTGTCGACTGGCGCAGCCAGCAGCTCCGGCAGCAGGGCCAGGAAGCAGTCAGCACTCTCCTGAATGTCCGGCAGGCTGGGGGAGGCAGCAGGAGCAGATGAGTGCAGAGAAACATGGCCCCTTGCTGTGAGGACAGGCCCACATGGCCTGGCTAATGGAGTAGGGAGCACACACTCACATCGGGAGCTGCTGTCAGCAGGCAGCACAACTGGACTTGTCAACTGCGCCTTTCCTTTAATTAGTCCCATTCAAGGAAAGTGCTCCTCTGTGAGCACAGCAATATGGCATGAAGCACTTAGACCATGATGCTTTCCCACAGAGACAGCTCCAGTTGCAGAGTATGAACACCACCCTTCCACCTACTGCCAGGTCCCCAAAGTGGCCACACAAGACCTCAGGGAACAGAAGGTTGTCCCTACCTGTTCCTCTGCCCTCTCTCCTCCAGGCTGCATTCACTGCTGAAATAAACTTTGGTCACCATGAGGAGATCTGTCAGCACAGCAGTACACCAGGGCTGCTGCAGAATCCAGAAAGAAACCACAAATGGGGATTGTCTGATAGTCATCCCCACACTACTACGACAGGATCCTTCCCTACCAGGACCTCCCCCTTCTCAAGGGTGCCTAGAAGAGGAGCCTGTGAGCCAGATCCAGCAGGACACCAGGGTGTCCTCAGCACTTCGCAGGGCTGGAAGGCGCCCACATTTCTCTGGGGTTCTACACCCACCTGCTTGGTGACACCACTTTCCAGGATGTGTTTGGCTAGACACAGCAGTGACAGAGGCACATTCAGCTCTTGGCAGAAGTGGTTCAGCAGCTTAGCATCACACGGGGTAGACAGGAGGTTGCCCATAACACGAAGCACAGAACGAAGATGGGAGGCTCCCTCCAGCATCCCTTCCCGCACCTGGACACAGAGAAGCCACAAGAACTTATAATGAGCAGCAGTTTTGGTGTCTCCACTCAGCCATGGAGCAGCCCTTCAACCCATTCAGGCAGGGGACAACAGAGGAGCAGATAGCAAGCCAAGTGCACAAAACAGCTCCAACTCCTGGAGAAGCACAGGATCTTTTTGCTGGCTGAACTGAAGACTCTTCATATGTTTCCAACTTAACCCTGACGAAGAAGGCAGCATCCAAGTCTCCAGTCTTAGTTGCCTGGGCCAGCCAACAGTTACCTGCTGAGCAGAGTCTGCCAGGTGTTCCTGGACACGGTGCTGGAAGGCCGGGTCCCTCAGGAGGCTCAGAGGTACATTCAGCTGCATGGCTGAGGGCTCAGTGTCCTCAATCAGGTGCTGCCACTCCTCATCACTCTCCAGCTCCTAGCCACAGAGGAGAGAGGACTGGTGCCATAGACCCTGCCAGTCCCAGGGTCTCTATACCAGCCCCTGGCAACTGGGGCCTGCTGTCCTCACTCAAGACACCATCTAACCTCACTCTCCAGGTCCATGGCCTCAATGCTCTGCCTGCCCCAGGGTTCTGCCCTGCCAGCACCAGGCTGTGGAGGGGAGCCTGCTCCAGGAAACTCCCACTCATAGTCTCGAGAGATGCTGTGTTGCCTGGCCAAGGAAACAGTACAGTCAGTGAAAGACCCTTCCTTTCCCTCTTCCTCCTACCCAGCCTCTGCCTCCCTCACCCTGGGTTAGGAGGAGACTCCTCAAACTCCCACTCTGCTATGCTGCTCTTTCCTTGCAGGACACATGGATTCTTCTCATTGGAAGCAGCCAATGGCTCCCTTTCCTCAGGGGCTGCGTTCCATGATGCTGCTCTGGGTCTATGCATGGGATGTCCATTGACAGAATCCTTCATAGATGCAGTACCTGCCTTCAGTCGCCCCTGGTGATGGCAGAGAAGTTTGGTCAGGGCAGGGTTACTCAACCAGATGAGTACCCTAGACTCCACCACCATGAGCACCTCACATCCTGCCTTGTGTGTTGCTGACACTGCAGCCTGACCCATGAACTCATGTGTTTTCTCCCAGGGCCCACTTCAGTGCCCCTCCTTTGCCTTGACTGTGAGACATAACCAGGGGAACCCTACACTTTTCTCCACTTTTTTCTGTGTCTCTTCGACCATCTTCTGCGGGGCTTTTCTCAGGATCCTGAATTGGCTGCTCCTGGGGGCCAAGGAATGGACTTGCTGCTCCTTCAGGGCCTGCAGCTCTGGGGACAGCTTGGTGGTGAAGGGGTTTGAAATCCCATGCTCTTCTGTGTCATCAATCACTGGGGAGGCAAGAGGAGAACTTCAGCAGCAGCTTTCCCTTGGGACACAGAGAGAGTGATCTCTCTCGAGATCCCAGTGGAATCCTAAGGGACCCAGAGCAAGACCAGAAGCAGGAGCTAGGAGTCAGTGCTTGGAAAAAGCTGAGAGGAGAGAGGCATAGACCAGGAAAGTAAAAACAGCAGGGCAAGGAGGTCCTCCCAGTCTCCAGACAGTAGGAGAAGGACAAGTTTGGAAAAGGAGTAAGTACTCACCAGTAACCCATCCATCAATGAAGGGGTGAGAAAGCAGCTCTGGCCATGACAGGCGCTGGTGGGGGTCCTTCATTAGTAATCCCTGAAGGAAGCTCTGCAGAGCAGCAGAGCAGCAGGGTCACTGACACATGTTCAGCACCCACCAGTGAGCATAGTGTACCCACCAGTCTTCTCCACTGAGGGCACCCAGGAGGCCTTCCTGCCTAGCTCTGGGAAAGGAGTAGCTCTAGTGCTTAGGGCAGATGGGAAGACATTTCCCTTCACAACCCAATAAATCACTCCTCTGCTGCTGGACCCAGTTTCCCAGCTTATGGACAGCAGACATTTGGTAACAGTGATAAGGATTCCCCTTCCAGGAGGTCCGGCTCTCATTGCTTTTCTGTGTTCTGAAGTCCATGTTAGGGGACATAAAAGCTAAGACTGACCCACCAGGGCAGCCAAAACTGCATTAACAAATCTCACCCTGCAGACAGGGCCTCGGCCCTTACCTTGAACACTGGGCTCATGGTCATGGGCCATTTGACAGGGTCCTTGATGATGAGGCTGACAAGCTGGAAGATGCTGTTGGTGTAGAAGGGAGGAGTGCCCACAAACAGCTCGTACAGGATGCAGCCCACAGACCACAGGTCTGCTGTGTGGTCATACGGCCGTTCTTCCACCAGCTCAGGGGACATGTACAGCGGGGTGCCCTTGATGGACGTCAGCACCATGGTGTGGATGCTCATGGCACGGGCAAACCTGCTCAGAGCAAAGCACAGATCACAAGTTCAGGCTTAAACATCTGTTGCAGCTCCCAGGGAGTTCTCAACAAGTTTACCAATACTTCTTCCCTCTGGAGGACAAAATCTCCCCTCTCTGCTTAACTTCTAAATATGCACAGAATCCAGGCCCTCTTAAGCACTTCACCACTCCTCCTCTACAGCATCCAGGAAACTCCTTGGCTGCTCCAAGGCCAAGTGTCCCACTCAAGCTGGGCCCCAGCACTCACCCAAAGTCACAGAGCTTGACAACACCATCTTTGCCCAGCAGGATGTTCTGGGGTTTCATGTCACGGTGCAGGATGCGGTGGGAGTGCAGGTAATAGAGAGCAGAGATTAGTTGGGCAGCAATGGTCTGGACCTGCCGGAGACACGGAAGCCTCACCCTGTGTCACGCGGTGCCACCCACTGACACAACCATGGGGGCCAGGTCCCTTATGGCCTGGCTCCCACACTGCTTCTACTTTTGTCCTGTTTGGGCCAGGGACCAACTCCAGCTGTGGGCCAGCAGTTTCTTGGAGTGGGCCAATAACCAAGGCAGCACTCTGGTGCTGTGGCCCTCGTAAAGAGAAACTAAGGTCTCTGCAGGACCCCACTGTCCCACAATGCCAATCTGACCCCCTCTCCATCCTTTTCAGAAGCTCTGCCAGGTAAAGCCCCAGAAGCACCCTCACCCTCCTGACATCTCCTGGCTCACAGCAGAGACCCTCAGTCTGCAGGCACACAAGTCCTGTTTTCTCCACCCTGCATGGCCACTGCCATGATAGACACCTGGTCCTCAGGCAAACGCCCATCATCCTCCAAGATCTGGAAGAGCTCTCCCTCTGCGTAGTCAGTCACTACCACCACCTGAAGGAAAGAGCAGCATGGTGAGATCAGGCCCTGGGGACCAGGACAGAGCAGGGTAAGAAATCTGAGGGAGGTGTTGGGGTGTCATCATGAAAAGTCCATCAGCTTGGGCTGGGACTTGGAACGGAAGAGAGCTCCCATGGCTGCACTGCAGCAAAGACCTGGCACTTGGCAGAGGTCTTGCACCTGTCCATATCTCAGACACCCAGCAGAAACAAGGGAAGAGGGAAGGACAGGGCAAGACCAGAATAGTACTTCCAATCCCAGTGGATAGAATCACTCCCTTGAGCTGGTTTTGATTCTGCTGTCCAATGATTTTATTTCATGTTCCCATGTGCCATAGAACAGTCTTCAATCCTCTCATCATATTCTATCCATGAGAGTTTAAATCAGTGAAAAGCCAGTCTCTGAAGAGACTGATGAGTGAAGAGTCACCCTCATCCTATGATCTCAAACCACTCCTCCTGCATCACACAGCCCCTGGTCAGCTCCTTCACCTCTGCATATGACGGCACATACTAAAGGGCTCTGAAAAACACTAACTAGACCCTGGGATGAAGTCACCAACATCTCCTGAGAAAGATGTCCCTACAGAACAAGGGACAGCCCTTGTTCCCCTGCTCCTGTCAAGCAAAAGCCTTTGCCTGGAGTAGTCCCCTTCACCTCCTTAGCAGTCTCAAAGCTGTCAAGCATCTGGATGATGTTGGGGTGATGGAGGTCTCTCACAATCTCAATTTCCCGCTGCAGGTTCTTCAGCTCCTTCTCAGACCGCCCCACCTTGGGGATGAACTTCAAGGCCACCACCTTTCAAAGCAGAAAAAGCTGGGATCAGACCAAGCTCCTGGTCAGACCCACCCTGGCAAAGGCTGCTTTTAGCTCAAACAGAACTCAGTACTTTCCAGCTGAACACAGACAATAGAACAAGGAGACATTTTTTCACTGGGCCCCTTGGACCTAGGGCTCTCCCCAGGCGGCTGCACATCAATATTGCTGCTCACACTTTTTTTCACACTGGCATTTAAAGAAAAGAAGTGTAATCAGTGAACACAGATAAAACCACGACTTCAGGAACATGGGACAGGACCTCGAGATGCTGGGGAACAGCAGGCCTAACACGAGCCAGCAGTGTGCCCTGGAAATGCGGAACACTAGCAGTACCCTGGGCTGTATCAACAGGCAGGAACTGCAGCAAGGTGATTGACCTTTATTTCTAATCTTGTGCACCATGTTGGGAACATCGTGGCCAGGTTTCTGGCCCAGAAAGACTTCAATAGGCTGGAATGGGTATAACAGAGAGACCCATGATGGTGAGGGGACTGAAGCACGTGGGAGGATGACACGGGGATTACAAATTGAAACAGAGGGAGGTTCAGCTTGGTAAGAGGAAAACGCGTTCATCCTAGCAATAGTCAGGCACCAGCTGTGGGGTGTTTGTCTTGGGGGTTTCAGAGGATCTAAATTTAGTGCTGGCTCTGCTTTGAGATCTTGAGGCCACTCCTGATGTCCCTTGAATCCCGATGACTTAGTGCAAGCCGGAGCGGGTCAGGAGAGTCAGTGGGAAGCCGAATGAACGCCGAGTCCCAAAATCCTGGCAGAGCCTTAGAACACAAGAGGCACCAGAAATCAGCCCCGGCCACACACAGCAGAGCCCCAACCCTCTCCCCTCACCTGGGCGCTGTGCTTCCGGCGCCCCTTGTACACGCGCCCAAAGGACCCTTCGCCGATCATTTCCAGGACGTGGTAGTTCTCCATCGTTTGGGATGGGGCCGCTGAGCTGCCGAGGCAAAGAGGCCCGTGAGGAGCAGCGTTTCCCCTTCCACGGGCACCTCTCCTCCAGCGGGGCCGCACCCGGCGCCCGTTCCCCTGAGCGAGTGTCGTCCCCCCCGCCCCAGGCTTTGTTCCTGCCCACCGGCTCCAAGGCAGGACGAGCCCCGAGTCCCGGTGGCAGCAATCCCGCTGCGGGATGAACCTCGCCCCGCTCCGCTCCTGCCCCGGACCCGCCGCCGAGGCGTCTCCTGGCAACCGGCTGGCCGCTTCCGCTTCCGGGGCGAGCGCGGAGATGGCGGCGGCCGCCGAGGAAGCGGAGGCGACGGACTGGTAACAGACCCCTACCTTCCCTGGTCTCTGCATCCCCCCGCGTGCCCGCACCCTTCCCAGTCCCCGCACACCTGCTGTCCCGCACCCCCGGCTCGCCGGGGCCGTCTGACCCCCGCTTGGTCGGTTCCCGCAGGGCGCTGCCGCCGGAGGTGGAGGTGCTGGAGTCTATCTACCTGGAGGAGCTGCAAGTGGCGCGGGGCCTGGGCAGGTACGTCCCGCATTCCCCATCCCCATCCCCAGCCCGGCTCCGCGCCGCCCTCCTCACCCCGACCTGCCCCTTCTCCAGGAGGGAGCCTTGGGAGATCAGCATCACCCTGCACCCTGCCACGGCCCAGGACCAGGACTCCCAGTACGTCCGCTTCACCCTGGTGCTCTCCGTACCCCCTCAGGTAGGCTGCCCGCGCCCCCCGCGCCCCTGCACCTCCGGGCCTTGGGCCTCTCCACATTCCTTGTTGTGCTTTGGGTGTTTCTCTTTTATCCTAGTATCCTGATAAAGCACCGGAGATATCCATCAGGAATCCGCGGGGGCTGTCAGATGAGCAAATTCAAAAGTGAGTGCCAGGAGGGTGGCGAATGGTGATCCTTTCCTCCAGATATCCAGGAGGCAGAACTGATGGACAAACCTTCTCTAATTCACGTGACTTCCCGTGTCTGGTTAACAGATGGATACAGGTCCCTAAATCACTTTGTCCTGAATCTTTCAGGAGCCACTGGTGCTGAATTTGACACAGAGGGGTTCACCTTGTGGTTGTTCCTTTGTAGTCCCCCTGAAATGTTACTTGAATCCTCAGGGCTCTGCAAGTTGCTAGCCCTGCCCTGGCAGAGGTGGGACTGATCCAAGTCCTCGGGCAGCCCGTTGTTGCCTTTGTGCCTCGGTCCTTGGCACAGTGGAATGTGTGCAAAGACCTTGGTGCCTGCTAGCAGTACAAGAGTATGTGGCTGCTCCCAACAGACCTGCTCAGGGGCTGCTGTCAGATAAACAAAGCCTGGGATTCACCAAAACCAAAGGGTGCTGGGTGAGCTCAAGCTGAGGCCATCAGCAGATCTGCTCCTGCAAGTCCTGTCGTGACAAAGGCTTCCTGTGCACTAGCTTGTGGGGAACCAGGACAGCACGTGAATATGTGTGTGCATGTGTGCCTGTTCTGTGCTCCAAGCAAAGCCTGAAGCCCAGTGCTCTCTTTCTTCTTCTTATCATCATGGCATGATGGCAGGTATGTGGGTTAGTGAAAAGGTGTAGCTAAATTTGTGTTAAGGATTTCTGCTGCTTTGCTGTAGGATTTCCCAGACTCTCAGAAGTGTTGCTGAAGCCAGGCTGGGGACAGAGGTGCTCTATGAACTGATCGAGGTGAGAGTGAGGAGATTGGGTGTGACCAGCCACAGACACTGATCCCTGGCTGCCGAAGGGATGGGACATCCCTGAGCCCATGGGCAGGCCAGTGAGTAAAACATTTGCTTTAATGCTTTCACAGAAGGGAAAGGAGATCCTCACTGACAACAATATTCCTCAAGGACAGTGTGTAATCTGCCTCTATGGATTCCAGGTAGGCATGTGTCTCCTGACCCCACAAACTGACTGGGAGGTGAGGCAAGAGAACAGGAAGTCTGACGCTGGGATATCAGCATGGGACCAAGATGCACCCCAGCAGCCCCCTGCCTCCCATTCTGCACAGGGCCCTTCCTAGTGTAATACATGCTGCTCTTCCCATCAACCTCTAGATAATCTTTTACAGAAAATGGGTATGGGGCAGCAAGAGATGCTTTAGCATCTCCAAAGAACCGTAGGCTCTGGGGCTAGATGATGGTGCATTTCAGCTTCCCTGTGTTGGCTACACCTCACCTGGAGTTCAGCACACAGGTGGTCAGGAGGGACTAGAACATATCCATGCAGGTGCTGAGGTCTGTGGGGATAGGGGAGCAGGCCTTACCAGGATTGCAAGGAAAGTCACCACCTGCCTATAACATGTCAGGTGGGAAGATTGCTGGTTACACAGGAACACATACAGAGAAATCAGTCATAAAATCTTTGCATCTTGACATTAGGAGTGTTTCTAACATTTGGAAGAAAAAGCAGCATACCAGTAATTGCTGAGGGAGTGGAGATGCAGCCCAACAGAAGATGCTGAGTGGCTCTGCCAGCACTAGCGATAGTTCCCCATGATACCACTGGCATGGAAATGAAAACACAGCTCAGCTGCTCAGCTGGGTGGTTACACAACTCTTTGCTTAGAAATTCTTGAAAGATGCCCTTTTCTTTTGACAGGAGAAAGAAGCCTTCACAAAGACGCAGTGCTACCACTACTTCCACTCCCACTGTCTGGCCCGCTATGCCCAGCACATGGAGGAGGAGATCCTCATGCAGCAGGAGGAGAGAGAGCAGCACCTTGCGCCGTCCCCCAAACAGGTACTGGGCCTCCTTCACAGACACTTCTAACATCTGTGTCACCCTCTTTGGGACATGTAGCCTATGCTGAGGATCAGCAGGGATTAGACTAAGTTATTTTCAAGGGCCCTTTCTGACCAAACAAGTTGGTTTATTGGATCTCTGGGTCAGTGCCTGCTGTGTGAGGGGGTAAGGGAGTTGCATTTTTAGACTTCTAGAACCACAGAAATTAGAAAAAAGAGCTCCTTTCCTAGTCCTAGTCCTTGAAACATGGGGAGCTGCAGCAGGGAAAACACAGTCACCTGTGTTTTGGAGTGATAAAACCTGCCTAGCACCTGTTGGAACAGTTGCCAGCTGCAGAGCAAACAGCACAGCTGAGTATGGAACAAATCAAAGGCTCCTTCCTACAAACCCTTTCAAAGAGGTGCTGCTTATATGACACATTCCACTTTGGAGCAGAAAAAAATAGATCCTAGGCTGAGGGCTGAAGCCATATGTGTTGACAGAGGTGCTTTGTAAAACAGTCAGCTGCTGGAGCACAAATCCCACCATGCCTCATGTGGAGACACCTTCCATAGCAGTTGTTGAGATGCCACGCTGTTTTCATGCTGCTGGAACCCCTCTGGGCTTCCTTACCTTGGCAGAAGAGTGAAGACCACCCTGTTCCACTTCCAGGGTGGGGTTATGGAGCAGTGCATGAGCTCGATCCCAAACAGGGTTTGCTATCATCTCTTGCCTCCCCACAGGAAGTTGGTGTGCAGTGTCCTGTCTGTCGGGAGACCCTGGTCTACGACCTTTGTGCTCTGAAGGCAGCACCGCCCCCACAGCACCCTCTGGTAAGAGATGAGGGCTCACCTGCCCGGCTGGGCCTTCTCACTGGCTAGCTTCAACTGGGACATTGTGAGGGAGATGAATGCATGCACACTCTCTCTCAGGCCCTCCTAGATGCCCCATCCAAAGGGCAGCTCACAGAGAGCAGGTTCAGTTGTATAGCCCTGAGTTGGGCAGATGTGCTGAGGGAGAGGTGATTCTGCCATGGGGAACACTCCTGCACTCTCTGGGATAGAACAGGTCAGGAGAGTGACCTGATGGTAGCTGCTCTGCATCCCACCCCACAGCAGGATGGCCCAAGGCAGTCACTGCAGAAACAGTGGGTCTGCACTGGGATGCTCAGCTTCTGTCCAGGGATTTCCCATGCATCTGTAGGCCTGGTCAATGTGGCAGAAGGAAGCAGGTTGCCTGGCACTGTGCGAAGAAGGGTTTGGGGAGTAGCTCCCAGCTCTGCCACTGCCTATCTACACTAGGTGTTGAGAGAGCTCTTACCCTGCCTTGCTTTCTTCTGCTCAGGAGCCATACAGGCCAGATGCCAAGGTGCTGCAGCACCAGGAAGAACTGCGCTTGATTTTCAAGAGACAGCAAGAGAAAGGGGGAATCATCGACCCTGAGGCAGAGAGGAACCGATATTTCATCAGCCTCCAGGCGGTATGGCACTGGGGGCAAAGAGCTGCTGAGGGGGCTCTGGGCTGCAGCACCTCGCACTGTCATCTCCTGTGGGACACCCCTGTCCTTTTCTTAACTGGTGGCTTCTTGCTTTCAGCCTCCAACTGCTGTGGATCCAGGCCAAGCAGCCACTGCCTCTGAGCTGTCGGTGAGTGCCCGTGCTGCGGACGTGCCCCAGCCGCCCAGCCAAGCCTCGGCTCCCGAGCCAGCTGGGGCATCAGAGGCCAGGGTGGAACCCGGGCGGCCTGAGAGGTCTGCTGTGCCCAGAGAGCAACTGAGCAAGAGGGAAAGGCACAGAGGGGAGAGGCCAGGCTCCAGAGGCCGGGGCAGGCAGCTGTGCAGTGGCCCACAGGAACCAGGAGAGGAAGCCTGTCATCCCCTCCACGCCTCCAGGGGGCCCAGGGTCTTCAGCCAGCGACCAGAGCGTAGACCTGCTGGACGGCACAGCCAGGAGTTTTCAAAGCCTCATAGTAGAAGCAGGGCTGCTCCCTTGGCTGAAGGAAAAGAGATGTGCCATGAAGACCCCTCACCAGCAACAGAAACTGTGGACTTGAAAGAGGAGCACCATGATGTGGAGAAATGGAGCACAGAGGAGGGGACTGAGGCTCGGGGCAGGAAAAAGGAGAACATTATGTTCAACCGCAGTGACCACAAAGCTGCCCCCAACTGGCAGAGCCACCATAGGCACTGGGATTGTGGAAGGTGGGAGAGGTCCAGAGTTCAGGAGCGTGGTTCCTACCCCAGAGCACCAAGAGGGCGAGGGGTATTCAGGCCCAGTGGACATCGAGAAGCCCATCTTGAGAAGGAGAGTGGCTCCTAGCAGGAATGATGAGGGGCTGGGCTGGGGGAAAAAAGGGCTGTTTCTGGGGAGAACAATGAAGGCTCTGATGAAGCAGTAGCAAGCAGATACTGTACCCCCTGGAAGGGAGGAGGTAGGTGGCATATGGGACAGCTTGGGACAGGCAGTGTCGCCAGGGTATGTACAATGTAGAGCATCCTGGCATGAGCGGCTGGTTGTTGCCAGCATTGGAGAAGTGGAATTCTGACAGATCAGATCAGCCTTGGTCTCAGAGGACCCAGAAGACAGAGGTAGCTTTGGGGAGCTGCAGCCATCATCCCCATAGGTGAAATGCCAAGATATGTGCACACCTACAAAGGGACTGAGCCCAGCATGGTGCCATGGCAGAGCCAAAGCGTCGCAAGACCTTCCCCAGAAGCCAGTGGAGCTGTGGTGGTGCCAGGGCAATATCTTGGAGCTCAGCTCCACTTGCTCTGTCCCCCATTCCTTCTCAGAGCACCTTCTCAACTGCTGGGATTGGCCAGGCAAGTCCTTATTACACAGAACATTGCCCACTCCCTGCCAAGAGACTCAGGTTAAGCTTAAGTTAACACATTGGCTGTCTGGTGGCTAAGGCTTCACCTTAGCTCCTGCTTCTCCAGGAAGCCCATATTTAGCTGGAGCTCCTGCCCTGTCTTTCAGCTACTTTTGTGCAGGCTGAAGCTGATGGGGGAACCTCAGAAAAGAGTACTCTGCTTTGTAACCTGTGCGTGTCAGAATCCCCCTCCAAGACCAGGCTGTCTCTTGGTACTTCTGACAACTCAGAAGTGAAGACATGCTCCAATATTTTGGATTGTGCTACCCTCTTGTAATCTTCAAGCTGATACTGCTTAAATGAGGATTTGCTGTTTAAAATAACTTGGTGCAGTTACGTCTGCTGCTGCTCCACAGATGTAAATAGTGTCCCAATCCAAAGCCATGAAGAGTGATCCTAAGCCTCTGATGTGGGGCAATGCTATTAAATTCATTCACTGGGTCTTCTCCAGAGCCTGCTCCCTTTGTTTCCTCTGCCCTCTTGCTCCTGTTTGTTGCTTTTTGGAGCAAAGGTGTTGATCCCTGGTATTTCTCAATTCCTTCCCTGTTCCCTACAACCAGGGCTGAGGCAGAGACCTTCTCCTGGCACTCCTGGGTGGCAGGAAGGCTCCCTGCTTTGCTTGGCTTAGTGTAAGCTCTGCCTCACCTGGAGACTACTGATTCCTTCACACTTGTTTGTGCCTTGTCCCTCACCTCTTGTGCCCACACGTGGTCCTCCTGCTAAGTGCAAAAATAGCAGTGCTATAATGGATTTGCCAGAACTTCATGTGAGATCCCCAGGAAACCAACGGCGGTGTGTGCCAGGAGGACATTTGCCAGTGCACACATCTGTCTGTCTGAGCTTTGGCACATGAAAGTTGCACTAACCCCTTTCTTGACTGAGAACTCATCTGCTGCCCTGCTTACTCCATGCCTGGTCTTGACCTGAAGGAGTTGGTCTAACCTGCTGCCCAAGAACCTTCTGTGCTTAAATTTCCAACACTGGTTTATTTTCAACCCTAATGCTCTAAAATAATTTTTTTTTTCTCCCTCCTTGACCTGAGCCTACACTACTTGTCCTGAGCTGGGTGATCTGAGAGACAGATGATGTGCCCTCCTGTGGATGAGGGTTGAGCACTCGTGCCCTGAAGAGAGCCCTTATTTTTCTTCAGTGCTCCCTCTGTCCTTGTTCAGCTGGTTTCTGGGGGAATGGCCTGCCCACACTTGGGCGAAAAGGCGCAAACTTTACCTGACATTGGTGCTGGTTCTGCTGCCTCTTGCCTTCACTGGTGAAACTGCTGTGCCCCAAGAAAGGCACTTGATTGTGTCCTGAAAGAAACATGGAAGATCTCTGCCCCTCACGGCAGCTGAAGCTCCTTGGCTTCCTCTGGTGAGCCAGGATTACTCTCAGGAAGAAAGTTGCCGTGCCATGTTTGGAGCATGAGAATTCAGCCAATGGAAATCAGAGTGAGGACTTGGATAACTTCAATCAAATGCCAAATGTGTTGGTGGGAAGGGATTTTTTGCTGGGAATAGTGCTTTAGGAAGGGCCCTCTCTGACTCACTGCTGTCAGCCTGGAGCAGAGGGCATTTTGCAACAGTATGTGGAAATGAATTTGGGATAAACAAACCAAACCTCCAGGTCAGAGGGGAGGAAGGGAGCCTGCATGCTGACCTGGCTCCCCTTGCTTGGTGTCCACCTGTGTCACTTACCTACCTCACAAGGCTGTTGTGAGGCTTAACTGGCAAAAGCCCTCAGGCCGGGCAGAAAGGCACTGGCAGCATCTGTAGCATTAACACTATTAAAAGCAAGCAGCAAGAAATGTTGCATGTCGTGGCATCGGGTCCCTCTGGATCCCCCCCAAACACTCCCCATTCTCCCAGACAGCTGTGGAATATTTGTCTGTCACTCACTGGCCAGTTTTGACCCCCAGCTTTGAGGGAAGAAGCTGGATCTGAGCAGCCAGCCTCTGGGAAAGCTAGACACAGGGTTTGAGATGCCAACAAGCACCATCCTGCTCCTTCACTTGCAGAAACATTTGTGCAAGTCTGGGGATGCATTAAAGCAGTGCCTGTTTGCACCAAAATCCATCCAGGTGCCATTGACTGTGTCCCTGTGTATTGCCACGTGCTCTTGGCTATGCCCTTGGACCCACAGGGAAGAGCCTAGAGGAGGGCTAAGCAGTGACCTGCAATTTGGGTTTGGCTTGGAACCCACTCCCCCACCCCAAGCAAGGTAATGCAACCCCCAAAACTGACCACTTTAACACTGGACTGGCTCTGGGGAAACTCATTTTCAGGATTTTGAAAGAGGGACTGGAAGGGGAGAGCTCTTGGGAAGATATGCTATAACTGGCCAAGGCCTTTCATCTGCCCTTATACAGCTCCAGGGCCCCACATCTCCTCTGGTGGGAAGGACAGTCATGCCCACCTAGGAACAATATCCAAGTAGATCTGTGCCTTGGCATCATAACTCAGCAGGACCAGTGGCGCCAGCCTGGAGCCCGAGGGACAATGAGTTGTCTCTTAGGAGCTGGTGTTTTTTTCAGAAACACTCTGGATTTGGAGTACTGGCCTTGCCAGGCCCTGGTCAGAAGGGCTCTGGACCAGCAGCTGGATAAAGAAGCAACTACAGGAAAATGGACCAGAGAGACAAGAGCTGTGTTGTGCACTTCACAGAGGATATTCACAAACCAGTGAGACCACTGTCCTTTAAAAAAACCATACACTTTTAGCAGTGTAGAACCCCAATGTCCTGCCCAAAGGAAATGCCCTTCTGGGACATCTCCAGGCTGACCCACAAGGAAAGGGATTCACACCAGGTGCCTTGGTAGCTTACAGCAATCCCAACATGAGGCACACACTGGTGAGCAGGGCTGGTGCAGTAGCACCCAGGTCTGGGGAGCAGCAAGAGCCAGATTCCCTCCCTTGGTGTGAGGCTGGCAGCTCTGACTCTCCAAAACCAAGGCGTAGGAGAGGTAGAGGTGAACAGAGACCTGGCCTGTGCAGGTGGGCAGCTTCATGGCATCCCCAGGATGGTCAAATCTTTGTCCCAGTCCCCTCAGCATCACAAGGGAAAGCTGGCCCCTGGTCACAGCAGGCTGGACCTTATGTTTGAAGTGGCTCCTTCAGGGTCCGTCTTGTAAAGCATGAAGTGGCCTTGCACCTGGGCAGGGCTGATCTGTTTGGAGACGGCCAGCGCCTGCTCTGCGAACCGCTGGGCTGCAGCCGGGGGCTGCTCGGGGTAGAAGCGCTGGAACATGCAGGCAAGCTGCCGGTGGGAGCAATGGCCCACGTACTGCTTCAGATCCACACGGCCAGGACGCACCAGGGCTGGGTCCAGCCTGTCAAGAGACAAAGGGTGGGGCTGGAAAACCTCATCAAAGCACCTGTTCAGGGTGGGTCCTGCAGGAAGCCCCTATCCACACTAGCACAGCCCCTGTCCTTTCTGCAAAGTGCCATGCACTGTGTGATGGTAAAGAGGGGAAAGAGGCTAACCCCTGGGGGCAAATCAACCCAAAAAGAAAGGAGAGAGCTGGGGAAGGACAGACTCCAAAGGAGGACAACAATGTCCTGGGAAACAGCTCTGCCCACCTCTGTCCCATGAGCAACCTCTGAACAAACCTCTAGGCCGGCTCTGTCTGGAGTGAACCAAGCCTGCCACAGCACAGTGGCTGCCCAGGCACCAGGAGCCCAGGCTGCATCCCACCAACCCACTGGGCTGCACATGGGGCCAGCGCTTCACTCACAGCATGGACACAACCCCAAAACTTGCAGTTCCCCATGGGCAGAAAGGTGATACCACTTCTGAAGAACACAACCATGTTCTGAACAGCAAGTAGGCATCTAATGCTCCAGCAAAAGAGATCCTGATCAGCAATCAAAAGATTTGCATCCTAAGGGAGTATGTGGGAAATCTGAACCCCCGTCTTCATGCTGGAGGATTCAATAAATAAAGGTTTTCCTGTGCTACCCACTCCACTCCCTCCCAGGGGCAGCTCTGACCTGTCCACGTAGTTGGTGGTCATGAAGACAATCCTGGCTTCTGTGGAGGCCACACCATCCAGCGCATTGAGGAGACCACTGAAGGTCAGGCGCCCCATGCCTTGGTACACAGCCGGGTCTGGGAACAGAGGTGTCTGAGATTGTAGCCGTTGGCCACTAACCCTGCACAGGCTTGCAGGCCACCTTGCTATCACCTGAGGCTTATGCGAAGCTGCCCAGTAACTCCTTGCTTTGGAGGCTGACTCTCTGCCTGGCTGGCAGCACATTCATCTCCCCTGCCCACACACACCCATGGGAACACAAAGAATGAGAAGGAAAGCCACCTTCTCCCTCATCCTGAAAGCAGCTGGGCAGGAGAAGGACTTTTGCCTGAGGATAAAGAATCCAAATTCCACTGTACAGCCTAGCCAAAACTGGACAAGTTCCACTTTGGGCCCTGAGGCCTGAGAGATTCCCCCATTCCTGGTCTCTGCTGGTGCAGTTGAGCAGCCCAAACATTTTCCCGGTACAGCCACAGAACCTCCCTCCTGCTGCTGGCCCAGGAACAGTTCTTACTCTCAGCTGCAAGGTCCCGGCTGACAAAGGCAGCATCCACATCCTCCAGCAGGATGATGCTCTGCTGCGGTGCTACACTCAGGAGGTGATTGAGCCGGTCATCAGAGAGGCTGTGGTCACTGAGGCTCAACAGGCAGATACTGTACTCCAGTTCCCCAGCCAGGGCTGTGCTGGAAAGGACACAAACCACAAGGGTGAATCACAGTGAGAAAGCCTGCAGTCAAGGAAAAATCAGATTTCTCCCCTTAGCAGTAAGGGAGAGGGCAGAGGGGTCCTTTCCCAGCAAGGATCAGATCTGAGGAGCAGGCGGAAGACCCTGTTCAGCCCACCTATACCATGCAGCACTCTGCAAAACAAGGACACAAAGGGCTTGTCACCCTGACCTGTCACAATGTCAGCAATGCAAATGAATACAATAGGCACCACACATAAGGCACAGCCCACTCCTGTATTCCAAACCCAAACTCATCCACGCCCTCTCATCCAAGACTGCTGTGGCCCAGAGCAGGGAGCTGATAATACTCACATGAAGCTGCTTTTCCCACATCCAGGAGGACCATAAAGCAGGTAGCCTCTTCGGTAGGGGATCCCTAAGAAGACAGTGTTCTTTTAGGACAACCACCTGGATTGCTCTGTGCTCCCTCCCTCCAAGCTGTGGTGCTGTGCTAAGCATGCCAAGAGGATACACCTGGGGAAGGTAAGCAGCAGGGAAAAATCTCTCCACAGCCAGTTCCAGAGAGGACCGTGTGCATCCTGCCTCACCCCACATCATACAGAGCATACCACACCAGAGCCTTGCCTCTTTCACTGTACCACTTGGGGTTGTTGATGAACTCCTTCACGTCCTGCACCAGCCTCTCTGACACGCCTTCCTCCAGCACCACGGAGCTGAGGGGCCGCCGGCGGCGGGGGAAGCCGAACTGACGCCACTCTGCTCCCACGGCCGTGTACATGATCGTCCTCCCCTCCTGCTGCTGCAGCGCCAGCTCCCGGGCTGCAGAGAGAGGCACAGGGGACAGCTGCCAGGGAAGAGCATCTCCCGTGAAGCCCTGTGCATCTCCAGGGAGTCAGCTGTTCCCAGCAGGACCCCACACAGTTCCCCTACAGACCTTCCTGAAGGATATTGAAGAAGATCTCCCTGTCAGTGCCCAGTGCAGTGAAGGTGACAGACTCCCAGGGGGTCCCTGTGTTCAGGTCAAGCATCTGTGTTTCCCGGCTGCGCTCAACACGAATCCACTTCCTGCGGTACCTGGGGCAGGAAGACAGGTGGGTGTACAGTGATCCAGCACCACTCAGCTGCGCCTCACCTGGTTCATGCATCAAGAACACTCATCTCATGTACAGAAATCATTTCACACTGCTGAGTACAGGCAGCTCTTGCTACTCTTCATCGCCTGCCCCACCCCAGACCCAGAGAGGAGCCAGGATCCTCTCCACTGCCTCTACAAGGCCCCCAATTTGCCAAAGTGAGACTCAATCCCCAACCTGCTTTCCCCTACCATCCCTTACCAGATGAAATGATTCCCGAGGCTGGGGACAAAGTCAAACTTGGTGCTGACACGCCCACTTTCATGCTGCAGGTATGAGGTCTCAACACTGAGGTGCTGCGTATGCTTGGCGTGGTGGGAGACCCAGTTCAGCAGCCATTGGTAGCTCTTATCCTTGCTGGGCACCTCCAAGGTGATCATATAGTGGCGCCTGAAGGCCACCAGCCCAAACTGGGCCCCCTTACGAGCTGCTGCCAGGACGGTGCCCACCCCGACGAGGCCAAACCCAGCCCCGAAATATGGGTTGTCCTTCAGTGCTAAGACAAAGTCAGAAAGGGGCATTGTGGGAGGTTAGGCAGCTCCTTTCCACAGCATTGTTTCTGCACTCCAGCAACAAACCTGTGAGGAAAGACTGAATGGTAGCAAGGAACACAACAGATCATCCACAATTCCCTGCCCTTTTACTGGGGCCAGGCCTCAAGGTGAAGGGCTGCCTGGCACATTTGGATTTCCCACATCTGTGCTTATTACCAACTGTTCCTGCCGGCTGCAGGAACCTTCTTCCTCTCTGCAGGCCACTGCTTGAGCCAAGCAGGAGGGGGCATGGAGGCCCTTGAAGAAGCATGGGAGCATCTGTTGCTTCTTCAATCAAAAAAACAAGGCCAGATTTTTACGGGGTTTTATTCTTTGAACAGACAGAAATCATGAGTACTGCAATTATTTAAGGTTTATCGTTTGAAAAAGCTGAAGCACATCCCCAGGCTGAGCCAAGAGCCGGGTCTTTGCTGCTGAGAACGGGCACACGACGTTGGTAGAAGGCGCAACCTCCGTCTAGATTACAGCAGCACGCTCCGGGGGCCTGAAGCTTCTTCACTTCTCTCAGCACGTCCGTCATGTACTGAGAACGAGGGGGAGCCTTCCCCACCAGATACACAGACACGCTCTGCTCTCTCAGGTACAGAATCCCACCTCCACTAGAATAAGGCGTGACCTTCCTCCTTACCAGGGCACCGCGTCCCGTGGGCAGCGTCCCGCAGCCCCCCCCCCCCCCCCCGCAGGAGCCCCACCCTCCCCTGCAAAAGACCCGGATCCACACCGGCCTTTCCCGTAGCAGAGGCCCAGCCCCGGCCACTCCGCGGAAGATCCCGCACCTCTCTCGTCCCCGCTCCAGCCGGTGCCGCCACCGCCGCTCACCTGCACCGCGCCGCGCCGCTTCCGCTCCCGCCCGCGCCGCTTCCGGCCGCAGCATAGAGCGGGGCCGGGGGCTGGGCAGAGCGGCTGCGCGAGAGGCACAAAGGGCGGCGCTCTCGCCGCCCGACACCACCACCGAGATGTGCCGGGGCAGGGGGACCCGGGACGGCGGGGACGGCCCGGGCTGAGGGGACTTTGGTGACAGCCCTGGGTAAGGGTGAGAGGCTGCGGGCACCCGGGGCCAGCTCGGGATGAGGAGTGAGGGGCTGGGAGGGCCGGAAACAGCCTGCGGCGAGGGTCTGGGGGTGCCGGGGACTGCCCGGGGCGAAAGGCGAGGGGCTGCGGGGGAGCCTGGCCCGGCGGGACTCGTGGGGGCACCTGCTGGTTGGAGACTGGGCATACTCTGAGGATGGGCTCGGGGGTCGGCCCAGCTGGACCTAGGGAGCAAGCCCTGGGTGTTGGGCTCGGGAAGGAGGTACAGGTGTCCTTGCACTCTCGTCTGTCCTGTGACAGAGGGCTTGCCAGCGGCCTGCTTGGGGCACAGCAGAAAGGAGCCGGGATTGAAATACCCTGCCTCGAGGCTGGCATCACAGTCTGTTCCCTAAAATCCTCTTGGGCTCCGGAATGTACCTCATTTAAAGTGCTTTCTTCTGTTTCAGACTGAGAGGTCATCCTGACTGGCCCAGCACCAAGGCAGTGCCTGGTGGCAATGAGCACAGCAGTGACTGTATCAGAGGGTGTCAGCAGGGAGATGGAGACCCTGTGCTCAGAGCTGCTCCTGCCCACACCAGGAGTGGTGGGAGCCATGGGAAGCTCTGGTGTGGCCAGCACTGGTCTGGCTGGGACACCCGCACTGGCTGCCAGCCAGAACTTGCTGCTGGCAGAGGCCTCAATGCCTGGGGAAGGGGCTCATGCTGAAGGAAGCAACGTGGAAATATTCATCGAGGCAGTGGCTGGCAATGTGACGCTGAGCAACACGACCACTGCTACAGGTGTGGGGTGCAGGGAGTGCAGAATGGACCCCATTGCAGTCAGCAGAGCTAGAGAGGTCTGGCCAGGGTCCCTGTCCTGGGTGCCCTTGGATCTCTGACCCTTCATCATGAGTCTGGTGCTGCCATGGAGCACAGACCTGGCACTAGCTGGATATGTGGATGGGGAGAGTGGCTGTGGGATGCATGCAACTGTGGGAGTTGCATGCTGTGTGAGGGGGTCACTCCAGGCTGTCAGTAGGGACCAGGCAGAGATCTCCACCTGAACTGCTACCCCCAGCATGGTTCCCACGTGGGTCCAGTGTGGGCACATCCTAACAGAAATGGGGCCAGGCCAGCCTCTCATCCCTGCATGCTTCAGAGGTGCAATGGGACAGCAATGGTTATCATGGCCACTTGGGTGGTGGTATTCCCCCTCTTATGGGGGTTGTAGTTCCCAAAATGTAATTTGTGGCAAGAAGGATTTAGTCTCTTTGTCCGGAGCTGGAACTGAACCACCAGTCCCAAGCTCTGGGCCTGGAATCATCCCTAACGCTCATCCCTTGCTCTCTGCAGAGGTTCTGGTCAAAGTGGTGGAGCTGTACTTCTGCGAGAGGTGTGGCCAGAGCTACTCAGAGGCCTCCCTGCTGTCCCAGCACCAGTGCCTGCTGCTGCCGCCTCCCCCAGAGCACCTGGAGCTCCCAGGGGCACTGTTGGCTTCTGCCAGTGAGGGCCAGGGTGACCCCGGGGGCTCAGAGCTGCCTGGAGCCAGCACACATGAAGGCTCTGCTCCCGAGTGCCTGCTGTGCCCCATCTGCCAGGAGGCATTTTTGCAGCCTGGCCAACTCAAGGAGCACTTCAAGACCCACCGTGCCCCGTCGGGAGCCCTGCCCTGTCCCCAGAGGGGCTGCCACTTCACCACAGAGGACCGCAAGCAACTGCGCAGTCACTTGCGCCACCTGCATGGGGCCTCCCCAGTGGCCTGTGCCTGCCGGGCCTGCCCGCTGCTCTTCCCCAGCCGCCAGGCCATGGAGCAGCACCACCGGACACACTTCCCCTTTCACTGTGGCCAGTGCGACTTCATCACAGCCAATGCCAAGCTCTTCTGGCAGCACAGGAAGGGTCACACCACAGAGTCCCCTTCTGACATGCCCACAACAGGCACCCCCCCCAGTTCAGAGCCCCACAGCCTTGACCAGTGCTGCATCCTGTCATCGGGTATGGCTGGGTGGGGGATTGGGGCCTGTGCATGCTGCAGAGGCTGGCTGTGTCTGTGCCTCCCAGTTACAGCTGGAGGAGTGGGGGGTGAAGCTGGAGGGCTGGGAACCTTGCGTTTGTGCCTCCCTGCAGCACAGTGTGTGCCCTCCATCTGAGCCAGGTGGTTTTTCTGCATGTGTGTGGGTGTGTGAGGGTGGCTTCCTATTGCATGGAACATGATGATCTTTTGTCTTTCCCCACTGAAGCAGCATCAGAAGGGCAGGAGGAGCCAGGTAGTTGCCCCCCTGGCTGGAAAGCCAGCACGGCAGAAGCCGGGCCAGCAGAGCCTGCAGGTACTGGGTACAGCTCCTTGAAGGGACAGAAAGCATCAGCTGGAGAAGAGGACTCAGACAGCAGTGGGGATGAATCACCAGAGGAGGATGGCGAGAGCCTCTGCGAAGCTGAGGCCAAAGAGGATGGGAAATCAGCTCCCAAAAAAGTTGGAGTGCCACAGGCACAGCACTTCAAAGGTAGGACACAGGACCTTAGCAGGGTTTATCAAAGCTTAGGCTTTGTGAACAAGCACCACATCCTCACAGCTGTCAGGGAAATGTGGCCCAGATTGCTGGGTGACCTCACATGTCCTGCATGTACCAGTGCACTTGTTTCTCCAACCTCTGCCCAAGCAAATATGTCCCTTCTTTTCCTGTTCACGCATGCTGCCAGGTTTAGGCAAAGGTCTGCCCGTCTTTGAGGACCAGGGACACATGGGCAGGCCTGATGTAGGCTGTGCTTTGCCAGTGTTGAGTTGGAAAGAGCTCACTTGAAGTGTGCTGGTGGCTTGGGACAGTCCCTCTGTGTAGGTGGCAGCTGTGTGACTAGACGTGTGTTTAAACTCTCAACCTTGCACAACTGGATCAGGGACAGAACATCTGCCTGTGCTCTCCATCTTTTCCCTATTAACTGCTCACCCTCCTTTGTTCCCCCAGGGGATGTTGTAGAAGGCTCTGAGTATCTCTACAAAACCCACATGTGTCCTGAATGCAAGCGATGTTTCAAAAAGCGGACCCACCTGGTAGAGCACCTCCACCTGCACTTCCCTGACCCCAGCCTGCAGTGCCCCAACTGCAACAAGTACTTCACCAGCAAAAGCAAGCTGAAAATACACATGATGCGGGAGACAGGCGAGAAGGCTCATCGCTGCCCACTCTGCCATTACAGTTCAGTGGAGAAGAACGCCCTCAACCGCCACATGGCCAGCATGCATGAGGACATCTCCAACTTCTACTCTGATGTTTATTCCTGCCCCGTCTGTGAGGAGAAGTTTCGGCTCAGCCAGGCCCTCAAGGAGCACTTGAAGACTCACAAAGCTGAACCCAAGAGGCTGAGCTGCTTCCACGGGGACTGCAATTACTGTGCAGAGGACCGGAAGGAGTTTGTCCGTCATCTCAAGGATGCTCATGGCATCAAGGCAGTGGAGTGCAAGTACCATGCCTGCTCGCTGCTCTTCGGCACGGCTGAGGCCATGGAGGCTCACCGGAAAACCCACTACGCCTTCCACTGCCAGCAGTGTGACTTCATCTGCTCCAACAAGCACGTTTTCCGCAAGCACAAGAAGCAGGGCCACCCGGGCAGCGAGCAGCTCCAGTGCAGTTTCTGCCCCTATGCCACTTTCAACCCTGTGGAGTTTCACGACCACGTGGGCAAGATGCACGCCAACGAGAAGATCCACAAGTGCACTGAGTGTGCCTTTGCCACAGCGCACAAGCGGGTGCTCATCCGTCACATGCTGTTGCACACTGGTGGGTGTTCCCCTGTAGGGGTCCCAAAAGCTGAGCTGGGATGGGGAAGGTGTCTTGTCCTGCCTCTGGGTGGGAGGGCTGGGTCAGGGGTTCATGGGTCCCGCCACCAGCTTTGCCAGCCCAGAATCACTTGGCTGAAGTTGTTGCATGCTCCCTGCTGAGCTGGTTTCTCTGCCATGTTGCTTTATCTGGCTGTCATGCTGAAGGCATTTGTGTGTTGCACGTAGGAGAGAAACCTCACAAGTGTGAGCTCTGTGACTTCACATGCCGGGATGTGAGCTACCTGTCCAAGCACATGCTGACCCACTCCAACGACAAGAACTTCATGTGCACTGAGTGCGGGTACATCACCAAGTGGAAGCATTACCTGAACGTCCACATGCGCAAGCACACTGGAGATCTCCGGTAAGACCCCCTACTCCGCTGGCCTGGCAGTATAGTGAGGGCTCCCCAAATCCTGCTCCAGGGGTCTGCTTCTGGCTGCACTGTGTGCCAGACTTTCTCATGCCTGCCCTGCCCTTTCTGGTACTTAAGAAATTTGGGGTTTGAACTTAGAGCATAGTGCTGTGGTGACAAAGCTATTTCTGGTGTCTGTATGCCACCAAGGAGGTGTATTACCTCAGAGGTGCAATTCTGAGCTTGGGTTCATTGCTCTGCTGATGTTTGTGGGTCAAGACCTGTTAAGGACTGCCAAATTATCACCTCCTTTGGGTCTAGCCTGCATCCAGGAATGCTGGAAGCGCTGTTGGCATGCATGTGTGAGAGTGTGTCTGACACGGTCACTGTATGGAATACTCAGGAAAACTATCCCCAGCCCCCAGGCTGGGGGTGTAAAGCGCCAGTGTGCCAAGGGCTGCAGCAGGGAGGAATTGCCTATGGTAAGAGCTGTCTGGATGGCAAAGGTCACATCTGGCAAGCTGAACAGTACCCCTTCCCTGTTTGTCTGAGATGGGAAAGGAGAGCTCAGCGTGTGTGATGAAGCTCAGCCTGCCCCAATTCTCCGTGCTGCCTGACCGATTCTGCATGTCCCCGCAGGTACCAGTGTAACCAGTGCTCGTACCGGTGTCACCGTGCTGACCAGCTGAGCAGCCACAAGCTGCGGCACCAGGGTAAAAGTCTGATCTGTGAGGTGTGTGGCTTTGCCTGCAAGCGCAAGTACGAGCTGCAGAAGCACATGCAGGCAAAGCATTCGCAGAATTACCAGGTGCCTATCTTCCAGTGCCAGTACTGCACCTACCAGACCAAGTACAAGCAGGCGCTGCTGAACCATGAGAACTGCAAGCACACCAAGCAGAAGGAGTTTCGCTGTGCCCTCTGTTCGTACTGCACCTTCAGTAACACCAGCCTCTTCTTCCATAAGCGCAAGATTCATGGCTACGTTCCTGGTGACAAGGACTGGCTGGAAAATTATGCCAGCAAGGAGCTGGAGATCAGCTCATCTGAGGCACTCTTTGGCTATGAGCTGGGTGCAGCCCTGCATGTGGATGCCAGTTCCCCCCTCACTGGCAAGGAGCAGTTGGTGAAGGAGAAGCCATCCCAGGTGGAGTCCCAGGGAGAAGAGGGCTACCAGCAAGTGTTCATGGTGCCCCTCCTTGAGCAGGATGCCACTCCACCAGGGAGCAGCAGCGAGGCAGAGAGAGGCATAGGCGAGGGGGAGCAGAGCTGTGCTATTGCTGGCACTGCCCTGGAAGATGACTGTGTGCAAGGAAATGCTGCCACGGACTCTACTGAGCTCACTGCTTCTGAAGATGTGGCAGAGAGCTGCACCTTGCACTTAGAGACACTGAGTGTCTCATCTGACCCTCTCCTGGAGAAGCTGACTGGAGAAGCCTGTGTGACCCAGCCAGAGAGTGTGGAAATGCTGTCCTGCAAGGAGCCTCCCGTAGCCTATGAGATGCTGGGCTCCCGGGATGGCCTTGACTTGGAGGACAGTGGCAGTACACTCGAAGACATCCCAGACTTTGAGGAAGAGGTAGATGTACAGGAAGACAAGGTGGTGAAGGGCAGCGTAGCGTCAGGAGACAACCAGGGAAAAGACATCCTACGGAAGGACATGGGCCACCTTGAGGGGTCATGCTCAGACCACCACAAGGTGGTGGCAGACACTGAGGTGAGAGAGACCAGCCAAGCTAAGCTGCCGGAGGCCTGGCTCAGCATGCTGAAGACTCCTGAACACGGCCACCTGCCTGTCCCAGAGGATGTGACCGCCTCCGGTGACAATGCCAGGGGCGGCTCAGAGTCAGTGCTGAAGGCTCTGCGGAAGCAGGACAAGGAGCAGGCAGAGACACTGGTGCTGGAGGGCAGGGTGCAGATGCTGGTCGTGCAGTCAAAGAGCCAGGTCTTTAAGTGTGAGAAGTGCTCGTACATCACGCGGAAGGAGAAATCCCTGTCCCTGCACTCCAAAGCCAGCTGCCAGAATCGCCGGGCCCCGCTTATGTGCCGTGAGTGTGGTGCCAGCTTTAAGCAACAGAGGGGACTCAACACTCACCTCCTAAAGAAGTGCCCAGTTCTCCTGAGGAACAACAAGATCCTCAAACCAGCCAATCAGGAGGCACCTGGACCTTGCCAACCTGCTGACCAGCCTGGTGATAATGGTACAGAAACAGCAGAGAGCGAGAAGGGAGGCTCAGAGGAGTCTGGGCATGCTGAGAGCCCTTGGGAAGCTGAACTGCTACCTGATAAAACACAAGCAGCAGGCATTCCTTTGGCTGGGGCACAGACATCAGGGTGTCATGCCTCTGAGAAATCCCTGCTGGGTGACAGCACAGAGGTGGCAGAAGAGCCTCCCCAGCAAGGGGGTGGGACTGAGCCAGGTGGAGCTGCTGGTGCCTCCCAGCCTGGGAAACCCTCAGGGAAATACCGGCTGGAGGGAGGGAAGCTGCACTGCAATGCCTGCTCCTTTGTGTGCTCCCGTGTCATCACCATCACCTCCCACGTGGAGGATGGCTGCCGGAACCTGGAGCAGTTCTGGTGCTCCCTGTGCCCTGAGGCCTTCCGCTCCCGGCGGGCCCTTAAGAGCCACTGTGCTGAAAAGCACATCCTGCATCCTAAGGAGGATGGACCCCAAAGGACCGAACTCCCTGCGGGTGACCCACTCAGTGTTGAGAAAGACCAGCCCAGCGAGCTCCCATTGGATGCAGCCCCACCAAAAGCCACCCTACCCAAGAGGAGGCGTTTCTCCTGCCCCACCTGCCCCTTCACCTGCCACCAGGAAAGGGCCATGAAGACTCACAAGAAGAGGGGCTGCGTGACCCTGGGTGAGTTTCGCTGCACCTCCTGCCCCTTCACTTCCAAGGTGGCCAAAGCCCTGCGGCTGCACCGCAGGCTGCACCGCAAGCATTACAGCAAGCGGCCACAGCTGCAGTGCCGCCAGTGCGAGTTCACCTGCAAGCAGGCCCGGTGCCTGCGGCAGCACATCCGCATCAAGCACGAGGGGGTAAAGCCACACAAGTGCCGCTACTGTGAGTTCAGCACCACGCGGCGCTACCGCCTGGAGGCCCACCAGTCTCTGCACACCGGTGTGGGACGCATCGCCTGTGGCATCTGCAGCCAGACCTTCGGCACCAACTCCAAGCTGCGCATCCACCGCCTGCGGGTGCATGAGAAGACACCCACCCACTTCTGCCCGCTCTGCGACTACAGCAGCTACCTGCAGAATGACATCACCCGCCATGTCAACAGCTGCCACCACGGTGAGCTCAACTTTGGCTGCTCCCGCTGTGAGGCTCGCTTCAGTTCTGAGACAGCCCTCAAGCAGCACGTCCTGCGACGGCATGAGGAGAAGGTTTCCTACAGCTGCCCACGCTGCGACTTCGTGTGTCACAGTGAGGCCACGCTCAAATGCCATGTTCAGAAGCAGCACCCACACCTGGAGTGCAGCACCTGCAAGGAGACCTTTGCCACCCGGGAGGCACTGGAGGAGCACAAGACAGAGCATTTCAGCCACCGCTGTGAGCTGTGCAGCTTTGCAGCCAAGGAGCGGCAGCAGCTGGTGCGGCATTACATGGAGAGCCACGAGCCGGCTGCCCCCCAGGACAAACCCCTGCACTGCCCTTTCTGTGACTTTGCCTGCCGGCACCAGCTTGTGTTTGACCAGCACATGAAGGGCCATGGGGGCACCCGCATGTACAAGTGCTCGGACTGTGAGTACACCACCAAGAACAGGCAAAAGATCACGTGGCACATCCGCATCCACACTGGTGAGAAGCCCTACAAGTGCCACCTCTGTAAATATGCCTGCGCTGACCCCTCACGTCTCAAGGTAAGAGCTCTGCTTGAGATTGTATCCTACTGCATCTACATTGCTTGAGGAGCATCCAGCCACAGGGATTTGGGGAAGAAGTTCCCAAGGGGAGGTTTCATCCTCAGTGTTCAGTGGCTCATAGTGAACAGAAATAGGAGGCAAGCAGATATAAGTCAAGTCAGTACAATACATTTCTTCTCGGCTGTTGCAGTTTAAGGGCAAGGGAGACTTTTAACAAAGCAAGAAGGTGGCAGCAGTCCTAGTTCAATTCTCTTCCTGCTGACATCTCTGGCTTTCTCTGGGTGCAGCCTTGCACCATTCAAAGCCAAGTTGGGCTGCTTGCTGGCTTCAGCATACTCTGTGGTGCCAGTTAGAGAGGGTGCGGGGAAACCTCCAGCTTTCTTGCAAGCAGAGCATGACCCTGCCCTCGTTGCTGTAGGTGATTAGCATCCTGATGCATGATAAAGGGCTTTTCCTAGAACAGGAAATGTGTGGGTAATGGAGGGAAAAATAGTCTGGTTTTGCTAAAAGAAATATTGACATTTTAATGGCCAGGCTGAGTTGGAGTCCTCTGGGGCCACCTGGAATAGGCTGTGCAACGTGCTCAGCTCCATTGGGCTGGGTTTTTAACTTGACTCTGCCTTAAATACCAAACTGGGGAGCAAAGCCTGTGCCATCCACAGGCTGGGACAGAGCAGCTCAGCAGTACAGGCATCTCATCCTGACCCTGGCATGGATCCCCCTTGCCCATAGCCTGCCAAGCAAGCACACAGCCCTCCTTGCCCCATGCAGCTGGAGATGTCAGAGCTGTCTGTGAGCCTCTCACTGCCCCCACAAAGCCCTGCACATCCCCAAGGCAGAGGACATGGTCTCATCATGACCCTATCCTCCTGCGCAGTATCACATGCGGATCCACAAGGAGGAGAGGAAATATCTCTGCCCTGACTGTGGCTACAAATGCAAGTGGGTGAACCAGCTCAAGTACCACATGACAAAGCACACGGGTGAGTGCTGCCCACTGAGAACAAGCTGTCGAACATTGGGGAGGGTGTTGGGGCTGCTCCATGCTTCTTTTTCTGCCGGTGGCCCAGCTGAAGATGGAGGAGGACATTTAGGGGACAGCACATTATCCTGTGCTAATGGGGTGGAGGCAGTGCTCTCAGGTGGGAGGGAAGTTTGGGTGGCACAGAACCCCAGGCACTATTTGGTACCTTGAAAATGGGGATCTTGGTGTGCCTGCTAACAAAATGGGATGTAGGGGGAGGTCCCTGGGGACTGATGCTCTGTTACAGGGAGGGTGAGACCTGTGGAGTGGAGAGCACTGTGCCCTCATCCCGGTGCCATCCCTTTCCCTGTTGCCGCAGGCCTGAAGCCATACCGCTGCGATGAGTGTGAGTACTGCACCAACCGTGCGGACGCCCTCCGGGTGCATAAGGAGACGCGGCACCAGGAGGCCCGTTCCTTCATCTGTGAGCAGTGTGGCAAGGCCTTCAAGACCCGCTTTCTCCTCAAGACTCACCTGAAGAAGCACAGCGAGGAGAAGCCCTATGTGTGCAATGCCTGTGGGCGGGCTTTCCGCTGGGCAGCCGGCCTGCGCCACCACTACCTGACCCACACCAATGAGCACCCCTTCTTCTGCCGCTACTGCCCCTACAAGGCCAAGCAGAAGTTCCAGGTCATCAAGCACATCCAGCGACATCACCCTGAGCACAGGGCTGTTGACCCCAACCAGGGGGTGGGAAAGGACCCCAGCACACACACCGTCCACCTTCACACCGTGCAGAGGGAGAGCCAGGCCAAGGGGCCCCCCGGGGTGCAGCAAGAAGGAGGGTGCCCTGCAGAGAAGGACGGCACACTGCAGTGAGGCTGAATCCAAACTGCTTTAAGGCACTGGTGGCACAGGCCTGCTGCAGAAATGTATGTGTGTGTACAGGCATATATGTATATGGGTTGTAAAATACACAACTGTATAAAAGGAATTGCTCAGTTCCTTTTAATACCATTTCTTTGTGCTGCTTGGAATCCCTGTGTGAACAGTGGGCCAGGTGCCCATGGAGAAAGAGCAAAAACCCAAGCTCAGCTCCCTGCCTCTCCCCAGCACCACTGCAGACCCAATCCTGTCTGTCACTGAACAATTTATTAAGTTGCTTACACAGAAGTGATGGGCTAAGGGTTAATTTGGGGCTGTAGGGGCCAAGGGATGTGATGGGGCTCTGCAGGGTTAGGGGGCAGTGAGGACCAACTCCACTCCCAGCAGTGCCCAGCCCTGGGGTTTGCTCGGCTCCAGCCTTGCTCCGCTGACGGGGGGACCAGCCCCTGCAGCAGAGCTGGGCCACACACCATCTCTCCTCCCCACAGTCAAGCTCTGACTGTGGGCCAGGGCAGGGTGCCTGTGGAGGGTGCAGGGAGCTGCAGTGGCGTAGACCCCACACTCATGCATGGGCAGCAGCATCCTGAACCTGGAAAGGGGAGGTCAGTGATTTTTCCCAGCCCTCAGCGGCTACTGCAAAGGGAGTCACAGCAGCAACAATGGCACGGGTGACAGAAACAGCTCAACAAGAGGGCAAGGTGGTTGGCTTTGTGGCCCCAGCTGCACGAAGCTGGTACTATGGCTTCCATCCGGGCGCTGCTCACCGCATGAGCTCAGTCCAGCTCAAGCTCAGGTGGCTCAGTGATGCGGATATGGACAAAGAGCGAAGAGGGTGGGATGCTGGTTCCATCCTTTGAGAGGAGATGAATGTGGCGATACCCTGCAGGAAGGACAGCAAGGTTCTGGCTAGCTGGCATCCCCCCCTCCTCTCTAGTACCCAGCTGAGCCCCAGAGATGATTGCAGGGCTGTCCTGGGTGCCCAAAACCACTGGGCAGCTGTGACTCACCAGGTTTGATGTTGGCAAATGCTAGGGTGAACTGACCCACAAAATCATTCCTGGAAGTCTTGTCATAATCCTCCACCACAAAGCGGATAAGGGCCAGCTCGGGCACGTGGATCTGAAACTGCAGTGTCTCATCCCAGCGGGGGTTAAACCCTGGGCAGAGAGAGCAGGTGCTGAGAGAGTAAAGGACAGCAGGGACTGTGCCTGGGCACAGCAGGGTCCGTGGTACTGCTGTGGGTCTCACCATTGTTCTCGATGTACTTAGTCTCCTGGTGTGCCTGGTCTGCGGGGACCCCATAGATCTCCACACGCACCAGTGGGTCAATGATGGCTCCCTCCTTGCTGTTGGCCACTTTGGGCAGTTGCTGCCCACTGATTACCTGCAGGGCCAAATCAATCTTTTGTGAGGCTCCTTGCACACTGCCCAACAGTGTCCCCATCTGTCTGGGACCAACTGAGCCCCACGTCACGGCTTCTCCAGGGTCTCTCCATAACCCCGTACCTGGATTGTCAGGGTGATGGGGCCAGGGCCTTCTCGGCTGCTGGGGTCACTGGGATTGAAGAGAGTCTCCTCATCCCTCATGAAGGGTGGTTTGAGCACGTAGCCACAGCAGCCATTCTGGCTGAAGAGCCCGTCACACAGGTCCATCTCTGTGCCAGCTGTCTGGAAGTTCAAGGCCACTGGAGGGAGGTGGCAGGGAAAAGGGTTCAGAACAGCTTGGAGACACCACACTCTTCTTTGTGCTGAAAACCAGCCTGTCCCCATAGCCAGAGAGATGTGGAGTTGCATAGGGGAATAAGGTACTAATGCTTGAATACCCCCAGGGCACCACAAGAGCCAGCAACCTGACCTGGCTCCAGATGGGGTTGTAGCTGGCACTAACATAGGTGTTGATGGTGGCATTTAGCACAGGACTCGGGGTATCTCCCTAGCCCACAAGCCCTGCAGCACCCCAGCCGTACCGATCTGGCACCCCACGTTCCACATCTCCTGGGGGCTGTAGTTAGAGGAGTCAGTCCTCATCCCGCTGGGGTAGATGCGTGTCAGCTGCCAGGCATTGTGGCGAACAAACTCATTTCCTAGGAATAGAACATGAGGCCCACTTGTGGGGTCATTCTCTAGCCTGCACAGTCACCCACATGTACTGCCCATCCATCCATCCTCTCATCCATCCTCTCATCCATCCTCTCATCCATCTATCTATCTATCTATCTATCTCTCTATCTATCTCTCTATCTATCTACCTGTGCACCCACCCACCAATTCTCATCTCTTTCCCTTCTCAGGAATCTAGGTGTCCTGCCTTGTTTTCTAAGCCAATAACCTCATCACCTACCAGAGCCAAATCCCACATTACAGCCCCACTGGACCCTGTTTCTTCCAGACAGGGAGGGAACCCCGGTGTCTGGAGGCTTTGGCACTACTCATGAGGAAGCCATCAGCCCCCTCTACTCTGTCCCAGTCATCTGGTGCCACTGCCCCCTTCATCTCACCTTCATCCCGGATGAGCTTCCTGGCCTTGGCTTCAGAGAGGGAGGAGATCTCAGAGGGCCGGGAATGGCTGCGGGCCTCCTGGAAGCCCCGGAAGGGCACATTCTTGCAGTAGATGACACAGTCAGACAGTGCTTGTGCCAGAGTCTCCTTGTCCTTCTGCAAGGCAGAGCCATGTTGGGTCCCTTCTGCTGGGGGCACCACCCACCAGCACTCACCCAGGCCAGGGGCTGTAGAGCTAGGGCAGGTAAAAGCAGCCAGGGGTGTGCTGATGGGTGGCAGCATCCCTATTATGAGCAGTATTCCTGCCAGGAACAGAACAAGCAGGGGACCTCCAATATGTTGCCATCACAACAAAGAGAGGGCTGGCATAGCCAGGGGCAGAAAAGGCTGTCCTCCCTGCCTGGTGATGTCTCTGCTGTCTCTCCTCTATGCATTAAGATGTCATCACAGCTCATACCTGTGTCCAGAGGTTCAGCTCTCCCAGCTGGTCCCCAGCCTGGACCACTCACCTTTGCCCTCCGCCTCTCCTCCTCTGCCTCTGCCCCATTGTCATCATCAGACACATCAGGTGCCTCATCCCCTGGCCCATCCAGGGTGTCCTCCAGCCGCCCGATCTTCTTGCCCTTCAGCAAAATCTTGTGCTTCAGCTCCTGTGGGGTTGGGGATAGAGAAGCACCTTGAGCTACCCAGTGCCACCATGGGCCTTGCCCCCTGGGATCTTGCGCTGCTGGAGGTCAGCATGACCAGCTCCCTTCAGCACTCAGAAGGGGATGGGGTAGGAGGGTTTTGCCCTGCTGTCTGATTCTGCAGGATATGGGGAGACAACCCTGAGGACAGCCTTGGCACTTCTATGAACACAAGGACACAGTACCCACCTCCAGCATCCTCAACCAGTGTTCCTGCTGGAACAGGTTGGCCTAGTCTCTGAACAGCAGATCCACTTCCGACCACACTCTCAGGCAGGACAGAGATGCCCTGCACAGCTGTGCTCTGTCCCTACCTCTGGGGATGGGAGCTGGGTGGGGACATGCCCATCAATGGTAGTGGTGAGAAGCTGTTCCCCCAGGATGTCCTTGAGCTGCTGGACCAGGACCTCCTGCTGCTCTACGCTGCAGTGGTTCTCCAGGGACAGGATCACGGGGTAGTCTGAGGTCTGAGGAGCAACATGCACACCTGGAAATAAACCTTGGTGGGGCTGGTGAGCTCTCATAAGGGGTTCATCCAGGCATGATCAGTGCCAGAATGGAGCCCCTTGTGTCTGTTTCTCCCGAGACCTTCACACCCTTCCAAATCCCCCAGTATCCCCCACATCCCATCTCACCCCTGCACCCCCAACAGTCCATGTCTCCATGAGCCCCCAACCCCTGGCACAGCACAGTGCAGGCTGCAGGTCAGACCCCCCAGTGCTATCCCCCAGAAAGTGACACAGCTACCCTCCTCCCCGCAGCGAGACCAGTCCTGCTGCATCACCAGGTGTGTGAGCCTCAGTACCACTCCCCCTCCAGGGACCCACCTCTACCATGTATTCTCACGCACCAAGGACCCACCCACGACCACCAGCACCTGGGGAAGGGTGCCTTACCTTGAAGGCGTACTTCCCCAGGGTGCTCACCACCTCCCGGAAGGGGATCTTGGAGGTGAAGGTGTGGCCGTGGTACACCATGGGCTCCCCATTTGGCCCGTCCCAGCAATCCACCTCCAGGCACCGGCAGCCCCGTTTCAGAGCCCTGGGGGTGGGTTGTCACCCCTGGAACCCTGCACTCAGCCAGGGTACCAGTTCCCTGCCCTCCCCTCTGCCCGTGGGTGTCACCCCTACGGTGCCAGGGGACACCCACCAAGGGTGGGGATGCTGCTGCATGCAGGGCATGGCCAGAGGAGTGCTGGACCACAGAGGAGCAAAGGATCTTCTGGGGTTTATCCTATGGAGCTGCTCAGGACATGACACTGGAGTGGGAGGGTGTTGGAGGGCAGCTGGAAGGGAGCAGTCCCTTTACCTGATATAGCCCTCGATGCTGCTGTGGCCCCGAATCTGATCCTCTATCAGGTAGGTGTTGTGGGAGGAGGAGATGAAGTAGTGGCAGAGTGGCTGGCTCATGTCCTGCCACAGCACCCGGTGCTGGGCGTTGAAGATGGAGCCCTCCAGGGAGCAGAGGTACATGAGGAACCCATCAGCACTCAGCACATGGCGAGCCCGGGCTGCAGGCACAGGGGGAGGTTCAGCAACAGCCAGGGACATGGAAGAGACAGAATGGGGGCAAACAGGGCTGATCCAGAATCCCCAAACTGATGGGCACAGCTGCTGCCAGAGTCTGGGGCACAGAAAGATGCCGCAGGGCAGTAACTTTGGAAAGGTTGGAAGTGGACCCCAAACTGGTGTTTGTACACCATGGGTGATCAACCCTATACACCAAAATGGCCCAGGAACAGACCAAATAAAGGAGAACTGCACCCAGATCACACCTTGGTGAGTCTTCTTCTTGTGCCCATTCAACCAGGATGGGGCTGGGAATGCTCCTGCCATGGAACTGTGAGTCTTTGACCCCTCCTTGCCCCCATGCAGAGCACAGCTGATGACTGAGCCAGCTCTCACCTGTCTCCGATGGTTCATACTTGTCAATGAGCTCCATGGCCAGCTCCTCTGTGCCCTCATCCTCCAGCTGCTCCTCCCGCAGGAAATCCACCAGCTCCAGCAGTGTCAGCTTCTTTCCATCCTCAGAGAATTCCTGGAAGAGGCTCAGCACCTCCTCACGCTCTGTGAGAGCCTTGTAGAAGAGTACAAATTCCTCCCCTTCCAGTGTCCCCGACTCTGACTTGTCAGCATCCTGTTTGCAAGGGAGCTCCCTCAGCACCCAGACAGGGCAAAACAGGGTGTCTTGGCCACCAAAGTTGCTGTCGGGGGATTCTCCCACCCCAAAAAGAGGCCGCAGAGACCCCACACCAGTGGCAGTGGCAGGCATTGATCAGTGGGGGAATGGATGAATGGGCTGATGGAGGGCTGGTTGGGTGAACTGTGGAATGGAAGGGAGGGAGGAATAAAAAAGCAGTTGGCTGGTTAGCTGGGTAGACAGATAAGCGGCTGGATAGACAAATGAATGGGATGAAGAAAGAGCATGTTAGTTTAACAAATAAATGAACAAATGGGTGTTTGGGTAAACAGTTGCCTGAACAAATGGATGGATGGATGGATGGATGGATGGATGGATGGATGGATGGATGGATGGATGGATGGATGGATGGATAGGTGGATGGATGGATGGATGGATAGGTGGATGGATGGGTGGATGGATGGATGGATGGATGGATGGATGGATGGATGGATGGATGAAAGTGACCAGATCCTTTTGCAACGAGGGGTTGCACAGCTTGTTCTGGCCCCTCCGGTCCTTCTCCAACCCCTCCAGGCTCTCAGGTACAGTGCTTACCTGGAAGAGCCGCAGGGCATGGTCCTCGTTCATGTCCACGTTCATCATCTTCAGGAGACGCTGCACCTCTTTGAAGTTCATGCGCCCATCCTTATTCTTGTCGGCTTTCTGGAACCAGTCACGAATCCATGTGCGGGAAACCAGGGCAAATGTTAAGGGAAAGGACCTTGGCTCTGAGAAATAGGGCTGGGTAGTATCAGAGGGCATCTTTTCCTTTTCATGTGCCCTACATTGATGCAGATGGTGAGACTAAAAACAGCTACACACATGCTGGGTAAGGCTGAAGATGCAGGGCCTAGGTGATGATCAGCAATGGGTGAGTGGGGCAGAGTGATGCTCTCCGGAAGGATATTGGTCTATCTTCTCCCTTTGGTCCATGGTGGTGGCCACCTCGATGAGCTGACGCAGGCCCTGTACCCAGCACTGTGCCTCCTCTGCTGAGCCAGCAACGAGGTCCAGGTTGCCGCGACGGCCGTAGAAGACAATGGTGAAGCAGCGCTCGGGGGGGAACTCCTCGGCCACACTCTGCAGCACCTCTGACTGGTGCCCTTCCCGCACCGTCTCCACATCGCTAATGGAGACTGGGGCAGAGGGAGGGGAGGCCTGTCTGTAGGGGACAAGGACCACAGGGCAAGGGGCACTGCCCACAGACATCTATCCTTACAGTCATTCCTTCTTCCACTCCATCCATCCATCCATCCATCCACCTAGTTATCTATCCATTAACCACTGAGCTATCAAGTCAGCCAGTCATCCATCTGCCCCTCTGTCTTGCTTACTCCTGCGCTGGCATTCCAGAGGTTCAATTTGTATCAGCTGCAATTTCTACTCAGCCCTTTTGACCCATGGGTCCTGCTGGGGGCAGGATGTTTCATGGAGAGGTGTGGGTAAGAAGAGATCACACATACATGGAGAGCCTTTCTTCAATCCCCCAGCACCCTTAGCAACCATGGCCCAAAAAGCTCCGTAACTTCACATCCCTGTTCACTCTGAAACCTACTGATGGCCTTATGGCCAATACACAGTTGGTACTCACAGGCAGACTCAGTTTTGCCTGTCCTCTTGGACTGGTACCAGATGGTCATACAGTCTTCCTGCAGCTTGAAGTAACGCTGCTTCTTCCAGCTCTTGGACTTGACTTTGCGCATCAGAGTCCCCTGCTGCATCTGCTCCAGTGTGTCTGTGAGCTGGATGCCTGGGGACAGCATGGGCTGCATCACTGAGGGTGGTGGTATCCAGGCACTGTGCCCTGTTAGTTTGCTTCCTCTCACCTCTGAGATTGCACATGGTCCCTCAATCCATGAGGGAGGAGGGATGAACCAAAGTCCCGTCAGCACAAGAGGTGCACAGGGTAATTCCCCATCAACCCTTCCCTTGGCGCACCCTTGGCATTTCCAAGCCCAAATCCCAATGGCCATGGTGGGGTAGGTATGCTTCTGAGTGCAACAAGGTGAGCTCAACCCAGAAGCCAGATTTGCCTAAGCATAAATCCAGGTGACCCAATGCCCTGCCCTGCACCCATCCTCCGCTGGGGCACTCACGGGCGTTGCACAGCAGCGATGCCATAGCTCTGCCTTCTCCACGCTGACAGCTGCTGGGGAGGGAAGAGAGAAGGTGGCTGGGGGAAGCAAGGTCAGACCCTCATGCTGTGCCCAGGTCCTGATGAGTGGGCTCCAGCCATACCCACGTGTGTGTGAGGTGTGTGTGCCCCTGCCTGCAGCTGAGTGCACCTGTGTCTGTCTCCTGCTGGGTCATTGCATTCCTTAAGTGTCGAGTTCACACCACCATACTCATGAAATATTAATCTGTGTTACCGGGAAGCCGGAGCTCAAAAGGTGTTGGTGGAAAACAGAAAAACTTGCCAGCACTGATGCCCCACAGTCCAGTGGGTACCAGAGTCCTGCTGCTCCCAGGTAAGAAGCAGACCCTGAAACCAGGAAAAACTGCTCTGGCAGTGCCCAAGAACACCCTCCACTGCCTAGAAAATGACCCCAACCAGCAAATTTGAAAGTAAGGGAGAGGCACAGCTGTGATAGCAAGGAAGGGAACACAGAGCAATGACCCTCAGCTCCTACAGCTTCTTCTCCCCAGGGAATACCAGCACCCCAGGCAGTGACTGCACCCGCAGCTGTACAGGAAGCATACGGCAGTGAGTGCAACTATAAATACTACTGGACAATGAGACCTTGATTAGGCAGTTGAGACTTTAATTACGCTGACAAATCACTGGATGTGCCTGTCACCCAGGTGCTGGAGTTTGGCTTTGGAGGGGCAAATGCCACAGCTGGTGGGCTGGGATTTGGGTGCAGGAGGGGTCCCAGGATCCCTGGGAGCAAAGGGCTCTGTGCCAGGGTGAAGGGGTGGCAGCTGTGCCCTAGGTCCCTGACTCAGCACAGCACCGGTGAAGCAGGGCTGGGAATAGCCAGTGCCGTCAGTGTGCAGGCAGCTGCCAAGCCCAACTGCCAGACCCTCGTGGGCTCTCAGGCCAGACAGCAGCCATCCCCTGTCTGGCTCAGCAGGGCAGAATAGCACTGGCCAGGGCTGTGGATCTGCTCTTGCGAGACACCCTAGTCATGGGGCAAGCTGTGGCTGTTTGGCTGTCCGTGGGGCACATAGGGATCATCTGTCCACTCGTGGGGACCTCACATGTTGCTGAAGACATGGAGTAGCTGGGGTGCCATCCCAAATGCCTTCCAGTAGTGCCCAGTGCTGGGGCTGTGCTTTCCCAACACTGGTCCTTCTTGCAAGGCTCAGACTGCAAGGACTTGCTGTAGTGCCTGTATGCCCCCACATCCAACCCACAGGGCACTGACCCACTGGCCCAGGACTTGGAGTGCCCGTACCCCAAAATGGGGAGTAGCCCTGTGCTCCTCTTGTGCCCTTTAGAGTCAGTGCCCTGATGCTGGCTAGCACAGCTCCAGGAATGCCCTACATCCACCCCCCACAGTGCACTTTCAGCCCGGGCACCCCATGGCCCTCAGGGAACCAGCGGGGAGAACCCCGGTCACCCATCTGCCTGCACTCTCCTGCTTTCCAGCAACATCCAGCCTGGCACAGCTACTTCACAGGACCATAGCTCCAGGTGCTCACCAGTTCTGCAGCCCCTGTGCCACAGCAGATGAGGGAAATGGGCTTGTCTTAGGGAAGCTGGGGTGGAGGAAGAGGCACCAGAACTGGAGAAGCAGGGAGACATGTTGGACTGGCACAAAGATGGGCTCAGTGCCACCAACAGTTCTGTCCTCTTGGCACCCTGCCATGCATGTGTACAAGGTGGCAGCATGCAAGGGAGCAGCTTGTAGCTCTTAGGGCCCATAACCACACTGAGAGTTTGGAGCTAAATTTCTCCCCCAGTGCCAGCCCTTCCAGGCTCCCAGCACGACCTAAGCATGCCCAGTCCCAACCATGGAGCATTGACTTCTCCACAAATGCAACAAAGAAGGGATGATCCCGTCCAACCTAAGGAAGCACAAACAAGCACAAGGAAGAGCATGTGGATGCAAGGACATATCTGTTCAGCTCTCTCCTGTTGTGCGAGGGATGCTGTGAGCCCCTCTCAGCCTGGCCCAATGCAGGCCCCCTTGCCCCAGTCTGAATTACATAGTTGAGCCAAGCAGGATGAGAAACAGGGTGTGAAGAAACCCAATCCGAGAGTTTCCTGCAGGGCAGCTGCCTGCTGCCAGCACAGCCCCAGCTACCCCAGCACACTCTGAGCCATCACAGGGTCTCTCCTGGTGGACAGGCCCCAGGAGAGCTGGAGGGCCAGTGAGTGTGAGCAGGCCCCAGCCGTTCCAGTGCAGAGTCACCCGGCAGAATAAAATGCCACCATATGGGTGACAGTGCCAGAACAGGGAAGGATGACCCCCCCGGCTCAAGCCCCTTAAGGCACCCCCCATACCTTGCTGCCCTCGTGTGCTCACAAAACTGCCCTTGTCCTAGAGCTTTGCTCAGCCGGCAGCTGTCAGTGGCAGAAGAACGTGGAGGCGAGGGGACAGACAAGGGGCTCCGGGATGAGGCGGCAAACCCCAAGGGATTTGGGACTCGGGATAAATCACACCTCAGGGCAAAGGAGACAAAATCGCCGGCACTTCTGCCCCGCGCCACCCCAACTGTGCAGCCGCTCTGGGGTACCGCAGCCCGAGAGAGGGGGTCCCAGAGCCTGGAGGTCGCAGCCCCGTACCCACCGTCACCCCCTCCCCTCCGCAGGACGCCCGGTCCGTACCCGCTCTCCGTTGCCGCTCCCGTCCGCTCCGCCGGTGCTCCACCGCCAGCGGCTGCACGGAGCCGGGGCTGCCCGCCCCCCGGCAGCGCCTGGGCGGCGAGCCCTCCCCCAGCCCCCGACCCCCCGCCCCCGCGGGACGTCCCCGCTCCCCGCACGCCCCGCAGCCGCAGCCTCTCAAGGTCGCTTCGGATTAAGGTCACGCCACTCCCGAGGCGGAGCGGGGGGGGGCGGGTGAAGAAGGCGGTGGAGGGGCCGGCAGCACCCTGCGGCTCCCCTCGTTTGGGGTCGAGCCCCCCATTCTTATCCTCCGGTTGAGCCTGTCAGTCTCCAGACCCGCTTGCACCAGTGGGGAATCCAAGCTGGAGCAGCCTTAGGGCAGGCCGAGCTGAGGGCAGAGAGTGCGGAGCAGGGTCTAAACTTTGGGGTGGGCGATACTCTAACAGACCTGGACGCCGGGAGAGTGCGGCAGCGCTTGCAAAGACGCTTCAGGGAGGCAGCGAGTGCTCTCCCCCTGGCAGGCTCGCTGCCTTTCTGCAAAGCAAAACAGAGCAGCATCCCCTCCACACTACCTGCCCCAGAAGAGATGCGGCGCCACAGCCAGCTCGCACTGGGAAAGGCCACTCTTTCCAGCTCATATCCCCAAGAAGGCACATCCCGCCCTTCCTCCCATCTGCAATAAGCCCCCACTGCGCCGCTTTGCCCCTACACCCCCTGCGAGAGACCAGGACCCATTTCTGCTGACCGGGGTTTTATTATTTATTAATCCGAATTAAAAAAAAAAAAATAATCAACCAAACAGAAGCGTTTTCACACCCGGGCGAGGTCAGGGTGAAAAGGAGGGAAAGGGCAATGGTTATAAAACGGGAACCCGAGGGCAAGGAAGAGGCTATGCTCTGCCCTTGTTATGCAAGGCTGTGAGAGGAGGGAAGGGAAATGGTAGGATTTCAGACACTGTTGGCACGACACTGCAGATGATCAGCAAAATGGGCTACTCGAAGAGGGGGGAGAATTAAGTAGCTGCCCAGGCTTGCCTGCAGCCAAGAGCTGGCTTTGCTGCCGCAGAGCCTGGGAGCTGCTCCACTGCTTCCGAGAGCCTGCTGTGGCTGCATTAGCCCGTCGGCACAGAGGCGGCAGGTAAGTGGCTGCTGGTCCAGTTTAATTGCAGTGAGGCCATGGCAGATGCCAAGGCAGGTTTCAAAGCTGAAATGGATGCACCTGGCTGGCAGAGAGGAGCGGGAGGAGGGGGGAAGGGAGGGGACAGGACTGAGTGGCGCCTGGCGGGCAGCAGCGGGTGCAGAAGGCAGCATACCTGGAGCCTGCAGGCGGCAGGGGATCAGTCGGTGGCCTGCCCACCACCTCAAGGCAGGTGCCCTCGCACTGAGCTCCACGCGATAAGCCAGCCAGCAGCCTTCCCAGGTCGAGATGAGAGGCCAGCACACATCAGCCCCTGGCCGCTGGTCAGCTGTGGGAGTGCACTATTTACAGCACAAGAGGCAGAATCCTGCTGTCTTCTCCTTCCCCAAAGCCCTGGGAAGCAACCTTATGACGCATAGGTTCATTGCGAGCAATACACCCCTCCTCCTGGGGCAAGGACCGCAGTGGCCTGGCTGCAGCCACCTCCTCCACACCAAGGAAAAGGAAGAGACAAGCTCACTATGCTGGATGGATGCAATGCCAGGAGCAAGGATGTACTGGCAGGAAAAAAAAGCTGTCCCTGGGCTACCTGCAGCTGAGTAGCAATATTAGGAGGGGATAAAACAACTGGATCGGCTTTTATTCAGTTCACTCATCTAAACAGACATGTAAACAAGAAGTGACAAGGAACTGGAGGGACGTGGCACGCATACCCACTGTCGTGCACCACTTGGGCAGAGGCTGAGTTTGTTGAAGAGTGGACATCTGCACTACCCCATGCCTGGAGGTGGGGGAAGAGATGCCACCCAAGCCTCCCGGAGAGACTGGGATCTATACAGATTGTTTTTATTGATTTTTTTTTTAAGCTGTAGTATCAGCATTTGCTGGTGTTGGGATCCCCGGAGGCTTGCTGCACCGCTACAGAGCAGCCCTTTGGCTGGGTAGGATGGTCCGACAGGCCGGCAGCCAGCTGGCGTGCCCAGTTTGTTGCAGAAGAGGTCACCTGTTCCTGGTTCTTTGTAAACCTGAGCTGTTTCTTCCCCAGTGCCCCACCTCCCCCAGCAGTCATTGCGGAGGAAGAGGGATGCCCCGTGGGTCAGTGACTTGACCCTCTTGCAGATTCTTGACAAGCTGAGCCAGCCAGCGTTTTGTGGTGGTGTCATCCTTCAGGACCTGGGCGAAGGTGGTGTCCTTCAGCTGGTCAGGAAGGCACTGCCTGAGAGCTTCACGTGCCCTACATCAAGAGACAAGAAACGGGGCCCAACAAATAAACTCACAGGGGCAAGAGGGGAGCAAACCCCACTGGGAACAAAGTGTTCCTTTGCCTGGAGGTCTCCCTGCCAGAGCCAGCCAAAGAAAGCAAAGCAGCAGCAGCACTGCAGCAGGTGGCACTCAGCCAGCACAGCTCCCACCCCTTACAATAAACCCTGCCAAGCAGCCCCTGCACCCCAACACCCAGCAGCACAGTGATGCCATGCCAGTAGAGACTGAGGCCACAAATACACGCACAGTAGCTTTGGGCAGAGCCACTGGTCAGCAGGAGATCAGTTTGTATTCTCTCAACTGAATTTCATCTACTGCTAACAGCCTGTCTGATGCAGAAGAGGGAGAGTATAGTGTACCTGCCACCTCAGCCCTCCTCTGTAACTTGTTCAAGCTACATTTAGGCTCAGGCAGTAGTAACCTGCACAGCTGGAATTTGCACAATCCCCCAACAGTCACTGCTTCTCCCATGTACCGTAAAAGCTCCTGTGACTACCAAGAAAAAAATCCAAGCAAAAACCCCACTCATCTTCCACACTGAGCTAAGGCTGACAGAGCAGGAACCTTGATTCCCCCCAGGTGGGGGGGAAGAACTGAAGAACTGCGCTTCCAAGGGCACAGGAGAAGCCCCTGCCCAAACTCCTAAAATGTTTACCTGGGGTTATCGGAAAGGCGAAGGTAGCAGCGGACGACATGTTTCAGCAGCCGTGCCGATGGCTCCTTGGAGAGCTGCAGGACCATTTTACCCTGTTTGACAGAGGCCAGTGCCACCAGTTAAAGCCTTTAAAAGAACAGCTTCACAATCAACAGAGGCTGGGAAAGATTACTAAAACACTCACTCTGGTTTCCCACGCAGCACAGCCCATTACCTTTTATCTAGATACCCCTGCACGGAGCTGCTTGCAAGATGCCTTTGAGAATAGCAGCTTGCCATGACCTGGAAAGGGTTCTTTCAGCAGTTTGGGGAAAGCTCATCTCATTTCTGTTTAATTTTTACCTTCCTAGGACTACTTAGCAACTCTGTGAGATTAAAGAGAACCTGGGATTTCCCTGTCATGGAAGACACATTCCAAACACTTTGATAAGCTCACGCTGAGTGACACCATGAGGTGTGTTCCCAGGCTCTGCAACACCCCTGCTCTCATATGCATTCCCTTTATTTCAACAGTCTTCTAACACAATAGCAATACCCTGGAAAGCCAGGCCATAGGACTGGGCTCACCCACACCACATGTAGCAAGATCCTTATCCAGTCTTAGCACGCATCCAAGCAGTGTATTTTTTCTTCCTGCTACATGCCTTGTGAAGCTGTTCCAGGGAAGCAGGGCATAGACAGACCTTCCTAGCCCAGCCTCTGTTTCTCACACTAAGTAGGACTTTGCACATGGCTGCACCTTTGAACGTGCCTGGCTGAGCAGAGTGAATGTCTTCGCACACCTGCTCTGAAGAAATTAACAGAATGCTGGCTTGTATTTAGGAGTCAATCATATCTGCCCAACAAGTTGGGTTTTTTCCTGTAAACTACATTGGCTAACACCAACCATTTTCCCCATTAGTCAAATTCACCTGTATTTGGACATCCTGGCTGTTAGCAATTAGCAGGTCCCCCTCATCTGCCCTTTTGCAAGCTTCCTGTTCTTAGCAATTCCCTAGGATACCAATTATTTCTTCAAAGTAAGTAACCACAAGCTCCTCAGAGAGCTCCTGGATGGAAAATATTAACTTGCTCTTTTAAAAGCATATAATACTTGTGTGACATCTTACTCAGTTATGAGGAGACATGGAAGTAAATCATCACCCTCATTAGACAGGAGCACACCATCCTGATTTTTGAAATAGACAACAAAAAAGTCTGTTAATATTTTCATCTTTCTCTCTTGCACTATGGAATATTGATCCTGCCAGTGCTTCACCCAGCAGTGGGACTACACAAGCTAACACAGCTTTACACACCCACATCCTTCTGTGTTCAAGGAAGAATTCATGTCTGGGAATGGCACGGTCTCCTTCCCTCCCCTACCTCTGAGTTTCTAATTGCATCCTTCACTGCCCGAGTCAGATGTACTTTCATCAAGGCTGATCTCCCTGAATGCAAAAATCACATCACATTGGATATTAGGGACATCAGCTCAAAATCATTCATATTTTGCTGTTTGTGGGTGAATAGGAGGCAATGTTTTCTTTACATTTGCAAAAACAGACAAGTAAACATCCCTAATAAAAATATTAACATTTAGTCAGAGAACCAGGATTGCTAAGTGCCTAACTTACTGCTGCATTTTCTTCTCCTGACACCACCCTTTAAAAAGCAAGCAAACACACACAAAAGCATGGCAATAACTATTCCAGGGTAGATTTGTATTCCCCTTGGCAAGCTCAAAGATAAAGCTCAAGCTGGGGCTCTTACTCCTGGGATGAACAAATTTGGAGTACCCAAACTTGTCCTTTACAGGGATCACAGAATGGACAGAACTTGTTTGCTCTCTTTGTATTCCAACACAAAAATTAGAGCATATGCAGCAGCTAGTAGGAGCCAGATTCAGAAAGAAAAAACATGAGGGTGGCATTCCAGGCACTGAACAGGAAACCTGTGAAACTCCTTGGTCAAAGACACGGTGGGTGCAAAAAGTTTCCACAGGTTTAAGGGATGGATGGGACAAACACTGGGGGTTACTACATAGAAACCCCACAAGTGGCCCCAGAAATCCAAAGCTCAAAGTAGCTGGCAGCTGTGGCACTGTTATGAGGACAAGTATGATATATACTTGCCCTGCCCTTTCAACATGTTGTGAGAGACAGGGGTAGGACACAGGTCCATGATCTAAACTGTGTGATCATTCTTACATAAAATTAAATCAATTCACATTCCACCAACAACTGGAAACAACCACAACTCTCGAAAATCTTCTACTTCTCTGAAGAGGTTTACCTGTTTTGTCTTAGGGACTTAGTATATCACAACTAATATGTGTTCTCTTGACATGCAAACCAGAAATATACAAACGAAACATGGAAGCAGAGCTACAGTGCCACAGGCAATTAGCCCAAGAATGACTTCCCTTCCTCATCCTGTGCTCCAGCCAGACAGCAGTAAAGTAGTTGCTGAAGAAGCTGACTGCTATAGCATAATTTTTTCTTTTACAGATGTGAATACTTTAAAAACAAATAATCTTACCAGTATCATGGCAACATGGGAAAACCGCTCATAAGTCTGACAGATATATGCCAGCCCTGTGTCATCCAGGAGGATTTTCTGAAGAATAAATGTAGCAACCTAGAATGGGGAAAAAGCAGAAAACAAAGCATATAAACAACTAATCTACCATGAAAAGGGACAGCCTTTGTGTGGGGCTCTTTACAAGTCAGCTCCAGAGTTGAAAAGACTTCCAGCAGGCAGCAAATGCTTTACTCAGTGAAAGTTTAGAAGCCCAAAGAAAATGCAGGACAGTACACAATGCCTGGCATCTCTGGCCAAAGAAAAGAGATGGACACAAAGCAGAGTGTACAAGATGACTGGACTCAGGTTTCCTAAGACACCAACTACTGCCAGGCCACTCAGGCAATCTCAGGTCTTGGTCTGTTTGGTTTTTGAGGAGGTAAAAACTCCACCCATTTCTGTCCACAACACAAAATGCTGTTGTCCCAGCATTTGCAACGGCAGAGAAGCCAGCTCTGCAGGGCACTGGCTGCCTGGTCAGTCAGAGATGAGCAATGAAGTGTCTTTATTAAAACAAAAACAAAAAAAGGTACCGTTTTGGAGAGCTCACTGCCAGACTCCATAATACGTAAGCATAGGGGGATAATTTCTGTTGTCAATAAGAAATTTATCACTTCTTGCTCGTCAGTTTTCACCAAGGCTCCTTGAAGGAAAAACAAAACCCAAAATCAGTAAATGACTAACTGTCCCCAAAAAGTCTCACCTTTCAAAGAGGGCTTGTGTTCTGCTCTCCCTAGAAACCATTCAGTCTGAATGCCAGGCAGAGCAACTGCCAACCTAGACATGTTGCAGCACATGGCTGGAGAAGAAATCATTTTGGCAGAGTAAAAGTAATTAGTGTAAAATTTGGGGTTGTTTATTTTTCAGAAAGCGGATGCACTCTTGGCTCTCCTTCAGTAGTAACACAAGCACAAGAGGATCATGGCACCCACAGCAACCTCTGGGAGGAAGAAGTGCATTTTAAAACATTTTAAGTCTCTTTATGCATTGAGAGAAAAATTATTTGTGCAGAAAGAAGAAAGGAAAAAAAACCAAACAAGATAAGGGGAAGACAGGGAAAATATACCCAAGTCAATCAATGACAGAAACTCAAAGAAAGCCCAGCCTGCACCCACCCATCCCAGTGCCTAGCTGGGAGGGCTGATGGTGAAGGTACAAGTCTCCAGGTACTTGTACTCGAAGAAACATACTTCTGGCAATGCATTTAGACTTCAGTGGGTTTTTTCATAAGTGAAAAGGAAGAGGAGTCTGCCTCCACAATGGAAAAGGAGCAGCTCCTTTTCTTAATACTACAGGACTTGGAAAATCCCGAAACAAGAGACCTCTGACTTTGGTCATGCAGGTCTCTACGCCCACAGCATGAACTGCTCTAACTCAGCAGGAGATCAGTGCTCCAGCATTAGTCTGGCTGCTCACCAATGACTCCGAGGCTTGTGAGCCGCAGGTACTCAAATGGACGGGTCTTGCTGACCGTGTGCAGGAAGGGGTACAGGAAGAGAGGAATGTGAGCTGCCAGAAAAGCTGATCTGTGGGAAAGAGAGAACACACAATGTGAACAACAAGGAATACAAAGTGAGCACACAATCTAGCATTACCACACACAACCTCAGACTGTTCCTGGTGGACCCCATTGCTACTGCTCCTCAAAAGTGGGTAACAGTTAATTCTCCGATGGAAAGGCAAGAGGCAAATCCTGCACTGGGCACAGCACAAAACCTAACACCTGATCTGTCAATTACCTGCATTCCTGCCTCAGCTGACCAGGAACTGAGCATACCCTGTTGTTTTTATAACCTCCTCCTGCCAACCAGACTCTCTGTTTTGTACATTAACTTCTGCATTTCACCCTGCAGGTTCCCAATGGCAAGGATCATTAGCCACAATGCCTGTGAAAAGCACCTCTCAGAAATACAGACTGGCTGAGCTTTAGGAATCACCAGAGTTTAACTGTGCACCAACTCCTTTTCCCAAGAGTCCTCACAGGGCCTTCTGGCAGTAGTGAAAAGTAAAAACTGCAGGTAGAATGCTCGAGATTGCTCTGCTAACAGAGGGAAGTTCTGTTGCACAATCATCCAAAATACTTCTTCCATTTTCAGTTTTCAAACTTTAAATGTAAAGGTGAGTCACGTAAAACGATCCTATTTCCTTGGATATCATCTCATGGAGGGTTGCTCTTTAACACTGCTTTGCAGCAGGTCAAAATCAACTTCAGCTATGCTGCTGCGCAGCAGTAACAGAAGCATGAGATTGTGGATCTCTGGGTAGTTTCCCTGTGAGTTTTAGCTACTGATTTTGGCTTAACCAACATAATATTTTTCCCTACTGACACAGGCTGGGCATAGACTGAGAAAACATGAAGTCAGACATTGGCTGAGGACTCCAAAAATGGCTCTGCTATTGCTCCCTTGCCTCACGCTTGCCTGGGAAGGACAGTCCTGTTCATTCCACCCTTTCTAAAAAACTGTAAGCTGAAATTTAAGGAGTTCTTTTTTGATTTCACAGAATATTCTAAGTTGGAAGAGACCCACAAGGATCATGGAGTCCAACTCTTAAGTGAGTGCCCATACTGGGATAGACCCCACAACCTTGGCATTATTAACACTGTGCTCTAACCAAGCTCCTTGTCTAAATAATTGCTAGCTCAAGGATCCTTACACACAGCACTCAACACAAAGGTACTAAGGGTACCTTAGTTCTGGCTGACCTCCCAGAAGCTGCCACAACCCAATGTTCTAAGAGTTTGCAAGATCTCAAGATGATCCAGGGAATGCAATGCATTTAGGACCATAAAGCTGTCATCCTGATAATCCATGCAAACAAGTGAAAGCAGCAGACAGCTGCCTATCTATCAGCTCTGTTGTCTGTTTCACTTCTCTCAAGTAAAAAAAGGTAAAGGAGCTAAATTGCTCCTAAAGTCAAACACATAGGCTGAGGTGTCAATATCAACACCTCAGAAAACTCACACCACTTGGAAACACTTACCTCGTTTCCGGGTGTGATGCAACACACTGTAGCAGAGCTAAAGCATTGCAGACTCTGTTGGACTGATGAGCTGTCAAAGTCGGAGGGTTGATTGATGGATAAATATTTACAATTTCCTAAAAATTAACAGAGAGTGGAAAGTTAAAGGAGAAAAATCTCAGAAAGCTATACCAAAGCTCTTGCCTGGCAAGGAAGTGCAGTGACAGCAGGTAACAGTCTGCTTTCACCAAGCATCACTTTCAAGCTACACGGCAGCCACCATGCAGCTCCAGGAAAGGGCAGAGCTGGGTCAGAGTCAATTTGACATGGAGTCACAGGAGTGCATTCAAACCTTAACCTGCTCCCCTCACCACATGATCCAACAAAGATCATACTCCCAAGCAATGGTAATAAGGGATCCCACCAGTTCCTTCCCAGATCCACCTCATGGATGCACAGGCCCTGCAACATGCTGATGCTGCACTACAGAATAAAGACACAGACAGCCTGACCCACCTGAAGGAGTGCTGCGATCGTGCCAAACGAGTGCCACAGCATAGGGGCAAGGTCAGGCACAGACTCGCGCTTCTTGCTCAGCTCCAGCAGGGCATTCTCCCGTGTCTCGGGGCTGGACAGCTCATTGATCCATTGGTAGATCTTTTCACGGTCAACCTGAGCCAGTGCTGTTGGCACAGGCTGGGAGGGAGACAGGAAAGCTTCAGTCCAAACATTTTATCCAGTTCTCACCCAAACCATTCCCACAATCTGACAGAAAAAGAAACCCGACTGAGAGGGCAGGACCTAAAGCTCTATTAAGATGTTCTGGATACGGATCCATCCCTTCATTTAATTAGTCTTAGTATTTCACCTATTTGAAATTCTAAGGCTTTATTTCCTGGCCTGACTGGTTAAGACAGTCTCTCTTAATCCCCCTGTCAAGCAGTACCTTTGTAACTTCATTTAGCAGGGAGAGCCAAGCTGCTGCCCATCTGTGCCAGCAGAGCTCCTGGGGAGCAAGACACACTCCAGCCAGCTATCACTTGCTCCACCTGCATTTAGTTCATGCTTCAAGTGCATGATTCCACAGATTCAGAGTAAGGCAGAGGTTACCTTTTTCTCTCCACAAATACCCATGACATAGGAAACTACCAATCTCATTGAGTGAGATTCACTCAATGACCATGAAAAAATATTCATACAAATACTAGAAAAATTTTCACTTAGTTCACCGTCAGCATGATACTGGCCACAGCCAGTAACAGCTGGTGTTACCAATGGCTTGTATGATACCAGGTACATTGCTCACATGCATGGAGCTAAAAGGGAATTTTTCAAGAATGACTTTGTGCAAGATCTCAGGATGATTTGATCCCTGTTCAAAATTAGCCCAGAGAAGGGTAGATCTGTATTCCTAGTGAAGACACATTTTCTACTACTCAGGAGAAATCCTGATTTTGCTTCTGCCTCTCTTGAAACATCAGGGAAAGAACAGTATCAAGTTCAACAAGTTCTCAGTTAAAAAAAATGAGGAAGAAGAGGGAAAAGAATTTCTGTGGAGAAGGCAAGGCACAAGTCTTCCACCAAAACTTTGTCTCCTGCCTCTGCTGGCCCAAGCAGCACTTGGTGCAAACAAATGCTCTGCAGGCTTCCTAAGGAGATAGTTTGGTGACTCAAGAGACAAAATTTTGAGGAAGACAAAAACCATCACTAAAATCCCCTGCGTGAACACTTGTAAAAGCCAGGTCAGAACCCTTTCAAACACTGCTGCAGTGGCTGATATTGAAGCCAAGCACAGCCTTGTTGGTACTTGCTGCTCCTGAGCCACCCCAGCCAGCATGCAACCAGCTCTGCATCCTGCTGTGCATGGTGATCCTGGCTGGAAACAGGACTGTATTTCTATATTTCTATCTTTTTTAGCCCCAACTAAAACTCTTCATGTGCCCCCCACAACAGATGCAAGCAGAGTCTGTACTGCACTGACACCAATGCTGCCACCAAGCAGCTCAGCACTGAGACACACAGGAGAACAAAGGGGAGCTCAGGAACTGAAAGTGGCTGAAATGAGACCTGAAGCTACACAGCAGAGGCAGTCCCAGAGGGGATGCAGGAGGGATGGAGAGAGACTTGCAAACTTTTGGCAGACACCAACAGCTTTCTATCTCTGTGTCTGGAAAGGTTTCCCTCCTCTGTTTGTCCCCATTTTATAACCATAGTCACATCCAAAGAGATTCTTTCCCAGCTGGGGGATTTCTCTCTCCTCCAGACACTTCTGTTGTATTATTTAACTTAAATGTTCATACATAAGCAAATGCAGTGCTATCAGTCCCTGTACTCTAAGGCTCAAATACTTTTTTAGTTGTTCATATTTCCTCCTGCCCTCTTTTTTCTCACTGTCATGGTTTAGGGATGGTATTCTCCAATTTAGTGTTCCCACTGAAACCACTCTGAGCCACTTGTCACCCACTCCCTCCCTCCTTCCCCTCCATGTCCCCCTGCCCCAAGATGGAAAGGGGAATTGGAGGTACAAAAGGTAAAGATCACAGGTTGAGATAGGAACAATTTACTGGGAACAGCAAACAGATAAGAAAACTAACTAATAACTAGTATTAGTGACAGAGGGTACAAGAAAAGAAAAGTTATTGCTCACACCACAGAACCCCCCCCAATAATACCCAAACCCAAATCAAGTCCTTCCTCCCTCCCTGAAAAATGATGTGAGGTGGTACAGAATAATCACTGGGGCCTGGCTATGCTCCCTCCTGTCTACTGCAAAAATTAACTGTGTTCTGGCCAGAACCAGGACACTCACTTACTCAATTTGTAAATTTTTCCAAAAATCTCAAACTAAATTAGTGATCCTGCCAAGTTTCTTGTACTCCTACAACTATGAGCACAAGTGCACTTCTAACTTCTACAATGAAGCTCAAAAAGAGAGGGAGAATGAACAGAGCTAATTTGTTTTTATGTGGGATGGTGGATTGACAAGCAGTGTAGCAATAATGTTGTTACAATTGTGTTATCTAAAGCTTCCATCTATTTTTCTAGACTCACGGGAAGTTTCAGTTCCTGTAAGCTTGAATGGATCGACCCCTTAAAAGCACAGTCATGTGCTTGTGATCCCTAGAGAGCACTAAGTAGATTTTCCACACAATTAGATTTATGATGTCCAATATCTGCCTTAGCCAGAACAGACTGCTTTTCATAGGCTCTACAGTTGGTCCTTTTGTTTTAGTTTAAATAGAAAGATGCATTTTTTTTCCTAATTCCCTATTTCATTATTGTTTCTTCTTCTCCCACTAAGTCCCAAATTTCTGGGGAACCCTGAGGGACACACAAATCCTGCAAGCTCCAGGACAGAACCCCACCAGGCAGACTCTCTTTTGCACACAGGGAAAGCAAAACTTATCAACAGTATTACGTGAGGAAAAATCTTGAAACACCTTTTCTCCTTCTTGGAGAATTCTTATCCAATCTTGGCAGCTTCCTGAGGAGGATGAGGGCAAGCACCAGCTATGGACGGTACTGCCCTGCAATGGGGCAAAAGGGAAGTAGGAACAGGCAGCATCTGCTGCCCTGAGGAGCGTTTCACTACCCACTCTTTCCCTCTGCATCCACGGCCAGCAGTAAAACAGCTCCCCGGAGGGCAGAGGAGGTGGCCGGGCATGCAGGTGTCACAGGTGAGTGTTTTAAGGTCGCTAAAAGAAGATCTACTCTGCACCTTGTGCCTCAGCGGGAGGGTCTTCATTACCCCTTCTTATCCCACCCTTTCTTATCCATATCATTTTCTTCCCTGCTCTTCCCCCTTCAACACTTTGTGGATGTTTTTTAATTATTATTTTTGTTGTAGATTGATTAATTTTAGACTTTTGTTCGCTTTTCCTCAATGTACTTTTGAAGTAGTAGTGCAAACCTTATCAACGAAATTTGTCACGCCTCTCCTTTTGTAATCCTGCTTTTGCCAATTCCTTTAGTAGCGATTCTTTAAGAGACCTTAAAACACCGATTCGCTACAGGAGGCATCCAGGCGCAGGCAGGGAGCACGGCAGGCAAGGGGGAAGGAGGGAAAGCCCAGTGTGATGCACACGAGGCACAGCCGGGTCACCCAAGCAGGGAAACCCTCCGGGCCCCGGCGGAGCCACGCCACAGCAGACAGCCCGCACCGCCGGCGCGGAGCGGCCCCAGGGGAGCAGCCGGAGTCAGACAGCTGCCAACGGGCCCCGCCGGCGATGCCGAGGGGACGGAGCTCACCGGGGCTCCGCCAACCCGCGGCCTCAAGTTCCCCTGGCAGCCGCAAGCGGCCGCACTCCCGCTCCGCGCACGGCCCGCGCAACGGGGCCCCATCCCCAGCGCCGTCCCGTCGCCTCCCGGCGCGGCGCGGAGGCGGGCGCTCACCGCGGCCGTGGCCAGGCTGTGCATGGTGGGAGGGTGGGAACGCAGCCGGTGCCGCCTCAAGCCGCCGCCGCCGCCGCCATGGACTCGGTGCCGCCGCGACCTCTCACCCGCCGCGCGGGGCACGCCGGGACGGGGCCGGTCCGGCGCCGGCGCCTGCGCGCGGAGCGGGCGCGCGCGGGGCGCGCCGGGAAGGCGCTGCCGCGCTGACGTGAGCGGGCGCGCGTTGCGCGCCGTCTCGCGCTGCTGCGGCTGGTTCCCGCCATCCGCCGCCGCCCCCTTCCCCCGCTCCCCCCCCGGGCCTCGCCCCGGGACCCGCGGGACGCGCCGGGACGCGCCGGAACGCAGGTACCGGGCCTCGCCGCCACCGACTCCTACCCGCTCCCGACCGCCGCGAGCCGACCGCCCGCCCTCAGAGCGGCCCGGCCCGTGGCGGGCGGCGCTCCCGTGCTCTCCATGCCCCTGTGTGGGTGAGCGGCGGAAGGGGAGCCGGGCCAGGCCCGGGAAGAGCGGGACCACCGGCAGGCGGGGCCGGGGGCGGCGGCGCCTGTGCGCGGGATGCCTGGGGGAACCTCCCCGGCAACGCCTGCCGGGCTGCGCGCAGGGGCCGCTCCATTCATTCCTTCTGCTTTTTTTTGGCAATACGCTCCGCCGTGCTTTCCGGAACCCTTACGGCTGTGTCTTTTGCCCCCGGGGCCCGTGGCTTTCCCGGGCGGAGAGCAGCGGGAGAAACCGGAGACCCCCGTCCGGGCCCTGCCAGGTGGCCGCGGGTCCCGCGCCCTCAGAAACGAGCTCATGTTCTTTCTTAGGCTTCCTCCAGAACTTTGGTTCCCATCTCATGCTGGCTTTCCTAGGGCACTTTTTTTTTTTTTTTAACCTTTCCTTAGATCCGTTGAAGTTAAGGGGGTTTGAGGACTTCTGTGTCCGGAATTGTGTCTGCTTACCTTTCAGCAGTAAGGAATCGCTGCACTGCTGTTCATGCTGGGAGAGATTTTGTTAATCTAAGTTTCCTTCACTGCTGATCAGCTCTTTCTCAGTGTGTTTAAAAACAGTGAGACGGTTCTACTAAACTTCTATGGATAGTTCAAGCCATGCTTCTCTCTTCCTTGAGCCATTATTTGGCCTGCCAAGTTATACGTTTCTCCTTTTTAACAGGTTTTTAAGGTGGAGCACACTTACTCTCGTTAGCTCTTTTCTGTGAGAAAGCATGGCTCTGTTAAAGGTGCACGGACCTGTCCGGATGCGCAGCATGCAGACTGGGATTACGAAATGGAAAGAAGGGAGCTTTGAAATTGTGGAGAAGGACAACAAAGTGAATCTAGTAGTTCACTACAGTGTTGGAGGAATTCCAACGACGTTTCAGGTATGCCAGACATTAAGGCTTTTGTTTTAACAGTGCATGGATTGTGCTCTCTTGTGAACAGCTGTCCTCTTCAAGGCTATTAAGTGTCCCACAGACTTCCCTCTGTCACTGTTTCTTGTTCCTCATTTCCTGAACACTAATCCCTTTGTATTATTCTCCAGTAAATAGTTTACACGTATTGTTAAAGGATCTACCAAGGTTGGTATTGAGATTCCATTGAATGGGAAGAGCCAAAAAAGCAGAGAAAAGTTACAGAAGTATAGAGCACCGTGGCTCACGTTCTGGATTTTTGGAACCTGTAACCTTTCTGTTACTGGCACATTTGTGTTCTCTAGAGGAGAAGATCCTGACCACTTTCTAATAGCTGTTTCCCCAGCTGAATGCAATGGTGTTAACACACCTGTAGCCTTTTGCAAGACTTTGCTGAACGTTAGTTGTTGCAGTTTTAGGTTTTAAATGCAGATGCAGGTTGTTGTTAAAGATTCTCTTGAAACATTCAGCCAAATTTTTTCTCATTCTATAGTTGTTTTCAGGTCAGTCTTCCTAGATTTTGTGCAAAATGCCCCAAATCAAAAGCAGAGTGCTTTTTCTGTAAGAAATACATACCTGTTTTTAAAATATGTAAATGATACAAGAGCAGTTGGAAGAAAAAAAATCCCATCTTATTTAGCAACTTTGTAACAGCCTAAACTGATCTAGGTGTTGGCTTCTGCTTTTTCATGCCACTGTTGTTTTTCATCAGTAATGTTCACCAGTCTGTTCTCTAAGCCATTTATTTCTGTGTACAGATGCTATGAAAAAAAGTTTCTGTTTGAAAGGTTAGGTTTTTCCTGCCTTAGAGTGCTCAAGTCTCAGTTAAGAATCTGGCAGCTGGTGTTGCCTTGAAATCAAGGCAGTGAGGAAATCGTTAGCTGTGGATTGTTCCCACCTGTATTATTGTAGACTTGAATCTCTGCCTTCTCACGTGTGCTGCTGTGGCTGCAGGTTTGGTTTAATCCACTGTTGCACCATGTTGCTCCTCAGAACAGTCTTGTCTTCCCCTCGTGCATTCCCTGGGTGCTTGTTCTCACACACCCCTTTCTACCTGGATGAGTGATGTGGTGTGACAGCAACTCAAAGGGAGGTTCCACGGGGAGGATGAGCCTACAGAACAGCTAACCATGGCCTAAAGGGGCAGGTTTTGTTCCCAGCCTCTTAGGTCTGCTGTCTCTGGCACTTGACAGATCTCTTTGTGAGCTCAGTGGAGAGTTTTCACAGAAATTTGGGGAAAAGACTGCATGCAGGATCTAGTGGAGGGGGTGATAAACCACCATGCAGCTGGGACTGCAGCAGAGGAAGAGGAGGAGGCTTGTACTGGAGGGTAGTTTGTGTGAGACAGCCCCAGGCTGTTGGCATGCCACTTCAGGTGTGACAAATTCCTGATGATCTTGCATGAGAAGTAGCATTCCCTGTACTTCTGACAAGCTGCTCTGAGAGGACTGTGAGTGGTTTCCCTGCCTGTTTTTACTATTCTGTTGTGGAGGGTTTGGACGGATCCAGCATTACATTTCTTTCTACACTGATTGGTGTGTCATCAAATTTCTTCTGTCAGATGATGTTTTAGAGATGTTCCAGAATTTTCACTGAGTTGTTCTAGATAGTATTAAGAGAATTACTTTGTTTCCCTACACCTGCCAAAACTTTGTGGCACTGAGTTGTAACAGGTGCATGAAGAGTATGGATGGAGTCTTCTGACAGCATTTTGCGTTCAGATGGGTTGTTTTGCACTGAGATGGTGAAGTAATTGTAATCCCTTTGCACTGGGCTCGGTGTTTTAAGAGAGCATGTAATACTTGGAGTCCATTATTCAATTCTTAGGTCTTTGAAGATATTTTTAGCATATATTTTAAAAAAATCTCAGCAGCCCACAAAAAAACCCCAAACCCAAAATACAAGGATTGAGCACAAAGTGTTTCAGAAGTGTAATGTTCCCATTTAAACAAACCCTTGGTTTCTGATCGAGGTGGTTTTCCAGCTGCTCTTACAAGTTTCTGTTGTGTCTGGATTGGTTTTCCAAGAAGCTAGAGATCATAATGGAAAAAAAAGAAATCTCATTGGTGGACGTGGAGTGTCTTCTACTATCTCAGTCTTTCTGAGCTACCCTCAACCTGCATGAGTAGTAGAACCTTTACCCAGCAGCCAGTTTTTGTAGGTGACTTAGCATGAATTAACAAGTAAGGTTATTATAAAGTAGCAGGAGTATCATTAGGGAGCACAAAGTCGTCTTAAAATTGTTCTTGTGCTCAACCATAACCCTGAAAGTTTTGACACCACTTAATTGTTACGATGTTGCATTCAGACTAAGTGTGTTTCTTACTGACTTACTCCCTCAGCAGATTCTTAAGCCATTTCAAATCTGTCTGGGACCAAATTGTGAAGTGAAACATTTGTGTTTAATACTTAAACTTTCCTGTCTTAAATTGTATTTTGCACTTTATTTGGAAGTTTTCACTAAGTGGGACTTTATGAAGTTGTTTTTCCTTTACATTTACAAATGTCACACTCGGTAGGAAAGCAAGTTTCAGAAAGCTTATCCAGGACTCTAGAGACTGTTGAGCAATAATAATACTGTCCTTACAGTTCTGTCAGATGCCAAGGTCACAGATTGTATTAATTCTGTGAGGTTTAATGTTTCCTTGAAGTGGAGCCAGGAGAAGTATTTTGGTGTGAGTTTCTCTTATCCTGTCTATTTGAAATATTTTGTTTGAATTTGTAAGTATTTTGGCCTTTTAAGGTTGGATTTATGCTTACAGTCACTTTCTTGTTTCCAGTTAAGCCATAATATTAAAACTGTGACCTTACGACCAAATGGCAGAAAACTGTGCTGCCTGATGCTGACACTAAAGGACACCAGCTTTCTGACAATTGATAAGGTACCATTTAAAGATGCAAATGAAATGCGGATGTATTTGGATGCAGTCCATCAAGACAGGGTTCATACTGGTGAGTGCAATTGTTGTCAGTCATGTTATAACATTATGGAGAGGTGTTGTGTTTTCTTTTTCCCATCTTATCATGGTTTAACCATATTAAACAACAGCTAAGCCCCAAGCATCTGCTCACTTACTCTTCCCAGTGGGGTTGGGAAGACGATGAGGGAAGTGAAAATGAGGAACCCTGTGGGTAGAGACCGAGACAGTTTAGTAAGTAAAGCAAGAGCTGTGCATGCAAGCAAAGCAAATGAGGAATTCATTCACCTCTCCCTGTGGGCAGGCAGGTAGGTGTTCAGCCATCTCCAAAAAAGCAGGACTCTACCATGTGTAATAATGACTTGAGAAGACAAGCACCATCACTGTGCCTCCCTTACTTCTTCCCCAGCTTTATACACTGAGCATGATGCTGCATGGTGTGGGATATCCCTGTGGTCAGTTGGGGTCAGCTGTCCCATCTGTGTCCCCTCCTGGCCTTCTGTGCATCCCCTGCTTTCTCAGGGGTTATGTGAGCAGCAAAAAAGGCCTTGACTCTTTGTGAGCAGAGCTCAGCAATAGCTATAACATCTGTGTTATCAGCGGTATTTCCAGCACAAATCCAAAACATATCCCTAGCATTGCCACTGGGAAGAAAATTAATTCTGCTCTAGCCAAAACCAGCACATATCTTCAGCACATTTTGTCCTCCTTGTGTTCCTGTCTTTCTTTGCACTTCTGTAAATGCTTCTTTCTGGCCTTGAGCCCCATTTTTTGTTTTATACCTTGCCCATGCTGAGCAATAATCAGAGATTAACATACAGGATTTGTTTATGTTGTGTGTTGGTATTTGAAAGATTGTCTGTTAATTGCCCATGCACAGTCTCTTAGTTTTTTATTTTACTTACTTAATTTTGTTCTTTTTAAGGATAGGAGGTTTGCTGTCAAGTGGCTAAATGACCACTATGAGGGATATCCATAAACATGTGCTTAGGTCTGTGCATTCAGAATGTTGTCATCTGTTGGCAAGAAATCTAGTATGCCCTTTCCAAAATCAACTCCAGCTAAACATTTTGCAAATAAAAATCCCAGTCAGTTAAATGACAATCAAATCAAATATTGTGTACTTTTTCTGTCAGCTGGAAAACCCTCACAAGGATCTGGCAGCTTTGGAGGTGTGCTGGGCAGCAGGGCCACACAGAAGGAAGCTAACAGGCAATTCTCTTACATAGAGAACCAGGTTTGTTAAATTGTTCAAATTTTTCCTCTCTGATTTTATTCTATTCCTCTCTTCCTCTCATTCTCTTACTGTATGTTGTGAGAGCTTGGAATAGATGTGTATGGAGTGGTTGGCAGTGTTGTATCTTGCTTGTGAGGAGACATCTGTATAAGTAGGAAAGGTCAGTGTCTGGCTATGGAAGTCAGACTGTGTTCTTCACATATGAGCTTTCAGGCAGAGAAGAAGTGGAAATAGAAGGAAAGTACACGACTGAGACTTGCTTCTCACATAGTTCTGAATCTCTCTTTGTTTTATGCTGGAACACCTTACATGTGTGTGACCGTGTGTTAGCATAGTTCTTTATGAGTTTAGCAGACTTCAGCCAAATATGTACATTAAGAAGCAGCTGAACAAAGTTACTGAATTTGTGGCATTCTGCTCACATTTTTGTGTCAATTTCACAGACTTTTCTCCAGAAGTTGTTTTTTTTTCCTTCAAAATATTTTTGTTCTTCTTTTTCTCCCCAAATTTCATGGTGTATCTACTGGCTTTAATTTACTATGTTATCTCTGTTAATATACTTGTATTACTGCCCTGAGGGAGACTATTTCTGACATTGTCCCAAAACAAATTCTACATGTTACTTAAAGGCAATCTCACTGTAAAAACTTGAGGCTGTGTATACAGTGGTGAGATTAGACATGTTCAGTTTTCAAGTCTAAAATTGACCAACATTCCTTAGTCAACCAATTATTACCTCCTTCTGTTGCATCACATGTAGGGCTTGTTTGGCCCAAGGCGGTCATGGCACCGTTTTAATTATATGGGGTTTAGTACAGCTTTTTAATATTTTTAATTGTAATACCACCCAGAATTGATCTGGGGGTACTTAGGAATCATGCCTTGGGTTTTTTAATGTCAAAGCTTGTAAAGGAGATTTAAAAAACTTAAGTTCAACTGACTTAGCATTGGAAAATGGGAAGGGAAAGTGGTTACTGCAGTAGTTTCATGTTTACTACTTGTATTACTCAGTCCAAGTTTTACCTATGTGTTTAGTGTTTAAAGTCTCTAATTCTGTTACAAGTAGCATCTCTCCACTTCTGGATGCTACATTGTAGCAAATAAAAAGTGGTGAAAATCATAGATTAGACTAAAGATGATCCTGTTTTTTCACTCTTGGGTTTTTTCCCTGGCCCCCTCCACTTGGGCTTTGCAGACTCCTCCCAAAAGAGTGACTGTGGAAAGTAAGGAGGAAAATACATTTCGCAAGGTGCTGGGTACCCCAGCGAGAGGCTCTATGAAAAATTCTGCTGGGGCTGGAACACCAAGCAACAGAGTGAACATTTCAGCACCTCCTGCATCAACCGTCCCCCACAGGACAGGCTTGTTGGAGAATCGGTAGGAGGGTTTTCTTCTTACTATGATACTGTTAAAATTCAGCTCTTTATAGAGCTGCAGGTGGAACTGAGACATAAGAAGGGAATATAAATCTTCCTCTAGTTTTGCTGTTACTTTTAACAGGATGTTAATCCATGCTTTTATAGCCTCTGATTGGTATTGGCACTAGAGCTTTAAGTACAGCTTAAGAGTTGGCAGACCAAATGCTTCTCTTTATGCTATAAATGTGGAGGTTGCAGAAGATAGGTCCAAAATGCATGGAAAGCATTGAGGAATTCTGTTCACTTGAAAGAGAGTCATTTACTAACCTTCCAGAAAGAATGACCACAAATTTTTGTGTCTTCAGTGAAAAGAGGAAAAGAACACAACCCCCTGGTTCAGAAATGAGTGAAGATTATCCCAAAGAGAATGATTCTTCAACGTAAGTAACAGTTGTTTCTAATTTTAAATTCCTTGTTCATTTGTAAAGATATATTTTTCTGAAAAGAATGCTCTCAGCCACATGGACCAGGCTAGTAAGCTTGAGAATACATTGGGTACTTGAAATGTGGATGTGTTCAGGGTTAATAAGGGAAATACAAACTACTCCAGCAGCTGATTTGCGTGAAGTGGCACATGCAAATTTTGTGTCATCGATCTTTTGTCAATTATGTCAGTCAGAACTGCATGTGCACTATATGTGCTTTGACCCTTTTCAAAACAAAACTGATAAAGGGGAATTCCCATTTGAAGAAGCAGCTCCATGTGTTTGAAATCAGATTTCATTGCAAGAGGGCTTGTTTAAATGAATTGGTTAAACTTATATGTGAGTGAAGTTCTACTGTTCATGGTCAAGTATTAAAGGTGATAGGAGAGAAATGCTTTAAAACAGGTTGTAAATATTGAACAGGAATTTCCCATATCTTCCATAACTGCACTGCCTTCCACTCTTCTCTCTGTAGGAATAATAAAGCCTTGAGTGATCCAGCATGGAAGTACTTGAATAGTAGCAGAGAGAAACAGTTGAACCTGAAGCAGGCTGAGGAGAATAGGACATCAGGTACAAAAATGAATGGAAAGCCAAATGATACCTGGCCTTGACCAGTATGATTTTACCCCTTTGGTACTAGTTCAGCAAGTTGCTGCAGAGATGTTTTTTCCTAATCTGCTATGCCATTAACTTGTTGCTTCCTCCAGAGCTGTACATGAGATGCAAATAACCTGACTTCATTTTCAAAGCCTGTCCTGCTCTAGTGTGGCCTTGACCTTTATCCTTAAGTGCTGATGCTAGCCCATGAGCCAGCTTGCTTGAAAATTCCAACAAGCAGCTTCAAACTGTTCCAAGCTGCTCTTTCCCTTGGGAGGGGATTTCTGTAAATTCCTTTTTGCTTGCTTTCTTATTTATTTTTAAAACTTTCCTTTGCTCTTAATGCCTATTAGACCTGTAGGCTTGTTTTTGTGATTAAAATGTGTACTGTTTGATTTTACTTCCTTATCTCTTCCCTAGAACTTATAGGGGAGCTCACTGGGGCCAGGGCTTTTGTCCTGTTTGTACCCAAGTTCTGTTGGATACTGCTGTGGGACAAGGCTTTACAGACAACACAAAAATATTGACAATATGTAGATAAGTTAATAAGCAGAACCGTTCTCCAGTTTTATGAATAAATACTTACCTTCTTTCCTCATAAAGGGAATGAATTCAAGATCTTGTTTTTATGGGGGAATGTTGGTGGATGCGTTCTTTTTTTAGTGCATCTCTGATGGTGCAGGTGTGTTGCTGGAGCAGCCAGTAAGGTGAATGTTTACCTCTGAATGGAAATCTGGTTTTGTCTTCAGAGTCAAAATTAGAGTCTGTGTATCCCTGCAAGTTCTGATAACAGTATTGCAATCTTCTTTCATCTATCTGCATTTCTGAAAGTCACGTGGCTCAAACAACTTCAAGCTGGAAAAGAAGCAAACGGTTATTCATTATTCAAACCAGATTACACTATGATTCACTGTAATAGGTGGCTTTTTGACTCTTGAGAGCATTTTTTTGATGTGGCACCATCTGAGGCATTAGAGTCTCAGGATCTGTCACAATGATATCATAGCAATGAAACAATCCTATTTTGCCTCAAGTATATAGTAATTTACTGTGGAATTGGGAGTGGGAAGAGAAGCTGTTTTCACTTCTGCATATTTATGTTGAATTTTGAGAGCACTGCATTGGAAATCAGGAGTTTTCTGTACATGTGTCTTGTCTCTCTGAACAAGAGGTAGAGATTTATTAACTTTCACACAGTTAAGATAATGATTTTTTAATATTTCATATTGCACTTTGAGTTTGATGGAGACTGAATTGAATACCTTAAACTCCGTCATGCCTTTACTTACATATCATTAATGTTCACATTAGTACTTCTAAGTGTATGTATTAGTAGTCTCTCAACTAATTCTAGAAACCAATATTTGAAGATTTTTAAACCTTTTGACTAAGTACTTTCAAACAAGTTGTTTATTTTAAAAATAGCTGTGTAACCTGGAACGAAACGTCCTGCCTTTCCTTCTCTTTTAAAGGTGTTTTGCCACTACAGTCGTCATCTTTTTATGGTAGTCGGTCCTCTTCAAAAGAGTACTCCACTGGCAGTTCCACCCTGGACAGGTAGGATGATTCACTGGAGTGAACTGTAAAAAGCAGTTGTTTCACAGGAATTCAGCTCTTCAGTTTCCTATGTGTTTATCACTTGGTGCTTAGATGCATAACATGGTGGGTTTAGTTGTTTTGTTTTTTTTCCTTCAGGAGCACAGTCCAGTTCTTCAGTGTGTCTTCAACTGCCCTGCTTACATCTACAAGCTCTAGTTACTGCTTGCAATAGAAAAGACACTGTAAAATCACTCAAGTCTGTTATAGTTGTTGTGAATGACTCTAGATGATTCAAATTCTATATAAACTCTGGAAGTTAAGTCTGAATCCTTGCTTCATTTTTCCCAAGTAGATAAATGGCATGCAATTCTGTATTTTAATAACAGTATTTTAGCAAATACTAAATCCTGCTGAGCTTGGGATTCTTCTCTGTTGGGTGCTGTGCAGTCAGACTTGTAGTCTGTGCCCTAGAAAGATGAGATACAAGATCAAGGGAGAAAAAAAGCATTGTCCATGTTTAAATGTTAGGAATTGAGGTCCATAGTGATTGGGTTACAAGAACAAGAGACTGAAAATGAGGACTCTGGCCCAGATGTGAATTTTAAGCATATCTTGGGAGCAGTGATCTCATGCTATGTGATCATTCTTCCTCTCTTCATACAGTGTGGAGAATTATTAAATGTTTGTAAGACCAAAGACTTGGTTATACTGCATGCACACCAGTGGATATAAGGAAATTTAACCAAGCTAAGAATTTAACACTGCTGGAAAGAAGTGTTCTCTGTCACAACTCTTTTTCACTGTGATACTTTCCAGTTATCTTGTATGGCTTTACCAGTCCTTGACTTCCATAGTGCTGTGATTCCAGTGTCATGGACTATAGCCCTTTAGGGCAGAGCATTAAAAATCTTAACCCTTCTTATGCTTTTATGTTTCTAGGTCTAGTGTATCCAGCCAGACCCCTTCAGCCAAAAGAAGCCTGGGATTCCTTTCTCAGCCTGCCCCTCTTTCTGTTAAAAAAATGAGATCTAATCAAGATTACACAGGATGGAACAAACCCCGAGTGCCCCTTTCCACCCATCCTCAACAACAGTTGCAAGGGTAAATTTAATTTTCTTTATCTAGCAAGCATACTTTGATCATCAGAACATGCACATTCTTGTTATAATTATTTAATTTTAAAAATAATCCTGAAATTAATGAACACTGAGGCAGGGAACACTTTTCCTAGTTTGGAGGATATGTATTCTTGAATTCACATCCTGGGAGTTTCAGAGATGTAATAATTTTAGGTAATTCATGTTCCTTTAATGATGGTTCTACATGTATATATAAATGCATTTTTTAAAAGTTTGATTGTAGAAACTCATGGGTGCTTTCCTGATAAATGCTGCCTCCCATGAGTTTTCAGTTTGGGCTGAAGGGCTGGGGGACAGCTCTAGTAAGAAACTGTGGGGAGTGGCTGGGGTGAATATCCTGTGTGTTAGTAATGCTGTGCTTATAGACACAAAGTATTCTTTTTTTTTTTTTTTTTTTCAGATTTTCAAACTTGGGAAACACCTGCTATATGAATGCCATTCTACAGTCCTTGTTTTCAATTCAGTCTTTTGCTAATGATTTGCTCAAACAGGGTATCCCATGGAAAAAAATTCCACTCAATGCACTTATCAGGTAAAATCCACTTTCTATGAAAGCTGTTTTCTCCTTCATGACTGAGAAACTGGTTTGGTAATTCTGAAGCATCTTTGTAGAGGGTCATTTGCCTGCATAGATAATAAAATAAGTCGTAGAGCTCTTTGTGTTTTGGAGCTTTACTTTTGAAATAGGAAATCTGCTCTTAAAACTTATAATACTGAGTTAGAGGCATTCTTTTACTGTATTTCTAGTGTCAGAGTGAAATGCTTCAGAAGAAAATGTAAGAAATTGCAAAATAAGTTAGATACAGTAAAATTTCTTTTAAAAACTTTGCCAGGTAGAGTTTAAGTTGATCACTGACTTCACCTGATATGTGGGGGCTCCTGCCTTTTGTTTAGTAGCTGTGGAAAGTGTTCAAGTTTTGCATACTTAATCTTTCTCTAAATTCAACCACTTGGGATTTTTATTATATTTTCTCTTGGTCACCTAATTTCTTTTCTGTCACTAAATAAGATTCAGGATTATCAGAACCATTTGTATTTCCGTTTAATAAATTTTTTCTATTTTTTGAGGTAATTTTTCTATTTTTGGTGTGTCATCTTGAACTCTTTCTACACTACTTGGGATCAGAGGTTGTTCCATGTGCCTCTTGATATGTCCTTTCTCTAATTTTTGTAGAAGGATCTCTGCAGGTTGTGCTCCATATACCTAATGGGCAGTGTGTGATCCTGTACAAGTCAGAGTTGATACTCAAAGCATCTACTTTGTCTTCTCTTGGTTTGGCTATATCATCTAACCTGGTGACTGTTTTTCTGGTTGATCAGTGATTGCTTATCAACTGTGCTGTATTTTCCTAACATGATTCACTGAGCAGCCCTCCAACCCTGGAGGGCTAGGACAGCACATGCTGTTCTTGGAGTTCAGCAGAGTAGCAAAAACTTGTCAAGCTGCAGCAAACAGATCAGATTCTTGGGGTAACTGAGTATTAGTTGTTGGGTTTGGGATGCAAGGGGGTTGTACAGGTGTTCCCTGTCTTTGAGTTGGGGGTTTTTGGGGTCATGGAAAGTGACATCTTCCTATCACTTTCCTATGTATGTAGCATGACTGAAACTTGTGCTTGGATTATATTTGGTGTGTATGTCCTGTGAAATTGCAAAGCAGTTGTAAAAGATAACTAAATCACAGTAGCTGAGAGGCACAGGTAAATTTCACAAGTTTTATAGCAAAGCTAACAGAGGCACTAGCTTGAACCAATCAACTCCTTATGGCTCTTTTTGCTCCAGCTTTTTTCTCTGTTACAATGTTTTCACTGCTGAAAGAAGTAAGGCTTGAAAATGAGTGGAAGGTTAAAAATAAAACAAATAGAAACCATTCTGACCATTCAAGTTGAATTTAGTGATTTTGTGTTACTTATTTTGGTACTGTGTGATATCATATCTTGTATCAGTACAAAAGTTTTCAAAAAGCATTATGAGGTTTTATTTTCATTGTAAAAGACCTGAAATAAGTTTTTAGAGCTTTATAAGGCTTTTCTCTTTACCTTAAAAGATTATGGATTGGGTTTTTTTGTTCATTTGAGTGCTGTTGATGATGGCCTCAAATGAGATCTCGAAATACTTGAAATGGAAAAGGTTAATTATATGTTGGATATTATCATACATTACCCCTGAACCACTAATCACAGGAGAGAAGCTTTTAGGAACTCTTAAAATAAGGTATCATGGGTTCTATTATGTTTCTCTGAAGTCCTGGAAAGCCAACAAGTCTTTCGTTGCTTTGACTTCTGCAGACGTTTTGCCCATCTTCTTGCTAAAAAGGATGTCTGCAGCCCTGAGGTTAAGAAAGAGCTGCTCAAGAAGGTGAAAAGTGCCATTTCAGCTACTGCAGAGAGATTTTCTGGATACATGCAGAATGTAAGTATCATTGTCTGGAAACAGTTATGTGCAATTTGTTCCGTGTTTGGACTGCTTTGAACACCTGTCAAGCTTCAGCTGTGTTTGACAGTGACTTTTGGTTGAATGGCAATGATTGTTAGGGCAGAACTGCCTTAGTATTACTGCATGCAGTGAACTAAACATAATTTGCCCAGTCTGTGTGTGTTTGAGAAAAATACTGAATGAAGTTATACAAAGCCATTTCATTGCATTTACTCTGTTTCTAGGATGCACATGAGTTCTTGAGCCAGTGTCTGGATCAGCTGAAGGAGGACATGGAAAAGTTAAACAAAACTTGGAAGAGTGAACCAGTCCCTAATGAGGATAACTCACCAGGACGTGCTTCTGATGACCTCTCAGCCGCCAAAGTTTATACATGTCCCGTTATCAGTAACTTGGAGTTTGAGGTTCAGCATTCTATCATTTGCAAAATGTAAGTGTGCTTGACACCTTTCCTTACACTTATCTTAAGACTAAGAAGTGTTCCCATCTCATGTGACTTTATCTGCAGGTTGTAACCAGAATTAAGAACTATGTTTTATCTGAAGCTAGATATTTAGAAAAATACTCTATTGTCTAGAAGTGCTGTAAACCTCACACCACACTGCCTGCTGCTGCAGGCCTACTTCAAACAATTTCATACCACCTCGTTCATCTTTGCATGTCCAATGGAAGGCCTTTGTGCTTGGCTCTTTGTGTACCAATTGCATGGGAATAGAGAGAAAAGGGGGTTTCAGCCAAGTAATGTTTCCTCCTAAAAAAACAAAGGAAAAAGAAGAAGCTATGTTTTTAATTTGATCTTTTTAAGGGCTTCCAAGGAATGGCATTTTCTTCTGTCTCTCTGTGTTCTTGCAGAAAAAGATGTAAACCAGTATGTTTGGGCATTCATTGTCTATAACATGTGCAACACATTTCCATATGGGAATGTTTCATTCCACAGAGTTTCCATGAACACAGATATTTGGGAATAATAGTTTGTGTATACTTAATTGGTTCCACAGAACAATTGAAAGTAAAGTGCATCCATGTAATAACTATGGAAGAAAAGTTACTGTAGTAGGGTTTTGTTTTGGTTTTTTTCCTAAGAAAAATTAAATGTAAGAAAAATTAAGGGGTTTTGTTTCTTTTGTTTTTTTTTAGATGGACTCTACTCTTTTGTTTATAAGAACAGTTTAAAAGCATTTCTAGCACTTCCTTCTGCTAGGCTGGGCTGGGCTTACTTCTTTTCTCCTAAGAATACTGAATGAAGATGTGTTCAGCTATAGCAGTCACTTTGATTTCCTGTGTACCTGATCATTTGCTTCTCCAAAGCAATCTGTGCATTTTCATTCTTAGCCTTGCACAAATGTTTCAACTTATAAAGCATCAAAAAGAAATTGCAAGATCCAACTTTGTCCTGAGCATCAAACATTTCCATTTTGATGTGTAAAAATAGGATGATGAAGAAGTGTATGTTTACTGGGAAGTCACTTTACCCTAAAACATGCAAGTGTTTGTTAAGTTTATTTTTCATCAGACTTCACAGGCATGTTTCTTTTTTAGGTGCGGTGAAACAGTCACTAAACGAGAGCAGTTTAATGACCTCTCCATTGACCTTCCTCGAAGGAAGAAGTTCCTTCCTTCCCGATCGATCCAGGATTCTCTTGACCTCTTTTTTCGGGTAGGTACTTTCAGGGGGGGTTTTATGCATTGTGGAGTGTGTGTAGGTTATGTATCATATGGAAATTCTGATTGTACAGGTGATTATTAGTTTCTGTGACAGTGGTTTGCAGGCATGTGAGTTAACATTGCACTTTTTTGAGGTTTGTCCATTAACAGCACGTGGAAGTTTTTATTGCAGAATGCTGTGCAGAAATTAACTGATGTAAAATAGGGAAACGTCCCAATTTTATGCTGAAAGAGTTGAGGTGTGAACAAATACAGAGGAGAGAAGGGAGGCTGTTAGATTGGGGTAATCACACAGGAGTTCCTACCTCCCCTGGGCTGGGATGCTTCAACAGCTTGTGTACAAGCCTTTATTAGCATGGAGGGAAAAGGTCATGCAGGTACAATAATTTAAAAAAATAAATTGCTGTAATATGTGGATGCTTACTTTGTAAGTAGAGCTTCAAGGTAAAGCTTCTGAAACCTAAAAATAAGCCGTACGTCTGTGAATTGGTGTTGTATTTTGTCATATCTTGAGACAAACCTTTTTTTCCCTCTCTGTATAGATAGTACCTTCAACAGAGAGAATAGTTGATGTGCTTTTCCTTCTAAAAGCTGGTGGAGGTCTTACGATTTAAAAAAAATCCTGAAATTGTAATTTGGCTTCACTTAAGGTAAAGGGCTGTAAAAATGTTTGATGGGCAAGTTACATAATTTCAGGAAATGGATGCTTCCCCTTTTGATGTCTGTTCAGAACTCTATTCTCATGTAGCATACCCTTGGTAAGTTTAGATGAGGATAGCTTTTGAGGAACAAAGCAGAGGTTTTGAACAAGAAAGAGAAAATTTCATGGCACCATCCTCCACTATAGGTTATTAGGGAAAAAACCAAAAAAAAAACCAAAAAAAAACCCCAAAACAAAACAAAACAAAACAAAAAAACACCCAAAAAAAACCCCCAAAACAAAAAAAAACCCAAAAAACCCCAAATCCTGTGTATGGGAGGGAAAACTGTTAACCTCACAAGATTGTCCCCTCCCTTTGGAAGCTAATTTGTGTCATTATGGTGGCTCATTCACTGTTCTTCTTGCAAGGAGAATTCCACCTGTATTAGTGGATATGATGTCAAATTTTAAGGTTTTCTGCCTGTCCTCTTATTAAATACCCTCTTACTTGGTCAAGTTGAAGGTGATTATACTTTTAAGTGGCTACTGCTGTTTTGAAGAATTTTTGTGACAGATGTGATGTATTTTTGGTTGAGATCTGTTTGATTTCTCTTTTGGTCTACAAGTCATTTCTCTGCTCCCTTAAACAGGCAGAGGAGATTGAGTATTCCTGTGAGAAGTGCAATGGAAAGTCTGCTGTTGTCACACACAAGTTCAACAGGCTTCCCAGGTAAATGTTGGCACCTGTTCCCCTTCTTCCTGGATGCATATGTTACAGAAGTGCAAAAAATCCCTTGAAGAGTAAAGCTGGGAAAATGAGCAGGACAGTATTTACAGTGGTCAGTGTGTGAGAGATTTGCGCCTGCAGTGAGTCTTCGTGCTGTTCTTCAGTTTCACTCTAAAGAAGCCCTTGGAAACCCTCTGCAGTACTTGTTTCTTCCTCCCTATCGCTACACAAGGAGGACTGGGTTTTCTCCTTCCCATTTTCTTGGGGTTTCTGGGATGTGAACGAAGCAGATACAGTAAATATATTCTCAAATTTTAATATTGCACAAATTGAGTGATGAACAGAGGCATAATTACCTGTGTATGGGAGATAAAAGAGATGGTCAACATTTGCCTAATGTTCCAAAGTAATAATCTGGTTTGGTCAGGTGAATTACTTTGGAAAAAAGGCTTGCTTGGATTTTGAATAGGTTTTCTCTGACTTCTGTCTTGAGATTAACATTTGTCCTTATCTCTCTCAGGGTCCTTATTCTTCATCTGAAACGATACAGTTTCAATGTAGCATTGTCTCTCAATCATAAAGTCGGGCAGCAGGTGGTTATTCCAAGATACTTAACCCTGCTTTCCCACTGTACCGAAAGCACCAGGCTGCCACTGACGCTGGGATGGAGTGTTCATTCTGCCATGTAAGTGTGGAGCTTTGGTCCCTGCTGTGTTAATCATGTGTGCCACAAGGTAGACACTCGTCAGATCTCCTCTTGAGGATGTCTGAGCAAGGCAACATTACAGTTATGCAGCTTCAGATGTGTGCTGCTGGTTTGTAATGCTGCTGTCATAAGAACATGTTTGGAAAGGAAGCATGATAGAAGCAGTAGGAAGAGATTATCTAGGGCATTATCTAGGGAATATTTGGTAAGATAATCTTCACTGTACTTGAAAATAGCTTTATATTCTTTTTAAGAACACTTCTGTTAGTAATTTTTAAAATGTCAGCCTCTAAATCCAAAGTAATCTAGATTACCTTCCCCTTCAGAGCACTCTAACTCTGCTTAGAAGACAAAACATCCTACCATTTTCTGCTAATTTTCACTTGCACCTCCTGTGCTGTCATTCATTTTTCATTGTCTTTCCTGTGCCACTGTAGTGTCTGAGCACTTTGCATGCTGAAAATAGTCTCTCCTTTTCCCTGTGAGTGTTATTTCTGTACAGCTGCCTGACCTGTGACACAGAGATTAAATGTGCCAGTTGTCACAGGAAGCGTGTGGCAGGATAAGGAACAAGAAACCCTTGAGTCTCTTGTAGCCTCTCCTGAGTGACATAGCCAGGGCATCCATTGTGAGCTAGGACACATCTGGTGCATTTGTTCAGCAGCGTGGCAGGTGTTGTGCCAAACGTTTAGTGGTGTTTTGAGATGTAAGTGAATGTTTCCCATGAATTTGTTTTAACAGTAGCAATCTCAAACACAAACAGTTTATGCTAACCAGAGCAGAAATGCTTGAAAACAGGTTGGAAATAGCCTTCTGATGTTTGGAGGTTTTTTCAGTCATGGAAACCATTGTGATTAACCAGGGAGTGGAAGGAGAACTGCGCTGGAGAGAAGCAGCCGTGGTTTAGGGGGAAGATTAGAAAAGATTTCTGCAGTGGCTACCATCTCTTTGATAGATGTGTAGTGATAGTGATGGACTTTGAGGAGCCCATGAAAGGATTAAATGGAGCAGGAAGTTGATTCAGAGGAATCTAGGTAAGGCAGGGGAAATTAAGATGTGGGACATGCCAGAAAACCGGCTGATCCAGACAACAGGAGGAGACTGTGGTTTGGGAGCAGGAGCTCAAGTGTTGGGAATAAAATATAAAGGAAGGAGTTGTCTTGGCAGGGGAGCTGAGAGCCTTTAATTTATGAGCTGGTCCCTAAGGGTGCATCGCCAAGAAGTGAATCAAGTTTAAAGGATTATACATGGTTTTGAACAACTGTTGTTTATTTATAGTGTGATGAGGTTATTACTGTAAATCTAAGCAATTAGCAAGTACATAATGGTATTCTGCTTGTTCTTTTGGTCATGGATTTGCATGCATAGCAGACAAGTAAACATGTATTTTTTAAAGACTGTAACTACTGCGATAAATATTTTACTCTTTTAATAGTTCCCGTCCATTGAAAGCCTCCCAAATGGTGAATTCCTGTACTGTAAGCACTTCCACACCTTCTAGGTGAGTTATAGCTCTGAAATGTCCATGTCCAGTGGCCTGGGGTTTTATGGCATGGTTTCTAAGGCGTTTTTAGATTTTCTAGTTATTTTCTGGGTTTTATGTTGTAAATTATTTCAGCTACTGTCATTTTTCATATCTGAGTTTTATTGGTGTTACATGATAGCTGAAATTAACATCAGTGGTGCAATTTGCCTAGTTTAAGAAGCAAAGTGATTTCTACTTCTGCAATCTAGCTCTTTGTTCTGATTCTGTGGAGCCAAAATGGGTGTTATGGGAACAGGTGGTTGATTCCTTAAGTTTATTTGCAAAGATGAGACAGCCAATTTTTGATACTGTGAAAAATGTAATATCACAGTGGATGGTTGTGCATTGAGGGATGCTTAAAGACCAGATTTACTAACAAAATAGAAATGGTGTCTTCTCCAGACTCCTTTGTCTTCTGTTTTAAAGAATCAAGAATTTATCTTAATGGAAGAGCAAACATGAAAAATAAAAAATTGGTGCATTTTTGTACTTTTTATATCTGGTGAATGTTGTGAGAAGTCCTATGTCCAACTTAAAAAACGGAAGTCAAATGATTTATGCCAAATCCTATGTGTTAGTGTGGCCTTGTCTCAAGTGAGTTGTCTGGGATTGCGAGGTAATAAAGTGCAGAATCCTTGGCCTCAAAAGTAAGAGCCACACACTTAGTTACTTTTAATGTTGTAAGCTATTATTGCAGGCTTCAAGTAGATATGTCAGTTAACCCAATAAAATACAGCTTTTCTGAAAACCTTGACTGCCATATTAATAAATTGTCATTGTCAGTTGTTGCAGTTTGTTCCCCAATTGAACAGTGTGAAAGCACTGCTTCAACAGTTACTTTGAGATGTGTTTGTACAATGCTACAATGCTGTGAAGTTTTATAGCCATGTTTTTTATTTACAGAAAATACACTTTCAAGTCAAAGAGCTCTGCAGCACTGTATGTAGATTCTGACAGCGATGATGAGCCATTGAAACGGTCTGTTGCCCATAGCCAAAGGTTGTGTAACATACAGAGTAGAGAACAGCAACAACTGCAAGAAGAGCCAGAAAAGGTAAAGGAAAAATCCACAAACTTTCATGTACTAGGTCCTGTATGTGCTCATGTCTGCTTTTTTTAGCATAAACTGAGTGAAATTTATGTCAGATGAGGTTTTTTTCCTCCTAATTAGCACTGCAATGCCAGAAGGGAGTGCTTTGCTAATTGACCTCTCTCTACAGTTGTCTTGGGCTCCCACTGGGAACAGAAGTAATTGCATTGCAATTGAACTTGGGTTTTCAGGTTATGTATACCAGCTGCTTAGTAGTTTGGTCAATCCTTTGGGTAACTTCCACTTATAATGTTCCCAGGCTGAGGAATAATGTGCTGTCAATAATAAAAGTATGCAGTAAAGCCCTTGATTAAATTAGATCCAGTACAAGTTGGGCTAAGCAAAATATTCAGTTGAGAGAATTTCTTGCACATCCAATCTGTATTCTCTTTCAAGTGTGGCTTTTAAAATGCTTTTAGAATCTGAAGCTAACAGTCTTTGGAGGCGGACACATGGAAGTAAAGAGACCAAGTTCACTGGTGTAATGGCACAGTTAATTTCAAATTGCCTTTGAGCTTTTCCTTGTGACTAATGTTAATGCTGCCAAGATACCTTTTTTTGCCTCTGTCAGGGCCATGTATTAGCAGGTAGATGAGTTGTGTGGGAAGAAGTGATGACCCAGAAGGGAATAGAAGCAGCTTAGTGGATTATCTTACAGTACCACTTTCTTCTGTTAAGAGTGCTGCAGGCCTAGTGCTTAGGACAAGTTTCCTGAATCTGTGCTTCTGTAAAGCTTTTGCTTCACGAAAGTTTTTGACAATGCTTGTAGGGTTATTTTAATCAAGCAGAGACTTGTGGCCTTGATTATGGTATTAAGGAACCAGTGTAAGTCTGGATGAATAGCAGTAGGTAACAAGAGGCAGGTATCTACAGTTTCTGATCTGATGGGAAAATGAAACCAAGGGAGGATCCTGAGCCAGTATTTAATAAATGACAGATAATGAGTAATAAAATTTTAGGAGATCCAGAGCTGGGAAGACCTGCCAGTTTGATGAAGCTCAGAACTACAGATAAAAATGATCTTGACAAATCTGAGAAACTGCATAGAAACAGGAGAGGTTGTTCAATGGGAACAGGCTAAAGGTGCTAATCTTATCAGGATTAATCGACTATATATGTGGGATGGGAACAGCTGGGAAAGCAGTGGGCCTTCAGAAAGGGCATGAAAGGTGACAGTCGATCACAAGGTCAGGCAGGTTGAAAGTAGAAGTATCTAGACTGAACCATTGCCTACATACTTACACATTGTGTGAAGTAACCCTCCTTTTTTTCCTCAGAATTGAGCTTTAGCTGGAGTTCTGTATCCATCTTTGGGCTTTGGACTGAAAAGTTATAGATTAACTGGAGAGGGGCCAGAGGAGAGGAACATGAATGGTCAGAGGTCTAGAAAGAAAGATTTTGAGAGAAAGAGCAGGCAAGTGGTCTTCAGTTTGGTCTTTAGTTTAGAGAAAAATGTAAGCAAGGCTTGTGTCTTCAAGGAAGGGGAAGAATTTAATAGAAACACTTGAGCTGTTTTCTGTGCCTGTGGTGGATAGAACAAAAAGTAATAGACTAAATTGCAGACAGTAATATCTAGATTAAATATTAGGGAACACTTCCTGATGGTCAGGATATGTAGGGATGGAATGGATTGCTGTGGGAAAACACAGAAAACCCTTTGCTGAAGGTCTTGAGACCAGTGTCCTGCATGGCACATCTATGCCTGGCTGCGGCTGGGGGAAGGAAACAAGCTTGTCTTTGAAGTCTCTCTTATGTACTCTTAGGTATTTCAAACTGTCCTAACTAATTCTTCCTAGAGTTTTGTTTGTGAGGAAGAGTAGGTAGTTTCTACTGCACAAGCCCTGTAAGCGTAGAAATTGTGGGAATAAAGCATAGTAATTTGAATAACAAATTAATTACAGGCTTTACAGCCTGATGTGGGAAAGAACACTGGTGGTGATGATTCCATGTAAATTATTTTATTCTGTGGCCATGCGTATTGGCCACTTACCAACCATCTATTACTATTAACCAGGTTCTCTGACCTTCTCAGTGTTGTCCTGGGAGACCTGGGCCTGGTTTTTGGAAGTGGCAGTACTGTTGCTGCACCATTTCTCTTGGTATGGTTCTCAAAACAGCTGTGGATGGGGTTGCATTAAGGGCTTGGTGGTCACTTTGTCTGACCAATACATCCCCTGCCAGGCACTCCTTGCAAAATGTCCCTGCCACGTGGGACAACAGCTGGAATAGCATCTGTATGTGGCACTGGGTGATACAGGGGCAAGTAGCTCTTACCCAGCTAAACAGGGCAGAACTGCAGTTCCTGTGATCTCTGCTTCTGCAGATGAAGTAGTATTTGTAGGACATCTTAAAAATGCTTACTTAAAGCAGCCTGTCTTAGAGCCTAAGCTATTTAAGATCTATGCAAATAATGTCTAGTAGAAAAGTTGTATTCAAATAATGCACAGATGATGCCAAGTCTTTGAAGTCCAGCCTCTGAATTAGTGGTAGTTGTTGGCAGAGAGCCTGGAACTAGGGTTTGCTGAAGAGCTGAACCAGTTTTGATGTTGGTAGCCTACAGGGGCAGAGAGAGAAATCAGAAAGCTTAAAAAGCAGGTATTCTGCTTTACTTATTCAGTGCATAAATAGCTGTGAGGAGAGATGTTTAAATTTGTCACTTCTAATTCTTGGAGGGCAACATGTCTAGAACAAGCATTTTAGTTGGATAATTCATTTGCTAATCTTGTTTGATAAGGCAGTTTTAATACAAAATGCTTGCGGTATTTGAGTAAAAAGCAGCAGTAAAAATGTAATTTTGTTCATTTTAACAAAATTCTGGGATCCATCCTAATGCAGTTTGGAATAAGACCTGGATAAGTACATTTTAATAGAAACTATCTTACCCCATTTTTAACATAATATAGGAAAAGAAATTCTAAGCATGTGGTAAATAGTGTAATTGTGTAAGCATGCATACATGGAGATTAACCTGCTGATTAACAGTTAATATCAAAATGATTGAAATTACTATATTATTTGCAAATCACAGTTGTGTAGGAGTTGATGAGCATCAGCTTTAGGAAAATGAACTATAAAAAGGAGAATTGAGATTAAGACTAAAGTCTTTTTTATTTCTTCCAATTGAAAATCATTCTGTTCTTGGGAAAGAATAATTTCCCCTTTCCCTGTTTAACTGTTTTCTTACTTGGTTTGCAAGTCCTGCCCTCCTCCCTCTACTCACATCAGGATTTCATATGGCAAATCCGGAGCACAAAACTTAATTTTAATTGCTCTTCACACCAGCTCAATTTCAGTTTTTATTCTACCATCTCTGCATTTGAGTTCAGTTACTCTCATGTTGCTGCTTCATTCTTTGTTAACAAACTTGCAATTTCCCTGCTTGTATCTCAGCACTGACTTGGCAGAGGCTTGAGAATTCATCAGAACCTAAAAGGGAAACATTTTACATTTTGAAGGAAAGGAAGGAGAAGGGAAGAGTTATCTTGTATATGTTAATCCACAAGGCCTGTAAAAACTGGTTGTAGTGTGTATTTAAATATTTTTCCCTGGAGTAAGTGTAGCTACAAAGGCTGTCTCTACACTGAGTCTCATGAAACTATGTTGAATGCAGACAGTGCCGAGCTCCCACTCCCTGGGGTTAATAAAAATAAATCTCCATGGAAATGTAAAACTGATGTTATATACCTGTTTATTTGAACACTTAATCATAACTCCATTCATCTCTAGGGTTCAAAAAGAAGTAAAATGGAGGGTGATAAACCTGAGCTGGGTAACGCTGGTTTTGATGGGATGAGCGAAGATGAGCTCCTAGCTGCTGTCTTAGAGATGAGCAAAAGGGAAGCTTCTCTGTCTCTGAGCCATGATGAAGATAAGCCCACAAGCAGCCCAGACACTGGTTTTGGAGATGATGAAATTCAGGAATTGCCAGACAACCTGGAATCTATGGAGATGGAGAAACCCAAAACAGTATTAGACTCAGGTAAGGCAATGTAACCAATTTACTGGACTCTAGTGGGCTAAAGCAGGTTACTGATAACATCAGGTTGGTTATGGCGGGTAGTAGGAACTGGATACAAGTGCACTGCTGAAACTGCCTGACTTGCTCAGAGTTTTAAAACTTAAACTTTATCATTTCCCAGCATATAAAGCATTTAATTCATCAAACTGTGAAAATATATTTTCTTGTAAGTCTGTCACGTCCATGATTCAAAGTTAATTTCCGTTTTTTTTCCTCTTGATTAACACGTGTTTCCAAGGTTCCTGTGCCAGACACTTCCATTTCCTAATATTTGGCCATGTCTAGAACTGACTCTTCCATAAGCAGAAAATATTTTCATTTCTGTAACTGTTGTAGCCTGGGCAGCACAGTAGCAGTGTTCACATGGCATAAAGCTAAAATGCTTTCATAAATGCAGCTTTTTTGTCAATAGTTACTAATGAATTTAACTATATCTCTGTATTTTTTTTCTAAAGCTTTTTATGTGAGAGTAGACTTGTAAGCTTAAGAGACTCAAGCGAATTATGGCTTCTGACAGAGACATGGTTAAGTGCAAGGAGGAGCCTCTGTGATCTCAGTGTGGGGAAGTTGAGTCTTCTTTAGCCAGCTGAAGGAAATATAAGTGGTTTATCATTTATTGTGTGCTACATGTTTGCAGTCAGGTTTTTAATTGCACTAGTATGGAAAACGAGACCAACAATATGCTCGTGTCCTCTAAGAACCAGGAGGTTAGTTAACAACAGAATATCCCACTGGTACCAAAAATGACACTTGTTTCAGTGGGCAGCTCTTGATGGCCTTGATGGTGGAAGGCACTGTGTAAGAATAATACTAGTATGTGATCAGCTTGCTTTGTGCCCTCCTTTTTATACAGTGATGTTGCTTATGGTGTTGTGAAAGAGTTATGATAGAATGTGGCCACATAAATGTATTTCTGTCCAGGTTTTCTTTGGAAAGTACAATGTAATTGTTTGAAGGCACTTTTGTGAAGGCACATTCTTAAGCAAAAAGTATGTGTTTAATATAAGTTCTGTATTTCTTCTTATATTGGAAGTTTTCAAAGGTCATGTAATAAATCCTGGGGGTTTTTTTCATTTTAAAAGGATTAGACTGATAGATCATGGTTCTGGTGCTGTTGTTCTTGTGTTTAAGGGTTAATAGATACCCTTGTATTATCCTTGTTAATAACTAATCAGTAGAAATTGAAGTCTGCACAGGGCAAAACCATCAAGTTTTACATGATGCTGCCTCATAGCTGTTGGAGCAGGTCTTCACACTTTCTTAGTTGCAAGCAAAGAATCTAAGTGTCCTGCAACTGCAGGAGTATTTGCCGCAGTTGAATGAATGTTCATTTCAGATGTTTCATAAAGCACTTCTGCCACAGTGTTTACTTCAAAGGTGAACTAAAATGTTGTAATCTTCGTGCACCTTTAAAGCTGTACATAGTGTTCACAAGATTGAGGCTCTTAGCTGAAGCAAAAGGTAGCACATTAAACAGTGCTTGAGATTAGTCCTTTTTTTCATCTTGCATTTGGTTTGGCTTTTATTGTGGCTTCCTCTGTTGTACTCTGAGGTATAATGCACAATGCAAATTTTTATAATCCATGGTTTCTTATAGAGAAATTCAAGTGTCAGCTTCATGGCTGCAGAGACCTAGTGGTGTGTGGCTTCTGTAGTTAAACTTGCTGTTTCTGAGTGAATTATCATAAAAGGCTGAGAAGGGAACAGGTTCAGCGATTAATCAAATGGTTCACTGTGCACCAGTTAAAATGAGTATAAGACTGTGCTTTGGAGCTTTTTGCATTTGACTTGTGTGGGTGTTTTATGGCGGGTGAGCTCCCTGTCAATAGATGTCACTATGCTGCAAGGATTGTGGTAATTGAAAGAGGGCTTAGCTGGTAACAAACAGAAGACCCAGAAAAGTATAAACTGTACTTTGTGATTCCTCAGGTCCTGCCAGTTTCACTGAGATAACTAAAGATTTTGATGAGAATAAGGAAAACAAAACTCCAGAAGGCTCCCAAGGGGAGGTTGACTGGCTGCAGCAGTACGATCTGGAGAGAGAGAGGGAAGAACAAGAACTTCAGCAGGCATTGGCTCAAAGCCTTCAAGAGCAAGTAAGAAATAGTTTGCTTCCTTAAGTTGTCTTCCCCATCACTGGAAACCTGAAAGCTAAAGGAAAAGTTTGCATTCAGGCAGTAACTGCAAAGGAATTATTTAGCTTTTTTTGAGATAACCAGATGGAAAAAGGTTTGGATTTCTTCTAGCTCCAGTGTCAGTAGTGTGATGACACTGGATACATCTGGGCACACTTTGTATATGCTTTGAAAACTGTGTATCACATCACAGACCCACAGATTTCTCAGAGCTCCCCATACACTTTTGTGCACTGGTGTGTTGCATTATATTAAAAACGATGATAACCTCAACTAAACTCTTCCTCTCTGACAGCAAGATCCCAACCCACCTTTAGCTTCTCTGGCAGTCATTTCTTGCAGTGTGTCATGTCAAGTCTCAGTGAAAGAGGCAGGTTTCAAAGCCAAGGCTAAGAATGGCCATGTCAGGTCAGGCTAAAGATGTGTCTCTCCTAGATATGTTCCTGGTGCTAGCAAGTAGGGGATGCTTAATGAAGAATATAGGAACAGAGCATTTATGTGATCCTTCCCTGTTAGTAAAGTGGAAAAATGATGGCAAACAATTTTTGAAAACAAGTCCTTTAAATTAGTCTTGGAAAGAATAGAGTTCTTAAGCTGTGTGCTAACTATCTGTATTCCAGTTGAATTGCAAGACCTGTAACCGATTTCTACAAGTTTAACCAAGCAGCAGAGAATAAAGCAAGGACTTAGCCAGGTCTTCCTTTAAATAGGTGCCCTTGTCTGCTCTCTATTAATACCAAAGCTGTCATGGTTTTCCTTATGAGATCTGATGTTTCCATGGCTCTTGGGTTTTTTACCCTCCCATTACTCATTATGAGGTGCTGGTTGGTATGTTCCATGCCAGATGTAGCTTTGATTCAACAATGCTGAGTAGTTTAAAAAAGATTCCCAAATCCTTTGGAAATAGTGAGATAAAAGGCCTCATGCTAATAATGTAAAACTGCCCTTTGAGTGTGTTTCTACTACAGTTCTGAAGCAAAAACCTGCTATTCTAATGATTTGGGCATGGAAATGTGGTGGCTGTGGTTTTCTTGATTTGAAATACATAGTTGGGGTGCTGCACTCAGATGTGCTGAAAGCACTCAAACCCTAAATTAAGAAGCTAGCTCATTAAATATTATTGACTGGTTTGCTGTAGCTCTGGGCTTTCAAGAGCGGTGGGAGGAATTAGGGGCACGATATTACCCAAACATTAGGAGTGTTTGTTGACTTGAGGTTTCTTTGCTACTCAGTCATGGTAATATTTATAATACCTGGTTGTTTAGTGGTGTCTTTTTGGATCCTGCCTTTGTGGATTACACCTGTTACATAGAACCACTGGCTCTACTTTCAAATGGCTTGAAAATAACAAAATCTGTCAGGATTTAATGACCGTGCCCTCAGCTGGCTTTGGTCAGAAGTAGACTAAATTTTGCCGAAGTGTGAGGAGCTTTGTATGTAAGTGACAGCTTTCCTGAGCACAGGGTTTCAAATTCATTCAGATGCTTTTCAAATTAATGATCCAGGGAAAGCATTTGGTGTTACTGGAGACTTGCTCTACTGCATACCAAGCTTCAGGAGCTTTGACAAGCCTTAATAAAGGTTTGTCCCAGGTTCTGTTGCACGGGAACATTGGACTCTCGGTGGCTGCAAACATTCCTTCACACAGAACCTTTAATTTACAATGTCAAGTTTGTTGTAGAAACCAGAGCAGCACAGTTTCAATGGAAAACGAGCACCACAAGAATTTTAAACAGTGAAATGTCTCAATGAGCTAAGCTTTTTTCTCTCCCCATTAGGAGGCACGAGAACAGAAAGAGGATGATGACCTCAAACGAGCCACGGAATTAAGTCTACAAGGTGAAACTTAAATAAGTTCTTCCAGTATGTTGCTTTTGAGAGAAAATTGATATGTGTGTATGAGTGCAGCTCCTGACTGTCAGTAAGACAGCTGGGATTCATGTTCTTTTGGTGTGTGCTTTGTTGTGTTTGGCGCTCAAGGTCAGTTTTTCATATTCTTGGTTGTGAAGGCAAATGCCAGGAAAAGCTCAAGCTGAAAAACTACTTACTTCAGTCTCTTGAGTTTTTAGTTAGATATAGAGATATATACAGAGATATGTATAATATATTGTAGGCAACACATATAAGATATATTAATGGACAATATTAGTTTAGAGAAAGCACTGTGGATGTTGAAACTTTGCATTCCCAGCAAAGCCAGCATACTAACGGCTCTAGTCAGAACATAAAGATTATTTGTTACTTGCATTGGTATTTTAGGGCTGATTAATGAATGCCCCAGCCTTCCCTGGAAAAATGAATCAGTGCTGTTTCTATCAGATACAGGGTGGGAGGGGGACAGACCTCACTGCAAGGTATAGCTGTTGGGGGTGAAGAAAGACACCCAAAACATACTATCTGTCTCCTCCAAATCCAGACAGTGATGTAGGCCTCCTCAGGCACTGTTTAACATTTGTGCGAGGCTGGCATGCAAGTGATTTCATACAATCTGGCAGAGCAAAGCATAACTGAGAGAAAATTCCTGCTCCAACGAGGGAGAGGGAGGGATAATGAAGTTTTGTGTTAAGATACTTGTAGTTGCTCAGGGCCTTTTAAAGGCCCTCAGATGTTACTGGATGAACCTGTGTCAGCTCCTGAAGAGAAGTAAGTTGAATGCTGGTTAGGCATCCCTCACCCTGAGCTCTGGCAGACTAAGTGACCAGTCCTTTTCGGGCTTTCCTTGATTCATATCCAAGAAGAATTCAAGGCTATAGATCTTTGATCCCCTTGATTTGCTGTTGCTTGTCTTAAACATGAGCATTTCCTTGCTACTGTCTCGTTTGTAAGGCATGAGGAGGCAGTTGTTCAAGGAGATGAACATAATCTTGAATGCAGAGCTGGTCGCATTTGTCTTATGAGGGATCCCAGTGATGCCATAAGCAAAGAACCAAAAGTCATCCTGGCACCATTGGTGAAGTGGCCTGTAGCAGTTTCTGTGGCAGGTGCTTCATGCACAGACCTACCAAAGTGGCTGTGTTTCTAGGCTGTAGTCTACCCTACAGCCCAAAGAAGTGTGGAAAGCAGCAGTAAAGAATTCCCAGTTAAGTAAGGGAGTCATCTATAAACTTCCCAAGAAGATTATACTAATCCAGTGACTGATGATTTAACAGGACAAACAGTGTGAAAAATCTCTTTGGCAAAACAACTCCATCACAGCTGGCATGATAGTCTCTTGAAAACAGAGGAGAAAAAATTCCTGAGTAGTGTCCTGTTAATCTCAACTTCTCATCCACCCGGGACTCCATAGCTTTAATTTAACTGTTGAAAGCCTAGCTACTTCTCCTAATGAGAACTGTACAAAATCTTAAATTAGTTGGGTAGCTGCAGAACCCCAGGAAGTTTGGAACAGCATGTACAGGGAGCAGTGGTGCCTTCCGGCTCTTTACAGAAAGCTGCGTGCATTTTGCCCAGCCAAGCAAACTGGAAGTTCCTGTGGTGAGCAGCCTTCTTACCATTGAAAACAATGAAAAGATGCCTGCTGCCAGCAGTAGCATTTTGATGCCAGTTTTAATTCAAAAATGCACTTTGTTAATGCAACTTATAGTTAAAACTGTAATTCATAGCTTCTCGTTGAAGGAACTTGCAGTTCACTGACCAGACTGGCTGTCCTTCTTTTGCTGTCTGTCCTGTCTGCAGCCCACTGGTGCTCCAGAGCCAATTGGTTGTTAACTGCTCTTTCATCACCCAGCTGTCATTGCCATAGTGCCCTTTTGGAAAAGTAGGCCTCCTCCTAATCCTGCTAAAGTTAATTCCAGGGTATTTAACTGTTGCTCTGACAAGTTGGATAAGGGAGAGAGTTTTTATTTGGAAATTCCAGTATCCCTGTTTTCCTTGAAAATGTATCTTGAAACTTTATTGCACCTGTTTATGTGGGTAGATATACCTCAACCTGTTGTGAATTCCTGTGTGGTCCACAGCTTTTCACACAGTTATCATTGTTTCCTTGTTATCTAGAGTTTAACAGCTCTCTCCTGGACAGCATTGGCTCTGATGAAGACTCTGGGAATGAGGATATTCTGGACATGGAGTATTCAGAAGCTGAAGCAGAAGAACTGAAAAGAAATGCTGAGGTCTGATGCATGATCATGATGATCCATGAGAACTATAGCTATTTTTTATGGTATTGAAGGTAGTTTTCCAGAGCAGGTGTAGAGGCTAGAAAGATCTTTTATATTCTGAAGTGAAAACATAAAAAATTTCTATTCGTAGGTTTTACTGTGTTATCTTAATTACAAAAAAAAAAAAAAATCAGCTGCAGAGACCTTCTGAGTTTCTCTAAGAAACTCTCTTTAACTCTCTCTTTAGTATTGTCAGTGAATTCTATAAGTAACATTTCCTGGTCAAGAGAGTATTAAAAAATAAATTGTCAAAAGCCATTGATAGAAAGAGCATGTTTCCTGTATATAAAGAAGTCAGTTGTCCACTGACATTACAGGTGCAGGACAAGAGAATTTGGGCTACATATCCGGTATTAGCTGTTGAATCTGTGTACCATTATCAGTGGTATGTCTTTGATATTTCAGAAGTAAGCATAGCTTTTCCCTTTTGGCTTTTCTGTTTATTTGCTGGATTAATTCTGACATCAGTGGAAGTTGCTCAGGAAATGGTTGTTTAGAAAACTTTGCAGTGTAGAGCTCATGTCAGCATCTGTTCTGACATCAGAGCAGCTCCTTTGCATGTTCATTTGCTTTCTGATAGATTAAATACACAATTCCCACTTCTGGAAGGGCTCCTTGTTTGGTGTGAACCAGGGTGTCTGTTTCTGTAGTCCTTCACTGGGTTGCAGCTTTGAATACAGTAGTCAAAATTAATATCTCAGGTATAATTCATCTTGTCCATAAGCTGTGTGGGGGAAAAAAATGTCTGAAAGCTTTAATTGTATTTTTTTTTCCCCAGACAGGAGAGCTTCCTCACTCCTATCGTCTCATCAGCATTGTCAGCCATATTGGAAGCACATCATCTTCAGGTAAAAGATGCCACATTTTATTCTTCACCTCTTAACCTAGCTTGAAAAATCTGTAATACATAATTACCATAGCAGAATTATTTATAGGGAAGAATTCAGGCAGCAGAGCAAATCTTCTGTCGTGACTTGCTGATGGGGAACAGGTTGGCGATATCATGGTGCCTGACTATGGCATGTAGGAAACGTACAGCTTATGGGCTCCATAGAATTGCTTGTCCTTGTTACCAGCTGATTGAGGGACCAGGATCTTAAGGGTCTTTAGTACTTAAATCTGACATAGATGGCTGGACCAGGATACCCAGCTCACTGCTTGAAGTGCAGCATGGAAAGGTGTGCAGAGAAGTTGCGGCTGCCCCATTCCCCCAAGTGTTCAAAGCCAGGCTGGATAAAGCTCTGGGCAGCCTGGTGAAGTGGCAGGTGTCCCTGCCCACGGCAGGCAGTTTGAACCAGCATGATCTTTGAGCTTCCTTCCAACCCAAACCATTCTGTGGTTCTATTGTTAAGGTCATTATATCAGTGATGTCTATGATATCAAGAAGCAGTCCTGGTTCACCTACAATGACCTGGAAGTCTCTAGAACTCTAGAGACCACTGTTCAGTGTGACAGAGACCGAAGCGGATACATCTTCTTCTACATGCACAAGTAGGTGTCTTGGGGAATTTTGGTCCTAGAAATTGCCTGCTGTGTGTGAGGAAGTGGGCTTCTCTTCTTCCTCTGGTCCTCTGCTGGGATGAAAAATGTCTCCAGAATGACAAAATTTAGGTGCTCTAACTTCAGAGGTGTGGGATTGCATGTCAGTAATACACAGTGCATGTAACAAATTTAACAAATGCATTAAACTGTATTTTAAGAACAGGATTCAGTGTCTCAGTGCGTGTGTTACACCAGGAATCATGATGGAGCTTGGGTTTTTTCCTTAAGTGCTGTGATATTTGTAAATGCTCTTACCCCTGCTTCTAACAGTTGTGTTGCAGCCATGGTCATCTCAGGACACAGTCAAAATGAGGTTTGTGGGTAGAAATTATATGTTTTCAGGCACACAGAACTGAAGAAGGTTTGTGCCCCTCTCTTCTGGCTTCACTGGTGCGTGGAGATGTCAGATAAGGCATCTCTCTTTGCCAGGATTTGTAATGCTTGAGTTTGTGGAGTAAATCCAGTTGCTGATTCCCTCAGGGCTATCTTATGTAGTGGTTTGTTGTTGCACAGAAGTTTCACTGTTGGTCTTTCTTTCTGTTCTAGAGATATCTTCGATGAGTTACTAGAAACAGAAAAAAATGCACAGCCACTTAGCATGGAAGTAGGAAGATCAGTTCGTCAGCCTCTGTGAAGAGTAAAACACCTTGTTCCTCCTGAGGAGCAAGGAAGATTCTGAACTTGTGCCAGACATGCAGGAGTAACAAACAGCTCAGGGCCAAAACATGAGACAAAAGGTAGAAATATGGGATGCTCAGTTTGTTGAACCATCTGTGCAAGTCCTGGGCCTGACCTTCGTGTTTAAACCTTGACATCCAGAGCGACCCTCCTGTGGTGAAACTTTTAATGTTTATCAAATGATTTTGTCAGCATGGAGCCTTAAAGAGTTGTAACAAGCCACAAGACTACAGCTGCTCATAAACTGGTTTAAAAAATAGTGCAAAAAGAGACTTGACTTTAAAAGCCCATTCACATGTGAGATGTGAGTGGTGAAGATTTACATATCACTTGGCGCTTTTTTTTCTTTTCTCCAAGAGCAATTTAAGCAATAGACTGTAACCTGGCATGTGTTGTGTTAGTAATATTCACTGGAAAGCCAGATCACTGAGCAGGCTCTTGCCAGTCATCTGGCTAACAAGCGTTTTGGAATCACTCAAGCTGATGCATTGTGACATTCATGGGCTTGTAAGCGCTCTGCTATTTACGTGCGGTTCCAGGAAACAAACTGTCGGTGCTGTGGAATGTATTGATACCTGGTGGCAGCTCTGGTTTGTTTTTTTTTTTCATTTACACCATTCACTGTCATCCTCATTTAGATGTGAGATTATATATGTGATTTCTTTTGTTTTACAAGTTCTATTCTTTGATTGCATTTTCTCCATGAGGTTGTTGCATCAGTGCTGTTTGGAGAGGCGAGGTCTCTCATTGGATGTGCTGTGTTTCACACTGGAGTTGTGTTGCTTAGGGCTGCTCTGATGTGACTCTGGGATAGCTGAGTACCTGGAGGAAACAGAGCAGTGGCAGGAGGTGAGCAACAGCCTCTATGCATATTCTGGGAGGGAAAGAACGTTCTGGCATTACCCTTCCTGTGCAGCACCTGGCACTTGAACTGCTCTGTGATTGAACTGTGGTCTTGCCATGGTCTTGTGTTACCCCAGGGTAAGAGGCTTTGTACTGCAGCCATGTCTCCATTCTCCTCTTTGAGGAGTGCAAGAGTGCTCAAACTGTGAAACTAAACCAGGTGGAAAGCTTTCTGAAGGCCCTCGTTCAGCATTAACAGAACACGGTTAGGAAGAAGTGATACTTTCTGCTGGGTTTAGAAGCATGATGCTCCTTTTATAGCTTGTTTCAGCAGTGCGGGGAGAAGCTTATTAAGTTCATTATTTTTTTTTCAGCACCTTTGCACTAATTAAGCAGGGGCAGATGTTTCCTTTCACTGACATTTAGTCATTTCAGAGAAGTTGTTGCTGTAAGCAGAGTAGTTGCTCTTGTTTTGGCCTCTAGTTCTGATTTTTGCAGCCTGAGTTTTAGAGGTGAAAGACTTCTTTAAGGAAAAAAGAAAGAAAATCACCTTTTTTGCCGTTGAGATAATTTCTGAGTTTTTTAAACTATCATTAGGAGTTTCTCAGGAATAAATCGGCTGCAGCAAAGCAGACAAAACCATCGATTTTGGAGACAAGCAGGCACCTTTCACGTGCACTTCCACGCTAGAGTTTATCCTGGCAGGGCATGTCGCTGCCCTCAGGGGCCTCTTCCCACTTGCAGCAAGTGGCAGTGTCCGTGTCCTCCCCACCCCAAGCACTTGGGGGACCCTGGTGTGGTGAAGACTGACCTCCCTCCCAGTCCCCAGGTGGGACGAGCACAGGAGCACAGGGGCCCTGGTCACGGTGGAGCCTTCCTGGTCTCTGAGCCAGGAGCAAAGGCTTGGTTGTAGATATGCCAGAGTGTTTATCTGGTGAGATGCAGCCCGAGGGGAGGGGGGTGTTAATTTATTACAAAGCATTATACTTTTTTATTGTCAATACTAATTTTGGTTGAATTCTGGGCGATGGGAAGAGGTCGTGATGTAGGAGTTGTCCTTTGAACTGATCGCCCTGCGAATGTGATGGACTGCTCCGTCCAGAGGGCAAACCTGTTTTCCCCAAGCACATCCTGTGCTTGTGCTGTAAATAACTGGTATTCCTGTAGTATCAGAAGTCAGCTCTGCTTTTTTGAGTGGCAAGATTGTTTTTACAAAGCGCTGCACTCCAATTAATTTATAATAAAAGCAAACATTGCCTGATTTTTCAGTGCAGTAACTTCTGTTTAAAACCGGTTTTGTTTGGATCAAGGTGCAAAAGCTGATGCTTGAAACCAGTGTTCCTTGTTTTATGGAAAGTTCTTGCTTGTTACTCTAGTCATTAAGAATTTGCAGACATATACTATAATTTAAGCTTTTTTTTTGGCATACAGCAACTCAGTTGCACCTTCACCCGGACAGGAGTGTCCCCTTCCTTGCAGAAGCCAGCTTTTTCCCTGGCCAAGAGCAGGGGGGGAGGATGACGTGTGTAATCCTCGAGAGATGTACTGCCCACTACTTGTGTCGTTCCCACTGCTAATGCTGTTGCAGCAGCAAGTTCAGTGTAAGGCTGGCCCTTCCATGTGGGATACCTGTCCTTGGGTATAGGTAGGTGAATCTTAGTTGTGGGCCCTGAACATGTACTAGCTCTTCCTCAGTTAAACATTTACCCACTTCTGAATCAACCTAGTGCACAAGTGTGATTCAGTGCAGAAACTCAAGGAACTCCCATCCCTCTGTTCCTTTTATCCCTTCGTTGTCTGACTGCGATAATTTGCTCTTGATTTACACCCCCTAAGCTGAGAGGGGCAGAGTTTTCACGTCGATGAACGAGCTTGTGTGCGGGTCCCTGGGGAACCCTGGCCAGCAGGGCTGCACAAAGAGCAAAGCAAGGACTGTTTTCCCAACCAGAGCAGCAGAGTGGGACTGATGAGAGGAGAGAGCGGAGCTCTGCAACACCTGTGGCCTCGGCTTCGCCTTTCCCCCCTGCTCAGCGCCGCACAGATAAGATCGCCCGTGCATCTTCCTTCCCGTCCCGCATCCGAGGAAGGACTGATTGCCAGCTCAGCACTTCCTGCTGTGGTTCACCCTGGCACGAGGCACGTGGGGAACTCGTGCTTCGGGGAGGGGGGCTGGGAATAACTCATCTGCTTTGTTTTTAATGGAGCTAATTATCCCTGTAATTGCCCGCCAAAGAGAGAAAAAGGGGTGCAGGACCCATGGCAGCTGCTGTCCATGGGGTTTGCTGCCAGACTCCAGCCTTGCCTGCCACTGGTTTCAGCCTGCACCCTGACTTACTGGTTCTTTACACTGTTGATGTGGAGCAGTGCTTTTCTCTGTGTTTTAGCAGACCTGTTCCTCTTTATTTACAGTTTTTGCTCTTGGGTTCCCCTGCCCGTTTTTAAATGATGTGTAGATAGATTTTTGTGAAATTAAAACCTCTTTATTAACCCTCTATTGATTTGGAATCTTTTTTCTGCTGGCTATTGATGGGCACTGTACCTCCGCCTCCCCTTTTGCATTGGGACTTTGCTCGGAAGTATCCTGTGTCTGTTCAGTGCCCCATAGCACATGTCCATCCTGGCCCCCCTGAGAGAGATATGTCCCCAGAGGGGACACCTCAGTGCCTCTCAGCATCCCTGTAGAGCCCAAGTAGAAGGGAGATGCCCTCCTCCCCTCCTGGATCCAAGGACAAGAGATCTCTGGTATGTGTCCCCACAGGCACAGTGTCCCCTCATTTACCTTTGATACCACACGTATTTACTGCAGTTCAAGTGATAAGGGAAGGAGTGGCTCCAGCTGTATACTGGACCTTTAGCCTGGAGCTGCAGGTGCCGGGCTGGGAGAGTCCTGGCTCCCCGAGCGTGCCCAGCCTGTGCATCACCTCTGTGCACAGCAAGGTCAAAGGAAGGCCTCAGGGAAAAGGAGCTGAGGGTCCTCCCCTGTGCTGCCAGTGCCCAGTCAAGACCCATGTCTCCCTGCATGTCAGCTCTTAACCAAATAACCCCTACACCTGGGGCTGGGCCTTGGGCTTGGAGGAGAGAGACCACAGCCCTATTTTTCAAACTGATTTTATTTACTAAAGAGCTAGGATTGTCCCTGTGCCTGGGCTCCTGCTCTAGAAGAGTCCTTTGTCCTTCTTGAGCTTCTGTTGTTTCCACAAAGGCAGGTTGCTGAAGGCAGAGCGGTTCATGCCAAAAGCAGCCTGGAAGTCCTCATCGGAGAGGTGGTCCTGGGGCCATGGAAAGGAAGCTGAGCTGAAGAACTGGGGGGGGGGGGGGGGCTTTCCCTGTCTTCCCATGCAGCAGCGCCCTAGCCTCATCTTACCTCCTTCCTGCTGGGATCCACACCTCGGGGCAGGTCCTCAGCTGAGGTGTTCACCAGCACATCCAAGGGGAAGGTCTCCAGTTTGGAGGGGACAAGGGTGGTAGAGGCAGTGAAGACCTCTTGCTTGGATGTGAGCACCTGAATGGGGGGTGCAGAGTCACATCAGGGCCTGGCCCAGGAATGGAGGTACCAGGCTGGCTCCAGGTGTCTGCTCACTGGAGAATCTGTCCCTGCAGCTCCTGTCACCTGCCAAGGGGCTGGGACGGCTTTCTGTGCCCCCACCCAGCCCAGCTGCCCTTCTTGTGCCACTTACTGAGGTGAGCTGCCCAAGGCTGCTGTCATCACCCAGCTCAGCTCTCAGCGTCTCATAGGATTTCTTGTCCTGGGAAGGAGAAAAAGTGCTCAGCCCCTCAGCATGCACAGGGGTCTGGCAAGCCACTGCCCCCACCCTGGAAATGCTCCTGGAGCCAGACCCACATCTGGTCCCTTCTGCAAAGGGACTCCCTGGTCTTTCAAACCCCCTCCATGACTCACGTCCCAGTTGAGAGGGTCCCAGGCCAGGAACCAGCCGGTGAAGGTGGGGGGTTCATAACCCTGCTTCACCACAATGATGGGGGTGTCAAGGTCACGCCCACTGGGGTGGCTCCGCAAGTACTCCTGTGCCATCACTGCTGCTGCCTCCTTCTCTGACTCATTGGCGCCTTTCCCAATCCAGAAGAAAACCTGCAATAAAGTTACTGTGTCCACTACTGGGGTGAGATGGAGCCCTCTGGGGCCATGGCTGGAGGCATGTGAGCTCTGTCCATGGGAGTCCATCCTCAGCATTCCCTGGAGCAAGAAGGCTGGAAAAAAGCATCATGTGGCCACATATAGGCAGGTTTCCAGCCTCCCATCCCAGCAACTGTGGCTGATGCATGTCCTTCAACCATAGGAACTTGTAGGATTAAAAGTCTGTCCCCCACTCCATTCTCCCCCAGCTCACCTGGTCCCAGGTGTCTAATAGGTAAACATCACTCTCCTCCAGGTCATCCTGGGTGAAGTCTATGATCTCTGTGGCCAAGAAGGTGCCTGTCTTGTTGGAGCACTCAAAGAGTCGGGGGGACACAGAGGAGTTCTCCTCCTGCAGCCTGAGAGGGGTCAATGTGATGGGAATGAGGCTGACCCTGCTTGGGGATTGATGGCCCATCTTACCCATGGGCATGCATAGGGACAGGACTGGTACCTCTTGCTGCTGGCATATTGGGACTTGCCCCCCAGGGCCAGCCAGAATTCAGGTGGCTCCTGTCCTTCTGCAATCACTGGCTTCTCCATCTTGGAGATTATGTCGGCCACAGTCTTGGCCATCTCACGTTCATCCCCGCTGCAGCCCTGCCAAGCAAGCACAGCTGCTCCATCACTGGGCCCGGCCAAAGAGGAGGAAGAGGAGGTGGGGACAGTTGTCTTGGAGGAGACAGCACCCATGCCAGTGCCCAGCAGTACCCACCTTCCCATACCAGAGATAACAGCAGCTGGGGGTTTTGAGCACAAAGACATCATTGGAGTTGAGGGAGGAGGCACGGACAGGCACCTCAAAGGCCTTGGTGTTGTACTCGTTGGTGCCGTGCACTTGGAAGAGGCGGGTGGAGGGTGCGGGCTCTGTGTTGCCTGCCCGAGAGGTGCCACCCTGGGGTACAGGGACAGGAGGTCACCACCGGTGCCACAAGCTCACTCGCCTGCCCATGCCCCAACATCCCTGTGCTCACCGCATACACCACCATCTTGCCCTTGAAGATGGCCATCAGATGGGCTGGCTCCTTGCCCATGGTGACACGGATCTGCACCGGCTCGTTGTTGTACTTCTGGTCCAGGGCGACAGCTTGGTAGGCAGAGGCAGCCAGCTCATCTGTGCTGGCTTGGCGGCCCTGGGCAGGGTAGAGGAGGCTCAGCACCCATCACAGCCCTCCTTGCCTTCTTGGGAAGAGGCAACTCTCATGCTGTTCCCAAGGGGCAGAGCACCCCCAGTCCAGGGAGGTACACCCCTGTCCCCCACCCATGGGGCAGTGGCCTGGAGGTCTCACCTGCCAGATGTAGATGATGCGGTTCACCTTGGGCCCCACATAATAGGTGTAGAGCACCAAGTAGCAATCCCCACCATAGAAATGGCCCAGCCACTTCTTCTCTACAGGTACCAGCTCATTGTTCTCCACACGCCAGACCTGGTGGGACAAGGACATACTGCTGTCAGAGCTTGTGTATCCTCCTGCCATGCAGACCCTGGACACCAGAGCACCCCCTAGTATAGCAAAGGGGATGCCTGAGAGGGACCCACATTCTTCCACGGCCACCTTACCTCTACTTCTCCAGATCCATCATCCACCATCTTCTGCTGGGCAGCCATCTCAGGCTTGGCGTGCAGTGTGGTAGCATCAAATTTCACTTGCTCCACCTTGGCTGTGGGGAAGGGCAGAGGAGTGAGCCAAATCCTTCGGGCCACAGGGGCACCCCACAGCCTGTCCACCCCAATCCAAGAAGTTCTTCCACGTTGGAAGGAGACACTCACCCACTTTGCCCACAGTGTGGGTCTTGCCCAACCCACTGGTCTGGTTGGGGAGAGTCCATTTCTGGAAGAGCTGCCTGAAGATGGATGACTCGGACCCATCATTTTCTGTTTCCACGCTGGTGCTGTCTGGATAGTTCTTGGCTTTGATGAAGCCCTGGTGGGATCCGAACACAGAGCATGGGTGTGGAGTGCCTGGCACCCCAGGGAGCAGTCAGGCTATCCCATAACAAGCCCCTAACTCAGAACCCACCAGTGCCCTGCTCATCGCCTGCTGCTTCTCCTCCTTGCTGGCATTCTTGCCCTTCCAAACGAAGATCCTGATACCTCCTTGATCAAGGATGTAGCAGTCCTTGAAGAAGGGGCAACAATAGAAATTAGGACTTAAGTCCACCAAATTCAGCTTTTGAAGGATTAAAGCTGCCAAGGAAACTGGGCACCCCCAAGCATCCCATGGGTGACAGACCTCGTGCAGGAGCATGTCTTGAGTTAGGGGTCGAATTGCCACCTCCTGTATGACCAGGTTCCCACTGGCATCGGAGACGCTGAAAAGAGAAAAAGAGAGAGAAAAAGGCTCAGAAACTGGGTTGGAAAACGTCATCCCCATTACAGGGTGGTGGGGTTTATTGGGGGTGTCCCCTCCTCATCCCCTTCCCCAGCCAGATCATGACACAGGTGCTGCCCAGGGGCTCTCTTGCTGTGCCATGATGGCAACCTGGTTTGTAGCTTGCCCTGCCAGGCAGCTCACTCATGGCCACAAGGAGGGACAGAGAGGTGTCAGATGTTATGGGGCCACTGAGGGGGCGTTGCCACAGCATCCAAAGGTGATACTTTGCATGGGCATCTCTATTGGGTACCAATCCTCCTGGCAACTGGGATTCCTAATGCTCCAATGGCACCCAAAGGACTTATCCCCACCCCTGCTGTGCCTTTGACCCTTCTTGGTGTCTGTCCATGGGGCTGGGAGTTGTAGGACATAGCAGAGGTGGCTGCTGGCTCCCTCTGGCACTATGGAAAATGCCCCTATGTGTAAGCCATCCCCAACAACTCACTGGTAGAGCTTGAGGGAGGACTTGAGTATCTGGTCCACTTTTTCATCAGGGATGGCCGGCTGGATGTCCCTCTTCTCACCCAGCACATGCTTAAGGACCTTCATGAGTCCTGGTGAGGCATCCTCATCCTCACCGTCCACTACGCCCACTTTGGCACGGCCCCCACGTTCCCGGTCCCGGATATCCTTGGCCAGGTTCATCGCCTGCAGCCAGGGGAGAAGGGATAAGCCCAGATGACGGAGAGGGTGGCTGGTGACCCCCCTTCCTCCAGGAGGGGACCTTGGGACCCCCTGGCCATACCCCCAGCCTCTCTTGTCTGTTACTCTCAGGGCCATTCCACTGGACGATGAGCTGGCCCAGGTCCAGCAGGAATACGTCTCCTCTGTTGAAGCTTTTCCAGCTCATCTCCACCTGCAGCAGGACAGGATTGGGAAGAGTGGGTGTCAAGCAGCAGAATGCCTGGATCCCCATAGCTCTGCAGCCCCTCTCACTCAGAAATAGAGGCCTCCAGCCTCCATTCCTCCTCCCTACTCTGAGAGGGACTTTCTGGGGAGCAGTTACTCCTAAGGAAAGGCAGCATCATCCCACACCCACTGTGCGCCCTGCTTGAAGGCAGCTGTGTCTGTGGGGAGCTCTGGCCTGATCCCGATCCAGACTCCATACATCTCATGACTCACCTCTCCTGCTGCCACATTCTTCTTGCCCTTCACGTGCAGCAGTCGCTGGATGTTGTAGGTGTTTGTCTCCACATGCTTCATGCCTGAGGCCACCCCACCCTTCTTATAGCTGGGAGGGGACAGACATGGTGTCAGCCCTGGGTCCCCCTCCTCACACCACTGGGGTCTCCCTCCCACCTCCGTACACAGGGAGGTGTTTGGGGACCCCCATCCACACGCATGGTAATGGATAGATGGAGCCCAGCTCCAGATCCTTCTTTTTCCTGCCCCACCTTACTGACACAGAGCTGTCCCCATCCCCACTGGGGATATCTTCACAGGACCCCACCCCACTGTCACCCACCATGGGAGCAGTTCCCCAGGGGTGACTGACATACATGAGTCCCTGCTTGAAGTAGGCGCGGAAGGTCTCGCTCTCGTGTCCCTGGACCTCGCGGTGCTGCACGGCCACTGAGCCCAGGTGATCATCCATCTGGGTGGTGTAGATTGCAGCCGCCCCCTGCTCATCCTGGCTTGACTCCTTGCCCAGCCAGTAGTGGATGTCATAGCTGAAGTTGCTCCCAGATTTGCGCGTCTGCAGGACACCGGTCCCCGCTAGAAGAGCCCCTGCGTTCCCAGGCCATGTTGGCCACAGACACCCCACCCTGCACCCAGCCCCCTCAGGGCAGAGCCCATTCCCAGTTCCCCACGTGACCCCTGACTGCCCTACCGACAGCAGGACGTAGCAATCCCCCTCGTAGAAGTTGCCGTAGCTTTTGGTGGGCACTGGCACCATCTCCATATTCTGCAGAAGAAAGGGAGACATCACCCCTGGTGGGGAAAACCCCACCCCAGCCCCATGCACCCCACTGCCCCCAGCACTGGGACCTGGATGCTGCACTGAGACCCCCAAACCCAGGTACTGAGGACACAAAGGGAGGATCTTCCCTCACAGAGACACCACCCCCCACCCCCCCCCAAGCACCCCAATGATGTGCCTCATCCTCACCTCGATTCGCCATATCTGGATGCCTGGCGTCGTCTTGTTCAGTGTCCTGGAGACTTTGGCGCTGAGCTCCACCATGGTGACAGGTACCACCAGCAAGGGGACCTGCCAGCATCAGCAACACCCTCGTTAATGGCAGGCAGTGTCATTAAGAGCTGGGACACAGCCAACCTGCTGTGCCATCTGCTTCCCTGCTTGCTCTGCAAAAAGCCCAGCTGTAAACCCCCCCTGTACAAAGCTGCACGGCACAAGGGCACCCCCAGCACCGTGGTATCAGGTCTGTGGGCACACAGGTGGGGCTGCCATCCTCTCAGCTTGGCTGACACTGCAGCTAATGGGTCCGTACCAGAGTCCAGGTCCAAAAGGCTCAGAGTCCCGTAAGTGCCCCGGTGTCCTGCCCTGTCTTCAAGCACGGAACAGGGCCATGCAGGGCAGCCACAGCACAGCAGCTGCAGCTGGGTGACACTGCTGCATGGTGGCCTGTTCCTCCTGAGGGCCAGCAGGAACTGGCCCTGCTCAGCTCTGTCCTAGCATGGCTTGGCATGAAGTGGAACAGCACGACATGGCCACTGCTTACACACACACACACACACACACAAACACACACACACACACGCTGCCTGCTTCAGATCCCCTGCTTCAGACCCCCCCAGCAGATCCACGCTCCCCAGAGAGGGCGCCTCCTGGCTCCACAGGAGTGCTGAGTGCCAGTGCTGCTGAGGTTGTCCACAGCCGTCTCTGCCAGGCTGATGGCGCTCCCCACAAGCAAACAGAGGGGCTGAGCAGCAGGCCCCTCAGTGTCAGGCAAAGCCACCCTGTGTGCCGCGGCTGGAGGCTGGCAGGGAGTGCTGGCATAGCCCAGATGGGAGGTCTCTGCTTCCCAGCCCTGCAAAACCCCACCTGGCCCCACTGTGCTGCCCCCCAAGAACCCACATCCCATCCCTCAGAGCCAGGGGCTAGCATCCCCCAGTACAGCCCCAAGGTGGGGCTCAGGTGAGTGCCCAAGCCCATCCCCATGCTAAGCTGAAGGCAGGAGTGATGGTGGCCATGGGATGTGCTGTCCACCCCATGCCCACCCTCTGTCCCCTCACCGTACCCCAATCCCTTACCTTCCCTGCAGAGCTGGGTGCACAGGTGAGCGTACCAAGGTGGAGTGCTCAGGTGCCAGCACCCAGGAGACCTTTGTTCCCTTATGTCCCAGCCTTTGCTTACCATATAAGGGCAGGGACAGCCCAGAGTCAAGGTCCCCACAGCCCTCCAAGACTTTGTGGCACCTAAGAGCCCCGTTACTCATGGGGTGTTTCCCCCCTGGGTGCTGTTACACCCATCCCACAGGCTGGCTGTGCCCAAGGTGGTTCCTTTGCCCTCCCCAGGCCTCTTCCCCTCTGGGCCCTTGGTATTGAGTCCATGCTGAATTTTTTTTCTTTTGCACTCCACCAAGAAGTTCCATAAAGTGATAACAATGGGCTGGACCAGGACACGCGGGCATCTCCACAAACAGAGGTGCCTTGATGCCATGGGAATGGGCTTTGCCACTATTCTTCACCCCCCAGACCCTAAAATTCCCAAACCCTCCCAGACACAGAGCACTAAGACCATGGAAATGCTTTGTTTCGGTTTTTTTTTCAGTGCCTCCTCCCCCCAGAAAGGTTCCATAGTGAAAGTAATGCAACACCATCTTCCTGGGGCATCCCCTTCCCACCCCCGAACTGGCATATCATCACCCTGGCCATGGGACTGTTCCCAGGCTGTTTCACATCCCTTCTGGAAGCCAGATCCCTGGTCACTCCTGGCTCTGCCTTCCTGCCTTGGGGGTCTCCACAGTCCCAAAGTCCTCTTGGGGATGGGAAGGGGGGGGTACAGTGATGGGACGTGGGGCTGGGGCTTGGGGGTACAGGACAGGACATAAAGTGGGGGCCCGACTAAGCCCTATGCCCTGTCCTACGCCCCCAGTCCCAAGGGTTGGTATCTGATAATGCTCTTGATGTTGGCAGAAAGGAGAAGGGACCGAAGTGGTCCCAGGCCTGAAGGTGGTTTTGGGGAATGACCATGGCATCCATAAAGGTGGGAGGGGCAAGTGTCAGCAGCAACAGGTCCCCGGCCTTCCTGTCCCACCTTGTATCTTCCCCAGCCCTGCGGGATTGCTGCAGCTTTATCTCAGCAGTCCTGGCCACAAGCACTGCGGGCATCCTGCAACCCTGGCCTGGGCTGCAGCGAGCCCCAAATCCTGCCTGACGGTCCCCCCCCGCAAGGACTCCCGAAATGATGATGACGGGCTGAACCAGAACAGGGGATGTGTCAGCCATAAAAAAGGGGGTGTCCTGATTCCACAGGGGGGGGCTCTGCTCTGCCATCCATTCCCTTGGCCCCTAAATCCTCCTAACCCTGCCACAGCTCCCACCTCCTGCCCCCCACATGAGCATCCCCGTGGAACCCTTACCTGAGTGCAGAACCTCCCGTGGGGCTGAGTTTTGGGGGGGGAGGTGGAACACCCGGGTGGCCGCTGTCGCCCTCTGGTCAGCGGCCACGTCCCCGGGCTGAGTCTGTCAGTGCGGCACAGGGGTAGGGGACCCCACGCCGGCCCCAGCGGGCTCACCCCTCCCCGGGCCCCCCAGTCGGGCCACTAATGAACTCAGTAATTTGTGCAGCCACCAGAGAGGACAGAGACTTCGTTAACGAGGGGAGGCACAGGGCTAATGAGGGCACGGGGGAGGGGGCAGCTAAGAGACATTCCCCCCAGGAACGCAGTGTCGCCTGCATGTTGGCAGCAGACTGCCTGGGATGGCGGGGGGGTCGCAAGTTGTCCCCCAGGTGTCCCCCAGTCTATATGGGGAAGGCCTGACGCCTTATTTGGAGCAAAGACATTTGAAGTCTCAACACTGGAAGGGGGGAACAGCCTATGCAGTAAATTTAGCCCCTCCTTGTCAAGGGGCAGGATACCCATCCCGGTGGCACCAGGGATCTTTTCTCCCAGTTTGGATGGAGGTGCCAGGGCAGCCTGCGGGGCTGTCCTCGAGTGTGAGGGTGTCCCCTTGACACCAGGCAAGGGGTGACACCTCAACCCTGCAATCCAACGGTGCTTCCCCAGCACTGACCTGCAGCATCCCCCACTCCCAGGGGACTCCAGGGATCCCGGGGGCTCCATGTCCCCCCCACTGTGCACAGCCACTAGCGACACACACATGATAATGTACCTGTGCCCATGCATGCACACACTCAGGACTACTCTTTCCAAGATGGTTTGATAGCTTTAATCACATGAAGGCACTTGGATCTGGTACCCCAGCCCTCCCCAGCCCCCTATGCTGCCTCTGCATCCCCCAGACCTCCCAAGGGTGCCCAGGGTGGGGGCTGTACTCCTCGGGTGCCGCAGCACCCACAGGCACTCACTGGGCAGCGGCTGTGCTGGCGCCCTTTGACTTGTCTAATATAAAGTGCTGAGTTCAACCCTCCCGGCAGGGCACGATGAGATCTGGGGCCGTCAGGGATCCAGGGGGCTGTGCTACACCACCCCCATCCCACCCCCCACGACAGGGCAGGGGGTGTGGGCAGGGCTGGGGGGACCCCTGCTCACCTCCAGCATCGGGAGCAGGGCAGTGCCGGCAGGAGCCGGCTGAACAGCACCGGAAAGCTAAAACCCTTCACACCCACCCCCCCAAAAACTGCCCCGTTCCCTTCGCTGGCACAGCGGTAAAAAGGCACCCATGATTTTTTGGGAAACCGTTGCTTTTCCCTCTAAAAAGATATGAGGCATTGTCCATATTCTGACATTAAAAAAGGCCTGGCTGAGCTCAGCCCCCTCCAGAAAATCCCTTCCTGAGAGCCCCCAGACTCTCAAAGCTGGGGGACACCCTGGCACGAGTCCAACCCCACGGGGGTCAGAGTAACCCCAGGCTACAGGGGGGCCGCAGTGTCCCCCACCCCCTCCCAGCTGGGGAACTGGGGCAAGGCTGGGAGGGGCACATTAATGCTGGTACGGGGGTCCCTCTCTCCCAGGAGTGGCAGCCTTCGGTGAAGCTGCAGATGGATATGGATTGGGGGGTGTGCCCCCTCACCATGGGAGGGGACCCTTCTGTTGGTGACTGGAGTGGCTCCCAGTGACACAGTGTAACTGGAGAGGGGGGAGACCATCTCCCCCCCCCAAAATTAGAAGAAACGGAAGTTGGAGGGGGCGAATAAAGAGCCCTCCCAGGCACAGCCCTTGCAGGGCTAAGGGGGAACAGAGACACAGCGTCCCAAGGCACGTGGGGAGGCATTTTGTGCCCAGGGGCTCAGCCCTGAGGCTGGGCTGCCCCTGCAAAACACAACCCCTAAGTGGGGGCAGCAGGCATGAAGAGAGGCAAGGACACGCCCCCCACGAGGTGATCAGCTGCACCCAGGGTAGAGTTAAGGGTATGGTGGCAGCCCTATGCACCAAGGCCAGTAAGACTCCCTGCTTTCTTGGAGGGGGACAAGTATTAACCTGTCCTGTAGCCTTGGCAGATAGGGCCCAAGGGCTGCCAGCCTCCCAGCAAGGCAGAGTCTGGATGGAGGGATCTAGTCCTCCCAAAGGCAGTGGAAAGCAGCAGCTGCTGACCCCGCCCCCCATCCCCAATCGGGGGACAGAGGGGAAAAGGACCTGAGAACCGTTTTGTGGAGGGGGGACACAGGTTGGGGGTGAAGGGGGCAGGGGCTGGAAAGTGGGGGAGGATGGGACACCCCCCAATAGGTCCTCAGCACAGCAAGGCAGTGGGTCACCCTACCCCACGGCAGAGGGGGTCTTCTCTGAGAAGGGGGGCACCCACATCTCCCACCACCAGCAGGCACGGAGGGCACCCGCGCCCACCAGGGCTGGGGAGGATGATGCGGGGCATACCGGGACCCTCCCTCACCCAAAATAAGGCACCTGGCTCCCCCGGTGGTGCCCCTTGGCAGCACCCAGAGGGTGGGGGGGCCATTAGCTGTTAGTCCGCTGCTTCTTGAGCACTGCGTACACGTCCTCCACCTTGCTGAGCCTCTCGAAGAAGGGCAGCAGGTCCAGCAGTTCCGTGTCCGCCATGTTATCGAACCAGGAGGCCACCGGCACCTGCAGGTGGCACAGGGGACAGTGTGGCACAGGAGACAGTGCTGATTCAGGGTCCCCCACCACATCACCTCCATATTGCCCTGTGGGTACGTACGGCATTATCAGGGTGGAAGATGTAGGATGCGGGCGAGTTGTCCACAATGATGATTCGGCGCAGGTCACGGCCCAGGCGGCTCAGGTCCTTCACGTAGTTGCCGCGATGGAAAACACAGGATTCCCGGAAAAGTCGTGCTCGGAAAGCCCCCCATTTATCCAGCAGGTCAGCCACAGGGTCCGCATACTACAGGCACAGGAGGGAGGGGGGGAGGTCACTATGACACACCACACCACGCTGCCCACCCCACAGGGAAAAGGGCACCCAGCTCTCCACTGGTGCCAGGTCTCACTGTGCCTCAGTTGCCCAGGCCAGTGCTTTGGAGGGGCAGGTAGGGAAGCCTCCCAGTGCTAGTGCTGCCTGTGGGTACACAGGGGACAAGAGGCCAGTGATGCCTGCAGGTGGGCAGGCAGGGGAGCTTTGCCACTTGAGGGGTGTCTGGGAGGGGGTGGACAATGCCAGGGCAGACCAGGGACACCTACCTTGGCCAGGCTGGCAGTGAAGAGCACACACTCGAAGAGCTCACCCATGCGCTGCAGGAACTCATCCACATGCGGCCGCTTGAGCACGTACACCTGTGGGCACGGACATAGGGCAGCATGCTGCTGGCACTGGTTACGGGTCACCCAGCACCCCCATGTCCTCCCCAGAGGACACCTGTGTCCCCACACCCAACCAGCGAGTAGCATCTTGGCCACACCTCATTGGAGCTGCCTGTGCGGGCTGGGGGATGCCATGGCCCCACAGGAATGTCCAGGGTGAAGTGTCTGGCTGGCTCCAGAGCCAAGTAACCGAGAACAGGCTGACTGCCCAGACCACAGCCTATCCTGGATTACTTGAAACCGGGGCTGGCCACTGCAAGAGGGCACCATGCCAGGATGCCCCTTACCTCCCTGCCCTGCAAAAAGAGGGGCACCCACCTTTGCCCCACAGTGTGCCAAAGCTGGCACCATGACGCCTCCCATTACCCCTTGGTGCAGAGCACTGGGACGGCTCTCGGTCCTTGGGGAGGTGGAATGATGCCCCCCTCCCACCAGGCACCCACCCCGCTGTTACCTGGTGCATGATGCCATCGATTTCCACGGGAATGATGAAGTCAGCGTTGTTCACTGGCTGGGGAAGGGCACACCAGGATGAGCACTGGGCACGCCAGGCAACCCCTGCCCAAACGCTGCCTGCCCTCTGCTCACTATGCACCCCTGCCAGACCCGCAGCCCCCTCACAGGGACGCCCCAACTGAGCCAGCCAGGCTGTGCTGGGTGCCGGGCATCATTTGATGGGAAAAGGGTGGCAGAGCATGTGGGGGAGCACATGGCAAGAGGTGTAGGGTGGGCCAAGGTGTCCCCCACCTTGAAGGAACTGTGCACCAGGGTCTCATCCAGGTCGATGACCACGCAGAGCTTGCTGGCATCCTGTGGCTTGATCTCGGGCAGGAGGTGCTTGACAGTGGCCTGCAGCAGGGGGGCACAGGTCAGCAGGGCAGCAACAGGGTGGCCAGAGGGGGGCACTGGGAGAAGTGCCTGTTCAGCCCCCAGTCCTGGCCACACAGGGGAGGCACAGGGGATGGTAACCCACCCCCACCAGTGCCAGGCTGGGGGTGTGGGGTTACCTTGGGCAGTGCCCCGTTCTCCTCCACCAGCAGTGGTGCACCAGTGGTGCCGGCGCAGGGCTCCGCTTCATCACGGCACAGGCAGCAGAAGAGGGACTGGAGAATGCTGCGGCTTCGAGGCTTCTTGGCAGGGGTCTGGGTACCTGCGGGAGGGCCGAGGGGGGGTGAGGGGTACCGTGGGGGTACTCCCAGGACAGCACTGGGGACCAGGTGAGCCAGGTCTGCGTGTTGCCCCAGAGCCGCCGTGCCCCTATCAGACCCCGACACCCATCCGGTCGGCCTTCCGGCCTGCCAAGCAACGGTGCCAAGGCAGTGTCGCTGACACGAGTGCCTGGTGACCACCCGCAGCCCCTGACCCGGCACATCCCACTCCACGAGTGACCCCCGTGGGCGCTCCCTGTGCGGGCAGAGACCCCACCACAAGGGCGCGGGGCTGAGCCCGGGGGCAGCCGTGGGTCCGGGGCCGGTCCCCGCTGTCCCGCCGCGGGGGGCACAGCCCCACTGGGGGGGGGTGGCGGGGGGGGGGGCAATGGGGGCGTGGCCTCTCCGAGGGAGGCGGGGCTTACGCCCGTTCTTTTCCCCACCTCCAGACAACTCCCTCGTCTCATTGGCCGACTCGAGTGCACCGGAGGCGAGAGGCCAATCAGGGCGAAGCGCCCGCCCCTGGGCGCCGTTCCCGCAGTCCCCATTGGCGGAGCGAGGGGAAACTGAGGCAGAGAGGGTGCCCCTGCCCACCCCGTGCCCCAGGGGCAGTGCGACCGCTCCAGCCCCGGCCCCACTGGTCCCGGCGCCGGGTCCTGCTGCAGGTCGGGCCTAGGTTGCACCCGCCCTGGCCGTGCCCCCCTTCAGGCGGGCCAGGGCCCCGAGCGCTGTAGTGGAGAGCCGTGTGGCCCGTTTCCACGTTCCGTGGGGACGAGGCCCGTTCCCACGTTTGCTCCTCCCGGTCCTGGCAGCTTCCCAGGCCAGGGGGACGAGCAGCGGCCCGCGACAAACCCCCTTCGCGGAGTAGAGGGGACGCGGGGAACGGGACGCCGGCATGCAGCAGGGCGCCCAGAGCCCTTCCTGCCTCAGTTTCCCCGCGGCTTCTGCGCGCACCCCTCGCCCGGCTCCGGAGGAAACGGCGCAGATAATCCAAGCAATACCCCGAGCCTTGCAGGGCACCACCGGGCTTGGAGGGGGCCGGAGCACAGCCCCCCGCGCCCGGGAGGCTGCAGACGGCCCCGCTCGGTCTGAGCTCCAGCCCCAGCGCATCTCCCCAGCCCTGGGCAGCGGGATGCACGGGGGCGGGCTGAGGCGGCGCGCAGCTCATCGCACCCTCCGGGAGCAGCCCCCGCAGGCCCCCAGCCCCCCCCCGGGGACCTCCCCCTCTCCCCTCTCCCGCACAGGAAGGGGGTATGGGGGAGTAATATCCCCCTCCGCATTACCTTTCTCCTGAAGCGGGGCGCTCCCCTCCTCCCTGCTAACCTGGGCGATGATGGACTGGTGCTCCATGGGCGCCGGGGAGGGGGGGGTGGGAGGGGGCGGCCCCCCCCGGCGCGGCCCCCGGGGGGGGAGGCGGGGCGGGGGCCGGCGGCGGCGCGGGGCGGCGGGCGCGGGAGCGGCGCCGCGGAGGAAACTTTGTTACAACATGGAGTTTCCTCCGCCCGGGCTGGGGCTGCAAACATGGATCCCGGGCGCGGTTTCAAGGAACCCCTTAAAAGGGCAACGACGGCGGGGGGGCCCTCCTCCTCCTGCCTCCTCCTCTCTCCTCCTCCCGGCACCCGCGCCGCTCGGGAGGAGATGGGGTCCCCGCCGAGCCGCGACTGGGACCGAGACGGGGAGTTCTGTGGTTTGGCTGGGAAGGACACCCCCGCCTTGCTCTCCCACCCTCCCCCGCCCCGAATGAGAGAGCATGGAGTGGAGAGTCAGTCCTGCTGTCACCCTCCACCTAGCTGGCAGCCCGGGGATTCCTCTGCAGCTACCCCCGGCATTCGAACACGTCCCCCCACGCTGGGTGTCCCCTGGAGCAGAGACCCTGGCCTAGCGGCTCAAGGCTGGGGGGTCCCCATTACCCCCCGAGGGCACATGTCCCATTGCCAGTATAGGCCAGTGGTGCGGGACAATAAGTGCTGGGGGGCAACACCAATAACCGCCGCTGTTTTCTATCGTTCTTTCTCCTGCAATCCCCCAATTATATGAACAATTAATAAGTCTATATTATCAATACTTTCCCTTACAATTCCTCCCCTTCTGCCATCGGTGGGGAAACGGGGCTGTTTCCAGGCGCTTTCTGAAAAGCGACTCTTGACGGGAGCTTGTGGATGGCACAAATCCCTTAGAGGAAACCCCGCCCCTCAAGCCCCTCAAGTGCAGAATCCTCCAGCCCCCTCCCCTCGCTAGCCCTGCGGGGCTCTGCCGGGACAGCCTCTCACCGCCGTGGCCCCCAGCCCCGCCCAGGCAGCGTCCGGCCCGGGAGGGTCCTGTCCCGGTCACCACCCTCGCCATCTCGGTGGCAGGAGATGCTGTGTGCTCTGTCAGCGCTGCCTCGAGGGTGCAGCAGGTTGGAAATTTCCCATCTGAGCTCATTTGAAATCTTTCCACCTCTCCCACCTGCTGTTTGGGAACTTCAGGAGCTGAGATCGCCTTTTCTGGCCCAGTAGGGACCGGGGCACTGGCGAGGCAGGGATGTGGGCGGTGGCAGACCGCGATTACCGCTCCATCCCCCGGGACTGAGCCGACATGGCAGGGTGGGAGCAGCCCCTGGGAAACAGCGCTGCGAGGGGACCCCTCCCACCTCCTAGCATGGGGCACAAGGGGACATGACACCTGCCCGAAGGTGACCACGCTGGGAAATGGGGCCTGGGATTGGGAGGTGCTCCCACAGGGAACTGCGATGCTGCGAGGCTGGCAGAACTCTGGCAGTACAAAGCCGATTTACCCCTGCAGTACCCGCATTGTCGGCTCCACGTGGAACATCCCGACACCAAGTGTCCCCGGGGAGCTGTGGCAGGGACCAGCTGCTGTTGGGGACCGGGACACTGCATCCTGCCACCCCCTCCGCGGGTTCTGATGGCGGGCAGTGGTTGTGCCTCCATTTCCCTGCCCCTCCGCGGTACAGCAGCCGGCTCCCACATCAGGCAGCCACCACTGTCTCCTGGCCCAGCAGGAGGAAGAGGAAGAAAGAGGCTGTGCTTCCTGTGCTCTCTGTTTTGGGCTGACCTTTGTGCTCCTTTAGCCCAGATGGAACTGAATAGGATATCTGCCTCATCCCCACCTGGGCTGGGCTGGGCTGCCAGGGGATGCTGCTCTCTGAGGGGACAGCTGCAGAGGCCACACATTTGTTCTGTCCAGGACCCCTGTCCCTTTGGCTACATCCTCCTCATCCTCCCTCCCTGATGAGTCTAGCCAGGCCCTGCTAGTCCTCCAATTAATGCAATTAGAAAAGTCTCCGAGCCAATGCCTGCGGCGGTATTTGGAGCACCTCCTCCAGTTCCACTGCCTGCCTGGGGCGGATTGGGCAGCTGGAGGGTTAGGGAGACACTGTCCCTGCCCTGGGGCTGTGGGACAAGCCCAGGGCAGGAGTAAGCAGAGCCCAGTTGGATTGTTTGAGCTGCAGGGTACGAGCACAAAGCAGAAAAGCATCAGGCTCCCCTCAATCGGGCACTCAGGGACCCCTCTGTCCCACCCCACTGCTCCTAGACTGGGGTCCCGGATGCTTTCCCCTGTTCTCCAACCTAGCCCTGACCCCGGGAGCTCTGCCCCACGGCTAAGGGACTACAGAGATAGGTCTTGGAGTGGTTGGATGGAGGCAGGTGTCCCTGGGCTGAGGATGCTCTAGGTTGCAGGTCCCAGCTGGAGAACAGCAAATCCCACAGGCATAACCCCGTAGACCCCACGCCCCCCAGCCTTCCGCATGCTGAGGACCACCCCGATGCCCCCCTACCCCTTGGTGACCCCCGCAAGACTTGTACGCCCGGGCAGGTGCACCCCGAGCTGGGGGCGTCTCCCGCTCCTCCTCCAGTGTCCCGGCTGCGCCTCGGAGGAGGGGGGAGCCCCCGCCTTTCAGTGGGGCCCACCGCTCTGGCCCCTCCTTCAAGCAGCCAGAGGCCGGGCCAACGCGGAGGCGGGGGGGAGGCACCGCCCCACCCCGTCCGCCATCGCCCTTTTAAGGAAGGGGACATTCTTCACATAAACAAGAGCGGCCCCCGGGAGCTGGGGGGGGTCCCTTCCAGGAGTGGGGGGCACGGGCTGGGGGGTGTCCGGCCCCCCAAATTCCCCCTCCGCCACCCGGCCGGCGTGGGTCGGGAAGTGGGGGTTTGGGGTGGGGGGGAGGTCCTGGGGAGAGGGGGGAGCCTTGAAACAGCCAGGGAGCGTCTCGCAAGTGCGGACCGCGGCGGGGGCCGAAGCGCGGTGGGACCCCCCCCCACTCGCGGTGCGGGGCCGAGGAGGGGGCGACGGCCGCTCCCGGAGAAGGCCCGAGCGGCTTCGCATCCGCATCCGGCGGTACCGGCAGGCGGGAAACGGGGCATCCGGGGCGGAGTGGGCACGGTGGGGCCCCCCACCGTCGTCGTCCCCTCCCCACCGGGGGAATGCAAAAAGCTGGCGCTGAGCCCCCCGCGCCGCCACGGCCACGCGTTGGCAACCCCGCCCCGTCCCCCGCCCGGGGCAAAGGGGCCGTCCCCGGGGTACGGGTGGGCCGAGAGGGTCCCCGCCCCACGCCAGGGCCACGCAGCAGTAGCGAGACCGAGACCAGCTTACAAACACGTCGTTTATCAGCCGTCCCCCTCCCCCTGAGCTTCGGAGCCCTCCGTGGGGATGGGGCCGATCCGGGGGCTGGCCCCGCCAGCGGCGGGCGGTGGGGGGTGGTTAGCGGTCCCCGGCGCTAATTAGCGGTCCCCAGCGGTGATTAGCGGTCCCCAGCGGTGATTAGCGGTCCCCGGGGCCGGCGGTTCCTGGCAATAATGAGCAGGGGAAGTCTCCGACGCGGGTCATTCACTGAAGCGTCTGTGCCAAGGGTTGGGAGAACCTCCCGCTGCTATCCCGCTCCCCTCGCATCAAGCCTGGACCAGCACCCCGGAATTGGCGGGTATTGGGGGTGGGAAGAAGGGCTGAGCTCTAAGATCTTGAGGGGAGGTCTGCCGGTCTGTAAACCCTTTCCTTGCTGGGTGCATATCTGGCTAAAAGATGCCCGAACTCGGGAGTGGCCGAAAATCCGTGTCCAGTGTGAGGAGGCCGCGCTGGGCAGGGACGTGGGGATAATAAGCAGGGATGGGATCTGTCACCGTGTCCCTGTCGGGTCGAGGGCGAGACCAAAATTGAACCGGCTGTGGTGGCCCCGGGCCAGGAACCGAGCTCCATGTGCGATGCTGCATGTCCAGATCTGCAGGAGCAAAGATGACAGGTCCATGAGCACCCACCAGGGACACCATCCCACCCCTATCCCTCGGTGCCAGCCCTACCAGGTAGCCGACGAAAGCCAAGTAGGCAACCAGGAGCAGGCCCAGGGGAATGTGGTACTCCAGGCCGCGAAGTGTTGGCAAAAAGTCTGCCACGAAGTAAACGTTGATGGCGCAGACCAGCCCCGTGATGAAGGTCATCAGCACCTTCCCTGGGCTGTGAGCAGGGCAGTGGACATCAGTGCCAGGGCAGGGCCCCCACCCTGTGGGCCACTGGGCACAGAGGGCTCAGGCAACTGAGTTTGTAGGTCCCAACTGGGACATCTCTGCACCCGTCAGCTATATTTCACCCCGTGGTGGGGCTCTAGGTGTGGACTTAGGCCACTTTCCAAACCTAGGGCTGGCAGTGCCAGGAGGATGCTGACGGTCTAAGGGTGCCCAAGGAGCCAAATGTGTCATTGGGAGGAGGATGACAAGGGTAGTGATGGGGTCTGTTTTGCTCTGGCTGCCCTGGGCAGGTGGCAATGAACATACCCCTCCAATGTCCGTACACTAATTGCCCCATGGGCGTGGGTTGCAGGGGCAGGATGGGACCAAGGGAAGTTGCCTGCAGCCAGAGCTCCCCACTCTGCCTCCTCTGTGCCTCCCCATGCCCTGGCACTCACAGGCTGTTGCTGAAATCCTGCATGAGCGGGTGCAGGCTGGTGAAGGTGAGGACAGGCAGGACGGCAAAAGGCAGCTGAAAAGAGAGGGGGATGAGGACATCACGGCTGCCAGGCTGGGGTGTTTGGGGGCAGGTGATGCCCTCCCACCCCCTTACCAGGATGCTCTGAAGGGCGTTGAGGAGGTCATTCATGCCTGTGAGGTGGCTGACATCCTTGAAAGCAGCCACGAAGAGAGTGGGCAGGATGGCAAAGGAGCGGGTGAAGAGCACCCGGGTGAAGCGGGACCAGCGGAGCTGCAGGAAACCCTGGAACACGGCAGAACCTGCAGCCTCCCTGTGCCTGGGGCACCGTGTCCTGGTGACCCCCTAAACCCTCGCTGGGAGGAACATGGGGGGAATCTCCCCCTCCTTTGTGCCAGGGCACTGAGCGGGCTCTTGCAGGGCTGCCGGGCCCCGCTAGGTGTCAGCTCTGACTCATTAACAGAAGATCTGATTAATTAGGGAAACACTGCGTGGAGCACCAACAGGGTGCAGTCGGTGGGCACTGTTTCCATCCCACCTCCTGAGGAACAGGGAGACTGGTGTTAGGAAGCTGCCACCCAGCAGCTCCCTGCAGGAATGGCGGGCAGTTATCTCTTCCAAATACTCCTGGGCGGGGTGTGCTGCCCATAGAACCCCCCCACCAAGGGCCCACCTGTGATTTCCCGGCTCTCAGCCCCTCCCTGTGGGGGCAAGGGCTAGCAATCCTTTCTCTCACCTCCATGACGAACTGCCCTGCATAAGTCCCAGTCATTGTGGAGCTCTGTCCTGCTGCCAGGATCCCGATGCCCCAGATGTACAATGCCGCTGCCCCGAAATAGCAGCCCAGGATGACGCCCTGTGTGGGGACACTCCAGTGGGCACCCTAAAGTGTCCCCTACCGCAGGCATTCCCATCAGCTCCCAGCTTTCTTGTGGGGTTATAACTGCCCCCAGCCCCAGGACTTGATGGGGAGAGTGATATATTCCCCAAATGAGAATGGATGCTCACTGGACACAGCCTGGTGACACTCACCCCCTGGTAGATATCCACAGAGACTGTCTTGTTGTTGGTGGGGAAGATGCTGGCATAGTGACTGATGCTGCTGTTGATGCACTTGTTGTGCTGTAAGGCATGGCAGGCACAAGTGTGACAGCCACCCAGCAGCTCCCACAGACACAGGGGGATCCCCACGCATCACAGCTCAGGGAATGAGAACATGCAGTCCCCAGGGGATGCTTGTCCTGCCCATTCCCACAGCTGGGCACAGCTGTTATCTCCCTGTGGACATGAGGTGACACTCACCACGTCCTCATTTTGCTGGTGGTAGAAAGCCTCACCAAAGACAGTCATGACAAAGAGGTTGATGAGGAAGGAGACAAAGAGGGCCAGGCAGGACTCGATCAGGAAATACATATTGGCCTCCTGTACCGCCTCCTTCTTGGACCGGTCGATCACCCGTGTCTGGGCATGGCCAGTGACGTGGGTGTCACGGGGTCATTTGAGCACCCCTGTCCCACAGCCAGGACCAGCTGGTCCCCACCAAGTGTACCCTGAGGCACCCTGGCAGAACAGTGTCCATGGCAGTGCCTTGATCTCACCTTGACCAAGGAGGAGTGGAGGAAAATGTTATGGGGCATAATGATGGCGCCAATGATGCCCATGGCCTGCAGCAGCTCCTTTCGTCCACAGCCCGGGCAGCTGGGCAGGAAAATGCCCTTCAGTACCTCCACCTGCCCCGGCCTCACCACCAGGTACTGGGAAGCAGTGAGAAGGGGCACTGTGAGCTGCCATCCCCCTACCACAGGCTGGTAGCAGTGGGGACACCACGTGGCAGTGTCCCTTTCCAGCCTTGCAGGAAAAGGGTTGTTCCCAGCTCCCCCCTTCACCTCATAGCCAAAGGTCAGGGCCATGATCATGATGAGGACGCCAAAGAAAGCCTCCAGTTTGCGGAGTCCTAGAGATGTCAAGAGAGATGGGGTGGAACGGAGCAGAGGACACTGGTGCCACATGGGCACCAGTATCCCCAACCCTTATCCTGGCACTCACCGTACTTATCGAGGAAGAGGAAGAAGAGAGTGTCCGCGATGGTGATAAGGACCCCACCCCAGAGAGGGATGCTGCAGAATGGCCAGGGGTGGGATTAGATACATGGCCCTCTGTGGAGCAGGGCCATGGGGGAGGCTGGGGGGTCCCTGTGGGGAGGCTCACCGGCCAGCTGAGAGCAGGCTGAAAGCAATGGCTGTCCCAATCACCTCCTGCATGTCAGAGCCGATGATGGCGATCTCAATCATGAGCCAGAGCAGCATGCGGGGCACCTGGGGGTGACAGGGCACCATGTGGTGCCTGAGCCCACAGTGGCACATAACTCTGGGCAAGCTGGCACAGCATCCTGTGTGCAAATCCCTGTCTCCAGGCTGTAGCAGGCCACCCAGAGCAGCATGGGGAGCCCGAAAAACCCCTCTCAGCTTCTTTCACAACACAATCTCAGGATGAAAGATGGATGCTAAATCTGAGCCTGTTCCTCCCCTCCCCATCCCTGCCCCAGTGAGAGCTAAGGACAGGACCCATCTGTCTCGATAGGGGGGGCTTGAGGGAGGCGGGGCAGAGGCATGTGCCCAACCCTCCTTTTGGGGACCTGTCATTCAGCCAGCATGTCCTTGTTCATTCCCCTCATCAGGAGCTTGACACTTAGACGGGACCTCTAACTCTCCCCCTCCTCTGTCATGTGATCCCTCCCCCTGAGCGCCCACAACTTTCTGCCCCAACACGCACAGGCTTTCCCGCGTCTCGGCTTCGCGTTGCTGCCCCGACGCCTGGGTTCGCTCCCACGGGGGACGCTCTCATGTGTCCCCAGGTCAAACTAGGACACTGAAGTAGCTGCTTACCACCTCTTGCCCTGGGCCCCTGTACTGCAGGCATGTGGGCACTAGGTGGGGAGCACCGGGGGGCTTTGGGGAGCCCCTGAGAGAGGCAGGTCTCTCACAGCATCTTCCTGCTCCTCTCCAGCCCTGCAAGTCCTTGCTAGGACTATCACCAGCCCAAGCACAGGGTTCGCCCCAGACTGTGATCCCCAGGGGCCTCCCCGTGGTTGCTCACCTTGGGGTAATAGAGGTAGCAAATCTCGCCCAGGTCTTTCCCGGTCACCACGCCTAGACGGATGGCCAGGCGCTGGCACAGCAGCCCCAGGACGGTGGCCCACAGCAGCACCCACAGCAGCTGGGGGGCAGGAGGGACTGAGCACTGGGCAGGATCCGGCTACCCGGGAATGCCCAGTTCAAACAGGGTTGCAGGGAAGAGAGGGGGTGCAGGTGCTCTCCCAGCCCAGCCAGAGGGGTGTCCCCCTGGCACCCCTGGGTGCCCTCTCCCTGTGCCGAGGGCCCCCCGTGCCCTTCCTGCTCCCTGGCTGGGGAAGCCAGCTGCCATGGGCAGCCGTTGGTGCTGAAGAGGTTACGAAACCCCCGCCTGCTTCCCGAGCCCGGAGCCGGGCTCACCTTGAATCCCGCCAGTGCCCCGCTTTGCAGGTCTGACTCCACGTTGCCTGGGTCCAAGTAGGCGATGCTCATGAGGAAGCCGGGACCGGTGAAAGCCCAGAGTTTCCTAAAGCTGAACCCAGGCTGGGACAAGGCAGCAGGTCAGAGCCAGGAGCTCCCGTTCAAAACCAGTGTCTCCTAATTGCACATCCAATTCCCTTTAGCCCAGTGATGCCCGCATGGATGTGTTTAGCACATGGAGGTCATTTTCCTGACAGTTTTAGAGAGGGAACTGCTGCCCCCAGCCTCTCCCTGTTAGCCGCAGTGGTGGAGAGGCAGTGAGCCCTGTCTCACCCACTGTACAGTGGTTTGCAGGGGGTCCCAGCGCTGTCAGGCACCATTAATTGCATTCCATGGGATTCCACTGCTTCCCTCTGCTTTTGCTGCTCCTCGTGACTAGGGAATACCATTCCTTCCCCTTCTCTGTTCCACTGCCCTGAGACCAGACAAGGATGGAGAGGGCCAGTGGGGTGCAAAGCTGCCTTGGGGAGCCCCACTGGGCTCATCCATGGGTGGCCCAGTAGGTGTGTGAGCAGTGGGGTGATCCTTGTGGCTGGGTAGCACCTTGCCCCATTGTCTTAGTTTCTCCATCTGGAAAACTTCAAGCATGGAAACACTCAACCTAGCGCTGTGACTTGCCTGAGCTGGGTCTGGGGTGCTGGGGGCATGTCCCCAGGGCATGACCAAGACACATATTCCACACTGCAGTGGCCCTTCGCCTCTCCACTCCTTGCAGCACTGTCCCGCTCCCCCGCCCTCCCTGAGACAGCCTTGTGGCGCCTACCCCACTGCCCTTGGGGATGGTGATGAGCTCATCCAGGTAGGTCTGGTCCTGAGTGCCAGGGCGCTGCGGGGGCATGGGACTCCTGCCAGTGCTGTAGCTCTGCTCTTGGCCCCTGTTCAGGGACCTGGTGAGGCCTGAGGGGGACAAGGAAGAGGAGGGGAGGTGGCAGCCTGCCAGAGGGACAAGGACACTGGTGGGCTCCCTGCCCTGGTACCAGCTTCCTCCAGTCCCACTTAACTCTGCCTGATGAACCCCATGAGGCACAAGCACCAGTTTTCCAGGGAGGCCATGAGGATGGCAATATGGGATCTGTCAAAGGCTACCCAAAGGGATCAGATGCCACCTCCAACTCAAGTGTCCCTAAAACCCCTGGTCTCAGCCCTGTCTTCACCAGTCCAAGACCCAAGTGCATTTCTGGGCATTAGGGACAGGAGGGGACCCTTCTCCAGCTCCTGCTGCTGGATGGGCATAGAGTGAGGACAAGAAGCTGGTACTGGTCCTAATCCCCCCTCTGCAGCCCACTTACATTCTGGGAATTGGTTGAATCACATTCCCAGGCTTGACGGAAAAGAGGATGGGGCTGGTGGGGAGTCCTGGACAGGCTGTGGGGGATGGTGCCCACTGAAAGATGGAGCACAACCAGGGGTCCCAGGGTGGAGGGAAGGGGGTCTAGGGGATGAAGGGAGGCACAAAGGGACCCAAGAAGTGTTGTGAGGCTCACCTGGTTCCAGTGATGCCATGGGTGGACCCGATCCAGCCACAGTGCTGAGGCTCCCTGATTTCAGCACTGAGTGCAGCGCCTGCCGCCCAGCTTTTAAAGGACACCCCCCCCCCCCCAGTTGTGTCATGCTGCCCCCCCTCAGGAGGAGAGGAGAAGGATAGGAGAAGGAAGTGCTCCTTCCCTACCCCTGTGAACACACACAGTCTCGGTTCCCCCCCATCCCCCCCAGTGCCAAGAGGCCCCTTCCCTCCCCTTTGCCTCACAGACACGCAAACACGAGACACCCTAACCGGGGTGTGGGAGCATGTCTGCATGTCACTCTCCATCACATGCCAAAGGTTCTGCTTGGGCGACTGGGAGGACGGGGGACAGTGTCCCACAGAGCACAAAGGGAGGGCTGGCCCCACGGGAGTAGGGGAAATGCCATAGAAGTAGGAGTGAGGAGGAAGCAGGCACGTGTTGCATAAGCAGATCAAAATGCACCCTTAGCTGCTGCGGGAAGCACTCTGCCAGGCAGGCTCTGTGGCATAGGGTGCTCACATCACCCGTGGGTGCAGGGACCTTCATGCCAAAAATGGGGCGCCAGTGTTGCAGTGTCAAGCTGTGCCAACAAAAGTGGGGCACCCCATCCCCAGGACCCTCATGGTTGTGGAGGTGGAAGGGGGAGCAGCTCAGGTGCTCCCATGCATAGGTACCTGGTTAGTACTGGCTGTCCTTCTGGGGTACCCTTCTGCCAGCCAGGCTGTCCCCCACAGGGAGGTGGGCAAGGGGTGTCCCCCAGGAACATGTAGGGTGGTGGCAGGTGCAGGGATGAGAACCTGGCCCTTCTCCACAGTATGCTCCAAGCACTCCCCCACTCCCTAAGCAAGGTCTAGAACAGCTGGGAGGGGGACAGGGTCCCACCCAGAAGGCATGGTGGGGCTTTAGCACACAGCTCAGCTCCACCTGCCCTCCCTGAGCCTCAGTTTCCCCAAAGCAAACAAGACTGAACAGGCAGTGCTGGCTGCTTTATTTGCTGTCAGTTGGAGGTTGGCCAGGTGGGGAGTTAGGGAGGGGGCTGGCAGCCCCAGTGGAGGAAAAGGGGGTCCCAAAGGGCTGCCGGTAGGCGAAGAATTCCGCAGCAAAGGAGATGGGGTCATGTGGCTGCTGGAGGAACAATGCCTGGAGGAAGTCAGACAGCAGTGCCCAGACCTCAGGGTGCTGCTGGAGGTAGGCAGCATGGGATAGTTGCAGCTCATCCTGCAGTGGGGTGGACAGGGTGGGTGAAGTGGGCATGAACACACATTTCATTTCACCCCTGGGCACTATGCCAGGGAGAGGGGGACAGGAGCCTGTGTCCTTTCCCACACTTAAGAAGGTGTGAGGAAGGATATTGGTCGGCCTGCCCCCCTCAATGTGCCTCCTGGGCACATCAGAGGAGACCCTGCTGGAGACTGGCACAGGCCCATGTCCCCTAGTCCCCATGTCCACCCATCTTACCTTCCTGTCCAGGAAACAGGAGTAGAGCTGGATGTCTTCCTCCCAGTCCAGGGGCTCTTTGGGGAAAGGGAGCTGGGGCTTGAACCTACCTGGCAGCAGAAAGGCAGGGCAGGGTGTTCCCACTGGACTTCCAGACAGTGGGCAGGGGCTCCCTGTGCTGGGGGGAGGCACAAGCCTCCCCTGCTCAGTACCTGACTTGCTGAGGATGGACTCATCCTGTAGAAGCATCAGCACTGGGGAGCCAATCTGCATCAGCTGAGCCAAATGCCTGAGAGGGGAAGAGCCCCTAAGTCCCCACCGACTGGCAGGGCTGGGGTGCCTCTGACCAGACCCCTGCCCTTACCCGTTGGGGAGGAAGCTGCTATGCCAGACAGTGGAGGCGCCTGTGCTGGTGTGCACGGCTCCCTCGATCACAAATACCTCAGTCTCTGCTGAGCCCACCGCCTGCCGCTGGATGCCCAGGGAAGACTGGGGGTGGTACAACCAGGAGTCAGCTTTGTCTCAGAGTCACCCCTGCCCCCAGGTGCCATCCCCATGTGTACCCCCATGCTGTCAAGCACATTCTGCCTACTCCCACTTCCCACATCCCACCCTGGTATCCCCAACCTGACCCAGTGCACCCCCAGATCCCACAGGCCTTCCTGACTGCTGGCTCACATAGCTGGAGGTGCAGAGGTCACCCTCAGTGTTGATGGCTGGGAAGACAAGGTCGGGGGGCATTGTCTGCCGGCGTGCCAGCAGCCGCAGCAGCAGGAGGCTGGCACCCTCCAGCAGCAGCCCCCGCAGCTTGGCCAGGCTGTAGGAGAAGCCCAGGCTCTGTGGCTCTGCCTGCAGAGAGACCCAGCTACCTCATGGGACAGCCACAGCTCCAGCATTCCCAGGAACAGCAACCCCCAGAGCCTGGGGCACCCCTGGGGAGACAGGCCAGCTGTGCTGCCCCCTCCCAGGATGTGACTCTGCCCTCAACCTCACCTCTCCCACCTGCAGGATCTTCGTGACAGTCATCCCGTGCTCGTGGCTCACAATATGGGTCATCTTCACTGTGGGGTGTGGTCTGAGCTGCGGGAGGGGTGGAGGGTAGGGCCATGGCACCCCTCCTCTGAGGTGGCACTCTCCCAGCACCGCTGTCAGTCGGGGTACCATTCCAGATGCATTGCGGGAAACTCCCCACCCCAGCTGCCACCCAGAGGAGGGGATGGGGACCAGGCTGGTGGGGCAGAGCCAGAGTCTAAGCATGACAAGGGACGCCAGACTATCCACAGTGGCCTTGCAGGGGGCACCACTGCAGGGCACACCCCAGGGCAGCGGGTAGGACACAGGGAAGGGGACATGCCACCACATATCGGTCACCTCCAAGCACTCCTGCTCTTCCTGCTCCAGGATCTCCATCTGCCAGGTCATGTAGGCTGGTAGAGCAAAGCCATGCTCAACCAATCCGGTTGGCACTGTTCCCATTCCCAGCCCTGGGGGCTGGTGGACAGGGATGTTCCAGCCCTGGGGAGGAAGGAACCCCCCCAAAGCCACCCGGGCTCACCTTTGAGGGTGCTGGAGGCAGGCACACCATCCTGCTTGCCTCGGAACCTGGTTTGCACCAGGATGCAGCTCTGCACCGGCTCACCTTCCCGCTGGTAGGGTGCCCACTGGGCTGCCATCCACCACTGGCCCTCTGCCTTGTCCCTTGGTGGGGCCCCCACGGCCACCACTGCCAGTGTCTCAGCAAACAGGCACCACTCCAGCTCTTTCAGTTCTGCACGGGGGGATGGTGACCCCGACACAGAGGGACAGTGACTGCAAAGAGATGGTCACTCTGGTCACCCCCTCCCGGAGTGGCTGTCGCCCCTGCCCAGTGCCCCTCCCTGTCTCGGTTCCCCCCTGCAGACTGGGCCGAGCCCCTCACCCTGTATCCTGCTCTACCCCTCACTATCCATCCCCCTCCCGCCGGACCCGGTGCCCCCCCGCCTTTCACCGGGCAAGGGGGTGGGACAAGGGGGTATGGCGGGACAAGGGGGAGGCTGGAGGGCGCACGCACCGATGAGGCTCAAGAACTCGGCAGCAGTGTCCGCCATGGCCGGGGTCTCCTGTGCGCTCTCGGGGGGCGGCTCCATGCCTCGCCTGGGGGCTCCTGCTGCCGGACCCTCAGGTGAGGGGGCGGCGTGGCTCCTCGCCACTGCCCCGAACCGCGGTATCCACACGTGACCCTGGTGGGGGGCAGTGACACCCAGCCCTTGTCGCCCCCCCGTCCTCTCCCTGGGCCCCCGCCCTGACTGACCGACCCCGGGGCCCCTGGACGCCTCCCCGTCTCCCGGGTAACGCCCTGGCCCCACCCCTTAAAGGGGCCGCACCCCACCGCGGAGTTTAGCGCCGGGGGGTCTCCACAGACAAGGAGAGAAAGGGACGAACAGGTGTAAAATCGATCCAGTCTTTTATTTGGGGGGTGGGGATGATTGTGGCTCCGATCCCCAGTGAAGCAGCACCCCCCACACCCCAGCAGCACCCTACGGCCCCGTCCCAGTGTGTGTGTGTGTGTATGTACAGGGGGGCTCCGGCATCAAGGGTGGGGTGCTGGAGAGGAGCCCCTTGCCTGGAGGTAGTATTACTGGCCCGCCTCCCCTTGCTGGCTCCATCCCAGTCCCCACAAATGAGATGCACAACACTGGGGGCATAAGAGGAGGGGGCTGAATGGTGGTGGTGGTGGAGGGGAAATTGGAGACTCCCAGAAAAACGAGGGGGCGGGGGGGGGAGGATTGTAGTAAAAGCCCTTGGTGCCATTCCTATAGCCCCAGCAGTGAGGCAGGGGGCTACAGATCCCTTGAGCGGGGATTGAGGTGCTTCTACGTGACAGCTGGTGACCCCCAAGTACGAGGGAGCAAAGGCAGGGATCACTTATGGGGTGTTCACTTAAGGGGGTGTCCACTCTTCCCCCTCCCCCAAGCCCGCACTCCAGGAGGGAGATTCACAGCAAAACAAACCACACAGTCTTGGGCCACCCGGCCCCGTGGAAAGGGGGGATCCGGGGAGGCGGGGTCTAGGTGGCTTGGTAGAGATCCTTGCGCCTCCGCACCTCCTTGAGGACACGGGCACGAAAGGCGTCGGGGTCCTCTCCCCCGTCCTGCCACAGTCCCAGTGCCTCCTGCAGCTCTGGCCGGTGGGTCCGCAGGAAGGGGTTGTAGGTCTGCTCTTCCCCCAGCGTGGAGGGGCACTGTGGGGGCAGCTGTTCAGCTTCCCTGCTGGAGGGAGCACCCCCAGCAGGGACCTGGGAATGCCCCCAGCACCCCCTGCCCCTATGGCACCCACCATGCAAGAGGGTGTTGGGGTGCAGCATCCCTGCCAAGGGAACCCCGTGAGGGGTTGGGGTGGTGGGTGCTGCATGCAGGAACCCCCATGTCTCACCGTGCTCCTCTTCTCCTGGCGTTGCTGCACTGCCCACTGCAGCTTCTGCTCCAGTGCGGAATTGTCCAGCTCCAGAAGGCTGGCGAAGGTCAGGCACTCCAGTGCATATTCATGGCCTGTGGACCCCCATACACAGCCCTTGGCATCACCCCCACCCAGCTCTCTATCTTGGCAGTGGGGACTAGGGGGACACCAGCAGCTCTGCCCTGCTGTTGTGGCCACTCACCTGGCCAAAGTAGCGTGTCCTCGCCCAAGCCCATGGCCACGTCCAGGGAAGCAAGCATGGTCTCAGGGGAGCCCTCAAACGGCCTGCCTGGACCCCCATACAACCACCTGTCATGGGGGGGTCTAGGGCTACCCCTAAGCCCATCCCAGAATGGGATGACTCCCCAACACCCTGTCCCCCTGTCTGGGGTTGGGTGCACTCACCACAGCCAGCAAGGAAGAGGAGATCCCCAGAGAAGAGGCAGGAAGGGCTGCCAAAGGGGCCCCCGTCCAGCACATACACCATGTGGCCCACAGTGTGGCCAGGTGTGGCGAGCGCCTCGAAGGTCAGGCTGCCCACACTCACCTTCTCCCTGTCTGCAAGTGGGCTGTGCAGGAAACAGGGGGCACTGTCAGAGTGCTGCCCCCAACCCCAGCACCTCAAAATACACACTTCCCCTGGCAACCCTTCCCACACACTGGTGTCAGGACATGCCCGACATGGTACTGGGGTGATGGACTGGTGGGTGAGTGCTGCAGACAGTGGTGGTCGGGAATGAAGCTGCCCCCAAATTTACAGGGGTACTAAGGGGGTGCAGGACTTACTTGGTGAGCTGTGGGATGGCATCAAGAGCGCTGCCATACACCTTGCAGGAGTTGTGCTTCTGGCGGAGAGCCTCGTTCCCTCCACTGTGGTCCCTGCAAGACAGGGAGGTCACAGACCCTAAATATACCCCCCCATACTCTCCCCACTAAACGGGACAGGGCTAGGGGTCACCTCAGGTGGGGCAACCTTCACAGCAGCTACCAACCCTTCCAGGGCCAGCTCTTGCCCCTTACCAGTGTTTGTGTGTGCAGAATATGGCCTCCAGTATCACCCCCTCTTCTTCAATGGCAGCCTGGGAACGGGGAGGAAATATGGACAGAGAGATTAGGGGGGACAGAGAAGCCAAGTACCAGTTTCCCCCTAAACCCTGTCTCCTCCAGCTCTCCTGTCATGCTCCAATCTTGCCTTGGGCACTAAGGGCTGCAGATCAGGGGCAGATTGCTCCCCTTTAACCCCAAAATAATAGAGACATGCCACCCCCTCACCTGGAGACAGCCAAACACGAGGTCAGAGTGGTTGTGGGGGTCTCACCTGTACAGCCAGTGGGTCAGAGGGGTCAATGACAGCTGCTTGGCTGGACCCAGTGTCGATGACCAGGTAGCTGTAGTTGTTGGAGAGCACAGGAATGGGCAGGATTTTCACCCCTGGGGCAGAACAGACAGAATCAGGGCATGACCCCCCTGTCTGGAAAAGGGGAGTCCAGGCCAAACTCCCCACATAGTACATCAAATTCTTAGTTAAACATGCTTTGAGCAATTCGGTGATGGCAACCCCTCCCCACCTCAGAGTGCCAATGCTGGGGGACACGGCAGGGCCGTGTGTGGGAGGGGCTCACCAGGACTCACCAGGGAAGCAGCAGGGCTGGGGCACGGAGTGGCCGTGTGGATACCGCTCCCGGGCCTTCTTCACTTGCCGCTGGTAGAAGAGGTAGCCCAGGCGTGTGCGGGCGTACAGGCTGTACCTAGGGAGGGTAGACACCCCTAGGCATTAAACCCCAGTTCCCCTAAGGACCCCACGTGGGAAGGGGGCTACTGCCGAGGCTGCGACGCCCACAGGGAACATATACAGGGCCACTTTCACATTCCAGGGGGGATAGAGGTGGTGTGCGTGTACCCCATATCCCAGATGCACAGTGAGGGCAGGACTGGTTCCCCAAGCAGGCAACCCTCCAGTTGCTTCGAGCAGCAAGGACTGGGGGAGCATTGCTGCAGGGTGCTCACCAGGAGCGGCTGGAGCTGGCTATTCCTCCCCATTTTCCGGGGGACACATGTCCAAGCTTGCCATTGTATAGGGCAGCAGGGAAGAGAATGGGCGGAGGAAGAGGGAGGCAAGAAATGTCCCCGTGCATGTGGGGGTGGAAAAGACCTCTCCGTTTGCACAGCAGCGATTTGGAACGAGACGGGGAATGGTGCAATGACGGACACGTAAAGTCCCGGGTTTCAAAGTCCATTCCCGGCCGAGGACACCCCTGGATGGCACACCGGGAGCGATCCCTGCAGCAGCCGGGAGTCCCCTGCGTCTGTGGCGGTGGGAGCCCAAAACCGGGGAGCGGGGGCTCCTACCAGCACCGGGTAGCCTGACCACGGCCGGGGCACCGGGGCACACACCCGAGAGAGGGCGCCCCGCACGGGAGGGTGACCGGCACCGCGCGGGGGGAGCCGGTGGCTGATCCCCGGCCCCGGCGGCCGGACTAGCACCGGCCGCCCCCACTTCTCCGGCCGGAGGGGGCTGAGCCCCAGCCCGGTCTCTCCGTGCCGGCGCGGCCGCAGCTTCCTTCCCGGGCGGCTCCGCACAAGCAGGGGATGGGTGGTGGGCCCTCCCACCCGGCGGCAGCACAAAGGCGGACGGCGGCGGCTGCCTCCCTGCGGGGGGTCCCGCAGCGGCGAACGCTCGCTCTTTCACTCGCTCGCTCACTCACCCCAGGCGGAACAGCAGCGGGGCGGCGAAGGCCATGAGCGCGGCGGCGGCGCGGCGGGCGCGGCGGAGGAGGCGCAGGCAGGCGGCCCCGAGCCCGCGCGCCCCGGCCGCTGCCGCCGCCACCGCCCCGCCGGGCCCCGCGGCCATGCCGCCAACCGGCGTCACGCGCCCGCCGCACCGCGCCGCGCCCCCTGCCGGCCCCGCCGCCGCGGCACCGGGAGCGGGGAGGGGGGACACGCTCGGCACAGCGCTCGCGTCACCCGCCGAGAGGAGGGGATTCCCCCCCCGCCGCTGCGAGGGGTGTCCCCCCCCGCTGACGTCACCGCCTGAGGAAGGGGGTCCCTGAGTGACGTCAGAGCCGGCGGGAAGGAAGTCCCGGGGGGCCGGGCGAGGGTCGGAGAGGTCCGTCCCGGGGATCAACAGGCGGGAGAGCGCACCCTGCTCCCAGTCACCGGCCGTCCCGCCTGCAGGGCGCTGAGCTGCCGCGGGGGGGCGCGGTGTGCAGTGGCTGCCCCCGCCCCGTCTTCCCGCCCCGTCCGACCCGTCCCGGCTCGTCCCGTCTGGTCGCGGCCGCAGCCCGGCGGAGCAGCGCGCAGCAGGTAGGGTACCCCGCCCCGCTCCGCGCCCCCCGCCGTTCCCGAGTCCCGCCTGAGTCCCCCGGCGGGTCCCCCTCGTTCTCTCGACTCCCCTCCGCCCGCTTCGTCCCCCCACCCCCCTGACCCTGCGCCCTCCGGTGCCACAGCCGGCGAGGGGCTGTCCCAGCGATCTCCCCAACGTCCCGGAGGCCGACGGGGACTTGGCGAGGGAGGGCGGCCGGTCGCTAAACAGCGGGGATGGGCTGCGACCCCCCGCTCGCCCGTCACCGGAGTGGGTGAGGGCACGTCGAGTTGGGGTCCGGCGGTGGGAGGGGTGGGGACGGAGCGCGGTCCCGCGAGCAGGGACGCGGAGGACAGGACTCTAGGCGCGGGGTCCCTCTGTGGCGCTGGTGCTGTTTTCCGGACCCCACGCGATGGCGTGGCGGGGAATCGGGGCGTGGTGCGGGGTGGTCCGTGGGAAGGCAGCGGCACTTGTGCTGTGGAGGGTGTCCTCAACGGACCCCGTGGGATGTCTTGGGAGGGATGGGCACGGGTTTGTGCCCTGCAAGGTGTAGGGGTGCGTGGGGACCAGCACTGGGTAGTGTGGGGGCGCCGGGACTGGGGCACTGGAGGACGCCTCTGTCCCATGTCTGTGCCCCCGGGAGAGAGCTTGCAGAGGGGCAGGGATGTGGGACCTGAACCTCAGGTGTTTGTGTCGTGTGTGAGTGGAGTGGAGCAACGGGGACGTCTGACCTGGGTGGGCCGTACTGACCCGCTCGTGTGAGCTGAGCAGGGCTGGCCTAGGCTGGGCCGGGACAAGTTGTGCCGTGCTGTGCTGCGTTGGGTTGTGCTGTACTGAGCCGTGCTGTGCTGCAGGAGGCAGCTGTGCCCTGCTGTAGTGTACCAGGCTGTGCCACTCTGCGCTGTGCCGTACTAGGCTGTGTTGTACCAACCCTTGCTGCACTGGTGGGAGCTTCCAGGTTCTTCAGGAGTGAGGTGTTTTCTCAGGAAGCCTGAGTGTGGTGAGCTCTGTCCCCCACCCCAAACCATGATCCCCTCCTAAGGTGGTTGTGTTGCCCCTGGGAACCTGTGGAGCTGGTGGCAAGGGCCTGAGCCTGGCAGGAATGCCAGGGCCGATGGTGGGGACACGACCCTGGGCTACCCGTGGGATTGTGAAAGGGATGATGGTTGCCAGTGTCCCGTGTGCCTGCTGCATATGCCTTATCTGTGCTGAGTCACGGTGCCAGAGCAGAGTAGCACCCTGTCCCCAGGGACCGTGTCATGCTGGGGCCACTGAGCTGGCCCCGGGTTGCCATCTACCATCTAACTGGTGACCTCGGTTTCAGGACCGTGCAGTGCCATGGACCTACGAGGGTTTAGCTGCCTGCTTCCCTGGGTGTGGCAGCTGCTGGGACCCGTCAGGCTGGTTCCTTCCGTGTGCCTAAGGCTACCCCAATGGGGTGGGAATAGGAGGGGCTGGAGGAGTTGCAAGGTGCTGGTCATGGGCACAGGGTAGGACCCCGCTGATGATCTTGTGCTGGCCAGATACAGCTCACTTTCCCCAGACACCTGGGTTCCCTCCTGGGACCCTGTAACTTGAGTGTCACTCACAGAGACTTTCTATGGTCAAGGTCCTATTTTGGGCCCTTCCCTGGCCCCACAGATGAGGTGGTACCAGGGGGTACCGTGTGCTTTCTGGGAAACCACAGTGTGGAGAAAGTGAACTTCCTCTTCATGTGGTCACTGCCACGCCGGTTATTTATTTTTGGCGCTGTCGTCATCACGATGATGAGGGGCAGGGCGACTGTGACAGCTCTGCCGTGGCTGGCACAGTTGGATGGCAGGAGGGATGGAGGGACAGACACGGGACTGCTTCCCCCAGCCCAGCATGGCTGGCATGGGTGTGCCTGTCCAGCCCAGCTGCGGGAAGCACTGGCGTCACACAGGAGGAAGTGCCCAATCCCCTCCCAGCCTGGTTCTCGTTAGGATCAGATCCTGGTTCCTTCCCTGGGATGGTCCCAAGATCACATCGCTGCTGCAGGCAGGAGGACTGTGGGGGTCCTGGCACCTTCCTGGGGTCTGGGGTGCCAGTGCTGAGGCAGTGGGAGGTGGGTAAAGGCCTGGCACTGTCTACTGGCAGCGCTCTTGTTTTCCTGGCCTTGGAGATCCTGCTTTCCTTCTCCTCCTGCTGGGACCAAGCCCAGCTGGCCCTGAGCCCGGGCTGCCTGCTCACAGCTGCCGGGGGCTCTGTGAGGGGGCCTGGTGTGGCCGAGGAGGGGAGCTTTGCCCCAAGGGGGTCCCAACTCCACTCACCAAGGAAGAGGCCATCTCCTGTAGAGGTGATGTGGGTGTCACTTCCCTTTATAACTCCCTGAGGGGACTCAGGATTTCCAGAGCCCCTGTGTTACACATGTGGCTGTTTGGTGGGGGACACCCCTGACAAAGGGGCGGCAGTGGGATCTGCGTGACTGTGATGAGGATCAGACCCTGTGTTTCCATCCCAGGCAGTTGGCAGGGTGATGCCATTTGTCCTCAGTGTGGTGCTGCCAGTGATGCCTTGGGAAGGCTGACCTGAAGTAGAGACTGGACAGAGACAGAGAATAAAGTAGATATTTATTGAAAGACCTTTAGAGTACACCTCAGGCAGGACAAGAGCCTGACCAGGGCTACACCCAAGGTGGACTTAGAATGGTCACAAAATGGATGACCAGTCACGAGGTCTCACACTTTTATAAGTTTTGGTCCGTTTGCATATTGGGGTTTAATTGTCCAATTACAGCTTCAGGTTGTGAGGTCTCATCCTTCTTGTTTCTCTCTTGGATCCACTGTTGTTTTTGCTTTTGGGCCTGAAAGTTGTACTCCTTGTCCTTGGTCTTCAGCAGGAAAAGGATTTGTTTTGTCTACCTACTCTGTGAAGAGAGCTCACTAGCACTTAATATGAGGCTCAGAACTACACCCCTAGGCAGCACAGAATCTGGAAATCACGAAAGCTAAAATTTAAGGCATCACCAGGAGCCACAGACCAGCCAGGGCTGCTGCTCCTTCCTCCCTGGCAATGTCAGGGTGAGCTTCAAAGACCAGAGAGGTCAGATCCCTTCTGAAAAGGTCACATCCTCGACGCAGCTTGAGTCAGCGCGTGGCTGTGCCCTGCCCGCGGCTGCCCACTGACGCAGGTGCTGGGGACTCAGGGCACAGGAATGCGGGTGGCCCCAGCCAAGGGACAGCGGGGACATCCCTCATCTGTTATTGACCTACTGGCGTTGAGGCCAACTTGTCCTTACTAATTAGGAGCCGCTATTAAAGTGGGAGGGGAAGGTTCTGTGGCTGCACAGCCCCCTCTGTCCCTGCACCTGTGGCTTCACTCACCAAGAACAGGTCCTACCTGGGGAGGGGACCTCTGCTGAAGCCCCACGTCTTCTGTCCCCTCCAGGTGCCCGTGGGAGACGCAGGGAACCGGCATGTCGCAGCCCAGCGCACCCCCGCCCTACGATGACAGGAACCCCCTCTACCCCCCGCCCCCTGGGGGGTACCCCCAGCCCCCCCACTATGCCGGGGGGTACCCGCAGCCAGGGGGATACCCTGCGGGGCCGGGGTATGCACAGCCAGGGGGGTATCCGGCATCAGGGGGGTACCCTCATCCGGGCATGGCCATGCCCACCATGCCTATGCGGTTTGGTAAGTGGGGCACCTTGGTTTGTTTGGAGGAGGGCACTGGAAACTGGGGTGCTGTGAGAGGCTGCATGGCTGACCCTAGTGCTCACGGGTGTCCACCACCACAGGTGACAACGGCCTTGGGGATGGCTCTCCCTTCCAGTCAGTTGACTGGGATGATAGGAAAATCCGGCACACCTTCATCCGCAAGGTGAGTCTTAAGGGGCTAGGGGTACGTGTCAGGGTGGGGGGCCAAGTGCTGACCCCTCTGTCTCTTGCAGGTCTATGCCATCATCTCCCTGCAGCTCCTGGTGACAGTGGGAATTATCTCTGTGTTCACCTTTGTGTGAGTAGAGGGTTCCTCCTTAGCTTTGTCCTGAAAAAGAGGGGAGCCTAAGTTCCTTGCAGGGTGTTCACAGGGGACAGCTGCTGCCGACTCCTCTCCCTCACACTTCTCCCTCCTGTCCTGCAGCCACCCTGTCCGCTCCTTCGTCCAGAGGAATCCTGCCGTCTACTACGCCTCATAGTGAGTAGGGGCTCACGCCCCCTCCGCTTGTGCCTCCACATCCACAGCCTCCCAGCCCAGGGGTTGATCCTGGTGTGGGGCTGACACCTGCTGTCTTTCCTTGCAGTGCTGTGTTCCTGGTGACCTACCTGGTGCTGGCTTGCTGCCAGGGTCCCCGGTGAGTCTCTAGGATCCCCAGGGTGGGGTGTGTGGGTATGGGGGGTGTCTCCAGAGCATCAAGATAGGTTTCTGCCTGGGGCTGCCCCTGGGTGAGGGGGGACCAGGGGGAGACCAGATGTTTGCTGTCACTAGCTTACCTCTCTCCTGTTTCATCCTCAGGAGACGCTTCCCCTGGAATATTATCCTGCTGAGCATCTTTGTGAGTGAGCTGGGACTGGCAAGGGGTCCTGGTGGTGCCTCCATGGCACCCCAGCTCCCCAGGTGGGCTGGGAGGGATAGGAGGACATGTGGGCAGGTGGGCAGCCCACTGAGCTCACCCTTCTCTCCCACAGACGCTGGCCATGGGGCTGATGACAGGCACGATTGCCAGGTACGCCCTGGGGATCCTGCAGGTATAGGATCTGGGGTCCCTCCTGTCCTCCACAATGCAGCCAGCTCAACTGAGAGGCTGCCAGGAGTCAGGGGATGCTCCAGTCCCTTGGGCTCAGGGTCTGTGAAGTTCCTGTCCAGGACTGGGGCTGTGGGGGAGGGTCTCCAACACCCCTCTGGCAGGAGGATACTGAAGTGTGAAGTGACTTTCTTTGTAGCATGTACCAGACAAAAGCTGTCCTGATTGCCATGCTCATCACCGCCATTGTGGCCATCGTTGTGACCATCTTCTGCTTCCAGACCAAGGCAAGGAGAGGGATGAGCCCTGCCTTACCCTGCCCTCTGTGGGCCAGGTGAGGGGAGCTGGTCAGTGGGGACACCCTGGGCTCTCCTGTGACATACGCGTGTGTGTCCCCATCAGGTTGATTTTACATCATGTCCGGGGCTATTCTGCGTGCTGGGCATTGTGGTCATGGTGACCGGGATCATCACTGCCATCGTCCTCTCCTTCAAATATGTGAGTGGGGAGGACAGAGGGGCTGTGGGGTGCCTTGGCTATTCCTGGTTGGGTGTCCCCAGGGCTGGTGTAGGCAGGAGGTTTGGGTGGTCCCTTTGCTGGGAAGCAGGGTGTGGTCCCAGCCTTGGAAAGCAGCTTGCCTGCAGGGCGAGGGTGCGTTGGCATCAGCAGCAGCTCCTCAAGAGCCAGGTGTGGGCAGGACCTGCCCTGCCTTGCCTGCTGCCTGCCAGCACCCCGGCTCACGCTGCTCGTGTTCCCTTCTCGTGCAGGTCCCCTGGCTCCACATGCTGTACGCAGCCATCGGGGCCATCGCATTCACACTGGTGAGCTGACAGATGGAGTGGGCAGAGGGTGTCAGGCAGGGACTGGGGAGGGAGGAATTCCCCCTTGGTCCTTGCCTGACACTCTCTGTCCCTGCAGTTCCTTGCCTATGACACCCAACTTGTGCTGGGGAACAGGAAGAACACACTTAGCCCAGAGGAGTATATCTATGGTGCCCTCACCATCTACACTGACATCATCTACATCTTCACCTTCATCCTGCAGATAGTGGGCCGGGATTAGCCCTGGGACCCCTCCTGTCCATCTCTAGCTGCTCCTCACCTCTCCTCTGGTCTCTGTACAGGATAGTCCGCTTACTGTGACTCTTAATGCTTTGGCATTCCTACCTGTAGGCTGCTAAGGAAAGGGCTTCCCTTGATCATCCCCCAACAAGCCTCTGAGGGCAGTGGGGGGGGACTGGCTGCCAGTGTTTAGGCAGTTTAGTCCAGCTTTGGCGCCGCTTACCAAGGCTGTGCCAATGGCATTGGGCTGGCAATGGAATGTCACAGCCGTGCCTGGGCACAGGGAGCTGGCAGCGGCTGCTGGGATCATGTTGGGATATTTTGGCAGAGAACAGTTGGTGTCATTCACTCTGTGCCTTAAATGTGGCTTTGGTCATGCCCCCTCCCCGAGCTGTGGCTGTGCCCGGTGTGGGCAGGGGGCAGCTGGGACCTCTGTGGCAGAGCTCACATTGCAGAGGCCCTGCAGCCACAGATGTGGGCAAAGTTGCACTTGCTAAATAAAACACTTCAGTTTTCCAGATGGTCCCAGTCTTACTGGTGTGGCAACTCCCTCAAAAAACCTGTGGGCAGCCTCAGTGGGGGCTGCGGCACAAACACTGCTTTGGGATGGGAAAACCAAGGTCAAACTGTTCCAGGCCTGGTCTCCCTCCCCTGCCTGTAGGCCCTGCTGTTGTGGGCAGAAGCCCGGCTGCAGAAGAACTGAGACCCCCCCACTGCTGAGGTAGGCAGAGCCTGGAGCTGAGCATTGAGGGAGCAACCACAGTGGCACTGAGCTGTTTCACTTTATTTGTCCCTATTCAGCACCACAACCACTTCATTGTCTGGACAGACAGGGCAGATGCCATGTCATGTGTTCCATGGGGCTGGTGTCCTCTTGGCCAGTCCCTCCGAGGTGCTGCAGTGACAGCCTGGGGCTGGGGGGCAGCTTGGCTATGCTCCCCTGACCACCCTGCTGTATCGCTCCGAATCATACTCGCCCTGGTTGGCTTCCATCATTGTTCGGCGGATTTTGAGCTGCTCAAGGCGGTTTTTGTCCACTTGCCGTTTGACCAGGAGGAAGAGGATGATGCCGGAAGGCAATCCAATGGCCCTGCAGGACAGCCAGCAGTCAAGAAGATGGAGGGAGTGGGTGGGGAAACAAGGGTGCTGTGCCACGCTGGGGCTGCATGGACATGTCCTGATCAATGCTACAGACTCCCAAGGCCTCTGTTCCACCCCGGGCCCCATAGAGCAGCGCAGCCTCCCAGCGCTGACCTCCCACCACCTGAGCCACTCACCAGGCCACTCCTACCGGCTTCATCGGGTTCTTGCCCTTCTTGCGTGTGGGGATGTACTCTACCCCCTCGGGGAGCCCTCCGCTGCCAGGCTCCTGACCAGCCCGTTGTCCCCCCGGCCGGTGGCAGCTCCACCCAAAGAGCCGTGTCCCCCGGGGGTCAGGCGGCCCCCAGGCCTTGGCAGGACACGCTGAAGGTCTTGCTGCCGCCAGCAGTCCTGCGGGGAGAGAAGCATGAGGGAGGGGTGGACATAAAGTGTGTGTGGGGGGGCAGCCCGAGCTGCCTGAAGCTCCTGTCCCTGCCCTCAACCCGCCCTTTTCCCTGCCCGTTTCCCTGTCCATCCTCATCCCCCTGCCATAGGCCCTGCCCTTCCGCCAGGGGGCGCTCAAAGGCGGGGCTTGAGCCCGGGGCGCGGCCAAGCGCAGCGGGGGCGTGGCCCTAGGCCCTCTCCTCAGGGGGGCGGGGCGGGGGGTTGCGTCTAGGGGCGCGCGTGCCGAAGGCACGGAGTCGTGCTGTGAGGGTGGTGATGGAACGGTCCCGTCCCCCCGCCCCGGGGTTGCCCCCTGCTCCTGCCCACCCGCCCGCCGTTACCCCGCAATCCTCCTCGCGCCGCCGCCATGGTGCCGGTGTGCGGCGTCTCCGCTGCATGCCGGGAGCTGCAGTCTCGCCATAAGGGGACTGTCGGCAGGCGGCGCCGCCCGGTCTGTGCTCCGGAAACTACATCTCCCAGAGTGCCCCGCGCAGGGCGGGGCCGACCCGCCCTGCTGGCGGAAAGGGCGGTATCCGTGCGCGGCCTCGGGCCGTGGTTGGCTGGGGCGGGCGGGGATTCACCGGGGCGGGGCGCGCGGCGGAAGCGGCGGCGGCGGCGGCGGCGGGGTGGGTCGGCATGGAACCCGGGGAGGGCCCGGGGGCGCTGGACCTGCACGGCGACGAGGAAATCATCGAGGTGGTGGAGCTGGGCCCGCCCGGGCCGGGTGAGACGGGGCGCCCTGCGCCACGCGCGGAGCAGGGCCTGCAGGGGCTCCGGCCTCCCACCGGGGCACCGGGAGCGCTGCGGCCCCACCCCAGTGCCAGGCCCGGCCGGTGCATCCCCCGACCCGCGGCCTCTCCCTGCGTGTCGTCCCGTTCCTCTGCGGTTTTTCCTGCTCTGGGTCTCGTGGCCGCGGCGGCATCGCGCATCCCCCCGCTGCCCCGTCCCGCAGGGACCCCCTCTGTCCCGGCGAGCCGGGCAGGCCGCGAGCCGCGCCCTGACCTTCGCCCTCTGCAGATGACCTGGCCGAGGAGATGGAGGACGTGGACTTTGAGGACGAGGGAGCAGACGAGCCCGATGCCGAGGCTTGGGAGTCGGAGGATGACGAGGGGGTGGAGGACAGCATGGAGGCACAGGACGACAGTGAGGTCACGTTCTCGCTCCACTCGGGTGAGTGCTGGGGACGAGCAGAAGCAGCTGGGACCCCCCTCGGGACCTGGTCTCATCTTGGCTTTTCCCAGAGTCCAGGGGTGCAGAAGGTCTTGCTAGGTTGTTGTCTCCCAGGCTTCTTGGAACAGCCATCAGGACTCAGAGCTGCCCTGGGCTTGTTTCTGCCTTATGCTCTGGCAGAAGAGCCCTTTGGGCCTCCCATCATGGCAGCTGGCCCTAAGCCCGGCAGAAAGCCAGTGCCACTCCTCTCCTGTGTGAAGAATTGTTTCTCACTAGGCTGGGTTGGGAGTTCAGCTTGCTGGCATCCCACCCAGACCCAGTGCTGAATGGGTGTGGAGCCCCTGGGAATGTCAGGTGAGGCAGGATCGGCACTGTAGCCATGTAACCTCTCTTTACTCTTTTGTGAAGCTTCTGTTTTCTGTGTGAGCCTTGACCCCAAGACCAACACGCTGGCAGTGACAGGCGGAGAGGATGACAAGGCCTTTGTGTGGCGTGTGAGTGATGGGGAGCTCCTGTTTGAGTGCTCAGGTGAGGTGCAGTGAACAGCTGTGTCCCTTCTCAGCTGTGTCTATCTGGACACGTTTTTTTCCAGCTGATGCTGTGCTCCTGACCATCTTCAATAGCTTGACCTGAGCAGTCTCTGTCCTCTGATGTTTTTAGGACACAAGGACTCAGTCACCTGTGCTGGCTTCAGTCACGACTCTGTGTTCGTGGCCACAGGTGACATGTCTGGGCTTATCAAAGTGTGGCGGGTGGATGCCAAAGAGGAAGTGTGGTCCTTCGAGGTGGGGGACTTGGAGGTGAGTGGTGCTGTGGGGAGCTCCCCAGCCAGCAAGTTGGGTGACAGCCCTTCTGTGACACTGCCTGTACCTCTCTCTGCCCAGTGGATGGAGTGGCACCCTCAAGCCCATGTACTTCTGGCTGGTACAGCTGATGGCAACACCTGGATGTGGAAGATCCCTAGTGGGGACTGCAAAACCTTTCAGGGTCCAGCATGCCCAGCCACATGTGGCAGGATCCTGCCTGATGGTGAGGCATGGGGCCTCTCTGGAGTGGGAAATGTCATCAGCTCTGTGTGGGGCATCTGCCCTCCTGCTTCTCCCAGTCAGAGTTGAATGGGAGGTAGGGGGTTGAGGGGGGCCCTGTCTCTCTCTGCTATCTCTCTCTCACCCAGGGAAGCGAGCAGTGGTGGGGTATGAGGATGGGACCATGCGAGTCTGGGACCTAAAGCACGGAACCTCGCTGCACGTCCTGAAAGGTAAGGAAGAGGTTTATCACCTGGGCTACTCCCTAGTTGGCAAACAGCCCCTTCTAATGGGCTCTGACCTCTGCCTGGGTGGAGAGGAGGCATCCTCTGAGGGCAGGAGGAAGCCTGACACGGGGTTTCTCTGTCCCCACTGGTGGCTGTTGCTTGCGGGGGTGCTGGCAGAGCCAGGCAGGGTGGAGGCTGCAGGATGGTGTGTTTCAAGGCTCACTGGGTCTCTGTGGGGAGGAAACATAAAGCTCATACCTGCTGCTCACCCCCCAGGCCAGGATGGTCATCAGGACCCCTTGACATGTGTGGCCAGCAACCAGGATGGCAGTTTGATCATGACGGGCTCTGTGGACTGTCAGGCCAAGCTGGTCAACTCTGCCACGGGCAAGGTGCGTCTGTGTGGGCAGGGCAGAGCCAGAAGTGCTGAGGACCCCCCAAGCCTCGTGTCCTGGGCCCGGGGAAGAGCCAGGAGCGCTGGGGACCCCCCAAATCCAGGGCCGGTGTGCGGCCAATGGCAGCCGGCAGGCGGCGCCCTCGCGCTGCGGGTGGAGCGCGGGCTGGAAGGACGTTCCCTCATGTTTGCTCCCAAGGGGCTGAGGATTTGGGGCGCATCTTGTTCTAACGAGGGTGCACACTCGGTATCGAGTACAAACGGGACCTCTGTGCACCTGGGTCTCCTTCCCTCGGGGTATAGTCACCTTTCCTCTACCCAGGTGGTGTGCGTGTTCAAGATGGAGAGTGTGACCCCCAAGGCACCCATCAGTGAGAGCGAGGAGGCAGAGTCCAACTCAGTGGAGTCGCTGGGCTTCTGTAATGTGTGAGTGTTGGGACAGCCCCTCTTCAGTGCTAGATCTTATAGGGCTTGTCATACACACCCATTTGCATCCCTTGTGCTCAATCTGCTGCATTTCTCTTGCCTCCATCCTCCCCGGCTGGGTGTGGCCATCGCAGATCACTTGGCTGTGAGGCCAAGGGACATCAGCTGCTCAGTCCTCCCTGCAACTGTTGGGATTCTGGGCTAGCCTGATGTACCACTGCTTGGCTGGGATACTCTCCAGACAGGTGTTTTCCTTCAGGACATTGTCATCTTCACAAACCATGGGCTGATTGCTGACTTGCTGTACTGTTGGGTTTCCCAAGTGGGGTGTTTGATGGTTCCAGCCATCAGGTTGTCCCTCATCTTTTCAATGCAGTGCCACCTTCAGCATAGGGTTTGCCTTTTACCTGGAGCCTTTATGTATGTGTTTCTGTCCCTGCTTCCCCATGTCCTATGTCATGCTTGTTCCCCTGTAGGATGCCACTGGCTGCTGTGGGCTACCTTGACGGCACACTGGCTATTTATGACCTCTCCACACAGAGCCTGAGGCATAAGTGCCAACACGAGGTACTGCCCTCCCCCTCTTTCTAGGCCTGGGAGGTGGGCTTTGGGCCTTTTGGAGATCTCCCTTGGAGCCCAGGGGCCAGTTCCCAATTTGTACTTCTCCCTTAGCCTTGGGTTTCCCCAAAGGGCAGCCGCAGTCTCTGCACAGCGGATGTGCTTGGCTTTGGCTCTCCTGTAGGGATGGCAGACAGCATGAGGGGGTGGGGGGACATGGGGGGAGGTAAGACTTGCTGGAGGTCCCCACTGTGGTCTCCCCCTGCCCCAGTCAGGGATCGTGCAGCTGCTGTGGGAGGAGAGCTCGGCCGTGGTGTACACCTGCAGCCTGGACGGGGCTGTGCGGCTCTGGGACGCCCGCTCGGGGAAGATGATCAGCGAGTACCGAGGGCACTCTGCTGAAATCCTCGACTTCGCAGTCAACAAGTGAGCAGGCAACCCCTAGACCCCTTCCCTGCTGGGTGGAGGGAGCAGTGGTGGCAGGGGCCTCCAGCCTAGGAGCTCGAAGCACAAGCTGTCTTCTTTGAGTGCCCTTGTGGTCTGGTCCCAAGTGGGGGAGAAACCTAGGTCCGTGCTGAGACTGTCACAGGGGGGAGTGCAGCACTCCAGAGCTGGGCTGGGGATGATGGTCAGGGCTACTGGAAGCCCCCAGCCCCACCTCTGAGCCCTGTCTCCCTGCAGGGATGCCTCCATTGTGGTGACCACCTCTGGCGACCACCAAGCCAAAGTGTTCTGCGTCCAGCGCCCCGATCGCTAGAACTGTGTCAGGGATGGCGTCCCGGCACTGCCCGCGCCTTGTGTACAGAGGGACATGGTTTCACTACCCTGCTCCAGTGCGTGCTTTGTAATTTTTCCAGCCTGCCCTGCTTTGCCCTCCCCATCTAGGGGCCAAGCCAGGGGTTTTGTATGAAGATGTCTTTAATTATATAAATTATTTCAATTAACTGGATGCCATCTACTCTGCTTGTTGGGGGGAAGAGGATCTGGGGAGCTGTGCTCCCTCCTCAGGGATCTCCCTGGCATCCAACCATGGCCTGAGGATCAGTGGCAGAGACTCCCATCCTAGCTCTCCCTGCTAGGGGGAATGAAGGAGTCAGGACAGGAGAGAAGGGTGCAGGTTGCTAGCTGAAGGTAGGAGAATCCTGCTCTGTACAGTCCAGGAGCTCCCTAAAACAGGCTATTCCCAGATCTGGCTATTGCACCCCTAACTTCACCAGAAGGCGTATGTTCCACAATACAGGAATTATCTCCCTTGGGGCTGTGACTAAACACCCCTTCCAGGGCAAGTTCACATGCATTGACAAGCCAAAGCCTCACAGCCCTGTAAGATAGAAAGATCTTCTTTATTAATGAACCCCAACAGTATTTCTTCAGATACAGGAGTTTTGAACTCAAATACTCAGAAGAAAACAAGTTAATATTGCATTATTCTCATAAGAAATACTGCAACTTATTTCCAGTAACATACTGCAAAGCGAAACAGCTTGAAAAGAAAAAAAAAATTAAAAAAGAAAAGAAATTAAGTCAATCAAACTGGAATTAAAGTTTTGTTTCTTGGAACGATCGAGTCCTCGCAAGCACAGCTCGTTTCTGCAGATTACTCCCCCAACTGTCGTACAAACAGACCCCGATTGCTTGAATTCCTTATGAGCCCACAGAGGTGCAACATTAAAAGCTACGATTATCGGGTAGCAAGTGCCCCAGCCTTCGTCCTCCACGGCAGCCTCAGTGACTTGGCATTAACGGGTTGTGAATGTCTTCCCCCTGAAACGATGCAGAGAGGGGTCAGCACAGCCCCAGGGGCCTGTGGTGGGACACACTAGCAGAGCTCTCGAAGCCAGGCAGGGACTGCTGGGTTGGAGTTCACAGGGTCTGTGGGGAGGGGATAACTTTTGCAGAGGGGACAACCCTCCTGCCCCAAAGCAGCATGCAAAGGGAACATGACAGGACAAACAGAGAAAAAGGACACCAAGGGGCTCTGGGATAAGTAGAAGGTAAGGGACGTGAGTGAAACATGTTCACACAACTGCTCTCCTCCATCCAATTCACTGTGCGCTGCTTGTTCACAAGAGGGAGCCAGCCAGCATGGTGGCCTGGCCCCAACCATCAGCTGGCCAAGGGCAGCCAGTGACTGACAAGCTGCAGACACACTGGGCAGCAAGACCCGGTCCAGCACCCACAAACTCCAAGAAAGGACCTGGCTCCTCTCCCTCCCCCCAGAGTTGGACAAGGCAGCTCTAATATAACAGGGAAAAAGCCCCAGGAATGCCACCAAGGCCTTGGTGGGGGGAAAAGGAGACACCAGGGCATGCAAGGCCATGTATGAGCCTTTTACAAAGGACCTGCCAGCAGCACATGGTTTTGCCTCAGACCCAGCTCCTCACAGGACATCTGAGGCAGTAAGCTGTGGGTCATACCCGTGGCACCCCAGCCTGCCCTGGACTGCAGCATGCCAAACTGAGCAAGACTGAGCTTGTGGCTGGCAGAGAAACTTAGATAGCCACGCCCTGCTTTGCTACTCACGTGATTGTTTTCATTTCTTTCTTCTCTGCGTCTGGACGGGCACGGTTGAGCACCTTGAGGAAATCTGATGTTTTCGCCCTCATACGTGTGTGAATATAGGCCTGTGTTTCATGAAGACAAAATGGGGACAGGTCAGGATCCTGTCTTCATAGCTGAGATTTCAGGACATGTCAAAAGCCAGATCACTCTGAACAATTACCCTCATTTCTGTTCTCAGAAAGGAAACAAACCAGATCCAAAAGAGGAAAATTCTACTTCACTTGCTAGAATGGAAAGAAAACAGTCTTGTGTCCAAGAACAGGGAGAAGGCAATGATGCAGCACTTGCCAGCCCTGCATGACTGGGGAGGGCAGTTGCAGACACTAATGAGTTCTCAAGGGGCACCCCTCTCCCCTGCTTCTCTCCTTCAGCACCCAGGTTAGATGGGCTGAAGCCACCCTGTGTGACCCTCATACCTTCGAGCACTTAATGTGATAGTGCAGGTAGTCCCGGAATGTGTGGATCAGGTTGATGGTGTTGTCTCTGGCTGCAGCATTGGTGTGACGGGGGAACAGCACTGAAAGAAGAGGCCAACACAGATCATTAGTATCTCCTGAGGCTGTGCAAGGCCTTCAGGATCAGTACTGGAGGTTTCAGGGTGTGCTGCACTGATTCCCTGCCTTGCTGCCTATAATGAGCCCTTTACTCTTGACACATACCAAGGGTATGCAGCACTTGTGACTTTAAATACAAGGCTTAAGAGCACTTCTCCACATTTCCCACAGTAGCCTGTGCACTCTGCAGGAAAGGCCAGATATCCAGAAGCAATGGCACTGCAGGAAACTGCATGATGCTGTATCAGTGCTTTGGAGATGCAATTGGGAGGAGCAAGCTGGGAGGCAGACCAGGGTGCCCAGGCTGCTCAACCAATTTCAAGATCCAGTCTGTCCTGGGGTCTTGAAATTGGTTGTGGATCTTTGCCTGGCAGCTTGCCAGCCATGTAACATAGACTTGGATACAAGCAGATAGCTTGCTCTTTCCATAAGCTGGTGCTCTGTTTGGTATCCCAGATTCGAGGGCTGAAAGAACATTTTGTTTGGGTGACGATCTCACCTGAGACTGTCAGATCAGGTAACTGGGAAATTTAGTCTCAACAGAACAAAGTATGTGTCATCCCAGACCTCTTCTTTCCATTGCTGACAGCTGCCCAGGCCTCAAGGCACTATTTCCAGCACAGGAGGAGGGCAAGGCTCTCTTCACTTTTCCCTGCAGTGTCTGTGCTCCACCTCTGAGCTCCAAACTACCGGAATGCTGGCCTCAGACACCCTAATAACACACCCAGTCATCTGAAGACACCTATCCCTTTGAAAAGGGCAGAGTTGAGACTCCTCGACAGTGCTACCCAGAGGGAAGTCATGGCTCTGCTGGCCACCACCTCTGCAGGCAGGGCAAAGTGGCTCACCAGTGTTTGGCCCAGAGCAAAGAGGCAGAGCTGGAGAAGCAGAATGCACTGCTCTGCTGCTGCTTTCTGCCTGCCTCTGCTGTTCAAGCACTGCACAGCTCCTGCAGCTGGACAACCCACAAGTACACTTGCATGAAAACTTTCACAAGAAACCTCCACCTTCCAAAGTATCACAGCAAAGCCACTCTTCCCTTTGCTTCCAAATACTGAACTTATTTTGTAGGTGGACACTTAACAGCTCACTGTCCACTTCCACATCTTCTTGCCCACAGCAGAGCTGAGGTGACCTGATACAGAAAAGGGACACTCCAAAGGGGGCACACAAGACAGAATGCAACCCCAGAGTCCTTGCAATGCTCAATGGCCCACTTCAGCTCTCAGGGAAGGTGAATTCCTTTCTGTTTTTCATGCAGCAACAGGAACCTCTCTCCTCCCCAAGCATCCCCAAGCCTCAGAGCTGCCTGCTTACCAAATGTGATGTAGCCAATATTATCTCCAACGGCTGCGTCCGTGTCTTTCAGCTCCAAGGGTGGCTCCCTGTGGCTGAAGAGCACCTGTGGGGCTGTGTGACTGGCCCGGCGACCCTCCTTGAATTCCTGAACAAGACAAAGTGAAGGTGATTCCCTTCAGCAACATGCTGGGAAAAAAAATGGGGTTTCCTCATTCCCAAAGGGCAGTGAGCAGATGGTGGCCCAGCTTTCCCTGAATGGATTGAGTTCATCAGGCCAAACACCCTGAAAGTAACCCTTTTTCCCAGCAAAACCAGCCCAAAATGCATGGTTGTCCTGGGTTTATACGTGACTGTGGTGCAGCCCCTCAGCTGGGGTGGCTTTCAGTGTGTCACACCACTGCCATGGGTGTTTTGTGGAAGGGACACCTCAGTCTGAGCAAGCACATAAGACAGCGCAGCTCCTGCTGGAACTTCAATGCTTCCAGTGAAAGTGGGCGGTGCCCATCACCCCTGAAACAGAAATTCTCAGGAAAGGCTGCAAGATCTCCATCACACCTAGTGTAAAGGTTCTGCCATTTGAGAAACCACCAGGAGTCTGCCCAGGCATCAAGATGCATCTGGGGGTTTGAAGCTTGTCTGTGAAGTTTGCTCCTCTTAACGCTTCCCTACACCTTGAAACAATACCTTCAGGCAGGGAGATCCCTTCCCCCACCTCTGACAGCAGCACAAACCCCCACCTCACAGGAAATGTACTGGCTCTACATTTCAGAAACCGTAAGGACCTTCTCTTTGTGGGGCTGGAAATGTCCAGAGACCATTCTTCTGCCCCAAGGCAGGGCAGTCTTCCCTCTCCGTCACTGATCTCCATCCCAACCTACACATTATCAGCTACCCTTGGCCTTGCCTCTGAGCACAGTTTCCCCTGGGAAAGGCAGGAGCATCCATGTCCCTTTTAGTGTAGATCACTGGGGTTTCCTTAATGAAATGCCTAGCTTGCACTTCTGCCTGCTTATGCCAGAGGGTGAAATGGTTCAAATGGCTTCACTGGTTAGTTAATGGTCACATTTTCTCCATGAGAGCCCAGATGAGCAGATACCATGCCCAGCTGCATTATGCAAGAGCAATAGCTGGAGGGAAAGAGCCAGTGTGACTCAGAGTGGAAATTCCTGTGGCTGGGCAGAGGCAGGGTTTGCTGTTGAAAAAACCAAGAATTTGGGACATGGAGACTCCAGGACAGCTGCTGCTTTGAAGCACTGCCATCTCCCCAGGAGCCTCACTAACCCCATTTTGTTCACATCATGCCTCCCTTCCCATTTTAAAAGCTGAATTCCAGGCTGAGGGATACGCTTGGTGGGGTAAAACCTCAAAGCCAGAGCAGATACCCTGTCTGTAGCTAACGAACACAGCAAACAGAGCTGTGAAGACCTCCATTGCAACAGACCCCCTTCTGATGACACCCAACACAGGTACACTGGGGTCTCCAGCAAACTGGGCCAGTGACTTGTTGTCCATGAGCCTTTCAGCAGCATGGCTTGACACCCTTGAATGGCTGGGTTAAACATCCCTGGAACACCCTGCAGGGCCTGCTCCATGGCTACGCCCACACAGGAGGCTGGCTCCCAAGGAGCTTCAGCAGATGAGTGAGGTGGGCCAGTGGCACAGATGAACACAGGTATGAGCATGCACTGAGCCTCCCCAGCTGCACACAGATGTCTCATTGTCCTCAGGCAGCACTTCACAGACAGGCAAAGTGCTTGCTACAAGTCTCTCTGCTTCCCAGCTAAACAGAAATTGCAAAAGGTAGCTGAGTCCAGTCAATGACTTTGGCATTATGATTGGTTCGAGCCCACGAATTCAGTATATTCATAGTTCTTAAAAGCTCAAATTCAAGAGATGTCACACTGAGCTACTAAGTGTTTCTGCAGCATTTGAGCATTAGCAGGAAGAAACTCCAAGGTGAAGAGTACTCTCAGCTCCTCCTCAGGCATGGCATGACATTGTCTCACCCTTCCTCTCCCTTTACAGCCTCCTCAACATGCTCAGCTCCTCAGCTGGCTAGAGATCCCTACATCATAGCTATCCACATTACAGGGCCTCAATGTGGAGACTCAAGTATTCACTGTGGTGTTTCTCATCTGTAACACATAATACGCTTGATTGTCCAAGTGAACAAGACTATTGATGATACAGATGCCAATGCAAGAGCCAGGAAAATACACTGTCTATGCCTATTAGCATGTTCTTCCATCCCAGTGCAGCATGAAGCAAAGCATTTACATGTGTTAAACCGCCTTTGTGCTCACTACAGCAGCTTATTTGGCAATGCTGCTTCAAGCAAGCAGGCATCTGAATCGAGGACCAGACCCTTTCCCTATAACTCAGTTTCCATACCTGCATAAACACCTTTCCGATCACCACGTCATCGTCGTCCTTAAATACCGTGCTGAACACAACTGTGACACGGTCCTTCTTTGCCTCAACATACCTGCAGGTGGGAGAGAGAGAACCTGCCTGTGAACCAGAGCTAAGAAGTTCAACTGGACGAGAAAGCAGCTGTGTGACAAGGTCAAGTAGATACAACAACCATTCACAGACCTGGCTGCTGTAAATTTCCCCTCGAGACAGTATTTACAGGGAGCGCAACATTTCTGTTGGGAGTGGCCAGGTCCTCTACTGCATGCAGCCACAAGTGCTGCTACTAACAGAGACTCTTGTGTAACATCCCAGCAGCCCAAGGCATAAGCATTACCCTCATGGAATACTTGTGGCAGCCTAGGACAGACCCTTATTACCCTGGCCAAAGCACGGAGCAGGAGGATTTCTTGACTTTCCACCAAAACCTACAGCTCTGCACAGGAGCAGACTACTGACCACTGTCCAACCCTTGTGCTGTTTGGTTTCAACACTTACATTGTCTCATCATCCCTGTAGTGGATGACTGCTCTTTTTTCTCCTTCTTTGCCCTCTTCCTGGAATTTGAAATACTTCTCAAAGACTGAAGCAAAGCAGTTGCGTTTCAGCATGCCGGCTTGGTGCACAATGGCATCCTTGTCTGCAGGAAGGTTCTCCAGGTCGTAGAGCAAAGAGACATTGTAACCTGGGAAGGGACAGCCACTAGCCTTAGTAATCTACATAGGGCGTTAATGAAAACAGAGACATTTTTTTTATGAGACACCTACAGTCCCCACTTTTGCCTTAAATCCTCCCAAAAGCCCCAGGGGTGAATTCTTCCCACTCCAAGCACTTGCCAAAAGCCATGCCTGAACTCGGCGCGTGGCCATGGCAACGTTCCCAGGGCTCCTTCCCAAGCTCCCAGACACACGTGCTGGCTTAACTGCTCCCAAATTTTTGCAGTGAGTAGGAAGAGATGTTGTCACAGGTAACCATGGTTTTCCCGTGTCTTACAAAGCATCTTTGAGAAGAATAAAGACCCCAACCTGAGGAACAGAGGATTCCTGAAGGAGGACTGCATAAAGAATTACAGCCTGTGCTGCAAGCTACTTCATCCCTGATGTGTCTGAGCCACCAATTGGCTATTTCAAATTGCTATTCATTGTATAGAGAGCCTCAGATACCAAGCTCTTCAAGGGCAGCCTTCATATGAGCATTTCTCAGGTGACTTAAGTAATTTTGGAATTGCATTCACACACACACACACACACACACAAAGAGTGTCCTTGCAGAGTTACCTGATTCAGGATTTACCAAGTAGCTTCCATAGACTTTCTTCAATACCTAGAAAAAAAATTAAACATTGAGAGCACAAGCTATCAAGACTAGTTTCTTCCTGCACAGCCTAGGCCATGTTTGGTCTTCTTTTAGAAGTATCAAATTACAGCACCTGCCTCCTCTAGTCTAAGAGAACTTAAACAAATATTAAATCATCAGCTTCTAGTACTATTGGCTGTTCCTGCTCTAGGGAGGGCTCCCTGAACTCCACCGACACGGGACACACGGCAGGAGGGGACTCAAAACGTGAACTTTTTCAAGTTCTTGCTAGTTGGATTTGTGTTGGGAAGAAGCCTTATAGCTCATACCTTCAAAGGAGAACAATCAGCAGAGCCTGACACAACAGATCTGAGGGCTACCACTTTTCTTTCCATTCAAAGGCAGATGCAAAGTGTGCCCGGCCCCTCTCCTCACAGGACGGCAAGTTCAGAGCACACCAGGGCCTGGTGATCACACACTGTCTCAGCCTATTGCACAAACAGATGGGGATCGAGAGGAGACTGCCAGGCAGGCTTGGATGCCTCCCAGAAGCAGAACCGCCTACAGCACAGCAAAAACCTTTCTTCAAACATAATTATTGCTGAATTTTACATCAATGGCAATTTCCAACTGAGCCATAGCTCTGTGTCAATGAGGGGGCTGGGAACAGGCGGTATTTCACAGAGAAGAACACAACAATGCTGTGGCAGAACTGGCCCTCCTGGGATGACACCCACTATCACGTGGAAAGGATACACAGACTCTCTGCATGCCAAAACCTCCTCTCAGCAGAGAGCCTGCCTGCAGCAGTGCAGGAATATGCCCTGTCTTAGCAGGAAGCCCACTCTGCATTCTTCACAGTGGGGTTTCACCAAAGACAGAGCAGAAACAAGCAACACTGTCTGCAGGGAAGTACAGAAAGCAACATTATGGCAACTGGAGATTGAAAAATGTAATTTCTATTTAGACAGTACTTCCAAACCAGTCCTGCACAGATCCAATTTTCCTCTAAAAGTCTGTAGGAAGTTGCCTTCCACCACCACCATGGCTGCTGGTGCACAGTGCTGTCAGGCACTTGCCCACTATAGGGGCTCTCTTGGGATCACACATTGCACTGATCCTCACTAAACATGCTGGGAAGGCGTCATCATTTGGGCTGCTCAACACTCCTCATGCCAGCAGCGGTGCCTTCAGTAGCAGGCAATGCTGCACCTAGAAAGCTCTGCACGCAGGAACCAGGAAAGCAGGACACTCAACCAGATCTCTTCTGACTTAGGTGGGTCTTACGGCAATTCGCAGGAATTCACTATGGGTTCAAGTCACCCATTTCTCACCAAAGACACAACCCAATGGAGCAGTTTCCTTATTTTCTTCCAAGGACGGACACCCAGAGGCAAAAGCCCTGGGTGAACCCCATACACTACCATGCGGAGATTTGAAAACTGACTCAGGAACTGAGTCACACTTCCTGCCTTGCCATCCAACCACAGCTCAGAGAGGCTCCTTTTTTCTACCATAAATGGCCCTCCGCAGCCACAGGGCCCAGTCAACAGGAACTGAGCCTGCGACTTCACACAGCAGCAGTGAAAAGGGAACCAGTCTGCAAACCAAGGCCTGCACACACAGCAGGAGCCCAGCACTTGCTCTCAAGTGTGGTCACAAGTCAGAAGAGAAGCACCACCTGATCTGTCTTGGTGCCTTCCTTCACTTGTGGGCTCAACACATCAGTCAGGGAAACTATTTCTACACAGTCAGGCTTCGCTTTGAACTTGCAAAATTAGTGGTGCCTTCGGCCTTTCAGGCTGCAGGCTTATACAAGATGATTACTTTTTCATGAGAGAGTGTGAACACACTTGCCCTTGTCTTTCAGTGAAGTGGGACTCCTGGTTGGCACAGGGCTTCTCCTTTGACCAGTCAGTGTGAGATGGGAGCACAGATGCTCCACTAAGGGTCAGATGTTAGATCCATCAACATCACAAGGGCATTGCTGCCAACACAGTATTTGTAGGCAGGAGGCCTGGAGATGCTTACTCACCTCATCAGCACCATGTTCCTGGAGTTCCTTGTAGAATTTCAGAGAAATACTAACCATCACTTTTGTCTTGTCTCCATTGGGGTTTGAAATATGGTAAAGGACTCCATCAAAGTCTAAGAAGCAAGAGAGAGAAATGTGAGGAACAGGAACCAATTCCTATTTCTGAGGAAGGTTTTTCCTAAAGTTCTAGTAACTGCAGAAACGAAACTGCTCCTCTTGCTCTAGCCCTCACACACAGCAAGAGAGAAACCCGCAATTAAGGAAAATGGTAATGTCATGTAAGGAGACCTGCTATCATTCACAGGGCTGAAATAATTTTGACACCTGTCCATCACAGAAAGCTTTAGTCAAGTGTCATTTAGCAACCCGGGCAAGTCCACTTGTGCTCAGTGCACAAGGATACAAACATGCAGAGACAGGAGCCTTCTGGATGGCCAGCACAGAAAGTGACTGACATGCCCACCAGGCCACAGCTGCAGCCTGGAGGAGAAAACCTCTCTGCCAGCAAAAGCAGCTCAGCCGCTGCCTGCTGTCAGAGCTTCCACTTCACTGCAGAACAGGCAGGGAGGGCAGGAGGAAGGGAAAGGCAACCCTCCAGCCACCTAGCAAGCTCTGCTTCCCCATGGAGCTTACACAGATTCCTGACAACAGAAGCAAAAAATCAGTTGCTGAATGAGTACTTGAACTTCCTTGGTATTTCTCTTCCTGAAGAACAAACCTGAGGTGATGAATCCATTTTGCCTGTCACCCTAAGTCAGATTCCTAACAACCCAAACCACATGGTGCTAAAGACTTCATAACAAGTTGCACCAAGGGCAGGACTGGAGAACATATGAGGTAAAAGAGAAGAGCTATGTAGCAGGCACACACCAAAGCACTACCACCAGTGAACTCCATGCTCTAGGGAAGTCCCAGGAAAGGCAGACAGACAGAGAAATAGCGGGGCAGCCAATGAAGGCCCAACTCTGGGGATAACTGCAGGGTCTCCACATTGCCCCTGCCCAGAGGTGCGGTCTGACTGCTCAAGCCAGCCCTTGGTTCCGAGAAGTCAAGAGAGCTGCGGAGCTTACCTGCAAATGTTACTTCTACTGCCTCTGGTTTATTTCTAAAAAGCAAAGAAAACAAAGGAGGTAAATGAGAACTCTAACAGTAGCCTCCAAGCTGTGAAGGAAAGAGGATTAATTTCTAATGCCTCATTTCTCACTGGCAGCTCTTCCTCAAAACCCTTTTATCTCCTGCTGTCCAACTATGAGTAAACTTCGACAAGAGATCTTAGACTTCTTCCCCTTCCTATAAGCACCAGTTTTATCTCAGATGACATAAAACAGACGTTGAAGCTGGCACAGATTTCTATTATTTCTAGTTTATTAATAGATTTTGACATCACAGATTTCCAGTTAGAAATTACTAAGAAAGCTACTCCTTTCTAAGAAGTTTGTTTTCACAAGCACACGCACACTCTGTACAGAATGGTCACGACACAGATTTTGGGACAGAGGATCTTTTGAAAGGTCCTGCAATACCATGGCAGAAGCTGAGTAATCCTTCCTGACACAGTGTCACCTTCGCCATCAACACCAGCTCTGTAAATGTGTTGATATAGCTTGTTTGCAGAGAAGACCCCTTTTCCAAGTTAGGAAAGTGTTAGTAGTGTTAGGAGCAGTGTTAGGAGCAAGCCAAAGAAGGAAACTTTCCACATGTTCATTTCATCCTGCCCCCCACTTGTAAAACACCCCAACATTTTGCCAACTGCCCCTGCAGAAAAACTGTAGCTCTGGATGTGCTCTAACACTGTCCTGAGTGGTCTCTGGGACTCCAGATCAGCAACAAAACCCTTTGCAAACCAAAGGCATATCACATCTTACACTGTGACTATGAAGATTAAACTGCTTCTTAACAAACCCTATTTTGACATTTATCCCTGATCTGTGAAAGAGTAGGACTCCATGAAAGATCTAACTGCTTCTGGAAGGTCATTTCATTGGGATTGGCACTACATAACTGCTTTCACAGCTCCAAGGGGACTGGAATTAATAGGTCATTCTCCAACAGGAAATTGTTGCAAAGGTATCTCCACTGCTGAGAGCAGGCATGGAAAATGAGAATAGGACAAAAATGCCAGTCTGCTACTGCTGTTTCACACCGTACCTCCATTTATTTTTCAAAAGTAGATGATATTAGAGTACAGGCTAATAATGCTGCTGCTAACAGAAATCTAGTCTCTAAGAGTTCATTCCCACCTGTCTGAACCAACACACTGAAATAACTCCCCAGAGTAAAGTCACTGGTCTCAACTATGCTGCTGCTGCCCAGAGATCAGCTTCAACTGTTCTGCCAAAACTTGCTCTTCCACATACTTATGTGCTGCTGGGTACTGGCTACACTGTGGTACATAAACTGAGAAAGGTGGGGGAAGTGATGACTCAGTATCTACTTTCCCTGACAATATTCTGTAACGATTTAAATTATTTTATCTCAGCAGCAAGCACTGTGTTTCCATCAGCTTTTCTGCAGCCAGCCTCATTCCTGGAAGGCAAAAATGATCACCATGTGATAAAACTCAAGCTGGGCAATACAGGGAGACCAAGGCACTGCACTGATCCCAGACACTCACCAGGTCAACAACATTTTAGTCCAGCGGAAAGGGATGAATTAACCCCCAGATGGAGATCCTAAGTGAAAATGAAGAGGTGTTCCTGTGTTTTGAAAGTGATTGGCTGTGAAGGGCAACAGCTGTCTTTTTGTCTGAAGGCTGGGGAGCCTCCATCTTTTGTACCACCTTGCTGAATATAAAAACCATACACTTGAAAGAAGCAGTGCAAGTGAACCCAATGCAGGTTTTTTAGTTTAAAAGCTGTGCCAGCTACCTGTGACCTCTCTTGCTTTCATCTCCCCTTCCCACTGGGCCTGAGATGGGCTCAGCAGGCATCCCAGGCTGCATATTTAGCTTGGGCTCTTGGAAAGGGGAACAATTCCCCAAGCCATGTCCAAGCCACTTCTGCTCACTGAGGATGGCTCAGAGCAGAGATGAAAGAAAATCCCAGAGATCCCACTTGGTCAGTTGATGCAGACGTGTTCTTCTTTTAGAACACCACACTCAGACGTGGGAATCAGCATGGATGACAGTATAAATTTTTATAAAAAAAGAAACCTATGTAGGAAGCTTTAAAGATAGCACAGCCAGGCACATGAGAGCTAGGAGTATTAAACAGGATGCATCCTTAAACCTCTGTTCCATCTTCTCAGAGTTACACCTTTCAAACCCCATTCCCCACACACACACAGCTGACACTTCACAGAGCCCCACTCCTGGGAGAGCCTTCCAAACACAGCATCTCCCTCTGAGAAATGCAAGGAAGTGGCTGACAGCCAGTGCACTGAAGTGGTTTTGCTGAGGAAGGATCATTCCCCATTTGGTTGCCCTGTACCCAGGGGATGGCAGGAAGATCACATCATTGAAGAAGTCGAGCAAGACCATGTACAGGAGTCAGTTGATGGCTGTGCACGAGAGCCTTTGTTCTGCACACAAAAGCTCACTGCTAACACAGCTGGGTTTGAGCCTGTTATTGTGCAAACGTCATTTCTTAGAGAAGTTATTTTAACGCTGATTTCCCAAGTGGCTCAGTTCCAGTACTTGGGGATGGTGAGGAGGGGGAGTATTTAAGGGAAAAGAAGGTAACTGGGCAGAACTTTGGCTGCTGAATATTCAACCACTTCCCAGCACAGCCTCAGAGAAGCAAGAGCTCACGTGAGCCGAATACAGAGCTCCTTGCAGCCACGCTGGCCCTGTCACCTACAGCACAGTGGAGTGCCTCACTGGGCACACAGTTAAGTAACCCAGGCCTGGCCTGGCCCAGGGGAGGACAGGGAAGAGCATTGGAAGTGTGGCTGGGAGCAAAGCGAGCCCTCTCATCCTTTCACAGCTCAGGAGCTTTACAATCACAGTGTTTAAAGTGCTTCTATTTATTTTTCTGGCTCACTTCATCAAAACTACCCTGGCTACTCAAAACATTTCTCCAACAGAAAAACCATTCCTTTTACTACCCGGATTGTCGTTCCCGCATCAAGAAGTCCCCAGGCAGAAGAGAGAGGAGCTCTCACTTCCACTGTTCCATCGTTTCTGGATGAGCAACAATGCTGCAGAGTCACACACACATGTTCATTTCCCCTTGACCCCCCAGCAACCCCATCTTCCAGCACCAGAAATAGCCCTATGGAGGCACAAGGTGTCCTCTCCGTGTTCTGTCCTTCCTGCTCTTGTGCAGGTTAAGGCTCAGTGCAGAGGATTCACAGCAGGCTGGGATGGGGCCTGCACCACTGAGGGTGAGTACCAGGTACTGTCAGATTACTGGGATGATCCCAAAGGGCTCTGCCTGGTCTAGTGTGCTCTGGCATCCCTTGCCTCCATGAGAAGACCCTCCACACCCATAGTGAGAATTGGCAGTTTAGCAGCTTGGTGCTGAATGACTCTGAATTGCAGCCATCTCCAAGTCCAAGCCGGACTGTAAATCCCAACTGGGAAGCCAGGAGGTCCTTTGGAGTTCGCTTCTACCCCTGATCCAAATCTCTGAGAAACAGACTAAGCCTAGCTGTACTCAGAGGACTTCAGACAGGACACCTCATCCACTCCTTGGGGCACAGAGCTGCTGTGACCCCTGCAAGCTCCTTACCTCCAATGGTACCTAAACCATCCCTCAGTGACCTTCCCTGTTTGCTACCCTCTGCCCATAATGGACAATAAAACCAGCTCATACCAGGAATAACTGAGATAGCTTCTCTCTGCGCTGAACACTGAATCCAGACCAGACCTTTCTGCAAACCCCTGCCTGAACTCAGACCCTAAAATGGCAGCTGTTCCCAGCAGCAGTCTGTTTTGTGCTAACAGTTATCAGGTCTGAAGTCAAACCCGCACCAAACTCCATCTGCCCTCTGCTTGTAACAATAAAAGACTTTGACATGTTTTATGTCTTCTTGCCTGTGTTCCTCCTATTCATCTCCAAATGGCTCCTATGCCCTGTCTATCTAAAACAGAGCCAGCTCCAAATCAGAATTTTCATCCCAGCAGAACCTCTGTGAAGAGCCACAGTGGCCATGGAGCGACACCAGTGAGCACTTAAGAGCAATAGCAAATCTTTTTTCTGACAGCACTTCCTCACTCGAGACGGACAACTTCCCTGTTTCATTCTCAGGCCACAAAGGCTCTTAGTTGTATGTTACAACAAATTTAAGAACTTGGCTGACAACCATACTGAAGCATCTCCCACACCACAATTAAGGCTTCTACCAAATAATGGAGAATGGCAATTATTTCAAAAGCTGCAGGCATGCAGATACTCTAATCTTTTGCCCCATAGGAGAGGGGGAAAACAAAAGGGGTATTTCAAAGCTTAAAGCTCTGAGCAAAGCTTCCAGATCACCTGAGTCAACACACAATTTGGATAAAGTGATCCAGATTCAGTGACAGACTGCAGGCTCTCGCTACAGAAAGGTCACTTCAAAAAAAAAAAAAAAAAAAAAAAAAGAGCAATGTCTAAAATTATCTGAACAGTTCCTTCACTTCTGGGCCCCAGTCAGCTAACAGAAGTCTCTCTGCGTAAGCTGCAGGAGCATATGCAATCAAAGAGTTCCCATAGCTCTGGCAGCACACCCACCATGAACTGGAGCAGGAGTGATCTGTCAGGTGGGTTCTGCCGAGGGGTGTACAGGAGCCCCTACACATGCCAGTTTTCCCTCCTGGTTAGTGACCCCTCCATGCCCAAGCTTTTCCCTTGCTCTGTACCCAATAGTGTGGAGGAGCAGGCTGGTAGGAAAGCACTGGGATTCACAGTGGACAAAGCACAGACGTTCCTGCAGCACACCAGCAGGTCCCCTTCCAGCCAGACCTTTGTCCCGTGCATCCTCAGCTGTAGGCAGACAGCCTGTGGTTCCCCACCAGAGTGATCCAGAGTTGTGCCAAGTCCCTGGGGAAGAGCCTCGTTTTCCACAGACTTCTACTGCATTTCTTTAGTACAGTGATGGATATCTACTCTTCTCTGGTGTCAAGCACTGGTGGCTGCAGTGAGAACCACTTTCTGAAGATAAAACAGAGCAGGCTTCTCTTAGGAACCCAAGCTGAAAACTGAGGCTGGAGTGATGACAGAACCACCTGTGAAAGCCTAACACTTTACAGATCTGGCTTTTGTTCCCTCCTGTTCCCTGTGCTGTTGCACAAAAGCGGAGCACTGCCTACTTCCAGACAGAGGTGGTTCACAATCCACTGTTAATGCAAAGTCACCTTCCCTGGTGCCCAAAGCAGGATGTGCTGTGACAACCCAGGAGCAATGCTCCATCTACAGCACCCTCAGTCAATGTGGACAGCCAGGGTGTACCATGAGTACTGCCTGTGCCAGCCAAACCCAAGGGTACCTCTTTCTGCCAGCAGCATTTCCCGAGCGCTCTGCAGTCAGGCAGACCGAGTTTCAGCAGTGAGGTTGTGACTGGAGAGATGTGTAGCTCCAGACTGGGCTTGTGAAGACACTGAGCCAGCACCTGCCACTGCTGCTAAAGGAGGGAGATCTGATCCCTGCTCCATGGCTGCACCATGGTGAACAGCCATGACACAATGAATGGGATGGGGAAATTCACCTAAGCTAAAAATACCCGGTTTTGTCTGTTTAATTTTAACCTAGGTCACTTCCCCAGTCCTGTTTCCCTCGAAGCCACAAAAATGCCTGTGTCAGCAAGAAAGAGGGGGTGGCAGAGGAACAATCTCTGGCTTTGGTGGGGTCTCTGAGCATCCCTGAAGCACTGGAGCCACATTTAACCACAAAGGGAGTTCCTCAGCAGTGCCTGGCAGGATTCAAAGCTCCTCTACCCTCCCAGCACACCAAGAGCCTCTAGACACTCCTCAGTCTCCCCATGATGAACTCACTTCAAGTCACATCATGAACACGAAGTTCTCAGTGCCTCTTTTCAGCCAGGGCTCAGCCTGTGTGTGAAAGGCTCAGCTCTGCAGCCCATGATCATCAAGTGACCACAGGTGGGAAATACCATGAAGCAGGCGGGTGTAACTTCAGCCCAGCTCCTGCTGGCTCACAGGAACCACTCTGCATCAGGGAAGTACAAGCTTCAGATGATTTCCTATGCAGCTAATTGTCAGGAAGCCCTGCAGACCTGGACCTACTAATGGCTGTAAAGAAACCAACAATTTAATTTGAGATTCCCTTCCCTCTGCCCCCAACCTAGGAAGAGGCATGCTGTACACCAGCTATGCAAATTTGTGTTCTTTTGCATGTGGGTAAATAATAAGTAACAGTTTAAGACAGAATAATTTACTAAAGATTTTGGGTAAGCTATGAATGACTGGAAAACCAAACCCAAAGAGCAAAGCCCTGTGCCACACTTTCACTGGAGTCAGTTAAATCAGAGCAGGACAAAATTGGATGGCAAATCTGTTGGTGTCAAACAGACTGAGCATTCATCAGACACAGAAGACAATCATCAAAATGTTTTACACTTAAAGTGTTTGTGGGTTTTTTAAAATGTCTGTGCAGTTAGCAAAGGAAAGCAATGATGAGAAACAGGATCATCCAACTGGTAGAGCTCATCTCCTCTCATGACACTTCTATCAGAAATGGGAAAACCCACCTGTGACACCAGCTTCCAGGCAACATCTCAAATACAAATGAATTGGTCAAATGCTTATGGAAGCTTTCTCTTCACATGTAAAAAAGCTCATGAGCCAATCTCATTTCAACAAACTTACTTCCAGGTACCAACCATGTATTCCCACACTGCAGCAGCAAATTCCTAACTCAAGTTATTTCAACAGATTCTGGTAGCTCTAGGCTTTTATTTTAAAATGTGGTTGGTTTAAGAGAATAGATTTAAACAAAGAAATTATTAGAACTAAATAAGGAAAAAATAAGATGCATTGAAGTCCATCATCTGTTATCATCTTGATCTAAATATCACATTTCAACAGTGGCTGTCTAAGGAGCTGAGATTCATGGGGTTTCCCCACAAAACCAAATAAAATTTGAAATTACCCTATTTACAGGTGGATGCTGCCAAGCCCCAAAGACCTTGTCCAGGGAGGACTCTTAGAGATGGGTTAGGCCCTGTCTCAAACACTGATCTCTGTCTGCAGTCCTGCCAAGGCACCTTTCAGAATGGGAACTCCAGGGACAGCTGATGGATGGCCACGCAGAGCAGATTTTTACATATACGACAATAATGTTATGGCAGGTAATGAATTCCAGCTTCTCAATGTGACCTAGTTCTATATGACAAGGTGAAACATGGAGCATCTCCCACCTGATAGCCCAGGAAAGCTCTGCAGGAACCTGCCAAACTATGGCTGCACTGCAGTAGATGGGAGCGACACAGCCCATGTCACAGGACAAGTCTCTGGCAAAGAATTTGGAAATGAACCCTGCCCTGCCCCACTTCCAGACTGGCGCTGAAGCCACCAGGCACACCTGGCTCTGAGACAGCCACTATTGACAAATCCCTGCATGGCACCTGCTGCACTTCTGGGTTAGAGCAAATAATGTAAACCCAGCTCTGCCCCAGTGTCCAGACTCACTTCTCCCAGTCACCAAATTCCTCAAGGTTTGAGCTTGCCCTGACTGTCCTGTGTTCATGCCCAAGACACACCTTGGAAAACCATCGCCAAAATAGCAAAATACAGGAAAACCTTTCCTGCCTCCAGGCTGAGCACCACAGGAATAACCCGAGACCTGTGGCCATAGGAAAAAGAAATATCACTTCAAAAAATGTTTTGTAACGTCCATTTCTTAGAAGACTTGAAACCAGGAGAAACCTCCCCGCAGTTGCTTGGATGGTAGACCCCAGAACAAGCACAGAAGAAAATTCAGAGGTAAATGTCTTCCACACCTTCAGCAATACACTTAAGGCACAAAACTTATCTAGAAAGGCATTTTAAAGAACAGAACATGCCATAACTGACTAAGAGGCAAAAGCAGAGCACCATCAGCCACCCTACCAATTGATGCAGGAACAATTGGTATGTCAGGCACGTGAGTGCCAACACAGAAATGAGATGGCTGTGCCATACAGCTAAATGGAAATCTCAGGGGCCTGCAGGCTGGTGCAGGGAAAGCAAACACAGCTCTGCCCACAGAGTCAGGGTTTTGGGATGCATCTAAACCTGTAAACTGCCCCTCCATGTCACATCAACACAGTGACACATGCACATTCTTCTCTCTCCATCAGGAAGAGAGCCTTGGCACAGACTAGCAATTGACAAGCTGTTCTGACACTCAGAATGAGCCTCTGTACATGCCATGTTTTCTAATGGATGTGGCTGCAATACCACAGTGGTCACCTGGGAGCTCTCTCTGCCCAGTGCAGTGCCCGTACTCTGGGGAAACTTGTTGCATTAAATGATCAGGGTTTAAGATGAATCAAAATCTGGGAGCAGCTCAGCTGTCCTCCAAGGCAGAACAGCCTGTGAGATTATTTTATGAAAAAAACCCCACCAAAACAAAACAAAAAGCCAATCCAAGCAACAAGTCAACTGAGAGTAGGGGGAAAGCAGAGAAAGTGGTCCCTGACAATGTTCTGCATGTAAAAGGCTGAGAGCTTCAAAAATCACTGGAGAAAAAAGGTAACACAGAAAAAGGCACCTGCCTGGGGGGTCCCTTCCTGGAGCAGCCTGAGCCGTGCCTTGTGAGGTGCCAGGGCAGGCTCCACCCCAGAGATAACACCGCTGTGCTTTGCCTCTCAAGGCTTTGTCTCTGTACAAAGGTGTCTCCGTCAGCAGGCAGTGCATCGAGCCCACAGGCCACTCAGTTGCAGATAAGGACATTCATACCGGAGGGACTTCCTTCCAAGCCAAGCTGTGTCCTCACAAGCATCTTTACAGCCCTGGTGCAATACTCGCAGTAAAAAAAACCCCACTGGCTCCCCTGGGACTGAACTGTCCCAGCCAAAGATGTGGGTCTGAACTAGACCCCCAGGTCTGTCCCCGAGGCCAGGACACCCACCAGGCTGGCACCAGCGGCCACGGCTGACTCGTGTGCTTGTATCCCTTCTGCTCGAGAAAGCAAAGGGGGGGAAAGCTGAAATCTGCTCTTCAGCCCCAAAGCAAAAGGCCGAGGCCATGACTCCATACACAGGCTTCCTGTTCCTCGGCTCCCCCTACACATCCTGTACCAGCGCTGCCACCCCGCTGCTGAAGCCCGCTTTACCCAAAGCAAACACCCTGCAAATCCACCTTCCTCCCTTCCCAACTTCCTCCTTGTTCAGGCCCTGTGCTCCAGTCCACCTCAGCACGGCAATCTCCGATACCCTTTCCCAGATCCGTCCTGCTCCCCCGAGGCTCTCCATTGCCTTGGCACTAACGACCCCATCCAGCCCCACTCTCCCCTCCAGCATTGCCCTGTCCCCCTCCGCTCCCTTATTCCCCAGGCCTTCCTTCTGTCCAAGCTCTGCCCACCCCCACCGCCCTCAGCTCAGTTCCCGCACCCTGACCACCTCCTCCCAGCCCCTGCAGCGCCCACCCGGTGCCCGCCCTGCCCTCCTCGTTCCCGGCAGCCCCCCGGTAGCACCGTACCCGCCGGCTCAGTGCCGCTCCCCGCCACTCTCCAGACCCACATCCTGCCTTGTCACCACTCCCCGGCAGCCACCTTCCGCCCCTCTCGGCCCCATCCTCCCCCGGCACCACCCGCCAGGCTCTACCCTGTGCCCGGGCGCCTGGCACGGCCCGAGCCCCGCCGGCCACCGCCCCCTCGCCCCTCCCTCGGACCGCGGACCCGTCCCCGCCCCGCCCCGGCTCCCCCGTTCCTACCCGGCGGCTGCGCCCTCGAACTTGAGCGTGAGGGTCTCCTCGATGATGCGGTTGTTGACCTCGAGCAGGATCATGTCGGTGCCGGGAGCGGCTCTGAGGGAGCCCAGCCCGCTGCGCGCACCGGGGACCCGCCCGAGCCTGCGCCGCCGCTTCCGCTCTCGCGCCCGCGCGTCACTTCCGGCTCGGCGCCGCCGCAGGCGCAGCCCGTGCCCCGCCCACACGGCGTGACGTCACAGGCAGCCCCGCCCCGCGGCGGGCGGGGAATGGGGCGGGGGTGTCCCTTAAATGCGGGGGGACGTGGGGGGACACGGGGGGCTGGGATCCGTGCTGGGATCCGTGCTGGGATCCGTGCTGGGATCCGTGCTGGGATCCGTGCTGGGATCCAGGTGGATGAGTGGACTGGGGGATGCTCGTGGTATGGGCATCACCGCCAGCTGGGGTGGGGCAGGGATATGGGATGTGCCAGGGGTATGGAAGTCCCCAAACGTGTGAGGTGCCACCCACCCCGTTAATTTAATACTCACAGTGTTGGAGGTCCCCGAAATAGTGTGGTGCCCTTAGGATTATAGGGACGCTCTAGGAAGTAGCAGGTATGCCCCAGTGTATGGGGGTCTGTGTAAGAATTGGTGTTCCAGGGATATGGAGATGCTTACAGGGGAAAATGGTATCTTGCAAAATGAATCATTTCAGAGCTACAGGGCCCAAAAATGTGAGGTGACACAGGGAGTGGGGGTATCCTAGGGGGGCTGTAATGGTGCCCTGGAGCTGGGGGTTGCCCAAAACTGGGCAGGTGTTCCCAGAGAATAGGAGTGTCCTTGAGTCTGTGGTGATACCCAAGGAATATGATGGTGGCACTTAACAGGTGCCCCAAAAACGTGGGGCACCCGTATGACAGACAGAGCAGGAAAGCTGTGAGGATGGGGGTGCTCAAAGGGTTTATGAGTGCCCCAGAGTAATGGGAGTGCATGGGGGATGCCCTTGTGTGCAGGTTTCCCCTTAAAGCAAGAGGGGTACCCAAAGCCACAGCATTTGCTAAGTCTGCAGGGCTGGCACAGGGGCACGGCTCTGGCTGAGGGCATGGCTTGACTTCGCTTAGCTTGACATGGCACAGCAGGGCAGGAGAGACATGGGACTCTACCCTGGGGGGGACCCCCACAGCAACCCCCAACAGAAGGCAAGCCAGCCTTGCAGTCCCGCTGTGCCTCCCGCAAATGCTGACACCACCCTTGCTCTGTCAACGGGGAAACTGAGGCACAGAGTCCTGCACTGCCATTACCCATTGGCCATGGCCTTGGAGAGCTTCTTGCTCTCCTAGCGGGACTGCAGCACACAGGGGTGCCTTGAAGGGGATCCCCTCATCTACGGAGGGCCTGGGGACAAATTGGAGACCCCCAGCTGGAGACCCCTGGGGCGCATCATCACAGGGATGACAGTGAGCCCCTGGGTGCACCCCCAGTGCAGAGCGGCCTTGATATCCTGAACAGGAGGGTTACAGGGGGCTGTGGGCTCCCTTTGGCCTGGAAAAGGCATCTGGGGGGGACCAGGGAAGAGTCCCTTTGGCTGCCACTTCCGCTTCATGCTGAGAGAAGATTTTGCAACATTTCCTCCCTGGGCAGTATAAATTGGGCCATGGAGGAAAGGGGTACTGGGAGGTGGCACAGCAGCAGGGGCAGGTGAGGGATCCTCCCCTGGCGAGAGCCCTGGGTCTGGTGCTGCCCTGCATCCCACCACACTTTGTACTGGAGCCCTTTGGGGGCGACATCTGGATTCAAACCTCTGCCTCTGTGCCTCCCAGTGAGAAACAACTTTGGATCAGGAGAAGACCTCACATTGGAGGGGACAGCGACAGCAGCAAGCAGTGAGTCCATGGGGTGCGCCACTGGAGATTGTGTCTTTCCTTGGACTTTGACAGCCCCACAGCACCCATCTGGGTGCTGACAGCCCCTTTACATGTGGAGCAGGCTGAGGGCTGGGGTGAGTTGCTCCAGCTGCCCAAGAGGTTGCTTGGTGCAAGGGTAGAGGGTGGTAGTTGGTGGGAGCACCCAAGGCTGTGCCGAGGGCTCATCTGGGGTGCTAACCCTCCATAGCCTGCAGGGACATCAGCCTTGGGTGCCACAGGGAAAAAGTGTCTGCTCCCATTTCCTTGCACAGCGATGAGCTGGGAGGATCCGTCCCTCTTTCCTCCCCACTGGGAGCCCCATGGCCACCCCATTGTTCCCCAGCCCTTCCAGGGTCAGGAGGGGAAATGGAGTGCTTCTTGTTCCCCCCATCTGGGCCAGCTGTGGGCTATCTGTGCGTGGTATACCCGGGGAATACCCGGTTCCAGAGGAACCACCAGAATTTTGGAGCGGGGAGGCAGAAAGCAGCAGCCAGAAATAGATGGAGAGGAAGCACTGGCATCAGGCTGTGCCCCGTGCCTGTGGCAGCCCCACTTAGGAGGACATTCCCCCATCAGCACTGCCAGCATGCCTGGTTGTGGTCCTCCAGGATGCTGATGCCTCAACATCCAGCATCACCACCCTGGGATCACCATCCCAGGATTTCCATCCCTGGATCACTGCAAGAGAGGATACAGCAGAGCCAGGGAGAGATTTTTCTGGGTAGCAGCACCAGCCCAGCTGCAGCAGGGAATTCACACACATTGAGCAAAAGGAGAAAGTTGGTTCCAGGGATGGTTTTGACTCCAAGGGCCAGATTGGAGCTGGGGGTGCCCAGGGGTCTGGGACTCAGCACCCAAAGCAGTCCTGGCATCTCCAAGCCCTGGAGGGGTTGGGGACTCAGAAAAGGGACAGAGGGGTGAAGCCGCCATGAAACAAGAGTCCAGCTCCATTCTGGGAAAAGACTGAAAGCCAGTGGTCTCTGGGGAGGCAGGAACAGAACAAGTTCACCATCTCCTATGTGTGAGGAGACAGGAAAAGCGACTGGCACCTGTGATTTCCCCATTGAGGCCAAGCACGGGGGGGACACGGCACTGCCCAGCAGAGCAACAGGAAAACCAGAGATGCAATATTTCCAAAGTTGCCTGTAAAGGGTGACATGTCTTTCCGCCCGGGGCTTGAAACCCCTCCCGCAGGAGCAAGACCAGGAGGTGGAAGAAGGGCACAAAAACACCTTCAGACCTTGAGTGCTGCCTGCCCCAGGCATCGTGACCACAGCCTTGCTGCTGCCTGAGGTGGCAGGAGGGGCAGCTCTGTTCCAGACATCACAGCAGCAAGGCTTGAGAGGGTGGAGAGGCTGGAGGGATACAGGGGTACTTGGAGAACTTTGGAGGTGCCTGAGGGGCTCTGAGATGCCCAAAGAGCTGAGAGGCTTTTGAAGGACCCACAGTAAGCAGGGGAGCCCAGGATTCCTGGAAGATCCAGGTGTCTCCTGGAGTGATGTGATGCTACATTGATGGGGAAGCCCCCCAAACTCAGAAGAGGTAATCAGTCTGTGGGGGAACCCCTTCTTCCACAGGAGTCAGGAAAGGGAGAGAACTCGGGTGAAATACAGGAGACTAAGGCATGCAGGGGGTGTTTTACAAGGGGGCATATGAGTGTCTGCCTGCAGCACTGACCATTACCTGGCACAGGGTGGATGCTGTGTCCTCTGTCACAGTGGAGTGTTGAAGGACAGCTGCCCACTGGCTGCGAGGGGACCTGGGGGACAATGGAAATGCCAGAGGACCCAGAGATACTGTCACCCCTGGTCCACAACACTGCGACTCCACACTCATACCATTTTGTGCTCCACAGGCAAAATGGAGTCCTTGTCCTACAGTGGGGATTTCTCCAACATCTTCTACCTTTACAACTACACCTATGACTACAGCACAGCCATGCCTGACACTGCTATTTCATCCTCTCCATGCCGGCCTGAAAGTTCTGCCCTCAACAAGTACCTGGTGATGGTGATCTACTGCCTTGTCTTCATCCTCAGTGTTGTGGGGAATGGGCTGGTGGTGCTGGTGGTGACCTCCAGCCACACCAGCCGCTCCGTCACTGATGTCTACCTGCTCAACCTGGCTGTGGCAGACCTGCTCTTTGCTTTAAGCCTTCCACTTTGGGCAGCCTACCGAGCCCACGAGTGGGTCTTTGGCACTGTGATGTGCAAAGCCATCTCCGTGCTGCAGGAAGCCAACTTCTACAGCGGCATCCTTCTGCTGGCCTGCATTAGCGTGGACCGCTACCTGGCCATCGTCTACGCCACACGGGCTGCCACTGAGAAGAGGCACTGGGTGAAGTTTGTCTGCTTGGGCATCTGGCTCTTCTCCATTCTGCTCTCCCTGCCCGTGCTGCTCTTCCGTGAGGCTTTCCGCTCACCCAACAATGGCACTGTGTGCTATGAGCGCATCAGTGGTGAGGACACGACCAAGTGGCGGGTAGTGCTGCGGATCCTGCCGCAGACATTCGGCTTTGTCTTGCCCCTTCTGGTGATGCTCTTCTGCTATGGCGTCACCATCCACACCCTCCTGCAGACCAAGAATGCTCAGAAGCAGCGGGCCATGAAGGTCATCTTTGCTGTGGTGCTGGTCTTCCTCATCTGCTGGCTGCCCTACAACATCACACTGGTGAGCGACACCCTCATGAGGACGCGGGCCATTGCCGAGACCTGTGAGAGGAGGAACCGCATCGACACAGCCCTCTCTGTCACGCAGGTCCTGGGCTTTGCCCACAGCTGCATCAACCCTATCATCTACGCCTTCATCGGTCAAAAGTTTCGCAACAGCTTCCTCAAGATCCTGGCGCAGCGTGGGCTGATCAGCAAGGATGCTGTTGCCCGCTATGGCCGTGCCTCCTATGCCTCCACTTCTGGCAATACATCCACCACCCTCTGAGCCCTTCTGGGACCCAGCCCTTGTGGGTACCAGCAGGTCCCAGCACCCCACACACCTCAGCATCTTCATCCAGTCCCCCTGGAATGTGAGTGGTAATGCCATGGGGATGGGTCGGGCCACCACTGGATGCTGGACCCCAACTGGAAGGCGGCTTGGGTGGCAAGGTGGTAGGACCCCATTGCCAGTGGAGTGATGTCAAGTGTCCACCCTTCCCTCCCTTTGGGACAACGCCTATGACCCTGGGGATTCTGTGAGCCTGCTGTGGGGATGGTGTTTTTACCTGATGACCATCCAGCAATAAAGGAATTGGTGGGTTGGTCACCCATGTCTGACTCCTCTTTGCCACTGGATGGGAAATGGCAGGACAGGGCCAGGGCACCTCTTTGGGGACAGTGCCAAAACAGTGGTGCCTGCTGAGCCTGTCAGAGTGTGGGTAACCCTTCTTCCAGGACAGGGTTCAGCATCCTGTGCATCCCCACAGGGGACCCAAGCCCAGGTGTTGCTTCCTACAGCTCCCCAGACAGGTCCTGGCACTTCAGTGGTACAGAAGTCTCAATGTGGAGCCTATCCCAGCTGGGGACAAAGTCATTCCCTTCCCAACCCCAATGTCAACCCCATCAGAGCAAACCACTGAAAAATCTCTGAGCAGCCCCTCATACTGAGCCAGCCCTGTGACCCCTGCCTGAGGGGTGCCAGCACCCCAGGCACCCCTGCTCCCCCCCAGCCATGGTGTCAGGACATTGTTGTGCAAAGGGCTGGGAACCTGTGCCTTACACAACCGGGATGTTTCCGTCCTGGCTTGGGCAACCGGGGCTGACACTTGACTGGGGTCGAGGAGCTGCAGAAGGGACTGTGACCCTGCTGGGGACTCTCCTGGCACTCTGTGTGCCAGGCCTCAGGATTCCTGCCCCTGCACACCTATGCATCTCTCCACTGGAGTTCCATACTGCTCTTCCATTGACCTGGATCCAGGTTCCTAAGGGTCCATAATCATTGGGACATCAGCGAATGTCACCCATGTGCTGTCTCTTGGGTGGGTATGGGGGTCCCCAGCACCCAGGTGGGAACCCTGGGGACTTGGGGCAGAGCAGAGTCAGTGGGGGTGCTGAGCAAGGACAGCCCATCACCTTTGCATCTGAGAAACCTCTTGCCCAAGTGGTTCCTCGCAGTGTGGTAGGAGGCTGGGGCTGTTGGCTAAGAGCTGTCCACTCTCCCCACTGTGGGATGATGCAGGCAGTGGCTCACCCTGGCTGCAGCTGGGACACCCTTTTTGGGGACTGTTCCCCCCCAGGAGGACTTGAACGTACTCGTGTCAGCATTCTCCAGCCTGCACCCAACCCCAGCGTCAATCTGGCAGTGACTGATAGATGACACAGAAGCCACAGGTGTAACAGAAATGAGTAGTTTTCCTCTTTGTGGACCAGCCGCAAGAAAGACGCGTATCAAACCCACAATGTTACCCTGGACACCTTGGGTACCCAGTAAGTCCAAGAGGAGGCAGCCAGGGCAGGAGGTGTCTCAGACACGGTGCCAGGGCTGCTGTCCCCGCTCATGTTGCCTGCGGGTGACTTTGCTGGTAGCAAATCAGGCAGCAGCGGCCGTGCTTGCCCATGTCCACGGAGCATGTGTGGCACACCTTGCCCTGGCACAGCCTGCTGAGAGAGCAGGAGGTGAGAGCTGAGCCATCCCTGCACTGTGCCAGTGCCACCCCCATTCCCCCCATAGCCCACCTGCAGTTGTACCGCCGGGAGAGGAGGCGGAAATCCTTGTGGCAGCGGGCACACAACCCTGGGTCGCGGGGCACCGGACTGGGCATCGGAGTGTCAATGCCCTCTGTCTTCTGCCAGAGGGCATCCTTCTCCCTGCGGGAGGTGAGAGGTCAGCCCTGGATTTTCCTGGGCTCTGGTGCCCTCCTCTGGGCAAAGGGGTTCGGGTACCCTTGCCCTTGCGTGGAGTCCCCGGGGCTCTCACCGCAGCAGCTCCAGCAGCCGGTCCTTCATGTCGCGGATGAGTTCCTGCTGCCGTGCCTGCTCGGCGCCCCGCGTGGCTTCCCGCTCCAGGGCCTCCCGCTGCGCCCGCTGCAGCGCCGATGCCCAGCGCTCACCGTCCTGCCGGGCCCTGGCGCGGGGCAGTGGCGACACGGTCCCCCTGTGTCTCAGCTGATCGTCTCTCCATCCCTCCATGCACGGGGATAAACCTCCCGCCGCTGGTTCCTGCCTCCCTCTCTCCCTCCCTCCTTCCCTCCCTCCCTTCTTTTCTCTGCTGTTGCCCATCCATCCTCAAGCTCTCTCCCCATCCTCACAGCCACTTTGCCATCTGCCACCCATCCGTTTCCTCACTGTTCATCCATCCTTTTCCACATCCGTACCCCTGGCCTTCTGCCCACCCACCCATCTACTCACCGCAAATTCATCCCTGTGTCCCTCCATCCACCGTCCCATCTCCATCCATTCATCCTAAATTGATCCCTCCTTCCCTCCATCTACTAACACCAAACCACTCCAACTCTCTGCCCACCTACCCCTCCACCCACCTATCAATCCCAAATTGACCCCTCCCTCCAGTCCTCCCCCCTCAAATCCTTCCCTCCCTCCCCCTGCCAATCCTCAGCTGCTGTTAGGCTGTGTCCAAGCAGGACATCATTGGGGGCCCCAGGGGAAACCATGTGGTAGGTGGAGATAGGAGGTCCCACTGTGGGGTGCTGGGTGGTGGAAGTAGGGGTCGCTGCCCAACCTGCTGAGCTCCTCCTGCAGCCGTGCCATCTCCTGTCGCTGGGCCTGGAGCTGCTGCCGGCTCTGCCAGGTCTCCTCCTGTGCTGCGGCAGCCAGGCTGGCCAAGCGCTGGGGGAGAGCGGGGGCTCAATCCTGGACCCCAAACCCCACCCCACCACGGGATCCCCTTGGACTTGCCCATACCATTGCCATGCTGGTCACCGTGCTGGGTTCCCCTTCTGCCTGGGGGGCTGGTTGGGGCTCCTGGGGATCACGGGCGAGCTCCAGTGCCTGCCGCAGCACCTCCTCCGCAGCAGCCACCTCATTTGAGGTACCAGCATCCGTCATCGTGTCCGTCCGCTCTGCCGCCACCAGCGCTTCCTGGCATTCCTGCAGGCGCGAGGTCAGTGCCGCTGCCTCTGCCAGCACCCTGGCCAGCTGGGTACCCCGCTCCTCTGCCACCTCTTGCCAGCCCCGTGCCTCCTCCTGTGCCCGTGCCAGTGCCTCCGGGTTCCCTGCTGCCACCGCTGCCTCCAGTGCCCGCTCCAGGAAGGTGTTGGTTTCCCGCAGTGCCTCAGCCTCACGTGCCCACAGCTGGGCCCGCCGGGCACTGCCCTCCTCCTGCTGCTGGTGCCGCAGTTCCGCCCGCTCCAGCCGTGCCGCCAGCGCCTGTGCTGCTGCCTCACGCTGACCCAGCTCGGCCCTCAGCTGGGACACCAGTGCCTGCAGGTATTCCTCGGTCCCACCCAGCTGCCTGGGCACCAGTGACAGGGACCCCAGCATGCACCTTGTGCCAGTGGACCGTGGGGACGTGCCAGGCTCTCCAGCACAACCAGTCTGGGCTGTTTTGCCAGTGCCATGTGCATGCTCCAGTTCCTCTACATCCACATCCTTCACCTCCTCCAACTCTTCATCCTCCTCTTCCAAATCCTCCTCCACATCCTTCTCCACGTCCACTTTCACATTCTCCACCTTCACCTCCTTTGTATTCTCACTGTCATCCTTCTCCACCTCCTCTTCATCCTCCTCTTCCAAGTCCTTTTTCACCTCCCCATCCTCTATGTCTCCCTCTTCCATTTCCACACTCCCTGCCTTCAGGGCAGCCCAAGTTGGTGGGCACGGATGGGCTGGTGTCCCATGGAGTGCCACAGTGGAATGGTCAATGCCATTGGATGATCCATGCACCACAGTCTGTCTGCCTGTCTGCAGGGCTGGCTTCGCTGGGCTGCTCCTGATCACCGGGCTGGGCCGTACCAGTGGCCTAGAGGGGACACAGGGCTTAGGACTACTGGGTCACCCCCAAAGTGAACAGGGCATCACCACCCTCCATTTAGGCTCCCCGGGCACAGCCAGTCTTTAGGAATTTAGGGGGCAGCAGGACAGGGTGTACAAGCACATAGGTGTGTCCCTGTGTGTCAGATGTCACAGTGTCACAGCGTTGCAGCAGGGATATACTTGGTGGAGGATGGCTCTGTGTGTGTGTACATATACATGTGGCATGTTTGCAGGCACAGGCAGGGTGTGTATGCTCGTGCCAGTGACTGTGCCCTCCTGGGGCCACATATGGAGAAGCTGGCATATCTGGAGTGCTGTGTGGGGTCTAGGGCAGTGGGGCAATGCACACATGCTTTTCTGCGATGCTAAGCCCCAGGTACCTCTGACGCCCTTGACAGCCCCAGTGCTCCCAATGCCTCTGGTGCCCCCAGTGTCCCCAGGCTCACTCAGAGAACATGGGCCAGGCAGTGTCCAGGTCACTCCTGTGCAGGGCCAGGTGGAAGGTGACACAGTCCAGCTCGTAGAGGCTGCCCAGGATCTCTGCTCGCCGTTTGGGACTCAGGAAGGGACTACGAGCATAGTACCACTCACTGCAACCACAAAACAGGCTCATGCATCCCTCTGTGCCCTGGACAGGTACACATGCCTGCAGCACTTCTGCTGACTGGGTGCTGCAGGGCACTGCCCACCCTGGCCATGTCCCCCACGACCACGAGCATCCCCTCACTGTGCCCCTGCTCTCACCAGAGGGTCTCAGGGTCGAGGAGGCAGAGCTGCAGCGACTCTGCCAGCTGCTGGTGCACCAAGCAGTACCGCAGAAAGGCTCGGCCCCTGCCCACAGGGGTCTTTAGCTGCAGGGGAGAGGGGGTTGTCAATCCCTGTCACTCCAGTCTGCTCCCCCCACACCTCCCTCGCAGCTCATGCAGGTGAAAAAGGGTCCCCAGAGCTAGGGCTGGGGTGCAGTGGGGATCCCAGAGGGGAAAAAACTGTTTCTAGCCCCAGTGGGCGAATGCTTGGTGCCCAGGTGAGTGTGTGCCTGTGCACAGGCTCATGTGCACCCACAAGCAAGCAAAAGCCTTTGTGTGCACAAGTCCCTGGGTATCCCACCAGACCATGCTCACCTTGTCCAGGGAGGTGACGAAGTGAATGCCTTCATGCTCCTGCCGGCACCGTGCTATGCCTTGGCACAAGAAGTCCCAATAGTCCTTGCGCTGCCCAAAGAAGCTCCTCTTCTCCTTGAGGTCAAACTGGCAGAGGTATAAGCTTGGACTTTCTTTTTTGGGAGTGTCCCCTGTTCCCTGCAGCCTGCCTCTGTGGGACTGGAATCCAGCCAGCCCCCCCAGCAGGGTTGGTCCGGGTGTCCCTCTCTTCACTGGCTCCATACCTCAATTTCCCTTTTGCAGCACATGTAATTACACATGTGGACAAGGGAGAGCCTGGTCCAGGTGGCTGGGGACGCCCAGGGCCAGACAATACTGGGTGGCGTTATTCCACCCCCTGAATGGTTAACACAGGGTCCCTTCTGCTCTCAGCTGTGCCTAAGGGGAAACGAGGCAGGGAGCAGCAAAGATGGAGGAGCATCAGTACCTGGAGGAGGAACTCTAGCTGGGCACAGAGGCTGTGCAGCTCCCGGCTCCCGTCTGTCACCGGCAGGTTCTGCTCCTGGTAGCTGCATTTCAGCTCGGCCACGGTCTCTGTGGGATGGCAGGGCAGGGCTGGCATGGTACCCTCTCTCATCCTACCCCTCTCCCCACTGCCTCTCAACTCCTGGCCTCGGGGATTTCTGATGGTGAATAAAATCATAGAATCATAGAATCTAAGTTGGAAAAGGCCTCCAAGATTGAATTCAGTCATTAACCCAGCACTTCCAAATCCACCAGTACATCATGCACCCAAATGCCACATCTACATGTCTTTTAAATACCTCCATGGGTGGTGACTGCACTACTTCCCTGGGTAGGTTGTTCCAATGCTTGATAAACATTTCCATGAAGAAATTTTTTCCTAATATCCAGTCTAAACCTCTCCTGGCACAACTTAAGGCCATTTCCTCTTGTCCCAACCCTTGTAACTGGGGAGAAGAGACTGACTCCCTCCTGGCTACAACCTCATTTCAGATAGTTGTAGAGAGTGATAAGATCCCCCACCGAGCCTCCTTTCCTTCAAAGAGAAAAAGGAACTTGCCCTGAGATGAAGGAGGGGAGCAGGGGGAGCAGGGAGCAGGGCCACCTCCTGGGCACTTTCCCCAGGGCTGGCAGTGAAGATAGGAGCAGGCAGCAGTGGCAGGGTTGGCATGGGGATTCTCTGGAGCACCCCTTGGCAGTGATACCCCCCACTGCCCATGACTTGGGTGCAAGAAGGGATCTGGCATAGCCAGGGTGAGATGTACACTGCAGGGAACATGCTGGCAGGGGACTGGTTGGCAGGCACACTTACTCTGCAGGTCCTTGATGACACGGTTGAGCTCCCCTTCCCCTGCCATGGCTGTTCACAGGGATCTGCAGAGGCAGGGGCAGTGATGAGAGGTTCTAGGCTGGCACCCTCAAACTCTCTGTCCCAGAGAGGGTCTGCCCCCCCAGCTCTACGCCAGAGCTACCTGCTCTTATGGTGAGAGGGGGGAGGTTTAGGCACCCCTTACCCTGCCCATGTTTCCCCACTACATAGGTCAGAGCAGAAGGGGTGGACAAAGGTGTCCCATCCTGCACCCTCTTAGTTGTTCATGTGCCCTGCCCCTGAATGTCCTCAGCCTCTGCTCCCATTCCTTGGGGAGGTCCTGGGGCTGAGCCCATCACGTCCCTAGTGTGTCCCTGTCCTTATCCCTGTCTGCCAGGATTCAGGATGTGGGTTTGGCGCAGGGGAAGTGATGCTTTTGCTTCTGCTCTCGCTTCCCTCAGTCACATCATGGACAATGTGGGGGGTCTTGGGTGGTTGAGCAAGGGGGCACACCACCTCTGACATGCAGCCCCTCATAGCTCAGCTCCCTACGCAGAACCCTCTGGCACAGCATGTTGCCTGCACGGCTGGCACGGGGTTTGGGCAAGTTGTGGGCATGAGGTAGGGGGCCAGAGGGCACAGTGCAGAGGATTGATTTTGGGGTGGGTGGCAGCTTGGGAACAGGGTGAGGAAAATAGCCCATGGAGGTGGCAGGTCTGTGACTTGTCACTGCGGGTGGTGTCTGGCTGGTGTGGGGCAGCACATGTGGGGGGGGGGGGGGGGGCTGTGCCCAGCAGGGTGAATGTGCACTCACAGGAGTGGGTGCACCAGTGTGCCCTAATGTGCCCAAGCGTGTGAGTGCCCTTTGCCCTCTACCACGGCAGAGTGAGAGAGCAGGACACAGGTTTTGGGCTGCCTGCATTCCCATTCCAGTGACCTTGAGAGACCTTGGATGAGCTATCTTTGCATCTGCCCACCCTACTTGTACCTCAGTTTCCCCTGGGAAGAGAAGCCCCTTACCTGTGTCCAGGAGCTGTGGGGTGCCCCGAGGCGGTTCCCGAGTGCTGTGGATGTGCTGGCATGTCCCTGTGCCCACGCTGAGCCTGCCTGCTTCTCCTTTTGTACCTTGGGCAGGAGGAAGTGTGGGAGGTTGGTGGGGCTGCAGAAGCCACAGCCTGCCCAGCCCACATCACATCAGGCACTGCAGCTTAGCCCTCAGCACCCGGCTCCTGGTTTGGGGGGGGTGCCAGTTCTGGGGAAAGGGTCAGCAAGGCTGGTCCCCCTATGCAACTTCTATGCCCTATGCAGCGGCAGAGGAAGGACTGTGTCAGGCATGGGGGCCCCTGGTGCTCTCCAATACAAATGGAAATTTGGAATGTTTTGAAGAACCTGCCCGCAATTTTTCTGGAGGGGGTCCAGGACCCATACTCTGCTAGAAGCGGCCAGCAGCAGACCCTGGCACAGAGGCCACCCCCATGCACAACCGCTCCTGGGCACAGGAGCTGCAGCCCCCCCCTAGCAAGGACCACAATCCTTCCCAATCATTTGGCCTCCACATGGGGGCTGTACCCAGAGCCAATGTGGAAGCTCTTTCCAGAGCATTTCCAGACAAGGTTCTCCCGTTAGAGAGCCCCAAACCCAGCAGTGTGCCTCATTCACTGTGCCTGGACCCCTGTACTGTGTCAGCCCTATCCTGCAGGCTCTTTCTGGACTGGGAACCCCCTGTGGGGGGGATGTCGGAGGTGATGCCAGCCCATCCCACCAGTCCAGGCAGGGGGACCCACTGCTGTCCCGCTCCCCACCACCATCTCGATGGATGGCCACAGTGATTCCCATGTCCTGTCCTCTGCTGTGTCCCTCCTTGTAGCGCACGCTGCCCCTACCTGTGCCACCTGGATATCTTGGGGGACATCCGTGTCCCTCTTGCCAGGCCTCACTCGGCACTAAAGTGAAAGTAGGAAGTAATGCTGAGTGGGAGCCTGGGCCTCCCAGCACCCCCCTGGCTCCCGGGTGGGTGTTGGCTTGTAGGTACAGCTGGGGAACATAGGGGAGCCAGTGGCAGTACTAGGGGTGATCCCAACCTCCTCAGCACCCCATTGCCCTGTGCCACCCTGCAGTGTGCGGCACTGTGGGCATGGGGCACAGCACCCCATATTGAATAGGGGTGTGGGCAGGGTGTTGTGTGGCAGTGGAGCATCAGCCCACTGTGCTGGGGTCGTGTGTGTGTGTGTGTGTGCATGTGCAGGCGTGTCTGTGATTGCACGTGTGTGCAGGCTGCGTGAGCACCGCTATGTGGCTGCGTGTGTGGGTGCAGGCTGTACACGTGTGGCGGGTGTGGGTGCGAGGCTGAGATGGCACTGTGTGTGCCCTTCATTGCACCCACCCATGTGCCCCGTGCCAGGTACTGCAAGGGCAAGACCCCAACACCTGCAGGGGGGACGTGCCCCTGCCCGCCGTGCCACTGCAGCAGCCTGGCAGCAGGGTCCCCTCTCCCTGCTCCAGCCAAGGGCCAGGGCGGGGGTGCCGGGGGCTGGGGGGGCAGAAAAAACTCTCACCCATCCTTGGCGTGGGTGCAATTCAATTAACGAGGCCTGGCCCTGGTTCAGTACAGCCAATAAAGCTAATGGCCCCGCACAGGCCTGGCGCTGCCCGCCGGCGGGGGTGGGGTGGGGGGGGCCGGGGGCCATCTGCTAATTAAATGGGGGTGGGGGACCATGGAGCCAGCGGTGATGTCACCTCCCTGAGGCTCACTGGCCCCCTCTGCCCGCCAGCCCTCTGCCACTCCCAGGGTGCCAGACAGAGCTGTGGGGGACAGCCATGAAGTGTGGGCGACCACCCAAACTTCCTGCACCCCACCCTGATGCTTCTGCTTGTTAGGAAGCATCCCAAGGCAAATGCAATTAGTGCCCGTGCCTGGCATGGTCGCTGCCCACGCTTGGCACCAGCAGCTGCCCCGTGGGGCTGGGTCCTTGCCCGGCATCAGCCCCACATCATGGCAGCATCCAGAGGTGCTGCTCCTCTTGGCACAGCCTCGGTGGGTGTGTGGTACCCCGGGGACTGCACCGCGTTACTCTGTTCCCCTGCCCTGTGCAAGCCCCATGGTGAGGTGGTGGTGCCCGGGGCGGTTTTGAGCTGTCCTGCAGTGAGAGGTTCCCCATGTAATTCTGTGCGCACAGCACGGTGCATCAGACAGGCAGCCTTTGGGGAAGGGACCCCACTTGAAGGGGGCTGTGTGGGGAGTCCCTGATTGTGTTCTCACGCTCCTGAGGAGAGGCTTGGTGGGATACAAGGAGGACTGGCAGAGGGGGAAAGAAGATCCCCCCCACCCGTGTGTAGGCTAGGGGTGAGCAGGGGGTACTGTAAGGAAACTGAGGCAGGGTTGGGGCGAGGGTCGCGGACTGAGCTACGATCGAACCCACGGTGTGCGACCTCCTGCGCCCCCAAAACTATCGGCGCTGGAGCGGGGGACCCTGCTGAGGTCCGGCACCCACTCCAGGGGATGCCGTGCCTGGAGGACAGGCGGGTGAGCGCCGGAGGTGCGGAGCCCCGAGCCCCGTGTGCGGAAGGAGGAGAAGGAGGAGGAGGAGAAGGAGGAGGGGGAGGAGGGGGAGCGTGTCGGAGCTGGCTCCCACCCAAGCACTGCAGGACAGGGGCGGGCACGGTGCTCCCTGCCTGGCTGCCAGCGCGCAGGCGACGCTGGGGGACAGGCGGGGGGGCAAGGGCTCGGGGGGACCGCAGCCCCCCAGCACATCATTGTCGCACGGCCCCGTGCCCAGGGCTGGGCACTTCGGGGGCACTGCCCGGGTACCGGAGCTTGTTGCGGCCGGCGCCGGGGGAGGGACACGGCTGGGTTCGGCCGCTGGTCCGAGCGTGCCCTGGGCAGGGGTCGACCCCTGCACCCTCCCCGCGCCGGGTGAGCCCCGGGCAGGGGCACCATGACCCGGCTGAGCTGGTGCTTTGCCACCTTGATTGGCTGGGGGAAGTCCTTGGTGTCCTGTTTCCTGCCCCTCCGCGCCCGCCGCCGCCGGGAGGTAAGCGGGCATCGCCGGGCACGGCGTTAGGGTTAGGGGCTGCGGGGGACACGGAGCTGGGGGGGGCTACGGGGTGCGGGGAGTGGGGGTATGGGCTGCCGCTGGCCCTGTCTGCTCCGGGCAGCTGTGGGTTAAACCCTGCATATGTATGCCAGGGTGCAGGGCATGTCCTCTGTCCCTCCTTTTGCATCCCACCCCCCCCCCCCCCCCCCCGAGCCCGAGCCCGAGCCCGAGCCCGAGCCCGAGCGTCTCATTGTGACCCTCTCTTCCCACACCCGAGGACTCCTGCAGTGCTTGACTGGAGAGGATCTGCTGTACAGCCTTTCATTCTAAGGGATCTGCTGGGATCCCTATGTCCTTACAGAGAGACCGTAGAGGCAGGGGCTGTCCCAGTCCTTATAGAACCCACAATGGGAACACTGTGCCCTGCAGGAGAGGACCCCAGTGCCCATAAAACACCCTTCATGAGAAATTCCTGTGCCCGAAAAGTGGTCAGTGTGGGGGATCCCTGTACCTGTAAACACCTGGCACTGGGAAGCACCATGCCCATGAAGTACTCAGTCAGTGTGGGCTCCCTGTGCCCAACATGAGAGACTCCTGTGGGGTGACCCTGTGTAGGGCACCTCTGTGCCTGTCAGGACTTGGCATGCGTGGGATCCGTGTGCCAAAGTGGTGTGGTGTGCTCCTTGGAAGACCCAGAGGAGCAAACTGACACCAAAGGATTGCCCCAACAGGGGATCCCCGTGCCCATGCAGCACCTGGTGTGGGGACTTTTTCTACTCTGCCACCCAGGCTGTGGAAACTGAGGCGGGGGGGGGGGAAGCTGTTGGAGGGTGCTGGACTCTGACTGCTCCACCCTCACTTTGTTCCTCAGTCTTAGGGAAGCTGCCCCATGCCTGGCAGGATGGCATGGGACACTTCAGCTGCACCATGCCAGAAAAGCAGGTGCCAAAGCCACTGCTGGGCAGAGCCTGAGGGAGTCACTGCAGGCCTGTGCCAGGACAGGGACACAGCCTGGAGGAAGGAGAGGCCTCTGACTGCTTGGAGACCTCAGAGTGCGCCGGGGACGCAGGATCGTGAATTGATGGGAGTACTGGGGAGTGGTCAGGGCTGTGGGTAGGTGGGTGGCACCAGTGAGATGTGGGTTGGTGGTTGTGCAGTCCCATGTCCACCACTTTGTCCGTGTGTTTCTGATGTGTGTGTGAGAACATGGACTCGTGGGGGGCTGTAACACGTGTACTTATGCATGTGTGTTCATGGGCATGCAGATGGGGCTAAGGTGAGAGTGGACTGCAGCTCACACGGGTGTGGGTGCACAGGAGGTCTCTATGGAGCTGCCATGGGGTGTGTGTCTCCTAACGCATGTGTGCTGTGGGCAGTAGCAGCAGGGCTTTATGTTAGTGTGAGCTGTTATAAAGGGGTGTCTCAGTCCTTTCTGTGCTGACACCCATGCATGTGGGACCCACCCACCATGAGTGACATGGGCTGTGTGTGTGGTGTTCATGAGTGTGTCCTGGCATTTACACAGGGGGGACATGTGTGATGTGTGTGTGTGCCCTGTGCACCCAAGAGCAGTGTGCAGACAGCTCTGGTGGAAGTGGGTGTGGGGGCCTTGGGGATGTGGTGACCCCAGGACCCAAAGGAATCATGCCAAGGCTGGCCCTGCACTGGGAGTACATGCCTACACCAGTAGAACCCGTGGGGGGGGGTCCCTGTGCTAAGTGACCCCATATGTGTCCACCTGCTGAGAAAACGAGCCTTAAATGATGGTGATGGGCTGTGTCCCTGTGGCCACCCTGTCCCTGTCGCATGACCCTTGTCCCTGCCTTTCTGAGGAGCCTGGGATTGTCACGGCAGTGAATTGGAGGAGGTGATTTATGGGGGGGTGTGGACACTTCTCTCCGCTGGGGCTTTCATTTGTGGGCAGTAACGAGGTTGATTAATGAGGGCTGCAATGATGGAGAGGGGTGTGTGAGAGGGGTGTGTAGGGATGGCTCTTTGCTTGTTTGGTGCTGTGAGCACGATACCTCAGCCTCCGTCTGCCCCTGGATCTGGTTGGCGTGAAGAGATGGGAAGTGTTGTCCCCTGTCCCAGCTGGCACATCCCCACAGGGGTACCACCACCCTGGGCTGGGTGAGCACAGCACAGTGGTGGGGTGGAGGGCAATGGGACAGGGATATTTTGGGGAGGGGATGCTGCACTTCGGGAGGAGTCAGATGCAACCCCAGTATCTGGGAAGGGCAGCTCCCCCCCTTTCTTTCTGGGCTGGCTGTTTTATGCAGAGTCTAGATGGGAAACTGAGGCATGGGGAGGGGGGTATTACAGTGCCCACGTCCTCTCCATGCCCAGGTTTCCATGCCAGCCGTGGCTCGTCCTGTCGGTGTGTCCTTCCCCCTGGCACGTCCCGCACCCTGACTCACACCCTCATGGTCACGGCCAGCTGAGCACAAGTTTCCAGGCTGGAGCCGGAGTCAGCAGTGGCGGAGAGAGGGGGAACCGTGTGCCGCACGGCCAAGCCCCCCAGGAGGGGCTGGAGCCCCCCCCCGCCAAATCCATCCCCGTCAGGGCCGTAGGCTGCCAAGCCGCTCTCCGTCCCGCCTGGAGGTTGTCCCCCCTCGCTGAGGCCCCCCAGCTCCGCGCATGGATGTCCGCTGATCCCTCCCCGTCTCCCATCCCGGGACCACCCAGGGGACTCGGCAGGGGATGGGGGGGGTGCATTCCGCCGCAGGACCCGCTGGAGGCCGGAGGAGGGATGAGGGTGACGTGGGTGGCGGGTCTCCCCCGGCCAGCGGAGGAAATGGATCCCAAATGTGTGTGAGTGGGGAAGAGGGGGGCCTGGGACACGTACAGCCCCACTCCGGGCCCCCACAGTCCCGCAGCCCCTCTGCTGGCGTTGGGGGGGGTGTCCCAGACGCCTCCGGGCCAACTTGACTGGGGCGCTGCGGGATCGGGGGGGGGTTGCCGCTCCCCTTCTCCCCCCGGCCGGAGGGGCGGCAAGGGGCCGGGGTGGGGCGGGCGGGCGGAGCGAGGGGCCGGGGGGCTCGGCCAGCCGGGGCCGCGCCGCGGGCAGCATGACCGGTCTGTGCCTCTCCTGTCTACTCTGGGTACGGCCCGCACCGGGGGGAGCAGGGCAGCAGCGCCGCGGGGTCCCGGCGCCGGGGCTCGCGGAGCGAGGCTGGTCTCGGGAGCGGGCGGTGGATGGGACTGGATGCGAGGGGAGCGGGACGGAGCGGGGGCGTTTGCACCGGGACGGGCTGACTGGGAGCACGGGGAACTGGGGGGGCTGGACCGGTACCAGGACCGGCTCTGGGGGAACCGGGACAGAGCGGAGACCGCCAGGGACGGACGGACATCGGGGTGGGGATGGGGGGACCGGACCGGGAGCGGGGCCGGGAGGCGCCCCGGGGACTGTGGGGAGCGGAGTGGGACCCAGCCCGATAGAGAAGTGGCGGTGGGCAACAGGCTGGCGGGTACACGAAGAGGGGACCGGGCTGGGATGCGGACAGGGATACTGGGCTGTAGGAGGATCTGTGGAAGGGTTGTGGGGTTGGGGGCGGTGGGAAGCTGATCCCCCACGACGCCCCAGCCTGCGTCTCCGGCCGTGGGATCCTCCGTTGCCTGGGGCAGAGGCTCTGCTACTGCGCTGAAGGGAAAGGAAACTCGGAAAACTGAGGGGATCCAATTAGTTGTGGGGGTTTGAGACTCTGCATCCTCCCCAGTCACCAAGTTGGGTCCCGAGGCCCAGCGGGTTACAAAGCTCTGGGTGGACCTGAACCTACAAGACTGCATCCAGGTTGTCCTAGTGCCCTCCACTCACTCTGGCTTTGCAGCCTCAGGGGAACTGGGTGTCACAGGTTCCCCCCCCCCCCCCCCCCCACTGCACTCTCTGCAGTGCTGGGCAATGAACCCAGGTCTCCCTGCTCTTGATTAATTTGGCATCTCTGTCTGGTGCCTCTTCCAGACCAGGACACCTGGATCCCCTTCCAGCCTCCTTTGCTTTGTGTGTTGGGGGGCCCATGGCTAGGAATGCCTTTGCACCCCTGCTCCTGCACCGTGTGGGTGCTGGTCCCTGGAGGTGGGTACCCATGTGTGGGTATCCATGTGACATGCCCAAGAAGCCCTTCAGCCCACGCCCCTGTGTTCCCCCAACACTTTCCAGCCTTGGGAGTAGGGAGGCTGGCTGGGATGCTGCCAGTATGGAGCTGGGACTGGATTGTTTTGTAGGATGGGCTGGTTCCCTGGCCGGCAGAGTGGCACCAGATGGGCAGAGTGCCCCTCCAGCAGCAGGGCGCTGGGGGGGACATAAAGCTGGGTGCTGGGTTGGTCCCCCTCTGGCACCGTGATGGTGTTGGCAATGAGACAAGTAGAAGGGACTCTGGGGGAGTGGGAATCAAAGGGCCAGCTCTTTCACTAGTGAGGATAATTGCTGTTAATGAAGCCATGGAGGCCAGGGCAGAGTGAGGGGTACGTGCATGGGAGATGTGTCGGCATCCCTGGGCATCCCAGTGGGTCCCTGGGAGCGGGGGGCAAGGTCTCTTCCCGGGGCACCCTGCAGCAATGATGCTGCTTTGCATATGCAAAGGAGCTCATGGCATCATTAGGTCTAATTGTCACCCAGCAACTGTGGCGTGGGAGCCCCTGTCCTGAGGGAGCTTTTCCCACGGCTGCTGGGTGGGTGACGCCACGTCTGAGCACGTGTGTGTGCGTGTCTGTGTACACACCCACCCGGTAGGGTGGCACCAGCTCTGGGGGCTGCCAAGGGACCACCCGTGAGTGCCCTCTTCCCTAGGTGCCCAGGGAAGAGGGGCTTGCATGCACATGGACAAACCTGTGTGTGTGCATGGTGGCACATGGACCTGCACAAGGGAACAATGCGCCCATTTGCCACTGGTGCTGCTTGGCTGGTGGGGACCTGCAGCTGTGCATGTGCACGCAGTGCCATGACACATGCACTGCATATTGCACACACAGCACCCTCACACCCCCGGGGGTGTTTGCACACATACGAGCATGCAGTGCATGCGTGTGGCCCATCTCCTGTCTGTGTCTGCACTGGGGAAGCTGAGGCAGAGGATTTTGTGGGGTGGTACCCAGCCCCCTGACGCTTTGGCACCATCCGTTTTGGTTCTGGTGCAGTGGGCTGGAGGAGAGCGGGACGCCAAGACAAGGGGGGGCCACCGGGCCTCTGCTTAATCTCATTAGTTTTGGCATGAAAAGGCGGATTTACAGGGGCTCACGTCTTCATCTGGCAGCGGGTGGGTGGGCAGGGCTGGCGTGCTGCCAAGAGTTGTGTCCCCTCCCCCCCCCAAAAAAATCCCCCAGTCAACTGGGGTTTGGGAGGAACACTGGCTGCCTGCAGCCGTGCCAAGACCCCTCCCTGTCCTCAACGCCCATGTGAACACACATGCTTGCACAGGTTGGATCCATCCTGCACTCAGTAACACTCGTGGCATCAGCTTCCCCTCTCTGTGGGTTGTCCCAGACAGGGTGGGCACGGCTGCTCATGCTCAGGGGGCTTTGTGCCCCCTTTACACCCCTCCAAGAGACACCTCAGAACATGCTCCCTGGCATGTATCCCAAAACACAGCATTACAGTGAGACACTCCCAGCATGGGCACCCTACTCACAGTACCCACATGTACCCGGGTGTGCACATAGGTGTTTGTGCACGTATTTGAGTATTCACACACACACCTGCAAATACATGCATGCATTATCTATACATTTATCTATGTGCATTCACATGTGCTCACATGCACACGAGTTTGCCCACACGTGCATTCAAGCATCTTTACCCCCTGTGTGTGCAGACACACACAGTTGTACCCACACACATGTTCACAGAGACGCTTGTGCACGGCACATGTTCCCAGGGACACATGAAGATGTACTGACGTGCAGGGAGGCATGAGTGTGCACACATCAGTGCATGCACACATACATGTCTGCACACACATGTGCACACGTGCATGTACACACCTGTGCACACCTGTGTATGTGCACACACAGACACTGCACACACAGACACAAACAGCAGGGACATACACGTGCACACATCTGTGCATGCAGTCTGTGCGTGCACACATGGCATGTGCATACACACTTCTGTGTGTACACACACGTACACACACGTACGCACGTACATACACATGTACACACACGTATACGTGCACATGCAGAAATGTACGTGAACACACACGTGTTTGCATGCGTGCGCACACACACACACACGCACACACACACTACACACAGGCACACCCCACCAGGGGGCGGCAGAGACTATTTAAAGGGGCAGAGGCAGTTTCCCCCCCCCCCCTTCCCCCCCTTCTCCTGTACCCCCTATCTCCCACCGCATCCCCCCCCCATCCCCTGCCCTGGACCCCATATCTTGTAGCCCATACCCTGTACCACAGCTGCAGAGGACACAGCCACAGGTGAAGGGGTGTGAGGAACATGGTTGGAGGATGAACCGCCGCCGAGGGGAAACAGGCAGGTCAGAGTTGAGTGTCTGAGTCTTGGTGCCACCTTGTTCCCGCTGACGAAGCCCCATGTTCCCCCCAGCCCCAGGACCTGGAGGCCCCTCCAGCACACGCCTTCAAGATGACGAGCTTCAAGAAGGTGAAGGCATGTGGGATCTGCCGGCAGGCCATCACACGCCAGGGCAGCACCTGCAGAGGTGAGCTGGGGCTGTGGACATGTGTGTGCAAGGGGACATGCCAGTGAGGTCAGGACATTGGGGATGTGTATGTATGCCTGCATGCACGAGGATCTGAATGTGGGACCGTGCCTGTGCCAGTCTGTGCAGACGTGTGCCTGTGTGTTAGAGGGAGAGCTGTGGCTGTGAGAAAGTACGTGCGGGTGCCTTTGTGAGTGGGAAGGTGGCTGGGAGGCAAGGGTGGCCCGTGGAGACACTGAAGTGTCGCACATGGACGTGGCTGTGTGTCAGCTTCCTGCATGTGCAGTGAATGTGTAGCGGCCACCATGAATGTGCACACAGGTGAAGGTCTGTGCACACTCTGTGGGTGCTCACCCCGTGAGCCGTGCTTGCTGCCCGTGGCACCCAGTGGGTCACAGGCAAGGCCGAGCGTCCTCACACGTGTGTGGTGTTGCTGAGCCCCGTGCGAGGGGCGGACAGAGGAAATGGGAACAATGAGGCTTCCTGTGCTGCAGGAAACAGGCCCAGGGGGAACAGGGACTGGGGTGCGGCCGTGGCCTGGGCCATGCTGCATGAGACACACTTGTGTCCCCTGGGGATGGGACATGTGTCTTTGTAGGGCTACCCAGGCAGCATAGTCGTGCCCTGTACAAGTGTGTGTCCCCCTGCAGTGGCAAACAGCCTACACTGCCCATGAGCGTGTGCCCTCTGTGGGGGTGTGGGTGAAAGTGTGTAACAGCAGTGCATAGAAAGGAGGGAGGGACCACAGGCAATGGCTGCACCCCTGTGGTGCTCTCAGCCATGCCAGTGTCCATGAGAGGCCCCATGAGACCTGTCTGTGCATGGTCTCCCCTTCATGCTATTCACCCTGGGCACTGGAACTTGTGCATGTTGACACCGTGTGTGCCCTAGAGCCACATTTTGTGCGCCTGCTGCTGTGCCATACTGGTGCCATCCAGAATGTGTGTGCATTGGTGTGATGTGTGGGTGTCCCTGCATGTGTGTGCACATCCCGGCAGCCAGTGCCCAGTGCCAAGGTGCTCTATGCCCTGCAGTGCAGTCGGGTGCTCTCCCTTCCCGCCCTGCATGTCAGGTGCCTGCAGACTGCCCCTTGGCACTGCTCCCCCTCCTGCCTCAAATAACCCTCTCTCCCCTCTCTCCCCTCTCTCCCCCACAGGCTGCAAGCTCTCCTGCCACACCAAATGCCAATCAAAGGTAAGGCCAGTGCCCTGAGGTGTCCCCAGCCCTGCCTGGGGGTGCTGGGGACTCAGAGGGAGGATGCCATGGTCCATGCCAGCTGACCCCACTGAATCGGTACCCAAATGAGGTGCTGGCTCTGGGCTGGTCATGGTGGCACTGGTGTCACTGCTGGGTGAGGCTGACAGTGCCATTCTTCTGCCTGGTCGCTGACAGCATGTGCCTGTCTGTGTACAAGGCTGGGTTTTGGGGTGCAGCCCTTCTCAGAGCACACCAGCAGGTATCTGTGCCCCAGTGCCTGGAACAGGGTGCCCTTTGCCAGGGTAAGTGCTGCTGCACGTGGGTGCCATGCACCGCAGCTGAGCACTGCCAGCTGTATGCACACAGGCTGAGCACCTCTGCCGATGCCCAGCCGGGGGCGGATCTTGCTGGTAGGAGACAGTAGGACTGAGGATGCCCAGTGATGTCTGTCTATCCAGCTGCTGCACTGGCAGAGGGGGACCCTACAGCAATCCAGGTTCTCCGAGGAGCTCGAGGTGGGCATGGTGCCCATCACTGTGCTGCCGGGGCAGGGGAGGCTTCGTGTTCTTAATCCCTGGGGAGGTGTGTATGCCAGCTAGCTCTGGGGCTGGCATCCTGGGCGGGAAGAGCTGGCATGCCCCAGGCAGACAGCGTAGGCTGGGACATGCCTGTTCCCGTGCCCATTGCCTGTGCCCAGCTGGGCAGGCAGGGAGAGGAAAGGGGGGGTGCGGTGCCAGCGGCCGGGCACACGTTGGGCTTTGCTGGGTGCCATGGGATGGGTGGCGGTGCATGGCAGGTGCTGGCAGCAGCCCTGGCACTGAGCCCCAGCTGGGCTCTTGGGGGAAGTGAGGGCCGTGGGGTACTCTGGGCCTTGAGCGGGCTGGGCAAAGGTAGCTGGGAGGCTTAGTGAAGCTGCGCCAGCTCCAGGATCCTCTGTCAACTCTGGGCCAGCACAGAACCCTGTGTCACTCCAGGCAGCCTGTGCCAAAGATGCCAGGAAGGCTGAGGCCAGAGACTTTGGCCTTGCCGGGGTGCTGTGGGGAGAACTGGAAGGGGTGTGCGGTGAGGGGACGCCCGTGGTACCGCAGGGTAGGCGGTGGCAGGGAGCATCTGGCAGTGGTTTCCAGGCAGGAGGGAGTGTCAGGAAGTGTGTGTGTCTGGGTGTGAACCCGGTGGGGATTCCCTGATGTCTGATAGGGGGTTGTACAGCAAGAGGGGGTTCATACCAGGCTCCCAGCATCTGGACGGACTGCGCAGGAGCAGCCCATGGCTCACTCTCGCAGCCGGCTGCATTTCATTAGCCTCCATCACCCTTCCCACGCTCGCTGGAAGCTGGAGCCCCCTCGCTGGGGCCAGCTAGCCGAGGGGTTTGCTGCTGGGGGGGAGCGTGCATGGGGCCAGGGCCAGGGGCCTTCCGCAAAGCTCCTTTGGGCCAGCGCCCAGGGAGGGGCTCCTCCGGTCGGGCAAATGGCCAGCTGACTCACACGCCGGCTTGTTACTGTAGGGTCTCCGGGGAGAGTGCATGTGGGGAGGGGGCTTGGCAGGGAGCAAAAATGGCCTCTTGTATACCTGAAGTCCTTCATGTTTAACCCCTGCACTTCCAGGATACTTTGGAGAGGGAAGATGGGCTCACCCCCAAAGTGCTGGCAGATGCACCCTACAATGCTTCCTCTTCCTTCTCTGGATTTGCTGTCAGGTCCTGGTGTCCCCTGGCTCTGATGGCTTCCGGCCCTGGAGTCTGCCCTGCCATGCTATTGGCAGTGTCTGCTCTTTGATCCCCATATTTACCTCCCTGAGACTTGCTCCACCTCTTTGTTCTGCCCCCTAGCATGGCCAGCTCCCAGCCAGCTGCATTCTGGCCCAGCTGGGGAAAGCCGCCACTTACAAACCTCAAATGGACCTCAGGTATAGGGGAATGGGGAGAGATGGGGGTGTGGGTGGGGTGTAAAGAGTTGTACTGCTGGAAATCAATGCGGTGTGCCAGGTGCTACCATGGGTGTGATGGGGATAAGGAGAGGGGGGCACTGGAGTGTTTGTGGGGACACCTGGGAGCTTTTGAGGTGCTGGTGAGTGGGAGAAGGCAGTGAGCAAGCAGAGTTGTAGCAGGGAGGGCAGGACCTGTGCCCTGGCAGTGACCTGCATCCCTCAAGTTTCCATCCGGCCTGAAAGACAGTGGGGGAGCAGTGGTGTGTGCTGGCAGTGATGCTGGTGGGATGCCTGGTGCCCATGGGTGATTGTGGAGGGGCCAGGGCAGCTGCACACTCATCAGCTGGGAAGCACAACACTGTTCCCATGCCCATGTAAGGCCCTTCTTGCGCCCTGTGCCTCTGCTCAGGGATTTTTTCTTGCTTAGCAAACCTCCCTCCCTCTCTCCGAGAGGGACGGTTGGATAGATGGACACTGGTATGTATGTGACACACACAGCCTGCCCCCTCCCTCCTTCCCTGCACCAAAACTGCCCGCCCAAATCTGGGGGCGTATCGTCACCCAGAAAAGTGGGGAAAGTGAGTCACCGAGTGAGTGCCCTGCCTGGGGGCAGCAGGAGGCAGGGAACATGGTGTGGGGTGCAGTCCTTCTGTGCCTGTGTTCAAGTGTGGGTGAGCCTGTGTTGTGGGTGGCATTTGGCGGCAGTGGCACAGCCAGAATCTGATGGTGACGCTGCTCTCCTGACCAAGGATACTCCGAGCAGTGACGCCATGCAGGCATGTCCCAAATCAAGGGATATCCTAGCAGTGCCCCTGTCCCCCAGGATGCCTTCACTCTGACTGTGGCTGGATTTTGCTGTGATGCTGGTTGGAGAGGCTGGGAAAAGATGGGGACTATGCTGTTTCCCATAGTGGGAGCTGGCCCCATGATGGATGGTTTGGCTGGGGGACAGGAAGCGCTGTGGTGTTTGGCTGCTGAATCGGCTGGTGATTGCTGGTGCTTGGTTCTGGGAAATGGCGCCTGTGCCAGCCCCTGGGGCTGGCAAGGCTCCAGCCTGCCCTGCTCGCCCCTGCCACCCAGGAGCCCACCAGTGCTGGGGGAGTGGGGGTGCTGGGCTGTGCCAAGAGGGGAAACTGAGGAACATAACACTGCACGGGGCCAAGGGGTCTGGGGGTTGTCCCCCCAGTGTCTCTTCCTGGGGAGCTGAAAGTGTGTGTTGGAGGCATGCCAGGCTGCTGGGCCACGTGTGTGTGTGTGCCTGTGTATGTGAACATGTGTGTGTATGACCGTGTGTGCTCACAGATGCATGCACGAGTGCATCAGCTGCAGGGAAATGCACATGTGTGCAAGAACATCCATCTGTGTGCACGGGCATCCTCACGCACAGGCGGGTGGTCACGTGCATGTGCTCCCAGTTCACTGCCATCCATCCCCACTGGCCTCATGCCAGGCCTGGGTTGTTTTTCAAGTGCCCCCTGGGATGGGACTCTGGGGGGGTAGGTTTGTCCATCATTAAACCAGAGGCTGGAGCAGGGCCAGGGCTGGGCAGCGAGGCATGTCCCGGCCAGAGCAATCGCTCCCAGTGCCCGCGGCATTGACGGGACCTTGGACGGCTGTAGGACTCATGGCGGGGTGTGGTGGTGGTGGTGAGGGGATATGCCACCCCTCAGCTGGTGCTGGGGATATTCCCTGCTTGTAAAGCAAGTCAAAACTAGGAAGGGAAACTGAGGCAAGGAATGACTGGACAATTCTGGGGAGGTTTGACTCTTGGTGATCAACACCCTCCAGCCGTGCCATGGCCAGGGGCCCAGGGAGCACTGGGGGGTATGGCCAGGCCGTGCATTGTAGTTTCCCGGTGGCTGTGCCAGGAACAAAGGCTGCAAGGAGGGGACATTCATGTCCCAGCTTGGTTGACTCTTGCCATGGGACTTGTGGCTGTCCGGTCCCTGCTCCCTGCCTCAGCCACTCTGCTCCCTCCCTGTGCTGTCGAGTGGATGACGTACTGGTCACACGGGAGCTGCCCGTCAGGTCTCTGTCCCCGGTGCCCCCGCTCAAAGCCACCCCTCCAGTGCTCTGGCACAGGTAATTAGCAACACCCCTGGTCTCCACAACAGAGTGGGCGGGGCGGGGGGAGGGAAGGAATGGTGCAGGAATATGTCCTTGACCCTGGCGTGGGCCCAGCTGGGGTGGAGGGATGGAGGGCTGTGGGGTGCAGCTCTGCCCCGGTGCTGTGCCAGGTCGTATTTGTGCAGCAGGTCCTGGAGGGGATTTTTGTTGTTGTTGTGGTTTTTTTTTTTTTTTTTTTTTTTTCTTTTCTTCCCCTTGCCTCTTTCCTTTTTCCCCTTCTTTACATCACTGCCCAAATATTTGGCCTCTCAGCTCCAGTGGGGGGCCGGCTCGGCTGCCTGGAGGACTTGGGGCCCTTCTCTGCACCCTCGGGATGCTGCACAGAGAGGATGGGTAGGGGAGAGGGGATGCTGAGACTGCCTGTGCTTGCTGCACTGGTGGGCACTGGCCAGGACTGGCCTGAGAGGTGTCAGATGAGGTGGTGGGGACCACCAGCCTCCCTCCTTGGCAGCTGCCAGGGCTGCATCCATCTTCCCAGAGCCTTGTCATGCTGGGAAGCAGGGTCCAGGCTTGCCTCATTTCCCACTGATTTTCTCCCTTCCCAAATGAGCTTGCATCTCCCATGGCCACTCCTCCTGAGACCTGCCCTCGGCAGGGTGCTGGGTCCCTGGGGACTCCCAGGACCCTGCAAGAGGTGGCAGTGATCCCAAAACAGCTGAAAGGTCTGGCTCACGGCGGGGGGTCTACAGACCCTGCGCTGGGGCTTATCTCCTGTGTGCTTTAATCTCTGGAGATGGACCACACCTGGGTGCCTGGTCCCCAGGTCTCCTTTCTTCCAATGACATCTGGGGTAATGATGCTCAAGGGTGTTTGTTTTGGGTCACAGAGGAGTTTTTTCATGTGAGGGGTGGTTTGTCTGCAGGGCTGGGAGTCACTGGAGCCACTTTGCAGACCGCTGGACTTGCTCCCACTGGCACTTTGACCCTATGGCTCCGGGAGGTACTTTGGCAGCTGTAATTCAAGGATGTTGTCAGGGCTTCTCTAGCTGTGTCCTGTGAAAGGGACATGTCATGTCCCCAGGGGACAGTTTCTGTCACTGCCCTGGGGACCAGGACAGGGATGTGCTATCAGTGCCCTTCGCTCACCCACTCATTTCCATCACATTCAGTTGCTGATACTTTCCCATCTGGCTGGGGTCCATGCTGTGCTCTGCTGGTGCAGGATGTTCATTCTCCCTCCATCCTTGTTGCAACACTCCCATATTTTTGGGATGCCTGGTTTTTGTGGACTGTGGTGGTGGTGGGACTTGTTTAGGGGTGTCAATGAATCCTGGCTTGGGACTTGTTTAGGGGTATCAGTGAATTCTGGCCATGGGATTTTGTCCCTAGAGTGGTGGCTGTTGGGATCTGACCCTGTGCTGTTGGATGCTGGGGAGGGCATAAGGCTGGCTGGTGCTTGCTTGGAAGGGGAATGAGGAGATGCCCTGCAGAGATGTTTGGCTCTGGTGCTTTGTCCTTGGCAGCAGGAAGGGTCCACAATGCCTTTTGGTGCTCCCACCCATGGCAGTGTTGGGTTGCTGTGGCATGGAGGGAAACTGAGGCATGGAGGGACTGGGAAAGATCTCCTTGAACTGGAGTGTACTCACAGGGGTGGTGTCCCTTAGGGGGACTTGGAGGTGGGAGAACCCCTTACCACAGACCCCTCCCTGGTGACTTCTGAAGGAGTGGTGAGGTAGGAGGGGTGTTGGGGTCCTGCACCGCTCCAGCAGAGCCAGTTCCAGCCTTTTGGCTGAGCCCACAGCTTCAGGACGGAAATGCAAACAGGAACAGGGAGGCGTTGGGTGAGAAAATGTCAACAGCACTGGGCCGGGTGCCTGGCTCACCGCCTCCCTGGCCAGCTCACCTCTCTCTGGGCCACTGCTGGTGGGCTTCTCATCTTTGCTGTGGGGTCTCCCGGCACTGAGCGCTTGCTTGTACAGCAGGGCTGGGGCTGGGTTGTCCCAGGGGCAGCAAGGGAAACCAGGGCTCCATCCATTGAAACGCAGCTTCCTGAGGAGGAGGAGGAGGAGGAAGGGAGAGAGAAGGAAGGCCAGGGGGATGCTGGGCACACTCCAGGTTTGGGACAGGCAAGCTGGGACTGGCATGACTTTACATGCTGAGGGACAGACGGGGCTTTTCCCGCATTTTGGCTTTGATTTTTAGTTGAGAGGCGGGCTGATAAATCTTCACATCCTCCCCAACACTGGGGGTGTGGGGCACCCAGGGACCACTAGTTGGGCACTTGGGCTGCGTATGGCAGGGGGGCACCAGGTTGTGCCAGGGGGTGCCAGGCAGGCCCCAAGCAGGGCCCCACACACCGGTCCCTGCCACCCCCCCGCCAAGGGCACAGGGACGCCAGTGGCGTCACGCGGGGCGATAAGGCCCCGACCCCGCTGCACCCCGCCGCCCGCCGCGGCCCCTCGGCACCCGGTGCGAGGAGCTTTGAAAGGGGAGGTGGCGGAGGTGTGTGTGTGTGGGGTAATTTTTTTTTGGGGGGGGGGCTGCCCACCTGCCGGCACCCCAACCCCTGGGCCAGCTGCTCGAGTCAGGCTCCTGGTTGCCTTTAAGGGCGTTTTTGGGGGAGGCGAGGGGAGCGGAGCGGGGCCGGACTTGGAGCGCGCCGTGCAGCAGGGGAGAGGGAAGAGGAGAAGAAAGAGGGAGAAGAAGCGAGAGAAGGGAGGGGAGCGGTGGAAAAAGTCGACCGGGACCCCATTCCTCCGCAGGGCCGGGGCCGGCGCCCCCGGGCTCCCCAGCCCCGGCCGCCCCGGGGGTGCGGAGGGGAGCGGGGAGCCGGCGGGACCTCCCTGCGCCCCTCCATCGCCGGGGTCCCGCTTCTGGGGAGCGAAACCTTTCGGCTCTCCCCCTCCTTCTCTCCCCTCCCTCCTCCCTCCCTCCTTCCTTCCTTCCTTCTCGAGGCTTGGCCCGGGGAGGGAGGGGGGCTCTGCCTGCAGTCTGCCTTCACGCCTGCCCGCCCGGGCGACGCCGGGCTCCCGCCTGCCCCCCGCGGCCCCTCCGGCCGCCCCCCGCGCCCCCGGGGCCAGGTGAGGCTGCGGTGCCGTCCCTCTCGGATGTAGGCAGACGAGACCCCGGATGGATTTCGGGAGCGTCATGAACCAGGTATGGGCGGGCGGTGAGGGCACAGGGGTTCTCAGGCCCCCCGGGACGGGGGGGTGCTGGAAGGGGTGTCATCTCTCCAGGGGGCGGGGGCCACGGGTGATATCCGAGCGGTGATGGGGTGGTGCGTGGAGGAGGGGGTGCTGCCCCCCGTGTTGGGGGTCCGCAGCTGTCACCAGAGGGGGTCTCGGGGTGCGGGGGGGCTTGAAGAGGGCGGTGCGGTGCTCGCAGGGAGGAGAACTTGAGCAGGGGGCGAGGGCCGGTTTGCTGCCGTCAGGGACCTGTGAGCGGTTCTGGGGGCCGTGCCCCCCGTGCCCCTCTCCCCTGCCTCGCCAGGGCCGGTGACTCTCAGGGTGCCCCGGAGAGGGACACACAGGCGCTGGGATTTGCGTCCCCCCCCGCTCCAAAGTGCGTAGGGACACGTCCCCGTGGAGCGAAGACTGCGCGGGAAAGCGGGGTCCGCCCCCGTTACCCCGCTCCCGCCCCGCAGCCGGGGGGGAGATGCCGGGCTCCTGTCACCCCCGCGGGGGGACACTGTGGGGGGCTGCCCCTCGGCCGGGACACCCTGGCAGGCCGCGGGTTAACCCCCCTCCCCGGCGGGACCGTCAATGGTTAAACTCCGGGTTAATGAGTGGCGAGGCAGCCCTGGCGGGTGCCAGCCCCCCCCGCCGCCCCCCCGGGCAGGGATCCCCGGCCCCTCGGCGCCGCCGGGCCCGCAGAGGGTTAACTCCGTCAGGGCAAGTCCCAGCGCAGATGTTTTTGGGCTGTGCTTCTGGGAGAGGAAACGACCGAGCGAGGGAGGCATCAGCCCGCTTGGGTTTAAGGGGAAAACATGGAAAAAAAGAGAACTGCTCTGTTCTCGGGCGCCTCAGCCCGCTCGGCGCTGGCATCAGCCCTGGTGCGGGACCGGTGACCCCAGCCAGTCTGTGTGCTGGGGGACAGCTAGCAGGGACAGTGGGGTGACAGTGGCTGCGCCCCCTGGGTGCTCATGGCACTTGAATCTGGGCGTTCTGGGGGACAACCAAGCAGGCACTTTTTGGCCTTACAGCGTGATGGCACTGGTAAGACAAAGTGTGTCCTGTCTGGAGTCTGAAGCCACCCCCAGGGAAAGTGTATCGGTAGAAAACAAACCTCCAGCTCTCACCCGCTCTGACGAAGCCTCTTCTTAGTGATCCTGCTAGCCATAGGTAGGGTGCTGGGCCTTGGAGCTGTGCTCCCCCATGCACGCTTTTTGGGGTCCCGAGTTGGGGGGCTCCATTTGCTCCTGTCTTTGGCCACCCTACTTCTTGCTTTGCCACCATCTGGTCTCTGGCCTTGTGCTGCCCATCTCCGGGATACCTGGTCACAGTGCTAGCAGACCCTGATCAGCACTGGAGCTTCCCTGATGGGTTTTGGGACCCAAGAGAGCAGTCCCACAGCACAGCTCCTGGGTTAAGGCGGGAGTACCTTTCTTTGTCTCCACCTCTTCCTCCTATCCCCTCATCTTCTCAAAACTACACATGTGGGGGACACCAGTTTTGGAGGTGGTGCTCAGCATGTCAGTTTCACTGTAGTGTTCTCAGCCCTGTGGCTGCAGGGTGAGGACACAGCACTGACTCCAGTCTCCATCTGCATTGGGCCTTTGCCTAACAAGTAGAGCCCCTGGGCTCAGTGATGGGGAACTAAGACCCCTTGGGGCAGCCTGGTCTTATTTTGGCACCTTAACCACCTCATGAGGTGAGTCCCAGACCCATGGGCACTGGCAGATGCTGGGAGGCAGCCCAAAGTGTGCAGCAGGGTCTAAATGCCCAGGAAGGGGTTTGCCTGATGCTCCACCAGAGTGGATCTGTGGCAAGGATCCTGCACTGGGCTCAAAGTGGGGCACAGATTGCTGACAAGCCGGTGTGCTGACCAGTCCCACAGGAGTGCCCGTGCTCCAGCCAGTCCCAGGTCAGAATCCATTTGTTGATCAGTTCCATGTGAGAATCCGTGCACTGGCCAATCCTGTGTGGGAATCTCTGCTCTGACCAATCCTGCAGGAGAGTCAGTGCTCTGGCCAATCACCTGTCAGAATCCATGGATTGACCAGTCCTATGGGACAGTCCGTGGAGTGATTAATCCCGTATAAGAATCCATGTGCTGGCCAATCCTGTGTGACAGTCCACGCCTTTACTAATCTCAGGTGAGAATCTATGCACAGGCCAGCCCCAGATCCAGTTGCTGTCCAATCTTATCTAAGAATCCATGCGTTGACCAATCCATTGTAAGAACCTGTTCATGGACCAGTCCGGGTGAAACCCCCTGCAGCGGAGTCTGTCCCAGCCAGTCCTGCTGTGACTCTGTTCCCAGCCTATCCCTGGTACAGAAGCTGCTCCCTGGCCAATCTTGGTGGTCTGGTTTGGCTCTGGGGCATTGGTGAGGGGATGGGGGGATCCTGGTTCATTTTCTTGGGGAAGTCTGGTGCAGAAGGGACAGTGACCCCATGCTCTCCCTTAGGCTGGCTGTGGGGTCCCCATGGGACTGGGGTGAGCGGTGTCCCCCCAGTGGGGTGGCAGTACACGTGTGGTGGCAGAGCAGGGCAGGGCTGGGGCTGTGGGGCCAGAGCCAGGCAGGCGTATGCTGGCCCATGGGGCTGGATCCAGACCTGCTGCCTACAGATGTTGCCTTTTTAGGCACTGGAACACAGCATATCCTTGCCTGTGGCCGGCCCCGTGCCGAGCCAGCCCCTGCAAGCAAAGTAGGGACAGTCCCTGTCCTGGTGATGTGGAGGCGTCTCCGTCCCCCTCCTGACCCCCAAAAACACCCTTCTCCCCCCAAACAGGGTCAGGGATGCTACCTTCTCTCCCTTCCCCTCATCTGCACTTGGCAGCGCTGAGGCTGATTGCTCAAACTGCCCCGGAGCCGGGACCTGCCCTTATTTGGGTTGAGACCAGGGCTATTTTGGTGCAGCTGCCTCCATTGCAACCCCTTGAAGCTTCTCTGTACATTGTTTTTCCTGTCCTATCCCATATCCCTGTGCCAGGGCTGCTGGCCAGGCCAGCCATAGGCTGCTGGGGGCCATCACCCTCCCAGTGCACTGTGTGTTTCGGGGTGTCTTGGGGTGCCAGTGGTGGCCCCCACGGCCACTGTGGGGTGGAATGGCTGGCGTCCCCTGTGGCTTTTCATCCCTGATTTGCAGGGCTGTGTGTACTGGGTAACCTCTGTCCTGGTCCTGCTGTCGCCTTCCTGGCGGGGATGGGCCACAGGGCGGCTCCTCGTCAACATACCAGGGGAGAGACAGAGGAGATAGCATTTGTCCCAGATTGGGGGACATCCCTGAGTGGCTCTTTGCCCTGTGGTACTCTCCCTGGTGCCCCCAGCATCTCTTGGACAATGCAGGGGCAGGGTAGACTTGATAGCTTCTGCCTTGGCAAAGGTGCTGTCCAGGCATCCAGGCATGGAGGGTGTAGCACAGTGACGGTCCCTGACCCAGCTGCAGGGCGGGCTGGGGATGCTTGGAGGGAAGCCTGGGAGCGGTGAGACCTCCGTGCCCCAACATCAGCCCAGTCTGACTCACCCTGAGCTGCTGGCCAAGCCGCTCCCCTGCCCTTCGGCGCATCTGCCAGTTACCCTCACCCGATGGAAGAAATCCCAAAAGCAGCACCTCTGGACACTGGTGGGGGCAGAGAGTGGCTGTGTGGTGCACTGGGTGCTGCCCCCTCCCAGCGACCCCCATGCTGGAGATCTGGGGCTCTGTGTGGCTGCCCTGTGCTTCTCACACCAGGGCTTTGCTGGGCAGGGTGGAGCTGGAGTGGGGGGGGGGGGGGAGGGGGAGCGGGTGTGCATGGAAACATGCCGTCCTCCCGCCGGGGACATGTTGCATAAACAGGAGTTTTGCCAGAGCTGCAAATAATGTGAGGGCAGGAGCAGCCAGCACGTGGTGTGGGGAGAGGGTACCCGACCCATGTGGTGGGCAGGGGGGTGAGCAGAGCACAAACACCATAGTCCCTTGGGCCTGGCAGGGGAGAAGGATGCTGAGGTGGAATGGGGAGCAGGGGAGCTGGAGAGGGAAAAACCTTCCCCAGCATCCCCAGTTTAGTGGTGCCAACCTGTCCCATAAAAGTGTCTTCTGCTGTGAGGTGCCCGATGGCAGTTCACACTTTGGCCCGCACTGTGGCTAAAAGAGGGTTTGGCAGGGCTTGGTGGCTGTGGCTGGGCTGGAGGGACTGGTGTATAGGGGAAGGGCTCTGGGCATGGCTGGGGAAGTTGCTGTGGCCTGTGGCTGTCCCTGGGATCCCCTTTGCTTGAGGCAGGGACTCGAGGTGAGCAGAGAATTGGGGAAATGATTTGCAGCCCAGCTGGGATGTTGGTGACACAAAGCTGAGATTAACTTGTTTGAGAGGAAGTGGTCCTTCATGGGGTGGTGTGGGACCCCATGAGGTGGGATCACATGGGCTGAGCTGGCATTTATGCTGCCCAAGCATTGTCCTGTGGGAGGCCAGTGTGGCCACTGAGTCACATTCCTCTTTGACAACTGCATTTCCAGACCACAGGGTGGCTTGTGCAGGGGAGCCACTTCCAGGACTGGAGGGAGTAGGGTGCCTTGATTCCCTCTCTTGGGGTCCACATTCTTTCTAAATAGGGGGGCCACGAAGCTGGCTTGCATCCCAGGGTCTGGGATGTTAGTGTCCCTTTTGTCAATGTGTCTCCAGCTCCAACCACAGCAGCTGGGCTGGCTTGCCAGCATCTCAGTGCCTGGCCATGGGGAGCATCTCTGGTGTGCAGGGATCTGTGTGAGGGCTAGGGTGGCTGGTGCTGCATCTGCTCCTGGCATAGTAAGGGTCAGCACCAGCCCGGATATTGTCCGGCTCCGGAATGTTTATCAGAGCTCCTGGGGAAGGGAAAAACAAAAACCGCCACCCAAAGGAAGGGATCTGCGTCAGAGATGGGCTTGGATCACCCACCGGCAGCCGGACGGGCCATGCTGTGGGCTGTGGGCCAGTGCTCGCCCAGCTCCAGCAGCCCAGCTGGGGAGACCCCAGTACTGCACTGATCCAGCCCGTTCCTGAATCCCAGGGCCCCTCCATGGAGGTTTGTTTTCCCCCAGCCCTGCTGGCATCTTGCAGGTTGGGGCTACAACCCACGGGGATGCTCTGCTGGAGCAGAATCTGGCAGTGGCCCTGGGCACTTCCATGGGTGCAAGGATTGTCTTACTGAGGGAGGAGGAGGGAGAGGAAGGAGGTGCTGAGGGAGGGAGGTGTGAGCAATGGTTGCAGCATGGAGAAGGCTCTGAGATGTCTCACCCCTGGATAGGAGGTGGATGTCTGCATTCCTCCAGCCTCACTCAGTTCTTGTGAAATGGTGCTGAAGTCCTGTTGGGATCTGTGGTGCAGAGGTCAGTCCCTGAGCTGCAGCTGGAGGGGTTAGGTGGAAGAGGGATCTCATGAGCTACTCTGCGCTGTGACGGTGTGGCCGGAGATGTCAGGGGTTTGGCAGCCAGGTGTTTATTTCTGGGCTTGGACATGTCAAGGGTATCGAGTTTCTCTAGGTATAGTGACAGCTGGTGATGAGCGAGTGAGCCCATCATCGCTTTCCAGCGGAAGGCTGCAGGGTGTGCCTAACTCTTTATGAGACATCGGAGACTGCTGTCACTTGTGGCCACGGGGCCTTGTTTGCTGGGAAACTGATTTTTCTGCTTGGCAAAACTCGGGTCTCAAGGCAGCAGCTCATGGGATGTGGCTGCTGGGAGGGATGGGGCTACGACCTGGGGGGCCGAGTGGGTGGGTGGGGGACCATGGGGAGGCTGGTGGGGTGGGCGGCAGCCCTGCTGCGCCTCGTTCCTCGCATTCCTGGGCAGGGCTGCTGGGCGGCGGGGTCGGCGGCGGGGGCCAGCCGGCAGGAATGCAAACACCGGTGAGGGAGAGAAGAAAGGCCGCTGTGTCTGCCACGGTGAAGCGAAGCCTGGACCGGGGGTGTGTGTGTCCCCCTGCTTTCCCACCCCTCCCTGCACCGAGGGATGCAGGAAGCCCTGAGGACAGAGATGGTGGCTGTTCTGGGGGTCGCTGCAGTCCTGTATAGAGTGATACTCTCACTGGTCCCGTGGGGGAGGAGAGGTGCTTGTGCACCTCTAGGTCAGGAACAGGACTGTCCTAGGGAGGGGTCCATTGTCTGGGGCAGGGTCTTCCTTCTTCTGCTTGAACTGGAGGCATGTTTGAGCCAAACTTGAGAGAGGGAAACAGCTTTACATTCCTGCAGTCCTTGTAAAACTACCTTTTTGAGATGCGAGAGTGTCATACAGCCTCAGTTGCTGTCTCCTGTGGATGGGAAGAGTGATGTCGGGTGAGCACAAGCCCATATTAGACATCAGAGCATCCTTAAGGGTGGGGAAATACAACCACAGGCACTCCATTTTTTTTTCTTTTCCAGCCAGAGGTGCATTTGTAGCCTGCAAACTTCCTCATGCCAACAGCAGAGGAGGACTGGGCATGGACCCTACCTGGCTGTGGGACCAGTGTGTCCAATTGTGGGGGAGCTGTGCATTTCCCCTGTCTCTGGCCCTGTAGCTGGTGCTGGGCAGGGGTCAGGGGCGCTTATTGAGCATCCCCAGGGGAAGAGCGCAGCGGTGTGCGGTGAACGGTGCAGGGTACGGCACAGCTCTCGTCGGTTCCAGCTCCGTCCTCAGCAGCAGCTTGCTGCCGGAGAACATTCCAGGGAGGCTGGCGTGGGGCCAGCGCCGCGGGGCAGGGAAAAGGGCCTTTTATGGAAGCGTTTCTGCATTAGAATAAAATCATAATAATAAAGCGCAGGGGAAGGGAGCGGGAGGAGGAGGAACCCTTGAAGAAAACAGTGAGACGGGACGGGAACATGCTGGCAGCCGGGGTGGGGAGCAGGCACTGGGCATCGTGCTCTGGGGACCAGGATGGGATGGGATTTGGGTGCTCCAAGTGGGGTGCTTGAGGCAAGTCCTTCTTTTTATGGCCTGAGGCAGGAGAGGCAGAGTGGGGTGCATAGGTCTCCATGCTCCCATGGTAGGGGACTAGCCCCTGAGTGATGTTTGCCATCTTGGCTCCATCCTGGGATGGGGCAGGGGATGGCTTACTGCGGGTCACAGCTCCTGGTGGGATTTGTAGAGGACAAAGTGCCCCGAATCACACTCTCCCACTACTGCTGGCATCTCTGGGCCAACAAAAGCTGGAGTGCCTGTGCCCGCTGCCCCAGCACCAACGAGGCGCTGCCTCTCCCACCCTGGCATGCTCCTGCTTCCCGACGGACTGGGGTGCACGCAAAACCCAAGGTTAATTGTCAGTAATTGCCGCTGGTAATTAAGGTAACAATAGCCGGGCTGTTCAGCGGGCGGCTGCAGGAGCTCACGAGGCTGGGCTGGGGTTTGTTCCAGGAGCTAGTTGCTCTTGGCATCAGACGCCTGCCCTGCGCTGCACCGTGCTGTGCTCGCCATGCCCACCCGGGCTGGGGCTGCCCTGGCTCCCTGGCCAAGGATGAATGGCACAGCTTCCAGGGCCCTGAGCCTGCTCCCACTCCCAGGAAGCCAGCCTTGACTTTGGGATGCTGCCTATGCTCCTGCCTGGTGTGACAAGGCCATGGATGCCCCTGTCACTTGTTTGGGTTGGTGCTGTTTTCCCTGTGGGGTGGGTGGGAGGTGAATGCTGTATTCCAGCCTTTTCCCACGCCCTGTGTTGGACAGGGGTGTTCAGGGGCTAATTCTGGCTCTCTTCTGCTTCCTTGCAGGCTGTGACCCCCTGCTCCCCCACTGTCAACTATGAGCTGGTGAGTGACACCTCCACTGTGAGCCATGGGTGACAGCCAGGGCTCTGAGTATGCTGGAGCACCCTGCTCTGGGTATAGGGCTTTGTCCCAGGGCTTCAGGGCATGAATCTTCCACTCTCAAAACCACAGGGGTCCTGAGCTGGGGGTAAGGGCGCTCCCATTTTGGTGCTGTGCCCCCCACCATTGCAGGCTGAAGGGCATCCCACAGCTGAGCAGCACAAGCTGGAGCAGCCCAGAGGGACTGCAGTCCCAGCCATCATGGGACTCCTGGAGCTGGAACTTTCAAGGAAGAGGAATTTGCAGGATTCTGAGAGGCAGATAGGACGTGACCATGCAGGGCTCTGGGGTCCCCTGGTGCAGCGGGCCTTCCCTCCCTGACCAGAGCTGGGGCGGTTTCTTGCATACCCGGAGATGGCTGTACCAGATGTGCCTTTGGCTCGGGGCGCCCAAGGCCGTGTATTTGCAGCTTTTGTTATTGTCATCCTCTACTATTGTCTGTCCTGGGGGCCTTTAATAATCTGCTGGGGCCAGGGTGACGCAGGCTGTTCCCACCCTGTCCTCCCTGGACACCAGGAGAACAGCTGGATGTATCGTCTCCATTCACCCTGTCCTGGGGAGGGTGGGTGTGGGGGCACTGGGCAGACAGCCACAGTCCTTCGCCACAGTGATCCAGGCCCTGACTGGACTCTAGGGTATCACCTGGAGCAAGGCCATGCCCAGTAAGAGGTTTGGGAAGCATGATATGATGGTGCCTACCGGGCAGCATCTTGCCAGCAGAGCAGCTCCTCTTCCCCATCCCCAGCCTGGTGATGCCTGTGGCAGTAGGCAGAGCGGGCACGTGGCAGCAGGGAGACTGGCATAGCCCGGGGCCGGTGCAGCAGCCCTTCCTTTTTGCTCCAGACGTGTGCCAAGGCTTGCTGGGGCAGGCGCTGGGGAGAGGAGGCCCTGGCAGGGTTTCAGCTCAGGCTTGGCAGCCTGGCAGTGCCACAATATCCGGGCCTCACATGGGGCCCTGAGCTGGGCAGCCCAGAGCTGGGCAGGGGTCTCACCTAAAGAGTGAGTGTTGGGGATGAACACCTGCAAGCCCATGAGGGCAGCCCAAGAGCCCAGGTGAGCAAGGGCATGGGGTAGGAGTGGATCATGCTGCCTGCCCTGGGGCCTCATGGTGGTTATCTGCCCTGAGTTTAATCTCTGCCTGCACTCCCCGCCCCTGCCAACCTCCTTGGGCACTTATCGACAGCAAAAATATGTTGGCTTCGAGCTGGGACCGTTACTGTGGCTTTGGGAGGAAATTGAAGGGGTTTGCCTTGCCTCATGGATGAAAATGTCTGCTCCGGCCCTGCTGCCAAGAGTAGAGCAGCCTGGTTTGGGGGTGATCTCCATCCTCTTGGTCTCAAGACTCCCATCTGGGGACTCACCCAGCTGGGTCCTTTTGCTGTGCCACCCCCAGGCACCACAACCATCATTCCCAGACAGAGGTATCTGTCTCCTGCTTCCTATATTTGCAGTCCAGACACTTTTTCTCATCCCAGGAAGTTAATTCCTGTCCCCAGCCTCCTTTCAGAGCTCTCTCCAGTGGCGTATCACCAAATTTTTGCCTGTTTTGAGCATCTCAGACCGTGACTCTGCTCCCACTGAGGTCCTTCACTGGCTCTGTGGGATCTGGCTTATCTTGGGGAGCTGGTCCTGCTGGTGGCCAGTTGCCAGGCTGGGTGTGGGACTGCACTGGGCTTGCCCTGTTGTTTTCTCCTAGCTGTAGGGTCTGACTATGGAGGATCCATCTGGGAATCCCACAACTGTGGGGGGCACCAGGTGCCTATCATGGAACAGGCTCAGGGTTCAGCCAAATGCTTCCCATTGGCAACAGTGGTCCAGTGCCAGTGGTGGTGGCTGAGAGGCAGGATGGCAGCATCCTTGGTATCTGAGTATCCCAGCTCTGCCCTTGGGTTTTGGGGGACTCTCAGCCTTTAGAAAGAGCGGACATGCTGGCAGACAGGGAAGGGGATGGAACCGTGATGCAATTCCTAGGAAGCACCAGAAATAGCCAGGGGGAACTTCTGACCCTGGCTCGGCTGTGTATGTGAGTCCCTCTCTCAATCTGTCCTCTCTCGCTTGCCTTTTTCTCACCCTCTCTTTGCTCCTGTCTGCAGCTATCCCTGGGGGAGAGCATCACCAAGCAGGTAGAAGTTCTGGTAAGTGCAACCAGCCACGGAGGCTGATCATTGCCTCAGGACCTCCTAGGGGGTTACTCGTACCTGTCCCGTTGCTGCAAGCACCCCCTGAAGCCAAAATCCCTCTGCCTGGAATGCTGTAGTTTCCCAACGTACCTGGGACCCTGAAGTCCTCTCCCCCTGCCAGCCAAGGTGATGATGGCCATGCCAAACGCCAAGCAAGATGCCCAGAGTTGGTAGCAGAGGCGGTGGTGGAGCCCAGCATACTGGGGGCCGAGGCTTTTGCTGCAAAGCTGGCTTTCCTATCTTGGAGCTGGGGATCTGTTACTTAATCTGTGGACATGAAATTGCTAAGACAGTGTAGACAAATGCACTGCCAAAGTCAACACGGACAGCTTCCCCCCTGCCTGCAGCCAGCTTGCTGGCCTCCCTGTGTTTTGGGGCTGGGACCCAAGGGATGGAGGCATGATGGTTCCCATGAGGAAGAGAATGAAAACCTTCTTCACCTGAGATCTGGCTTTGCCTAATCCCTTTGCTTGTCCAGGACATGTTTCCAACCCTGGGAAAGAACATCCTCAGAAAAATCCGGTCAGAAGCCTCCTTTGCTGGCTTTGCTGTCTTTCACAAAAGTTTCTTGGTATTTCTGAAGCCTTTCTTGTGCCTTTCTTCACCCTTTCCAAGCAGAAGGGACTTGCAGCTTTTTGATGCTGCCAGGAGCTTGGGGGCATGCCAAGCTAGCTTGGGACTAGAAGGCATATTCTTGATGGGGTTGGCAGAGGGATCTTCAGCCCGACGTAACTGCGACCAGCCTGTCGTGTGCTGGGCTGGACTGGGTTATACTGGCTTGGCTGGAGTCTCTCTCCATAGGGGACGTTTGCAAGGTCTCCCAGCCCAGTGAAGGGCAGGAGTGTTTAATAACAGGAGCGCTTGCTCCTATCAGCTGATTGCAGGCTGACTCTTCCTCGTGCAGGGGCTGGCTGCAGAGACGCAGCACGGCTGCGGTTGGGAAAGGGGGAGCAGGGCAGAACCCGGGGAGCGGGGCAGAGCTCAAGGGCTCTCGCCAGGGCAGGGGACACTGCAGGGCCCTGGCTGTGGGCACCCACTCCCCCGGGTCTGGAGGGTGCCAGGAGTGGACCAGCCATGGCGTGGAAATGGATTAGCAAGGGGCTTACTGCTATCCAGGTATGGGGAGGGAAAGGGGCTCTGGTGTCCCCACCTTTCTTGCCCTCTCGTGCCTCAGTTCACCCATGTGGGAGCTGGGGGTGATTCCTGGTTTCCCCATGTCAGCTCTCTGTTGGGAAAGGCTGTTTTTTGGGGAAGCTGCTGCAGCTGGATGGGGTGACATGGACTGATGGGGCTCCCTTGGATGGTGGATGTGGGACCCCAGAGGTTTCCATTATAAACTTTTAGGGCACTGCACAAGCTGTGGTAGGGATCCCATTCTGATCACTGGTGGGTGATGCCGGGACGAGCCCATATTCAGGCTCAGGCTTGTTCAACGCACCCTGACTCTCCTAGGAAAGGTTTTACCTCTCTTTTGTTGAATTTTAACTCCTTATTCGCCCTCAGCATTGCTGGAGGGTTTTTGAGGTGAGCAGGCAATTTGGGACACCGTGAGGAAAAACTGGAGGGGGAATTGTCAGTACTGTTCAAGCACTTCTGGCACTGAGACAAAGCTGCTGCCTTCTGGAGTGGCTTTGGCTGGGAGTGGTGACATTGTCCCCAGGCCCCAGGGTTGCTGAACCTGGCTCTGCTCTGCAGGGCAACCTGACCTTGTGAGGGGCATGCAAGGCTGGTGGAGGGTGACGCTGGCTGTCCATGGGAGCAGCTCTGGCACTGTGCTGGGTGGGCAGAAGGTGTCAGGTGATGGCTGTCAGGGAAACTGCTCTCCCACCTCCTCTCGTTCCCTTTGGCATGCTAGCTTTGGAATGCTGCAGTCCTGAGGAGAGTAGCAGCAATCTTGCAGCTCTGGGGACCAATGGGACATCCTGGGAATCAGCTGCAGGATGCATCTCTTATTTCTGATCCTTCCAGGCGTGTTGCCTGTGTGAGATGAGTCTTTAAATGACTGCTGCTTATTAGCTGGAGTTACTAAAACTAATGAGGTGCGAGTGTGTTTTTCCTCAGCGGTTTTTTTTGGAAACCCTGCTTTGTTTTTCGGCTGAGGTCATGAAGTCACAGAGCAAGCCGGCTGCAGATGAAATTTTCGAGGCCGGAGAACATGCATGAATAGAAGTTTCCTGCTCCAAGAGCTCAAACATTTCCTCCAGGCGTTTGGCTTGGTGGAGCTGGGGCCAAAGCAAACTGTCGTGCCTGGCTGCCTCATCAACACTGCTTGGGCAGCAAACCTGCCCCTGCTCCGGCAGGGCCAAAGCAGCTCTGTCCCACCAGATGTGCCTGCAGCCTGATGAAGACAAGAGGGACTTGTGACATGCTCAGCATCCTCCCAAAAGGTCCTCTGGGACCCTTTGGCAAGGCACCGACCCCACAGTGCCCATGGAAGCTGGTCCCAGCAGCACTGGGGTTGTCAGAGTTGGGTTTTGCATGTGGGATGTGTCAAGTTGCTTGTGCCGCTGGGATGCTTGGTGGGATTCGGAGACAGCAATATTTTGGGGGTGTTAGGATGCTCAGTGCAGTGTGGTGGAGGTGGGATGCTTTGGCAGCACCATCACGTCCAGGTCTAGCAAGACCTCTGTGCTGGCTGTGGCTGGATCATGGCAGTAACTTGCTTTTCCTCCCTGGTTCTTTAGGATGCCACAAAATCCCCCAGGAGTGGGCAGTCACGCTGCAAAACATCCAGGTACTTGCCTCACTTTCCCCTTTTGATGACCATCTCTGCTCTGCCTGAAGCTGCCTCCCACCAACACCTGCTTCTCCAGAGGTGCTATACCTGGGAGATTATCCAGTGAAGAAGACACAGGAGTTATGACCCACCATCCCCAACCTGGATCCCCAAGACACCCCAAGAGGACTGGGAGCAGGGGAAAGACTGTAGGCAGCTGTGTCCCCATGTGTCCCAGCCTGTCTTGCAGTGTGGGCAAGGGTCCCTGTGTCCCCTCCCCGTGCTGTGTCTTGACAGTGGTCCCCTCCCTTGTCCAGGAGCATGAGCCTGACTGCAGCCATGGAGAGCAGCTGTGAGCTGGACCTGGTGTACATCACGGAGCGGATCATTGCTGTCTCCTACCCCAGCGTGGCTGAGGAGCAGAGTTACTCCAGCAACCTTCGTGAAGTGGCCCACATGCTCAAGTCCAAGCATGGGAACAACTATGTGGTGAGGGGCACAGCTAGGTCCCTGTCAGGCTGGTGGAGGGGCTGGGGTGCTCAGCTGCTGGGGATGGGTGCTTGCAGGGGATGGATACTGCATCCTTGTCTTTATCTGGGCTCTGTTGAGGGAGGGGTTTTGCACTATGCTGGATAGATTTTTTTCTTCATTGAGGATTTACCAGTCCCTTTCAGACCCCCTGGGAGTTTTTGGTCATTGTACTGCCCTGTGGCAAGGTGTTACTCAGGATAATGTGTCTGCAGAAACCTCTCATAGCAGGATTTTGGAAGGCTTTGGGGTGAGGAAGAGGTGAAGTTGCAGCAAGGGAGAAAGATGTCCTCTCACTCTGTTTTTCATCTTCCCTAAAGCTTTTCAACCTCTCTGAGCGGAGACGTGATGTCAACAAACTTCACCCTAAGGTGGGTCACAGCTGTGAGAAGCAGCAGGGGTTTCAGGGGCCTCAGGGCAGGCCTGTCTGCAGGACCAGCTCCCTGCTACAAGATGCCTAGGGGAGAAACAGCCACCTTTTCTATTCTATCCAGCTGGGAAAAGCCCTGAGAAAAGCACTGAGACATGCTCTGTGGTATTTCAGCTTAACTCCCATTGCCCTCCCAGTCCTGCATTCTCAGTCCAAAATGGGCTGTTTGGAATCTCCTGGGGGCCTCATCCCTCTGATAATAGCGGAGCCCTCAGGAGCTGAGCCAAGTAACCTGGGGTGAGGGGCCTGAGATCTGGGACCATGGTGGCCTCCCTGGGCTGGAGATCTGGGCAGTGGGGTGCAGGGTTAGGGTTGGGGGGTTGCATATCAGAGCAACACAGTAATGCCTACCTTGTGTATGTGCTCTGGGCTTTGCCTACTGGCAGGCTGGGAACTCCGCCTGGGAGTGCCTGTCACCCCAGGTTGTTTGTTCCTCTGTTCAGGTGCTGGATTTTGGATGGCCTGACATGCACACCCCTGCACTGGAGAAGATCTGCAGCATTTGCAAAGCCATGGACACGTGGCTCAATGCAGCAGCACACAACGTGGTGGTGCTGCACAACAAGGTGGGCAGGACCCCTTACTGGGGCACAGCAGTGAGGTTCTGTGGGGTTGCAGAGATCAGGCTGAGCAGCCTCGGGGGCTGAGAGATGCAGAGAATGTGGTGGAGAGAATTGTGCTTTGGGGTGTGGGTAGGTGTCAGCACGTATGTGTAGATTGGTGTGTGTCTAATAAGGGTTGGGGCATCTGTGGACTGGCGTATGCATATAGGGATCAGTGTGTGCCTCTGTGGGATGTCCGTGCCTGGGTGCTCACTGGCCCTGCTGCCCCCATGACATCCCTTCTGCTGTGTGCCTGCAGGGGAACCGTGGCCGGCTGGGAGTGGTAGTGGCTGCCTACATGCACTACAGCAACATCTCAGCCAGGTGAGAGAGACATGAGGTCCTGGGGTGGCCCTGGGGCCTACTGGTGACCTCCATCCCAGTGGTGCTGGAGTGCTGGTGCCAATACTTCAACTTCATCTGCTCTTTCATCCCCACAGTGCTGACCAGGCTCTGGACAGGTTTGCCATGAAGCGCTTTTATGAGGACAAGGTGGTGCCGGTGGGGCAGCCATCCCAGAGGAGGTGGGTCCTGGCACACCTTTGCAGGCTGTTTTTTTCCCCATAGGGTGGTTGGATGCAGGGGTCCAAGGTGGATGTTCCTCTGAGGGTTCTGCCCCCTGAGCTGTCTGTCTGCCCTCCAGGTACATCCATTACTTCAGTGGGCTCCTCTCTGGCAGTATCAAGATGAACAACAAGCCCCTCTTCCTCCACCATGTCATCATGCACGGCATCCCCAACTTTGAGTCGAAAGGCGGTAGGTGCCCCCAGCTGCTCCCCCAGCCTGCTTCTTCCCACACCACCACCCCCCACTGCCTGGCCAGGCCTGTCCTGCTTGGGTGATATTTTCCACCATTTCCTTGGTAGTTTGAATTTCCCTTTCCCTCTCAGAGACAGTTCACTCGTATTAGCAGGGTGCTACCCTTTTCTGGTAGAGATGCCCTCAGAGGATGCCCTCCCGATGCTGGGCACTAACCTGAGCTGTGGGGTGACGCTGTTTTTCTGACAGCTTTTCCAAGGATGGCACCAGAGTGGCGTTGGGATGCATTATCCCTTCTGGTGCTTGTACATCACAGATCATCATCCCACCCCTATCCCCAGCCCAGCACTTGCCCTTGGTCCTACAGGACCTAAATTGAGTGCATTTCCCTTTCTCAGCTCATCCACAGCATCCTTTCTGCCCATTGCAGATGTTGCCCTTGATCGGTGCAGGCTGGCTGGGGCAGGGGAGTGGCTGTTTGCTTTGGCTCCCTCCCTGTTTGGATTTCTCCCCCGTGACTAATCCCTCCCCTGGCCCCTCCGCCCAGCCGGCTAACAGCAGTGTGCCTTTTCTCCCCGCCTTGATGTCTTCCAGGTTGTCGGCCCTTCCTGAAAATCTACCAGGCTATGCAGCCCGTCTACACCTCGGGGATCTAGTAACTATCTCTTTGCCATGGGGCTTTCCTGCTGCCCAGCATGGGGGGAATGGCAAGCGGGGGAGGATAGAGAGGGTCAAGGACAAGTCCCCTGTAGTCTTGTGCTCTGTACTTAGTCCGTTTGGGGGCCAGGGAAAAAAAAGGGGCTTCCTTTTTTTTGGAGGTGGTAACTGGCTATACTGGGCAATACTGGACCCTTCTGCTGCGAGGGCTGTAGTGACTCCGCATATCAGCAGAGGGAGCCTGGGGCTGCGTGGAGCCTGGGGCTGGGTGTCCCCGGAGGGAGTGAGGAAAGGGATGGGGACATCTGGGAGAGGAAGGCACCCTGGGAGATGAAGGCATTTCTTCTCTCCCTGCTTAAAAAAACTGCTCTTCGTGCCTGGATTAGCTCTCACAGATCGTAGAGTATTCTTAGTTAGTTGGAAAGGACCCACAGGGATCACTGAGTCCAACTCTAAAGTAAATGGCGCATGTGGGGACTGTACCCACAACCTTGGTGTAATTAGCAACATGCTCTGACCAACTGTGCTAATATTCTTTCTTTCTCCAAAAAAAGATTTTCCCCCTGTTTTAATCTCCCCACAGTCTTTTTCTGATGCTGATTCTGAGAAGTAGACAGTGGCAAAAGGAAAGCAGGAGTTGATTTCTCCAGCCTTCCAGACACTCTGCCAGTGCCACATCCCAGTCTGGGTGGGACCCCTGGAGGGACCAGAGCACCTCACCTCTGGGATATTCCCATCTCAACCCCTAGGACGAGATCTCACTTCCACACCGCCATGGGTCCCCGTTAGTTGAGATTTACTGCCATTCTGGCCTTGCCTTTCAGCTTTTAATAGACTGTTTATGGGATGCCTGTAATAAACTCCAGGTTTATCTTGCCTGTGAAATCCAACTCCTTTCTTCCCTTGTCCCTGGCTGCTGACGCCACTGCCCGTCGGCAGTCTGTCTGTGGTGCACTGGGGGGGGAGGGCTTCCCCCAGGAAAATTGAGGTAGAAGAGTCTTCCCCGAGATCTCTCCCTCTGTGTCCTAAGCCCCGGTTCAGCCATGGGAGCCAGGTGGATGGCTGATAGCCCAGCCTCGGCACTTGGAACCTGGGCAAACCCTCCCACCCAGCAGTCTTGGCACCCTTGCTGAGCTGTGCCTCAGTTTCTCCTTCCTGTCCTCCTTAACACTGGGAATGGGTGCCCCTTGAGGTGGTGGATGGGACCCCCTCAGTCTCAGGGAGGGCACACTCTGTGCTTTGCACCGCCTTCTGCCTGGATTTTGGTGGAAGGGCTGGTTGAGACGGTGCTAGGAGTTTTCTGGGCAGGGGTCTCTGCACCACAGCTCACCTCCTCCCACTGTTCCTCTCTGCAGCAATGTGCAAGGAGACAGCCAGACGGGCATCTGCATCACCATTGAGCCTGGCTTGCTGCTCAAGGGCGATATCTTGGTAAGGATCGTCAGCTCAGCTCCCAGTGTAGGAAGCAGACAGGTTGTGTGGTTGCCTTGCCTCAGGACCCCCAGATTCCCCTTGCCCAAGGTCCGGGGGCTTACCCTGATGGCCCTTATCCTGATGGCCCATCCCCATTCCTCTCTGCAGCTGAAGTGCTACCACAAGAAGTTTCGGAGCCCTACCCGTGACGTGATTTTCCGTGTGCAGTTCCACACATGTGCTGTGCATGATCTTGATGTCGTCTTTGGCAAGGAGGACCTGGATGAGGCCTTCAGAGGTAACTGCCCTGGCACTTCCCTACTCCAAACTCCCTCATTCTCCTGCCTCTGTAACTCTGGTGTCATCATGGGGACATCTGGGCACCCATCCCAGATCCGCCCCCGCCAAAACAGGGCACTCCTGCTCCATCTGCAGGGTGCGGTGCTGCTTGGGAAGTGGTGGCACCATCATCCTTTTCATTGCCAAAACCATGACTGGTGCAGAGGGGCTGTCTCAGGGTTGTTTCAGGGCCTGTGATGCACTGCTCCATGCAGGGATATCCCCTAGCAGCTCCCAGCCTTAAGCTGGTCTGTAGGCACGTTTGGGGTGACTAGATACTACTGGAGCTATGGATGGAGATACTCCCTTTACTCTGCTCTCTCCTTGCCAGATGACCGCTTCCCTGAGTATGGGAAAGTGGAGTTTGTGTTCTCCTATGGCCCCGAGAAGATCCAAGGTATGGCTGGCTCAGTGCCATGGGGGTTTGGAGGTGGATGCTGTCTCCTTCCCCTCAGCTGTATCCCCTGCTCCCTCCCTTGTGACCTTCACCTGTCCCCTTGAATTCCTTTTGTCACCAGGTAGGGTGAGGCATCCAGGCAGTAAGGCTGATATAGGAGCACCCATGGATGCCCTATCCCTCTCGCTCTCTTCCCCAGGGGCTGCTCTCTGTAGCCCTTGCTCGCCCAGGAGAGATGGAAGGAGTGTTTGGGAATGAAGGACTCCCTTGTTCAGGAAGTCCAGACCCATGCACGCTCTCTGCCAGTCTGTGTGCTGGTCTCTAGGCAATCCCAAAAGCCCCAGGCAGTCTCGTACACCTTATATGTGAGTCTTGATGTACATCCTGTGCTCATCCATCTCTTGATGCTGCCTTTCCTACAGGAGTCTCCTGCCTTGCTCTATGGCTCCTGCACTTTTTTCCTTGCATGCACTTTCTCCACCTATTCCCCCATCCCACCCTTGCTGGTTCCATTGTTATCCTGCCTGACCATCCTGCCTCTTTCCAGGCATGGAGCACCTGGAGAATGGGCCCAGTGTTTCTGTGGACTACAACACATCTGACCCACTCATCCGGTGGGACTCCTACGAGAACTTCAACATCCAGCGTGAGGACAGTGCAGAGGGGGCCTGGGCTGAGCCGCCCCTGCCCAGCAAGCACCTGGAGAAAGGTTAGGGGTCACAAGTGGTCAGTGGCCAAAGTGTCCACATGGAAATACCCCCTACCCCAGAACAGGGGGCACTGATGGGCAGCAGAGCTGGGGACAGGTGGCTGCTGATGGGAGCAGTGTGGCCATGGGATGGGAGAGCAAGATTTCATGGACTTTGCCTTCTGCCAGAGTGCCAGGGAGCTTAGGCTCTTCTTCTCAGCATTTAGCTGTTAAAGTCCTGTTTGCACAAGCCGAGTCCAGCACTAGTTTATGCCCCAGACTGTTAAGAAATCCAAACCCCATTTCTGCAGGACCATTAGGTATCCCAGCTGCTTTGTCATGCTGCAAGCATGGCAGGATGTAGATGTGCCTTAATTATCCCTAGGGGGTGAGGCTGTCTCACGGGCCTTCGATGGTCTGCTGCATCTCTCAGAGCCAGAGCCAGGGAGAGCCCTTTGAGCACCCATTTTGTTGCAGCAATTTGACTGCTGTCACCCACTTGGCAGGAATGGGCAGTACTTGTGTGTCGAAGGGTGGTGGGCCGCTGTCCTGGAGGAAAGGCCACCCGTGGCCAAGCAAATGCCTGGGCTTTGCTGGCCAGATCTGAAGAGGCGTCCCTGGAGCAGGGACAGCTGCGGTCCCTGGTGTCCCTGAAGGTCACCGGCTGCTTTGAGTGGGAGCTGTGGATGGCGATGCTCACCGTGGAGGGTGGGGCTGGCGGGAGTGTCTGTGCTGTGGTGGTCACACTGAACCGGACCTGGGGTGGCTGTGTGGAGCTGGCACGGGCACTTGCCTTGGCACAGGGCAGTAAACAGGCAACTCGTGATGTGCAGGCTCAGCTGTGGGCTATGTGCAGGCTGGGGAGCTGTGGGTGCAGCCTCAGGCTGGCAAGACTGCCTGGCAGTCCCCTCCTGCCTGCAGAAACCTAAGTGCCTCATTGCATGTGTTCTGCTCTGGACCCTGGGCCAAAGTTTCTACACCCCAGCCCCTCACAGGGCTGCAGGGGTACCCCGGGACTCATCTCTCTACTTTCATGGGGGTCTTGGTGAATATTGGGGCTGCAGAAGTACCCCAGGGCTCCTCTCCATTTCCCTTTGGGGGTCTTATCAGGTGTCAGGGCTGTGGAGGTACCTCCATGCACCGACTGGGCTGTCCTCTGTGCTGGGAAGGGTGGCAATAGAGAATGAGGGCACCTTGAATTTGTAAACACTGCCCCAGTTTGGAGATGAGCCGGGAGTGTGGAAGGCTGAAGCCGCAGGCAGAAGGCTGCCCTCTGACCTGTGCCAGCACAAGCAGCTGCAAGAAGCCCATCTACAAAGGGGTCTTTCCCAGCTGTCCCATGGGGCACTTTGAGCAGTGGTGGTGGGAGTTAGCATGGGCTCGGGGGGCTCCCATGTTTTTTCCTCTCTCTTGTCACTTTTCCTCTTTTCCAGTCTGTTCCAAGCCAGAATGGGGACTCTGGTGTCTGGCTGTGCAGGGGGGGTCCCTGTTTATGGTCGTTCTTGCCTTATTTGGTCAGGGAATTGCACGCCACATTTTTGGCACCACCAGGCGTGAGCAAGCGGTGTCCGGGGGTGGAGGGGGGTGAGGTTGGCACCAGGACCCACGCCGGGCTGGGATCAGCCGCTGCTCCTTGTCCCTGCCACTGCCTGTCCTGCCACTCGGCGAAGGCTCCCTACAGACGGTCGCTGCAGCCTGGGCCAGCGGGATCGGGATCGGGATCGCCTGCCAAACGGTGGGTTCCCCCATGCTGCATCGCTGCTGGCCACAGCCGCTCTCAGTGAAGGTGGATGCCCTTTCTCCAGCAGCTTTGTCTCAGCATGGAGCACCCATAAGGGCTGGGGGGTGCCTGCCAGAGGGGGATGGTCCTGTGGGACCCCAAAGCTGGAGGGGCAGGCGGGTGGCTGGGGATGGTGCCTGTCCTGGCGTTCCACTCACCTCTGCTGTGCTTATCTGTGGGGACTTGGAGAAGGGGAAACTCATTATTGGTTGACTAAGCTCTTACAGAGCTGGGGGCATGAGAGGGGGATCTGCACCCCCACATCTTGCTCTCTGACTGAGGGGACACAGCTGGATTCAACAGGCTCTCTCTGAGCTGCTTCCATGAGACAGGCTGGCCCCAGCAGTGAACTCGCCCTCCTACTTTACTGAGGCAGGGTCTCTGCTGTCGACCATGCTTGGGCTGCCCTGTGGTCCTTATGAAGAGTGGGGTATGCTGGGATGCCGCCCCAGTCTGTCCTTCTGCCCCTCAGCCATGTCTGCACAGCCTGGGGAAGGCGAGTGGCTCTGCCTGCCCTCCTTCCTCCTCTTTGAAGGGGCTTTCAGGTCAGTGGTGACTGCTTGGCAGGTTCCTGCTGCAGTCCCCGTGGCCATTGGTTGGCTGAGGATGTTCAAAGGCTGAAGGGAGGTGACGCTTCATACTGTGGCTGTTTTTGTACTTTGTGGTCGCTCTCCTTGGGGTGCCAAGCTGGCTCCAGAGAGGCAGGAGGAGGCCGGCAGCTGGATGGGGCATTGCTGGGTTTGCAGCTGGTTGGAGGATCACTGCAGAGAATGTTTGGGGTATTGCAGATGCTGTAACTCTGTATGGAGATCATTTATGGCCTGGTTTGGTTTTGCTGAGGAAACGAGTGCTGATGGAGAACAGGGTGCTGGGGCTGGCATGGAGTCAGTGTGTACAGTTTGTCCTCAAGGTCTGGATGTGTGACTTGCGGGGGGACCCCAAGCACTGCCATCCCGGGGTGGTGTGAGAAAATCTGAAAGGGCCGGATGTGTCCCCAGCCCAGCAGCTCCCTGTAACCACTGGTCCTTGGACACACCCTGGGCTGGCCCTGCCTGCCCTGTCTTTTTACCAGGCCAGGAAGAGAGTGGCCAGAGCCTGGCCAAATCCGACATCTGTGAGAGAGTTGCTAAATCCCTACCTGAGTCATGGTTCTGGCGTAGGGCTCCCCTGCAGCTCATTGCTGTCTTCCCACACATCCCTACTCGCAGGACAGGGCTGGCCAGGCTGGGGACTGGGATGAGCATCCCACCCTTCCAGTGAGGGGAGGTCACATCAGAGCCTGAACCACATGTGGCAAAGGTCAGGGGGTCCTGGAGCCCCAGAAATGGAGCAGGATACCGATCCTGCACTTTTCCATGGAGGAGAAAGCCCCTTGATGGGGTTGCTGACATCTGTTTGTCCTCCAGGAGGGTCGGCATCTCATGGGGTACACCTTTCTTAGTGGGGTCAGATCCTGTCCCACCTATCAGGAGGGGCTGAGGCTGCCCTAGGAGGGCAGGCCAGGCTGTTCAGAGGTGGAGAGCCAAATGGGCTGGGCCAGAGCTGTTAAATCCATTGCTGGAGCTGCTGGCAGGCTGCTGCTTTCCCCCTGCGGCTGGATTGGTCCCTAGGCCAGGCTCGGTGGGGAGGGGGGCCACTGGCTCTCCTCTTGCCTTCACCAGCTGACTAAAGCTGATGGAATCCACTTCCCCTTCCTTTTTCTGCCCCTCTCCGCTGCTCTCTGCTCCATCTGCTCCAAGGTAAGGGTGTATTGAGGTGGGCATTTTGGAGGGCAGTGGGGATCTGCGTGGGCTGGATGGGAATTCACAGGGAGTGTCACCCTTGCTTCTGGTTATTCCCTATGGGTGAAATGCTGGAGCATCTGTGGGCTTGGCTAGACATTTCAGGTGGAGTGTGGCTATTCCCAGGGCAGGATCTGTCCTCTGACCTGGTATTTGGGGTTGTCATGTGGGGTGGTGGTGGAGTTTGTTCTCACTGAGATTGGGAACCAGGCAGGGCTGGGATGCAGGGAAAGAGAGACCAGCTGGTGAAAACTCAGTCCCTTCTCTTTCCCCTTTAAACTGTCCTTGAAGTCAAAACCTGTAGCAGTTCTGTGCTTAGGGTTGGGGTTGTCCCATGGCAGAAGTGGGAAGCTCTGTCTCTGCCCTTCTGCAGCCGACACAGCTGGGTCAGAAAATAAGCAAACTTTGGAGGTTTTGGAAGGATGCTGGCTTGGCATGTGCTGTTAGCTGGGAGCAAACAGGGCTGTGAGTCAGGGGGCCGGCTGGAAACACTGCTCCCATCCCCTGCCGTCATCCATGGGGGTGTGGGAAACACGCGGGTTGGGGGATTAGAGTGGAGGGAGCCTCATGTTTTGCTGAGTATGGTGGATCAATTGAGAAGTGGAGTCCTGAGCATGGGTACAGGCAGGGGCCTGGATGTGGGGTGGGCTTGCTGTCACCTGGACCAGCAAATTCTCAGCACCATCCCAGCATGGGTTTTGGTTGGGGTGGTGCAGTTTGGTCTCAAGACAGCTCTGGAGTGGATGGGATCATGCCGTACCTCCTGTCACAGAGCAGGGCAGTGTGTGCATCCTGAAAACAGGGGTGGCTTGTCCATGCTGTGCCCGTGGTGCTGGCAGGGCAGGCAAGGAGATTGTGAAAATGGGTCGGTGGGGTTGGTGGCTTGCCCGTGGCTGGTTTCCACCCCTCTTCAGCTGTGTAGTTAATTCAGATGGAGAAACTCAAGACTCCAACAAGACATTTGAATTTGCAGACCCGTCTGAGTTTCAGCATCGTGTGTGGTTTGGAAGGACATCCCCACCCTGAATGTGTCGCTGCTCTTTGGGGACAGGTGTGACGCGTGCAGACAGGAGCTGGGCAGGGCTGGGTGTCTCAAATGAGGGGATCACCCAGTGGGGTGATGCTCAGTGCACAGTGCAAGGTGGGCAGGCTGTCCAGCTGTCCGGCTGTCTGTCCTGCCTAGGAAACAGTTAACGTGGCGGAGCCCTGCCTGTAGAGGAAGTAGTTAATATTCATAGCTGGAAGCTGTCTGTCTGGCTGTCCTCCCTCCATGGCTCCCACCCTCTCCGCACCTCACTGAGGTTAACTCAGGCTGGGGCTGGAGCTTGGGCGGCCCCGCCGCCGTCCCCGCGCCGCTCCCCTTCCCCTCCCGCTCCTCCCTGTGGTCCCTGTGTGGTCTGGGGCGGAGGGGAGCACAGCCGCACCTCCTCGCCTCCATCCCATCTCCGGCCTCTCCCACCTTCGGCTCGTCCATCCTCCCCTCCAGCTCCCCGTGTCCTGGGGTTCCCCGTATCCCACCCCTTCCGGCGCCCCGCCGCCGGCCGGGTACCCCTCTCGCGGCCCCGCGGGACACGGCGCTGGGAAGGGAATAGCTCCCTCTGCGAGAGGGAAAGCAAAGCCAAAGGGACAAACCCAACCTAAGCCAGCTTCAGGCCGTCGGCTCCTGTCCTGGACGGACACACGGAGCTGGCTGTGGACGCCGTTGGAGCTGCCACCGCACTAGGTGCCCCTGGAAGGCTCTGGTACTGGAAGGGGTGAAGGAAAGGGTTTTTGCTGCCCGCTCCTTCCCTTCGCCTGGGATCTTTTAATCCCCGTCCCTTCTGGTAAGTCTTGAATTCGCTTTTCTTTGGTCTGGGAGCTGGGTGGTGAATTCATGGTTGTGGTGACCCACGGCTCAGGGGCTGGGGCTGCTCCATGCCATCATGTCTGGTTACAGGATGAAACCAGAGATAAAGCGGCTAAACTCTTTCCTGTGAGCTTCAGCCTACCCCCTACATCCTACAAAGGGGCCCGGGACCTCAGGGTCTTCCCTGTGGGCTGATACTCCAGAAATGCATTGGGGCAAGGGCTCTGGGTGGGGAGTGGAGGCAGCTGGTGGGATGCTACTGGTAGCACAATGGGGAGACACGGTGATGCCTCAGCCTTATCTTCTGCCCCGGTGCAGAGCCGTGGACAGGATTTGTGCTGGTGCACGATGCTGTGTGCTGCACCCCGCTGCGTGCGAGGCAGATGCCTGGGATTTTGCGGATGCAAGCTCACTCCCTCGGTGTTACCACACTTGTCCTGGACCATTTTTTTTTACTGGGTGTAGCGTCAGGGTGCTGGAGAGGGAGAGGACAAAGCATTTCTTCTCTAGGGCAGCGAGCCTGGCAGCAGGGCTGGGACCAGGCTGGGCTCAGCGCTTCCCGCCGCTGCCTCCATACCGCTGCAGCAGATAGAGCCAGAGCAGAGCTGCGTCCGGGGCTGAGGCCAGGGCAAACCCAGCCCACGGTGGGATGGCACAGTCTGCCAGGCAGGAGCTACTCCGACCTTCAGGGATGAAATCTGACCTTGCTGGGAGCTGCAGACACTTTGCAAATGAGGTCCTGTGAGCCTGCTGCTTTGAGGGTGGCTGGTTTGGCTAAAGCGTTCTGTTCCATTATCCCTTAGTTTTTATTTTATTTTAGTTTTGTTTTGTGTCATGTTATTTTTTATTCAACTTCTCAGGTGACAAGCAGTAGGTAGTCATACGAGAGATATTGTGGCCCAGGGATAGTGAAGGAGGCTTTGGAGTGGCAGCGAATAGCAGTATTTGTCTCATGGCATCAGAGCCCAGGAGGTCCATGGGGTTGAGGACAGGATGAGCAATCAGGTGTGGGGCAGAGTAACTGTAGGACAAGGGCTTGGCTGATGTCTTAGCTGTCACAGGCTGTTCCTTGCTTAATACCCTGATACTGCTCTTGGTGGGGTGGCCACCAGCCCCCTTATGTCCCGTCCTCACCATAGGTTCTGGGGAAGGTGGGATGTAGCAGTTGGGGCTTTCTGTCTCTGCCACTAACTGCATTGTGCTCCTTCCTGATCTCTTTTGGGGACATTTCTCCCAGCCGCGGGGCAGTACCCAGCCCAAAGAGTAATTAAAGCCTTCCCTGTCTATTTTTTCCCTTGGCACCACATGCTTACATTTATATTTATTTATTCCGTTTTCCTTTCTGTTCCTCTGTTGTTCTTCTCCCAGCCCCCATCCTGGCTTTTGCCTTGTTTCTTGAGACCAGCCAGCACCCGATGCAGCCTTCAGACAGGAGGGCTGTGCCTTTCCGCCTGTCTCCAAGCAGTGTCTCAGCCTGTCCAGCATTGACACTGCCCCTTGATATGCTGCTTTTTTCTTTTTCTCTCCATGGAAAGTGTTTCCCTTCCTCTCTTCCCCTTTTCCCCAGTATGGGAGGTGTTGTGGAGACAAATGCTACTGGCTCCTGGCTTTACTGGCTGGATGAAGAAGCTCTGAGTCTCTGTGAGAAATTCTTACCCTTTCCCTTACCAAGTGCCCAGTGAGGACCTTGCTGCATGGTCCTGAGACATCTTCAAGGCAGCGGGAGGCTTTGGGGCTCAACTGCCTCCTTGGGATACTGCCAGTGGGGATTCAGGAGTGGAAAATCAGCAAGGAATCAGGAGAGGGCCCTGACTTTGCAGGACTTGGGCTCAGTGTTATTGCCCTCCTCTGCTTTATGGTGAGGGGGGCTGTTGGCATGGAAGCTGCCGGGGTGCGGGTGTGGTGGTGGGGGACTGGTTAAGCTGTCCCGGCTCGGAAGTGTTTTGCTTGCAGATAGGACTGCTCTGATTTCACACTATCGTGCTAGGGCCGTCTTCCGTCCCTGAGTCAGCCGCCTGGCCCCCCGCCAGGGAAGAGTCATTTTTTCCTCCAAAAGAAAGTGTTTAACACTGCTCGCGGGACCTTCCAGGAAACCTCATCAGGGAGCTGGAAAAACAAGAGTCTGCAGCCTGGTCCGTGCTGTGCTGCTCTGGCGGGGGGGGGGATGCAGCTTGGGAACTATTCCCATTGCTGGCAGTGGCCAAGGTCCCTCTGTATCCCCAAAGTCTGCCTGCCCCACTTGGAAAGGTTTAAAGGGTCTAGCTGGTTGTGGTGTTGGTGCTGATGAGTGTGATGGAAGCTGGGGGGCTCAGAACTGGAGTGCAGGATTACTGGTGGTGATGCCCTGGCTGCCCCTCTGCCTTTAGGGGGCTGTGGAGCAGAGCTAGCTGCCCACACTGAACTTCAGTCATGGTGCCAGGGTCTTCCTGGGGAGGAGATGCTGCATGTTCAGGGTTGGGCAGTGTTGGGCACTGTCAGTGTGGAAGCTCTGGGGCGGGTTGACCTGGCCTAACAGAGGGAGGGATTAGAACAGAAAGGGTGGGAGCCTCTGTAGCTAGGGAAGAAAAAGTCAAGGATGTCTGGCTGGATCCATGCATCATCTGGGAGTAGAGTGGGCAGGGAGAAGGAAGGTGGGTGTGTGGTTCATCTGTCCTTCACCTGTGGGCTGTGTACATCCATCCAACTGGAGACACAAAGAGCTACAAGGCCACATACTGATTGCCTCCACCCGTCTTCCTACGGCCTGTGGTGCATCTCCTCCACCCTCCCTGTTTGCCTCCCTGGTGCCACATGGTCCTTTGGGGCTGGATGAGCCCTGCGGAGCAGCGATCGCTGACGGTGTGGGTAGCCCTGGCCCTTGCCATCCATGGAGGAGAATTGCCAGGAATGATGCCTGGAAGTAATGCACTGGATATTTGGTGCATCCCAGTGGAGCAGGCAGTGCTTGTGTGTGAACTGGGGGGCTGTTGGGGGCATGGGGTTGGGGAGGACCTGTCTCCGATGTCTCTGCATGGTGGCGCCGGTGGGAGTGTGGAGACATCGATGCTGGTCGTTAAGTGTTCTGGCACACAGAAGAAATCGAAATCACCGGCTAATGGGACCCATTAGCTCCCGTGCAGAGAGCCAGCAATTGATCTGGGGTCTCGTGTTCGTTTCTCCCCTTGCAGAGGTTGGGCACACACAAGGGCCCCTGGATGGGAGCCTCTACGCTAAAGTGAAGAAGAAAGACTCCCTCCACGACAGCACTGGTGCCGTCAGCGCTGCCCGACTCCCGCTCTCGGCGGCACCCAACCACGTCGAGCACACACTCTCAGTGAGCAGCGACTCGGGCAACTCCACTGCCTCCACCAAGACCGACCGGACCGATGAGCCGGGGGTGACCGGGGCACCCAGTGGCCAGGCGGTGCTGAGCCCCGAGGAGAAGCAGGAGCTGGATCGTCTCCTTGTCGGCTTTGGCTTGGAGAGTGCACCAGGCATGCACAACCACGTGCCCGGCCCTGTGCCGGCACGCCTGCCTGCCATGCCGGGCCGTCACGTGGTGCCGGCTCAGGTGCACGTCAATGGGAATGCTGCGGCACTGGTGGCTGAGCGGGAGACAGATATCTTGGATGATGAGCTGCCCAACCAGGATGGGCACAGTGTGGGCAGCCTGGGCACACTCTCCTCCTTGGATGGCACCACCACTGCCAGTGAGACTGGCTACCAGGAGGCACCCCGGGTGGGAAGCCTGTCCTCCCTTCCCAATGGCCCCTCAAGCTGCAATGGAGCTGAGAAGCTGCTGAAGGAGGGGCTGTATGATGGCGAGCCGCTCTCCAATGGTGGCTATCCCTACAACAACCAGAACACCCTGATGGGCCACCACCTCCATGACACACTGCCTTCCTTGCGGCCCTCGGCATCCACTCAGGAGCACCTGACTGGCTACCCACAGCGCCTGCCGGGCTCCCATGCCTCAGGGTGGCTCCAGCCTCAGCCACTGCCCAGCTCCCAGCCCTACCTGTATGCCTACGACCACCCTGGAACCTACCGTTCCCGGTCCTTCCCGGCAGTGGACACTGCCAAGTACGATGTGAACCCGGCGCTGCCCCAGGCCCCGGCTCGCAGTACCAGCAGCCGGGAGGCTGTGCAGAGGGGCTTGAATTCCTGGCAACAGCATGGAGGAAGCCGGCCACCTTCCCGGCTGCTGGAGGGTGGCATGGAGAGCCACAGCCCCAGCATCTCTAGCTGCAGCCCTCAGCCCAGCCCGCTGCAGACGGTGCCCCCACACAGTCACAGCATGCCTGAATTCCCGCGGGTGCCCTCTCGCCGGGAGATTGAGCAGTCCATCGAAGCGCTGGATGTCCTCATGCTGGACCTGGCACCTGCTGTCCACAAGTCGCAGAGTGTGCCTGCCACCTCCCGTCAGGACAAGCCAGCCGGACCCCTGCCCTCCTCCCTTTCAACCCAGCCCATTGCTGGTCTCTACGCCCGGCCAACTCCGCAGGTGGCCCAGCCGAGGTCCTTCGGCACATCCGTGAGCCCTGTGGTCTCTGAGCCCGGGGGCAAAGCCTATTCTCCTGGAGAGCTGGACTATGGGGTGCATGATTATCGGGAAGCCTATTCACCCTACAGCTACCAGCTGACACCGCTGCCAGAGCCCAGGAGCTACAGCCATGCCCCGGCCGAAGCACAGATGGGCAGTGTCCCACTCAGCACCTCGTGCTACAGCCCTGTGGGGTCTCAGCAGCCACTCACCTCCTCCCCACCTTCCCCCACCGTCCCAGCACAAAACCAGATGCCCCTGAAGGGACCGGAGAGCTATGAAGAGCTGTCGAGGTCAGCAGAGGAGCCCTTGAATCTGGAGGGCCTGGTGGCCCACAGGGTGGCAGGTAGGATCCTTTGATTCCTTGGGGGGATGGGGAGGATGCATGTCCCGAGGTGCCGGAGCGCACGGGGATGGCATGCATGGTAGAGCTGGGGATAAGTGCTGTGGAGACTCCTTGTCCGTGCTGGATCTGGGCTTGGGACTGAGCCATCTGCCATGGAAACGTGCAGGGCAGGGGAGCAGCCTGTGTTGCTCTTCTTTGCTGAGATCCTCCTTTGCATCTTGCTGTCTGCAGCAGCATTGCCCAGAGGTGGGAAGGGGTGGCTGAGGGTGTCAGATCCCCCCCATCCTGTTAGGGTAATAGGGCTGGTCCGTCCCTGGTGGCAGGGCCAGTCACTGGGTCTCGGGGATGGCTTTCTTTTGGGGAGAGTATGTAGAGTTTGGGAAAACGTTTTCATCTCTGGCTGAGGTTGTCGTGCCTGGACCCCACTTGGACATGCTGTTCTCCCTGCCTGGAGCGTGATCTGGTGTAGGGTCCCAGCAGAGAACTTGCCTTGTGTTTGATGTAGCTGTAGTCATCCCTGATTTCAGTCTCTGCTTTCCCCCTTGGATTGCTGGGTTCAGTGCTTGGACCTCCTCCTTGGGCAGCTGGGGTGCTGCTGGAGTGGGGACTAGGCTGTTGTCTGTCAGTTGTAATTCTGCCCAGCTTGGCCCAGGGTGGTTTGAATCTGGACCTAGCCGTGGGGCAGTGGTCAGGGGCTGGGAAGACATTCCCCAGCCTTGCCAGAGTGGTTTGGTGCTTGGCTGGGTGCACTGCTGAGTGTCGGTGCTGTGGCTGGATGAAGGCATGAGTTCTGTGCTCTAGAGGGGAAGTTGCATCCACCAATCCCCTGCCCTCCTGTAGCTGTAGCTTAGGGGCTTTGGGGCACAACAATGTCCCAGGCACCCAGAAAGAAGGTGCCATGGTGCTGTGGAAGCTTGGTGCCCTCCCTCCCCACTGCTTTGGCTGCAGTTGTTCAATTGTGGAGTGACATTTGGGAAGGGTTTGGGGCTGTGGGCCAGCACTTGATGCTGGGGCTTGGCAGCTCCGTCCCTTCCAACTCTGTGCTCAGTCCAGAAACTCGCCCGGCATTAGAGGGAGGGGGAAAAAGCTTGACTGGAAGAATCCAACAGCATCAACCTCCCAGGAGTGGGGACTGAGTCATGGGGTGTGGGGCGGGAGGGGTGCCAGTGGCAGGAATGGGATTGAAGGAGGATCATAGAGTTGTTGTAAGATATTTGCATCTGTCTGAACCTGACCTCTGTGATCCGGATCAGATTCACAAAGGGCCATGGGGCTTTTGCAAAGAATTTAAACAAACCTAAGGACACATGGATGCCCAAACCGCGCTGTATGTCTGGATTTAATATTATAAGCAGCACATGCCTGCCTTCCCCTGTTGCCCCAATGAAGTATTAAAATGGGCTGGAAAAGCGGACAGTTCTAAGGAGTGGAGGAAGAGTATTTGCAGTGTGTGGGAAATGGATTTTTGATGTTGACTGCCAGAAAAATCCATCCCCCCAACCCTTGAGTCAGGTCCTCAGGGCTGGCCTGGGGTCACTTTTCCTCCCCTTGTAACCAGTGGATTTCCTAGGGAGCAGAGAGCCATCTGGGGGATGGTCCCCAGCCTGTGGCCGCCTGTCTCCGCTGAAGCTGGGCCTTCTATCCTGAGGTGGGGACAGCGCAGGCAGGTGGCCTGACCTCTGGCGGGAACGAGGTGTCCTGAAGCCAGCATTGGGAGGGGACAGCCAGTGGGGACAGTGGGCATGGACATGTTTGTTTACATTCCCTGCTGCTATAAATTGCCTGCATGTCCTGGCGCAGAGATGAGGAGCATCTCACACCTCCTCCGTTCTTGGTGTCGGAATTGCTCCCATTCCTTCTTCCTCCTGGTGATGGAGGAGAAGAGATGGCACAGGGCAGCGCTGGCATGCCCAGCATCTCCCCACAGAGGAGAGGTGGTCTTGTCGTCTTTTAAGTCCCTCTCATCTTCTAGCAAGGCATCTGGGGTCATCCCTTCTTGTCCCAGCCCTGAGCATTCTGTGATGAAGGGGACCTGCATGGTGCCATCCCTGAGGGGATGGTGATGGGGCAGCTGTGGTGTTGCACAATGCTGTATATGACTAGGGGCCACCATTGATTTCCCATATGGGTTTATGTGGTGCCTGGAGCCAGGCAAGTTGGCTGGTGGAAGAGCAACTCCAAGCAGAGACTGAGCTCCTTCAGACCCCAAATGACCCCAGATTCATCTGTTGGATCCCAGCTAATATTTTCTCTCCTTTTCTCTCTCTCTTGCCCCTCTGTTGTATCTCGTGACATTTGTCCTGTCTGCCCTTCCTCTCTCTGTGAGGGACTGTGTCTGTCCTCTGTGACCTCCCACCCTCCTTGCACTCCCTGTCCTGGTGTGCTGGCAGAGTACAACGCCAAGCTCAGGGAACTCAACAAGAGCACCAAAGTCCCCCGTCCTCCTCTGAACCAGCAACGGTCCTTCTCCGGTTCGTTCATTCCACCTCCTTCCTTTCCCCTCCTTCCTTGTTCTCCAGCCTTCCCCATCCATCCTTCTCCTTCCCTCTCTTGCATTCTTCCCTCTCATCCTTCCTTCTTTCTTTTCCCATCTGCTCTCTCTCCTTCCCCTTCATCCCTTCTTCCCTCTCATCCTTCCTCCTCTATGCATGTGGAGTGATCTGTGTGTTGCATGGGTGTGAGATGGAGGGAGGCTCACGAGACCATCTCCATGTAGGATTGATCCCTTTTCTCAACAGAGTGATGGTCAGGGCTCCCATTGAGCTCCTCCAGTGATGGGGGAGCCCCTGGCCCTTGGTACAGACTTGCCTGCCCACGCTTGGTTTTGCATCTCCTCCAAGCCTGGCACTGCTTGCTGGTGGGGTTTTCATTGCTGGGCCAGTTCTGGACCCTTGCTTCATCTCCTCCAAAGCTTTGCCCTGACAATAGCTCACCCCGTTGGGAAGCAGGAGCTGGGGTGCAGCTCCACAGAACCCAGATTTAGCCAGTGGTCGGTCCAGGAGGGTCTCTCCTATGTGAGTTTAGGAATCCCTATGTCTTGGTCTGCAGCTGGGGGGTATGGGCTGCTGAGGCTGGATTTCATAGTCTGACTTCTGCTCCTTGAAGGTGAGTCTGCTCTGGGTGATGCGTGCTGGCGACCTGCTTGGTTCTTGTTGTGCACCCACTTGTCCCAGGGCAAGGAGAAGGTGGGAGATGGAGTGGGGCTGGGGAGTCACCATCTTTCTGTGTGACCTTTCTCTCCCCACTGGCACCTTGGGTTTCTCCCCAGGAGGACCAAAGAGGTTTGAACCCTCCCAGTCCTCAGCACAGAGTAAGGTATTTTAACCTACCCATTTGGGGTAATCAGGTGGGATGTGGGGAGCAGTCTGTGCCAGGATGGGGTGAGTTTGGCTCTGCTGAAGAGCAGCACAGGACAATGTCCATTCCTCATGCAGGCAGGGAGTGAGTTTGCATCTCTCTTCCCTGGGGGTTCTGTGTCCCTCCCTGGCTTTAACTGCTGAGTGCACATCCTGAGGGCCTTGGGATGCTTCTTTGTTCTCTACTGTCCACTGTGGGGATATCACCTGGCTCTTGCCTAGCAGTAGTTCTAGCATCTCATGGCCTAAAAGCAGCTGTCTCCTGATTTGGCCTAAAACCTGGCTCCCCAGTTGCAAAATTACCTGGGTTTGCCATCGCTCCTGTTTCCTCCTTTCCCGGCTGTAGTGCTCCCTGCCCTTCCACAGCCTTAGAGCTGTGCTGAGTCTGAGGGCAGTGGGTTGGTACTAGGTTAGGTACTTAAATGAGAGCAGAAGGAGTGACAGTGCAAAAGGTGTTGGGTGAGAAGTGGGGTGCAGGCTGCTGCTCTCCCTCTGTGAACAGGAATCTGCCATCCACTGCGTCCCTGGGAGTCCAGTAACAGTACCATGGCTAAGAGAGGCTGTATGTCTGCTGAGGGGGCAAAGTGAGCTGGGGAAAGGAGAGTTTGTTTTTCAAGCATAGTTTCCATCCCATAAATCACCCAGGGGGTCGGGGGAGCCATGCTCAGAGCCTGGGTTTCCTCCAGGCTTTGCTCCGGGCGGCCTGTGAAGTTTCCCACTCTCCGCTCCTGAACAATGAGTCCCTTTTTCCCTTCTCCTCCCTCCCCTCCCTGTGGCCCCGGCTGCTTTCCATGTCTGGGGAGTGGAGCAGCCAGAGCTTGCTGAGCTCCTGGGTGTCCCAGCGGGCCAGATCCAGCACCCTGTCGTTAGGTGACGTGAAGCCCTGGGGATGGAGCAGGGGGTCCCATGCTGCAGACGTGTCATGTGCACATCTGCCGCGTTTAGTGCTTCCCAAAAGAAAAATGCAAAGCAAGGTAGGCGTGCACAGCTCGAGGAGCCAGCACCTGCCTCTCTGAAGTGCTCGGGCCCTGCAGCTCACTTTGGAATGGGCCAAGGGATGCTCCTGGTGATCCTCCTGCAGTGTTCAAGAGAATCCATAGTGCACAGAGTAGAAGGAAGAAAAGGAAATATAAGAGTTTGCTTTTTCCCCCCCAAAATATCTTGTTTTTCCCTGTGCTCACAACTGCCGGCTTTAGTCCCTTAAAGTGAAGAGCAGGACAAAAGATAAGGTGTGGCCCTATGCAGTGCTGCCCATACCTGCAAGACAGCTTCCCAGGGACCCTCTCTGTCCCCCTGTTCTCTGCATGAGTTTATTTAATGGCCATTCCCCGTCCCGGTAAGCACCTGCAGAAGGGATCGGGAGTTGTGTTTCAAAGCTGCTCTTAGTGGAATTTTCCAGGCCGCCTCCGCGGCTGGAGCCAGCCCCGTTGGCTCGAGTCCCCCGCCTCGCAGCCTGGCCGCCTCTCCCCCCGAGCCGCGATTTTATTGTTGTTGCCATTCACTGGGCTGATTATTTAGCAATGTGCCCAGGCGACCTCCTTCCCTCTTGCCCTCCCAGCCGTTCCCCTCGGCCGGGAAAGCTCTGGTGTGTGTGCCCAGCAGTGAAGAGGGGAGGTCAGCGGGCGTGAGGCCTGGGTCCCATGCGGAGCCCCGGGGAGAGAGGGGAAGCAGCTGATAGCTGGTTTTCCTCCGCCAGCCCGTGGGAAAGGAGTTGGTGTTTGAAAAGTGCATTTCCTGGAGCGTGATGCTGGCCTTTCTACTTTTTTTTTTTTTGCTCCTTTTCTCTATTTTTCTTCCCTAATGTGCTGACCAAGGGGAGCATGAGTGCTCAATGATTCTGTGGGAAAAGTAAGGGGACAGTGTTGTCACCTCTGCTAGTAGGTAGTGAGTCCCACAGGACTCTGATCTGTGCCCATGATACTCTGCGGGGTTGCTGTGCACTGAACCTGGCGCCATCATCTATGGGCCCAGATTAACCTCTTAACCGGGAGAGGTGGGATAGAAAGTGTGTTTGGGCACTGTTGGATGCTGGGAGAGTTGAGCTGCCCTGCCCTGTGCCAACTTTCTTTGTGTTTCTGGGCTTTATACCAGGCAATGAGGATCTCCACAGCCCAAGAAACCCATTCTCCTGTGATGACTTGGTCACTCTATTCTTCCCCTCAGGCTGTGGACATTGGTGGCTTATACTGCTGGGGCCTGGGAAGGATGATTTGGGGGGAGATGGAGGGGAGATGCTGATCTCTCCTTTTAGAGAGGCTTTGCACTGGGGACAGAACAGCAGTAGTTTTTTAGGGTTCTCTGAAGCATTCCTCTGTTGGGTTCTTTCTTCTTGATCCAGTGCAGATCCTCTGCCTCAGGGATTCACAAAACCAGGTTTTTTCCAGTGCTGTGGTTGAAGCCACATCTGGCTGTGGGAGCAGGGATGCAGGCTGAATACAGCTGTCGTTGTGATGGGTAATTTGGTCCTTTCCCACTATGATGCTGTTGGGTGATCCTCTTGCTTCCCTGCTCTGCAGGGCTGGGTTGTCTGGACTAATCTCAGGATGCTCTTGCCCCTTGCACCCATTGCTGGAGGTTGTTGTCCCTGAAAATCTAACGGTGCTTAGGAGGGCTAGTGCAGCAGTTCAGCCACTAGCTACAACCCTGCCTTGCTTTATCACCTGCTGTGGGGTCACTGTTGTAGGGTATATCTACTCCAAGTTACCCATGCTGGTTTGGGGGTTTGATGCAGCTGAGTGCTGAAGCTGAGACCTCTCAGGTCAGGGCTGGAGCATCTCCTGCTGGTCCTCATCTCAGCTGGCAGCTCCTCACCCCTCTACCACCCTGTGCTTGCCCTGCAGGGGTGCAGTCCCGGGAGAAGCCTCTGGAGGAGAGTGCAGTCCCTGCCCGCAAGCGGACCCCCAGCGACAGCCACTATGAGAAGAGCTCACCAGAGCCCAGCTCGCCCCGCAGCCCCACCGTGCTCTCACCTGAGGTGGTCAGCACCATCGCAGCCAACCCTGGAGGGAGGCCCAAAGAGGTGTGCTGGAGTAGAGGAGTGCTGGTGTTGGGGGAGTGGCTGACTGGGGAGACATGCCTCCAGGGAGGGGGATGGCTTGGTCAGCATTCACAGCATCCATAGAGTTGAGGATCAGTGATGGTTCTTGTGGTGGTGGTGGTGGTGGTGGGAGTTAGCAGGGAGGAGGTGCCTTCTCTTTGCCCCCTCTGCCCTGTCCTTGGGGTGTCCTAGAGGTTTGTGCCCATCAAGGGATGGGACTGACCCTTTCTCCTGATCTCCCCAGCCTCACCTCCACAGCTACAAGGAAGCCTTCGAGGAGATGGAGGGTGCCTCCCCCACCAGCCCACCCTCCAGCGGCGGTGAGATTTCTCCCCCCACCCCAGCCTTCCCTGTGTCACCACAAACCCCTTACTCCAACAGCTGTAAGTGCCATGGCTCTGGGAGGTGGAGGGGCTCGGTGGGTGGCTCGGGGCAAGCCAGAAATTTGCCAAGGGTCAGACAGCTCCAGGTTCCAGACACCCACCACCATGTTAACCACTCTTCCTCTCCATCCTCCTTTCTCCTCCACATCTGCCACTCCATCCTGCTGTCAGCATCCCATTTACTTCAGCATCCCATGCTTGGCACCCTTGTCTTGGCTTTTTCCCACCCTCCACTCACTGGGGTGTTTTTTTGATCAGATCCCAAAGTGGGATGAGGAGAGGGGCATGCTTTCACCCCATCCCAGTCCTGCATCTCCCCATTTTTCCTAGTGGCATGGCATGAAGAGAAGCAAAACTGCAGTGGCAGGCAAGTGGGAAGGAGGCAGGAGGGACTGAAGATCAGGAGAGCAGGCTCACACACCATGTCACTTCTTGCTCACAATTTCAAAGGCAGGAGGGGAAAAGGCTGGGGTGTATGCTCTTTGCATGCAGCTTGTCTCTGCTCCTCCAGCACAGCGTCTCTGTTCTGACTTACCCTGTCTCAGTCGTGGTGGGTTTGTGTGGACTGGGTTTGTGTGACCAGCTTGAGTGACCAGCCCTGAGGAGCAGCCACATGTCGGCACAACACAGCTCGGGCCACAGCAGTACAGTGGAGCAGCCAGTCAACTGGGAAATCCATTAAAAAGATGGCAGCCCCCCCATCCCCTCTAAAACACTTCTGTAGGCTGAAGGCTGTGAGCGATGCTGTAGGGTTGGGGATACTTGGGCTGAGCGCAGCCCCCTCTGATACCATGTTCTGATTTCACTGAAACCACCTGCCCCCCACAGCTCAGCCTATGGGCCTTGGGGTGGTTTTTTTACTGTACTGTTGCTCTTCCTTCCCTGCAATCCTCTGATGTTTGAGCCCTGTCTCTTGGGATGAGGAGACGAATGTGGGAGCATCGGAGCATCGCCAGGGTGCTTGGCAGCTCGGAAATGGCCCTGTTGTTCCTGGGGGCTGTGAACTCAGCCCTGGGGCAGCAACAGCTCCTTTGGCAATGGGTCAGTGGCTTTGGGGGATCAGTCACTTGTAGAGGTGACGGGAACAGCCTGGCTGAGGTCGTGGCCCCAGGACAGTGCTGTTTATCCAGCACCAGCCAGGGAAGCCTGGGAAGCTTGAAGTTGCAGCTTTCAGGCTTTGCCAGAGTGGCCCTGAGGGATACAGGAGCAATTCCCCTCTGTTGGGGGATTGTGGTCTCGGGAGAATTCCTGGCTCTGTGAGGACTCTGCTGCTCATCAGGCAGCTGAGGTGTGAGCTGACATAGTGGCTTGAGGTCAGCTGGATTTGAGGAAATCAGACACCCACTGGGGAAGGTGCTGCTGTCTTAGTTTCCCAGGGACTCGGCTGCTCGGCTGCTCAGGCCCCAGGCTGCTGGGTGGACCTGGCCTCAGGGCAGGGGTCTGGCTTTCCTCTGGACCTCCCGCCACCCACTTCTTCCCAGCCTCGCCACAGGCCCTGTGCCTGTGCCACCAGTCAGAGACATTCAGACACTGCTGGAGGCCCATGCCCTTTGGTCTCTCTTGCTGAAGATGATGCCCTGAGGTTTCCCCTGACATGGGAAAATACAGCGTCAGGGAGACGGGGCAAACCCAGTGAGTAGGAGGGGAGAGGAGGTGCAATCTGCTTGGGGCAGTCTGCCCTGCCCTGTGAAGCCCCACTGCCATCCATATCATAGCCATACACACATATGCAGCTCCTCCTGGTGTGTATGTCTGGGCACAGGGGTGCAGAAACTCACATGTACATTGCCAACCCTCTGTGTGAACATTCTCACTCACCCACTGAGCTGGTCTGGAGGGCAAGATTTCTTTGGCAGTCCTTCTGTCCCTTTTGTGGGGGTGGTGAGCTGCTATGGGACATCTGGATTCCAGCTCAGCCAGATGTGGGGATTGGCAGAAAGGAGTTCAGGTGTGGGAGAGCTGGGTTGGGGTGGCTGCTCACATAGGGGAAATGAAAGGGGCTTCATGCCTCTGTGGTGGGACTTCATGGAGATGGTGCTGGGAGATGGGGTCTGGGCCTGTCCTGGTGGGAGTTGTCCCCTTTCTCCATCCTGCCAGCTTTGCAATGGGGCAGGGTGCTTGTACCCAGTCACCTCCTGCCCGGTGTCCTCTCCCAAAAGAAGAGAGGAATCAGTATCCTTCTGCGGGGTGTTGCTTCATATGGGGGCATCTCATGTTCTCAGGAGCCCTCCCTTGTAGCCAGTGGGTGGGATGAGCTGTGGGGGCTCTGAACCCATGGGCAGCTCCTGCCTTTCTGAAGCGTCACCTCCCACCCCTCCACTAACATTCTTGTGCCCACTGTGCCGACAGTGCGTTCTCCCCCTGGCCTGGCCAAGACCCCGCTCTCAGCACTGGGGCTGAAACCCCACAACCCGGCTGAGATCCTGCTGCATCCAGTGGGAGGTGAGTGTGGACACGGGGACTGCAGGCAGGTTTTTTTTGTGGGGCCATCTGTGAGGATACCCTGGAAAGGTCTCTAGTTTGGAGAAGGCACTTCCTCCTCCCTTTTGGGGCCAGGTGGCCATGGGAGTCCTTGTCACCTTTTGTGGGGACTCGGGGACTGTGTAAGTATGGGCGATGTTGGTGCTGCCCTGGGGGGCTCAGCACAATAGGGTCTTCAGCGGTGAAGGCTAGATAACCCTGTGGCCCTGTTTCCTGTCCAGCCCCATATTCTTCCCTCTCCCACCCCCTACATTCCTTCTCCTCCCTAGGACAGCTGGAGACAGTTTGCTCTCTGGGAGTTGAGCCTGTCAGCCAGAACAATATCCAGAGCTCTTTCCATCCTGGACAGCAGTCTCTGAGTGCAAAGGCCCTGCTGTCCTAGAGATGTGTCCTGGAGTAGCCTGCCAAGCCAGACTTTACTGCTCCCCAGCACCCAGGGCCCCTTCCTGAGCCAGCTCAGGGCTGAGTGTAAGCTCCTCAAACCCATCTGAGCTTGGGGACCACAGGTTGATTGAGCTCACACTGCAAGACCCTTCTCCCTCTGCCCTCAAGGGTGAGCTGATGCTTTTTTTGGTGCCTGTGGGCTTCTTGGTTACTCTCTGCTGCAGTGTTCCCTCTTTCCCATTTGAAGCCAGCCTACTGGGTTTTGGACATAATTTCTGGGATGTTGACATGATGTGGGGGTGTCTGAGGCTGGCTTTCAGTTTGGAGCACTGTGTTGGGAGGTTTGAGGCTCTCCTTTGTGCTCTGTGTGCCCCTGCCTGAGCAAGGCAGAGCTGCTTAACTCTGATTTCTCTTTCTGTCTCACACCTCTCTTCTTCCTCTTCCCACTCCCATCACTCCCCTGCCCCTCCATCTCTCAGAGCTAGAAGGGGAAGCGGGCGGTGACACTGAAGAAGGTAAGGAGAGCTTTTCTTTCTCTGTATCTCTCTTCTTCATGCAACCTCACTGTTGGAACTGTCACTCAGAGCAGGCCCAGTTGACTGTTCCAGCAGCCCTTCCTTGTGGTGTCCCTCAGGGATGTAGGAGTCTGAGTTGCCTGTCCTGCTCCCTTTAGAGGAGGACATCATGCCTTGTGTCATGGTAGGATTTCTCAGTGTCCAAGTTGGACCCGAAGGTCTGTCACATTGTGCGGCAGTCATCTGTGGAGACTGAGACCTCTTTGTCAGTGAGTGGCATCCTTACTGGTGGCATGCTGGGGATGCTGGCACGCTACAGCCAGCTTTGGATGAGTCTGGAAGGGATCTGGGAGCAACAGCCCCAGTTTTAGTCTCCTTCCCTCCCCTTTTGGCTTTGCTGTTGCCATTCAGAGTGAAAATAAACCAAAGTGCAGCACAAAAGGTCAGCAGGCGCAGAGGCCACCAGTGTGTTGCCAGCTCAGCTGGCTGGGCAGTGGTGCAGCACCAGCAGCTGGGGCACATCTTCTGCCCATCAGGCAGCTGCCCAAATTCTCCCCACCTCTCCTGTCTCTGGGTTATGCCACTTTGGGGATGCCAAGGATGGGGCTGAGCTGGGACATCAGTTCAAGAGTGGCTGTGTTGATAGTGCAGGCACTGTGGGCTCTGGGATGGCACATCTCGTGTGGGGACAGTGGTTTTGGGAGTGGCTGGGATTCCTTGGAGTGCTGCCTGCTAGGTAACGGTTGTTGGGTGGTTTTGCTTCCTCCTTTAGTGAATTTTTGGGCTCTCAGAGCTGGGGTGAGGAACTGTGTGTTCAGGATGGGCTTTGGGGAAAGGGTGTCTCTTGGTGGGTGCGGTGTTTCCTCTAGCCTTAGCAGCCATCAGCATTTCTCCTTGGAAGTTTCTCAAAATGCACACAACCAAAACCTGAACACTGTGTGATACTGGAGAAAGTGTTTGCTTGGAAAAGAGTTCTACTTTCAGAACTGATTTTTCAATGATGTCTTTTTGGATACATTAAAGGAAACAAAGCTGGGATAAAACCAGGCTTTCCCCCCAACAAGTTCCCCCAAGCTTTACCATTTCTGTGCAGCTTTAAGCCTCCAAAGACTCAAACATTGCCTCTCCTCTTCTTCCCACTAAACCCTGAGGAGCTCAAACTATCCTGCATCTCTGTCCCCTTGCATGATGGTTGACCCCCAAGCAAGGATGTCCAGTGACCCTGCACTGCCTAGGCTGAGTGGTCACCATGGGCCTCTTGCCCTGCTTCATCCTCTCTAAAATGATATTTTTGGGCATTGAATCTATGGTTCTGAGAAAGAACTGACTTACTACTGGCTTAGGACCCTCTGCACTTAGCCACACATTCCAGGAACCACACTCTGGGAGGGGCAGTCCCTCCCCCTCCGTGCTCTGCCTAGTAGATCCCAGCTGGAATGGCTGCCCTGTGTATGGGGTTGGAAGATGCTTTGGCAGTGTGGGAGCTCAGGATGTGGCTGTCAGCTCTGAGGAGGCTTTAAAACAGCCTGACACAGATGCAGAACTGGGGGTTTCTGGCCAGAGTGCAGCCTGGCTCGGATTTGGGATTCCCAAACAAATGCCCATCTCCTTGGTGACTCAGAGCTTCTGTATTTTCCCACCCATTTTCCCATCTCCAGAGTCCCTTCCAAGAAAACACAAGGAGGCAAGATCAGATTTTTCAACCTAAAAAAATCCTGCCTGAAACTTCCTAACTTTTTTTCTGTCCTGTATTGAATCAGTATACTGGAACCTGTGCCCTTGGTCACACACCTTACTGTGGCACAGCCCCCAAGCCCCCTGGTCCTGCCTTCTTAGGAGGGGCTGGCATTTTTGCAGCCTTATGGTCTTAACCTCTTGCAGGCTGACTCATGTACTGTCTGGCTAATTTTAGTCTGGGCTGGGGAACTGGGAAGGGGAAAAGTGAGTAGCTGTGAAATTAATTTAATTACCTAAGCTGCAATGAATTTCTTGCAGCTGCCCTGGGTAGTGCCTCATCCCTGTCACTCAGGATGTCCTGGTACCCAGCCTGTATAGAGGTCCATCGTCTGGTTTTGGCTCAGATCTTTCCTGGGGTTGTTGGCCAGGGACATCAGTCCAAGGGAGGGACTCATCCTTCCCTCTCCACAGACAGATGGGGCACAGAGATGCTGCGGGGGAAGGAGTGGGACCTATGACAGTCTTTTTCCTTACATGTCTCTGCTCCAGCTCTGAATGTGGAGCTGTGCATTGACGTTGCTGACTGTGAGCAGACCAGCTTGCCAGCAGGCTGAGCCAGAGCCCAGCTGTTACGACTAATAATAACATTAATAATGTTTGTCATGCTAATTACTACTGCAGAGCTGTGTTGGGCATGGTCAGCCTCGAGCCAGAGATTGACAAGGCTGCTCGGCCCATAGGATTTGATGCCAGTAGATCTTGTGTAGGGCCAGCTGAGGTGTGACGTGGCGGTGGGGCTTGGGGGAATGGGACTAAAGCTGCAGCCCCTTCCTCTGGTGCAGCTTTTGGTGGGAGCTGTGGGCTGTGGGGGCTCTCATAGGGATGGGGACCAGCCTGGGTGGAACAAGAAGTAGGGGGCAAGTATGAGAGAGGACTGTGTCTGGTGTCTGCCATGGCTAGTAATGGCCAGCCCAGCCTACTTCTCCTGGCACGGGACATCTTGGCGACTCTAAAGGAAAATCGCTTTTCTTGGTCGTGCTCATAGGCTCCAGTTTCAGGCTGGGCTGGGAGTGAAAGTGTTGGATGCTGCAGTGGAAATAGCTGGAGTTGCCCTCTGGTCTGCTGCTGGATATGTCTGGGAGAGGTGGGCCACAGGAGGCAGGGACCAAAGGCCATTGTCATCAGTCCAGTGTGAGTCAGTGCAGGCTGGGCAGAGTCACTGCCTCTACTTTTAGGGGCCGTGGATGAACAGGGAGCAGGATGTGCTCTGTGGCATCCTGGGTGGGAGGGACGCTGACTCAGAGCAGGGTAAAGGGTCTGTGGCAGGCAAAGGGTTTGTGGTCCCATGTTCCAGTCCCCTCAGGGAAAGGGATGACCCCCCTCCCTGTGCTCTGGCTGGGGGTCTTCAGCATTCTTGAAGCAACTTCAAGGTCTTGAATGAGCCAGATGTGTTTTCGCACAACCCCTGCTGGAAGAGGTAGGGGAAATGTTCAGCTGGAGGAGGTCAGCTCAAGCACCTTCACTGGTGTGACATGTGGATCCTGGGAAGGGTGCGGCCCCCTTCCCATGCAAGCTGTAGGCTCATCTGTTTTCACTTCTCTTTTTCTGCAGAGCCCAGGAGCTATGTTGAGTCAGTGGCCCGCACGGCCACAACGGGCAGGGGAGGGACACTGCCTGCTGCCCAGCCTGCTGCCCAGCCCATTGCCCAGCCCGGAGGCCCAGAGGTGCCCACCAGGAATGGCACTTTCTCCAACTCCTTCGTTGCCCCCAGCCCTGTCTCCACCAGCAGCCCTATTCACAGCATGGATGGGTAAGGCAGTGGGTGCAGGTCACAGGGACTGGTGGGGCTGGGGCTGAACCCTGCCTGGTGCACAGGCTTAGAATCACGGTCACAGAGTCACAGAATCATTGGAAAAGACATCCAAGATCATAGAGTCCAACCTTAGACTACACATTGGCACTAAGTTCCATGTCCAGTTGTTTCTTGAACATCTCCAGGAATGGTGCTTGTTCCCTCATTGAAACTGCCTTTGTGAAGACCCACATCTCTCCATGCAGGTATCCCGGCCATCTTCAGTGCCCTGAGAACACAAATCTGGGTCCCTGCTGGTCACTGGGTGGTTACTGGACCTCAGAAACCTCTCACTGGGAACCTGGACCCTGGAGTGGGAGGATGGATGGTGTGTGCTAACCCCTAGACCTGGGTTAGGCTGAGCATTAGTCCTCTGGGCTGAGATGGAGCCATTGTCCCTGTCCCCTGTCCACCCTGCCCAGGAGGTGTTCTGCAACCACACAGGCTGGCAGGGCAGAATAAATCGGGTGTTTGCTGGGAGCTGATGAAAAAAGGCTGTGTTCCTCAGGAAGTCATATTTTGAGAAGGAACTGGGATTCATGGTGGAGCTGAAGCTGCCTCTAGTTGCTTCCATGAAGCTGGCCGGACCCATCCCATGGTTGCCTCTGAACAGCCAAGTTAGCTGACTGGCTCTGTGCCTCAGTTTCCCTGTGTGCCACATGCAGGAGGGTGCCAGTACTGGTCAGCAGCAGGAATGAGTGGGGGAGCTGAATTCTGCCTTTCTTTGTCTCTCCTCAGGGCCTCCCTCCGCAGCTACCCATCAGAAGGCAGCCCCCACGGCACGGTTACACCTCCTCATGCCTCAGCTGAGCCCTTGTACCGGTCGCCTGTAGGCTCGCAGATGCCCTCTGCTCACAGCAGCTACCAAAACTCGTCTCCATCTTCCTTTGCAATGGTCCAAGGAGGGGTTCCTGGCTCAGCATACAGCAGCCCTGACTACCCTGATAGCCGAGCTGGCCTCCAGCCAGAACCCCAAGCTCGGCCGCAGCCACAGGTCAATGTGGTGGGGGTCCACACCCTTCCAGGGAGCCCCCGCAGCCTGCACCGGACAGTGGCTACGAATACACCACCCAGCCCCGGCTTTGGGCGAAGAGCCATCAACCCCAGCATGAGTGGTGCTCCTGGCAGCCCTGGGCTGGGCAGGCATGCTGTGGTGGCCCATGGCAACCTGGTGGCCCCACCAGGGAGCCCCAGCCTGTCCAGGCACCAAGCAGCGGTAGCCACATCCCCTGGCAGCCCCCTGTATGGCTATTCCAGCCCAGAGGAAAGGCACCTGACACTGTCTCGGCAGAGCAGCTCCTCTGGCTACCAGCCTCCCTCCACACCGTCCTTCCCTGTCTCCCCAGCGTACTACCCCGGCACGAGCACACCGCACTCCTCCTCCCCGGACTCAGCTGCCTACCGCCAGGGCAGCCCCACATCGCAGCCCGCTCTGCCTGAGAAGCGGCGGATGTCAGCCGGGGACCGCTCCAACAGCCTCCCCAACTATGCCACTGTCAACGGCAAGGTGTCCTCACCCCTCTCCAGCGGCATGTCCAGCCCCAGCGGTGGGAGTGCTGTCGCCTTCTCCCACACACTGCCGGACTTCTCCAAGTTCTCCATGCCAGGTAAGGGATGCTCTTGGAGGTCCTGGTGTCCCCCTACCCTACTCAAGGCTCTCCCCTTCTCCTCCTTGCTGGCCACCAGGAAAGGGATTGCAGGCATGTCCTGATTTACCCCTCCTGTCCACCTGCAGACCAAAGGCACCACTGGGGCTGGGGCCATTTCCTGCACTTTCTGACAAATCCAAACAGGAAAAACACCGGCCAGCATCTCTGGCATAAACAGCTTCCAGAGATATGTATGCAGAGATCAAAGCTCCTGGAGGCGATTTTTCTCTGCTGTGGGGATACACTGACCTCCTGGCCCCACTCCTGGAGAGCTTTACCCCACTGAGACTCCACTGCAGCGCTGCCTCCTCATTTCAAATGGTGCTGTGCCCCGGGTGCCATCCTGCCTGGAACGCTTCTGCCAGCTCCGGTTGCAGACACTTTGGTGACGTCAAGATTGGGCTGATAGGACCAGGGGAATAAAGCTGTGGGGCAGTGGTGGCTCCGGCTGCTGGGCCAGTTTCTCTGCTGAGCAGGCAGCCCTTTGTGGGCACTCTGGCACTTGTCCTGGCCTCGTGACTCCTGTGGCCAGGGACCATTCCCAGTGGAGAAGCATGCGCAGTTTAAATGCGTAACAATTAACAAGCAGCTTGGAGAGGGGAGTGAGGCCCCTGCCTCTCCAAAGGTGACCAGATTGCCGAGGGCTGATAACATGTCTCCAGCAGAGATGCTATCCAAGCCTCTCGGTTGTTTGCCTGGTTGTTTTTGGAAAGCAGGTGATTGTAAGTGTTGCCTGAGTAAATGACAGCTTCACAGCCAGAGAACCAGCTCCCATTGGGGCTGTGCCACTGGTGGGCATTGAACAAGGCACAGTCAGGCAGGGCTGGGGCTGGGGTTGCTTTGCCCAAGGTAGATCAACCTGTCCAGTTCCTCTTCACAGAGCAAAGATAAGGGAAGAAATTTATTTTTATGAAGTGTGATCCAAATCTTGAACATTAGGGAACAGTCTGAAGTCAGGATCTCCCCGGCACCTTCAGACATACTTCTTTCCTCCAACAGTTTTTATTTCACCTCACCAGCTTATTTTAAATGAAGACTTCCATTTTATGTCTGGCTGTGTGCAGCCCTTTGAGGGCCCTTGAGCTTGGATTTAGCTTTAGATGCCCAGCAGCCCCATATGCTCCAGGTAGCGATCAGCCTGTCTGGGTATGGGGAACTGGGCTGAGATTAGTGCAATGTGCTGGATCTGAAAGGAGGTGGAAGTATTAATGCTTTGGCTGGATGTAGAGTTTCAGATACAGCATCTTTCAGCATTTTCTTGTCTTTTTTTCCCTTTCCTGCAGACATCAGTCCCGAGACTCGTGCCAATGTCAAGTTTGTGCAGGATACTTCCAAGTACTGGTACAAACCAGACATCTCCAGGGAGCAGGGTAAGTAGATGGCACAGGGTTGGGAACTGGGATGTGTCTAGGATCACAGGGATTAGCAAGGATTTCCCTTATGGATTGTGTTGAGAGTGAAGGTGAATAATGACTGCTCAGGCTGTTGCAGATGGGGGTTGAAGCTGCAGGTTTGTGTGATATGGACTCTTCAAACCTTCCTCTTGGTAGAGGAGCTCCAGTCCCTGCAGTGTGCAGTGGATCTATGTTTGCAGTTTGGGGTGCAAAACACCTGGCTCTTGAGTGGCTAATGCTCAGGGGTGTCTTGGAAACAGGGCTAAAATGAGTGGGGAGAGCAAGGAGGTGGCAGGCTGCCTTCAGGGGCATGGTCCCAGCATTTGGGCCTTGGTTCCTGCTTGCTCTCCAGTACTTGGTTTCTCAGAGATAGTCAGGGTGGGAATTGGAGATGCCCACAAAAGGGCAGTGGAGATGGGGGGAGATGAGCCTGTGCCTGGCAGCCCACTCACACATGCAGGAAGCGTGGTAACATTGTGGTGCCTGGCTATGAGGTGTGGAGCTGGGGCATCCCGTCCCAACCGACACCTTCGGGTGTCTTGAGGGTGTGTTGGTTCTCACAGTGCCATCTCTGAGCTCTGCTGTTCTCTCCTGCAGCCATTGCCCTGCTGAGGGACAGGGAGCCGGGGGCTTTCATCATCCGAGACAGCCACTCCTTCCGGGGAGCCTATGGCCTTGCCATGAAAGTTGCTTCTCCGCCTCCCACGGTCATGCAGCAGAACAAGAAAGGTATTGTGTGCCCTTCTCCTTCCCACGCTAAGATGCTTTCCATTGTTCAGCCGGGGCGAGCGGGCAGCTGGGGCTGCTGAGCCAGTTGTGCCCTTGGGTATGTGCTGATGTGGCAGGATCCCTGTCTCCCAGGGCACAGGGAAACAGCAGACACCCTCTGCCATGAGCTGTGGAGAGCTCAGGAGCATTTACATCTTGGACTTTGGTATAATGACATGGGTACAGCCTCTCCAGCCCACAAACACTGTGGGGGAGCTTCGCTTGGGGTTGACCCTGTGCGAAGGGACAGATTTGAGGATGGTGTGTGTAGTGTTGGGGACCCCTCCCTTGAGCTGGAGCATTGGTTTCTTAATGGTACTGCATAGTAATAGGAGGAGAGTGGCTCTGGTTGTGAGAACATCTCATCTCTTCCCAGGAGACTTGACCAATGAGCTGGTGAGGCACTTCCTCATTGAGACAAGCTCACGAGGTGTGAAACTAAAAGGATGTCCCAATGAGCCTAATTTTGGTAAGTGCCCCCGCATGTGGGGTTGGGTTTGGGAGAGCCTTGCCTTCACCATACTGTCAAAGCAGATCTGTTGATGTCTGGGAGAGCCTGTTACTGCCTCTTGTCCCTGTGTAACTGGATCCTGTGGGCATTTGGAGCCTTTACGTTCATGCACACTCACGAGAGCACACAAACATGCCTGTATGCATAGGTACATACCTTTCTACACACAGGTGTAGGACAACTGATGCTGCTGGGAGGTTGGAGGGCAGGGGCTCTCCTTGTTCCATTTACTCCATGAATAATGTTGTCTGAGGAGCTGCACAAAGACCTTTGTTGCATTTTTTTGTTCGTAAAGTGGCCCTGGCACCTCTGTCCCCTCCCTGAGCCCTCTGTGGAGGGCTACATGGTGATTTCAGTGGGAGGAATTGCCACATGTGGCATTAGCCCATTAATGAAGAAACCCATCTAAAAGCCTGTTTCCATCCACCCAGAGCAATGGTGACCTAATCAGGGAAAGCTGGAGTTTCTTATTCCTTTTCTTGGTTAATGATTATTGTACTTCGGATTGTGCAGTTTCATAGCCTAATGGTTTTGTGAAAGGATCATTGTATTAACCCAGCAGATGCAAACAATTGTTCATCTGACAACACTGGCCCTATGCTGACCATCTTCCCTCTTTCCCCAGGCTGTCTCTCAGCACTGGTGTACCAGCACTCCATCACACCCTTGGCCCTGCCCTGCAAACTGGTCATTCCTGATCGAGGTAAGAGCTAGGACCACAAGGCATTGCATCTGTCCCCAAAGCCTGCAGGGAGGGGGTAGGTGTCCAAGCAGGGAGCACCAGTAACCATCCCTTGTCTTCTAGATCCCATGGAGGAAAAGAAAGACTCTGCATCAGCCACCAACTCAGCCACAGACCTCCTCAAACAGGGTGCAGGTGAGTTGAGAGGGGTTATCGTGGGGTGAACTTGGCTTGGAGTACTGGTTGATCCCATGTCTGCTGTCTCTCTTTCCAGCCTGCAATGTCCTCTTCATCAATTCAGTGGAGATGGAGTCTTTGACGGGGCCTCAGGCCATCTCGAAGGCTGTTGCTGAGACGCTGGTGGCTGACCCCACGCCCACAGCTACCATTGTTCACTTCAAAGTCTCTGCACAAGGCATCACCCTAACGGACAACCAGAGGAAGTAAGAGCTTCCATGGCCACATCTCTGGCCAAAAGACAGTGTTGGCTCATTCCCAACAGGGCTGTGATTCAGGAAGTGTGTTGGTGAAGGATGTCCCTGGGATGGCATCAGCCTGGTCATGGACATGGCTGAGCTTTGTCCTTGACTCTGGGAACATCCTATGGGAGACCTATGGCAGTGTCCCCTGGGCTGGTGGAGCTGGGTTGAGGTGGCCCTGACATTCCCTGCTTTATGTTTCAGATTGTTCTTCCGAAGACACTACCCCCTCAATACCGTCACCTTCTGTGACTTGGATCCCCAGGAACGAAAGTGAGTGCCCTAACCTGGGGGGAGCATGTGACCCCCAGCCCTTTCACTCCTCTAGCCTCCTGGGATGCTTGGAACGGGGTCTTTGCTTGCTCTCTCTCATGCTCTTGCAGAGAGCAGGAATGCAAGGTCCCCTTGGATACTGTGGTGCAATGCCAGCTGCTTCTGGTGACTTTTTGGTGTCTACAAGCACCTTCAGGCTGAGGGAGAGGTGCATCATTTTTCTATAAAGCCAAGCCTGTGCAAAGCCAGGCTGGCCTTCCAGCATTGGTGTGGTAGCCCCCATTATGGCCCTGTCTCTCTGTGGGGTGCAGGAGGGACCATCTCTCACACCATCTCTTCTCCTTGCAGATGGACTAAAACTGATGGCAGTGGCCCAGCCAGGTAAGTACTTTCTGTGCTTCCCAGCAGATTCCTCCCGGCTGCTGTCGAGGTGGCTTCTGCCTGTGTTTGGGCATTGGCTGGGAGATGCCCTGTGCAGGGCATCCTGGCTGTGTGTAAGATGTGCTCAGCCCTTGGGGACTCTGGATGCATCTTTCAGCCCCAAATTCCTGGTCAGAGCAGGCATGGCTCTTTGCTGAACTGACCAAACTGGAAACTCTAGCAACAGAGTCATTGGGAACTAGCTTATGGAGCACAGCTGGGGTTATGATGATGGCATGTGAGCTACTGGTCATCTCTCCCCTTTCTTCCTGTCCTTCCTGTCCTGACCCATGGGAGCACAGAGCTGTTGGCTGAGCCCATGTCCAGGGGCAAGCTCCCACTAATTTTAGCCATTGTGTGAGCGAAGGGGTTTTTATTAGGATGTCCAGCTGCTGGGATATTTCCCCTCCCCAATTAGAAATGCCATAGCCTGGGCCTGTCTCACATTCTGTTCCCCCTATATTTATAACTTGAGTTTGCACATTCTAATTAAAAAAAAAAAAAAGGGACATTTTATTCATCAAGGGAGAGACAGACAGAAATAACCAGATGGTCTCACTCAGCTTCCTGTGTCCTTGCATGGCCTTCATCTCTTAGAGGGTCTACCCCAATGGCCAGCCCATCTCACCTCTGGCTTCAAGAGGCCAAACCAAGGCAGTGCTGTGGGCGTTGGAAGGTCCCTTCTTTGGGATGGACTTGGGAAGGGTGGCAGAGATGTTCAGACCAAGGGCAGTTTGGTCAAGAAATGGTTGAAAGCTGGCCTTCAAAGCAACTGCAGCAAAGGGAAGAGAAGATGGGCTTTCATGCAGGCTGGTTTGGGATTATCCCTCTGTGTTGTGAGAGGTGGATGTTAAGAGGGGAAGTAGGACAAGACCATGTTGGAAGAGGGTGATGGTAATCGTTGCAGGAGCAATATTGAGGCTCTTGCCTTCTCCCCACACAGGCTCTTCGGCTTTGTGGCCAGGAAGCAAGGGAGCACCACAGACAACATCTGCCACCTCTTTGCTGAGTTGGACCCAGACCAGCCAGCTGCAGCCATCGTCAACTTTGTCTCCAGGGTCATGCTTGGCTCCAGCCAGAAGAGATGAGCTGGCACTTGCGGGTGATTCTTGAATTTTGGAGAAGGACTTGGAGCTGATCCGAGAAGGAGTGTGAGGAAGTGCATTGTGGGAGAGGGAAGTGAATGGGGGGGGGGAAAGGGTTGGAATTTTGGAGGAAAACAGCAAACAACAAAAAAACACCAACAAAACCCCTAAAAACTCAACACAAGCCAAACACACACGTAGAGGAACCAAAGCCACACACCTACAAAAGAGAGCCACAAAGTCACGCCAGACAGGATGCGTGTCCCATTGCAGGGAAGGTGACCAAAGCAAAGGCGGCAGTGAGAGATGTGTTTCCAGCTTTCAGCATCATGGCCTCAAGTGGTGACATCCATTTGGGACTGAATGTGGGACCATGACTGGTGTTTTCCATCTGGAAAAAAAAAAAAAAGGCAACTGGCAAAACCCATGGAAGAAGCTTCATCCCAGCAGCACCATCTGCTGTGTGTTTGAACTGACCTGTAGGAGATAATGACATGCGCTGGGTCTATGGGACGTCAGAGGAGATGCTCTCAGAAACCTTCCCTTGTCCAGCTGTAGAGGAGGGTCCTCACTGGTCCCTGTGCTTCCCCTACAACCTGCTCGCAACCTGGTAACTTGCTGGGGGCATAGGGAAATTGATCCTGAACCTTCCAATCCCTGGGGAGCTTGGCCATGGGCTGACCTTTGCTTACCCAGAGCCTGGCACCAGTCACAGGTGAGACACTGTGAGTCCACCCAGAGAGGCGGGTCACGCTGTTCTCCCCTTCCCCAGAGGTTCTGGTGCCCCCCAGCCTGTGAGGAGGTGTGGGGGTTCCTACCACTCTGTGCCTGGGGAAGATGGATACTCCCCAGGAACCTGGAGGATGCAGAAAGTTGCCTCCTCTCCCATCTTCCCCTTTTCCCTCCCGTCACTAGTCCTCTTTGGCAGTTTTCTCCTGCAGCCTATCACATTCTCTTAACACAAAAAAAGCAAAACAGAAAGGAATAGTTGTAATAATAATAATGATTATAATAATAGCAGATGCTGGCACAGGTTGGTTTCCTGTGCAAAGCAGCAGATCCGTGGCTACCCCTTATCTAGCTTTTTGGAGACACGCAAGCGGTTTTTAAATTGCATGGACATTCAAGTTGCACGAAAGGCAAATGACTACAAGTAACTCAGGCGCTTTTTTCTCCTTTTGTTTTGGAGGCCACGTTAAAAAAATAAAAAGAAGGAAGAAAATTAAGCAAGGGGCCTGCAGTGGCTGGGCAACCCTGGCTCAGTGGGGAGGTAACAGGTCCTCTGAGAGCCACCCTAGTTGACACATTTGTACCCCCAAAACCATCTGGTTCGAGGCTTGTGCCCCTGAAATGCACCACAGTTTTGCAGTGATTTCAGTGCTGTCAGCTTTTCCCTTAGCTTTGGTAGGTGAGGAGGGCAAGTTGGGTGGAGAAGAGGGTCAGAGGGCCCCTGTGCCACTGCAGGGGGAGAGATCATGATGGGGGTGCAGCAGGTGGAGGTCCTTGCCCTATGGTGCTGGGGAGGGGGCAGAGGATGCTTCAGTCACATGTGCAGGTTTAGGGCAGGGGGAATGGTCCAGCTGGAGCTGCAGTGTCATAGCTGAGCCCTCTGCTGCAGATATTCCCCCTGAGAGCTTTTTTGGGCTAAGTTTTCAGTGCAAAGTGGCCCAGATAGTCTTTTGGGGACAAAAATTAAAAACATAGCACTGCAGTCCCCTGGAGAGCTTGTCTCCCGTGGACCACCCTTGCCTTGATAGCTATCATATATATATACAAGCTATACTGACAAAATACTGTAAGCTAATGAAATTTTAAGGAGGAAAAAAAAAAGGTTAAATTTACACTCAAAGATATTTATTTTTGCCATATTGCTTTCTGCGCATCATATCTCCCCCACTATATCCTGCCCTTCCCCTGCCCTGGGGAAACACTTGCATGTTAAAAGAAAATCCAGAGCAAGGCAAAATACAGATGGGGGAAGAGGCGGGGGCCCCTGTGTCGGGGTGTCTGTGTGTGACCGGTGTGCGGTGTGTGTGTGTGTGGGGGGGGGAGTGGGGGGCGCGGGCGGCCGGACGGGGCTGCCAGGGCCAGAGGCTGTGCTGATGTACTTGAGTGTGAAAGGATGGGTAGCGACGAGTTGGTTGTGAGATGGTGGTGTGACAGGAGGTTCTGGGGGGTGGGGGGGCTTTCCCCCTCCCCGGTTCCCTGGCCGCACAGATGCAGAGGTCTTTTAATTTTTGATATTTTCAAGAAGTGATTTCCCTCCTTCTGCGAAATTCAAGTGAGACAGGAGACGATCTCACCCGTAATCTCCTCACCCTGCCGTTCACCCATCAGAGAAAACACTGTGTTTATAGATATATAAAGATATATTTTTGAAAGCCTCTATTTTTCAGACTTGGTTTTCTCACTGCTAAGAAAAGAGATGATAATAATGTAATTTTATTTTAATCTGCTGCCTTGGAAACTGGTGCTTGGAACTTCTATTTCTCTTTCTCCCCATACAAATGAAGCAGATCTAAACACCCCAGAGATGTTGCATAGAAGCTGACCCCAGCAGATACCTGTCAATAGCATCATGCCTGCTTCAGGCCCCGAGCCTCTCCCGGCTCCCCCACTAACCCACTAGCTGAAAATTTAGACTGTGTCCAAATCTCAAACACTAACAAAATCATCTGACGATTGTATTATTTTTTTAACACACAGCTAATCACCTTCCAATGATGTAGCCGGGTGTTTATCAGCTCCCTTTAAAGCACTTTTTTTCCCTTTAGCTCCTTTTTAAAAGAAGGTTTTAAGGCGTAACAACCCTTTCTGTCCCCGGGAGAGACCGTCAGCAGCATTTAGGATTGCCCAGGTCCTGGGGCTGGTGGGGACGGAGTGCTGATATTTTTTCCTTATGAAAGGGACAGAAAAATACTCTTCGGGTTTTTTTTTTTTTTTTTCCTTTTTTTTTTTTTTTTTTTTTTTTTTTAAGTGCAGTCATGCTATTTGAGATTCGAGCTCGCACGAATTAAGCCCAGCATATGTTTTGTTGTAATCACACTGCCGTTGTCAGCAGCCGGATGGTATCTCTCGCTCACACACACACACACACACACACAAACACATCCCTCCCTCCTGCACAAAGAACTGCATATATTCTTGCCAAAGATATCCTTAAAAACGCACTTTCCCCCACATATATATAGATATATATATATATATATTTTTTTTTTTTTTGTGTGTGTGTGTGTAAATTTATTGTACGTGCCCTTTTTGTGTCAGTTTGTTGTTTGGAGAAGCCCGTCCTGCCTTTGCTGTTGATATAGCTGTCTATTGGGAAATGCTCCCTGGGGAGGTAATTTGCTGTCTGTCCTGCTCAGTGGCACCTGCAATGCACAAAATATGGGGTTCCCATTCAGTGGAGCTGCCTCTGGCTCTGCCCCTGGGAGCCATTTTGGGAGATGATCCATGTCATCAACTGCTGATAGGATGTACCGTTGCGTGGTCTTCACCAGTCCCTCATCACTGGTGGAGACAGCAGGGTGATGATTTTGAGCAGAGTTTGGGGTTGCTCTGAATGTAACATTTGCTGGCTGCCTCCTGGTCAAATTACACATGAAAAACAAACCAGGTAGGGAGAAAAACCCAACCCAGCCTCTGGGCATTGATTTTTCAATGAATTCAACTGCCTGAACCAAAGTGCAGAGTAAATCCCCACCCAGCAGGTCGGGCAGGTAAAGAAACCAGTTGCCCCAAAAACCCCAGACAACAGCATCAACAAAAGGCAACCCTTCCCGTTGGAGCAGGCAGGATGATCAGACAGCAAAGGAGCCCGCAGGGTCTTGTTTCATTTTGTTCGTTTGTTTTGCAAATTGCGAGGTTGGTTTGGGGTTACTAATTTTTTTTTCTTTTCCTTAAAAAGGAAAAGAAAAAAAAAAGAAAAAAGGAAGCAATATGACGTTTTTGTTGGCGGATCCTGTGCCGCCGTGTTATGCGGTTTTTTTTTTTTTGGTGGGTTTTTTTTTGTTGTTGTTGCTGTTGTTGTTGTCTTTGTTACTTTGGGAATGTTACAGATTTATTTGCTAATCAGTGTTAACAAACAGTTTCAAACTTTTAGACTTGCCCAGTTCTGTGTATTTATATAGATGGAAAAAAATACCTTATATTTTGTATCTTTATGCCCATAATGTTGTCGTGCGTGTAAGGATGACTTCGGTCGCACCATGTCCGTGTGTGAATGTCACTCCGCTGTTGTCTTCCCATTGTACAGATGTTGGATTCTTTGCAGTTCATTGTATGGCTTTATAAAGTGGTAAAAACAACAACAAAAAAAAGAACCAGTTATATAAAATATACTGTTGCTTGGAATGCCAGCTTGGTGTTTGGATTGCTGGAAATGTATCTTGAAATTTAAGGGAGCATAGGAATAAATGCTCTAGTTTTTATTGCACAGGGGAAAAAACCCCCAAAAAACAAACAAAAAACCAAAACCCAAACCCGTATGAAAAGCTGGCGGGTGCTGTGTTTTCTCCAGGCTGTCCTTCCCCCTGTTCCTCGATGGCAGATTGGGGCCCCCGGACAGACGCCGGGCGGTGGGTGTGGGAAGAAGGAGGGGTTGTGCTGCTGCTTGTCAGCCTCCAGCCGCAGCTTGTGTTCACCAGATGCTGGCTAACCAGACAGCCCCCAAACTTCCGACATGGCTCCAGCTCCAGCTTGGGCTTTTGTTTACCAGCAGGGATTCCTCTGGCTTGCCCTGCAGCCACTGGGTGCTCTTCAAGTCCTATTGCTTTTTCCCAGGTTGCCTTTAGTGCTGTCTGTCCAGCCTTGGGCATCCCTTTTGGGTCCCTCTCCCGCAGGGGAAAAGGATGAGGGAGATGGTGGTATGGGGTCTTTGCCGAGGCGGCAGTTTGGGCTCTGCTTCCATTAAATCCCACTCCCTATGCCTTTCAGAGCCATCCTGCTCGCTTGTGCCTGGCAAAACTTCCCCCAAAGTCTCAGGCCAGCCTTTTCCAGCATTTGCGGAGCAATTCCCAGCATCTGTCAGAACACTTAGCCCCTGGCTCTCTGGCTCCACTCCTTCCCCTCCTTGCTGAGTTGGTGGCCAAGACCCAGCCCCCTGGATGGATTGAGTTTAATTATACAAGAAATATCAGCCAGAGCAGCGGCAGTTTCTCTGGCGCCAGCACTGCTGCGACTCAGAGGCTCAGAGTTTCTCCCGGGAGCCGGCAGCACTAAAAATACCTCCTGCCTTTATTTAAAATAGCTGCAGGGCGAGGGGCGGATTGCGGGGACTGCTTGCGTGGGGACCCCGTGCTGTGGGGCTTGTGCTGGGAGGCAAAGGCAGGAGAGGTAAAAAAAGAAAGGGGCGGAGATGGAATGGTTTCTGGCCCCTCCGAAATAGCTGTGGTGCTGGGGGTGGGCACCCAAGCGACCCAAGTGCCCTTCAAGCCAGGCTGCACCACGGGACCTTGTGAGGTGCCTGGTGTCTGCCAGCCTTGGCCTCAGTTGTCCCTTGCCTACCTGCAGGCAAGACAGGACCTGCAGCCTCCTCACCCTTTCTGACACTGCAGGGATGGTATTTTCTTTCTAGCTTCTCTCAGTTTTGTTTCTTTCCTGATTCCTGCTGGAATCAACTCCCCAGGGCCCAGCACCAGCCACTTTGCCATTCCTGCTGTTTCTGCCTGGCTGGGATGGCCACTGCTGAGTATCCCTGGGCAGGGAGGAGAGGCGGTGAGTGCCTGGCGAGGTGGCGCACACAGGCTATTTGTTGCAAAGCCATAAACTGCCTCTCATTCTCCCCCGCCTTTTCTGCAGTTAATTCCCCATTTCCTCTCCAAAATTCCTCCGGAACTTCTGGTTTGTGTTTTCCCTCAGCATGTTCTTATCTGCCACCAATTTCCCCTCACCAGCTCTGACAGCACAGGCTTTTCAGGGTCTCCCTCTTTGCAGATTGCTGCTGTACCCAGGCCAGGCTTGTGGTTCTGGCATGACCATTGGGAAAGGCAGGTCCCACCAGCTTCATGCTGGGAAACCTTTTCCTCATTGCATCTCCCCTTCTCTATCTTCCTCACCTAAAACCCCCCCCTAAATCAGTGTTTTTTTCTCATTTCAGCCCCAGCTCTGGGGACCCGGGGCCATCCAAGGAGTGTTTCTTGTGGGACTGTGAAAGGTGGCAAAGTTTCTCTCTCCACTATGCCTGCTGTTTCAAGAGAAAAGAGTGGGTGTACCATCAGACAGTCAGGAAACCCTGGGTTGAGAAATCCTGCTGGTGGGTTTGCTCCCCTCCCTCCCCATTATTTTTGGTTGACTAAGCTATAAGCAACCCTCAAATCTGGAGCAAAACTAGGGTCATGGTGGTGGGGATGAAGAGGTTTCAGTGCTAGGTACCCTTCAGAAGTGTCCTCAAGGGAAACAAGAAAGTTTGATACAACATGGCTTTTCCTGAGTATCATGTCTGGGCAAAGGCCAGGAACCAGACAAATTCCACAGGATGAGAAGGGTGGAGCAGAATGATGTGGGCAAAAGCCACTCTGGGGTTGGTGTTACCTGTGCTCATGCTATGCCCATGAGAACAGATGTGTCTCCTGTGAGCTGCAAGCCCTGCTGTGGTGTCCAGGATGCTGCTGCTGAGTTACTGCTTCCCTGGGTGGCTCAGCCACTATGTGCAATGGGGACACAGAGACTGATTGATGGAAAGGCAAAGGACCCCTTGCCCCACTGTCTGGGGTTCCTATGGCCACACAGACTGGGGCTGAGCAGCACCAGACTAGGATAAGGACCGCCATCCAAACCAGCAGGGCCTGGAGAAGTCCATCATAAGAAAATGAGATGAGAAAAGACAGCCCAGAAATTACTCTGGGGGCATCATCATCATCCCAGGAGCATGTTACTGCTCAGAAAAGGGCATCAACATGCAGCCTGTGGTGCAGGAATTAGCCACTCTCCATGGCTGTGGCAGACAGGAAAAGACAACAGAAAGGAATTTGGATTAAATATGGAATAAAGAGGAACAATGTGACACTCGGGAATAGTTGATCTGGAGAGGGAGGGGAGACAAAACCCTGGATGTGTGGAAGGGAGGGAGGGAAGAAGAGAGGGAGGGAAGAAGAGAGGGAGGGAAGAAGACAGGGTGGGAGGGAGGAGAGGGGCTGGGCTAGTCTCTGTTCAGAGCAGAGCGATTGGAGAAGGGTGATGGGTAGGTCTGGGCTGTCCTTCTACTTTGTGAGGTTCTGGCTCCATCTACAGGGATGTGTCTCCAAGTGATGGAGGCCTTGGACTGCTGCATGCCCAAAGCCGGCTGGGCAGGAGGGGATATCTCCTTGCCTGCAGCCAGTTTCTTCTGTGGCTCCTCTCCTGAGCACACCCCTGCATCGTGCTCCTGCTGCTCTGGAATGGACATCTGGGTTTGTACAGGTGAGATAAGGAGATGTCCTGAGATGGAGAGATGCTCAGAGGCAGATGGGTTTGTACACCCTGAGATAAAAGGGCTGGGAGCCATCCCGGTGGCTGCAGGATGCGAATGCAGTCGGGGCACTTAGAGCTGGGTGCAGAGCAATCACTCCCAGCACTGCTGGTCCCAGGCTTGTGTGCTGTGCGTAGCCTCTGCCAGAGCCTGTTTGTCTTTCACATTAGTACAGCCCAAAGATGTCCCTGTGCAGGGCTCCAGTGCCAGCAACTCTTAACAACCCATAGCAGTACTGCGCAGCCTTGGTTCCCATAGGACCACATCATCCAAGCAAATCAGGCAGGCAGCCTAATTCAAAAGCTTAGATGAGTCAAAGTAGCACTAGACAGGTCTCTTCTCCCTGGTTAGTTGATGCTCACCATGTCCAGTGGCATGCCCAGAGAAGGGCAGTGAAGCTGATGAGGTCTGGAGTGCAAGTCCTACAAGGAGCAGCTGAGGGATCTGGAGTGGTCTTTGACCTCGAGAAGAGGAGGCTCAGGGAAGACCTTCTCACTCTATACAATTACCTGAAAGAAGGCTATAGCCAGGTGGGGAGCAGTCTCCTTCCCAGTTACAAGTGATAAAACATGAGGAAATAGCCTCTAGTTGCCCCAGGGGAAGTTTAAATTGGATATTGTGGAAAATTTCCTCACCAAAAGGATGGTCAGGCATTGGAACAGGCAGCCCAGGGCAGTGGTTGAGTCACCATCCAGTGAGATATTTAAAAGGTCTGTAAATATGGCACTTAGGGACATGGTTACGTGGTGGACTTGGCAGTTCTGGGTTAATGATTGGACTCAACGATCTAAGGATTTTAGGATCTTAGGATCATTCAGGATTCAACCTAAATGATTCTATGATTTTATGTCATTGTCCTTCCTCGGATGCCCCTTGTGCTGGCAGTTTTAGGCGAACATGAAGTAGTGACAAAGAAGAGTCCAGGTGGTCCCAACATTCTACAGCCAGGCTAAAGAAGGCAAATGAGTCAGGAAGGAATATGAAGCAATTTGTTCAAAATCCCTGTGGCCCAGCACAGGGCAAGAGTTTTTATTTTCTAGCATGCTCAGTGGTTCTTCATTTATCACCTCATTCATGGTCTGCCTCGTGTCTGCTTCCAATTACCTCACTGATGGCCTCTAGCTGGCTGTACCCACATGTTCTTGGAACTGTCCTCTGCCTCCTCATGCCTTGATGGTCACAGGGTGAGTCACACCCTCTTGCCTCTTGGCTACCACCCCAAATTTGCCCTGTTCCATTGGTTTAACCCTCCATCCTTATGCAGAGCTCAGGCAGAAACAGGCATGAAGTTTGTCTCCAGTCAAAACCAATCCTTCCTCACACATCGCATCGCCTGGGGCTTGGGACACCAACGTGTCTAAATGACAGCAGGTCCCAGCAGAAGTTTCCCAGCTGAAGGCAGAGACAGAGCGTTTAGTTACAAAATAGGGGTTATCCTTTTGGATTTCAGGCTCCCTCCTCTCCATGTCTAGGCCTGCCAGAGTGAAAGCACAGAGGTATGTGCCTCTGTCCTGATGACACTGTGACAGTTGTGTGGCTTTAGCATGGGACATCTTTCTAGTGGTGGTGAAAAGGGGTCCTGTTTTGAGCTTTCCTGCCTGTGTCAGGGCAACAAACGTATAGCTTGTGATGATGCTGGACAGCTGGGAGAGTGCAGGTGTGAAACACAAGTGTGCTCACATACATATGTATTCACAACAGGAAATAAAGCCCCTTCTGATCTCTTTTCCCTCATCCCTCCTAGTCCCAAGATCCAGTGCTATCTCCTACATACAATTCCTCTCTCCTCCTCCTCCTCCTCCTCCTCCTCCTCAAAAAAAGAAAAAAAAAAAAAAGGGAAAAGAAAGAGCGGAAGTAAGAAGCAAGCAAGCAAGAGTGCGGAGGAGGAATGAAATATTTGCAAGCTCATTGTTTTAATCCTCCAACAACTGGATAAAACAAGTCACCAGTGAGCAGCTTCTCATGACTGTGCATAGTGCCCTTGCCAGAAGATCCAGGCTCTAATGAAAACAGCATGTGGGAGGGGAGATTGTGTTAAATCAAAGCAGAGTGCAGCAGCGACCTTGGCCCTGGCATAGCACAGTTCTACTGGGATGCACTGCACTCACTCAGGAGGGCAGAGAAGAGCGGTTTACTGCTGAGGCACCTCCTTGTTTTGGCTGTCTGTGGGGTGGCTGTATGAGAGAACTCTCCAGATAGGAGATGCTTAGCAAACGCCTTTGGCTTTGCTGAGATCTCAGTTTTTCCAGTGCTGCTGGCTATTTTTGTTGAATCAATCTTGCTTGTTCCTCCAGCTTGGAAAGCAGGGGGAAAACACTCATCCACTAGCCTTGGGGTAGACTTGAAAGGTTTCTGCTCTTGTGGGCTCCCTCTCTGGGCTTGGATTTTGCAAATGCAGTAGGTTGAAAAGGGCAAAAACAAGGAGGAAAGCCTGGGTGGAATAGGAGAAAATCACTATGGTTATTCTCCCTTTAAGACAGCTTGGATTGATCTCAGGACATGAGGGGGGTCTCTATGGTCCCTCTAGGGTTTTACTGTGGTACTTTGGAGGGTCCCTAGAAGATGACTCACTTGTGCTCACTCAGGGTGGGAGGGAAAAGTGAGTCCCTGTGGACAATTTCCTTAATGCTGTTTTCAAAGGCCTTTTAATGAATGTATGTTCTCAGCCCTTGTTTCTGGCACCTCAGGGAAGATGCTCCTCAGCTGGGGAAATGGTGCTCAGGGGCCACTGGGACCCTCCACAGCTGTGAGAAGAGGCTGTTTGTGGAGGCAGCAATCTCCCTGGGAGCACCGGAAAGGTTTGTGGGACATGCCTAGGATATCTGGGACATGTGGAGCAGCCAAGCTGACATTCTGGCAGAGTGCCATTCAGTAAGACGTGAGGAGAAGCAGGAACCTGTGCCAAGGTCCTATTTTAAAGCAACCCCCCTCGAAATCTTTGATATGGATAGCACTGGAGATAGGGTTTCACATGTCTTTATAGCTCACACTTCCACGTGAAGAAACCTCAGCCTTGCCCCGTCAGGCTGCTCTCTGCCTCAGCCAAGCAATGGCTGTCCTTCAATCCCAAGGACCCCCAGCTCCAGCCTCAGCCCCTCCCAGAGGGAGATCTTAAATACCTTCCAGACAGGAGAAAATGCTTGGCTGTGAGGTTTCTCAGAGCTCTGGTGGTCATTCCTGGCTCCCTTCCTCTTCACACTGCTGAGGGCTAGGGAGACACCCCCTCTTTAGACGAGACAGAAACTGCTGCCTGAGGAAAGAAATGAATGAAAAGAAAAATGACTGTACAGAGCAAGGGGTGTGAACTGAGGGACCCTAAATATAATCCTCCTGGTCTCACAAGCCCCCTCCAAAGTCAGCATCCTGCTGTCCCATTTCTGCTCTCTCTCTCAACCTCCTTTCAACCAAATGTCCTCACAGAGCCACTAGTCCTTGGGGAACATCTGTGGTGGAGATGCTGAAGGGTTTGGTTACACAAGTCCCGGGGTGATGCTGGAAATCTGAGCTTTTGTGGCTGCTTTCCCCTGGTCTCCTAGATGCTCTCCCAATGTTTTTGGCTTCTCCAGTTCTGTGGCAGTTTTATAATTCAGGGACGGAACCCACGCAACAGAAGGTGCTGTGCTCTGAATGCAGGCTCCTTCTCTGCCCCTCCTTGCCAGCACTGTGAGTTCGTACCACTAGAGGTCGGCCGGTCCCCACCGATGGGATCGCTGGAAGCAGGAGAAGGGAGCAGCAATCCAAAGATGACTGCAAACAGTTTGGCTAATGGAGCTTTGTGTGTGTGCGTGCGCGTGTCTATGTGACAAACGCTTCCTTTCCTGTAGGCATTTCTTCCGGCCCGGGGCCAGCTTTCCAGGCTTGGTGCTGCTTCTCTTATCAATTGGTGCATTTATTTGACACACTAGAAAAATAGTCAGGTCTTTAAGGGCAGGAGCGGGCTGGAATAGCCAGAGTGCCAGCTTTTCCTGGGGAGAAAAAAGCAAAAAGGAAAATAAAAAAGAGGGAGAGAAAAAAAAAAAATAGCAGCAGGCAACTGGTCACACAGAGCTCTGGCAGCCTCAGAGTCAGCCCCAGCCATCGTAAAGGCAAAAACTGTTGTCCCCGACCGCACGGAAAAGGGTGTGCTCCTCCATTGCTCAGTGACCTGCAGGAGCTCACGACCTGGTCATGCCCTCAGAACACTTCGCTGAGCATGAAACTCTTATAACCACCTGCTCTGGGTCCCACCCCCTGTCAGTGCGATTAGGATTAGGAATTCAGAGCAGGGGAGCAGCCAGGGGCTCTAATGAAGATCCAGCTCCTCCTTTGCTCAGTTCTATGGAGCATCTGTATGTAATATTTGTAGTCCTTCTCCAGTTCAACAAAACTGTGAACAGCCTGCAACAGGTTTGTCGTGAATGTTGCATTAACTGGATAATGAAGGACAGGAGGTTTGCTACATCAACTACTCCCCTACTCCAACTAGTATCTTTTGTACTACCCTCTTCATCCTCCTGTCCAGCTGGCTCGTGTGACCCCAGCTCTTTTTCTTGGCACTTTATCTAAATAACTTGTGAGATATGACCAGCAGAGCTGCATTGCTTTGTTGGAGCCAGAAATTTAAGTACAACGAGGCAGAAAACACCAGCAAGAGTGCAAGTGACTTCTTGGGCCAGTACCCAGCCACCTTCCAACCTGGATGAAGACAGGCCACTGCCATAGGCAGCCTAGACCCATGCTGCTTTGTTTATGTGAGCACCACAATGATCTTCCTCACCAGTTTTTAAAATTCAAGATCTCTCTCCCCTGTATAGAACATTTTATCCCCAGCTGTCTGCACAGGAACTTTCCTATACTGTCTGCCCACAGCTAGACTCAAGTTTAAAGAGTCTTCTTGTTTCTTCATAGGCTGCTTGTTTGGTTGCATATCTGGGGTTGTATCTACTAGAGTCACAGATTTCTCAGTTGCCTTGCAGGATGCTATACTCCAGCAGTGTTGATGAACCATGGTTCCATGATTTTTCACCAGATTTTCAGCTCTCAGGGAGTTTTTGGAAGGGGGATGTAGTTCCCTTATTTACCTAAGTTTTTGGTCACTGCATGAGTGAATCACTAGGAGGATGTGACTCAGCGTCCTTCAGCCACAATGTTTCCCTCTCTAAAGGTGTCTCTCCTTTAGGACAATAGCTTGGTACCTAGCACTTGGTTTGATGCGTGGCTCAGACAGGCTGATCCCTGTCCAGTGCTTCCAAGAAGTCAGAGATCCAGCAGCTTCCTCAAGTAGCTGGGCATTCAGTCCTGCCAAGCCTACTCTGAAGAGATGGTGATGACACAGTTCACTGAAGGGGAGAAGTCAGCCTACCTCCAAATATCATCCCTGCTAGCCACAGGGAAGTGGGTGAAAAAAACTGGCAAAACACTGGAAAATTGGACCTCTCCCCTTGTCATTACTGTCCCAGAAGTGGAGGGAATCTCAGGGAACGCAAGTCAACATTCTGCTGCTGGACGTGACTCTTAACTTCCACAGAGGCTAAGCCTTAGCTGGTTTGAACTCAGTATCTCAATTCTTCCATTTGTTACCTAAACCAGGCCAATGTTTGTCATTTTTGGAAACTCATTTCATATAATCATAACTCCACGGTACAAAGAAAAAAATACATTAAATAAATACCAGCATGTTTTGTGACACAAAACCCAGATACATTGTGTGGAAAATATAACCTCCTTCCATCTGGAAATGGCTTGGGATTATCTACTTTTTCTTGCAACTCATTTTCTATGTGTCTCCACTTTGAGAGTGATTTACTGCAAACATCTCTGTGTTCTCTTTGCTGTATTGATTCATAAGAAATCCTTTCACAATGAAATCACATTTTCCATGCACCAAAAAAAAGTCAGATAGAAAATGAAGAATATTATTGTAACAGGAAAATGGTTAGGACAAAGAAAGCTTATAATTTTGTAAACAGAGGTTGGGAGGAGGCTTTTGGGATTGAGTTTCTGGGCAGTGATTCAGAGGGTTTTTCTTTTCTTATTCTGAAGAGTCTACTGGCAAGATCTACAGCTCTGAAAAAAAAACCCCAAAAACATAAACAATTGTCCCCTCTAACCCGAATTTGATAGCTTAATTAGCAGAACTGAGAATTTGATGAAGGATGTGCTGAGGAACCTTAGCCATCTTGGAGAAGTGTTATAAACTTAGAGGTCTTGTCTCACCACTCCCAGTTTGCCATTGGGGACTTAGATACTATCTTCTACTTCTGCAGAATGTTTAAGTGACCAAAGCCAAAGGATTTCGTGCCGCAGACAGGATGGTGTCACGCATCCTGGGGGGGCAAAGAGGAGGTGAGGAAAGCGCATTCCAACTAAAATGAAAGTTTTTGGTTAAAAATTCATCGAGGAGAAAAAAAGACAACAATCTCTTTCCCCTCCCATTAGTCACAGTGAGTAACTGGGAGAAGGGAGTGATGGTTGTGGAAAGGAATGACATTTGGCTAAGAAAACCAGCTTATGTTATTTACAAACACTTAGCAAAGCAGGTGATTACTGATGTTTTGCTTGTTTAAGCCATTCTTCTCTTTTGGATAACCCAACTTCTTTTTTTTTGCGGAACAATCAGGAAAAATATGCAGGAATTTGTGAATTTTTTTTCCTGCTATTCTTGTCTGTTTCTACAAATGCCAGTGATGACCAATTTGGTTTCTAAACATTGCCACTCGGCTTATTGGGAAGCCATGTGTGGAATGACTCCTCCTGAGGGAACCATTCTGTGCTGCCTGTGAATCTTCACTTGAATGTATTTTGGCAACAGAGAATGGAGAGAGAAAGAGAGAGAAACTGGCAAACAGGTTTCGGGCAGCTCCACACAGCTCACCTGGAACTGATTTTCAGGAGACCCATCTTCATCTGATATAAATTAGTACAGCTCCATCATCTTTGCTTGGCTGGGTCTTTTTCAAAAGTCTTGTGGCAATGAAGGCAAAAGGTTTGCATGTCAGAGTCAGTCTCTGTATCCCAGTGTCCTGCCTTTACCCCCTGAAACTGTGTCCTCCAGGATGGCTGGAGATGCTTCTGAGTTCTAAGCATCTATTTCAACTTTCTACACCAGTGGGAGACAGGTACTTTGCCGGAAGATTTTATTTGTCTGCTTGGGTAGAATCAGGGAAATTCCATTCTGGGCAATGCGGCCTTTCTTGGGTTCATTGCCAGTGACACATTTCAAGCAGCTGATCTGGGGATCTGGGGCCTTCTAAGCTCTGGCTCTCATTTCACAGCTTTTGTGAGCTGTCTTAGAAAAGTCTCCAACCCTCTTGTCCAGGTTCACCACCTCCTTTCCCAGCTGTAAAAATAACCCAGGGTGGGATGAAGAGCTACACCCTCTCCCCTTACCGTGGACATCAGCAGATGTTGTGATGGATGGTGTAAGTCAACTTTGTGGAGGTGTCATGGAATTTGGCTGCAGAAGGAACTTAGTTTATTCTGTCATTCATCAGTGCTCTGATTGCTGCCTGACAACTGGCAAAATCAGCTCATTTTATTCAAGCAACAGTGAAACTCAAGATCTCTCCCTGAGCTCTGCCTGGATGTCTTTCCAACTGTCTGCATGCCCCTGCTCTGCAGATGGCTCCAGCCACCCAGGCATGGCCAGTAAGCAAGATTTCAAACTGATGATGAAGTTTGGTTCTGATCTAGGCAGATGTAGGGACAATTAGCCTTAGATCAGTTTGGCAAAGTTCAGAAATCAAACTATCCCTTCTGTTTTGCTTCTCTCCCTGCAGATGATATTTGTTGTTTTCACCTGTGATCCAGAAGGATGCAAGTATTTCTGACTGGAGAAAGACTTGGACCAATAGAAGTAAAAGTCCCGCATCCATGCTTTCTTGGACTATGTGTCTGCTGTTAACCTGCACAGCAGCAATGGGGATTCACCCCAGGCATTGAGGCAGCAGTGAGCTCTTGAAATCACTGGTCATCTGGAAATATGGGACAGACAGAGTTCTCTACACTTGGGGTTGAATCTGAGAACAATAGTGTTTTCTCTAAAATATCCTCTAGATTCCTGTGCTATTTTTCAGATTTTCCTAGACGTGCAGGCAGAAATGAGAAAGAAGATCTCAAGAGTAAGACGCAGGGGACAGGTTCCACTTCATAGCATCATTTTATCTTCCTTAGAAGACTCTTTGGGTTAATCTGGGATCTCTCTCTTTCATTTCCAGTGCAGAATCCATGCTCAGGAAGACGACTGGATATCCTGAATTATGATAGGGCCAATAAGTTTCTTCTAGCATGGATCTCATTGCCAGCTGCAAGATGAGATAGTACTTCCCATGGTCCCTTGCCAGGACTCTCTGAGACAGATTCTTGTCAGATTCCTCTGCCCTGCTCATCCATCTCAAATCACAGTTGATACACCTGATTTTGGCTTGATGAGACGGCTGTCATTGTGGTGGGCAGTCCGTCAGAGAGCTTGAGGAAGCTGCCTAAGTCCTGTGGATTGGCAGTCTTCACAGCTTTCACTCTTCGTCTCCTTTTACAGTTGTACTCCCTCTCCCTGCCATGGACAAGTTTCTACATCCCACCCTAGTCCCAGACAGAGCACTGAACAAAACGCAGGGTGGCAGGGGTTTACAATTCCTCAGCTCATCCCAGTACCTCAGCATCTTTCACTTTGTGCATCCTTGGAAGTGGTGATATTTTGCTCTGTGAGACCAGGCTGCCGAGCCCAATTCCAAAAGCTTGTAGTCTCAAGCTCCAAGTTGACAGTTATCCTTGCCCCTTCTCCTGCCATCACTTGTTATCAGCACCTGGGGTTTCTGAGAGAGGGGCAGAAATACCATAATACATAGAATTGAGCAGCATGATAATATGGGAATAGGGAAATCCTCTGATAATGTATCTTGTGCCCAGGATAGTGGTTTGGAAAAGGCTCGTCAACTCTGGATGGTTTTCAGGGTCAGAACAGCTAATAACATCCCTGTTTATGTCAGAAGATATCTTTTGGTGGATGTGACAGGCAGTGTGTGCTTGTGGTCAGAGCACTTCCTCCTAACTGCCCATACTCTATCCATGACCCCATCTAGGCTTGAGCAGCCTATTGAGCTTCATTATTTTCTCAAGTATCTCCTCGTTCCAGCTGCCTCCAGCTCTGAAAAATGGGGCTGCTTGAGTAGTGTGGTTTCTTTGACTGCATGGCAAAGGCTGACGTGACCTGACAGTAAGCAATGAAGAGAGAGGTTTCAGTTGTGCTGCCCATTATTGACACAAGGCTGGGGTGGAAGAAGATGAGTGCTCCTGTGCTAGCTGGACAGTTTTGCCAAAACGGCATGTGCACCCCAGTTGTAAAACCCTGATGGACTTAGCTTTCTGAAATGGTTAACTTCAGTCATTTCCCTCCAGTCCTGCTCTCCCTCTGTTTCCCGTCCCACCATGTGCCTGTCAGTCTCACTGCCTGCACAAATGTTTCTGGGCATCTGAGCAAGCCTCATGTTCCTGCCTGCAAAATGCAGCCCCACAGCTGTGTTGAGAAGAGCTGGGTGGATGACGGTGCCTGACCAGGGGATTTCTCCCTTTGCTGAATGATATTACAAAGATGGACCCTTCTTCTGACCTGGGGTAGGACTGAGCTGGGCAAGATATGAAGGATTTGCACAGGTGGTAAGTGAGAACCTTCAGGCCCTGGACACAAAAATGTCTCTTCTCATGGGACTGAAAATGCCAATCCACATGACATCAGACTGATGTTCTTGAGCTTTACCCAGGACAGGGTCTAAGTGAGCAACCATGAGAGATTTTGCCAGGGCTTCAGCGGGACCAGGATTTCACTGCGATTGAAAGCCTCATTCTACCACTACTGCTTTCTGTTTCCTCCCCCAAGTACTTCTGTGTCCCTTTCTCTTGACCACAGTTCCTGCCTTTCACCCAAGCCTAGGGGCCATTGCTAGTGTGTGTGGTGTCATTAAATATTAGCAAACTTGCTGAAATGTGTCAAATATATTTTTGGAGGTCTTCATTAATTCATGCCTTACTTAGACTCTAGACACAAACTCCCAGTCACCTGCAGAAAACCCTGAAAACATGACATGGAAGAACGAGCTCCTTACAAGATGATCTCTTGGACACTGAGATGTGTCCTTAACCCTCAAACCCCCTTGAAAGTAGCAACTGTGTTCAGGGAGGAGGAGTAGACAGAATCTGCACTCCTGCAGCCAGTATTGGGGAAAATTGCCGCAACTGGATTGGGAGACCTTTATTCTCCTCTGGGGATGCTAGAGATAATGGAGACAGCACATTCTTATGACCTCTTTGCTTTCAGACCCCGTCTCCACACGGGGTGAAGTGGAACCTGCTGGGGAACCTCAGATGCAGAAAGGGGCACTCAAGTCAAGAAGCACCCAGGAAGATGGCAATGCCATGGGCTGAAGCAGATGACTTTAAAAAAAAAAAAAAAAGTCATCCCAATTCCTGCGCGTTGGAGGAGGAAAGGAGAGAAGTCCCTCAGCTGTTAAAATTGCCTTGTCAGCATCTGTGAGCGGTTGGCTGGCTTGCTGGCTCTGACAAAAATTGATGGGGACCATGTGGCAGTCAACACGGGAGAGGGTGGGAGGGTGCCAAGTTTTCCTACGTATATGTGTGTGTATATATGTGAGTGTGTATTTGTTATCCCATCTCTTCTGCAGTTGCCTGTGTGACTTGTGCCAGCAAGCTGTGGAGATGTGGCCTTTCCCTGGAATGAGGAATGCATCAAGGAAAGTGTGGTTGCATATATTTATGAACATATGGAGTCCCTGGAGTCACGCCACACGGTTTGCCACTAATTGAAATAGGCTGACTAACCTCTTATTGTGGCCACCAGGAGCAACCCTGGGGAGGGGCTGGCAGAGGGGGAGGGGAGTGCTGAGCATGGGCACAATACAGCTTCCAAAGCAGGACTGGGAGAAACAAACACCTCTCCCTTCTCCTCCACCTCTTTCAAGGATGGAGAGAAGAAGCTGCAGGGATACAGTGAGCAGGTTGTCTGCACACAGCAAAAGCACTACAGACACAGATAATTTCTGGCTGCTCTTTTACAGCTGAATTTCCAGGGTATGCTCATGTATGGCCAAATGCTGACTGTCCTCCTTGTGCCCACACAATGTCCGAAGTGAGCTTGCAAGGATAAGCCGAGTCTAGGCTGAGGGACTTGTACACTTCAGTGGTGTGGAAGAAGAGTTCATGCCTCTTCCTCCAGGCACTCTTCCTTCAGATTGCAATGCACCTGAGCATTTTTCATCACTGCACTTTTCTCAAACAGCCTTCTGCTGCTGGATCCTTCCTACAGATGCTCACGTGGTTCCTGAGTTCTCAGACACTTTCAGGCTGAGGTGCTCCAGTGGCTGTTAGAAGGTCACCTGCTCTGTTTCTTGCATGTATTACAAGAGGTGGCATTTGAAGTGGTGGAGGTTTAGCATCACCTGTCCTTAGGTCATATTTGTGATGTGAAATCTTGATGTGAAGACAGCCAGAGGTAATACCTCTGTATATTTTAACCCAGATGTCTCCGGATTGCCCTGGATCCAGCATCACCCTCTGTTCTGAAAAAGTTTTTTCCCCGTTTTTTCACTGCTTTGACAGCTATTACCAACTCCTGACTGCAGACTTCCCATAAAACTGTCTTGCACCTCAGCCCTCAGAGGTTCAGTCTCCATTTCTTGGCCATGAGGGGACCTGGGTATGCTAGAAGACCGGCTGCCTTGGGGAAAAGTCTTCCAGCTTTAGATGGTATGTTGAGCACAGTGAAAGATGCAGCTCATGTCACCCCTATTTCTTTATAGTTATGTTGGCAGGTGATTTCCTATCAGCTTCTCTGCTGTGTTTTTTTCCCCCATTACTTGTGTTCATTTCAGAAGAATTTTGTTTGTCCTTCAGGAACAACTGTGGGAAAACATGGATGAGAGGACTTTCAGCACCCTTGTGATTTTGTCATATCTGTCGCTTTAAAGCTCTTCTGAATACCTCAGCCAGCTAATCCTGTCCAGGTTCGAAGCACCTTCAAACCCAAGTCCAGGATTTTTTTTCTGTAGAAATGGAATAGAGAAAGTAAGTTAAAATTGAGACAAATTCTGAATTACCTGTGCAGTGATGATATAATATGCAAAGAAGCAAAGAAAGATATAAGGTTGTCTAGAAACAAAATTCACAGCAATACAGGGAACTTGCTGAGGGAATTTTCAGCAATAAAATGGGATGCCACTGTTACCACTGTTATTAAAGGAAATTACGATTGTAAAAAAAATTCAGACAAAAGAATGTTTACAAATATCATCAAGAATGTATTGCACTTGTGTAATCAATTTTTCAAATGGAAACAATCATAAAATGTTCCCCATTTGTTAATTGTTTGGGTCTAAAGAGAAATAATATGCAATATACTTTTCTACTTTATTTATAGTTTTCATAACAGGCTAAATGAGTGTTTTCTTTGAGTTGCTCTAGGAATTTGCTTAATTGGTTTTGATGTACAATGTTGTAAGAGTACTTTATCAAAGGTTCAGAGGGTTTTCTGAAATGTATCTGCAAGATGATCCATTCATCATTAGACACACTGGATGGGCCCAGAATATCTCAGGGTACTTCACTGCCTGTGGTGTGACTCTTTACTTTCCATTTCCTTAAATCCATTTTCCTAGGGCTGCTGAATCTTGGCTAGATCTCTGACTTTCGGCTTATGTATATCAACATATGAAGTCGAGTTTGACAATGCCTTTGAATAGAAATGAGCATGTAAACACTATTACAAATATGTATGTTAGGAGGCAGCTGAAGGCTCATACATGGCTATAATCATCTTAATTGGATCTCCATGTCCCAGTGATCTAAAAGACGAGAGACAGCAGCTGGACAATGGGTAAATAGAAAGGGGGAGGTGACAGAATATGTGTGACCAATAAATATGATAGGAGATGTGCAATTCCCAGCTGGCCAGGGACAGTGACCACAACTTGCCGTCTGTTCACAGCGAACCACTCACAGCACACACTGACAGAGCGTCTTTCACCACTGAAATCTTTGGATGATAAAAAAAAAACCAACAATAAAACAAAGAAAAGGAAAAAGAAAACAAGTATCTCACCATCCTCCCCTCTCCTTCCACATATTTGTGCCAGGTCCAGAAGGAGAACAGGGGCTTTTTGCGCATGGCATGGCTGGGCAAGGAAGCCCAGGCTAAAGTAGCAGAGGTGGCATTCCAGACATGAAGTTAATACATGAAGAGTATCGGGTGTGTGATGAGACACAGCAGGTGGGATGAGGAGATTAATCCTCGCTGGGTAGGGCTACACGCTAACTCTGGTGGATCTCCTCTTGCATCAGCCTCTGGAGGGAAAACTGCAGACACCTGTCCTCCAAACCAGTGATGTGACCAGCAAAAAGAAGGGTGTTGGGAAGGGGAGAGGATTGAGGCCATTTTAAAAACAAGCGAAGAATTTTGTTTGGCGTCAGTGCTCTGGTACCTCCCCAGGCATGTGGTGGTGCCAGGTGCTACCAGGAGAGTTGTGCTTTAGTGTTCCTGTGTTAGCACCAGCTACAGAAATCAACACCATGCTGATCCCTTGGGAACTGGGGTTTGCAGCTTCCATTCACTTTCTGTGTGTCTTTCCTCACTATCCAGAGCACAATCTATACCACCAGGCACAGACACATGTGCTTGTGTCAGGACTTTTTGTCCTGATGTGAATAGTATAATAAAGGGGGCAAGGACACCCATTTATGGAAAACCTGAAGCCTAAAGTTGTCCTAAATCATTGTGTGAATGGGAAAACTGAGGAGGCGTTGTTTCTAATGGAACTTTAAGGTGAGCATCTCTGTGGATTCTCTGAAGCCCTGTAAAGGGTTGAGCTCATGCAGTAGGTAGGTGTTTTTATTAGACCTATATTTTTCTCTTTTTTTCTTACACTTGGTCAATAATTTTCATAAAAGTCAAAGGAAGTTTCTATTTTGGAGACTTATACTCCTCTGTTATATTTTTTTAAAACTGACCTGTGAGTTAAAAAGCTATTAGGAAGGACCCAGACAAATGTATTGGCAGACTAAAAGACAATGTGATCTCACATGCCTGGTTTCCTAAGGAAACCTGTCTAAAAGCCCCAAGGATCATTAGTACATCATCTGTTACTTCCATCAGCATTTTTTGAATGCAGGAGTGTGATTTCTCCCAGAGCAGATGGGACCTGGCATCTTGTTAGAAAGATTTCTTTGTAGTGATCTGTGCAATATTCGTTCATCCCAAGGGAAACAGCGAACAGAAAAGGTAGCTCTATTTTCCACATGTCCAACTGCTCTGAAACCAATGACATGGTCAGCTGAGGTGGCTTGCAGACTCAGCCTGCATGAAAACTGCAGCTCACCAGAGCTCCTCTGGCTTTGTGATAGCTCAGCAGCCACAGAGCGTGTTTCTTTGGCTGTGATGACAGCAATAAACCAGCCCTCTGGCTCTCTCTTCTGTCTGGAGATTTCCCCATCAGGTGTATTTTTGAGCCCTGTGGATATCTTCACAGGAAAAGTCCCTGCAGAAATGGTCCAACAAGTGGCAGAGGTAAGGCTGGCTGACAGGTGCTCCTGTAGGGAATGTTAATTGTCTCGGATGCAACTCCAACAGAAAACCATGTCCAAGATCTCTGGGACATTAGGCTGCATTAACATCTCTCAATCTCTCTCAAAGCAGGGGGTTCACAGTGTTCCAGCCTAAAGCAGGCTGCTTCCCACTGATTTCAATCGGAACTAGAGCAGCGCCTCTCACAAACAACACACAAGGAGGCCCAATAGTGGCAAAAAATTGAAATGAAAATATTTCCAATGGTTTTTGCTGAGGTTTGAGCTGTGTTGTGGGCAAAGCTTGTTTCTGATTTTCTGATTGTTTTTGTCCCTGCCTGATGAGCGCATTACATAGAAAAGCCAAATCCTTAGCCCTCTGGCCTCATACGTCTCCTCTTCACCTCTTGTTTCTTCATATGCAGATCTCCTCAGTTCCCAGCCAAAGCACACCCTGATCCAAGCTCACTCAGGAGGTGCTTTCTGCCAGAAACTCCCCCTGGGAGTTTTAAGAAACAAATAAACTAACTAAGCAGCCTTCACAACATCCCAATGACAAACAAACAAACAAACAAGCACAAACACATGCCCCTGTGTTCCTGAAACAGCATCTGACCCTGCTCTCCAGAGCCTGGGGACAGGAGGTGTACCTTGCTGGTAAACACAGAGCACTGTGTCAGGGTGAATACTTGGAGCAAACTGCAAATTGCTGACTTCTTCCCTGGGGAGGCAAGATGAAAACTCCAGCAAAACCTGTTTTGTGCATCTAGTCCCTCTAAAAAAAGAATGGAGCCAGGATGTTGTTCCTACAATCATTTCCTACTCAACAAGTGTTTGTTTCCACCCTTCTCTTTTCCTCCTCTGCAAGCAAGACAAAAACATTTCAGTCGTATTGGGTCTCCCTTGGAAAGCTACCTCTCCACCACTGCAGGTAGGATTGGCAGGCAGTGTTTCCTAGGGCTTCCAAGCTCACATGCCACATCTCTGGACTACCTGTGTGTTCCTCCTGGTCAGAACTGCCTGTGCTTTGTATAGAAAGTGCTACGAGTCTGGCAAATGGTTCCTCTGAACCTTGCCTCTTGGAGAAAGCCCCATCCTTGGGTCTGGAAAGACAGTTTAGACATTTAAAATGGCCCTGTCTCAGCTTCCTAAGTCCAAGGTCCCTGAAAGGAGGAGTTCCCTTTGGTTTGATTGTGCGTATGCTGGATGGACTAATGTACTGCACCACAGAAGCGCGGCCCCACCCCTCAGCATGGAGGAGCATTATAGCTGGGTTCTGTGGGGAGGGTCAGACAACGTACATTAATGACAAGTCAGGCAAGTGGTTGTCTGTTACAAGTCTAGTTGGAGTGCTTGGAGATTATGCTGAGATGAAGGAAATGATTTTGTGAGTGATTCCAGTGCAGACCCAGTGCTTTACTCTTTTGCTGAAATCACTCATCCACTGACAATACCCCTGTCTCTGTCCTTCCGTGGTACAGAAACTCTTCTGGCAGCTCCCTCAGGGTACTTATAGGCACCAATTACTCTAACTTCTCCTGGGACCTCCACCCACACCTTCGGCCCCTGCCTCAGGAGCCCAATTTCAGCTTGTCCCAGGGTATTTAGTTTTCCTGTGCTGTGAATGTGCTTGGCTGAAGTCTTGCTTCTGATCCTGCCTTCTGGACAGACTGAACTTGTGCTCTGGGTAACCTGTATCCCTTATCTATCCTCTGAGGTGGATTGTAGCTTGTCTTTAGCCTAGCAGTTGTTCCTGACTGAGTTCTTTGTTTGAGCTCAGCATTGATTAATTGGTTCCCTTCTCTGCGGTGGTTGTTGTACATGGTGATCAGCAGGTGGCCCTGCTCCTGGACACAGCACAGAGGACAAGCTTCTCTGGGGCATCTTCGTTGGGTGAATAGTCCTTCAGCTGTTCCTACAAAGCCCTTTCATCTTAAACTCTGCCAATAGCAAGCACAGAGCTATACATATATATATATATTGTTTGTTTGTTTTGTGGTGTTGATTATTTTTGTTTCCTGCGTAGAAAGTATTAGCATACTTGTAGGATTTCCTGTAATATTTTTGACAAAAAGTCTTGATAGTTCTACATACGGGTTTGGTATGTTATTCCACCAGAGCTGCCTTGGGACAAGGAATGTCTGGTGGAGTCTGTGCTTGGTCTCTAAGAACCATGTCTGAATGCAACAACTCCAGGAAATGTTGGACTTACCAGTCTAGCATTAGCAGGAGGTGGGTTCTTGTCTTTTGTTCCTCTTCTGATGCTGATCCATTCCATGCTTTTGCAGTGTGGGTGGTCTGGGGCTGCAGCACAGGGCGTGGGTCTTAGGATCATGCTGTTGGGGGCTGGGGTGAAAGAACCTGGAGTTCCTGGCCGAATGGTGCTCACTAACTGAGTGTGCTTTAAGTATGTTGGGAGCAGTGGCCAAAGCTGAAAGTGGGGTGAGATAGAAACCTGGGTGGTTTACACTGTGAGAAAAAAACCGTGGATACTGCAACAGAAATACCATGCAGGGATGGATAGAAGGCAGGGGGATAAATAAAATAATACGGAGCGCATGGACAGACCTGTAATGTGGGAAGAGCTGATCACTATCACCTAGAAATCCTACACCAGCACAGACCCCCTCCATCTCCCCCAGATCATGCTCCTTCCAGACTCCCAGTCTCAGCCGGTGTTGCCCTTTTAGGGGCAGGCAGGGAGAGCAGAGATAAGCAGATGTGGAGAACACAGTGGATTTTATAATAACATGGTGGTTATAGACAATTGCCTAATGAGGACCAGATGGTCAGTTTTATTTTAAGTTGCCCTTTAACAACATTCCCATCTAAGCTCTGTTTTTTAAGTAATAGGTTTTTAATGAGATGCCCATAAGATCTTACAACACATCAGGTTTTAATCATGCCGACCTATTTAAATGGCAGTGTGGGTCTTTAGCACTCCTTTTACATTTTTATGGTGTTTAATTCCTTCCCACCACTGTTCCTCACCCCAAACCTCAAATGGGCTGTGTCAGAGGGATTGTTCCTTTCAGCAGTGGATGTTGCCCCTGCTGAACCCATCCATGCTATTCCAGACTGGGACTGGGAACAGACCTCCTTCCAGGAGAGAAAAAGCATCTTCTTCCTTCCCTCTGAGGTCAGGTTGCAGCTCTGCTTTGCAAAATAAAAGCCTCTGATTATAAATGCTGCTCTTAGATGGGGAAGGCAGGGAGCAGTGTGATTTATCTTGCAAAGATACTGTTATGAAGCCAAGCAAGCATTTGCTTTGGAATGGTGCCTCTAAATCCCCTGGGCAGCACCTTGTGGTCATACTGCAGAGGATGTCTGAGAGCCCAGACACATGGCAGACATTTCGATGGTGATGAGCCATGAGGAATCGCTGAGAGAATATGTAAACCTCTTGCTGTATTTGCACATCAGGAGGGGGATGTAACTGCAGATTATCTGCCCTTTTTAGCTGGGGGCACTAAGGTGAGTTACCTGCCCAAGTGAGAACAGGGCAGAAACCTGGGTTTCATGCTTCTTTACTCCTTGTTTACCAGGCTAGGTACTGGGTAGCACAGGTAGCTCATCTCATTTCTGAGAGTTGAGTTATGGTAACCCCACATACAATTGCTCACTCATCTGAGCAGGGAGATGATGTGTGAAGATGGGATTGGGAAACATGGCCTGATGACAACTCCAGGTGAGCAGAACTCTCCTGGTTCCCATCTCAGTGTGAGGCATGTGGGTTCCTGTGTTCACCTTTATGATCTGTGTTAGCCCTCCAGCCAGCCAAGCACTCATTCCATGGCCTTCCTGGTAAAGATCAAGGTGAATTGAGTTTCCCATTGCTGATGCTCAGTCCAGTAGAGAAAAAACACCCTCTGTAAAAAAAGTCTGCTGTCAGGATTCAAAATGGTGGGGTTTTTTCCTGTCCTACTCTTAGAGACTTCCGCAAACACTGGACAAAACAATGCAGGACTTTCACCTCTTGCCTGTCTGGGGATTTCATTTTTCCTGTTAATGTCAGAGGCTCTATGAAATTGCAGATGAGATCAAGCTCTGCTTTCCTTCCCAGATTTTTGGTTGCCCTTTGTGGAGCTTACACTGAGACTGTGACTGTGCTGGCTAAATGACATCATGTTTCAAAATTCTATTTGCTTAGTTGGTTTTTTTGAGGGGAGTATTTTTTATGTTTACCCAGTCACCTTCAAGCAGCTGCAAACTTGGACAGTTTCCACTTATTGGAGTGGAGGGGAAGGCATGCTGGTAAATGACACTGAGATTTGGGGGGCATTCAGTCTTTCCTGTATTTGAAATAGTTCACTCAGACAGCTCCAGCAAAATGAATCCTCCCCTTGCACCAGACTCAACCCTGTTTTCATGGCAGTTCTGTACTTAAGATTTCTCATGGTAGGCACTGGGAGGCACCAAGAATCCCATCTTTTGCAGGGTGTAAACCAAAAGAAGCCCAAAAGAATCTGTAAGGGATTATTTACTTGGGAGTTTAAGTTCAAATGTGACCTTGGTCACACAAGGAAGTGTTGTTCAGGTGGCCACTGTACATTCACTTCTCAAGTTCTCAGCACAGAGCCCCAAGTTGTTAGGAGCTTACCTGGAGAAACCCAGGCTTTGCTGATTTAGCTCTGAGCAATGGCCATGCTGGAGCATGAACAACTGTGAAAGACACAATGCAGGTAGGACAATCTGGGGTGTGAATCCAGCTGCTTAACACTAGCCTTGACTACCCTGGACTTGGCAGCAATATGTGCATATAAAAGGTTTCAGTGGTTTTGGGGGAGACACCAGATTTTGCATTTTATCTGTTTTGAAGGAGGCTGTGAGCACATTAACAGCATAGATCTGTTGACAGCTCCCCTAGCCATGTCACACTCACATGCAAGACATTTTACCTGGTCCTTCCTAGGAGGGAAGAGAATCTGGAGTCACTGATGTTGCTCAGTTTTAGTCTGTCAAGTAGGATAACCACCAGAGATCTTCCCAGGTAACCTCTGGAAGAGTAGTGAGCCCAGTGTTTCTCCATAACAGTACTTGAAGGCCAATGGTTATTTTGTCTTTCCAAGGATCCCAGCTGAAGCATCTGCCCTCAGCCTCAATTTCAGTGCCATTTTTTGAGGAGACAGGAGCAAAGCTCGAAGCAGTGAATCTTTTCACAGCCCTTTGGTGAAACAGGAGCAAAAAACTGGTCTCCATCTTAAGAGAGGCCAACAGGTACCTGAAATTCCAGGAAAGGGCTGATGGGTTTCAGCAGGTTGCAGAGTTCTCCCAGGGAAAGACAAGGAAATGTAAATACTGTTGGTGATCAAAAACTGCTGTGCAACAAGAGTGGGGAGGTAAAGTGGCTGCAGATGGAGGTTTGTTCTTGAAGTTACATCATCAGGAAGACAGTAAGAAGTGCCTCCTGTGCAGGCACCTTGTCAGGCAGTGCTGCTTCTTGCTGAGAGGGATGCTCAGACGAGAGGGATGCTCAGACCAGAGGGATGCCTGCCCCAGAGCAAATAGCTGCCTGCCCCCGAGTCTTCCTTCCTGGCCTCCCCTTTGGAGGTTTGCTGACTCCTGCAGCCTGGCCTCTGGTTAGCTGAGCAGCATCTGTGTGAAGTGGAAAATGTGTGTGAGCGCAGGGGCTGGGGCACAGAGCCACAGCTGGGCTTAGGGCCCTGAGGCTGTGTTGTCTGAGCCAGTAGCTGCTCTGTGGGTTCAGGGAGCTTTCCTTGGAGCCGTGGCAGCCTTGCAGGGAAAACAATCAGAGTGGGAGGGCGTGTGTGTTCGGCACAGAGCTAAAGACCTCTTCTCGCCCACCCCCCAATGATGGGGCATGTTTCTGCAGACACAGGGAGTCAGCAATTTGTGGTGAGTTCCACTGCGTGATAGTGGATGGAGGAGCCTCAGCATAGCTGGGAATGAGAAAACATGTGACTAAGTGACAGCTAGGGAGATGAAGTCTGGCTGGCAGAGAGGCAGGAGTGGGGAAAACGTGGGGATGCCATCTGAGTGGGGGTACCCTTTGCCAGGGAGCTGGCTTCTCTGAACCACAGAGATGCTTCATGCCCACAGCACCCACTCCTTGGTGGGTGCGGAGAAAAGGGCAGGGTTGCTTGGCTTTCCACTCTCATGGTAGTGTGAGACAGCTGATGGGCTCAGACCCTTCCCTGAAGCCAAGGCTTGTTCATTTGGTTTCTTGCTGCTGCAATAGGGGGTGGCAGCCTGAGAAACTTGGTCTCTGCTGGTGATTCTGTTTGGACACATCAATAATGTCCCCCAGGGAAACAAGAGTGTCTGAAACAGTCTTGCAAAATGAGGGAGGCTTCAACAAATCTGCTGGTGTCAATCCCAGTGTTTCTGGGATCTGAGCATTGCAGCTGCAAGAGCAATAGGGTTCAGAGGGTTCTGCTGGAAAAATGAGGCATGGAGGGGCTCGCAAGTTGTTGCTAACAGTGTAAGACCTCTGGCCGAGTGTCTCTGAGTCCAGTCATGCCATAGATCCATGGGGCAGCTTCTCGTTTTCCCCGTCTGTGATGATGGAAACATTGCATAATCGTATCTTCCTTCTGGGAAGAGAGGGGAACTGTCACCCCATCAAAGAGACAGAGACCACCAGACACAGCCCCGAGGTACAAGAACATTAAACCAGGCTCTGAGGAACATTTCTGCAAACTGCTTCCTAGGGGCCAGGTCAGAAACTCAGTGACGAGTCCTTATTTCTCTTCTCCAGGGACTTGTACCAGAGACACACCCCAGAGCACTGCACCCATACAAAGCTTTGTAATGCCTTTGATTCTGCCCTGCTGGAGAGGATCTCCTCTCAAAGAGTGAGGCCACCCAAACGCATTTACCAGCTCCTGCCAGACTCTTTGTAAGGAGGCATAGGTCCCTTTCTATCCCCTGTGGGGAGCACAGAGACAGCCGTAGCAGAATAGTTGGGAAGCTCAAGATGAAGTCTCACAGGCTGTGACTTCTTTGGCACTGAGTTTCCTTTCTGCCTGTGGCTGCTGGTGAGGTTCTGTTAGCTGTTTTACTCCAGCAAAGCTTTCTTGCTTTCTAGTGTTCCTGTGGGTAATCCAGAGGCATCTCCAAGCCCAACAACATCTGGGCTCAGAGGGGTGCAGCATCTCAGATGCTGTGGGAAGAGGGGTTTGATTTTGGCTTGGTGCATATTAGCTCTTGCTAATCCTTGATCAAGGCTGTGACCCTAGGGCAGCCTGGCCTTGGAGCCTAAATGTAGTGTAGCAAGTGATGGTGCACCTATATGTGGATCAATATGGTTGAGTTCATCTCTCACCCTACTGTGAGATCCCTAATAACACCCAGATCCCTAATACACACTGTATCCTCTCTCTAAATAATTTTCACAAGTCTCACAGTAGCTTCCTATCTTTGGAACTTCTTCCCTTTGAGCAAACTCAGTGGAAAGGGCCTGTAGATTTCAGAGCTGCTAAGGGGAGGGGCAGATGGAGGGTGGGTGAGATTGCATAAGCCTGTTCATTTAGGGAATAATATTAAAAATAAAAGGCACTTTGTAAAATAGGAGGGATGAGAAGGTGGGGTTTGCAGGCAGTCTGGCAGCCCTCTGGGTTCTTGATTGGTTGGTTTCAGAAATACAAAGCAAAGTTGTCGGCAAACAGTAGACTATGAGCTCTTGCCACCCATCCCTCTGTTTATCCTGAGAACAGGGTCATGGAAACTTTCCCTTTCTGTTATTCTTTCAATGGAAACACTTTGCCCTCTTCAATGTCCCTCAGAAAGAATACATGATGCGTGTAATTAAGCCTCCATGCAAAAGATTTTTCCTTTCCTAGCCAAAGCTTTTCCACTGCAGCTTGACTTCACTGTAAGGAGGCTTTCTGCTTTCTGTCCTTCTACACTGCTCTGGGGCTGAGCCACTGGAGAGTAGGTTGTGTCTTCCCATGCATGGCACTTCTTCCATGCTGTTTGCGTATGCTCTGGTGTTACTGCTGCTTCTGCCGCTCTGTCTCATCCTTCTTCCTTCTACGAGGTTACTCTGCTCTGTGTTGGAAGGAGACAGGGCAGGACAATGGCTACCAGAGTGCCTGCAAAGCTCTCTCCTACATCTGGCCCATTTTGCTTTCTCAGAAGGTTCTTGCTGAAACTTGTCCCATGGCTGAGGCCCTTCAAAGAGTATGTGGTGTCTCATGTAGATGCTCTGGTGGCTTATCACATTTCTCTTATAAGAGCAGGATTCAGTTTTAGACACACATTCCCAAATGTTGATGTTGAACTGTCATCCTGAGCTCCCTTTCTGTAAGTTAGTTGAAAGAAACCAACGGAGTTAAAATTTACAGATGACAGAGCAGACATGCATCACACTAGTCATGTTTTTTAGGAAGTCATGGTAACAAGGGGTGACAGACAAAACCAGGTAAGTCCTGGCTGTGGCCTGTGTCTGCATGTCACAAAGTGAGCATCACCCTCTGAGATGACTGTTCAGCCCTCCTGTGGGATTGGAGGTGATGTGGTTGTTGTCCAAGCAGAGCAAAGCCATGGAGATTTTTGTTTAATCTGTGTCCTCATAGACACATGGGATGCTTGTTTTCCCACCTCAGTGATTACACAAGGGGTTTGGCTGGTGCAGCTGATCATGGCAGCAGGGGATTGCATGGCATTCAGGATGGAGAGCAGACACCAGAAATTTCAGAAATTTGGTGGCTCGCAACACAGTGAAGTGCAGATGCAGATGTGCCTGCAGTCATGCAAGAGAAGGAGGGAAGTAATGAGATCTCAGGCATCAGCAAAGAGATCATCCTGGAAGCCAGGAAGGAATTAGCCCAATCCTCTGCTCCTTTTAGCCACACAAAATTGGCCTGGCGTGCTGTGGCAGTTTATTGCTTTCCTCTGAGGCATTAAGTTTTGGCTCTTGTCAGAGAAAGGATATCACATTGGTTTGGGATGGAAATCTTCATTCCTGTGAGTGGAAATGCCAGTATTTCATTGCATGAGAATGTACTGGGGCCAGAAAAGCTTTTGCCTCAATGAATTTGCTTTTCCCAGGAAAGGTCAGTCTGAAGGGAACATCCATTTGCACCCCATAACTTTCTAGCTGCATTGCAGCTGGATGAGTGACTGTAGAGCATAGGGACAAGCAACCCCAAACCTCAGTCCTCATCTGATCCTAGTTAGCCACCTTAGCAATGAAACTGATCCCCTTTGGCTCCTGGTGGGGGCTGTATGGGCAGAATTAGGCTGTACTGCCAAAGTTCCCAATGCTTTGAAATACCTCTGTTGTAATGAAAAATGTCTGTGCTTACGTTGTGGGTTCAGGGTTCAAGCCTATGAGAAGTTCAGGACATGAGGGAAACCACTGACTGGGTTTCCCATTCCACTCCTTTCACTTTCTTTGGCTGTTTGACCTTTTTGGAGTTAATTTGTTTGTTTTCTTCTGTTCTGTGAATCAGATTCAGACTTAGTGTGATTGTGTAGGAGCTGATGGAGTTACTCCCAGGTTGAACATTTATTTCTTTAGTCTTATCTGAAGAAAGCAGTTCACATGTCTGTAAACTGAGGTTGTGTGTCCTTTTCTCATGTGTTTTAGTTCAGCTCTTAAAAAAAAAAAAAAAAAGGCCTTTCTGGGAAAATGCAAATGACTGCTCAGATGATTCCTTTTAACTGCAAAATTCATGGCTCTTGACTTTTCCTCCTAAATGCATGCTTACCCTGTGAAACTGCAGATTGTGTTGCTTTCATCACAGAATAGTGATGGTGCCTCAGCTGAGAAAGAAGGGAGTGAGTGATAGAAATGAGGCTCTGCAGGTGGCTCATGTTCAGCCTCAATTTCTTCAGCCAGCTGACCCACTGAAGCGGGACAGGTCCCACCTCTGCAAAGCCAAGGGGCTGCCAGTTCTCTGTCACTTCTCTTAATTAAAGAACAGCTCCCCAACCCCCATTTCAGTGGGATTGGAAATACAAATGCCCCTAGAAAGTGGTGATGTCCTTCTGCACAGCTTGAAATCAAGGCTATAGCAGTGATGGTGGCATGAAGTGAACTTGTCTTCTGTCACCTCCCAGGTGTCACTGCACCAGAAATTCCTTGCATAGCAAATCTGAAAATAACCTGCATCCTGGGTCTGGTCCCACTTAGCCTGAGCACCACACTCATCCATAAGGCTGGTCATTGATAGATTGGACATCAAATATAGCAGACCCCAGATCTGTTTCCAGTTCCACGCCCACTGGAGTGGGTGGGCGTAGCCCTTTAGGCTGTCTAGGCCACAATTCATTAAAGCTCCTGTCTGGACTTTGTCATTCTCAGGTACCAATCTCATGCATAACTAGAGCAGAACTTGGGACAGAGATCAGTGGCAATGTGAGGTTCCTGCCTTGACCTGGCTCATGGCTCCTTGAATTTTGGGGGCAGAAACTCTCCTGTTATAGGAGGGCACAGTGACCTACTGCAGCAGGGCTCTAAGTGATTGCATATCACTAGTGATTGGCAATGAAGGTCAAAATGTCAGCACAGCCTTGACTGTGCCTCCTTTTGAGTTCACAAGTTGCAATGTCTACAGACCATATTGGAGTATAGCATCATGTTATACAATCTTGGAGCAAAAGAAGGTAAAGAGGAGGAAAAAAAAAGGGTTTGGTAATGATGGAGAGTAGAGGTCTGAAAGGGAGAAGGAATGGAGAGTAGGCATGAAACAGAGCAAAAGCTTGGTTTGGAGGAAGAGTTGGCTTGCCAGGTAAGGAGTTTTTTCCTCTCCAAGTGCTCCCCTCTAATTTATGCGATATAAATAATTAAAAGCTGTGCAGACCCAGTGCTAATCCTTGTGGTATTCCATAAGCAAACTTCCTTCCTGCTTAGAAAGAATTCCATTGAGAATTATCTGACAGTTCTTGCTCTGCAGCCAATTTTCCACTCCTGTCAGTGCATGGAGTCTGAGCTCTCCTTTTCCTTGGTTCAGCCTTCCCCAAATTGTATGGCAGAAAAAACCCATAATGTGAGGTCCACTTCCTCTCATTCTGGAGTTATCTGTTCTGCTAAAATCTCACTGCAGACCTCGAGGGGAGAGGAGGAGGTCTTGTGGAAAAGCTGTGATTTCTGAAGGCAAATTCAACCACACCACATCCATTTGGTCACATAAATCAGTTCTGCAATGGTCCTGCCTTACCATGGCAGCCAAGTTTGACAATCTAAATTGTTATGGTGCTGTGGTATTATCTCAGCAGCACAGGCTGCTAATGGAGGTCAGTTTAACCTGCTCAAATGCATACTGTGTTAGCAGCAGTGACAGGAGGAAGACCCTCAAATAAAGAAGAAGTTGTTCTTCCTTCCCTTCACTGTACTAAATTGAATGGATCTGCCTTTCTGTCACCAGGAATACATTGGACTTAGAAGAAATTGCAGAGAAATAGTAAAACTCAGTGGGATGTATCCCGTGCATAAGGTGGAAGATTTCTACAGTGCTTTGGGCAAGATTGATTATTTGTGGCCTGTAAAAGTTGGGATGTAACTCTGAAAAATGCTGCTTAGCTGCAATCCCTCTTTAGCACTGGGGGACAGATCAGCTCTGGGCAATCTTCCCCCAGTGAGGGAGCCAAGCCTAAAACGCTATCAGCCATGTGTTGCTGGAATGGCACATATCTAGTCTGGATGCTAACATTTTGCAATGGAGAAGGGAGAAAATAAGAGTGTATTTGGAGATAAGAGTTAAAAGCTGAAGGAGACTTTTCAAGCAAGAAATTGACTGCGAGCAAAGGTGTAAGATTATCACACATTTAGAAATTCAGGATCTTTGCAGAACTACTGTGCTTAAGCTTTCTAAGAGGAAGTGAGTAGATTCCTAGTCGCTGAGTTAGAGGTTAGGACTCAAGAGATTGATATGAACTGGCTCAACTGCAAGAATTGTTTTCAACAGCAGGTTTGAAAACCAAATATGATTTCAACAGCCAGTTCTACACAACTACACCAACCAGTATTACCCTTTGCCCTTACATACTGTCCTTAATAATTCCAAAGGAGAAGAGCCAGGGAGTTTCCTTTTCCATCTGGGCTGACAGGCTGTTGTAGTGTCCCTGCATGAAACACATACTTACCTACAGACCCTGGACAAGGCAGTGGTAGTCTCTGCATCTCATCTGACCTCAAACAGATGGTCAGGTCACCACATCATCTCTGCAGATGTAGGTTTTTGGCAGAGGGGTGTGAATATTTGAATTTCTTGCCCAGTGTGACATATACGCAATTTAAAGGATGTATGTTTTTGTTTGACATTTGAGACTCTATTGTTTGATGTGCCACTAACAGACCATGACCTGTTGGTCCAGCTTTGCCTTTGGTATTTCCTGTCCTTGGGATGCTGAGCAAAGCAAATTTAGGGGGAAGGCAAGATCTTCCAAGTGAAGATTCAGTAAGGGCAGCAGTGAGGCAGCTACGAGGTGAAACTCACATCAATGTTTGTGCAGTGAGGACATTACTCTACTACTAACACAACTACTCCCATAAAAACCCAGGACATGTGCTGCCGCTGTGTGCTCTGGCCAGTCGCCGCTAATGAATCATCCAGCTCCTGGATCCCTCCCATGAAGGGGATGGAAAATGGATCCAATCCAGAGAGATCTTGGAGTTCACTGCAATGTGATAACCCTGTTTACAACTTTAAGAACTCCAGCAATTCAGGCGGTGCTGGCAGAACATCTGCTCATTGTAAGATCTTGCCAGCCACTCTTTGGAAATAATAGATCTGTGCTTCATTTGTCCAGTTGAGATGCCTCAGAAACAGCACATTGTTATGTCCTAAGACAAATGGGTCTAGAAAAAAGCAACTCCATTTCCCAGTGGAAACTGAAAGCCCTGATAACATTCAGCAAGTTTTAGCTCAAGTAAATATCCCGGGGCAGAGCAGCTGGGAGCCAGGTGCTATAGTGCCACTGTGGTTCTCCTTTTTTATAATTTTTATTTTCTTGCTGGTCTACCTAGAGAGACTCTGAAATTACTGGAGGAAGACATATCTGAGGAAGGTTTATGATCAGGCCTGAAAAACTTCCCCAAGCACATCTGTGAAGCTGTTGGTGCACATTTTCTGCAGGAAACAGATATGGAGAAGAGGTGAATAAGGATGAAAATAATCCTGGGGCTCACCACAAAAAGATACAATAGATGCTTTGGAAATAAATGAAAACCTTGGCTGCACAAGTTGCTGTTATAGAGTTACCCAAGAGCAGATGACCATCCCCCATTTCTGCTGTGGTGGAAAACTCTTGAAGTTCCCAGCCTTTCATTGGTGAGTAAGAGTTGAGTGGCACAGGCAGGAATCTGACAGGGGACCAGCCTGAGGGTGGTCTGGTGAGCTGTGTTGCCTCTTGCAACCATTCAGTGACCAGAGAGAGACTTCAATCTGCTTGTAGAGAGAGGCTGGTGCAGAAGAAGAGCTGGAATTGGAAAGGGGGCTGCCTGGTTGCCCTCACGCTGCTCCTGACCGCTGTTTATTCCCAAGGGATGGTGGGGATAGGCTGTGCCCACAAAAGGAGGAGAGCTGCAAGAAGGCACACCATGTTCCACCAGCAATGCCCATCCCGTTGCCCATGACTGAGGTCGTGACTGCTCCCAAGCTGTGGAGGATCAGGTCTCCTGCCAGCCACAAGAGCAAAGCCAACCTGATGTCTGCGGGCAGTTTTCCTCTCTCAGGGAGCTGCTGGTGGGAAGTAGAGCCCCACAGGAGAGCTTCACAGAACTCAGGGTGACACAACCGGGCACGTCCCCCTCCCTGTTCCACTGACCAGGAATGGGATGCTGGAAGCACTGGAGCTCTGCGGCCATTTCAGGGAGCTAACATATCATTTAAGGTCAGCCTCAGTGCCATTTGGAGAGGAGCTAGTATTTCCTTGACTGAAACAGTGAGTTCTGAATGTAATTACAGGATTAAAGGCATGTTCTGGGGCTGAACTCATGATTTATAAGCAAAGGTTACACTTTCAGTCTGTTTACAAGGTGCTCTTGGCCTTGCTTAACCCCTTCTTTGCTGAATACAAATGGTGAGGTTATTCCTGTCATGGTGTTCATGCATGGAGTGGAGGGATGGTCACCAGTTCGGACAGATTAGGGAACTGTTGGATATATTCATCCCACAGAAGGGGGAAGTGACAGTTCTGGTTTTCTCCTTTACTCTGTCCTAGCTGACAAAAACTCCAAAGCTATTGCTCTAGCAGAAAGTCCCCTAACAAACTTTTAGCTGATTGCCATTTATCTAGTTGAAAATCTCTACTTTATCCAAGAACTTTGGTCCTTCCCAAAGGCTATTTGGGTAGTGGTCCCTGCACAGTAAGCTTGGAAAAGACAGTTATGAAGATAAATCCTGACACGTGGCAGATAAACCAAACTCTGTAGAAATTTCTCTGGTGATTAATTCATTGAATTCACCAGTTTGAGGTGAAGCCAAAACCTGTCATGGAGAAAAGCTGCCACAACAAAATGCAGGCCAGCAGTTCCAGGAAACTGACTTCATGTCATGACTATCTCTCTTCCCTGACTGCATAGGTATCCAATGATCTTATAGCCTTGGAGAGAAGACAACCAGAATTTCTTGTTTGTTTGTTTTTTTTTTTTTTTTTCTTTTTCTTTAGTGCATAGTGTGTGCAATAATTAAATGAAGCATCTAGAGTAGGTCATCTGAATATGGGTTCAGTCTCCCCCTGAAGACTTCAAAGGATGGAAAATCTGCTGCAGTTCCAATGAAATTATTCCAAAACTGAGTGTACAGTTTTTTAAATTTGCATTTTATATCCACAGAGGTGTCAAATTTAATTTCCTGCTCTTAGCTCTAGGAATGACTGTCCCACTTTGCTGCTTTTACCATAGCATTTCTTTAAGAGCTCTGGTTGAATTAGAACTACTCACAGTCTATGTCACTGCTACTTTGGATGGAGGTGCACTTGCTGGAGACCTATGGGTTCTATTTTTCCAAGAGTATATGCAGAGTAGAACTGACACTGTTCTTTTTATCTAGTTTGTCATTTGCTGTTTCCAGATGGAACAAGCTACCAAAGCAAATTGAGCATTTTTCTGTGGGTGCAGGGCTTTGAGTTCAAATTTTCTTTCAGCAAAATCTTCCTACCAAACTGTGAGTAAAGAGCTGCCTTGTGGCTCTGACTGATCAGGTCAGAAGTGGTGGACATTATGAGTCTCTTGTCTTTGGAGGAGCAGCAAATTTACTAGGCAAAGAATGTCTGAAAAGACATATTATCTACAGTTTACAAGTGGAATGGATTTTATTTACATTCCTCAAAATGGTTTGTGGCCCACTGAGGAATGGACCTGCTAAACCTCAGTTTTGTGTCCCCAGAAGCAGGTGACCCATGATCTGTGAATGTAGCCCATGGTGTGGGCAGACAGGCAAGGAAACATTCCTGCAGGAAAGTCCTGCCTAGGCTGGGTAGACTGGACACTGGTGTCAAACGAAGAACAGCTATGCCAGCTATTTCCCAGAGCAATTGTGATCTTTCTTTCCTCCCACTTGAACAAACTTTTCCAGTCTATATTACTCTTCTGGACCTGCCTCAGCCTTGGGGAAGAAACACTCCTGTCCTTGCGAAAAGTCTTTGAGAAATGGGAGAAATGTGGGGTCTTCTGTAAGCAACAACCCAAGAAGCAAAAAGGAGAGGAGAAATGCGGGCCTGGGAATTTATGTGACCAATGGGCCACATTGATGTCATGTTCCAAATGTGAGAATTTTTGTGTGGAATCAATGCCTAGAGCAGTTTACCATCTGCTTAATGTGTCTTTACAAACAGAAAGGATTTACAGAGCTGGGAAGCCTTGAGGTTTTTATCCAAGATGAAGAGCACTGTCAAATTAGAGAGGAAGCAGTATCTCGTGATGACTTTCTCTGTTTAGATTTTTTAGGTTAAATAACAGACAACCCAAAATCTGGATGCAGGTCCCAGTATCCAGGTCACAGGAGGGCTTACCATCCTGGGAGTGGTTTTTTTTTGAGAGCAAAGCACACCCATGCTAGGTCTGGTAGGGTACATTGATAAAGTTGCAACATTAAGCTGCATTTACCTGGTCCCTGAACACCTGGCAGGCAATATAAGAGTTTCTTTAAAAATTAGGAGTTATCCATTCTTGGCTTAAGCTGTGGTATTGCTCAGCTATTTTTGTTGGCTTGGCAAGTCTCCAAATATCTAGACACCCATGTATTTTCTTTCTACAGTACCAATGGCCCAAGTAGCCTAAAGCACTGTGTTCCAATCTGTAAGGTCTAGACTTCTAGGGAATGATGAAGCAGAGGACATTACAAACCCTATCATTTGTGTGTCAGGGCAATGTTGTCATTACCACAAGTGTGCAGTGATGTGTCCATCTGGCTCAGTCCCTTTGCTGCTAATAACCAACTGAACAGTGATAACTGATTGCACATGGAAGTGGGTTTTAACAGGGCTACATGCATGTACCTATGACCATATTATCTATGAACAAAAAGGAAAGGCAAAAAAAGGAAAAGCTTTCTCCCAAAGATGGTGACTATGCAAAAGACAGTGTTTATGGTGAAGGTCCAGATGAACATACATTCCTTGTGCAACGATGTGGTTAGAAGAGCTGACACAATCCTTGGAGTAATAGAGACAAGAAGGAATTCTGCTGATATTGCACTGAATAAAAATGAAATTAATAGAGTGCTCAGCTTGCAAACTCAAGGTCAGGAGATCAGAAATATCTGGAAATAGTCTTCCTGTGCACCACTTATTTAGACAGGGTGGTATGTGCTATTTTTTTTTGCTCCTGTGAGGTTCCTGAATAACTTGGAGCACAGTGGACAGTGCTCACGGGTACATTTGACAACCATCTCCACTTGAGTTCAACCACGGAATGAGTGCTTGCCATTGCACCTGAGTGCTTCAGTGGGGCTGTTGGGAACCAAAGAGAACAACACATGGTGGCTGCTGCTGGAAGCTCTTTTTGATGGACTGGTCTAGCTTGAAGCTCTCCTATCCAGGGTACTGTGCATTTCAAGTTCCCATTGAACCTCCTGAACTCTGATATTGACAACCTGATTGGTTGCTATGCTCCTTCTCTTACCGTGCATATGAAATAGGATGGTTGCATTTTTTAGTGGTGTGGGAAGAATCTTTGTAGAGGATGAAGGAAACTGGACTGCCTGGGTTTCTAGTATCTGAGAAAGAAAGCTAATATTTGGAAGGCTGAAATAACTGCAGCTTCCTTGGACTCTGCCAGAGAGCATGGCACAGAAAGATTGTCTTGGCTGGCAGTGAGAGCACTTTCTCTGCCACAGGGACAAGCCCCAGCATTGCTTCAGTCTTTCTGGCAGGGATGTTTTGGAAGCATACTCTGCCGGTGGGGTTCTGGTATGGCAGGGACCATGCAGGCCTTCAGCTGGGGCAATTGCAGGAAGGCGAGAAGAATGATCCTGTGGCTCAGCCGCTAGTCTGGGTCTTGGGAGCCATGGGTTTAATTCTTGGCTCTGCCGCTGTCTCGCAGTGGGCAGGGCTTGGAGTGGCACTCTCTCTAACTCTGCTTCCCAACTGCTCATTGCATGGTATCATATTATTTTAAAACCCCAACCCATCTGCAGAAAAATGCTTCATATCGCATGACAGCCCACAGCTTTGCTTGTGTCTTCAGTGGGTAATTTGCGAGCGGACAAAGGCCCCAACCAAAATCCTGAAGCCTCAGGCCCCCCAGCATTGGAGTCTGGATCCTGCAGCTTTTGTGAAATTGAAAATGAGGTGTTGCAGCAGCTGAGTCAGCGATCACTGATAATGTTGCTGTGGTGAAACTTCCTTCTCTGCATGGAGTTTTCATAAAGCCTGCTCAGTACTTAACTGTCATTTAATGCCACAAAGTATAGCTTGTGTCGGACTTCATGTGAAGCTTAGACCCTGCTGGGATGGGGTACCCAAGGTCTAGGCTGGTGAGGTGGGGTCCTTCCTGTAAGTGCAAGAGAGATGAGCAGTTTGTGTTTTTGTCTTACAAACATTCACTGATGTGGAGGGAACACTGAGGAACCAGACTCATTCCCTTCCCCACTCCTCTCTCTTTTTGCCTGTTGCTATTTAAACTGCAAAATTAAGAGTAAGCCAGCCAATTTACAGTCTCCTGCAAGACAAAAATAGGTGGATATACAGAGATGAATGCAAAGGCACAAGACCATATGGTCTCAGGGTTTCATGACAATCTTTGTGGGGATCTCAGTCTTGGAGAAATGTAAGGAAGGATTTGTCAGGACTGATGGTACAGTCACACCTGTACCACAACACTTGGCCATGGACATGCTTTTGGCAGTGGTACATAGCCAAAGTGGGAGAACAGATAAAAAATCTGGAAGTGAGCCAGAGAAACTGTGGAAGTATGATAAGATCACCAAATTGAAGGACAGCTGGCTGGGGAATGAAGTAACAGAAATCTGTGCTGCAAAAAAAGGACATAACCTTCAGGAGATGCTGAGTGTCCAGAAGAACAGCATACAGTTTAAGGAAAGGATTGCATAGACATATACCATGGTGGGACAGCCAAACTTCTTCCCATACAAGCTGCCATCTGTTGGGACAATATTTTTGCACCATGGTTGAGCCTTTAGATCCTAAATGGGACCAGGGGCACTTTGCCACTGACACTGGAACAACCCACAGCTCTGGAGCTCCAGCATGTGAGATGTGGCCCCATCAGTGTGGGAGAAGGATAAGGGGAGAGAAGCCTTCCCAACAGACACCCCAAAACCCTGTTCCTGTCACACTGTGTCAAAAAAGCTGAGAGGCCATCAGGTGAGTTAAGAAGTAACAAAGTTTTACCCCAATGGACAAAGTCAGAAGGCAAATCTCTGGCTATTACATTTTCTATTTTTCAGGGAATCACCATCATTTGAGCTATTTTAAGACCAGACTGGATTGAGCTCTAGGAAATATACAGTAAGAAGCTGCCCCAAGACTGGCAGGGAAAGATGCCAGCTGGTCAAAGTCTTTTTAGTAATGTCACTGTTTCTATGAATGTTTGTATTTCCTTGCCAGCCCTGTGGACAATTAAGAAAAGGCTTGGCTGAGATGTGAGCTGTTATTATTGGTCTAGACGTTGGATTGGGTCCACATTATAAAAATCTTGAAGATGGAGTGAGCTGTATGAGGCAGTCATTTGCAAACTGTAGAGAGCATTCTGCAAATCTATAAATACAGCTGGTGAGATAAACAAAGGAAACGATGCACAAGAATGCTCCCTTGTGCATCCATGGCCAATGTCTTCACCAAGAGATTGCATGTCAGTCACTGGGACACCAATCTGCAGCTCTGCTCTCTATACATATGCTTCCACTGGGGGGGAAAAAAAAAAAAAAGACAGCAGTAACTCAATTTTCTTTTCTGGCTTTGCTTTAAAAGCTTGTTGAGTTTCTCTGACTCCTGTTGCTGTCAAGTGGTGCTTAACACTTCCAAAAAATTGCTAGCACAATTGCTGGAACTTTGGCAAATATCTGGACTGTCAGACTTGACCACTGGAGAGTGGTCTGTGTCTTACCTCCATAAGCCCAACATCTAACATAAGGTGGAGGAAAGTTGGAAGGGGAGGCTGAAGGGAAGTGACTCATTGGAAGTCACTCAATCATGTCAAAGCACTGCTGGTGACTAGAAGATACTTCTGAGATAAATGGGAACCTGATCTTTTCTCCCCCACTTGGCCTCTTCCTTGGCTTTGGGGAGACAGTTGTGTTAGCAGTCAGTGGTGAAATTCATGGGTCGGAGGTTTGTTTTCAATTTCCTATTTCCACTGTGCTGGTTAGTGAAACTTCCGCCTGAAGAGAGATCCAAAATTTGCCTGGGGTGAATGACATCACCCTGATCTCATCTCTGCTCATTTATTTGTACTGGTTATCTCTGGCTTCAAGTCTTACTTCATTCAGATAATTGCATACACTCTCCTTAGAGACTCACTAGGTCTGTCACCAGCCTTGCCAGCAACGCCCCCTCCTCGTGTTACCTCATTATTATTCATGCTAATGAGGAGCGGGAGGAAATAAACCAGGGTAGACTGAGGCTCAGGAACATTTTCTCCCTGCCAGTATCTCTCTAGGCCCTGTCCCAGTACTGCTTTGTCCAGTGGAGAGTGCTTTCCCAGTGCTGTTCATCTGCCTGCTCCTAAGCCTGTGCTTGGGTCCAGGAAATGGCATGGATGGATGTCTCCATTAATGCCTAGATAATATATCTTAGGCATTTTTTTTTTCTTTAACCTACACGGCAGATGGACTTCGCAGTCACCAGGTTATCTGAGGAAAGTATTTTGCCCTCTGCTTTATGACTTGTGCTTTCCTTCCACCACTGAAGTTTTAAAAAAGATGCCCCTGGTAGACATGTTTGTGCTGGATAGAGATGTGTGTGTACAAGCTCTGCCACAGCTGAGGTACAAACAGCCTTGCCCCACTCCTCAGACCCATCAGGTGATAGGACTGAGTGATGGGATTTCATACCTGTGTCTCACGCTCCTTTGACAGGAGTGGTCAGAGGCAGGGAAGAGCTTTTGTAAGAGAAATAAGCAGACTAGCACTCTTCAGCTGGGAAGCAAGGTGGCCAGGAGAAGATTTTATAAATATCTGTAAAAGCAGGAAAAGCATGAAGAACACAAACAAGCAAGGAGAAAAATACATACTCCCAAAAATTAACCAAAGGAGCTCCTTGCCACAGGAGGCTAGGAAGGGCAAAAAGTTGGCATGAATTAAAAAACTAACTGGGTAAATAAAGGGCTTTTAAACACAGACCCACTGTCTTACTGGGGAGTGGGAGAACACTCCAGGGAAGTATCACTGTGCACTTGCCTGGCCCTTATATTCTTCTCTGGGCACCTGTTACTGCATAATGCCAAAGAAAAGGTATTAGGTCCTTTGAGCTGATGAGATCTGGCTGTTTTCATGCACTAATGAAATCAGCACAGTCCCAACCATGTGGTGAGTGCTGAGGGTTTGGTCCAAAGCATGGTCTGCAAGGTAGCTTGGAGCAAAGCAGGGAAATCAGATCTTGCTTGCTTAAAATCAAAACCAGGCTTAGAAAGCAATCCCAGAGCAGGAGCGCCGTTCTCCAGGAAAGTTTCCAAAACCAACTCCTGGCCTTGGAGAATAAAATGGCAAGCCACCAATAAATAAATAAGTAGATAAAGAAGTAAATGCAAAACCTGTGAAGAAATGTCCCAGAACAAATGGCAAGAATACTTCCAGTTTTTGGGCCACCTGCTTGTCATCTATCACTTTAAAAAAATGAGTGTTCTTTAAATATTCATATGGGGAAAACAGACCCACCCTCCTGGATTTCCGTGGTGATTTATGCTGCAGCATTTTCAAGGTCATCCATTGCCTAAATCTCCTGTCTGTCTGAGGCTTGGGTCCTGCAAGGAACCCGATCCCCATGATCATATGTATTAGAAGGGATAGAGCCTATTTCCATATGTGTCTTAGTGCTGGCATCTGATTTTAAATGAATGTGCTGATTCCTCAGTCTGTATTCAGACACCAGCATTCTCCTTTGGCTGTTCCAGTTAAGATTTTTATATGAAGCATTTTCAGTTGAGGAGCTTTCAGTGGCAATATTCTCAAAGACACATCTTGGAGTCGTGTTTCAGGCTCTTATGGCTGGCTCATAAACCCTCCCTGTGGGTTGGAACTTGATATGTCCAAGTTGTGTTCCTGTTCCATAAGGAAACAGAGGTATATTAAAGGAGCCCTACCACTCAGGGAAATCAGGATTAAGATAAAGTCAGTGTATGCATCCACTGATGTTGTGGTTGCTTTGTTTTTTTGAAATAAAATTAAGAGTATATAGCATGTGATGCTTAGCATAAGAAAGCTTGGGATCAGTGAACAGAGAATAGATTTGTTTTCTTTTTTAGATTAGAAGGGTTCAATGCCTTTCAGGAATGAAGCAAGAAAGGTTGGATAAACTGATCTCTGGAGATGCTCATTTCCCCATCCACTAAGAGAGCTGACACAGCCAGATATAACAGTAATCAGTCTTGCCCTGGCCAAGGTTATGTCTCTGGAGTTCTGGTGTGATCAGGGACCTGGAAAGGGACCTTAAATCTCTCTCACCTTCAGCCTCTATGGAACATCTAGAAGTTCTGCCTTCTCTAGCCTGCACAGACCAGGCTTTGCCCTGGAGCTCTCGGAAAGTGGGAGAAGGGTATGACCAAATTCAACTGCACACGTAATAGCCACTGTGGTTGTCTTTGAGGTTGGCATATGAAGCATTGCCAAAAGACCAAAGAGAAACCATGGGTGGCTTGACTTCAGACAGCATGTAACCATCCTGATCAGAAAAATCCTAAATGCTGTACCAAAAATTACCTTGTTTGTTTCTTTGAGTGGAAAAGATAATGAAACTGTAATGGATGGGGATTCCCCAGGTGTGGTTTTTTTTTTTTTTTCCTCCCTCTCTTTCTTTTCCTCATTAGGCAAAAATCTGCTTTGTCAGTACCTTTTCTGAGCACCTTAACAAATATACCTGTCTGTGACAGGTCTCTCAACACAGGCTTTTGTGTTTTGCTTTGTATGGAGGGAAAAATGCCACAGCAACAGGGCAGATCTATTAACTCTTTTGGGACTGACTAGGGGATCGCTTATCATGAGGTGCAAAGCAAGGGAACCTGGACGACACATCCCAAGGAGCTGATCATTAACAGGGGGAACAGAGCAGCAACTTGGCCCCAAGAGCAGCTAGGGGCTGGGTAACTTGAAATTGCCCAGTGCAGCTACAGCCTCCTTTGCCTTCAGCGTGGAGGTGGGGCCAGAGCAGGCCTGTGCTGACAGATGTACCCTGCCAGGGCAATTGCATGTGTATGAGCAGGAAGGAGAGCTCCTCCTTTGGGCTCTGCATATCCAGTCTGCATCTCTGTGTTCTCCAGCAGAAGGCACACCATGGCATAGAGGAGTGACAGCATGCATTCTGTATGATTCTGTATTAGTCCTTCTGCTTTATAAAATTCAGCTTTGGAAAAATTTGCTTATATGGCTGAGTTCAGATCTGAGAGCCTTCTAGCTGGATTTGGAAAAAAAAGAAGGAATTTCTTTATTTTCAGTGTTGTTTAACCTTAGCAGCACAGCTGAAGTGAACCGAAAGAGCAGGAAGGGAAATGGTATTTTTGCTGGTTCTGTACCTACTTGTCCTTACCTCATAAATGGACTTGTCTTGGTCTCCCAGAATACAGGCTTATCTATTGCCATGAAATTCACGCCATAAAACATGAAGCCAGAGTTGAATTCTGTTTTATATTGTCTGAAATGGATATATGTCCTTGTCTACCAGGATATCTGTGTCCTGGTGGAGAACTTTTTACCCCATTTATTTTTGGTATACCAAGCTCTCCCCACCAGATTTCCTGTTTCTTTCCTTGGTTCTCTCCTGGGATGGGTTCATGACAGCAACCATCTTCTCTGCTTTCTAAGTTGCAGGTATGTCAAAAGAGTGAGGAACAATATTCAGTGTGAACAAGGGTGTGCAAGGGGAGAATTGGGTAAATTAGCAAAGTCAAAGAGAGCTGGCAGAGTCACCCCTGACTCCCATGACTAAAAGAAACAGATTGCTGTTCCCACCATGTTGAAAAGTCAAGGATCTTGCTCAAGACTTGGAGTTATCAAGGCCAACATCCTGTGGGAGCATGAGCTGTAGGCATCAGTCACTGCAAAATCCATCTCCTCTCCCTACTCCAGATCAGGACATACATTCTGCTGTTATTCCTCTGATATGTACTTTACTCTGAGCCATCTGCAAATGAAGGAATGGTCTGTTGCTGGTGAACTTAATCCAGAAAGCTGAGGTAGAATCAGACCACAGTTGTGCTGCATGCCTTGTGGGTCTCTGCTACTTCAATTAGAGTAGCAAACCAACATAGTGAGGGCCTATTTCCTGTCTTTATCTCTTTGCCTTTATGTGTATGTGGAACAGAACAGAAGCCAAAGAAAATAATCCTAAGCTTTCTGCGCATGTTTTTTTCTACTGTTTTCCTCTAAGGATACACCTAGAAAGACTGTTCCTGCTTTTGTAATGTTGGATGAAAATCTGAATGGAGAACTTATCTTAGGCTATAAATCATGCACATATTTGGTCCACACATGACTCTGCCATGGCATCATCTTTCATTATGAACACAACTATCAGGAAGAATTTGTGGAGGCCAGTCCATATTTTCTTCCACACCAAGCCATTCTCTTTGGTTTCCTCACTTTTTTTGAATTTCAGCTTTTAAACCGGGTATCTGGAGCACAGTACTAATCAAGCCAGGCCACCATGGAAACTGACCATATCCTAGAAAACCCACCTCAGAAGTAGGGTGGACTGTGCTGAGGTCTGTGCTGTCTCAGCCAGCTGGCACTGACCTCTCTGCCTGCTGCAGCATCAGTTTGGGAAGTGGTGCCCATCCCTCCAGAGCAAAGTCAGCAAAGGCAGACCAGTGCCTCAGGATGCTGCCAGTGTGTGAAGTGCATGGCCTGAATTCTCCTCTGGCAGGTATTGAACTATTTCCACTGGCTGAAGGAGGTGCATGAAAATGGGCCATGGCTGAGCACTGGTGTTAGAGAGAACAGCCCTTCCCTGGGAGATGAAGTGCCTTTCCAAGTTGCAGTGGGGCTGAGTGCTCTCTCAAGGCATGCAGGATGCATTGGCAAATCTGATTCTGGGAAACAGGAGACCAGTTTTAGAAGGCTGGAAAAGATCAAGTCTTGAAATATTTGAATATGGCATTTGAGACCAGGACACAGTCCTTCTTGAAGACAGAAGGAAAGTAGTACACAAGAGAGATCCATTGCATGGATGATAGTATCCCTGGTGATGCCAAAGAGGCACAGCATGGAGTCAGCAGACAGGTGAAACTCTTCAGCTCATAGCACTCCCATCACACAGCAGAGAGAAGAGAAGAAACATCAGAGGCAGGTCCTTGGTGTGCCTGAGTGAACCTCGCTCTGACTTCCCAGGCGTCCTGGTTTGTTTTCCCTCCAGTTTGGGACTCGAGCCAGATTGTGCTTGGACTGTGAATACTTCCAGATGTTCCCAATCCTTGGGGGAGGGGGGGCAGAGGCATGCCAGGCTGTAATTGGTATGCAAGCAAACCCATGCAAGGGGCATATAAAACATTACCTATCCCTTGGCCGGTGCCTGGAGGTCTGCTGGTCGCCAATGGCAAAGGGGAAGGAAAACATCACAGCCTGGTGGAATGGTTTCTTTTATTACTGTGTCCCTTCGGCAAAATGGCCAGTGTGTTAAGTGGCACCTGGATGGAAAGGCAGGAGAATGCAGGAGGAAGAAGCAATGAGAATGCAATCCAAGCCAAAAGCATTAAAAACCTGAAGGAAAACACTGCTTCTCTCACTTCTGCCAAGTTTATTTCAGTATGTGGCAACCTGGTGAAGTACATTCCTTTATAGGGGAGGAATTACAGAGGACAAGACCTTAAATTCCTCCCATTTGCTCAAGAACTCCAGCAAACGCCTCCTCCTTCTTCCCCCTCCTGCTGGTCCAATTTTAAGGAGATTTTAATTTGAGCTCAAAGTGCTGGAACATAGACAGGAAACAGCTTATAATTTGCAAAAGTGTATATAGTTTCATGGAAAAGCAACATATATACTGAAACCTATGCCTTTCAAATTCTTCCCAGCAGCCATCTCTCCTGGCCTGGGGACAATGGGGTCTCTGTGTTCAGGTCCATGACTGCTCTTTTGTGACCAAGCAGAATGTGGGAGCGAGCCGCTCGAAGCACTCGGAGCCTTAATTACTTGGGTCATGTGGCTGCTTCCACTTGTGGCTGCAAGTGGCAGAGGATATGCAACTGAGGAGCATCATTTCTGCTAAAGGGAAACTTAGAAAAAAGAACCCACACAAGGGAAGTTCAGGCATCTCTCAGAAATCAGAGGCAGGACTCCCATCAGCTTGGAGAGGGCCAGGACTTCAGCCTTCATGCTGGGATGGATGGATGGATGGATGGATGGATGGATGGATGGATGGATGGATGCGTGTTTGCATTGACTGCAATGAGGTCATTGTGAGTTGGAAATGCCTTTGGCTTTGGCTGGTTAGAAAACTGGGAGTCCCAAAGACTCTTCTGTTCAGCCTTTGCATTTGCCCTAGAATTTTTGCAGGCACAAAGACAGGCTGAGCAGACAATGGCTTGCTTGACTGGCAAGCACAAATGCGAGATTTTGCACGTACAAAGGATTGTTTGTGCAAGCAAAAATGTCATGCAAAATGAGGAGCATGTGGCCATGACAGGAGGGACTTCAGAGTGAAGAAATCATATCCAAACGCATCACCAGTTTGCTTAAGGAAATTAGGGCAAAATTTTGAAACATGTATGTTGGTTTTGGAGTGAGAGAGAGGGCTCTTGCCTTGAGTGACCAGGAGACACATTAACTCTTGGACAGCAGGGCCTGCAGTTTGGGTGAGCTGGCAGTGCTGCTGTTTGGATGTGGACATGTAAAAGAAGCCACGTGTGTAGAAGTTAGACATATCTTCTGAATCTGAGCCACATTGAATCCTATTCAAACATGGATGGCCCAGTAGTGTTGGCAAGCATTAGCCTGGAACCACATTCCCTAACAGTACAGATGTGCAAGTGTGCATGCAAAGTGCACATCTAATTGCTCTACTTATTGCTTCAAAGTTATCAGAATTACTTGAACTTAAAACAGAGAATTTATTTACTTTTTATCACCTGTACTTTATTTTTTATCACCATAGTAGAGACCAAACTATGCTAGTTGTTCAATTGTGCCCAACATTAGGCATCCTGGAGAAGATGTGGTTGGCCCAAAGGATTGTACTATTTGTCAGGAGTGGGAAAGTCCGGACTTGTTTTCTGGGCTGTGATGTTCTTTGGTTTACTAAAAATACTTGCCTGAAAACCCTTTCAAATCCCACTTTTGAAACCAATGCTTTAGAACCCAAACTCAAAATGCTGGTCTTTGAAACTATGTAATATAAGCGCTCTTGGGCAAAAATCTTAATCTCCATGTTTTTCTCCCTTTTGAAAATTGAAGGTAATTATTCCTAACTATCCTTGTCAATTAGGCATGGCCTAGAGATGGATGGAATGTCATGTTTTCCCTTTGGAAGGGCTCTATTTCTCCTCAATTTATAATCCCCTCTCATTGCAACTGAAGCTCATGTAGCTACTGTTTAACCATAGCCACCCATGATTTTAGGCTGCTTTCTGTCCTCTCAGCAGCCACCTCTGAGGCCACAGAGACAGCACCATAATCTCAGGCCCGTTTGAAGGCAAGTGCTGAAACTCAGATGGAAGCTGCTTGGTGTCTGCAGATGACGTTTGGTGGGTGAGCATTTGGGACTGCTCTTTCACCTTGTCTAGAGGATGGTGGCACTGGGATTCTATGGCTTTCCTTGAAATGCTCCTCCACCTAAGGGTGGGCAGAGCATCACCAGTGCATGACCTCCAAATTAGGAATTTAAAGCACACATCGAAGAGAATTTACCCTATACAGTAGTCAAGGTTAATGAGGAGGTACAGAGACCTGGATCAGGAATATCATAACTCCTTTTGTGCCCTGAAAAGGACACTGAGACCTGTTGGCATTTTCCCAGATAGTTACCTGCAAGAAGAAAGGCTAGGGCTTGGCTTTTGAAATGCAAGATTATGTATTTTCCAGAAAGAACACAGAACTTAAATACAAAGAACAGTCAGATCCCTGTGGTTTGAGGGGCACTTTTTTTTGCTTGGATTGTGTGGGCTGTTCCCTGTTGGGATGAGAGGCTTTGTCGTGCCTGGAGTTGTGACCAGAGCACCTGCTTCAGGGTTAAGTTACATAGCAAACTAACTAGGGACAAGCAGCTCTGTGTGTATACAAGAGATGAGCAGGGCACTGATGAACCTGGTTTGTACAAAACAGCTGCAGGCTTTCTGCAGCACTGAAAAAAATCTCAGGGCACTTTTCTTGTAACACACAAATCATAGAGGCCTCCTGACTCTCCCAGTAGCAACAAGCATTATGTCCCTTCAGAAAATCTGGTGCTTTTACCTGAGCAAACAGGAGACCACCCCCAAGTCATATTCTCTGTTCCTCCTGGATTGATTTCTGTGTTTCTGGGGACTGCTGTGGGAGAGCAGCAAGAACACCTACAGGAAGGGGGCCTCAGGAGGATTTAGAGATGTTGCCACATTCTGCAGATGCTCACATGTGTCACAGCACAACTACAGGAGTCTCTTTAAAGTGCAGCTGTGCAGCAGGCAGCATAGTCCATTCTTCCAAGACCTGTCATTACGGCAAAAGGTGTGTAGAGGCGAGGTGAAAAAGGAGTCATGAGGGCCTTTCAGTACATGCTCAGAGGCAGAGGCTCTTGCAGCTGGGAGAGAACACATGGCAGCAGTTGAGAATGCTGATATGAAGGAGGAAAATCAGTGGAACCTAATGAATCTGGTCCATTTCAAGTCAACCTATCCTTTCAGCTGTTAGAGAAAAAGCGTTGTTCATAGTTTTGGAGATGAGACCAGCCAACTCATGAGTCAGGTCTGATTCCAAAATTTAGAGAGTTGGAGTCCCTGGGTTCAGCTGTGTCATTTCTAGTTATTATCATATGGTTCAGATCTCCAAATAAGCCAAATGAGTCCCAGCTCTAAGCAAAATTCAGTTTTATTTTTTTTTTTTACTAAGGAGACAGGATAGTGTGTCTATCTGTAATTGTCTATTACAATGAGAGAGAAAACTTGGATCAAATTCTAGCTCTAAAAATCCATGGAAATGGGTTTTCTGGTTATTATTTCATTAGTCTGCTTTCCCCTTAGAAAAAGATACGAGATGATACACATTTTCACAAGTAAGAGCTTGTTGATGTCCATGGGACTTTTGCACAAGTCACCAGGTACAACAAGATGCTGGTGTTTGCTGGCACGGAACACAGATTCTTTTTGATGCTCTAGGGGCATGTAGCTGATCATGGAGATGTTGGGTGTTTGAATGAGTGTCTTTGAAAACTGTCAAAATGGCTGTGGTCCTTTCATAGTGAGGAGCTGGAGTTTTGAAAGTGCCATTTTACCTCTTTTATTGTTGAAAATAGAGAAACATATCCATTCTGCTCCAAGCCAAAAGCTACTTGTTGTCTATTCTTCTTTCCTCACTGACCCCAAATAATTTAATTATTGGAATTCAACAGAAAAATCCAAGCCAGTTCAATAAATATACTTGCCAAGGAGACATTATTTAAGCTCTCTAGGAGATTTAAGCTCTGTAGGAGATTTTCCTTTCATCCTTCTCTAATAGCAAGATTTGAATCAGGAGAATGAACATCAGCTTCTTGGAGACCCATCCTGTGAGGTATTTTAAACACAAATAAGGAAGTTTTCTGCTACTTTCCTATTTTAGTGGGTTATACATATCTACAGCACCATTAAACTGAAATATAAAATGATGTAACTCTCTCCCTTGGCCCCCACTTTCAAACAAGTAAGTTTTTCTGGTTGTATTTAACCCATAATAAATTAATAAACCAGACCCTAATCTGTTTATTAACTGCCCTATGCTCCCTTGTTGTCAGGAAAAGCTGTAGAAAGGGTTACACTAGGAACATAAAAAATTCCTAGCCCTCTCATCAGAACTAGGATATTCTTGTGTGATGGATGTGGATAATTTTATGGTGAGGATATGATTTGATGACCTGCCAACAGCAGAGATCTGGATTTTGCATCACAGTAGGTACCCTCACATCCTTGTGCTATTGCAGATATCAAGTATTACCCTGGCTGTCAAATTCACAATATTTTCTTCAATCAACAATCAACAGAGGATATTTGAACCTTTAGCAAAGAAATTCCGGTCTCTAAAGTCAGATAAAAGATGGAGGAGAGATTTTTGATTTGTTTCTAAACACAAAATAATTTAATCTTTGCTATTGTAAGCAGGATATAAAACTATATTCCTAAGAGAAGATGGGAAGTGGTGGGAGGAGACAAATAGCTGTGTTCCTCATTCCTCAGCTTAATAGCTTTTGGTTGTTACCACGAAGCTGCAGCTTTGAGAATCATGTGTTCTTCATAAGACAAGGTTCTTTGCTTTCACTTTCTGAGAAAGAAAACACACTTCTAACTTCCCCAACAAGGCAGAAAGGCCCAAGTTAGTAAAAAAAAAAAAAAAAAAAAAAAAAAAAAAAAAAAAAAAAAAAGGCACCCAGAGTCCAATAAACAAATGGAACATTATTTTGTTATTTTGCATTCCTGTGAAATCTCATGACATCCAAGACAACCCTGTGATTTCCTGGTACTCTGGGTGTAGGAGAGCCCACCTTGGGATGCTCCAACACTTTGGAAACACTCCACAAGTCAGACTAATCTGGGGCTGCTCTCAGCCCTTGAAGTTGGTACAAATGCCTTTCCAGGTCAGAATTGTGACGAACCAAAGTGATTGTCACCCTTCCCTGAACTCCAGGCCCTTTGGCAGTGGAGACATCTGGAAGCCTACACGTGCCTCTGCCGAAGAGGTCTGAGTCCTTCTCCGGAGGCATCATCATACCATCCTCCCGTTCCCAGCCCGCCTGTTCTCTGAGCACTCAGCTGCAGAGGGTGCTCTTGCTCTGCCTGAAAACAAAACGTTTGGGTAACTCCGTCCCATCTCCTCCCTTCCACCCCCTCTGTCTCAACAGAAGCAAACAAATGAGTCTGCTGCGACCTGAGTTCTGCCTTGGAACGAAGGAGCCGGCGGTGAAGAGCCATTTCAGAACATGCCACTCCCTCTCTGCTCGCGTGGGGAGCCTGGGGTCGGGCTCGGGACTTGGAGGGGCTGCATGAACGGGGCCAGGCAGGGAGGGCAGGAGGATGTTGTTGTTGCTGGAGGGAAATGCTGTCAGCAGTGGTGTGGGCAACAGGAGAGCTGCTCTTCTTTCACATCTGGCCTGGGAGGTCTCGACCTGGCTGCTCAGTCCTGGGGCTGAGGGTGTCCTCCTGTTGTGCTGTCATCCTGCTCTAGAGGAGAAATGGGCTGTTTCTGAACCAGATTTGGGTCAGGGTGTTTATTAAAGCATCCCATGGCTGCCTCAGCGTTTCTATCTGCTTGGCACAGAGATGCAGACAAGGCAATTTGTCGAGAAGACATTTACTTGATGTGCTGCTTGTCTCTGGAACACCTCAGTGCATGGCAGGTCTTGTGTGCAAATACATCTTGAATGTTTCAGAGAACAGGAAGCTTTTGGAGCCACAGAAAACAGATGGGAGGGATCCTGAAAGGCAGTTCACTGCTCTGACCTTCCCAATGGCTGGTCAACTGAAAGTAGCCTTTGCCTGGGCTGCTCTCAAAATTCCCCAGTGATGGAGATTTCACAAACTTTCCAGGCCATCTCGTCCAGAATTTTACTCTTCTTGCTTTGGTGGTAGTATCTGGATTACATTTCTCATTCCTCATGACTAATCAGTCACCAAAGAGACAGAGGACTTTCTCTCCTCCATTATGTGGATATGCACAACAATTAGTAAATAATAAATCATTGTTGTGTTTTGCATCTGTGTGCTGATTTGGAGACAGGTTTAGTAAGCTTTGTGTGCACCTGCTGCTTGTGTTTCTCCCTGTGGAAAAGCACATGCCACTGAAATGCAGTGCTGCTGGCAGCGTGGACACCAAATAGCAAAGGGACTGGTGTGGTGAGGTGCTGAGGGTTTCTCTGAGAGCTGTGGAGGCTCAGCCTTTCTTGGAAAGGTTCTCCACAAAGATCTCAAATTGGTTAGGGACAGTCATGTTTGATGGCCATGAAGTAAAACTTTCCTTTAGTTAAATCCATTTACGGCTAAAATACAGCATAGGATGAAATTAGAAGTGGAATTTGTTTCACAACACTTCATCCTGAGCTTTAGGCAGATGTAATCTTTTCTTGTTCTCTAGCCTCACGCTATAATCAAAGGTGAAGGACTGGTGCCCCAGAGGATCTTCTCCCTTCTAAGGCGAATTTTTAAATTAGATGGTAATGGGAGCAAAATACAGTCACTTCTCATTTATTTTTCTTTTGTTTTACAGTACAGACTTGTAGAATTCATAAGACTTCCCATACACTGATGTCAGGCTAGCCAAACAGTCAAAAAGTGTTAGTATTCTAAAACAGTTGGAGATATTCATAATTTGTGGAACAGAATTTGCTTGCCTAAGAAATTCACAAATAAATCTTCCATACTGAACAATTCTGAGAATACTGAAGTCTTGGTCATGACCAGTTGCTAAGACAAAGAGCCACAGTCACCAAGTAAATCTCTTGTGCATCATTTGAACTTGTAATATATGTAGCTAGCCCTTGAAAGCAAGCTGCTTTCTGCCATCCCCTGAAGACCTGTGGTCATGGAACATTTATCCATTTTTATACATGATTTCAAAACGCATTATTATTTACTTTGATGACCACTCAACATGAATACCATGTTTAGGAAATTACAGATATCAAAGTGGAGATGTAATACCACTATAAATGAAAGTATAAATCTTCTCATCTGTTCTCTCTGTCCATTGAAAAGATAAATCAGTAATTATTACAGCTATATAATTAGTTTAGAATATTTTAGAAAATGGGACTGATATTCTTTTCTCTCCTAGGAGACTAATCTAAGGTTAAGTCATTAAGTCTAAGGATGTTTGTCGTAGATCTTTTACTGGGAGGCACACTATGCTACTTCTGGTTAATCCATTTTGTAAGTGGGACAGATAAAAATACTCCTTCCAGAGAAGGGGATTCTTATGAAGTCAAACATTACACTTTTGAATCTTCCACTAGTCCATTGCACACTCTCAACTTGCTTTTATTTGAAGAAATGAGGAATTGAAAAACCAACACAACCATTTTTCTCCTCCAGAATTTTTCTTGTCAGCTCTGACCAGCTGGCAATTTCCATTTGGATTTATTTCTATGTATTTCCATCCTGGTGCAGATATTATGACAAAATATTCTTTTATATCCTTTTACTGCAGAAAAAAAGTTGTTTTCTTGCCAAGTCAGACACACATTTATGGCAGAAACTGTCACACCTACCTTCTCTCAGCAACTTTCAGTCCATCATGTGATCTGTAGCCAGTAACCTACACAGGGCAAACACCTCCTTTGTATTGTCAAATTTTATATACCACAGTCTTCAGCTGGAAAGTCTTAATTTAGCATTCTGAGATTGGATCTGAAATACAAATTTCCCATGGATATCTACCCAAGCAGTAGCTCAGTCCTGTTCAGTGTCCTTTAAAATAATAAGTGGACCTCTGAACCACCTATGCAGGATCTGAGAAAAAAGTAAGGCATTTTTGGTAGATGGATGGATGGATGGATGGATGGATGGATGGATGGATAAGAGCCAAAATTCTAGAGGGGTTCTCACTACTTAAGGAGGCTTAAGTCATGACATAAAGATATCTGTTTTATCTATTTGTCTAGAAGAACTGTGATTAAAGGAATGCTTCCTATCTTAGTCTTGTTCTTTTTGTTCAATATATCTGTTCCCTCTGTTTGTAGAAGCACTATGTCAAAATGAGGTCTTCCCCCATTTTCATGTCACCACTTTGCCCATGTTGGCTGATGACAGATGCTTCTTCACAAGGAAAAATGATTTCTAGATGAACTGGTCAGTGGGAAGTCAGAAAGGCTTAGAAGAATTCAAGTCTGGTGACTGCTCTTGCTACACAAAGTTCTTTAAATACTTAAAACTCGAATATTGCAAAGTAAATAGAAGGAAGTTGGGGATGGGCTGTACACGTTTACCTGCTTTCTTACCTTTTCAAAATTACCATAGCCTTTCTAGCAAGGAGAAGAATTCAGTATACCTCATATTTCTAGCTCAAACCTTTTGTTTGTTGAGTCATTATGTCTCAGTCAACAGCTTTCTCCCCACATCTTTCCAAAAGTAAAGATTATCGTTGAACTCCAAACTCTGCCAAGGAAACATGGAGCAAATGTCAATGTTTCTGAAGTTATTCACCCTCTGCCGAGGCACACACATGGCTTGGACAGCAGAGCTGTAGCAATGAAATTCACTGAGGTCAACAAATAAAGGCAACACAAAGTCAGTGTATTTTACTAAGTCCTCTGACACAGGTACAGGTGAAAGATCAATAAAAGTTGGCCAGGTTCAGCTCTGTCCTATGGGAAACATTTGAACAAATCTTGTTAGTTTGGGTTACTAGAGATCTTTCTATGTGTAATCCTTCTAAGTGCATTGCTGAGTTGGGACTTGAAGTGTGACAGAACATACAGGGGCTTAAATTGTAGGCAGACCAATATTTTAAATAAAGTGTACCTGGAAGAACTTTTCAGTCTTCTTCTCTGTACCAAGTTCGGAATCCTGCCCCATCCATCCTGTCCTACTTGCAGTTTCTACACCATGCTTCTTCAGGCATCTCTGTAGCTGGCCTCCAAAGTATGGTGTTTCTATGTCCAACACAGCCATTGGACAGGAGAGAAGGGCAAGCCTCTCTCTCAGGTGAGAACATCTCTGCCTAAAGTTCTTCTTTTGGGCCAAAAAGACCTTAAGGAAAAAGCATGAAGAAAATCAGCTGGAGAAATCATGGCTGCTCTTAAAGGAAAGGAGCAAGGAGACATGAAGTGTTGGCCACGGATTTGTCATCTGTTGACAGAATTTTCTCACCTGTCAGGCAAGTTTCCTATGGGCAGATTCCTTCCTGCTCTCAGCTCTTTTTAAACTCAGTATCTTTTCCTCAAGCTGTTAAGTCTCTTTCTCCCTCCTTCATGTAACACCCTTATGATCCTTGCATATAGTGGACCAACTTGGATGCATGTTACTCAGGTCCTCACACTCCCTCTCCTCTTAAAAGCCTGTTTCAGTGATTGAAAAGAAGCAAACTAAGCAGGAATTTTCTCACTCTCCCTCCTTTCTGACAGCAATATATTGCTGAGGACTGGGCACAAAGACAGGAAATGAATAAAAAGACATTTAACCGTTAGGCTTTTCTTGTGCTGAAGGATCTCTGGGTGCAGGAATCCTTTTTCAGAGTGGGGAACTGCTGCTAGGTGGAATGTGTCAGCTGCTTACCAGGCCCTGGGCACACTGGTGAGCCATCGGAGGCGGTGCTACGAACGCAGCTACATGCTCAGCGTTAAGCCAGTGAGAAATTCCACTGAAGTCAAGGGGGTTTTTGCATGTGCTTAAGGGCTTTGCTGGGCTGAGTCTGATGAAGAATGGAGTATAGGTTCATCAGATGGGATTGGACCAAGAATCTTGCACCCCTTCTCTTGCCAAATCCTGGAGGATGCCTCTGATTCACAAGTGATAGGAGTAAATTGGGTCATTGAAAAGAAGAGAATTCAGCTGACCAGCTGGCCATAAGCTCCCTGGTTGGATTCTGCTATGAAAAAGTGACTTTCTCTTACACCACTTAGGTCCTTGCTGTAGGATTTGCGTGTGTATAGCTTTTTTTTGATCCACCTATTCAAACTAAGGTAATGCATGTGATGGAACAGGATCCCTGCTCATGGTTTTTTGGCTGTCATTATGGATGAAAAGCCATCAAATAATGATTAAGAACAATATTTGCAGAGTCAGCTGCTGAGTTCCCTGACTTGCTACAGTTGCAGAGCAACAACATAGCAGTGGGCAAAAGATTAACCGCAAAGACTCTTAAAAAGAAAAGCAAAAACCAGACTGGATTTGTAAGATCAAAAAAATAAACTTGATGATACTTAGAGATTAAATTGTCTCAGGAGGATAAATGTAGCCATAAAAGCCTATAGGAATAAACTGGAACTCAGCTACTGAGGAACTGTCAGCAGCCTAGAGGACATTGTTTGGCCTTGACTGAGACAGAAGGCTAAGAGAAGAAGGGGCATTCATAGTCTTAGATCTGGAACTGAGTCACTCCATGGCTACAGACACATCACTTCTGCCTCCTGTTCTCCTCTCCCAGACAAACCAATAAAACACAGAGATGGGAAAACTGATTCCAGCAGAAAAAGTGCTTCATGCTTCCTGATCCTTTGAGTGCAAGTCATCACATGATACATCTCTATTTCAGTGACACTGCTGTGCTTAGAGAAAAGGCTCGTTAATTGTCTTCTGGGTGCTTTGCAAAACTTTTCTTAATTCCGTGTAAGTAAAACCTTGTTTTCTCTTCCAGAGTTCAGTTAGAGAGAGATAATAATCCCAACAGCAAGATTTCAGCCAAGATCCTAAACCAGGAGGAAGGGTTAGGGTCAAAGCTAGCAAATGATGTTGGAAGAAATAAGTTCACAGTCAGTGTGTTCTTTCATGAGCAGATTATGGAGGTTTGGAAACTCTGTCATTGCAGAGCTAGTGAAATACTGCTAGTTTGCTATAGGCAATGTCTAAACTCCACCCCCTCCCTTCTCTTGTGAAATGAAAAATACAATCACCAAGGTTTCAAATAACCGATGAAGAAACAGTCCTCCTTTTCCAGTGGTTTTAAACAAAAGGAAAAGGCGAAGTGCTGGCACTGTGAGCAGAAGCATAGACCTATGTGAGTTCAGCTTTTGGAGTTGGAAGTCAGCCATGAAAACAACTAGCAGAAATTCAGCAAGCCATTTAACCATGGTACTAGCATTTGTGTAGGACCGACTTTCATCCTTTGGGGACGCTGTGGTGCTTAAAGAGCCAGGCCTTTAAATGCCAAGTTTTGTTCATTTTCAAGAAACTTTGACAAATTGGAAAACTTAGGTGATGAGAGGGATGGATAGACATAGAAAGAGGTGAAAAGCAGAGATCCAGTTCATGATTCAGCCAGGGACCTCATATGACCTCAGGAAAATCACTTAGCCATGGGATCTGCTGTCTACAGACCCAAGTGCCTAACCTAAGGCAGTAGTGTGGACGCCTTTTAGAACTGTGGGATGGGTGTGGTTCAAAGAGACCTCTGAGTTCAAGCTGGTGGAGAGAGACAGGTATATCCAGAACCTCCTCTCACCACTGTTCCTACAGTGGGGCATTTCCCTTGGGGAAATGTCACCATCTTTTCATTAAATTTTCCTCTCTGTATTGTTATAATGCCTTCAGTGCAAAGATAGTTTCTTGCTTGGTCTGCTTAGTGCACAACTCCTTTAGACCCTGGCTATTTGGTGGCATTTTGCCATTACTTCCCTGAAAGTTCTTACTTCTCCTGCTGGAGATGAGTGCTAGATTTGCTGGGCTGCACTATCCTGTATGTCAGTGCATCACTGGCTCAGTGGTTTGGAGAAGAGAAGGTGCTGTCTTCCAAGAGTCTTGTAGCACACTGTAAAGCAGTATGAATGGCCCGAGTATCCAAGCTGAATAAATATTTTCAGGGTAGATTGCAAGCAAAGTATTTGAGTCTTCATCAGGATAGTGAACAGCAGGTAATTCCAGGAACTCTGAGCTTAATTGTTTTTCTGCATCTAATTCATGTAGATGGGCGTTCAACATCTCATTGCAGCTCCAAGAGCTCTGCAGTTTGTGTTGTTATGACCTTGTAGTGCAGACTCAGATATTCATGCAGTGGATGAGAAAGAGAAATAGATGTTTGTCTTAGAGGCAAACATCAATACAGAGCAAAGGGACACACAGTCTCCTTTCAGTCCTAAAAGTATTGTAGAAAAGTCTTGCAGGAAAGGCTTCTGTTGCCTTTACCTAACTCCTGCTTGGATAACTGTATACTGCTCTTCCCAAAGACTTCTCGCATCTTTGTCTGGGAAGTACTTCTGACCCCTTGCTTTAATCTGCTGTATAAGGTCAAGACTATGTTTAAACACCCACCAAGCTGCATGAGCATGAGATAGTTGGTATCCAGCAGGGAGGAGAGGGTTGCCATCAAAAATGTTTTGTGGGATATCTTGCCAAGGAAGGTGTTGTGGGAGCTCAGTTCACTCTCCAGCCTGGAAGGAGAACGGAAAGGCAGAGTGACCCTGATCCTGCCTCATGGTCAACTCTGCTGTGAGTGCACAAGGCATAAAGCAATCTTGGGCCCCACAGGACTTACCTAGTAAAGCTCTGTGCTGTGGTATCCTGTAATGATTTGGTCTCAGGTACCTATTTCCTCCTGGAAATATGTCCATCCTGAATGTCCCATATCCTGCACAGATTTTTTCAGAGTAATTTATGATACATGTGAGAGCATGGACAATTGGAAATTACTCAGATGCTGAGCCGTAGAAAGCCATTGCCTCTCTGTTTCACACAATAATCCCCTGAAGCTTCACATCAGAGAAAATCCATGTGATTTCTTGCAATGTGGTGTCACATGAAAAGACATCTCCCCCAGTGCTGTTTTGGAAATACAATAGTCGTTTTTGTTTTATCTGCTGTGCCATCGGCCCCCCCAGCTGGGGACTCAAATATGCACTAATTCTGCTTAGGACTGCCAGGAGAGTTTATTATGGCCAACAGCAAGAAGCATGTAGAAATCTGTGAGGTGTGTGCATTTCTGCAGAAAATGAGCCTTGGTCCCTGTTTGCTGTCAGCTTTCATTACAGCGGGGGAAGCTTCTTGCTGAAGAGGGGATCGTGTAGTAGGCAAACATTGCACAAGAGGGAGAGAGATGCCAGGACTGGCTCAAAGACTGTTGTAATGGAAAGGTGGGGGGAGGGGGGGGGGGGAAGAGAAATCCAGAATCTGAAAAGCAAGAGGAGAGATCAGGTGCAAGGTAGTCCTCAGGACCTTCAAGTGTTAGGCTGACAGGATGGTTAGCTCTTGAATGAGGGCTTAGTAGTTTTCTTTCTGTCTTTCTTTCCTTTTTTTTTTTTCTAATATCTTTTTTTCCCTCCTTTTCTTTCCTGCTGAGAGAAGCTCTTTTGTGTTGATTGGCACAAGTTTTGTAAGGATTAAATAAACCTAACAAACGGAGACTCCCTTTTCCACCTTTGCTGGAGGCAGCTGTCTTTCAGCAATCAAACCTGTGCATTGCTGTGGAGGTTCATCCTATCACTGCCTGATGGCATCCCAACAGGAGGAATGTTGTGGCACAATGGTTGTGTGTCCCCTTGGAGGGCCATGGTCTATGTTGGGACAGTTTAGGTAGAAAGGATCTTCAGGAGATCTCTAATCCAAACTTCTGCTCAAAGCAGGGCTCATTTCAAAGTTAGGTCAGGTTGCTCATGGCCTTGTTGTGTTCTTATGTTTTCTTCCTCAGATGGGTAGGATAACACTGAAATTTTACAAGCTGCTGGGAGAGGCTGGGAAAGCATCAAGTCTGTGAGTCCCTAAGGACAGGCTAGGGAGTTTGTCTTGCAAGAGTTTGCAGAGTTGTCTCTGTCTTGGTTGCAGACCAGGAGTGGGTGACTTCTCAGAGGCAGTGATTTCAGGGAGGGCTGTTATCTTGTTCACCCTGGTTCTCAAAGCAACAAGACTACTCTGTGTGGGTTTGTCTTTCTTCCACCATAACAGAGTTATTAAGGCTGGAAAAGACCTCAAATGTCATTAAGTCCAACTGTTAACCATCCACTGCCATGCTCCCCACTAAACCACATACCTAAACACCACACCTACATGTCTCTTTAATACCTTTAGGGATGATGATTCTACCACTTCTCCAGACAGCCTGTTCCAATGCTTGACCATCTCATGTGTACTGAATCAATTACGACATGAGAAATTGACTGGAGAGGGAATGTCTTTCACTTTTTATGCCTGGGGAAAGCTGTCTTTTCTAACACTGGCTAATTGGGTTGGGTGATGACTCACAAGGCACAAAGCCATAGGAACCTAGGTTTCATCAGTCATCCTGTCTGCCAAATGACCTGCTTAGCTACTCATTACCTGCTAGCTAAGCTAGCCTGACTCCATCCAGCAGTGCCAAGGACAGGACACTTGCTGGGGCCTGAAAAGCCACAGAGTTGTGTTTCGTTTTGCCTGATCGGAACTGGCACAAGGTGGATAATCTTGATCAAAGCCAACAGCACTGTATCAGATCTAACCCTTTCTCATCCATCTCACCTCTCCTTCTGAAAATCTCGGCTGTTGCTCTCACTGCTGCTGACAAGATTTCAGGAATCTAATGCCCTATCATAGATGCAAATAGTGAAACAGAGTTTGATGAATCTCATGGGGTGTTTTCCACATCACCCAGTGCTGAAGTTCATGGAGTTGCAGAAGGAATGCAAAAGTTGCATTTTCTTTCTCTTTTCTAAACATTATCTTCAGCAAACTCCTTTTCAGAGTGAGGAATTAGTCAGTGGAAACTCCTGGGTTCAGACACCTGCATTGCTCTGTGCACCAGGCCTTTATTTTCAGTCTCCCAGCAGTCAGCCCCGTAAGTACAGCCCACACCCCCACAGTGCTGGCTCCTTTTCTTTCTGGGTAGCTGTATTGCATCTTTGCAGTTTCTTCTCCTGCAGACATGGTTTCAGTCTCCTCTTTGTCCTGACTTGCTGCTGTGGAATGTAAGGCTTTTATTATTTTTTTTTTTTCACTCTGTAAAAGAAAAATATGAACCTAAGCACATCATGTCAAGCCTTTGAGCTTGCATTTTCTGTCTGGGTCTTTTAGAGAAAATAAGAGCAGCACCTTGTTTTTCCACTTCTTTTTACCTTCCCTTTGTCCTCTTTCTCTCAGAAAAGATTTATGCCCTGTTGTGAAAGCACTGCACCTAACACAGCCAGCTCTCACAGTTTCACTTGCTGTGCAATTCCAGTATGATCTTGCTTCAATGCATACTTGATTCAGGAACAGTGGGGTGTGTTCAGATGGATCAAACATGAGCCAAACTCTTTTTATTTTATTGCAGTTTATTTCTTCAGGAAGAGCCAGAGTTGAACTAGGAGTTCATTGAGTTTTAAGGTAACACATTTTCTCTCTCAGCAGGAGCAGGCCATCGCCATATACAGTTATTTACAGCAGCTCAGCTGAGGGAGAGTAACCCATAAATAGCAACTTCTTGTGTTTGCTCACAGGCATATATTCTCAGAGAAGGCACGTTCCTGCCTATTCGTTAACATTCAGCAATAGGATTTTTGAAGGAAAATGTCTCCCTAGGTAGGATATCCTATAACTCCTGACCACGGGGGTTTCCTCCAGCTTCACCTCCAGCATCTGGTGTTGTCTGTTCTCGAAGACAGGCAGATGGGGTAGATAGACCCCTGATCTTATTTGGGAGGACAGCAATTCCCTTGAGCCAAATGCAACACCGGAGAAGTATGTCAGATGCATTCCAGATGGATATCCCTGGAGAGCAGTGCCTTAATTCATAGACCAGGCAAAGAGACTCAAAAAGGAAATGTCTTTCTCCCATTGCAGTGGGGAGCCTCGAGAAAGGAAGGGTAGATCACCTTCTTAGGCTCAGCTCGCAGGCTTGGTCTCACATCTTTGGTGATAGAGGTGTCTCTGATCTGGACTGGGTAATCTCTTTCATCTCTTCCTTGGTGTATTTCATAGGGATGCCTCCAAGCAGTCCTTAAGGGTGTCCTTTTTCCCCTACTGCTTAATGCAGAGAAATAACGTAACATCTTTTGCCATGAATGAACTGTCTCCCCAGTGAAGTCTTCCTGCCCTGCATTTTCAGTTCGACAATACTGATTTTTGATGTACACTCTACTAAGGCCAGATATATGGGCAAAGTTCTCTTATCTCATGATGTCACATCTTTCCCTTTTTTATTGTGACAGTACTTCATCTTCTCTGGGAGAGAATTATTCTGTTGCCATGTCTCTATCCAGCTAATATATTTGTTTCACAGATCTGTGAGATGTCCTAGACATCACATCCCCTCTTTCTTTTCTCTAAGTGGTGTATTTGTATGCTTTATAAAAGGAGTAGACACCTAAGACTGGTCATCTGGAGAGTTTTTGGTCATGTATTTAGAGTGGTTCTTATATTTCAATTAATTACTTGGGAGCTTAATCTTACATCTTTCTTGTAGACAATTCTTAGGCTTCACAGCTGTAAGTAGCAACCCACCCTGAAAATACCCAGACCATCCCCAAGAGCAATCACTGACATGATAAAGTATTACAGTATTTACATAACACTTAAAAGATCTAGTGGTCAGTAAAGCCTCACTCTGCTAGACTCTGAACCCAGCTAGGGAAAGAAACCGAGCTCTTCATCTCAGCATTTGTTGCTCTAACTGCTGGAGCCAGACAGAAAGAGGTTCAGAGCTGCACTGTCAAATTCTGCTGCTCTGACAGGAACAGCGCTTGCCCAGGGAACGGTGAGGTTGTAAAATATACCATCTATTGCAAAAGTCCGCCTCTGTCCAGTGACAAATGCAGAAAAACTCCCATGTGAATTAACTGCTCCCAGGAATCTCATTACTGTCTTCCAGAGAATTAAATTGCAATCCTAACAGCTGATGATTGACATCCATCCCTACAGCAAGGCAAGGCAAAGCATAGGCTCACCTCAACATTGTGCTGTGGATGAAGAACAGATTTTACATTGGCAATATTAATTCAAGCTGAGCTGAAAGCCTACAGTGGAAAGGACTAAGGGCTCTTAGGAAGCACATGATTTGGAGACCCTCTTATTGCTGACTAGCCTTGAACGTATTTCAGTCCTCTCTCCTGAAGGAAGCATGTTTTTATGTGTAGTAACAATGCATTTTCCTTCCCACAGTGTATTTAGAGATATGTGCTGCTTTCTGGCAGGTTGGTTATGGATGACAGATTGGGAAGGATTTCACGTCGCCTGTGTTTTCTCTGGGGTTAAACAGCGTGTGGGTGTGGTGTTAGATTCCCCATCTCTTCACTCAGACCCTGTGTTAGAGGATCAGGAGGATCTTTGACAGGTGCTACAAGACAGTCCTCTAAAGGGGATTCTGTTTGTGTAGTTGTCAGGTCAAATGGTGTTATTTAAGCATATGTACCATGGTGGGTGTTGCAAACAGTTCCCTTAGGTTGTTCACAGCCATGAAACCATTTCAACTGACTTGGTAGAGCTGCAGTCAGGCCATCTGCTCAGCCAAAGCTCTTGACTAGGCTACAAACATTTAATGTCTTTTTAAATAGTATTTTTCTCTGACTTGTCAAAGTGCCGTGTTGCCCTGTTAATGCCCATTCTCAATGCCTTTGTAGAGGCTTAATTTCTACCTTGACCAGGTGGCCAATCCATTCAGATGACAAGAGACAGAGAGATTATCTGCAGCCTTACCCAACCACACTCTTCACAGCTGGCGAGGATGTAAATGCCAGAGATAACATGGAGATTACTGGTGATTTAGTGAGCTGAATCTCTAAGGCTTTGTGTACCATAATGATTTGTGATGTGTGCCCAGTCCCTGGAAGTTCCATGTCCCAAGCCCAGATCCCATTCTATCAGATGCAGGTAAATTTGTAGTTAAGTTAAATTCACAGGCTAACAAATGACATGCCATTCTAATCACCTGAAAATATGGCAGCTTACTGTTAATAAGAAGAAAAACTGAGGAAGTTAAAGATGCCTGTCTAGTGCCGTTGTACAAGGAATTGACTTTTTGCTCATATAAATTCCCAAAGGAACTGACAATTTGTCTATGTGGCTTTGCCCATATAAAAGTACAGAGATGTTTCCTGTCTCTAAACAGACCTTGTCAAAATGTCTCCAATAAATACGGGGAATGGGATCCTTGCAGCTGCTGAGATTACTAGAACAAGGTGTGAGAGCTTAAAGAAAATGAAGGAAATAATTACTGGCTAGAGGAAATAGCAAAATCAACAGGAAAAGCCCTTTTTTTTTCCAGCCAATCCTGATGACAGCCAGGAAAATTTCATTAGTCTTAAGAGCATTGCTTTACCCTTTTATTTCTACCAGAAAGTTGAATTCCCCCTGCTCATGTGTGGTTACATTTCTTTACTGAAACTACTCAGTGCTTGTGGTATTTTGCTATTTCTAGTGCTGAGGAGCCAGTGCCTCTGTGCTCTGCACAGGGAACAGCTTTAGCTGCCAGGCATTGGAAAAGCACACAGCAAAAAACCTCATCTTCTGCCTAAAGATTGCACACACAATACAACACCTGGGGCACAGGGCAGTTGTGGAAAATGGGGGAAACAGGAAAATGAGTGAAAGGGTCACCTGCAGCCCAGTCTTTGTCATCAAAGAGCTTTTTTCACCACGCCAGGGAAATGTAAGAATTAGGGGCTCCCTAGGCATCCAAGGGATTGATCCCTATGGACCTCTGTTGAAACTCCAGAGAAAGGACCATCCTATCTGTCTTCCCAGGGAGCTGGAAAGAGAAATGCAGTGTTTTTAGATACAACCATCTTGCAACCAGCTGCAGCCATCCTGCCGCTTCAAGGCTTGGACATCCCAGTTTGGTGCTCTGTCCATCCTGTTTTTTTATGGTGAGCCAACACTGGATATTAGGAAAGACAAAGCCCTTTTCCCCTGTACTACTCAACATAATAATTCAGGTCCTTGGCATCAGCTCTGCATGATGCAGGGGAGGAAACTCTTGCTGAATTTCCCAGCCCTAGAAGTGGGAGGATTGATGGTCTCTGTAAACACCTTTGCCGTAGCACTGCTGCCTGTGCTGCTGAGTGATCCCCACCTGTCTCCCCAGGGCCTGATTCTCTCTTTCCTTGCTTGGTGCTGATGCATTTTAGCAGCTGATAGATCATGATTTCTTTACCTCTTGCCCCAAGTGAGACATGTTTCATTCGTGGGGGGTTTCACTCTGAGGAAGGCTCTGAGACCCAAGCCTCATTCCACAGGGCACTGCTCTGCACCTGGGGGGGGGGGGGGGTTCCCCCACTTCTGTTCTTTTAACTAGTGCCTTTAAGAGGGGTAGGAGATGATCCCAGAATGTATTTATTGAGCCCAGGGGAGGTGCAAGCATCTGTTAAATATTATGAAGATATCATTGATGAGTTGGTTTCACCTAAAGGCTGAAAGAGGTATGATATTTACATGTTTCCTGTGGGATGGTGCAGGGCAGGGGAGTCAAATGCTGCTCAGTGATAGCTTCCCTTATCCAAAAGTGGGATGTCACACAGTCAAATCACGGAGTCTTCTGTATCTTCTGGTTGCACTGTATATGAGGAAAGGCTGTGTGCTAGGCTTATCAGCATCATTCATGGCAATATTTCAGTCACTCTTCCTCTCAGATGAAAGATTTGTGTTTGCTTCATCCGTCTTGTGCTTCCTACAAAGATCTGCCTGCTTGCTAAAAGTGTGAGCTCCTGAGTGGCTTTCCTAGGGAATTAAAGACATATTTAGATTTTCTCTTTTTCAGCTGCTTCTTTCCCAGCTGTTATCTTGAGCATGACAGAAAGCCTCACTGACCCTGACTTTTAGACAGTTACCTGGGAAAAAACCATCATCCCTCTCTGTCCGTGGTCATCTCAAATGATCACCCAGGTTTGGTACAGCTGACCCACATCAGTTCCACAGAGCAGTCCCTGGTCAAACCATTGCTTCACTTTTGGAAAAGAGCAGAGAGAGGTCCTGGATCCCAGGCTAAGATATAAGACAAGCTTTTCTTGGGTGAGACTACTGTAAAACATTTATGCTTTCAATTCCTCCCCTGAAAGTTAAATAAACAGTAACTGCAGTCCTGTTGTGACAGGAAAAAATTCCAACCCTCTGCTCAGAAGGGAAAGTGTTGTCTCCCATCGGGATTTGATTCCCTTTATGTTTATGTAATGATCGAAGATCCTGACAATAAAGTATGATATCAAAACCAGAGAGAGCTTGGAATGGAGCAAGAAATTAATTTTTCAAAATGCCCTCAGTGTTCACTAGATCCTCTCAGTCCTTGTGGGGGAGGGGGTCCCTGCATCCTATCACACGCCTGACATTGCCCCTAGCAAAATTAGTCACAATGGCCCCATGCAGGTTTTGGATTTATTGTCTGCAAATTTGGCTGGTCTGATCACTGGTCTGAACACCTGTGGAGCCTCAGAGTCCAGACTATTAGATTAATCTGTCAGTCACTCAATATAACAGCCTGTCCTCCTCTCCATCCCAGTTCGACACTCCCTTCCCAATTTTGGTGTACAGCTCCAAGATCCAGTTTCACCGGAATGTAAACAGTGTCTGAATCCCCCAACTTCCCTGCTTTGCTTCCGCTGTGAGTGCACGGTCGGCTGTATTGGCTGCTTGAAAAGTAATTATCCTCACTTCCCACCTGATAAATTAAGGACCCCCAGGTTCTTTGCTTAATGGTGCAGAGCAATTCAAGAGTGATTCTTCTGCAGAAGCTGTTAGGAGAATGTCCTAGCAACCTCACACCCTTCTGGTCCTCATTGTGTTGGGACGACAGCCCATTAATCAGCCTGACCTGGCTTGGAGATGGCAAAGGTCGTGCTGTGTGAAGCCTAATCGGAAAAACAAATTTCACCCCTCTGCAGTGCTTCCTGGCAGGGACCAAGGGGAAGACTTGCTTGGTTTCACACTTAAGCACCTTAAGTATTTTTCCAAGGCTAGAAGGCAACTGATACGAAGGGTTTGTACTTCAAATAGAGGAGCATGAGTCCCTAGGGCTGTTGTCCACATTGCTCTGAAGTGTGGGTTTGGGAATGACTGGGAGAATGATCCCAGATCAGCCCACTTCACATCTGTTCAGCCACTTCTGGGGGAAGCAGGTATCAAGTCTGAAGGAACACATGATGCCCTAGCCCCAGAGTCAGTACAGCCTTGGAGTGTGCTGGCAGATCCACTGCCTATAGGCACAGTTGAAAAGCATGGTCTCAGGCTCATAATGGTCCTGAAAATTCAGTTGTGCCTGTCAGTGGTTTCTACACAAGGGAGACTGAGCCATATCCACCCAAAAGCCCAGCTGTCCCAAACCCTCTCTGTGTCGGAAGCCAACAGTGGGTGCCTGGGCAGGGAAGATCCATCAGAGGTCACTCTACTAGCATCTGGTGGCTCAGAGGTGCTTTATCTGTGACTGGGAGTCCTTGATGGATTGTTTTCCCATTAATCTATCCATTCAGTTTTTAAGTCCTTCCAAGCTTTTCGTTTTCTCAGTGTCTGGTGTCAGACTTGGACTGTCCAATGACAAATTGCGTGAAGTGCTTAGTTTTCTTTGTTATGAGTCTGTCTCCTTTCAGCTTTACATTATGAGGGCCAAGCTACAATCATCTCCTATTAATCTTCCTTGTTTAGACCTCTGTAATGCCCTTTTGCAGTTCTGGACACGTGCACTTGTCCTACTTTTGATGATGCTCTTGATTATAGTCTGTACTGCTAATGAAACTGGAGTAGTTTATTGCAGTGGATCTAAAATCCATGAATCTAGGAAATATAAATTAGATGATCTGTCTGTGAAAACATCTCCATCTTGGCAGGTGGTGAAGTTCACAATTTGATAAGCCGATGTAAAGACAAGCCAGGAAAAATAATGCACAAACTGCAATATATCCTTGCATTGGCTTAGTACAAGAAAAAGCCCCCCAACATCTCTGGTTGTCTAATATCACGCTTGAGCATTCTGGCCCAAGATAGCAGTCCTGTAGATGTAGGATTGATTTCATTGGCAAGCAAAGAAATTACTGCCATTTGGCTGCAGGACAAGAACAGCATTGTGCTATGGTTTCTTGTTTTCTTATGGACCCTGCAATGGCAATACACAGTTTATCTCCTGATCCTTTGATGTGAAATAGCATATTCCTTCATGGATGAGGGAAAAACTGTTTAGCATTGACACCACTACAGGTGCATCACTATACAGCACCAACTTTACCTCTGGTGAGGGTTTGTACGTATTTAGCAGTGAGCCAGCAGTAATGTTTTCATCTTTGCTATGGGAACACAAATCAGCAGCTTGTGGTTGTGCTGATAGTTTCAATTTACACCTTTCCTTTAGTAGTTTCAGCCTCTTGTTCTTCTGTATGAATACTGCTGTATATATAATGTAGTACTAATTATGTATCACGAACAACTCTGTTGCTGGTTTGTGATATGGAGTTGTTTCATCCATGTACACTCTAGTAGTGTAAAGAGAATTTTAAGATAGGACACAGGTGTCACTACTCTCTGTTTTTTTTTTTTTGTCATATGCAAAATCATGTGCTCAACCTTTTAGTCTACAAGAGCTTCCAACTAATTCTGGCTGATTTTATTTTATTTCATTTCCCATCTCTTTTTGTAGCAGGAGTGCTTCTGTTTGGCTTTGTGGCCATCTTGCAGTTATGTGTTTCCTTGTGTACCTGAATACACAAATGTTAAGGAGATGTTAATAATCTCCCAGCTCTAGAGTGTTTGAGGCAGCAGGGCAAGGTATGAAGACCTTGAATGCAACCATCCACCCTTCTAGCAATCCCAGACATGATTCAAGTTCCCCAAAACCCTGATGGCAGAAGCTTCTAATTGGTCTCTTGAACTTTCACATCACAGTAGGATGTAAAGTTTATTTTAGGTGCCGTGGGAAGCAATTTGGATAGATTCTATAATGCCTCAGCTTCCCTGGGTGAGAAAAAGCCCTTTCCTGTTTCATAAAGGCATTGAGAAGTCTTGTCTCCATGCAAGCAGTGACATATTCAGACAATACTGCTGAGAATCAGAGAGAAGTGTTCTGTGTCCAGACATAGCTGTGTCTAAGTGCCTTGGCACAGCATTATCTTTGGAGCTTAGGGCTTTGCCACCCATGATGCAGGGGAATGAACAGAGGGGAAAGAAATAAGCAAGGAACGTTTGTAGAGGTATTACATGAGAGAATAATGAGAAGGAAGAGGCTGTGCTGGTTCAATGGATGAGAGGCTCATGCAGAAATGTTCCAAGGAATGGCTTTGGCTAGGCATGGGTTTCCTCTTCCTGCTGTAAAAGTGTACTGGGTTTTAGTGGTACTAGTAGGTGGTGGATGTCTGAGGGTAGAGTGCCCATATGTGACTCCTGGTTCTGTGTCTGTCTGTTTTACCCTGTCTCATTCTGCCCTGTTCCAGCTAAAGGATGGAAGTGAAACTTAGGAAACATTCTCATGGACAGAAAGAAAGAAAGAAAGAAAAGAAAAGAAAAAAAAGAAAGAAAGAAAGAAAGAAAGAAAGAAAGAAAGAAAGAAAGAAAGAAAGAGAAAGAAAGAAAGAAAGAAAGAAAGAAAGAAAGAAAGAAAGAGAAAGAAAGAAAGAAAGAAAAGAAAAGAAAAGAAAAGAAAAGAAAAGAAAAGAAAAGAAAAGAAAAGAAAAGAAAAGAAAAGAAAAGAAAAGAAAAGAAAAGAAAAGAAAAGAAAAGAAAAGAAAAGAAAGAAAGGAGAAGTTGTATACTTTGATTCTACATAACTGAATTCTCACCCCACATAATTTCTGTGGGTTGCAACCCCAGTGCTTGGGGATCACAATCCTTCTTGGCTAGAAAAATGGTCCTTGTTGAACTTTCAGCAATTTAGAACCTGTTCCATGTGCACAGAGCTTAGGCCCTGGTTTGATCCTGCTGTAGATGCTTGTTTCTCTGCTATGTGTCCTGGCACTGGGATTATTTCAGCAAAGTCTGTTCCTGGACCTAGGGACTGGCAGTAGGATCTGTTCTGTTGGCCAAACTGAAGACCCTCTTTCTCCTCTCCCCTCAGCTGAGAGTTGAGGCCAGCAACAGCTTTCATGAGAGTCTGCTACAAAATATGCCTTAAGTGTCCTGGTTATAGGCTGATCTTTCAGTTGAGTGGGGATATTAATCCATGGAAATGGCCATGCACCTCCCAGGGAGAAGCATATGAGGCTCTCTAAGGCTTTACTGATGAGCTTTATCAGTAAGGCTGACCTGAAAGGATTGGAAAAAGAGCCAAGTAGAGGGTCCATGAAAGCAACCGTTGAAAAGGGATCTTTTGGAGGGAAGACAAAGCAGAGGCAGTATATTGGCTAAAGGAAAAGATCTGTGGCAGATCCTTGTCAGCTGGAAAGGGAGGAGCTCTACAAACTCATGTTCTCCTGCTGTAAGGAGAAGAAAAGCCTCTGCTAGGTATAGTGCCTTCAGCTCTGCCGCTGTGTTCTCAGCCTCCTCACCATAGTGGGATGTTCCTCCATGCCAGCAGCATCACTGTCCATAGCTTGGGAGCAGGGTGTGGAGTTCTGGAGTTCATGATACTGACACTCATCAGTTCTGGCACAAAGGGAATTGGGTTGTGGGAAACTGAGTCATAGATTATATTCTCTACTTCTGGCTCTCCCAGCTGATGGCTCACAGACCACTGGTGTTCCATGAGAACTCAGAAGAAACAGCGGAGAAATAAAGGAATACAGAAAACCCACAGATGCCTTCTTGCACAGCCAACATTCTGTTTGGGAAACATTCTGTCCTGGGAAAAAAGCAGAAGAAACTTCAGACACACTGGAACCCCCTGAACACAAGGGCCAGCAGTGAAGGGGTCAAGGTACCCTTCTTTGTGGAGAGCACTGGCACCATCTGAGTGCAAGGGAGAAGCAAGAGGGATGTGGTGAAGTGCCTGCCAATAACTGAGGGAGCCAGAGGAAGATTCCTGAGAAGTCCAGAAAATATTTTGAAAATGAGGACCAAACCCAGCATGGCAAATGCAGCATGACCCTTCCTAACGCAGCATGGGGAAAACAAAGAGCATCCCAGCTGCTTGGATACTTGACACCAGGATCACACTCAGCAGCTCTGTTCTCTGGTGCCGCTTGGAGTTGATGTCTGAGGGTCATTTCCAGCATGGGATTTCATGTGTGAAGCCTATTCAGTGTACAGCAACTGCTGAGACTTTCAGAGGGCATGACTCAAGTTAAAGGCCGGGAAATGAAGGCAAGAAGCTGTTGCTAGAAACCAAACTGAAGCATGTGAAGATAATAAAATGGATGTCCAAACTGGGACCTCTTCTGGGGCTGCGCAGCGCTGACAAGCTGACCTGGATGTGTCACATCTCTCAGCCTCACAGCTCCTGACACACGGCACCAGCTCTCCCATATGTCAGGAGTCACATTCCCCACTGCTGGAAGGCAGCCACCTCTAGAGCAGAACCCAGCAGCTGTTTAAAGAATTGACAGAAACAAACCAGGGACAGGATGCAAAGACTCAGCCAAAGTGCAGAGGAAAACAAGGAGAAAAAAAATGTCAACCAAGTCCATAGGGTGAGTGTGGTGGTCATAATCAAATGATAAAGAGCATGGCAATTTACCAGGCATCAGCAGAGCTAAAGGAGCCACCTGGGTATTTTCTGCTGTCCCGAACCAAACACAGTAACAGCTTATCTGAGATCCTTCTTTTACATATGGTGCCCTGCCATATTCCCTTGTGTTACAGCTGAGACTGCTGATGTAGACTGATATAATAGTTTAGCTGATTCTTAGTAATCCATGAAGCCATGATAAACTGGAAGAAAATATAATCTCTTTGTCTTTGGTGGATAAAGAACATGAGATATGGTTTCTCTCCTCAAGCCACTCTCACTATTGGTTCAAACTGTTTACCTGTTTCTGCTTTTCCAGTCCTGCTCCTCAGACTGTCTTGGACACCCAAGAGGAATAATCTAGAAAATAATCTAGACACATTTTTAAATGCTATTCGAGAAGTCAGGAATGGTTAAAAGAATGAGCACCTGTGTGGTTCAGAGGTGTGAGATTTATCTGCTGAGACATGAACCTTGCAAGGAAGGACCACTTCATGCGAGTTCCCCAGCAAACTGCCTAGGCCTCTAGGAGAAGACATTTCACTGGATCATCAGATAATTCAATTGGAAATGTCCTCAGGAGTTCTGTGGATCTACTTGTTGATTCAGGGGCATTAGTGGGGTGTTGGTTTGGCACAGCAGAGCTACTCTTACCCCCTTCTCTTCCAGCCGAGTACCGAGTATTCATCTGAGCTAGTCAGGAGTATCTGGACTGGCAACTACCTCCAGACTCCAGCTTAAAAGCAATTAATTAGAACGAGCCAGCAGCTGAATCCAGCAAGGACACTGCTGTGCAGAGACATCCAGGCTTTGTGTGGTGGCACCAATATGAACAGACTGGCCCTTGAAAGGAGGTGGCACAAGGGAACAGAAGCGAAAGGTTTTGAGGTAGATAATGGAAGAATGGAGAGACAGGAAGCCCTAAGTTCCCACACTGTCCTTGCCCCTGCCACTTCAGTCCAGAGAAAGCCCGCTGCTCCCCACACACAGATTGCCCCTTGCCACTGTTGTGTTTGGCTACTTGGAAAGCTATCTACAAGCCTCCCTGCACTGCATTCAGTGTGCAGCCACAGGAACAGCAGCTGTCTGGATTCTCTCCAGCTGTCCAGTGAGAGAAAGGGAAAATTATTTAGTAGTAGCAGAGAAAAGGGGGTAAAAAGAAAAAAAAAATTAAGAAAAAGAAAAAGCCAGAAATCATTTTTTTTGTGGCACACTATGACGCACAGATTTGGGAATGAGGGTTGTGAAAGCTTTTTGTTTAGCTTACTCTTTTCTGGTCTGACAGCTGATAAGTCCCACAGCTCAGAAACATCTGACAGGACTGGCTGAAGTAAATTCATCTTTCATCTGCCCATCATGCTCCTGAAGTGGAGAGTGACAGAAATGTTTCTCCTCTGTCTGAACACTGCTCTCCTTCCTTTTCCGTCTTTCGGGTGCTGTTGTTTGGAGCTTGGGAAAACTGGTTTCCTTCCTGCCTACAGCCTTCTCCCCAGGTTCAGGGCAGCATCCGTCTGCCCTTGCACCTGCTCCCTACAGCTGCGAGCTGCCTCTGCTGAAACCATTTGCACCCGACCAAGCAGCAGGCTGCTGGGGCCCCTCTGGCTTTGCCTTGACTCCTTTCCCTGTCATATTTTCCTTGCTGCTCTTGCAATTAGTGCGCTTGTTCGCTGCTCTTCTCGCTAGCACCTTCTGCTTTCCCAGCACACTCCCCTTCTAACCCCCCTCGAGTCCTTGTGTGCTTGCTACAGCAGGGCGTCTCAGTGGCAGCTTTCGAGACACAGCTTCTCTCTGTGTTCTCTTTACTCCATGACCTGTCCCCAAAACTGCTGATTATCCACATCCTGAGGACAGAGAGGTATTCTTTGTGTCCCATTCATTTAAAATGCCTTTAGCATCTCCTGTGTCTCTTTACTGGTGGTGGCCCTGCCTGACAAATGACATAGACACTTCTTAGTGGGGATCACTTCTCCTTGATGTCTACCAGCCACTGCCTCCACAGTGGCCCAGGGAAAGGAGATCCTCTTCATACTCACCAGACAGTTATCACTGCTGAAGTGGTGAGGAAAAATGTGTATGTTTTGCAAATTTCCACTCCAGGGTGTCACTGGTAGTGGGTGGTACATAGTCTGTGGCACATGTGGGGTTTGTGTGCCACACCATTTGGGGTGCTACAACCATTGCCCTTTCAAGTAAGGCTACAAAAAGACAAAACACTCCTAGCAGACCAGCAATTGCCACAGGCTGGGAAATCTGAGTGCTTTTATGGTGCATGCTGAGAGGACAACAGTGCAGGACAGCAAGGAGCAGTATCTGAATTTGGGTGACCTGTATATCTTTCCATATGGGTAATAATCCTGTGTCCTCTTTGCTTTGTTAGTGCCCATCCCTAGCGCATTTTTTATTGTGGGGGTAAATAGCAACCTCACTGAGGCAGGAACTACCATTTCAGTTGAGGTCATGTATCATCTAGAATTAGGTGTAGGCTTTTGATAAGGCACTTTCTAGCCTGTTAGTAGGTGACAGAGAAGTATTAAAGGTTGCAAAAGAAGACCCCAAACTACTGAATGGAGATGTTTTATTCCAAATGTGGGGTTCTTTCCCATAGATAGGTGAGAAACAAAATAACAGGAACAATTAAAAAAAAAGAGGCTATAAATTATTTGCATTACAAATGGCATTGTATTCTGACATAAATTTTAACAGCAAGGGAAAATATGAATTCTAATGAAAAAACCCCACCAACCCAAACAAACCACCCTCCTGACTGCCGGGAAATCTTGCTGTGCTTTCTGCAGCAGAAAATCAATGATCTAATTTCACTTAAACTTGACAGGCTGCATCTCCCAAATAAGGCACACCATTGGACACACTTGAAAATGCAAAGCTTTTTCGGCAAACACTCTCCTTTGCATCACAAGGCTGTCATTTTGGTCTCCAGTGATTTGTTTTCTCATGCATGTGTTTTGCTGAATTAAAACAAGCACCTGTTTTGCAAAATGGGACCTCTAACATTTTATTCAACCATTTCTTGTAATAGGCTGCACACAGTGATTTTTTTCTGCCATGGGTTCTCCAGTCCTTTTCTCCCACAGCTCCCTGGCTCATCCCTTCCCAGATTCAAAACTATGTGTCCAAGTTACGTCTGGACTCCAGCTGGGCCCCAAAGTCTGTGCAAGAAGCTTAGCTGAATCCTCCCCATATCTCATGGCTGGTCTCACAATATCTGTTTATATCCTGTAAATTAGTGCAATGTGCCCCCTAACCAGGATCCTCACAGTTTTACAAGCAGTTACACAAGTCTTGCCAGGCCAGTCAAGAACCTGGATGGGATGATAAAAGCTCTCAGCTTAGTGTGCCTGTTGGATCTTTGCAATGCAGCTTGAACAACAGAGGAAAAGAAAGAGGAGGAGGGGGAGAGAGAGTCTCAACTATTTTGTTGAGCTCCCGGATCTGGTTCAGCACCATTAAGAAAGGGGATATTGAAGAGTGCTTTTCATTCCACCATTTTGCAGTGGGTAATTGCTTTCCACACGGTGCATTGGGTTTTGATGTGAGTCCAGCTGCAGTAATGCAAGCTACGGCAGGGGCTGTTCCAGTGCAAATGTGTTATTTGAGTGTCTCTTTGCTCACACTATGACTAAACAGAAGCAGCTGTGGCCAGAGGGCCATCAGTGCTTTGTATCACACAATCTGGCATTTCATGGAAAGTTTTCGAAAAAACTTTCTTCTGAAAAAACTTTCTTCCTTCCATTGCTGGAAGTTTTGAAGAAATTAATATTTTGTGTGATGCAAAAGAATGCCCTGAGAAACAATTGTCCTTTCCAACACAAGTACAAGCCTGGCACCATCTCTGCCTCCAGTATGACTTTCACATACTATGAACCTCAGTATGCCCGGGGGCCACCAATGTATGTCAGCCAGGGAAGCCACCTGTAGATTTCTGGAGATCATCAGTTTCAAGCAAATGATGTAAAGCAGGAGTAAGGACAGTTTGGAATAACAAGACCACATTGCTTAACCAGGGCAAGAAGATGCTATCAGTCTGCAGCCCTATAATCCACAGGGATGAAAATTCCTTATTACTCAGCTATTCAAAATTAGCCTGAAGAAAGCACTGAAGGGGAACACGATTGCCTTAGCACAAAAGCGCAATAAATGTCTCTTACCCTGATTCTTTTGGGACTTGCACAAGGTTTTAGCCATCAGCAACAACAGGAAGCTCAGGACTTAGGGTGAGCAGCCCTGACTGACTCCAGGAGAGTCAAGCATCAGGGCAAAGATGCACGTCTGTGGTAGTTGTAAGATTTGGGGTTGGCTCACAAGAAGCAGCAGCCAAATCTCTGGGGAGAAGTGTTCTATTGGGCATCTCTTAAAATCTTCTGAAAAATTGTTTTGAGGTTATTTTCAGGCCTTCAGAAACAAAATCTTCTTAATGGGGCTACTTGCAGCCTAGGCCAGTTGACAAAGCAAGCAAACTAGCGAATGAATGGAAACATAAAGATGGACCATCTAAATAGGCCTATTTTGTATTTATTGCCCTCTTCAGAATGAAGCAAGGAAACAAGAAAGATTTACTCAATAAAAAGCATGGTTCCCCAAAGGTGTCATATTCCTTAATTGCAGCTAGAAGCAAGTGACTTTCTCAGGTTTGGGGCAATGAGCCTTTGGGAACCACTGCGGTTAAAACTCAGGAGCTTGAATCCAACTTTTATTTCCCCCTTGAAATCCTAGACCACACAACTTTCTGATTGTAAGTGTTATAAGTGTACGGGCACATCTATGCACGTGGAGAGGAAGCTCAGCATCACATAGGTGGTCTGCTCTCTTTCTGAGAGGACACACGTGGTAACAGAGGTAAAAACCATAAGTCACTCAAGAGAAGGATGCTGGTTGTGAAAAGCCCGTCAGCTACCTGTAGCTCTCAGCATGTGAACTTTATACCTTTCATTTTCAAATTCAGTCCGGTTTTTTGACTGGCCCTGATGCTTAAACCGTAATTTACCAAACAGTTTCCTTGGTAATTAATTTCACACATTCATTACAGACCATTTGGCTATAAACACATGTGGATTTCCTTTTTAACTCTTCATTTCCTAGGTTTTCAATAGAGAGGTTCCAAAGCTAAACCACAGGAATGGTCTATGTAGCTCAGGTTTATTAAATCTACCCCACCGTGTCAAGTGTCTACAGTGCAAACAATTATTTGGGCTCAACTACAGTTATGAGAGAATTCATTTCACCCAAGGGTAGATTAAGTGTCTTAAGTGTTTTGTATCAGAATGGTGATACTCATGTTGCAAAATGAGATGGAATGCTAAATTCCTAAACTCTACTCATATCCCAGTACATGCTCTGGAGTTCATGACTTCCAAAGCCAGGTTCAGTCAGCTACTTCCTTTCCACACATACTGCATAATCCATGTGCATAAGACAACACTAAGAAACTTGTGTAAGTGCCAAAGGTCAAGCTCCTTTGGATCCTCTGTGGGAAGCAAAGCCAAGGTACAATTAACCCTAAACCGACAGAATGTCTATGTGTAAGAAACAACAGATGGAAATACATACAGTGAGTTTTACCAGCAACTTTTTTATACCTTCAGGTAATGAACATTTCCGGCTGCTCAGGTAAAAATAGACAGGAAAGAAAAGGCAGGGAAAGTTGTTAGTACCTGTCTGTTCATATATAGCATAAAGAATCCAGCAGGCAATTGCGACTGAAGATTAGAAAAAGTCTCAGACTCCAAGAGAAGTCCTGTGGTTTGTGCCTGAAGGTGATGGAGCCCTGAGGAGTAAAATACTGAAAGATTCATTCTGACACCTCAGTTATCAGATGTGCCTGTATGAAGAATTCATCATGTTTCTCAGTCTTTCAATTTAGGACACCTACTCTGTAAAATATAGTGATTGTAAAGCAGCTCCTTACAGTGGATGGATTATCTATCATGAGATGAAAAACACCGGGTTTTTTTCCTCTATTATCTTAGTTTTATTTTCTGAGAAAAGTGTTGCAGCTGTTCATCAGTTTTTATCCTAATTAAAGAAGTTTTCACAGGAGAGCTTCTGTGAGGACACTGCTGAAAGGAAGCCTGCTGTAGTTTGTGAGATCATAGTGGATGGCAAGTCAAAAGAGGTGGCTCCTACCTACACAGAAGATTGAGATACAGGTGATGCAGACTCCATGAGGGTCTGCCATGGGAGACCACAAACCCAGAATCAGATCAGAAAAATCTCTTCTTGGAAGTTCTCCAAACTTCCAAATATTGGGTTTGTGGAACCCAACACAATCTATCCAGTGGGAACTTTGGGGTCTGAAAAGATAGTCTCCTCCTATTAAAAGATACTCACCAGCTTGTCTCTTATGCTCTGAAGCTGATGGAGGCCTCAAGCCCAGCCTCCTGCCTCTGCCATTCCTTGTACATTGTGCTCATACCTTCTGGCCATCTCAGGGTCTCTCTGCTGACTCTTCACCTGCTCTAGATTTCTCTCATACTGGGGGCCCATAACTGTCAAAGTATTTCAGATGGAGGCTCTTGAGTGAAGAATTAAGGAAATGACAATTTTCTGTAATAATTTAAAAGTCCATTGCCAAACTGTCTCCTTGGCTGTTTCTCCTTTCCACAGAAAGTCACTTAGAGCTGCTAAGCACTGTGCAAATCTTTTCTTATTTGCCCCTGAACTGGACTGCCAGAGCGTACCTGTCCATCATTGTTACAGGCTGACAACAGCACTGCAAAGACCTGAGGATTTCCCAGTGGTATGATGGTTTTATCTGGGCTGACTTTTGCTGTTTGTATGCTGCATTATAGCTCATTAAATCAATAGCAGCGATTCACCAGGGAGGAGAGATATCAGGCAGTTGTCTAAAACCTAACCTGTAAATATCATGGGGTGTGTTTTGCTTTGCTTTTAACTCACAGACGAGACAAGTAAAAGGATCTTTTTCCTCTGTGTCATTGGAGGGAGAGAGATTCGTATGGACAACTCATACTGTGGAGAAGTTAACCTTTCCCCTCAGGCTGGACAAAGTTTTGTGATAGCCTGAAATCATCTTAACAGCTCCTTCTTCCTCCAGCAGCCACAGATTCCTCCCAGCCTCACTTTGAGTCCTCTTGAGAGCCTGCCCTTCTCTCAGGAAGTGCCCCACTGCCTGACAAGCAGATATAAGACAGCATTAAAGAGACAACATGTTCTCAGATAAAATGTTCCAAATATAACAAGTCTATTTTTATTAAATTTGACCAAAGGCCTCCCTGCTTCCTAATCAGAGAGCCTGATTTGCTGACTCCCCCAGACAAAGCTGCCCTGGCTCACTACAGCTGTATCGTGAGATAGAATTACATTTTCGTAATGATTCAAATCTTTTCCCAGGTCCCTAAGTATTTTCAAAAGAAGGATAAAAATAAGGAAAGTAGTTTAAAGAAAAAAAAAAAGGAGAAAGGAAGAAAACCCCTACACGCTCTCCTGTAAAATCCACGCTCCAACCTTGAACTGTGTGTGGTCTTTTTTGTCTTTTCTTTTGGCTTCCTTCAAGACATGGCTTATTGCATTGGTCTGGACGCTGTCCTACCAGCACAGCTTGCTGGCCAAGCCCAGATCCCAACAACAAAGTCACCTTGGCAGGTGCCAAAATAAACGTCAGCCTCCAGCTACCTGCACCAACTGTTGATGCTTCCCTGTGTGTTGTAGGCCATGAGGCTGAAAGACAGCAACTTTTCCCTCCACTCCTCTGATCTGTATCAGCTCTCAGCCCTAGTCTTTTTTATTCAGGGGAGCCTTAACGAGAACTATTTTTAAATGCTCTTCATTTTGGAAAATATGAAGTTGGTCTAGAGAGAACTGGCTGTGAAATGGTCAGAGACTGAAAACTGTGTGTATGATATGGAAGCTGCATGTACACAATCGTGGTTCATACCTGCAGCTTCAGCTTTTGGTGCAGCTTTAGCTCATGTGGGTGTGCATGTGTGTCCTCATGTACACAGTGTGCAGGGTGTGCACCTGTGGGTTAATTCCAACGGGACTAATTTTTGGTGTCAGGCATATTGCTCACAACTGGAGTAGCTCCTCTGGGAGCCAGTCCAAGGTTTTATGATCACACAATCACTTCCATTGGATTTATAAGGTGCAACTAAAATTAGGAGGCATTCAAATTCATGAGTATTGTAAAAGGGGAAGTTACAGGTCATGCTTAAATTGGTCAGAAAATTACAGGAGTCAAGTAGGGAAGGGGTGCAGTCTGGCCAGTTGCAGGCTCAGAAGGGGCAAGGAAAGCAGGGACTGAAAGGTGCACAGGAACATTGCTTTGTTCCCCTTCCTTTTATTAGCTGCAGTGGTTGTTTTTCCACATCCCACCATATAAAACAGACTAGGTCTCAGAGACCTGCTTCAAAGTGAGCTGAAACACTGCTAATGACCTGCTTGAGCTCCAGAGCTTGCTCTGCTCAATATGGCTTATGCTTTTAGATTGTGTGAGTGGGCACATCTGATCTGATCAGGAGCCTTCTCCTGCCACACATGCCCAGCTGTCTTTCAATGTCCACTAGAATTATTTTTTTATAAAAGATGAATTACAACATAAAGATGAGTTAAAACAAAGATATGCGTGGGGTCTGGAGGAGCCCAGTACTTTCTCTGCCTGCAGCACAGTGGATCTATGTAAGGGTCCCAGATTTCAATGAGCAAGGACAAAACTAAACTTTGGAGATGCCTTCCAAAACATGTACAGATGTTGAAGTACAGAGTATAAATAATTAAAGATAAAACAGAATACGTAGCTGTACAAAAATACAAAATTCAAAAGGGGGAGGAAGAAGAAGGGAAGAAATAGCAGTCTTTTCCCCCCAAAGACTTGTGGAACAGCTGACTGAAATGTGAAAAAATACAGGTTTTGGAAGTTGTATTTCAGCTCTGCAAACTTGTTTCTGTGTCTTTTCCTGGTTCAACATCTGTGATCCATATTTCAGCCCAACAGTGCTCATTGGAGGACTTCATTTCCCAAGAGTGGGGAAGGTGACACATTGTGCTCAGGGTCTCTGGGTTCAGATGTTGATTAAGGTTCACAAGGGGAACAGCTTAACTGTTTCAGATGAGCAACAAAACCCTCAGCTAATGCTGGGCCCAAGCATAATGCTCTAAAAGCAGGTTCAGAAATGCTGGCACAAGTGAATGCTGTTGATTATTTACACTTGGGTTCATGTGTTTTACTGGTTGTTTTAAGGCTTGCTTCCTAAAGAAGTAAAGCCTCCGCTACCCAGCTCTTTCTGTTCGTGCATGGTTGTGTGTCCTTGCTATTCTCAGGACTTTCTGAGTCCTAGTTTGCTTCCCATCTGTGAGAGAAGCACAGCTACCCACAACGTTACGTTCTTAAAAGCTCTGAAAAACTTGGCAGCCGGACACCAGGACTCTCATTGCAGTGCAGGAGGGAGTGTGAGGATGCCTCTTCTCACACACCACAAAGACACTTTGTTTCATCCTCAGAGAGAACGGTGATGGGAACTTGCACTGTAAGGCACAGAGATGAAGAGAAAAAGTACACGAAATCATCACTGGTGTCAGTTCTTACAGAACTGCTGTGAGCAGCATGCTGCAGGAGTTACAAGAAAAGGAGGAAAATGGTCAAAAGGGCACTCTGGGTACTCAGCCCAGCGGGTGGATGGAGGGCTTATATTCCCAGGCCACCAAGATGGTTTGGAAAGTTTTATTGCTGGTCCCTACAACCCTAGAAGCAATAGTGACAGGATTTATTTTCTTCCTGGAGAGGTGTAAAAGAGCAAAGTCCAGAGGCAGTTAACCTGGAGACACTTAACTTAAAAAAGATAAATTTGTTGAAACTCAGTCTATCCCTAAACCAAAGGACTTAAGGACTTGAGGAAGGGATATTTCTTAAAAAAACAAACAAACAAACAAACAAAACCCACCAAAAAAACCTATTTTCCCATAGCAGTGCAACTATTTGTTTAAAATAATGAAACTCTTCTTAACCTGATTTTTACCACACTTTTTTTCCCCCCAGCAAAGTAGAAAAAAAAAAGGTTAGCATTTAAATATGTGTTTTAATTTTCTAAAGTACGAAGGAAGAAATAATTCAATATTTCATGGCAGGAAACCACAACAATTTTAGGGGCAACCAGCTTTCTCCCTGAAATGAAATGTTGGATAGAAACATAATAAAGTGATCTACCTGAATTACTTCCTGATCAGAATGAACCTACAGCTTTTCTGGTGGAGAGAAAACCCTACAGTAAATTTTTGCTAAACACTGCTGCACTTCCCTCCCATCCCTCCTTCAGCTCAGATGCTTCATCTTTTGTAAGGGAGTCACCCTGGCAGGTGGATGTGGTTAGCTGCAGTCACGTCATAAGTAAACGTGGTGTCTCTCTGGGGAGCAAAAGGAGGGAGAGTTAATTTCTGAGACAGGAGGCAGCTGGCAAGCAAAATCCAGGAACAGCCACACTGTCCTTTCCAGGAGAAAGTTCAGGCTCTCTCTTTGCTTGGCTCGTTGGGTTTGTTGTTGTTATTCTTGTCTGAGAGACCAGAAAAGTCCCAGAAGGACACAGAGGAGCTGTGATGAGATGCCAGAGCATAAAAGCAGTGGTATAAAGTCCTGCAGAATTGAGAGGCATTTACAGGGGTGTCCAGGTTTTCAGAACTGTGCACGAAGGTTCCTGTTTTGGGAGCTGGGTTTTGGGAACCCGGGCTGGCAGCTGTGCCTCCTGAGTGTGGTGGCGGTTTCATTTCTCTACCCAAACATGGGGTTGTCTGCATTTCTGTAGTGAAAGCTGATATTGCAAGAGAGGAAAAAACAAATCAAACAAGGGAAATGTGTTTCATTTGACAATGGGTCTTTAGAGCCTGCATTTTTTAGAGCTAGGCTCTTGGAGTTAAAAAAAAATAAAAGAACAATTCAAGTCTGAGATATGTGCAAAATATAGCTCAAATCTAAAGGTTGTAACTGTGTGAGAAAAGTCAGATGTTAAACAATCACAGTTTTATTTCTCCCAGCAAGACAGCCTGTGCACCTGTAGCCATTATTGTCTCTACTGTATAAAGTGAAAATGAATATCACATTGTATTGAAAACCCTCATGGAATACAATTACTCAGCAGGAACTGTCCTAAATCCATCAGCTGTAACTCACTTGTAATTTTGTGGGACTAATGCAGAGAAATGTTTCTCCATGCATAGCTTGCCCCTAGCCTTTCCCCCTATTAATACTTTTCATCCACTTTTGCTTACAATGGCTAAATTGCTTGTAAAAGATTAATTACCTATGGGAAGTGTCTGTCTTGGTCTGTAGGAATGACATTATGCTGAACATTAAATGCTGACACTATTAAACTATGCCGGACATGTTTTGATATAATAACTCATCAGACCACAAGTGAAATGGGTCCCTCATCAATTCACTACCTCATTGTTTTTCTGTCATCAGCAAACTTTGTCTCAGCTGACAAAACTCAGAGTTTCATTCATGTAAGCGGAGTAGCTTATGACAGCTTTTTATTTCCCTGAAAGTTTTGTTGAGTTTCCAGATGCAGAAGGGAATCTTTTTTTCATCAATAGCCTTGACCTGAGATACAGAAGCTGCCATTTTCCAGACGTACATGTGGGCTAGTTGGGAAACTGAGGATCTGTCAGCTGAATTCAACTTTTTAAGACTAAACATATTTTTCTTGTTGTGTTTCAAAATTATTATTTTGCCACTTTAGGAAGTAGAAAGTGGTTTTGCTTTGGTGGGTAGAAAGGACAAATGAATTTCTGCATCCTTTTCACTGGAATGAAAAGCAGAAGAGATTTGAAGGAACTGAGATACTGCAGTGGTAGAGGAACCTCCTAACAGTGAGAATAATATTTTTAAAAGCTTAGGAGATTTTAAAATCTGATTTCTTTCTCCAGTCATCCAAGTTTTACTTACCTATGGTTTTATCTTTTACTTAGACCAGTTGTTTTTAAGCTCCTGTTGATTTTCTGACCTCTCAGAAGTTTCTGTGGAGGCTTGAGCCCCACACACCAGCTTTAGCCCACTGGGTTTTGTCTTGTCTCTCTTGCTGCTGATGGTAATGCCATCAATGCCCATGTGGATCACAGGTTGCCTGACTTAGACCTGGGAGCACATGCTCCACTTGTACACCTGGTCACAGGGCTCTGCCTCCAACAGCAGATGGAAGAAGAGATCATCCAGGTACCCCTGCCTTTGTTAGCAGTGTTGCATATGGTATGTAGCTTTGTCTCTGGGGACTCTCTCCGTGATGGACCAGAAAACAGCCTAGTTGCAGCTGAATAACTAAACAGATTTCTTGAAGCAAAGAGGATCTATATAGCCTCCTTTGAAATACTGAATGATCACTGTATGAGTTAGGAAAACCTGCTTTCAAAATCCAGTTAGTTTCTTCCCCTACGGCCGCATTTTGCATTACCACTGCCTATTTCCCACTTGTCACCAAGGCACTGGTGACTGCTCTTGATCCTCCCCTGCCTCCATAATTCCATGCCCCCAAATTTCCCATCTGCAGCTTGTGTGCAGCATTCACTGCTGACCCCACGCTGCCCCCCCTCCTGTGCCATACTGTCCAGCTTTAACCCTTGGACCTGGTTGGAACTCCTCTGGTCCCCAGAGAAAGCAGATATGTGTTGGTGTCTCACCACACCAGGGCTGTAGACACTGTCATGCTGGGCCCTCTATCACTATCTGCTGACCTATCCTCAGAGTGTGTGTGAGGGTTTGCAGGCTCCATGGTACTTAAATCAAATCCCTCCGACCCTCCCCCTGAAGAGATTATGTTTGGATCTCTTGGTTGCAGATGTACTTGTGTAGAGCAAAAGGAGTTGAGGAGCGGAGAACATGGTGCATCTTTCAAGGATCAGTATTTTCAACTGTAAAACCTTTTGTTCTGTAATCTGGGATATTTCCTAGCAGTCCACATGGAGAAGAAAAGGGGCATTGTCTGGTGAGTGACTTCATTACTAATCTCTCCTGGATGCATTTTAATTCATTTTAAAGACTCTGCCTCCTGTCAGACTTTTCGTTTGTTAAAGGGGTTTGTTAAAAAGATTAACTGCAAGGGGAATATGAACCTCAAAACACTATGTCCCTTCCCCCAACCCCTCTTCCCTTCTCCCCAAGATTAATATTACACTAAAAGGAAGAGAAAAGGTACTTTCTGTGAAACACATTACAAGACTTTTAGAAAGAGAGAAGGAGGAGGAGCAATGGAGCATGATGTACTCTTTAACCCATGGAGGAGCTGGAAGGTGGCAGTACTGATATAACGTTTTTCCAGTTATATTGTTCCCAATCCATGTGTCTGTGGAAGCTTTGTGCAAACACAGCTGTTTTTTAGGAATGCCAGCTTAGGGAAACAAACCATCTGCCTCAATTTGCTTTTACTCCTGTCTTCTACTCACGTGGGAGCTTGGAATAACCTGTCCCACCCCTTAAAAACATATGTACCATAAAAAACTTTAAACTGAAGTCCAGGCCTTCAGCCAGCTGAAGGAATTAGAACTTATTGGTTTCCCACATCGACTTTCTCACCCAGGGATCTCAAAGCCCTTTGCACAGCGTGGGAAGTGGCAAAGTCAACAGAATCCCTATGTGGAACTGTGAGTTTAATTTCAAAATTCAAGGTCTCAGTAGAGATGAACATTTCATGGGTTTACTGGAGAGATTCCCTCAAATGACTCAAGGAACTATTTCAGTCCCTCTTGTCATCCATAAGCCCTGAAAGTAATTTATTTATGTCCCTCTGAACTCTTAATCTCCCTATGGTTCAATCAGCCTTCAGAAGTTCTTGAAAAGGATAACAAAATGAAGTACCATGCAACAGCAGAGTGGTGTATCCTGCTCAAGAACATGGCTTTCTTACCTACATCTCTAAGTGCTCCTCTAACATCCATTAGCGAATGCTGCAATATGAGTATGGAATGTAAAATTAATCTTTTATGGAGAACGCTTACAGAGCAGATGGATCACATCCTTTCTGTTGCCTTCAGAGGGGATTAAGTAAGGACTGGTTATGGAGGGAAAATAAGATGCATTTCAATAAAGAAACGTGCAGGATGTTGCCCTTAAGTAGAATGATTGTGTGAGTTGCCAGAGGATGGAGGAGTATTGCCTGGAGCAGGTTGGATATTGGGCACAATCCATCGTAATCATGGTGTTGGGAAAGAGACAAGCGCCATATTGTGATGGATAAGTGGGACAACTGCCTGTAAGTATGAAGTAATTCTTCCACTCTTATTGCCATTAGTAGGGACTCAATACTGTTTGCAGTTTGGGTTACTGCTTTTCAGGAAATATGTAAACCAGCTGTAAAGTAACAGGAATGATTGAAGATCAGGCTTAGAAAGAAAGATTGAAAGAAGTAGGGTTGTTTAGTCTAGAGAAGAGAAACTGAAGGAATCTATGATAGATGTCTTTGGGCACACACAAAGCGGAAAAAAAAAAGGAACACAAAGAACAACCTGCTTTGCCTGTCAATGTAGACAAGGTGAGAGGCAATGGGTTAAAACTGAAGCAAACAGCTTTAGCGACTTGGGGCAATGTGTCCGTCACATAGGCAGATGTGTCCATCAGAACTTCTGGAATCACAAGTCATAAAATCTGGAATGGCACAGGTATAACCATCTTACACTGGAATGACTTTTTCCAGCGACTTTTGGAGACTTTGGCAATCTTGTTTGCTATGATCCTTTGTATTTTCCACATAGTGAGTCCAGGATGTCTTATTTTCCCAATGATTTTCTAGCTCTAAAGGCTGAACACATTCCTGAAAAAGCACATGAAATGATTGTGGATTGATTTGGGGTGAAATGGTAATTATTCAAGAAAGAAACCAAAACCATAAAAAGCCTGATGAAGCAAAAGAAAAAAGCTTCCCATCTATTATATTTTCGTGCTGGATTTTAGGTTTCAGGGACGAATCCATCCTGCCATGGTGCAAGAAAAACTCCACACCCTCATAAAACCAATATAATGAGCAGAACATGGTAGCAAATCCTCCTGGTTTTGTTTTAGTTTGGAAGGCATTAAAGAGAAGTGTTTTGCAGCGGGGATGGAAATGTTGCCCGGGTGCCAATTCCACAAGGGCGTGTTCTTTTAGAGCCAGGTATGTCACTCAATGAAAAGCAGTGTTCAGCTCCTGCCATGGTTTGGGGATTAGCCAAAGAGGTTGGAGAGGGTTGGATGGAAGGAGAAAGAAGCCTGGTACTTTTTGCTGCCAACTTTCTGCTTTTTGTCCAGCTTCCCCTACAGAAATGACATCTGAAATGCAAGCTGGCCTCTTTCCATTATGGAAACCTCAAACCAAATTTAATAGTAGGGGCTTAAATTCAAGTGTCCCATAAAGTGTTGTAGAGAATTGTATCATTACTGGAGCATTCTGTGGTGTGGTCCAATCTTTTAACCTGAAATCTTCCCCACCCTAAAATTTTGGACTAGCCAGGGTGAATTGGACACATCTACTGGACACACTCCTATAGATATTTACTAGTTTGTTTTACTTCGCTGCATTATGTCTTATGAACAGAGCAAGAACCCATTATTCTAGAGAGTGGCTAAGCAGTAACTACACCCTGCGAGACTCTAAGCTGACATTCAGAGCAATGGAAGGAGGAATGATGGTCAGACAATGGGGGACTCAGACAAAATGTGCCCATGTTTACCACCTGCAAGATAAAGATGGACTCAGCACCTTCCTAACTTGGGCTCTGGCAAGTAGAATGTACATGGAACAGGGTGCCTGCTGCTGGACTGGGCTGTAGTTTGACATAAGTGGCAGTGATTCTATCCTGCTAGGGCAATGGATGCACCTATGTACTGCAGACAGCTTTGCAAATCACAAGTACTGAAGCACTTCCCCCCTCTCTTGACATCCATAGAATCTGATGTCACCACTCAATCCCTATGGAATCTCACTGCTTTCGCCCCTATTATGTGCCACAAGGCTTTCCCACAATGGTTTAATCTTTTGCTGCCTCAACTGAGAAATCTGTGGAAGCAGAGAAGCACAAGACAGAATAAAGAAGAAAGAAAACACAGACGGGAATTGTTCAGCCTTGTTCCAAGATGCCCTGTATCCCTACAGCTGAGATTCCTCTGAAATTCACTGGTACTAACTAGCATTCATCACTCCAACCCACAGCAATTTACTGGTGGCGATTTTCCGCTTCCAGCTGGTGACCTCCTGACCTCAGAGGTTAAGATAATTTTCATTCATGCTACTGAACTTGGCATCTGAATTTTAATGTCACTTTTTTTGCCTCCCAGCCCCTTCTGTTTCCCTGGTAGATGTTTAGAGCCTGTGCAATTATTTCAGGGGAAAGGGAGAAGTAATTAGCCACTCCCAAAACATGTCAGCAGTACGTGGCAAGAGGACTCCTGCATGGTAGTGCAAGCCTTGTATTGTCAGGTGAGTGTTGTGCTGCTGGTAGACAGCACTCATTGGCCAGGTCAGTTGTCTGACATCAGTTATGGGTCACCAAGTGTGGAAGAGAAGGGATCAAATACAGATGCCCAGCAGGCACCAAGAAAAATTACAAGAAAAGGTGGAAACACCGTCAAAGGGATAATCAGTGGGAAGACAATGGGATATATTTTGAGTTAACTCTTTCAGTGTATGCTCATTCAAGCCAGTTGTTCAGGGAACAGCCAACACCAGAGGGAGTTTGGTGGCCAGTATCCCATCATTTGAGCTCCTGGTAGCAAATCCCAGGGACATTCTGGCACTCAGGGAAATGAGAGTTAGATCACTAAGTATCTTTGGTGGACCTACAGCTGGGTGTATCCACATTCTATATCAGGTCAATTTTGTCCTAAAGTCCTTTGAAAATGCTGGGAAAAAGGAACCAAAATTTTTCCATGAACTTTCTGTTACTCCTCTTCTCTTCCACCTTACCTTTATTTGCAGTCCTTTTGTGTAAGTTCTTAATCACAGAAGATAAAGTCAGAAAGAAACTTAGGAACTCCCATTAAGAAATATATGGCTGAATATATTTCCATTTATTTATCCAATACCTGGTAATGAGGCCAGGGATGGATAATGACTGGAGTGTCACAGCATATACTGTCACCATCACACCAAGAGAATATGAAACTCCTCTTTTGTCACAATTGTTTTCTGTTTAATAGATTTTTAGTTTTTATTAATTGCTGTCATGCTCTTTAGAGCCCAGAGTTCCTACTTGGGAATGTCACAGTGTTTCTGGAACCCAGAGAAAAGGTGTTGACCCTGGCTTTTTTTTTTTTTTAAATATATTTTTCTAATTTTTTTTGTGTGTGTAACAAAACATAAAGAATTTGGGATCTGTGATGACCTCTTTTCTCTCCTGAGGTGTCCATCACCAGTGAGATCTGTTCACTCCATTTGCCCAGCCACAAATGACATTTAAGACCAACACTTTCTGAATTCAGCAGTTATTCATGAAAACAAAAAACTGAGCAACAACAGCAACATTTACTAATTTGTTTTTCACACTAAACAGAAGTTTCCCTTTCTGCATTAAAGTGTGGAATCTCTGAAGCTGTGAATCTGCAAGAAAAACCTCCATCTGTGTCTCCGTGTGTTCCCCTGGCCTCTCTACTATGCTCCAGGTTAGCTGAATATCAGAACAGATCAACACTGGCAAGAGAAATTAGTGCCTCGTTTGCCCAGAGTTTTCGGATGGGGCTCATCCAAATTTTGCTGACACTGATGTTAAATCAAGAATAGAACAAACAGGACAACCCAGGTCTCTGCTGGGAAAGCAGAGTAAACTGGCCCTGGAGACACCTTCAGAAATTTTCATACTCACTGAAGGTATCCCTGATTTATTAATTGCCCAAAATATTTCCTTCACTGGAGACATGTCTGCTGGCCAAAGTTGAGAACTGAACCAGGGATGATTGGGGCTTCATATGGTGAAGGGAGAGCCAAGCTAGAACTGACACTGAAGGGTAATCTAGTAAAAGACCCTCACAAACATTTATGAAAGTTAACGGTGTGGTGGACCCTTCCCTGTTAGCTTTTCTCTCTTGTCCTCCTTTTGTTTCACGCAGGAATCCTCTGAATTTCCATTATTTTGAAAATTGCTAGCTTTGGGCATGCTTTGTTACTGACTTCCATCTGGTGCTGTCATTTAAACTGGAGCTAAGCGGGTTGTCACACGCTCAGAGATCAGCATAAATGCCCTGGCATCAAAGGTTCACAGCCACAAAGGACCAGGCTGCTTCTGAAAAGACTCGAGGATCAAGTCCATTGCAACGCAAATGTGGCCGATTCCCTAGCTGGTGTTTTGTTTCTGTCTGGGCTTAGAGAGGGGAGGCTGAGGACAAGAAAGGAAATGTTCTGTGGGAAGATGATCTGGCATTTTTTCTCATTCTCCCCACACACGCATTCCAGAGAGTTATACACCAGATAAGCAGCAAGCACTGTTTGGCTGGCTAACTGCTACACAAGCATTATGGACCATCTGGGGACTTATAAAGCCTGCAGGATATAAGTGGAGGTTGTGCTGGAAGTAGAGTCTGAGCTGGTATCCTATGTCTAAATACCAACACAGCTGCTTAGAGCAGGAAAGGGGAACCCTCCAAAGGAACAGAGGCAGGGGCTCTTCTTTATAAAGGATATTACTTTCGAGTAATTGAATTGGTTGTGACTCCTCATTTGAGCCCATGAAATAAGATTCCCTGTAACAGAAGGATCTGCGGGGGGTACAGCAACAGACTCAAAAGGCTCTTATTATTATTATTACATTACCATCACTGTCATAATCATCGTCATGATTATGATCATCATCATTGTTGTTATTTTGTTTCTTAAAGACCCTCTGAAAACTTTTTTTCTGTGTGTGTTTTGAGATGCATAAGTTCCAGCCCTGGCAAAGAGTCATTGTGCTTCAGAAGAAGGGAGGATTGAAAGACAGCATATTCACACACTCTGAGGAGAACCAGCTTGCTGGCTTTCACCACATGCCTGTGTTGCAGGAACGGGAATGCCGATACAATTTCTCACGAACAGGTGAACCAGGCTGAGTGTGAGGGAGGAGTCTCCCCTGAAAACAAACACATATCTGAGCTTGTGGTATTTTATGAACAAGATATACTTAAAGCTCTGGGGTTGAGTGAGCTTGATCTAAAACAAGCAGGGTCTTTAGTCACGTCTGAAGACCTTGTTAAAATTCTTTCTGCTTGCAAATCCCTCTGATAGCAGAGAAGCACACTTACCTCCAATGTGACCCCAGGCTGGGCTTTTGCCAAGGGTGAATTTGCCCCTCAGTGACTGTTTTCTGAATCCGAAGCACATGCTGGCTTTTAAAAGGCCTTTTCCCAAAACACCAGACTCTACTTTGCTCCAGCTGTTCAGCTTCATGCTGCAGCCGAGCCTCCCCCAATGGCTGTTCCTCTCCCATATCACTCACTCAAATGCTGCAGCCTAACACTGTTTGTAAACTAAGCCAGTGTCTACAAAGGATCCCAGTGATGGCTGAGGGCTCCTCAGTGCCATGGGCTTTGTAAGAACAAGGCACAACAACTCCCTTAAAGGAGCTTCAGACAAGGAAAGGGAGGAAGGGGTCCAGGAATAAGAAGGGAGGCTCCCAAGATTACTTGAATTACCAAATATTACTCTTCTCCCAGTCTGCTGATTTTTAACCCATATCTTTCTCCCTTCAGATAACAACTGTATCAGAGAGAAGTTATTCAGCCTGTTCATGCAGATGATTGGCATCACAAGAATTAGTTAAGTTTTGCAAGCAGTCTGCCTTTTAGTTGAACAAGGTGGTTGGTATGTCTCGTTTACCCTGAAACCACTGGGGTTCAGGTGAAACTACATGGCACACTGAATAACCTTCTGCTTTCTTTTGTTCTTCATAAATGTTGAGTGATTTTTTCAACAGAGACATGTCTCAAGTTCCAGAGAAACCCTCAGCCAAGAGGGGATGAAAAAAAAGTATCAGTCATCCATCATATCATTTCCAAGTAATACTCAAAAAGTAAACATTGCAGGGCAAATGTCTTTGAGGACAGATTTCCAAACACCTAATGTGAGAGATCCAGCTATACTCAATGCCAGCTCACTTCAGACATGGTTTTTGCAGAATGGTTTCAGATGGAGTGCAGAATTTGGTCTCCCTGCCTCACCAAAATGCTTACGGGTTAGGGCTATTGTAAGTTTTTGGAAAGTACTTCAAAAGGCACTTCAGTTGAAGAAATAATTATTATATAAGTTACAGCTGAGTATTTATAGGATAATTGCCTTTCCAGAACTGTACCTCTAACACACCCTGGCATGGATGTTTTCAGTTCCAGGGTGAAGACCAAAACTAAATGAGATTAGCAGGAAATCCATATTCATTTCAAATTCATTTAGCTACCCCGGGATACATAAATAAAGTCTTTTACAGTCAAAGACAGAAGATCATTATAATAAGAAAAATATGGGCTAGATGAAGGTAAGTGATTAGGTATGTTTGAGCAACCATGGGCTTTTCAGGAGGAAATCAGTCCAGATCGTGTCTTTATTTGCAACTTCCACATTCAAATAAAAATTATCATTCTATATAAATGAATTAAAAAGAGCTTCTACAACTTATTTGGGTCAAGGACCACAAGTAAAAGAGGAGTTACTCAAAGGCAGAACAATTAGGGGCATCATATGAATCAAAAGGAAAATATAAACCCATGTGGCTAAAGATTTTTCTTCAGTAATTTCCTCAACTGGTCCTTGAATCCATCAAGAGCGGTTCAGTAGGTAGACACAATATGTGGTTCTGGAAGTCCACAAGCCTGAAATATCAGGAGCCTGAGGCAGTGTTCTAGGAAGGTGTCAGTACATACTTGCTCTCTTGTGACTCTTTCTTGGGTTTCTTCATTGCCCGTGGGCTGTTGGAGAGTAGTCCGTAGCTGGCACTGGAGAGCTTCTGTCATTCTCACAAAAAAGCCCTCTTAGGCTCAATATATTGGTGCTATCCTCAACTCTGGTTTCCTCACCTTAACTCTGAGTCCTCTTGCTTACATTTTACTTTCTTCAGAGTTGTTGCAAGTGGAAGCATTCAAGAAAACTCACCAAATAGAGCCACATGTGCCAGGATGCCAAGAACTGCTTCTCCTCTGTGCAGTGGAGGTCAAGAACATGTCCTTAACACCTGCAAGGAATACACAATGGGGAGTAGGTGTCAGTCCTCTGCACTGATCCCAAGAAATGCACTGAAGAATTCAAGATTTAAGGGCATACAGAAAAGATGTTCTAGAATGGCGCCAGGTAGTTGCAGCTGCCACAGAATCGTTAAATTCTTCAGAATACTTTTTGTGCATCCAGAGCATTTTTAGAACAAATCTCATTTATTCCTTTACCTGCTGTGAGGGAGAAAGAGCTCTGCTTGGAGGTTTTGTTTGGGTGGTGGTCCTTTAACCAAACATGGAGGCTGGTGTATTCCTGATAAGGTAAAGCTGTCCCTTGGCAAGCTCATTTTGCTCCAGAGAAAATCTCTGCCCTTGTCTGGATGGAAGGATGGAGGATTAGGAGAGTTTATGGAGGATGAGAAGGTGGTGTAATTGTTGTTATGCAGATGGGGAAAGGCTCTTGTCTCCAGATGGACACCCCAGAGAATCAGCTAAGCCATTTAGTGTACTTGTTGGCTCCTCATCCATTTAAATTGCTTTGCAGCTGGGTGCTTCTCCCAAGAGCTTCGGAGAAGCAAAGGATGGGAATAGGTCAATGCCATAAGAGGTGGATGATCTACTCTCCATCCATAGCTGGGACTTGCTCTCAGAAAGAAATGCAAGGACTTAAAATGTTTAATAGGCAGAGGGGAGTGTGGGGGTGGTTTTGCCTGGAGGAAGCAGCACAACAGCTTGGGAGTGTTTCTCAGGCTCAGTTCTGCAAACAGGTGGTTGAAATACCCTCTTAGCTGAAGTTGCAGGGGGATCTGGTGTTTTGAGATGGAGGCGAGCTAAATATCAGCTACAATGACTTCCTTCTGGGCAGCAGATTTCAGACATCAGTGGCAGCAGTACCTGCTGTTTCTACTTTCAGACTCAGACAGATCCAGAGGACTTATTCCTCTCTTCCCTTGGTTCTGTCTTCAGGCTTAAATCCTGTGAGAAAGAGCAGAGTTTGACAAGCAGTACAAAGGAAACTGGCAGGTATGGTTGTGCCCTGGGCCTGGGAGCATGCACACCATCACACATGTCCACCATGGTGCTACACACATGTCCACTACAGGTACTCGAGGTGTTTTCTCTTGGTCTTGAAATGCTAGAAGACAAACATCATCTCAAGCAATCACCTAGGGATGCTATCTGATTCCTATAATCAACAAGCCAAGTATTATTCGAAAGCAGGAGGTCTGAGAAGACTTGTAAACTCCAAAGTTTAGGGTCAGCAAGTGGCTGCTTAGACTGAGCAAGCAAGGGAAAGATGGAATGATAAACAGTCCATTAGAGTGGAAGCTGACAGTTTTGTGTTCTGTTTTCTGTCCCTGAGAATCACGTCAACCTGCTGACATGATGTTTCCTCTCATTTTGAAGTGGGGAGAAGGCTCATGGGACCACAGGGGCTTCGAAGGTCAAAGTCATTGTTCTACTGGATGTTGCACTTGCTAATATCTTGATGGGAGCTTAACAACGTTATGTTGGTTTCCCCCCAACTCACTTTTCTTTTCTTCTAACCTTTCTGCAGCCTTAAAAAGGAAACATAAAAAAAAATGCTGCTTTTTATGCATGAACAATCACTTTCAAATGCCAGATTTCAGTCCAGAGCCTGCTGGAAAGGAGTCAAGCTCTAAGGAGTCTGTTTTCATATATTTTCTCTTATCAGTCCCCATCACAGATTGGGGTTTGTGGTTTTACAGCTGATGGCAGGTTGCCTGCATATCTCAGGGCTGAAATGCAGAAGTAAGCCAAGCATGAAGACAGTATCAGCTTGACGCTACGTGCCTTTCTAGGGCTATTAGATAAGAGATAGTGTTTGTACAGATCAAGCCTGTTACCTCAAGAAAACAAAGTTGCTTTTAAATGTGGCTCGCTTAATCTTTCTTCTTAAATAGCTCTGCAAAGTGTATGATGGACAGAAAGAAATGGGCAGACGGATTATCAGCTCTACACCACTGACCCCAGTGCAGCAGGAACAAGCTGAAAATATTGTCTTGGGCTGAGCTACTCTGTACACGACCACAAGTGTCATCTGAGGGACTCAGTACCAGCCTGCAGAAAATAGGCCTCCATTTGCTCTTCAGCTGAAAGACCATTTAACAATGAAGCATTTTCAGAGGGTGCTCTTGATGTCAGTCTCAGTGTGTTTGTGTGTGACGGTACTCTGGGCACTCTGTGTGAGGAATACTCACGGGGGTCCTTGTTCCTTCATGGTCCAAACTGTTGCTCCCTCCGGACCCATATACCTGGTTTTCTTCCTTGGAAATGGTGGCAGTGGAGTTGCAGTGAGGACTGATGCACACACAAATCTTTCTCCAAACCACATAGCCCAGATTTGTCTGGGCATGCTTTTGCATGCCCCAATTTAATATCGTCTGAGTACACTTCTGCTCTGAACCACCCTTTCAGAGAGTCTCTCTTCTTGTTCTTTAAACCACTTACTCTAGACAACACAGAGACATCAGAAATGCAATTCAAGACTCATTGTGCCCTATATGCTAACTGGTAAATTGCAGTATTTTTCTTTACCACAGTTAGCTACTGTTTTAGGGGCTGTCCTATTCTACTAAATCACAGGAGGTTTCTCTCATCCCAAGTGAGCCAAATTCTATGTGAGAAATTGGATTCTATGTTCTTTTGTATGTCTGCACATCTGTCCAACGAAGATCACCTTCAAGGCTGTGAATATGAACCCTGTACATCCAGGGAAAAGGTAGTTGTGACCAGTCATAAAACTTTCTGCTGAAAGGTGAATTTGATGGGCCGGTGTTTGTTGAGGAATCAAAATTTCCAACCTACCCCATTCTTTAACCTAACTGTATGTGTGCAACTCCAGTCACAAAGGCCCACCAGAAACCTTTCCTTAATATTCGTTGGAGTAAGGCCCCTCTTCTAGGATTTTTCAGCTGGTCTGGATATGCTCTTATATTAGTATTTATCATCACAAAATTTCAACATAAGTTGAACTTAAAAAAACTTACCCCAAAGTACTCTTGTACTGCAGGAAATCCCTCTGCAGAGAAAGATAAACTTTATAGATTAAGACTAACTGATATGAACAAAAGCTCTTGGAAGATATGCCAAATCAGTTGGAAGAGCAGGTGATGAGTTAAAACACTCAGCCCTGAGTCTCTCAGCCTGGTGTGAGGTGAAGGTATTGGATACTGAACTGACACCAATCAAAAATGTGGGCACTATGCTTGATCCTGAATTTGGCTTATAATGTGAAAAGTGTCTTAAGAGTTTAAACTCTTAAGTTGACACGTCTCTGTTGTACTAAGCTCTCAGCTCCTCCATCAGAGTTAAGGTGGTTTAAGAATTTAGGGTCTTAAAAGCAGCATGATCTGCTAAACTGCTTTCAAGATTTAGAAGGACTTAATTCTTTATACCAGTTTAATGTCTTAAAGTGGCCGAGCCACTTTTGCTGGCTGAAAGTTACCAGAGTTGAGGCTAGATGACATTAGAGGGACTCTGTTGTGCAAAGGTTTGGATCAGACCAGTGCGGTGTGGCCTTCTGGCTTCCCAGTCTGAATCTGCTGTATGTTTTTCAAGGTCATTGCTGAAACAATTCCAAGCAGTTGGCAAATAGATACTGGGACTGTTTGCCAGTCAAATGTAGTTCAAGTATTCTCAGAGTCAATATCCAGCCATTGTGTTACTTATTTATTCTTCTAGTCTTCCAAATCCCCCATAAAACCTATATATTTTTGCTCTGCCCTCCTCTTCTTACTTTCAATGACATCATGTGTGCCATTTTTGGAGCTCCTTGAAAATCCATGCAAAGTTATCTATTGCTGCCAGGTTTGTGTCCCACCCCATGCTTTCCTGTAGGAGATACTGCTATTTTTTACTCACCTTTGTACTCTGGGAACAGGATACCAGCTTTAGGGTCTGGTGGGAGCAAACAAGTGGTGAGAATGGGGCAGTTAAAGCAGGGGGTGAGAGCCTATTTCAGAGCTTTTCTCCCTGTGTCTCTCTGCCAGGTCATTTGTATGTCCCTCCTGCTGAAATCCTTGTGACACGGTGCTCCAGATCCATTTAAACATGAAATTGTCTCCAGTCATCATTGGCACCAGAAGGGAGGCCATGCGATCCAAAACAGAGAGTTGTTGGATGGTCTTTTCAGCCCTTTCCTCCCTCTCTACTTGACAAATTCCCAACTAGGCAGTGGCTTAAATTTTCAGCTCTTGGCATTCCGGTCTTCCTGTGGCAATGAGTCCCGATGTCCCATGAAAACAAAACATTCTTTTCATTAAAATGGAATTTGTCACTCTTCTGTTCTTCTGTCTGAGCCTTCCCTTATCATAAGAAAAGGAGACACATTGTCTCACGTTTGTCCCCATGTTGAAGAAGTATTACTTTAATTCACCTCTTCTTTGTAATAAGCAATGCTATTCACTTTCTTTCTTGTGTGACTGCTGTGAGATGCAGGTGTTCTCAGCATTTTGAAACTGATGTCTAGATCTGGAAATAAGGACCACAGGTTAGGTATCTTATTTTGGAAATTTAGGCCACAACTCTGCTCTGCAGAAAATCTCTGGAATGTACTGTAATTATATTTATCATCAAACTTTTATTTCAGACAACCTTAGCTCATCTTTCCTGATACTTAGAGTAGATGCATTCTTCAAACAATGCACACATCTATGTATGTATTTGCATACATCAGAATAATATGGGATTATTTACACTTCAGCCAGCTAAAATTAGATTCCCCCTTTCTTTGAGCAAGTAAATGGAAAGCAGCTTTTAGTTTTCTGTAGATAATTCCAGGTAGGATAAGTTGCTTCCAGAAGTTGTTCAACATAGGCTAGTCGCCTGAGTTTTATTTATTAAACTGCTGGAGAGGAAACCTATCCTAAAGGCACTCTGGCTCTGGGGAAGGGGTTAAAACATAACCTTCTGTTGGTCAGTCTGGGATGTCCCAGTTCAGCAGGTGTTTTTTGGGGATGGTCCTTAAGGCTGTGTGAAATGCCCTGAGCACCTCTGCCTAGGGCTCTGACATAAAGCTTTACCTGGAGCAAGAATAAGGAAAAAGAATTGGTAAAATACTTTTAACTGTGTCTTTGATACTTGCTTAATTATCACTGGGGGTTGTTTACTGGCTCTGGAGAAAAGCAGAATAGGCTGTGGGGATCAGTCAACTGTGTATCCCCTCACTGTCCCAAGATATGGTCATGGTCCCTGAATCCATTGTCACATGCTTTCCTCTGCCCTGAACACACTGACAAATTGTCCAAATTGCAACTCTCTAAAGAATAGCCAACCACCGGATCTTCTTTCACAGGAAACAAAACCAACTCTGCCTTTTTTGTTTTGTTATAATCAGAGGCTCCCTTTTTAATCATTCCAGTTTCTAGTCACATGGAACATGAACTGCCTAAGAGAGTTTGAGGAGAGAGGGAGCATGAGAGAAAAAAGAGGAGCTTAGACAAAAGCTTCCTCTCTGGAACAGGAAAACTCCAGAGCCAGGCAGTGGAACAGGAGTCCTTTGCCTTGAGGTCAAAGATTTGAATGCTGCAGTGAGTGGCTTTGGCAAGTTGTGCCCTTAAGACTGAAGGGAATACAGGACAGATGACATCTGCCCTTACACTCCAGCTGGGTCCAGTCTTTATGTCTTGGTCCAGCTACCTACCTTGAGATCCTGGAAAACAATTCTAGGTTTTATTTCAGTCATCATCTACATAAAACCTCCCAGTTTGGCACTGCTGGGTGACCTGCCTGCAGAAGTAATGCAGATTTCAATAGTGCCTGTGAGAGGGGAATGGGGAAGAATACATAGGTTTCAGAATAAACTCCAGACTTATTTTGAATTAGGAAATTTGTTTTCCTTTGTATTTCCCCAATGTAAAGAATTCTTTCCCTTATCCTCAGGCATAGTCAAATTCTGGGGTCAAAACCTGGCTCCACATGAGTCAGCTTTTTTGGAATGCCCCTGGAATTTCACACATCCTTCTTAAAGGCTGAGTGAAGTTTGCAACCATGCTGAAGCTAAGGGCTTTCTAAGGATGGTGGGCCCTATGCAAAACTTGATGGACATGTGTGAGAGGTTAATCTGTGCAAGCTACTGGTCTCTTGTAGCACAATCTTAACAAGAATGAGATCTAATGAAAGTACTAGTGAAAAGTGTCTCAGAGAACTGAAAGAACAGAAAAAGCTCATTTTGATGCTTTTTCCTACTTGAAATCTCTGTCTAATACATGTGACTGTATGCTTAAAATCTCCTTTGTTCTATCCTTCACCTTGAGCCTGTTAACCACTTTCTGTACATCAATGCCCTGAAGCTGAAAAATGATTCTCATCTCCTTCAGCAGGGTCCCAAATCCATGCAAGTCACTGTGTGAGGCCAAAGACTTCTACCATGCCAGCACAGGACCTCACTTGAACAATGCCTCAGGTTCCTTCTTTGTGAGCCAAAGAGCTTGTGCTAGCCATATTTAGCAGCTACCAGGAAGGCTTAACGTGTGTTTTTTCTCCTCAGGGCCTCCTATTTGGCCTCTGTGCCTGACAAATGCTTGTGAATCTTCTTCAGGCCTGCAGGCAAGATCCAGCTGTGACCTGTCATGGACGGAGGCGTCACCTGGTGACTCAGTCCCTTCCCTCTGCTCACATATGTGAAAATGCCTTTCTGTCTGTACATGCAGGAAACAACTTTGCTCTGGCACTGGAGAGGTCACATAGCCAGGACACCAGGGCAGTGATGGTTACTTCCCAGAAGACTTTTCAAGCTGATGATGTGGAAGACATCTCTCTCACCAGTTTATCTGGCCCTGTCCTTAACATGGGATGTAATATTTTATGTTCACTTGGGCCAGGACCAGGGATGTCATCCCACGGCTCCAAATGATGGCAAACCCACCCTGTCCCTAGGGATGTAGCTCTCCCTGCACTGCATTACTCTTCTGCACAAAAACGCACGGCGTATTTCCTCTGTGGGTTTTTCTGATTTCCAAGTTGCAGCTCGTGAATTCTCTCATGCCTCTGGCTGCTACATCAAAGATCCATTTTATATCAGAGTTTTTCACTCCATGACTCCCCTGATCACTTATTAACCTCTTAGTCCATATGCCATCTCACAAATGGCTCTCCTTTCCTCTCTTGCTGGTAAGCACGTTTGCCAGGCTATAAATCTTTCTGGCAGCTCTTCTTTGAGCTTCCTCCAAGTTTTCTTTTTAAAGTGCCAGCTCCAGAACTGGACATAGGATTTTATTCTCACATGTTTGCCAGAGTTTGGTTTCACAAACTCATTTGTGAATACATCTCCTTCTATTTATTTCTGCCAGTTCTTGATGACAAAAGGAAGAGGGGGAAGGAAAATGATAGCGTATGATATTTCTTATAACTATGTGATCCTACCATGGAGGAATCTTTCATGGTTTTCTGGGGACCACCCAGATTCTTTTTGTAACACCAGCCAGCAGTTACCACCTCATATTTAGAGACTTAACAGCAGATGTCCAGAAAGAAGCTGATTTTGAATACCATGAGTATCAGTGCCATCTATTTCTCACACCCTGGCCAAAAGAAAGGCTGACTACGATGAGCAAGTGAAATGCCCAGGTCGAAAACCCTGACATGGTTTTCATTGTGGAACATCTCTTTCAGCCCTTGAGAACTGGGGAAAGGTTCCATTTACATCTGTCCTTGGATGCACCCACCATACCTTGGTCAGGAATGCATTTGTTGAGCCTCTGTGCAGGCATGTGCCCAGTCCTGCTCCAGGGATTGCCATGGGGCCACTGTGGTAGATTAGTCCAGTGTTTTCTCTTGTCTCTGGGGTGTGGGTCTCTTCACCTACCAGAGTCTTTCAGGAGAGGATGTTAAAAAAGCTCCAGCAAGCTCCAAAGGCCAGGCTCGGCTGCGGACAGCAGTCAAGGCTCACACGTGGCAGGGAGGAGATTGTTTGCTTTAGATTTTTTTTTTTTTCTTAAAATGAAAAGAGAATTGGAAGTGTTTCCAACAGTCTCCATTTCTCCCTCTCATATATATATATATCTATATGTATATCTATATATTTGAAAAACGCAACCCACAACTTTTGGTTTAAATTTTTTCTGACAATATCCCTTTAACATGAAACTCCAAAACCGTAATTGATACCCCAGTTGGACATTATCACAGATTATTTCCTGTCTGTGTTTTGACTGTCCTGGTCGAATGGCTTCCAAGCCTAACACAGAGTCAATGAAGAGAAACAACCCTCAGCTACTATTATTCCTGTTACTCACTCCACCAAAATAATAAAAATAATGAAACCACAGCCTGCCTTGAACAGCAAAGATCTCTTAAAAGCCCTTCCTAAGCTGTGCCTTGACGTATCTTGCATATCCTAGGGAAAAAAAAAAAAAAAAGTTGGTAGGCTGGAGGGAGGAATTACTAGCGATGTTCCTTGTCTAGGTTTGTGTCTGCACTGTCCATAAAGCTCTGCCTTGGGTGCAGATGTGAGCACCAGGAGCTCCCAGTCCCACCCAAGGCTGGCCACCCAGCTGCCTTGGGTGCCTGGCTGGCTCTGCCATGGGGGGCCGTGTGCAGGTGGCCGGCCCTGCAACCCCAGGGTTCTGCTCCCGCCACAGCAAACCTGCTCCTCGGGGGGCCAGGCAGGGGCTTGCCAAGGAGAGTTATGGGCTTCCCCTCCCAGCTCTCAGCGTGGGCTAACATGATAGGTAACTACTGAGGTACAAACCCCAGCAAATACTAGACAGCCATGGTGCCAAAACTGAGCTAGGTGATGTTTTTCATCTACAGCTTTTTATACCAGGAGGAAAAAAAAATAAAAGAAAAAAAATCCCCTCCTGATTTAGTGGTACCAAAATGTTTTATGAATTCATGCCTTTTCCCCTGAGCAGTTCATTTAGACAGGGAAAAAGCACCCAATAATAATACCAAAGCCCCTTCCCGTCCAATCATTTCATTCCATTAGTTGGAAAATAAATGTTTTCCATTATTTGCCTTGGAAATAGGTCTTAATTTAAAAATAAATTAGTTAATTTACCTTTCTGTATTTTTACATGTTTTTACATTTTTACATTTTTTTGAATTCAGCTAAGGCTGAATTTAAAATATCAGTATAAAAATGCCTATTTATTTGCACTCTCATTTTGTAAAATTCTTCTTAAAAATTCATTTAAGTAGAAAAGAAAATCTTCCTCCCCCTCCTTCTTCATTTTCTTTGTTTTATCAATCTAAAAAAAATAAAAGCCAACAAAGCAGAAAGGGAAATTCAAGTACAATCTAAATCTCCTTACCTATGGTGAAGCCTGTCTAGGAGGCTTCCACTGGAATCCCTGAGCAATGTGACTTTGCCCAGCTCCCTTTGGCACCTTTGTTCTTCTGGCCTTGGACTAGTCCCTTCCAGTCTCCTGGGCATAGGTGTCTCAGCTGAACTGCTCAGGAGCTGCACCCAGCTGTTCTAAATCCTAGTTTGGTTTCAAAGACAAAGCATAAGAAATGAGAGAGTCAAGGAACCAAAGAGAGTTTGGAACATGGATAAAAAATGGATCAGTTCTGATCATTTTACTCCAGCAACTTCATAGATCAATTCCCATTTTCAAAGGAGATGCAAACACTGCTGCTTTCCAGTGAGATACTCAGCTCTTCCTCTCTTCAGCATCAGACTTAGGTTTCTAATCTACTCTGAAACTCACTTGAGGGTATTACTCAGATGTGATATGGAGGCCCAGATTTTGCTCAGTAAAGAACATCCCTTCAAAGTGGGAGAGGAAAACAATGCAAACTCTACAGATTTTTTTTTTTGTTCCAGTGTGGTCAGACAGAAGGGACAGGAGCTGCCCCACACTCATACCACTCAGATGGTTGGCTGTGATTTCAAGATCTGGTAAAGCTTAGCAACTAACTTAAACTAGAACAGCTTTTAATTCAAGGGATCTCGAGGCACACCAAAATACAAATTAAACAGTTTTTTGTACAGCTTTACACATGGCCTGTCTAGCCAACCCCAGAACATTCAGGTGAGGAACTCCTAGCAACAGTTTCATACAATACTTTTGTCTGCTGTGTGTTAGTTTCTTTGGATTCATCTCCCTTTCTTTAACAGAGGCTCTTCTTAGGAACCAGGTCACAGTCAACAGGCTTAAAACCAAATGGGCCACATTCACATTTGGTGGAACACCAAGGTAATGATCCTATAGCTAGTAGAATTGGTCCCCAAGAACTAAAAAGGGGGGAAAACCTCTCAGAGGTTGTTGAGCTTGTAATCCCTCACGGGAATGATCAGCAGTAACCAAGGAGGAAGAACCTCAGGACAGCAGAATGAAAGGGAAAAATGTTTTCAAGTCTCATAATCTTAAAGTAGGGAGGAAAGGCAATTGAGGAAAATTATGTAAAACAAACAGGCATCACATGAGGTACAATAAGAAGAGGGTTGAAAGAAGGTAAGATGGATAATTAAGCAATAAGACACGACAGGCTGTGTGTTTCTGGGTGATTATTGTATGCCTGCTATGATGTTCTTTAGGAGCAAATTTTTGCTGTACTAGTACTAGAGTCACCCCCCCAGGGGCAGGCTGGCAGGAGAGTCTAATTGCTGTTATTACAAAATTAATTTTGAAATTAAAATAATAATAATCATGATGATGATGATAGGAAGAAAAAGGGGACAACCTCCCTTTGCACAGCGTTGTTTGCTAGAATATTTGATGGGAAAAGAGATGACATCACCCAGAGCTGATCATCAGAGGGAGGGCAGTCACATCACTGGGAGCTAATCCCTGGCTGCTTTCTGATGATGTGCTGGCTTTACATGACTTTACTTCTTTCCCTCTTTCTCATTCCTTGGCCTAGGCTGCCTGTCTTCAGGTATGTCATTCTGCCAAACTTTTTTTTTTGTGTCAAGAACTTCTGTCCCTTTCTGAAAAATCCTGGTTTTGCTCCTAGTTTTATTCTATTTCTCACATCTGGTAAAAAAACCCCAAACAAACCAAAAACCCCAACCCGCCCTGTTTGAGATGTGGAAAATAATGCATACCCTGCCTGTGGTCCAGGAAGGATGGTATTTCTCTGGTGTTTCCTCTACAAAGATCCTCTTTTTTTCCTTCTACTTTGCCACCCCTATCTCCTATGTACCCACCTCCTTCAGCAAGCCTGGACTGAGGCTCAATACTATCTCTGCATTGAATGGGAAGGAAGATAATATACTAGAAAAGAAGGGCTTACCTTGTTTAACTGTGTAGCAGTCAGTAATAATAAAACAGTTATTCAGGCAGACACTCTTAGCTCACATGGTTTTTCATTAGCACTGAGCACCATTCTTTTATTCTGTTTAGATTAACTTGTTTGGGAAACCTTCCATATGAAATATTTTCTGTTTTCTAAACCAAATCTCCGATTCCTATGTCTCTAAACAGAATGCCTTCAGGAATCCACATTTATGTCATCTAAAATAAAAAAATATTCGATTTTTGCAAAGTAAAAGAGATTCTGAGATTTCCATGGGAATGCATTTCCTGTCCTTTGTAGTTCTGATTTATTTAGTTTATTCCTAAGTAAACGGCTGGCCTAACATAGATTTCTGTTCAGATAATGACTCAAGAACATCTAGTTGCCTTGGATATATCTATTTGAGCAACTCCATATTTAGAGTTTTTGCACACCTTGAATTTTCCCTTCAAGGAAAAAAGTGGTTTGAACAAAGAAAACAGACTTCCTCAAACAGCCCCCACTGTCATTTATCCCAGCTGAGACTCCAACATCTGTTGGGAACCTCTATATCTTTATCTGCTGAGTGGTGATATTAGGACTCTGCTCTTGATAGCTGCTGCAAAAACAGGAGACCAGCTAAGACTAGATGAGACAGAGGTCAGAAGGAAAAGAAGATGCACAGAGAAATGAAAGGGCATAGCCATGTTCACACCAGAAATAGTAGCAAGATCAGGATCGGATTTCAGTCCATCTGAAACTCAATCCAGAACTGTGCCATTAAGGGATATTTTGATTTTTTTGTCAGGGTACATGAGGGAGGACAAATCCAGCTCACTACTTTCCCCCAAATCAATCATGTTCATGTCAGTTATATTAATCAAAATGAAAAAAATGGTCAATAAAATTATGTTATTGAAAATGAGGCTTTTCTCAATTTAAAAACCAAACCAAAACAACAAAACACAAAGAATCCCCAACAGCATAACAAACTCTAAAATTATTTTAAGTTCTATAACTTCATTGTACTTGCTACATTACGAGATGAGATTTTTTTCAGATGCCACTCCATATTATCATCATCTTATCAAAGGGATGAACCTGTGACCTTTAACATCAAAGCCTGGACCCTATCATTAGAATTAAGAAATGACCTGCAATACTTGTTATCCTGAGGTGACCCAACCAGTGAAATATATAATGTTATACATATATCTATATATATATGTATATAAAAAGTTTCATCTATATAAACACATACAGGCATGCATATATACTGCTGTAGAAAGAGGAGAAAATATATCTCAGGAGGAAAAGAAATTACCCACCAGTAACTGAATGCAAAGCTGCTTATGCAGACATTTTCTTTTAAAGATATGGTCTCTGTCTATGCAGTAAGTACATGCAGAGACTTGCTGTATCTGGATTGGCAGCTCTGGCATTATACATTTATGGGGAAAGGTTTAACAGCATCATGGAATTACTTGGAAAGACTTGATAGATGGAATTAGCCTCCTACATCTTCTAAGGTAAATTGAAGTGGGAAATTCCACAAGGTTGATAAACCAAGTTTTCCCTCATGGACACTATTAAGCCATCATGTTGAAAGGCTGGGAGTGGGGACTGATACTCTCAATTTGAAGGGATAAAAGAAAAACATCAGACAAGGTGATTCTTTTCCTCTTCTGTGGCTGCAAAGACGTTCCCTTGACCCTCTCCACACAGCCCAGTCACAAGGAATCAAAAGCAGCAGCCCCAAAAGAAGTAAAAATCAAGAAAGAGACAGGGTTGTGCAAAGAGGGGGAGCGTGGGAAGAGAAGTTCTCTAAATTGGTTGGTATAATCAGGGAAATGAGTGCAGACAGATTATATTCTGAATAGAGCTTCACATATAATGAATGCAAAGAATTTTTTTCTTAGTGGGACAGGATTTCTCATCTGTTGAAATATTAACTTTCCACTTTCCAGGATCAGCTCCCTGCTTATCCCAGAATTGGTGTGCCAATTGACCCCCATATCTGCTGAAGCCAGTGCTACAAGGTGGACATCTGTCCTTCAACATGCTCAAATCATGACCAGGGTTTTGCCCTCTTCCTCTGCCATTGGCCTTCCCCTAACTCATCCCTAATCTCACCTGGAACCTTTAGAAAGCTCTGGCTCTTGGACTGAGGCATCTCTCAGGGCAGGCTTGACCAGCTTGTCCTGCTGCCACTTGCACCTTGACTGAGATTTTCCCCCTAGCCCTTTTTCCTACTTTTATAAAATTGTTTCATCTGCTTTTCTTTCATTCCTCACTCCTTGAGGCTGGAAATACACTCATTAAATTCCTACTGGAGAGAAAAATTATAAAGAGATTCCACCCCAATGTAGTGGAGCTCTAATTGCCCAAAAAGATACCAAGAACAGGAAACATTCAACTTTGTTGACACCCCACTGCACCTACCCCCAGCCAAATTTTTCTCATGATTTCAGGTCAACCATGTATTTGAGAGCCTCCATGTGACAAATTTTCATTTTACTTGCTCAAGTAAATTTTCTTTGCAAGCTTTCTGTGTAGCCTGAAGCCTACATCTATTTTTGAATCTTTCTATCTTTCTAAGGGCGAGGCAGAGTCAAGTTACCTTGTCATCAAATTCTCGTTTTGGCAAGAAGGGTGGTGGGGGTGAAGAAACAGGGACTTTATAGCAATAATCACTAACCAAAACACTTCAGAGTGCCTGAACTTGTTACTGTGTCTGTTCAGTTCTTCGACAATATGTCAAGCAGAAAGAAAACAGCTCAATTTTTCACAAGCCTGGTTGCTCTCTGAAGTTAACAACAACACAGCAACTTGTTTGAACTAGTAAATGGAGGGAACATGCTATTAATACCAGAGTCACAGTACCCCGTTCCCCACAACCCACCAGATGTCTGAATTTAAAGTGTCACCTCACGAATCACATAAGTTTCTATTGGCAAAATCTTGTGTTCCAAACGCCCTAGAGGCACTGAGTTGTTCTTGCAAGGTCTTTGATATGGTCTGTTAGTAATATGGTTGTAAAAGGCCATGTGTATTTATGAAGCATTATTATTAATATAGCTCCCGTTCCCATCATAGTGGTTTTTTGTTTGTTTGTTTGTTTGTTTTTCCTTAATTCTTTCTAGGGCAACTAGATTGCTCTGGAAACTGAAGTATTGTACAAATCCTTCCACCTTTTTATCAGCCCAGTTTGGTATCCTGCCTGCTCTCCTGCTGGTAGGTGGTTATGGCATAGCTATGTGTTCACATCGACACTGAAGTTTCTAAAGAAGAATGATTCTGGGAAGAGTGAGATTCTGGGAAAACTGTGAAAAAAACCCAGAATAAAGCCAATCCCCCTGGAATCTGGTTGTGGCAAATTTTAAAAGTCTTGTCTTCCATACACTCCAAAAAAGTCTCAAAACCCCTAAATGTTTAGGCCAAAACTTTCTTGGTCTTCATCAAAAAGTCAAAATTCCTGTGGAAAGAAGACACTTTTCAAGAAAATGTACATTTAATCAAAGTGTCAAAGCTTCAGTTTCCCAGTAAAGCCACTGTAGGCTACAGCTGTTGCAAAGCTGAGTGAGACTGCTGGGCAACTCCACCTCCTCCTGCCTTGGGGTTGTCCTGGGCCACTGGACTTGATACAAGGATCTTGCATGGTGGGGAGAAGAAAGTCAAGCACTTTGCTCATCTGAGCCATCAGGTAATAAGAAAGAACCAAGCCTTGGTAGGGAAAGAAGTTGATAAGGAATTGGAGACTCAAGAGCTTATGGGCAGAGGAGAAATTGAAGGGAGGCAAGAGGCCAAAGGGATGAAAAAGGGGTTATGTGGAGAGAGGCAGACCTGAACCCTGCTCTGGGTCTGTGCATGTTCAGCCCAACATTTTGGGTCAGAGTAACCTTCTAAATAGGTCCTTTGTTCCCATGATGTGAAGCTTGCCCTAGGACCTGTGCTCTGGTGAAGACATCCATTGCAGTCCCAGGAGCCTTTCCTTCAAGTCAGCCAAGAGCCTGAGGAAAGGAAAACTCATTGGCTCTGGTTGCAGAGACCTCATGCATGCACATACCTCTATATGAGGGTCAGTGCCACTCCCAGACACGCTGTGCATTTCTTCATTCTTGATGGTTTCTTTTTTCTTTATTTATTTTTTCTATCTCTTTTTTTTTCCTGAGATCTAAAATTAAGGAGTCATGCAGATGGAAAACATCTGCCTGTTCTTTGTGCATGGAAAAAACATAACACATGGCAGGGATGATAAATAATAATAAATAATGATGATGATGAAAGCATTTGGAGAGGCACAACTGTTTGATTTGTCCATAGCAAGCATCACACACTCTGTGTCCAGGCTAAGAAAGCTAAATAGACCACTGTGGTTTGTAATTTTGCAAATGGCAATACAATTTTGAGGAATTTAGGAAGAGCAGATGCTGAGCATAGCTTGACTTTTCATGGGTTTGCTCATTAGTGCCTAGTCAGAAGCTCCTCAGGTGTGCAAAAGGAGCCTGACCTGTCCCGAATGCAGGTCTATTTATGTATGAGTCACAAATCACTGTCTCTCCTAAAACTAACACAGCTAGGCCAAAAAATGACATAGCCTCCCAATGATGTAATATTCTATTTTCCACCTTGTTACCTAATAACAGGGTTATGAAATTGAATCCAAGGGGCAGATCATTTATTTACTTCCCTAAGGTTATCACAAAAATGGGTAGCTTTTCACCCAGAAGACGTAATTCTTGATGTCTCAAACATTAATGCAGAAATCAGCTCTAATTGCACCTATGGATCTCACCTAGACTTTCATCAGGACCCACCTAAAAACTTGTTCAAAGGTTTGGGTTGTGCTTGGTCATCTCCGGTTGCAGGTAATGACGTTGTAAAACCCAGTGAGTGTTAAACCCAGTGACATTGTAAAACTGATGGAGAGGGACAAAGAGAATTATTTAATGAGTTGTTTGGTCTCAGGTGAGTTTCCAGACTGCAGGTGTTCTCCTTTCTGTCTGCCATCAGGCCGGTGCTCTCCTGCCTTTGTAAGCAACTCGGTCTAAACAACTCCTGAGTTTGGAAGCATTTGAAGCTGTGACTTGTTTGCAGGCAGAATAGCAGGCATGGTGGGGAAGGAGCACTGTGAACTCCTGGGCAAAGGAAAGTCCATATCCATGTGAAGGAAAGCATTCAGTCAAGGGAGAAGGTGATTCCTGTGCACATGTGCATGCAGGTCTGAACACTTATAAAGAGAATATGTCCGGACCATGTGTATTTAGGGCTGACTGAGCAATGTGACAGCAAAAATTTCACAGGATAGTGACAGTGTGGTGTACCTTCAGACTTCAGCTATTTATGGGAGGTACTTCTAGGAGCCCGAAATCTCAGCTCTCAGGGCACCCATCCCCTAATATCTCTATCAGGATAATTCACCAATGGAAATAGCAATGAAAAAGCCTCAGCACTAACACAACAAGCCATGCTGTCTTTGTGTGTCTTTGTGTGCAAGTTGCCAGCATGTTTGTATGAGTGTAAACACAGCACAGCATTTACTTTGTGTGCGTGTGTCTGCTGGAATGATTGAAGCTTAAGATTAAAAAAAAAAAAAAAAAGAAAAAAATGCAAAGGAATTAAAACCGAGCAACCCAAGAATGATGATGCAATGATATTGCAGCAGCAAAAGCAAAATGATCTGCTAAAAATACACCAGAGGGATCTAAATATTTCCATAAACAGATGGAGGTCGCAGCCCAAATGTAAGAGAAAAATGCAAGTAAAGGAAATCGTATTTGACAACCATAAGGGTCTTATAGTTCTTCTGTGTCTTTTATCCCAAAAGGTTTTTTTACAGATGCTCACATTCAGGCAAAAGGGGAGTCTGATCCCACAATGCTTTACTCATGTGAGTAACCCTAATTTATGTTCATAGACTCAAAGGGGCCAATGAGCAATACCTTTTATGAATTCTTTTAGAGGAGGCATCTGGCAGTGCTTTATAATGAAGGCTGCAGAGGACTTTTCACTTTAAACTACTCTTTTATTAATTCTCTCTCTCTTTTTTTTTTTTTTCCTGTTTCAGAGCTTTTACATAGTCAGTTGAAGTTTTCCAAACATAATCCATGCCCGAATGTGAATTTTATTTGGATGCATGAAGAAGAACAGCTTCAGACTGACTGGAGAAATATGCTTTCCTGTAACCAAAAAAGTTCAAGCCTCTTCCTCCCTACATCTCGCCCCTTTTTCTAAATAAATGAGAAAAGGCTAAAATTTTCTTTGCTGAGTTGTTGTACAGGGAGACTGACATGGTGAAGTTTGGGAAAGAAAAAACATCCTTGAAATATTTCAAGTTTTTATGTTGCTGAAGTCCTGAATATGTTCTGCAGGGCTGAAATTCAGCTGCTGGAGAAAGGGTACCAGAGAGCTGTATGTAATCCTTAGAAGCCAGAGGCCTGTGCTCCAGCCCTACTTTGATCTTGTCCAAGTTCACCCAGCTACGAGAGAGAACCTGACTTTCTGACTGGAAAACCAAAACCAGCTGTGATACCAGCTGGTAGCATTTTCCTGTGGACCACCTTGGCCCATGATAGAATTTAGGGAGGATTAAAAAGCATAACCCCTCTCGTGTCTGGAAGTTACAGTCTCACTGCTTGAATGAAGACTTAGAGGTACACAGGCTAGAGAACCTCAGCTCTTGATCTTCTGCATCTCAAGTTCCAAACAGGGATTAAACCTTGTGAATCCACACCAAGATGCATTCTGAGAGGGGGACAAACAACAATGCATTTGAAAGCTTCTATACAAATTCTTTCTTCTGGACAAAGCAAACTTATTCACTTTCAGGAAGTAAGAAATTTCTTTGGGTTATTTTTGTTTGCTTTATTTCCAGCTCTTTGTCATGTCTAATAATCAGCCTAAACAGAGAAGGATAAAATGTTGTTTCAAGATGTAACCCCCCCCCCCCAACCCTAATATGCTGAAATGACTTACTTTGAGAATAGTTGGCTTTAAAGTTTCACGTTTCACACTCTTCTTTCTAAACAAGCATCTGTCCAAACCAACATATTTCTAGGAAAATGCATTTCTTTTAAATGAAGCTTTTCAGTAGGAAAATGTCTTGTTGGACAAAATGTGTTCTGATCTCTTTTTCAGACAAACAAGAGTGACCATTTCATAGAGTGTTAGGAAGGCCAGGCTGTCCCATCCAGCCTTTCCTATGGATGCCTCTGGGCAGCTTAGTGAATATGATTTATTCTTTGGTTTAGTTTAGTTCTTGCTTTGTGCACTGCACAGTTCTGCCTTGGTACATTTTATGAGTGCTCCAAGCTATAGGAGTTGGACCAGAAGCTGTGTCAGGTCCCTTCCAATCCAAATGACTCTGTCATTCTAGCCATGTCATGCCATACTCAACACAAAGTAAACCCATCAAATTCCCTTTAACCTAATGTAACTGAACTATATTCATCATGATGATGATGAGAACTAAGCACCTATAACAATACACCCAAGAAAGGGAGTTGAGATTGTCAGATATGAGGCTTGAGGGCCTGATTACAAGACATTCATGTTAAAAGGACCTCAAGTTCTGTTTTAAAATGATGAAAGATCAGTATAGTGCTCTATGAAGATATCAGAGAAGCCAGATTTTTGTCACTTCAGATGTGTCTGATGAGAAATTGTAAATTTCTTTTTGGAGAATAGTAGATCCAAAAGCTTTTTTTTTTTTTTTTTTTTTTTTTTTTTTTTTTTTTTTTTTTAACATGTCATCCAAAGGAAGAAACAAAACAACGTGCAACCTATACACTATACAGTTGCCTCATGTTCTTTGCAAAGGAAGAGAGATTTTTCTTCCACCGCTCTTGACTGTGACAGGAGACGTCAGACCTCCTGTGTTACCCAAACAAAAATGATTCAAGCCTCTGCTTGATATTTTTCCTGTTGTATAGCTGAAAGTAATTTTTGTTTCACCTGATCTACACCCTGAGTGCCTTGTCTCCATACGGCAATATGTGCCGTGTCTTTGCTGTGACTTCAGGTGGCACAATCAGCATCAGGAAAGAAGCTTTATGGACACACAGTAGAAATGGGTTGGTGATGCCCTAAAGATTTGCATTGGGGAAGCCTTGGTTTGCTGCAGACAGCTCCTCTCCCTTTGCTATGTACTGAGGTAAACTCCCAGCCTGGGCTTGGCTCACTCTCCCTCGTGAAGAGTCACTGCTGATGTTGATTTATTTAGCGGTTGAGTGGTAGGTTTTGGAAGAGGCAGGAGGAAGCTCTCCCTTCCTGTTCACACACAGCTGTTCTCCTCTGAGACCCATCTGGATTCACTGGAGGACAACTGGCCTTTGCCAGAGCTCTCTCGTAGGCAGTGTTTACAGCTGTCCTGCATGGAAGACCGGTGTGTGGTCTGAAGCTATCGATGGAGAATGGAGACAAGTGCATTCCACAGAATTTATTCCCTCCACAGCTTCCAGAGCTCGGCAGACTCCACGGTATCAGCTGTCATGACCCCCTTTAGACCTGGGTAAAGCAGGATTACAGAAGACTGGCTGTGCATGGCTACTGGTGCTCCTTGCAGGAGCCATCATATTGTGCACAAGCTTTATCCTTTGGGAAGGACTTCAAGCCAACCTTTGCCTTCAGAAGCAGCCAGCTCCCATGGTATTCGGAACCACAGGAAAAAATCTCTGGCAGAGGCAAAGCTGCATGTGTACAAGAGCTCTCTGTGCTTGGAGAGATAAGGTAAGGGTTAGAGGAGCTTCAGGAATATGCTTTTTTAAAGAAACTCACCAAGAAAAGAAGACTCCTGCAAAGTTTACGTCTTTAAAATATAAGAACAAAATAAAAGTATCTTCAAAGCTTTTGATTTGTGCAGATGAGGAGAGCAAGGAATTCACCTGTTGTAATGCTGTGGAGGAGTTCTTCCCTCACTCATCCCAGCAGAGAGGGCAGCCCCACCTCTTAGCCCATTACAGAGGTTATGAACAGACCTGGTTTCAAAGTAATTTGCACACAGGATTATCCAATCTACTAACAGTGCTCGGGAAGCATGGAGCCAGCTGCAAAGTGTGGAAGCCATCCTTATACCATTAGTGGTGGCATTGTCACACAGGTGGATTCAAAGCCTTCCAGGAGAGCATTAAAACCTTTAAGCACTCCAAGTCAATGAAGCCAGGCACTCATTACAGACAGCAGATTGTCCCCAGTAAATTCTGCAGCAAACCAGCTCGTGTAATGTTTGCTTTCACCAAAGCAGGCAGACATGTTGCAAGCTAAGTCAACAAATGTCTTAGGTTTCCTTGGGATCTTCTGCCCAGTGCTGGGAACAGGACACATTGCAATGACCCTGTTGTCTTTCTGATTCAGCTTTCATCTTCTCTCCATGGGTTTACACTTTTTAAACCAAAGAAAACTTGTATGATCAAGCCTGAAGATCTGAGGGAAATATTCTGGATTCCTGGATTATTGATGCACCAGGACCTGGGACAAGTGCAAAAGTTCATCCCAGCTTTCAAAGTCTGTCACTGAACTTCACCCTACTTTATGTTATTTTCAGTAGAGGACTGCAGAGTCCTTTTCTGGTCCTCTCAGAGGAGGGCAATGGCAAATTCCAGGATAAACTGGGAGAGTTGTGGAGGCAAGCTCAGGCCCCTGCAGCATGGAACTGCAGTCAAGAAACTTGATCAAGTCTGACTAATGTTATTTTTCGTTTAACTCAGTAAATTCCATAATGTGCTGATGACATCTAATGCACAATGACAACATGAACCGAAGTGAGTCTGTATGATGGAACTCAATGGATAGTCCATCAACCCAGACAGAATCCAAAAGAACTTTATTTCTATCTCTCAGGAGACTATATGCATGGCTTCTCTGGAGGTTCATCCATCTCCTGTTTAAATCATTCAGTTTCATTCAAGTGTGTCCAGTTCTGCTCTGAGTTACACCCACTGACCTGAGCAGAACCACATGAATGTTAACAACCAAAAGTGAACAAAGCAGAATTTAACCCTCCTTCTTTTCCTTATACACTTTTCAATATATGTTACAAAAGTGAAATCTCAGAAATTTGAGATTAAATCTGACATTAAATCTGGAAATATTTCTCCATATTAGACAACATAAATCACCAAATGGAAATATGGAGATTCTCCAGGATTAATAACATGGAAAAGTACATTATTTGATGTGATAAATATTTGGAAGGCAACTTTATTGTCAGGAGTATGAGGACCCACCCGTTACTTGGAAAATCAGGACAAAGCAACAGAATATCTCACTTTAAGGAAAAACATCAAGGAGAAAAAAGGAAGTTATCCAAGAACTGGGGAAACTTTACCAGGGCCTGCAGGGATTTTAAATTACAGGACTGTTTGTTGTTTGAACTGAGTCACACCGATGTAACAGAGAATAGAGAATTTGTCCTTGGCAGTAGAACTATTAGAATGGAGAGTTAATTCTTCTTCGTGTCAACCCACTGAATCCAGGTCATCATGACTTAATTAAAGTGTACATAGTATGAAATATCATTGAACGTCAATCCAGTTCCTCAGTGTGCAGAGTGCTATGTTTATTTATGGGGTTTGGCAATCACTTTTGGAAAAAAAATAAAGATATTAAAATACAAAGTTTGTTCATTAATAGGAGGAAAACACCATCATGCCTTGGATTCTATTCTCAGCTGGTTTGGTGAGATTTCTGCCCAGGGGTCATTTTTTCACGAATTAAAGAGGTTCTTTGCTGCCTCAGCTGGGCACTATTCAGTCTTACTGGGTTGATGATGTGTGCATTTATGAATTCTAAGACGTGAAAGAAACGGCTCTGCCCTGCTCTCGCATGCAAAATCTAGAAGAACCACTTTTCTGGGTATCCACCCAGCCCTGAGGCAGAATTCCAGCCAAACCTGGAAATTCATCACATTCAAAAACACTCCCTGATGTTTGATACACAAAGGATGGACAAAGCAGCAAATGCACTGGTTGTATATGTTGAAATATTACATATATCTAAGGAATAACTACTATAGTGGTCCAGCCAAGGAAAACAGCAGAGCAAGTCAGATTGGTAGAGATGGGATAGATAGAGAAAGTGCCAAACTAAATAAGGTTTGATTATGGCTACATGCTGTCCTCTGCCTCTAATTTTCTCTTGCAGGGAATTTCCTAGAAGAAGGCCAGCATAAATGGTCATGCCTAGCTCAATAGTTCTCTAAAGTTAACCCATTCCTGATTTGTGGGACTGTGCCCTCAACTGGCTTTCAAACACAGTTATATACATCAGCTAAGTTCTGCTGCTGTTTTTGCACAAAAATGCAAATCTATTTTTCCTTTAGAAAAATATGCAATTAACAGATAGGCACTTTTACCTGTTCTGTTGATGCTCTGCATTTGGGTTGTTTAAACCAAAGAGGAGTTAACGCTGCAGAACACAAAAGTTACTAGAATGATCACAGACGTCTCTTCCCTATCTGGATCCCCATCACAACAATCCAAAAAGGAGATAGCAGCAGAGATCTAGGAAAAACCCAGGTACCTTACCCCACTAGCAAAGTACCTTAAGTACCTAATTTATTTTTCAGATACCTAAGCTTGCAATTTTAGTGGGTCTTGTGTTTAGGTTCTTTTTTTTTTTTTTTTTTTTTTTTTTTTTTTTTTTTTTTTTTTTTGGGTAGGGGTGTGTGTGTGTGTGTATGTGTTGTATGTTTATCAGGTTCAATGCACGTGAGGGTCAGAGCAGAAAACAATTTTCAGGAAAGGTTAAACAGAAGACCCTTGTGCACTGTACCCTGTTACAAGAGCCATACTTGCAACTCCTTGCAGGGTGCATTCAAAGGTTCCATGCTTGAGTCACAGCAAAGGAAAAAACTTTCTGGGACCCCTGTAACATTATAGCTTCACAATAGCCTATGAATTTAGAGATAAACTGCCTGGAGAGCAAGCTTAAACTTGTACTGGATAAGAATGTAGTCAGTTAATACACAGTCCATCTTCCCTCTGTCTCTGTCCAACCAAATTAAATACATAAAAAGAGACTGCTCTGTCTCCTAAAGTGCTTTTCCCCCAACAGTCTAAACTGAAATGAGAATAGTAGAAGGGCAGGCTCAGGAATGATTCATTAACTGCAAAACAAGGGAAAATTCATACCAAATGTTCCTTGTAACTGCCCCGCTGCTTCCAACAGCCTTTCTTGTGTGCTATAACTGTGGGGTCAAACCTGGTGTTAAATTTTCACATGAGGTCTTTACACATAAGCGTGGAGGCCATGTGCCTGTAAGATTCTCCCCACAAATATCTAAATCCTGCTGTGCTTTACTTGGGTAGCCAGCTCCTGTGGTTGCCGGGTCTCCATGCGTATTCAGGTATCTACATAGGCAGGTAACTAACTAACTAACTAACCAGAACACACTGAGGGAAGAGCATAAAACCATCCCCAATGCACCCCACAAATTCCAGAAATCCCCAGCTTAGGGAAAGTACTACAGATTCATCCCTGGGAATTTCCATGCTAAATGGTGGATTTAGCTCACAAAGTAGGCTGCACATCCATTTAAGTTTTGAGACTCTCGAGGCTTTTAAAATTATGGCCAAGAAAACTGTATCTCAACACCTAAAGTGGGCATTGCAGCAGCTGCAAAGCCTAAGCTGAGGAGAACTGTGGAAGAATCAGTCCGTAACACCTATGCCTGCTTTTCAATAGAGAAAGGCAACTCAAATTTAAAGAAGTGCAAATCCACAAACCTCATTTTTGAGCCCATCTTCCACCAAGAGTGGTGATGGAAGATATCCATGGTGTACGAAATGCCTGCAGCCCCAGCTCCTTTGAGTATAGCCCTACCAGAACTCCTGACACATCTTCAGAGAGGGAGCTGCTAATAGAGACCTTATGTGACACTGTAGCTGTTTTATGCAAAAATTGATAAAATTATTAAAAGCTTCTGCGGAATCAAAGAAAACTCAAGATGAGAAAGGCCAACAGTTTTTTGGATCAAGCAATGTTGTAGCTAAAATCTTGTTGCCAGTCTTGCCTGCTTCTCTTTTCTCTCTTAATTTGTTCGGACTAGTTTGAAATGAGTCAGTGATGGTGCTTCCTCAAGAGAGCTATGTGGCTTCTTAGCTCTTGCTGTGAGAAACATCATCCTCTTATTTGACCACTCCATTTTCCTGTCTCTCCATAAACACCTCAAAAGCCCCACCCTCTTTTCTAATGTCTCCAGGTAGCTTCTGGGCTTTTACTACCTTTTCCTATCACTGAGGGCACTTCTACACAGAGACCTCTAAACAGGCCTTGCTCCTTGGCCAAGCAGTTTGGGCATATGAGATTCTATTTTAGAAACCACGTACCTGCCTTACTGAACCAGAGTTTGGGGTAAGAAGCCAAGCTAGGAGGCAGGATATGGTTTAGTTTGAAAGCAATATTGTGTTAATGCGTATACACAGATTTAGAAAGGTAACAGGGCTGTTACAGTGACATCTAAGGTTTCCCTAGACATTCCTGCTCTTTCCACACTGTAATTTTATATAGTGAGCCAGTAAAATAAATGAGCAGCAGACATAGGAATCTGCCTGGAAATACATTGATCCCAGTACTGAGGATCTGGACCCAGCTGTAGGTCTTGCTTAGAGGCTGGTCTTCAACTTTTGTTGACTCATCAGCCCTCCTGATTTCATGTTGGCTGAGAAATATTATAGATTCTTAAAATATATAATTATTTGTAGACCTTTTACAAGTAGTCCACAAGTTGGAAGTGGAGTCTATGGAGGTAGTTTATAATGTAGCCGTTCAGCCTATTTCCTTCTTCTTCTCCTTTTGCACTAAAGTCTTCACAGGGTTTTAAGCTAGCAATTAAAACCACTGCAGCAGTTTTAATAGCCCTGCATGCCATCTTGTTCTACCCATGTTATTTACTTATGCTAATTGTTCAGGTATTAAAGAACAAACACAGCAATTAATTAGTGGTCTGACCAGAATTATAAAGAAATAAAGGCTTTTCATGGGTGTCAGTTTTGAGTCACTCACAGAAGCTTACAGAGTGAAAAAATGAAGAGGGATGAATCATGGTCAAAAGAAACATTTTCAGCCATGCAGTATGGCATCCAGATGTGTGGGAATAGACTACACATTTAGTTCTGGGCACATTCAGTCTTCTAACAGGCATTTATTCTCTCAGAGGGCTGGGTTTGACAGGGAGTAGTAAGCCATGGAGAGACTGTGCTATTCAGGGAAGATGGCTTGATGTGGTGACCTCAGGTGTTCAGGTAGGTCATCTTGGACAGAGGAAAAACACCTTGCCCTTGAGGATGGACTAACACTAAGGACTGCAAGAGTGGCAACTTGACTTCCTGTCTCAGACATTCCTGGATGAATTTAGATCTGTCTTTTTTACTGGAAATCTGGACTTACAATTTTGGAATTCACTTTGTGCTAGCAAGGCAGTTTATGAAAGGGCAGCTTTCCCGTGGTGCCTGATGGATGTCACATGTGGGGATCCTGGTAAGAGTAGCCCAGTCCTTCACTTGTTTGTACCATGCAAACACCAGCTTGGCCTGTCCCTCTTGAGAATCAAAGTACATGACAGTTTTAATGTTTATTGTCCACTGTCTTTCATTGCTATTTGGGAAAAGGATTTCTACTCCATACTAATTGTGCCACAGAAGGATGGTTAGAATCCATCTCATTATGAAAAAATGGAAAGTGTTAGTGAGGGAAGGCAGACAAGTGCACACTTGCACTGAAAATACAAATATCCATTTCTGCATGCAAAACCCTTACAGTCACCAGCTAACACTTGGAGCTCAATACATGAACAGCTCAGAGGTTATTTGAGGTTCATCAAAATGGTCCTTCTTGGCTTTGTAGTCCATGACTCCACTACAGAAAGATTTCACACCCTCTGGTAACCAATCTAGGCAGATAATGAGTCACCCCTGAGATAACAACCAGTGATGCCAAGGAGTAAACAGCATTTCAAGTAGAGACTCCTGGTGGCTGCAGACAGCATGAAGCTGAATGACAAGAAATTGTGCAGTATAGATGCATACAGCTCTGTGAAATGACCAAGGTTCAAGCTTTGGGATGTTACATTTTTTGGCTGTTGCGACTCAGAGTCTGCAGAACCTCTGGTGAGCATTTGAGCACACTGCTGCCACTCTAAAGCAAAACCATGAGAAGAACCAGAGGAATCTGGAGTGTACAAACATCACCAGATATGAAACTGAGTAATGACCCCCCAAACAGCTAAGGAGAGCACCAGATCTCATAGTCACCCAAAGAAAGGTTGCTAGCCCCATTAATTGCTACCATTGCTGCTATTGCTATTTTTCATTGTCCCTTCTTGCCAGGGTGTTCTCCAGCCAAACGACACATCCTAAATGACAGCATGGCATCCACAGAGCTGCCAGAGAGACAGCAGTGAACACATCAAGGAAGCATTTGAGAGGTCTCTTCCTCTTGCTTTTGCTGCACAAGCTGTTTGAGAAGACAGATCAGTCAAGGAACTGAGAAACATTGAAAAATCAGATTAACCTCAGAACTAAAGCACTCAGCAGAAAAGAGGCCAGAGGGAAGAGGTCTCAGACACTTGAGCTTATGCCTGAGGATGGCACGAGTCAAGCACGGGTTGCAATGTGAAGGGCAGATGTGGAGCTGTACCTGCCCATTTTGGGAGCAAACATCCTCCTGACACAGACATTGTTCCCTATGCTGACAGCTCCTACAAAGATCACCTCTGGAGCAGTGTGGAGTTCCCATTACTAATGCTGGGAGCTGAGTGCACTCAGTGTAATGCAGTAAAGAACAAAAATAAAAGGTCTAAGCTCTATAAGTGACTTCAGATGGTGTGGGCCAGAAAGGATTCAGAAAAATAGCACTTAGAATAGTGCAGCTGTTCTGAACAATGCTTACATCGATGAGAGAGCGGCTATGGCTTCAGCACTAAGAAAGTTTGCAAACTTTTTGTTTCCTGTTTTGACATTGACATGGTTATTAACAGCAAAACAGATATGAATTCAGGACAGACATGAAACAAGGCCTGAAAGGAACATGCAATATGTTTTTTTAAATTTTACTGAGATAGGACCCCAAAGAATCTCATACCTCATCCTGAGGAATATTCCTTCCCTTTTACTTCTATTTAGTTTTTTAGCAGAAGAATGGGACTGAATTTGGTCCTACAGTGCAGGCATACCCTGTTCAACCTGAGAAGCCTGTAGCCCCATTGTGGGAGGGGGACCCAGACATCCCACATGATCTGTTTGAGATGGATGAAAGAAACTTTATAGAACAGGGAGAACCACAGAAATTACCGATACTGAAATTTAGTTGAGACACCAAAATTAATTTTCTTGCCATTGTGAAGAGCATCAAAGAGGGCATGCAATGAGCATGGGAGAAATGAGAATTTTGAGGATTTCCTCCAAAAAGGCAAAATAGCTCCCTTTTCTATGTTGGGCAAAAAAACTCCCAAATCTGCCCAAGGAAGACAATCTACAGGATCACAGGTAATTTCTTGATGTCCCTGGATCCAGGCATTAAATAGGCCTGACATTGTCAGTGTATAAGAGCTGGTGTTTTTGCAGCTTGTAGTGGCATGGCTGGAAGCCATCTATAGAATTATATAGTCAGGATGAAATGTTTCCAAGAGAAAACATGCACAATGAGAATATGCTCTGTTCTTCCCTAAAGCAACAGGCACTGTTGCCAAGCTATGCTCAGTCAAGCTGCTGTACGTACCAGGAAATGGGCTGTCTTCCAATATAAAGCTATAAAACAAGACAGATAAAAGGGGTTGAAATAAAAATAAAGGGAAAGTGGAAACTTTTTTACTTGCTCATATTTCTCCCTAGACATGGCTAGCCTTTGGAAGATGCTGCCATTATTAGCTTCACCACTGCATCCATGAGCTTTCACCATGCCAGGCTCTGGCTTCAGTGGCCTTGCCCATCTCCTGCAGCTCAGCAGGTGACCACCCCTCCCACATACCTGAATAGCAATTTGCAGGTGGCTCAGAGCAGCATTGCTGAGCCAGTACCCAGTGCCTACCTAAATGGACTGAGAAGTTACTCCCCTGGAACAGATCTCTTTTATTCCATGGCCTTTCATTAAGTTCTGAAAGGAAAAAGTGAAGATATTGAAGAGTAGCTATAGAAGGATCATGTCCCCTCCCCATGCTTCAGTTTCCCCATTGTGTGTGGGGTGTGAATATTTCACCCCAGAGCACTGTATGGATGGCACAGTTACTACGTGCACAGCCCTGTCATCACCACAGGTTACTAACACATCATTGCACATACTGCTGTGTCTTCCCTCAGCCTTGTTTGAAATCCAGGATGAAGTGAAGGGAAGTACACACTGCACAAAGACATTCACTCCCTTCCTTGCAAAGTCCTTCAGAGCTTAAGTGTGACAAAAAGCAATTCTTTGCTATTAACTGTAATAGGTCCAGACAGTGAAGCTGTTTTTGTATGGATGATGATGCCATTAACAAGAGGGAGGGAGAATGCATGAGGAGGGACAACATTTCTCTATTCCCCCCCAATTAAGATTTCCATTTGAAAACACAAAAAATGACACATTTTATCAATGCAAAAACATTATTCTAAAATATTAAATGTAACAATGTAAATATGGAATAGAAAGTATCAATACACATGGTACCTTCTGCCCAAAAATAAATGTAAGCTGGACAAAAACAAGCTGTGAGTGAACAAATTGTAAAACTTGGAACAGAGCAAGTTTTTCTTGCTGCTGTAGCAGCCTGACATTTTTCAGTCACAAATTTACTCAGTGTCACATGTTCCCAAGAAACATTTTGCCTTGAAACGTCCCTTTCTAATGGAAAACAGCTTCTGTCACAATTTTTTTTTTCGGCCAGCTTTGACTGCGGCCAGCAAGGGCCCATGGGGATCCTCTGGGGAGAGCTCAGTCTATTTGCTTGGGAGTACAGCATGCCCTCAAAAGATGGTGCTGCAGATTAAGAATAGACAGTATGGGACCCAACATCTCTGATGCAAAAATGGGGGGGAGGAGGATGATTTTTTTCTTTAGCATTGCTTCAGCACAATGCCAGGATATTCTGAGAACATGTGTCGGCACTGCTCTCTAAAACCTGAAGCTCATGCACACATGGGCTCATACTGTGCATACTCATCTCAAGAAGCAACACAATCCTAGTGGAATTAAGAAGTGTTAGCTAGAACAGAAGAGGTTTTGGGCAATGGAATTGGCAAACTCAAGGACATGAAGCTCTGGTAAGGGAGATTACTTGAGTTCTGTTTTGTTTAAGGAAGTGCACACCTGTGTTGGTCTTATCTGTGTTTGGGACATTCTTGAAGTCCTGTCTCAAGCAGATTTTCTGACATCAGTTATGGCTGTGCTCCCTAACAGCCTGTCTTGGGGGATGACTAAGAACATATTCTGGATTTTGTGCTGTAAAAAGCTGTAAACATTTGGACATTTCCACTCCTTGTCTCTCTCCACTACAGTGCTAAGGAGTTCTTTGGAGATGGAGGAGAGACAGATTCATGTCGTACTTAATCTTTGCCTGCCCTGCAGATGTGAGGGGCCAGGATGTGCAGAGCCATGACTCAGAGTAAGGGTAGCCAGTGGAGGGAGATAAAGTTGAAGTTGTTTTCAACAGTAGAAGCAGGAGGCAGTTCAAATTCAGTGGTCTTTTTTCAGGGGTAAATGATAGGAGGGAATAAGGTCTGACCCTGCTCAGCAGCACTTCCTTTGCTCTGGTCAGTGTCAGGCATGTAGTAGATGAGAAGAAGTGGAGTTCCCTCTCCAAATGGAAGGCATTTTCAAGAGCCTTAGAGATTTCTAACTTCTTTACCTTTGAAACAGAGGAAAGAAGGTGATTTGACCAAAGTCTTCAGGTGAAGGTTACCCTTGGAAATTCAGCTCCAGCGGACAACAGCCAAGGTGGCCCTGGTTGCCTGATCTGCAGGTGAGGGAAAACTGGGCAAGAATCCATTCCAAATCTGGAACAAATGACCCTATTATAGTGAGCACAGTGGTGTGTCCTCTCTGAGGTTGGTTGGAAAATGATAAAAATCACACAGTAGAAGGTGTAAAGCTGAGGATTCCTGTATGCTGACGGTGCAGACAGAGAGGCAAGCACAGCAAAAGATATTAATTTGGTGGAGCTGCTATAGGTTTGGGCATGGAGTTACTGCAAAGATATGATTTACATATGGAAAGTAAGAAATGCAGATGCCTGTGGCTTTCTCACTTTCACGTGTGCTGTGCTACCGTGGAAAGTCCTTTAACAGGCTTGTGAACTCTCCCCCAGCATTTAATATCTCTCATTTTTGAAGCTGCTGGGAGTAGGACAGCAAAGGGGAATCAGGGAGCTGTTTTCTGGGCCAGATGCACACCTCATATTTCTTGCTTGTTCATTTGGCCATTTAAAGCCCCAGCATGCACTTGTAATGCAGGTGAGAAGCTGAGCTTTGCTCCCTGTGAGATTGACTTTTAGCCTGGTGTCATCACAAAGGTTTATTCTGTTTGTTCGATTTAATCTGCCAAACCCTCCCCTCCCAAAAATGCCCTCAGACCCCCAAATCTGCCCACTGTTGCAAAATCAGCTTGTTATGATAGTGAAAGTCTACAGAAACAGATGTGAACCTGTTATGAGGGAAGGGTGATGGATGGAATTTCGCTTAGGAGTGACTGAATCTGGAAAAAAAAAAAAAAAAGGAAAGATGAACGGCTTTAAGAAAATGCAACCAATAATTAATACAGGGATTGGGCTTGCCTGAGGCTACGTGGAGGCCCAGTGGTTAGGAGAGAGAAAAGAGGATTAGGTACTTCACTTGTAAGAACAGCACCCATCAGCTCCAGCAGATAAGATAATCGCTACAAGAGCCCCGTGCCTCCTGCCTGGTGGCGTCGACTGGCAGTGTGAGTCAAGTTACGTCCAGACGCCCACACGGGAGCACAATTAGCGAGGTGCTGCGGGTAGGTCTGCTTTCCTTGGAAAACAGAACTGATCCCTGCAGCTGGAGGCCAGAAACTGGGAGGTGAGTCTATTCCAGCAGGGAAGTTGCTGCCATGGAAGGGTATGGGACTGATACTGCCTCCACGCCTGCAGAGATCAAAGGGCATAAGAGTCTGGGAGCAGACTCCTTTCAGTGACATTAAGTTGCAACACGAACTCAGACCAGGAACAGAGTAAATACGTACGTGTGTGTGTGTGTGTGTGTGTGTGTGTGTGTGTGTGTGTGTAACACAGCATGTAGGCAAACTCAAGAATTTTGCCATGGGATGTAGCTACAAGAACATTTAGCCAGATTAAAGGGAAAACAGAAAGTCTGTGAATTTTCTGTTGAATACAGGTTTTTTCGCAGTAACCTGAATGAATTGTTATGATTTTGAAAGGGATGTTAGACTCATTGATACTTAGTGCAGGTCAATATTGATTGTTAAAGAGCAGATGAAGACCTTACATAGGATCTGGGTTTGTTTCATCCCATAAGGGTAAATGCTAACATTTTACTCCTTTCTGGGGCTCTCCTGGTGCTGCTGGCTGTTTGAACCAGGACATGGCAATAGATAGACCTTAGTTCTGCCATTATCTGTGATCCTATGAAAGGATCTGCCCTGTATCTCTAGAGAACTCTGAACTGCATCATCTAGAGTATGTGATATGTTTCAATAATCTCTCCCCAGGGAGCATCTTGTATTTGTCTGGCTCTGCATCCCCAAGACACATCACTGGTGGCAATTCTTCATCACACTGACAAAACCTTTCCTTGATGTCATGGTGCTTACTCATTGCTTGGAAACCTGCACATGCTTTGCCCTCCTAATCAATTTTTAGAAGTGGCTTGGTGCCATTTGCCCACCATTGATCCTTCCAAAAAAAGTGATTCCTTCCAAGCTGGGCAGTGCTGTCTCCCCTTGTCCAACAAATTATTTATTTATAATTTTTTTTGAGGACACAAAAGTTCTCCATCCAGATCCCCAGAGCTATATATACTTGCTGTGCCTTGTTCTCATATTAGGGCTTGCAAATAAGGAAAACATCTTGCTGTGCTGGATCAAGCATTTCACAGCATCGTGCCCTGGCTCCCAAGACAGTTTGTGTTACTGGCCAGCTGCCTCTGCACATGGGTCCAGTTGCATCAGCCCCTACTCCTGCTCAGTAGTCAATGGGCCAAACTCTGTCCTTACTTGGATCCAGGGACAATCTTAGTGGAGTTGCAAAGGTAAAAACAAAATTAGAATTGTGCCTCCTCTTCTGTCCTCTTTCTCCAGGGAGGAGAGGCAGAAGATTAATGGCAGCTTGCTTTTCCCGGTGTTTTCCATCTGTGCAAAGTTATTTACTTGCTGAGATGGTCAGCTCAGGACTTTTCAGATCATTGTGGCCATGCCAATGCTTCCCAGAAAAGGTTATTTTGCATATGTGTAGGCTAAAACAGCAGTCTTTTAAAAACACATGCCTCAAAATGCTGGTGCTACTAGGTCATAAGAAATACTGGTGAAGGTGGTGAGATCTGAAAGTTTATTTCAATAAGTTGCTCCTGGAAGCAACTTCATCATGAATTTCCATTTTTTTATTGGTAGCCTGCATAGCTCCAGAGGAAACCTTAAAGGAAAAAATAAATCCCTTGCAACTCCAACAGCAGAAGGCAAGTAAATCTTTCTGTCAAATGTATTTCTTTTTGAAGTCCTATAGGCATTCTCAGAGTGAAATAATTTTGGTGTCCAATCAATCCCCTTAGTTAAGAATTTACTAGCATTGCATAAGCTTCCCGTAACAAGGTAACCAGATATCAGTTGACTGCTAAAAATAGCTTTCCTGTGTTAGTCAATCCATAGTTAACTTTCTTCAGCTGTCTTCAAAGATGCTATTTAAATCCATCCATCTACTGGAGGCATAGAGGATACTGATACACAGACAGAGGTACATGTTAGCTCATGATAGTTTGTATTAATTACTAGGCTATGTGAGTGTTTGAACATAACTCTGGGAGTGATGGAAATCAGCCTCAAGGGAAGAGTTTGACATCAGGCTTGTCCTGGGATTCTTGAGAAGAAAGGAAGATAAACTGAGATACTGAAGGGACGTTGTTGGAGGGGCCTCCAAGATCTTGTCTTTGCAATGACAGTAAATTGAGAGAAAAAGAAATGCTCTGTATCTTACTGGAACTAGATTGTTTTGCAAGGAAAAGGTTGTTCATGTAAGCCATATTCTGTTCCAGGCCAGGGTAAAGTCCCCGGACACAAAAAGTCATGAAAACTATTTCCTTGTGGACTTGTGCCCAGTATTTCCCCTGTCATTCCTCACCATGCAACAACCTTCTCTCTGCTGTATGACTGCCTGCCATGTTTGTGTCCTGTAGCCCTTTGATCAACTCCTCTCTTCTTGCTAGATCTTAGTAAGTGATCACATATCTATTTTCAAACTCAGGACCTTCTGGCCCGGCACAACAGAGATTTGCTGGGATCACAGTGAAGCTTTTCACTTGCCAAGAGAGGATTAGTTGGCCTCTAGCTTCTATAATCTGCCATTGGTAATTGGGGAAAATAATGTCTTTGAGATTATACTGCACTGGTTGAAGATTCTTGATGAAGTCAGATGATCCACATGGTAGCACAAGCCAAAAGACAGTAATTATGAGATCATTAAGATGATATCCTTTTAGAAAGCAAGGGTACAAGTGTTAGGCAAACTCGGGAACCGTAAGACTAAAACAGAGAAAACAATGACTGTAAAGTGGTTTGGAACAGTTATTTGATTAAAGTTACCCTTTTTTTTTAAATGGGAAGTAAAACCAAGAGATGTTAGGGAAAAATATCATTGAGGCAGCCTAGGGGAAGGGTATGATCTGCTTAAACTCTAATCTACCACTGCTTAAAGCAAAAGCAGGCTTTTGCTTTAGTTGTCCAGACTTTAAAAAGAGCCTTGGAGAACAGGAAGTATTTCAAGTGAGTGAATTGGATGGGCAAAGAATAATGCAAAGTCTTGAAAAAACTCCTCTATGAAACAAAGTCAGTCTTTTTATCCCAGCATTTTGGGGATCCTCTGCTCTTGTCTCAGAGGGTCTTGCTGTGGGCTTGGATATTTTCATAGTCACCTCTGGCATATTCAGCCAGTGCTTTGTTTTCATAGCACAGCTCCTGGCTGTCCTGACCCCTGTTTTCAGATAGGTTTGACTGAGACAGCAGGAGGTGGGCAAAGTGACTTTTGGAAGGCTCTGCAGAGTGACTCAGCAGCTTGGCTCCAGTTACGTGACCCAGAATCCACTTGGCACAAAATCTGCCTCTTCTCACTGCTGGTCCACTGCACTGCCTGCTGCAGCACAGCTTGTCCTTGCCCTCACTCGCCCCGACCCTTACTCTGGGTCTCTGCTTCATCTTCCTTTCTGTAGCCACCAAGGCAGTTCTTAACTTGGCCAGGGCTTTTCCCTTTCAGCTCCTCCAGGTATCATCGATCCAGATAAGTTTGAGCTTTGGTCCTGTCTGAAGACAATAGATGGAAGGTACTTCTGCCCCACACTGCCATGTTGCCCCTGGCTAGTCATACACTTCCCACCCCCATGCTCCTGTTCTGCATCAGCCCTTTGGAATTCTTTTCATCTCCAACCCTTGCAACTGACTGTTTCTTCCTGTCTGGATTGAAGTTGAAAGCTCCATTTGTTTAATTTGGCTTTTAATTGACCTCATCCAATGCTTGTTGATGTCTCAGCTAATCTGTGTTTCTCCTCTGCTTATCTGGTTCAGTCCTTTGAAGTCCCCGACATGATAAACTGTCCTGCAAGAGAGAATGAAAGATGAATGAGACAAAATTTCCCATTTAGCTCTCACTGTCCAGTTAATATTTTAATAGTCCTTCAACTCTGAGGCAAGAAGGAGAAGGAGGCTTCCAAGAAAATATAAAACAATTTATGTTCATTGTCACTTAGCTGGAAATTTTTGTTACAATCTATTAGCAGAGTCACATCATTCATCTCTCCATCAATAAAAGCATGTAGCACAAACCTGCTCTCCACAGAGGTATTGCAAAGCCTGTGTCGCTTAGCATTTGTGAACTGTTCAGACATTGTTGGGGGAGATGGGAGAATATATGTTGCTGCCAGTGCTGTTTGCAGTTACCAGGTTTGTCTAGGGCAACTGGGGGAGTTAGATATGAAAATGCCACTGAAATGAGAGCTGGGGAGAGAAGATGGGTGCACAATATGGAAAGCACCTCTGGCTACCTCTACATGTAGTCAAGCTGAATCACAGGATGGGTGGGGTTGGAAGGCACCTCTGGAGATCATCTACCAGAAACCCCTTGCTAAAGCAGGTTCACCTACAGTAGATTGCATAGGATCATGTCCAGGTGGGTTTTGAACATTTCCAAAGGAGACTCCACAGCCTTTCTGGGCAGCTTCTTCTAGTGCTCTTACCTGATGTTAGCTAAGACATACACTGCCTGTGTGTGCAGAGGCCAAAATGGGTTTTGTCAGCCTCCCTTGCTTGCCAGAAGCATTAGCCAAGCCAGGTCTGGCTTCTGACCTGAATTCAGAATTTTCGAGTAAATGAATTTCTGAGGTGGTGAAGTTGGGTGGGACTTGGAGACCCACCTTAAGTGCAAGTGTCACCATCTCAAGGCATTTGGTTTTCTCTGAGGTCCAGGACTTCTACTGGAGGCAGCACAAATATAGCTGGAGAGCTTGGATTTAAAAAAGAGGCTCAACCACCTCAGACTGCTGCTAAAAGCAGTGTTTAGAAATCTGATATTAGTACCTGAACTCCACCGAAAGCTAACAGGATTTGGGTCCTAAGTAGTAGTAGTATATATGTTCTTGCCCTCAATGGTAAATGCTTTAAAGCTTCCAATTTTCAAAGTTGAAAATAGCAAGACAAATGCATCCTTAGTGTAATGGATACAGTCCTCATTGATTTTGGCTTTTGGGACATTATAGTTATGAAAGTGTTCTGTGCAAACTTTGCAAAGAAATAAAGAATTTGCAGAGGCACAGCAGGGAGCATTACATATCAAAGGATAAGTTCTGCAAAGCTGTTTGCTCATGAGTCATTGCATGAACACAGTCCAGGACTCAGAGGAAATAAAAGGGTCTTACTAAAAGCAGCATACCATTGAGTGTGTTTGTATATATGTGCAAAGGCCAGTCTTAACTCCAGAGGCATCACAAAGACTGAAAAGTCCATGGCAGGAATTTAACTTGGTTCTGTCAGATACAAGCCTGTTATTTTCATCCTGACACAGTGAGCTCCACTCTTCACTGTGCAACCCAATTCTGAGTTCAAGAGCTTAACATTTTGAGCTATTCATTGTTATTTACTCATAAAAATCACTGTCTGAGAATGCAGAGAAATGTGTTAAAATGTGTAATGCAATGGAAGCTTTGGATCAAACTCAGATCTGTGCCAGGAAAGGAAAACATCCCATCCCCAGGTACTCTCCAGATGTGCAGAACTAGGCAGTTATAGATGGAGACATAAACTTTTTAACCTTTTTTTTTTTCTTAATCTTGAAGTTCTTCATGCAAACTTTTAAATAAAATTAAAGCATAAAAATCCATTGCCAAAGGGCACAGTGAAATGTTTCAGCTGAAAAAAAAATATTCTAAGAGCTGGTGAGTCACCCAATGTCCAGTTGAGGACTTAGAAAAATTTAAAGAACTGTATGAAAATAGAACTGTGCTAATCACCTTGGCAGAATTAAAATTGGGATCTCCTGGAACAGGTCTTCTCTAAGTGGTCCCCTTTCCAAATTTATTTGAAATGTAGTTCTTGGAAGAGAAAGAGAAAAAGTAATCATTTCTGTCTCCATTCCCCCCCACCATAGATACCATCTGGATCACAGACAAGTCACCCAAATGAAAATTAAGCTTGGTAGGGAGAAAAAAGCCTCTCATGTGTCTTTCTGAACGGATATTTTCATTATTTGCATTTTGCACCAACTGAAACAAGACCAAATTTTCTGGTAGCGAGTGTGTGTTAACATGACTTCTATTTTATTAAGAAGAAAAAAATAATCATGGCAGTCATTTAGCTGTAATAGCCAAGATATAAAATGTCAGTTTTATTTATGGCAAGTAGCTGGGTAGAAAATATGTTCTGGCATCACTTGAGATTTCAAGAACTTTGTTTTTCTTTTTCTCTTACTGCATGAAATAATGCTGTATTCTTAACAAACAAACAAAGCAAAACAAAGACAGAAACAGCTCTCCCCAGCAAGAGAGATCATGTTCTTCTCCCCAGATAGCCACCTCCAGAGTGAGGGGACCTGCTACAGATGCAAGGACATGAAAATCAAATCATATGCAACAGGGTCTTAAACCCATGCTTTCCATCTCTGAATTTACATGGCAATCACTGGATAAATGGGCACTCTGGAACTGCTGTTTTCAGCTCTGTTTTTGAATAAAAATTCCATGCTTGGACATGAAAACTGTTCTTGTCCTAAAAAAAAAGTGTCACTGAAGTCAGTCCACCCTTGCCACGTGTGCAGCTGTCAATAAACCCACATTTTCCGACAACAAACAGTTCCATTGGAAAATTCCTCCCCAGTTCTCAATGATGAGCACTAATTTATTCCTTCTCTGAGTCCCCAGAGCTGCTCCCAGAGTCAGCAATACCCAGACTGTGGCTGGGAAGAAGGCAGCCACTCTGGGACTTGTGCATGGCAGCAATCTGGCTTTGTCTTACTGGTGCATGAGTGTTACACTGCTCTTGCTCCTGACTTGCACCTCTGGTGAGCGTACACGGAGGTCTTTAAATCTTTCAAACACCACCTGAATCATCTTCATGAACATCTTCATAAGCTTCTGACCAAACTGAAGAACCAACAATATCAGGGGGCATATTTTTGCATATAGTTTCATTCTCTCTCTACTGTAATTGATTTCCCTGTGGTTTACTTTTATTTATCTCTTTTCTCAAGGAAGCTTCCTTACGAGGCCACCATGCCACTGACCACAGACAGCTAAAAAGCTTCCCTATTATGGTCCTCTTATCTGGATGTGAAAAATGACATTGGGCAGAGCCCTGCCTCTTCTTACACTGGTAAATTAGACAAGCCAGGTTCTGTAAGCCCTTTTTTTTTAAATTTAGTGCTTCAAAGAGACACTATCTGTCCAAAAAGACCCAAGTATGGATTTCCAAAAACAGACTTAGATCTCTCAGCCAAGCACATACTGGAGATCTGGTTCTTCTATCCCACGACAGCAGAATTTAAAAAAGCAGGGCAGTCCCTGCTACTTTTTAGCTTCTGCTTCTACTGGCATCCCAGGGTTTCCTTTTCCAATCCAATAGAATTTTGGGACATAGGCCAAAAAATGGGTTCTCAAAATCTGGATCTGCACAGTGCGTAGCCCCAGTTAAAATCATCTTTCTCCATTTCTGGACTGGTTGTTCCGGGAGGCTAATGAGGCTTTGTTAGCAGAAGGGTACAATGGGTCTTCTGAGTGCTTTTGAGTGGGCAGGCCCCACTTCCAAAAATAGCTGTCTTTTTCTTCTGTTAATTAATGTAGTGTTAATTGCTGCATTTTCCTTAGACTGAGAAACCTCATCTGCAGCATTTGCCAGACATCATGTGCAAGGGCTGCACTAGCCAGGCATTTTTAGTTCCCCTGGAAATGAAGGCATTTGGATAAGAAGCTCAGTATCCAGGGCAAAACCACTGGACTGCCCACAGGAGCCAGGAGCCCACCTGCCCTCAGGGAGGATTATGAGCTGAAGGTTTTGAAGCATTTTGTACACAGGTGTCTGTCAGTGCCATTTAGGAGAAGGTCTCTGGAAGATATGTCTCTGTGTGAAGGTAGACAAACAAGCCCCAAAGACTGACAAGCAGGAATCTTTCTACAAGCAGGACAGAAGCCCAGCGCAGCACAACTGCACTGAGGTAGGAGTTCTTCCACAAAGAGTCACCGCAGCATCAAAGCAGTTGAAATACATAAAGCTCCCTGAAGGATAATGAGATTTCTAGCTTGCAAGGCCTTGGGATATTGCAGGAGGTCTTAGAAAGGGCACAGACAGAGTGGGGCTTACTTTAGGGCAGGGAGATGGGCTAGGAGTTTCCTCCAGCTCTATTTACCCAAAGTGCTTTAATGACAGAAGACTTTGCTTTACTGAATGAAGATCTTACTTAATCCACTGTAAGATGAATGACAATTTGAAGGAAAATATTAACTGAACATTTTTTTAACAGCAGGAGAGTTCATCTAGGAATGGGCTTGGTTCTCAGTAGCCTGATGGACAAATCAGGATAACATGCTGACAGATACTTGGTCCTCAACACAGTTACAAGCTTGACACATGATACATGAGGTCTGCCCCTCTAATGTGCTATTGGAGTTTGTTTCTGATCTTTGAACGGATTATTGGCCTGAATTAATTAATTGCTGATAATGGGACCAAAAAGAGATTGTAGCAGTGAGATATTAGAATACATGCACTGTGGAAGCTAATTTACCTCTGCTGCAAAGCTCAAAAAGCACAGGAAAGTGGGCTGAGAAGAAAATGCTCCTGTTACCACTTCCTCTCTCAAAAGCAGGGCTATACATGTCACCCTTAAACTCATGGACCTTAACTGGCATGGTTGTTCTCTCAGAAGCAGAGTAAAGGCATTTCTTTTAAGGCCATGCTTCAGTGATTATCCAGAGCAATCATCTAGCAAAAAGCCCCCCAAATCCCCGTATTTCATTCACAGCTGATGAATGCTTGGAATATTTACAAGAACAGAATTTGTACTGCAGCCTTCACAGTTTCTTTCCTTGGTGTTGCAGTCACATTTACCATGTCAAATGACTGGCATTTACCATGGCAAAAGAGCGAGAGAAGAATTTGTAAGGTCATAAAAATCATGGCAGTACATGTTATGCATGGTGAGTGGTTGGTTAGGAGCAAGTACGTTCTCTGATGTTACCCCACCAAAACATCAAGTCCCAGTTTCAAGGACTGGTTCAAACTGATTAAAGGCCTATTCAACATAAGCGTCCATTAAGTACAGAACATTAACAAATTCAGTGGCAACATATGGGAATGCGTCTTGGTACAGAGGATGTATTAAGAGCTATACTGTGCCAAAAACTATTCTAAATTATACTGTGTTGGTCTTGAGCAAGTGCTGAAGTTACACAGATTATGCTGCTGTCAGTGTTGATCCTCATACTCAAAGTACAAAAATTAGCATTCCTTGCTGGGCACACACCTTTGAGTACGTGTTAAACCAAACTAGGCTATATCTGGGCTAAAGGGTTGCTGTCAGTGTTGCAGACTCCCTCACCATCTCTTCACTGCTAAGGGAAGATATTTTTCTTGAGATGTTATTTTGCAGCTTTCAAAAGACTAGACTCATCCCTGTCCAAAGGCTGCAGCACGAGCCATGTTAAAAGAGTCTTCTTTTTTTATTAAAAAAAATGCGTAAGAAATAAGGTTTTCTGTGTTCTTTCAGCTGAAGAACTGTCATACTTTCAAGGCATTATTCTCCTCCTCAGGTTCCTGGTTCAGCAAAATGCTTCAGCACATGGTTAATTCTAATCACTTAAGTCATCCCATTCAAGTCAGAGCTTAAACACTTTGCTGAATTGTGTTTGAAGTGGAGAACAAGAGCTTGAATTTTCAAAAGTCTCTAATTGCAATTAGCTATGCCAAGGGTAGTTTATCATCTTCTTTCTGTATTTGGTGGACAGTTTGGATTAGAAAAGAAATGGCAGCTACTCCTGTTTTATCTACGAAACTCTTCTGACTGCATGATGGGAGATTGCAAGGCCGAGCTTTGTTTTAGAATAGTTTTGCCCTGGAATTTATTCCAACTTTTCAAAATAGAAGCAGAAGTTATCTCAAAATCCCAATCTGTTTTATGAGAGCCTTAGGTCTTGTAATTAAGATACTGTGGCTTAACAAGTTACCAAGCATCAGCTAAGCTGAGGTAATTGTCTGGATGCAAACCTTACAATAAATGCTTAGCCTAAATGCTGAGTCAATTTATCCCTGGGCAAATGAAGAATAATGTAATTTAACACATCAGACTAAGCTGAAATGAATCATTGTGTGTTTGCCACAGGCAAAGAGATGTAGGGAGTTGCCCGAGCTGATGAGAGGCATGGTAACTCTCAACTCTGGCCACTTGAGAAGCTCAGGCATTTTCACACTGATGGGAATGGAAAACAACTGGTACTTAGCAGTTCTGCCACATTATTCTCCAGGTGTTTAGTCACTTACTGGTCTTAGGAGGGAGTTCAAATGTAGCACATTCAGTAGTGACTGAAATGGCCATTTAATGATGTACAATAAAGCTGATGGTTCTCAGTCCATTTCTGAAGAATATGTGTCCATCATAGAAATTGTTCACATGAAAAGTAGACCTTTGAAACAGTTAAAAGGAACAATTTGTCCATCAGTGTGAAGCTAATGAGATGGCCAGGAAGAAAAGACAATCAAGGAAAGCTGTGGTAGAAATCTGTATTAATATCTTTGAAAGGATGAATAGGAAATGATTTCCCACTGTCTCTTTGCATTCAAGAACTGGGGTATACCAAAAGAAGCTAAGTGGCAGGACAAAGAAAGGAAGAGAGGATGTTTTTCCATGCATTTTGCAATTCATCTGTGGAACTTCATGCTGCAGTTTTATGTGACTGGGAAAAATTTATTTGGGTTCAAAAATATTTAGACAAATTCACAAGAATAAAATATACAAAAGGTTTTAACAAAAAAAATAACATTTTGACTTAGGAGGTTAGTGAGCCACAATTTTTTTGGTCTTGAAGTACCTGAAAGAGTCAGACAGAACGTGGATCCATTGGCAAGTGACCACACGTCTGTTGATGGGGGTACAGTGCACATGAAGTGTGGGTGTATAATGAAGGGTGAATGGAGAAACTCTTGCAATCCTTAAAGCTTTTGGAAGACATCAGCTCGTATATAAAATGTCAACCTCAGCAGAGAACAAGGGCCAAAACTGGGCCACAGGGGTGAACTAATCTATTGCTTTAAACCAGAGGCATTTTAAGGAAGTGATTTCTTCAAAGCCAGGGTAAAGAATTCTGATGTGGTGCGTGGAGGGAGGTTAATCTACTGGGAATTTGGCATGTTCAAATGTGTACAATAATCTTTCAGGCCTCTAGGGTTCGGATTTGATGGGGGTAAGAGGCAGCTGTATGCAGATTCATGAGGAATGAGGTCAAGAACTGAGGCAATTCTTGCCAGATACCTTTGCCTGGTGATTTTATTACTGCCATATAAGCAACCAGGAAAACTTAAGACATTTATCAAGAATCATTAGGTTTGATCTATAGACCATAATGACTGCACATAAGATACTGGAATTAACAGGAAACTTATTAAATATTCATTTGTTATTCGGAAAAGGAAGAGAAGTTGTCCAGTGTGGTTCAGTAACAGACACAGAGAATCCTTAAAATCACTATTTTCTTAAAGAGAAGGAACTGATTTGAAGCCCATGGAAGTCAAGGACATACTCAGTTATGGGAATGTGCCATGTTTTTTAAGTCTATGGGAAGACTGCTGGAGAACAGAGCATGACATTCAAGCATCTTTTACAATGGTCAAAAGGTTAAAAGTGAGTTTAGCTGGAATCCTGAAGATTTTAAAACTCTATCTCAAATGCTGATGATGAGATGGAGACTCAGGAATTTGCAGAGGTCTTTCCCAGTTGCAGGAGCAGACTGAAATAAATGTAATTTCCTTCCCCAAAGACAGGCATAAATTTTTCTGCTTAGGAAGGGATATTCAGTGGCTCAAGAGGGTAGTACTTAAGATGGGGGAATAAATGGCAAAGCAGCAGTTCTGCATTGTCCAATATGAGATTGAGGGGGTGGAAAATGGACCAGACAAAATGGGAACAGGGTTTCAGGCTGCACTGAAAAATGGGTGTATAAAGGAGGACATGGGCTTACAAAGTATCCAAAATAATAATTTCCAATTCAGCATCATTGAAGTCTTAGCTGAAGTACGGGGCCCTCACACTTCAAAGAAGGGACAAAGAAACTGGTGAGATCCTGAGAAAAAGGAAGAGGCTGACCAAGTATCTAGCTAACTCTAAAGGAAAGACTGAAAACTTTAGTGTCCAACCCACTCTCTACATTTGTGTTTTAAAGAGGAATGGATGTAGAGGAAGATGCTCAAGAGCTCTTGGGTTCTGTGGTGCAAAAGAAGAGAGACTGAAGTCTTGAAAAGGCATGGGAAATGTCATTTTTGCAAGGGGAGTGAAGCTCTGAACTCTCTGGCTGGTAATTTGAGGTAATTCCAGAGATGAAGGATTAAAATGACAAATTAGACAGCTATTTGTGGACAGTGATATGGACTGAACACACATACAGGCAAGGCATGAGCACTTCCAGAACCTTTACATGGGTAGCTGCTCACAGTGACCTTCCTTCCCAATGGCCTTCCTGTCATGGACACTTCTCTATAGTACCCTTTGTAGTGGAGCAAGGGGCACTTCTGTTGTCTAAGAGGCACTTACACCATTTCTAGTCCAGAAACCATGCACTTTATGTGAGATGTCTCCAAAGATTTATGCAGCTTTTGGTCTGATGCCAGGACAAAGAAAGAGAACTGCACAGTGGGAGAAAAGTGCAATTTTTTTTTCTTCCAAGTTAACATTTTAAAAGTTTGTAATCAACTTTCTGCCGCATCAGAGGCATTTTCAGAGTATCTTTCATCAGAGTATCTGATTATTAAAACACTTCTTGATTTACCTTTGTTTGGATCACTTCCTTATTTATGTGATTTGCTGAAGGCTTCAGAGGTGATATTTCTAAACCATCCCCTGTGAAAGGTGCCTGGATATTTATAAGTCCCTTTAAATCACCTCCTATCCTTGGGCGCTATGTATTCAGCTCCATAACCCCTGCCCTGCTTTTGTGTTCTGCATCTGTAAATCTCCTGGTGTCCACAGATCATGTTTTTTACTGTTTCTTTCTCAGGGACAGTGTCATCAAGACTGCTAATATGGGTTGTAGATTCTCTGGTGGAAACTCCTTGTGACTGGGGATGTGAAAACACATCTAAGTGTACTTCTCTAACTATGGGTGCTTATACTGGGATCAGAATCACTGTAGACATTCTGTGCATATATTTAGGAGCAAAAGAGGGGTGCTTCCTAAGGAATACAGATCTAAGCCTGAATTTTAAATGTTAATATCATTCTACAGTCCAGGTGGGGATCCCTGCTGGATAACATTTGTGACATGGTCTACCTCTGTTTTGAAGCATCTCAGAGATGACATGCTGAATCCAGGTTCATGAAACTTTATGGAAGTAACTTTATGGAAGTTAGATTTCTGTTTGTTTCTTGTTCCCATAACTTCACCTGGAAATATCAGCTGTGTCAGTGCTTTCTCTCACGTGAAAATCTTTCCCTTTAGAGTTTGTATTTCTCCGGCTCCTTTGAGGACAGTACAAAAAGACTTCCCAGAGACCCAACAGTATTTTCCACTGGGTTCCTGTCATGTACCATTTCCTCTGTGGTTTCTACGTGTTTGGTGGAAAACCTACCCATCCCTCCAGAGTCTGTGATTTCAGAAGAATCATTGCTAGGTCTTATTTTAATCTGTAATGAATGAATGCAGGCAGAGAGCAACACAAGCAACATAGAGTGGTGAGCAATTTCTGGTGGAAGAAGAATTGCAGAGGAAAGCAAAGCAGTCACTTCTGCTTGTATCAAACTCCATAAAGCAAAGACCTTCACTTTCTTTATTCCTTTACCAGGGAAAATGAGAATGATCACTCAAATTTTTCTTAAAGTCACAGTTTACCTCCAGGATATGCCAAAACTGACCTTTGGGGGTCTAGAGATGCCAAACTCTGTCTACATTGTTTTGGGGTGTCCTGATGTTAAGCTATTAGCGTAAAATTCAGTTTGACCATCCCACAAACTTTTTAGCATTCAGAAAGCAAAGTAGTTGTCAAGCCTCCCATCTCTAGGGTTCCAACAGATAAAAATGAATGGTTACATCTTTCAAGAGGCTTAATAAAAATATGTTTTATTTTCCATCCTTTGAGATGCCATAGGGATAGCATCATAAAAGTTCCCAGATCATTCAGTTTGTGGCTATGATGGAAAACATATTAAAAATTCCCCCCGTGATGATATTATTCACTGGGTTCTCCAGGCCCCTCTCTTCCCTGTTGTCAGTCTCTGGTGATGAGTTCAGGTGCAGCAGAAACTCAGGAAAAGTAGTGTGACAGCAGGTTTAATTTCAGTTGGGAACTAAGATGAGGCCAAGATCATTGAAGGTGATTTAAGGAAGGTGAGGTTCAACCTGCCACTAGAGTTTCAAAATGCTCTGTTTTTCTTAATGTATGATCACACTGGTCCCTATGGATCAACACTGGATTTATGTCTGCATAAATGCTTGGCTGTAAATTAGAAGATGTTTCTAAGCCATGCTTCACTAGTTGTAAAACATAGATTTTGCAGTCCCTGCTGAGCTGTCAACCATCCTAGGAGAGAGAAACCAAGAAGAACTTGACTCTTGGACTCAGAAATAGTGGTGGAACATGGAGGACTGTCAACATTTTTGGAAGACATGATGTCTCTTTTACAGACTAGCTGTTTTCCTGTGCTAGGCCTGGGACAAAGAGAGTAGAAGCCATTTGGTTTCCCAGGTATCTGTTCTTGTGGTTAAGAGGAGAGCATGACTATGAGTGGATGGTATTTGAATTTGTATGATTGGAATTGAACCTTGCTCTCGCCTGTTGAGTGAGGATTTTTTCCAGAGGACACAGTTTCAGGCTTGTTGCAGGTCCTGCAGGCTAGTGTGGCAGCTACTCCTGGATGGGGTGCTCCTTGCATCTGTCTCTCAGGCTACAGAAACTAATGCCTAACCATGCCACCCCAATCATCTATCCAGCCTCAGGCAGACCTTTGGGCTATTTGTTCAGCTGGGGCAAGTTTTCCTTCTTAATCTTTTCAGCTTGGCAGGAGCCCTGCTGAGCACACAAGGAAGCTCATCAGCTGCTGGCTCAATGTTTGGACAAGGAGATAACTCCTGCTGGGGCTGGAGAGCTCCAATCCTGTCTAATTTACATTGTTATTTATTCTGCAGGCATTCCTGTGCTTCCTGAGCACAAGCTGGTTTTTCAGCACGTTTACAGCCACACTCCCAGAGTGAGCTCGGCAGTGACAAGCAACTACATGCAGAAGGAACAGCCCCTTGCATGGTGAAGAAGGGTGCTTGTAAACCAGCAATGAGGCCATCCCCTGCTGTGGAAGACTAAGGATTCACCAGGTTCCATCTTCTTCAGGTTCTGGGGCCTTGTATGTTCAAATTGCTGCAGTTGTCAAGTCAGTTTGCCAGGTAGTCATCAGTCCCAAGCAAACCTGGAAACTACGAGGTTGTTTTCTCTCCATCTTCCACATGATGTCAAAGTGACTTGGTCAGTGGTATGTAAGCAAAGGCACAATGCACTGGCTAATGTGACCATTGGGTCACTCACAGGTTCAGACCTGCTTGTCCATCTGGAAAGGACTGCATAGGGTAGGTCTGTGTGACAAAACCATGTGCAGCAGTGCAGAGCTTGGTGAGTTTACACCATCAGGTTCATGGCAGGAGGTCACCTGTAGAGACTGCCTCCACACTGGGATGCAACCAAAGTCTCTAATCTTTAGCCCTGAGAAGAAATGCCTCCTCTTTAGGGCTGATGCCACATCTGAGGTCTGATTAAGATGTAAGGAGTAAAAGTCACCTCTCCATGCTGAAGGTAACTATCCATAAGAAGCAAAATAGATTCTTCATGACTTGAGCTCAGGGACCCTCCACGATCTCTGTTGCCTGGGGCTCAAGGAAGAAGGAAGAGAAAGGGGCAGCTGCACCATCACTCCCACTGGAGCAGTTGTTTCAGCCAGACCTATGAGGTGATGGGATTAGGAATTTGCACCCCACCAGAATCGTGCATATACTATCTGAGGTTGGACCCCTGCTTATCAGGGGGAGGGAGACGTGTGAACTGTGGGTCCTGGGGTGATGGAAGACTAGCACTTTGAGAGACCTTAATCTCATTATCTGTACCCAAAGTGTCAATGAACTAGTCCTTGGTTTCTCTTCTGTTTGGTGAAATGAATGTCTCCCTTCATCTCATGAGGAGAAGTGTTCTGGACATACAATCTATTTGCTGTCTCAACGTCCTGGGAACTCTTTGGTGCTCTGTGGTTATTTGAACGTCTATTCTGACCGAGACATTCTCCTGGAGGAACAGAGCAAGAAAACATCACTGTAGACTCCCTCAACATGTAAACTATATCCTGGAGAGCCTGATGCCTGTGACAAAAACACACACTTTATCTTTTCACTCACTGCCTTCTCTTGGTGCACCCTGCCCTACTCCTGCAAGTCAGAAATTAACTTGGGGTGGCCACAACCTCTTGTTAGTGTGAATGCAATCAAAATATGTTGTTCACTTTGAGAAACAATCAAGTCTGCTGGGATGGAGTCAAACCTTGGCATGGAGGAATGGCTTTGGTGTCTTTTTTGACAACCAACTGCACCTGTCTGAAACATTCCTAAGACAATCAAGAAGTGGTAAATGAAATATCACTGTGTGGAAATAACCTGCTGTAAGAAAAAACCTGAACAAAAATGATGTGTCTTTCAATAGCAGCTGCCACAGTGGTCTTTCCACTCCATGCTGATTGCCTCCTGGACTAGATCTGCCTGCCAAGTAGTGCTCCTGATGGGCACAAGGCTCAGACTGGGAGCTGCTGCCCTCTACAGAGCATCACCTGGGAGGTGATGAGGGCAAACAAAGGCAACTCTATAGCACTGCTAAGCCCTTTCTTTTTCAGGGTTGGCTTTAGCTTGGAGCCCATGGCTGCCTGATAACGTGTGAATGGGATGTCAGTGAGGAACTGACCTTAGAGCTGATGACAAGTTGTACTGGCAAGAACTGGTGTGGCTGAGTGAAGGCTGAAACCATGTAGCAGAAAAACCAAGGTAGGTTTGGCGCAGGCTGCAGGAAGTAGGCACAAATATGTGGGATGGCAACTATAGATTAACATAGAAGCATTATGTCACAGGCATGATTAGGGCATGGGTGGCTCAGGAGAGAACATCATCTTAGGAAAAAACCCCACCAAAATCAAACAAACAAGGTATGGAACTGTGAAAACCAAGCTGAGCTGCCACCTGTGCTGTCTCTGTATCACAGCTCTAATTTAAGTGAAATTTACTGCAAGAATTATGCTTTTCTCCTTCCTCCTCCTTTTCTTGTGGAAGTACTTGTTTTCCTTTACCTGGGAACAGAGGACATCCTGTCTGTAAATCTTTATGTCTTTCCAGAAGTTTTATATTACTTATGTAGCTCTGAAATACCCTGACTTGGCCCTGCTTTCCCTCAGGAAATTTTCTCATGTTCAGATTTATATTCAAAGTGGCCCCAGCACTTCAGGCAGGCAATGACCATGCCACTTCTTACATCCTTCCTGTACTATGGACAAGGATTTTCATGTCACCTAGAGAATTCATTTATGTGATTAGGTATACACGGACATGGATCCACACAGTCTTTTGCAAGCAGGCAGGCAGGACATGTTTTGCCCACAGTCCAAACTAGTCCAAAAGCCATGGAAATGCAATCACAAGGTACTGAGTGGCAACTAATATAATCTACTTCTCCAAAACTCTTATTAGCTGGGCTCAGCAATGCACTTAAATAACTGCATTAGATCCCACAAGGAGCTGGCTTGTGTTGGGTCAATTCAGAGCACAATATTTCATGAAGACAAGCCTGACATTTCATCCCATAGTGTTCTGACTCCTTTTAAGGAGGTTTATCAGATTCAGAAAGTAAAAGCAGAATCACAGGAACAGAAAAGTCTCCATGGACCACCAGCCTGGACATCATAGCTGAAGAACCTTTCTGTAAGGAGTAGCAGGACCCCAAAATGAAGTGAACAAGACTGATGTTGACAGTTTATTACAGTTCTTGGCTGGATTAGTGAACACACTTTTTTTTTATTATTAGTATTATTTTTTTTCCCCAAGGCATTGTATTTTAAACCAAAAAATGTTGTGATTTATATATAATTTTAATTTTAACCAAGAGCTCATTGATGTGTTTTCAAGCTAAGGTGTTTTCACAGAACTGTATTGTTCTGGAGCTAGAGCATGTCATAGAAAGGTATCTGTCTCTGATGGCTACCCTGAGTCAGGGCAAGCAAAACCAGCATTAATCTTCAGGGGTAAGTCCACCCCACATTTCTCCCATTCCCTTCTCTGCTCTTATGGCAGCAGAGGCATCCCTGTGGTCTCATGATGAATGTGTTCAGGGAACTGATCTGGCTGAAAACTAGTGGAAGTATAAAAGCAGTTCAGTTTCAGTTGAATGAGCTTTCCAGTCTTAAATATCATGTGGCTGAAGCATATCTGTTTCCCTCAGTTTGTGCTGGGTGATTCTGACTAGGAACCAGGCTGAAGTTTTCCCTATGGCTGCTGATTCCACATCAGCACTAGATCACAGGGAAATGTATCCAACAACCCCTCTGACCTGGTGTACCAGACAAAAGGAACAAGCCAGAAAGTGCAGTTCATGTAAAACCATCATCTGCACTGGTTTCTTCCTACAAAGCCTCCTCCCTTTGTGCAGTGACATACAGGCTCGGGTATCCTTATGGTTGGGCCTTGAGTCCTAGAGGTTTCCTGACCATAAATAATGAAGACATGACCCAGGGAAAAGGGCTGATTGAATGTGACTGAAATAACTGACCTGGCTTCCTGCCTCTACCTTTTATCTATGTGTAAATTACAATCACTTTTTAGAGCAGAAAGAAGAAAGGCACTACAGCCTCAAGAAGGATATAATTTGGTGGGAAGTGTGTTAGAAGAGAGCTACTTAATCTATACAGGGCATTCATGTCCCAGCATCCAGCTAGCCATGTAGAGATATCTAGTTGCCCTCATCTGTCAGATGCAGTGGGGAGATTGGTGATGTAGAGCACAAGAAGTCAGGCTTCTGCTCTGAATCAACCTCTAAAGAAACTTTTGCTTTGGTTTCAAAATGTGGTGGGTCATTACAGATTTCTAAACTAAGCCAAATCACATCCTATATATTTAGGAAAGAAAGCAGACAGCTTTATTCAGTGTTCCCATCTGAAACACTTTCAATTGGCAACATTTTCCTCTCATGTTGGAGACTTCTCTTCTGAAACACCCAAAATTTTGGCACTTCATTCCAGCAGTTGGTTAGCCATTCTCAAAGCCCTTCATCTAGATGTGAAGGTGGCTGAGGCCTCAGTTTTACCACAAAAGGGTTTCTGTAGGTCCCATGAAGTACCCTGAGACTTTCTACCAGGGAAGAGTTCTGGATGTTTTTTTTCTGCCCCATTACTGGGAAGTCACAGAAGAACCATAAGGCCAGGTCCCAGATGGCCATTCCCGAAGTACGGAAGAAGAGAAAGCAGGGCAACCATGGAGCCTATGCATTCAATTTTCCTGAGACATGTTAAACACCTTGGGGCAGTACTGATGGACACCTTGGAGCTCTGTATGGAGAGGTCAGGTGCTGCCCTGGGCTGTGCTCTGTTATCCTCACGTTACCTTCCTTTTTCTGTCCTTGTCCCCTATCTGCTGCCAAATCATTCTTTCCTGTGAAAGAGTTGTTTTTATTTTCTGTATGTTTGTTTGGTTGGCCAGGCTCTGGGCTCATCTCTGAGAAATTCAGCAGGGAGAGTGGATACCACAGGTGACTGTGGGGCAGCACATGAGAACAGGTGTACAGAATAACCACATTACAAGACATTTCCAACACAAGTCCGGCAGGGGAAGCTCTTTGTAGAACAAGGATCCCCTAATCCAGAGTTTCTGACTCCTCTGACACCCATGTCATCCTAACCTTTAACTCACAAGTCCTACAGCAAGGGACAAGGAGAATAAAAAGCTTGAGGTTTAGAACACAGTTTGTAGGCTAGGGAAACCTGATTGTGGTTCTTGGCTTCTCCAAAGATTTCCTTCCTGATGTCTTCCAAGTGGTTTAATTCCTTCTGTGTAGCAATGCTTATTGACGCACTCTCTCCAGACCCAGGCCTGAGAAATGGGGACTGTGTGGCTTGTCTTCTTTTAGAGGTTTGTCAGGTCAACTTAGATGTGAAAACTGTTTGGAGAGTGGAAGAGGAACAACAAAGAGCAATTCAGCTTGAAGGAATACATCCAGCATGGAAAACCTGAACCCAAACATTCAGCTTTGGCAAAGTCATAAACAACTGAAAACAGCATGTGTTGTAACAGAAGCCTCGTGCAAGTGGCCAGTGCTGCATAGTCAGTCTCTAATAAAGTCACTGAGTTTTGCGCACATCATCAACCTGATTTTTGCTGAGGCTTTACAGTGGTGGTGTGATGTCACTACAACAAACTACAACAAACTGGACAAAAGAAGCAGATTGGATGGAAAAAACTCCCCATCTTGATAGTTTCAAGCCACCATGCAGAAACTTGTAGTCAAAAAACATCTTCAGAATTGGTGCTTTTCTCCCAGCACAATCCACATGCGTGCTTTTGAAGTTTAGGATCTTGTTGTAAAATTCTGAGGGAATGTGAGGACCATCACATGCTCAGGGTGAGAGCACAAAATGTACTCCTGGCGCCTTTCCTGTCAGGGAGGACTTTATTATGATGAAAGTCCTGAAAACCAGATTATATCCCTACCTCGTAGGGAAAAGCAAAATCTCTCTAAAATAATTCATGGCAGATCTGAGCGATGGGAAAAAAATCCTTCAAAATGCCAAACCTGGCATTGGGATTTATCTGGATGGCATGAGTACCTTACACCTGCTGGACTCCAGGGGAAATTCTCACTACTTCTGGCACCACCACTATGCTTGTCCCACACCCTATCTCTAGTTACAACTCAGCTGCAAAGCTCTGGGAGAAAGATGACTAAAAAGGGACAGAAGTGGGCCTATCAATTACAGGAAATAAAAACCTCCTTTTCCCTCTGTCTAGGTGATATGAATCCCCTACAAACTCTGTAAGCAACAATGCAGATATGACCAGCAAAGTGTCAATAAACTACTCTCATCATCCCTTGCAGGAAGACCTGTGCATCTTATCATCCAACTCTCTCTCAACCCCAGGTTTGCCCTGATGCTGCCACAGCATCCTAACTTCATCAAAATCTTCTGTGAAACCGTGCACCTTCCCTTCCAGAAGGCTGTTTTTGGTAGGGATGCAGGCTTACAGCTGTAAGTGTTTCACTGCTTGTTTAGACTGTCACTGACCAGGAAGCATCTGCAATGACTTTGTATGGATTAGGCTTGGCAGGAGTATGTTACCATCTGACCTGATGCTATGGTTGTTTAGTTTTTGGTGGTGGTGTTTTTTTTTTTTTTTTTTTTTTTTTTTTTTTTTTTTTTTTAAACTTACTGCTCCAAGGAGATCCGGGACATGTTAAACATTATTTTGCTGATTTTAAATTGCTTTGCAATACTGCAGTCAGCTTGGATGCCAAACTTAAGCCCGTAAACTCTATTTTTAGCTTCAAGTTTGTCAGTGCAATGGACACTTATCATATCAAAGTATTTAAGGGTTTGTGGTGAAACTTCCTCAAAACAGTTTTTGCTCACATGAGAATAGTCTTACTGGAAGCCTATACAGATAGGAGCCATAAAAATTTGGTTTAAAATTGAATCAGGCTGCAGGAAGAAAACAATCCTTTTTTACCATGGCAGCGTAGAAGCAGGCTGGTTTTGGAACACGGATGAGTTTCATTTGTAGCAGACACATAACACCAGCCTGACTCCAACGTGGTCCTGCAAGTATCCATGTGTGGAAGCTCTTGTTTTCCAGAACGGTGCTGTATTCATGTAACAGAACTGTTCCTTGTCAGCTAAACCAGCGTGGGTGTTTGCCTTCCTGTCCCTTAGAGATGAACACACACCAAGTTATATTTTGAGCGCCTTTGTGGCAAGGGTCCATTGCCTTGAGAATTATGAGAAGGGAGGCTTACCCTTAGGCAGGTGGCTGGCTGGGCTCACTGGGTGAAGCCAGTGTTGGGCATCCCACACGGCTCCTGTTGGATGTCTGGGAAGCAGGAGACATGAGGGACTGTGTGTGTGAGCCATGCAGAAGGATCATCTCTGAGAAATGATCCACATTTTACATGTAAAATGAGGCAGAAGTTGATTAGCTTGCAGGTATAGAGAGTGTTCTTCATGGAGGCATTGATCTTTCAACTCCTGTAACCAGGGAGACAGCTGCCTATGGAGCAGGGAGTCTGAGTGCAGATGGGTACCTGGATCACCCCCAGGCAGACACCTTCTCTGCAGCACAGCTAGCACAGTGCAATCCTTTCTCTCAGGAGCTCAGGTTTACTCTCCAGGAAACTGCTACCAGAAATATGTATGTTGCCATGTGAAATCCCTGAGCTGTCACCACTGCAGAGTAAAACTGACAGTGTTTGAGCCTATGGATGTTTAGACAGACACTAGAGGGCCAGAGGGTTGGATGTTCTTCATCTCCAGGAATATCACTGGTAAGGTTGTTGGGGAGTACATTTATTTTTGTTTATTGGCTTGGTTCTTTATTGTGTTGTATTTAGGTTCTTATAGACTATATTTTAAGGAAAATTATGAACTCAAGAAGAAGATGTTGAGATCATGAGTAGCAGCCTGAAATGACATGCTAAATGCTCATTCTCTCAGGCTTTCATGAAGATAGACAAATGATGGATTGAGGTCTGGTTCAGCTTCTCTTGATGCTGCTGGGGCTGCAGATACTCATCTTGGTATCTTAGAGACCTTTCCATTGTCCATTGGCTGGTGGGCAGCTTTCAGCCTTTCCCCTATACTGCTTTGGCTATACCTGGACTGTTTACACACCAGAGTCCAGAGAGCAAGCAGCACAATGTCATCCTTTCCACCCACATGGCTTCCTTATGGGCACACTGCAGGCATCAGTAACCTTTTTGGTATACAATGATGCATTGTCTAAAACCCACTCAGTACTTGTTGGCCTCTTGTCTGAGGTGACACTCTGGCTCTGCAGCAAGCACAATGTTTCAGGAGAAGACTCTAGCTGAGAGTTTGTAGCATAGATGCAAATGCTTCTAGGAAAAAAGCAGAACCCACTAGAAGGAAATGCAGCAATTAAAAGGTCTTACCCTGAAAAGACCCATGTGCAGAGCACACTGTGCCCAAACCCACATATTTGTGCTTGCAAACCATGCTTACGCAAGAATGTGCTTAAAACCTGGCCCAGGTCAAGTCTCAACTGGAAGAAATTTACTCAAATGATCCATCTGGAGGTGTTCAACCACCAGACTTTGCTTCTGGAATATAACTGTTCCTGGCTTTGGGCACTTATTCTTAGGCAAGGCTAATGGTGCACAGCTGCATCAAACCCCCATAGGAGCAAGGCTCACATCTCGCATCTGGACAACTGTCTGTCAGATCCACCACCTTGCAGCTTGTCACTCCTAGATACACCTTTCCAAGGTTTTCCCTCACTATTCAATGACTTCTTGACTCACTCTCCAGCTACAGATGACACAAAAAGATGCATTTTCACATGTTTATCCAATGGTGCGTCCTTTTTCTGCCCAATAAAACCCCCAACATCAGTCTTTTCTCAAAAGAAACTGAAAAATGACCACAGGAGTCATGCCTGGCTCCTGCTCTGAAAACATTGTGCTTTTCTTCATTGCATTTAGGCTTGCCAAATGGTACTTCATCAGTTTCCAGGATGTGTCTGTTTTATAGCATCTGGATTCAAAACAGTAAAAGTGGGTCCCATCATGTGTGGTGCATGATAGCCATATTTAATTTTCATACCAACAGCAGATGCCTTAGAAACGGGACAGGTTTTGTAAGTGCTGAACCTCTTCTTTTCTTTAACTTCACCACAATTTCATCAGCATCAAACAGGCTGAAGCATTCCTGGGAAGTGACCGATCAAACCACATTAATTATTAAAAAAATAAAAATAGACAAAGTGTGCTTTTTTTCGTTGTGTCTACTAAACCAAGTGCTAGAAGGAATTTCCACCCCCGCAAACGAAGATTTATTCTTTGAAAAAACTTAAATAAAAAAGTAAAAGACAAAAATAAACTCTTTTCATCTTTCCAACTAACACTGCCTTTGAGTAAACTGGAAATAATTTGGTTGTTATGATTTTAGCTGGAGGTGATGATAGCTGAGAACTCTTATTTGTTTATATGGTTTCTGACTGCAGGGTCCAAAAGTCTGTATTGCAACTTTCCTATAGCAATGTGACTTTTACTTGTGAAGGGAGAGGGCACAAGTAGGCTATATGGACATATCCATAATTGTTCTTTCGTAAATAAGGGATTTCAAGAAGGAGCTCTCATTCCTTATCCCCTTAAACAAGCTGCAGTGATTTTCTTGGTGAAGGAAATGACCTACAAAGAATGCTGGGAAAACATTGATGGGAACACATTCAGAAGGAATGGATGGTCTCCTTTGTAGGACTGTAATTATTAGAGAGATTCCCTAGCAAGGGTTATTGCATTTAGGCTCTTCAGGTTAATACACACTCACAGGAGAGCAAAAACCAAAGAGAGAAGCAGATTTTGGTGAACAGTTACAAAAACTGTTATCACAAATTTTGGAAAATTTGTTATGTGATTAGGGAGGATCTGAGAATCTTTTCCCAGATTCATAGCAGAATTTCCACAGAATCTGTGAATAATTATTCTTCAAACTCAGTGGCATATGGGAAAGTGAATGTTCACTGACAGGACACTGTAGCCTCTGGGATCTTTAAATACATGCTCTTTATGAGGTACAGTCAATCTTCCACAGCCTTGAATCGAAACCTTTCTTCAAGAAATTCAGAGAAGTTTGGATGTGATGCCCTAAAGTTGTGCCCTGTATGAGCTTCCAAGAAGCTTCAGCTGATTTGAAAGTATCAGATTTTCAGATTATGGGTTTCAATTTCCACGAGTTGAAATTGCAGAGAGTTAAGATTCATGATCACACACCACATATTAGCTGGATATGGAACAGACAAACACCTGAGGTGAGATGTAAGTAAACCTGGGCAAATATTTTACACCCAGGAGAGTTTTTATCTGGATCGCTTCCAGAATAGGATACTAAATATGCTACTTTTGCCTTAAAACTCAAAATACTGTCTTTTTTCTTCCCCACCAAAATAACTGAATTTTAGAAGATATGTTTGCTTTCCTCCCTAAGCATAAGCTATTGGAGAACAAAGGAGGTCATTCAGTGAGCCTTAGCAGGAAGCAACAAGAGAAAGGAGAAGATTGCAGACATCAGAACCGCTCCTGACAACCAAATATTGCAAGATTTATGGGAAGGCATCAACTGCTTTTATACACTCTTATTCTTCCCTTATATTTTCTCTTCATTTTGCCACAGAAATTTCAATTCATTCTCTTAACCCTTTACTTTTCACCTCTGGGCTGGGTGCAGGAAATTTGCTTGATGAGGCACTTTCTATTATTCCATTTCTGTTTTTCCCAAGTTCTCCTCATTTTGGTGTGGAATGTGCTCTAAGTTACAGTGCTTACAACCAGTTGTTAGTCTTTTCTACTGGTTCCAGGGCTGTCTGCAGTTACTTTGAATATGAATGTTCAAGTTTTATGGGGAGGAGGAGAAAAATCCTGCTTTTTCTGTCTGTCCTTGCTGCAAGACAAATGTATAGCTGCCTTCCTGTTGGCAGCATTCAGATAACCCCCAGTATATGTGGAAGGGTCACCAGACTCCTATTACAAGGAATTGCAAGGCTAATTCACTGTTGTTCTTCCTAGAAATTTGGCTCCAACAGTTCCTTGAAAAAAAAAAAAAAGAAAAAAAAAAAAAGAAAAAGAGAGAGAGAAAGAGAGAGAAATCCACCCAAACTTTATGTTGTTAATGTTGTTAATTGTTGTTAATTTGTCTCTGAATTTGCCAAGCCTCTGTCATGAGTATTGTCCTTTGGCTCTGAATTTGCCAAGCCTGTGTCATGAATATTGTCCTGTTGCTTCATGTGTTCTCCAGTAAAGTAGGCAGATTGAAATTTTACCCTCCCTGACCTACTTGGGAATTCCAGTCTTGTTTCTATTCCTGCTTCCTCATCAAGTTTACTAAGGGTCTTACAGCACACTGTAACTGAGGGAAATACGTTGAATAAGCAACTGTCCCAGCTATCCAAACAAGCTGCCCCTTTCCCAGCCCATGCTGGGAGCCTCTGGGTTTGTCCCTTGAGTATGGGCGCCCTCATGCTCTATTCTGGTTGAATTTTCAGTGACCCAAAGTCTCTTCCAGTGAAAAAATCAGAGAAAAACACACAGCTGGATGTAGTCATGGGCTAATTTAGAGGATGACTGAATGAGGACATGGTGCAATGTGACATAAAGTAAATGCGTTTGCATCCCTGAAAAGTTCTTGGCCGAGTGAGCTTCTCACCAGGGATGTTGGTGTTTTTGCTTAAACCACCCTAGCAAAGCCATCTTTGACCCATATTCTGGAAGTTTAGGACAGAGAAAGGACTTTAATCTGACCTGCCAAGGGATAATATGTAAAGATATACCGCAGAGGTGTTACACCATCAGAAAGCTGGAGCTAGACCTGATCAGGGCTACAGCATTAAGGTGCCTTGTTAAAATGACATTGTTCCACAAGCTCCTCCTCTCCACAACAAGTCAGAGTTCTGATCAACACTGTTCAGATCTTGCTGGATATAAGGCATTGCTATCTTTTCCAAAACCAGTGAAGTATTAAATGGTCAAATTTCTGACTGATTTTCTTTACTGGGACCTTTTGTAACCCTGTCACCAAAGTAGTTTCAGAGCAATGATTAGTTATTTCTTAATCCTGTTGACAAAGATCCACCAGTTCAAGGTAGTGAGGCTGAAGTAATACTAATTCCTCTAGATAAAAATCCAAACAACTCAAAATCAAAAACCCAAGGAGCTGTCCCGCTGACTGTTCTCATCTGACTTCAAGCTATTGGCTTTGGCAAGTGAAGTGGCTTTGGCAGGCTGCTCTCCTTGGTCATCCTTAGTAAGAAGCCACTTAGACATGTATGCTTGCATCTTTGCTTCCTTACACACACTGAGGAGAGAAATGGAGTTTCTACAATCTCATTCACCAGGCTATATCAACAACTTGTCAAAAGTTGTCATATTTTTGAATACGACAAAAAAAAGAATATATTTGATATATTCTTTTTGCTACTGTTACTTGCAGATTCCAGTTTTGAATGAAAAGGCTTTCAAGTTCTTTTCCTTCATCACCATGGTTAAAAAATTAAGTTTGATTACTAGACTCCATATTACTTCTTTTCGTTCATGGCATAAAACAAATGTAAATCCTTGGCATTAATTCTTTTGACTACATAGACATTGAGAAGAACTTTGCTATCAGAAATATATTCCCCAAATGCTTTTGCATGCATCAGTCCTGGAGAAATAAGTGCAATTTAGGAATGAGATTCAAGTCTTAAGCCAAACAATCTTAAACCAGTCTGAGGATTTAGATGACCTATGTCTAGACTCACTCATCATTTCTTAGTTCCTTTTGTTGGGTTTCCTCAGAGTTTTTTTACGTTCTTTGTTCAGGTCTGGGTCAGTTGAAGAGTGTGACAGTAGAGCCTTTCTAAACCTCTCAGAGAGTGACATTGTTTAGGCTGTCCAACAAGAAAGGACAGAAAAATCAAACTTATAAGCACAGCCCATGAGATAGACAGTAGAAGCACACAAAGGTCACAGACCAGGGTAAAACAGCTCTCAGACAGACAGGACTGTTGGCTGCAAGGTTTTCAATAGAAAATGTTTCTGTTCCAACTTTCTCACCACACATCATTTTACAAGAAAGCATCATTATAAAATAAATTAAATCCAAACGTTCAGTGAAGGTGGGTTTCCCAGCTTGATGGTGAAATTTCTGATCAAATGTAGATTGTTTCAGCTAAGAATAGCTGCTAATATACTGGATATATGTCTTGGATTAAATATGACCTGGTCTCAACTACGAGGATGATGTTTTGGGGCCTCATTCATAAGTATAAGAAGTTGAAAGATCGTCTTGAGGCTTGTCTTGACTTCATGTGAGCAATGGCTCCTTCCCCAGTTGATCTCTGCTGTCCTAGTCAGCTGACTCTTTTCCAGAGAGAGATAATTTTTGTTTATTTGTTCAGGGAGAGGAAGGGAAGAGAGAGCAAAAGCCCCAAAAATCCCAACTAAATGAACCAAAACCACTACAAAAGAGTTTGGGTTTATCCTGTGGTGGGACATGAAAAAATTCTGAAGTCTCAGAGAGCTTCATAGGATGAGAAAACCATTATCTACACAGATTTATTTGCAAAGAAACATTTAAGAAAAAAAAAAAAGGAATCTGAATTAGTTTTTTTCTAAGCAGATTATTTAACTCAAAATAACTTGGACAAGCTCATTTGTCCCTAAGATCTTTGAAATTCTATCTTGAATGCATTTCTTTTCCTAGGATTTAAGTCATCAACTTCGCTCCCAGAGTGAATTAAGGTAAATCAGACTGAAGCCACATTCATACCAAATGAAATAGTCTAACCAGCGTTGAGTTTAGTTTAAACATCAGCTTTATACTCAGCCCTTAGTTAACTGCGTTGAACAGTGCTGCGTACTCCTGTGTAGGCAAAGCTGTGACAGGAACTTTGACAGTCTATTGAAGTCCAAAAGCATCTTTTGCTACTAACACCCTGTGAGGAATGTGCTCTGGAGCCAACACTTGTAAATTTTCAAGTAGTCATCAAGATCACTTCAGATTCTTTTCGAAGCCACTGTTCTTCTGTAAAGGGAAGATGGTGACAACATTTTTCTTTTTACTCACCCTTTCTGATGATTCCTTGCTCACTCTTTGGCATGCCATCAGACCTGCTTTACCTTTACTCACTTTTTCTTTAGGATATATATGCCATATCAGATTTATTTAGGGTATTTATTTCAGATATATATTCTAGAGAACATGATTCATGATCATGAACACTGATATAGTCAAAGATTTGATGTTCAGTAAGAGCTTGAGCATCTGGGATTGCAACAGTTAATTCCAAACAAAAATTAAAATACATTCTACAACTGTAGGATACAAGCTAACCTGACTATCAAAAGTCTTCACATAACCTATGACTTTTGTCATGGGGTTTCTTGCACTTACCCTACAGCAGCTGCCACTGGTTAGCATAATCAGTCAGAGCAGTCCTCAGTATCAGCAGCTTTTTGTTGTGGGTGAGTGGCTTGTCTTATTTCATGTTCAATGCTAACATTATAATCATGTGCACCAACACTTTATGTGGCCCAGCTTGGAGGAATGGCCTGTTTGCAAAGGCACATGAATGAACTTGAGCAGTCCCTGATGGGTCTGATCACAGGCTCAGACATGCCTTCCTTACACTGCCAAGTCCAAAGGCAATCAACAAAATGTCTTGGTTTGCTAGCACAAGGGAACACACTTACCCCTTTATATTCATAGACTCTTTTTTTATATTGCCCCAGCAACCTGCTCTGATCCCCTCATCTACCCTCCTCTTATTTAAAAGCACAAAGTTTGGTCAGATAAAAACTCCTTTGGGCCTCCAATATCACATCCAAACTTTGTTTAACAGGGACTTCACACCTGACTATATTAGCAGAATCTTTGGAAAGAGATGTGTGTTTCTCATGTCTTGGTTACTGTACAATAGTCAGCATATTTTCATTGCTTTTCAGTTTCTCCCAGGTGTAATGCACTTCCTGCTGACTGGGCAGATAGTAAGGGTCAACTCCCGGTCTTTTACTGGGGTTGGATGTGGGATATCCAGACAAGATGTTGGCAATCTTAAGAATTCAGACCTTTGTTGGCTGTCCAGGGAATAGCCATGGGGTGTACAGAACCTCAGCCTGAACTGCAAAAAGAGAAATATCATTCACAGGTCCCAACTGCAGAGCTATGATCCTTTTCTCTTTCCTAGGAAATTTACACACAGGATCTAGGCTGGGTTAAATAAAAAGGGGATTGCTCTATAGTAAAGACGAAAGTTATCAGATGGAATTGTCTACTTTGCAAAACTATATCAGATAAAGGAGGCATAGAATTAAGGAAGACTACTATTTCAAAATATAGAACAAAGGGAGGAAATTCTCCTCTGCCTAAGCCTGTTTGCAGACTGTTTCACTGTTTGGACTGTAGGTCCCTTGGCTCTCAGAGGTAATTCCAAGCATCACAACTAGAGCTGAGAAAAAATTATGAATCTTCATCCCAGGGGAAAATCTGACATTTGAAAATTTGTTTTAGGTTCCAAACATGAGGTTAAAGAAAAAAAAAGAAAAAAAAATTCCAGAATTTCTAATCTGCAGAAAATGTCAAATGTGTTTTTTATTAGTAGCAAATGTCAAAACATCTTGTTTTGACATTTAAAAGGTAAATAATGGAAGCACTTCATATCTGAGACAGCCTGCAGAGGATCCCTTCCTCTGAGGTAATTTTAGCACTTAGTTTCAGCTTCATCATTGTGTTGCCTCCTGGGAATTGTTGTCCAAGCCTGTGCTGTCTTCTATGAGCTAGAAATCAGATTGACTACATCTCCCATTAAACTACCCAAACAGAAGTAGCATCAAGTGTCAAAAAAAGTTCCAACATTTGTTTGCCTTGGGGGATATGTAGTTTTCTAGGAAATCTGCAGTCCTAAGAGGCAGAATGGGCACCTGATCTTTGCCGAGTACCGTAAAGATACACATTATGATACAGATTTAGGAATAAAGCACTTTGAGATCTTGTAAGGAAAGACGCATTTGGGCTGGAGTTTAGGCAACTGAAATCCAATCAGATTTCCCCCCTACCTCTAAAATGACATTTAGAAAGTTTTGATATTCTTGCATACCAGTGGAAAATCTTACCCCAGTACAGGTAAGCTTTTGTTGTTCAGCATGTCATACCTTGTGCTAGTAAAGCAGGGCCACTGTTCAGCTGCTTCTGGTCATCCACTACATAAATTGGGGGATGGAGAGGGGAAGTGAAGATCTCTTGAGTTCATACTTTGAATCACCACTGTGATTTCAGTAACAATGAAACAGTGACATGAAGCAGCTTGCAATCATATGCTAAACCTTGCCCCCTCTATTGGCCTTCAGCAGAGCTTGCTGCTTTTCTAGGAATTGCTCTAATACCTCCATAGTCCTGGGGGTCCAGGATTGATACAGTTCAACACTTCAGAGATTGCATGTTCTCCTCTAGCTTCTCTAGTGCCCATTTGAGGAGAGGGTCTGCGTGTCTCAAATGTCCTCATTTCCTAACCCCTCTTGGGTGCTCATTGCCCTTCATGTCTGGCTGACATGCAGTTTTACTGTGTGGCCTACAGCCCTGGGACAGTGATGTCTGGACTTCAGGTCTTGCCCTTATGCAGGAACACATCTGCAGCTGCACATAGGATCACTTGCTTTCCACAAATATGTGTGGTGGCTCCTTCTGCTCTCCAGGACTGGATTACATGCTCAAGGCATGAAGAAGGCAGTTTTCTGTCCCAGCACATGTGGATCTCCCAGCACTACTCAAGGGTCAAAAAAACACGTGGGTGGAAACCACAAACCACAAAGGCTGCCTTAACCAAGGCAAGGTTAAGAATCTCCTGAATTTCAGTGTACACCTGGTAGAAGTCTTTGTGCTGCTATTAATAATGCATTCTCTGAGGCTTCTTCTCTCCCAGGAACACAAATACAGTTTATAAAAAGGTAGAGAAACCAAGGTCTATAGAGAGAGAAAGTGACTTACCAGAGGGAGTGACCCAGTTCAGCAACTTAGTGACAGGGCACAGAGTCTGGAAAGCTAGAAGAGATAGTCCCAAAATATGCCACATCTGCACATCTGTTTTCATGGTGTGAAAGATTAGAGGAGAGTGCAAATTCCTTGCCTGCAGTAAAAAACAGGGACCCAGCCATTTCCTCCTTTGTGTAAAGTTAACTGTGAAGAAAACAAGTCAGTGGATATAAAAAATAATTCAGAAAAAAAATTATTCCTTGATGGATTTGGGTAACATGAAAAGTGTGGGAAAAAGGCTTTTTTAGAGCTTGTCTGTTTTAGCTGGCATGAGCTACTCACTAGTGAGCTGTAGGATTGATTTGTGCAGTACTAATGACTGTAGAAACACCACCAGGAGGATGCGGCTTCATCCTGTGTGGATATAAATGGGACGAATTAATGAAAAGGCTGAAGGTTTCAGCCCAGCTCCCCAAGCCTCTATCTCTATTCCAGAGAGTGAAAGTTCATTCCCAGAAGGTGCCAAAATTGAAGTAACATAGAATATTTGAGCTAGGTAGAAAATGTAGGTGAGTGAAGAAAGGACATACCTTGGGCAGAGATGGATTCAGCCATGGTCTCAACCATACTGCAGATGACTGTGCCACTAACGCTTGACACAGGGTTGCAGTTGAATAAATTTGTGAATAAATTTGGCTTGTAACTTGGAGCTCATTTTTTCTGGGACTGGGGGGCAGTGGGAGTATTGCAGTTTTTCACATCACATCTCTGCAAGAAGAAGAAACCTTCCCTGTTCCTCAAGCAGTGACTGAGAACCTCTCCTGGCCTGCTCCGGCTGACTTCCAGCAGGATGAAGGGCCACCAGAGGCCCGGCGGGCGCTGAGGGCTCCGAGACCTCGGCCTGCAGAGCAAGTGTCCCTGGCCTTGCTGGCAGGAGCACAGGGCAATAAACATCCCAGAAATGCCGCCGAGCAGGTCCGTGTTTCCTGCACGCAAGCTGCACATTGTAAAAACTGGGCCTCGGGTTCTCTTTCCTGTTTGCACTGGAGCAGACCGCAGAAATTGCACAATCCTCCAGGCCAGGCCCAAGGTGAGTTGTGGGATGATAGGTTCCAAAGCAATATTTCACACTTGCTGAAAAAGTGATACAGCTCAGGGGAGGGGGCTGTAATTAGGGGGAGCAGTGACAACTCACAGACAAAGTGATTCCATAAGTAGAGGAAGAAACAAAAGCTCATTCCAAAGACTCTCACTTGTGTGGATTCTCTAGTGTTCAATAAAAGGTGTGATCCCTGAGTAAGAAAGTCTTTCTCCTTTCTCCACTTGCTTATTTTGATGAAATATGATAGTCACGATATTTTTAGGCATTCTTTCCTGCCTGTCAGGTTACAAAGCTGTTAGCTGGAAGTTGTACAGGCTGACACATAAACAAGATGATCACATTAAACTCTGTTTCCCAGGAAAAGCACTCTAGAGTAAAAGTTTTGATTTGGTGAAGACATCTGCGGAGATGGTGGGGAGGAAGGTAGCAGCTTTCAGATGAATAACAGTAGGGGCTTGAGGAGAAAAAAAAGTTTCTTTTTTCTGTCTGTAAACGTCTTCTGAAGGGAGGTTTTCTTCCTTTAAAAAATGCTTTTAAAAATGTTATACTGGAAAAGAAGAAAGCAAAGCAGATAAAATCAGCAAAACACCCATGAAAATGTCTGGTTATACATTTCTCAGCAAATACATATAGAAAGAAAGATAGAAAGATAGAAAGAGAGAGACAGATAGATAGATAGATAAATAGATAGTCAGAAATATGTAAGTATTTGATTCATGCAAACAGACAACTGTTCTGTGGGACCAATGCTGTCATTTACCTAGCATGAAACTTGAGAATTACAAACCCAGAAGTTTATTCCTGGACGCAGGAGAGATAAAATTTTAACATAGAGAGAGAAAGGATGAAAGTTATGCCAATAACTGGAACCTGCTTGGGCAAAGAGCAGATTGACTCTTGTGGAGGTGGAGAGAGAGGACAGCTCTTGGTCAGATGACATTTGTCCATCAAAAGTGACGCCATGCTCTATGAGAAGATGACTCCGCTGATGTTCAGACCTTTTGGTGTGGATCAGGAACAGACCACTAGTAAAACAACAGGACTCATACCCTATTGTTCTTAGCTAAGGTGTCACAGCCATCACTGAATACTGCGGCAAAATGGTTGAAGCTACCTTGATCTTGAAATGTCACTGTTTTGGCCATTCCTCTCACTCTAGAAAGGGCAGATATCCACAAATCTGCTTGAGGATGAAGTAGCAGAATGACTTTAAAAGTTCTACTTTATAACCATCTTTGCCTCTGACTCGGTGGCCTGCAATACTGTTGTGTGTCCATACACATGTTCATCCATCCCTCTCTGCAGCTCTAACTGCACTTGGCAGAGGCAGAGAACCAGAAAGAAGATCAAGACCTCTTCAAAGGCAAATAACATGTGCTCCTCCCAAGCCTTGGGGGCTTATTTTGATTGCTTCCCCTTGTGCAAGTCTCACCTGTCCATTCTGTAGGGACTGTGTACCATTCCATGCACGGGGACTGCAAGGACTGGTTTCCAAGCCCCAGAAGAGAACTCATGGGTCATCCTGGAGCAAGGCTTTTTGCATGCCTTCCTTTAAACATTTAGCATTCAGCAATGTCAAGCCAGAAGTGGACACGTGAAGGTGGCAACAGGACTGATCTTGCATCATACTAAAGATTAGTTTCAAAAGTTTTTTGTACCATGTATGGGTATGTATGGGCCTCAGAAAATATATAGAGTTATTGACTAAGGCTTGAGTGCAACTTCAGTTCTAGGCAGGTTTCCTCTTGTCACCTTTGCACGCAGAAAGAACAACTACTGCAATTCCTTTTATTTTGAAAAATCTGTATTTGGCAATGTAACAACAAGAAGTGACTCTGTCTTTCCATTCCAGAAGAAACCTAAGAGCACACAAAAGCAGTCTCTGCAAGAAATCGTGATGAAAAGGAATCTCTTACTGACCAGATTGCAGGAGCCTGAGAATAAAATGACTGCCATAGAGGTGAACAAGTCAAGCCTTAAAAATAAAAAAAAGTAAGCACGGATAACCTACACAAGAACCAGTGTTTCTAGTATCAGATTGAAAACTGGAAAGCTTTTTGACAGGGTCAGTGAAAGCTTTCTCTGAAAAGGCGGATATAGGAAAGAAAAGCTGACACCTTATGCAGCTTCTCCTCTTGAAGGGGAGAACTTCCTGATGACTAATGCAACACCTATGAAAAACACACTCATATAGTATCTCTCAAAAAAAAGTGATATTTATTTCCTTTTCCCCATCCATAAAGCCCAGCTATTTTGCACTGAATATTTGCTTTCAAGGGTGCATTGCTAGAAATAAGTAACAAATTTGTAATAGACAAGCAAATACCCTGGCTCCACATCTCCTTTCCAAGATTCAGTGTGAACATAAAACAGATGTGATCCCAACAAAGAGGCATCTTCTGTTGTGCCAGATGGGACTCCTGCATCCCTTTCCCATTGGCTAAATATAACTGGGGGGAAACAATAGTACACAGAGCACTGAGGTTGAGTGATATGAGGCAGGATTTTTTCCTTTATCCTAGAACCTAGTGACAGATCTCTGAATGGGCATTAAGTGAGAAATAAAAGTGTAAATTTCACTCTTTTTCCCCTGTCTGATTCTTCTGCCTGGTTGGGCATCATGGACTGCAAAGTATTTCCTGACTTTGATTTTGTTTATAATTGCAATTTTCACCCCCCTTTCAACATTAACTGCTGTTGTGGGCCTTTGCTACTGCTGTATTACAGACAACAGCAGCGGCAGTAATAGTTTTAAAAATAGAGCAGGAAATTTAACAACTGTACAAAACTCCTTACACTGGAGAGTCATTGTTTATACTTCTTCATTTATGCTAGCAATAATTATACTAAAGTCTGTTAGGAAAAAGGGTCCATTTTACATCAGAGGAGAAAATGTAAATTTTTTTTCCCCTTCTAAACTGAATACAAAGACTGTTTCATTAAATGTGGCTTTTTGGTAAAAAAAAATGGAACAAAAAGTCTACCCATAAAAATTCCCATTTAAAAAAAGTCTTTTCCATACAAAAATCTAAACAGCTGAATAGAAAATGTGGATCTCTTCTTTAAAATGGGGAGAAACATCCAAGTTGACCTTAGTTTTCTCGCTGTTACGCAGAGCTGCTGGTTGGGAGACACCCCACAGGCACACCACATACTTCAGCCTCCTGTGTGCGTCATCCAAAGCAAGAGTACCAGGCTCATCTCTCTCTAGTCTGGTCTTACTGATGAAATTACAGGTTTTTTGTGAATATATACCAGTCTTGGTGAGCATGTGCCCGTAAATAACAGAGAAGCAGTGGGAGGTCTCTGACTTGGGCGATACAAGGTTCAAATACTGACAACAGGCTCACAGACCCAGACTGATCTTTAATGTACCTTCTCAGTCTAAGGAAGCTTTTTACTATCAGGTTGGCTGAACATTTTCCAGCATTTCAAATGGAACTTCATGGGATAGGTTCTCCTTTCATTTCACAGACGAGTTTCACCCTTTTACAAGTCACAAGACAGAACTCTTCATTGCTTGAATTGAGCGGAAGTCTTCACCCAACATAGCAACCTCTCCTCTAAACCCTAAATGGCTGCCACAGCAATCGTGCAATTAGGTTCTACTTTGGGTGGAATGATTCATGCTTCAATAAATTCAATTTCAACAAGACATAATTATGGTGAGTCACATAATCACAGATTAATCACAGCACCTCCCATTTAGCAGTCAAAACAGTGAAGGATTCAAAATGCGATGCATATGATGCTTCTCCTCAGCTTTTGTTTCACTTCATTACATTTCTGCTTTATCAGTTGATCCTATACAAGCTCTATGAGAAAGCTTCTGGGGTTGCACAGGGATCTGTAAGGCAGATTTATTATTTTCCTTTTTATCCCTTTTTTTTCCTTTTTCCATGTGCTGAATGAATCTGAAAGAAAATAAATGTTGACAACACCAAGATTTCTGTAAGAAACTGATGGTCTCTTATTTGCTACTGAGTTGCCCTTGACACAGTGAGTTGTTAGTGGGATTAAAAATATCCAGTGTCTTCTGTACCTGAGAGCACACAAAAGGGGCCTCATATTGTGAATTCTTCTGTTGAGTTAGTTCTTCAGAGATGCAGGAGGTGAGAAACTTCTTCATGCTAATGTCTGGGCTTTTCTGTTCCTATCCGCCGTATACTTGAGAACATCTTTTAGGGATTCCCTCCTACTCACTGCTGATCTTCAGCATCTTGTATCTGTACTGGCTCCCGCCACAGCTGACATATGGAGCTGTGTCTCCTCCTCTCTCCTTACTCCATTTTTACTATTACTTAATGTAGAGACCAAGAAGGGGTCAATCACTCAGCAGAAGTTGTGCTCAGCTTATCTTCTTTGAACATCACTCTCAGCCTTATGTACACTTGCCACAAACCAGTAAGGGGGAAATTCCTTCTTTGTGATCAGACAATTTGTGGCTGCCTTTTACCAGACCTCGGGTAGGAATATATGCAGTGGTTTTTCCAAATACTATAACCAAACTTATTCTGTGAGACCAGTTTATTTTGAATTGCAGTTGGACCTTTTTATGGAATTGTTTTGCTTTCAAAGTTTTCCTTCTCCAAAGTGGTTAAAAAGGGGGCTATTTTATTTTCCTTATTATTGCTTTTATTTTTAAGGTGAGGGTGGTGGTGACAGAGAAAAACAGCCGGATGTGGGTTTTGACAAGAAGTGAGAGGGAAGGTTGTTCTTTGAGATTTTGTTTTACTCTACCACTAATCAGTGTAACACTTGACAAGCTGAAATTTACTTCTCTGTGCATCTTGTGAGTTTTCCCTAGAATTCAGTTTGGCTTTAAAAGTTGGCTAAAGTTTCTATGGAGTAGGTAGGGTGTTGAAGGAGATGCCAGTAAATTAACATTGTCAGCAAACTCATAAAACCTTTAAAAGAAAAGCCTTTGAGGGCAAATAAAAGTTTTTTCATCTTTTCTTCTCTCTCTTTCCCTTGCTCCCCTCTTTCCATCTTTCTGTTTTCCTTTCTTTATTTATTTTCCAGAGAAGATTACATTTTTTTTTTTTCCCTGTGCACAACAGGATGACAAACATTAGGGAAAACCATTTCTGGAAAATTAATAATGTTCTGGCAAACAGCTGGTGAAGGGGAATTGACATGAATTGTGGGGCTGGATGATGCAGAGACAAGCAAGGAGAAGCCCAAGCAGTGCACATTTGTGTTGTATACTCCAAGGAGTACATGAATGAGTGTGCATGTGAAGCAGGGTGGTGAACAAAAGATAGCAGCTTTGCAAAGGAACTGATCAGAATGTGGGCTCTGAGTGGGGCCTGGGCATCCCTTCAACCACCGAGCAGGCAGAGATCCATCTCTGCTGTCATGATGTATGGTCTGTGTCCCTCCTGGGTTTGCCCCCACAGCCGCAGAGGGTCTGGCTCTCTGGCACAGCTTCAGGGAAGCCAGCAGTTTGCAGGCTTCTCTGGAGCCATGGCTGTGGTGACTTTCAGAAATGGTCTGCATGGTGGTCATGGAGATGCCATTGGGCTCCTCCATACCTGGGATTTCTATGTCAAGTGGGAAGAAACCAGAGGAAGTTTCCAACTGACTGTTTATACTCTCCCGCCGGCAAGCGCAGGGTGCGGTTTGGAGTGGAGAATGTTGCTCAGGACGAGTGCAAGCCCAAAAAGCCACATTTATTCCATGGCTCAAGCCTGTATCCACAGTCCCAGGAGATTATATTACTCACAGAAAAAACTTATTAAAATCTCCCATGCATCATAAGATATGCCACCCAACAGGAGGTAGTGATTCTGTTTCAGTCTTAGCAGCATCTGAGTTGTAGAGAAGAGGCAACCCGAAATGACCAGATTGCGATGCTCCCAGCAGGACATTCTGATTTTCTAGTGTTTACAGGATACAACAAGAGACCTCCAGGGAGAGGTCTGCAGCCTCAGTAATTCCGTGGACACATCCTTCCCAACAAGTACAGTCTAAACCAAAATTATTGCTGCGGTGCTTTTGGAGGTACTACATAACTAAGAGGTCTGATGGCCCTTGAAAGACAAGATGCTTACTTTTTTCAAACCAGAGCTGCAACATCATTCCAAGCTAAGCTGTGTGCATTCCATTACAAACAATACCATGTGCCCTTTGAGCCCTCTGCTGTACTCAACTGATGGATTATACCCCGTTATTTCTTCCCAAATTATTTCCTAGGTTTGCTGCACACTGCAAACACGTTGCATTCGACCTCCAACACGGCCACCTCCTAGCCAGGGTAGGGATAGTGATGCAGAGACCCTTGCTTATCAGTGTATCTACCCCCACTGATGTCAGTTCAATTTGGCTCAATTTTGCCTGAAAGGACTTTTGACCTGTAAATATTTTGGGTCGACTTCCAAGCCACAGGTTCATAAGAACCATCCCCAATACCCCTGGAAGTGTACTGAGGATGGCATAGAGTCACAGAACCAGCTCCACAGCCCAGTATCAAAAACAAGAGCAGACCTGGGAAAATATTACAAAACTCTTCCATTGGCACCAGCAGGTCAGTGTCATTACAGGCAGCGGTGTTGTTCTCAGATACTGTTTCATTGGCTTCCTTGTCCTTTTTCCTCTCTCTCTTCTGAAACACATTTTCTTTCCCTTGTATTGCATGGTAGGGTTGTATCCCTGGAGATTCACAGTGATGAGGAGGAGTAGGCAGAGATCAAAAGCATTTCTAGCTTTGAAAAGATTATTCCTGGCTACAAACCAAGTACGGCAAGCTCCAATTCATCCATCTTATTCAAACAGTGATTCAAAACTGGTCACTCAACCCTTTTGGATTCTACTTTCTTTTCAACTTTATATGGCACACAGAATTCTTTGATTTTACCTTTTAAAGCATGGCACTGAATTATTTTCTAGCACAACTGACTGCTTGTATTTTTCAAACCTGAGGCTACAGGCTTCTGTGGTGTTTTCAGTCCTGTTCAATGTCTTTCAGGGCCAAAAACTCATAGTTTTTTCATGAAACAACTGCACGGACTTTACCTTGGCTTATTGACCTTTCCAGAGAAATAAAGCAAAAAAAAATTACTGTGTTACTTTGGAACATTCTCCTCTGGCAATCTAAAGTACCAAGACAACAACAAAAGAGTCGATAATTGCAAGAAGTTTGTAAAAAAATGGATACGTTCTTTTTAGGAGAATGTCAATATCTAACATATTTGGCTGAAAGAAAATGTAATTTTAACAGCTGGGTGAAGATACTAGTATTAATAGCAGAAGATGCATCTATTGTATATCTTTTTATTATGTATAAAATAAACTGTATTTTCAAACATCTTTGACATTGGCAGGATGCATATGGTACAGGGAGAGATCAGCAGACTTCATCTGGGGGCTCAGATCTTGTCCATCTCTGAATCACAAGCTCAGACATTCATGAAAAGACTCCAGTGTTTGGAAGTATGTTCACTGGCTGTAAGTGATGAGAGTTTCTGAAACCACAACTTGGATTTTTGTGTATTAGAAGTATTGTTATCTCCAGATGTCCTGAAGTCTACTTGTCCATATCTGACTGCTGTGGATGATTAAAATAAAAAGATTTGACTGGTTAGTATTTATCTGTGTATCACAGATGCACAAACAAGTGCTAAAGGAAGATGTATCTTACTGTCACATCTGCAGGATAAAATAGCAAAATGCATCCTGCAAACTATTCCAGACAGACAGGTCACAGTCTGATCATGCACTGGTGTACTTGGAAAACGAATGATTATCCGACATTGCCTAGTTTTTGGAAAACAACCAGAAAAAACTAAATTGCTCAAGAAAACAACTCTTCTCTCAAATTCAAAATGTTCTGAATGGATTAGGAAGGAACAACATCATTGAAATCAGTCATTTTATTTTTCTCATATGCTTTGGAAATTAGTAGGTCATGGATAACACTTTGAGGATATTAAGGATGAGGCGTGAACATGTATCTTGGTATGAGAATTCAAGAAACTCTAGAGAGTACAAAGAAAATTTTCAGTGGTAAAGATAAGTCCATCTAATTTGGCTTCTCCAGAAAAATATTAATGTATTGGAAAAGAGGGGTGTCTGTGTACATGGGCCAGCCCAACATGGTGATTTTAGTGCAGGACTATCAAGAAGGCCATTCACTGTCTACGGTTTTTCCTACATGAGATAAATCCAAGATGTCAGATTCCTCCATTGCAAGAAGTTACTGTCAGGATATACATACAAACATTTGGCTAAGGAAAAGGACAGACAAATTAATATTGTCTAGATAGATGACACTGAAATTGCCGATTATTTGGTATTGGTTTTCATCAACCCAGAAGATGTCAAAGCAGAGAAAAATAGTAATTTCTATGAGAGATTGGCCTTATTACATCAGATAAAAGCTACTGTCATTAAAGGTTCGGTTTGACTTGATTTATGACTGCAGTCCAGAGTGCCAGTGGCCACATGAGTTCTGTTACAGGAGAACCTAACTTGGTGTCATTTCAGACTTTTTTCACCTATAAAGACGTAAAAAGAACATATAAGTAAATGTTAGTTATACTAGATAACTCTGCAAGATTTGTCTCAGCCTGCTACCAGTGATACAATCAATATAGTGGCAGCCAAACTTTTGTTGAATGTCTTTTAAAGCATTTTTTCCCCTAGAGAATTATCTGCAATAGACAGAAGACAAATACAATTTGTTTGAAATGTTTCTGTACTATGAAACGTCTCACATAGCCCTGGTCAGTACCATGCAGATCTTCATTCTAAAGCATCTGAATCTAGGCCAGACCATTGGAGTTATTTGATCTGGCTGGTTCATAAATCCTAGGTGCAGTTTTTCTCCTGGTCAATACCTAATAAAATCCATTAACAATGTCGGTGAAATTGTGCTTTCTAGAGAGATGCTCAGGTCTTATTTAGAGAAGACAAGGCATGGGAACATAAGAACGAGAGAACAAGGCATGTTCTTTGCTTCTACAAGCAGATTACTCTAATTAGCTGATTCTTATCCCTTCCCAGTTAAATATTGTGCCAAGTTTTAAGTTAACTCCAAGCTACTGGTTCTTGTTCTACATTTCTCTGCTGAATTAAGGATGTCTTTAGCAACTGCTATTTTTTCCTTGGGAAGGTAATTATAGAGTGACCAAGTCACCTCTGGCGTCCCCAGTTGCTTTTGTGATTAGTTAAACAGATTGACTTCTTTAATTCTCCCGTGGTGAGGGGATTTCTACAGATCCAAAACAACCATGTGGTTCTGTTACACCAAATATCGTGGTTTTGTATCCTTTTTTAGGTGTGGATTCAGAACAGGATGCAACCAACTGGCACGAATAAATGTCATCTGCAGAGGTAATAATGTCATCTGTTAGGTTATTATTTCTCTTTCAACATATCCTGTGAATTCATCAGCCCTGTTTAGCATGTATTCATACCCAGAATGAACAGCCTTTTTGCTAAACTCTATCTTAAGACATCTGTGGTGAGGACCTGTCTTTCTGTAGGTATGATGAACTGCCTTTCTCTTAGAAAATTTTACTGAAATATTTGATTTGAATTTATCAGTTGAATGCTTTGATTATAGGTCATTGCTCCAGCAATGCTTGTTTCACAGAGTAACTTTTATCAGCAGGGATTTTGAACCCATTACTAAATTTGTGAGGAAAGTGCAGATCTAAAATGACTTTTAGATTAGGAGCACTGAAAGTACTAAACACTAAAAAAGGGTCATTCAGGCTTTTCCCCTTATTGAAATTTTGAGATCTGTCGATCTGTTTTTAATTCATTCCTCCTTTATATAATGTTCAATGATCATTTGTTCTAAATCGAAATATGGAGCCCTATCAATTCAGTGAAACTAATGATAGTAATCCAAGCATACAACACTTCTAATGAGCACTCTAATTAGCAACGTTTAATTAATGTTGCTAAGCAGTAACTGGATAGTGATTGCTGTTTTTGGAAGCCATACTAACTTGGAAGTTTAGGTAAATTTTTGAAGGATTTCTGTGCCCTCAATGGCAACATGGCTCCGTTCTCAGGATGGGGAAGTGTTGCATCAATACCTATATTTTGGAGGTCCCACAGCTTAGCCTCCATGACCATGCCTGGCTCTCAGTTGTGTTAAATATCAAATCATAAATCTTTGCCACCGTGCTCTAAAAAAGGCAGTAGGATTGAAATGAGAGGTTAGGTAGGTGGGAATATTAATATTTTTTTCTGCTAACTTTATTTGACTTATGCCTTAGAGTCAGACTTGAACAATAGCTTATCTTAAAGAATGGCATCAAATTTGTTTGACAAGACCTATTGTCCAAAGTGTGTCCAAGGTTTGCTTTCATGGTGTTTCTTCCATGTTTCTTTAATCAGACTACTTTATATATATCTTCCCTTTTTTGATCAATATTTATTTAGTGAGTCAATAGCCATCTGAAAGCAAACAGATGGGTTGAAACAGGTTCAGGCAGTTCATCACTAGTAGGATCCAAGGAAGAAAGCTATCAGGACAGTGCCTGTACATGAAAAAATGCTGGGGTATTCAAGTTACTTTATGCAAGGTCAACATATCTCCATTGGGGATGAAGGATTTACCTTAAAAAAAGGCATAGTAAAACAAATTATAGTAATATATTAGCACTAGAAAACTCTCAAGCAAATGTTATTCAGAATTTTCTAAGTTCTTATATTTAAAGACTTTTTAATAGTAGAATGAGAAAATGACAAGAATATTTATGGGAAATAATTCAGAGGAAATTGAACAAACTCACATCTGAATGCATGTCTTCATAAAGTGATTGCAAAGCCTGAGGAATGAGAACAGCTTAGCTTACACAGTAAAAAACAGAAGTGGGAAAAGGGGTGCTTCAGGTTTCTCATAATAGTTTAGTCCCTTCCAGTTTTTAGCAAACCCTACCAGCTTTTAGCCCTGGATGTGTTGCAAGCTATACCAGCTGCTAGAATGAGAGGCTGCTCAAGGCAGTCCATGTCATAGGAAGATGAGGAGAACAACAAAATCTGAAACCCCCTCAGGTAGCAGCAAGGAAGACTAAGTCCCCTCCAGATTTTTCTACATGGTAAGAGGTCTCTGCAGAAATAATTAGTTCATGTTGTGGGAGTTGAGTTGATGTTGATCAACGCTTTTTACTCAAGCTGTTGAAAGACCCAGAAGTGAAAATAGACACCGGGGAAGGTGAAACTGGTAATGATTTCTAGGAAATTATGAGAAAGAGTAGTCTGATTGCCAAGACAGCCAGACCCAAAGATACTGTCAGGTGAGAATGTAAGGCTTACTGTGTAGAAAATGGAAATTGAACATACTTCCCTGCAAAGGAGGATGGAGAAGGCAGCTGTAAATGATCCAAGAGTGAAAGCTGACACTGTGACAAGCATCCTTCCTATATGTACTGGAGCTCTGCTCCCTGCCTGCTCCTGTCCCATCCTGTTGCTCTGCCCATCCTCTGCTCCTTGTGCCATTCTCCACTGATAGACCACCAGCTTCAGATAAAAGTGTGGCTTCTCGTTAGAAACCATCATGGGAATGGAGAGTTACTGTCGGATGAAGGATGCAGTGGCTGTGTTTCACTCCATTTCACTCTGGAATTGAAGGACAGCCTTCTTTAAATTACTACCCATGGTGGTTCAAGTGCTTGCTGAAGGTCAGTCTCTTCAAAGGTAGCAAGCTTTCCTAAATGCCTTACCATGTGTTCCGTGCTTTTGACAATGTGTTTATGCTGTCAGCCACATGGGGGAAAAAAATCAAAGCACTTCATATTTTTGTTAATGGAATTTGTTGAGATGACATTAATCATACAGACAGGGACCTCTCCATATGTAAGTGAATGTATGAGTTAAATACTAGGGCTGTTAATGGCCCCTGTTTCTGATCATTGCTGTCAGAAGTGATAACAGGCCTGAGACCAATTAAACCACTTTTCACATTTTTCTCAAAGCAGGAGAGTGCTAGAAAGGTATCCTGACAATAGCAAGAGTGCTGAGGTGAGGGGCTTAGCACTATGGTAATGGGATCTCTTCTGCTTAGATATGCCTGTGCTCTCACCACCACATCCTACCCTTGCTCCTGTCTGGAGTCAGGACACAGGGTTGGCTTCTCCATAGCAAGGTGAGGACAGAGTAGGCAGGAATTACCAGTTATCAGTAACCTCAGTCACTGATGATGGCATCAAGGGATTCTCCAGTTTCAATGTCCCACCTGAACTTTTCCATTTGCAGTGGGAAACCTGAAGCAGAGGTCCTTCTGCTTTGGAGTACACTTGCAGTTGGTCCAGTTATCAGGGAAGCATTGCCTCACAGGATGCTTGCCACGTTCTGAGTCTCTGATTCCAAGTCCCCCAGGGCATATGCAACAAATCCAGACTTGTTGTTCTGCACAAGAACTTTTACTCACTGGCCAAATTTTCTCTTTCCTCATGAACAATATTGGCAGTGAGAAACAAGAGAAGATGCATCCAAAGAATCTTAAAACAATGGTCACCCTGAATTTGTAAGGTCCTGGCATGTAGCTGGCAGTAGAAGGCAAGCTATTTTTGAATCAGCAGAAATTTGATGTAAGTGTATCTGTCCCCTAGTGTGGATTTTTCTTCAAAATCTCTGCATATTATTTTTCTGTCCCATCTTACCTCAAAATTAAAGTGTCTTGAGATGATATGTCTGACAGACAGCCCTATGGATCTAGGCACCATTTTACTGTCTTCTCTCCTTGCCCTTTGCCTGAGGTAAAGATTGTATCTGCCAGGCAAATGCTGAGCTGGGATGGTAGTGTTTCAGTGGTGTGAGGAATGCTGAATTTTTCAGCGAGTTGTTAAAGCTGAAATCCTCGCCAAATTTCCTTCAAGTTTTTAGACCCAGTGTTTGTGTTTATTTTCTTTTTCAAGCGAGGAAGAGATGAGGCAGGCTAGCTAGGGCCTTGACCCCTTTGTAATTCCTGTGGCCAAGAAGGATACCAGGCAAATACAGGGAAATAGTGGGAGTCACTTTCTCATGTCCAGCTCCCTGATCTGAATGAGCATTTCCAACTGTAAAACGTAAGTGCAATATAGATCAAATCAAATCAAATAAAACAACAACAGTGAAAAAGCCCTAAACAACAAGACAGTTAAAGAGATTAAAACCATTCAAAATATTTCATTCTATTATGAGATTGGGCAAAACCAAATTCTGTGATTTTTTTTATGTGAGTTGTGCATGAGGTTTGTTTAATTTGCCTTCCAGGTTCAGAACCTGAGTTTGTTGTTTGAACTACTATAAACTCTTTCTCTTGTGAAGGTTTTACCCCCAGAGATCTTCCAAATCTATTGCAGATTTGAAGAGCCTATTTAACCTTTTCTGACATTTAAAAGAAAATAGAAAGCAAGCCCTGCCAGCTGAAAAGTGAGTTAAAGGAACCAGCCCAGTTTGTGTCCAACTGGATGAAGAAAGGATAGTCAAATTCCTTCCATTTTACACATGGTTAGTCATGAAATTGTACAAGAGAAAAAAAAAAAAAAAGACAATAAAATAGCCATATTGTAACAGCTGAAACAAACCTTGGGTAACTGTCAGCAGTGAAATGTCCAGAGAGCATTTGTACCATTCCATTTCATTAAGCTGAAGGGTGGGATTGCAGACTGTAAAAGATTATAGCAGAGCTCTTCAGAAATTTACAGCTTGCAGCACAGCAAAGCACAAGGGAAGTCTCCCTTTCTTGTGTACTCAATGGGGAGCCTGGGTTTTGCCTCTTCAATGATGATGTGTAGAGGAAGAAGGTTGCCAGGAGCACCAATGAAAACTGAAATGTGCTCTGTGTTATTTTTTTTTCTTTCCTGTGACCTACAAAGTGCATTTGCACAGTCGGTTTTTATTCAGTTCCTGAGCTCTTGACTTTGTGGGCTGGATTAGGACAGGGAGCCTTACGGGTGGTGTTTAGGGCAATGCTGAATGCATTGTGGGTATAATGCATAACAGGAACAAGTGCAATGAATACTACAGGAGAGGGGACTCTTTTCTAATTTCAAACTATTTAAGCAGCAGGAACTACTTTGTTTTGTACCCACTGGGGACCTGGCCCCAAGACGATCATTGAACTGCAACAGGAAGCTCAAATTCTGGCTAAAATAGGAACATGTGTCTACTGCAACTGTAATCTCTTGCTCTGTAACAGAGCAAGTACACTGGGAAGATCAGTTCTTTCTCAGAAATGTCTTTGGTTTCAGTCTCCTCCTCTCTTCATATGAGAGAATCATCCCCTTACATGAGTGGAACTCCTGCTAATGGGTTGTGGAGTAGCACAACATTTGGGATAGCAGTTATCTGTCAACAGAAAAAGCATAAGGCTGGCAGGGAGAGGGTGAGAAAGAAAAGTCATTCGAGATGACTAACAACCCTACATACTTTTACTGGTGACATTTGGCTGTATCACCTGACTTCCTCTGGCTTCTTTGTTCCTGCCTATGTTGATTCATCAAACGATGGATTGTGCTTGTCCCTGTCACAGAGGAGGAGGTAAATACCAACAGCAGAGATGGTGCTTACTTACACTGGTGCAAGGCTCCAACAGGAATGGCAATTTTCACCAGACTGATTTTCCAAAGTGAAGAATTTCAAAAATCACAATGGGAATGATGCAAAATGAAGTGTTGCAATCCAGATGAAACCCAACCCAGGTTCATAAAAGAATATTTTTCTTTGTATTTATACGAAATAATTAGTTTTTTTAGTCTTGGTTCACCATGGTATGAGCTTAGTTTCATTATTTGAGTATTGCCTTGTAGAAGTTTTAATTGGCAACTTTATTCTCACTACTATGGACCCATAGTCATTTGGTAGACTCATCTCCCAAGAAATAACAGGCACTTGGCTTGGCCGGAATTATGTGATGTGTTTGATACTCATGTGACTCTAGTGCTGCATGAGAAATGTAATTTGGACAGAAAAGTTTAGTCTGTAGGGAAGCCTGGGGGTTCTGGCCTTTTAACTACAAAGTCAAAATAGAGACCCACACAAAATGTGAAGTCCAGCATTTACTGAATTTCAGGCAAATGGAGCATGTGTGTTAAATCTAGAAAATAAAAGGAAATATTTCAATATAGGTAGTTCTCCATTATAATTTCTTTTCAAAAACAATTGAGGTATTGGCAATTCTTTACAGAAATTATAAGAAATTCCTTTTTTTTTTTTTTTTTTTTTGGTGCAAATTTATTATGTTGAAAGTACTTGCTTCAGCTTAGAATAATAAGTTTTGACACGCTAGAAGTTCCCAAGGAACAGGAATTCCAAATTTCTCACTGCTGCAAGTCCATGTTCATTAATTTTCATGGGTTTTTATGTGCAGGCTCTCCTCTGTGGGTTATAAAGGCTTCAGCAGTAAAGCCAAAACCTTTACTAAGGATTTGTACATGGGTAATTGAAGGATTTAATTCTTAAAAGTGGAATTGTGCTCAGTTTGGTTTTATAACCAAAAAAGTTTTGATATAAATTGCATAGGTCAAAGGAAGTGTTCTTAATTGTGCTGAAGTGATCCCAGAAAAAAGCAATGTGAATGGACGAAAGAACCACCAAAGTCTGTAACAGAACAGAGTTTGGACTCCTCTACAAATTTTTTTTTAGTTTTATGCTGCAAATGATTAGTGGCACTGGTTTCTCATGCAAAATTGTCAGTTCCAACTGGTCTCATTTCTGAATTTTTTATATATAAAGAACATTTTGTGTGTGCAGTGTTGTAGGACTTTTGCTCTCTTTTGCAGGCATGTGATTTCTTTTCCCCTCAATAGATCTGTTTCCATATGGCAAAAGTGACCCCCTTGATCACCAAAAAGACTCAAGAGAGTTCACACAGCCTCTAAGATTGATTTTCATTTTCCTTAATAGGAGTTCACCTGCAGCTTTTGTTTTTATGTGAAATAGCCTTGATTTCTGATCAGCCCTCTGGAGACCTTCAGAGATGCAGCAATGGACACAAATTTAGTGACAGTGGATGATCTACCTATGGGTTCTTCCTTTTCTACAAGGAGAGTTAAAGGACTTTTGGAGCTGTAGGAGCTGATCTGCCTTCCAACTCCAATCAACAATTTAAATAATGCAAACAGAATTAAATTACTGAGAAATTAACAAGATAATTAAGTTCTCTCATTCACTCCCAAGCCTCTCATTTTACTGGTCTGAGTTTTGGATATAATAACAATCACAGCTGAGAAGACACTGAGAAAAAGTGGTGAAGCAGCTGAACAGGGGCACTGACCCACAATCAATTATTTTACAGACCTTCATCTGGGACTTAAAGGACTGTTCAAGGGTTCCCCTTCACAGGTGCTGTTGGGATACTGGGAGTAGTCACCGTACTGTGAAGAACAGGAAAAGAAAAAAAAAATTCAAAAAAACTATCCAGATCAAAAGACATGAGGATTCTTTCAGATGATAAGGCAATAACCAAGACTATAATGTGTTTAAGATGGCATGCAGTTCTCTGCACAGGGGTGAAACTTCTAGACCTAGAAACTGGAGGCCAAAGTTTATTCTCAGTTCCTGATATAAAGACATAACACAATTCAGTGATTCTCATGAGGTCCTTAGAAAGAATCTGGCTCAAGTTGGTGTTTCATGTCTTAGTGGGGGCAAAGGCAATGACCAGCCTACAGCAAACACAGGAGATCATCCATCCAAGAAAAGTGAAGAAAAAATAAACTTTCTTCTCTTTTAAAACAAAACAAAACAAAACAAAACAAAACAAAACAAAACAAAACAAAACAAAACAAACCAAACCAAACCAAACCCCAACAAACCCCCAAAACAGAAAAGAAAAAAAAAACCCAAAACAACAACAACAAAAAACCAGCCAAACTAAAAATGACTTTTGTGTACAAAAAAGCGTTAGTTCTTCTCAAACCAGGAAGCATTCTTGTTGGTGCTTTCATGATAAATTGGACAGATTCAAGACAGTACTAAAGAAGTACATGTGGTTTAAACCCTCAAATAAATATATTCTCCCTTTCTTTTTCAACAGGTTATTTTAAAGTCAGTCTCATAGAGTTGCAGAGGACAATGCCAGGTCCTTCAACATATGGGAAAAGCACTGTCATTTTGATCTCCCTTCAAGCCTTGTTCAGTTTTCATGGCTACAGCCATCCCTGCAACTTGCATAGAAGAACCTGAGATTTCTCACAACTGCTCCCACCATAAGCCTTGCTCTGTTACAAATGGATTGCCTAGGGCAGGGTCTTTTTTCTTCAGGGTGAGAAGATTAGAGATCAGCATTCATTTCCCATACTGTGGGACAGATTTAATGTACAACCATCCAGTGAGTAGGCAAATAATGCTTGTAAAAAGCGCCCTGCTCCTGCTTGCACCTAGACTTTGTAAAAGACTTAGTAGGACAGTAAGAGCTGATGGGTGAAGAGCTCTTTGTTGAGTTCAATTTCTTTCCCTGCAAGAGAAGAGAAAATAGTGGTGTTGAGTTTTTGGTGGAAAACAAAACAAAAACATAACCCTGACTCTGCTAGGCCTGGATCCAGCCCTGAGATGGTCTGTTTTTTCCACTGGCTCTTAACATTCATGTAAAGAATAAGGCAAAGAATGTAACTGTTCTTTTGTAGTTTCTGATCTGAATATGCTTCTAATGAATTCCTCTTTTTAACCCATCTAATTGTCCATCCTTCCCTGGCATTCCCTAGGCCTTTAGGACACCCGGAGTTCCCAAGCCTCTGAGACATAAAGCCAGTGCTAAATAGCATTTCACATTCCAGGAAGCTCCCAAAGAGCCACCAATTTCCCCTCACCCCAGGAGGCTTTGCAGAATCCAAAGAATAGTTCCCACTTTTCTGGGGAGCCAGATCAAACCACAGCACCAACAAGCATGGAATTGCCAAAGATTTTCTTTTTCTCTTGGAAAATAATAGTATTAAATAATAAAAAACACTAGTAGTTTTTCATGAATGTCACTTATCTGTAATGCCAAGGGGAAGGGACACTTTTCTTCTGTTAATAGAATAGTACTGAGGCATCAAACCTAGTGGAGCATTTCCAAACCCAGCAGGCAGTTTGGGATGAAATCCCTCTGTGGGAAGAAACCAATTGTCACATTCAGGATGGAGACAAGGTAAAGCAATCAGATAAGTAGCTAGTACAGGTTTAATTTATGCTTTGGGTCACCTCAACAATTTTCCTCATTCATATGTGCCAACAATATGTTAATATTTCTTTTAATTCCTCTACCACTCCATCCTGGCCTATCTCTTCCTTTTTGTCCCTCAGTTGAAAAGGATTTAATATTGATTCAAAGTCCATTCAAAGGAGAAAAAGAAGACTAAAAAGGTGGACTTGGACCAGATTCCAGATCCCCCAGGTATTAATCAGTGATTGGATCCATCGCTGGCTAGTAAATTAAGCCAGGACCCTGGATTCTGAGAAGCTGATGTGGTCCTCAGTTAGCTACAGATTATGCTGGAGGCACCTGCCCCTTCTTCAGTTGCTGGTGATCCCGCTCTGATTGCTTGCCGCTCACACCATTCCAGCACTGGTGCAATTCTCCCTGGTAGATGCCACCTCAGCCTTCACTGCAGGGGCAGCCCCAGAGACTCTGGAGAGGGGGTGGGCAGCTGGAAAGGAGGGAGGCTGTTGACAGGGGCTACAAATGCTGAAGTCAGTTTCTAATCCCCAAAACCAAAACAGTGTTATTGAGACTTCAGTGGGGTCAGATTTCATCCCTCAAATTACTCCATCTTCCTACCAATGAAAACATTCTATTTCTGAGTCCTTGCCTAGGTGATTTGGAGTGCACAAGAGGAGCAAGAAACCCTCCTAGAAGTAAAAGAGAAAGAAAAAAGCATTAGTTCAGGCAACTGACTTAATTCAGCAAAACTCTGTGTCAGATGGCTCCTGGATGGGGGCTGAACAGTGCTTGTCACAAGCAGAGACATTGTGGCATGGAGCAGAGTCCATGCCCCTGTTTAGAAAAGTGCCCCAAGTGCTTGCCAGGAGCATTGCCAATCATTGTTTTCTCTGGTGAGTTGTATCAGTCCCTTACTAGGAAAGTCACCCAGTTCCTCTTTTTCTCACGGACTGCAGCACCGGGATGCAGCAGTAGAGGGGCAAGCAATGTAGTTTCAATTAAAGCCCACTAAAAACAGCTCTTAGTATGTTATAAATTCTATATTTATCCTGAAACACCAGACCCATCCTGAGCCTTCTCCCCCTCCTTTAATTGTTTGCAGAAATTTTTCCATTGTGTTTTCTTTTCCATTTTTTAGGACCAGTATTGCAATATAAATAGTCTTTTTTCTTTTCTTCTCTCTATTTTTGCTAATAGTTGGTTTCTCTACTTGGCTGAATGTACATGACTCTGAGGTTTTGCGATATAATTGCATGATTGCTTCCAAATTTTCCAACCAATGGGGCATCTAATCAGTTGAAAAATTTCATTATCCACTGATATATGCTGGAGGGAAGGCAAAAATATGGTTTATTCATGTATCATTTATTTTTCTCTTCTCTCCTCTCTCCTCTATTAAACCTTCTGCCCCCCACACCCAAAGTGCAGATGAAGTCAACCCAGCTGCAAAAGAAGTTACTGTGGGTCTGTTGGTTCAGGGGGTTTGGGGTTGTGCCATGCTCCTTCACATAGTGATAACCCACTCAAATTGGACTCAGGGGCAGTCCAATTGAAGAACAGCCAAGTGTGATTTGATGTGTGGTATGGAGTCAGGTATTGCCCTTATTCCCTGGTATTGGAATGACCAGTCTCTGGCTTGAAATGCCTGATTTCAACAGATTTGTTTATTTTATCAGCCTTGCACTTTCACACAAGAGAAAGAAAGAGATATTTTTAACTCTTCCTCACCCAATTTTTCCTCTTGGACTTGGTTACTAATCTCTTTAGGCCTGACTTAGTTTTAATTACCGCACGAGGACACTGCAGGGGTGCCTGCAATCCTTTCACATACCATCATTTCTCTCCTGAGATCTCTGACTTCAGGGCTCTGCTATTGAGCAAATCAGCTAAGGCCACAGGTTAGGAATAACAGAGGAGGGGAAAAGGAAGGACTGTCATCCCCATCCTTTAACCAAAAGAAATTTCAGCTTACTTAAGATGAGTAAGTATGCTTGGTGAAGTAGAAAAGCAAAATCTTCTCTCTGCCTCTTTTTTTCATTTAAGTAGTAAACTCTGGCTTTGTTCCTCTTAGGATGACTGCATCCTTCTCCTTTTCCCAGGTTGTACCAAGGGTCTTGCATGCTGGAAGGGGCAGGAGCCCACCATTCTTTTTTCCTAGGCCCTCATCCTCTGGCTGTTGCAATGCACAATGCAAAAAAAAAATCTCTGTCCTCATCAAAAGGACTATTTAAGGATCAAAATCTGAGCTCACAGTTTCACCTGGTTTTAGCAAAATACCTAAATGAATTCCTCAGTACCACTTCTAGGAGCTCATTTATTAGTACTAACATTTTTACTATGTTTTGAACAGCCTGAATTATTTCAAGGTGCAGAAATCGAAACTTAGAAAAAAGAAATCCAAACAAAAAATCATCCCCTCAATTAGTCTCTTAATTGAAAGCATCTAATGAAAACTCATTTTTTTCTTGTACAATTAACTTGGCCATTGCTTTCCACTTTCATGTAAAAATAATTCCCTTTTGAATATTCGAGAAAAGAAAACCTTAGCTTCTCCAAGTAGTTTGAAAAATAATAATCAACTTTTAGGTTAAAGCTAAAACAACTCTCAAAATCTTACTTTAAATGATCAGCATATTTTATATGTGGTTCCTCATTTGTGAGGAATGAGCTCAAGTTCATTTATCTATCTACAGTATCAAGGAGTCATTTACAAAAGGGCTTTCTAAACAGAACTTTTTTATTTAAATATTCCGTGTAGGCTGCTCTTTGGAGTGCCCTGGTTCTCATTAGAAGTGTGGTATTTTCCTCTTCCTCCAAAATGAAATTTAGTTTCCAGTTAAAATCTGGCCCCTCTGACACTGTGTTTCACTTTCAGATCCAGATTTCTTACCATATTGACCCTACCAAATACCTCCAGTGACTTGTAAAAATAATAAGGATTATGCACAGCTGCACAGATCAACCCTCCCCTCCCCACCCCCAACATTCAATTGCTATCATGAGTCTTTTATCAATCTGTTCTAGAGTAGAGAGAGAAGCAATTTTCCACCCGATGAAACTGGGATTTCATAAATGTTCCCTTTCCACATTAAGGTGGAAAAAAAAAAAAAGAAAAAGGTAGACCTTTCAAAGTTTTTGATTTTTTTTGTAAAAACAGGTTCCCTCACCACAGGGGAGCACTTGGCAGGCAGTTAAGAGATTCCCCTGGGGTGCAGAATAGCAGCAGGGGTAGGATTTCCACCTTCACTACCGGGCAATGTGAAATGAGAGTATAACTTCAGGAGATCCACGTTCACATGTTGATGCACCTCACACCTCCTGCTGTGTTATCTTGGGCCGGTCTCCTCAGTCTCCTGTCCCAGCCTCTACCCTCTACCTTTCCTCATTTTCCTTTTTCAGGTGATCTGTACAAGCCAAGAAGGAGAAGGTGAGCCAAAATTGTGGGCAGCTGTCACCTAGGAAAAACATCATTTCCAGACCATGAGTTTGTTTTGGTTACCAACAACAAATCCATGCTAACAACTCCTGGCCTCTCAGTAGACTAGAAAACTTCTTTAATTCATATTTAATTGAGTGGTTCCAGCTACGTATTAGAAGCAGAATAGCCTGTTACATAATTGCAACAGCCTCAATAAATGTGGTTTGAGTTATTATGCAGTACTTTATTAATAGACAATAAATACAATCTTAAATATAAATAAAATCCTTAGCTGGTAGGAGCGATCAGAATGTGTCACTGATTAACTGAAGTCAAATGCCAGCACGTTTAAAGTCATGTGACAAAAAATCCTAGCCCAGATGTTCAAGACACAAGTGGAAGAATGTCCTTGGAGAACAGCTTCTTACAATGCAGCTTCATCTGTTGCTCACACGTTTTGTCTGAACATTTAATCCCCACTACCACATACGTAGTCTGGAGGTCACTTTTGGGCAATATGCTTGGGAGGATCTCAGAAAACAGTCAGATGGTGTGACAGCATGGTGTTATTTCTAGCTGGATGACCACCCACTTCCTCCTATACGATCCTCTGAACATAGGAAACAAAACCAGATGGACTTAAAGCCAAGAAAGAGGGAAGTTATTTAAGAAAAAATGTCTTGATTGGGAGAAATAAGATGGAAATTGCTGTTTTCCTAAAACCAGATGATCATGAGCACTTCTGAGGATGCCCTACCTCAGTGCCTTAATCTAGGAAACCAAACAGCATTGTGCAAATGGCTTTCCTATCACAGTGGCTGGCAAGGCAGCTCCAGCCATTGATCTCTACTGATAGCTTCTTCTACAAAAATGTAATAACTTCCATAACCTAGCGTTCAGTTATTGCCATCTGGTACACCTGGGTCAAAACCAAGAAAGACGGGGAAATCCTACAGTCTGCACAAAGAAATTAGTGAATAAACCGAAGGCTTATGTGAAAATGTTTACTGATCTTTCCACATAGACCTCACTTCTAGATTTCCACGTGCTTTAGAAATTTCCTCCAGGCTTCAGTTATTGTGATAGGCAAGGAAGAAGGGACAGAATATTCTGCAAATGCTTACTCCCACTGAATTGACTCACTTTGAAGTGCATAATGATTTTCTTTTCTTTGTATATTGGTAGCCTGTCAATAGAGAACGGTGGCAAAACCTGCAGGTATTCCTATGGCTATTTGTTCCAGTGCAGCTTTCAGGAATGTGTCTGTTATAGGAGTAAACTGTTACAGGTTGCAAAGGATTGTTCTAGTTCTTTAAACCTCCAGAGAAGTCATGTAAGCTACACCCCTGAATAAGGCTAGCACAGATGGGAAATGGTTCCTTAACTACATAAAGAGGAACTAGAAAGGAGGCATCTGAACGTTCAGATGAGTAGAGACCCTACATGGATTTATAACATCAGACAAGTATCCAATGGCTCACCAGGAGGGTGAGGAATACAGGAAAAAGGCTAAAAACTGGAGTCAGAGAACTGGGGTTCAAGGCTTCAGAGCTACTCTTAGTAGGTAGAAAGAAACTATGAGTGAACCAGCACAGAGAGCAAAGCCTAGTAGAATAGAATTTTAACAACGGATTTAGAAACCAAGTCTGATTTTGACTGTTAGTTCCACTGATCTAGACCAATTTTTCCTTACCTTAAAGGTAGGCAGAAACCAGAAACTATATTCACAGTTCACTTTGGTGTTCAGGAGGAGGAGACAAAGAGGATGTGACTAATGGGTAAGATTAAAGAAATAAAAATGTCCACAGATGGAGCAAAAACAAAGTAAATGTATAAATGCAGGATTATACCCTGAGATCGATTCTGAGTCCATGAGAGGACTGGTGTAAACAAAGTCAAGTAGCAAGATATTTTAAAACAACATTGACAGCTTTGCAGGTTCATAAAGAAGGAAGGGCAGGTGGGCAGAGGTGAAAGGCCCTGCAGCTGAGCCATTCTCAGAGCTGCCACAATATGTGAGTTGTTAGGGTGTGTGTACACATGGCAGATGGAAAACTTGAGCAAGATGCAAAATGGGCTTAAAAACACTGGGTTTCAAATATATCCAATGAAATACCTGTATTTCAAGGCTTTCTGGCACTCCTCCTCCCCGCCAAAGAAAGGAATCCTTGTATGGTCAGAGCCTACACGCCTCAGAGTGTGTCCATCCACCTTACTATTGACTGAATGCCAAGAAAAATTTAAATCAAATTTGGCTGGAGGTTAACGTTTAAGCAGAATCAGTGTCTTCCAGTAGGAATACTGGATGTAGAAAACTATTCTGAATATGAGACTTGCAAGATTTATTTTTATTAATATGTAGAGGATGTCATTGTTTAAGCAAAAGAAAAAATTTTCTCAGCTCTAGGTTTGTAGGCACATTGCATGCCAGAGATTGTCAGCCAGTAGAGCTGGTATTAAACGTTAAATTTCTGTCCAAAGCCTGCTGTTTAGGAAGGAAGAAGTTCAGTCTGTAATGTTGCTGTCCTGGTCACTTGGGCCAAGTGCATGTCCTTGGGGAACTTGTTCAAGTAGTAGATCACATGCAGGTTTGGAAGACATAATTTCTTGCATATTTTGAGCTCTTAATGGTCTGGTAGAGAGTTTAATGAAATGCAGGCTCCTTTGTATTTCTGTATACAACTGACATACCCCTAGCTGTGCTGCAAGGCATTAAAATCAACATCACAGTCCTTTTCCCTCAGTCCACCACGATCTCAAACACTTGAGGAAATGCACAAGGCATTTCCACTAGGGATAACAAAAGAGCACTTACTAAAGAATGTGGAAAGAAATCTGTATTGGTATCTAGAGCCTGGTCCAAGGTCTTGTTGAGGCAGATAAAAAAAATCTAAGTGGCTTCAAAAAAGGCCCTTACTCTAAAAAGTGGCAATAGTTTAGGAAAATAAAGGAAAAAAAAAATCAAAAGCCAATGGGAAAGAAGTGATAAACAACTTTTACCCTAAACAAGCCAGATGTTTCACCTCAAATTCTCCATTTTCTGCTTCCATGAGAATGAAGACAAAGAAAATATGGCTATTAGCCTGTTTTTCGGGCCAAACAACAAAGACCCCACAGGTAATGGGCTCTGAGGCACATGCTCCTCACACACTTCCCGTGTCATAAATGGCCCATGGCAGTAACATACTCATAAATACATTGGAAACAGTAATATTAGTCTAAATGGTTTGATTCAAGCAGAGGCAAGAAAAGTCAAAAAATATTTTCAGCTTGCCTCAAATACTTGTTTCCTTATTTTTGCTTTTTAAAAAGTGTGTTCATATATTAAAGGAAGCTCTTAATTCCATTTTCTTTCTCAAAATGAGCAATGTGTTTGGGGATGGATGAACAGAGTGGGTTTGCTGACTTGAACCATTGGAGTTACAATCTCTGTGGAACTTTTAAAAGTTTCTGAGGAAGCAAAGCCAAGGGAATTTTCCAAGCAGAGATGGCAGGACTGTGTAGAGCTGTGGGTTGTTGACAGGGATTGCTCAGGCTTAGTGCTTTCACAGGACTTGATGAAGGTCACCAAGCCACAGCTGAGGTCAGTAGAGAGCACCTGGGTGATCTCATCCCGATACCATCCTTTGGAGTCTCCTGGGAACTGAGAAGTTCTGAATATAGGCCTTAGTCTTTCCTGCACTTGGCATCAGGCAAGCTTGTCTGTATTTAAATGTACTCAGTACCCCTGAAGAAGCTGAGGGCTCTAGATGGTCTGGTAGAGAGTTTAATAAAATACAGGCTCCTTTATATTTCTTTATTTCTCTTTACCTTTCATATCAATCAGTAGCGGGATTTGAGGTGAAATTGGTGTTCCCACAACAAATGTGAGAGTATTTGCATGGGGCTCCCGAAAAAGTCCTATCACCTCATGCTCTGTTAACATAGACAATAAAGATAGAATTTAACTTTTTTTTTTTAAAGAAAGGCCTCTGTTTTATCATTGCTTTTAAAACTATCACACTGAAATGGCTTAACCTGAAGTTTTCCATGATACTGCTTCAGAATTATTTTATTTGAAGTTTCAGCTAAAACAGTTCCCCTCCTGAGGAAAATTGAAGAAAGACATCTTTTTGTCCAAGTGAAAAAAGAAATAGACAACAGTTCCATTGAAAACTGTAACGCCTTTACTTAGAATAGAAATATAAAATTTGACAGAAGGACTGCTGTGGTCTCACAGATGGCACTTTTACCATCAGTGTGAAAAACAAAAATATATATAAATATGGTCAAGTTGTAAAGTTAAAAAAACCACACAGGCTTAATAGAAAATTTGCCAGTGTTTGGCAGCTAAATTCTCAAGCAGGTTCAACATGCAAGGAGCCTGTTCCAATCCCCTCTCTGGTCTTATGCATGCACTGTGCTACTCCTTTGTGTGCCAACAGCTGAGCGGGTCTTGCTTGTGTCAGCTGCTGGAGAACATTGTGGCACTGTACATATGCAGGTAGACAGCATCTTCTCTGCTCCCATTTCTTCCCTTGTTAATATCTTCCCAGACAGGAAGAGGAGCAGAACTCCACAGCTTACAGAAATACAAATGAGACAGTGTGCCTTATTTCATTAAGTGAAGACTGTGATACTGTACAACAATAGCACAAAAAAAACCCCCAACAAACAAACAAAAAACCCCCAAAACAACAACAACAAATCAACACCAAGAAAAAAAACCCAAATCCAAAGACAAACAAAAAGACCCCATGAAAAACCAAAAAACCCAAACAAAACAAACAACAACAAAAAAACCCCAACAACAACAGCAAAAAACAGAAGAAAGCATAGCTTGACCAGAACACCTTTAACACCTTTACATTTGGCTTTACTTATGAATGTTTCAGTTTTGCAGCTTCACTGTTAAATTTGTGGTTAATGAATTTATTAATTAATTTTTCCTCTGCTTTGGCTGCTACATAGCCCTGAAATGCTGGCAGCTGAGGTTTACATTGAAACTACAAGCAGTAAAATTTTTGTGTCCAGAACAGGTCCCTCCACTCCCATAACAAAAATAAATTATTTATATTTGTTTCAAAAGGGAGACAGGAGTATTCAGGATGTCCCTTGGCCAGCAGTTTAATAGAGAATTTGTCTCTTTCCCCACCCTTTTCTGGGTAAGATGGGTGAAATTTCTTTTGCAAGAACAGCCTCTGGCTGCCCTCCTGGTAGCCTAGTTTGTTTGACTTTGCTCTTGGGTGACTGCCTGCAAGCAAGCAAAGGCATGGAAGCTGAAAGCAAGCAGCAAGCTGATGCAATGGACAGGGCCCTTCGGGATCAATTTTATGAGAGCTAAGCAAAATCAAACAGAATTGAAACAAGCACTGCCTTGGAAAACACAAGATTCCCTCCTCCCTGCAACTGATTAGAAATAAACTAAAAGCAGGTTATCTAAAGCAGGAGCAGTGACCTGGTGGCAGATGCTGTGCTGGACACTAGAGGAGAGGATGGGCATGGAGGGCAGCAGCGGAAGGTTGTTTGGGCAAAGGGCAAACCCACACATAACCCACACAGAGCTCAAAACACAGTACAATGGGAAATATTGATGCTCAAGAAAACATTCTTCCCAGGAAACCCTCTTCTTCTCCAAGGCATCTTTGATAAAATAGCTGCCTTTTAAAAAGTATTTCCACTAATCACCCACTATCTTGCTGTTTTGGGGCTTACTAAGTTAAGAGTGTTAACATGCCAACTTTCCATGCTGCAAACACATGAGAGTGTTTGAAGACTTGAGACTGATGATGTTGGATCCCAAACAGTGCCATCCCCTCCCACCCTTGTGGGATACACAGACAGGTGAAAACCAATTCTATCAGGAAAATCTGTATCGTGTTCAGAGGCAAACCACCATGGACATACCAAGTGCAAGCCTTCTTCAGGACCAATTTCACCTCCTCTGCAACAGAAACAAGTTCTTCAAGAGCACATTTAGCCTCAAGGTTTTCGCTCATACAGTGACAACACGAAAGTCACACTCATTCCCTTCTGTCTCTGGGTCCTTTGTGCCCAAGCAACACACATCAGTCCTGTGTGGAAAGCACATGCCACAGAAGACTGCCTGGTCTCATGCACTTCCACTACTGGCAGCCACATAATTTACAGTCTGAGGCCTGCAAATGTTCTGTTTGATGAAGGGAATAGAGACATTTCCTTGTGCTTGAAACTGGTTGAGCCAAAAACTCCACACCACAAGGCAAAATAACAGGAGAATGCCTTAACAGCTGAGAGAGGACAGCAGTTCCTCTCTCACACTTCTGTCCCTATAGACCATTAAGTAAGCCCACTCCAAACTCCAACATTTTCACCTTCAGCTTATTTAAATTTTTTCTTTAGATGAGAGTTGTTTTTCAATTTCCAGAGGAAATTCCTGGTTGCCTGAACACCCTCTGTGTAGTACGCACTGTGAGCTGCATTCCACAGGTCTCACTAGAATTTGAACAACTTTGTTTTACCCTTGAAAGCCTGTTCTGAGTTCCAGAAAGGAAGGGGAAATGATTGGGGCATTTGTGTCTTGCAGAAGCTGAAGCAAGGAATGCTTATTTTTAATACAGGAAAGGGATTCTTTCAACAATATCCATTCATTCTACCAACGACTGGATTAAAAAAAAAAAATCTTTATTACCCCTCCAGTGGCTGCTGGACAAATTATTTTTACAGGTGTACATAGGTCTGGTTCAAATTGCCACAGCACTACAACTGCTGACAGAGTTGCTCTCATTTTCGGATGTCCCTTTCCAACAAAAGGGGATGAATTCATCATTTTTTCCTGAGTTGTCCACAATCCACTTTTATTAGATTGTATACTTGTCATACCTGAGCGTACAGTTCTGGCTTGTGCTCTTCAGGATAGAGGAAGCAGGTGCAGGAGATAGCCTACTAAAAGTGGAATTAAGCTTTTATTAAGTAATAGATTTAGGTCATTCATCAGGAGGGAAAAAGAGGCATTTCAGCCAGCATTGAGTTAGAGAAAGGTATAGGGATAAACTATGTCACAAGAGATTGTCAGGTAGAAAGTGTGGAGAAAGTTTAAATAGCTGACAGGAATAAAGTTCTGTTAAAACTTTCAAACAGAAAAGATGCAAGTAATTGCTGCCTTTGAAAGAAACATCAGATATTCCCAGACTGGATTGTATGATGCTTTCTACAGATAACTACGTTTTATGACCTAAGATTTTTCTTGGTTCTAAATCTGACATTCAGCTGTCCTTCACTGATACTCATTACAAGTCCAAATCAGGAGGTTACTCTCCTGGACAATGCTGTTGCAATTCTCCTTAAAGAGTCACAGTGCCCCCTCCATTCCACATCTCTGTAAAGCTGTGAATATGTATTTCCAGCGTCTTATCAGTCCACCAGCCAGCCAGACTGCACCTACGTCTACTTATAAGGGGTTTTCTATAGCCATCCAAACAATTAAGCCCTTAACACAGAACAGTATTTTGTAGCAACCTCAGCACCTCAAAAAGCAGTTCTCCAAACAAGCAAAAAAATTGACTGGCAGAAAAGAGAAATAGACTATTTTAAAAAATAACTCAATTTCGGAAAAAAATGTAGTTCAGAAGCACATGTATTAGCACTAGAAACACAACTAAAATAGTCGCTTTTTTACCATTATAAGCACCAAATTCAGCTTTGTGGCCCATCTCCACATAAAATTAACATTCATGCTATACTGGTTAAGTACACAGAGACGCTTCTTCAAATCATCTTGATATAAATGTCTACAGAACCATTTAGTGTACTGAATAAAGTGAAGAGTTTTCAAGAGTTCTGTAGGAGACTGCAGACACAGAACAAGCCTCACCCCAGAGTACTAAAGGAAAACCATTTCTGCCAATCAAATCTGTTTACATGTGTATTTATAAACTGGCATATTTTTTGAGCTACTAAAATTAGATTTAGATCTTTGCCTCCAACTTCCAAGTGAAATCGGTTCACTTGTTTCTAGGATGGTACAACATGATCTAAAACACACAAAGACAAACATTTTAGTCTTAGTCCTGATGTCCAAAGGAAGTGGCAATTCAGAAATCAACTGGCCAGCTGTCCCTCTTACACCACCAATTTCAGCTAAATTCCACTTCACCTGGCAGAAGTATCAGGACGTCTCCTTTCTACTCATATCTGTGAGTAAAAGTATGTGGTCACAAAAATACATTAGGCTTGCTGTCATGTAGGGAAGTAAAAAACTCAGCAACATCATGATACATGAGGAGTGGATTTTTTTTTTAGTTTTACAATTTGGAGGGTCTTGTTTTCTTAATGAGCACTGAAAACCAGAAGTACAGCACAAGTCTTTCAAAAGGGAGCAGAGGTGGAGGAGCTACTGCATGAGCATAGCAACACAGGATCATCTTGCTTCAAAAACATTTTACTGTTTTGAAACAGTACACAAAGTCATAAAAAATAGCAATAGGCCTTGCCAAAAAAGCATCCAGAGGAGAAGAGGCAAGGAAAGAACAGAGAAGGAACAGTGGAAATAAATCTTTCCAAACAAAGTGACAAGTCCAAAAATAATGAGAACTAAAGTTCAAAGAAGAATTCCAAACCAAAGTAGAAAGAGAGAACAACTATACAGAGGCCGTGGGGGCACTGGGGGTGCCTGTATGCTGGGGGATGCACAGCAAACACCTTGTGCTGCCTCTCAGCTATCATTAAGGTTCAAATCAGGACATCAGCACCTGACAGACGTTATTTAGAAATTCGTGTTTATGCATCCTGCTATGATGTCTGATGCTCAAAGTTTTCAGATCCCATCACACACTTTAACGATTAAGGTTGTTTCCCCCCCCAGACACTGAATTGATTTTCCAATTTTTTTTAAAGTCTGCCATGATGGCAACCTCAACTTACATTTCGACACCTTCCAAGTTAGTGACAACTGGGTGGTCTGGCTGATATGTTGTATTTTCTCTTCCTTAGCCACACTTCCCAAAGGCTTCCTTCTCACCTTTTAAACTCCTAACAATCAGGAGAGAAGGAAACACAAAGCAGGACAAACTCAACACACAACGCGCAGAGGATGTGGTTAAAGGCAGAGTTTTAACTATAGCTTCTGAGGCAGACCACAGGGTCACAGACAAGGGATTAACTCCTTAGGAAGGCACAGCATTCCTTTGTTTTTCAACAGAATAAATACAACACAGCTGAGCTTAATAAAAATGTGTTCACTACCGAATATAATACACATACAGTAAACTCATTTAGCAGCATAATCTGTGTTCAGAGCTTACAGTTCTCTTCAAAGACAGAAAAAAGAGGGCGCTGAATCATGGTGCATGGTTTTGTGTGCTTCTCAGTTCGAACACCAGATATTTCCTTTGTGGAACTCAAAGGCAAGCAAGTAGCTTTCACACATACCAGGCTTGGCTACATTAGTTGTCAAGGTCAACCCTTCCTTCCCCACCCACTGCAGCCAAAATCTCTTTTGGTCCCTACTTGTGGATTTTTCATCTTTTCTGCTCCTTCACATGGTGTACTCTGCCCTTCCCTTCAGCTGAGGCTCTAGAGATATGAAACAGGCATAAGATGAACAGATACAATAAAGCTTTTATAATAAAACATATTAGTGAAGAAATAAGAACTAGTCTAAGAGACCATTCTGACTAAAAATGCATGTCCCCCTTAGGAGTCATACAGCACAGACTAAGTTAGCAATAAAACAGCAGCAGACAAAATTTGCTACTAGGCTTTCAGACATCTAGGACAGACCAGATTTTCTTCTTCCTTACAAAAAACACTGCTTTTTGCTACAACAGACTGTTGACACAGCTCTGTAGAAAGAAAAGACATTCTTACTTTTCATTATTTTCTGCCTGAATGAAGCACTGCCCCTTCCTTAAAAATACTACCAACCCTTCTCTAACAAAGTCTCTCGTAGGCTACAAACTGGCTTAAGCTGAAGGTTTATATAAGAGCAATGAACCACAGGCACTGGAGATAACATTGAGCCATAGATATTGCCAGGTCCAGCTTTGATTTAAAAGGGATGAAGGAGGAAGTAGAATGCTTTTGGGGCTTGAAGAGAAAAAGGAGTCTTTAGAAAATGGGGCTCTGCGAAAAGATTTTTTTTTTTGTTTCTTTCTCTAGGTTCTCCTCTTTTGCTATCAAGTGTGGTTTCCTATTGAGTAACTGTGTTGTATGTGCATTTGCTCAGGCACAGAACAGCTCATCTGATCCACCACAGCATAGGTTTAAAGAAGTGCAGAGGGTAAACTGGGTTTCTAAATCTGATCTTAGGTTCTTCACCTTGCCTTGAAAAGGTTAAATCTCCAAGAGCCTCAGGCTAGATCCTGGCACAGCTGATGGAACAGCTATCTTAGTTGCAGGGGTGAGATAGCTCAAATGCTTGAAAATCCAGGCATGAAATGCAATTTATTAAGGCCAGAACTTTTTATTTTCTGTAAAATTATCCCACACCAAAGTGTACTTTTAAAGCAATCATCTATATATATGCTCGTTCTCACAATGCAACAAGAGACTAAGTGATCTGAGTTTCTAAATCAGCTGTAGAGGGGCAACAAAAGTGTCTTTATTTCTGCTTGTAGTGGCAGAAGAAAGAGCCGTATGTTAGCTGACTTTTTTGTGTTGATTGCTCGCAGTCCTTGATATAAAGGCTGGCAGTATCATTGCATCTCCTCAAAATAACAATGCTCTATATAAGAGGGAAGAGAGAAAGAAAGACTTCTGACTTGAAAATTATTTGTATTAAAGCAGTGCCCAGAGGCACTGACAAAATCCAGGGCTCTTATGCCGGATGAGGCAGGAATGCAGGTTAAGAGACAGCTCTGTTGTAATGTTAATATTTGTTTATGCTATAATGAGTCAAGAGTCACCAGGGGGATTTTGTGTGAGGGGCTGAAGTGTAGCTAGACTAAGTGATACTCCTGAGGTAACATGAGAGTTTTGAGGCAGAATCAGGAGATTAACATGCCCCTCTTCAGGACAACTTTGTGCTGCACCAAAAGACCATTCTTTTTTTCCCTTTAAGGGGTTTTAGTTGTGCCCAACCACTGTCTCAGCTCTCTAAAGCTGGTAGCTGCAAGTAATTCAATAACACAAATGTTCTGACAAAGTAATTTTTAGCCTGTTAATTATTCCCAAACACATTCTTTCCCCTTCAAGTGGAACTAGATGACATCAAAGCTGTTTGAGGGATGGAGGAACACTTGAAGTATTAGCAAGAACAATGGAACAGACTACCCATTTTATTCCAATTAATTTAAAGGGGAAAAGGCTGGAGATTGTCCAAGTTTCACCTTGAGCACTGATAACAGAAAAAGACAAGACAGTGTTGTGGGAGTCCCAAATCACCCATCTCTGCTAGGTTAAACTAGTATCTTAGAAAGGGGAATGCAGGGCTAAAAACATTGCTTGGGGATTGCAGGGAGCTCTCAAATGCAATGGGATCCAAAATAAATGATCTACCACATTTACACTGTCTGCTGTAAAATCAGAAATATTGAAATTAAAGAGAAAAATGTGTAAAGAAGAATCCTGCTTGGAAATGAAAGCGGTATTATTTGAGTATATTATTATAGATGCAGAAAGTAATAGGGGAATCATGGGATAGAGAAACAGTTTCTACAGCATCCAGCTGGGATGAATATTTAGTTCCAGGGGTAGATTTGTCTCTTTGTTTTTGACCTCCCTAAGAAGACCTAAGAAAATTCGTGGATTGATAAAATCCTTCTGGACTGACTTTGCTAGAATAAGTGCTGAGTGAGGGTTGAAAAGGTTCCTGTCTTAATTTCAGTCACTTTAGCTTTCTAATGCTGGATTGAGCCATACTTTAATTACAGAGCAAAATCCTGTAATGGAAGTTTAGACATGTGTTCCCTTAGCAGAGAGCAGTATGGTCAAGTATGTCACTCCCTTCTTCTTCCCCTTTCAGCCAGTGCTAATTTGGTGGAAGGGCCATGAAAATATTCCCTGGAGAAGCAGGAATTTCTTTCCTTTCCTGTGTAGCTTTGATGTAGGCATACAGGTAACACCAGGATGAATCAGGTAAGGCCTGAATGGGAGTCTTATGAAGTCATCACTGGAGTCACAGCAGGGAAAATATAGCTCTAGGGAGAAGTGGTAGAAGGAACATTGAAGGAAGTGAGATATGATAGATCGTGCTTTTATTTGTGGTAAAGCATTTTGCAGTCTCACGTGGAGAAGGAAGCAATCACTATTAGAAAAAAAATTTTTTTTTTGACACCCCCACAAGATGCAAAAGAAATTTTTTTTTGTATGATTTGGTAGATGATCCACTGTCTGCTCCAATAAATCGGTGACCCAGAGCACCAGGTCTTGTGCTAAATCTTGTTAGGAAACTTCTCCATACCTACTTACAAATAAGAAACACGCTTTGGCCCAGTGGTCAAAGACTGTGTATATACGGTCCTGGTGTACAGCTCATTTACCTAGCCAAGGAATATAACAACACTGTGGAGATTCCTGTGTTAAAGGTACAGAATATTAATCTGTCATGCAAGGCATACAAATCCTCCCCAAATGCAGTCACTGCTATGTTACTTGGGCTCCCAAGGGCAGCAAAGTCTTGTATCAGAACCTTTCATCTGGTCTGCGGCTCTGGGGGCATGAGTGACTCTAGGCTGTTCCTGTGCTCTGCCTAAATAAGGCTATGTCAGGCATTGCCAGTGCTGGCTGTATGCTCAGAAGCATAGAGCAGGATATTATTGCTAGGAAACTGAACTTTGCAGGGTTAGGCTTCTGAATTTAAGGGGCTAGAACTGAGCTGGAGAGTGGAGCCATTTGTATTATCATTGTAAACAAGCAACTCAGTTTTCATGGAGAATTTTTAAACGGGAGATCTATAAATAGGGGTTTTCTTAATGTTATTGACGAAAAATATGCGTGGACAATATTACAGCTTCACGCATCAACAACATTGAAATGAAAATAAGTCTGTGTCTGAAGTACAGTCTAAATGACTAAAGGCATTTTGATTCTTTTGAGCTCAAAATGGCAAGAAAATGTCAACAGCACAATAGTTGAATTTCATAGTCTAGTGGCATCATTTTACACTAATTTCTGAATTTTTGGTTACTGGCTTAGCTGTCACAGTAATGTGACCAAAATCACAGCTCTCCTGCTTTTTGAGCTTCAGGAGATGCTGTTCAGACTGCAAGCTCTTCAGCTGCTGCTTCAGTAAGGATGGTCTTTTAAAATGAATTTATTTTCCTTAATGAACATTTTAAAATTTCTTGCCAATAAATAAAGCAGTCTCAGAGTGATCAGGATATGTATTAAATGTACTCTGATACCATAAAACAAGACCAGATGGGATCTTCTAAACATAAGTACCTGGGAACAGTGGGCAAGTGCATATGGATACTGAGACTGCTGCAGAATTTCACTGCAATCTGTTAAACAGAACTTTGCTTGAATTGTTCAGCAAAGATAAAAAAAAATCAGGGTGTTTCGTAACTGTTATTTCATTCCATTCTTCTTGTAGGTTGTCATTGCAATGGAGGTCAAATTCAAGCCAGCTGTAGGACCTAAAACATGGGTTTAATCACTTCAGCAGGAAAACTAGGTATAAGGCCTGTATCTGTTCTAAAAATCCATCATTAAAAAAAGAAATTTTTTGAGTTTTCTATAACCCTAAATGAATTTCATGACTTGAGACCTACTTCCAGAAGAAACTGGAACTAAGAGAAGGGCAACAAACCAAGTCAGACCTTTAAAGGACTGTCCCGACTAGCATGGAGTAAATAATACAGCTCTACAGAAAACAGACCTTATAGGTCTGGAGTTTTAGACTGGGAACGTGAATTGGAAGCAGTGCTAAATTCAGGAAATAAAAATAAAAGAGTGGTTCTATTTGCTCTCGCCAAACCTGTTGTAAACCTGGAGTTATTTCATGAAAGCTGTGGTGTCAAAGAACCTTTATGACTTTCACTTGGATCTTCAGGATGATGCATCTCAGTGCTACCACCTTGCACGCCAAAGCAGGTCTCTGATACTCACATGAGTTAGGAGGGTTCAGACGAGGAATACCCTGGAAAACAAAGTGGAAGGAGTGGTCTTGACTGGTTTTCTCCTTGAAGTTGTAAGCTTTGTTTGCTGAGTTCTAGAGCTGCATGCCCATCCCAGCAAAAAATGAGCCAGGAGACGATCATGCCTCTAGGGGACCAGTATCTGAATTTGGATGATGCACAAAGGAGCTTCCGGTGCCCTGAACTGGTGACATTATTTCTGGCAGTGGGGATAAAAGCAAAAAGGAATTTCTGGGAAAATGGTTTTCAGTGGCTGGTTCTGGATCCTGATGGGATTTGTTTCACCTGAACACATTTCTGAAACTATTTTGTATCTCTGCACATCTGTCCATATCTGAGGGGAAGCACTGCAATAGACCTGAGAGAGAATTAATCTCCTCTTGTTCCTAGTAGAGTTTTCTCATCCAAAAGTTCCTTTTTTCATGGAGTTAGAAAAGAATAATATTAACTTGTATAAAAGAATAATATTAACTTGCACCTTTTTTCTTCCCAGGTGACAGGATTATGTTCCACTAGGCACTCTCCTGCAGAGGGCCACCAGAATATAGTTTCTTCAAGAACAAATTATTTAAAAAGATCAAAACATCCAGGAGGAATTCTCTTGGCTGCCCTTTAAAAATCTTTCTTCCTCATCTTCTCCCTTCCTTATTTTTTCTCATTCCTCTCCCGTAAAATGAAGTGCTTTTTTTGGGGCAGAAACAGTGGCAGATCCAAAATGAATGAGCTGAGAACAGGATATTGGATCCTTGGCAGGAGGGAGATGGAACGTGGTGCCCATGTCCATGTCTCTGTACCGTGTTGAGCAGGGAAGTGACCACACTGGAGCCTGAAATTAGGCACACTGTTTTTGCTGTTAGATTTTATTGTTGTTACAATTGTTGTCTCAGAGAAGCAGAGCTGTGTAGTTGAGGTGGAACAGAAAATGCTGCAGATGGAAGGAAATTAAAAAAAAATATTTTGCAGATTAATTTGAGGACTAGGAATGGTCCACTAGGCAGGGTATCAAACCACAGTGAGCTGGAGAGCTTAAGGCAATTTGCTGAAGTATAGTTTATAGTTGCTGTGGCTTTTCCAAGTTGAGATTTTGCCCAAAAGATAAGAGGTTTCTTAACATATCTGCAGGTAAATTGAGGACATCTCAGAATTGTGAAAAGAGGAAAGCAGGAAGCAGCATAAAATTGTAATCAGATGGATTTCAGGCATGACCATAGAACTTGTTGTGAATTCAGCATCCAGTTCACCCGGACTAGCTGGTGCTCGATGCCTAAGAAGATTTTAGTCTGAGAATCTACTAGAAAACAAGTTTCCTCCAACACAGCTGGTCTGTGGCATGTTGTTCAGGATGAGATAGAGACTTTAGATATACACAGGGTGTCTCACTGTAGGGATAGGTGAATATAATGACTTCCAGATCCGGATATGGAAATGCCGGAAATAGATTGCCCCCACCAAGGAATCTGACTCAAGGGGGGCTGGGACAGCAAGTTGTTTGTTTAACCATGTTGCTGTAACACACCAGAAGGTCACTGCCTGTTGGTTGTAAGTGGATAACTTAGGATTGTAGCTGCCCTCTCTATTTTATATTGCTAAATAGATTGGAAAGGGAGTCTGTGTGCTGAGGTGGTTTTTCTCTGAAAGATGACAAACTTTTTGTCTCCTATATTTTTGTCCTGGGACAAAGTCTATTTTGTCAGATTTTTATTTTTATGGATGCAGTGTATCAGAATGTAACGGGTAAAGAATGAGCAGCTTCACAGCTCTATCATTGTATGGCAAGGCAACCATTTGTCAATTGTTTGATCTTTCTTGACCTCAGCTTCACTGTCTGTACAATGACAATAATAATATCAGCTGCTTTTATAGAAAGCTGGAAGATAAGAACTATCTGATAGTAGTCCTTCAATTATTATTATGAATTGCTCCCCTGCTTCATTTGCTTTTATGCTATCTTAAACATTGTCACTGATTTCTCTCTTGGTTTGTTGAGGCTGTGTATGAAGGAGATGTATTGGAATTAATCCAAACCACGCATCTTCATCCTGTCTTATCAAAGTGAAATCACTTTGTAAGACGTTTTAGGTTCAGCAAGGCCTATTTGGTTTTGAGCTCCTGGAATTAAGGCAAATAGGGTAGAATGTGGAGGAGTGGGAGGAGGTCTCCTTTCTCTGTGCTGTGACTCAGCACTGTGGTGGGTCGAGGAATCCCACCCTCAGTTCATCCTGTGTCTCTTCCTGTCAGGCACTAGTGCAGAATTTCCAGTGGTTATCTGTGAGACAAATCTCTGCCTACCCAGTTTTGTGTCATGTACCATCAAAATTTCCAGAAAATATTATTAGAATGAATTTAATTTAAATTAGATTGCCCTTCCTAGATTTGGCTTTTCAAAGCAAAAATTATTCCTCAACAGTACAATTTTTTTGAAGGCCCAGCTTTGTTCCCCACTGCTTACATAATGGACCTATCCTGAATTAAGTCCAGCTGAAAGTCTGCTTTTGAAAGACTTGAGGCACATGAGCATTCAGAGATTCTCAATGTACAGAGATTTGGCAGCATCTGTGCATGCCTTCACACTCCAGTGTTGTCCCTTGAAGGGGGAAGGCCTGCCAGTTATTGAGTGTTATTCTACAATTAACCCTGTTGGGAGAAATATCCGTGCCATCACGGATTGTAGCTGTAAAGCTTGTAACAAATCATCACAATGCAATCAACCCTAACAGTGCTGAAAACCTTTCCTTTTCTCTCTGGGGTATTTAAAATGTCATTTGTTATGCACATTTTTTCCTTTATATGTTTTATTATTAATAATAATGCAATAATGATGAAAAGATCCTCGAAGAAGCCTCAGGAAAGGAATTTTATAAACATTACCATGGAATAAAATAAGTGCATTCCATTTTATCAGGACATTTTCCATTATAAATGGCCAGCTTTCTCATCACTCTGCCAACAGCTATGCCTGCCATCTGTTCACTGATGTCATACTGTAAAGTTCACTCACAAAACTGCTTGTTGGGAAGTCCAGAGTTGTGCTAGAGAAGTTTTGTTTATGAATAAATATGTTGGCATCTCTTAAGTTTTTGGGGTTGTTTTAAGGAATAAATTTCATTTGTTTTAGAGTTCAGATTACTGTCTTCACTATACAAAGATAGTGCTTTCTGAAATTATTGGAGATTTTGACTCTTTGTATTTTGGAGGAATAGCATTGATGGAATAACTGTTGGATATCTTGAGAGAGAGAATCCAGAAACTAGGTTTTAATAAAATGTGGTACATTTGTCTTCTGGAAAATCAACTCTGTCCAGCATGCTAAATTGGGCATCCTAAATTTTTGATTTATGCCTAAGAAAATACAGGTCAAATCTGGTTAGGAAATGAAAGTGGGGGTGGGGGGAGGAGAGAGTTGTGTCAGTGAAAAAAAATAATTATATTTGAAAGAATGAGAGAGAGAAAAGGAAGAAGAGAAAGCAAGGCAAGGAGCCAGATATCAAGCAGAAATCTCCCCCCCACCTCCCTCCTTCCCTCCATCCCCACCTTCAATTTTTAGAAAAACCCACAGAAATTCCAGGTGGGAAATGAAAATGTTACGATTTCAACACTTCTTCTCTCCCAGGAAAGAGACAATTACACTTGGCAGTGGCACCAAAAATATAATGGAAACTTGATGTCAGGGTAATACTCTGGCCAAGCTCAGCCTTGGCCAGAGCACACTTTCCATCATGTATCATCACCAGTGTCCGGTCTTTCTGAGCTCAGAGGAGCCCACCCCTTTCCTTCCGTAGTCACAGCAGCACCACTGTAGTCACAGCAGTCACTGTAGTCACTGTAGTCACAGCAGCACCAAGGTGCATTAACTGCACCCTCCCCTGTTGCCCTAACCCTGGTGACCCTGCTGCTCCCCAAATACTTCCTGTGAACCTGCTCCATCTACCTGGGAGGTGGAGACTGCAGTATCTGAAAACCAGGAGGGCTGGATTGGTAGGAATTGGATTGTAGCCTGAGTCAGGAGCTGTGAGGATATAAATGCAGCCAGAGGAACAAACTCCTGGGCCTTGAGATGGTGTCAGGTTTTGGGTGGCAGTATAGGAGCAGGTGTCGAGGGTTGGGGTAGGGGTAGGAAGATGTGGATATCGTGGGCTGGTGTGGGGAGTTTTTGTCATCCCCACACAAGGCGAAAGCAGTCTGACTTCTGACCCCACACCCTGTGTATATCTGTAGAGAGGGTCTCCCATGGGATCTCCTTGCTAGGGAGAACAAGCTAACAGGGATGATGTGAGATGTGGACTCCTGGTATGCACCAGGGAACTTTGGAAGAAATGTTAACCCAGGAAGGCATGTGTTGACAAGTGTTGTTTGGTGTAGACCATAAGACGCTGGGCACAGACAGAAGCTTCTCCTGATCTTCTCACCCAGGACTTTCTGTCAGATCATCCATGGTACCTCAGCCTTGGTGTTCTTGAGTAGGATCCTGTAGCCAGTTTCTGTTTCATGACCAGACTTGTAACCTGTTTCTTTACACACAGAGCATTGGTGTTAGCACAGGAATAAAATAGGAGTTTGGGGGAAAAAAGAGCATTGGAGACCCTGTTTATTAGGAGAAAAGAGGGAACTTTGTCTTTTTTTTTTTTTTTTTTTTTTTTTTTTTTTTTTTCTTTTTTCTTTTTTTTTTTCTTTTTTTTTTTTTTTTTCTTTTTTTTTTTTTTTGAGGAAAGCGAGGGTCAAGAAAGTCTCCGTGACTGTGCTGAGGTAGGAGAAAGTAAGATGCCAGAAGGGGAAGAGCTACTTAATCTGAAGTAAAAATGTTTCATACCAGAAGGCAAAAAGATAAATAATGTAGCCAGGAATAAACTAAAACTGGAAAGGAGAGAATTTCTGACCATTTGAGGAGTAAAATTCTGGCCTCCTCTGAAGAGTAGGGATGAAGAATCCAACTTTCCCTCTGGTGGAGCTTTCCCCTGTATGAGAAGAGGACAACATGCTTAATAGAAGAAGACATGGTCCGTCCCAGGAGGACTGAAAGGGACATGATGTGTCCATATTTTCTGTTCTTCTGCCCCACAAATCCAAAGTATTTGGCCCTGGTTTCTGAAGCATCTCCCTGCTGAATCCAACATCTTTGCCTATCTAATTTGGAACACCACATTTGTAATTAAGGCTCGGGCAAGATCTTTATTCAGTAAGTGGCCCTAAAAAGCCTTTTTTTTTTTTTTGTCCTTGGCCAAATCCCAGATCACTGAAGAAAGCAGTGCAGAAGCTAAAAATTAGTCAATTTAATAGAAAATGGGAAATGTTCCTGTGTCAAGTGTGCATCTGTGCCTCTTTATATATCCTAGTCTAAATTTAGGTGCTCTGAGGGCTTGCTACAGATAACTGGAAAAAGGAAGGTGAAAAGAAAGAAGCCCTTTAATTTCCTCTTGCCCTTCCTCCAGCCTTCACAGTGTTTGCAACCCCCACCCCATCTGTGCCAGTTTAACCCCTTGAAGGCTCTGCATAGTGAATCCACAAACCTGGGAGGATTAGAGGAAATCCCACCCGCAAAGTCAAGTGGAAAGGAAATGCTTTTCTTTTTTAATTGCTGTGCTTAATCCTGCCTTTTCTAAACACTGTTGGAGGCTGCAGTTCATAATTTATTTTCTTAAATTACCATAAATTGGAATTTATGGGCCAGGTGATTCTCTTTGAAAAGGGTCCTTGTTCACTGGAGAGGAGAGGGTGGGGCCAACCTGTCAGCAGGGAGCTTTTGGACTTCTCCAAAAGCAATTCTTTGTTTTTCTCTCTTTGCATCAATGTTCCCCCACAGAAAAATAAATAAATAAGCATTCAACCTTCTTTTAACAGCTGCTCACAAAGGATCTTTTCTTAACTCTCTTTTCCCCCCTTTTTTTTATTGGTCCTTCTGATTTCTTGGCACAGCAGAGGAATAAGAGATCTCTAGAGACAGTAGGATCATTTTAGAGACACCTTGCTTTCAGTGCCTCTTTTTTTTAATGCAAGACATTTTGGGGACAAGTCGATGGGCTTTTTTTCCTCAAAGGAGGACTTCAGGGAATAGCTCAAGGATGCTTTGGGACTTGAAATTTACCCCTTTTAACCGTGAACCAATTACCTTGTTTTTGCTGAGGAGAAGAAGGATATTGTTTTATGTTCCCAACAACACAAATTTCTTTGAGTTAAGTACTCTGAGCTTCTCTACATTGCATACTGCATGCTTTTTAGTGAGGTTTATGCTAACATTTTTTACCTTGTGCTGCCTGGGGCTATGAAAGGGAATAAATTGCTTTCTGGGTCTCCTATGGGTTGGACAAGGCACAATGGGATTAAATAGCACTGAGAAAGATTCAGGTTAGACATCAGGAAACACTTTTTCACAGTCAGAATAGTTAAATGCTGGAATACATTGCCTAGGGAAGGGGTGGAATCTGTGTTAATAGAAAAATTTAAGAAGAAGTTAGAAAAATATTTGGCACAAATGTTTTAATATAGCTGAATTCTGCCTTAGGACAGGGGATTGGACTCAACTGGTGTCCCGTAGCCCTTGCTTCTCCTCTACCAATTCATCCAAGGATGACTTCACCTTTCTGATCTGGGAGGAACTACAGTTCACCTAGCGCAATGTTTCTACAGTAGATTGCACTTCCAGCCTGTTTCAAAGATTGAACTGAGTTACTGTCATCATCCTTGCCCCCTCAGGCCCCCACCTCTACTTCCTTGCTTGCTCCCACATGTGGAAATGAGTGTATATACTGGAAAATTAGGTTGTTCCAAAGTTTCTTGGCTACTGCCTGATGCCTACCAGACCATGGACCACAGACAGAAGAATGCTGGCTGCAGTGACCTCCTGAGGTCCATTCCAGTCCTAATTCCTCTGGTCCCAGCAGCACTCATGCGATTCATCACCATGGCTCTATTGACGCATGATAATTTGAGCCTTGGTAATAATTATGCTCCTGAGCCCTGGGAGAGAAAGGACTGTTCATTGGTGAGATTGACAGCCTGGAATCAGGACAAATAATTTCAAAACCACGGCCCTTGGTCAGCCTTCTGATAGGAAGTCCATTAGGTCCAGACCTTAAAATACATCCTCATTTGAAATCAGATAACCTGCCTTTCCAGACAGGTGTGCCATTTCTGCCCATGAACAAGGGAGATATCTGAAAAATCACCTCAGCAGAAATTGCTTGCAGAGGCATTGACTGAAAATTGAAAAAGTCACAGATAAAATTGGTGTACTTGTCTTTTGTGCTTACTTATTCATGTATATAGACAGTTCTTTGAGGGTTTTAAGGTGCAGTGTGGTAATTCTCCTGATTTGCATGAACATCCAGGAGAATAAAAATTGGATTATTATGTACTATTCAAACTTTCATAGTTTCTCAATAGAAAGACTTGCCAAATAGTTTTAAGAATTGTTTGGCCTTCTTGGGACCTAATGCACACCCACAGAGTAAAGAGCCCAGTTTTTCCAGTTTCTGACTCCAGAAGAATCTGAGAGAGACTCTGCCATTTGCTCCAGAGCTGGCTCAACAGCTATCATCCGAGATATGCTCAATACTGGAGATGTATCTGGTTACCATAAGAGGTGGTACAGCTCACACAGTCCTTTGGTAGATATTGATTCTTTTTCTGCCAATCTCTCCATGATCCACCCCGAGGGAACATGCTCTGTGCAAATCAATATTGCATGAAGCATGGCTCTCCATCCAAAGCCCTGGTGGTTCAAATTCACCTACCCCCACCTTCTCTGCCTGTCCTCTGCCTTTATGTTTTGCCCCTCAGTCACCTGGGTGTAATGGTTTCTGGATATACCCTGAGAGACAGGAAAAATAGAGCACATCAGACCTAACTCCAGGAGTCTGAATCAAATATGCAAAATCAAACAAGATCATCTAAGTGACACAGAGAACTTCTCCTTTCCTCCTGCCCTGGGTTAGGGACACTTTGGATATTGGCTTGGCACTGTGTGGGATATGTCCGTGAAACCCGTCTGCTCCTTTCTTCCCACATAAAATCTTTCAGCTTTAATGCCACAATTCCTGTCTCAGAGATTTGTGCTTCTTCCTTGTGTTCAACACCACTGGACACAATTTTCAGTAATTTCTGGAAGAATCACATGCTTGCTGTTCTTCTGACCCAAATCCAAGGTGACAAGAAGTATAATTTCCCTGCAAGTTCCCAGCACCTAGAGACCTGCAAGAACTTTGCATCCAGCAACTCATTTCTCCCTTGCCTTTGGGCTATGTTTTCCCTCCACTCTACATGGGAAACCTGGAAGTTTCCCAATGTCTCATTTCCCAAGGAGGAATGAGACATAGGTGAATGTCTGCAGGCTAGAGAGTGAGCAGTGTCCAAACAGCGATGTCAGGTCACACACTCATGAGAAAGCTGACTGAGCAGCTGGTGAAGGCCTTTGGCTTCAGGTCTGAACTAGATTCAGGATTATAATTTTAATAAGCAATTTTTCTTAATGAAGCCAGGCTTCTGGGCAATGATAGAGCTAATGGAATATCCCATCATTTTTGGCATCTAGGAAAGTGTTTTGCTGACCTACATTGAAGAAGGATGATTCTACAGGGCAGACATTTGGTTAGGACACTTGAGACTCTCTTCAAGGTTTGCCACAAATGCAAATCACTTAGGCCAAGACTTTCAAAAGCAACTAATGAAGGAGGAAGGAAAGTAGTTCAAAATGGCAATGTCTCCACCCATTTAAAATGGGAGCTGGCTTGCTTTGGGGACAGATGATGGAAAGGGTTTGCAAAGAAGCCCCAAGGCAACAAGGTATGAAAAGACTTTCTAAATAAAGGCTTCACACTTCTGCTGGGTAAGTATGATGGATTGGGATGACAGAAGGCTTGAAACCATCTCTTTGGCCTTTCATGATAGAGGGTCCTTTGATGAACCTCTGGCAAGGTTTATTTTTTAATAATTTTTATCTGATGCAGCCAAGTAATGACAGGCTGCCAACCCCCTTGCTAGATACCAGGAAATACACATGGTGAAGAAGTCATGACTCATGATATAATCTCTTTCGCAAACTTGAATGCTGTTTGTGAAAGTGACTTTTCTGATGCCTCATACAGTGTTGCATTTACGTAACTTAGCATTGACTAAGTACCTCTTCTCTAATGGGTCACCTATTTGTCTTCAGCTTAGAGTGTTTTGAGACCTCTGCTAATCAGTTTTAGTTGCTCAATTTCTCTAGTAACTGACTCGAGGAGACACCACTCAATCCTGTAAGTCTTGTCTCCTTAGCAAAATGAGGTAAATATTTATGTATGTATTTGACTGCTTTTACTCATTAGGATCTGAAAAGAAGTAAGACATCCACTAAGACCTGCAGGAGGGTAAAGTCAGTGCCTCATAAAGGTCAAACTCAGAGCTCCCTTGTCATGTTAGAGCCTGCAAGTATGATCTGGGTACTCGCATGAGTGGTATGAGGCATTGAAGAAAGGGGGAAGAAGAGTGCTTAACAGGAGAGGCCCTTTCTCATCCCTCTGCATTGCCTCTCCTGAAAGCAGTAGTCTGAATACTGCTGCATGATTTAGAGGTTACCTGCACAGCCCAGTCTCAGACTTCCTTCCCAAGTGTGAAGCACAGTGGCAAAAGGCACCCTGAATTCACTCTGCAGTGATGCGGGACACACAGAGTTCTTAGTTCCTCCTCTGAACACAGGTGTGTTTGTATAGGAGGTGCCTTTACACCTGCTGCCTTCTCAACTCTCATTTTGTATAAGATTCCCCAGTGGGCAGGATACTTTTTGCTGGGAAGAGGCAGGAGTGAGAAAAGCAAGCAACTATCTTTCAAACTTAATTTGCATTACATTGCTGGCCTGAATACCCAGGGAGTTTTCAAATGTGATAGCAGTAGGGATTTTGTGCTTGATTTCTTATTTGATTTTGCTCCTTCTTTTTCTTCCCTCTTGAGCATTTTGTCTTATGTGTGTCTAGTTTATTCCCTCTTCATATTTATATAAAGAACAGATTTACTAGGGAATGGGGAATCATCATGACACACAGCCTTTCAGTCTTCCCTGTCAACCTGGGACTATCCATGTTATCTCTTGTGAAAGGGAAAGAGTTCCTCGGGTCATGACATATCTCTGTCCCCTTCAGCACTGCACCTGCATTGAGCTCTGTATGGTGATCAGCTCTGAGCCATGAGAAATACCTCAGGGCCACATGCTCAGGTGCTGTGAGCAGATACAGCCCCAGTGGTTTCCAGATCAGAGGCCTAATAAGTGAGTCCTCAAGCCCATGCATCTGTTTATAGCTTCTGTAAGTAAGCAACTGATTAAATCCTCTGGAGCATGCCAATGTCTGTGCAGAACTATTCTGCTAAAGGAGGGGAGGGCCGTCAGGGGAAGGCATTCTCTGAATCTTTAGGGAAAGAGAATATGTTGTAAATAAAGCTACACGCCATTAATTAACTTAGCATAATCACCCTGTAATTACACCAATAATCATTTATCTTGGGCTCAGACCAAAAAACCTAATGGGGAAAATCCATCATATCCAATTTTTGTCCAGATGCTTAATTCCCCTACTAAACTAATCCTAATGGTTCTGTCAGCTTCATTATGGTGCCATTAGAGATAGAAACTAGAAAGTGCTCTGAGCATATGCCTCCCTGCCACACTTGTCCTAAACCATGGGAAAAAAAGGTGGACAGGAGCTGGAAAATTTGGGCTGCCATATTTCTAATGGGCATCATGAGTAGTTGTGCAAAAAACTGTTGGCAATGTTTTGAAAGGAGATCACGAGTAGGGGACTAATTGTTCATTCTGGCACTGAATGAGGAAATCTAGGCATTGGTGTTAACCCTAGGTGAAGGGCCAGCATGAGGCAAACATTGCTTCAGTCCTTTTAAAGTCTGTGTAAGGATTCAGGTCTGGCAGCACGGAAAACAGGAATAAAGCTTTCTGGGAAAATTTCTTTTCTGTTATTGCAAAATTTGGTCTGAAGTGCCATGACTTTAAAGTAGCACCTTAGGTATGTCTTGCATTGACCACTTTGCCATTACAAGGACATTATGGAACAGGATAAAAAAAAAATGTCTATAGGTTACATGAGGAATGGAAAACAACACGTTTGGACATTCTTCTATTCCTCACCTTGAAGCCGCTACACTTATCAGTATAAATTTAAAATGTATGTAACTATTGCAGGCCCTGAACGATTGAATTATTGATCAAACAAATTATTAACCTATAATTAAAGAAGTTCTTGACCAAAACACATTAACTCTCATAGTTTAAACTATTAGCCTTAAAGATCTTGTCTTGTTGTATGACCAGATGATTTTATATAAGACTTCCCAGTCTTGTCAGATGTTTTTCTTAGCTTGAATATAATGCAGTGCAAGTCCAGACCAGGTAGATTGGTCTCTAATTTGCAATGCTCTTTTTTTAGGAAAGAGGCACTGCAGAATGAAGTCCTGCTTTGAAGGTGGAACTCTTGTTCCATAGAGGAATTTCAATCCTGGCAGCTTCTGTTTCATTTAGGACCTACACCCCGTTGCTTATTGTTTCCTGGTAAGCATTGGTAAAGAGGTCATCTACTCTGATGAATGCACTCAGCTCTCTGCAGTTAATTATGGCCCTAACAACGAACCAGCCTTCAAGGTCCTGAAACGCATCACTGGTTTCTTGAAAAACAACACCTACTTAACCTTCAAATGCATTCATGCTGTGCTCCTAAAATGAATCCTATTCACCTACTGCCTCATACCTTGCTATTATTTTATTTAAGGAAAAATAATATTTATATTAAGGAAATCCAAACTAAGCAAAGCACTTTTATCCCCTAAACAGGGTTTCACTGAGATTAAGTTTGTTCTCATCTATGTAAAATCACAGGTCTATCTTCCTGAACAGTTTCTTTGTATAAGAAAACATTTTCCACCGCTGGGAAGGAATTATGGTTCTATGTGCTGTATTTCAAAGTGGTCCCAAAGAACTGTACTGAACCCCAGAAAATGAATTTGTCTTCACCATAGAGCCAGGGCAATAAGGGGAAAGCTGTGTTTGTGCCTGTGGAGGCAACACTGCTGAGCACTCTGTGAGCTGAAGAAACACCAGGTATTCCTGTTAGCCCCTGACAGGTGTGAACCTAGGGAACGACAAACATGTAGGAGGATGGAAAGTCACACTGGGAAGTGATCTAAGGCCTGATTGAGCCAGAAGTTGTCTTTGAATTTTTCTTCCATTGATTTGTCAACAGAGGTCAGCATTAGCTGCTTCTTCATCCCGGCTTTCTCTTCATGAGCCCTTTATGGTAAAAAGGCTGAGAAGTTTGGTCAGGCTATTTTATCTACCAGAGATCTTGCTGCTGTTCTGGTTGTTCAGTCCTGGGTTTCCTGTTGTGGGAAGGAGGCAGAGGGCTCCACAGGCACATCAGGTCAGTAGTTGTCACTGCTCAGGCCACCTTGTGGAAGAAGGCAAGGCAGAAAGATGAAAGATTTATGTGTGAACACGTTCATGATTATATGGCTTATCATAAGTGACCCCTCTCTCACCTGTTCCAGCTTGTTGGTTGGCTTTGGGCTGCATTTAACTCTGCCACTCCCTGACGCCTAACAAAGTTTTCCTAGAAATTTTCTGGCCTCTCCAGAAGGGCATGAAATCCTCTCATTTTCTTCTCTCCTCAGGCACACACACAGGAGGTGATCAATGGAGACTTTACCGGTTATTTATTTAACAAGGGTAACAAACCTAAACACAAAGAAGGATGGTTAAAAAAAGAATTTTTAAACAAACTCCAAGAACAGCAGCTGATCCTTCTCTTTTGTAAACAAGGCCTTACTGTAATCTTTTTAACTCTTGCCACAAGCCAGATTTATCTTTGGACATCCTGCCCAGAAATCACTGCACTTTGCAGCAGAATAAACATTCAAGGGACCCAGCCACATGAACACACACAGAGAAGGAGATAGAGGGACTTGGAGATCAAGAAGGGCTTGGAGATAAAGGTAGTGCGAAAATGTTTAATTATGATGGCAAATAAAAGAGAAAAAAATCTTTAGTGAAATCAAATCCTTGTGTTGATTTTGTGTGGGTGGATAACTCACTACCTTCACACTCTCCTTATCCACTGGTGCTGCACACAGCATGTGAGGACTCCAACTCCTGTGCCTCCACGTCATCTGCTTAAATCACTGAACTATATACAGAAAAAAAGCTTTGAGATAAAGCTGGCACAGGGAAAGACATGCAACTTCCCCAGCAGAGCTGCGGCAGTGTGACTAGCACTTGGATCCCATCCAGTGAGCTGAAACAAATACGACTCAGGCCTGAAGCTGAACTGAGCTGTTTGGTCCCGACTGAGACCTGCTGCAGTGACTGCAGGAGGTGGGGGGACCCTCTGACTGCAGAATATGTGCACTGCTGCACACACACAGCCTTGGTGCCACCCTACTGGACCGCTGAGCACCCCAGTGGGAACAAGGAAGCACCCAGTACTGTTCTTTTTATTTTTAAAGTGCAAACGTCTGGGCAAAGGCCCAGGCATTCAAGCCGGGTGCAGAAGTAATAAAAAATTAAAGTTCCTTTGTGATACAGTTATGCTGAGATCTTTTCTACACCAAGAGTAGAATGAAGCTCAGAGTTTTTCAAAAGGGTTATATTAGATACAATAATAGTTGTCTTAATAAATATTGAAACAATGAATCTGATGGAGACGAGCAGTTGTATACTGACAGTTGCACTTGATTGAACTGAAAATACAAAGTATTTCCACATTTTGGCAAATTCTAAAATAATCTATTTTGTCTGTCCTGTCAGGGCTGGTAGGCATGAGGCTATAGAACAGCAGTGGGTCAGATACCTGGTGTTGTGGAGCAGTGGGTATGTAGAGGGCTTCTGTGCTCTTACATGAGGGGTTCAGGGCTCTACTGGATTGATCTGGAAGACAGGTGGCAACATGGGACTGAATAGGAAAGAGACATGTGAATGAAGCACATTTGCACTAGGCAAAGTCAGTTCATGCTCTCTCCAGCCTGGACACAGAGCTGGGCCAAGAGATTCCCAGGGCCAGCCATCCACTGCCAGCATGTCATGAATTACCGATAAAGTTCATTTGATGCTGCACTTGTGCCTGGTGCCAGCTTCTGGCCAAGAGTGACATCATTTTGTCTGTGATCCACATCAAAGAAAGGGAAGGGAGGCCTAGGAAACCCACATAAATCTGAATGAAAGCAAACAAAGATGTGTCATCAACTCTGGAGATGGCACCATCAGGAGTGAAGTTTTATTACCACTTGTTTGGGAGGACCTGTGCAGCTTGTTCATGGCTCCACATGAGTAATGTGGTTGTCCTGGGTCCCTGACAGTGGAAAAAGAATAATTATATTGCAGTGTCACATATTTGCTCCCTCTTCAGTGGTAGAGCTAAAAAGCAACAGGAAGTTCTCCAGCTCTGAGAACCATATTTTTGTCATTCTTTCATTGGGGAACTGTTTGTATCAGAGCTCCCAGATTCGTGACATGCCATCAATGGGGGCTTCCTCTGGTTTTCATTTGCTTCCTTACAGATGCAAAACTTGGGGCGTCTTCACAGGCAAGCTGGAGGCATGAGTCTGCGGTGGAAAGGATGGTGCCTGCGAAATGGTTCCTTAAAATGGAGTCCAAAGACTCAGGCTGTTATCCTTGGGTGACCTGGCAAGGACTGAGCTCCCTCATAGCTGATGAACACGTGATATGATTGTTGTTGGGAAAACTGCAGCTGCAGGATAATGGCCTGAAACATTTTACTGGGGTAGATTCTTTTCTGTTAACATTCTTTGCTTTTAACTCGAAAACCTTCTTAGGATTTTTTTTAAAATTTTAACTCCTTAGTTTGGCTTTATGGTTTCATGCAACAAACCAGATATATTTTTTAACTCTCCAGATATCTCCAGTGCCTCCGGAGGACGCATGTTGACTCACAGACATTTTTTCCCTCTTTTAAGTTAATTCTGCCTTTTTTTTCCCAGCACATAAAGCTATAAACAAGTGATGAAGAAATCCATATTTTAAAAATAGATGGAGACGGTCAGGGCATGTGTTCTGCTAGTCATGCAGAAAAGAGGAGCATCTGGTTTGAAGAGAAGGCTTCAATGGCTCCAGCAGCAATTTATAGTCATGGAGCTGTCAGCTTGCACCTGCCCTACAGGCAGTAAAGGAGACAGGGAAAAGGAGGGCTGTTTTTTTTTTTTTTTTTTAATTTTTTCACTCACAACTAACCAATATAACTCATTCTGGTGGCCCAAAGATTCTTCAAATGGCCAAAATAAAATCTGTCATGACTACACTCAGGTACAGCAGTTAGTATGTACTTTTCTGCCATTGCCTTTGACTAATCTTGATAATGGCTGGCTTGTAGGCCAGGTATGTGACTTATAAGAAATGAGAAAAAAGAATTTGACTGTCCCTTTAACCTCACAAAACATGTCACAGCTCTGCAGGAGAGAGGGTCTGACCTCTTTTCCCTGCCAGAACTCCTTTGCCTCTCTTCCTTTGCCTGTGCCCATACCTGCGCCCAACACCTGATGTCTGAACCCAAGTCTCAGTGTCTGTGCCAGCAGGAGACTTCACCCTCCAGTACCTTTCACTTGGATAGATTTCCTGCTGGGGAGAAAAAGGAGCCCAAAATGTCAAACTAGAGGAGAAAAACCTTATCAGTGGAGCAGGGTTTTTTTTCTGTGAAGAACACAGCTGAAGAGCTGTCCACAATGCCACTGGATGCAATGATGGAACAAGAGCAGCAAACTGGGGTCCTGTGCAGGAGTAAAGTTTTCATTGAGTTCAGGTTCAGAATCAATATTGAACTTTGCAGGTAAATTTGTCAAGAATACAATTCTCATCCTGTCAGAATTGCAGAGAGGATTTAAATCAAGTATTTTAGATTGATGCAAAGGATTAAAAGCTCAGATGATTTGTAGAATGCAACTTCCAAATTTCTGGACTTCTGAAATATCAAAGTAACTATGTGGGAATCTTCTGTTTTGGTATAGTTCAAACATAATACTACACATTCTATATAAAGACATAAAAAAAGGTTTAAAAATTCATGTTAGCACTATTTAAATGCTTTAGCTCATAAAACAATAGTTCACATAAATTACTAGCTCCATGAAGTGTTTCAATGAACTCCAAGTGAAAGTCTGATTTCAAAATTATTTACTCTCTCTGAAAACAGCAAAGCATGTCTCTTTAGATGAAATGGCATTTCCTAATGAAAAAAACCCTCATATTTCTCACTATTTTATCTTTCCTGCTTGTTGACCTGTTAATTTTTAATCTCAAATCACAAAGTCCTCTTTAAGGGAATTTTTCTTCCCTACAGTCCATTGGAGACAAGTAAGTGGCAATTAACTTTCTGTAGTAAAACATAAAATCTTTTATAAAGTCTCTTTAATCATGCATCTCATGCAAAATGTGACTAGTCAGAAGAGATCTCAAGCAAGTGATATCGCCCATTAAAAAAATGTAGTCATGTGCCAGGAATACAGAGATAGAGTCCCAAAGCTAAAAAAAAACCAAAACCAAGCAGTGAAAGACCAAACTAGTCCTGCAGAAGCATCATTCCACTTTGGCCTGGGAAGTAAAACCCCCAATATACCATTTCTCTTAACTAAGGGGTCAAGGATTAATCAGCACTTGAAAAAGCAATAATTTAGGCTAGTGGAATGCCAGCAATGCTTACTTTTAGGGGAAAGTTTATAATGCTTATATCCTGTCTGCTTTACTTTAATTAAATTTAAAATACTTTCAAATAAACTATATTTAGTGGAGTAGAGATACATATCCTCTGGCACCTTTTTCTCCATGTTCTCATCCTGGTTGCTGTATAATTCCATATTTTTTATGTTGTGCAATTTCAGTGTTTGCTTTATCCTACTTTGCTCTTGGGGGCTGGATTTCATGTTCAAATAGGGCACTAATTTTGCTCCTCTGGAAAGGAATAGTGGCGAGATTGAAAAGGTCAAATCTGTATCCCACAGGCTTGTTTTGCTGAAGCTATATCTTTTTTCAAAGTTCACATTGTTCTTCATCAGAGAGCACTAAACCCCATACACTGGATGCCAACACAAAAGTGACGTGTTCATGGTTATGTTCTTTGTCAAAGATAATAATAGAAAATATAACTGGTTGACCCACAGCAACTGACTTCTGCCCTCAAGATTATTTACAGATCTTATTTATTGTTGTTGGGTTCAAAAGATACCAGTGTGCTTTTCTACAGATCTTGGGAAGGCCTTGAACAAGGCAAGGATCCCCCAGAAGTGAAGGGAAATATCAAGGTACCTATCACTGGTGACAGGACTGTCATGCAGGAAAACCTCTGGGTCACCAGGGTAGGAAGGGACAAGCCCCAGACTTGAAGGTGCCTTCACTAACATCAGAGGAAAGGTGCATGAATTGCAGGTTGGAGAAAATCTCACTATGTCTGTCAGGCCATTATCTACGTATGTGAATGAAGCCTCTGCAACTGGCTCTGCTTTCTTCCAGAGTCACTTAAGTTTTAAAACCATAGAAACCTGATGTCTGTATTCAGCAGTTGGAACCCAAGAGTGGAAATGTTTTGCAATTGGGCAGTGGGGAAAACTTCGCTGGCTTTTTCTTCTTCTTCTTCTTCTTCTTCTCTTTTGCACAACTTGGTTAAAATACTGCTCTTAACCACTGGTGACAGCTCATCACTTGAGTACTGAGAAAAGCAGATGGTTCAATGCTCTTGGTAGACACACATTCCTGACACGCTTGCTCTGCCTGGCCCTTTGTGAGTTTGTCTCCTGAACATATGATCACACCCAGATCCACAGTTTCTTAATGTGGTGTTGCCTGCAACAACAGGCACCCTGAAGGGTCTTTCCCAGAGAATTTGACTCCTTCACAGCACCAGAGGAGATTGGTGGCATGTCCACAATGCTGTAGTATACTGGCTACTGATGAGATCTGGACTGAGTTCTTTGCCAACATCTCCACATTCACCTAATGGTTAACGTGCAGGATCCTATATGAGTATGCAGCAAAACCAAAATATCCTGTGGGCAAAGAGGGTGGTTAGAAAGTCAGACTGTCCTAAACCCTTTATCCAGCTGTCTGTATTATGGGAAACTCTGTATTTAAAAGAAACAGGGAGGTATCTCTTTCAGTATCCTGGAAGCCTTATCATCTCTGTAAGGAGAAAAACCAGAACAGCTTTGAAGGGCAGCAGTTGTTTATTTCATTCTCTTCGCAGAGCTGTTAAATCTCCATGCACAGTGAGGTTAGCCCCTTAGGCTTTCATCTGGTTATTTTGATGAATTAGCAAAGTCACTGGTAGATGCTGGCTGTGAGGTGAATGCCAAAACTCCTCCTCTATCCTGACTTCTCCACTGCTGTGCTGTGCTCCCCAGGTGCTCTGCACCCTAAGCTGGAGAGCTTTTTGTGCATGTCTCTTCTCAAGTTTGCATCTCTGATATCTGAATATTATGTCAGGTTTTAATAGAAGTTGTGGCTTCAGGTAGAGAGTATCCCCACCCTGCTTTAGTCATCCCAGACCTAAACAATCCAAGGCTTCTGGAAGAGACTAAGGCAAGAGAGGCCGAGATGTGTGTGGGTTTGAGTTGTGGGGTTTTTTTTTCCCTTGTGACAGTTTGAAGAGGAAGAGGACAGCCACTTGTTGGATGTCTTTAGATGAGTGGCTTAGATGCCCTCGGAGTGGGCTGAGAAAAGGGATAAGGAAGAAGTTGAAGTCTTGGGAATCTTTTGCAGAAGTGTAGGAAGTGACTTTTGGTTCATGAAGGGTCACATAATCCATCACTGAGGAAATGGAGACAAATTCCACATCAGATGAAGAAAGGATGATCTGCCAGTGTTCCAAAAAAACATGTTATTGGAAGAGCAGGACAGCAGACAGCAGGTGGGCATGCCAGTCTTTTATCATAGACATGCTTATGCTGGGAAAATGGAGAGCCTTGGGCCTTCATTTTGGTGATTCTTTTAGCATAAGATGGATATTTTCTCTGTTGAGAGACATTTAGGCCAGGTAACGTCCAGCTTGGTTCTTGCTAGCTCTCTGTGCCTCTGCTGCTGCAGATGGGCATGTAGGGTACATGTCTCTTGCCCTTTACAAATATGTTGCCGAGAGAAGCCAAAATATTACTAACAAGAAAAAAATGCTCTGCACAATAAAACAGAATGCCATAAAAGTGTCAGCACTTCCCAACCTTTCCCTGGTGGGTCACAGCAGAAATATCCATTGTTCCTCTGGGTTGTATCTCCTGCCATCTGCTTCTCATTCACTTTCCTCCTCGTGTCACCCCTTGGAAAGATTCTGGAAAGGAGAACTTGGCACCCATTGCCAGGAGATTTGCATCTTTCATTTTAATTTGAAGGGTTCCCTCCTCTGAGAGAAAAGTTGGCATTATCCAGTGACACAAGTTTAAAAAGGAAAACAAAGGGATACACCCAGTTCTGCTGCAATTCTCATTGATTTCTGAGATTCAGGTGAAGGACAAGCCAAGGGTTTTCCCCTTGGTGGCTAAGAAGAGTTTCTCTCCAGGGTCCAGAAGTCAAAAACTTCTGTCTTGGTGGCTCATTGGTTTCAAATCTGGCCTGGCCTGGCCTGGCTCTGTGCTGGAGATGAAGGAGGTTCTAGCGTTTATGAACATGACCTGGTTCTTCAAGGCAGCTACGGAAGCATGAAGGCTATTTCCAGAATTGTAGGTTAGCCCAGGACAGCAGATTACAACACTCCAAAATCCTTACTCATCCCAATTGGTGGTGCAGTGGCTCCCTCACTGCCTCATGCTAATTTGTTTCACCGGGTGCCACAACAGAACAGTACCTGCTAAACCCCTGGGGTGGGAAAGAATGGGGTGATGTAGTTTCGGCAAACCTGAGCCCCACACTCAGGGGAGGCAAAGAGGGCTTTTAGTGCTGGTGTGTTCCCACCTGACTTTGTCCCAGACTAGTCTGGGAGATCTTCTCCCTCTCATCACTGGCAACACTGTCGGCCTACTGCCCTTGATGCGTCCACTCCTAGCCCTTCAGCTGACCGGAAGAGGGGATTTCCTCCCAAAGAGGCCAGTCCAAGAAATCCTACCTTTCCACCACCCCATCCTGTCACTTTTCTGACCCCAGAACAAATGGGCATTATCTTCCAGCTGGATTCTGCCTTTGCAATTTGCCATCACATTCTGGGGGCAAGGTGGAGAGTGTGTGTGGGGGGCGGGGGGGGGGGGGGGCTGAGGATTGATAAATCCCAGCACTCTCTGTAGTTACACAAGGTCTTCCTGTGTTGCTGCCCATATAACCTTTGTGATTAGGGAAATGACGAAGACGTGCTCACAATACAGTCAAATGTCATCAACCTTGCCACGGCTCCTGCAGTTTATCCATGCATCTGCAGGAGCACAGCAAGGAAGGGGGATGTAACCAAAGGTCTGCAGTCTACTGCTGACAAGGCAGAAACTTTTAAGGACAGCTTTTAGGTGTGGTATTAGTGCAGCCTTGGATTGCTGCTTTCTTTGTCCCCTGGATGCATGATAGCATTTACATTTAGATTAGCATGGAGCTCAGCAGACTCTCTTGTGGAGCTGGGCAGATAACCTCCCCCCAGAGAGCTTCTCCATGTGCATAAGCCAACAGCTTCCAGCGGGAAAGTGGGAGGGAATGGACATACAAAATCTGCCTAGAGCAAGGAGGAAGGAGCACAAAGGAGGAAAAGGGAGGGAACAGATGTCATCCATGAGCCCCCATGGCTCCTCTCCAACGTGCTGTGATGAGCCCCCATGGCACATGCTCACTCCTGCTCTCAAGGGAGCTTGAGATGGAAGCCAAACTCCTACAGATACCCTCCCTCCATTCTGGCCTTCCCAGAAGCTGGAGGTTGGTCTCAAACAGATGACAACAGGCCAGGCTGGCAAAACAAGACCCTCCCTCTGGTGAAGAAGGACTAATTTTTGCTTTCTGATCCCAGAAGTTCTGGGTTTCCCATAACTGCCTTGCAAGGGAATTAACTCTAACATTTGAAAAGTGGTTAATTAAGGCCTTGTGCCTCATTACTGGTCTCTCTGGTGAGTATAAGGGTGTTGTGCAGCCAAGTAAGTGCCACTTGTGCACTGAGAGGCTGAGGCAATCTTTAACACATCCAGCAGGAAAGAAATGTTTTACAGCTAGCAGGAGGTTGTGGCTTCCCCTGCTGCCTGTGAAACGCACAAGAACCGCTTTCTACACCTGTCTCAAAGGCTAGGGAACAGTTTGGGATGCTTCAAGCACTGCAAATTGCAAGCTGCAGCCCTACCCTGCAGCTGAAGTGCAGTTAGCAAAGGACCTGAAACATTTTGTTCAGCCTTGCTGCAAATAAACCCCCCCCCTCCCCTTCTGAGATTTTTATTTTAGAGCTAGGGAAAAATGCACTGAAGGAAGACAGAATTCTTGGCAAGATCTGAAACTGGCTGCCAACCAGAATATGGGCTGCAGCAAGGCGACCAGTTTGAAACCAGACTGTCCCACACAGAGGACAGCACTTGGCGAATCCACCGGGATTGCATTCAAATGGCTAGGCAGGGCAGGCTCACCAGATGATGCCGATTAGCATAGCTCAGCATTGCCCCTCTTTGTAAGTGCCAGGAAATCTGTCCTTTATTGTCTAAGCAACCAAACACACACACACACACACACACACACACACACACACACACACACACACACACACACACGCACGCACGCACACACGCACACACACACACGCACACACACACATGCATGGCCTTTGGGAGGACTGGTGTTGATGACATGTTTGAATGCTTGGTGCAAAAGCTTTGTGCCCAGAGGACTTCTGTGGTGTTTTCTGAGATACTAATTTATGTGTTTGTTTCTTTGCATTCATAAAAAAGTTCAAGGACTTTTTACCTTGAGCAAACAAAAAAAAGATGATGTTATCAGCCCATGTTTGCATCATACTTTTGTGTGGCTATGTTTCTTTTTGCAAACAAACCGTTTCTAGGTCTGAGTCACCTGCCTTCAGTTTAGACACAGTACACAGTGTCTGGACAAATATTTAGACCTGCAAGGTAAAGACACAGGCCCCAGCATCCCCTTTTGTGCCCAGCCATTGGTCTATCTTTGCTGTCATGCAGCTCCAATCCTTCCCCATGCTCATGTATTGGATAAAACAATAATTAATGCATATAAACATTCAACAGAGTGAATTTATGAGTATAAATATTCATACAATTCAGGCTTAATTGAATTAAGCCATTGATGATACAATTTTCTTTCAGGCTTATAAGAAGTGGAAGCTGCTACAAGAGGCTTTATGGGTCAAGATGTGTAGCTGAGATTTCAGAGCCTCTCTCACTAGAGGTGTGGGAAAATGCTTGAAATTTTAATGGCACTTGCAGGTGATAAATTGCTTTTCATTGTGAAGTTGCTGGAGACAGTCACAGTGTATCAAGGTCATGAGCAAAACAGAGACCTGGCCCTCAAAAATAATTATTCTACTCCTAACTCTACTAATGCCTGCATGTATTTCTTCTGACCTCAGTTTCCCCATCTGGGACATCAGAACCCTGTTCTTCACCTCCGTGTAAAGCACTCTGAGATCTACCCGTGGCAAGTGCTATAGCTTAAGTTAGTACCAGCAATACTTTTGCTCCCAAGTGATAAATTCAACTCAAATATTTATATATGTTCAAAAATAATATATTTGAATTTCACAAGCTACATTTTTCCATGAATGGTAAAAGAAAAAATTAAATCGAACATACTCTACTTCTGCTAAACAGTATATATGCAAAATACTATAGTAATTGCAGCATTAATTGCCTGTCTGAAATATTAATTCCCTTTAAAACCAGATGTGAACATCTAGACTTAGTCTGTGTTTTGTGGACTCTCAACTAAAGTGAAAAAGGTATTAAAATTAGCATTGCTGTTTACAGGGGTTTTATGGAAGAAAAGAAAAGACACCCCTTTTCTTTCAGTTGATTTGGAGGATCCATTTTGGGCCTTTTCTTTTTTCTCTTTTCTTTTCTTTTCTTTTCTTTTCTTTTCTTTTCTTTTCTTTTCTTTTCTTTTCTTTTCTTTTCTTTTCTTTTCTTTTCTTTTCTTTTCTTTTCTTTTCTTTTCTTTTCTTTTCTTTTCTTTTCTTTTCTTTTCTTTTCTTTTCTTTTCTTTTCTTTTCTTTTCTTTTCTTTTCTTTTCTTTTCTTTTCTTATCTTGCCTTCTTCTCTGTTTTATTTTCCTTTGTGCAATATGGCACCATTCAAAATACTCAACACAATGGTGATTGCTGCTTTGCACAGTATTTCGTCTCTGGGCAAATTGGGAATATTAGAAATTGGCCATCCACTAAAGTCAAGGGATAGAACTTGGGTAAAGCTTTTCCTCCTTATTTTGGTTAAGTCTTGGCGACATTCATGTGCTATTAAAACCAGTCCCAAGAGTCTTACAGGAAAAGGAGCAGTAAAAAGGAGTAGACTCTGAGATTCTGAGTGAGTGAATTTCTGTGCTTGTTTGAAACTCCTAGACCAGTCTGTAACCACTGCTCATGGGAGGAAAAACTGAGGGTTAACTTTTATGGAAGTGAAGGGAAAAGGAGAAAAAAAAAATTCTTTTGCTTACTGGGTAAGATTTTTCTTCCTCTTCTCGCTTCTCCCCAGTCAGGACAAAATGCAGACTATAATTTCTAATGAAATCAGGAAGGGGGTAATAGTTCCTGGAAGAGGAAGAGAGAGATTGTGAGGAGATCCCTGCCAATGGTGTTCTGTTACTACAGAGAGAGCACTGAACAGCCCAAGGAAAGCACTTTGTGGGACAGATTCCTTTGGCTTAACCTGATTGGATTTTGTTTTTCCATTGGGCGACAAATTTTTTCACTTTCTTGCTCTGAAACATGTTTCTACCGTGCGTTTTAAAACTGTTCTGTCACAAACAGAACACTCTGTCCCCTCTTGCACGTCTGTGGAATGAAATTCAGTCCTGTCTCCTTTTCTCTCCCTGCTGAGGTGCTCTGTGGAGTATATTGCCAGGAAGCGGCAGCACTTCCTCAGAAATGTTAATGATACCAATCAAAGCCTTGTTTGCCGGCCCCACACTGAGCCCTGGAAATTCTGGGAGTCAAATAATAGAGATGCCACCGCTAAAGATCAGAGGAAGCATCTGGGAGGGGCTGCAGTGAGGATAGCGGCATGATATACTGTCTCTTTGTAGTCCCTGAGTGCTCTGACTCCCAGCACTTCTAGTAAGTGATGCTGGAGCATTTCACCTTGTCAGCAGACTCCACTGACATCCCTACACCACTGGCCACCAGCAGACAGGCTCAACCATTTATTTTCCAGTTTAGTGGCCAGGACCTGCAGCATGATGAGGAAAACTTTTATGCTAGCCCCTGTTGTTTTGCTGCAGTGCTATTTATTGCAGTGGCTGGTTTGAATTTGTAGAGCGCCCAGAGGGTGCTCGGCCATGGACCATTGTGTCCCAGATGCTGGAGAAATGCTAGAGGACAAAAGACAGACCAGGCCTCAAGGGGTTTATGGCTGAAGCAAAAAGCAGGATTAAGATGTTCTATAGATAGATGGGGAATAAGCACAAACCAGAGGGCTACGTGTTGGATATTGCTCAGCGTCCTACTTGGGAGGACGTGATGCTCACAAAGATAAAATAAAAGCCATTGGGAGAGCTAAAAGTGGAGTCTGGATACCCTCACTCCTCCTTTTGCTTTAACTCCAAAGTGAATTTCCTCCCTTTCTTACATCCTGAAATTTCTGTCATCCATAGTGATTAGCTTCTCCGAAGCCATGGAGATTTTCAGTTCAGCCATTTCCCTTGGTCAACATCTTCTGGAGTATTCCTGGCCCATTCCAGTGGCTTTTAGGCTAACAAAACATCCTTTTTCCAAATATTTGCAAGTGATTTCCATGCGCATGAAAACATACAGAGGTCACAAGCCACCTCCATGAGCCTGGTTCTCCATTGTGCTTTCTGGTAGCCACAGGCATAAGAGGGGATCTCTCCTGCCGTGTTAGAACATACTGCAAGATGCAGGCAATTCCTGGGGCAATAGGACAGTGGCATGTTGTGAGAAGGAGGCAAGAAGATGAGAATGAGCAGATTAAATGTAGTGATGAGGATTTGTGGATCCAAGTGCTGCAAAGAGGCAGGATTTGAGCCCTGAGCTAACAACACACAACCCAGTGGGGCACAGACCTCAACTGCTAGTGGCATTCTGCAACTGGTGGGGGTGACAGTGGGCTGAGATGTGCTCAGCACACTGTCACCTCCATCAGTGAAGCGAATCCCCACTCAGCAGGGAAGGCAGGGTGATGAGGAGTAAGGCTTCATTCCAACACACGTGTGCAGTGCGCGCGTGCACACACACACATACACACACATGCAGAGTCACAATCCAGAGCTTTGAAAAGGGTTAGAGACACATGACTGTTCCATTAATTGAAATACAGGAGAGGGAGGTGTGTGTGCAGGAGCAGGGACAGGAGGCAGAGCAGAAATAACGCAGTGCATTAAAAAGATAAGAACTAGACAAGGACAAATAATGTATCGTTACACCTCAGAGACAAAAGGGCAGCTTCCAGAGGGCTGAGGCTTACATTCTAATCATCTTGACTTTGTAATGTTATACAAGTAGAGGCATATTCTGTGGCTTGGGAGACTTTGCTGAGTAAAACCCTGCAAGCCACAGAAAAATGCTTAAGCAGCCTTTTAAAGCCTGGCAGTGATCCAGCCCTCTTCCCTTCCCTGTACCCCCCTTCCTCTACCACCACCCCTCTGCTGTAACCCAGCCAGAAAAGCAGGAAAACCCTTGAGACAGGCAATCTTTATTGGTGACGATATAAAAAGCTTTTAAAGACAATGGGAGGATTAAAGCATCAGGGTCAGTCGCTACATTCTTGTAAGTGATGAGGGTGCAACAAAATATTTAAGCTCCCATGTAGCCAAATTCGGATTCAGTGAGAAAGAGGGGAGCAGCTAGGAGGGAAGGGCTTCTGACTGCAAGATTTGACTTGGCTCTTGATGCAATGAGGCTTGGCCCTTGCATGCTTTCCCCCAGCTCCTGGTAAAGGTGGGGAGAGGATGGAGTGAAGGGTCAGGCAGTAATGAGCAGCATTTTGATGGGTTGTGACCTTGGCACTCAAAGGCCATCTTGCAGCAACCCTTACTCCTAAATGTCACCCCAGTGCTCCCAATACGAACATGCTGCTCTTGCTGCTGCTGCTATTTCAGGAGATGGCAGCCCCCTCTACATTTGCCTGGAGCCACCAGCCTGTAATTTGAAACAGCAAAATCCATTCTGGTTGAACTTCCCACTTCAGGATAAGGCAGGAACTGTTCTCTCTCAGCTGCACAGTCACTCAGCACTTCCCCATCTCTTATCTGCAGCACCCCAGCTCTCAGCTCCTCAGTATAAGTGCAGTACAGGGAGCTCCTGACTGTACCAGCAGCTCCCCCTGCCCTGACATCGATTATAGCCTGCTCAGATCCCAGGGCTGATGTACACCTCCCTCCTGCTGGAACTGGCACTGATGGAGGGAACCATTGCCAAGAACAGGCAAGTTTAATGCTATGAGGTAGAGCTGTCAACATCCAGAAAAAAAAAAAATTAAAAATAATAAAAAAATCCAGGTATATGCTGAACTGGGCAGAATATGTGCAGAACTGGGTGGAGAACAGAAACCAGAAAGCCTGATGTGGTTCTTCAGCCTGACTCTGATGCTGGGTGAGTCTGGCAGAATTAAAACCACCCTGAATGGTGGTCATCCCAGATGAGTTTCCCCATGGTTCCTGATACCAGTGCTGCTGCAAGCCAGGATTGTCACAGCCACCAGAGTTTCCCATGTCTGTGGGAAAGGGTAGCTGTGATAAAAGGTAGTAACCTTTTCTGAAAGTTACTGCTGTTGGTGCTCTGAAGATCCTCTTGGTAAATCCATCAGGGGAGGAAAAGAAGACACAGTGTAGCTTTGAAATTGTGAATAGGACTGTAATCAGGGGGAACAAGCCACAGGTATCAGGGACTGGACTGCTGTACCGTAGATGCACAGAGTGTCTGGATTGTTTTTTTATAATGGTAAAAAAAGCTGTCAAACACTCCACAAACAGAAAAGAAAAACAAAAAAAGAAAAAAGAAAGAAAAGTAAAAAGGAAAAAGGAAAGAGTGTGAGTCAGACATACTCCATGTAGTTGAAAATTTCACCAGAATTTTTGAAGACATCTGTGTTTCTTTGCTCAGGAGAAGAGTAGGTGCTGATTTAATTCTGCACTGCTGCATTTTCCCTGGTTTCAGGCCCAATGCCCTATTTTCTTAACACCCATGGACTTCTTGCTCCTGTGGAATACAGCCTGATTATAAGGAAGTAAAAACTCCAATTTCTCATCTTTGATTTCCAGAGACCTACTGATAATTTTACTTCTTTTTTATTTTGTACAAGGAGGAAGGGGCCTTTTTTTGCTTTTGGTCTGTGGTTTGTTGTAAATTGTCAAATTTGCCCTTTCTGAGTTTTCATGGTAGTGTCAGTTCTAAGGGCTTGATCTGTGTATAAATCCCTTGTACCAGACTAGATCTTCCGTGTCCACTTTTCTTTTTTGTTTTCCATTTGTGGGTTGATGTGCCCTAGAGTTTGCTTCCTTTCCTGCCTTCTTTCTACTCTCCCTCCCCATATTCCTACTGTCAATTGAGCTAAGAAAACATATTTCTGTTGTCTACTCTTTATTCTTATACTCATCATAAAGTTCATAAATGTTGGCACATTTTCCAGTTAAGATTAAGGATTGCAAAGGGCAGGAAGAAGGGTGGGAGTAGTGGAACATCTTAGTTGGGTAGGCTTAAGCAAATATGCAAGCAGTTCTGCATGTTTACACTGCAGGAGGCAAGAAGGAAATCACTTGATGTGCAAAGGACTTGAAGGTGGTGAGGTTTTGGAGAGTTCTCCTATCCTATGAGGATTTGTTTCAAAGTGTTGGACTCACTCCCGGAAAAAGTTCTGTGTCTCTTCCACATGAAAGTTATCCTTATAGTAGAAAGCTCTGTGGTTCCAGAGAAACAAAGTTGTCAGATATCTTTCATCTTTTGCTAGTAGCGTTGCTATGGCTGTGATGGCAAAAGAAGATCATGGAGACAAGATTTGTCCAGAGAGGGAGAGATTTTCCAACTATAACTAATTCCTGATGATACATGTCTGACTTCTCAGCCCCAAACCTTCAGGGAGACTTACAAAATACCCTAGAATTCTGTGCTGAAAGCAAGAATCCCTAATTCTACTGTATACCAAAAATGGTGTCTCCAGAGGAGGTTCTTGGTGTGTTACATAATATGCATACACAAAATCATATTTTAACATGCACACTGCCAATATTAAGTCCTTAGTATCCAAAGGCAATAATTGTGTGCTTAGCAGACACACAAAGAGCAGTGCCAACCTAATCAATGTTCATTTTGCAAATATCATCTTTTCCCCAAGACCTGAATGTTCCTTTTCCTCAGAGAGGGAAACCTGACTAACATGTGGTAAGGGTTCGGAGAACTTGCATGCCCCAGAGGTGATTGAGAAATCATTGTCAATTCCAAAGACATGGTCACTGTTTTTATTCCCCTCTGTTCAGGTCAATGGTTACTTTGTACCAGTTTTTTTCCAAAAGAGAATGGCTAGCACATCCCCAAGATGAACTTCTTTAGTTTGAAATTTCCAAAACTATGAAGCCTACGTATCCACATATATTGCTGTGCAACAATCCATTTAATATATAGTGCAAGAATGATTAACTATCACCTGGTTGTTTTCTGCCAGCGGCTTGTACCTCCTGAATGAGTATCAAAAGTTGAAACTCTTAGTAGTGTTTGTTTAGTGCTACATGAAGCTTGCAGTCCGTATGTCCAAATTGTTTCTAATGAGTTGTTTATTGGTCAGTGAGAAGTACCAGGTGCAGAAAATCAGCATGGAGGCTGCAAGCAGCAGTTATTTCTTGTTTCCTGCCCTCAGCTTGGTAGTAAATTAAATTTTTTTTTTGGGATACATTCATCCCCAATTCAGAGATATTGAAAGGGTGAGTTCAGGTCTGATTTGGACTGAGAAAATTTAGATGAAGCTCTTAAAATTTTTGTTTAAAGAGATTGGTAAGCTATACATGAAAAGAGTAGAATGGCAAAATTCTCATGCCTTTTCTCAACTAGACAGAAGACAGGACAAATGAAGACTAACTCAGCTTTTTGTAGCATTATGAGAGGACAACATCCTCCTTTTTGATATGTGAGCTGGGAAGTTCAGGACTGAAAACAGAAAGAAGAAATAAATCAAAAGTCATGCAGTATCTTTTTTTTTGTTGTTGTTATTAATTCTTTTATGATCATGGCCATGTCTACACTTCTAATCCTGGATCCATTCAGAAATTTAAGGACAAACATATCAAGGGGCAAGGAGTACAGAGGCATCTTTTTGGAAAGTGATTCACTTCAGGCAAGATGATTTATCGTGTGAAGAGCGTTGTGACACAGACAACAAGGAATCAGTAGTGAGACATTGCATGTGAAGTGTTTCCATATTTTCTTAGGCTACCAAGTGCTTATGTGCTGGGATCATTCTGTTAACCAGTAGTAGCTAGCAGGGTGAAAATGTGTTTCTATTTTTTAATGGTGTTTCAGAAATCAGACATACTGGTGACTGAGGAATGATAGTTGCATCAGATCCCTTTGAAAAGGTTAGTCTTGATATTCTTAAGTACTTTATTTTGAGCTTTTTTTTTTTTTTTCCAGCTCCTTGCCAGAGGTTGTGAGGCTGTGCATGAAAATACAACTCTATGTGTAGTACATCTCCACAGATATGTCCCACACTTTCCTTTCTAAGTTCAGCACTGGCAACACACAAAGCCACAGTAGCTGGAGATGGAAAAGAAGCTAATTAGCTCATCTATCTCTTTTGAAGGCTAAGTCCTTGCCAAATTTTAGGAATTCAGTCCAATCTAACTCAAGTGTTTCAAGCATTTAAGATCTCCTCTTATGTCTTGGAAGACCACTTACAGGTCAAATATATATCAAGAAGCACTATGATAATGTTTAAGCCCCAAATTCCACTTCTTAGCTTTAACTTTTCACTAAGAGCTCTGCTTCCCTGGGCTACCCTAAGTAATTCCTTTCTTTCCTTGACCCTTTCATGCCCTTCACAAGATTAGTGTAGTGTTATTTATAAACTCTTCAAGGCAGAGACTGGATTTTCATTTATCTTAGTCCTAAAGAAAAAACATTGAAATTATCACCACAAATGGCTAGAATTAATAAATTTATCTCCCTCCAAAAATGGTGTGAATATTTTCTCTCCAATAAACTTCTGAATTGAACATTTTATATGAAGGTAATGTAAAATTCAGAAAGAATCCCTAAGTGGGTCAGTGGAAAGAGCCATGATTCCAGCTTCCCAGCTACTGGCCCTGGATCTTAGTTAGTGCTCAAAGCTTCATTTGACCTGTCATGAACCATCTTTTCAAACTTCTCACTGCATAGTAAAGGCAACAGGATCCTGTGGATCTTCAGATCATTTAGCATGACCTGGAAAGTTACTGACAGTCTTTCAGTGACAGTCTGGGAATCAGCTTCCCTCTGCAGATTTATTATCTGCTCAACTCCATCACAAGGTTTTGCTTAAACCTGAACTGTTAGACACAGCACTCCTGTCTAATTTTCCATCTGCTTTCCATGATTTATCTTCTTGATCCAGCTACCCACTGCAACTGGATGCACCTTGAAGTTTCTTGTTCAATAGGTAGTATTTAAACAGGGACAATACAGCACTGAGCCTGAGGTTTCTTCTTCTTTTTTTTTTTTTTTTTCCTGGATGCCCATGTAATAAAGCACCTGGGCTGCAGGCACTTGGACACATAAAGGACTTTGGTTTGGGTCCCTGCCTCTGGCCAGAGGTAAGGCAAAGGTTTGTGTAATCAATGTCCAGCCAAACATCTAAAACCTGGATACAGGTCTGAAGCTGAACCTCCCTTCCTTTTCAAGGGATATTTGAAAGAGTCCTTAAGGGATAATGATGACTGCTATTACCACCCATTTGTCCAGGAGAAAAGAGATGGATGGATTAATGGATGGATGGAGGGAGGGAGGGATGGATGGATGGGTGGAGGAAAAACAGGTGACTAACACTGGACGGACCCCTCATGTGCTTGCCGTTGAAGCATGCACCATGTTCCTCCCAGCTTTCAGTACTACCTGGAGCAAAGTCTGTTGGTAGCATGAAATGTGGTATATGAGATCTCTGAGGACAGGAAAGCATTGTCAGTAGGGCTCCTCACAGAGTTTTGGCTCCATTTCCATGGCAGAATCATAAGTCCTCTTGTGTAATAGTCACTCTATAAATGGTCATAAGGAATGGACCCTTTCTGGTGTCATTATCAGGGTGACTTTTGATCCACAGCCAAGTGGATCAAATCCAATCCTATTGGATCTTTGAAATGCTCTTGTAGCACCTAGTTTCTCATTTCAAAGAGAGGGTGGTGGCACACAACTTCTTTTACTTTTTGCTCTGTTTTCCATGTGTAATATATTTAGAGCTCAAGCCTAAATGAACTCTGAGAATTAGTCACAGAGCTGGAGGAGTCAGCTCTTTCCTTGCATTCTAATATTTGGATGCTGGAAATTCCAGAATGTGATTAGATTTCATATCTATTTCTCCCTGTGCATAACTCGCTGAAGTATCAAAAGCAGTTATGGGGAATTACACAGTCTTACAAATACCAGGAATGAAGTATTTTACTTGGGTTTGCCCAAATCAGTCTATTTCTGGTCTTATTTGCTTCCCTTATGGGAGTTCTTTAGGAATCAGGAAGTTCAGTCCTCAGAGAAATGAACTGAATTACAATTTTGTAAGGAAAAAATGCACATGGAGATTTTTACAAAAAACAGTAATTACAAACAGTAATTTGTTTTCTAGTGGAACATTTTTCAGCCCTCCTGAGACAGAGAAACTAGAGTTCATCATCTCCTGCACCGTTGCTAAATGCATGGCCTTCACAAGCAAACTCCAGAGAAGCAGCAGCATGTGAAGACTCCAGCTGAGGTGCAACTGCGGGAGACACCATTATCACACTCAGTCCAGCAGCAAGAAAGTGCTTTTAAACAAAAATTACTATGAATTAACATCAGAGTTGAGTCTGAGAGACAAGGAGTATATAACCTTGTGCTGGGCTCAGTTACAACTGCAGAGACAGAAGCACTGTTGTAACACTTTACACCTTTTTATGAATTCAGGAAAAGATGCTTGGAGAATTTACTAAAAAGCAATGATTATTGTTTTAATTTGGAGATTTATTCAAATTAATACATTTGGAGGAAAAGAGCTGTTTTTGACTATGCTTTGCATTTGATAGTGAAAAATACTTTTGGGATTGTGTTGAAATATCTCATTCCAGCATTTTCAAAATGAAAAGAAGGTGGGAGGTTTTTTGATTGAAAACTACTCTCTGGCTGAGCTGTTTTTATATATTAAAGAAAAACAAGGTTTAAATTGGAGTAGAACCAACTTCAAAATGTTTCAACCAATTCCATGTGAATACTTCTTGAATAATAGTATTTTGAACATGAGAACTTTGGCTTTGTCCTTATTTAGACAGGGAGGGAAAAAATTAGAAATCTTGAGAGTTTTGAGGAAAGAAAATTCCATATGTACTCTGCTTACAGACAGCATAGAAATGAAATGCTAAAACCTGTCTTGCAAAATGCTCAAAAAATGACCAAACATTGCTTAAAAATCAGAGATATATGTGCTGGATTTTTGTATACCACTAATCCTATAAAAGCCGTAGTGTGATGCTAAAACAGCTTGCCCAGAAAATAGACAATACTAAAAGTAGTTAAGTTACTAATATTTAATTTACTTTTGTTCAGATCAAAATACTTCATCTGCATCTGAATAAACAGCAGCTGTTTATTCAATGGCAGAAAACCATTTGCTGCCATTATTTGTGAGAGTGCTCACACAACCAGTCTGTTAACAACAGGTGACGGTGCAAGGTATTTTCTGGGTTACTTTTCCACCTTCTCTTCTGTTGGGATCACTGCCCTGGCCAAGCAATGCCTCCAGAGTCTGAGTCACAGCACAGTGGTCTCCAGATGCTTCAACTCAAGCCTTTTATTCCAAATTATTGAGATTTTATTTTAGAGACTTCATGGCAGCAGTTCAGGGAGTCTTACAATGCATCTAGTCAAGATTTTAGTCCTGTTCCCAAAACACCCTCCCATTCCCCTGACAGAGGCTCTTAGGATTTTGTGCAAGGTCATGCCAGAGCTACCCAACATCTGTAGCACTGTGAGTTAATGCACTGAGCCCAGACAGCTGAAGCAGAGAAGTTGCTCTTTCTAAACTAGCATGGACAGATGGAAGAGCAAGGAAAACTCAGTAAAAGGGAGACAGCTCTCCCCAGTCTTTTACTCTGGGCAATTTTTCTCTTTGTGTAGTCAATGGGGCGTCTCAGCAGGACGAAAAAGTCTGCTTGTTCTAGGTTGGGATGAGACATCACAATAAGAGAATAATCTCTTACTATGACTTTTCAGGGAGCCCACCTGAGTGACAGAGCCCTCATGCCTAACCTTGGATCCATCCATGTATTATGGAATAAAGCTGAAAAACATAAACCCTTTTCAGCCATCCTGCCATCAAAGGGCTCTCTTCATCCAGTCTTTTTTTTTGGTGGTGTTTTTTGGTGGGTTTTTTTGGCTTGGGGTTTTTTTTTGTTTGTTTGGGTTTTTTGGTGTTTTTTTTTTTTTTTTTTTTTTTTTTTTTTTTTTTGTTTGTTTGTTTGTTTGTTTGTTTTTTCACCTTTCCTCGGAGAGGTCTCCAGAAACATGTAGGCTTAGTCTGACAATATCCCATCATACTGAATGTTACAAAACTCTTTAAACGTAGTATTAGATGCAGAGAACTTGCCATGCTTTGAGAGAAATGCATGTCCTGACTATTCTAACGGAACTGAAACTTTGGGGTAGAATCACACAATACTTAGAGGAAAGAGAAATTTATCATTAACTGCAACAGGGAAACCAAAGCCTTGGCCCTGGGGAGAAAAGATATCTGTACACAGGGATTACATCTTGGAAAGCGATGACTTTCAGAGAAATTATCAGAGATTTGTTACCACCACATCTGTGGTAGGGTCTTTGTGGTCAAATAGCTTAGATTCTGAAGGGTATAAAAAGAATATCCACAGAAAAGGGGGAAGTGGTATTTTCACAGTTGAAATGATACTGAAACATCAATTTCCCATTCTGGGGTTCAGACTGGACTCAAAATAAATAAGATTTCATAGCCTATGCAACAGTCATTGACAATCCCATGGGGCTGCAGAAGGACACTTGTGAGCAAGATTCTCATCATCTTGTGTTAAAATGGTCGTGGAGGTAGAGGCTATGCCAAACTAAATGATAGGAACTGCATGGCTACAGTACTCTGACAATGTCAGATGATGCAGCCACCTGTGTTATTTCTACCTGTGTCACTGGGGTACCTTTAGGAAACCCCATAAATGTTCATGGAAGATTTTGGCCTAGATAGATATTTTGGCTTTTATCAGACATAGAACTGGGATGAAATAAACTGATGAGGAATGACTTAAAGAGAGACTTTAATAGAAGCACAAGCAAGATTTTCTTGTTGAAGAATAAAATTTGCAATGGAGGCTTGAACATGCGATCATAGAAATGTCCAGCACTCCACACAATTCACCCATTTGTTATGTCACTGCTTGGGTAGGGAAACCCTAGCCTATGCAAACATGGCAAGATTTTGATTAAAAATAGTCACTGGCACTTTGGTTCTATAAGAAATTATAAGCCTTTGTGTTCTTCAAATTCCAGGTCATTGTTCTGTGTCAATTTTCTTTGGAATCCATTGGTTCTTGCTAGCCTGGCAAGATTATAAATTAATTTTGTGAGAAAAAGAAAACAGGAGAAAACCAAAATTTGGACCTGCTGTTTGGTTGATTATGAACCTGGCCTCATTCCACTGAAATGAGTGATTTTACTGGCAACTGGAAAAATGTGAATCTGGCAACTTACACCATCATATGACTCAGCACCCACAGGTTCCTGCATCCCAAATACACATGGGGACAGTGACAATAAATTAGGAGACATTCCAGATGAATAGTATCTTCCTCCGAAAACTCTGAGATTTACTCTAGACTAAGTGCAATGATTATACCGATGATTATAATTTCATTTCATTTCATTTCATTTCATTTCATTTCATTTCATTTCATTTCATTTCATTTCATTTCAATCATCATCTCAATTAGTTTTGTTTGCTTGTACTGCAATTCTTTTTATGATTTTATATTTAAGAAATGTTTGAATCCTCAAAGGTCCTAGGCCAAATTTTCCACTAGTGATAACAAAGAGCCAAATTGACTCAAGTTATCAAGATATCAGAAAACAAGGTAATTTGTCATGCTGGGAACAGAGTCTGTGATATTAAAGCAGGGAGATCTCATGACTGAGAGTTGGGTTGAAACACAGCCCTTGTAAGATCTTTCTGAGCTTAAATTGTTCTGTGTTTCTGTGATCCAAAAAGTTCAAGTACCACAAATCCTTTGTAGCTCCTGTGCTTTTATTTCATTACTCTGCTGCTCTTGCTACAGTACACCTTGCTCAGAGACTGATGATGAAAGAGATGCTGAATGTACTTTCTTACTGATGTATAGGAATTGTAGGGAGGAAAAAAAGCCTCTCTGTGATCCTCAAAGTCAGATGCAATTGCAGTAGGAGATATCTGAGCCCAAAAATGTGCAGCTATCAGTATGTAGCTGCTTCCTTGCTGGAATCCCAGGCACCCCAGGGATGGAGCTGAAGGAATAGTTTCTAGCCCTTTCCATTTCAGAGCTGTGTTGCTGCAAGAGTTGATGAATAGCCTTCATTGTGGACACTCGTTCCCTGCTGTGGCTCCCACCCTTGTCTCAACATTCCCATCTGGATATAAATCTTGCTTTTCCCTGTCCCCTTCCCCCGCTCTCCTCACCTTCTCCCCCTTCAGTCCCCTCCAGAGCTCTCCCTCCCCCTTATCCTCTATGGAAAGCTGGAGAGCTGATAAATAAATCATACCTGCCTCGCTGACCAGGGTGATAGTCACCCAAACCATAACTACTACATGATTTCCTTTGCCAAATGCTGGAAAATGAAAAACACACTGTCCTTTTGAACAGATCAGCATCTGAATACATATAGAACTGTTATTTTGGGACTACCAGCATATCTGTGTTGAGGTCTCTCAATTTTCACCACGTACTGATCCAGGCAAAAGCTTTCATTGAACATGATTTACAATTTACTGAGGGATACACTGTTGACTCAGGGCATTACTATTATTTTGTAGATATTCCCTGGTCTCTGCCAAAAGAAAAAAAAATTTAGGAAAGAAACTGCATTAATTGAAGCTACAATAACTTTTCCAACTTTGCCACCACACTGAAAAACATTTAAAATGTGAGCTTCAGATAGACTCCTATCCAAATTTTTGGGTTTTTTTCAATGAAGACATTTGAACAGTAAAGGATGGATTGTGGTGTTTGAGTCAAAGTTTTGAACTAGCCCTGAAAATTACATCTACTCATATTTTTTGATCATAACTATAGCAAGTGAAAAGAACACATCTGATATTCTGAGGCAAAGATCAGAGCCAGGTTTTGGAGTTCCAGGCCAGTGTCTGGTGATGTGTGTTAGTTAAATAGTTGAAGGGAATTAAAGAAAAAATGAATTTGTGAAGGGCCATGATGTGGAAAAAGTGTAGGTTGGAAAGGGACATTTATGTTGCATCATTTCCTAACTGTGAGAGGTGCCAGGCTGCAGAACAGTCTCTGGAGATAAGTGGTGTATGAGGTATTGGTTGGGCTATTTTAAAAGACGCCTGAATGCTACCATGGTGGAAAGAGAGAGAACATTTCTTCTCACTGATAGATCCTGCTACAGTGAATTACGTGCTCACATACAGCTTATAACAACTCCTGTTCCAGGAAACAGGGTTAGTGTGTACCTAGGAAATGAACAAATTGCAACAATTTGTGATTCCACATCAGTGGTGTGCTGCATCATGTGAGAACCTGGCTTACACAGTCCTGAAATCTGCTTCCACTTGCAGAGAGATAACAGAGAAAAGTACAGCCAAAGGGAATATGCTGGTCTACACGTCTAACTGGAATCTGGCTTTGGGCCTTTCCTCTAATTATGAGACATTCAAATGTAATGAGGCAAAGTGGAACCTTGCTTTTACTCAGTGACCCACCAAGGGCAACTTTCATCAATGTCTGTGAGAGGGAGACTGGTAGAGCCGGAGAGATTTCAATTCCAAGTAGACTTGCACATCCACTGTGAGTGTCTCTCTTCTCTTTTAACCTGCAGAAGGAATATGGGACAATTACACTCCAAAACTGGAAGCTGAGGTAGGTCAAAGGAGCATGAGTGAAAATTCTGTGAGAGTTTTCTTTCCAGTGTAATGGCACTTCACCTCCATCTGGCCCCAGCTCTTCAGTATGATCTTTTCTCAACAGTTCTTTACTCAGCACTGTGCACATTTTTTAAATTTTTGGTTCCAATCAGAATTTATTTAGAAAGACAGAGATGTGGTACAGATACAATATCAAAAGCAGAGTGGCTACACTGACACAGTGAGCGCAGCACAGAAGCCTATCTAGCAACACCACTGTACACCACTCAAAGACTGGGTCCAATTTAACAGGACAACGTTTCCCTGGTTTGGGAGGCAGGGAAGAGGGAATGTGATTTCAGTTTTCACTCCCTGCTGGATGTGTGGAAACAGGCTGTACTTTTCTGGAATGTGTGGGATCTTTAGCATGGCGGCTGGCGACGTGATCTTCAGCAGGCAAGGAGGTGCGTGCATGCAGGAGCACACACACACAGAGACACGCGCACACCTCGGCCCGCAGCCGGGCAGCCTGCCCACCCAGCACTCGATGCTGCAAGTCGTGATGATTAGCAGAGTTTCCTCCTGCAGCCTGCTGGATAACAGCGAGATCAGCATATACAGACACACCTCTGGTGTGAGCGGAACAGTGTTTACTTTGTTCTGACCGGGCACTTACAAGAACTCTGCTGTGACAGCTGACAAAAGGAGGGAGAAGGAAATCATTAGTAAAAAGCGATGTTTTGAGGTGAAAGTGTCAGGAATGCAAAAGAAAAAAGTTCATTAATACAGCCATAAGGAAATAATGTACCAATGTCGTTTTTGTGTCCCTTCCTGATTAGACTGGCAGGCATTTTATTTCTACCCTTAAGACCCAGGATGTGATCTTAGCTGTGCTCTTACCACTCTGGATGAACTCCTCAGTCGTCAAGTAAAGTCACTGGAGTTGCTTAAAGCTTACACAACACCAAATGAAACTGATATTTATTTCCCAATCTCTTCCCTCATATCCCCTTGGTAGTTACCTGACATCTGTCTTTAACACCTCCACATGTAGAAAACCAGCTCCTTCCATCAGCTACACTTTCCATCAAACCTGCTGGTCCAGCAAGGGAGCTGTACATGTAGTTGTTGGCTCACCTGAATGTATCCTGCTTCAAAATGCAGAAGCACATTGGACATTTGAGGTCTGGCCATCCTTCTGGGGCTCTGAGGAAGGGTTACATCTGCTGCACATGCACACTGGCTGCTCAGAAGGATGAGGAAGAACTGGTGTTTGGAGACTTGAGGCTGGTCTCAGTGCATATGCTGACCTGGACCATAATCTTTAATTCATTCCCTTCTCCGTTCAGCTTTGATTTTTGATGGTTTGTGAGCAGAAATGTTTTACCCCGTGATGTGCTAGAGCCATTTCAGCTTGGTCCAAACCTGTGGGATCTACAGCAAGTCTCCAGACATCAGCTGTGAGAGCAGGCAGTGGAAGGGACAGAGATACTGATCTTCAAAACCTCACAGACTTGTGGTGTGTTGAGAGGCAGCACAGACCTGCTGGCACAGGTAGAGTATACATACACAAGTTTCTGGGAACTGGGAACTACAGATGTGAGGACAACTTCCCAACAGCACAATTTGCTGGTTGGCGCAGTCTTCCAAATGAAGTGCTGGGATCAGTATTAATAAACTGTACTAACTGTCATCGTGCCTATGATAGATGGCGTCAGGCTTACCTTCACTGCAATCAGAATCAAATGCATACAGAAGCCCAGAACCAGATTTTTTATCAAATTCTACTCTAACAACCCCTCCTCCTCACCCTCCCCGCTCCAATCCCCCAAAACAGCTGGGGTCTACATTTGATAGTGTCTGGGAACTCATAACAGGTTTGAGTTTCTTGGTTGCCTCCAGAGGACGCTTAAACTGGCTAGAACTTACCAGAGCACAGGGCAGGCTCATCATGAAGGTAAAATTTCCTGCCCAAGGTTGCATCAATGCGGTTTCCAGGTCTTCTGCAATCTTCCTGCTTTATTGGCATGCCAATTTCAGGTGTTAGCCCTAAAGATAACTGTTCCTACCCTCTTCATCACCTTTTAGAGGGTCAGAACACCCCAGACAAGGCTTCTCATGCTAAGCCAATATCTCCAGAAATAATAACTTGTTGCATGAGCAGCTGAACTGTTGAAGCCAGATTTCCTGTGGAACTGTGTCCTCTTTTCCAGATGTTCCTTTCTTCTACCTCCTCCGTAATAACCTCATGTTTCTTATGTCCTTTCCACCTGGCAAGAGATGATGTGTACTGAGGCTAATCCAGTGTGCCTTGAGAAAGTCAGAATGATATGATCTCTGCATTCCACTCAGTCTTGGGGAAATGATTGCTCATAAAGCAAATTGCCATGGGAAAAGAAGATGGCTCTTTCTGTTGAGTTGGTTATAAATGACAATTTGATAACTACTCTTCCTTGTGCTGTTCTGTTTCATTTTGCTCATATAAAGTGTTAATGTGAGATTTTGGTTATCTGATCATAATCATAATCATAATCATAATCATAATCATAATCAAACACATTTACATGAATGTACAGAAGAGTCAAATTACTCATCTGAAGAACAACTTTTATTTTCACATTCTTGAAATATGTTCTCATTTTCTGGGCAGCATATTTTGATTTTATGACAATTAAAATTTCAGTGATCCCCTGTAGAAATTTTTACTGTGTTATTTTCACCATAAATGTCATGATGTTGGCTTTCTGTTCCAATTTGGAATACAAACTCTTCTCTTTCAAATGCCAGAGTATCCTAAGGAAAGGAAATTCTGGTTTCTGACTAGCTATAATTATAATCCAAAAGCAGAAAAATATTTAATCAGAAAAATAATGCTATAAACATTGGGTTTCTAGCAGGGAGAAATGGTAGTTAATAAAAGCAACTGGGAATTGATTGAAAAACATCTGGTAAAGCCAATCTAACTTCAGTTTTTCTGATATAACCGAGACGAAGACCATGGCGAAACATCCCACAAAAGGCTGATCTTCATCTTTCCTACCCTTAGAAGGTCTTGAGAGTGGCCACCTAAGTCTGTGTGTTCAGCGACACAGCTTCAGCTACATCCTTCCAATTTTGGACTCACACTTGAAGTAAGAGAGGTGGTCTTGATGGGAATAACCTCTAATCAGATCAAGACCAATATTCCTTGAGCTTCAGAGCTCTGCAGTGGCATTGAGCTTCATCTTAGTGGTGATGTCCAAAGAAGAACAGCAATTTCAAGGCACTTTTAAGGAGAAAGAGTGCTGGGATTCTCCCGTGTCATTGTACTTCCTATACCCCATGGGTTTTTAATTCAGGATTTAGGTTATGGTAGGTTTTTTTTGTTGTTGGTAATTTTTTTGTTTTGTCCAAAGCAGTGAATTGTAAATTTGCTTTAATTTCTGTATTTTTTGACAATGTGGTGTGTGTTTGAACGTTGAATGTAGCTAATTAATGTTTTTAAGTAAATCTTCCTGCTTTGCCCATGTGCTTCTTTCAAGAAATTGTATGAATCCTCCCTAAATAAAAAAAAAAGTTCCCTTCCAACCCAAACCTTTCTATGATTCTATGATAAATATATTTTTTAAATATTGAAACTTAATTTTACACTGGAAAATTTGGAAACAGTAGACCAAAAGAGAAAAAAAAATGCTGTGCAGAAAATCTTTCTGCTTTCCTCTTAAAACTCCCAGAATTTTATTTATTTATTTATTTTGAGAAATAATAATAATAAAGCAGTTCTTGAAACTGGAGTTCAAAAGCTTATTTAAGCTGAAGTGAAAATTTTAATTTGTGAATCTACTTCCAGCACACTGAATTATTTCTGTGCTTCAGAAATCCATCATATAATACTGTGGCCTCTTTCATGAGACAGGTTCAGGAACAAACCAGCAGGTTTATCAGTCAGCAGCACAAATGTCCAATCTATTGATAGCATGAAAATAAATTTTGGAGTGGGGTAAGGGATAGTACATGTAATATTTGGATTAACATGGGTTGACAATATCATCCCTGTGGTTTGACATGGTGCAGGCAAGTGTTGGGAGGAAACCTTCTGTCACTTCGTGCTCAGCACAAATGACTGCTGTGCATATTTGTTGCTTTCAAAGGGACATCTCTGCAATATTCCTTATAGCAAATCTTATTTATTTATATACAAAATACCCATCTCAATGCCTTCTTGTCCCTGTTCCCTAAAACTACATTAATTAGAAACTTCTCCTACTTCTCTGCAAGAGAACATGGTGAAGCCCAAATCCCTTTTCAAACTTCGTGTTTACATATATGACTTCAATAAAAAATTGTAGATAGATGCATATATGCACTGATGTGTAAATACGTATTTCCTTAGAATCATGAAGTGCAGAGCCAGAAGACACCTTTGTGATTGATTGCATAATCCTTGTGACCTTCAAACAAGTCAAGAGTGTTCTAAACTTTTGTTTGAATTAGAACAAGCATGTAATATGCATTTTAAAAATCATTTCAGTCCTGGCTTCAAAACCGACCTTCAAAACAAACTTTCGAAAGCTGAGGAAGCCCTCACCAAGCCCTGTCTTTTTACAAGGTGTGTCTAGGTACTCATGTATGTAGATATAACTGCATATAAATAGCACACTCACATAAGTGCCTTAAAAGCTCTGACAACAGCTCAGTAAACCAGTAGAACTCATCAACACAACACACCTCTGGGCTCCTAAAATGTTTCTAATCTTAAGCTTGTAGTTGCTCTTTGCCAGGTCAATGTATGGAAAGGGCTTTGGGAACTTCACTCCATATCCACATGGTGGCCCTTTCTTTTAAACCCAGATGCTAATACTAACAAAAACCCTTCCTAAACCAAACCAACCAACCCACCAAAAAACTAAAACCAACCAACCAAAAAAACTGCTACCCCAGAAAAGAAGTACAACATCTGCTAAGTGGGATTGAGCTTTAATGGGAATTAGACAGCAATGGGAAACGGGAAATAGATTTTACACTCCCAACACACCATCCATCAATGGAGTGTGAAAGAAATGTAAGGATTACTGCCCTAGCCTTTAGGTGCCAGGCATAATTATCTAGAGATTGCAGAGTTCAGTTTTCACTCTGCTCTGCCTCTATAGTTGAGAGCTCCCCTTCCTCCCCTGTTCCCTCCACAGCACAAAGGTGCTTATGGGGGCAGGAGGGGGGCAAAAAATCAAATAAAAAGAATACTTCAGCTTTGAAAATAAAGCAGATGTTTCACACTGTTTTAGCTACATGTCTTGCCTGGGACTTCCAGAAAAGCAAATACCAGAGCCCCTGTTTATTGGCTGTTCCCTTGCTCACGCTGCAATATGGCTTCCAAATGGAACAAGGAACTGAGCCAAAAATCAGCACAAAATTGGCTCAGAAAAGGGGGATTTTTTTCTTTTCAGGGGAGTGAGCAGATTTTTGCTTTCAGAGAAGGAGCCCTCCTACCCCCTATGAACCTGAAAAACAAAGTCAAACCCTTTGGCATATCCTGCTCTCTTCTTGTGGGAGGGCTGTGGTAAGGGAGATTGTAACTGAACCACTCAATAAAGATGCACATCATCACTCATTTTATTAGCATATAATCAGTACAGCAGTGAGTGGAAAGAAAGTAACGCCCACCAATGGCAAGTCCCATGAGCTTGGCTTTTGTCAAAGAAGGAAGAGATATTTGGATTGTAAAGCTGTGAACATCTTACCAGAAGCATTGTTTTTTTTCCTCTAGTTTTCAGTATCAGTTTTCCTTCCACTCTCCCAGTTTCTCAGACAGAGCACCAACTGCGACATCTTTGGGCTGTGAGAGTATTGCCTACTGAAGCTTCTCCAAAGAGATTTCCATCTGTGCTCTAAAATCAAGATGTTTCTGAGCAGCTTAGGGCTTGGCAGGTAACAAAACAAAGGCCTCACCTCAGCTTTGTTTTAATGAAGTCACATTAATAGCTGGTTTGGATGCATCCACAAAATATGCAACATTTTAGAAACTGAACTTGGTCTTTCTCAAGATGAGGCCCTTTATCAACTCCTTGTCTCTCCTAGGGGGCATTCACTTTTTTGTCTTGGCACAGCTTTGGCCATAGGTAGAGAGTCTGTTGGAAAAGGGAGAGTGGGGTGTGAAGCTGTCAAACCACAATTTTTACAAGACACTGTGGTACCCGTAGAGGCAGTGGCTGAATTTAGTAAAGCAAATGAAATTAAATGTTTCATTTAGGTAATGAGGAAATATGTTGTTTTGGTTGGAAGCTGTGGCTGTCCACTAAAAATGTCCTTATGGCAGGCTTGCAAAGACTGACAGAAGTAGATATTCTCTATGGTAAGCAAATGATTCCTTCACAATCCAGTTTTTCACTGAGGCAAACCTTCAATTTTCTCACAGAGGGAACAAGAACAGTTTTGATGGAAGGAATACAACCACATCTTAGCTCTGTTGTATGAAGCACAACTAACTGATAAGTCTGGATGAGGCTGCTCTGTAGCAAACAAGTTCCGGCCCAACCTGCATCTCAACACTGCCTACTGCTGAAAGACCCCTGCAGAAAGCTGAGATGGTGGGAGGTTCCTGACTTTACTTAGTCCACTACTGTTCACTGGGAAAATACAAAATATTTTTCAATGACTGCTGTTCTATGTGTTCTTTGACCTGTTTGCACACAGGAGGAACAAGGCATCGATGGTGACAAGCACTTTTGGGCCAGCTTTAAGGACAGATATGACACTACCCCAGTTTGCCCTAGAGAAGACAGGAGGATAGTCAAGCCTAAAAGGAACTTCAAGCTTGTGTTGTGTTCTTGAGATAGGCTGATAAAAGGTAAAGGAAACCTGAGTTCTTCATTCTGAGGCTGCAAGAAAATTGCTGTGCTGTGCCTAGGTATGAAAAGCAGTTATGTACCTTCCAAAGCAGCAGACTCCAGCTTTCTTTATTACAGAGCTCTTCTAGCACCAGAGGAAGAGAGTGGTGGTACCTCTTGGCAAAATTAAACAACAATCTGGGCAAAGTGATAAACTGTGAGGTAATTTGTGTGCAGATGTCAGTTTTGTCTCCTCTGCTATGTCATTTTGATGACCACAGTTTGTGTGCTGCTGTGTCTTAACTGGTCTATGAGTTCAGGACAAGCTTTCCCAGTTATGTTGTCTTCTAACGGCTAGGAAAATTTGTGGATGCCCTATGAAAAGAAATGTTTAAATCACTAGAAAACATTACAATTGGACCTCTTTGGTCAGAACCTAATATACAGTGGGTTATTTATTTTAAGCAGAAAACATGAAATAAGCTGTGGTCTCTGGGATGTATATTATGACTATGACAGGCTTGTTCGCTTTACATATATTGGCTTTAGCATTTTCTTTTTCTTCTGTAGAAAATAACTTCTATTGCAGTCCATACTGTTGCGAGGTCTTTGAAAACAAAGTACATGTATTATTCAGGTTTCCCAAGGTTGCTTGGTTTCTAGATATTTGTTTCCATTTGTTTCCTTCTCTCTTTCTACCTTTCATTTTGACTCATATTTTCACTTTTCTTTTTTTTCTTTTTTTAAATTAAATTGCAATTAAGAAGACTGTGCACATCTCAGTAGTGAAGGGTCATGGTTTTCTCTCAATTTCCAGAGCAATTTCTTCAAGGAAATGACATGGAGTACAACAGTTGTAAAGTGTCCTAAGGATAAAGGCCAAGACATCTAGATATAAATACACTTGAATTAAATTGGAATTACTATTGAGAAATAACTTACAGCCTCCTGGGTGATCATGAAGGATGTTGGTCTAGGTCATGTGTCACAGGGCATCTTCAAGACCTCAGACTGAACCTCAGGCAAAGATGACTCCATGAATGTCTTCCAGAGTTAGAGTTAAAACATGATTCTCCTTCCCAGATTTAAACCAAAATTTATTATAACCCTAGTTGCAAGCATTAGAACTGCAGAACTGATTGTTCTGGCAGCTTATGCACATAACTTCGTAAGAGACAACTCTGTGGTTTAACCCCAACCAGCAACTTCCTTGCTGCATCTAAAATATTTTTCTTTCCAGAAAATAAATGGACTTCTGTTTGTAATTGATAACCAGGAACATGTAACAGGAGACTGCATCCAGAGTTAACTGAAGACAGAGAGAGCAGCAGGGAAGAGAGAGATCTGCTGGAGCTTGACTCTTTTCAGTGCATCTGCAATTTTCATCGGACACAGGGTTTAATACGGCTCGTCAGATAGGTGTCCCTTGGTGGGTGGGAATGTACAGAAGCACACACCACACAGACTATGTGAAGACTTTGTGAGCAACATCTGGTAGTCACTTTCCCTCTAATTGTTTCCTACTTACTTGCTGAATTTCTGAAAAAAAAAATTGTATTTAGAATCTCAAAAAACTATGGGAAAAAACCAATAAAGGAGCAAATTTTTATTGATTTTTCTCTGCTTGTCTGCTGCTTCACTTTTATGTTCTCATAATAACTTTAAGCCATTGGCTTAAATGTAAGAAATTTGTCAGATGTGGAGATTTCAGAGAAAAGTTACATCAAGTTTAGTGAAAATTTGTTGTTGTCATGTATAGCTAAAATCATAATAGAAGTTCCTGTTATGAAAAAAGATTGCAATACAGTTCAGCAGTTATTGTGTGGGGTGTGTGTGTGTGGTGTGTTGTTTTCTCCATTTTTTACCTGACTAATGAGCTGATACACACCTGAAATATTGATATTTTTTCCCACTGGTAATAGAAGAGCATGAAAGGAAGATGAAGGTATATGGAAGAGTTAGCAGAGACAGGGGTGAACTTGTAGGTGTGGTGGACTTCAAGGACGGGACAATGTGAAGGTGTTGTGAGGACTTGAGGTGGGGGGAATGGAATTGTCATCAGGAGAATTTACTGGTAGAGGACATGCACCTGGAAGGAATCAAATGTCATTTATTTGAGTCTGGCACCCACCAGATTACTTGTTTAATTTCTCAGGGAACTCCTATCTGGGAACCCCCAGGCATTTTTGGCAGCTATTGTTATTGGTACTCTGACAATTTCAAGTCTCTAGGCAAGAATTCTTCTTTTGCTAGTTGTGGTATATACTAAAAGCCTGAAGGCACCAAAGTCTTTCAGTCAAAACAAAAATAAGATATATGGACCAGAGCACAGAGTCTGAAAATGGCTTTGCTGAAGTCTTCTGGGGTATGCGATTAACAAAGGAATGCCAAATTCATAGTTGTCTCATTTGAGCTACATTAAATATTTGAAGTTGGCCAAATCACATTTAACTAGTTGGTGTTTAGTAGAGAGAGGTGCTTGAATGACTTGGCTGGGGTTTTTTTTATTCAAATCTGTTTGGGCTCTACTTCCTGCCTATTCAAGGGTATTAATTTTACTTACTGAGAAACATTTTATAGGTCAATGAAATTTTACATAAATATTACAAAATAACCACTGAGTGAAAATTTGTTATGATTACTCATGTTTATGTTTGGTGGCTAATACTATGGGCCACACACAAGCACTGCCACAAAACCTATATACTGAGTAATAACAGCTTGGATCTCTAACCTCAAGTACTGATGGTGAGCAGGTTTAATAAAAAAATTCTACTAATAACTTGCACAAAATTAAATAAGGTGCATCACTAAATCCATTCAAAAGTTTCTGAGAGACTTACACCACATTTATATCAGAAAAGTAAAGAATGATTAGAAATATTTGCAGGCATTGGAATGCAATTGCCCAAATTCTTACACTACTCAATGGTATAACACATTACATGGTATTCCTGTCAACATTCTGCCTATGCCAGCTAATACTCTCCAAAATTACCTTCCAGGTGTTGTTCAGAGGCTGATCCAGAAACCTTTCACAGAAGGCAGTTTTCAGGTAGCCAGCCTGTTTTGGGGGTCTGAGAGAGGCAGCAGTCCAGTTATTTGGTGCCAGCTGATTTCAGTGCCAGTTGATTTCAGTGCCAGAGAACATTCCTGGGCACATGTACGTGCTCTATTTGTATCAGTCTCATTGTGCTTTGGGTGTGTCTGGCTCAGATGCTTACAGTTAATCAAGTTGCTGGGACTGGGAAGAGAGATGAATTTTTCCCCAGCTCAAATCTGCTTTTATGCTCCTCTGTAGAAAAGACAAGATCTATTTTCCAAGTATCATATGACAAATTTCTTTTTTAGAACAGGATTTTTTGCAATGTCTTTCATGGCTTTTGTTAGCTGCTCTTGCAGCTTCCCAGCCTTTCCTACAGTCTCCACTTTGCTGTGTGCTGGGAGAATCCTGCAGCCTGTGCAGTGTGGGAACATCAGAAGTAGAAGATTTGTAGTCCCTCTAAGTAAAAAGCTATTGAGGAGCTGATGCAATTGTGAAGACAGGGCTTAGTAACCCAGGCAATCCACCCAAGTTCTCTGTTCCTAACTTCAGGGGAAAAAAAATAATGATGTTTTTCCTCAAGTCACAGAAGTTCAAAAAAGACAGGCTTAATTCCATTAACAAGACAACTTGAAACACACACCAAAGTCTATTTGCTACCAAGACAAAAGCTCAAGGGAAACAAGAGGTTTTGTATAACACCATGCTTTGTAACCAGACCAGGTTTATCCCTCGGCACAGTAGACATCCTAATTTCTGAAATGAAGCACTTTGGGAAAAGTTCACTTAACACTTCCATTTTGCAGCTGAAAGCAATTAATTAGCATAACTGTTATTTTTGAGACGATAAATACAGGGACTAATGGAATAAAACTCAGATTTTTCTGAATTACCTGTGATTTGGGATTACAGTGATTACTCAGTGTCTTAAGATTTGTGTTTAATCCTCTAACCACCATAGCTGCTGATTTGCCTTTTGATATTTGCCATCTGTGAAAACAAAGGCAGGTGTCTGAAGTTGGCTACCTAAAGCTTTAACTAGTGGAGCTTTCCTGGTCTCTGCATCAGATTTAAAATGAAGAAACAGTGATTGAAGTTAAAAGGAGTCTCTATGTGTTTTTAAGTAGCTGATGTATGTTTTCTATATTCTTAGCTTATGTTTTTTGTGGATGATCCTACAAGAAATTGATTTTCTTCTTGTTACCTCAGTGTCAATAGAAAACAAGAACAAAGTCTGCGTAAGACCTTTTTGTGTAGAATCTCTTTGAGGACCTAGCCCTCTCCTGCTCCAACTGCCCTATAGATGAGGTCTATCTCAGTAGGCTGACTTCAGAAAAGGATGTTGCTCTCAAAGGAACTAGGGTGGGTTTTTTGTTTTGTCTTGTATTTCCTTTTCCTGGTGCTCTAAACTGCCCAGTCAGTAGATGAAAAGATCCAAAACTTTAGAGGAATGTGTAAGGGGAAGCTTAAAATCTCCCTCCTAAAGAAGCTGATTTCTCTTTCAAGGTTTCAGAGTGTTGTTCCCTCTTCTCCTCCTGCTATGCCTAAATTTGTCCTTCTAATTATGTTTTTATAGTATGCCCTTACATAAAGAGCACAGTAGAAGCCCATTCAGCTCAAGCTCAGCTGCTTGTAAAGGCTGGATGAGCAAGCTGGTTTTTTTCCTCTACTCTGCTTAATGTGTTTCTCAACTCCTCTGGATTCAATTCAATTTTTTTTTTTAAGGGAAGAACAGGGACAGGATTTTCCTTTTCATTTTATAGGTCAGTTACCTTTCATCAGTTCTGCTCCAGAAGTGTGAGGAGCATCTCTTGAGCTCAGTATCTGGTGATCCAACAGGCTTTTAAGGTATATTGCAGTCTCTTGTAAGTTCACCACAGGAACTCACCTGAAGAATGTAATTTCCATCGATCCGGTTTGTAGCAAGGGCACAAAATGTGGGCATCTTTGACCCACTCAGATGTTGCCTTAAGAGGAAACTGCCACAGATCAAAATGTGTGCCTGTATTTAGGCATATGGTACAATTTTGATGCTATTTTCTCTCAAGTGCATGTCTTCTGTTGTCCTTCACTGTACCCATGATCCCCAAGAGGCTGTGTTTCCTACTGCAGGAAGTCCAGTAAGGTCCTCTGTCTGTCCCATGTCTATGTTTTAGGTATCTGAGCTATTCCTACAGTGGTGTGGGAGGGTCAGTATGCAGTGCTTAAACAAAATATATTCAATCAGATCCCCTGTATCTGGTTATAAAGTTTAGCCTCCTGCTACAGTAATAGTATAGAAACTGTAGTTTCTCAAGAGCAAGGAGGGAGCCAAAGCAATTGCTCAACACCTCTGCAGGAGCAGAGACCATGCACAGGCAGGTTTTCCCCGTGGAAAGAGAAAAGCAGTTATTGGCATGGTGATGGTGAAAAAGGAATGGTTGTGCACTCTTTGACTGAATGCCTTTTGCTTCTAGAAAATTACCAAGAGGCAAACCTAAACAATCAGAACAAAGTACTTTCATGCTCAGTGCAAAAGCTGTGTAGCCCCTGGCCACAGGATGCTGTGAACTGTAAAATTTGCACAGCTCCAATGAGGGCTGAACTGAAAGAATTCATGGGGGAAAAAGTCCATCTTGGTCTGTTGAAGGTGCTGCTGCTAGTTTGGGTGGACAGAGAAGAACAGATAGCAGGAACTGGAGTACTTGTCCTCTCCTTAGGCTGTGTCTAGGCACTGCTTTTACCTCTGGGCAAAGAAAAGCACCAGATGACATGGATTTTCTTAAAGTTGTGTCCAAAAGAAAAACTGCATTTTGAAAGTTAAGAAGTTTCATTTCCATTTGCCAAATTAAATCTAATTTTTTTTATAGACGAATCAACTTCCCTCTTCAGAAAATATTAAGAAAAGGTTTTAATTCACAGCAAATGAAATATTCTGTGTTTTCTTCAAGTGGGTTTTTTTGTTTTGTCATTATTCCCCTCCACCCCCCACCCACTTTGGAAAGCAAAACTGATATTTTTTGTGTTGGAGTGACATAAAACTTCTCTCTTTTTTTTCTTGACCCACCCCAAAATTGATTATATTCATGCAGCTGTCTTGAGAAAAGAGCTGCCTTCTTTCCTGTGCTATTAAATTTGCTATTAAAGCAAAACAAAGATATAAAAACAACAGCCTAAAAAAATAGCTATGGAACATTGGAAACCAAAAGGGAAAGCTCGCCAATTTTAGTCAGTTTTCAACCTCGAGGGGAATGAGGGGGTGAATATTGTTGTATAGTTTGCTAAGTCACTTGTAAAGTTCTTTGGGTTCCTCCAGGATGAAAGGCATTGAACACAAGTTATTGTTATTAAGACTTCTGAAATGTGAAGATATTATTAAAAGACGGGGTCAAATTTCCCTAGGCAAGGAGAAATTCCCCTTTCTGTCTTACTCCCTACAATTGGATGTTCATAAGGTGCTTGTAGCTGGCTGATTCTCTCCTCAGTACTAAATCCCATTTTAGTGGTCGTGTTCCTTTTTGTTGGCAGATTGTTATTTAATTTCTCAGAAATTAGTTTTACCGGGCAGTTCCCACTGCTGGATGACAGACACTCTGTCTTAATCATTTTCGATTGATGCATCTTCTCTTGTACTTGAGGGTCAGAGGTGGACACTTCTTCACGGCTGAAGTTTTGCCGTATGGGAACATCAGCATATGAGGTGAGACTGACTCTAAAGCAGACCTTTCCCATAATTTTTCCAGCATGCAGTAATCCATGAGTTGGGGCAAAGACAATGTCACCAGCTTGTTCTCCTCAGGCTGCAGATACAACAAATAGATTGAATCAGAGGAAAGAAATTCACCTGTTTTTCTTTCTGCAGCTCATTTCTGCCTAAAAGACAAATGCTAATGCTCTTGATACTGTATTCAGTGTGTAACAACCTTTCTTCCACTTGCCAAACACTCCCATTGCACCAAACCTTCCTGCCTTTAGCTCCATCCCAGGCTTCAAAGACTGACTGTGAGGGTCTGAGAGCCCCTCTTTGAAAATTACTTCCAGCACAGAAGACAAAGAGCCTGGATTCCCATGTTTACCTGAAGAGTCACACACTTTGATAGTAAATGCCATAGGGATAATATGCTGCTCAGTTTTACAAGCAAATTCACACAGCCCGGATTGTGGTTTCTGGCCGATGCCCAGAGCTGCTCTCCCAGGGGGTCACAAGACATGAAAAGAAAGGGAAGAGTTAGCATCCAATTTACAAGCTTAATTGGGAGGAGAAGGGGATGGATGCAATTTACAGGTGGGACAAGGGAGGACTGCTGCACTCTGTCAGTTCAGAGAGGTTGAGCAGGAAAAGGTTGGTCTGTGCTGTAGTACATTATCACTAGGATCTGTAGGTACTGGAATGGTGAATAGAAGGACTCTTATGATACTCTTACCAATCCCTAATAACTTGCTTGATGCAGCTAGAAATTAGTATGTGTGTTGCCCTAATGGAATCATTCTGCCTGTCTTTGCACTGTCAGTTTTTATAATTTTACAAAGATGATCACATTCAAGAAGCCTCAAATCTCTTTAAAGTGCCAATCACTCAAAATGGAGCAGCGGCCCAGAAGACAATACTGGCCTTTGCACATTTTCCAGTCTGCTGGTATTGACTTCAGTGATTCCCCACACAGATGTGCAGTAGGTTTCTAAAGGAGTTGTGCAAAAGGGACAGCAGATTGGGCAACACACAGGCATCCTTGTTTCAGCAGATGAAGAAGCAAACCTCTTGTCACATCCTGGCCCAGAGTGTGATTTTTTGCCAAATTTGGGGAAATCTAAAGGCTGCTGAAGCAGAGGCCACAACAAATGACATCGTGTTCCTCAGTGTCTCCAGCTCCAGCTTTGAAAGTGCCAGCTGTCTACCCATGGAAGCAGTGATATTTCCCATACCTGACATCCCCTCCCTTTCTTCCAGGGTTGAAATGAGCCAGGATGAAGGGTAGGGGACTGGATTTGCTCCAGGGTAGAAAGGTGAGTGAAGTATGGGGGTGGGCTATAGAAGAGGCTCATAGTTTTAATTAATTTAAACTGCTGGTTTAGGCTCTTTGAGGTAGGGATTCAAACAAGCTCCTACAGTGCTCTTCCCATCTTTGAATGCAAGCACTTTAGACTATTTAAAGCCTCTGTGAAAGGAATAACACAGCAGCATGTAAAATTTTCTCAGCTGACATTCAGGGGAGGAGAAGCTGCAAGTAAGGAAGAAAAAGCCTTTGTAAATTCCTACCATTTCCGCATTGAGCCACTTCCAGGGTTAAATTGCATGACCCACAGTGCTTCATGCATAGCTGTGGAAAGACCCCTGAGTTGCTTCATGGAGACCTGCCAGAGCCAGGAATCTGTCTAGGAAGATGGTGCTCTGCACAGAAATTTCCCTGTCAGAAGGGGCAGCAATTGCTCATACTTTGCATTTAATTTCTTCACTTGCTGCTCCTGAGAATGGTGCTCAAATGAAGTTGCAGATCTTCCAGTGCCATTTGCATTTGACGTGATATAACTATCACAGTCCTGAATATATATTTTGCACCTATTTTCAAGGCTTCTTAGAAGTCAAAATGGGATGACTCCACCAAGCAACATCTGCCTGTGAGTTTTACTATATTAGAATATGAGTTTTTATACCACTCTGTCCCTGCATTCAGTTCTTAGAAAATAGAACATATACTTTCTTTTAGCTCCTTTTACATTTAGAGATCTTTTACAAGTTTTCACATTCATATGACTAAAAATGGACTGTAGAAATAAAATAAAAAAAACACCAAAAAAAAATCCAACAATAAACAAGTAGACTCTGATCCAGAAAATTGCTTAATCGCCTGTGCAATTTCATCTCAATGATTAGTCCTGTTAAAAAGTTATGTGAGTTCTTAAATATGGACTTAATTCCTCAGCTGTAATATCTCCATGGCTTATTTAACAGCATTCCACTGAATTAGGGCTCAGACTAGCCCCTAATTTCTGGTTCAGCAAGTATAAGATTTCTGAGCCTTCTTAGGTCATAACCCCTTTCTAGAAGTCAATCATTTTTGTGACTCCCCATAAAAGTAAAAGTGAAAAATCCGCTGGTGATAGCGTGATGAAGTCTCTCTAACATGTTTGTGCTCAGGTTTTCTGAGAGCTTGGCAGGGAGTATTTGACCTTGGAGTTGAAGGTGGTACAGGGAGGAGAATAGCGAGATTTTCTTGGCCTTGGATTGTAATAACATTTCAATGCCTTACAAACACCCTTGATTGCCTTTCTGACCCCTCACTCCCTTCTCCTCCCCATCTCCTTTGGTTTTGCAATGCACAAGTTGAGAAACATTTGTTACAGAGACAGTTAACCACAGTGCAGTGGTTTCAAGGGGTCGGGAATCAACCACTTTGTAGCTAAAAAACCCTTGACCCTTCCTGATGGAAAAACAAAACAAAACCAGGGCACTTCATCTCTAGATCGAGGGAGGGGAGGGAGGAGGAGGAAGGTGGTAAACATCCAGGCTGGGCCTGTGACTGATAACTGAAGTAAGGAGTCTTCTGATATTGTCCCTACATCCTTTGTTCTCCCCTGCATCCTACAAGGTCAAGAATGGGAAAAGAAAACCTGCATTTCTTTCACCTTTAAGGAGGTTTTCCAGATTTCATATCATTCCTATTAATTATTAAAATGTTGGTATCAGAGCTGAATGCTAGATCACAAAGTCTTCTTAAAGCGATGCATTAAGCTAATTTAGGTTTCCTAGCCCTAACTGGTGTTTCACAGTGTAGTGTTGTGCTTTATAGTATGTCTGGGATGTGTTTATGATGGCCAGCTACTCTGGTCACTCGGTTAGGCTCTCTATAAACGGCAATATAATTGGGAGGACATGTTTACAAACTCTCTTCACACCTCTCTGACTGGTTCCAGCTCTGCCTCACTCTGAAGGTTTCCATTTTGCTGAACTGCCTGGCAACAACATTTGTTCACTTAAGACCCAAGAGTTTTGACTCAGTTTTGGAACTAATGGGTTGCCATTAGTTTGTGATGAGATTTGTGATGGTCTCCCTGCCTGACACTCAAGCATCTCTCTAGCCTTGACAGTGGTGTATCCCAGAGGCAGAAGAGTGCTAAAAGCTTTATTTTTGACTGTTCCCACATGTCCTCTCAGAAGAACTTGCTCAGACTCAGGGAGTGCTTCAGCAAAACCAGGACCCAAACATGGCCTTCCAAATTCCAAACTCCATCCTAAAAGCAAGGCCACCTTTCCTTTCCTGTCCTTTCTTGGCAGGAGCAGTATCCCCACAGTGACTCTGTATGCAGGTTATTCAGCCTCACAACTTGCTCTTTTTTATTTCATTTCCATGCAGTGGTACCATACAAAGTCCCTTCCTCTTTCAGTATACAGCTCTGATTTGCAATTAGGTAAACTTATTCAGACAGCATTTATGTGGCACTGGGGTTTTCCTGTGATATGGTTTCCTTGTCTGTGTTCTGCAGGTCACCCAAGGTTTTATGAGCTCATACCTGTAGTGCATTTCTCAGCTGTGACTCATGAGCAATCGAACAACCTGTTCACTCCCAGAACACCATTTTACATTTGGAAATCTCCTTAGCTGTAAATATGCCTGAGGTTTACTGTGGATCTGTCAGTCACTGACCAGTCAGGACAGATGTTCACGATTATTTTCACAGCAAATACTGTCAAAAAGCTGCAGTAAGGATTATGAATATTTTCTGTGACCAGCTGATCATTTAGGGAGAACAGAATCAGCAGTGTTGGAAACTGCTAATTGAAGCTTACTTAGTCATTTGAGTATTCATAAAAACCTGTAGTATTTAAAGAAAATTATTTTTGATGGTTTGTGAGCAAGCAAGAAAATATTTATCATTTCACTTAGGCAATAGACTTCTAGCTACTGTCATACCTCTGGATTTTCATTAGCATATATCAAAGAACTGTTAGAGCTTCAAAGTATGCAATATATTTTATCAGAGCACGGTAGAAGTATTGCAAAAACCTCAAAAAAATCTGCCCCTAGCTGAGTGTGAGGGGCTGATTTCACCTTCCTGTAAATCTTAAAGCTGAAAACACCTAATGTGTCTCTTCTTTTCACATTTAAATGCCTTTCTAATCGAATAAGGTTTCACCAGAATATGCAGAGTTTGAAATTTCAGGAGGGTATTAAGTTAGTTCTTTGGTACCCTGACTAATGGTGGAAAGAATATCATAGATACTTCTTTAAAATACTCTCCTCTGTTTTGTTTGAAATTCAATATATTATTTAGTATATTATTAGTTTTATTATTGATACTATTTGTTGCCATTTTCTTTATCTCACAGGTTATATTGAGAATCAATTTCTTTTCAAGATTCAGTCATACAATGAGTTTCTTAAAACATGAATGCATGATTCATAAATTAAGTTCATACTCTGTTAAACTTTACCTGTTTTGCTTCTGTTTGGTTAGTTAATTTCGGATGTTCTTCATTACTGTCAGTGACGAGGGCATATATGCAATGGACTATGTGCAAATGAGGCTCTGAGTTTTATTCCTGAGGCTGTTTGGGGAAATAAAGCAGAGAGAAATTCAGTTGTCCACCATGTATAATTATTGCTGAGAGTGGGAAATAGAACCAGAGATCCTGAAAGGAAAGTATGTTATCTACCTATGGAAGAGGGTCATGTAAAATCTAGTTCTTATAATTCCCTTCTTTGGAAACAATGAGATAAAACACTGAAGTTCACTATATTTTTGGCATTCTTGGTAGTTGTGGAGCTACTGGTAAAGGCAGGCACTGTGTTTGGTGCTTTCCTGTTTATTTGTATCTGTTGCTTTTTATCCTGGACTCTTTCTACATAAACTCTCTCATCTTTGTTTGAACAGAGCAGGGACATTTTGATCCAAGATTAAAGCATGTCAGGAGCTACAATAGTGTGAACAGTTTTCAAGAGGTCACCATAGTTTGTTTTGCAGCTACACCTCACCTTCTAATAAGCTGTCCTCTGAACCACTTTTCTGAGCTCTTGAATGTCTTCCAGCTTGTTTTTTATGGATGTGAAACCTGATAAGTGTTGGTGCCTCTGTACAAAGGGATGTAGAGTACTGGTGAAAAGCCCATAAGATTGAACAAGACCCTTTGAATACCACATACTGTATTCTTGGGGAAACTCAAATAATCTTAGTGTGCATTTCAGCAAGTTTTGTGTAATCTTCAAGATCTCCTCTAGATCTGACTCTCCTCAAACTTGCCTTCCTTTGGAATTGAAGATGTCAGCCATCTAAGTGTTGATCGGTGTCAACCATATAATACTTTTACATGGAGGAGGCCATTTCAATGAAAAACTGATTATGTGTTTCCCCCCAAAAATACAGTACAGCAATAGGAATCAGGCCTGGTTTACTGCAATGTTAAGCTTTTCCAGAGCCTAGATTCAAGTTATCATTTCACCACACGTATATGGTAGAGTGGCAAATGCCTTGGTGGGGTAGTAGCCATAGGAGCACACAGGCTCTTGTGGGATGGGTGCATAACACAGGGGTCATGGCCCCTTGAAGCTTGAAGCCATGGAATCATAGCGGTTTAGGGTTCTTGTGTTTCAAATAAGAGAGAGTCACAAAGTCTTAAGACTAGCCAAAGAATAATCAGTGCTTTTTCAGATTACAGAGGGTAGGTTCACCAGTCTGTTCAGTTAAAAGGGCTTCTGGGGTCAGTCAAAGTTCAGTTAGAGCAAACCCAACCGTGTCTGATTTTTATGTGTGTCCCTAACGTGTTCTTAAGGAAAGCAAATATCACAGCCATTTTCCACATCAGACTTCTTGCCTTAATTATTTATCCCTCTCTGGAGCTGTTGCTGGTGCAGAAGCTGGAAATCTTGTGCAGGTGGAGGCTTACCTATTAAAATGCAAGGTTCATTACTCCTGAATCCCACGTGCTGGCTAACCAGATATTTCTCCATCCCTCCTTTACCCCTGTTCCTTCATGGTTTTATGAAGTTAAATGAAGTCAAGGCAAAACATAGCCGCGGTCCAGGGATTATTCTGGATGAACGCATATTTAATGTAGCACACTGCAGAAAGCTGAATAGCCATGGAAAAAGAGTAAAAATGCTATTTACTTATAGACATTCTGTTTATATGAGAATAAATGGGAATAGAGGCTGGAATGTTTTTCTGTGAAGTCAGCTGTAAGGTAGCTGTTTACGCTCCCTTCACATCAGTGGGGAGAAAGACAGACTGATTCATATGTCTTACCCCTCTATTTTAGGTATTTGGCTGGAAGGGATGTACACTGACCTCCAGTTTTTGGAAAGAAAACTGTCACTCCTTTTGCACATGCACAATTTGCATTGCACTGGAGTTCAAGTCACAGTTAAGGCCATGACTGAAATGTAAATAAGAACAATAGCTGGTTACAATTTGCAATCTCAGCAGGGAATCTGAAGACTGTCCAAGTGAGGAGACTGAACGGGGAATCTGGAGATTGTCCAAGAGGGAAGACTGAATGATAAGCTCTGTCTAAAGCAGGTACAGCCACACAGGCTGGGGGCAGTGGCCATGGGTAATGCCATGAGAACTTTGTTTTGAGGAAGAAATGGCTTTCTCGGGTATTCAGCCCAGCTCCAAATCTCTTTCAAAAAAATCCAACCTGGATCTGGGAGAGGGAGGAAGAAAGAAAGGCTTAATTCTTAAAGATCCCATGAAAACAATAAATAGAGTTTAACAGTCAATAGGCAGATTAAACTGGCTGTGGATCAAAACGCATCAGGAGCAAAGATTTATTGCAGAAAACTAGACATGGAATAAGCCCCACTCTGTTGCTGGAGCTCTGACTAACTGGTTCTAGTCAGGAAAGGGAGGGGGAAAGAAAATTACAGTCTTTATAAACAGGCATCAGCAAAGCTGTTCCTGGCATGCTTTCCTGCCCCAGTCCATACCACCCAGTGGGGTAAATATCTCATTCCAATAATACCACTGATTAAATGGCTGTGGGATAAGGAATTTAATAAATTCCACACAGCATGTGAATGGTAATCAGGACAGGAGCTTTATGCACTTTGGCTTGTGACATATACCACTGGGATATAGGATAATTAAGGGAATATTCCCTCCTGTCTCCACATCTCTAGTGACTGTAGGGCATGCTGAGTCTTCTGTTTCAAGGGGTATAAATAGAGCAAATGGGATGAAACGAGGTGGGATACATAGTTCGAATACCAGTCAAATCTACAAGGCAGGGGCACCGTCCTCTACAGTTTTCCACTCAAGGAACTCTAGATGTCCTGGTAAATAACTTTATTCATCCTGCATCCAAGGTGTGTCATATGCCTATATACTTGCTTGATGATTCATTCTGACTCCTCAATATAAGGGTAAAAGCCTTTTCAGGTCGTTTATGCTCTGTGTGCCTGGGGATGAGAGTGAGATGATTTTTTAATCTCCTGCATTGCTGTTAGTCTGTTGTAAGGTGTTTTTCATCTGAGACATTCAGTTCTGGGCTGGACTCTAGTAAGAAGGTACTTCTTCACACTTGAAATTCATTGGAAGTGTCACGTGATGTGAAACCCAAACCTGCACATCCCATATTTCTGATCAGAATTCCCAGGCAGAAACATGACTCATCCTGCAGCCAGTGCCTATGGAATGTGCCTGTGTGAATGTTGGGAGCTCCTTGCAGTGTCTAATTCTAATGGAAGAAGCCTCTCCAGACTGCCAGCGCTCAGTCTCCTGTGCACACTGACTGACCCTTGCTGAGGAGTTTGGAAAATACAAAGGAATCGTTATCATCTCTTTTATGTGAGCATATGCCAGAAAATACAGGTCAAATGGAGGCATTGCATCTTCTCCCCAGAGAAACTGCCTTCTCAGGCTGCTGTGAATAAGCTGCAGCATGCTAAACTTTTTGGTATCTCTTTCCAATGGACTCTAAATTCTGAAACAGTGTCATGAGGAAGATAATGCCCTGAAAGGCAAAGATGTAGAAGAATTCAAGTTGTTTTTTTCTTTTAAGCTGTGTTCTTTCTGTATTTTGGCAACAACTGTTTAAAAGTTGTGAGTTGTTAGGTGTGTCTCAAGGCAGTTTTATCTATCATTAACCAGAACCCTGATGTTTTTGCATCAACAAGCTTGCAATACAGACTTGGTGCGTTTAAAAGGATACATCTAGATTTTGAATAAAATTAGGGTTTTTAAATATTTTTTAAAGTAATTATAATAAAAATCTGTAGTTTGTGCAGGGCAACTAGGCTGACTCATATATTCAGAGGGCTCTCTCTTCCCCTACTACAACTTTCCCTTCAGCTGCATGAGTGGTAGGAATGGCTGCCACTTCATTTAGCCTCTGGAGAAGGGGCTGACACATACTTTGCCAGTGCATTTCACAAGTCACAAGACGAGAGATCATGTATCTTGGTTCTGTCCCTGGCTGTGAGAGAAGAATGTGGCTTATGGGTCTGAGAGGGGGTAATCAAAGCTCAATCAGCCTGAAAGACATTGCAGCTGACTAGTGAAGATATAGACTTACTGTGCTATGGTCCTGCTTTCTGGCCAAGGTGACCTTTGGTAACCTCAGAGTTAGTGTTGCTCTGAAATATGGCAGCAGCTTGAACTCAACTGTCTTCCATAATTGGGATTTATGGTCTTGGTCAGTAATAAGGAAAAAGAAATGTGCAATATCAATCACAGCAAGTTATGAGTATGTGAACTAGAGTTAGCTCAAGGAACTGGCTCAGAGGTTACGGGAGTATTGGTGTGGGAGCAACATCCTTTTATTCTTCCCACCTGTCCCTAAAACAATCTTAGTCATTACTGTCATCTCTTCTTTATGGTGTGTATCTTTTCAGACAGGCTACAAAAGGGGTAAGATCAAAACATGCTGAATATTTTCTATTTGTAATGCTCTTGCTTTCACGAATATTTGGGGATCATCTTGCAAAGTATAGCAGTTTTGAATAGATCTTTAGAAAACCAAGGCTATCTGTTTAAAAACTTGTGAAAAAAACTCAGAATTTTTTTTAGTTTCTATCATTCGCTTTTTCATCAAAGGTACTCTGCTCCACACTTCCTCTGAGGATGGTGTTTGCCATTTTGTGGAAAATTTTGTATGACAGAAGTTTCTGTAAAAGTGAGAATTTCTGAATCAGCCTTTACTCTTGAGTGGAACTCATTATCTCTTTTACCACTGCTTCCCAGTTATTTTCAAGATTGATAAATTCTGTTCTGTTTTCCCATGATAAACTATATCCAACCTCAGGAACTGGTGCATAGCTTCTCATAACTGCTGGTATGCTTCTCAAAACCTTTGGCTGTTTTATATTCACTCCATTTTTTCTGAGGTGTCCCTTGGTGTATGGAATGATAAACCCAGGGTCACTCTGTAGGTGTGGATATTGGTAAGATACTGACTAATGGATTTTTCTAAAGTTATGTTAGATTACTTCCCAAACACCAATCTGATACACCTTTTCAAATAAACCTAATCTGAACTTTGTATTTTAAAATTACGTACTTGCAGTGCCATTGAGAAGCACCAGTTCTGCTTTGAAACTATTCAGTCTATCACAGTTACTATGGGAAGCACAGTTAATATGGAAAATTCTTCAGTTTCTGTTTTATTTCTTTCTTCCTTTTTTTTTTCTTTTTTTTTTTTTTTTTTTTTTTTGCTATTTACATTCTTTCCCCTTACTTTTGGGTTGTTTTACATGTAAATGCCTTCACTGTAACAATTGCTTTCATGAGACCAAAGGGAAAAGCAAGCACCTTTCTGCCAGGTGTTTTGTATCTACTTCTTCTCTCTTAATAAAAAGCAGTGCTCCATCTGCTCTTGAACGTGCACCTCTCCACTGCCAGTCCTATCCCAACCTCACACCCCTCCAGCTGTGCACATGTTTCTTATTACAAGACAAGTCTTTGGAGGAGGACAGCAATTATTGCTTGGTCCCCATCTGAAATAAATTCCCAAGATGAAGGATGCCTTCTCAGATTGAAAATTCTTGTAAGAATAATAATGCCTTTCAGGCCTTTAGCAGTTTAGGTTTCCTTCAAGAAGGAGCATCTCTTAGTAAAAGATGCCATAGAAAACCTATATGTTTTGTTTAATTTTAGTCTTGGTATATCTGGTTATACACAGATATGATCTGAGTGATATTTCTTGTGACTTTGGTGTGGATGAAGAATGGATCATTTAAAAAGAAAATCAGCTGGTGGTAGATAAACCCTCCAAGGGCTATTTGCCCTTGAAATCCCCCTGTTTTTGCAGTCAAACTTGTTTTAATACTTATTATGCTTAGTTTTTTTTTTTTTACTGATCATACAGGAGAGGTAGCATTATGAAAGCACTAGCTTTCTTACATTATTTATTAATGTGAAAGAGAGAAATCTGGAAAAAGAAGCGCATAGTGTGTGTGTTCATATTTATATACATACATTTGCCATTCCTGTCAGTGACACTCTGAAGGGCACCCGTCCTGCAGGGCACCCAGCAGACCCCCTCATGTCAACTTGAAGGCAGTACAGCAGAAAGATGCCAGCAGGCATCTCGTTGAATCAAACTTCTTGAAACTGATTGGTCAACCGTATATCCAGAAAGTTTCTAATGGGTTGGTATGGAAGTAATAAACTCATATGATTACACTTGGGAAAATTAATTCAGTTAAAACTTTACATGCTTTTGCAGTTACTCAACATACTTTCTCCTGTCTCTGTTGTAAAGTTAGATAAGTTTCCTTATGATGTTGTAATATTTAATGCTTGTCAATAAAGATAATGCTTTCCTATATCAGGGGATATTGAACCAGAGAATAAAGAAGTTTTCTCTCTGGAGAAACCTTCTCCATTCACGTGGAGAATGAAACAGTCATATTTTAGCGTACTCAAAACTGTTATGAGAGTGTTAGTGGGAATGGAATTATCATAATGGAAAGAAGTGGTACAATGAAGAGCTTGTAACCTGCAGAGGTGGGAAAGGTGTGTTATCAGCTCTGTAAAACACTGGAGAGACAAATCTGGACACTCCTGCCAGTCTCAGATCGAATGAGAAGACCAGAAGAATGAGCTGGAAGAGATGTCAAGTAGTGTCTTGAGTGTAAGTTAGATTCTTACAAACATCTTTGGTGGTCCTGGGAGCCTAGAGTCCCTGAGAGCTCACAGTTATGTGCTTTTGGAAGCCTCCAGCTACTACTCAGATGGGTTTTGCAGCAGTACCTTGCCTCTTGACCTGTGATTCCTGTTATTTATGACTCCCATTTCACTTCTCTTGGCTGAAGTCATTCCACTGTGGTCATTCTAATGGGATTCAAATTTCTTTTCTAAAATAAATGCCTGTCCTCCCTCAACCTTCTTCCTTGTGTCCACCTTAGTTTAGCAAATTACATAGCCACAGAGTATTCCCCTGGTTGCTGCATTCTGCTGTCCACCACCTGCTCACATGAAAATTTTGGGTTGAAAACATTGCTTCTGTGTCTCCAACTTCTTCGTTCAGTGCAATGTTTTCCTCTTTAATTTTATTTCTTTTATGGAAATGGCCCTTCTGGAGGAAGGTCATGTTGTTTCTACTGTTTTAGGAAGGCAGGGAGGGTGTTTGGTTTTACCCACAGCAGCCAGAGTCCAGTATGCTGTTTCTATAAATGGACCGCTACAGTGTTTTGTTATTAAACAGCCTTTGATATAGGAGTACCACAGTCTTACAGCTTCCAAATATATTTCAGCCATCTATAAAAATGACAAATATTTCTGTGCCCACAGGATAGGAACATATATGTTTCCAAGAGCTCAGTTGTGCTATCCTGAAATTAAACTGAGAACTGCTGTCTTAATGTTGAGGGACAAGTGTTGACTGCGTCTCTTATCCATCCCTTCTGCCTTTGAGCTTTGGAGCCGGATGCTCTGGTTTCAATTGGGATAGAGTTAATTTTCTTCCTAGTAGCTGTTACAGTAGTGTCTCTCTGGATTCAGTATGAGAATAATGTTGATAACACACTGGTGTTTTAGCTGTTGCTAAGCAGTGCCTACTCTCAAGTGAAGGACTTTTCAGTTTCTCATGCTCTGCCACCGAGCAGGTGCACAATGAGCTGGGAGGAAGTGTGGCCAGGACAGCTGACCTGAACTGACCCAGGGGATATTCCATACCACAGAATGCCATGCTCAGTATATACACTGAGGAAAATTGGTCAGGAGGTGCTGGCCACTGCTCAGGGCCTGGCTGGGCATTGGTCAGCAGGGGTGAGCACTTGTACTGTGCATCACTTGCATTTCTTCAATTTTATTTCCTTCTCATTTTGGTGCCTCCATTTTCTTTACAATGACAATTATATTTTTTATTTATTTAAATTATTAAAATGGTTCTCATCTCTACTCAAGGATTTTACTTTCCCTCTTTTCCAATTCTCCTCCCCATCCCAATGGGTGGTGGGGTGAGATGCACATGATGTTTAGTTGCCAGCTACTGTTAAACCACTGCAGAAAAAGGACTCTGGTCCTTCCAATTTGTGATGTGCAGTATTGGGTCAGGTCAAGGTGTAGAAGAGCTCTGCCTAATCTCAATCCAAATAGACCTGAAGGTACCTGATTTTCCAGGACCAGATTTTCTCAAGTGAAGCGCAAGAATGCACCATTTCCAAAAATGTGGCAGGGATTTATAATGATTGCAGTTTGTGCCTCCTTAATAGACAATGGGGTTTTTTGTTTGTTTCATTGTTTCCTGTGGCCATCAAGATTAGGCAAGGATAGGGAAAAAAGAAGACATCAAAGCAATAGGCAGGACACCAAAAATTTGTAAAACAGTTTTGCTGGCAGAGGCACTAAAAAAATTCTCAAGACTATACTCACAGAAGTGTCCAAGTCTTTAAGGGTTTGCTTTGCAAATTAATTTTTTAGTTTTATGTGGTTTGCTCATCAGTGCCACAGCAATGGGACACGGCATTTCCCAGGGATAATTGAATATTCTCATAATGTTGCCAGATGACCTGTAGGTCCCACAGTAACATTACTCAGAGAGACAGAAATGGAACCTCAAGACAAAGGCCTTCCTTCAGCTGTCTTTTTTCCTGTTTTCAGGAAAGCAACAGGTCATGCAAAACAAGTGACTCATGAGCCAATGAGGAATTTTGACATGAAATTATGGATTCTGGAGAAACGGTTCTACCAGTCAGGGTCGCAAACATTTATTCTGCATGATGTATGTGGTAATTGTGACCCAGAAACAAAGCCATATGCCACAGGTCTCTAAATGTATACCTAATTTTCTGTTTCCATGATATAGAAATAGCAACAATTATCTATTTACAGACAATGGCAAGACATTTATTACTGACCAAAATCAGTTCAGAGCATCAGGTCCTCCTGGCTAGGCATTAAACCTCCGGGAAATATCTCTGCTTCACTGTTATTGCTTCATTATTTACACCAACTATCACAACCATTTGTCTAAATATTTGCTTTTCTGATACTGACACCCTGAGGGGGTTCAGGTCAGGACATTGTTTGCCTATTGTATAGCATTGCAACATGCAAAGATTTAAGTAACTGTGGAAAAGAATAGGAAGCTTAGAAACTGAACAAGGAATGAAGGGGTCTGGCTTGGAGCACCTGCTCAGTACAGTTTTTTTTTATTAAATAATACAACGTGCAGCTCTGCAGGAGGTCAGAGCAGATGATCTAATAGGTCTTCCTGCCCTTGCAATACACGGACTATGTTGCTGTGCAATTAATGTCAGTGGAGTCAGTGAAGTGAATGTAGGCTTGTCCATTTAGATTATTGCAAAATCGATATTTGGTGAAATAATTTCCTCGACCTCTCCTTTATTTCCACTAAAGGCAATATTTTAATGGGAGGGGAAGGGAGGTATTCGGAATCACCGAACTGGTCCACATTCCCAAATACAGTGTCAGCGACCAGACACAGATAGGCATCGAGTGCCCTTTGATCTTACTTGATTTCATTTCCTGCGTGTTTTCCTTATTAGGCTGAATGATGAGCCAATTGTACAATAAAATGTGTCCTAAGCATATCAGCACATTGGAATTTAAGAACCCTTCCACATGTAATGAGCTGAGGAATTACAGCACAAAGCACACCTTTCTCTCAAATTGACTGATTAGCATAATAAAGTTAGACTCAAAGCAGCTTGTTCTCAACCTGTATTTAGCCTGAAGTGTTTTTCTTGTATTTCAGACCTGACAAAGGGCTCATGTGCCTGGAAGCACGTGCCTGCTATTTTCCAGGCATATCAGTTGGTCTAATTAAAAACCTTACCTCTTCCTACAAACTTTGCCACAGGAATGAATCTACATGGCTAAGCAGGTTTCTTTTTTTTTCTTTTCATTTTTTTTTTGTGGCACAATTTTAAACCATTAGAAGCATCTTACATATGAATGACCTAATTTCTGATGACACTGACCATTTTACCTGTAGTTTAAAGTTGGTTTCAGTTTCACATATGGCAAAAATGCCTTGCAGGCAGATAATACAGGAGCTAGGTAAACTTATTTTATGACAAAAAGGATTAAAGGGTGACTTAAGCACTGCCGATAAACAGATGTGCAGCCAGAAAAATTAGATGTATTACTGAGTAGTTGAAGAAATTGCAGGACCCAGTCCCTGGCACAGAAACCAGAAATATGTGAATATTAAATTGCAGAGAGTTTTTTAGTTGTTGTTGGGTTTTTTTCTTGTTGCTGTAGGTTTGGTTTTGGGTTTCTGTTGGTGGTTGGGGTTTTTTTTGTTTGTTTTCCCCAATTTTTTTCTTTCCTTAGAAAGCTTAATAAAGTAATTAGTTTGATGCAAAAGATGTAGTAAATCCACATCACTTGTCATCTGCACAAAAAATTTAGTAACCACCAACCCAGTTTTGAAGTTGCTGGGCTTAATAGGAGCAGCAGTGGAGAAGCTGGACAGTCCATTTTCCGCTGTGAGATACAGTAATTGATCAGAACGGACCTTTAACTCTGGTTTAAATAGGCTGGGACAGAGAAACTCTGAAAGGCAGTGAAAGGCTATTTACACATCAAGGAGACCTCTGCTCCAATAGATGGGTTCAAAGATGCTGCATGGTCTCCCAAGAAAAGCATCCAGCTGATTTCCTTAAGTCTTTGGAAAGCAGCAAGGTGCCAAGTTTACCTACTCATTGTGTGTGAGTCCAACATCAATCCTGAATACAGACAAGTTTGGATTGGCCTCATTGTGGGTGGGCACATTGAAACCTTTGAGTTTTACTAAACGGTGGAGTGTTTGATTTTGTTTTCTTTTCCACTTGGCTGCCGTCCTTAGCAGGACTGTGTGATGTGAAGAATGGGTGTTCCCAATAGCCTGCATAATGCCCTGGTAATTTTTGCAGAAGCAAGGGCTATTTGTTCATTTCAGTGAGACAAGGGTAGAGCTAAGTCTCGACATGGGATTCCTGGTCAGATGAATGAGGGTGTCAGAGCTGCTTTGCCAGCCCCAGGTTGAAGAGGCTGCTGAGCAAATCTCTGCCTTGGTAGAAAGAAAGTATTTAATGACAAGATCTGTGATTGTCTGACAGCACTCCAGAGAAGTCTGTGATCTGGGAAGGAGGAGGGAGGAGAAGGCTTTGGTTGTGCAAGGCTGAGACTGTTGTAGCTTCGGGTGGTCGCACTCTCTCTACTCTGACTCAAGAACCTGTTGCTCAGATCCTCAGCCTCATGAGTTTGTGGACCCATGCATACTTTCCCTTGCTAGTACATCATAGCTACTTAATTCTAATGGGTCGTTTTTCTTAGTTTTGTTATGTTAATTTCTTAAGAGTTGTCCACTGAACATACTGGATGGTTGAAAACTGATAGAGATCTGCAAAGCTCCATTTCTTTAAATTCTGGTTCTAACTGCTATGAAAGTAACATAAAAACCTCTCCTCCTGTAGAGTTCTGTGCTGTAACTCATCTGGCATGTGCTTGCTAGCTGACAACTCTTGCCAACGTTCACTCTTATGCAATAGAGCAGGAGACAGTTTCTAAGTTGGCACCTTCTCTAACAGCCAACAGTCACGTCTTATTATCTTAACACCTGATCAAGGCAAAGCTGAATATAAGTTACAAACCAGAAGTCTGAAGCTTAGCCATAAAGGTTCCTCTGGTGCACTAAAGATCCATGGCTCAACATATTTATTAGGCAGAATCAAAAATTATAAATAATTACTGCCAAAAACCTGATAATCACAAAGCTAATTTCTAGTGGAAACATTTGGTTCCTTAAAAAATAAAAATAGAAAGAGAGTAAAAGCATAATACGAGATTTTAATTTTTTTTTTTTTAGGGCTGAAGCAAATTGTTAAAAGAAAAGATAAAACAAGCAGATTTGACAGGGTGCTTCTCTTAGGAGATGCAACTTATTGATGTCTAAACTTAAATTCACAAACCAGTGTTTCTAATAGACCATTTCTGTGGATCATCCTGAGGTTTATCCCTTAACAAGAGCAAACCATATAATTATTATTTACCTAGATGACTGTAATTGAGAACAGCACCTTGCATTCTGTTGTTTGTTTTTCCTTTCCAGATGTGAGATGGAGACCAGATCTGACTGACAGATTAAATGACTTTGATCCTTATAATATTCAGCTAAAACAATCATACATAATTGAAAATATCTGTTCTAATCAAGAGTCTTTGAGAACAAATTAGTCTCCCCTTCTTCCTGCTTCTTGCTTGGTGAGTTCACTTTCAAGGTATGATAATAAATGTGTCCAGACTCAATCTTTCTTCTTAACCCTTTCCCAGAAAGGAATCAAAGAAGAGTTTTTCAACCAGGCAGAATTCCAGGACATGAAGCACAGTCTAGCCTCTTGGGATGCTTTTTCCCTTTATGCCTTGGTAGCTTTCATTGAGGCTTCACTGACATCTACTAGATGGGAAATGAACCCCTAAAAAGACTTCTCAAGCTTAACAGAAGCTAATTTACCCTGGAACATACTGATGCATAGAGGTATTTTCCTCTGACTAGATGTTTGTCTTTCTCCCTCCACCCCCCTATTAATTAGTACATTTTCATACTTCTTTTGGGAGATTTGGCTGCATATGGTAAAATTAAATATCACAAATCTTGGGTGTGGAAGACGCACTAAGACACATTAGTCTTCAAAGAATCTTGCTTAATTTCATTGAAATGCTTTATCAAAATTTGATAAGTTAAAATTACTTCAGCACTGCCCTAATAGAATACAACAATCAAGTAATTTACACAGAAATAGGATTGAAAAGCTGATCTTCACTGGGATCTTGATAAGTAACTGCATTTACAATATATATGCAGAATAATGTAATGAATTTCTTGTTGAGAACATTAAGACTGGTTCATCTGGTCCTTGATTATCTTTTTTTGTTTGTTTGTTTTCCCACAAATGGCAAGCACTGACTTAACCTGCCTCCAGATATCAGGTTTCATGAAAGTGTTTCTTAAAACTGTTCTGGCTAGCATTAGGTACTTAATGTTAGTTGACATGAATATCTAAAAAAGGGTACTCATATATCTGTGTGAACCCAGATCTTAGTAGCTTGTTTTTATTGCCTAATTCTGAGCTTCTTGCTGCCAATGGCAGAAAACACACCACAGTCTCTGAGAGCTACATGGAGCCTTGGGCTGTTTTTTCTCCAGGGAAGCAGAACAAATCAACCCATATGCACCCAACCTTACAAATTTTTACAAGAGACAACTGGATCTTCAAAAAAGAGAATGGAAACAAAGATATTGGTCCTTTATAAGGATAATAATCCCTTGTGCATCAGCTACCTATTCACATTTGTGTACACATTAGGAAAAGGAGACTTTTCATAATGAACCTGAAGAGAGCTAAGACATGATCTTGTGGAGTCATACATGGAGTGCTCACTTTATCCCTGGCAGGGTGACAATTGATACTGTCACCTATATGATAGCCAAAAAGATGGAAGTGCAGACAGCCTGTCTCAACAGAGAGGTTCCTTCTTCAAAGACAGCTAGAGAGAAAGCAGGATCTGGGATGTGTGGGTCAAAGTCAATTGTTCAGAGATGACACAAGCTCTTTGTTTCTCTGGGAACAATTGGCCACAATGGAGGAATGGGTGGGAGCCCCTTGTTTCTTGAACGCAGGCCCAGAGTGGCAAACTGTCTTTAAGAAATTGAGCCCAAACTTTTTAACAATACTTCTGCTCTAACCTTCCGCATACCTCAGCACTCAAAACATCCATTGACAATAAAATGTCCTGTCATGACAACATTCAATTTACCTCTGTTTTGGGTAGTTTTCACATGAAGCTCAGGACAGACTGGAAATTTCTCCTGGTGAATATTCTGACTAGAGTACTGGAAGATACGTTTATTAATGTGTAAAGCCAAACACAATTAGAAATGTTGCCAAATAGATATGCACAGTCTGCAGTGTCCTGTGAAGTTGCTTATACAGATAGCTCAAGAACTGATTTCACTGAATATAATTCCATTTTTCATAAATTAGGTCAGATGAGAAAACTGTGAGGAAAAAAGTATGTGAGCGGGGAGTAGACTTGTTGGAAAGAAATAAACACCAGCCCATGGAAAGGGGAGGGGGAATCTCCTGCTGGCCACAAGCCCTGCATTTCTGTAGGAATCTTCCAGGCCCAAGGACAAGAAAGAGTCAGCCTAACTTGACAAACTGGGTGTTAGTGGATAGTAGTGACCTAAAGGTGAAAGGACTGTAATGCCTCTCTGGCTTGTGTGTATTCCCCATGCCACAGCTCCTGCTTTTGTAATTTGCTCTTGTCAGTTTTATTTATTGCCAATTGTTATTTGAATGCATCAGCTGCTGTTAGTGACAGGAGAGCCGTGCAGTGAGAATGCTGGATGTGCACTGTGGAAATATGTTTTACCCATTAGTGTCAGAGAAAGACAATGAAGGAAACATTTGTACTAATTTTGAGTGGGTGTTTATGCTCTTAAAAGCCACTCTGTTAAAATGACATGAAGGGGATGCAGGCAGGCACAACCCCCAGTTCTTCTTTCTTCATGATATTAAAGAAAATTTGTTCCATTTACAAGTCAGAGTATGAGTGCTCATAGGCTCTGCAGAGAACTATGTCTTCAGAGGCACAGATTGAGCGAAGTCTGGTCTGACTCAAGTGTCATTGGCAGGGATCAGCACAGTCCAAATCTGTATTCAGATACATGGCAAACTCTGGAGCAGGATAGATCTCTTTTGCTGGTCTCTTATCCCATGGGACATGCAGAGAAGATGAATTTTCCACATGATTTAAAAGAAAAACTCATTCTTTCCCAGCACTTGTCTTTTTAAATCAAATTTTTGACATAATCTTCAGTCTTAGTTGCTTGTGTGTCCCTCCCTAAATATTGATAGCCAATACCCTTTGTCTTCTCTCCTGGTCTTCTTGCTTCATTCCTTATTCCTTTGCCTTTTGATGAGAGAAAGAAATTATCCATCCCAGGGAATCAGCTGATTCTTTTAGACAATGGCTGGCTGGACATCTCCCTGCAGGGAAGCTGGGGCAGGTGTGGTGACAGTGCTGTGTGGGAGCTCAGAACAGGTAAACTTCTGACACAGGTGAGGACCAGACACCCTCAGTGCTGGGTAAATGCTTCTCCAATTCTAAAGGCAACAATTGTTATGGTGTTAATGATTGTTCACTGCTGCTAATGATTGTTCACTATATTCTACACCCAGATGTCATTTCTTACCTCTTTGTCAACTGCTTTCAAGGGAGTTTTGTCCAAGAGATGACTGCAACAATCTTGAAAAGGAGCACCTGATAATGTTATCACTGCAGCTGAACAGTCATTTTCCCTTGGCTGGAGAAAAGGTAAATAGCATTTCTAAAGCCATTAAGTACTGTGGTGGTGATTCCCTCCCAAAGGCTCTGCTGGATGTGAGGAGCTACAGACCAGACCAGCTGAGTGCTGACCACTGGCAGCCAGCTTGGAGCTCCTCACATGCAGTGTTGTTGAAACAATTGTCATTTATAAATCATTCTGGGGCAACTCCCACTTGACCATCTGAGGTATTTCACCCAACTGGTCAAGACCTCAGGAATGACTTGCAACCACAGACAGCACAGCAAATGGGTGGGATAAGATGTGTTATTTTTCTCTTTAGCATTACTTTTTTTTTTTTCTTTACAGTATAGCCCCATTAAACTGTTGAGTGCTTTCTTGACCACAATTGACTTAGGATAATCCTGGTCTAGCAGAAAAGGCATGATGAGATTTAGCAGCTGGAAGTAAATTTGACATGAATTTAGTCTAGAAATAAATTTCAGATTACTACTTTTTAAACAATGGAAGGTGTTTAATCATTCCAACAAACTCTCTGGACTTGTGTTGGTACTTCAGAACTTGGAATATTTTATGAATATCTTCTTAAAATTTCTGCCTTAGTTTCAATAGAACTAAATAGCTGAATGCTAAAAGCTTGTTTTGAATTCTTTGGCTTTCATACATAGGAGATCAGATGAGAGCTCATAGGTGACCTTCTGATTTTAAAATTCACAATTATTCAGTTCATCTAAGCCCTCTTTGGCTTTAGCTTATGCTTGCTTGCTTATGTTTTCACTCCCGGTATAAAATCTGTATCTATGCTGAGTATGAAGCTTATTGCTATTTATATGTGAACTCCTCAAGTACCTTCTACTTGAATATCTGTGGGTGAGTATAACTCTAAAGCTATTGCCAGTGTTGTCCTTTCTATATTCTGTTCAAATATCTGAACACTTTCTCAAACTGAGCAAGGCAGATAGAACAAGCCGGAGCAAGTCTCCCATGTTTTATCTCTTTCTCTTCTAGAAGGGTGGATTTTATTTGTAGTAAGAAAACGCTCAGACATGTTGCAGCCAGAAATGAAGGGTCAAAGTTTTTCCCCAAATCTGTTACAAGCAAAGGTGACTGCTTTTCCCTCTGTACTAAACAAGTTTTTTTTCTTAAAGTATCCTCATCTGTAATAAAGTTAGCTTTAGGGTTGAGCTTTGCATGGTTTACTTAGGTGCCCCTGAGTGGGTCTATAGATGGTTTGAAGCAGGAAGGAGCTTGACACCAAAAGAAAAAGGCTCTGTGGTGCCTTCCTGCTGTTCCATGCACAGCTAAACAAGTTCACACTTTGAGAATGAAATGGGAAACAGGACTGACGGGGACCTAAAAAGATATATAGAGTATCTCATTGGCTCATAGCCAGATTGCTATTCCCTAACCTGCTCCTGACAGATATCAGTGTAATTGTCATCTTCCTCCTCATTGACATCTACCCAGAGCTCCTGGCAATAAGGTAATCTTTTTCTTATTGTCCAGTCCACACCTGACCTCTCCAACTTCTTTTTTGTGTCACTGGGGCTGCCTGTTGTTCTGCCACCTCTCTTTCCCTGAGCACCATGACTGAGGAGCATATTGCTCCTTTTTGGGAGCAATAACCTCCTTACATGCTTTTGCTTTCTTCTCATGGTACAGTGCACACCAGTGTGCTCTCATGAGGACAGTGATACTTCTACACATTGCTCTGTAAAACGTCTTGGTATCTTTTAGCCATTGTGACACCTCATTAAAAGAAATAAAATAATTAAAACAAATAATCCTCCCTGTATCCTCTGCTGTAGAGAGAAGGAGTTGTAGCTGAGTTTCTTTTGTGGGATTATTGAAATAAGGGAGCCTGAGAATCAATGTATATCCTTAAAGCCAAGACCATGCTAGTTGTTAACTCAGTATGAGGGCTTAAGGCATTAAATATGTCTCCTTAAGCACTTTGCAGTACTTCATTTCCTTACCACAGGGAATCACTTTTTAGTATCAAGTCTGAATAGCCTGTCTTCTCTGGAAAAACACTTGAGTGCATCTTTCTGATTTTAATAAAGTTTGGTTAGAGGAGAGACGTCAGCCTTCAGCTGCGGGACCGATGTCATATCACAGATTCATTGACACAGCTCTGCTCACCAATGGAAATGGGCAGGCTGGGATGTTTGAGAAGGGATTTTTTCAGTATATTAATTATTGCTTTAGATGTAGTTCCTGCTGTGACTATCCTTTAGGATAGTACTTTTGAATTCTCAAGAAGGAATGAGAAGGAATGGTTTGGTTATTGTATTTGTCTGCTTAATTAATGGTTTGAAAATTGATTTTTTTTATTTAGGCTCTTTTTTAAAGAACAGGGTTTATTTTTGTTTTGTTTGTTTTTTTGTGTGTGTGTGAAATTTGTGGTGCTAAATGTTTTGCCTGCAGATGTCCCCAACCAATTATGGTTCAATTCAGCACGTGGTTTCTCCAGATTGATGATTGAATCTCAACATTGGTTAAAAGGAGTCATGAGTGTTTGGGGTTCACAGAGAGTAAAGAGCACAATAAAAGGGAGCATTCGTGTCAGCAGGATGCAGGAATGGGATGTGGGGGCTACAGAAGCAGTGGTGGGTGCTCTGGTTGTCTGTGAGGTTCTCCCACAAAGACTTCAATTATACAAATTATAAAGACCCATAATCACTGCTCAAGAGAAAAAAATAGCCAAAAAAACTAGTATAAAACTAAAGGTGTAGAACTGTAAATCCTTTCATTTCATATCATATCATTCAGCTGTTTATTTGCGAGTAATCACCATGGCACAAAAGTCCAAATATCATAATAGGTCCCAGACAATTCGTAAAAGTGCTGATGAAAGTGATTTCACCCATAAACAGTCAGAGTGTTACAAACCACAGTGGTTTGTTTGTTTTTTCCTGACTGTCTTGTTTGTTTCTTCCTGACTTTCCTTTTTCCCAGGACTCGGTGTTCATGTCCATAAGGCATGAAGGTGTTCTTGGGAAAAGTTCACTTCTGTTTGCTTTGGCACTGCTATCTCTGGCAGTGGGGTACTGGTTACCTGAGAGAGACTTTCCGTGTTGCAGAAAGACAAGGAATGTTTCCAATGAAAGCTACAAAACTGCACAGTGAGATGTAATGTCTCAAAACATGGAAAAATGAGACACACACAGTACTGCTGTTTGGTTTCTGATATATGTTTTATGTAAGAGAACTCCTCCAAATAGCAGAAGAATTTGTGCCATGCTGTAACCCATCTAGCCTAATATATTTAAAGCAATTCTTGCTATTTCTTCTGGAACAATAATTTCTTGTGTAATACATTGTTGGTTTTTCTATAAAAGCAACTAAATTAAATTATTCCCCCCTCCCCCCCCTTTTTTTTTTTAAATTTTAATTTACAGATTAACTGTTCCAATGATTTTTAAAAACTGATTGATTTTGGACAATTGCTTCCTAGGAATTTGCCAGAGAATTTAATTCTTTGAATGGAGAGGATGAAGGGTAAATGTTTGGTTTCCTAGAAGTGCTTTTTTACTAAAGGGCAATGGCAGCTGCCTTTGCTTTAGAGCTGAGATGTATCATTTAAATGAAAAATTGACCTGCAGAAGATGTCCAGAACTTGCAGCACTGATTTTATCACGGATAGAAAAAGCAGCCTATGAGATTTGCAGCCTTTTCTATCAGAGGGAGTGGTGATAGGACACATACACACAAAACCCCCAAATCCACACAAACCTAGAAACCCACCAGAAGGCAAACCAAAACCCCAAAACCCCAAAAATAAAAAACCCAAAACAAACCAAAACCCTCAAACCCCAAAATCTTAATATTTTTAGGAAACAGGAATATGTTAGGAACAGAGCATGGAATATGATATCCAAGTAGTCCCATATGGGAATATGTTGGAGGAAGAAAGAGCTGAGACTTGTTACCCCTTCTTGCTTTCTGTGTGTTGTTACCATGAGCTGACTGCTGCCCTGTGAGACCGGTGCTCCTCAGCCATTGCTGGCCCCAAGCTCATAAACTCTGAGCAAGTGACAAGCTGTAGGTCACGTACAATGCAGCTCTCTCTGTCAGATGGGACAGCAATGACAGTGGTATCAAATGCACCTGATAATCCTGAGAAGGTTTTGAATGAGTCAGGGACTATTTTCCACTGCTCAGATGCTCCCTCTGTGTTGGGGCGAACTAAGGATGAAGGAGGATTTTGTGTGCTGCCTGGTAGAAAACATACAATGATCTGAGTAGGACTTTGGAAAACAGAGAGAAAATCAGGAGGGGGAACAAATCTACGAATACGCATAGGAATATGGGGCTTATACAGAGAAACAAGGCTAGAATAAACAGCTTTACTTCTTCAGAAGACCTTGAGACATGCATGGTGGCAGGGAGTCTGTGAACCCTCAGAGAGATTCCCTGCCTCCACCTCTGCCTTAGAAAAAATGCAAATAGCTGGATGCAAATGCCAGGAAAGTAACACGAAATTCTAACAGTAAAAGGTTGGAGTGGCTCTGACTGATATTGGAGTTAGAAACTGAGTTGTCTCCATGTGTTTGGTTGGAGAGATGGGACTCTGTGACGTTGTAAGGGAGAGGAATGCTGTCATGGTTGAAGAATTGGCTGTAAACAAATAGGAATTGAACACTGCCCTTAATGTAGTGGCAGACCCTCTGTGAGACAAGCACAGGATCTGTTGGGCAAGGGGCTTTGAGATTATGCAAAGGACTACATGACTGATATTAAAACTAATAACACACAAAGCCTTCACTGTGCATGAAGCATATCTGTTGTATTTTTCAGTGCAGTCACTGCTGGAGTTTTTTGTTTTGCAGTTTTTGAGGCATATCCTTAGAAAATGTAAATATCTGGACCACAGTGTCAGAAAGAATGTTTTTTTAGCACACAGTCTCCCTGCTGTATAGTCTGCAGCAGTCAGCAGGGAAGGAAGCCCGGCATCACGGCATGTTCTGTGCATTTTCTGGAGCTAAACAGGAAGCCATTTCAATGGAACTTACGTGGCTTTACACAACCAGTGTATCTGGGCCCTCTAATAAAACCTCTGTATTAAAAACAACAACAGGCCCTAGATTTTTGCCAGCAGGGAAGAGGAATTATAATTGAGTCAGGTGCATTCCTCCCAGCAGGCTCCTTTAGGACTTAATGGAGGTTGGTGAAAAAGGGCTTGATGGTGGAGATACAACATACAGGGACATGCAAAACATTCTCTGCCTGTGGCAATGAAAGGCTATCCTTGGCCTTGAGGCCCTCCACTTCCTTGCATGATTGATAGGAATCACCTGTGGTTTCACTGATGGCCTTTCAGAGCTGCAAGGGGCTCTGGGGAGCGGCCAGGCACTGCACTGCCTCGGAGCAGAGGGTTAGACACTCTCATGTCTGCCAGGCATGTTCCCATCCCTGTTTGCAACAGGCTGTTTCCTGATGCAGGCTGGGCTGCTGTGACCAGGCCATGTCCATGAGCGTTGCTGGTGGGGCTGTGGGTGTGCAGCATGTTCTGACAGATGTTGGGTGGGAATGGCTGCAAAGGGAGGGAAACCACTAATGAGAGGAAGGACAGCAGGTGGGGAGCTGGACAACATCCTTTGCCATGGCAAGCCTGATAAGGTGGGTGTTTACTTCGGTGGGAAGGAACAGCTTTCCAAATAAAAGATTAACTGCTAAATGATCTCATGGTAACAGCCCTGAGCCATTGCTAATTTAGCCACCCTGTGTGAAACCAAGCAGGGAGGTAAAAAGGGTCATATTCCAGTCCCAAACAACCCTGACTGACATTAGTGTGTGATCCTTGCATCTCCACAGACCTCAGTGCACTCATCACTGTTTCACTGCTTTTTATCTTTGAGAGGCTTAGGCTGATCCTCCTTGCTGGAGACAGACAAAGGGTCAGCCAGCCTAAAAGCAGAGTGGAATTTTTTCCCCAGCTATGTTGGTTGGCTTCGAAAAAGACATTGCCTCTTTTTGCAAGTCTTGCTGCACTTGGTAGACACCCAGAGGAGAAAAGGCTGAAAGAGAAGAAGGATAAGTTGTTTTTCATTCCCTACTTGCTATACATGGGACATTCAAACATCTGCAGGGCATGAGAGTCAATCCTGTGTTCCAGGTATTGACCAGCTAACTTCTCTCAAAGAACTGGGGCATGTGTTTGTATTTCCCCATGACCTGACACAAAGCTGGCTGAATCCGACAGCTATTTAATTACGTTAAATAGTCACTTTTAATTGTATTAATTATGTTAATATTCACTTACACACTTGCTAAATGCAACATGGCTGTCACCAACAGCATCAATGGAAGGTCCATCTATGTCCAAAATCATGAGACTCTTGTCTCCAAGGACTGTGGAAATCCTGTCTGCAAACACTACTGGTCACCAGGTCCAAAGCATTATGGATTTCTCCTTGGACTGTGTAGCAGCTTGGAAAACAAAAGCAGCTTCTGGACCAGCAGTTCTAAGAGACCTTACATGGAAAACATCCAAGGAACTCTCTTCATGTTTATTCCAACTTCCAACTGAGCAGACATCAATAAGGACTTTGGAAAAAAGGATCCCAACAATGTCAGCAGAAGCAACTCAGGGAACCGCTTTCAGCCTCATCTGCTTTTAGAAGTTATTTGTAAAGTTCTTTGCAGCTGCAAGAATGGTTGGTGATCTTTACCATCATTCCCTCTCTCTCCAGATACACTCTTTTTTGGCTTTTAATCATAGTTCTTGCAGTTTGTCAAAGGGTACTTCAAAATGTCTATCCACAGAGGATATAGAATGTAATTCCTCCCTGGGTTGTCTGTGTTTGTTAAGGAATAGCTGTGATGACTGAAGGAATTCTGTCTCATCTTGAGTTCCTTGGTCATGAATTGTCAAAACCACCAGTGCCTGAGAAGCTCGGCTGGTTTTCTCCTGTGGTCCTGTCTGCCTCTTTCTTCAGGCTGTGCTGGGTTTGGAAGGCAGCCATGGCAAACATAGGTTCTCTGGGTCAGGGAAAGGCAATGGGCCCTCTCTTTCCCGCCTAAAGTCTGCCCATTCCTAAAACCTAATACTCGAGTCCTTCACTTGAATTTTGATGGGCAAGATCTCATGAGCTGGGGATTTCCCTGGGGATTTTTTTCCCCCAGTAGGAGCAGAGACTCTGGGCTCTCAGTGAGCAGTGTGGTGAGCGCTGGTTGCAAACCACAAGGGTTAAGTGGCTTGTCAGATGACGGGCGGTGAGAAACTGCCGCCGCCTGTGTGTGGTCTTCCCTGTTCACACTCAAGTGTTTTACCAAACAAAACCCCAACAAACAACACAAAAAACCCTTTTGTAAATCTTGAATTCCAGGTAATGACTTGACCTGTACCTCATGTGAGATCACAGTGACGCTTGGTAGACAGTCCTTTTCACATCCCTGGGTTATTGTGCAAAACACTGTGAATGCAAAATAACCTGGGGCCACCTGTGGGTTTTCTTAAATTAAACATCCCACAAGTGTGAGCAAGTGCATTCTGACAATAGCCTAAACCAACAACACCACTCAAGGCGGAGAGAGGGAAAGCCTCTTTGGGGAGACTGACATCTACAGACTTCTTTATTAGATATAATCCCCTCTTGCCTTAAGACTGGCCTGGGCTGGAAACCAGTCCCGAATTGGACTTTGAGGTATTTATAATGGATGTTAGCATAACACTCCTGAGCTCCAGCTGGAAGAATAGTAATATTTTATGCTCTGTTGCGCAAATTTATTGAAAGAGTCAGACCTATTCCACAGACCTTGCAATGAGAGTATATGAACAGGAGAAAAGAAGTTGTCTTAGGCCCAGTATTAGCAAAGCATACTGGGAAAGGCTAAATGACTTGCCCAAGGTCATGCAGGGATTTTTTGGCACATCAGCAAGCTGAACCCAGCCCTCTTTATGTCCCAGTCTAACACTTTAAGCACAGAAACATAGTTTTTCCAGAAGGAACAACTGGCAGATTAAAAAGTAAAGATTTTTTGGTTTGCTTTTATTCTCTTTTTCCTCTTTTCTTCCCACATTTGATGTACAGGAAAGAACAAATTAGCTCATTTAAAACCAACTGGAATTTTCACCCCAACTTGAGCATATTTTTCCAGATTCAAAGCCATTTTTTCAATGTTTTCGTTTCTTAATCTTATTTTGTATGAACATGAGACTCTCTTCCTCCCAGAACCGTGTGTGCCTACAAGGGCCAAACCACCACTTGAAAGGCTATTCCTGAAGTATCTGGGGCGTGTCCAGAACTGGGGAACACTGGAAAACTTGCAGACAACCTTGGCCTCTCCCCCTCTGTTTGCATATCAAGTCAATCTGCAGAAAAAATGCTCCAGAAAAAAGTTTTAGTTTGCAGAGGGGTGATAAAGAGACCTTTGAATAACCTTGGGACTTTGATGGCTTCAAGAAAATGGAAGCTGATTCCAAACCCATTTCTGGTGTGGGGTTTGGTTTGGCAAAAACAAAGTCTGACTGATGAGGTTTGGCCAAACTGAGCCTCCAGTTTTCTGGCCAGTATCTGGTTCAAGAGAATGTCAGTTCTTGGGTGTGCTTCCACACATTTGAATTTCCTCTCTGCTTAGAGCCTCCAGGAAAAATAGAAATAGCCAGAAGTTCCTTCTGCAAGTACATTGAGTCAAAATACAAATTCAGGAGTGGTGCAGTCTCTCCTAGATATGTGCAGCCATGGCATCAGATCGATGAAGGCTGTACCAAACAAAGCACTTGCTCTTACTTCTTAGCACAGAAACAGCAGTGGAAGTCTTTATATCCTGGACTTTCTAAGATATTCATGCCTTTTGGGATATGTGTAAGCACTGGGCCGGATGGTGCTGATGGGGAAAAAATAACCCGCGTTACATCTTCCTTGGAAAAGTATGGTCTGGCCCTGTTCCTCAAGGATACACATCACATCCCAGACCCATGCAGACAGGCATCTGCAGTTTCAGTCTCTGGCCTATTCACTTTGTGCTGGGATTGGTAACTGAGGTGTCAGTTGTGCTGACAAGCTGTTGTCAAAGGAGAAAACACATGGCTTTTCCCGGCCCACATGGAGGATGTGTTGGGTTTAACCCCCATGAATCATTGTGCTGGATACAATCTTCACACCTCAGACAACTCATCCTAAAATACTGAAATAGCTCAAACTGTAAAAATGGCTCTGAAATGTCCCAGATTTGGTGTGTGGATGTTTCTTCTGAAGTCAACATTGCCAACAAGGGCTGTGAGAAGACTTTCCCGAGGTCTACATTGCAACCAGATAAGACAGAGTGGAAGAATCAACATATTTTGCAGGAGTTTCCTTCACAGTCCTTGATGTCCTGCTGTTGGGGTACAGAAGTATCTTTACACCTCTGGAGCAGTCTCCAGCAATTAAAGGGTTTTAGGGTGCCTAACTGGTGCTGATGATCTGCATCTCAATTTATCCATTTTTTTTTCTTATCTTGAGGTTCATTTATCAGAGCTCTCTGTCCCATTAGTAGCCTTCAGTTTTCCTGTTATTGAAACCTGCTTTTTTGCAGAATCTCACCTTGCTACTGGACTTACAAGTTTGTGTTTTGCCTTTCTGTTGGAGATTGCAAAGAGCAGACTCATGGAAATCTGTTGAACATAATTTTAGAACTGAACTTCCAAGATGTCATCATTTCAAAACAGAACTTTACTTCCAAGGACCATCAAATGTTTAACATTCCTACGAGAACGAACTTCCTTACTAGTGTCTTTCCTGGCAGTTCCTGACCCATTCAAGGTCTTCCTCCATGGTTTTACCTGTTGTTAGTCTCCTCTGGTTTCTTTTCTGGGCTTGGTCTTCTCACAGCCAGTCCAGGTTCTCTGTGACAAAATAATGCTGCCTACCACATCTTCCTTCTGACACAGCTCTCTCTGAAGTTCCTTCTTCCCTTCCTGCCACTGGCACATTACCTATAACCTGACACCTTTCATTCTTTTCATTGCTCCAAACCTTTCTCCTTCAAGTAAGTGAAAAATCAGGCTCTTCTGGTTGTAATCACCTCCTTAAACTGTTCATTTCAATTACTAAATTTAAATGCACATCATTGTTCCCATATTGAAGGATGCTTCTTGGCCAAGGTTAATAAACACCAAAAAAGAAGAATTCACAGCACAGCATAACACTTTTGTAGTAACTTCACAAACACAACTGGAATCTGTGAGAATGAATTGGTTTCCTGGAGGAGGAGGGCCCAACATAAAACTATCTGATACTCATGGGCAGGAGGCTGTACATTGAGCCAGCACGTGCTCCAGCCTTAGCCAGGTGCTTCAGGCACTTGGAGAATTTGATTTTGGATTCTCCCTGTCCTGGGCTGGGTAACTGGATTCCTTACTTCATTCAGTTCCCTCAGAGCATGTTCACTTCAGCTCTACCCTCCCAGATCCTGTCTTACCTCTGCAATCCTTGTTTTGTCTGTTAATTGGCCACTAACCACCTCACTGCCTGCCTCTCTCTGGAGGATCACTGTTTATTGTGAAATGGGAATCTCTTTCTCCTCCACTCTTGGCTATTCTTCATCTGCTTTGATAGTCTCCACAAGAAGCAGGCCTGTTTCCACCTTCGGTTTTGAACACTACGTGGAAAAAATGGGATTTTTTTTATTGTCTGCACATAAGTTTTATAACAAACATGCAAGTGAGGACTGAAAATTACTCAAAAAAGGTCACATTAAAAAAAAAAATGGATCAGTGAGTTCCTAAATTTTAAGGAGATACGCAGACACTGCTTTAAACAGAGACTATACTCCTGTGTTTGTGGTTCCAGCACTGAAAGTAGCAGCCCAGGTCCAAGCACAGACTTGAAAGGTGTCTGTTTCTTTTGTCAGACTCTGTTCTTTCCCTCTGCCTAAGTTTTAAAGTTTTCAGAAAAGTATTGTTTGAAGTTTTCCTTTTGCCAACCCGTCAGCCAGAAAGTCAGTGGGAGACAGATAGACCCATAAAAGGTAATAGCTAAATTAGTAACATGCAGAAATTCCTCACACTCACCTCTGTATTGGCAAGGGAAGATGCAGCTGACAAGGGAAGATGCAGCTGACATGGATTAGCTGAGCATGAGTTTAAGCTAAAAGCTTTGGAGATAATTAACAAAACCCCCCAAACTAATTCAGTTGATCTATTCCTTTGTGTTTGCTTGACTTGCAAGTGAGGACCTGTGGCCGCTGCTTTTTTTTTCGGTTCCCAGGAGAAAATTACTAAACGCTAACTAATAACACCAAAAATCTTGTTGCCTCATGGGGCTTCTCTCTGCAGCATTATGTCACTCATTGCAGTGTGCAGGAAGCAGAAAAAAGTTGTCTTTATTTCTGCATAGACTCTGCCTCTGGGCTGGGTGAAACTGAAGTCACACAAACCTGCAGAGCAAAAGAAAAGGACAGGGTGAAGTGAAAAACATTCCCCTGCTCTCTTCACTTTCCCTTTGCAGCAGAGGAAGAAAAGGTTTTGTTTCCATGTGGAATATTTTCAGATATTTCTTTGTCAAGAGTGGATTTGAGCTTAGGAAAAGCTTAGTTCACTTCCCTAGCTCAGCTGCAGTTCTCCAGTGCACCTTTGTCCACTTAAGCCTGGGTTAAGTCATCTCTTCCCTCTTCTGCGTTGTGCATAGTTCAGGCCCTGTCCTCTCTAGGTAGAATGGAATAATTTAAGTTATTAAATTCATGCACTCCAAGATCCAGCAAATTCCTCTGTCTTTTCCAATTCCTGTACATCTTCCAGAACCAAGTGCTGTTTTAACCCTTCCTACCCTTCCTGGCAGCCTGGGCTGCACCTGCCAGAAACAAAGACCTTGAGTCCATAAAATCCCTCTCTATAAGCAGACAGCTCTGCTTGAGTGGTTATCTTTATTGCAGGCAATGGATGAAGAACAGTGTTGTTCTCTCTGCACTGCTGACTGTAGGAGTCTTTCTGTCATATTGCCAAGCCTGGAGGGAAAAAAAAAAAAAAAAAGAAAAAAAAAAGCTAAAAGCTAAGTTCTGTAACTCAAGGGGACAAATTATATTTAGCTGGAAATTCTGGGTTCCCTGGGGCAAATAATCTCCTCTTTTTCATTTCACCCAGCTCTAAAATGGGAATAACACACCTTATCCTATCATGTAGCATGGAGATGTATGATTCCACAGCAGAGAGGAGAGGTTTGTGCCTGCCAACTGTATAAATATGTAGATTTGAAACTATTTCTGGATATTCTAAGGAACCTTTTTGAGGATGTACAACAGATCATGGGCTAATCAAACTTGTTTTGAGGATTCTGTTTTTGGGAAGGGACACTTTCTCATGCAGCCACCCATGCTGTAGGCTTCTGAAGTGTCTGAAATTGCCAATGAATCAGCTGTTCTAGTGAGGGCCCTGACATTCACATGGAGTTGAAGCTGACCCATCTTTCACATTCAGAAACTTTCCAGGGTTCCAGCTGATCCACACAGAAGAAATGCATACAGCTTTTGCAGTCTAAAAATCTAGACTTTATATTTTCTCTGGTTTAGAAAATTTATAAGTGAGTCACAGCTCAATGCTACAGCATACATAGCATGTATGATGGTCTGTCAAAAAATTTCTTTTCTACAAGTTAGCATTGTACTGAGAGGCTTATTCTTTCTCTTGAATCATCCAGCCACTCTTAAAGCAAAGCTATCAGGAGAGAGAGCTTGTCAGAGTTCCCTGGAGTAGCAATTTCTACGTCCATCTTGGAGTGGAGGAACCTGAAGAATCAAAGTGTCCATCTTAATAAATTCCAGGAGGGTTTAGAGGGCAATCTGAATTCTGAAAAGCAATGACATGATTAACAAGCTTCCAAGAATTTTCTCATAATAATTCCCCCACACATGCAGACTGCTCTCTGATTATGTGACAAAAGAGCACAAATTAATGCATCTTTTCCAATGTCTAGTCATGTTGGGTCTTTCAGTCTATGGAGGACTCTAGTCCAACTGCAGCTCACAAGAATTGATCTCCGCTTTGTTTATTCTTTCTTTGTGTTGATAAATGGATCAGTGTCACTGCAGTTAATAATGTTCCCTTATTTTTTTCCCAGCAGTTTGAGGTGATGCTCTCAGGGGCTGGAAACAGCTACAAAACAAAGCTTATGTCATGGCTGATCTACATGTGTATTAAGCAAGAGGCGTTTCTTCATGGTGTTGCATTGCTGTAAGTTCAGATTGACACAAGAAAAGTTCTTGCTTCTTCCCTCATTCCAATCTGGATTTTGCTATCTATGAGCAAGGAGATAACTTCTTGACCATTCTCATGGGCATTTTAACCCACTGAAGGTGAAGATTTCTGGGTAAAGTGGCATTCTACCTAGCAAACCCATGAAGGATACAAAGGATCGAACCAGCTGCTCTGAGAAAATATGAGCTGTCTGTGATACATATATTTTTGTAGAGAAACAGACTGACTTGAGCCTATTATGTGTCTGCTTTTTGTTTGTGTAGGTAGTGGAACTGGCCCCACATCTACAATAACACCATCACTAATGAAGAAAGCAAGGAGAGATTTGTAGGGAGAGATGACAACCCTGGTTAGAGCAACTGATAAGAAGCAAAGACCAGACATTTCTTGGGCTTGAAACTGAAGAAGCAGCATTCCAGCTAACAAAGATGGGTAAAACTTGCTTTGCAGCTTGGGCTGAATTGCGATTATCAGTTTGATGTTTGGTGAGACAAGAGTATATGGCACCTATGAAAATGAAAGAGATATTAACAGAAGTGGCAAGTTAATAACTTCTGTGTCACAGAGACAGATGGAAATTGCTTTAACTGTAGCATAGAAAAATTGTGACGTAAAATCAGCATCTCCATTGTGCTGTAATTTTGAGAATGAAGCAGAGTTAGGAATTTGACATCCAAAGCTCATCTTTTGAAGGTGTATTGTGGAATGCCTTTGAAGATCAAGACTAAGAAGTTAAACAGAGCGTGGTTGCATTGTGAGAAATGTTCTCCCACTGGCTGTTTCTGTCTTTCACTGAGTGTCTGAGTGAAAATGCTGCGGTGCACAGTGGTTGATGGGTTTCCCCACATACTTTCCACAAGGGCATTTGGTGCTTTGGATAGAATAGATCACGTTCTGGAATGAATACATGTAGGATGCAAGGCTTTGATGGTTTCTTTTGGATAGGAATGGGGCTCTTATTCTATGGGGTATGTACATGTGTCAGCAAGTTTTAAATCTATTGCTTTGCCATGGCCCAGCTCTGCTTGGGATACATTTGCCATGAGAAATTTTGCTTCTAATTAAGTATTTTGCGAGGTGGAGGCAGTTAGGAAAGTTCAAAGGGAAAGTTTGAGGACAATTTCCCTCAAATGATCATCAGCTAGCAAAGGCTGTAGTTCCAGGATATTCTGGACAGACTCCAATCTAGTTTGAAATGTGATAACAAAGTGTGTTGTTCATAGGTATTTTCTTTATTATATTGTAGTGCATTTTACATATGTTCTTCAGGAGGCTCATTTACATTTGTGATCTCTGTGGAGGAGTTACCTTGTTTGCTGAATGTTTAGGGGCTGGTACTGTGGTTATCAAGAGTATTCTTTTCACTGCCAATCTGATAGTGTCTGGAGGTTTGGCTGAATATTACAGATTTCAGGGAGTGTGTTTGGGTGGTTGCTATGTTTCTGAAGTCAGGTCTGCTAGTCCTTTGCTTTTTTCAATCTATAAGTTTATTTTTAGGCTGCCATTTTCAAGGTGGACTTGGTGTCTGGGAATCATCCAGAGAAAATTATATGTTTTTTGACCTGTGAATGAGTGCTGTGAATAGCAGAAATGCAGTTCTGACAGAAGAGTATTTTTGAACATTTGCAAACCTTCCCTTTCTCCTGAGAGCACAGTTCAAAGCCCATGATACCAGCTTTGCTCCTCGTGTAACAAAAAACTCTCCCCTCAGAAAGGTTTCAGTCACCAGTTTCTCTGTCCACGAGGCTGCAGTTGTGCAATATCATGAGGAAGACACCTTCAAATGAATTCATTGAAGAGTAATGGACTCAGTAGTAAATCAGTCCTGGTAAGAAAGCCACCTTGTGTTGAATGCACCTGTTGTGGTCTCAAGTCCTGCCATACTCATTTGGCCAAATAAGTCCCTCTGGTAAGCTCTGGTCCTAAGGCATATCATAAATACACTCAGGTAAAAGCTATGTGGAAAATGCAGCGTGGACAGCTCCAGGGAGGCTGGATCAATAGCACAACTGGTCAAAAAAGGGTGGAGAAGAGGAAAAAACTGACAAATATCTGCCTTCAATTTAGTTTCTGTCTGAGATTGTGAATTTATATTTGTCAAAATAGTCTGACTGCCTCTGGGCAATAGCTCCTACTGTTTCTCTTTCATGAAATGTGTAGTTAGAAAGTCATAGTTATCTCAGTACTAAATGCCCATCACTTCACCCATGGGGAGAGAGTAAATGCATTGATGTGAGTGTGATATGGAACCAACAGACAAGGTAGGAACTGCAAACCCCTGTTCTGAAACTTCTCTTCTGCTTTGTAGGCACTGAAATGATCTACTGTGCTAAATGATAGATTTGTCTTCTTTGGTGTTCTTAAAAATGACATTTAGAAGTGCAACTGGTTCTGCTAGAATCATGAGTCTGTATCTAAATCTTTCTTAAGTGAACTCAAATCACCGCCAGAAGTTTACTTTCAAGAAACAACTGATGTGAATTGCTTGCATCACACCTGAAAATTGAAAGGGAACCATTTAGGCAGATTTAACACCTTCGTGGTGACTTTAATTTCTTTTCTCCTGGTGGCTGCAGTCACAGAAAACTCCTATTTGGAACATAGTGAGTGATACCAGGCAACTGTAACAAAAATCTCTAGTTTCAATTTTCTTTCCCATTTTACTCTACAACTAGTTCTAGAACTTAGACCTGGTGCTGGAATTCAGAGGACACTTGTACCAAATCAAATGATTCCCAAATGATTTATATCTTTTCCCCTACTAAAAGTGAATCTGGATTTCTCTTGATATTTTGGTGGTGGTGATGCTGGGAGCACACACTATTTCTATGAGGAGCACTAAAACTGAAATAACCATATGGGTGAGCTTTGCTGGAGCTGAAAGCTATGAATTTTGTGAATGAGATTAAGAAGGACACTCAGGATGAACATACTGCACTGAAAAATCCTTTCCTCTTTTAGCAACAGCTCTGGAAAAGCAATAAGGAAGCAATTTAAAGCAATTATTGCATTTGTATTAGCTTTTCACAAAATGGGGTTTCTCTTGTATATCTTACCTGCTCTAGAGGTTTAAAATAGAGCACTCTATATGGTACATTTTCTTCCTGATTTGCTGGTCAGGATAATTTTCTGTCTATTGTTCTGATTACTTTAAATTATAAACATAGAAGCCTTTAGTCTTTGTCTCAGAACAACGCATTCCATAGAAAATAGAGCTCTGACAGTTTCAAACTTTAAAAAAAACCCCCATGCAGCATCACCCCAGAATAGTAATAACGTTAATTTTAAAAATAGTGATAATAAAGATTATTCTCTTAAGATATATTCTGAATTTTGAAACTTAAACTTTCCCTGAGGCCACAAAAGTGCAAGAGCTGCTCTGATGATTAAAATATAGGAGTTTCTTTTGCTTGTGTTTCTCTTTTAATTGATTCTTCCCAGGAAAGAAAGACAACAATTTATAAGAGTGACTTTTCATTGCAATATATGAATCTCTCACTCTTATCAGAGTAAACAGTATTTTTTGAGAGTTCTAGTCTGGCATTTCCCTTTGTCTTCAGAAAGCCAGCACGTGAAACTTCTCTCTTAATGGAGTGATACCACATACTCCCCCACTTTATCAAAAAAAGGGTTTTGTGGTGTTTGTTTGTTAGCGGTTTTGGGGGGTTTTTTGGTGTTTTTTTGTTGTTTGTTTGTTTTTGTTTTGGTTTGGTTTAGTTTGGTTTTTTGGGGTGGTTTTTTTTGGGGTTTTTTTTGGTTTTGTTTTTTTTTTTAGGAAATGTGCAAATTCTATTTTTTATTGTAAATATATCTAAGGTGTCAGGATTTATCTGAAATAATATCTGCAATAATAAGCTCAGGAATGGTCAACCTCAATATACACCATCATCAAAAGGACCATCCACTGGATTTATTGGATTGTCATCCATAAAAACCTGCTTTACCTTGCAGGAAAAAAGAAATGATGGTACATGACCCCAGGGGTGGCTGTTTCTGGGGTTCTTCTCCAGGTGGAAGAGGTTATTCTTCCCTTTATCCCTGGACTTCTCCTTCGGGCTCTCTGCCTTTTCCAGCTGGATGAAGACTTTCCTGCCTATGCTTCCCACAGCTTCTTCTGCCACTTGTGGGAAAAGACGTGTTCAACTACATGGTTGAATCCTTCTGAACTGGCTTTAAAAATGCAGCACAAATGTGAAAAACCTTTATCCACAGGCTGATGTAACTTGAGAGAATAAAGCTGCTATGGTCAATTCACCATAGAGTAATTTTTCAGCTCTAGCTCTCTTGTCACTTCTCATCTTAAGGGCAACAAATCAAAACAGAAACATGAATCCAGGGGTCTTTCTCCTTGACAGAAAGACAAAGGAAACTTAAGGAAGTGTGGTCCTCACTATGGAAGTGTGTACAGTCACACAAGGATGCTGGAAACTGTTTCCTGGATGTGATATACAGTCAGATCACAGGAAAAGAATGAATGTGGCATCTTGTGGTTACAGACTGGATACAAGAAGGAACAGGAACTGCCTCAAACCTCATTTCTGGAGATTTCTATGAAGATATGAAATGATCATGAAAAAGAAGGCTTGGACAGCCAGGCTATCTAATAGTGCAGTTAGTACATTGTGATTCCTGAGGAAAGTCATGTTGGAGATACAACTGTGTGGATGCGCCGAAAGCAAATTTCCTGTAAGTGCAAGTAAAGGCATTCACAGTGGTTCAGCTTTGTTCAATGCAGAGGGGGAGTGCAGTTTTCAGACAGGCCCACTTGCGTCCTGAAGCTCTCAGAAGGTGGAGAAGTGCTCCTCCCATGTGAACAGGAAAATGAGACTTTGCATCTCCATGAGAAACAACCTCTAACCTGATGGCCCCATCATTGACCTCTCATGCAGAAATGGTGCTCCACCGTGGGAAGAAAGAGACAATGGAGGCAATTTTTTTGCTGTCTGTTGTGTCCAGAAAAGAACCCACTCTTGTGCAGGACTGTCAGGTGAATGGCTGCTACAGTTGCAGGATGGGAAAGAGCAGGAGGAGATGGCAGCTGGCTTCAAAACTGCAGTGAAGGGGCACATCTGCTAGAAATGCCCTGTGGCAGCAGTGGCCATGGCACATGGAACACTGCACTGCTGAGGTTGCTGGCAGGCAACAGAGAAGTCTCACACATTTTATTTGGGAAGAGATAATAAAGTAGCATTCTATTCCCAGAAGTAAAACAGCAGGAAAGGTCTACAAGAGTCCAGATATAAAGTCTCACCTTGCTAGTCCTAAGAACTGGGAATGTGTCTTAGAATGGACATCTGCAAACTTTGAATTGTTCTGGGAGGAGTTTTTCTCGGTTTAGTCAGAATTTTTTTAGCTAATCCTATGTCCCCTGCTGTTTTCACAGGAGTGTAGATCATATGCAGTTGTTTCTACTTCTTTATGTAATTACTTGTAATCTGCTGGGGAAAAAATATTGCATGTAATTTGTTAATATTATATACAGATTACATTCTGGTAATGCTATCATTCACTTGTTGGTACACAGGCATAAAATAAGACACCAAGATGTACCTAGAACAGATCATCACCATCCTTAATGCTTCTTACCAGCTTTGGCCACTAACCAACCCACTTTCCAAACTTTTCTCTTTATGCCCAAAGAGAATCTCTGAAACCTGTTTTTCAATCTTTCTTACAGAGTGAAATTAATGCCCGGTGCTAAGGATACTTGATTTTCCCTAATTTCTCACAAGAAAAGTGTTTCATTAGCATGATGTAATGCCTTTTGCCCGTGGTTTTAATTTCTATGAGGTATTTTCCCCAAGCAGGAGACCTGAGGACAAATAAGTTCTTTGTTGGAGAAGCAGCACTGTTGATCCCAGGACTGCTTAGGCATCTCTGAATAATGTGTCAAAGAAAGGTTAATTTTCTGTCCCAAATTCCACATTAATCAGACAGATGGAAAGAAAAAGAGGAAAGAATAAACAACACCCCTCTTTTTGAAGAGCCAGAGGAAATAATACTGAGAAAGTATTTTAGACTTTTTTTTCCTGATGTGCCAGATTCTTATTTATTGCTGAGGAAAGAACATGCACAGGTAACTAATTGTATGCTGCACTTGGATGAACCCCAATCCCAAAGCACCAGAAACCATTGTCAACTCTAGGCTCATGAGGTCATTCTGCCGTTTTACCTTCAAACTGCTCTGTCTAATTGTTCTTTCCTGCCACTTGTTTGTTTCTAAGCCAGCAACCAAGAGATTAGAAACAAATGGAATGCAAAAGGTGACCTTTGGAAATGAAGAACCTTTACAAAATGAATGCCTCCTGTTCTCTTCTGACAAGGCATCTACCCTCCGATGTGTTTACAGACTGTATTGTCACTCCCTAGCACAGAATTTGACAGCAGTGGTGAGGAGCATTCATTGGGGTCATGTACTTTGCAACAGCAAATACCTCATGCCTGAAGAAAATGAAAATAAATCCTAAAGCCACCTCTTGTACATTTATTCCTGCAACCTCATGACTAGGGAAGTGAAGCAGAAGCTTGGGAGAGAGCAGCCTGTCTGGAGCTGTAGCATTCTAGAACAGCGGTTATGCTCCAGCCTCTGAGCTCTCTCAAGATCAGTAGGGGATGAGTTTTTAAGGTCGGTGCCTTTGAAGATGGGAAGGGAGCACTCTCAAGTCTTTCTTCTACAGTCTCTGGGTAATTAGAGGTTAGTCAGCTAATCTGAGTGTGAGGTTCATGTATTGCTCACTCCTTTCAGTAAGGAAGATGTCTTGATTCTACTTGCAATATTCTGCAACCTCTGCTGATCGGTTACCTCTTCAGCTCAGCTCATCATTTTGGCTGCCTCAGTCCCAGAAAGAACTGCAGAAAAATAATTTAAGTTAGTTTAATCTTTTTTGCAAAGAAATCCACTGCTCTGTCACTCCCTGTTCCTCCTCTGTGAGATGGTCAGAAAGCACTTTGTAGTGGTCATAAATACAATGTATTGCTTTTAGAGACAAATCTGCTCCTCCTCATTCTCTGTGAAAGAGATCCATCTCATGATGAAAATCAGATAAATCAGTCCATAATTCTTGTTTATTCTTTCCTCCCCAATGTCCAGAGAGATGCAAAATGAGCAAGAGGATGATTTTTTAATGGTCAGGACTTATGGGTCCTAAAAAGTCAAGACACATATCGAAATTCTGAAGAAATGCCTGTTCACCCAGTAAGTTTAGATAAAATACACCTTAAAGGCACAGTATTTTATTTCACCAATAATCCCTTTCCAAGCAGCACCAAAGAATGAAAAGGTATACTTTATAATCATTATTTGTTCCTAAAAAAGTAATAAAACCAGAGACACTTGACCTTCAGGGTTTTTTTTTTTTTTTTTTTTTTGGGAGGGGGGGGTTGGGGTTTTTTTTTCTGTCAGAAAGAAGACATATTTTCCAGCTCATTCTGAACAAAATACTACATTTGTGCTCTGAAAAGGCAGAATACTTAAACAACTGTATGTTGCCTCAGCCAGTTGTTGTGCTGAGGGAATTGAGTAGCAGGCATTTGGGACTGTTCTGTTTCAACAAGAAAAAGGAACATCTGACACTCAGAAACCATGTCTAGTTTGCTTGGGCATTTGAAATATCTTTACTGAAAGAGGAGAACAGAGGCATAGGGTGAAAAACAGGCTAGTACTGCTGGTGTGAATGAAGCTGATCCCTGTACTAAATCGGAATTGGTTCTTTGGGATGTAAAAACTCCATGAAGAGCCTTCAACATCCTCTTCTAATTTAGCCCACACCGTAATGACATGGAGTTACCACTTGATGGCTCCTTGTCAGTTTAGATGGATGAAATGAGTTAATGGATACCGACCAGTCCCTCGCGGTGCATGCAGGATCTCTGCAGACTCACCACCAGCAAAAGGACTGTGAAGATTTGAGAAAAGAGCCACTCAAAGGACTCCTTTTCCTCACTGGGCCAGAACACCGTGATGCAATCTGTTACTGTTTTCACTGTCCAATCTGTGGATTTCCCTTTCTAGAGCTGTCTACCCCAGACCTTTCAGTATTAAAACCAGATGCAAACAAAACTAGCAACAACAGCAGCAGTTTGATAGCTTCCTTGACTTTTGTACACCAAATTCCAGAGGTGGGAGTGGAGTGAGAGGGGAAAAAAAACCCCACTGGAAATAAATACCCCTATGAAGAAATTACAACATCAAAATGCAATTCCCTCCTCATGTTTTTCTTAGAAAGCAGTTCAGTTCCATCTGGCTGTGGGCCTGCAGCCAACACTTGCTGCAGAAGAACTAAGACATTCAAATATAAATAAATAAATAAATAAATAAATAAATAAATAAATAAATAAGGAATAATATACCAAGTGGCTCCTGCATCCATCTCTAGAGCAAGGCTCTCAAAGCAGATATTGTTCTGAGCCAGCTTTGCAACCCAAACATTAATCTTGCTTAGGCTGACAGAGTTGCAAATAAAGCCACGTTACACATGCATTCAAGAGAGAGGGAGGCAAAAGGAGAGGATCAGTCAGATGACACAGAACAACTATGGGTTTGTTCTCAGCAGTGAGTGAGTAGAGCAGCATACATGGGGAGATACATGCTTGTTGAGGTGATGATTGTTTATTTGTTTCCATCACTAAGAAGCTCTAAACAATGGTGTACTCTTCAGTTGCAAGCTGGGAAAATGCAAAGAACCACTGTTTAGATATTGGCAAAATCTCCAAATATTATTTCCTCTTGAAAAGGTGAAGAAGAAAAAATTGGAAAAAAAAAAAAAAAAAGAAGAGGAGGGATTAATTTATTTCTAGCAGCTGTAGCAATATTCCAAGTTGCCAAAAGAACAAGAAACTCATGCAAAGTCAGTCACTGCTTCTGCATCCTAGAAGTGTGTGCTGGCCATGGCTGTCAAAAATTGCTAGGGATTTTAATAATCTCTGCTTGATGAATTTGGACACAAAACACCTTGAAATTTCTTGCTACACATGCTGTACTGAGATGTGGGGTTTTGCTTCATGCTGTGGAGGAGAAAACCCAGAATGCAAGTCTTTTGAACCACCTTCCCAAAAGAACTTGGCTGTTTGTCCTGAAATTTTCTGAGCAAGGAATTAAACTCAAAACTGTCTCCTCATTCCCATTTCAGTGAGGCTTAATGGGAACTCTCTCTGTTGTGAATGTAGAATCATGGCCAAAGCAAAAGCTGACACATAGCTTAGTGAGGAAGGAAACCCTAGTGGTCAGTAACTCCTGGAAATAATCCTGGGAATATCCATGGGGTTACATTTATATGACACAATAAGAATGCCATAGTGAAATGCTTTTCCTGCTAAAGAGTTTCCTACCACCCTGCTTGAGTCCTTCCAAAAGTTGGCATGAGAGAAATAGTTGGAGAAAATAGAATAGACAAGAACCAGAGCAGGCAAGGGAGATACATCCCACACCATTCCTGCTGGTCAATGCATAGAAGCAGTTGGGTGTTGAGAAAGGAGGCCATCCTATTTTTGCCTACCTGAAGTCAGCATTAGGAGCTGATTTTCATCTTGGTTTGAGAGGTCAGAGAAGAGAGTGAAGTGGGAAATGAGAAACAACAGATCTGATATGACATTGCTAAGGTATGTGTCCCTAATTTTTGGCCCAATTGTTTGGACAGCAAATCTGGCTTCTTGTAAGTAGAACCTCCAGCCAAATACAACCCAAAGTTAGTTTATTCTCATTAAGGACTTGGGAAAACAAAATGAAATCAGAGCAATATAGGATTATGTCACAGATTTAAAACCATCTAAAGGTAAACAAAACATCCATCTAAAGGTTAGATGGATGAATGCATGCTTTCATATACTTCTGGGTAATTAACCTAATGTCTAAGAGTAAGGGTAAATTGAAAATTTGAGCATTGTCTCTGCTTCAGATGAAAATCAACCTTATTTAACATCTTCCTCTTATCACTGACAATGTGACATGCCAGTATCAACTAGTAAAGGGATTTGTGAGTGTGTGCTTCACCAGTTTTATTTCTTGGGGTCAGCTGAGTGAGAAGATACATAGCACCACCACAGGTCTTACTACCAAATCCATGAAATATCTCCATCAACCTCTGTTAGATCTGTCATTGATAAAGACAGCTGAAGGAGCCGTCCTGAGTGCAGCCAGATAAGTGTGGAGTCAGCGGGCAATAGGGAGGAAGGGCGGGATCCCAAACTGTCACCAGTTATCACAGCAGCAACTCCGTGCAAGACACCAGCTCTGAGGCTGCCAAGTACCACCACATCAGGATGACCTTGTGCCTTTGAGCATGTCCCTGCTGACAGCAGACCTTTCCTGCACTCACTGGGGAAAAGGGGGAAAACTACAGCTATCCTGGCACAGACAGGGGATGAGGTCTCAAAGGAGCTGAGCTCTGACCTTCTCTCCTCCAAGGAAGATATTTTGTTTGTTGTTTTTTTTTTTTTTTTTTTGGGGGGGGAAGAAATTTGGAGAGGCTTTATGGGGAAAAAAGACCTTGGAGTTGGGATTTCTGACAGATTTCCAACAAGATAAAAACATGACAAATTTTCACCATCTCTAGATGCAGTCCATGGTGAATGTTCCACAGGGGGATGGGGGAGGGAGTCAGATGGGAAAGTGAAAGAGAACCCGTTATTTCCATCTGAAAATAATTTTAAAAGGGATTGTTATTCCACTGGGTAGAACAACTCCTAACTAAAGCAATGTGCCTGGCCAGTGAGGTACTGTGAAGAGGGAATGATCCCTCCACTCTGAGAGGCAAAACACAGTCTGAAAAGGTTCAAAAGTGCTTCTATAGGCAACCTGCAAGCTGTGATGTATGTATATACTCTGGGGAAAAAAACCCTGCATATTTTAATTTGAGTAGATTCTTGACTTCTTCCCCCAAAGCAAAGAGACAGCCAGGAGGTATAGGAAAAGAAACTGAAGGGTTTAGAAGCTGCCTGCAACTTGGGCATTGAAAAATATTTCCTTTATGTCACTGTCATTTAGTCTTTCTGAGAAGCTGTCATTTTTTGGTGAGAATTTCACTAAAGGTGAAATGAACATGAGGGAACATGAGGAAAATGACATATATGAGATAAGACCAATGGCAAATTGACTGCTACAGAAACAATGTTTCACTGACTGTGTCATGAAAGAGTCCCTTTCACTTCAGAGCTGCTTGTCCCTTTTTCTGTGGTGGTGTGGCATTGTATGTTCTGTGGCCAGGGAGCAGCTTCCTCAGTTTTGTTGATACAGTGCTAGGCACAAGAAGTCGAGAGCTGGGACTGGTAGATGTTACCACAGTTGAAACTATGCAGAAGCAGAGTAAAAAAGCATTTTATAGAACTTAGACTTTCTTAAATATTTCCAGAGATAAAATGCTCCCTTCCCACTTAATGTCACCTCTGATTTTCCCCGAGAGCTTCTTTGTACACAGTCTTTCTCCAGAAGCCCCAGTGACTTGACAGAGTTTGCCCTGTTGTTTGTTTCTCACTGATGTGCACACCTGGGACATCAGACTCCTTGGGTGAAGATGCAGATAAAAGGGACCACGGGCAGAGACTTCTGGAGGAACTGTTGGAGAGTGAGGGTGGAGGTGGTTTGGGGCTCTTCTCGAGGGTGAAACATATTCCCCGTGAGTGGTAGGGCCATGTGAGAGAGCTGGGAGTAGAGTCAGCTCCATTGGAATGCAGTCAAATATTCCTGTCCATTTGCTCCTAAATCCTTAGATCCCAGAGAAATAGGTAACCCTTATTTTATTTATTGAAAAAACCCTCATGTTTTACCTTCTCTTAAATTGAAATGAGTCTTTGACTTTAACAAATAAATAACCCATACTTTTTTATGCACAGACCTTGAGATCCTCATGAAACACTTTTGCAGCTCACAGGAAAGTCCACAGAGCAGTCAGAACTGGTAATATTCATTTGGATGGAAGCTGTGAGGTTTGCAAATGAGCATGAGCATTACCCCAGGACATGCAGGGAAAAATCCTTCCACACAAGATAGGAGATTTCTCTCTTCAGGCTTTGGATCAGCCACAAGTCAACCAGAGTTCTATACCTGCCCTCTCAGGAGGTTATACTGTGTCTGGTCTAAAGCCAATCCATAGCTTCTACTCAAAGCTCAGCCAAAATGAACTTGTGTCTGTCTGCAGTACCATGTAGCCATACCCATGATAACAGGCTTTGGAATATAAAACCCGAGTGCTGATCTGCAATGCTTTGAAGAAATGGCTTTGAATGCCAGGACCACTCTTGCTTTACAGATTTCAGCCTAATCTGATTTATTTATTGTTTAACCTGCCATGTGCCTGCAAACCAGCTGGAAGCACAGCCGGCTAATTACTGGGCTGTGCCAGCATAGGTTGCCTTTGATTGCTTGAGACAAGATGCCTGTAAGATGGACAAGATTTAAGGCACACAGTTATTGTCTATGACCCTCTTTTAGATCCTAATGAGCTCTGAGAGGCTGAAATGTTGTGTTGGAGAGGCAGCAGGAATCTGGCTTCATCAGGGAAAGAGCTGCATCTGGAAGTTATTTTATCTTTAACTTTCCTTGTCCTTTTCCCCATTCTCTCTCTCATACATCTGTGAGGTGGAATGTGTTTAAAGCACAACCATGATAATCCCTCTAGACCTTCTTCTCCCCTGTTTGCATCTTTCTGGGGGCATCTGTGCTAACATTTCTTCCACTTTTGCTCTAGACAAATGAGACATCACTGCTTTCCTCAAGACTGTGCAAAATAGTGGAGATTTTATCTTACCCTGCACATGTCCACATGCTGAAATTCCCTTTTGTAAAAAAGACTTAACTCCAGGAAGCATGCTGATCCTGAGCAGGAACAAAGTGTATTGAGGATTACCCTAGCCCCCGTCTTTCATGCTTAATTTAGAAGTGGAACTGCAAAGTGAAATCACTCTCAGTTCTGCCCCATTCATGGACTGGCCCTTCCAGTTACTGCCTATATTCCCTTTCTGAGCTAAAGAAGGAAGGACATCACAAGACATAATGACATCAGCAATTTAGTAAGCTAGAGGGGAAACTTTCTTATCAGCCTGTGTTTGAACCTTAACCCTTGGCAGGTGAGAGGTTAAATATAATTAAATATATATTGCTTCATTAAATATACCTGGCTTTAAGATCTCTTGCTGGCCCCAAGTGTTTAAAGTTCACTGGTTCATGTTACATCTAGACTATTGAGGAGATGAAGGTCTGGGCCAGAAAATGAGAAAGGAATTGGTAATGGACCACATTAAAAATAACAAATCAGAACAGGACCGAAAAAGAAAAAGATGGTCTAAATAGCTTAAAGTCCTTTATTGGCCTGGAAAGGGTGGAGGAAGCAGGAGGATGGGAAGGGCAGGAAGTGATCTCTTTACTCCATGAGGGTTCTGGGAATCTGTCTCCCTTTGGGAGACTGGGAGAAATGGGAAAATAAAATAAAAACATGTTCAAAATGCCAAAAATGATAGGAAATGGTTATCAGCTTGAAAAGTTCCTCTAAGGGTTATTAATAGCCAGCAGCAAGGAAATAATGACTCACTGGGAAGATAAGTATATCCCAGCTCCTAAAATGTGAACTGGTTCAAAGTTGCTTAACCCTGACTATTCTATCATAGCACATACAGGGAAGGTCTATCACCAAAGTATCACCACATGTACATATCTCTACCTTCCAAAGCACTTAAATGTGTGCATAAACCCTCTTACTTTTTATGAGCTATAAACACATAAAAGTGTGCTAATCTGGACAAAATTCAACATTGGATTTTGACTGGATTGCTAAAAAAATTGGGATATTGGCTGTATTCAGACATTTAGAGTATTCTGCATATGAACGTTGAGCTGGTCATGGTTCTGTCTTAGACCATTAATTATGAAATTATTCTATGATTTCACTTGCCACCTGAATTAAAGGTGGTTTTATTTTCTAGCATGTGTAGGGAAACTGAGGCACAAAGACATTATGGTACTTTTTTTCAAACTCTGGTTGCAGAGACGTAGGTGCACGTAGTTCCACAGCAGTCCATTTCCAGTGTCCAAAAAGGCATATTTTCTCAGGAGGATACAGGTGGGTTTAACTACTATGTGTAGACACATTATAAACAGATTTGTATCCTAAATTCTTAAAAAACACCCTGGAAGTCTGGGCACTGGGAAAACGCTGGACTAGAGAAGTGGTTGAATGGAGAACTGTGTTGCAAAGGAATGTGGGAACAGCCCATGAAATCCACAGCCCTGCTGGCCACTATGGCATGTTAGCATGGCTGTGGAAAATCCTTGTGCTGGTAGTTAAACAAGGGAGAGGTTGGGGGTAGGTCAACAGTGAAGCTGCAATTTAAAGACCAACTGAGCAAGCAAACAGGGAGAAAACTGGGGGAATGGGCCACGATTACCTGAATTTTGGCCAAGTGCATAAGCCTTAAAATTATCCTCTAGTTTGGAGAAGTTATTTCCTTTCATATCCAGCAGCTTTTTTGCATGTCTAGATACAAAAGAGTTGCAGCATGCCTCTTGAGAAACTGGCTATAAAAATGTCTTTCTGCATATTAAGCTGCCTAAGATATTCTCTTGAGATAGCAATTACTGCATTTATATAATCATGTAATCACTGAACGGGCCAGAGGGAGAAGTGGCTTCAGTGTTATCACAGCCCATTCCCTTGTATCACTTCCTCTGATAGGTGTTTTCCTATCTGGAGTGTGAAACTTCCAACAAAAGAGATGCCCCAAAACCCCTGGGTAGCCTCCCTATGAGGTTTGAGATCCTGCTACTTTTAAGTTTCCTAATGTCTAACTCTGTGGGAAGTGAGCTCCTGACTTCTCCTGTCACCAGTGTATATAGAGAACATGCTGCTGCTGTCCTGTGATGCCACCTTCTCTGTGTCTGAAGCTGGTCCTCCTCTCTCTCCTCCATTGTAAAGCACCACAAGCACAGGAACACAGGGAATTTTTTCAGTGTCACATACAATGGGAAGTCATCCTGATCAGGCTGCTAGGAAAGAGAAGAAAGGGAAGCTAATAAATCTTTTCCGTCTCTATGGTTTTCTATTTTTGCACTGGAAGGGAACATAATATTCTAAGTCCTTCGGCACAACAATATGTCAGGCAATTGTAACAATACATTGGACTTTTGGGTGGGCGACCCTCTTTTGTGGCATCTGTGTGAAGGATGATTTTCATCAAACAGCTTTATGGTTTCAACGAAATATTTGTAAAGTGGCTTCTGCAAGTGTGACTGATTGTCTGATTTTATTCCATATTCTGTTTTCATTTGTTTATGTAAATCACAGAGTATTATGTATACTCTGCATTTGATAATTTCAAACCCATAATTGAAGAATTTGTGTTCTGAAGTAAATTTATGGTTTGTATGAAATCCTTGTTTACTATAAATAAGAGCTTGTTTACCCTTATGTCAATTAATAAGAACATAAAAGGTGTTCAGAATAAACAAGTTGTTTTCTTTATTTCTTTCATGAATATACTATGTAAATTAATTTATTACATGCACTCTGATTAAGCAAAGGGAAAAATTTTATTCATTTTTTCAAGTGCCATGTATTTCATGAAATGTATTACACAGACATTTAGAATATAACAGACAATATGGAACATATTACAGCCTATAGCAGCTGTCATGATATTTCAAATATATTACATGGAATGACATAAAATATTTTCAACATATTCTTATAATTTTAATGTATATTGTGTGGTGTCCCATATTTTAAGCAGCAGAACAATAAGCCAATTCTATTTTTTTCTTCTTCTTTTAAAAATTGCATTTTATATATTGTCAGATATATTTTTACCATGTGTGCAATAAATTATATGAAACACGTAACACACATATGGAAAAGGTATGACTTTTTTGAGGGGGGAAGGTTGTGGATTGCTTAGCAAGGAACTTAAATCCTTTGTGCATTGTTTAAGCAATGGTCTGTATCTCTGGTCTGGTCTGCAGGCAGAGAGGTTTGTAAAACTAATATTTGTGATTTCCAGCAACTGAGATGCTTTCTGCTGAAGATAAGTTGGTAGCGTAGAGTCAGTCACAAAAATCTGTGTCACTCAATGACGTATCACCCAAAGCAGCCAGTCTGAGCTAGGGGATAACAAACCCAGTGGCAGGATTATCTACACCACAAACACAGCCCAGCTTCTGGGATGGTGTGTGAAGAATCCTTGCCTTCTCTCTGGAGGCTGTGGGACACAGAGTAATTTAGAGAATTAGCCTTAGAGAAGGCAATGCCTGTTTAGAGACAGCTATCAGAGTTTTAGCTGGTCATATTAGTGCACTGGGAGCTGTAGCGTGAAGAAATCTTACAAAGACAGATTCAAGTGAATCACCAATACAGTTCTTCTGCCCTAATGGATTTCAGATGCCTATTGGTCACATTTTCAAGAAATATGTTAAAATCTGGACTTGTCTGAAGTTGGTTTGGTCAAATTAGCTGTTCTGGTCTGCTTCTCGTCCTGTGCAATTCAGTGCTGCTCTTGAATAAGTCCCTTCTCCTCCATGCTGATTTTGGACGACATTCCCCTCTCTCTGCTCTGTAGCTGCTCAGATTTGAACAAAGTCTCCAAACCTGAGCAAGATGAGATTCATGTCTTAAATTCTAGCTTAGATGAAACTTTAACTTGTGACTTTGGGAGGGGAACCAAGTCCAGCTGGACCATTTCACCAACTGGACTATTGCATCTTTCCTAAATGCAGCAGATGGTGGGTTGCAAGGTTCCTCTCTCACCACTAGAACTGCAGAGAGTTCAAAATATGCACCGCTGAGGGAGGTTTTAGAACAAGGGAAATAATCCAATGCAGAGTTCCAGTAGTGAATCTGGGTGTTATAAATCAGTGCTCTGAAAAGTTACTCAAGTTTTTAATAACTGCTTAATTCATCCACAAGGACTATATTTTTTTTCGTAGTAAGCCTAGAAGAGCTAAGATTTTACTGCTTGAGGTGAGCAGAAACTAGAACCGGGGGGGATTGTCTTTCAGGCTTTGTATTTGGACAAATGACACTCCTCATTCTTGTCATACCAGCTATAGTGAGGAGTGTTTAAACTTCTTCACTTGAGAGGAGTAAATGGCCATCTTTAGTCCTTCTTTTACTGCCTTGCCTACAAATACTGTCTTTCGTAGTACAGTGCTTGCTTTCTGGCACACCATGCTTCTATGCAGAGAACCGCTCAATACAGAGATTTTCCTTTTTTTATTTTACTGGTCATTAATACTGCATGCCATGCTGACTGCATGCCATCCAAAGCCTCTCTCGCTTGCTTCATGGTCTTTCCCTGAACAGATACATTTGAGTGGTCATTCTCCAGGTATGTCTTTCTTGGTCTGTGCTCCCTATGAGCGCAGCACGTGTGCAGTTCAGCTATGGGTGGGGAGAGTGTGGAAAGAAGGTGAAACATACCACTGATTTATGGGGATGGCATGTGAAAAGCACAGTCATTCTAGATGGTGAGAGACCTGATCTCAGGGTGTAAGGACTTTGGACATTTTGGATAATGAAATCTCAGAAATCTTGAAAGACCACTGATAAACTCCAGGGGTCTTGTTAAAATAATACGACAAATTTGAGTGGATGTTCACAGGTATAAAAAATGACATGAGTGTTGGCTGACACAACAGCTGTGTCTAGTTCTACACATCAAAATCCTGATGGGTCGCACAGAAAATGAAGCCTTTCAAAAGAACAGTTGCCATTTTGTCTTTGACATGAAAGTTGTCAGAGATAGAGTGTTACTTATCAGCACTTTCCCATCATTATTTATTGCCAGAAGTGCCTGTAATCCTTTTAAGGGTCTTGGAGACTCTTGGAACAGCTTAGTCTAAGTCACGTAACTTAAAAGAAAATACACATTACAAATCAATGCTGCGAATCAAAGCATTTAGCCCACCAAGTCTTGCGAGGTAAGATAGATATTTTGGCCAACACACACACACAAATACATACATGCATAAGCATTTACATACATACACATACTCACACAGGTACACAGTTGAGCAGACTTAGATAAGTAATAAGCCTGAGACAACATATCCATTGGCAATTGCAATCTCAGTGTTGAAAATCTGGCAAAATTGCAAGCAGATTTCCACAGTAGGAATTGTTGAACAACCTTCCTGGTGTCCACAGGTCTCTTCAGGATCAGTCACACAGACAGACAGTCAGAGACTCACAATGGCTTACTCCTCACTGAATCACCTTGACCACATTTCCTCCATGCTGAATTCACATCTAAAATAACCTTTGCTTCCTCATGCTTGCGTGGTTTCCAGGCTCGTGCTGCTGGGGAGAGCCGAGGTGTGTGTCAGAGACATGGTATTAATTCTCTCCCCTGAGAAATGTGCAAGGAGGCAGATTCTGCCAAAGGAAGCAGGTCTGTGAGTTTCTCTGTGTGGAGGGGCACATGTGCACATCAAACAGTAAGGTGACGAGAACTCAGAGAAATAGGGGTGACTGTGCCCCTTAGGAAGACCTCATAGGTTAAACAACTCTGAAACAGATTCTATCAGGCAGATTAAAGTGTTGTAGAAGCAGAAGAGAATGGCTTGTCTCAATTTCCTGACAGGATTAAGATAAAGAAGGGGAAATAAAGCAAAAGAAATGGATATACTTATGAGCTAGAAATGTTTGGGCCTTTTCTTTATTTGCTTTCTGGCTTCTGAACATGCACCATACATTTGGAAAAGATAAAATAATAACTTTTTCTTTTTTCCCCCATGTCTTTAGAAGTATCAGCCTTTCATTTGCATTATATCATCCCTTTCCTGTCCCTGAGTTGTATTTTGGGTGGACTGTTGGAAGCAGAAAAGCCTGTATATCTTCTCATCATATGAATTTTCCATTCTGATTTGTAACACACCTATGGCCAAGAGAGCACAGGAAGCATAGAGAAAAGGATTTCCTGCTGAACAGTGCCTTAAAGGAGAACAGGTCAGTGAAGGGCTGACTGTGTGGCCTTTGGATCTCTATCTGGCTGCTCAGAGCAATGTGAACTAGGTCATGATTATTGTGTACTGCTCCTCCTGTTCATGGGTTAGAGATACACTAGCCCTGAGGTTTTAAGTGTTGTCAATAGTTACGCAAATGGGTGTTATTGTGGCCATGACTGTTAAGTTGTTATATTAATTGTTATACTTGTTGTACCCTCATGCTATCATGTACACATTATTTAATATATATCATTGAGTTCTCTGAGTTAATCCTCATTTGCACTAAATAACATCATTGGGGAAGGGAAGGGGAGGGGAGGGAGAGAGAAGAGAGAAGAGAGAGAGAGAGAGAGAGAGAAAGAGAGAGAGAGAGAGAAAGAGAGAGAGAGAAAGAGAGAGAGAAAGAGAGAGAGAGAGAAAGAGAGAGAGAGAGAAAGAAAGAGAGAGAAAGAAAGAAAGAAAGAAAGAAAGAAAGAAAGAAAGAAAGAAAGAAAGAAAGAAAGAAAGAAAGAAAGAAAGAAAGAAAGAAAGAAAGAAAAGAAAAGAAAAGAAAGAAAAAGTCCATTCCTGATGAGCTTTTTTCCATTGATGGATGTGACACCACAGTTTTTAGTCACCATTAGTCATTGAGAGGCCATGAAGAAAAATGCGAGCACTGTATTAGGCTGTATAGAGAGGATTATTACCTACAAATGTGTAGAATAAAATTTCTGTTCTACTTAATTGGTAAAGCCACACAGAGGTCTTTGTCTCCTCTCTTAGGCATCACACTTTTAAGAAGTCAATAATGTTTAGACAGTCCAGAGATAAGTGCTGAGTGTTATAATCTTCTAAAAACAGATTTATAGGAAAAAGAAGGTAGAAAATTGTGGGAGTTTTCACCCTAGATAAAAGAAGTCTGAGGAAAAGCTGATTAACTGTCTTTAAACCATCATTTCTTGTTTTGCCTCAGCAAATAAATAGCACAGATGATTTCTTTTTTCACTGCAGTTGCCTTTTATGTATAAATATTGTAACATGATCAATGCAAGGTTTTTAAGAGCAGATTATGCAGCATCTGTCAGGAGTGACATGACTGTTGTTGATACCACAGTGAGCAGGGGAACAGATGAGGATATTTCTGAAGGATCGTGCCACCCCTTCAATGGAATTCTGGAAGTCTCTTCATGTGTTAATCTTAATTACTTCCTTCTGAGGAATGCTTTCCAATGTAACTAATCAAGCAGATCTACCATTAATCCTCTGCAAATTGTCTACATGCTGCCTGAATCCTTGATGCTAGATATAAACACCGTCCTTCTGCAGTGGTCACACCAATGACAGAGGCACTTGCGTATTGCATCTTCTGTTTCTTCCTAGTGTGTCTTTTTCCAGAAATCACATTTTCTCTTCTCGACGCAGAGGCCCTCAAATAATTATCTAAATTGGAGCTGGCATTTGTAGAGTGCTTTATCCTATACATAAACTCCATTACCCTTTTGCCTGGATGGATGACTACAGATGGATGCATCTATCATGTGTTGCATTGTGTTCTCTTGCACTGAGCTTGCTGGCTGACCCAAGGCAATCGGTGCCAATGAGCAGCCTTCACTATTTACTGTCTTTTGTTTCCCCATCCCATTTCTTTTCTAATTGAGACTTTTGACACTATGAACACTCGCTTAGGTATTGGCATTGCTGTTCCTCCCAGGTTCCTTGAGGAGCAGTGGGACAGGAATGGATGCCAGCTGGGCCTTTCCATAAATGCTTTTGCTTTGTAAGAGTTCTCTCTTTTACAGCTTAATTTGAGTCTCACAAGTCAGCCATTTCTGAGCTGTTGAATGAAAGCCAAATGAATTCTGTGTCTTTCTAGTTTCTTTATTAAAACATCCTGCAGTTCAAAGTCATATGTCTTACAGAAGTCTGTTACATCAACAAGATTATCTTTAGACACCAAACTGGTAATTTTATCAAATGAAGATATCAAGTCTGTTTGACAGGATCTGTTTCCCATAAAACCCTGTTGATTTGACTAATTTATATTTCCTAATGTAATTGTTTATTAGCTGAGCCCATGTCATGTCATGATTTCTCTTGGGGTGTATGTCAAGCTGTCAGACTTACAGCTATAATGGGAAAACACAGAATCATGAAATTTTGTTTGGAAGGAGCCTCTGGACGTCATTTTCCCCAATACCCACAATTCAAAGGAGGCCCAACAGCTCAGGCCCTTGTCCTGTCCAATTTTGAGTCTTTATGAGGGCAGATATTCCACAGCCTTTCTGGGAAGCACTCCCAGTGCTTTAATACAGTCATTGTACAAATTTTGCCCTTCATTGGCAAGATGAATTTCCCAAGAGGTGAATTGGACCCATTGCTTCTCATCCTTTTCCTATGATTCTCTGAGAGTTTTCTAGATCCATCTTCTCTGTAAGACTCCATTAGACAGCTGAAGACAGAAATATGTTCCCCTTTGCCTTCCCCTCTCCAGGGTGAAGAAATCCATCTTGCTCTGCTTCCCACTGTACATTATGTATCCTGCCCCTGAAAGCTCACTGAAGCACAAAATTCACTGAAAACTGCAACACTAAAAATTGTTTTTGATTATGTTACATACCTTGATACTTTAATAACTGGGAATGCATCCTACACTGCATCTACACTCCCTACTGTAAATGAAGAGCGGGTAATACCTTTGAGGAGGGCTTATTGCACATACATTTTGATGGGATAAATAATTTTAGCTGTACCTTAACATTCATTGTCTCAGAGACAGTCTCAAAGTCTGGTTTAAACAAGAATCCTTACTTTTGGGACATGCGAAATTTGGTGAAAATCTTCCCACTGAAAGAGAGCATGCCCAGTCTGTTGTCTTCAGATCCTATAGGTGTATGTCACCTGATCATAATACCTTCCCTTTAGCCTTGCTCTTCAGTATCCTTCTCATTCCTGCTGGAATGTAGTGTACAGATCTCATACAAGACCTTTTGTTGAGTGCTTGAGAGAGAGAGATTTTCTGAACAGTTTTTTTCCACACTGAATTGTCACATCCTATCTGGTAACAGTTAGTTTTCCTTTAGTGACATATTTTAAAACAAGCTATTTGTATTGTCCATAGTGCTCATTGCCACATGTTTTTCCTTGCAGCTTTCTACTCACCTTGTTAGTCTTTACTTGCTTTATAAAGTATGGACATGTCAGTGTGTGAACATGTGTGTACCTACGTCTTTAAGTGACTGTGAGAGACCTCCAAAACCCCTGCTAAGCCAGCACTGTTTTATAACCAGCATCCAGAGTCACATCATTTCAGTTTGAGGGCAATTTAATAAGATTTCTTTTACAGTTTCTTGATTATCGTTCATACTTTTGCCACTGCTTTAAATTCCCCATCTCTACTGACTTGGCCAAAAATTACTTTTGGCTTGATGGAACTGGCCCATTTGAAGCATTAAATATATAAAATATATATAAATAATTAAATTATAAAAAAATTAAAGCATTAAATATATAAAATATTTATATGCTCACACATTCACTGCCTCTATATGTATGAACATGTAAGCACACATGCATAGATGTACATGCCCCCCATTTTACAGTAGACGTCTACAGCTCAGCATAACCCAGTCACACTCAGGCTGTTATCAGGTACTTTTCTCACCTAATTGTGACCTTCCACACATGAAGAGAGCCTACAAGAAAGATCGAGAGGGACTTTTTACAAGAGCATGTAGTGATAGGACAAGGGGGAAAGGCTTTAAACTGGTATGGTGAAGGTTTAAGTTAGATATCAGGAAGAAATTCTTTACTGTGAGGATGGTGAGGCACTGGAACATGTTGCCCAGAGAAGTTGTGGATCCCTCATCCCCGAAATTGTTTAAGGCCAGGTTGGATGGAGCTCTGACAAACATGGTCTAGTGGAAAGTGTCCCTGTACACGGCAGGGGGGTTAGAACTAGATGGACATTAAGGTCCCTTCCAGCTTCAAGCCATTCTATGATCCTGTGGGTCTGTGATCTCTTTTCCACTTGGCATTATGGAAAAGAAAGATAATGGAAGTCTTCCTGGAGTCACAAGTTAAGAATCCTTGGAGCTTGTAATGGTTCCACCCTACCTTGAAAACTATGAATTTTGTTATTCCCATGGTAACCAAAATATCACACTCATCCTTAAGTGTGCAGTCCAAGATAATTACTGCTTTGATTGTGCATAGAATAAAGTTAAATCGCATAAATATCTGATTATCCTCTACAGTAGGGCACATATAGAGCAGCCCTATAGCAGGAAAATAGAACTTTAAATGATATTTTCATAGAAGATATGTTTTTTCATTTGGGACACTATTTTGTTCAGTGCTTAAAGGCCATGTCAGGGGGTATAGTCCTTCCCAGACTTTTAAACAGTACAGATACTGAGATAAACTCTGTTCATTCAAGTGAAAGAATAAAATTGTTGTAAGGAAAGAGGCACTAAGTTTCCTCTCATGCCTTCCTTATACTTTCATAATGTCTGCTTTTAGCTGTCTTACCTAGTGAAGTGATCAGCTTTGGAAACTTAATACTATTCATTAATATTGATTTTTATTCATTTAATGATCTTTTTGGGTGAAAAATGAAATTATGTCATCTTTCTGTGTTCCCCACTACAAATTTCACATCACACTGTGCTGTCAGGAATATGACCATCTTCTTTGTGAAATCAACATAGATTATACCACAATGTGAAAATGTTCCAAAGGAGGTGGGATGTATGAAACAGCTGTTTTCAATTTAGCTGGTTTGGGGTTTTTCCTCCAGCTGAGATGCTAAGGCACTATATTTTGTTACTGCTGAGTCTAATACCCTATTGACCTGCACCACCATGGGATGAAGTTCCCCTAGTTTTCATAGGGATCTTTAAAAACCTTTTTTAATTTCTGCTTAGGATTTTTTTTATGCACTGAAGGTCTCCTAAGCATTGCATAGAAATCTTTGTAACTTACAGACATGTAAAATATTGTTTACAGATGGAAAGACTGTGGAATGGGGGGAAAGGAAAGAGCAATAGAATCACAGCCAGACTAATGTAAATATGTTCCTTCCAGGAGTTGTTCATAAACAATTAAACTCCCCACCCTTCCCAGTTGTGGTCTTTCTCTGAGACAGGCCCTGAAAAGGCTAGAGAATTCTGACAGAAAAATCCCTAGTTTATTCAGATGGGCAGAGCATGGTCCACATCATGGTATTTTGGACCTTGGTCAAACCCATCTCAAAATGTTGGCTTCCCTTTTGAGTTCTTTCCTCGTAGTAGAGCCACAAAATGATTGCCAGATTGGCCTCTTTTGTGTTGCTGGCCTCTGTTTTTTCTTCTTTTTTGGGGGTATGGAGACAGTCACCAGTGGTGTTAGTCAGTGACGTGGGTTGATTTCACTAGTGCTAACATCTGCCCAGAAATCTGTTCAGTTAGAGCTGGATAAAACAACTTGATTTTTTTAAAAAGCTCTCTTACGCTTTCTAAGAATTTGCACTGGGTCTGTTCCATCTTCAAGATGTTCTTTTTCTGTATCTCACATTGGCCTTCATAGTTTTTTTTCCTGGGAGGTGGACTGAGAGACAAGGAGGATGAGGAAGAAGGGTTTGATACTCTTACTGTTGAGAATTTGTGATTAAAGCCTTGAGAACAGATTAAGCTGAAATTACAGTTTGGGAAATGTAACCTGATAAAATAGCACAGACTTCACTCCCCTCCGTGGGAATCAAAACTAGAAGCTATTTCTGATGCACAACATGCTGAGGTTTCTCTCTCTCAGCCCTCATGTCTTCATCTGCCTTTGTTGTTCCGTATTGTGCATGTTCCTTGCATCTCAGGCTTTAAATGTCTCCCTTGCTAAAAAGCAGTCTTTGCTGAAATCAGGGAAGCTGTATGAAAATGAAAATGAAAATGTGTGAGATCAGAGGGAAAAAACTCATCAGAACCCAAATAAGTCCTACCCCTCCACTTGGATTTTGATGGCTGATGGCTGGGATATAGGAAGCAATTTTTGTTTATTTATTTGTTTTCACTACAGGCAGATGAAACACTTGGAGGGAGTAACCAACAAGATGTTGGGAGGACACATTTAGGCATTATTTCCTCTTGGCCTCAGTGCCTGCCTGCATCTCCACAATTGGAGATGCTGACTGGGAGACTGGAGAGCAGATTTCCTCCGGAAACGCTTCGATCAGAGCAGAATAAAACCACATTGTTCCCGTCCTCTCCTGCTTCAGAGCCCAACCAGTCTGGAAGTGACTTCCAGACCTGACCTGGGCTACAGATTTTCTGTGTTTCTGAAAAAGCATGCCCTGAATATCTGTAGTGATGACATCTGTTTGCTAGTCTGGAGAATATGCATTTGAGGGGAGACTTTCTAGGATCCTGCTAATATTCATGGGAGAAACCTCATAGCAGAGCAACCACTTTTCCATCACTCCCACAAGACCATGACCCATTTTACATGCAGCATCTGACAGGACTATTTGCTTCTCATTACATTAATTAAAAAAGATGATGTGGCTTTTTTTTTTTTTTTCTTATAAAGGCCCCGTTGTCCTTTACATAAAGGAAAGAACTTGCTATAGTCTGCTACAGGAGCGAGTAGTTTTTGTGGTTAATTTTGTGACAGCTAGTGACATACAAGAGATTGCCAGGATGATAGAACTCCTAGTACCCAGCCAGCAGAGGCAATGGCTGAGATGATGAACCCGTTTATGTCTTGCCCAGATTTAAAATTGACCTTGAGCTGTTACAGTCTAACTGTTCATTCCACCTGCATAGTGTGGTTCACCAGGACTATGGCATGTCCACTTCTCAGGAAAGGGCTGCTGAAGGCAAAGGCTTCCTGAAAACTGAACTGAGAATCTGGGACCTCTCAACTGAGACTGGGAACCTTACTATGCCAGGAAAGAAAACTACAGTTTGTAACTTGCCTTTCCCCTAATCGGTTGTTCACCCACACAAAGACACAGGCAAGCAGGTCAGGTCGTACTGCACCATGAAAACGCAGGTGGAGTGGCTGCTAATACTGCTTCTCCTTGGGAATTCTTGGGAGGGATGAGAATATCATGTTATGGGGGAATGTACTTAATGCACAAGTGAGAGAGGAGATAGGACTGTTGAAAAATATCTGCAAAGGATTTTTTCCTTTTTTTGAGACTGCAGGACACAATATGGAGCACATGGTTCAGTCTCACTGCATTACCTACCAATGATCACCCTTAACTCCAGCTGCAGCAGGAAAGGTTTTTGTGGACCACAACACAGAGTTTTTATTTCAAAAGAAAATTTTCTGAACACTCAGTCTGACTGTGTCTGAGTAGAGGGCTTGGGATCTGGGTCAGATCTTGTTTTATATCTGTGAATTTAACCTAATCCTCACTGAGTGCTGCCAGAGCTCCTTTAACCTCATTTTTTAACTTTGGATCCTTCTGATAACACCATCTAGCATGGTTTCTTAGATGTGTTTAGGCTCTTTTCCCTAAAATAATAGGTGTATGAGAGGAAAGATGCCAAATACAAACCATCTCTACACCCTGAAAAAAGGCAAGAGAGTGATGAGGGGGAAGACTGAGGAATGTTAAAAAGAGAAACTCCTGCTTTTAATGGGTGCATTTTCCAAGGAAAATAGAAGAAAATATAACAGACACCAAGAATAACATCCGATTTTCTGTTGCCAGCCCTTTTTTATGACTTTAAAAACCAGTCAGTTTTATTCAGCATAGTTTCTGGGAAGGAAAAAAAAATAAAGGCTGGTGGAAGGATCCACACACTTCTAATCACATTCAAGTAGGCACTGTACAAAACCTGCTGGAAGCCAGCAGTGGTGATGACTGGCTCATTACCATTATATAAATAGTATTTAAAGTGCAGCTGGGCCCTCACATGAGCAGAGACCTAATTGATGCCGAAATATGTTCATTTCAAGTCCTGTGACTTCATGTGGAAAATATTACACTGGCTAATTAATGGCAATGAGAAGAGATGATGCATTGCCTTATAAAACAAGCAACTGAAATGTTGAGCCTCCATTCAAAGGGAAAAAGGGGAGGGGGAAAGAACTCTGGAAGTTTAGAGCATAAAAAGCCCCAACAAAATAAAATGCATGCTCAGAGACTCGCAATGACACACACACATAATCAAGAATTAGAGACATTCAAGAGGAAATGACTTGCTATTTATCTAACGGCTTTCAAGCCGAATCTGAGTTTATAGTATGCCCTTGACAGAAAGATAGCACCAAGCCTGGTGTTTATACAGAAGAGTTCATGAAAATATAAATGCCTTTACTCTGGCAATTCTGTACACCATCTACCTAATATCCTTTTCAGGCACCTAGCAAGGTTGCATCTACTGTGTCATTATTTAATACATACAAAGAAGAGTTGGCTCAAGCTGGGAATGCAGGCTTGAATAAATGGGAGAAATTAATTGAACACTGTTGTACAGCACAGCAGACAGATTATTAACACGGTCTCCTCCCGCCACAAATTGTACAAACATGTGAATTGAAATTTCAGTGAAAGCTTTTAGTTCAATGCATGGTTCATCATACCAGGTGTAGTGACAAAGCTGCAGTCAAAGATTTAGAAATGTGGACAAGTAATTTTTAGATAAGACCAGCAGGACTAGATTTGTCACTGGTAAGTTACATTAGTGTGAACACCAGCTTGTCCCTACCATACCCCTATCACATCTTGATATGATCCTTTTTTACTCTAGAATACGAGAAGGAAATATCTGCTGCAAGTTGTTTAAAGATTGAGATAGGGGATGCTCCATCAAATAGGAAGTCACAGAAGCTGGAAAACCAGCACTGGATGTCTGGCAGATTTCTTGCCTTCAGAAGACTGTTTGGCACATAGATATTATTCCCGCTTTTTCTCATGGTGGGGTCTGACAGCCCTAAATCCAAAGTTTCCCAAAGAACCCCTTGAAGACTTTATGATAGTGCCACTGGTCTCACTGTCAGGAAAAAACTGGCTCCAAATTTCTACTTTGTTTATGTTTTCTTGCATTATTCATAGCAAATCTCTTCCCACTTCCTGAAGTCTGGATGATTATCTCTCCTCCCTGCTTACTCAACGCCTGGTTTTAAGGTTTTTTCTTTTTTTCATCTTCAGATCTTTATCCTTTCTGCATATATCATGTGTTCCAGTTCTTTCATCGTTTAAAGATGTTTTCTTTGAATTTCATTATCTTGTCATTGTCTTCTTTTCAAGAATAAAATTAATTGTTCTGGGTTTTGATCTTTCTAGATTTTGTGGCTCAGAGACTTTATCCCTTCACATAGTTCCCACTGACCTGTCTCATTGTCAGTTTATGCCCCCAAAAGTTGTGCCATAAACCTTCAGCTCTTTTTTCTTTATCTGCCTCCTATAACATAGTTTCCCATTAGTTCTTTGCAGAGTTATCTTTTGTTATGGCACCAATTAATACAATTAGACTGCAACCTTCCTTTATGCTATTTACTCCCAAATCATTCCCCCCAAATTACCTTTCTTCTACTTTTCTGCTGGGGTTGTTTTCCAATGCTCCCAAATTATTGCTGTTTGTAAATTTCATCAAGCTCCTGATTATTTCCATTTCCAGAGATTAATGAAGATATTAAATGAGACTCTTGGAGAATCCAAGTAGGCACATCTGTCTCCATGAAACAATGTTTACAGTTAAGCCAGCCACAACGATTTTGGTGTATAATCTCATGAAACAATTTTGGAAAAGCCAAAAATGTATCATCCGCTTGGATTTATTTCTCTGTGATATTGTAGTACTAGCAAGTGCTGTTGTTGTGGAGTGCCAAAGGCCACAGCTAGGACTGTTTCACTTCCCCTGCTTCAGTTTTGTGCCACACAATCAGGTGTTACTTGGTTTGTGAATAGTTTAAGGAACCACTTACAGCCAGGGCACCACACAAGGCCCAAGGGCGGATTGCATTAGCAATTAACAGCTCTCTCTGATTAAATAATCTGAACTCTTCTCTCCACCCTTCCTTCATGATGGCTACTTGTGACCTGAGCTGTCCAAGCAACCAGGCTGAGAGGAGGGTTGGACAACCCTTTTCCCTACTCCCTAAAAAAACAAACCCGGAGCAAAACAGACAGACCCCAAACAAAGACTTCTTCTCTATGTGCATCTCCCCTAGGGAATAAGATAAGGCACAAACAACACCAGGCAGATGGCAGCTGTGTTGTTTTCTGCCCTACTGGCATGGGCTCAAAAACAATGGCACTGAAAATGCATAAGATCCATGACAGAATAAAATCAAATGGTTTCTCATGATTTCTTTTTCAACAGTTCAAAGCTTCATTTCAGCAAATGAGAATGTCATCATGATGGCCACTCTGAATAAAAATTCAGAGTATTTCTTTCTGAAACAAGTTCTCCCAGAAAGACTTGCCTATAGCTATCTATGAGCATAAATATTGTGTGCACGTTTATCTTTACTTTTGGAGCAAGTGGAGCTAGTATGGGACACCTGAAAGCTACAGGGGAAAGTGAACTTTATCCAGAACTCCCTTCATAAGATATTCAAGCCTCCTTTGTATTTGCTGTCATGCAGTTGCACTTCCCAAATTCATGCCAGCAGTTCCTTTAATCACACCCACACATGTTTGTATTTGTTTATTAAGTACTGACTGCATGGCCTGGGGCAGGCAAAGCAATTGAGACTTGACAATTTCAAACTCACACCTGCATCTGGGGTGTGAGTGTGATCTTCCAAGTGTGGTCTATCTTGGGTACTGACTGTTCAGTAAGCAATAATGGAGGGGAGGGGGCTGGGTCTAGGCCACTTCATATAGGTATTTATCTGAAACTCACACCTGTGTGTGTCTAGTGACTTTGTCTGGAAATCTTGGGGTCCCTTGACACTCCCCTGTTCAATGCATACACCATTTGCAGCCACTTGAGCTTGCCATAAACCCTGGTGGTATAGAGGCTGGATGGAGTCCAAAATGTTCTGCCTGAGATTGTGAGTAAGATTACCAAGGAAAGCTGTGATTTGAAGCATTATCTCCCAAATCCTAATTAATTTCCCTACTGGCAGGGACCTTTCTCTCTCCTCTTGTGGTTTAATTTGCACACCTGAAATAATGAATGGAAATAGAGCAGGAGTGAGAGAAGCGTTGGCCGGGTGCAGGCTTTGAAAAGGCCCTGGTAGGGGAGCTCCAGTGTAGATCCTGGCTTTCTGGCTCTGGTGAGGGGACGATTTCCAAATTGAACTCCACCTAGGAGCCCAGATTACAAATCTTCCCAGGCTTCAAGTGTCTGAGATCTCCCCAAGGGATCATGTCCCCTTGCCCACGTTTTTGCCAAGCAGAAAGGATTCCAGTCATCTACAGTGGCCTGTAGATGAGGAGCCCGTGTTGCAGCTGCACACACAGGCTGGTTACATGAGCATACAAGAAACATGCACCCTTCGGGGACTACATAAAGTCCGGGACAGGGAGATAACACAGGACTTCAGGAATGGTCCTCTAACTTGAAAGTGTTTAATAACACAGGTGATTATGGAAAATTTGGGGTGGCCAATGGACTAACAGTTTTCTTGCAGGACAGAGTCTGGCAAGAATAAAGTCTTCCTCCTGTCTCGTTTCTCATGTCTGTCTAAGCATTGGCACAGATGCCCTTCAAGTTTTATCTGTCATGGTTATGAAGACTATTCTCCAACAATTTCTGGTTTCATGTTGCCATTTATTGTACTAAGAAATAATAACCCAGCCAAAACTGCAGTCTCTCATGGTCTACCATTTTGGTGAGCTGGACAAAACCCACCTATTTTAGCAAAAGTACAGTGACAAGGAGTAAAGTACAGTTCAGCAAGAGTTTTTACAGTCTTCTTTGTTGTTTTTTTTTCTCCATTTTTAAAAAGATATTTGGATTAATATTTTTAAAATGATTGTTGATCAGGGGTGTTTCAGACCTGAACTGTATTCTGTATAATGCTTTGGCCCAGTGATCTCAGAGGAGAAGAGAAAAAGTGGCTGAAATCACCAGCAATCTCCAACTGCATCTATGGCTTTGGACAAGTTTGATCCAAACCCAAATGCTGACAGACCAGGGCCTGTGCTGTGCAATTTTTCATTTGATACTCTCCAGCTTTGATTTCTGGGGAGAGGAAAGGAAAGGGTGGGTAGGGGATCAAAGGCAGCAGCTACATCCACACCCTCATGTTACATCCAAACCCATTTGGTTTAGCATGTTAAAGAAGACATAGAGGAAAAATAGAAAAATTATAGGAAGAAAAGTAGAAGAAAAAATTTTGCAGAGAGAGAGGGAAAAGAGGGGATTTGAAGCTCATATTCCATTGAAAGTTCAGCCGTGCAAGTGTAAACTTTACAGAAAAAACATACTTTCTTTTTTTTTTTTCTTTTTCTTTTTTTTTTTTTTTTTCAGTTTTTGCATATATTCCTCCTGTTGTGCTGCGGTGCAGAATGAAACAGGAAGGTTGGTTTTGCCCAGTCCCTCTTGGTCCACTCTGGCAGAGTCATAGTGGATCATTTGTCAGCATGGTGCCTTCTCAGTTGGCAAAGAGCAGACACAAAACAGAGGAGCATCACAATATGTGACTGGGAGAAGTGAAGTTGCATTAACACTTTCTTCAGGGAGACTAAGCCAAGGAGCGGGTTGAGTTCTGGTTCTCTCCTCTGATACATGTCTAGATATCCATCCTCTGGTTGATAGATAGCCTGTGACTGTAGAAGTGTAGTCTGGGCTTACCCAGCCCACAAATCCCATCTGCCTCCGGGGCACATGATCTCGAGCCTCTTCTAAAGTGGATTCTGGGGTGGGTTTGTTTGTCCAACACTGGCTGCCAAAAGAGCAGCTGGGAAATGCGGAGGCAGCTGGGCCGGACATGGTGAATGTCCTTAAAGATTGATGTAGTAGAAGAGTGTAGCTCCAGACAGGAATCCAGACTGGAGGGATTTCAGGCCATTTGGTTGGCGTCAGGGTAGTTGTCTGACCTGGAGGGCATAGTTGGGAGAGGTGCCATGAGAATAGGCTTAAATAAGTCAGTACCCAAAAGTATGGGACTGGCCGAGGGAGAAGGGCTGGAGAACAGCCTGTAAACCCTGAGAAGCTGTACCTAGATCAGCAAGAAGTGTCTGCTGCATCAGAGTAGCTTTGTCAAACAAAATTAATTTCCTTTGCAGCAGCCACTCATAGGGGCATAAGGAATTTTTCACGAGGACAGAAAGCATTTATGGGATGAGTGACAGTTTGGAATAATGGTATACACTTGTATTTTCATATGTGTATACTAGGGACCACTGACCACTGTACTATAACATAGGTGAGTATGTGGCTGTTGTAGAGGGCTTTAAGACACTTCTTGCCACTAAATTTGGATTTGTCTTGCCCAGACATTACTGCAGCAGCTGTTACTGGGGACCATCCTGCCTTTAATGGACGGGAGCCAGGAGATGGTCTCGCCAAGAGGGAGTCAGCTGGGGGTCTCTGCCACTGTCTCAGGAGGAATAGAAGATTAAGCAGGTGGTATGCCATGCTCCAAAGCTCTGAAAGAGCAACCAAAGCACTTTGGAAAGGACCTCTAAGGGTGCTGAACTTCACCTGGTAATGATGAACTATCATGAAGAAACTTCGGGAGCATTTTTTAAGGATCTGATTTCATGGGCTGCACTATTGCCTCCTTTCTTTGTAGCTGGAAGTGCTGTAAACGAGTGAACTACCAACAGAATAGCACCTGCCTTGGGAAACCAAAATATTCCTCTTGAGTGAAACCTTTTCAGCAAAAGGTGGCCAACCCAGACTCTTTTTTAGAAAAGGTAACTTCTGCTGAGACAGAAAGAGTACCAACTCCCTCAAAACTTTGGCTCCTTGAGAGACAAATGTTAAGAGAAACTGATGCTGGATGGATTTCCTGCAATGAGAGGGGATGTTCTTAAGATGTGATTCAAATTCTGCCCAAAAGTTTCTTTCCCATTGCTGTACTATCTGATATCTCTTAATCAGCCACATTCACTGGATTTTCCTCCAGGAGGATGGTGTTTACAGTGCCCCCAGCATAAGCCCTTCCATTTGCAGCTGAAGATACAAAAGCAAAACTGATCCAGACTCTTTCCCTGGTGTACTATCAATTGTTACACTTCATATGAACTTAGCCCCGTAAGACACTTTCCTTTAATAGTCATTGTCCAACGTTAAATTAGACCGGTTATAGAGAGTAATTTCTGGCAGAATCTTCCCTAAGAAGTTCTCCCAGTAGGAAGGTGAAATGATTGGTATTTTTTTATCTGTCTTAATATTTGATGTTGTCTTTGAGTTCATGCTGGTATGGGGCCTGGAGGGTGCTATTTGTCCTCATAGCTAGAACAGCAACCTAGTGAAACACACAAACACACACACACACACACACACACACACACACACACACACACACACATATAGAGCCACTTACAAATGTACTTCTGCTCCAGTCTGGAGGAATCTACCAGGAGTTCATTCTAAATGGCACTGTTCATTCTTTGATCTCACTGATAAGCAAAGGAGGCCCCACTAAGGAAGCTGCTGCAAAAGCCTTATCTGATTTCATTTATTAATAAGCTAGGCTGGATTTGAATGATTCATCTAGGAGGGAATGCATCCCACTGCATAATCCACAGACCAAGACATGCAACCCATGCTTTCATGAGGTGAACTGTTCCAAAAGGTGTAGGAGAAACAGCATGGAGAAGGGAGGATGGAGTTTGGAAACAATACACTAGCTGATGTGTACCATTCAAGCATAACTGATAAGAGAGTAACAGCTGCTAAAATACCAGCAAGCACAGCAAAGGATGACCTATCTCGTACAGAGCCATGAGACACATTGCTCAGAGGAAAGCCTGGAACCAAGACATGACTGCCTGGCATTAAGGTACTGGCATAGAGCCATTGGGTGTTAAGACCATGTGGGTTTAAAAGAACTTGCCCAGATGGCTTCTACCCCATAACCAGTACAGTCATAAACAACATGTGCTATTTCCTCATCATCTATCACAGGGGCTTCCCTTGGCCAGAGAGAGCACAAGACTGATTATTCTTGGCTCATCTTTTCTTGCTGGACAGGAGCTCCCTGGTTCACATTCAGATTTAGCAGAATTGGTCTTGTCACTTCCAGATTACTGGTTTAACTGCTCCATTAGGGGAACATCCAGGAATGGATGGGAAGAAGTTCCAAAACTTGAGACTGAAAATTTGGAGTGCAATTCTTTTTTTTTTTTTTTTTTTTTTTTTTTTTTTTTTTTTTTTTGTGTGTGTGTGTGTGTGTGTGTGTGTGTGTGTGTGTGTCTCAGTAGAAGTTTGAACCATATTTGATGAAATGTCAGCTTCACAACGTCATTGGCTCCAAAGTCCAATTCCCAAACCAAAGGGTCTTTTGATAATGTGAAGTTTTGTGCATTGCCCCTCTCGTTTGTTTTGCTGTTTGCATCTCTAATGAAAAGCAGTAAGTTAAAGAAAGACACACGAGAATAATGAAGCATGTTCAGTCAGGGAAAACTCATGGCACAGCTGTTCCTTTAGTTGTCAACATTACGAATATGTGAGACTTCCAGAGCCAAAATCTTGCATTGACCTTGATAACTACATCAACAGCAGGGAAGCACCTCCAGTAATAAAGGAGATCACGTTCTTGATTGCTGGAATTCTAATCTCTTGTTTTTAATTTTGTAGGTATTTAAGCAGATAAAAAGAAACAAAGATTCTCTACTGGATCTTTGCCTTGGAACAACTATTTGTCTCGGTCTGTTTACCTGAGGCTAAAAAGTTCCTTTCTTCACCTCTGTCTAGGTGGTATCTCTAAAGACAGAGTTCCTGAACCAATACAAGTGAGCATAAAGACGTCATTCAAAATCTCATGCAGGCAAGGAGTATCTGTGTGTGGATTTCCAGATGCTGTCTGTTAGATCAAACAAGTGCTGCTTTACAGCTCCAATAGTGCAGTGCTGCTCATCATTGCCTGCAAAGCAGGGACCCAAAAAATCCTCAAAGGTTTTGCCTCTCTAGAAAGCACAGTGTTAGACCAACACACGTCCCCAAAGCCTCTTTATAACGTGACTGAAAAAATACATTCAACTGCACCAGTTTGTTATTTATTCTTTGAGGAGTCACAGCCTCATTTGTTCAAAAACATTTTATTAATGGTGAGAGCAAGAAATGGAATCTGATTTGGAATGACCATTTCAAACCTAACTTCAAGTACAAAGAACAAAGCTACAGCCACACTAAATTCAGGCTAGCCATATGATTAAAGAACACTTACAATTGCATAGGTTAGAAGTAAAATCAGTGTTAGACAATAAAAATTAGGATAAATTTGATATCATTTGACTGACAGATTTGAACCTGACAAAATGATCTATCTACATATTTTCCACTAGTGGCTACCTTCCAGAATAGATAAGGGATAGGAAACATCAGGCCAGAAGTCGATGCTACAGTAAGCTGTAAGCAAAAGGGAGTTCTAATTGAAAGTATTTCCATACTGTGGGCACTGCTGAGATGCTGCCATATTAATTATATGATCCCTTCTTCTAAAGCAATCTTCCACTTGGATACCAAGATTAACTCCTGCCAAGAGGTCTCTGAAATGCCATCAACAATTGTGTTTTCTGACAAAAAGATAAAGTTAACTAATTGTAAGTACCCTTTGCTGATAAACTTATAAAAACCCCACTGGCCTCTTCCTGGAGAGACAGCAAATAACGTGGGTCATGTGCATTAATATTTTTGCACTGACATAACTTTGGCATAGGTCTTGGGTTCTTGCCAAGGTGCCACCTGGAACCGACAACATACATTGAGCACAACACAGACCAACAGTCATATAAAATTAAATCACAATCCAGCCCAGTGCCTAACCTCTAGGAAAGGGACATAGGGTATAGCTGGGGAAAAGTATAGAAAACAAGGCAGATATAGCATGATCCTCCTCTTAGCAGTCCTGCCATGGCATCTGTGTGATTTAAACTCATCCAGTACTAAAGGTCCCATCCCCATGTGTCTTGCTTTGCATTCATGAAAGCTGTATTTGTGAAATTGAAATACGTGATCACTAGGTTTCATTAATAACAGCAGAGAAGCAGTTTATCTGGTAACAGAGAGCCACTTTAACCACAGCCAGGATTGTTGTCAGCCAAACAGATTAGTGGTTATAAATAGATTGATATAGCAATCTACAACTTCATTTTACAGGTATGACTAAGGTCATTTTTCCCCTCTGCTTTCATTTGAATCAGCCATTTATTTGCCAGGCATGTGGTAGATGTTTTATAATTGAGCTAAGGCAAATTTCACATCCAGATGGTAGCAGCAGTGTTCTGGCAGTGTGGGCAGTCTCCTCAAAAAAAGCAAAGGATTGGAATTGCCAAGAGAATCTGTCTTCCACTTTTTTCCCAGCAGCAATGGACATCTCCAGATTTCAAAATTTGAGCAGGTCTTTGCAACTGCCAATACATCTGTAGCCTCTTCCCTTTTTAATGCCTCTTTTAAATGCATCCACATCCATGAAATCACCAGTTCTTTTAAACTTTCTTCTGAAAATCTAGATCACTGACTGTGTATCTGCAAAACATTCCTATATAGGAGTGGGTATTAAAATAAGTACAAAATGTTCTGGCTACCCTTTGTTGGATTGCTTCCCCATACAGACATACTTTCCGCAGACATTGAAGTTCTTTATAAGGGACTGCCCCATTTGGTGTTGGTTTGCACAAGCAGTTGATTTTAAAATACGAGGAAAGGATGTTTTACAGGATAATGTTACAGCTGTCATGAAAAGAGCCAGCATAGTGTATTTTTGGAGAAGGGATAAAAGAAAGAAGGGGCAGTTGCATTACTTTTCTGTGATAGCGTTGCCTGTGCCATTATGTTTCTTATCAACTTTCAGACTTTCAGCCTTTCCCCACAAACTGTTAAACCACTTATAGCTACAAGAAAGCTTTTTTTCTCACTAATCTTGCCTCATTTTCAGTAATTTTCCTATAATCATTCAGGGCTAGAGATGGCTAATATGACACTGTGCCGTCCTGGCTAGCTCAGCCTTCAAAAGCTGCCATTTTATTCCTATCTCTCCCATCAGGCTGGTGATATTGTGCCAAGCGGTTTCCTCCTCTGGAAGATAGATGAAATTATTTTGGAATCTCCTTTGTAAGTCTGTTGTAAGATCTGCTGACACAATGCACTATATAAAAGCTGGACAATATTATGATTATTGTTATTATTCTTAACAATGTTTGAGAGCTGATTTGCAATCCCTCTACCTTTCCCTTTTCCTTTTCATGGTGGAGGCAGAAATGAGCAGGTGATAGGAACTGCAGGCTTTATTTTTTATTATTGACATTTTTCAAAACCTCAGCAATTTTTTATTTCCTTTTCTAAAATACATGAGGGCAAATCAAAATCTTCAGCACTATTTTTGAATGGGTTTCTAAATTTATTTTTATTTTATTCCTTTTACTGTCTTTCTACCACCTCCTTAACAAAGACAGAAATGAATGGAATTCCATTTTGGAAAGGCATGAGAAACAGATGCAAACATGTGTGAATTAGGCAAGGCACTCTCTGAAACCTCTTCTATTGGAAGAGGAGATTTAGGAAGATATTTGATGCTGGTAGCCTGTTCAACTACTACCAAAGGCACTGCAAGATCACTGTCCATCCAGCTATATGAATAAGCAAATAAGTGTCACATTAGTAAATATGTTTATATAAAAGTGCGTGTATATACATTCCTCAGAGCAGAATTGCAAAGCTGGAATTAGAATAAGCAGTTTCTGTATGTCCTCTTTTCAGCTGTATTTCCTGATTTAATAAGCTTGATACTATTTACAGAGGTTTTTTTAGAATGGATCTCTGGTTCTCAACACCTCCTTTCCCTGCATTTTAACAGGATCTCAGTCCAGACTTAGAGAAGCCTAATGTAGGACTTCACTTAAGCCTGTAGAATTCATGAGACTGGTGAGATTTCTGGAGGGTTTTCCTGTTCTCTGGCTTCCAAATGTCAGCAAGAAATTCATGGCAGTGCTGCCTACCCCTAGAGTTGTTCTAGCATCTGAAAACAGCTCACTTGGTACCTGGGGGATGTTTGTAGAATGGTTGCCCATGGAGGCAAAACATGAACAGAATGACAGTCAAGACCTCTGAGCATTTTTTTGTCAGGCACATCTGGTCTCTGGTGGATCTTACCCCAAATACTGCACATTTGGCCATTTTTACCTGCAGAACAAAACAATGGGAACTGTCTTCATGTTTCAGGCTAAAACCTAGAATTCATCGTCCTTGGCCTGACAGCCTAGGGGTGGCTGAGATGATGAATATCTGTATTCTCAGAACCAGGCTGTGATTCTAGTTCATTTGTGTTTCAGTTATGAGAAATTTGACTTACTCTGGCCCAGAGAGGCACTGAACTGGCGTCCTAGCAGTGAACAATGATTTTCAGAAAATCCAACCAGTGGAGAAGTCTCCACACGAAGGATTGGTAATGCAGCATGGTAGAGGGGCCCCTCTGGAGACCCTTCTGACTTCTCATACTGAAGAGGAAGTGGTAGAGATGATGGGTCCTATAAACTCTACAAGACCTGACATTTTACATGCAGCCTTTTGTTTATCATAAGCAAAGAGGAGAAGTTTCTGTGGGCATCTCTTGCTTGGCTGTTGTGTAGTTTACTGTAGTCACTAGTTTACTGTAATGTGATAAGGCACCATGATGTTGCAGTTCAACTCCATGCCTACTTCTGTAAATACAACTTGGTGAGGCCCAGTTTCCCAGGAGGTTACTCAGCTCATCCTTTATTGGCAAAAAACATCCCTCCTACACTATTTGGTGCACTGAGTGTTGGAGATTTAGTCCTCTCTCAATCAGAGAGACCTGCATAGTGAGGTTGCACAAAATTCAGAGAAAAGTAAGATCAGAGAGTGACATGAAAAGCAGAGCCCTTTTAATTCTCTTTCAGCAGTATGTGGAGCTTCTTCACTAAAAGACATTGCATGACACTACATTCAAGGCTGAGCAGGAAACAGACCTTCCCTTTGGGACAACAGTAAAGGGCAGAATTAGACCAGCAAAGCATGAAACGGCAAAGATTAGAAGGATGAAAGCCCCTTGCCCTTCACAAGCTCAAATCCACCCTCTAGCAAGACGTATATGTGGGACACATCGATGTCTTCTTAATCTCTTCCATCACTGGCCCAAACAACAGGCAGAGATATTCTTCACAGCAGGGTCAGAGAGCTGTTGTCTCCATGGTTTTCCCCAGCACCGTGATGCCTCATCAGTATGGAAGTGGGGGCATCATCCTCTATCTGCTTTGGAGTGAGGAGAAAAACCTTGAACAAATTTCATCACCTGCTGCTCACCTTCTACAAGTGCCTGTACAAGCTGTGAGGAGCTGGAGAGACTCTGTCTCAATTTCCTCATCTCAAGACTTGTACTTCTCCCAAGTGAAATGTATTTGTAACAAAATTATATAATTGTGATAATTTTCTGTGATGTGACTGCCTCTATTATTAGAAAAGTTCTAATTTTCAGACAGGGTCTATTTTCTAAGCTCCAAAGAGCAATCGTGGTGTGGCACATGTTTTCTTACCTTGATTAAACGGTCTTATACAGGAATATACCATAAAAAGAAAGATTCTGGTACAGAAGGACAGCACAGATCTTGCATTTAAATCTGATCTTCAGCCATATGTGGGAAACACGTTATATGTTCCGATAGACAGTAGCATAACCTGTAGTCCCTTCCCTGGTGTCTTTTCCTGCCTGAATTTAACTTTTAGTTATACTGGCTAGCAATATCCACCAGGAGACGCTAAAGTAATCCGAGATCCTGGGGCACATCGAAGCCCTGATCACACCCTCCGTGTCCGAATCCTACCCCACGTTGTAGTTGCAGGCAGGCAGAGAGGTCGACAAGTGGCGACCCTGTACCACGGAGAGCTGGGAAGACCTTCCTGCCTCCAGACATGCTGGTTCCGTTTGCTGGTACAGTGCAATGCAGCTCCCTGTCCCTTCCAGCCCCAGCACAGGGTGCGGGTGGGGTGACAGTGATGTTAATGTCACTCCTTGCCTGTGTGGGCTTTATGGCTGGAGGGCTGTGACAAGGAGGACTATGTGTGTCTGGCACACTGAGAGAGGGAGGGAACTCCAGGCACAGGCATGATGACAGTAGATGGTGAAATCATTAGCCCAGGATTATAGTGAGACATGGGGCCTGAGCCACAAGAGCAGCACCTGTATCCAAAGCTCAGGGGTGGTGGGGCTGGGCTTGGGCCCATCTCATTTTCAAACGTCAGTCCAGAATTCAGCAAAAGACACACTAGGCCCAAGGGAGAAAAAACAACTTATTCACACACACAGATTAGCTGTGGAGGGGGATGCAGAGAAGTACCTGCCAAGTACACTGTTTAAATATTAATGATCTCCTCCTCTAATTTTTAAAATTCCCCCCCCACCTTTTTTTTTTTTTTTTTTTTTTTTTTTCCAGTGGGAAAGCTCCTCCTTGCTTTAATATCAGGTCTGGTGCCTTTATTTTCTTTCTCATTGAGATATTCCATCCTTTCCCAGCACACTGAACAACGCGTCCCTGCAATAATTGCAGTGACCGTTCACTCCCATCCCTCCCCTGGAGTGCAAATGTCCAGCCTGTCTTGGAAAGCACAAACTGTCTGCCAAGGCAAAGGAAGCTGCAGGCTGATTCAGAGCTAGGGTATCCACATTTACCCCCCACTGGAAGGAAAAAAAAAAAAGAAAATTAAAAATAAAGGTCACCTTTAGATTTCAATCAAGATTAGAATTTCCCAGGTTCATGCTTGTTTTAATAAGGGGGCTGAACCAGATTGCTAAACTGAAACATCCTGGCCCACTGGGGATATTACAGCTTTGGAGTAAAATTTTGCTAAAGGCCCCACAGGTTTGAATTCTTTTCCAGCTATAGCTCAATTTTTCTCTTTGAACAAACCAGGAGCAAAGGTTGTGGCTGGTTAATATTGTGACTAGTTCTGTGCTTTGTGACAGTGTCCCTTGCAGTGTTTAGGGAAGAAGATTTAGAAGATTGGGTAGTCAGGGGTGAGGCTTGAACACGACTGCAGCTCTGGCATAACATGAAAAGCAACAAATGCTGTCTTGCCTCATTGGTTGAAGATTAATTTTAAATTGTTTTTATGCTTGCTAGCTAGGATGCTCCTTGTTTTATACCTTTGTAGAGATTGTTTCAAGGGCCATTTGAAGAAAAGAAAGTTGGTGGTAGAATATACTGAAAACCATCTTTGAGACAAGTCCACTTGTAGTACTTTGATACTTTCAGTCATTTTCCTGGAAAGAAGTCCATCTTCCTGAGGACAAAGCTCGATGGAAAAAAGGAGCTTTTCTCCTGGGCCTATAAAATGAAGCTGGAGTGCTACAAGCATGCTACAACTTTTTCCACTTTGATCTTTACCTACTGGTTATAAACTGGTGGAGGATTTGTGCCTTGGAGGATTAGGATTGCTGCTGTTGATGTTTTGATTTCTCTCTCAAGGGAATAAGCTGCGAACATAAAAACAATTATTGTCACAACTGTCCCCATACAGAGAAACCCTTCCCTGAATCCAGGCACCAGTGCATATCTGGAGAAGAGCATGACAGAAGACAACCCTGTGGTAGCCCTCTGTTCTTGTAGTTTCAAATCACATGGATTACTCTGTATGTCATGTCTTTCCACTAATTTCTTCCTCATGAACTGATCAATCACTTGATGAATGTGGTCTCCTGCGGCAAGGCACAGGTAAGTTACCTGTTGTGAGAGAAGCTACCTTTTTTTTTGTTTTGATCCTGCATCCTACTAATTTAACTTGATACCTGCCCAGCCTCTCTTTCCCAGCATGAGTTGCACATAGCCAAAAAACCCCTCCTTTGGGACTGGGGTGGACTGTGGAGATAACCTCCTCTCATAAACTCCAGTGGGAAATTTTTCCCAGGGTGCTTCTAAGCTGGGATGAGACGAGTTTACAGAGTCCCAGAGGCCTGGATCAGAGACACGACTTGGATCACACAGGGGCTGACATGTGACAATGTATGGGCAGGGCTGGGGTGGCACAACAACATGGACACTTCTAATGTCTTCTAATAAATCTCTTTTGAACATGACCTCCAGGGCATTTCTATTCTCACCAGGAAGACACATTTGATGTGACTGTTTTTATTTTTTCAGTAAATAAGTTGATCCAGCCCAGATTTTGACCTTTTACAGAATTAAAATCTAAACCAGTACACAGTGAACCTAGAAAGGATGAAAGAGATAGGAAGACATCTTTGCAAAATACAAAGACATTTGTTTTCCAACGAAGCAACTAAGCTTTAAGGTTTTGTGGACTATATGACAACACTAATTGGCAAGCACTAATTGGCAAATTTAGAAACTAATCCTGCAATGCAGAAGTAAAATAGCCATTCAGTAATAATCCTTCTTGGAACAAAGACAGGAAATTCAGTATCTTTGCAGACTCCAGAGTTAGACAGGAGCCATGGTTTCATGAACAGCTTCTCCAGGGATTGCATTTGTAAACCATAAGCAGATTAAGAAAACCCAGTCCTACAAAATAGCCTCATCACAGTGAATTTTCCCCTTACTTAAATGCTATCTGCATTTGTGCTGTAAAATCTCCAAAAGTCGTGGTAGGATTGGAATATTCCTGCAATGGAATGTTTTGCTTGATCAAGCAAAGAATCGAGGAGAAAAAGAAAGGAGCTAAACAGAGATATTTCTTGCAAAACAAATAAATGGCAATATTTGGTTTGGATTTGGTTGGGCTTTTTCTCACCAAAACTGCTTCTACATGATTCTACTGTTCCGGAAGTCCTGGATTGTTTGCACATTTTTCTCTGCTATCACAGATTTCTTCTCAGCCACATTATTAGAAAATAGAAATATAACAGACAAACAAGTAATTAGTAACCTAGAGGAAGTGGAAGAAGGAAAAACAAAACTGTGTAGCTGTGTTTTTCACCTGGGACTGGTTGTGCTAGCCAGGTGAATGGCAGATAGAGCAAGAATGATCTATAATACACAAGCTGCAGAATCACTAGCTGCTTTTATGTCCATTTCTTTCAAATACATAAAGATCTGAGCTTCATGAATATGCCTTATGAAGGTGAAAGGTGTAGGACTGGGGAAAATTGCTGTACCCATGTTACTGAAAACAATGTCTTTAAAGGGAGCCTACAATTGTAAGGAGAAAAAGATAAGAGAAAAAAAAAAAGAAGAAAAGAAAAAGAAAAGAAAAAAAAGAAAGAAAATGAGAGAATAAAAGGGAAAAAAAGGAAACCGAAAGAAAAGTCAACAGAGTTGGGGATAAATGGTACAGAGGCACAAATATATACGCAGGGTTATATAGAAGATTATATGTATTATAGATACAAGAGAAAAGATCTGCTATAAAGCAGAACATAACCCTTATGTTGGTTCAGGAGTCTATACAGAATGCTCCCAGCAGATCAGGTTTGTCAGTGCCCTTCTCCCCAAAGAGCTGCTTTGATCACTAAGAAGAAGACTAAAAGGAAACTTGACAGGAATGTTTAAATACTATTTGTGTTAACCAAATGAAGAACACACAGGTAAAAAACTACAGTCTCTGTATTTTTCATGGAGGGTGAACAATGGGGAGTTACCTAAAATGAGAGAAAAAAACATGGAAGGTCAGACTTGAACTTGCTATGTGTTTAGACATGAAAAATTTATGCCTGTTTTCACTATGAAAAGGAAGAAAAAAAAAATTCCCTGTCACGTCACTTTCTAGCTGCCCTTAAGATACCTTAAGATAGTTTTATCGTAATGGTTCTTCTTCTGATGTGGACACCTGCTCAGTGAGAACTATGCCGAGCTCACTAATTCATTTCACAGCATCACTGGTAGGAAGTTACATGTAACAAACTCCAGGCCATGTGCATGCAGATGTTTTTTTGGGGGGGAGAGGGGATGATGAATTACAATCACAGACCTTTTGGTTGTTTTTTTTTCCTAAAAGCAGTTGTCACAGCAAAAGTACCTGGTTCATAAACTGTCTGGTTTAGCAGAGGGATGCAGAAATCATACACATGGATAAACCTGATTTTTGGAGACATATTTAGGTAGCCAAGTTGTGCTAATTTCAGAGGGAATGAGACCTCCTGAACGCTCTAAGCACTATGCCATTTTCCCATCATATCTCAGAGCATTGTTCTTCAGGTTCTTACTCAGCTAACATCTCTTTAGTATCCTCCTTGGTTTGTTACTCGCAAGATTTACTCACTGCATTGAAACTTTGTTGTACCATGCCTTTCACTTGAGTTTCTTGCTTTTATATATCCATGTTCCATCCTTCTGTCACATATACTGGAACTTCATTCTGACCCCAGTATCAAAAGTTACTTTTTGACTTTTCTGATGTGGTTCCATTGGCTGAATACAGAGAATTTGACTTCTTTTTCTTTTTGAGAAAAGACTTTGGTCTTTTCTGTTGACCTTTTTTGATAACCTGTGTATCTGACAACAAAGCAAGAAGAAGGCAAGGAAGTGTTATCATGCCCATTTTAGGAAACTGAGGCAGAGCAAGGAACAGAATGAGAGAGCAGTTGTCTACATGAGTCACGTGAAGACCACAGAGCATCAAGCTCTGATCTGTGAAGTCATAGGGTACACTAAACCTAAACACTGAGATTTCCTTCTTTTCAGCAAATTACTAATGACTTATGTCTGGTGCTCCCTTATGCTAAGGTAGATTCTGATGTGATGATTGAAGACTCCTTACCTTGTTTTAGCCTTTTGTCTTCTGCAGATTTTTTCTCACAGTTTTAAAGTATTTTACCTACGTGCAATTTTTGAGGTGAAATATGTTCTATAAAGATAAACATACAGAGAGGCCTTTCATGGTCCTAGCTAATTTAATCAGAATTCTGCTTCAAGTATCAAATCAGCCTTTTGCAAGTATCTGTAAAAAAGATTTGATGGTGGTGTGACAAAGGAGGACTGAATATCCACCAAAACCAGAGTAATTGTCCTCTGGACAAATACAGGATGCTAGGTGGTAAAACAAAGTCAAGGCCAGTGTTGAAGTCCTCAGACCCTGTGACCCCCACTGCACCAGGGACTCTTTCCATTGTCACAAGCTCACCTAGAATATGAACTTATCATATATGAAGCTGGCACCAGGCTACCTAGAAGGCATCTGGTTTTCTTTAATGTCTTCTTTTATTAGTCACCTGTGAGGCCACTATAGCCTCACAGTTCCTGCATGCTGGGAGCCAGGAGTTCAGATATTACTTACACTAAAAAGCAATGACACCAACAGAAAATTGACTAAATTCTTTTTCCCATCTCCCCTTTCTCCTCTCATCTACCTGCAGGTGCTTCTGAAATAGAAATCTTTTGGATGCATCCCATGGGAGTCAGCGGCGTGACTCCTGTGAGATTCAGGCGCCAGCTCTTTGGGGATGTTCAGATCGTATGTCTAGACAAGATAACATCCTTCTCTGAACCCAGGAGCTAACCCCTGGGGAAACCATTATTCATGTATAAAATACCAAGAGAAACTTTCACTGCATGCAGCTTCCTTTTTCTTTCCCGCCTCCCCGTGGGAATTTACTTAGTTTAACCCTTTCATCCCTATGAAGCAGCAACTTCCCTGCTTAAAGCCATTACCCTTTATCCTTCCACCCTTCAGGGCTCAGCACTCTGCACATGCAAAAACACTGTGTCTGGCTGAACAATACCAGGTGAGCCTTCAGCAGCAGCTTTAATGTGAAGTCCAAACACAGAGAGACGTCCTCCTTTGTCCATGGAGAACTGTTATTCTAAACCTAGAATAACTAAACCTCCAGCCCTGTCTGTAGAGCCCAGGTAGCACAAAACACCTGGCAGTTTGCCCTAAAAAAAGCACCTGGAGTTACTCCTGAGACAGAGGAATACCTTGAGCATACTAGAGTAATAGGGATATGCAAGACACAGAAGGGATACAAGTAATTTTATTCTGATCTACTTTCAGTAACATCAGGCCCCTGGAAATTCTTTTGATCTAGTGTAACTTTGTAAAGGTTGAAGAAGGGTTTGTATTCTGGGTGACAGCAACTGCGAGTAAAGCATCTCCCAAGACTAAGGAATTTGTAAAATCAGTGAATGTTGTTCTGCACATGCACTTTTCCCTGTATGTGCTGACCAAAGTGTTACACACACTTTTTTTCCATGGCCATGGACAAATGCCACTGATTTTGCATGACCTAGTCTGACTGTGCAAATTTAGCAGCAGATCACTTTTAATCTGGTTACATGATTTTATTTAGTGTCTATCACCGATTTGTTACACCATCAGATTTTTCCAAGGCCCTCAACACACGGAGGCCAGCTTAGTGTCTCTACTTTTTGGTTTCCCTCAGCATATTGTCCTTTTTTTCCTAAGGTTTTTGGTTTGGATTATAATGGTCAGAGAGGAAAACATAAATAAACATAGAAGAGTCTCTGTGAGAAGATTTGCTTTGATCTTGCAACATGGCAAGAGACATCTGTCCACAGAAACATTTGCCCCAGCAGTTCAGCTGTTGAAAGATGGAAGAGAGTTGCGTGTCTTTATGAGGTCAAGTTGGCAGAAGAGAGAAGAAATTTGGTCCCTCCAGTAACTGCTATATCCAGAAATTATCTGGATCTTGGATATGACTGATCATGTGCATTTATTTATAAAAGGCACTTGCAGGGAGCGGTAGCACTATATTGCTCTCTTTTTTTACGTCTTGGCTGAGTAGAAAATGTCCCTTTTAGTCAGGCAGCATGTTTACACTCATCCAACAGTTCTCTCCATTTAAGAAAGAACAAGTGGCAGTGGAGATAAGAAAATGGGATCCATAATAAATTATGCTTATTGAACAAAACAGCTTTTGTTTTGCTTCTTCTTTTCTTGTGCATTGAGAACTGCAGCGATTTCACAACATCATGTCCGATTCATCACAGTGATAGAGGTCCATGACTGAATTAGAGAAGAAAAATTCTTGGAATTAACAATGTGGAAAAATCAAAAATTTTTTTTATAAATGTTTCTACATTTAGAAAGAAGTGGGATGTTGCACTCTTACAACACAAGAATTGTGAACTCAGATCCGAGTCCATTAGTGACTAAGTATGGTTTTAAACAACTTCAGTAAGGGATAAACATTTTGAAATCAGTGAGCCTGGAAAACTTGCACCCAAGAGTCCTAAAAAGGTTGTCTGAAGATCTCTCTAGCCAACTTATTTTAGTTTTGAATAAATCTTTTGGCCTACCCAGTAAATTCCAGTGGATCATAGAAGCTAATTTTGTGCCAATATGCAAAAGGCCAAGAAAGATAACCCAACCATTAGTCAGCCAGTTAGCTTGACACCAGTCTCAGGCAAAAATAAAAACCAAAAGAAAAAAAGTCGAAACCACTAAAACAGGAGTCAAATAATTAAAAATTAGAGAACAATTGTACTTACTGTCAGTGAATATGGTTTAATATCAATGAGCCATGTAGAACCAAGACAATTTCATTCTCTGTTGAGATCACTAATTTTGTTAGCAAATGCCATGGTAAAAAGATAACAGACTTTAAAGGATTGTGTCTTTCCCAATATCCTCATTTCAAAAGAAAGTTGCTTTGTCTCATTCCCATAAATTCTGCACTAAATTGGAGATGATTAAACTGCTGTATAAAAACCTCGTGAATTAGGGCACTTTTATAAATGAGGGTTTTCTGAAGAAGTTAGACGAGGAGATGAGGAAATCAAATCTTTTCCCAGTGTTATCCAATACCTTGTTCAAATAATACTGCAAGAACTAGCAGGAGTATTCACTTATATTTTTATTTTTATTTTTTAAAAGCTCCGAACAATCCTCCCACACACAAACATTCCTGCCAGGCAAAGAAGCAATGGAAAAGAGTTAAAAAGTTTGAATCTTAGCCTAACTTTAACTTGATTGAGAACAAAACCAGTATTTCAGCCTCTCATGGCTTACTAAAATTTAGAAATTTTTCTCTCTCTAAAGTGAAAAGAGACATTGATGAAAAAGATCAAGATGCTTGATTAAAGCTAGCTATTTGAATTAAGTACGTACATGGGAACAAACCATTTTGGAGATACCCTCAATAAAGAGAACTGTCTTCTGACAAGTGGTGGCTCTGAAAGGGTCATAATGGGCAAGTGATTGAACATATGGGAAAATTATACTCAGAGAGTAGTTGTCAATGGTTCACTGACAAAATGGCAGGATATTGGAATAAAGTTTTACAGGCATTTGTTCCTGTTTCCTGTGCTATTCAATATTTTCATTAATGACTGAATGATGGACTTTTGGCATTAAATTTGCAGATGACACCAACCTGTGAGTAACTGGAGATACTAGAAGGCAGGAGAAGATGTATTTAGTAGGATTATAGCAAATTGGAGAAATAATCTGAAAAAAAATAAGGTGACTGTCAGTAGGAATGCTTATAAATACGCATTCCTTAAGCAGCAACTATAATTTTCCCAGATACGGGATGAATAGTGCTCTGTGGGTAGTGAGGATCTTGGATTGCACTAGAACATGATCTGAACATGAGTCAATAGTGTCTTAATATTGCAAAAAAGACAAACAGTGTGGGGGATGCATAAACAAAAGTGTCGCCTGCAAAATACATGCAGTAATCCTTTCCCAGAGTTCAACGTCGATAAAGCCCAGGCTGGAGGCTCTTCCAAAGTCCTGAGGGCAACTTTAGACCTCTGATGCCAACCAAGAGGCAAATCAACTGGAGGAAATTGAGAGGTGAGTGATAAGGTAGACAAATAGATGTTGTTCATCCTAGACCGTAGGTGTGTAAAAGGATGCTGCAGAAAGGAAATGGATGCTCCATTTCTTCATGCTTGTGGCTAGTCAAAGTCTGGCTTAAATGACAGGAAAGGATTCCAGTCAGGAATGAGGGTAAAAAGCTTTCTAAGCAGAAGGCAGTGAATCACTCCCGTGCATTTCCTGGGACATTGTTTCCTTGGGAGGATTACTGGAGGTCTTTAAGAACAAATTAGAGAAACATCTGTAGGGATAAACAGCTGGAATTGATACTGAATTTGAGTAGCGAGGTAGGCTGGAAAGAAATCTTAAAGTCACTCTAATATATGAATATTTTAGTGAAAGAAACAATTCAGTAGATGTTGTAACGGTACAGGAAGGAGCATTAATTAGAAGTAGAGTTGTGACTCTTATACAGGGATGAGCTTTGTATCCAGTGTCACTGCTCTTGCTTTCTTCAGCAGAATTATGTAAATTACGATGCAGAAAACATTTCATTGAGGCTTAAAATTTGCAGGGACAATGTAAAATATATGTAAATTTGGTTTTCCTTTAGGCAATATCTTCAGTCAAAGAAAGTGGGAATATTATTTATATTAAAGAAAAATTTTGGTTTGATATTATCAAATAAATATATTTTATTTCTTGCTTTGAAATTATATTTTATATTAAAGTTGATATTTTTAAAGATAAAAGTTTCACAGAAGATTATAAAAGTGTTGAATTACTTCAAAATGAAGCCAAATAATTTTCTTTGAACCAGAATTAATTTTGCAATTTTTTTTCAAAAACAACATCCTAGTACAAAATAAAGTGGGGGTTTTTTCAGCAATATTTTATTTGGAGATGGAACAGAAAAGGTTTATTATTTTCTTGTTGTATTTGTCAAACCTTTTGAGACCTGTGTGAGCCTTGCTACATAGACGAAGCGCACCAGCTCTTTTCAACTACTTCTCGCAGCAGAGTCTTGATTAAGAATGCTGTCTCGCCGTAGGACTGCAGACTTTCTCTCTCATTCAGTAATTTGCAGCAGCCAGAGAGGAAGTTATTAAATTCCTCTATACTTAATATCATACAGAGGCATAAAAAACATTGAAAACTTTTCAAAAAGGACATTGATGGCCCAATAAAAGAAGTGGCAAACAAAATGTAGTGGTCTTTGATACCTAGGAAGCATGCCAGTAATTTCCTTAAATCTCAAGATGACTGATCTGTGATTTGCCAACATATTCTTTTCCTTCTTTTCCTCTCTTCTATCATGTACTTCTTATGGATGTTACCTCCTATCAAGTGTAGTTAATCTGACTTATGTTACTCTAATCCTTCAGTGAGGAGTAAAATCAGATTCACCCATCTCTCTTCCACATCCTTTTCTGACTAGTCCAATACACTTGCTCCACAGCCTGCTCTTTACTCTTAAATCAGTGGAGGTCGTGGAGTTTGTGTGGGAGGGTTGAGCCTCCTCTCCTCTATCCCTCTTCTCACACCTATTTACATCTTCCCAACCCCCCTTCTCAGTCAAGCATGTCAATGAGGAGATACCAGACTTTTCCTCCCTCAGTCACATGGGCTGCTGTTGTTCAGGCAAGAACTGCCTTTGAAGTGAGGGTATCAGGAAACTGTCCAAGAGCTGCAGAGACTCCCGAGGGTCACTTTCTGGTAAGAAACCCGGCAGGGTGTTTGCCTTGTATCTGGGGGCCTATTTAACTTCTGCAGTAGCTCACTTGTTCCTTTAAACGTGAGCCTTAAACAGGGCTCCTGCTTGAGGCAACTTCATAGCAGTTCATTTATTTATTTTGGGTTTTTTTGAAGTACAAGTGCCTATCTTCTCTCAGGCAAGACATGTAAAATCAACTGTCTGAGTTAGGTCCTGCTTGCACCAGGTGTCATTGACACCAGCTGGGAAGCACTAGGGATATCAAACCAGTATAAAGTTGCTCAGAACAATACCCTGTGCTTTTCTTACTGAATCTCTGTACGTCCTAAGCAAAGCAAGCTAGCAAATCTGTAAAGCTGACATTCCTCCCCCAGTGCTCATTGGACATGGCTTTCCTTTTACAGACAGAGGAAATGAAAACAATTATTTGTCTTGAAATTACTCTGCAGTTTTAATTTAATTCTTTGGCCTGTTCATTCAGCTATGCCAACTCATTTTAGTCCCAGCAAGTTATGGGAAAATACAGTCTTGAAGGCTTTTCACAACAACCCTACTTTGAGATTCAGCCCAGGGAGCTTTAAGGGCTGATTCCTTCAAGTTCAGGGCATGGAATTATCCTGTTTTGATGGCCAATGGGAATGCAGATGACTCTCCTCTCCAAATATATGCAGGGACCTGCAATTCCAGTGACTGTTTTTGCCCTTCATCCCCTCTCCTGACTTCCTCTTGATGCATCTGTTTCCACAGGGTTTTTCAGCTCCTGATTAAGATATTGGTTCCTGAAGCTTCTCTCTCCTCCAGACTGCAACAGTGATCAAATACCTTTGATTGTCCGGAGCAGAAGGGACTGGTATCAGATCATCAAGGTTATTTCCTACTGTCAGCCCTGTCTTCTAGAAGATGTGTCCCACTCTCAACCACAGAGAATATGGACAATTTTGGGCCACTGGAGGAGCACTTCAACCACCCATCCTCCATCACCTTGTTGAATCATAAAAGGACTTTACAGGAATACTGACAATGAAGTAGGACTCTACTTGTGTAAAGTGGGACATAAATTATCCTTCAGAAGAGATTCAAGAGAAAAGAATAAACTCACCCATGCCAGTAAAAGGATTCCTGAGGATGAATCTGGCACGGTCCAGGGTGTATACATTTCAATATAAAGTCTGTGTAAATACAATAAGTTGCACAGAATATTTCTCCTGACTATAATTAATATCTTCAATGATATTTTATTCTCTCCCATTTCCCTCTGAATTAAAAAAGCAAGCAATTCAACCCACCTGAGAGCAAAAACAAGGTGCAAGGAATCTCTCTCTTCAAATAGGATGAGTGAGTGCTAATGTGAGTGTGTCACAAAGAAAAACTTTGCCTCTGAAAAGGGTTTTATGTTTCCCTGAAGCAAGGAGTAGCTGCATTTGTACCAGCTCCACAGCCTGTCTGATATTGATATGTCTTGTGTCATCTTTGAAAGCCTGCTTCTTTCTTCTGATAGATAAATATAACCCTAGATTATTTTCACCCATCTGAAGGAGAAATCATTATGAAATTAACCAGTGATCAACCAGACCACGCGGGGAGCTCAGTAAGAGTTTTTAGGCTTTTTCAAATGGCTGGCTGTTCTCTCTCCATCTGGTTGTGTTTAGCTCTGAAATATAATTTTTGGTGCTGATCACTGCTGGGTAGACCATACAATTAAGGTATTTGAAAAACAAACATTTCTAAACCACTGATCATTGGGGAGATGACTTAGAAATGACAGCCCATTTTCCAAGAAGATGGTTAGGAAAGGGAACCTGAAAGCTTAAGATAACATTGAAAAGGAAACAGAAGAAGTCCAGAGAGGGGGAAAAAAAAAAACAAAAGAAGAAAAAGGAAGCCAAACAAACAAACCCACCCTCACAAGGATTTTAACTGCTTCTCTAGTACTTTCAGACTTATATTACTTGAATGTTTTAAGGAATCAGGCCTAGTTTCTGTGGATTTCTATGGCTTCATGCCTCTACACAAGAGATATGTACTGAAATTGGAATCTGTGACAGTTAGAAAACAGGAAATATTTGCAGTGATAGGAGGAATTTCAGTCTGTAGGTATTTTTTTTTTTACTTACAATATCAAATTTCAAGCAGGAATGAGTGCAGGACTGAAGACCCAGAAACAAATTTGGACCTGCCTCTCTTTACTGGTACCCTGCTGATTATTTCTTTTTTCCACCTAAACAGCTCAATTTGGCTCACCTCCCATTATCCTCAGGCAGCTTCATTTTTCTTCTTAAACGATTCCAAAACTGTTCATTGCTGAAGATAAGTGCCTGGTGCATTCTCACATGAAAAATGATTTAAAGTCAGGAAGTTTTTTACAGTTCCATTTTTACTATTTTATCAGTTAACTAAGAAGATAGAGACAGTAGAAAAATAAAGACTCTGTGATTTGGTGGCTGGGGCAGGAGCACAAGTGTTCAGAAGTAAGCCAGAAATTAACAGTTCTGAACTATTGCAGGGGTCAGGTAAAAGTGTGAATGTCATTGAGGCAGTACTAAGTAATCCGTTTAAATCAAAAATCAGGATCTCCACCAGGGGAAGGCTCAACCAGTCCTCAGATGCAGAGGTAAAGCCCATCTCCAGTAATACCACTGCTATTGCAGTCAACAATGTTGTGAAAATAGTTAAGGATAGGACATATCTGGATTTCCTCGAAATCCATGGCTGCCTTTGACTGAGGAGAGAAAAGGTTTTGGATCCTGCAAAGAAAGGTGATGCAGAGGCCAGTGCAGAAGCCTCCAGAACCTGAGATAAACTTTGACTAAGCCTTTTAATACTTGGATGCTTAAGCAAAGATAACCTCCAAGGTTTTGGCAACCTTGCCCACAACTAGCTGAAACACAGAAGGAACAGGTAATTACCTAATGTGGTAAGAGCAGTTATGGGAAATGTGTAAAAGGTAAGACAAGTTCTACCTGAGACCAAGGCTTGCTCTCACATCAGGGATTTTCATACCCAACTCAAGTTCTTTCCTTTAATTTTGCTGAGATGCATCTACTGTTGAGGTGAGTCTTGGCACTGCTTTGCTTCCTTCCTAGTTAACACTCCAGAAATCTTGAATGATGTGGGCTTGTGGAGAATAGGGAGTGGAGTCCTGGGTCCTTCCTCCAGACTGTTACTGGGATGGAGTCTGTAAAAATTCTCAGTTTTGCATTTTTTGAACAGCTGTTACTCAAAACATAGTCAAATCCATAGAGTTAGACCTCCTCAGACTCTGGGAAGACTGCATCCCAGCATGTCAGCAGTTTGCAGGAGTTGCTGAATCCCTGGAAAGCACCTAGGGAGCTTCCATAAACAACTTTTAAAATGATAATGATAGTTAATGATCTAATTTCCTAACCAGCCAAAATACCTGTGGAATCAAAGTCCCATATCTGAATTAATCTAAACTCCTGGGAGGTTTTGTTCTGGACTTAATATTCACAATTACTCCTTTATGTCTGGCGTTTTTGGGGCCAAATCAAGACCCCAGGTTAGATATCCAAATAGTTGGACATAATTTGTTATTTTCTGCAAAATACCAGATTGCAGCTTTGTGTAACAGCAAGGGGTCTCAAGGAAAATGCAATTTTACCACCTTTCAGTGAGGCAAGTGTATGTGCAGAATGTACATACATAAATAGCAGTCAAGCCTCAAAAAGGTACAGAAAAAAGAGAATATATATACTTCTAAATTTCTTGATCCCATTATTGTTATGTTCCTTATTTCTAACCCAAATTTTCTTTGCTGTAAATTGGAAATTTTCCTCTTCATCCTTTACTCAATTGCTTGAGTAAAGGAGTCACCAACAACCTCTTTATAACTACTTGCCATATATCGTAAGACAATTAATCAGTTCTCTCTGCACTGTCATTTTTTTCCTTTGTTCTTTAAACTGGCATGTAGTATGCAGTGAGTCCTGCATTCTACCTATAACATCTGCCTGTTCTAGAAAGACATCTAAGCTGCGTTGCCATCACTTCAGAATGGTACCTATGTGGGACTCACTAGGCAAATCTATGCAATCTGAAAAATCAGCGTATTCTGCCTGCTTTTGCAAGACAGCCTTTTGTGATGAGTTCCTTGTAATTATCAGTTAATTGTTGCGGATCCCATGTTGCCAAAAACTTGAAGATGTGGAGATTGGATGCTGGTACAGTTTGCAGCTCTCAGGGTACTTAGCTATTCCAACAAAGATTTCAGCACCTTTCTACAACATATGCCCACAAGCATGAGTTCTGGTATAAATGACAATAGGGTTTCTGACTTGTGATATCATCTTCCCTTCCTGGTAAGACTGGATAGAGTTGGTTGGTTTGATGTAACCTTCCTTTTCTTGGTAATCTTCCTGTGCAAAAGTGTATGTGTAGTTAAAAAGTCCCTAAAAGTGCATTAAATGTTCTTCAATAGCCTGAGTCATGGAATATAAGTCCTAATTCTAACCCATTAGAGAAAACAGGTTTCCCCTTTCACTAGACTTCAGCTTTCTGCAGCCATCAGAAAAATAACTGCCCTGCCATGTATGGCAGGTCTCTTTTGTGCAGATGCTTCTGGTTTTGCTGACCATTTTTTCCCACCTAGCACTTAGATATGCCAAGTGAGAAGACAAGGCTTTGGGGCCAGCTCTGGGCAGTAACTATAGGACTGCTTGCATGCCATGTGCCAGACAACAGGTCACCCATTTCCAAAATTGTGGTGGTGAGATAGTGAATATGGCATGAATGTCCCCACACCTCACTCAGTGGAAACACATATTATGCAGAAACTTGGGCAATATCCTGTTGTGCATCCTTCATAGGAGCAAATCTGTTTCACTTGAGCCCTCACCAAATTCTGTCTTCGCACCCAGAGAAGCACAGATTCATTGCACCCAGAAAAACAATAAGGAAACAAAGATGGTCCATAGACTGTTAGTTTTTATGGGGAACAAAACAGACTGCTGTAGCAGTGCGGAATGTATGAGCTCAAATACATCACACCATAGATTATACTTTATGCAACTGTATTTACATTTATTTAGCAACATTAAAAACTATAGAGGGAGCCAATCACATTTCTAAACCATTTGGACTTTAGAAAAGAGCCAGCTTGGACAACCAAGGCCAGGACTTGGTTAGCTGTCTGTTTTGGTATATGTGAAATTGATTTTTTTTCACTCATTCTGCCATTGTACTTTTCCTTTTCTCCAGTACAGCTCAGTTTCCTGGCCTTGATCACAGAGAATCCCTAGAAACTCAAACACTCAATCAGCTTATGTGCTACTTTATCTACAGTGTTTTATGAGTTTGCATGTGCCAGAAAAAACTTCAAAAGCTTCTTATCTTCAATTTCGCAAATATGTATAAATATATATATAAAAATGAGGAGTGTTCCATAGCCCAATGGATTTGCCATTTAGGATGAAGACTTCTAATTTATTTTCTTAAACAAATCTTCTGAGTCTTTCTAAAACAATGGCTATTCAATCTCTATTCTGCATGAACTGCAGTAATGTAGTATTAGTGATATTAAGATCATTTACTGTTGAGTCAGATTCTGAATGTCTTCCTCAAGCCAAATTATTATTGGCTTGTATGTGAGTTTTGTCTGACTGAAGACAACAGGTTTTAGTCCTTGTATAACTCCAGGTTTCATGTAAATCATTGCAAAATATTTTAAGAACTAGTTATATCTAGCTAGTAGACATACAATTACAGGTGAAATGTCATGATGAGTGGGATGAGCTACAAGTAATTTCAAAGACTGTACAGCAACATTTCACTGTGAGATGTGACAAGAAATGAATAACATTACACCTTCAGTGAAAGTTTGGGTAAAAGGAATCAAGTTACTTTGTCAGAAAAAAGAAATCAGTGAAGGGTTTAGTAACATTTCACCATGACACTAAAAGCACACAGCTTTACAAAATATACTAAAGTTGTTCAGAGCATGCCACAGAGCATGTAGAGAGAGACAAGGTTCAGTATGAACCTGGAAGTAAGTTTGTCACAGGATAGACTTCAGCTTTGTTGCATTCTGTGGAGTTGGGATGGAAACTACAGTGACTCAATATTGATCACTGCCCTGAACTGGTCAGACAGTTGAACCAGATGATTGTTGTACATCTCTTCCAACTGCAGCATTCTGTTATGTTTTCTTACATTGTATTACATTACATGTAAGGAGCTTAGAGAACCCATCCATACATTCTTCACAAGACTCTGTCTTGACACCCAGATAAACACTCACCCTAGTTTTCCCTTAGTATTCATCTTTGTTGCTGTGTGAGTGCAAGACATACCAAATAGGAAAAAGCACACTGAACTAGCCAATTCAAATAGAGAACTTTGGCTAAGGGATGGGATGTAGTTGTTATCTCAATATGCTGAAAATGGTTTCTCATATTTGACTGTGTGCAACTAGCATGAAGCACGCACTCTGCAGGAACAAATCCCATTCTAGTATTCCCTGATGCAGTAAAAAAGTGGCTTAATAAAGGTGTAAAATAATAAAATGTTTTAAAAAATTAAAAATAATTTTATGGATTAAAAAAAAAAAGATGAGGCAGCCCCCGATTACCACTGCCAAAGATTTCAGTGTAGCTTTTAGGGAAATACCGATCTTTTGGGTTGTGACTGGCTTGCTGAGCACCTCCCTTTTCATATAATTGCCCATGAAATTGCAGCCCATATGGTTAAAATATTAAGCAGGATAACATTACAGTTTTTAATCCACAGCTGAGACAAAGCAGAGATCAGGAATAATCCTGTTCAACAGCACCACATTTACTGTCTGATGTGGGAGGTGTTGATTAGCTTTTAAGGAGAAACATATTTTTTAAAGTTACATAATCTGATGCTCAGATTTCCCCCTCCCCCTTGAAAGAATTAACCTAAATATTATGAGAGACTAAAAAGTTCTCCCGGCCTTTGGTTCTGGGGGAAAGGGGGTGCACCTGCGGCTTCAGTTTTCCTTTCTCCTGCTCCCTAACCCATTAATCAGTGAAGAATATTTGTGCGGTGCATTATGTATAAGATCACACATTCAAGTCATCAGAACCTTACTCAGCTGTTACTCAGTACTTCCTAGGGCAAAACCGATGGAAAATTGCCTGAAGGAAGACTAGGGATAAAGTGAAAATGGAAGGAGATATAAGGAACATATAAACATAGAAATTGAAAGGACAAAAGATCTCTTTCCCTGTTCATGACCCATGATGATCTGTCCCAGGAGCTTTGCACCTCAAGACAACCCTTGCAGGGCACCAGGTAATTTCCTGGTTGTTTTCTTGTACAACCAGGTAATTTGAAAACTGGTAATTTCCAGTTGTTTTTCTTGTCTTGATGTGCCCAATTTTCTGTAGGGCTGGTTTTGGACTCAATTCTTAGACTTCCACTAGATTAATTTAGTTGTCTGTTGCTGTTTGTGGGGGTACTGGAAGACAGAGCATGAGCCCTTCTGTAAGGGGTTTCTGGTTCTGTTTGCTACCTGCTGTCCTGTATGCAGAGTGTGCTGGGAATTCACCTTGGGTGCCCAAAGGAGGTAAGATTTGAGAGGATAAAGTTCCAGCTTCCTGGCAATATTTCTGCTGGAGTGCAATGAGTAAGGTCCTGGTGCAAAATGTTTCAGTTATTGCTCTGAAGGTAACATGCAGAAATCAACATAGTAAATTTATACCAAAAAAAAATTTAGAAATGTTCTTAATTTGGCGTAGTCAGCCTCAGTTAGCCAACATCATTTAGACAACTAGTGGAGCCAAAACAATCCACAGTGCTCTGGGTTAGTCCAATAAAGAATCCTAAACTTAAATTTGAACCTCAGCTATAAGTCAAACAAAGTTAAGAACAGCGCTTATTTTCCACTTTCTTCCTCTCTCTATTTTTCCCTTTCTTTGAAGTGTAGACATCCCTGAAAACAGGCACCTAAATAAAATTGGAGGGATTTTTCAGAAGTGCTGAGCACAAACAAATCTAATCAAAATCAGAAAAAGCTGTGGGTGTTCAGAAATTTTAGGTGCCCAAACAGGGATTTGGCTTCACAGAGTTAGACGCCCTTGTTTGAGAAGTTTTGGCTCAAAAATACACTACCCAACTCATTGTACGAGTGTAATGTTCAGTGGAATGTCAAGCTCAGTTTAAACCTCTGGGAAACTAATAAGGTCCAAGTACTGCATTCACCTGGGAGATTTGCCCTTTTTTGTTTCTTGCAATTACTTAGGAAACAAGACTTAATAGACCAATCATAATGTTGCTTTTTTGTCCATTTTCTCTCTCTCTTTCTGCCTCTTTTAAAAAAGTATTTTTTTCAATTTATTTTTTTCTGTCATATATATCTATTTTTTGGAAATTTTGGAATTTCAAGCACATGAAAATGCCAGAGTAGTAGCCTGGAAAGCAATTTTCCAGGTTGAACTTAGAGGTGAAAGGTTCCATCACTCACCAAACCTGGGCTCAGGGGCCAGCTCAATCAACATTACAAAGAGTCTTCTGAGGGACTGCATTAGCCTTTCTTCTAAAACTGCTTCGTGTAGTGGGCAAAACTGGCTGCTGCAGGCTAGATAGATATGAGCATAAACCAGGACGCACAAAATGACCCTCATTTTACAGAGATTTTAGACATTCAGCTCCTTAGTGTGCAGCAACGTCAGGCTCAATGTGCTGTAAATGAGAGTGTGTCCTTCTCAGTACAGGAGGAAATACTGCTCAGAACAGAGGGGGTTTTCTCCCATGTGCAAGACCTCAGTATATGGGGAACAAAGGCAAGAGGCTGTTGAGTTGTTGATAGGTTTTGCTTGTGTCAAGAAGAAAGTAGGCTGGAAATGGGGGGGAAGAAAGAAAAGCTGAATATCAGGCCCTGTCAAAACATCCAGGCAGCTGGAAACAGGGTTTGGCCAAAGGAAAAAGGACAAACATCAATCAATACAGATGTTATTTCCAAGCTTCCAAGAGGGTATTGCAATCCAGATTTCTGGCCCAGGAGTCAGACCCTTGCCCAGTAGCAGCTGTTTTAGGTACCCGATCTCCCTTTAACATTTTCCATTTTAGCCAAGTCTCACCATACTTCCGCTCTCGCTTTCCGAAATTCAGATGAAACAGCTGCAGGATGCACCATGCCAGGCAACTCCTTCTTTAATTTTCTCTCTTACAGCAATAATAAAAAAATTAAACCAGTTGACGCTGCATGAATGAGAAGGTTAATCAAAACCAGACCCTGCTGGTGGCCCAGTTCCAGCTGAGCTCAGATGGGTGGCAAGGACAGAGCCAGCTTCATGCAAACATTTGAATAGAGATGCAGATGGTTGGAGAGGGCCTGGTATATGTGGGACTTTGCTGAGACATCCTTTGTGTTAGAAGCTTTACCAAGGATGGCCTTTGACCTTGTTGGTGTTCAGCCTTCTGCTCAGGACATCTCAGACATCCTGTCCTTTCCTTCCAACCTGAAGTGATTATTCATTTGAAAACCACACATTTTTTGCTGCACTGAAGTATTAACAAGCATTCTGAGAAATGGCCATCACAGGCCACAGGAAACATGTGTATCTATTTATTTTCCTTTAGTATTAATTACATTTTTAAAAAGCAGCTCTTCTGCTGGAACTAGCAGAGGCAGGTCCTGTTCTGAGAAACCCAGTTATTTCTGGTAATGTGAGCACTGACAGATGCATGTGTTCAGAGGAGAAAATCCCTGTGAACTGGAAAGCCTATGAAGTGGATGATCAAACATCCCAAGGCTGTACCAATAAACTCTGAATTAAATTAAAACAATAAACCAATAAATATAATGAATTCATTAGAATGATAAAAATTCCTTTTCCTTACAGAAACTCACTGGAAAAAGCCACTAAGAATTTTATTTTGAGAGGTGAGAGGCACCTACATACTCAAGTGAAGTCAACAAAAACTGCAGATACTTAAAATATCCAACTTACAGACCCAGGCTTCAGTCACTAAACATTATCCATCAAACTGAAATTTGCAAATCAGGTGTGTAATAACTGTAATAATGAGGCTTCCTCTGTAAAGCATATTGACACAGAAAAGTTCAGAGTTTCAGTTTTCTAAAAGCCTTTTTGGTTCGCATATGGATGGAACTTCCTGCTTCCTAGCACTGCAGTCAGGAGAGCGATGTCCAACATGTCAAGGTCTTGATTATTCTAGTTGTACCTGCTCTAAATTCCTGTTTCCTATTCTTGAACTGAAAATGGCTATATAAGGGTGTATCCTGATATGTCTCTAAGGATCCTAACACAGTAGTAAAAATTACTAAAAATTATAACTATTAGAGCAGGAGAGAGTGAGACACTTTCCCTTTGATCTGAGGTCTTGCATGGTGTCAGAGGGTTAAAACTGTTCTAAAATAAATGTGCAACTTACACATTTCACTGCTGAATATGAAAGATGAGAGCTGAAACAATAAGATTGATACATTCCAGAGGCTGATAATACAAGAAAAATCTATCAGCTCAGCTTTTGAGCCCCAGTGGAGACCACTTGGTCAAAAGAAAACAATAACCAAACCAAAATGATGTATTCATCTGGAATTTATTGAGGGTTACTCCATAAAAAAAGATTACAAGGAAAGTGGACCTAATCGTATGCATATGATCCAGAAGTAAGGTGTCCTCCAGCAGAACCATTGAAAAGCTGCTCTCTAAGCATAGTCCATGAATAGTTAAGGAAAACCAAAATTTTTTTACAGATCCTTCTGTAAGCCTTCACTCAACATATGTGCCCAGCAGCAGGCTCATCTGCTCAGTAAGGAGGACTTTGGCAGCTGCTTTTGCTAGCTCAAGTCTCCTGTAAAGAGGCCTTGAACAATATTAATGTTTTCTGTACTTACCCTCTGTCAGCCTCTAGATTCATCATTAAATTGGTGCATTTCCCAGCTTCTCTGGCCAGGCTTTCTGGCAACAGTAAAATCTCCTGACCTAGTTATTCCTAATCCTCATACCTGGTACACAGGCAAAAAAGTAGTTCTGCTGTCCTGAAGACATCTTCAAACTTTTCTGAAGCCTTTTACCCATCTAGTGCCTTCCTTTCTGCTGAGCCAGGTAAAAGGGAATTCCAACATATTCTGTGCAATTCAGAGTACCTGAAGTGTTGTCCACATGTGACCATCTACTGAGGTAAAGGATATTTCATGTGGTTTTGGCAAGAGTCTGACAGTGGAAACCTCCATAATACCTACTGCTACCCAGTGGATGTGCTTGTTTTTCATTTGAAAATATTTTATTGAGTAAAATCCGGGCTAAGAAAACGACCTATCTCATTTATATTATTTTTCAGAGCAAACGAAAATGTTATGTCTCTGCAGCATGGCACAACTGCAGAACGTGTCTTTGCCCATTTCCTCATTAATTCCCTTAACAACTGGCAGATCACAGCATTTCCATACTGAAGCCCTTCAGGAGGGATTTAACTAAGTGGGCATGCTTTTCTCAAGAGAGCTCATCTTCAGGTAACTCAGAAGTCATTTGGTGATATCTGGGCAACAGCCTCAGCTTCCTCTTCTGTGAGGATGATTTCTCTGTCCCTCCGGACTCCATTTACAGTCTGGGAGTGAACAGGACTTTGTGGAGGTATTTTGAAAGGAAGTTTGTGGGGACCAAGGGAGGTACTAAAGGGCCAGAAATGCATACATGTAATTTGTTATAATTAGTAACATTAAAGAAAGAGAACGAGCCATCCACAAATCCTTGGTTGTTGCTCTGAATTTTCTCCAGAGAAATGAGTTTGTATGTTTGGACATTGACATTGAGAGTCTATATGTAGGTGCCCACAAGTGTTCATACTCACAGGTATTTTAGTGTACCCCTGCTGATGACATTTACATTTACCAGAAGTTAACATGTGTAATTGAGGCAAAATTGTCTGGCACTGATTACCCATCCTAGGACAATTCTCTGCTTGGTGCCTTTGTGGGATATTTCTAAAAGATAAATACTTCCTAAAAGCAGAACTACTCCTTGAACTCTACCAAATAAAAGCTGATAATATTGATTCTCCATCTATAAGGTATCTGTTCTTGTTGTTGATACCATTCCAGCATGGGTGAGTGAATTTCAAGCAGGAACATGATTTTTAAGATCATTTCAAGTTTGGAATTCAAAACAAAAGGAAAATTCCACAGCTTCCTACCAGTTTAATGCTGAACAAAAGTTCAGATTTTCTCTCACTCTCCTATTTCCTCTTTATAAATTATAGACTTTTAGATATTAATTTGAAGATGTTGTTTAAAAAAATAAGTAAACATTTTCCTTCTATTTGGATTTCAGAAGTAGTAAAAGCTAATTTTGGATTGGAAGTGTGGAGACTAGACTGTTAAAATTTTCCAGAAAAATGCTAATGAAAAAAATGTCAATAAAATGTCAGTCTTGACACAGACTTGTTTTTCACTTGGTCACAGAAAGAAGATCCTTGAAGAAAATTTCTTCCTTCTTCTCCCCTAAATTCTGCACAGCCAGAGTCAGAGGAATATGTCATGCTCTCTCCTTTTTTCCAGTCATGGGAAGTGGTAAGGCACCCCATTTCACCACACTGCCTGCTGTGAGTGTCACCTTGTGCTGATGATCACAGAACAGAAAAGGAAGCTCGTGTTGGTTGGTGAGGCCTGTGTTAGTGCAATGAGGTACAACTACTCATGTGCTCTGTGTTGTCCCCAGCACAGTGCAAAGGCTTTAGCTACATTAAAAAGTGAGGCATACAAACAAGGCACACAGCAAAAATCCCAAGCCATAATCACTGTCAGTGTCGGCCTTGCGCATGATTTCTTTCCTCTGTGAGTTACCTTGCACCCATCAGTTCCAGTGAAACTATCCGGTTTTATCAGGTCTGATTTAGTGGAATTTCAAGCATTTCACATGAGCCATCTGTTCAGTAAAATATTTTTTTGCTAAAAATCCTGCTTCCCAGAATGACAAAGCCATGGAGAGAAGTTTCTGAAATTTGTCTGGCTGAGTTCCTGCTGGAGTCAGACAACTAATGCTCCTGGAATTTCTGAACAATGAATGAATTAATTGTGCTGTGCAGTTAATTAACTAATGTGAGACCTTTGGAAAGGTATACGCTGCATATATACATATTTATAGATACATATATACATGTATATAAACACACATATATCTCTTCGTATATCTAAGTAAACATCAGACTGCATTCCAGGGAAGTTCAGGGCTGAAGAAGCTGTTTATGCATTAGTGGCCTGAAACTCAACCACAGAATACTAGGGAGAGTGTTAAATCATGACAGGGAAACCTGGAGCTGAGGGTGATTTACCACTGGGAATGATACATTTTGTGAGTCAGAAGCGAGCTGCTTCAGCAGAACAGGCTTCAGGAAATAGTGCTCAGCACTCCATTAGGCCTGTCCTTTAAAACTCTTCATGTTCTCTCATTTTCACAGGTGTCACTCAATAATTTTTTCAATAATGATGATGTCCCAAGGCCAAATAATGAAAAGGATATCACTCTATGATAAGGAATGGAACAGAAGCTAAAATGTGATAGCAATTTCATTTTTGGTGTATCTCTGGGAAAAAGCTGAATGCATTCCAACCCAAATGGAGCCACTCACCTTTGTCTTCAGTAAATTGCTATTGTATGTCATTTAGCCTTTTGTGTTAGATCTTGTTGAAACACTCCTTTCTGAGCCTTCAAATTTATTCCAACACATGCCATCCAGCATCCTGATAATTAATATGTAATAATGCATTCTACTATCAGTGCAACTACTGGTTCAAATATGAATATAGGCATGGCCTTTCTGTGCCACATGTTGCTTTTTCCATTAAATAAAATAATCAGCCTTAACCCAATATTTTTATTCTCCCTTTACAGGTGGGTCAGTGGAGAAAGAAATAGTTGTGTATGTGGCTCAAAGCCACAAAATCAACCAACTCTCAGGCTTTCTTTGTGTTTTTCTATGGTATGTATTGGGTCCTTTTCTCCTTTGCACTTTCATCACTTGCCTAATAAATATTTAAGAGAGTCTGTTTAAGAGAATGGTGGTGTTTCCCCATGTTTGCTTTCACAGGATGTAGAAGCACACTACATGCCCTCCACCAGTGCAATCCAAGCACAAAGACCTGTAGGCTACTTCTATATCTTCTGCAGGAGTGTGTGCCAGGCAGCTGGATGAGGTGGCACTACACTGATCTACCCTTTACCTGAACAGATCTCTACCAGCATGGCTTCTGCCAGTCCTTTCTACCTCTCCTACTCTGCTGCAGCAGTTATCAGACTACACTAGGAAGTGGCCAAGAAAACTTTCCTGCTTGGTTTGGGTTTCCTAAAATTGTGAGGAGGTAGAGGATGTCCTGTGAAGATAGAGGAGTGGTTGGGACCTGTGTAAAGGATGAAATGGGCCCAGAACCTCTCACCATCATACTCCAGAACAGAACTAAAATCTGTTTCTGGGCTGAGTTTTCTGTCCAAGTGGGACACAGAAAGTGCCACAAGAAGGTGGCTGCAGGTGAGGGGAAGGCCAGGATAATTTTGCTCTCTGAAGTAAGAGCTCTGAGCAAGTTTGGGACAGTTATCTGGTAAGCTAACATTATTGTGGTTTTCAGATACAGGCACCAAGATTAGTCAGAGAGGGTGGCTATTGGCAGACACTGGTGTCATAACATGGTATGATGACACTTCTGCTGTGATTTTAGTACCCAAAGCCTGGAATGAGCCCAGCTTTGGACCTCCAGTGTCAGAAGAGAGCTGCTTGCAGAAAATCACTGCAGAGAATCATGTCAGAACAGGGATTGAGCATGAATACTGTACTTTCTCCAGGAGAAAAACAAAACAGAGGGAAGCACAGACAGGTGTGTGAGCCTTGCTGGAATATGAAGCGCACTCCAGGGACAGAGTACAATTGAAAAGGACTTGCCTTGCTTTAAACCTGAGCTCTGCATTGTGTCTGTGTCCTGCTACCAATTCAAAAAACTCCATCATGCCTGTGATCTGTGTTTAGTCCCTGCAGTTTGTGTAAGAACCAGTAGTAATAGATTTCCAAAATAGGCCTCAGCAATATTGGCCCCACAGCAGAGAGCTGTGGTCAGAGTTAGTGGGAGGGAGGGGAAGCCTAGAGTTGGGAAGATTAGGGTTGCACCAGTATATCTGGTCATCATCTTGCTGTTTTCCTTTGATGTGGTTCTCTAGAAAAGACTGCAAGAACAGGTTTTGCAGCTTTTGCTAGACATGAACTTCTGAATATAGGAGGCAAAATGCAGAGGAAGGACTAAGAAAAACCCAGCTTTCAGTGTCTTAGAGCTCTTCTGCTCATCAGGCTCCTATTTAGATTTGTAAAAGTCCTGGTACTAAAACAACGGGCACACTCTCCTGAAAACAGACCTTGCATGACATAGCTTAGCAAAGGCAAGGCTTGAAATGCTCATCATCAGTCCAGTGATGGGGCTGGTGATATGCCTCACCTGGAGAGTTAGGATTGTTTTTATGGCACTCTGTTTTATTGACATGCACATCTATGTGTCTGCATAAGAAATGTATGTGTTAAGGGTACTTGCACATATGTAAAAGAAACAATCTTTAGGGGTGTGCCTAGGTAGATTTTTTTGTAATTTGTACTTTGTGAAATGTAGCTAAACACTCATCTGCAACAGAGGCTGGTGGAAAGCATCCTCAGGAGCAAAGCAGGCTGTCTACAAGCTCTGTGCAAGGCACCTGAGCAGCCAGAAGCAAGACAGAGCATGCCATGCTCAGTCATTCATTAAAAATGCAGCAGGTATAGGCCCAGAGTGGACCAACCTATTCAAAAGTTTGGTCTAATTTCAACACACCTACGGAGGCTGGTGGAATTGGCAGGATGGGGAAAGGTGACCAAGGTCATCTGCTTAGGAGCAGGACACCTCCCTGTGGAAAGGAAGCATTTCTTTCCCCAACTGACCTACCACAGGGATGGCAAGACGTGCTGCAGAGAACTGATTCATTGAAGCAGGAGTTGTGAGAGGCAGCACCTCTTTACATTCCCTCTGGGGCATTATAATATCCTGCCCCCACTGCCCTGCAGATAGATTGCAGCTGTTGTGGACAGGGCTGTCTGCTCCTTCTCTTGGTAGGGTCAGGGTTCTCCTTAAAACAGAATCTCATGCCTCCTCTGCAGGATGAGCACCTGGAGAAGTACCTGGAGTCAGGTCATGACTAGCTGGACTGTGCTGACCACAGCTGAGGAGTTACTATCTATCTAGATCAGGAGACAGATTGCATATTTCCTGCACCATTTTAGAGAAAGGGAGCACAGCTATAGAGTATCAAAGGCATTTAGACACTAAAGCCCCAGGATTCAGACCCACAGCACTTACCCTGGGACCCTGGAGCAGAAAACAAGTTTGAATCAGTTTGCAAACTCTACCCTAGACCTGTCTTGTCCAATAGGTGCTGCACGAAGCTCAGTACTCCCAGTTTTCCAAGTACCTGAAAAGGCAACAGCTGTTCTTAGTGCTGGGAACATCCCTTTTTAATTCCCTTGTTACAGCTGTTAACTCATTTGCCCCCTGTGAGAAGGAAAATGAATCACGGCTGTCTTTTATTTGCTAAATGTTAACAGCCCTGTGGAAAAACCCTCATAAAATATTCATCCTATCCTGCTCCTCTAAATTAGACAGTTATAGTTCTAACAAGCCCCAGAGAAGACTTCTTCATTCTCTCAGTCAAAGGTACAGTCAAACATTTCTGCAGGCTTTTCTGTACTCTGCATTACCCTCAGCCAAAATTTCTGCTCCCCCAAGCTCTTTGCTGCTTTTATTCTTGCATATCTTTGTGCATCTGGCATTACAATAGGAGAAGTAGAGGTTTTCAAATGCATTCATCCATGTTCCTGCTTTAATGGTAAAGGAAAGGAATATATTTGCTATTCCAAATGCAAGGTTTGTGTGTGTGCGTGTTTGTAGGTGCCACCAAGTGAGTACTTCCCACCTGGGTAGGGGGAGAGAGAGGTCTAAGATGTTTTCAAACCAGAAGATAATGGCAAGACCTTAGACACTACACCATCCATTGCTTTCTTAGTTGAAAGGAAATGGTTTTACTCTAGTGAGTGCTCACCTTCTTGCTTTCTTTTTTCAGAAAGGCAGAGCAGAGATGCTTTCACAGTCCCTGTCTCCCCATGTGCCTTCAGGCTTTCCCTTCCCAACTGGGTGCATGTTTTTACAAGGATGAGGACAGGCAGAGCTGAATGGCACCAGCTCCTTTCTCTCTGTCTCCCGCCTGTCTTTCCTTGTGGCTCCACCATGCCTTGCTCCTGGGTGGATTTTTGATGACTCGCAACAGGAGGGAAAAAAATAGTCAGATACTCTTTGTTGTTTTGAAAGCACCAAGGAGTGAGAGAAAAAGAGAGAGGGAAAGATTTAGACTAGAGGAGGGGTAAAATGATTTTGATGCCAGCTCCCTTTCTGAATAATCATTACGGGTAATGACTTGCAGATTTTTGGTGTAGCCTGTGTTACTTCAGGCTGATTTGTTCCATACCATGACCTGAGTGAGCCTGCGAGACACGAGACGTGCTTTCCTGTGCTTCAGGTTATTCTTGGAGTCTGAAGCAAGGAGTTGCTCTGAGCAAGTGATGATGACTCCCTGGCTGCACTGTGAAATCCTGCCTGCCAATCAAAAGGTTTCTTGGTGAGCAAGGGTAAAATACCATGCATGAGGTCCTAACACAGTGAACTGTTTACCCATGGTGTTCCCTTTTACCCCTGCTCAGAAACACAGTTGGCTTTCCCAAATACGGGCAGGCTGCCCTGCATCTCTCACCCTCTCTATGGTCACAGCCAGAGAAGGAGAGAAAAGTTCAGACTAGTTTGTACAGGAGGAGAGGTTTCAGATAGGTACTTCACTCAGGGAACTTCCTACTCCAGAAGAATTATCAAAGTAGACGTATTTTATAGAAACAAGCTTTTGGAGAGGATAGCGTTACCTCCTGGAGCAGGAGAAAGCACTTGGGTCTCTGCTGCAAACCACTGGCAAGGGTCACAGTCCACTGGGAGAGCCACAGAGGCAGAGAGGGTTTGCAGAAACAACAGGAAAGATCAGGGAGTCAGTCTTGGGGAACAGCTTGTTTCTGAGATGTCAATGCAAGCTTCTTGATTCATAATTGGAGAAAAGTCAGTTAATCTTTGTCATTTTTGCTGGTAGGGTTTGCTCTGATTTGGGAAAACACACAAGTTGATGGAAAGGATGGAGTAACCTGGGTTTCAAAGAAAAGGAAATAAGGCTCTCCCCTTTATGAGCAACTTTTTCTGGTGTGTGCCTTTGTCAGCAAGTGACTTTCTGATCTGGCTAGAGAGCTGCACTGAAATTAGACATCAGTCCCACTGAACTTTGCAGGAGTGGGTTGAACTTTCAGACATGCCAGAGCTTGAGAAACAAATACCCTTCATGCATACCCTTAAATCCCATAGGAAAAAATCTCACAACAACTCTGGTTTCACAAGCAATAAAGTGCTCTTGTTTTCCTAGCACATATTCTATATGTGGAATGAAAAAATAAATAAATGAAATTACAGCTAATAAATTTGTTAAATGCAGAAAGGTTTCATTTTTACATATAGCGGTGCTCAGTAGCACCACTAAAGTTAAAGGTCTCTCAACATTTTTGTTAATAAACCCCCAATTTTCATGAGTTTATTATTCAGTCATAAAAGCCTTTTTTCTGAGTTCAGCTTGCCATATGAGTCCTCAGATTCTGTCCCACTCCAGTGTGAAGCCTGGGGAGTACACAGATGTGATTCAGACCTTTACTCCGCCCTGACTTTGCAGCACTGAGCACCATTAAAAAGACTTATTTGCCTCTCAAAGAATTAGAAAAGTGGAGGCATAAGTCTTTATACCAAAGAGAAACAGCATTCGAATTTGATAATTTTTTAACAGTACAATGGAATTGTTTGGGCTTTATTTTGAGCCAAATGGAACAGAAAGCAGACTTCCAGGATAGGGCTTCCATTATGCAGTCTGACTTCATACAGGAGTGTAAGACAGAGAAGGGGAAAGGGATTCAGTCTGACATTTAGATGTCCAATGCTCTATTACTGCCCCTGCCTAGGTTGGTATTAGTTGCACTTGAACCTCAACTGTAAGGATTGCTAAGGGGCCTGACTGATCTTAAAAGAACCTTGAGAACCTTGAGACACTTCTGACAAAAAACCTCCCCCAAAACACAACAAACCAGCAACGAAAACCTATGGATTTGTTCAGTCCTCCTAGTCCAGTGATCATAGGAATGTGAAGACAAGGCTTTTTCTCCAGCTGTCTCAAGGGATGAGGAGAGCAAGGATGTATATGGACAGTAAAAGCAGTAACAGTTTTTTTGGAGTCAAAACTATCAGTCTGAGCAGTCACCGCACCAAGCCCACCAGAGTTCAAGAAGTATTTGGACTACATCTTCAGGCATATGACAGGTTTCTTCGGTCTGTCCTGTCCAGAGTCATGAATTGGACTTTGATGATCCTTGTGGGTCCCTTCCAACCCAGCATTCTCTGCAATTCTGTGAGTAGGAATAGGATATAATTTCCCTGCATCCCAGTCCAGTGTTCTGATCACCAGTGTTGCTTTGTGATTTGAAATCTTCCAGCTTTTACACGATGCATCATTGCTTGCTGTCTACAAGGGAGAGCAAGAGTGTCAGATCAAAAGAGCCTTGATCTTGGAATTCTTTGTGTATCCACCTTAGTAAGCCTGATTCAGGATTGCTGTGCATCCTATTCCAGTTTTACTCTAGAAAAGTTTACATTTGAAATATTTTATGCACCCCCTTGATCTCACCTGTTGTAGGAAATTTGGCATATGACCAGGTGCAAAGAAAATATCTTGTCCTATTTAGGGACTGCAGCCATGAAAGGATCTTTGTACTAGAAGCGTAGTTTATTTGCACAAAAATCAATAGTCTTTTCTCTAGGACACTCTCTGAAAGAATCAAAAGTATTCATTCAGCTACTACTTCTTACAAAGCATCTTGGATCCACATGTCCTAGGAGGTGTTCCATATCATTAGATTTTAACTTGATCTGCTTTGATTTTATCAAGGTCTCCAGCTAAGTGTTGGGGTACTCTATTACTTCAGTGCTCCTACCTACCTTCTACACAGTTGTAGGGCAATCAGATACCCAGATATTCTTCAGAATTCGTATTCAGATTGTTCAGCATCATGGGAACGGATTTTTTCAGCCAATAATCATTAGTCTGAATCCTAATGAGTATCAGTGATGTCTAGAAATAATAGATCAGCTTCCTTATAGGGGACCGAGAAAGACATCCTGTTGGACAGCCAACGTTCTGGTTCAGACCAGGACCCCAATTTTCTATTTCTAGAAAATATCTATTCAGGTTTCTTTAAGTGTCAGGAACCAGGGCATTTGCTCTCACCGTGGATTTAAACAGTAGAAAATTCCTCTGTAGGCTTCTGGCCACATAGGATTACAGCTTGGAGACCTTTCTGAAATCTAACCAAGTCAGATGAAGCTGTGTGTGGGACTGTGGGACCAGGAGGGACAAGTACCTTGTGTTACTTTAGGGTTAAATTTATCGGTAGAATTTCTTGGTGTTACTTTGTTCCATTTATCTCTTCTAGGCTTACCCATTATTTTCTGCTCCCTTTCTTTGGCAACATGCTGCAGACACACAAAAAGGTGACTATTCACAGCCTGGCAGGTGGAAGATTAATTCTGAAAGAAGAAGAATTTCTTGATGAAGTGAGTTCAAAGGCAAAATATTGTGGAGAGGGAGGGAGAAGCAGGCAACACTGGTGTGAAGGAAGAAGAGGGAGTCTGTGCCAGTTGGTATCAAACACTAGAAGGATAACCTTCCTCCTCAGGGCTGACACAAGCAGCTCAGGTTAGTGCATTGGCAGCTCTGCTTGTGCTGCAGTTTGGCTCCCCCCAGCCCCTTGCTGATCTGCCTCCAGGGACACAGAGGGCACCTGGCCCATGTCCTGCATGGCCTGCACCAGGCAGAGCAAAGAAACTTTGAAAGAAATGATGAAGTTATGTAAAAAATCCCTTCTGGGAAAACTGAACTCATTATCCCTCCTTCCTGCTCAGCCTGTCATAGTAGAGCAGACAGAATACCCAGTGGTCTTGAGGCCTATGTGCAAAGTTTCTCTCACCTTGTCTGTAGAAGGCCGTGGATTTTCTAATTTTTACAGGATTATTAATTATTATTACTATTTATTTAAATTCTATCACATGGTCTTTCTCAGGCACATGATTGAGCTGAGAGCTGGTCCACCCACCTTGGTGAGCACCATTGGAAAGGGTCTGACTGACTCCTTTCTTCTTTTCTGCATTGGCATCAAGTGGAAATTTCTCTCATAAGGCAGATGTCTCAATCTGATTATGGTGGCCTTTGAAATAGAGGGAAATACAGAAAAGCCAGAAACAAATCCCTGCACTTAGGGACCACTGTGTCACCTAAGACCAGCTCTTCTACCAGCCACACAACAAAATGAGGAGGTTGTGGGAGTGGAACAGGGATTAGCCATGATCTTTTGCAACTTTTCCACCAAAGCACTCTTACTGTCTTCCAAACCACATTGTACTGTGTCCTAAACATGGGTGAAGTTAGGCAGATATGAAGTTTGGTGGAGGTAACTGCAACTTCATCCTGAAACATATTGTCTGTAAGGATCATGCAGTTGTCCTCAGTGGGAAGCCATACCTCTTGTACAGCAGAGATAAACACTCATCATACTACAGAGCAGGAAGTGAAGCAGAATGCTCTGTCAAGATCAGTCTCTGTGGGAAATTGAAGGACACAGAAGGTACCACTTTAGCAAACTAGCCAGGGCTTTAAAGCACATCTTCAGCCCTTATGGTAAGTGTGCTTTTGTTTCCTAATATATTTTAAAATGTACGACACAAACACATAGGTAGTTCAGAAACCTCAGCATAACTCTTTACAGAAGTCTTTCATTATGCAAGCCAAGGTCAATGAAGACTCAACAGCCAAAGAAATCTTGATCTTGAGTGACTTCTTAATATCACTTTACCTGACTTTTTTCCCCTCCTCCTCTTGAAAGAAAGTGACTGACTGTTTTAGACAGTGGAAAGCCACACAACATACTCTGAAATAATGCAGCCTTACAAACTTGATGTGTAGGTTTTTAAACTCACTATACCCAGAGACTAGGTTTGCTTCAGAAGACAGGTTCCAGAGATGGCAAATTTCTCTGAGCTGGACTGAACTTGGGGAATGATCAAGGAAAACCAATACCAAAGATTTTTACTGTAAACCAGCAGTATGGATTATGTACACAGCCATGGAGAGCCTGTTCATCAACTTCTTCTACCACCAGGACAGAAACAACTTCATTTGGCCTTGTGGATTACAAAGGTGTTAAACAACATTTGTCTTTTGATTAAACCCATTGGAGCAATCCCCAATGTTTTGTGTCTGGTAATGTCCATGGCCATACAAATAGTTAAGAAAAGCTCTGATGGCTGTGAGCAAGACAATTATCCTGGGACAATAAAATACAAGTTCTACATCTCATCCCCAGCTTTTACAGCTGACTTCAGTAAAATTTATTTAACTGCAAATACAAGAGGAAGCGGGAGGTAGAGGGAAAATAGGATTCAGGGGCTACCAGCAGCTGAGCCTGAAGTTTCACAAGACAGGTGGTATTGGATATTTCCAATATATTTCTGTATCCAAGAACCTCTGTGGCGTCACACAACCTTGGTGGCTCAGTCCAGCCCCTGGACCACAGCACATTGCTCCTATATCTCACAAGCACTGCTGTTGAGGCCCATGCTCTGAGCCCTTTTTCTTCCTCTTCAGGATGTATTTCTTTCCTATCATGGAGAAGGACAAGGGGAGTGAACAGCTGGGATTAAGGGGGTGGAGGACACCCAGATTTAGTGGAATGGTGCTTGGAAACAACTTTGAGATGCAAAGCAGAAAATGTTGCTTCTAACTTCTTCCACCCTCCACAGACCTTAGCCAGGGAGTCTATCTACCACACCCATTCTAATCAGCCTTAGTGGCAGATCTGAAGCAATCGTAGCTCAAAGGAACTTGCTGTACTCCTATAGCAACTCTGTAAACACAATGTCACAGAAGTGGGACCAGCAGCCAAATTACCACCTCACCATCAGGAAAGCAACAGCCAACACCTCTTGTCCTCCTACAAAAATGTCACAAAGTCCCCGCTGATTCCTGTTGCTCCAGCCTGAATGATTTCTTCCATTCATTCACATGTGTTCTTAAATTCCAAATCTATCAGCAGCCCAAGCTGGGGTAGGAGTGATCCTCAAATCTCAGCAAAATTCCTTCTTTCTCCATGCAGACAGAAAATACCCCAACAGTACAAGACGTTCTACAGCCACGTGTCCAGGCATAACCTGCATTCTAATAAGGCTTTTCTCAAAGGCTAGAAACCTGCACCTGGTTCATTATAGGTATGGAGGTTAATATCAACCTTCACCAAAAATCAAGTATTTTAGGGGCTGCAGATTAGTTGTCACTTCTTGCAATAGAAGCCAGCAGGAATTGCAGATGTCTAATTAGTGATGGCTACTCCTGGAAGTCTGCAGAACTGGGAATAAAATGTGTTTGCTCCTGCTTATCATGAAAAAGAAGAAGAAGGAAAGAAGAAGAAGGAGGAGATGAAGTCATAGTTCCTACAGCAGTATTTAGCAGTGATACATAGTAAAGGCATAGCTTTGCAGGATATGGAAAGAATGTGATCCTGATTGCAGGGAAGTTGAACAGATTGCCAGTTCCATAAAATATCAGACCATTGCTGTCAGGGAAAGGAAAAGCAAATATGTTTTTTAGACAAACAAACTAAACAATTCCTAAAACATTTGCAGGCTGCAACTATCAAAACTTAAGGAGAAAATATCATTCACATGTGGACCAAAGTTCAACATCTTGTCTCACAGTTAGTGAACTGCCAAAACAGGCAGGGATGTATCCTGGATGGGTTACTGGGGGTTGCATTAGATCATCAACGAAAAGTTTCATTGTTTTAAACCTTTTCTTGTATGCTGTTGATACCCCCCACCTTAGGTTCCCTGTGCTCCGTAGTCTCACAGTCTCTTTTCCATCCTCATCTGTGTATATTGTCCTCAGTTTTGCCCAAGCTCAAATGGTAACCCAGAGGGAAAGGGGCAATCCCAAGACTCCTGCCCTTCTCAGGGAAAAATCCTCTCCCTAAATCCTCAGTGAGTACAGAACCCATTCCTGCCTTTCTCCTCAAGACAGTCTCTCTTCTGCTAACCAAGGAACTTTAAAACCCATAACCAAACCAAACCTCTAAAATTTTGAAAGAGATGTGACAGTTTAAAAGGAACTGAGTAAATAGTTTACCCACCACGACAAACAATATTTTTGTTTCTCTAAATAAGTTGTCTTGGGCATGTAAAATTACTGAAAACCCACAGGAATCTCATGTCTGAGCTGAAAGATCCTTTGAGACTGGAGTCCCAAAGGGCAATGCTTTCAGTCCATGACCCTCTGGAAGCCAACTCACAGATGTAAATGTGCAAAGTCCTGGGCTTACAGTTCAACTTAAATCTGTAACCACAGGATATGTTTTAGTGCTCAGAGGAAGAATGAGTAATACATTCATAGCTGGAGGTTTTACAGTACAGATTTATGCAGCACCTGCCAGGACTGATTTAAACTTTTCTGATCCTACCAAATGGGAGAAGATGCACTAGAGGACACTTCGTGAGCCCTGCTGGTTGTTTTGGTATTAAGTGCTAGGTAAAATTGCAAGCTTGTCCTCAGTGTCTTGTCACCACTGGAGCTTGAGGAGACACCCCTCCACTTTGTGATTCTAATACATGCCCTGATGCCAGCACATATTTCATTTTCTGTTCAAAGACTCCTAATGATTCTCCACAGTTTATGGCATTTGAATCACCAGCTCAGGTGAGACTGAAAAAGACTTGTTGAAGTCCAAGACTCCAGTAGTGAGGAACTGAAAAGTTGCCCCAAATTAGTATCTTCAGCATTGCTCTTCACTACACCCTCCCTTTTAATCTGCTGTGTTTTATTGCTTGTTTGTGGTACAGTTATAACCTTCTTGTTCTGTGATTCCCTTCCCTGAACATTTAAATTCCTTATGCGAACTCAACCTGAGTTCCAGGTTAGCCTAATTTTTCTATATACAAATATATATTTACTGAACATCTTTAAAAAGTATTTGTGTGGGATTTAAGATAACATTGAAATTCCTTTTGCTGATGATTTATAAAGCTATTTTACCCCTGTCTAGACGCTTTCAATATTTGCAATTAGCTGATGGAAAAATAAACGGTGGAGTATTCTTTCCAAACCTCCATTGGAGAGGAAAAAAGGTCTCCATCATGTAAAGTAAATACTCTTCTGTCAAGTCAGCCAGGAAGAAGCTTCTAAAAGGCAAAAGACATGGAGGATGAGTCTGGCTAGTGTTGTATTGAGGTGTAGGACTTGGATAAGGAAGGGGTACAGAGATTTTATAGCTCCAGGGAGAAGAAGAAGAAAACAAGATACTATGCCAGAGACATTTTTCTTGGGCTGATTGCAAAATTAGCTGGAGCTGAAGCTAATTGATTGTGTAGGCAGATGAAACAAATTTGAGATGACTATAAATAGCAACAGTCTTTCCGTGCAGCTGTAAATCTGAGCTGGAGAGCTGTCTTCAATTCATTGTGAACATTTGCAAACATGGGAGAGAGAATAGAGTAAAATAAAATAAAGCAGAACAAAGCTTGGTCACATAAAGAAACCACAGAGAGAGCCCAGCACAGAGAGAAATTGTCAGGGTCAGCCTTTACAAGGCAGATGAGAGCTGGAATTTAATCTCAGAGATGTTGCGGCCTGATGCATTTTACCTGTCTCGCCCCCTCAACCACAGCCTGGGAGAGGCAGAATTCAGTTTTTTCTTTCGCCTTTACAGGATTTTATGTCAAATAGCATTGCTGCCTCTTCATGGAGGAAGAGGGTGAGTAAAGCAAGAGGCTAGGTCTCTTTGTCTGGATACCAGCAGAGAAAAATGCCACATCCCATCACTGGAAATGGGAAAGACACTGTGTGCTCTATGCAAACTGTGAATACTTGTGGGCAGACCCTTGCCATGCTTTTTCCCCCACTCTTTAAGGTGGAGGAGTTGTGTTTTTTCCTTCAGGATTAAGTTACATGTTTAAACTCTGCTCTACCATCTGTGATGAGCAATAGCCTGATGAGGGAAAGCCATGGTTGCAACCCAGAGGAGAGATGGCTGACAGGATTAGGGTCTCCTTTGCATGTGGTCACTGGCAGCTTTCAGCATCTGTACCTATATCCCCATCCTGGGTGGTCTCCAGAGAAGATGATCTCCCTGTGAGGTAAAGACTACAGGCATGGACGCAGCCTTTCTTGCACCACTCCCTGGAGAGCTGGTGAGGGACCAAACCTTTGACCTTGGTCATTTGTCTACCCATGTGCAGGAAGGGATCACCCTGTAAGTACCAGGTGACAACATAATTCTTCCAGTTTAAGGCCAGAAGTGTAGAATTCCATTATATGAAATTGCAGAGTAATTTGAAGAATTGCATGACAGGAATACAATTAGGATGAAAAATGTGGTACTTGGACTTTTTCAAAAGGGGTCATCAGGCTTTTACCACCAGCATTACTGTTCTAGTAATATCTACACTCTGCTCTGTTGTGTTGGGATCTGTGTTTAGCAGGAGAGCCCTCCCACACAGAGGAGTAATGGTTTACAGATACAAGCCAGACAAAAGGGTAGAAAGAGAAAAGACAAACACAAAGGTTTACCCAGCCACTGATTGGAGGCTTCTTGCTTCCCACATCTCTCACAAAAAGGTGAGTGGAGTGACTGTTTTACAAGTAGGGCGGAACAAGGAGTGTTCACATGGTCAGATTGGGTGTGGAGGATGAACAGTAACTTTTCTAGCTTGAGTAACTCCCTCAACTGACCATGCTTCTGCTGGGTGATGACAAGGCAGTTCAGGTGCCAGCAAAGACTACACAGAAAGGAAGGACAAGCGGGGGAACTATGTCAGGGCACTTCATTCCACTGTGTCCTCTGCTAGCCGTGGTTCTTCCATTTCATGTGAGCCACCACCCTGGGGAGAAGGCTTCCCTGACTTGGCTGAACCCAGTCCACCTCAGCAAAGAGCTTCTGTAGTGTTCTTTTGCTAAATACAGTGTACTTATATGAATTTTAAAACTGTTCACCTCACAGCCATAGGCAATGTGCCTCTCTGCCTACAGTCAGACCAAGCCCACAAGGTTGTGATGTGACCATGATTCCTCTCTCTGACCCATTAAAACATACCCGAGGTCTGGGATCTCTCCAAGGCAGAAGGAGACTGGATGTTTCTAAAATGAGTGTTGGATAAGCAGAGTTAATTCTTTTGGGCTCATTCATGTGCTTGGGTTTGGCCCAGCCTGCCAGGCAAAATCTGCTTGGTATGTTTCAAGGCCTGCTGTATCAAAAGCAGCAGCTGTGGTGAGTAAACCAAGGCAGTGGTTTGACTCCTGAACCATCTAGGGGAGAACCCTCTTGGACTGTATTTCTCATGTCCTTTTTTTTCTTTCTGATAAGAAAATGCCATTCCAAGACTAACACCCACCCACTCTCAAAATCATGCATGCAATCTCAACCTGACCTGCCACCTCCCTCCTGACATTTGAAAGCATCTGTGTTTATCTTCGCTTTTACTGGGTTTCAAACGACAATGCTATGCTCTCATGAAGGATTCTTTTATCAGCTTCAAGGCCAGGAACCTAAAAGAAGTTAACCTGGAGGTCACTTTCTAACAATTTCACTACTCAGTCCAAAGAATCACCTTGGAGATTTCATGTTTAATCAAGACATTTTTACAGCTTTTCTGCTAAAGAGAGAGGTGCACTGTGATTGAAGATCAAATCCATCAAACGATGCAATTCATTTCATCTGGCGTCATGGAGTCTCTGTCCACTTAAGAAAAAGACTCTCTGCATCGTAGAGAGAAAGGCTTCTTTTTTGGGGGGATGGGGGAAGGATGATTGTTGGGCCTATTCTTCAAGTCCAGGTTTAACATCATTCTCCTGCTGAACCCTACCTGACTGCTCTGAGAAGACAAACAAAGCAAATAGCTCCAATTGAATGTACTCTGCCCAGGTCTGTGTATCAGGTTTGGTCTTTGGTTTCATCAGCTTCTTTAAGTGCAACTTCCATCTAGAAGAGGCTTGCCCTTTGGTATGCCCTTTCATGATAGTGTGGAAATAAATGTGGAAATAAATTATATACGTACACATTTACTTGCCTATATATCCACTAGTGTGCTATATAATTCATGTACTACTTGCAAAAAGCCTGCTCGCACTCACCCTGGTCACAGAGGCAAATGGGAAAATTTGGGTCTACCAGCCAGCCATGATCAGGGGGCACTTGCCTTTGCTTCTGCAATAAGAATATTCAACCGAGTTTTGAGACAATCTAATTTCCATTGCACACCATATGGCTCCAGCTCCAATATGCATTAACACATATGTCTGAATGGGAATCAGGTGTATCCAAAACTCAGGGCCCCTACCAGGATAAGAGGAAAGTTGCAAAATCCCTGCAATACCTGTATTGACACATTTAAACCAGCTGTGTAGCAAGCAACAAGGAAAGGCTTGTTTTGTGCCTCTTACCCACTCACACCTCTTTCATGTTTTGCCCAGTTGGACATCTGGCATGTTTTTTACTACACGCCCAATGCTGAGCTTTAATTTCAGGTGACCCATTCTGATTCTATCAGAGCTGACTTCTGCTCTTGTAAATGCATGAAACTCAAGGCTTGTCTTGAGACAGAGCCAAACACTAGGAACGTTGCTCAGCAATGGGTCAACCTCAAAGGGTTTGAAGCATCTGCTCTTTTGTGCTCCCAGGGATTCACATGCTGATGCCCACAACTGTTGGTCTCTGAGTGAGGCAGATGGTATTGTCCTGGGTGTCCGACCTAGCTGATTCCATCACTGTAGGATTCTTCTGCTGTTCATCTTACATCTGTTTCCCACTGGAACCATGCAAGAAGAGACTTGCTACCGGCATTATGTTAATGGAAACCGAATGTGTGCACCTGGTACGTCCTATTGTACTCAGAAGGCATCCCAGCTTAGATTGCACAGGGATCTAAAATAACCAGATGCTGAAAGGTCTTGAAGAAAGAAGTTGGAGGAGGATCTTATTTGGCCCAACAGAAGGGAGAACATTGTTTCAAGACATAAGGAGAATGAGAAATTAGTCTGGGAGGAGGATACCAACATGACAAAATAATGAGAGAGTTTAGCCTCACACATGACAGTGATTTCAACAGAAAGAAGGTCTCTCAGCCCCTTGGCCCAGGCTGCCCAAAGCAAGGGATTCTTTTAATTGTAGCCAACACTGATAGAATTGACTGTTCTTCAAGTCATTGATACTTTAACTCTCCATCTGTGCCAGTCACAGTCCTGTGTGAACTTCAGGTGTGCTGTCTAGTTCTGTCTGTGACATCATTACACATGGTCAGTAATATCATATTCCCTACTGAGCATAAAAATATGGTCTTAAATATGAATTCATCTTTGTTCATCTCACACCCTAATGTCTCATCTCGTTCAAGAACAAAACTTTGTGAGCTTCTAACATGTGAGTAAGAAAGAAGCCACCAGAGATGTCACTAGAATAAGATGGGTCTCAGGACTGGAAAAAGAGGATCAGAGATCTTCATTCAAAGCAGACAGAAAGCCTTCTGAAGAAAGTATAGGGGTGTGTGGAAGCTGTAAGACAGGCCAGTAGACTGGGTGGGGTGGAGGACAGCTGGGAAAGGGGTGATGAAGTTAAGATGGAAAAAGTTGCTGGGTGGATCAAAGTCTAAACAAGGATTTATGAGAGGCATACAAGAAATCTGTAGGGTGAATACCATGACCAGTGACACGATTCTACCATATTCTGAAGCTTTTGGAGTAGAGGATTAGACAGATTTCCCAGGAGAAGATTTTCTTCCCCAGTCCTTTACCTCTGCACTTCTCAAGAGCTCTACACTTGTTCCTGAACCAGAGCCTCCATCTTCACTTTATTTTGCAGCCTTTTGCCTGTCACTGCTTTTAGTTTTCTTGCCTTGTGGCATGCTCCTACAGATTCCAAGATGGCTGAGCACTGATTTCTCAGTTCACCCTCGGCAGGTTCTCTCCCCCTTTTTCATGATTTGTTTCCTCAAAATCATCTGGCTGAGGGCTGAATGCCCTGAATTCCAAGAGTTCCTTTATTTGTGTTTCTTTTCTCTTCTTGGGAGATTAAATGATGCTGTGGGGTCTCCATCCTGGAACATATCAGTGTTGGAAGTGGAGAGGGATTTCTGTCATGTCTAAATCTCCATCCTTTTTACACATTTCTTCTATTACTGAACAGCAGCAGGTAGAATGACAAAGATAAAGAAAGCAAATCACCAAAGTTTAGAAAATCTTGGGTACTCTTTAGCCATCTCTGGTAAATACAAAGTTCCTGCAACTTCAGGGTGCAAGGAATTCACTCTGCTAGTGCTTCTGAAATCCATCTTATCACCATCCCTTGTCCTCAGCAGGCTTGGAAGGCACAAGCTGTCTAATTGAAGTGAAAGCAATTAACAGAGACATTTTTCCTACCCTTATTAAAGGGAGAAGAAGGCTTTGATATAGCACAATATCCACTAGATGATGCAATTAATTTATTTTGGCTGGCCAGTGCTCTTGCCTGGGTCTGTGTGTTATTAGAGGGTGGTGCAATGGTTGTTCTTCCCACTGCTTGCCGGCCCTAGGGTCAGGTTCTGCTCCACCAATAATATGACTCATCTCTGCATACAACAATTCCTCAAGTGATACCAGAGTGACTGCAACGTCAGTCAGCTTCCAATAATTTGAATCCAATAATGATGGCAACTTCCCCAGAACCCTTTTTAGAGAAGCTCACACACTTGTTTCTAACCACAGAATGAAAGTCAGCAGGGAACACGTTGGTTTTCACAAAATAACATGTGAGAAAGGCCCTAGGGTGGATATCACTTACATTTCTGTTCTCATTAATATGCCACTTCATTAATGAATTAAGTTGGATGCCCTTGCAGAAAGACATACTTGTCCTAATGCAAAGGATTCCAGTGTGACAGGAGGCAACCCACTCAGCTTTGGCTGCACAATATAATTAAGCACCTTTGGGTTTAAGGCAGAGAAATGGTCATCTGACAACCCTGGTTCCAGTTGCCCTTTGGGTAGCTCAGAGTGCAGCTATCAGCTGTAAAAAGAATCAAAGCTAGCCTTAGATAAACAGATAAAAAAAAATTGATGTTAAAACCCTTCTTCTCCCCACGCTTCTAGTCTTTCTTTGCTAGTTTCTGTTAAATAAGTGTCTTCTAAGTCAAATGTGCAAGACAGCTAATTACAGAAGGTGGATTTATTAAGACAACCACATTTCTTGGAACCCTGGAAGAATTAAAGCAACATTCTATGTCAATTTTCCACAAAGTTATTAAGAAGTAAAGAGACCTCAGCCAACCCCACCCCAGGTAACATGGTGCTGCTATGGGGTCATCCCCACTGTGTTTCTCTTGGTTAATGGATGCTAGGGAAGGGAAAACAATGGGATGGAGAATTTGCATCCTCTGAGTTGAAGAAAGCTCTTTGGAGCAAGTAATGCAACTTGATATTAAATTAAATCCTTATGGTCTGCATAATAAGAACTACTAGTTATGCAGTAGTTCCAAAAGTTGTTCAGGGAAGCCAGGTTCTTTATGGCAAGGCACATGGACCTTAAAAAGAAACTGTTTTCAGAGGGTCATAAAGAAACTCAGGGCTAAAGAAACAGGGGTTTATTTTATAATATATCCTGTATGCATATTATTTCTCTTCCCTGTGTTTAAGATCATCCATAAGGATCTATGAATACAATCTAATACTTTCCCTCCAGTTTGACACTTGTTATGAACTTTCTCCTGTGTCAGGATGTAACTGTATCACTTACAGTACAGGAATTAAAAACAACACTCCTCTTTTCCTTTAGGTAAAACCCTGGACATGATTTGCTCATGAAGGCTGATGTTGTCCATAGGGAAGAAAACCTCAGCCATGATACTGGGAAGAAATCTTCACAGTTCTTAGAAATCGCTCATCTTTTCTGGAGACTTGGAACAGGATTTCCTGATGATCAGTGTAACAGATCAACTTGGAAGGGCACCTTGGATTTGACATTATTTTACAGTGATGAATTTAGTGTCTGCCTGTCCGACATAGAACAAGCAGTGAGAGCCAGTTAGGCAGATGAATGTGTTCTGACAATAGCATCTGTAGGACAGAGGCATATTTTTGCCAGGAAACATTCAGTACTTTTAAATATTTGATATTTTTAAGGTTTTTTTTTCATTTTCAAGTATTTGTTAATATTTATTCCACATGGGTGACATATCCGAAAACACCACAAGATTCATGAAGATTCATTCACTTTATACGCTGTGGGCATTTTAAGGTCTTGACTGTGTTGCATTCAGGAGCAGTTCTGCTCTGCTGGAAATTACCATTAGTATTTCACTGGGAATTGAAATAAAATCCTACCAAAATTACAGCATATTTGACCAAAAAAAGGATGTCCAGGCATGTTTCCTGCTGAATAGGTACACATAAATCCCTTTGCAGTAGCAGGGTATTATATTGTGGACTCTCTGGAAATCAGTGCCAAGTTCACTGTGAACACACAAAATGTTTTGTAATACCCCTGTCGTGGCTCAGAACTGATACCAGAGAAAGGAAAAAAATATTGATCTCCTGCCCAAATTCTTCCTTATAATGAGTATGTGTGAGACTAACTATGATCTCATGGAAACCTCTATTTTGTGGTCATTAGGTATTATTTACATGTCATCAAACTGGCTGTGTTACCTGCTCTGTCCCCTACAACTCTCCTCCAGCAAAATCGTTGCTGTATCAAAGAAGGAATCTACCTGAAACTCCTCACACCACCAGTTGTACGTTAACCTCTTGTTTACTGATGTTTAACTCAGAAAAGATCAGCTGCAAATGAAATGAAAGTACAGACATGCAAACAGCATCTTCCAAAATAGGGCCAATGCTCACTGCTGTACTATGCTGCCAGAAAAGGACTGGTTATCTGAACCAATGGGAATACTGGGTAGGGGGAGTATGAGATTATTCCTACTGCTATTGTTACCCTGCTACCACACAGGGTATATTAGGTGATCTCCATATGCATAGAAAGATATGACCCACTCATCTCTTTGCTGAAAGCTCATATTCCATGGCTGGCAATATTCAAAGGGTGGAAAAGATCAGAACAGTATTTGCCCGAATTACTGCTGTAGATTTTTCCCCAGGTTTTGCCTCAGTAGATTATAATACATCTGTTAGCAGGGTCTGACTTGCACTCTGTGACAAAAGATGCAACCCTGTTGTCAATCAGTGTGTGTGGCCGTAATTTGACAAACACAATATGAATGAGTTTGATGCAGGTTCAGTGTTTAAAGATACATGTAACACATTCCTGGCTTTTTACCATGGGTTTTAGGGTTGTCTTGTTCTACTGATACAATACACACCAGCTGTACTTCTCTGCCTCTCAGCCAGCTGACACTTATACACCCTGGGGAACCTTGAAGAGGCACAGATGCTTCTGTTTCTCCCATGTAACTCCAGGCTCCTAACAAAGATGTAAAATTAAGGGAAAGTCTATTGAAACTCCCTCCATAATCAGTTGAGGAAGGTTCATCACAGCTAAGACCTTAAGCATTCTTTGAGGAACCTTGTATTTATGGTGTGGCCAGCAGGACTAGGGCAGTGATCTTCTGCCTGCACTTGGCACTGGCCAGGCCATACCTGAAACCAGTGTTTAGTCTGGGGCCTCTCACTAGGAGAAAAACATCATGGGACTGGAGTGTGTCCAGAGAAGGGCAATGAGGCTGGTGAAGGGTCTGGAGCACAACTCCTGTGAGGAGTGGTTGAGGGAGATGGGGGTGTTTAGCCTGGAGAAGGTGAGGCTCAGGGAGGAGGACCTTATCACACTCTACAACTGCCTGAAAGGAGGATGTAGCCAGGTGGGCATGAGTCTCTTCTCACACAATGTGATAGGACAGGAGAAAATGGCCTCAAGTTGCAGGAAGAGAGGTTTAGATTAGACATTGGGAAAAAAATGCTTCATCAAGTATTGTCAAACACTGGAACAGGTTGCCCAAGGAAATGACACAGCTGCCATCCCTGGAGGTATTTAAAAGATGTGTAGATGTGGCACTTGGGGATGTGGTTTAGTGATGGACTTGGCAGTGTTGGGTTAATGATTGGATTTAATGATCTTAAAAGTCTTTTCAACCTAAACAATTCTGTTCCTGTTATTCTACTCATAGATTACAGATGTAGGGTTCTGAGTGCTTAAAATTAGATGTGACGAATCCGGACATTAAAGCGGAAGTTCAAAGCAGAGTGGAGAGCTCCTGCACAAGAGGTTTACCTGAATTTTAAGATCTGTAACACAGCCGTAAACCATTTAAGAACCTTACCCTGCGGTAAGGGCATCTTCTCTGGTGTATAATCCTTACTAGTTTGCACTGTTCTGCTTGATTCCCTGAAGGAATCATATCAGTCCATAGTGAGAAGACCTTACAGAGAATGGCAGCTGTCATTAGGCAATGCTCAGAGTGAAAGCACAGTGAGTACTCAAAATTTCAAGGCAATGATTTATGAACTCTGAGGAGAGATATTACCGAGACTGCTTTCCTTTTGATACTTTCATGCTAAGGTATGTTGTCTTCTCACTGAAGATCATGAAAACAAGGAAGGTAGATCTAAGCAGAAAAAGTGGTAAGTGTCTGACTGGTGTCACAAAGAGAAAGCAGCACAAATCCTAAGACTAGAACTTTTAAGTCCAGATTGGAGTTCCTGTGTTACTGAAACCTTCATATGTGATGGTGGTCAGCCTCCTTAAAAGTAGATCCACATATATTTAGGTGTAGCAACCATCAAGTATGACTTAACCTCATTCCAGGTTCCACTTTGAAGTAGGTAGGCTCAAGTAGAAGAAAAAATTAGATTAATAAATTGCCCTAATTTCCTACTGGAAATGCCAAAACATGGAGTGACCTAAAACTCTGCCTCCTGCTCTGAGCATCAGGAAAATACCAGGATTGCCAATTTTCCCTTCCTCCCTAGATGTAAGTGGATGTGCCATTTTTAAATAAAAACTCAAAGAGAAACCAGTCTTTGCAGATATATTGATATTTTGTTACAATGCTAGGTGAATCAGAGGAAAATCCATATCCACCAGGAAAAAAAAATACCCACACTGATCTGAGACAGAAGGTTTTCAGAAGGTTTTATTTCTGAATTGGCTCAAAATATTTTGAGTCAGATGAGTTCAATAATGAGTTACTTTCCAGTTACAGTGCAGGGTTACAGTTTAGGACATTTTCTCAGTAGATGGGACACTCTTTGTTTTCCTATAATGCAATGCAGATGTTTTTCTCTTTGCTCTGTGGAAGGATGATTATCTATATGGGTTTTCAGAGCTTTCACACAATCCAGACATGGAGCCTGAAAAGAGCAAACTTCCAAACTACATGTCCCAGAAGGCTGTAACACAAGGGAAAAGCTCAGAAATGACCTGAAATAGAGCATTTTGGGGTCATTTTGACACACCACAGGAAAACATTTTGATTTCAGGAATGGTGAAATATTTTGTTTTGCTTGAAAATGTCAGGCAAAATGTTGTGACTTTGCCAGAAAAAGTTTTTGGTGTGTTTTTTTTTTTCCCCAAAATTTCCACCCAGAGAAAAAATCTTGACATTTCAGCTCTTTGTTCCAATGTGGGATGAAAACAAACATTGAAATGTCAGGATTTGCAGCAGGATGAATTTTGCCAAATTTTTGGCGTAATGCCTTGGCCCCAGAATTTAAATCTTACTTTGAAGTATGGGTGGATGCTCAGAGGGTGGAAGGCATTTTGTAAAAGAGTATCATATGTTCATAGGAACCTAGACACCTCTGTGTTCCTGTTCCTGCAATGTTTTACACCATTTAAAGATTGCAGTTAACAGGTAGTGGATGCAAATAAACTGGAAGATAGCACAAATCAACACAGAAATTCTTGTCTATTTACTTAGTTTTCGCTCCTTCTGTAAGTGGGGAAACTGCCTTAGCTCTGTATCTGATTTTAACTTGATTAATGAAAATCAGGAATAGTGGGAAGTTCTTGTCTTGAAGTCATTTGGAGTGATGCTTGAGTGAGGAAGGAGGAAGAATAAAAAAACAAGTCAACCTTGGATGGCTTGGCACAATGCAAGCTTTGGAGATATCTCAGCAAGTATGGCAAATGTGGTAATATGCCCTATTGGCTGTAAGTAATTACGGAGCATAAATCTGGACTACTGTCACAATTCACTCTGTAAAAATATCATCAGAGGGATTTGGTTCTGCCAGCATTGAACAATACATTGGTGGGAATCAGGATTATGTGTGGACATTGCTTTATGGGGCACAGACACATTGACAGAAGTATTTATACTTTTACTGCCCTCATGGATTCCTCAGAACACCACCCTTTACGTGGCCAAGCACAAACTGCAAACTAAAAAAATAAAGAAATATAGAGGAATTGGAAAACACTTTCTGCTGTCTCTGGATAATCCAATCATTCCAGCAGCAGACATCAGTAGCTGCTTTGGAATACCACACATGAACACCTTGAAGTGGTAGTACATGTCAAAGCTCCAAAGGCCAGGCTGTGTTTAGGTGCAGAAAAGCACAAGGTTGGTGTACAAAAGAGCATTTTTCAGTCAGCCCAGAACCCAAACTTCAAGAGGCCTGAGGTAAATATTAGTTCAGGACTCCAGGAAATGTAGCATGTACAGAGAAACTCTTCCCTGTTTCTTCTGGACATCCAGTCATCAGAAATGGGAAGCTCTGATCAGATTACCACACTTGGAAGCCACCAGTGGCCCTGTCCTTCAGGAGTTATCCTCATCCTTTTGGCCACAGGGGCTGCTGGACTTTGCATACTTCCTGGCAGCCACTGTCCATCCCAACCCTCGCAAAGGTGGGTCACTGCATATAGTCATCTCTACAATCTGGAACTGGCCTAGAGACACTCACTTGAACTTCCCAAAATTGAGAAATCTCTTTGTACCATCGGATAAATAAAGGTGCTTTACTTTTCCATTTTACACATGATTCTTTGAATCCGCAGGTTCATGGCCATTTCCTTGGACAGATGTTGAATTTTTGCTGAACAAGAAGGGAAAACTCTCCCCTCCTATTCTAAATTTTTGATGTTACTGGGCTAACAGATCTGAAAAGATCTGAACAACCTAATCTAGGAGTTTCTAATATGTACAATCAAAAATAGTCAGAGGGATACAGACATTGCAGGCAGTCCAGAAAATGGAATGAGGTATTTTCAAAATCCCAGGTGGCTTTTTTCACAAATTCTCAAACAGCGAACTCCCAGAGGAGATCACTTTGAGTGCACAGGGAACATGCAGTTACTTGAGTAATTTGTGAAGGGTATATTTCACAGTGCAATGAAGATGCTAGACAATGTATGAGTGCTAAAAATCATGTCAAGGCTGCTAGAATTACACCTTTATTATTTATTTCACAGTCTCTGAGATGTGGGATGAACTGAATTAAATGCAGTACCTTTTCACTAGGAAAAACATTTTTTTTTTTACAAGAAGATTTTTGTATTCATGTAACGCACAAAATTTTGCAACGAGACTGATTTCCTCAAGGAATAGGTGATTTGTCTCAGCTGGGCAGGGAAAAAAGGCCAACATTCCTTCACCTCTACAGTACTGTGCTTTGTCACCAAAAGATACCAGCAACTAAGACCAAAAGGTTGTTCTGGCTTCAGGTGTCTTGTAAAGAAAGAAACAAGGAGAGTTTTGTGGCTAAAAGATCATGAACCCATTTGCACTCAAGGAAAAAGATGAAGGTGAGTGGGACTTTCAGAAACAGAGGAACCTGTCTTTTCCTCCACCTTGAGTTCATTGGGAAATTGACCTTTTAAAGATGGTCCCTCAACTACATAAATTGAACAGTTTGTGGTCTGGACCGCTATTTTATAAAAGTTATCACATTTCTCAGGCTTGACAAGCAAACTTTGTCAAGAGACATTCTACGTACTTTTATTACTTCACATGAATGCCACTCTCACTCTGGGACAAAATCATCACCTTTTCAGGCCTCTCATCCCCTGAAGAGAGAAACTGGCCACAGTGCTTATTCTGCTCTGAGTCCCAGCCATGCCCTGAGCCGTGGGCTGCCTCACAGATGCCTCCAGCCTGCCTGCAGACCGCCTCCGCAGGCAGGCCAAGTCCTGTTCTATCCAGCTGGCAGAGTCAAACCTACCTGCAAGGATGCTCTCCAGCTATGCAAGAGGCCATGGCCAAAGCCTTAGCATGTGGGCAGGAGGCAAGCACAGTCTTGAGGCCACTGTTAGCAGATAGTAAAGACATGTCCAGAAAAGTCAAGTAAGAACCTTAAGGAGTGACAGCTCTGAAGACATTGACCCAAGGTAAGAGGCCATATTAGTATGGAAGCCAAAAATAACATATGCTACTCAGCCTGAACAGTCCCTTCCCAGTAACCTAAGAAAAACTCTCAGTGAAACATGGCTGAGGCACTACCTTGCATGTGAAAAGAATCTGTCTTATATCCAAGATGTCTGTCCTTTGCCTAATAAAAAAAATGTTACATTCTCCTTTCCCTTCTGAACACAAATGATTTCCAAGGATGCAAAATTGTTTTAAATGATTTTCATATATCATTACTAAGGCAACAATTAGAAGTCTGGATTAGACTTCACCCTACTTTTTTCCTAAGTGCTGTAAATTCTGACTCTGAAGGAGTTGGCTCTTCTACACATTTTCTAACACTCGTTTCTTCAACTCGGCACAATGCTGCCTAACACCCATCATGTTATTTTGCATCTCCCAATGAACCTGGTGTAGCTCCAGTGCCAGACTGCACTGCAAGGTGTAAGCATCATCAGAACAAACCTGTTGCTGTGGTGGCTGAGCATCCATGGCATCCAGAGAGATGGATTCCAAACTGATGCTGATGAAGAGCAGACAGCAAATTTTTCACTGAATAAGTAAACACTGGACAATTCAACGTGAGCAGAACTAACCAGCCCGAGGGGAAAGAAAACAACAAAAGGAAGAAAAAGAAAAAAATCCATGCAGTTCCCACTGCTTCTTTTTTTTTTTTTTTTTTTTTTTTTTTTTTTTAACTAGAATAACTGAATGTTCCCAACTTCCTCACAAGGGAAATGATTTTATGTGCTAATGTTAGAGGAGAGGTTTGGAGGCTGCCTCAGTGAATGGAGTCATGCAAGGTAGCATGGAAAAAGTAAAGGCAAACAGTGGTGGAAGAACAGTGATAATAAAACATATCTTAAAAAGAAAAACAGAGCACTGTTCCCAAAAGGTGTTGGGAGCTGAAATACTTTCAAAGGGGAACTGTTGCCCCTTTTTGCCTTAAGGCAACCACAAGGCTGTGTTGATGGAGCGGAGAGGGACAGTGGACAAGGTGCTGTATTAGGACTCAACTGGGCAGGGTTCTATTCCTGACTTAAATCCCAACACGCCATGTAACCCTAGGCAAGTTCCTCCCCTTTCCTGGGACCCATCTTTCCTCCTACTGTTTGCCTGTCTTCTACAGTGTACCTGTGACCTCTGGGGCAGGGAAGAAGACAATGTTCCAAAGCTGAGAACATTCTGGGAGTGTCTTATTTGAACAGAAGTCCTCTGAGCAGCCAGAAGCCTTGCTGGTGAAAACACTCCTGTCTCCCTGGCTTCATCAATATTTTGCCAGGAAGCAGCTGAGCTCTTGGCAGCTCTGATGCTCCAGGCATCCTCAGTGGCACCAGGAAATGGCTTTGAAGTGTGGGATTTTCCTGAATGGCAGGGATTCCCCACATTTTCCCAATCCAAGATCCAAGACAGTAGCCCTGGAATTCCCAGAATTCAGAGCAGTTTGCTGATTTTTTTTTCATCCTTTTTCTTTTACTTTTTTTTGCTTCAGAAAACAGTCAGGAAAAAGTCTTTTCATTCCTCCTGTCCTACCCTCTAAAAAAAAAAAAAAAGAAAAAAAAAGAAAGAAAATCCAACAGTAGACTCTACTACATCCAAAATTATGTCTGCCCTTTCCCTACAAAATTAGAAAAGAAACACATTTTTAAAACATTGGAATTGATCAGGATGTCATTCCTGCTAAGAGCTGTAGGACAGAATCCTTATGTCCCTCCTTAACCTTCCAGATATGAGCAAATGAACAGCAGTGTCTGTGTCAGACCACAAGTTCAGCTGTGTTGGCATCCATAACTAGTAGATTTCAGGGGACATTATGGACAGCAAAAACATGTTTTGAACCTTCCTCAGAGCACCCTTCCTCACTCAAGTCCTCTGTGGCTCTTGCTGAATCAGAGCTGTGTTTCAGAAAAAGTATTTTCTTCCTAAAATCTTTCTAGTAAGGATTTAAAGCCAGGTAAGCAACCGGTGGAGTGAAGCTGGCTTAGCTAAGCATGGTGAGGAAATATCTATTTTCATTAGTGCTGAACAGCCTGGCTTCACTGGCACTGCCTTCAAAGGCTGACTGTGGGATTCTAGACTCCATTTACTGTCTATAGAGACAGATATGTACCCTCAGGAAGCAATTCATCTCATCTTGGTCTATGTGTCCCCACATTTCACCTCTTCCCTCCTCCCTGTAAAGGTAGTCTAGGGTGTCTAGCTCAGCTTTAGAAAACTAAATTTTAGATTTTCACACTGGGGTGAATTTCCCCTACAAGTACCAAGTATCTGTGACAGACATCACAGGATCACAGGTAACAACTAGACCAAGAAAGTATGATGTTTTTATAACTGTGCTGTTACTACCCTGGCTGATGGAAGAGATATCTGTGGAAAACAAGTGGTATAGTCAACAATCGCAAGATGCAGCCCAGGAAACTCCTGAAGTAGCAGCTGTGGTATCTGAGAGGAGATCCCAAGGAAAAGATCACTCAGACTTTCTCACTCTCTTTTCCTTCCACTCTCAGAGACAGGGTGCAGGATCAGGGATTGAAGGTTGTTTGAAAGTCTGACTCTGTGATAGTTATCTTTTTATTTCTTTTTGTAATAGCTCACCTAGAAGCTAATGGGATATAAATACGTCTTAATAATGATAGGCATGGAGAAGCAGAAATGTTCACCCATGTGGGAAATGTCCCATTGGAGTCCTTACCACTGTCAGACACTGAAGACAGAGAATTGCATAGAAAAAAGTGTCTCAATCCCCACTTCAGCATTTAAATCACTTCGCCATCCTATTTTCACCACAGGGAAGGAAACACAGACTTTTTGATTTCCTGCTCTTAGCCACCTTGGGTCCTACATCTTTCAGGTCAATAGAGGCTGCACTATGCTAGGAGTACTGCACATGGGAGTCTTCACAGCGCAGGTGTGTCCAGCAGCAATTGATACATGGATTTTTATCTTAATAACTCAATAACATCTTGAATAACCAGCTCTTGATTAAAAGAGGTTCAGACATACATAGAAGATCATATACTGCTTTTTCTCCCTCTCTCCTGCTTTACTGTATCTAAATGCTATGTTCTCTTGGGAGTGTGGTTTCTGGAAGGCAGCTGGTCATTGACACAGGAGAAAAGCTCTGAACATTTAATAAATTAAAAAGACTTAATGAAATAAAAATATTCATGACAAAGAAAACCTATTTTCTGCATTAAAATTCTCCCAAATAATGAGCTTTTCACAAGACTCTAGAGATGGGGTTTGGAACTTTCACAGCCAACAATGAAAGGGTTGTGTACCAGGGTCCTAAATCGATTAGAGGCTTTATCTCAGAATTATCTCCTTTTCCTTCTCCTCAGCAGCTGCTTAAACTACCACTGTACTGCTTAGAAAGACTCAGTCCTTGAGATGGACCTCAAATTCCTTTTGGACCCTCCACCCTCTCCATTGCCAACCAAGCCTTCACTTCATAAGCACACAGCCCTTAATTTGATTTCCACCCCTTGGGATTTACATCTTTGATGTAATTCTGTTAACGTCAAAGACATTATGGCAAGGACTCATCTGGGATCTTGTGTACGGTTGTTGTGTTCCAGGCTGGAGGAATTCACATTCCTCCACCACACCCAAATCTGCCCTGGGTTATCAATACTCTGATAAGCCATTCAAATAACTTCAGACTGGTTAAGGAATTTATCTACTCATACTTTCTTCCTTCATTTTCCCTGGGCTCCCTCCCCTTTGATTTTTCAATTTTCAGCCATGACATTCCTGCTGATTCCTAGATCTCTGGATTCCTACCTACTCCTTCTGTTGTTGCTAACACACAACTCTGTCTGGAGCCAGATTTAATTAGACCACAAGAAAAATGAACCACAATGAAGTTACATCAAGGGTGCAATTTCAAGACACAAGAGCCAGGAAACAGAGAAGACTAACAAAACAAAACAAAACGAAACTAAACTAAACTAAAAACCAAACCAAACTAGAAAAGAAGAGGAAAATTTTACAACAAACTTTGTCCTAACCCTTTACTGTCCCACCTCTAGCACAGCTATTATGTTCAAACACAGTTTATACAATAAGCAGTTGATGAGGAAAAGCCTTGGAAGGAGAAGGAAAGCCTGGAGAGGAGCTGTCGGAACACTTTGGCCCTATATCTTTATTGTGTGTGGGTTTGATGCTGTGCCAAGTTTTATGACACTTAGATCAAGGTTGCTCTCTGCAGTGATGCACCATTGCAGCTAAATCACCTACCCATCATGGAATTTACAATGATTTCACTGTGCTTTGGTTCAGAACATGTTGTCATTACCTTCCCTTTTTTATTACCCCAAATGCCTTTCCAGCTCACAGCATACAATGCTTCAGGAACTTCTTTGCTGCCATGATTGTATGTCATTGTGTAAATTCAGCAATGAATACAATAGAGACCTGGTCTATCCCAAGGCCTCCAGGCACTGATGTAATAGAAATAATAAAGCATAATCATAAGGGAGAAAATGGCATGTAGCTCTGCCATGTGGAGTATGGAAATGGATGTGGGTGACTGATGCTGATGTAATTCACTCCTACCAAATGGAGGCAAAGGGCCCAGAAAAAGCCTCCTCTTCCACAGCACCATCAGAGTTATGCCAGTTTCAATAAAACTCTTCTTTGGTGGAAGAGCCATCCTAGTTATTGTAACATGGTGGAGTTTGATGCTGTGACTTCTTAGGTTTGGGGTTTAGTTTTTCCCTTCCACTGATTACTTGTAAAAATTATTTTATTTTACCTATAGGAAAACAAATAGAGGAAAGAACATTGTCTAATAACTTGTTTGCTGGGTAACACATTAATAGAGATCTGTTCCTAAATTCTATTCTAGAGCATTTCTCCCCTCTTTGTCCCTCAGCTTCCCCCTTCATGAATTAAAATAGCATAGAAAAGTTTACAAGCTCTGCATGTCTGTCAGAAATTCTAAGCTTAGAAGGATGTAGTTGGTTTGGAATAGTAAATACTCAAGCGTTCAGTTAGAAATTGTGCTGTGCAAAATGCAGAGCACTAGTTCACTTTCTATTGATTTATAATGGAGTTTTTCACTTTGGTTCTCAGATTGAATTGGATCTCTGTGCCTGTGAATTACTCCACTGAGAGCTGGAACACATAGTGATTGATCATGTCTCATTTCATCTAGGGTTTCTCCCACTTGGGAAAATACTGTTAACCCAAACCTCAGGCTCATAGTTTCCCAGGACAAGCAGTTCTGTAGCTGGAAGGACATTTGGTTGGAGGTTCAGTACTGTGATTTGGTGAGATGAAAACTGGAGATAGGCAACTTTTCTCTGTAATGAACTTTTTAATGGACTTTCCTGGTTAATTATATCCCAGATGATTTAAATGGCAGGCTGATTAAAACCAGAAGGGAACAGGGAGGTGAGGGAGGTGAGGCTAGGCAACTGGGGAATCTATAAAAGAAGGCAAAGTTAGAAAGCAAGCCTTCCTTTCAGCTGGGCTCATCTGGCAGCTGGCTGGAGTTAGCAGGAGATGAGAGAAACTTTGTTAGTGGTGTATACCACCTACTTTTAGATACAGCTCAGTGGGGAACTTTCTTTGTTGGGTATGGGAGGGGTTTGGCTTCAGCTAGTCCTCTCACAGATGGAGTCAGGCTCTTCAAAGAACAAATTTAGTCTCCATATTATCTACCCTTCGGCATTTCTGAATGGCTCACCAGTGTACTTAGTTGAATAGAGAACAGTTATCAAGTCAACCACAGGATTTTGCAAACCACCTTAACATCGTTGTAGGTATCTCAGTTGAACACACCTACTCTTTCTGCAGGTATAAGGGAGGAAAATGCTAAAAACAAATAAGTGAACTCCTGTGGCTCTACTTGCTCTCCTGTGGAGTGAATCAAGGAAAAACCATTGAATCACATAATGGTTTGGGTTGGAAGGGACCTTAAAGATCATCTAGTTCCAACCCCCTTGCCACTGAAGCTGAGCAATATGCTACTAATATGCCTCCTCTCATGTTTTGTAAGACAGAGACTGGAAAAAGATGGCAATATGATCTGATCTGGAAGATCCGTTTGTGAGGAGAAACTGAAAAAAAAAGTGGGAAATTGAATGTGCTGCTTGTTCCTTGACTCTGTTGACAGATGTACACACACAAGCAGCTTTTACAGCAATCAGGAGTAAGTGATGAGTTTTCTGCCATTAGATATTTTTTGCCAAGCACAACAAGCTTTTGAGAAAGCATGAATCTTTCAGCAAGTAACAGAAACATTTACAGTTAGGAATATGCATTGGGGAAAAATGAGATATTATGGAAGAGATGACCTCTAAGATAAATCACACTGAGAATCAAGGAAGCAAGTTGCTTTTTCTGCTTCTTTCCCCAACCTCCTGGAGGGCTCTGCATAAGATTTTTTCCTTCTGAACTTGTTTCCCATTTGGTTCTAACTTACAGTGGAAGGAAAGGACATTCTCTCCGTGTCCAGTACTCACAAGTGACCTTTTGATTTTCACTGATTTAGTCTCTGAAAACCCCCCAAAGTAAAAGACATCCCTTGTATTCTCCCTTTTCCAATGAACTGGAAATAAATTTCTCTCCTAGATAAGTTGTGGGTTTCTTTCTCTGAAGCATCCCTTCTGGCTACTGACTCCACTGTCTCCTTCAGTACGAACAAGACTAAGCCTATCCTCAGAGAAAGTAAAAGGGCTAAAGACCTGGGAAAACCACATAGTTTCAGGAGGAGGAGAAATTTGAAGAGGAAGGGTCCCTGAAAGACCACCTCTTACACTTCTCCAGGAGAGTACTCAACACACAGTATGAGCTGCTTGCTGTACTCCAGCTGAAGGCTGGCAGAAGAGGAGGCAGGAAGCAGATCACTGGGAACTTCCACTCCCTGAGCCTCCTGGTGCCACTACTCATGGACCTTTCTCCCTGTACACCTTGCATCTATCAGGAGAGCCAGTTTGTCAGATCCAAATATTGATCTCTTAGCCACTAAGGGACCCAGGTTTCTGTGCATCTCTGTGACACACCAGATTATTACCTACTAGGGTAAGTGCTATCTTTTTGTGTTCTGCTGTCCTAAGCAGTTGTCTTCATGCAGAGAAAATTTGTCTGGGCTGAGGAGAAATTCCAGAAGCAACAGCGGGCAGATAAAAGAAGGTTTCAAGAGTGATGGTGCCAAAACCTGGGCTCTAAAAACATGTCAGCAACAGGGATTAAGGGCACAACTGAGCCTGTGGACTTACTGGTCAGCAAAAGGCCCAGGAAAAGAAAGCTCCAACTCAGGCTTATTGGCCTAATGTGGGTCCTTGTGCCCCTATCATGAGTAGTCCAAACAGTGTGGTACTGCTCTGTGTGGCAGGAGATGGGCAGAGCCCTTGGTACAGCCTGCAAGGGGCACGGAGCAGCCAAGTCCAGTGCTGTGACAATCCCCCAGCAATGGCAGAACAGGCCTGCATCTGCAGGCTGACTCTCCTGCTGCTTCTGGACACGCTGCCTCAGCAGAAGCAACTGGGAGAGGTTCTGTAAATGAGGGATTGGGATGGTTTCCGTTTCCCATACTACACATTTTTGGTGGCCTTAAAATACCTTTTGTAAGTGCAGGATATGGATATGCAGTCAGAACATTTTTCTACTTCTGGAAATGTTGTTCCTGCACTGAGCTGCCCTCATTCTCCACTTTCTTCTCCCCTCTGAGATGGAAATGCACAAGTAAGCGTATGTATTATCTGCAAGCTTGCACAGAGCCCAGATCTTCTCATGGTTGAATTACTAGCCAGCCACTCATCCTGCCTCAAAGAAATGCTTTCTCTCGTGAAACTTTCCAAGCTGGTTTAATCCACCTTGGGTGGCAAACTCCATGATCTCTTTGCCTGCTGGCACACACTTTGCATTCACCAGAGCTTAAATTAGCCCTGGGTAATTCCAGCAATGTCTCAGTCTGTGGAAAGGATTCTCCAGCCGAATGTATCATGCTGCATGCTCTCCTCCCTCTACCTGGGTAGTCTCTTAAGTTCAAGGGCTGGGAAGAAAAGGGCCAAGAAGGAAAGAGGGAATGAACCAGTTTTTTGGAAATATTAGCATATCCTCCCTCCTCTCCCTCCAAGGCAGGAGACTGAGCAATTTGAATAGGAGATGCCTCAACAGCCGTTTCACAGGAGGCCATCACAGCTGGGGATTCTTGGCAGGATCAAATGGATCTGTGCTCTTTCCTTCTAGATAGGGTGTCTCTATTTTTCTCTGTTCCCCCCTATCTCCAAAGTGTCACTTGCACTTATGGCCTTGCTCTGGGATGGTTTGCAGCAATATCCTATTTTCCATCTATAGGGACAGGGATACTCTTGTGACAGGATTCACCAGAGGGTGCTGTTACACATAGCCTTTTACATTTTTTCCTTGCCTGGAATGATAATGTAGCCTTTTAAGGGGACACTGAAATGTTGCCAGATTTAATATCTCAGCTCCTCTTCTGAGTGGGAGGCTGCAAAAAGTAACAGGTTTTTCCTCTTCTTCCTCTCTTTTTCTTTGAGGGGTTTAATTGGGGGGGGGGGGGGGTGTTATTTGGGTTTGGCGCTTTTTTTGGCTTTTTTTTCTTTTTTTTCTTTTTTTTCTTTTTTTTCTTTTTCTTTTTCTTCTTTTCTCCAAGTGTCAAGAGGAAATTATTGTTGCAGTTTTTCTCCTGGTAAAAAGGAGTTTACTGACTGCTTCTGTTTTGCTGGGAAAGCATAATTAATTGGTTTTACACTCCTGACCTGCCTGCTATGGGCTGGCTTTCTCCTGCAGTAGAAAACATCTACATTTGCTATGACTCCATAGAAAGAAGGATGCCCCTTTTTCCCTTCACCACCACTATGAAGACCTCTGAAGTCCTACTTGAGCCCAGGTTCATTCCAATCTGGAATGCAGGGAGTTAGGGACAGGCTGCAAGAACTGTCCTTTCTGCAATATGGGGACAAGCAGTCCAAAGCAGCACACATTTATCAGTTCTGCCTTCCCTGAGAAGAAGAGGATGGCAAGGATCAGGCCAAGGGCCTGCTGTTCCTGGGCAATTTGACAGCCACAGAACATGTTGCAAACAGCTTTCAGGCTTGCAACAGAGACCTGTTTGTTTTCCCTGTTCAGTTTGGGAACCATGCATCCAAGCAAACTTTGTATGCCTCTATGTATAAGCCTATACTACAGCCTATTGATTTCCTTCACCCTTGGCAAGCATATCACGGAGGATTTTGGCTTTGCCTGTAATCTCTTGAGTGGATGAGACTAGAAATTTAAATGAGAGCTTAACTTGCTGACTGTCTGCACTGCCCACATAAGGCTGCTCCTTTGGCTCCAGTCTGGAGCTGTCTGTTTGGATGAGAAGACTTGGGTACAGGGCAGGAAGGGCTGGTTCCCATCTGTGCTCTGCCCCTGCAGACACTGCAGATGAAACTGGTTCCAGGGACTTGGATCTGCAAACCGGATCCAGAACATGAGCTTGTCCCTGAGAGGCTGCTCAGGTACAGGCTCTGTTATTTTTGACATAAGTCTGGTTTTAATCTTGAAGCAAGGCCTGGATGCAGTCTCCTGGCTCACCAACAGTGTGCTGTGTGTTGATTTGTGGTCCAAGCACAAGATACTGAATCCATTTCTTCCTCTCCCTGTGCAAGAAGCAGCCGGAGGAAATATGAGTTTATGGTGAGAAGCTAACATCTCATTTCTGGGGTGGTCTTTTTATCACCATATGGCTTTAGTGGGAGCAGTGACCACCCATGCAGTAGAAGGTTTGGTGATCAGCTTCTACAGCTTCTGCAGAGAGCAATTTTTTGATCACACAACTTTGCTTGCAACGTGGTTTCCTCTAAGATTTTCAAGTCAGAAGTTCTGTGAGTCATCTTGGATTTTCCTGCCCTAAAACTAACTGTAACAAATGAAAATAGAGTAAATAATACATTTGCTTAAAGGTAAGAAGTCTTCTCCTAGTGAGCAAATATGAAAGCACCAGTAAATTCCAGTCCATGACCACTTTGCTAATAGGAACAACTTTTTCCAAATTACTTTATAGCTTGAAAGCCAACAGAAAACATGGCCCTGAGCCATTGGTAAGAGAAGGTAAGCAATAAACTTAGTAGTGATGGGATGTGTATCACTTTCTATGTGATTTTATTTATTTCTTAAAAAAAATAATGAGACTAAATGCAAGACTCCCAATAAGAATCCCACCAGATAATTTTCTAGCTTATTCCAGCTGGGAAATGATGCTCTCTTTGAGTATTGACATATATTCTCTTCTCCACTTTGATTTGCCTCCAAAATAGTCCTCAGTTAATCCTTTCTGTATTCGTGAATTTGAAATAATATTTCTATTTGTGCCAAGCATTTACAAGAAATGTAAACTTCTCCATGGATTGCACAGTGCTTAAGGTCACTGAACCAGTGGCCAGGATGCTGGCTTGATTTTACTGAATGGAGAACTAGGGCTCCAGCAGTCAGTGCTTGAGGACCTGAATCACCCCTGCCAGAGAGAGATGAGGAAGGAAGAAGCTTTCCTATTCCATATGATTCATCATATGAAGCTCTCAGGCACTGAAGTGAAATCATGACAATAACACATCCATCCAGGAAATGGGTTAGAAAAAGCCCATTTCACTGCTTTCAGTGACATTTGTTAAATCCCCATTTGCCTACACTCTGGCCCCATAAATGTGTTTAGGAAGCTGGGGAATTATATTCTTGAAGGGATTAGAGTGCTTTATTTTAACAATATTGAAGTAAGCACCTTTGTCTCTAGCCTCTTAAGGAGTTTGAAAGGTTTCATTCCATGGTCCTTATTGTGTGCTGCACGGACAATTAAACTGGCCTCAGAGAGGCAAAGTATCTTAATTTGTTCCATTGATACCCACATGGGATAGGGAGAAACACAAATAAAACCTGTATGCTCCACTGTTTTGGGGGAGGAGGAGTGAGTTTTCCAGAAGTTCTCCTTGAGATGTGGCAATGATTCTTGGCTGCCCCTAAGAGCTACTTTAATGGAGGGCCTAAAGCTGTATCAGGTGTAAAAATTTCTGGTTTAAGATGTCAGAATAGTCAGCATGGATTTACCACACACAAACCAGTTTCAACCAACCTAATTGCCCTTTGTGATGAAATGACTGTGTGAACAAGGGGTAGAGCAGTGGATGTAGTATAGATTTATTAAGGCTTTGAACACAGTATAACACAACATTCATGTTATGAAGGTCAGAAAATACGAGCTAGTTGGTCAAGCTGTTAGGATAAAAAAATATCTGGAGCGCTGAGTTCAAAGAAGAACATTCAATGACATGGCATCCTCCAATTTTGGCTGGTAACTAAAGGAGCATCCCTGGGATCTGTACTGTGGTCAGTATTTTCATCTGCATGATAATACAGAATGTATCCCCATCATATTTACAGATGACACTGAACTAGGAGGAACGGTTGATGTTTCATATCAGAGAACTTTTGGGTAAGAGGGAGAAATTTGAGGGCTGAACTGACATAAACCTTCTAAGACTAAGGAAGGGGAAGTATCCACAAAGCAGACTAACCCCACACACTGGTACTATCTGGAAAGCAGCCAGCTGAGCAGCAGCCTTCCCCAAAAGGACTTTGGGGGTTAGGATGTGTAACTAGGTTGAAGACATGCCAGCAGTGCACTGTCACTGCAAATAAGGCAAATTGCCTGCTCAGCTGCATTAGAAAGAAGGTGGCCAGAAGCCTGAAGGAAGCTGGGGATATCTATGCATTGCTACAAGGCTGTAGCAGACTACAGTAGTTTGCTCTTTGCCATTCTCTGCTTCAGCCCACCTTATATGCTCAGTCGTCTATCACCTGATACCAATATCACTTTTTGTTCATCTAGGGACTTAAGGCAGAAAGATCAAAGCTCCCTTGGGTACCACTCTGTAGGTTCCAGTTACACCTATGGTTGAAGTGGAGACATATTTACATTGATTTGCTTCTGGGAGTTCCCTCCTCTTCCTCTGTCACTCCTCCCCCGCACCTCCAAGCTTGCAGTCAACCTCAGCTGAATATCAAAAGACATCAGAAATGTGAGACAGCTGTCCAGATGCTCAGAGAAATGACCTGAGAAGAAAGAGTCAGGTGATGCATCCCAGGAAATGGATCCTGTCCTAAGCGGAAAATGCATTCATCATTCAGATAACTTCTGCCACAGAAAAGCCATCTGGATAAACAAGGACTGAATTACACAACCATTGTGCAGATCCTCATTCCTTCCTGGCCAGTTGTAAAAAGGCAGATGTGTAACACAGGGTTTTGTCTGCAGGTAGAGAGAGAAGGAGACCATGAGGGACAGCTGGGATTTCTGAGGCCAGGAGCAAAAAGAGAGTGTTTTGCCTCCTTCATCAGATCCTTTGAATCCTTCACAAGACTTGTAACTGGAAGTTGGTCAGTGGAGGACTCAGACCAACACAGTTATGTTGCCAGGAGACATAAAACAAAGAGAAAAGGGGAAATGGGATTCTCAGAAGTCCATTTGTGGACTTCCACTTTCTCCAGCTTTGTCGCCGCTAAATAAGCCAACATGAGGTATCACTGCAGGACCTACCTCCCAACTACGGCTCAACCCTGCTGCTGCTGAGCTAAGAGCTGCTTTTGACCTGCTGGAATTATTAGCTGACCACCTTGCATTACCTCTCCTCACACAACATCTCTGTCCCCCCACATCTCTCCTGGCTACCCTTTAACCTGCACCCCAGCCCTCCAGCAGGAGCTCCTTTATGTCCTGTCTCTCTCATGGGGAAGGAAGCAGTCTGAGGTGTTTGTTGGCTCAAGGAAGCAAAGGAAGAATTTGATGGAAGAGTGAGAAACTGAAGTTCATGGAAATAATTGGAGCGTTGTGATGATTTCCCACAAAGCCAGCATGGAGGAGGAATAAATTCTCACTTAAGATTCACAGGCTGACTAGAATCTGCATTTTCTGCAGTGTTCCCATTTATAACCCCAAGTAATAGGAGAAACATTAACCAAAGAAAACCAAATGTTACCTGTCTCCAGAGGAGGAGCAGACCTCTGTGGAAAAATCATGTTCAGTGCTGGTTTCTCAGTTTGGGAAGGGTCAACACTGACATCTGACTGACATCCTCAAAAAGTGTACAAACCCTATATACCCTGAAAGTCAAGTAAGACCCAAATACTGTATGAATATCACACCCCATTGCTCAAGAGGGAAGGCTGTAGGACAGGCTGAGAAGTCATAGCAAGCCCTATGAATTCACAGATTGGCCCTCATAAATAGTGGAGTATTGTCCGGAAGAAAGGCTGTTATGAGAACAGGCTTGGAAGCTGGCTAGAATATGGCAAATCTATTGAGCAGCTGAGATAACAAGAACACACGCAGGAGAGTTAAGGGCAGAAGGAAATGGGTGTACAGTGTGTGTCATAAATTACAAAATGAGAGTAAGCAGGGTGTGCATGGGAGACTGAATGCCATGAACAAAGGTCAAAGCCAGACAGTAAAATGAAGAGGTACATGTGTGATGCAGCAGAAGCTGTAACTTAACCAGCTTATGGGAAAATCCACAAAGAGATGGGAAAGGAAATATTTTTTTATTTACTTTTTCCCCCCCTTTGCCAAATACTGTGGGTCATTAGCTGGGACAAGCTCTGTGGATAATAGAAAGGACTCTCCAGAGACCAAGTTCTTACATCCCTGGTCTGAGTCTGCCAGCTAAAGCTGAGGCATCTCAGACAGCCACAGCATCTACAGAAATCATTCCCTATAGGACAGGCCTGGGATGCCTGACTACAGTGCCTGCATCTGTGAGAGTAGGTGGTTATAAAAATGAAGGCAGCAGGGTGCAAGTGAGATGAGATACTGGGGCTGGCCCAAGTGACCCATAGACTCCCTTCCAGCATAAAGGGATATGCTCTAGGTTATCCCACACTCCTAATTTCCTCCCACTTTCCTCTGGAGAGCTGAGAATTTCTGGAAAGAGATTTAAAGTCCTGCTCCTGGCTCCTCTAAGTTGACACTGCAAAAGCTGGGGGTTGACTCCGGGTTGTCACTCCTGTGTCAGTACCATCCCTGCAGGTTCCTCATGCTCTGTCAAGTGGAAGACCTGTGCTGTATTTAGAGCAGTATCTTACACCACAGAAAATGTAGGTTACGGTCTTTATTTTTACAATCCAAATCCTCTGTGTCCTGTGACATGGTTCCTCATCAATAAACAGTGAAAAATATCACTTCCCTGTTCTGGAGAAGATGTACAGCAAGTACTATGGATGCTCCAATTGAACTGTGGAAACCACGGAGTACTTCAGCTGTGAAATATTGCCATGTTCACACACTAAATATAATCATACAATGTTACTTGCACAAGAGATGTGAGAATCAGCCTTTCTATGGTTGGGTAAACCTCAGGATTCTGGTATTCCCTGACTGAACATCTGGCATTTAAAAGTGTATATCCATATTTTAAAAAGTAAAGCCAGAGTTATGTTCTCAGCCTTCCTGGCAGAAGAAAGAACGTTGTGAACAACAATTGTATATGACTGCTCCTCAAACTGGAAAGCAAATAAGAAGGAGCTACAAATCTTATTTTTTTCCCCTTAAACACTTTGTCCTGCAATTTACAGTTTTGGTGGTTTTTATGCTCTATGGATATTGTACTTTTCCAAAGTTTTTCCCCTGAAGCACCGTCTCTATTTCAGAACTGCAAACAACGGGAAAAAAACAGCATGTTTTCAGTAGGAATTGTGATGAATGTAGCTGCCGGATGAATTTAGCCCACTCCCCTCCTCACTGCCACCCTGCTCGATGTATTTAAAATCTCCAAAGATCTTCCTTTAAGATACCAGGGCTTCCCATTGTGCTGGCTTTTATTTGATTTCAGGTGCCATTCAGTCAGCCCCCTCAGCTCCTTGAATTCTTGACGTGCTAGGATCATATTTCACCTGATCTGGCACTGAACCATGTTCGCTATCTCACCCCAAAATTAATTAAACCATAAATTTTCAGAATAAACATGCAGCATCCACTATCACTGGAACAGTCTGGGCTTTGTTGAGCAAACGGCTGCAAGAACAAAGCTGCCTCTTTCTCTTTCTTCCCACCCTGCACTTCTCTTTTCTTGATGTGTATCACCAAATACAGTAAATACAGCACTCTCCCTCCCTCATACAGAGAGATAATTCTTGTTCTGCCGTTGTCACCATTTAACAGACTAAGGAGAAACTGCAATAGCTCACATGGTGAGATCTTACAGGAGAGCAATAACTCTGCTAAGAAGAAGAACTGTTCTCCAAAATGAATATACATTTTTTCCTTTTTCCAGGCAGCCCTTGAAAATGTTACTTTGATTTGCCCCTTACCTCAGTTTCCCATCTGTATATCGAGATTTTCTGTCTGACGCTGATACTGGGCAGTTAAAATTCATTAAAGAAGATTATTAACTAATTCACCCAAGGAGATTACTTAGGTATGCACAAAGTTGTTAGTCATAATCTTGTAGCTGTCTCAGAACTAATAGTCTCTACCTCTGAATCCTCCCTATCCTATAACTGTGAGGCTGAACTATTATAATAATTTTTGAAGCTAACACTTGCCATTACAAAACACAGACTATTCAAAACTACCAATCAGAAAAAAAACTAAAACAGGGATTTCCATTTCCTATTCTGAAGTTTTAACCAGTCTGGAGGCTGCAGAATCTCTCTCAGATCTGAAGAAAGCTTTATCCCTGAAACTTGTTTAAATTTTTTTTCTGGATAGCCTGATCATTCCAGACAGGGTTTAGGACGAAGAACTCTGCCACTTCAGTGACATGACTCAGGCAAGACCTTTACTCTTATCCCCAGATCTTCTAATCCTGCCAGAGCCCATGAAGAATACTGGATGGCTGCTTGGGTGGGAGACCTAGGGAGCACTGCCTGGTTGCTACAGGCAATGTAACCAAAGGTGGCATTTTTATTCCTTGAATCAACTGTCAGCCAACACCCTTGCCTGGTATTCAAGGCTGTTGTGGGTTGATAGATATAAATCTGAGCTCCTGACCAGCTCTGGTCTTTAGGAATTCTCTGGTAATTTGATTGCAGCTCTGGTGCAAATGCCGGTGTCCTGGCTCTGCTCCAGCTTTGCTGATTTACACTCTTCTGACTCAAACTCTCAGTTCTGTTCCAGTAGGATGCTGTGCTCTTCTTCAATTCTTCATCTTTTGTCTAGAGCAGATAAACATTGTTTCTCCCTAGCCAAAATAAAGTGAGTCTTGCATTCATTCTAGCCTGTTCTTGATGAATGGCGCCACAGAAATGTGAATGTGGTGTTTGCTCCTGCTGGGTCCACACTTCTTTCATGCCAGGCAAAATCTGGACTCCTGGGCTACAGAATCTTGACTGTGAACTGAGATACCCAGGGTATGGAGCTGCAGGTGTACAGGTGCTGCTGCCAGGATGCTCCAGTCAGCCAATAGGCTCAAGTTGCAGAGCCAGGTGTCAAGATCAAAGTGGTGTCTGATGCTCTATGATACAGTTATCGTCTGCAGGCCTGGTTCTGCTCAGTCCTGAGGTTTGCATGCAGTTTCCCAGCTCTGGTAGCAAATAAGGAATGTGATGTCTCTGTGGAAAACACAGGATAAATAGCTTCTCCAAAAAGCTTTCTTTCTGTTTCTGTTCTCAAGCTGGGACCTAAAAAATAAGACCAGAGGAAAGGGAATACAGAAGCGTTTTTACACGTTATTCCTTGAAACTTTGGAATTAGTGATTAATGCAAGGTCTGGGTTTTCCTTGAAGGATCCTGGAGTCTGTTGTCTACTGCCATTTTTTTCACCTGTTGCCATGGACAGACTGGTGAATAACTGAGCACTGTGAAACAAAGAGCAGACCCTTGGTTCCTAAGGCATTAATCAGCCCTAGTTCAGACAAGAGCATTTCCCTTCACTTCAGTTTTCCCTCCCTGCAGCATCTCCTGACAGGATGTCCCGCTGCCTGCTGGAATTAATGTGGCTTAAATATCCCTCAGGATTCTCCTTGAGGTCAGGAACTCAGCCTCTGGATCGTCTTCAGTTCTCTTTTCTAGCCCCTGAAATTAGATGTTGCCAAGTGAATTTTTCTTGCCCATCCTATTCTTCATATTTTCCAAAGTCACCGTCCACTGGCAAAGAAAGACTTGGAGAAGAGAGACAGAGGGGAGAGTCCAGGCCTGGATTGCTTCTTTCCCTCTGTAATTTCCGTCCCCCCCTCTCATCCCTGAGATCATTTTCTCAGTGCACTATGCTGTGCTACATCCAAGCTCATGGCACTCCCCAGGCCAATGTGTTGAGCTGTCTTCAAGTTTTTCTTGCCTTTCATAAACAATTTTTTATTTATTTGTTTCAAGATTTTTTTTTATTTTTAGGGAGGAACACTTAAAACCAAGGAACCCTTCCTCTGTATATTTTTTCCTTTTTAATTTTGGGGGTTTTTTTCAATGGAACCTGCGTTGCCCTTTCTACCTTCTGTCCTATTCTCATCCCAAACGCAGAACTATCTCCCAAGGAGGCACCTCCCAGACCAAACTGTATTGCATTTCCCTGCTTTCCACTGCCAGTCAATATGTCTATATATCTCACAAACTTTCTCAGGAAAATGGCCCTCAAGAGAATAACTTTTTACTTATATTTCTCCTCACTGAAATACACTCCAGCTCTTGCAGATCTGGAATATCTGGTGAGCATGGGAGGTTTGTTCCATCCTCATTCACGAGGATTTTTATTGCTTCCTTCCTTTCCTCATCATATTGTGCCCATTGAGTTTTAAAAGCAGATCAATACCTCATTGTTTGTCAGAAAAACACTTGGCTTGTATTTGTCATCTTCCATACTTGAGCTGTTAATCAGGTTATTCCTGGTCTGACTGAAGCCTTCTTTGGGGTCCTCCAAGTCATGTTTGCTTTGCCATGTGCATTGTTTACCAGGCTGAAAAAAAGAGATATTGAGGCCATCTAGTCCTTATGCGTCCATCCTACCACCCACTGTGGCCCTTTCTAAATGAAGACCTTAACCATCTCCAATGGTGTCCAGCAAAAAGGTCTCAGGTTTCAGCGAAAATCTCTATAGGAAAAAAGTTCAGCTTTAGATGAACCCTCCGGACTGATTAACCTACTGTTGAGATACCTACAGGACAACTGGATGGGGTAGGTAATGAGTGTATCCTGCAAGAGGCCGTGGCTTGGACCGGTTCTCTTCATGGGGCTGTCTTGTGTGCTTGAGCACTCCTTTTTGAGGCTTCTGTCCAGTTACTGGCCAGGCTTCCTCCTAGGAAGTGTTGCTCTTTCTTCTCTCATTCACAGAGTACTCTGTAATCATGCATCACCCCTTCCCAGAATTATACCACAGAGCTGTGTATCATTGACCAGATGTGACCCTAATATGACTCTTCTACCCTCAAACTGCTGAAATACTTAGGCTGGCACTAAGTAATCCAACAGGTTGTTTCTAACATAGTAGGATGAACAGCTGATCTTAAGACAGCCAGTTTCTTTGAGCAAGAAATTAAAGTGTTACTACATTTTGCATTTCCCTAGAGACACAGGGGAAAGGATAGAGTTTCTCTGCTGATTCATCAGCAGATGAATACAGTTTTGGGTGTTATGTTTATTTTCCCAAAGTGTTTTTTTTCTTTCCCAGACTCTCCCAGGTCCCAAGGTCGGAGCTGATGTCTGCACTCCGAGTGCATCCTGTTTGTCATAGAATCATTTAATTGCCATTTAAGAGAACTTATGCAACTGACCTTTAACATGACAGAGTCTCCCTGTTGCACTTTAATCTTTACGCTGACATATGAAAAGAAAGGAAAAAATCTTCTCTTGGCCAACATGAAAGTCTTTCCACGAGGAATATGAAAAAGGCAGGTGGGGTGAAGGAGCTGATGGAGTTCAAAATGGTTGGTAGTTACACAAAGACTTGATTTGGATGTTGTTTGTTACCAAGGAAAACTATAGCACTAATTGTTCTGCAGGGAGGGGGAGGAATTTTTATAAAATGGGGGAAGTGAATGAAGTTATGAGCAAATGTATTTTATTTCTACATCACTACAGAACAGTTCCATAAATCCCCTTCTGCAGTCTCAGGACTGTTGTTTGTCTGTGCTCCTTTCAACCCAATTTTTATGAATAATGACCTGGTAATATCTGACTGACAGTCTGTCAGGGGATTGGCTATGATGCTAACCCAGACCCAGAGTTATAGGATGTTGCAACCCCTTCCTGCCTGGTCAGCCATAGTTTTCAAAAGTAAAGAATATCTGAAAAGGAATAACAAATACAATAGATCACACTCTCCAAATAAACAGTGGATTAGATGACATGAGGAGAGTTCTAAACACCTGCCACTCATGCTTTTCCTTGTGAATTGATTCTGAAATTCATCTCATTTTTCCGTGAGGCAAATAGCAATATACAAAATCTTACATGGAATCATATGTTAGCTCAAAACTTCCAGCAGCAATCAGGTAATATTCCTTTTTACTGCACCTTTTCTGTGTCACAGACACAGGAGCTGCTGAAGTCCTTGTGCTGTGCTGAGGATGTTGTGTCTTCATGTCTATCCTCTGAAGTTTGGAGATACCAGCTGCAAATAGGAGCCAGAGCTAATAGGTGGGGTAAAGAGCAAATAGGGGTAAATGGAGTTCAGCTATTCTTCATGAGTGTAGTAGGCAAGGAGATAACTCACTAGGCAGAGAAAAAAAAGCAAACCAACAAACAAACCTGAAAAAACCCCAGCTTTCCTTCCGTACATCTGCTGAATGATATGAAGTACAACACACTGATACCAGTGTGCCTTGCCATGACCTGGATCATAAGTGCTTAGGTTTCTTGTCCTTAAAACTGGCCTCCTCTCAGATATTTTTTTTCACAACACAAAGGCATTGCCTCTGTATAGGTAAGTGCATTTACAGTTGGAAAGAAAGGGGAAAAGGAGAACACCTCTTATTCTTTAAAAAAAAAAAAACAACAGACTTTATGCTGAGAATGCTGAAGACAGGAATTTATGCAGTGATATTCAGTTCATTTGTGATGTGGCTTCTCACCCCCTGACAGCAGGAGCCATGGTCCATTCATCACTGGTCCCAAACAAACAATGTGTATTTTTAGCTTCTTCTTTCAGGGAAGATAAAAAATAGTCTGAGCTAGCATGACATGACTTAGGTGGGGACACTTTTATGTTTTTTAATTTGTTTAGATAATTGGGTCACAGGAAAGCACTCCTGTGAGAACAACTCTCATTCCCAGAGATCCAGAAAGGTGAAGGGGTGGGAGAGTGTTGAGATTATTGCTAAAATAAAACATCCTGTGCAAAAGAGCCATTGTCTACGTAGCACTAATCTTAAGGTAGTTTAGAAAGATGACAAAAAAGTTCAGCCTCAGCTCTGCCCTTTTTCATCACATGTTTGTATCTTAAAATAAATATCTAAAGAGCCTGGCTTCATCTCAATCTATATATGTAAGTATAGTGTGCCCAAGACTTGTTATATCTAGAGTTCATGTGGCAATTCCCCACCGTACATCTGTGTGCTGTACAAATGGTCAACATTTCACTGCTACTATTTAGATTTAATTTTAATTGTATTTATTTTTACTTTTTCCAAATTTCAACTTTTTATTTGGTTCTCACGGTTTGATATAATCCCTTTTAATCTGTAATCTAATTACATGTACTCTGTTTCCATGCACAGTTTGTGCTTTTTGAGCTAGGAGCTTTAGACTCTTGCAGCCCATTTCTCTTGCAAATGGAGAAATTAATAAAAAAAGCTCACCAGCCATTTTGTAATTACACATGATTTAATTAGGAATCAATTCACTTACTGAAAAAAACCCCTTTTCTGTTGTTTTTGAACCTGGTGGTGGGAGCTCTCTGTGTGTGACATCAACCTCAAATAATTAGCCTGGTACCAAGTGAAGGCTGTTTAACCTCCTTCACCCCAAACATCTGACTGGATATACAGAGAGGATGTTTTAGCAGTGATTTCTACCCTGACACATTGCAAAAACAGCTTCTGAAAACCAATGTGGAGGCAAATGTGTTTGAGTTTGAGTAACATTCCCCAACAGCCTGCCCAAAACAAGCACTTCCGCAGAGTGGTCCCTCTGCCCTGCTCCAGACACTGCAGAGTTACAGGATCAGGGACATGATCCAGTTACTAGCTCTGTTTGTGGCAGCACATGAGAATGTTTATGGATTTGTATTGTTCTGCTTTGGAAAAAATGCCATTTAAGAAATGCCACCTCCCACTTCCCCCTCCTTTTACGCATATAATATGAGAGGTTTGAGTGAAATGTCCATCCAGATCCTGGACAGCCATCACATCTAAACAAGCAGCACATGAAGGCTCTTCCTGGTGTCAGAGCTCAGTTTCAGAGAGTTCCCCTCCTTCCACTACTTGTGTCATGGGCATGAGACAAACAGCTCCATTTGCTTTTTCTCTCCCATCTGGTCAAGGTTATCCTTCCCAGCTTCTTTCGTCTTCGCCTCCTCATCCACGTTCTGTTGCCACACATCTGGCTTTGAGCATGGACCCACTTCTTGGATCTGATCCCTAGCAGCTGTCTGCTGCCAGTGCTTTCCCACAGAGGATAGGGATGGGATCCAAAAGGCAAGGGGAAATGGAGGACAAGCTGGGAACATCCACAGCAGGTGAAGGTTAACACAATCAAATCTCTACAGGAATAATGCCCTTATTCTTTCTTTTCACTCAACTCTGTGCGTGTCTGACTCTTCAGCATGTCTTTCCTATCCCCTTTATTATTTCTAAAAAATGTAGACTGCCTCCTCTGCCTCCTTAACCTCTGAATAAGCTCTTTCTAGATACAGACTTATACAGCAGGTTGTGTTACCCACATGGATCACTGGGAGCATATCCCAAAAGACACAGCAGAAAAGGTGCATAGGGAAAAAAATTACACATCCTGGTCAGACTGTTAGGATTGAGACACCTCTTTCATTTGTCCGGTGGCAGATGCCAACAAGATGCAGCTTGAGAATTCAGCTCAGTCTGTGCAGCTCCTCCTCCATGCCTAAGCAGGATTTTTTCAGGGGTTATGTAGTGTAAACAGCAGTGACTGAGGGCTGAAAAAGAGGGAGCACAGAAACTGGAAATGTGCTCTCTGTGTTCTGTAGTAGCAACAGGTCACCTCCAGTCTCCAGGGCTGTTGAAAGAAACCTCTCAATGTCAATAAGGAACTGGGTTGCCTTCAAAAGCATCCTATGCCAAAGGTTTCCTTTTGAGAAGGAGTAAGAGGGAAAGGTAAGAGAAAACAAGTTTGACCAAAACCCACCTGAAAACCTGGGAGTTTTTCTGATGCTTTCCACAGCTTTGGATCTGGTCTTCTTTTTGGCCTTTTGTGGGCTTGGTCTCATGATAAATCCCAGAGCCAGGGAGCTCTGAGCAGAGACAGATTACCATCTTCTTTCCAGAAGCTTAAGAATGGGATATATGGATATGTTTATTTTGCAGATGCCACTAGCTAATATATTCATTGTGTTCAACGTACAATATGCTCTGAAGCCGCTGCTAAAAGAGAACTGACATTTTATCTGGCTTATTATCAGCCTACATGCATTGGAGAAGAATCCTAGGCTTTTAGTTCATCCCTGCTCTCAGTTTTATTTCAGCACATTGTCATATTAATGATCAAGCACTATTTGACCTTCATTTTATTGAGTTGCCTGAAGGCCCTCTGGCATCAGTGAAGTAAATGTATTTGTGGTGATATTATTATTATTAGATTCCTGCTAATAAAAGGTTAACAACCCAGCAGAAGGTCTTTAATCAGACTATGCTGTGAAGCCAAACCCAAAGCTTTTTATTGGGATTTGTTTTTCCTCTAGCCACATAGGGTCCTGTCCATGTGAGTAGAGAAAAAAAAAATCATCAGTTGAGTGATTAATTTATATGGCTTTGTTTCTTTGGTGAATTTTGCTCCTTTTCTCTGCTACATAATTGGTTTGGAATTTCCTTCCCCTTACTCAGAATTTCACAGAATAAACTGCTAACATCCAGTAATAAACCCTTCACTGCATCAGTAACTTGCAGCAACCCATTGAAGTAAGATCCCAGTTCTTGGTTAGTGCAAGCTGAAGGAGATGGTCTGACGGATCAAAGTAAAACCAGGACCAGCCAGAAACCAACATCATGTTGAAAACACGTGTGGGTAGTGACAAAGGAAATTCCCCAGGGTAATTAATGAATCTACTCAATGCTTTGTTTGTCTGTAAAAACACAACAAAATGCTTCCCCACTTCATCAGGGCATTGTGGGGATAACTTCCAGTAAAATGTAGGAAGCCAAGCACTCCTAGGAGGGTGGTGACACACAAAATCCTTTGTAGAACAGCTCCATCCACTCCCTATTTCTCACCACCTCCTCTGTGCCTTGGTGGATTCAAATGTAACCATTTGCTTTGTAAATGAACCGCTAAAGTGTAACTCTGAAATGGAGCCCTAGAGATAAACTTCATCACCTACAGCATTGGTACAGTCATCTTCCCCCTTTCAGTCACTGCCAGACTGGGTCTGCAACTCTTGTTCTGGTACAGTCACAACACCTCCAGGGCTTGTGCATGTTTGCTTCCTTTTTGGGTCTATCACCCCACACCTTTGCTGTCATTTTGCTCAAGACCCTCTATAGCAATAGCAGAGATGTCCACCTTTCCTAGCTATTCTTTTGCTCTGGGAAACACATTCTTGGCTGATCCTGCCCTTCAGGCACAGTTGCCTACCTTTTATAGATCAAATCCCCTGGGTTTGTTTTCCTCTCGTACCGTCTCCATTTTCTTTCTGTCCTTTTTTTTTTTTTTTTCCCTTTTCAATTATTAATATTACTTTGTTTGCAAGGCTATTTGCTGGGGAAACTGGTAGCTTTCACTGCTCACTTAAGGAGAATTAATTTTAGTTCACACTGATTTTCAGTCTCCCACCTTGATTTTGTAACTGCTATAAGAAAAATTAATTCTGCTCAGTGCCCCTGAGCAGCTCAGTGCTTCCTAAAACTGTCCTGATCTTGAAACTAAGCTTGAATATCTCTCTGCAACTGATTGTTGTTTTGAACCAGATGGTTGTGCTGACATTGTTCTCAGCTTCATATGTCGTCTTTTTTTCCTGGCAGTCCTGAGGCACAGTGGTGGCACAACTGTTGGCAGGTATTTCCCCTGGTTCCCTATGGACTCTCTTCATCCTCCTATCTCTGCCCTGAAATTACTCCCCAGTGGCCTCTTGGTAAATTCAGGTAGGGAGTGGTGTGTTGATGATTCACACTCCTATCTCCTATCGGGGTTCAGTGGATGCTCTGCAAGGAGTCCTGAAACCTCTGCAGTGTGGATGTGACTGGTTCAAGACTTTAACTCAGGCATTAAAGTGCTTCTGCAGCAAAACTCAGTGTACTGTAGAGGATGGTGTGCTTGCAATGGTGTGAATGCAGCATGGAATAGAACTTCAGGTGAACCATATTCCTCAAATCTGAGGAGCCTGTGTAAGAGGCCTCTTGAAGGACATTTTCAAGGGCATAGTGATTGTGTTTATACTCAGGTGTAGGAGAGATCCTGAGGTCAAATATGCAGTTTGTCCACATTACTTGTCTGCGGGAAGACCTTGGAGCTAATCTTGATGCAATCTAGCTGATACTCCCAGTACAGCAGTGTGAACACCCTCAGCTTATCCCCTACAGAAATCTGGAGGTGCAGCCAAATTATCTGGCAAGAAACTAGCCAGTAATAACAGTCACTCCTAAAGACAGCCAGCCACTGCTGCTGCAGAACCTAGGGGGAATTGCATTCTTACTGTGCAGCTGATCTAATTCCTGCCCCAGAACTGGACAACACAAAGTCATTCTTCTCCCTAGGTCAGACCATGCTGACTTCCATGCACCCTGACAGGCCATGAACCCTGAAAAACTGCATTAGCATCCACAAGTACAAACCCACAAAATTAAAGAAGGCATGCAGGAGCTGGAACAGATGAATGAATCTTTAATTTGGTCTCTTCAGAAAGAACTCCAGAAAGTATGGCTCCTGGGAAAGGGAATAAGGAATATAATCTGATGATTATTCAATTTCCAGTCCATTTGCTGTCTATCTGTGTGAAACAAAAGTTAACAGTAAAAGGAATTTGCAAGACTCTTCCTTCCCTTCCCTTCCCTTCCCTTCCCTTCCCTTCCCTTCCCTTCCCTTCCCTTCCCTTCCCTTCCCTTCCCTTCCCTTCCCTTCCCTTCCCTTCCCTTCCCTTCCCTTCCCTTCCCTTCCCTTCCCTTCCCTTCCCTTCCCTTCCCTTCCCTTCCCTTCCCTTCCCTTCCCTTCCCTTCCCTTCCCTTCCCTTCCCTTCCCTTCCCTTCCCTTCCCTTCCCTTCCCTTCCCTTCCCTTCCCTTCCCTTCCCATCCTCCTTAAAGGAGTAGAAAAGAAGCTCACCTTATCTTTATAAATGGGTATTAGTGAAAGGGTGAGTCTAGGTGAACAGTTAATACGATGTTGAAGAAGAAAGAAAAGACTCCCATTCACTCTGTCCACCTCAGCCTCTGTCTTCCCATCTTCATATTTTTTGACCTAGGACTTTTCTGAGATGTCCTTTCATAACCTGTCCCCTACTCTTTCAGAAAGACAGAGATATTCTAGAATTACTGCTTTAAATTAATTTTTCTCCAAATTACATTTTAAATAGATTTCATTTCTATTTCTTAAGAATATTTAGCCATTCTCTAGCCAGGAAAAAAATCCTCTAATTGTTATGTTCCCTCTCAAAGGCTAGAAAAATTCACTCAGTAATTCCCACTTTTATACTTGTAATTTTGTGGTTGAACCAGCATGCAAATTTTAAGACAACTCCCTGCCCTGATTTCACCAAGTGTTTAGTGAATCTCTTGCAGTGGTTAATTATCTTCATGCTAAAAGTCAGATTTGCAGCTCATTTTCAAGTTTACCTTCTGACTTCACCTTGCAACGACTGCATCTCCTGCCTTTGCTGACTAGCTTAGAAAAGTCTCTCCCACAAACACATTCTCCCACTGTGTGTTTTAAGGTGGCTGTAGGATCTGGAGTACATCAGGCATGTTCCAAAGATACCAGATGGGCTGGTTCTTGCAACCCAGAGGAAAAGGGAGGGAAAAAGAATGAAAATGGAATTGTATAAAAATTATGTGATACATAACAAGTCTTTCACTTTACTGCAGATCTCCTCCTAGCTGTACTCTGCCTTTTCAGGCAGGGCTTGGGATGAAGGAGAGAATATTCAGAAATAAACTCTGAGCCCAAACCTCATGAGCACTTTGCCTCATCTCCAGTAAGTGAGGAGTCAAACTCAATTCTGTGTCTCTGCTACCCATTAAAGTCAATCTGTCTACCCAATTTAGAAACTGAATTTATTCCCTGGAGCTGAGGTAACTTGGAAGACTGAATCAGGTCTCAAGGTAAGCCTGGAGTGCCTAAATGCTTTGTAAAGTAGGAGTAGAACTTTGAATAAAGCGTTGGTAAAATACAGCCTTTTGGCCATTGCTGCCTCCCTCTGCAGCTGGGAGGGAAATTTTATGACCTTATCTGCTTCTCCTGTACCAGAAGGTTGTCACAGACTGAGCAGCACCCTTCTTTCCACGTTTGTTACAAATCCTTGTTACACTTTGGCTTGTGTGCCATTGCCCCATCCCAACTAAAAATCAGCAATGTGCTCCTTTCTGGAGTGGTAGGCCAGCATGAGTCTCTTAGAGGAAATAAAAGCCATGTACCGTTAAGTGTCTGAAAGAGACACAGGACAATCAGTTCACCTAAAATGTGTATGTACATACATGTCCTTTCTTCCCCAAAACCTCATCTTTTATCTGGCTTTAGTAAATCAGGAGCTGGGCTGTCAGATATGGAGGGAAATGGCAGCTGAATGCAGGCTGAACTGTATACTGATGGTATTGGGTCCAGTTAGCTGGGAACAACTGGCAAAACCCAGGTCATGGGAGAAGATGGACAAAGAAGGGATATTACAAATGAGGCAAACTGCTTGGTTTTCTGCAATGGGACTGAACAGTGGTGAAGCTGTCCATGGATATGACAGTCAGCTTCAGGCAGGGAGACAAGACAGTTGTCATTGCACACTGGAAGGGAGTTTGCTTTCATCTTTCCCAGTGCCAGGTGCTGTCCTTGCTGTAGGGAGGCAAAGCTCCACATCCAACAGACAGTGCAGCTCAGAGAAAGCTTAGAGCAGTGACTTTCCCCCTGCCTTCCCAGTCTCTCCTGGATCAGGGCCACAACCTTGTTGTGGTACTAGGCCTGGATTTGTTTTGACTCTAGCCTGCTGTTGCTTAGTGTGACCTGGAGACTTACTGACCATTTCCTATTGAACTCAAAGTTTCCCAATTAAGCTGAACAGCAGGTAAACAGGAGGAAGAAATCTTTAACAGAGAGCCTTGTCAAAGCTGTGCTGGATCATCCAGTGAGCACTGGAGAACTTGGCAGGAGAAGAGTCACAGGGTTGGATCAGGGCTATTCATTTTTTGCAAACTGCTCCTGATGTTCCTTTTCTCGCACAGATGCACAGCATTCAAAGGTTTTGCCAGAGGTTCCTCTACACAGGTTCATGTCTCACTCTTTGACTGTTCATTGACATAAGCCTTGAAAGGAAAAAAAATTAACTTAATTGCTCTAGGGTGAAGGGGGAGAGAAAACATAATAATATTAAAAACATAACTGCAACCCACAGGATCTACAGGAGATGTGGAATAGGGAAGGGTGTGCTTGAGCAAATGCTAGGATGTCATTTGGCCAGACATTTATACCTCCAAGGTCACACAAGAGTTTTGACTGAATAATAAATTTTTTTTGTATCTTATCCTGAAACCTGGGAAGACTGGGAAACAGCAGGGGTGGAGGAGTAATAGAGAGGGAAGGAAAAGGGGGGTTGTGGGAAAGCGACTCAGTCCTCACTGCTCTAAACCCTGTGGAGCCTGATCACACAAATATTTGCAGATCCTGGCAGTAGTCTGTCTAACACAGAGTATGTGACCATCTTAAGACTGATCCCACATTTATTTTTCTTTAATTGCTGGATGCTGCAGCCTGTTGTTCCAGCTCCTGCAGTGGTGAGAAGTAAGAAGCTGGAATCATGAGTGTTGAACTCTATGTCCCCAAAGATTTTGCTGCTGTCTTCTTAGCTTGAAAGAGAAGATGGTCTAGGGAAAGAGAAGAAATTGTAAGGGGAAAAATTCCCATTAAGGACATTTTTCTTTCCCAGTGAGATTATGAGAAACTGTTCAGTAGGGGACTGGAATTCTGATATTGGTATCTTAAAGAGAAAGAACCAAGTCTACATTCTTCCAAAATATTCTTTCCCCTAAAAATTAAAACACCACCCTCTCCAAAAAATACTTTCTAACACTGTATGTGAGAAGAAAGTGGTATCAGGGCACAATTGTGTGCTGCCACCACCTCTCTCCCTCATAAAGATAGACAGCAATTCCTAAGATATAAATTAGAGTAATTCATCTTCCCTTTGACATGATAAATACCCCTGATTCAGAGGCTTTTTTAACTCTCTGGTCCTACAGTGTCTCCTGCGAAGGGTTGTCTACACTTTGCTTCTCTAATCAAGGAGGAAAAAGCTGTTTGATTAAACTTGGTCTGCTAAATCCAAGTTGAAAACCCAAATGAATCATGCTAACTGATAGCAACAAAACAAAAGCCTACAGGGATCTCAGAGGTTAAACCCAGGCTGCAGCACTGCATAGAACTGCAGTGGCTTTTTCATTTCTGCAGATCCTGTTCTGTGTCAGTTGCCTACTGTAACACTCCAGATCACACTTCCTACCAAAAAAAAATATATGTGGGTCTACTTTTCAGTGGTCCTGTAGTACAAACTGCAAAAAGGAAATGTGATGCCACAGAAAGCTCGGGTCAAAAATTGCTAGCTCTTCTCTGTGTCTTTAGTGTTGTACGCTGACTTTTAATGCAGAAGAGAATTTGTGTTTTTAAGGAAAAAGAGGAAGAGACAGATAGGGGGCTTGGGATGTCAAAGATCCTTGTTGTAAATGAAAGCAATTCAGTAAATGAAAGCAAACAGTAAACAATTTACTTTTGTGGAAAAGAGGGCAGGAATGAATGACGGCTTTTTCCTCTTAATGGAATGAGTGCTTTCTCTATAAATACAGTCTCTAAAATATATTATTATTTACAAATTTGTCTTTTGATAGACTTAATTTACATTTCTTTCTGAGATCACATGAATTATGAAATCAAGAGCAGGAACTATCATTGAGAATTTCCCCAAAAGACAATGCCTTTGTTTTTATCACCACTGCATTATAAACAGATAGATCACATCAGCAAAGGGTGTTATACTGAGGTTTGTGTCAGTAGATTCTGATGATTAGCACAGGCCAGCTGCTGCCTGCGAGATCTGCTGCTCCATGCATAAGACACTGCCTGAGGTGTAAAATCTCAGCTGAGACTGAAATCTGAACCATGGACTTGAATCATGCTCCAGTGGAAGGCTTTGTAGGTGTGATCCAAATCTGTTCTAGTCTGTAGAAAGTTTCCAAAGCTGAATGGAGTCAGACAGCAGAATTGTTTGTTTAGGTCCAGGGTGTAATGACAGTGAAGAATTTTGCTCAAGAGTAAAACTTTCATGTTGCCTCAGCTAGTAAGAAGAGATAGTGCAGGCTGCCAGATTGGGCCTAATGACCTTCAACCAGACTCTAATGCCTTCAGATTGTCCCATTTTTTTCCTAGGAAATGGATACAGACCTAGGCAGTGTCTTCAATTCTTTGTGGCTCCTTGGAAAATGGCCATAATCCCACCTTGACTCCAAAGAGATATCTTCTAACCAAAAAGAAATTGTGCATTACTCTAGTGGTCATTCCTCTGGTTGGAGAAATGGAGGCATTGACCACCTTTCTGTCACATTTCTGTAAACTGTAACTGCTCAGCTGTTGTCTGAGTAAAAATCAGGTAGCTGCTCACTGCAGCCAGGTGTTAGTACAAAACTTGAGGCACATGGGCCTGCGATGAGTTCAAGAGGCTGGGGACCCAGCTGTAGTAATAATCAACAGCTGTGCAGTAGCAGGTAGTAGAGGGATTGAATAAGATTAAGAACAAAAAATTGCCTGCTGCTCCTACTCAAACTGGTCATCAGAAACAACAATTACTCAGAGGAACATGAGGATCACCCCACAGATTTCAAATAAACCAGTGGTTTGGTCTTTTTACATGCAAACACCACCAACTATGGCAAACCTTCTGGAAATAATAACAGCTTCAAGAGAAATTCTATTCTGTGGTGTGTAGGACCAGCTTTTCTCCTAATCTTCCACAGCAAACAGGGACATAAAATGGCATATTCAAATCCGAAGGCAGTAGGGAATTTTAAAAAGCAGGATAGTAACATGAGTAACACAGTTCCAAGTCTGAGTTAGCATCAGCAACCACTTCCTTAGAAGGTGGGTGTCCTCACTGGAGAGTCTAAAGATGCCTGAATCTTCTGAAGTAGTCATAGTTTTAATACTTATATTACAAATACTTTGCAAGGGACCACCTTCCTTGGATGCTGCTGGGTAATTATTTGCTCTTAATGATTGTTCTTGTGAAAGAAAATAGAAGGGGTGAGGAATTCCTTTCCTTCATGCTCTTTGTTAGCCTGTCAACTTTGGACTTCTACTGACTCCTTGTCCTGCTGGACAAACTGAGACTCATTTAAACTGTCCAGTTCAATAACATCAGAATAAGATGGTGGGTTTGGAAGAGTAGCAGTCATTTCCTGCACTCTTTCAAAGACCAGGCACCAGCTGAAGGTGTCTTTTAAAAGCTCCTACAAAGTAATACTGCTGTTAGTTTGAACTCCAGACCACTACAGAGTACTCCCCTAGCTTTCTCCCTCTGTTTCATTCCGGAATCTGGTTCATCTACCACATGCAGTTTTTGCACAGCCTGAACTTGCTTGCTAGAGGTCAAACACTGATGCTTTTATTTCTGCCTCACCCCTCCCGACTGAAGAAAGAATAAATATTTGCTTAAAATTAAGCCCATTTTGGTCTGGAACTTCAGCAACAAAACAGTTTGGACACTCTGCAAAAGAAGAAATCATCCAGCATGCTTTGCCTTCCCCATCACCCTGGGATTCCAAAAAGACTCAAAGTATTTTGCACAATATTTGAAAATAAATATTGCTCATCTTTGAGCTGATAGTTTGGAGCCCAGATGGGCTCAGGATTTATAACGGAAAGAGTGATGCAAGCTTAACACTATGTGATCCATGTGTTGCTACCATCCAACAACCAGCTCCTGTTCAGTCGTCTTCTTGCATGAACAGTCTTTTTCTTCTAAAATATCCCAAGATTCCAAGACAATTCTGTTCTGATTAACTCCTTCCTGAAGAGTTTGGACCCCAACTGTGGTCAATTACTCTGCCTGAAGGACCAGTCAGTAACAGATAATATTTTCTTATCATTTTTCTTTAGATTCCCTCTTCTCAGGAAGAACTTGCTTTTTTTCCTAGTGCAAATACATTTTCTTGAGATCTAGCTAGGACTGGGAAAAGGATCCAGGGAGACAAATTATGGTGTACCATTATTAATTTGGAGGTGGAGGAAGACAGAGAGGAGTCATCCATCACTCCCAGCCTTTTCTAAAGAGAGCCATCATGACTTGCCCACAGGCCTAATAATCTTCATCATTTTGAAAGGAAAACATCCCGCAAGGAAAAGTCAGGGAAGCTGGAGCTATTGAACAAGCTGATCTATAAAGATAATTCTTTCCATGTTTCTTCAGTCCTGACTTGCTCAATGGTTTGAGTCATGAGAGCAGAATAATGCCAAGGTGTTATGGACTGGAAGTGCAGCTCCCTGCAGATAGGGACTTGGCTGGAGCATGAGCAATTACCTAAGAGGAGCATCCTGCAGCTGAACACAAAGCTTCCCACAGAATCCTGCTCCAGTGATCAGATCCATCTGAGACTCTCCCTGACCCTGGCCCATGGCCTCACCAAAGACCATGTGAGTACACATGAATCACATGAGGAGAGAGAGAACAGGGTGAGAAATGCCCCAGTGCAAGCCACTCCTTGCTCCCTTCCCTACTCTATGCCACCCCACCTTGAGCTGAACCAGTGGTTTTCCCACAGCAAAGCTGACTGTGGAGGCTGTGGAGAATAAAGGGAAGAAGGGGAGAGACAAGCCCAGTTCCAGGAGCAGGTGGACCCTGGTGTTGTGCGCAGCCAGGCACATGACTGTGCCGATGTATGTATTATCCTTTATAAATAGCTACCAGCAGATGTTCAGCCAGCAAGTGGCTGTGCTGGTTGAAGCCATTACAGCTTGCAGATGCTTGGCACAGCCCTCCAGCCAAAGATTACCTCTCCTGGAGCTCTGCTGGCAGTCAGCTCTGCTGCAAGCAAAAGTCATCTGGATTAGCTCATACCACCTGGATCAGCTGCTTGAGCAGCACCGGCTGACTCTGCACTGGGGCAGATTAGGGACTGCTCACATCATCCTTTTGGTTGGTAGCAACCAGGGGCCCCACGTGGTCCAGGTCACACAACAAGGTCTGGAGGAGGGTGTCTTACCTCTATCTGACCACCATGTGCAATTGGAAAGGCATGTCCACTTTTTGCATGCTCAGAAAGAAGGTAGTGTGATAAAAGCTAGAACATATGGCCAGGAGCTTTTGTTCAGCCAATCAACTTTCTGATGATTTCAGAGCTCCTCTAACATTATTTCTTCCCTCTCCTTTTTTAGTCTGTCTGGCAATTCTTGTGTGGGAATTGCCCTTTTTATGACTTGTGCAGCTTCTAACACAATGGAAGACCACTGTATATCTAAAACTGACCAGCTAAAAGAAAGATGAGCAGATACATTTGCAGGGAAGTCATTTGGAGTTAACCTTTATCTTGTGCATGTAGAACGTGTCACAGCTGGACCAAACCTTATTCAGCACCTTTAACTGCTTCCATGGTATACCAGAGAAGAGTAGCTTGGTCATACTCCCCCATTTCTTTTCTGTGTCTTACACATCCAGTGTTACATTCACAAGCACGTAAAGAAATGGCAGAGCAGTGATGTGAACATATGCTGTGCTGGCACGTGTACGGTAAGATACACAGATGCAGGGAAACTTGTCCTGATTTAAATAAACCTAGCAAAGTGCCAGAGCACAGGGCAGGGAGAACCCCTCCAAAAAATTAAACAGAGAGTTAGGAAAACTGCAAGTTGGGAGCTATCTTGTATTTTCTCTCTCTTTTTGTTTTTTGGCTTTTTTCAGCCTACAGCAAAATTGGTATCATTTACCCTCTGGCTGGGCTCAGATAACAAAAATATAACTCCTGATTCCCAGCCTCAGCAGTACCATTTTTGCTTTTTTAAAACCTGGAATCCAAATTTAATTAGCACAAAAATTAAAATGAAAATAAACCTGGAGATAACTGAACTCTGGGTCACAAAAGCAGAAAGCTGATTGACAGTTGAGGAGGATGAGGAGTTAAATGATGCAATTAGCTTCCTGCTGATTCCTCCATTCACCTATGTGGGGTTGATTTATAAAAAAATCAAGTATACTATCAGTATAGATGCTCAGGCCAAAGCAAAATATAAACTTGCAGACACATAGGAGAGATCCTGATGAATTCCCTGGGAGAGAGCTTGGGAGCCATAGCCAAGCCTCACAAAGCAGTGAGCTCCTGTCATGCATCCAAGAGATTCAAGTATATTGACTTGCCCTGTGCTGTGTTTGCAAGCTGGAGCTCTTCTGTGAGATATCAGTTGCTACCTCAAAGCCTTGAGAAAACCTCAAGTGATTCAAACAGTGCTTGAAGATGAATATATGTGTAGAATAATTGCTCCACTTTGACACATGAAACACCATTTTGTCAAGGCATGTGACTGAGGAAGGATTGGGATGCTAAGAAAAGGAGGAAAGAAATGGCTTTTAATAGATCCCATGAGCCACCACATGTTGGCTCACTTACATGGCTTCTCTCCCTGTGGGCGACCCTGTGCAGCCACACTTCTGCTTGACCCACAGACTAAAGGGACAGCAAGTACCATTGTGCCACCTACAGACAGGTGGGTTTTCTTGCCATGAGCATCGTCCACTGGCCCACAGATGCTTCCCTGCTGTCACAGCTACATGAAGCATGAGGCTACCTGGGGCACCCTTGTGTGTGCACAGGAGCCCTCCTGCTCAGTGTCTTCCACACACAGGACATTCCACCAGAAAGAAAACAACTGCACAGATATTCTGCTGCAAGTTGGTGATCTCAAATGATCCTTGCTCCTGAAAGCTCTTCCATTGCTGGAAATCTAATAAATAAATAGAAATCCAGGATTACTAAGAAGACACCTCCTAAAGGACATCAAGTTAGCATTTCAGGTCCTCATGGGAAACCTTTCCCTTCAGCCTTGAAAAGGGAAAAGGACTGGGATGAGCAGTCCAGTGAAGTGAAGAAACAAAGCAATTAGCAGCGGAGCACCTTTCCCTTGATCCTTCTTCCAGGGACCCGTATCCATTGCACTATTTAGCATGAGCACCTTGGAGGAGAAAAGGTATCCAGGCTGTGAGCACATATTGTCTGTTTTGAACCACCCAGCAGCGCAGCTACTTGCGTAAAAGTTCTCCAACTTCTCTGCAATTTGATTGAAACAAAATTGCAAAGACCTCCGTCTTTAATTAGTTTTCTAATCCAGTGCTTGTGGCTGAAATGAGTAAGGGAACATGGAATGGGAGAAGCTGTTAGCAGGAGAGGTGTGACAAGTATAAGGGGAAGCAATTTCTCCCATGAGCACAGCTGCTGACAGAGGAGACATCTGTCTGTACCATTAATCTCTATTGGGATTGTCAGTGGGATGCTGTGGGGAGGAAGCAGTTCACTCTGAAAACCAGCAGATTATCTAGTGTGGCTTTTAGCACTATACGAGGCATAGTTTTTAGCCTGAAATGCTCTCAGAGAGCATATTTACCTCTCCTTCAGAAGAAAAGAACACAAAAGAATTTAGGGACTTATGGTTGAATTGGGGACAAGCTTTCAAGATAGTCTTAACTTCATGGAGTCTCCAATTTTGGCCCCGGAGGGCCATCTGCCCTCCAGGAACTGGATTTAAAGTAGATTTCAGCACATATAAAACACTGCCCCCCTCCTCCCCCCCGCCTCATCCCTCCTGGTGTCAGCTGCAGGAGAGAGGATCTTGTCTGTGCCATGGCACGCAGCATTGACACGGCTGTCCCAGCCCAGCTTGCCAGCTCAGAAGGAGAGCTGAATTTGTGGTGAAGATGGGCATCTGCTGACTCTCTGCACGAGTGCTGGAGCCTAGCCTGGGGGAGCCGCCAGTGTCGTCGTCTGTAGCTGCTCTTCTGAGAATGAAACAAAGCTGTTGTAGTATCAGCCTAGTTCCTTTCATGAGCAATAAATTCACAGTGAAAGCAGCAGAAACAAAGCTCTTCTAAACCTACAAGAAAAGAGAAAGAGAAAGAGGAGGCTTAGCTTAAGTATTTCTTCTGGACCCTCTCTGTAATGGTAGGAAAATGCTCTGAAATCATGCTTCCTAGAGATGCAGAGCTAGGAGTCCACAGAAAGGCGGCAGACCCCAAAGAATAGCCAATTATACAATCAAACGAGCTGTTAATGGAAGTCATTCCCGGTTTTTTTTAGCTGGAAGATCCTCACAGTACAAGACCTTCAGGAGTTTGCCTCAAATCACCCTTCTTGCCTCTGCATGGGAGAGGAGACTGAAGTACTGCATACATGCTGGAACTGTACACAGCTGGGTTGTGGGGTTTTTTTACAAATAGTAAATCAGTTACTCCAGATCTGGAGCAGAGCACAGGTTTCTTGAAGTCCGGATCACGACATAACTCACAGCTTCTCCCCCCATCTGATGTGTGGGCAGGAGTCCAGTTGCAATCAGGCAGCGCTGTGCCCCGGCCACTTCTGTTCCGAAGGAACAATGGGGTTTTACACCGTCAGGAACACGAACCCAGACATGCTACTTTGAGACCAGGCAGCCTGTCCCCCCAGTACTGCCAGTTGCTCTGTGAACTTACTGCCTTAATTAGAACTTGTTCAGAGATCTCTGGCTTGCCTTTCGTTGCTGGGTGGAGACATGCCGTGAGCAAGGGCTTTTTTGGGTTTGAGTTTTTCCCCTCTTTCGTTCCAGCAAAATTACAACAATGCCTGTTTCATGTTGTTCCATGGGGCTTCCCTTTGTAAAGAAAACTCATCAGCTTTGCTAATATAATCACTCAGTGATGCCATGTCAAAATGTGATTAAATGAATAACCACAGTCTTTTCAACACATCTCTCTGTGCAAACAGATGTTTAGAAAGAATGCAATATGTTGCAGGAAAAAAAGTCAGCAAGCAATAATGTCTAAGCAGTTGGGGCTGGAGTGTCATGCTATGGGTATGGCCACTGCAGCCGGTGGGGATAAATGAAGATAAAATTTCTTCCTGAAAATTCCAAGTTGTCAGCATCATTAACTCCCAGATCCTGACCGATTTCCAGCTCACTGCCACCTCCCCACCCCTCCTACAGTAGTGACGTCCCTTTCAGTTTGTGGGTTATTTTATGGGTTTTCCAGTGAACGCACTGATTGTTAGAAATGTCCAAGAGAAGCTTGTCAGAGGTGAGCTATTTTATTGCAGCCACGATTTCTTAGGAGAAACCCATGGAACCATGTCTGGAAATCATGAACCTGTAGTTACTGTAGAGGCACTAGGCTTCAGAGCTTCTGTGGACCCTCAGTGTTGGTGGCAAAATGACCACCATGATCCACTCCATAGGAAAGACTGGAGTACTTCATACAGGAATTTCACCTTTTGGGTATAAAGGGTTTAAGTCACAAGACCAACAGAAAAAAAAAAAAAAAAAAAAAAAAAAAAAAAAAAAAAAAAAAAAAAAAAAAAAAAAGGAAGAAATTAACTACAATTCAGTCTGTCTAATGCAGCTACTTCTGTGGCCTTGGTGTCAAAAGTATATGAGCATTTCAGAAAGATTGTAGGATATTTCTCCTCTTAGTACTCATTACTGTTAATTATCCTTATTACAGAGGACAGTTAAGGTACAGCTCCCACATTTCAGTATTTCTTCCTACCATAATTTTATAGGTCTACAAGGGACATAAGAAGTCCAAGATATCAGAGGTATCCAAGATACTTGGTATCCAAACTTGTTTACAAGGAGTGGAGAGAGGTCAATATTAGAAGGTGATTCCCTTGTCTAACCATAGGTGTTTAACCATTTCCCTGAGCAAGGTTAATTCCCTCATTGCCCCGTCACGATTTTTACATCTTCTTGTTAAAGCATCTTCCCGGTCAAGGAGCTGATATTTGCTAAATGAGTTGTGGGACTTCTCTGCTATAGCTCTTGCTGCTCCTAGTATTTAAAAAAAAAAAAAAAAAAAGGATACTATGTTAAGGACATAAGTATCCTTTGGGATGCCTGACATTCTAGACTTATAAAATAATGGGTGGATGATTATTAATGAACCCAATGAGGTGCTAGGAAAGAAAGTTACGACAAATGGGTGTTTGTTTATCCCCAGCTGAGCTCCCACAGGGTCAAAGTATCACACCCATGAATTCCTGGTGTGTTCACTTGTCTCCACATTAGTGCAGAAAAAGATAAGGTGGTGCCAATATTTCCATTATGCTGCTTCATTTGCAGTTTTGAAAGTCAGCCATAAATAAAAGCACCCTGGAAGACATTTTGGCAGATGGCATCCTGACTCGTGAGTGACTCCAGTTGATTTTGACTTCCATTTATATTTTCTGACATTTTTTTTCTTAAAAAGAAGACAAGAAAATTGCTTCAGATAAACACAAGACCCAAAACACTATGACGCAAAAGCATTACTATGGGCTACAAGACCTCTTACCAGGAGAGAAAAATAATGATGTGCAAATATCTGAAGATCATCCAAGAAGAGAGATCAGTCATTCAGGGAGGTCCAGGGTGGAGGGAGGCAAATGCAAGACACAGAGGATTAAGAGCAGTGGGTTAAGACATAGCAAAGGAAAAATTAACTTGAGGAAAACTTTCCTAAAGGTGGACTAGTCTCCCAAGGCAGGAGATGGAAACCTGATTGTTTGAGTCACGCAGCCCTGGACTGGCCCTGTGTCTGAAGGATTGTTGTGGTGAACTATTCTACACATGCAGGCAGAAGCCTGCGTACCTTGGAGATTTCTGTTCCCCACTTGGATGACTCACTTCAAAGTGCAGGATGAATTTCAAGCTGATGGGTTAAACTGAGCAATGCTGGCCAGGATACATGTCTCTGCTAGGAGGGGAAGACTTCATTGCTTAGATAGTGCTAAAGTTTCACCTGCTCCAAAAGCATACCAGAAATCATCAGTTAAGCCATCTTCACCCATCAGCACAAAAGAAGCACAGAAAACATTATCTTCCTACAATCCTGGCAGCTGATGAATGTTTATGGTGGAGAAGAGATTGTTTGTTTGAAGACGTAAAATACATGGAAATGGAGGAGAGAAAGATGGTTCAATGTCTGGGAAGACTGGGGGTGCAAATTTTAACTTTTATACAGCACTGTAAGCATTTCAAAATGCTTCTCCGTTCAGGAAACTGAGTCACACCTAGAGCTCTCCCTTTCTCTCTCTTTATAGTTGCCTTTTGTGTTGTTCTAGAGAGGAATCTCCCCCGGCTCAGGTGAATCCTGTCTTCTTATTGACCCTCAAGTTGGTAGCTCACAGAGCTGCTCCTGCCTATTTGATCCAAGCCTGATTCTGCTCCTGGCCTAAGACATTTTCCTGGGGCAAAATAGTCTCCTTTTCTTTGAAGGCTCTGCTATTACTCAGCCAGTATGAAAATGGATCCCAGTACAGGACCTTCAGTTTCACCTTTCCTTTTCATTAACAGCTTTTTGGAGGGTATCTTTCCAGCTGCTGCCTTCCCCCTCTGCTGCTGGTAACCAATGGAAACAATTGCTCATGTTTGCACTGAGTGGACATTCTTATTAATTCCAGCTCTAAACACAGAAATTGCACATTCTTTAGGAAAATGGGACTGATTCCAATTACACATCTCAGTTACCCTTCCATACCAGAATGACACACTTTGGGGTTTGAATGAGAGCAGTGTCCACTTACACTGGAACATGCTCTGCTTTACACCAGAGCTTAGGACCCTGGTATGGCACTAAACACCTTATTAGGCCAGTGGGTGTCTCCAGAGAATCTGGCATAGGTAGATGAAGGCAGGAGAGTCAGGGCAGGGCTGCTGTTGTAGGGCAGGCTGGAAGCCTGGGGTCTCAAACACCCTATCCTTGAACAGAAACCAAAGTGGAAATTTGGGCTATTCCAGATGGAGGACTGAGTTCAAGGGTGACATGGCTCAGAGAGGTTTATCCAGACCTTCTCTGAAATCTGACACAAACTTGGCCTGTTTGTTTCCATGAGGAGAGCATCTGCACGCCTTTTTGCAAATCTCCCAGCAACAATGATATAAATAAAACCCTAGACTACAGGGCTGTCCCAACAACTTGTCCTGCCCTTTCTTACGGGGGGGGGGGAGGGGGGGGCGGGGGGGGGGGGGGTTATGCCATGAAAGACTACAACCTACACTAAATTTTTGTGTGTCTTTTTTTTCTGGTTTTCTTTGTGTTGTTTTGGGTTTTTTTTAATCTTGGAAAGGAATCATGAAAAGCTCTACCAAGGTAATGATTAATGCAAGGAATCACATCCTCACATATTGAATAAATAAATATAAGCTAATATAAATAGAAAAAAAACCTCTTGGAATTTGTCAGTCCGTGGTCTTATTATCTTGAGCTCCAAAGCCAAAATTGCAGACTATGGTTTACAGATGCTTTTCCCCCCCTTCCCTCTCCTCCTCCTCTCCCTTCTACTTTTTTTGCTTGCTTTTTTATTGCCCCCAACCAAGCCAGCTAAAGGAGGTTGTGGCTCCCTCGCTAGGAATTGCTCCTCTGACAGAAACTTTGCTTCCCTTTTCAAATGAGTTTGGCAAATGTCAGTGAAAATGTTGCTAGTAAATATTCTTTGAAAACATTTATAGGTTTCTGAGGGTGCATGAAAACTGTTCAGGCTGTAGTTCACAGAACTTCTACCCCACCAGAGACCTGGGAAATTCTTCACTGTTTTTTTGTCCCAACTACTCCTCCATTCACAGGATACTTGAAAAGTCCTACACAGAAAAAGAGAAAGGAAAAGGGAGGGCAAAAATAATCTAAAAGGGACACATGATTTTGTCCCTTTTTTTAATCTGGTGATCTGAGTTTAGAGGAAATTACAACCTATTCCTAGATATTTAGGTTCTTAGCTCTTAGGATCAAGGAGTTGAGAGGTTTTGTTTGGGATCCTTGATAAATGGTTTCAAGGAGACCTTTCTACGTGGTATACTTTATTTGTTTTAGTTTGGTTTTTTATTTGTAGTCCCAAATCAGATCCTCAATTTATTTGAAATATCTTTCCTCTAATTTTCAAATGGCACCAATCTTTCTTGGGTGAATTTGGGACTTCTCAGATTCTTCACTGAGACCCTAAATCTGAATAAACAGGGGATAAGTGGGGGTATTTTTCAGCCCATAGCTGTTCTCTGGGTCAGGCCTTCAGATTTGGATCAATGCTGTAGAAGCCGAAGTCTCTTGGCAGCCATCAGTAGTGAAAAGAATTAATTTTCAACTCCCAGCTGTATAGTCTTTCTCATTTACCCCATGGGCATTAGGAAGGGAGAAACTGGTGAACCTGTTCCTGCTTTAGGAATTTATGAGGCTGAATTTGTGGGGCAAAATCCGTGTTTTTCATTATCACAAAATTTTCCTCTAGATAATATTCATTCTCCATAATTACTCATTAAAGAAATAAAAATAACTCCCACAAACAAATGATTGTTCAGCAAAGAAATATTAACCAAAAGTTCTTCTACATCAGATGTTTTCATTGCATTCCTCTCTCTTCTTTGCTCCTTTGTGAGTTGCACTTTGGTAAGAAAGACCTTTGGTTGTCAGTCCCTCCAGGATCTCACATGAAATGAGCATGATAGGTGGCAGCTCCCTCCTCAGCTCCCTGCTTTCTGGACCAATTGTCAGGGTCACAGAAATCTCCCAGGGCACTTGGCAATCTCCTGTTGGACATCTCATCTGGGAAGACATGAGAACCACTGGCCAAAGCTGCAAAAAAATTTGAGCCTGTTTCAAGGTTTGAAGGGAAAGTAAAACAAACAAACAAAAAAAACCCAACCCTGTGCTAATTCCCAATGTTTCTGCTGACTCAGCATCCAGACAACTGGAAATTTCTCCTTGACTTGGAGCAATGTGTCCAAACAGAAAGCCTGGACCTGGCCACACTTCTGTGTTTAAAAATGTTTGTAACCAGACCTCCACTCTACAGTTGGCCCGAAGCCAGTACTCACAAAGTGGAATGAAACCTCTCTTTGATTATTTAATACAGTCCAGAAACTAGAGCAAAGCTGAACACAGCCATGGATTTGGATGGGAATATTAGGGGACAAAATACACCCCATGCTGGGCAATAATACCAAGGGGCAACAAATAACATTGCAGGGTCATAATTATCCACACTCTCTAGGTTCTGCTTCAGCCAGGGATTTATCTTGCTGTTCTTCACAAATCAATCAGGGTGCCCAAGCAAGATGCAAGTCTCCTCAAATTCTGGTGTGAATGCTGTGGATTCAGCAGAATTGAGCTCAGACTTCAAGCTCCGGGAGATTTCCATGTCAGTAGTTTTGTTAATTCCATCTTTTTTCTACATTTTCCTCATAGCCCTCTCCCATAAGTACTTCATCTGCTGGAGTTGGCCACATAATCAATTTACCATCCCCAGGCTTGGCTGACTTTGATGAAGAGGATTTAGGGGGTTAATTTGAGCCCTCATATTTCTGAGGGGACGCTATACTTAGGAAACCTTCTGCGGTGCACTTCAGCATGGATTAGTTGTTCTACTTCCCATAAAACCGTATGTCTGCCAGCTTGCCTAGGATTAGAACTAAAATGGAGTGTGTAGATCCCATTGCCACAAATAGAGTTTCTGCACTAGGGCTGCTTTGCTTGGGATATGAGCCAAAGTTATAAATATTGAGGGCCTGATTTTTCAGTCCATCACAGTTGCAGAATATATATTTATATGTGTGCGTGTATATATAGATATGTATGTATGTATGTGTGTACATATATATGCATATATAGATACGTGCTTATGTGTGTGACACTTCACACCCATGGCCACTCTGAATGTACGCAAGAAAACTTTTCATGCTGTCCTTGAAAACTTCATGTGACAGGACAGAGTCATACTACTATTAGTGATGTTTTGGAACACAAGTTAAGTTAGAATTTTTGTCCTCAGTGAGACAGGTCTGATGCTTTTGACTCTCAAAGGACACATGTGGTGGCTTTGTGTGACATCCAAAAGGAAAGATGACCCAGAGACCTGCACCAAAAGGGAGGCTCTCCTATTTTACGGTTTCAAATTATACTTCTAACACTGCATAACTGTCCTGTCTGCTTTCCCTGGGTGGTGGCTGTTCCTTGGGAATACAGAAGGAAAATGTCAGAGTTAGACTAGTCAGCTTGTTATGTGAAACCTGTTGCCTCTTCCTCTGGCTTGTTTGTAGACCTTGATTAAATCTTGAAAGAAGCACGGCTGTTCCTGGTACTAACTGCCAACCTCCTCTCTAAATGAGCAAAATTAATTCTCTGTGTTGGTTATGCTGCCACTCATGAAAGATGGTGAATGGGCTGTTTGCCAACAGAGGTCCACAGGCAGTGAAGGCTGCTGGTGCAAACACTCAGCAACATGCCTTGAAGAAGTGAGGGAAAAGAGCCATCAGGGCCTTGTTGTGCTGCTGGCCATGGGCTGACTATGATCTGGATTCCTGGGCTGGAAAATCATCCTGAGGGACTCACTATGGAAGGCAGGAAAGGGAGGGCTAGCAGGGAGAAGTTCAAAACTTCCATTTCTGACACTCTCTAAACTTGGTGGCTACTCCTAATGGTTGCAGGAGCTGCACAAATACACTGGTGCTGCCAAAAAGCAGAATTACATCCCCATTTCTCTGAATTCCCACTGTCCTGAACAAGATCATGATGAAAAAGCATCTTCACCCACCTGCTTTTGCAGGAGAAAGAAATGAAATGGAGACAACCTGTGTGAAGAAGCACCCAAAGTGTAAACCTTTAAAGCTGCTACAGGCAGAGGCAGAAAATCCTCTCCTTGTCCATCTCAATCTTGTCTTCTGTTTCAGAGTATGGTAGTTCAAAAGCCCTGCTACTGCAGAATCCCAGGCATAGGTGGAAGGGCACTAAGATAATTCTTTTTTCCCTTTATAAATCTATGGTGGCACCACCTAAAAATCCCAGCCCAATCTCCAAAGGTCCCTATGAGGGTATTCTGTAGATAGGTCAAACAAAAAACAGCTATGACACTAAAAGTTTTTGAATTTGAGAGAATATCCCATGCATCTGTATTAAATCTGCCCACCTCTTGCTGTGTGGGTCATCCTCATGCCAAGTTTTCCTTGTAATTCAGGAGCAAAAAATATACTCCAGGCTTGCCGCCATGCAGTGAAACACATGTCTTGTCTGTACATAATTGTAGAGAAACTGGAGCCTTTTATTTTTCATGAGAACAGGCTCATGACAATCAAATCCTGTCTTTCTGAGACACTTATCTGGCATCTTGTCACATAGTTTCTGTGGATTTCATATGTCTGATTTAACTATGCCCAAACTCCTGCAAGGCTGGGAGGTACTGTTGGCTTTTTGAACTGATTGATTCTTCCCTATATATATTTCTTTTTCTTAGTTTCCTTCCAAAATATTATTTATTTCAACTCACATCATTCATGTTGAATTTCTTTGGTTAAGAAGTAAATTGGCCTGACATCTCAAAAATTATTCATGTTTCTGTTTTGTAACACTACATAGATGTATCTATATTTAACTTTTTAAAAATAGAGATAATACTTTTGTCCCCACTTTTTTGAGCCATAAAAAATTAAACAAAAAGACTTTCTTTGGACTAGTTGGAGCATTTATATTTGACATCCCAATAAAACAAACAGCTTTTTGTTGTTGATGCTTTACTGGAAATGTTTCAGATGAACCCCAGTCTACATATTTTACTGTATCTTGGCTTTTAAATCAAAACATTTTTTCATCCTGTTATCACCTATTATATCAACTAAGCTTGTGGCATAGGTGATTTAAATTCCTTAGTGAAGGTCACACAGGGCACTGGTGACAGAAAGCTGCACGGAGTTCCCGTAGTCCTGGAGTACTGAAGAAAAGGGCATGAACTGGGACTTACCTTCATTTTTCAAAGCTTTCTCCAAAGTTCTTTTCACTCTGCAAAGCAAGTAAAATTCATTTCAGAACCTACCCAATGAAACTGGACTGTCATGATTGCTGCCAAGGATTTTTCACTTTTGAGATATTATTTTTTATTCTTTTTTCTTTTCTGGGAAATTATCTTTCACACATGCTTTCTCCTCTCTCTCCCCTCCCCCACATATTTTCTGTTTCTGCTTTTTTTCAGTGTATATCTGGAAGATTTCTCATTTGAAAAGTGTATTTTCTCTTCTGTTAGGAATAGGCAGTGGTCTAGCAGGCTCAGCCTTGCCATCTGCCCTGTCAGTGGAAACTCTTGTTCTCCCAGCTTAGGCCATGGAGATGACCTTCTGTCATCCTCTCCTTCCTTTAGTGTGAGATTTGGGGGCTGTTACTGCACATAAAGCAGACAGGCCTGGCTGCAGGTCTGTTAAGACTGGATTCGTGGTGGAGTATACCCATAGACGTTAGGAACACAAGGGCTCTCCATGAGCCTAAATTCCTTGCTGTGACTGGACCCAGTGCAGCTGCTGATGGCAGGAGACCCTGCCTCCACATCGTAGCTGCTCTGCTTCAGTGTCCTGAGCAATCCACCCCCTGCTGAATTTTCCCACCCTGTGGAGGGAAATTAAATTCTTTGTCAGGGCTGGGAAATCCCCAGAATGGCCTTAAACCATGTTCTTCAGAGCGCCGCTGACACTCTGCAGTGCGCTCTGTTCATGCCCGTGCGTGCACACGCACAGAGCATTTTGCTGCTCAGTCCTCCCAGAGGGGAGCCCCGAGAGTTCATTTTACAGAACTCTCATACTGGTGGGTAAAATACAGCCCTTACAGACCCTCTCAGATCCTGCTTCTGGGCTAATGCCAGCACCCTCCAAAAGCACCAAGAGATACCAATTCCCTTGGTCAAAACCCTTCCCTCTGTGTCATCTTCCACCTAGTTTACTCATTGCAGCTCCCAGCTGGACATACCAAGTCAGCTGGGACAACCAGTAATATAACTCACCTCCTCTCCCACATACTTAAGGGAAGATTTGCATGCTTTGCTCAGAAAGTGACGATTCCCAAGTGATCTGCCCTCTTGACTTAATGGGCCACCATCCCCACCAAACACTCCAGGGGTGTGGATGACAGAGGGATTTGGGAGAATTCACAGATGACCCTGGTTCCTCAGCAGTGTGGAGCTGGGTTGCAAGGTGTCCTGATGCAGATCCCCTCAGGTGGGCTCTCTGGCTTTGTTCCAGCTCTCAGGAAAGGCTGAAGGCTTCTCTTCTCCTCTGTCAAACACTACATACAGCCATAACACTGGTCTTGCTTGCAAGCCCTGCTGCCTCCCTCCGCATTCCTCCCCTGGTGGGACGCCACAGAGGCTGTGCTGTTGGCGTGAGCTGGCAGGGCATAGTGGGGGATTGCACCATAGCCCCTCCTTGCTGCACCAGGAAGGTGCAAGCACAAGAGGTAGGTGCTGACTGCAGTCAGTGCTGTCTGCCTGCTCAGTCTGTGAGTTGGTGTGAGGTAGGTGCCTGAGGAGCACTAAATCACCTGGCTGGGCTAACAAACAGGTGGGATTCATGTGGGCCTTAAAGGCACATGACAGTGCTTTGAAGTTTTCTGCAGAAATTTGGGAACCAGGACCCTGCTCACCACAGGTTTTGATTGGAAAAAGTATTTCAGATGCTCTGACAGTTTCAGTTAGAAGTTTCAGGCTTCACAAAATACCATTGCCCATAAATTCAAGCCTTCTCTAATTTGGTACAGGCTTTCCCAGTACCAGTCATCTTGCAGAACTCCACTGGTTTTCTTCTGGTTGTGTGTCCTGATTAAAGGATTTGGGGAGGCAGTTGTAAATGGGATTGATCAGAGGAGAGGCAGTGTAGTGGGGAAAGGGTTGGTGTTTTAGCAGATACATGGGATGAAGCTTCCCCCTGTGAAAGGCAGGCTGGGAAGCAATCCTGTATGCATCCTCCAGGTGAATGAAAGTGCTTTCCCAGATGTGCTCACCTGGATGTTGCCTAAAGATCCAGTTGAGGCGAGAGCCAAAGTTTAATGAGAAGAGCACGCAGGTTGCCAGCTGGGTCAGGAACTGTTCCCATGGTCACACGGAGTTTACAGGACAAAGCAAGAGACACACATTTGCTGCAAATATCTGAGAACAGGAAATGAGTTGAACTGAGAAGGAGAGGGTGAAGGAAGAAATGGCAAGAAAGAGGCTTGGCTTCAGGTTGAGATACCACAACCTCCAAGAGAAAGGTGGTGAACTGAGATTTGCATTAGTCTGAACAGGTAGAACCGTATTTCCCTCTCCAGGCTGGAGGTGGGAGAAAAGACGTGATGGTGCCTATGAGGCTGATGTTGGGGGTATTTAGGCTTCAAACTCTCTGTGGGGCCAGGTAGAAGCACTTGGTACCTTGCCCAAGCCTGAAGGAGACTCTTCCATAACACACCAAGTGCTGGCTCGGAATGCCACTATTCCTGTGATGGGGGTACCAGAGCTCAGAGTAGAGGGCAGCATGTCATTTTGTCCAAAGGCATGCAGGGAGTAGGCCTTCAATGAGAATTGCCTATTTTTCTGAATGCCCCCAATCCCCACCAAAACAAAATATTTTAACCTGAAGGTTGTGCTTTCCAAACCTGAGCGGCTCCATCCTGATTCATGTCACTGAAGATGCTTGTACTGATGTGTCTTGGTTTTTTCATTTCCCTCTCAAGGCCTTCCACGGGGATTTCTCCTGCATCCGCAGTGGAGTTTCAAGGACTCCCTTGCCGTCTGGCCCAAAGGTTTGGACACCTGCCTGCAGTACTGAGAGGAGCTGGCTGGGATTTCCCCAGCAACTCACAACCGTCAGGTGCCCAGACAGCCCACAAGGGAGGAGTGCCCCAATTCCACAGGCTCCCTTCAAATCCTCCATGAAGAAGCCAAAGGCTGCCCAGACCAGGTGTTCTGCCAGTTCCAGAACCACCAAATCCAACTCCCTGTTGCCTAAGGGAGTGCAGAAGCTGTTGCTGCTGCTGGCAGCCAGCTGAAAACTGCTGATGTCCCCAGCCTGTCTGCAGATGTGCCTTCCTCTCACTCCTGGACATTTCCAGACTGGTTGAGTTTGTTGGGTTTTGGTGTGGTTTACACAGATTATTTGGGAAAGTTTCTCACACCAGCTTGCCCCTCAAGTTCCCATTAAAAAAAAAAAAAAAAAAAAGAAAAAAAGAAAAAAAGAAAAAAAGAAAAAAAGAAAAAAAATTAAAAAAAAAAAAAAAAAAGAAAAAAAGAGAAAAAATCCTGGCATGACACTTGCCAAAAATTTTAGCTAAAGTAAAATTCAGTAGCTGGTGCCTTTTTTTTTTTGTGATTGTTTTAATTTAAAAAAGATAAATAAATTCAAAGGCACCAGTCCAGGCACACTGGTTTTAATTTCTGGGAGGACAAAAAAGCATCTGAAATCACTACCAGTGTTTTTTTCTTTTCTGAGACTTGTAACTTGAAGTGACCAAAATTGATTGCATTTTTTGACAATGAGCAGCACAATATCCTCCAGGTGTTCAGAACAAGAACCTTTCTGGACCATCCTCAACTAAGATCCCTGCTTGCAGCTGGGATTTTGGTGCTAAGAAATATCTAATGAGTAGATTACACCTTCCCCACATTGCCAGTCACTGCCATCTTGTTATTTTAATATGAGCTTTTCACTGAAAGTGGGTAGAAGTCAGTTCTGGATAAAGACACAGAAATCCTCTTGAGAGTCAATATTTGAGCTTTGAAGGAGAAGAGACTCATAAAGAAACTCTTTGGGTCCATCTCTAATATTAAAATGCAAAAACTGCTGACATAAGGAAGATTTTGCACCACAAACTTTTGGCCCAGAATATTTTCTTTTTCTGTTTAATTGTAATTTTTCTATTTCACCATTTTAAAGTTGTTTGCAGCTGATACATCTCTGCCAGTAAGTGAGCGCAGACTGAGTCACTGTTTTATATAGATCTGTCCATAAAGTCATGGAACTGACTTCTGAAGATTCTTGCCAAAGAGAAGGAAAGTTCAGGGAAGGGTAGGAGGAGCTGACAAAAAAAGGGCAGAGGATTCTACAGTCTTCCTGTCCCCTTTGCTGAAACTTTGTGCTGACAACCTGATTTTTAGAAGATTGACTGGATGGTGGATTGTATGGAGGTGCTGTGAGGACTGTTCCTGATAGGGCTGTAACAAATGGAGGTTTACAATGGCCATACTGGGTGAAATATCAGAATGAAAGCTTCAGTCAGTTTTGCCAGTTTGGGATGCAGAATACTGGATTCTGCAGGTGTTCAGCCAAGTGTCTGTCCTTTGCCTGCTTGTTGTACTCCAGCTCCAGATGCAGCCACTGAAGAAACTGCACCGTGTCTAATGGCAAGCGAGTATCTAGCTGCTCTTTCAATCAGGACTCTCAGAAACTGACGGATTTCCTAGAATTTCACAGCAAGGCATGAAGCAAATGTATTTCTGGGCTTTGTAGCTCTGGCCACCTGCAACTCTTGGGCTTTGCCACTTGTTGGCTCAGAGAGCAGGGGAGCCTGCTAAGGAACACAGCATTCCACCCAAGTTTGGCCCCAAAGTGAGAGGTATCCAGCTCCCACAGTAAAATTTAGGTCCGTTTCAGAGGAAGGCTTGTTCACTTGCAATACAGCATATGTTTGGCTGGCTGGGTTGAAAAAGCAAGGCAGAAATGCCAGTGATTCTGACTTTGCCAGAGTTGCATTGCGGCCTCAAGAGTCTAAATCTACACCTGATCAGACAGTTTTGATAAGGACACATCTTTGCAGGAGTTGCAATGTTACAATACCTTCCAAACATATTTTTCTCCTGAGCTTTGTAAGGTGTGTTTATGACATCAAGAGGAGTTTTAGCAGGCTGGTGGTGCACATGGGCAGGACTCCATCTTGCCCCTCTTTTCTGAATTTTTCTGTAAGTTTGGGTGAGGGTGTTGTAGTAGGGCTCAACTCAGAACACGATCTCATCTGCTCTGGTAACACAGCTTCCAATTTGTAGAACTAGAAGCTGTGAACAGAACCAGACTGAAGTACACTTTCAAATTTGATGCATTTAAGAGAAAGAGCTGCTGGGGAAATCCCCTGAAGACTGGGTCTCTAGTGAGACTCTAATCTAGGTAAAAAGACTGCAGGTACAAACTGGTGAGCTGCAGAGTTTTTTGTGAGCTGCGTGGCTGATTACACCTGTGAGGAGGTAGGGAGTGCTCCCTACTGCCCAGCAATGCTGCTTCAGGTCTTCAAAGGCTATGGACCCTGCTATCTGCCCACCACTGGAAAGGTCTGGTCCCAGCTGGAAGGTGGCACTCACCAGCTTCCTTAGGTGGATATCAGTATGTGACATGTGTGCTCTAAGGACTGGGAAAGGTGTGGGCTTGCATGCTGCTGGCCCTTGATGGTTTTCAGGAGGATGCAAGTGGGGATGCACACAGCTAAACTGTCTTCCCTGAAAGTCACAACACTCAGTGACAGACCTGACACATGCTGTGGGTCTTTTCTTGTCCTCCCATGACCCCCCATGCTCCTTGTTTGCAAAGTCCTTCACAAGATAGAGGAGGTGGAAATAGACCCAAAACTAAACCTTTCTCCCTGTCCTGAAAAGAGAGGGAAGCTTTGCTTTTGTGTTACCAAAGTAACCAAGAAAGCAACCTCTTGACACTGCTGTGTGAGTCCTCAGCTGGTTTATAGCTTTTTGGCAAGGTCTTTCCAACCAAATTATATTACCAGAGACTGTGAGCAGGAGCCACTCTAATGAGGAAAACTCCTGCTTTCTGCAACTGCTAATGTAATAAGTGGCAATTTTATGGCTAAATCAGAAGACAAAAAACAAGGGGAGAGAGGGAGAAGAAGTAAACCTCTCTATTTTAAAATGCAGCCAAAACCTGCAGGAATCTACTGCTGCCAATTATTTTAACAGCTCCAACCTGTTTCCCCAGCAGAAGGAAAAAAATAAAAATACCCCCTCCAGCCCCTCCTTCCCTGTCCTTTGGGAAGAGAGGGGTTTGGATTAGCTCTTCAGAATGAAAACAAACACATTGAGGCTTTTATAGAGCCAAGCTGTTCCTGCGTCTTGAGAGCAGAGCGAGAAAAGATCTAACAGGTGCTGCATGATTTTATATGGCAGTGTCACGAGAGGTGCTGGTTCTCACTCGTGAAAGGAGGCTTTCTTTGCCCTTCGACTGGTGCCCTCCTCTATCCCCAGAGCAAATGGCTTTGGTTTAACAGCCTATGGCAGTTATTTAAGCTCCAGCCAGTGCCAGAAGTCTAAGGTTGTGTCTGTCACGTTCCTTCCCCACTGCCAAATGTGGGCTCGGGATGAGGGACTCCCTTGATGGCTGGTGGGACTCCTGCTCCACCCCATGTCTCACCATGGGTGCTGCTTGGGGAACATGGCTACACCATGGTCACGGCTGGAAAACTGGCTTTCCCAAAAAACCCAGTCCTTATCAATCCCCTAAGCCCAGGTCCTGCAGTCCATCCCTCCTCCAAGTCCTGGGACTGAGCTGCTTTCTGTATTACTACAAAGAGAGCCATGCATTCTGCAGTAGTTAACAGCACTTAAACTCCCATGAACCTGAGAAACCTTGGTGTAAATATCCCCCCGCAGCCCTCCCCCCCTCCCGCCCCCCGGACTAGCTCTTGAGAGGCTTTGGAGAGATATTTCAGAGGGACAGGACAAAAGATTCCAAAAGAGGCTCTTATCCCAGGATTATTCTAAGGCATTTATTCTCGAAGGGTTCCAGGGGACAAGAGAAAGAACAAAGAAGTACAGGGGTCTTATCTAGTCTCTCACTCAGGGAGGATGGCTGGCACTCAGCCAATTAAGTCAAGAAAGGAAAGAAAGGTCAAACCATATGGTTACAAGCATTAGGGGTCTTGGGGGGAAAAACCATTCCCCAGAGAAATACAACACCTTGGGACAACAGTCTTTCTCCACAGTAGATGGCGAAGATCTTGGGTAGACAGGGACCAACCAACAGCAAAGCAGAACAGTTTCGAAAAAACAATGACATATAAATGTAAGCACTGACGACATTTCCAGAGAGTCCCCAAGTGAACCCTTCAGGCCTTGGCCCTGCCTTGTGATTTGCTAAACAAGGAGCTACAGCAGCCTTCCCATCCTTTGGAGGAGAGATGTAGCATGTGATCACATCCTCGTGACAGACAGCTACCAGGCAGTGGTGATGCAATGGGGATGGAGGAGTTCAGATCACGACTATTTCAGAGGGTCTGTGGAAACAAACATCTGAACTGAGCCACAGTGGAGACTGACCTTTTATTGTCTTGCTGCTCTTGCCATAAAAATAACCCCCAAATTAGCCCCAGCTGCTAGCAGGTTTCATAATTAAATTTTTGTTTGGTATTTGAGAGGAAGGAAATCAGCCACTTAAAGAACGATATTGTGGGTTTTTTTTCTCTTTTCTCCCTCTCCTTCACCCCCCACCTCCACACACACCATGATGTCTAGACCTGGTTTTCTCCATTGCAGTGGTGAGCTACTGTCAGATAAGACAGCAGACACCATTCCACAAACTTTTTAGTTTCTTTTAGGAAGCATTCCCTTCCCCCTTGACATGCATTTGCATGCAGACAAGAAGAGGAACAAATGTACTGAGGAGAAATTCGAGCTATAAACAAACCTTCAAAGTTTTAGCTGCATTTTTACTTGTCTGGAAATGTGGCAATACCACGCAAGGCGGGCTGTTGTTGCACAGATCCACTAAGCAGACTAATGGAGAGCAGATCATTGTCTGCATCACATGCAAGCCACGCTGCTATGCATCCAGATGGATATGGAAAGCCTTTAGCACCTGGCTCTCCAGCAGCCCCAGTCTCCACTTTGGCCACACCATACTTGGGAGGATAGAAAAGCTGTAAGCAAAGACAGGAACATGCCTCTGATTAGGCTGGAAATCTGCCATGTTCAGCTTTTCCCTTGTGCCTTTTGACACCAGGAAGGGAGGATGGGGAGGCATGGACTATCTGCTGCTGCAACTTTGTTCCCTGCCAAAAAAATAGGGCATTTTGAGGACTGTCTCAAGGATTTCAAGAGGAAACAGGAGGTGCTATGGGCTGATAGGGACATCTAAGCCTCAGAGCAACTCAGCTGGAAGTTTCATGCCACTGGCCCAAGGGGTCTCACCCCTCCTGCCAAAGGGAAACGGTGTTGGATAGTCACTCCTCTAATCAGTCCTGGTATGCAAGAAATAAGCCGTTTTACTTGCTATGCCCCACAGTCCAACGAATTTCTGGACAGGAAAGATTTAAAAATAAGTAGGAAAGGAGCAAGCTGAACCCATTTTTTCCTTGTTGAGGAGAAATATAAATGTATATGGGGTTATAAACCATTCTCTTCCTACTATTTTATTCATTATTATACTGTGCTCAAGCACAAAAGTTACAGAAGCAGGTAGGAACAGAATGGGAGTAAAGTAGCATTGAAAACCTGAAGTGAGTTCAGCAAGCTGAACACAAGGCAGGTTGGTACTCTGCAGTCCAGAAGAAAGGTGGGGAATTCAGTGAGAGGCAGGAGCAGTTGAGGGCATTCAGTGTCCCTTGACAGTGTTTAAAACTTCCCAGCTTCATTCCACATTGCAGTGAAAGCTTGCTTCTGAAATCTCAGCATTTCTCTGTGAAATTACATTCTTGGTCTGCAGCCAGCCCAAAAAGACAGTCTCTGAGGTTATCAGTTCAGTTTTAGCCCAGGAATAATCAGGGAGAGGAAAAAGCCAAAACACATTACTGCTTGACAGCTGTATTTGACTCTGTGTAGAACTGGTTGGTGGGCTAAGGCCAACTGGAGCAAAGTAAAGTGTTCTTCTGGTTGTTTTTTAAAAGTTCCCAACTGATCATAGTTGGCAGAATTCAAAGCCTTAGAAGAACTGAAAAGAACCTGTATCACCCCAGAAAAAAATCAATTTGAAAGATACATCTATCCCCAGGTACAAGCCACATGCAACCCTCAATACACCCCATCGGTATTGAATGGAAGTCTGGCTGTTAATGTAGTTAAAGAAAGAATTTTTAGAGAACTATGAGAGGCATTTAGGTCACTGAAGTTTGGTTCCCTGATATTCCTAGTCACTACTGTGTATCGTCACTTTCACAGCTCGATCTTAGTTGCAGCAGCTATAGGCTCTCAAATATCACAGCAATGCTCCCATGGGAGTACCAAGACAACGAAACCCTGAGGAAGGCCATGTTCATTTGGGGTGTTTGCCTCACCCTACATACAGCAATTTGGAGGAAGTTAAGGGTTTTCCCCAACTTTCCAGTTTCAACTTGACTACCTCCTAGTTTGAATCAAGCTTTTTTGCATGGTAAAAAAAAAGAAGAAAAACACATAGAATAAATAGACGTTTATAGGCTTTTGCACTTCTTCACATTTTACTTTTTGTCCTCGAATTTCTCCAAGTTTCATGAGAGATCAGCCCTCTCCACCAGGACACACTTTCAGCAATACGACCCATAGTGTATGTGTAAAAGGAGAGCTTAAAGGTAGCATATAAGGTAGCATTTCTGCATCATATCCTCTCAGCAATCACTTGTTTTGGAGCCTTTTATGCTGGATTCTGGATTTAGGCTGTTGTATCATTTGCCAATGAAAAAATTCTTCTCCTGAAAAATATCTGGGTTTTAATCCACTTCTGCCTATGATTTCTAAAGTAACCCATGGTTATGAGTCCTACAATGTTCATTTTAAATATCTGTTTCCACAAATCCAGAAGTTTGGGGGAAAAAAATACATTTCTTTGGTGCTGCCCAGTGTTTATAATAAATCAAGTATTTGCACCTCCAGTGATCTTACTCACCCCCTAATCAGCAATAGCTTGGATGAACCAAAGCTATGGACTGGGATCCAGAAAGAGAATTAATGCTCAATTCTAGGATCCAGGATTTAGCAATTTTTTTGTATCCCATACAGAGCAGAAGCAGCTTCTGCTGCTTCAACAAAACGGAGCTTCAGATGCGAACTTGCCAGTTTTCTGAGAGTTATGCTACTGGGATTTGAGTAGATCTCAAAACTCACTTCAGGTTTTCAATGCTACTTTACTCCCATTCTGTTCCTACCTGCTTCTGTAATTTTTGTGCTTGAGCACAGTATAGTAATGAATATAATAGTAGGAAGAGAATGGTTTATAACCCCATATACATTTGTATTTCTCCTCAACAAGGAAAAAAAAAAACAAACAAAAGGTAGTCACCTGCTGAACTCCAAGGCACCTTTTTGTGAAATGAGTCAGAAATCTCCAAGCCTTAGGTGGCTGCTAGATCGACAGGAAAATCTGGGAGAACTGAGGAAGGTAGTATTTGGTTGCTTTAAATTCACCATGAGAATTATTTTTAAGACTATCCTTTTCCTTCTTCTGTTGATGTTCCCTGGCCCTGATATATAGTCTATGCCACTGAGCCTGATGAAAATAGGTCAATAGGTTGCAATTCTGGAAAATATCTATGCTCCGAACTGTCACCTTTTGCAGTTTTCACAGTATTTTTCAACCTTTTCTGGTATCTGGGTGGGATGTGAGTGAGTCCTGAAGAAGACAGTAGCCCTATCCAACAGTTCACATCAGACAGCTTGATATTTAAAATATTCAGTGACAAGCTGATATTTAAAATCCACATATGGAAGACCTTAATGTTTGGAGAGTTACGGAGTTGCCTCTGAAACAAAGTAAGAAATACATCCCTCTCACCCACCTCCTCTTTTCAGCATTTTCTTTGTCGCATGGTCTGAAGGACTGAACCAGCCAGGAGACAAGATCTTGGGAGGCAAAGTAATTGGGAGAGACTCAGTTCCTGCAGCACTCTCAGCACTTGCCAGGATGTGTTCACAGCCTCTTCCTAAAACAGGGAATGATCCATTTCATGGGGCAACTTTGAGATACTTTTTGCTTCCATGGGAAGTGCTTCATTTGTTTTTTTTCTCAACCATGCCTCCAGTGTAAAGAAAAACAATTAATGAAGTGTAATTAATAAAAGACAGAGAAGTATGAAACTGATGTAGAAAACTGCAGGAATCAAAGGCTTTCAATATAATTCCTGCTGGACTAACTTTCCCATCGTCCATTTAGGTACCAGGAGTCATGCTCTTCAATTTCTCCAGTAGCTTCTTTCCTTTAAAAAAAACCAAAAACCAACATATCAAGAAGGCAGAGCATTTGGGTTCTATCTTTCCAGGCCTCAAGCAGCAAAAAAAGGCACCTCTGCCTCTGACTTGATCCTTTTTCTTTTTTCTTTAAGAGCACTATTATGTAATACTTTTGCTTTTCGTGGAGAGCAGTTCTAATTGTCTAAGGATTCTAATGTTCAAGGAGACAAGCAGGCATTTCAGTTGTAGTGTTTTGCAGCTCTGCTCTCATGTTTTGCAGTTCCTTTTGGGAGGGGGATTATTGACTTCTTCTTTATTCAACTCAAACTTATTCAGGTTGAATTTTCTCCTATGTTTGCAGAAAGAAAGAAAGGAAGCATTTGCATCCTGCTATTAAAGAGAGATTGCTCACGTATACATGTCAGAATGCTTTATAATCTGAGCATTTAGTATTTTTTTCCTGAAATACAATGTTTTTGTTTTAGGCAATAACTTCCCTGCCTCAGAGTTTTCCTGCTTCAGAAGCCTCAAGTACTTTGAGCCTTGTCTGTTTTTATCCTTACAGTCTGAATCAAACCCTTTCCACTGATTACCGATAGTGGTTAAGGTTAAATCTCAACTGATTTACACCCCAGGATGTGCCACTGAATAATTCTGATCTCTTTTAAAGTGCAATCATCACCTCCATGCAGTACATGTAGGATAGGAAGCTTGCAGGCCCTTTGTAGACATATTTAGTTTGCAACAAAGAAATCTGGCACAACTACAGGAAAACAAGCTATGCTGAAGCACAGTCCTACCTGTCAGGTTGAACTGTGCAGAAGTCTATAAACTTCTATTTATTCTATGTGTTTTTCTTCTTTCTCTATCCCCGCACTAGGTTTGTGCAAGTCAGAATTAACCCCTCCTGTCTCCAGGGGATGAATGAATTTTCGGCACACTCAGCACTCCATACTTTCCACTTTAAAAGACGTTGAGACTTAGTGACAAAACAGTCAGCAACACTATTAAAACATATAAAATATCTGTAAAACATCTTCCTCCTAAAAGTTAACCAGGTGAGTTCTCCTCATCTTACTCTATCTGAGGCCATGTTGTGATACCACATTAACCTGGGAAAGTCAGTGGTTTTTATGCACTTGAAACTGAATTTCTCACCTGTCTGGGCTCAGGTATACCCTGAGATATATTTATCTATATTGACATCCTGGGTTGGGGCTAATACTCAACACAACTGGAAATGTGTTCACTCCTTAGCTTCAGGATTTTGTTGGTCACAGTGAGCCAAGTTGTCAGCACTTGTGACATTTAATGCATTTTCTTGCACATTAACGGCTTTGGGTGGGAAAATTATAGGCAGCTTCATATGCCTGCTGTTGGAAGCAAGACCCTTTCCTGGATGGGTCTTTGTTTTTCCATTGATCCTGATGCTGTGAGCTCACAGAATGCAGTGGTGGCAGGTGAGGTAAAAGGAGGCTGCGGATACTGAGTGAGCAGTGGGATATTTGGATGGGTCTGTCATGTGGGACTGCAGCCTCCTCTTTCTTCCCTATCCCACCAAGGCAGTGATACTTTCCTAGTGTCACTTTTCCAATGGCTCCAGTTGCTGCAGGCACAAGGACAGAGGAGAGCTTTTTCTGGGTGCTGAGGAATGATAAGATAAATAAGCACTGGACAACAGCGCCTCTTTCAAGAGGGGACCTATAGGTGACAGGGAAACTTGAGTATGGCAAGAGATACTGGAATACCCTGGTGCATCTCCTTTGATTTCTTTATATAACTTACACCAGAACAGGATCATGGCACAGACCTGGGGGAGAGGGAGGGAACAACCAGGCATGACTGAATCCATATTTGTGGCTGAGAGGCAGAATTGGAACTCCAGACTCTTGATCATGACAGCCCCCTGCTGCCTTCCCTTGAATTATTGTCTTGATTAGCATGATGCCTTGCCCCTGGCAACCATGTGGCATTGAGTCCATGGAGGAAAATATATGAGTGTTAAGAATAATTGGTTCTTTGATATTAGATTGTGCAAAGGTCAAAGTTTACTGGGGAGAGCAAGACAGCTGAAAAGTCACATTCCCTGCGGGCATTGTGGCACTGACCTCTTGTGCTTGCAAAAACTGGAAATCACAGATAATCTGCTGTGATGCCATGGCTTCTTGTGCTGGGGGTCTGTGAGATCTCAGTGCAAACACTGTGGTTTCTCAGCTGACAACACTGGAGCTCTTTGTACTACCAGGTCAGGTTCTGTACAGGGGTAGTTAGATAAGGTTTTCATGTTATGTGATCTGTCTTGCTGCATTATTCTAACAAATTAGACACTACAAAGCCACTCTACTGTCTGTCTGTCTGTCTGCACCACCACGACATTTCTCTATTCCCCTGAACTCTATCACTGTCATTCACTTGGTATCCATGAAGGATCTTGCTGTTTATGTCTGTGGGCTCTGTGGAAACCCTGTGGTTTGGTGCCCCTTGTTCATGTCCCCATCAGCCATGACAGAATTTATTTAAAAGATGAAGACCTTTTCAAACTGCTGGCCCAAATCATCTCACCATGGAGTTTCATCAAAGATGAGAGGATTTGCATTCACGATTTCTTTTTGTAGCACCTGCCATCCTCAGAAAGACTCAAGTTTTCAAGGTAGGGCCTCTTTTCTGGAGAGTCCTACAGGAGAAGTCACAGAAACAAAACTGAGATTTCAGTTTCCTGTCCAGAAGACCTTGAATTTACATGGAAAGTGGGCAGCAGAGGAGAGCAGAGTCTATCCAGAAGGCGGTGGTACAACATATATTACCTGCCATAATGCAGCTAGTAGTTAATAACATGTACCTAAGGTCCTTTCTCTTCAGGGTACCTTTTGGCAAAAGCTTTATTACACACTGTAGGTATATTCTGCTTTACTTTGTCACATCTCAGGAAGCTCCTCTTTCATACATTGGGTAGGTCATTTATCTTCTTAGTGTGTTTGCCCCATTTGTGCTGTGGTGATGGTGAAGTGGAAGATGGATGGTGAAGATGCATTTCTTCTGCATCAAAATGACATGGGGAATTCATGTTCAGGCATTGCAATCCTACAAAACAATGGCTAAAATGTAGCCAGGTTTCCTAGTGGGAGAGAGAACCTCTTTGCTACTCCTCCTCTCATGCAGACCTGTTATGTCCCAAAACCTCCAAGCAATTATTGAAGACCTTTCCTTCACAGACAGGCTGAGAGATCATGGATTTACAACACTGTTTCACAGTGCTTGTCCATTGGCTCTGGGTCGCTGGCCTCAGATTTAAGATGTTAACCTCCAGTGCCAATCAGCCAGGATCTCAAAGCAGAGGTAGAGACTGAGGAATGTTTTGACAATTCCTAACCTATCCCAGCCTATCTAATCCTATCCTATGTTCGTTCCTTTATCATGCTGTCTGCCACATGAATTAATGTTTAGGTATACTAGAAAACAGATAACCTTCATGGCAAACTGGGTTTAAGCCAAGGTCTCCAGTGAGAAAGTGTCCTAGTTCCTTTACCCGTTCCTTGACTCTCCTCTTGCCCTTCTGGAGTACTAACCCCTTTTCTTCTCTACTTGAGGTGCTGCAGGTTGGTTTTTATAGTGTTTTAACTGAAGCTGAAATTTTCCAAATAGTTGTATAGGGAAAAGTCTGAGGTTTGAAAGGGAAACACTTTTCACTGAAAGAGAAACCCTTGGCCTGGCAACATCAAGCAATGGGGCTCAGGCTTTCACTCCCCTTCTCCCTGTCACCACAGGGTGTTTTGAGGAGGTATCAGGGTTACAACTTCTAGGAAGTAGTTACTTCTCCAGAAAAATAAAAGGATCTGCAGAGGAAAGCAAAGGCATGCTGGCTGTTTGGCTGCTTCCTCACTGCCATGTAGCATCCCCAGGTATGTTGCCTTACAAGGTTTGCTTCCCAAGGCCATAAGTTGGCTGGTGGCTGAATGAGAAGCCTGGACACAAAGTGACATTTCCTCCTGCTGCAGTGATCTCTGTTCAGGTCTGCTGGCCACTGGTGTGTTACAGTCAAGACCGTACAAAACTTCTTCCAGTGCAGTGTGAAATTTGCTCCAAAAGAGCAGAAACATCTGGTTAGTACCAGGAAGTGGTTGCTGGCTGCTTTTGGCAGCAAGGGACCGTGTAGTTAATACACTCTTACCTCATCAGTAGGTGTCACTGCAGCAAAAGACAGGGTCCAGTGGAAAGTTTCAGAGGGGAATAGAGAGGGGTACCTCAGCCAACCAACCAGATGCAGTCAGTTCAGTGCTTCCTGACTACATCCAGAGAATGGCTATGGATCTGAGTTTATGAATTGCTTGTAATAAGGCTATAGGAAATGAGAGATTAAGGAAATGAGTCATTAAGTGATTACAAAGACATGTGGAGCACACACAGTTGTGGCCGCCAGTAACAGAGCGTTGAGCAACTGTAAATTTCTTCTACGGGGGTTTTGGGAATGTTCCTGCTGAACTTGTGTGCAGTAGTGAGTTACGGTTCAGTGGATGTAGCTGAAATGAACCAGTAGCAAGTTTCAGTCGCTTTTAGCACAAAACCCATGAAAGAGATTTCTAAGGCTCAAAAATCACCCTTTTGATGCCAGGCCTGGTGACCTGTCCCAGGAGAAATTTTTCAACTGGTAAGAAACAGCCATTCTTTGACACGGTAGGATTTAGGTCTGGACTTTAATATGAATGAGGGAGCTTTAACGAAGTCCCGGTTTGAACCTCTTTCTTTGGGCCAAATTCTGAAAGCTAACAATGCAGCCCTACACTACAAACAGTTTCTGACTCAGTTTCCACATCACTGTCAACAGAGCCACCAGCAGCTGCTCCTTCTCTGTCAAGGTGTTTCTCTGATGTGCTGGAAATGGCATTCAGCAATGCTGTCACACATAGAAGTATGGAAAACCAGGTCTTGGGTCTGCAGAAAATGGGGTGGAGAGGGCAGCAGTGAGGCTGTGCTTGTTTGGCAGGTGCACCACTATCAAGTCACAGAAGTCATAAAAATGGACACTCCATGTGGTTTGGCAGCAACCCCCCCCCCCCCCAAGTTTTTAATACTGTTTTCTGGGAAACACAGTCAAGAAAAAAAGATCTGGAATGCAGAGCAGGTCAGCCCTGCTGTCTGCTAGCAAATTCAGACTCTCCTGCTCTTTACAACCTTCTTGCAGGTTCTAAAATATGTTATGCAGCAGGTTTAACAATCATGTTGCCAAGCAGTCAAATGCTATGGAAGGAGAAAATGAGGCAGTCAGGTATCTTTGATGCTATCCTAATGGATTTACCAAAGACATACATAAAGCCCTAGTGGCCCAGATACAGAAGAAAATTAAACAGTATGAGGTAGATTCTCTGAGTCCTTTCTGAGAATTTTTTTCACAGCATTTTGCTTCCAGAGTATGTTGATTTTGTACCAGCACCTATGCAAGTGCTAGCTTTCTGGCTTAATGCTCTGTATCTTGTTTACTGCTGGTTCCTTCTCCAGCATATGTAAGTCCCCAAACTACTGTACTTCCTAGACATGGAACATAGGTAGAGATGCAGGGACAAAAAGGTGCATTTGGTCCCCCCTCTACCTGGTAACAGATTGACACAGAATGAGGCCTCTCAAAACAGGTATCCTATTTAAAAAATCCCAAAACCCAAGTTTTCTCTCCCTTTCTCTCAGTTTTATTTTATATTTACATTCAATCTCCTCAGATCCTTTCTGGTCTTCTGAGCAAACAGTATTTTGGGTGTACACTACTTTGCTCCACACAGAAGTTAATCACAGCTGAGCAAAGAGTGGCTGCAATGCTTATAGTCACAGTTCAGTTTCACCCACTCCCCAGACTAACCACTCGGGCTTTGCATAGAGAATGCAAACAAAAATCGTTTCTTTATTAGTTTTGCTCCCTCATTTTCTCTTCTCTTATGGTGCTAGCTGACTTAGGAGGCTGAGACACTTCAGAAATCTCTGTAGTGGGCTGATAAATGGGGAGGATGGAGGAGAAAATCCACCATTCATGCTGTTGTACCAGGAGCAGTAGCACAAGCATTGGTATGTACATAAGAGGCTCCATATATGAGAGTTCCTGACCCTGTGACTTTAAATCTGACTAGATAAGGGAGCCAAAGAGTGGGAGGTGAAACAGAAGCCCAGAGAGCTGAAAAGATTTGTCATAGCAGATCTGGGACTGGTGCCCAAGCCTTCTAAGCACAGCTGGGTGATGATATTATGGTTATTATTAATAATAATAATAGTTAGTGTGCCAAAAGCTGTTGTTAGAGTAGGACTAAAAGAGATCACCAAACTGAGCAGATTGTGGTGAATATTTTTGGCCAAAGAATATACCAATATTGAGATCTTTCAAAATCTCTCATGTATTTTCAAAATAAATTTTGCAATTAAAAATAGGCATTGCACTTAAAAGTAAGGGGAAAAATAGTTTCTAAATTATCTAAGTAACTAATAAGTGTAAAACTCTTTCCATTTCAGACCAACAAAACCTTTCATTTAGATCCAAAATCAACCTTTTCCTTTCATCCAAAACCTCAAAAGATTATTGTGTTGGTTGAGCATTTTCCTCCTCTCTGTTTTTTCATTTTGGTGATCAGATCAAAATACATAGCACTCACCAAGCTCCACTCATAAATCCTAAGAAAAAAACGTGTCCCATGGACTACATTAAACTTTATTATGTAGACTTTTCAACAATGAAAATCTCTCTCCCAGGCATTTTAACTACATCACCACAGTAACTATCCTACCATGCTACAACTTCTACAATATTTCTTTGTTGCACAGATAGCTGTGACCAAGCCCTTGCTAACGTAATTCATGAGAGGGAGCAGCATGATTGAAACAATACTCACGCTTCAGGGTTGACCTCTAAACCTGTCATAAGTCACTAGTGTCAAAATCAAGCAAGGTTATACAGAGGAGGTTATGAAATTTCATCACTTATACAGATGTTGGATTTTCTATGCCGTAATGACAGGCAACTTACCCCATTGTTTATGTTCTGATGAAAAAAACAAATTTACTATATTTTGACTGTTTTTCATTTTTAGATGACTCTCACCTTTTCTACAGCAGCTTATTTTCTGTACTGCCTTTAGAAAAGTTTCTTTTTGTTTGGTTTGTTAGTATTTCTCTGTGTGAGACAATGCATCAACACCTTCCATTCTGAGCAAATTCAGCCAAGAACTGTATTGCAGACATACTCGCTACCTGATGAAATGCAGAGACAAGTGAAACTAGCTCTTTTACAGCACAGCATTTGAGAAATCTCAGGAAAGGAATAACAAAAGAAGTGTGCCTGCAGCTGAAAGTGAAAGCAGAAAATCCAGGCAGAAGCAAAGTAACTGATCTAACAAGAATGCTACTCAGACACTGGACATCTTCTCTCCTTGCAGAAAATGCCAAGTGATGTTAAATGATCGGGAGTAGCTGGAGCTGCGGTTATGTCTGGCCAGAAAAGCTCCCTCAGCGCTCCCTGCAGAACCTCCCCACCTGCCATGGGGATACTTTCCATTCTCCCAAACACATCGAGATCCACAGGCAGGACAGCTGAACACCCTGTTCTGTTTGATGTTGTCTGAAAGAAAATAGTCCCCACTAATGACTAAGTCTCCTGTGTTGCTTCATCCTTGCTGTCCAAACATTCACTGTACTCAGACTCCTAGATCTGCAGAGACAAGAGGTAGGCACGAATTTTTGGATGTACTCAAACACAGGTTAGAAGAACACACCAACAGAGTCCTCTAACTCCTTGGATTTTCCTGGACTCACCTAATTACTTCAAGGGTTTCTCAGAAATACCTGGAGTTTCCCAGACAGACTGGCCTTTGAGAAGCTGCATTGTGACTCCATCACAAGCCCATTAATTCCACCGTGTATGAAGTCATGTTGTCCAGAGAGTGATAACATGCTGAAGAGATAAAGCTGTTCAGCAGAGCCTTGCCTTCAAATTACACACACAACAGTGCTTCAGTAATGCTGAAAGCCCTCAGAAAAACATATGTACATTGAAGATGGGATTTTCTTTTTCCTGTTTCTTTTTCCTCTAGGGGAAACAAAACGAACTTTAATAAACTTGGGTGTCAGAGCACAGGAGAAAGCCATAATCCTAAAAACACAGCCTCAGCAGGAGACACATGTATGGCTCAGGAAACCTAGCAGAAGAATAAAAATCAAGACCTATATCCAGACTGGCCCTAATGTACAGAAGCAGCTACTTTACTGATATCAGAAGGAACCAGACTCTGACAAGCCAGCACTGTAACTCACTAAATATGATCCCAAACTCATTGATGACTGAGATGCCTACTAAGTTTGCCATCTGAGAGGGACTGGTATATATGAGATGGATGGTCAGTCTTACAGGGTGTTGATCTTGCGGTGCCAGTAAGATCTCTGAAGCTGGACTATCCTCTGCAGTGCATACCATTCCCATCAGGATGGCATGGGATCACATTGGGGCAGCAGGGGAAGGGAATCAGAACTCACCAGCTTAATTGGAATAAAGCACCACACAAAGCACTTGATTTCCCATCTCCTGGCTATTTTTCTGGAACAAAATATTTAATAGACATATAATAAACTGAAATTTGAAGGCCTGTGTTTCTACAGGAGGTGCAACCTGATATTCAGATGTCCTCTCCTGCCTTACAAATCTGGATGATCTGCAGAAGATTTTTGTGCAGAAGGCTGGCACTCTAGGAACTGCCAGAACTATTCTGTGCTCTACAAAAAGAAGTGTCACACAGTAGTCAGCAGATTATGTGCTAGTCCTCGTTCTTCACCCTTGGCACTGTGTACAGCACATGCCCCATCTCTGGCCTTATTGTTTGGGTCCACCCATCTTTAGCTAAACATTGGTACTTTTCTGAATTTGGTTGCATGGCAAACAATAATGACATTTCAAGACAACTCTGAAACTAAACAAAATTAACAAACTTGGTTGTGATTTGCAGCCTCTGAAGGAAGGCTTCGGGGGAAATACTTTTTTCACTTCCTTTTTCATATCTGTTCCAAGTTTCTCTGTGGGCGTTCCAGTGATATTTAACCCTATCGGTACTGAACAGTGGTTATTGCTACTGATGATTATGTTCTCTTGGATTCAAGAAGCAACATCTGAAATTAGGGGTCAATTATACATATATGAAATAGCCTTTGGTTTGGAAAAACACCAGGATTATACCATGAGGCCTTCCAGGGACAAATAAACACAGCACTCTAGGTGCCACCCATAAGCCTGGGGAATGCCTAGACTCCTCAGATAGAAACAGCCTCAGCAACACTCAGCAAAGAAGGGACAGTGTGGGTAGGGAAAGCAAGGAAGAAAAGTAACTCCACCACACCCTTATAATGGCTGCATCAAAAAAGCAGGTTGAAAGACACGTTGAAGGGTATGTGCAATTTCCCTCCCTAGCCAAAGGCAAAATCAGATCAAACCAACAGAGATGCTCAAAATTACCTGGTAATGGAGACTTCATGCTCTTTTTGCACAAAGCTATCCCAGAGTTTCACTGTTCTTACTGCTTAGACCATCTTTCCCTTTTTCCAATCTTTGGATAACCTACCATGGGAATGGACAAGAGGTGATCCCACACCACACTGTAACTCTCCTCCCAGTATTGGAAGATCTCTGCAATCCAAAGAAATTCCACAAAATCCAGAAATTTGCTTTGAAAGTTACTAACTTTGGTACATCAAAAATAAAAATAAGCAAGTAACCCCATCATGGAAACAAGCAGCTGTGTTTAGAGGCATTCATGCAAGAGGAGACAGGGTGAGTGGCCAGGGGTGTGGAGGAACAAAGAAGCTTCTCTGGCCATTGCCAGTATTAATGAAAGACCAATCCTAGGAGTTTGCTCCAGCAGTTTTAGAAACAATAATAACAGTCCTCCCCCTCCCAACATGCTAAATCTGATCCTTGCTAATGTGAATTAATACCAGGTTTCAGTGCAGCCACTAGGGTAATGTGATACTTTGGAGTGCTGTAATCCTAAACAGAGTATTAGGAGAGCAGCTCACACCACAGCTGTGGCTCCTTGCAGGTGTTTATTCCCCAAGCAGCCCCTTCAGCAGCAAGTTTCTGACTGCATGAGAGGCATGGGGGAAACTCTGTCATGATCGGACAATGAGTTTCTCTGGAATAAATGTGCTGGTCCAGTGCTGGCAGTACCAGGAGGGCTGGGAAGGGGGAAGTCTGAAGTGCAGTGGTTTTCTGTTTACTATGCACAAAAAGAGAGAGAAGCAGGTGAATGAGTGAAATAGATACCTCTGAGTGACCCCCTTCCCCTGGGGACTGGGCACACAGTGCCTATGTACACATGTGCTCTTTGTTCCTGTGAGTGCTGTTCCTACTGTCCCTGTCCCTGCCCCAACACTTGCCCTTATCCTCCCCCTGCAACCAGCTCGAGCTCACACATTTAATCAACAGCCCCCACTATTCAGTTTCAGGGGCACCAAATGGAAACAGAAGTCTCCCAAGCAAAGTTCTGCCTCCTTTGGGACTGCCCTGCTTTCCCTCCACCCATCCCTCAGCACCCTCCTCCCCCAAGCCTTGCACCATGTCTGTCTGCAGCCACAACTCGATATTGGGTTTCAGCAGGCCTCCAGCTGACCTGGTGGGTTCATCCTGTAAAAATACCGCTTGTGCTGTTCACCTCTCTGATTACTCCTGCCTCCTAACAGGTGGGGCTGCCAGCTCAAAGGGGGAGGGCAGGATGGGAGAGCTGCCTTTTAGCTGCATGCCCTACTCCTAGGGAAACAAAGAGCCCCATTTGTTTACTCCCCCAGCCAAGTCCCCACGGTCTTGGGTTTTACAGAAAAGAGCTTTGTGTAAGTCCATTTTTTTAAGTTCAAAACCACTGGAGTCAATGGACGGACACGAACAGCACTTGCCTAGCTGAATTTCCAGCACAACCTCTTTCTGTTTAGATGCAGGCCTCCATCAAATTCCCAGCTGACTTATGTGATCCTCTCATCACTGCAGGAACAGGTCGGAAATTTAATTAGTCTCAACAAATTCAGTGCTTCCTGATTGTCTCTTGGGCCAAGAACTGCCCTTTCTGGCTGTTGGCTCTTAAGCTTTCAGTCTTGGTTGCCCTCGGAGAGTAGGGAAAGAGGATGGAAACAACTACAAAATATTTTGAGTTCCAGATACTTCTATTTAACTCAGAGTAGTGAATCAAATTTTAACACTTTTGCAAATGTGGGTGTAAGATCTTAACTCATTGGCTTGTTCCACTTCTGCAGTGGTATAACCCAAGGAGTATTGTTTGAAAGTGCAAAAGTGTTTCCTCTTGCTCTTGATAGCAACTTAACATTTCTTCAGGAATCAGGTAGTCATGGACCACTTGGTGGCCGAGATTTGTCTAGGTAAATAAGGAAATGCATATACAGTTTCTACACAAAACAGGAGGGATTTAAATGCATAAAGCCCATAGATGTTTTCAAAGAAACAAGAATGGAGAAACTCTAGGAATAGAAAATGGCCCAAATCTTTCTAAGAGCAGTTAGCAGAATTAATTTTACAGTTACTTTGGAAGACAGCTGAAGAAAAAAATAGATATGAAACTAGAGAATTTTTTTCTAAGCCCTCTTCCCATCCTTTAAAAGAAAAGGCTTTGAAAGAAAGTATGCATACAGGGAAAGTGAATGTGAATGTTTCGGAGGGAGGCATTCACCTTCATCAGCCTGCAAATCTCTAATCCACATCTAGAGATGGAAAGAGAATCTGTGTAACAGGTTATAGCCTGAGTTTTCTTCGTTGCCTTTCACATACTTCTATTTCCTAATGTATTATTCCAGATGGGACTTACCCAGCATAGAAATGCTGTATTCTTAAAATGACCAGGTACTTGACTGGTGATTTCGTGACTTCCCAGTAGTCTGTGCTATATCTGATATGTGAGATTCAAATGACTTTGGGTAGAGACATTGAGAGACTGATTTTTTTCCTTGCAAAACCATAATGAAGAATTTTTTAAGGGGGCTTCCACCGAACAGGGGAAAGATACTGTTCGGCATTGACTTTTTTACCTGTAAGGCACAGCAATCCTAAAAGGTAAGTGATGTAGCAAGACTGAAGGAACAGCCAGATAACGAAGGAGGACTTCAGAGTCATTTTTTCATAAGAGCACGTTTTCTGTGCCCTCATCAGACCTAAGTTCTAATATTTCTACTTTTTAGTTAATAATTTTCTCTGTCATCCCTTCTGCATATTCCTCTATTTCACAATGAAAATAATCAAAATTAATCACCTTTCCTGTTCTCATTTTTCTGCTCAAGCAGTTCTACTTTGGAAATATGGGCAATGAGAATTAATGTATTTTTCAACAAACATAGAGTTGCTGATGAAGTCTGAAATATAATTCTAGGTTGTCTCTGCATATGAATAGTTGCAGACTCTTTTGGAAGAAGAAACTCCATTCTTGTCTTAGACTCATCCCTGTTTTAATCAGTGCCATTTAAGTTATTGTTCCTCACCTAAAAAAAAGGATCTGCAAATTATAAAAGGACAATGATTTGTCTGTCTTTCATTTCCATAGTGCCTAAGTGAAGCACAAAAGACCAATATATTATACTGTGTGATATTTGTTTCTACTTCACACACAGAAGAACATTATGTCTCTTTATTCTTCTATGTCCCTCTTGCCTGTATTTCTTGGAAAAGGGAATTGGAGTTGTTGCTGAGAATTTAATAGCTGTTGTGTATAAAATGGACCCATTTTCACAAAATTTCATCAATCCAAAGTGATCTAAGCAGTTGAAAATGAATGCATTTTCCCTTTTCCAGTAGTCATCACTTTTCTTCAGACCTTCTTTCTTATTTCTGAAATGAAAGTAGACTGAAAAGTATCACTGAGTCAGTTTCTCCAAATAATATAGATATCCCAACATTACCAAATCCAGTCGTGTTTTTCCTTTGCAAATCATTTCTAATGAGTAAATTTCTGTGTTCAAGCTGGAAGTATCATCATTATGAGTGCTTCGAAATCAAAAGGCAGGTGACATGATCTCCTGTGTTTGTTCTTGCTGTGCCTGCTTGGCACAAACTTCCTAAAAGCCTCAGGAGTTACTCTGGAGATGAATTTGTTCTGCAGGGGTCTTCCATTTACTTTGATTTATTGTGATTATTCAATGTGTATTCTCATTTGGACAGTCAGGGATTTACACACATAGCTTCCATTAACACTAAAGGGTGATACCATTAAGACAAATGTACAGTTAATCTCTGGCACTGTGGAGATAAAAATATCCTTCAGAGAGTGCTCTGACTGGGTTGGAAACATTCATTATCTGAGTTGCCTTTCACAGCATGTAACACCTTTAAAGGTTGCTTTATAATTTTACTGCCCCTACCCTGTATTTCTTAGGGGGAAGGAGAAGAGAGAAAAAGGGGACCCATCCATGGGAGAGATAAAGGAAAATGAGATTGCTTCCTTCAAACCTCTGTGCATAGGCAGTGTTTCACATGAATAGCAGAGAGGATCAGATGATTTTTGATCTCTTTCCTGGATCACCATCATCATTTCAGGATTGCCTCTGAACATCAGAGTACTTGCTGCTTTTATTTTAGTAGTATCACAGTAGCCCTTGGAGAGGGAGCTTCCTAATCTTTCCTCAAGTCATACCAACTAATAGACATATGAAACAAGAGATGATCCATACTCAGAAGACCGTACAATAGACAAAGGAGTAGAGTCTGGTGGGAATCCGAATCTTAAGAGGATGGAAGCATCTTTTCATTACTCCTCATCTACCTGCAGTTCAGCACAGTTTGACATCACTGGTATTGAGTACTGCAGTGTGTTTCTCCCAGGTAAATGTAGATACTTCACCTCTATCAAGCAAAAGTATGCCCAGCCTTCTTCAGTAAATCATGGTCAGGGAGGTATACAGAGCCCAAGGGTCTGTCTCACAGTTCTTTTCTCAAGTCTTTAAATGAGTCGCAGTTTATTTTCATGCTTTCCTAACTGAAGAGATGGGTTTTTTTGATCTGCAAACTATCCTGCTGCAGAGCCCCCACAGCATGCCCAAAGTGCCCAAAGGAACTGGTGAGGTGGACTCGTCCTGTTAGACCATCATAAGGAACAAGAAACTGAGGTAGTACAATGCAGAATAGCAAGGTACTTCATCTTCTTCCATCTTTTTCTTTTTCCCCTCACAATTTCTCTGTGTCCCTTTTACAGCCAATACAATTCATTGAAGCAAGCCAGAGGAAAACAACTTGGATGTGTCTACATTAGAGGCTGGCACTAATTTTTTTCTCAATTGCTTAGTGAAGCCATTTATATCACCAGCACAGGCCCAGAAACATTTTGCTTTGGGCAAGAATTGCTCCTTTGGGTTTATTCTGTCTACAATTTTATTATTACATTGGACATCATGACACATTTTAAGTGGTTCCCTGTCTTCAGTTGTAACTGAATATTGTGTTTAGATAGCCCATTAGGCTCTCTTACTATGGTAATATGGATTCTGTATTTCAAACACCACTGAAAAGTTTTCCATTCGGGCAGGTGATTCCAAGTTTGTAAATACAAAACATCGTTCAACAACCTGACCCAGCAAAACTCCTACAAGATATTACAAGACCCCCAGAAAATGCAGAAAAGAAAATGTTCTATGTAAACAGCAAATGAAAGCAGTGAGGAGGAGGCAGGGAATGAATGCAGTTGTCATTTAATTGCTTTTAAATCTTTTTGTCATCTTTTTCTCATATCCCCCCCACCCTGCCCAAGACCAGAATATCATGCATGTAACAGAATCTGTTCCGATTAGAAGGTTTTGTTACAGCTGTAATGAGCTTTCACACAGGAAAAATCCCCTGAGACCTATATTTCATCTCAACTTTCCCTACCGCATTAAACAGAGGGTTTGATTCTGGAAAGCAGAGATTGAAATTCTCTCCTCCCGCACTCAACACTGGAAAGTAATGAGAATTGACAATTCCAAGGCTTGCTGTGAAACTAGCATGATCTGGACAGAAACTGCCTCTGTGATAACAGGTTTGGGAATGTTTCCACTTTCATCTGTTTATTTATTATTCTTATTTATTTTTCTTAGGCTTGTGATTTAGGGGAGAGGGGGTGGGATGAGGAAAAAAAGGAATTAAAAAGCGAGTCAGTAGCTTGGCAGCACACAGCCTAAATCTAAACACCACACACTCTCACTATACCCTGGAAAGACCTGGATACTATACAACAATTTCTGTAACACCATTACTTGGATAAACCAGCAACTTACTTGGAAAGAATCTTTGGTTTCCTAGAATTCATGTAACTAAGAGATAAAACAACCTTGAGAGATGGCAACTTTCCTTGTAAAATACATTAACTCTATCAGAGCAGGTCTCGGTGAAGATCCCCCTTTATCCATCCTGTGGTGAATCAGACAGAAAAAGAGGTCTAGCAAAATCCTGCCACTGGGTCTTACTCCACTAACACCATCATGTTTCACCTCTGACTTCAGCTGTAATGGCTGAAAGGGGACTAAAAGGGAGACTAAAAACCTCTGGACAGCATCATCTGTGGGCACTGACAAACAATGCAAACTTGACTTTACCCATCTTTAGTCCTCCTCATTCAAATGATGACTTTGACCCACTCTGTTGCCCTTTGAAATGAACTGGCAATCCAGTTAACATGAGGTCTGTCCCAAAGTGGTGTCCCTTGGGTTGTTCTCTTGAACTATTTCTGTTCCCATTTTTAAGAGGAAAATGAGGATTGAGAGAGTCAGGCAGCAGCCAGACAAATCTGCTGTGAAACCGCTTCAGAAACTATCAGTTGTGTGAAGAGCAGAAATGATGGAGCATGAATTCTGATGCATAATGTTATTTGGCTGGAGTTTCTGGTGTTTAAAAATAAAGTTTTCCCTGCTGTAATTTTTCCCTTCAGAAGGTTTATTTTCTCTTTACCCTAGTTGCCTATTTTCCCCATAATAGTAGGAACACAATACTTCTTTCTATCCTCTGTCAATTTTGATCAGTGGATAGATTCAGTTTTATTAGCGGGTGACTGACAAATGGAGTGAATGGTAACTCCTGCTTGCTTGAAAAAGAGCATGTAAGAAAAAATTCAAATTGGTCATGGAAGAACCTCTCTGGGATTCATTTTGAGAGGATAGATATAAGGGGCCACTTGGGAGGGAGAAGCAGCAGGAGCTGAGGTTTGGATACTTTTTACTGGTTACTCTACACCCAGATGTTGTGCCTGTAAGGAAAAATTGTTTCATGTTTCAGCATATTTCTACAAATAGAGATTCTGACAGCTTCCACTTTTTTCGCATTTTCAGAAGATGCTCTAAGACCAGATGCTGCAAACCTTTTGGAATTAACTCCATGGAGATCCCTTTCCCAAAGCAGAGATATTCCAGCTGTGATAAGACAACACTGACATTCACCTTCACCATTCATTTTTTCACCCCTTTTGCTCAGAAGTGGGGACTTTCATCCCTTCCTTGTACACAGTCCTGGGTTTCACCCAGACTTGACTGTATTTCACTGCCAGCTGAGCTGATCTAGAGAGTTGAATGCTTCCTTTTTGCTTCATCAAGAAAAGGGAGCTTAAACCATCAGAAATTGCTGAGAAAATTTCTCAGCTGTCATCGTTCTGCAAAGGACCGTTGAACCAAGATTCAGCAAGACCTTTGAAATAACAGCAGGGAAGGGTCTACCTCATGAGCCCTTATCCCCTGCTGAGCCTGTAGATGTTGAGGCACAGCTGCCCCAGAGCTGCTGCACCTTCTTGCATTTCTTTGGAAAGAGGAAGCAGCGTTAAAATCAGGACTGGTTATGGAAAAGCGGCAAAGAGCTAGAGTTGCAGGGAAGGGGGCACAGATGTAGCTCTCCAATCACTTATTCTGTGATAGGGGTTTGGATGGCTGGGAAATGCAGAGACAGATGGTCTGTATACCCCTTTCCCCCCTCCTCCAGTCCTAGGAGAAAGGTGAGAGAAAGAGGTCTGCAAAGCAACAAAGTTGTAATTTAGCAAGGCCAGGAACTTGTGCAGCAACTCTGCAAGGCCTCATGCAAACACACACACATCTTTGGCTGCTGGAACCTGTTTGGCTGCCAGAGTGGACATGAGCCAGAAGACCAGGTCACCCAAAAAAGCCAAAAAATAATAAAGAACCCCAAACCAACAACAACGAGAAACAAGACATAGCACACAGTACTCCTCCAAAATAACAACAGAATCAGCCCCACGACAGACACACTGAAGATAAAGGAGCCCCCACCAGGGATGTATTTGCCCTGGTGTAATTCACTTTTGGAAGAGTTGCCAGCAGGGATCGCAGATTAAAATCTCTCTCTCCTGCAGTAGGAAGCACCTCCAGGAGCTCAGCATCTCTCCTCCCTTCCCCATAGTGTGAAGTACCATTCCAAGTCCCAGTGTGAGACTTGAACCTGCAGTGACCTCCTGAGCCCTGCAGTGAAGGATGCATGAGCCAATGAGTCATGTTGACTCTGGCTTGAATCTAAATGGGCCTCTTCTCTCATACCAGAGAAACCACGTTCACACAGCCACCGTAGTTCCCTGTGTCGGATTACCCTCAGTGCAGGAGTTGGGTGGTGCTTGTTGCTGTCATCCTTGCCAGGAGGGAAGGGGTGAGCAATGGGGTGGGGATGTCAAAACCCAGTTAATCCAGAAGTTACATCCTCTCGGTAATTTAGGGTGCAGGAGAAATTGTCATCAATTAGTAGAGACTAAACTAGCCCTCTGGTTAATGAAAATGATGACTTCTCTTTCTCTGTGGGTGGTCTTTTATTTGTAAGGAGAGGACAAGGGATTGTTGTTCAATACATCTTTTGAGAGGTCACTTTTTATTTGCCTATCCTGTACACAGCCAAGTCAACTTCCAGGGATTTTTGGGACATCATGAAGGTACCTTTGGGCCTTCCAAATTGCCTCTGCTGTGGGCTAGATAGCAAAGTTGGTGGCTACTGTTGGCTCACCTTCTCCATGCTCCTTACAGACTTCCAGCTCCAGATCTCCACATCCCGTCTGAAGGCATTGCCTGAGTGAAGCTGAAGAAAAGTGTGAGCAGACAATCAAAGCAAGCTCCCACAGAAATTCTCGGTAGTGAGAGTAGGAGTTTATGACCAAACTGGTGATATTCCTGGACCATGTCTGGGAGGCAGCAACTTTCAGATGAGACCAAGTGAACCTCCCAGTCATAGATGCCATGAGAGGGTCTGTGACTCACTGAGCAAAAGAAGGGAGTGGTTATTTCCTGGCAGGACAACAACTTGACATTATATAGAAGTGATTTTTACCCACTACTGAAAAGCAGACTACTCTCAGCTGGAAGGAGCAGCTGGTCAGCAGGACACTTAATCACACTTCACTTGAGGTGCTCAGGTGGTTGAGAGTTTAATGCAAGATAACACTCCATGTCTGGGTACAGCATTCTGTATCCAATTGTAAATACAGGCTGATGAACTCCAGTTACTCATGCTGATATTTACCAGGACACTGACCATTTGAAATAGAGGTTATCCTCTGCCTGATTCTCTCTATCTGCCTGATAACCAGCAGGATATTTGTGATAGAATATTTTGCTGTTTCCTGTCTGCTTGTCTTTCTTTTGCAGCTGAACAAAGAGAGCATTGTTTTCATGATATCAAAACTGATTTCACATTGATGGGCTTAAGTTACCAGCTATACATCAAGGGAAATATATATCAGCCAGACCAACACCTACTCTCTCAGCTCCTGTACCCACCCATTTCCTGCCCCCCAGAAATATGTCAGCATCTACTCACAAGCCCTCTTGCAATTCTGAACCCTCCCCGATCCTCTGTGTTACCTATTGACATCCTTAATGGTCTGCAAGGGAATGCAAATTGGTATTGATAGGAAACCTGAGAAAGCAACAGAGAGATTTACCCGTCATGAAAACACTAGTTTTTCCTTTCCTTATTCATATTGTGGTTCATTGGGCTGTCATGTAATGCAAATAATATTCATGGCATTAGCTTGTACTTAAAATAAATGTTTCCTGTGGTTGTCACGTATCTCCATTTCATCATATAGCACCTGAAAGAAAAAAAAAAGGAAGGAAAAAACTTCATTGCCTCCTATACTCCACTGATGCACATGTTTGTCCTGCAGACATGAGTGCGTGGGCTGCACAGCTGTAATTCTGGTTTCTGTGTACTGTGTCTTTAAGTATGAGTAGGCAGGCTGCCTGTAGGGCTGGGATGGTGCAAATCTGGAAAGGCATTTAAGAGAAAGGAGAAGGACGTATCTTTTGCAATGTCATTCCTGTAGGAAAGCACAAGATAGAACAGATTCAATGGGAAGCAAGCCCTTCAACTGAAACCCAAGTTCACTTTTTATCCAAAGAAAAAGAAAAAAAAAAAAAAGAAAATCAAACAAATTTCCCCAGCCAGGGCTGTTCTCTGAGGAAACCTCTGCTCCAAGAGCTGGCTCTGCTGAACAGTCGGTTGGATGACCCTGCCTAAGGCTGGCTGTTTCTGTGGCCAGCAGTTCCATGGTGGAGCAGGGTGGCTGACACTTTGCACAGATCCTCTGACCACTGACAGACCAGCTGTTGCGTCTATAGCCAACACTGCAGTCACATTCTCCATGCTGACCTGCAGGAAGTACCAGGCTGGCTGCAGTTCCTCGGCTGCTCCCCCATCATGCACACACTCCTCCCTTGTGCTCTGCAATTTCTTCAACCCATCAGGGTGAGGGAGTCCCCTGCAGATGTTCTGAGACAACAGTGTCTAAGGAAGTTAGTCCGCACCACAGGGCAAAGAGCAGTTTGAGAACAGAATTAAGCACCCTATAGCTTATAGCTCCATCACACTGTCAGCTGCAGCTCAAAATTAAAATGCCTGTGCTTGGGTTTATGACAGACTAAACTTGGAATAACTCTTGATGGAATGGACTGTAGCCTAAGGCATCATCCAAAATTCCCACTTGTGCAGATGCACGTGGACAAGAGCTGGGGCCCAATTTAAGGCAATGAGCAAGTTCCTTCCCTGGCAGTCAGCCTGTGTCCGTGCCCACGCGAATGGGCCTGGGCCCATGCAAACATACCACAGTGCTTCCATAGACACTGTTTTGTAGCAGTTGCACTCAGCTCCTCTTACTTTATATGATTTCCAAACTCTCCATACCCATGCTATTATTTTCCTTTTTCATTTTCTTTCCAAATGGAGAAGAAGGACTTGTCCAGAATCCAGCAGCAAGCCAACACCAGAACTGGGAGAGCAACCCAGCCCTTCTGACTCCAGTGCCGCAGGCTTCGTCTGCTAGACAGGAGTGCTGGTCATGTTTGAATAATGACATTATCTCTGCTAGACTAGTCAAAGCCCAAAAGTGAGTCATTTTGTTCCATCATCCACTCTATGAGTTTCAATGGGCTGCTGCACATGTCTCCAGATGACTGGAGAAGTTACCTATAACACAGGATATTTTCTGTTCCAGTTATTGGGGCTTCGGGCAGGTTTATTTTGAAACCATAATTTAAAAAAAAAAAAAAAAGAAAAAAAGTATTTATCAGATCCCTTGCGGCAGGTCTGCAAACATATTGCTGTCATAAGCATATCACTGCTATGTGATTATTCGTTGCACGCACACATGGTAATTTCAAAGAAACATTAGCAATAGAGGTAAAGCATATAGATCATATGCAAACTGGTTAGAAATGGGTTGCTGTGGTGCTGTGCTCTACATAAACCAGGAATGACATGGTTTATGTTCAAAAGGCTGCCTGGTCATGTTTGTTATATGAGATTTGGGCATATATTTGGAATCAGTGCTCATACAGAGGTCAGCGAGGGACAGAAGACGCTAGCTGGTTTTGATTACTCAAAAAATAATGTCTTATTAATATGATTTAGGCGTATCCACAGGAGAAGACACAGATGTACTAGATTATTTAGTTGACTCAGTCAAATATTTAGTTGACTCTGTCAAAGAAGTAGCCACAGCATAAATCTCTCTGCTTCTTTCATCTCACACAGCAGGAATCAGAGTTGTGTGTTTGTCAACAGGGGACTGAAGCCATGAGTCAGCATTCAGCAGATGCTTCCAGTCCTATACAAACAGTTACTTTACCACTTGGCAGTTTTAGATAACCTTCATGGAGGCGGGGAAATGCCAAAAAAATTTATCTCGGACCTTAAGGCTCTGGGAGCAATGGTGGACATAAGTTTTTGGTGTTCCTTACCTACAATAGCAGCATTTTATAGTCTGTCCTCTTCAGATGAACCTGTCCTGCCATTAGGACACAATGAGATGTTGTATCCCTGTTGTGTTCCTCAGCAGGCTCCTGAGCTGCCCATGGGCAGGCAAAGTCACTTTAGAATCTCTGCCTCCAGGACATCCAGCTCAGCCATTGCAAAGAACTCAAATACAGGTGTGATTTCAGCTATGTTTGCCATATCTTGTGACTTTGCAGAAGCTACACCACATTGGTTCCAAAACACTTTGAGGGTGAAAGGCTCAGGGACCTCTCTGCCTTGCATCTACTACATCACACATGGAGACTGAGTCTCTTCACTGGATTTTCACAGCTTTATGACTCTGATTTCTATTTGTCTGTGCTCAAATAGAGAACCACACTTGGACTGGTCTCTTCACATGCTCATGACTTAGGGACGGGTAAGGGTTTTTACACTTGTCTTTCACTGGTGACAATCACCTGTCGATTCTCTAAGTATACTTTCTAAAGAAGTATACTCCATATGTCTACCTTTGCTTCCCTATTGAGAGTGTTCAAAGGCCAGCACATTTCAGAAGTGATGAGAGCTCTATGCAATACTTGTGTTCATGAATTCCCTCTCTTCAGCCAAATTTCCCAACTCCCTTGTTTATTTATTATAATTCCCCCTGGTTCAACAATGGAGCTGGATCTTGCAGTAGGTCTTGCACAGCTTGAAAAGAAATTTTAAAAGGTTTGTTATTTTATGCACTGCAAAGCAAGCATATCAAGACCTCTGTAGGTGCCTGGAGTCAATTTTTCCTTGTGTCAAGAGAAAGAAGAAAACACATTTAAAATTCTGCACTGTATGGCACCTGCTCTGAAAGGGAACATTGCTTATAAAAGCAGTCCCAAAATTTGCACCAATGGTTTTTCAAATCCCTGACAAGACATTTACTATACCACTATAGTGAGTGATGGATCAGGGAGGTAGAAAACAGTTTTTGCTTGTTTTCATAGACAAGAATCTTGTGGATAAAACAATTTGTCCCGAGGATAAATCCTGGAAACAGGGAAAGCTCCTAGATAATCTTTTTTGCTAGTCCACCCTCAAATCCATAAGGACATGGGAGTATCAGACTTGTTGTGAGTCTGACATGGCAGCTCCTTCTTGCATGGCATGACCTTGGTCTCTCACATGGGGTTGCACCTCAAGCTGACCTTTATGGGTGGGACTGTGAAGAGAGGGGTTTAATGGGCTTCGGAGTGCTTTACTTCAGAAACTGCCAGGCTAAACTCAGTTCATACCTAGAGGTGCTGAAAGTGATTAGCATCTAAGGGCTGCTCAGCAAATCACTGGTCTCCAGTTCCCTTCCTTTGAGATGACTGTACAAAAACCACCTTTGTTGCTGGCACAAATTCAGATCTTTTCTGCCAATGTTAGGCCTGGGCTGTATGACCTGTTGTGCCAGTAAAAGCTGCCTTCTGTCAGCACAGCCTGTGTCCACGTCCAGTGCTGAGGCCTGGAAGGGGGTAAAACTTTGTCCTACTCTTAAGTACCACCTAAAAAATTCCAACCCTTTCCAGGCACCATGCCACTGGTGCAGATGGTGGATGTTGCATTTTCCCTGCCAGTTCAAACAATGCCAGACCAAGTCCTCCATAATCCTATTGTGTCCTAATAATTTTTAAGGTCTGATCTCACCTTTAAATATCGCTGCTTGGAGCAAATAAAAGCCTAGACACAAAGCTCTCATCCATGCAGAGCCTGATCCCAGGTCCTGCTGTGCACTAACATGTGTCTGTGCTTCCTCAGCTAGAGAAGCACTTAGCACAATCCAGAGAGGACCCTGGGTCCCAAGTAAAATGTTTGCATCATAGACAGTCTTACAGACCTGGCATGATCCAGTGTGAGAGCAGAAATAAAGGCCTTCAAGGGGGCTGGGGCTGATCAGGTGATGGGGCCAGAACTGCAGGCCAGGTGTGTGTAGGTGGACAGTGGGGACTGGGAATGACCAAGCTGTGTCAGCCTGGGGGAGGAAGACAAACCTTCTCTATTTGGCACTCCTGTTAACCTACTGCCAGAGACACTCTCTGACACTGAAATTTAGAAACTGTTTGCAAGCTTTCATAAATACCTTGTGCAAACTCTCCTGTCATGTTCACAGAAGGCAATTCTAGCTGCTTGTGGAACCTCAACGTTCTGCCCGTGCTAGAAGCTGAGGAAAAAATATAATCATTTATGGTCCTTCATTACTTTATCCCTCACCTTGAGTGCAAAAATTACAGGTGGACAGGGAAAAACCAGTCTGACAAATCTTCTGGTGTGGGGCTCCCAGATTAGTGGGAAACACTGTAAAGGGAAGAATGGAAATCCACTACCAGAGATGCTGAAAACATGACTGGGCAATGTTCAAGAGCAGGAACAAGCATTCATTAGGGTGATATGGCTTAACATAAGCTTTGGGAGTGAAAAGTCTTAACATGAGCTTTGGATTTCATCAGGTATTTTTCCCCTTGAAGGGATGATGTCTAAATAAGCAAGGATGAAACTCCTTTACTCCCAGATGTCCAATGCTGACTCTAACACAAAAAGTGAATTTAACAAACCAGAAGTGAGCTCTTAGATGTCCCAGAAGCATTAGAATTCAGGTATTGACACATTTTGAGAGCATCAGCCTTTTCTCTTAAAACTACCTCACATCCTGATGCAATCCTAAAACTCTAAAAGCTCAAGAAAAGAAATATATTTTAAAAATATACCAATTCTTCCATCTGCCCATCCCATTGAAAGGAGTTTCCTTTTCTAGAACACTTGCGATATCAGAGGATGGGAACTTGTGCGTGCACAGATAGGGTGGAAAATTTCTTTGCAGTTTTTTGTATTTCCAACAGGTTTGCAGATGTCAGTAGGTTATTTTTCTACTGTTTTGACCTCTCCCCAACTTTGAATATTTTCTTGATTTTATTTTTTCTAATGCTGTTACCCTATTTTGTACCTATGAGTTGTACATAGGGAAACAAAATGAGGAAGAAGAAATGTGTGTAAAATATTCTGATTTCTGTGTAAAAAACAAATTTTCTCACCTGTGTCATGTTTTCTTTTCTGCCTGGATCTGCCAAGTGCTTCCTTCAAGGTCTCAGCAGGATACCAAGCTTGCTTTAACACATGTCTGAGGTGAATCCTTTACTGTATGTGCATGTGTATAACTGAATGTTTGCAAGAGAGGCCACAAAGTGCGCACCATTTCAAAAGCCCCTGTTTGTCTTGGCATCTTTCTCCTCTCCATTTTTGTTAATTAGTTGACGAACTCTTGCTTGTGCCTGATGTCCTTCCAAATGAGAGGAGTCTTCAGCCAACTGTGCACCATTATTCAAACCTTCAGTTATTGCTCTGCAAAAGCCTCTTCAAAGCCCGGCCTGCTGCCCCTGTTTCTGTTTATCAAACAGCTGTGTTGAGGTTGGCTGCGTTCGGTCAAGTTCAAGGAGAGGAGCTGCCAAAATTGTGAGAGAGGGAGCAGAGGAAAGTGAAAATGCCTCTCACCTCACAGGGAGTGAGAAAAGGGAAAATGGCAGATGCTGGTCCAGGATGCTATAAATAACCAGTTTGGCAGCACTGCACAAGAAATGGCTTGGCTAGCCCTCCTCTTCTCCTCTCTTCTCTTCTCTTCTCTTCTCTTCTCTTCTCTTCTCTTCTCTTCTCTTCTCTTCTCTTCTCTTCTCTTCTCTTCTCTTCTCTTCTCTTCTCTTCTCTTCTCTTCTCTTCTCTTCTCTTCTCTTCTCTTCTCTTCTCTCTCTTCTCTTCTCTTCTCTTCTCTTCTCTTCTCTTCTCTTCTCTTCTCTTCTCCTTCCCCACTGGGTTTATGATGTATTTAACCCTCTGCAGCATTTACTGAGGGAGGAGGCTGTGTCAGCCAGAAGACCTCAACCCAGGTAACCTTTGCACACCACATGGATCTCCACCATAAAAAAAAAAAAATAAAAATGCAGTGGACCTGGGTCAAGGCTCCTTGTTCAAGTGTTTACTGATGCAACAAAGTCTCAAGCAGGATCACATCAAGTGTAAAATTAAGCTGAGGTTGTGTTTCAGTCCCTTGATTATAATAAACCCCTTTGAGATAAGTGAGTGGAGAGGAAGAAAAACTATCAGATTTTTACCAAGGGGAATGTATATTGACTGAGACGATGGGCGGACCTTATTGCAAGACACATGAAGCTATTCCTTCAGCTTACTTTCTTCAGGAATTGTGCAAAAAACCCCAGGAGTCTTTCTCTAGAAATGTAGACATTTGGAAGGGGAAGTAGCTCAGAGACATCCAAGTAGGGGAATGGAATTAACAATTTGAAGAATGCTGGGAAAGGGCCCAGGAAAACTCTTCAAGCTCTCTGGAGGTTTTGGATGTTTTGTCTGTTTTAAGATGCTCCAGTGTTTTCTCTAATCTGCAGAGTGTTTCTTAGTTATGAAAAAATACACTCACCTCCTCCACAGTGTAAAGAGCTTTAAATCAAAAGAGATTAGTGTCCTATCCAACAGTCCCTCTGAGCACAGATAAATGTGTTGTGTTTATCTGCCATTGGCACCAAGATGGTCCAGACAGAGTGACTAATACCCACCTGAGGCTGTGGGACAAGCCCTGTCCTCCAGTCTCTGCCTCAGCTGTGTGTTGGGGAACAGAACCACAGAATGTGTGACCACAGCTGGTTTGCAGAGGGCTTCCTGGGCAGAATCCGCTTTGTAGCAGTCTGGGAGAGAGAAACATTCCATAGCAGATATTCCTAAAAGGCAATAATCTCAAGGAGCCCTTCTGGCAAAACCATTTGTTTCCTTTGTTTTTTCAAGAAACCTCTTTCACAGATTCTCCTCAGAACAATTTTCTTCCATCTCTTCATATTATCTAGACATCATCTGGATCCTTACTTCAGGGTCCAAGGCAAGGCTCCCAGCAATGTATCCATTTACTGACCTCTCTCCCTCCTTGTCAGCACTTTGGAGGGGTTTTCCCTAGGTCCCTTTGTTCCAAGTCTCCCTGACCTTGGCTGACTCTTAAGAAAGTCCTTGGACCATCAGTTGCACACTTTTTCTTACTAGATTTGGCCAACTCTCTTGTTTTCCATCCCCCTCTGGTATCCTTGTCAGTCTCCCAGATAGCACTCTGTACCACTCCATCTGTCTGCCTTCAAAGCCTCTTGCAATACCTCTTTCCTAACCTCTTCAAAATCCCTGCCCCTGTGTTATTCTGTTTTGCACAAAATCTAAGCAATCACTGGAAATAATCATCTGCTCTGTTTTCACTTGCCTTGTTCCTAGAAGAGGCTCTGTGCAAATGACTGTATTTATTATCACCAGGAACAAAAAAAAGGTCCAAAATTTTAGGCATTTCCCTGGGTTCAAGGTGGAAGACATATGTTTCAGGGAACACCTATGTAAAAATATCAATTGAAATACTCTTTGAATGTACCCTTAGATCACTTTCCTTCTCTGTCCTATTCAACAAGACCTTATTATTCATAAAAAAACACAAGAAGGGCCAAGCTAAAGATATCAGAACCCTAAATCCCTTCTTTGAAGTTGGTCATAAGCTGAGGTTTGCCAAAGGAGTAAGGGAAAGGGAGGCCACACAGAGTGTTTGTATCTTTGGATGTGCCTTTCAGCTACTGGTAGCACAGGGACAGATGAAACAGCAAAATAGCAATGAGCCCCCTTCAGTGGAGTAAGTAGTGGAAAGCAGCCAACCATTAAAAATGCTCTCAGAATAGTGCTCTCCTAAATTAACAACTTACAGAGGAATTTTTCTCTTTTTGCATCTTTTGGTAGCATCTCTTGAAGATAAATTTATCTCAAGAAGTGCTTGATTGTAAAGAGGTTGTGTACCTCTACCTGGGAGACTTGGAGTTGTCGTGTGCACTTGATACAGAAATGAAATATTCATGCTAGCTCAGGTGCCTGAGAGCAGGAGTGAAGGTTGTTATACCAAGTTTCTTAGAGCCCATCCAATAATTCTGCCAGGGCCTGGGCAGGTCTTCTCCAAAATATCTTGTTTGACTCAGAGGCAGACATGATGAGGGCTGATCATCTGGGCATATAAACTTACTGTTCCAGAATAATGTCTACAGGACCCTCTTTCTTAACTAAGCCATTTTATCTTTTAAAGTTTTTCATCTCCCTAGTTTAACCTAGCTGCACTGAAGACAACTGCTAAATTCAGTAATTTGACATTGAAATTTTCCCCCGAGCAGAAAATCAGAAGGTGGCCATGCAAGGGGAAAATTTTTGTGCAGTGCCTTGCCTGAGCATCCACTGTTTTCTTCTAGGGATACTCCCTCATTTTCTGGTTTCATCAGGAGTTTTCAGTAGCAAGCAGATTGCCTTCATTCAGATGTTTGTGGAATTGAACAGCAGAGAGAAAAATGCCAGGGCTCAGACCGTTTTTCTTGAGAAAAGCGAAACTTCCTTTTGATATATTTCCCCTCAAAACGTGGTATTTATTTAACAGGCTCCCTGACTGACTCTGGAAACCTGCTATTTTGACTAAAGAATTTTTCTCAGTGAATTATATTAGATAAATATAACCAAAGTGTGTGATTATGCTGGGTTGATTAACTCCTGATGTCAAAATGAAACCATTTCTTTGGCTTTGTTTTCTCCAGCAATTTGTCACTGGTTTACGTTAAAAAAGCCCCTCCCTATGCCTGAGTGATGGAAACTTTGAAAATGCATTAAATCTTTCATCTGCAGTTAATTGTTCCTGATGTTGCACACTGCACCTATTCACAGTCAAACTTTTTGCCTCTGCAGACAAGGTGCTCTCTGCAAGACCTGCAGTCTGCACACCACTTCACTTCTCTCGCAGCATTTCCTGCAGTGGAAGAATGTGTATTACTAATTCCAATTTCAATCCCCTTTACTTTACTGGAAGACCCTGAGCTAAATCCTGCAATGTGCTGACTATCTTCAGCTCCTGCTGTCAGCAGGAGATCTCAGAGGAAGTGTGTGTGTGTGTGTGTGTGTGTGTGTGTGTGTGAATCATGCCTTTTCCTGTATTTTACAAGTTTTTAACTGTGGTATTTAAACTCTGTTTCAGACATCTTATATGCCATCCCTGTCTTGTTTGTTCTGCTGTGAGATTAAAGAGTCATGGTCATACCAAGTTGCCTACAAGCAGTGATAAGTGCTACTACTTCCAAACCTGTGTAAAAGTGGCAAATATCATCACAAATACCAAACTATATTTCATATATGGTTTTTATATATGAAATTTTACATTTCCTATTTGGAGAAGGAAAAAATGAAATTCTATGCTTTTCATTTTTTTTAACTATAGATAATAGTTTGATATTTGATATCAAACTTTTTTGAAATTTGCAACAAGGAAAAGGTATGTGGGACTGGGAAGGGTGAGAAATCAATTTGACTCAATGTTGCAGCAACCCAAAAATTCCTAAGAATGGTAAAATGAATTAGTAATCTCCCTGCTTCTGTTTATTTCTAATAATTTATTTGCTCTGATCCCTATGCTTTAGGCTTGATGCTAGAAGTCCACCTCAGGAAAAGTTAACTTTATTTAAGAAAAGTTCCTGGGATATGAGTAGGCCTTGGGTTAGCTGTTGGAACTTTGCCAGGCATGACAAAACCTACCTGCATTGTTTGTAGGCATTTTATTCTACAAAGAAACTGCCTGACAGTGTTTGTATTGAGGAACAGAGAAGTGACAGCAACAACACAAGATTGTGCTGAAAACCATGAGTATTAAATGGACTTAAGTAAACCAAATGCTCATCCAAATTCCAAAGTCTCCTGAGAGGCCACAAGGTGCCATCAGTAGACAGCAACTACCTTCTGACAGAAGGTTAAAGATGTTTGCAGACAGAGTCACTTTCTGCCACTGGCTGACACAGGCAGAGAAAGGGGATTGTGGGAGAAGGAAGTGAGAAAGAAATTATACTCTGTCTCAGTCCTTTGACCTCAGAGATTTCCATGTAATTAAACCAGGAATATGGTTCCCAGGGATTTTGGGAAATGAATGGTTGCCAAAGCAAATACCACCCCCATGACACCCTTCGTCCCTCCCTGCTTGTAAACAGTCTGTAATCGCTTCATAATAGGCTGCACCAATGGGAAATGATGATTAATACTGTTTACCACTAAGAAACTCCTGTTGCTTTTTGACCAAGGAGTCATTAGAGCCAGGTCATACTATGGATGTAGAGCTACCTTCCTTAGAAATCCCAACTCAGGGAGTGTACTGCCTTCAGTTACGGCTCTGTGATGGAATTAAGGTGAATGAAGCAAGCAGGAGAAGGTTTTCTGCTCTCTGTGGCACTTCCCTTTAGAGCCCCACAAGCTCCTTAGAGATTAGTGAGCGTTTGCAAGAGCAGAGGTGAGGGGAGGATGCAGCTCTTTCATTTGTTCAGTGCTCACCAGTGAAGATTCCATCTCTTCTGATGTCTGGTGAAAATGATGACACAGAACATTTCTTAATTGACATTGTAAACTGGGGAACTGGAACTAAAAGCTACTTCTTTGGTAAAATATTTGAGTTAAAGAGTGTAATGGATTCAAGAGGGCTTTTTCTTTTCTGTGGTAGGATGAAGTCCAGGTTAACTGGCCAGTTTAGAGGCTGTGACTAGAGCCTTGTGGAACATAATCTTGGTGCCCTAAACAGACAGAAGGCAAATTTTCTCAAAGATCCCTTGTAGTGCCAGTGCTTCTCCAGGCAAGTAAACTACTGTTTCTATGTGTCGTATCAGCCCTTAGGAAAGACTCCCAAGCTGGGGCACTTGCTCTGTCTCATTTTAGGATGCAGGCTGAGCTCATGGAGAGAACCAAACAAATACGTTGTTGAAAACATCATCACAGACTCAGACAGGTTCCAGTCTGAGGCAGGAACCAGAAGCCCAGTCTTGATTTGTGCCCAAGCAAGTGTGATGCCAATGGAACATAACCATCTGCTGGGATGTTAATTGCAGTTGCCTGCTCAGTGAAACTCCTGCAAGCATGTCTTGTGAGAATGCTGAAATGTCTTTGAAGATTTCAGTGACCATTAGAACTCATAGGGTCTTACTTCCTGCATGACACTAAACCACAAAATTTCATGGCAAAATCCCCTCTTCAGGCCCATAACTTCTCACCGAGACTTAATAAATCTCATGATGGCAGCATTTCACCCTTGCAGTAACACATCTGAAGGAAAATGGCTCACATGGCATCATGTGCCATCTCCTCTCTCTTTTCTTTTTTAAAATCTTTTTTATTACTCTGTGTGTGTGTGTATGTGTGTGTGTGTGTGTGTGTGTGGTGAGTAGGGAACAAAAATGGTCCCACAATCTTTTTTTCCCCCCACCTTCTGTAGCACTTTTCTTAAATGATGCAATTAACTCAAGCCACAATAGCAGAGCAGCGGTGTGCAACGTGATGAAATACACACAAGATCAAAGCTGAGATGGTTCCGAGCCAGAGAGTGGGAATGTGGGTCTGAACTTTCCCAGAGTCTGAAGAAGATGGTTCAGCCCATTGTGAAAGTTCTGGGTAGATTCCAGGTGCACATTTTCCTAAAATGTGGAGATATTTAGATCACTATCTCTCATTTGAACTTATTACAATGAAACATCTTTTCTGTTCACTACTTCTGTAACTGGTTTCATGATTTTACTATACTTTTTTAAAGAGACTTTTTATGGCAGTGTGGTATTTGCTTGAATGTGAATGGGAACATCATGTTTAAAGATTGATGATGCATAACACAAGGTGAAAAGGGGTTCATAACCTTACATGGGATCTTACTCCTTTCTGGCAGTTCCAAACAACACAGCAGTGTCTGCCCAGCAGATAACATTTCTTCCAGCAGCTGCTATGAGAGAGTGAATTCCTAAGGGGCAGTAAGCCAAATCCACCTCTGTGAATAGCAACCCCTACCCATACATTAATGCATTATGTAATTAACATTGAGAATAACATTATGGGAATTAAACTTTTCTTAACAGTCTCCAGTGGAAGTTCTTCTCTTCATGGATTTATAGCTTTTTCAAATTTTAATTATTTGGACTGAAACCTTCCATGTTCATGCTCTGCCTCAGGCTGGCTTTTTTTTTTTTTCTTTTTTTTCTTTTTTTAGTGGGGGGTGGATTTTTTTGGTGGCGTATTTTTTTTTTGGTAATTAATGTTTTAACAGTCTGGCCATTTCTGAAAAAGGAGATGGAGGAAAATAAATTAGTCTTCTAAACCAGACATTTTTTTCCCTAACTGTTTTTCTTGAAACTGTGTAAAATCTTAAGGCTTTCAGGAGGAAACCTGAGAGGGAATGAACTGGGAAAGAAGGAGGTGCTTTTATATTGGGTTTAAGCTCATGAACATGGCAATGTGCATGTGGTCTAGACACCAAAGTCTCTGCACTTCTGAGAAGTGCCAGTCTGTATTATAAACTTTTTACATGGCAGGCAGATGAGCTGAAATCCTAATCAGAAGGGCATAACCACAAAAAAACCTCGGCAGTATAGGAGGTCACAGCACAATTTGTTCTTTGAGCTATAGAAAAGTGCAATGAGCTGTCAGCCTCATGGAAGGGCATGGTTGTTAGTCTCAACTCCTCATTTTTTCAGTTTTCCATTTCAGTCAGCCCAATATCATTGCCTGTGGAGACAGATAGAGACTATTTACACATTTAAAAAATAAGATTGTGGAAAGGTTTTCTAAAAGATGTGTACAGAATTAGGATCCCTTCTAAGATAATATGCCTTTTAGAAGTATTGCACACTAAATCTAAGTGATTGATAGTGTTGAATGTACTGGCTTAAGCCACATTTCTTCCCAGAATCAGGAAGAGGAGCCAGGATCTTGAATATCCATATATTTTTTCTGGCTATTAGAGACATGTATGTATCATATCTCCCTTTAACCATCTGTTCTTGTACAAAAACAACATACTACCTCTGCCAGTTGCTCCTTCAGTTCCCATGGGAGAGACCAATGTACATCCAAAGGTAGTGGGATTTGGCTGATGGATCAGGTTCATGCCCACCCCCATCCTGCCTTTTCCATTACTAGTGTGAACTTACCTGGAGTAATTAAAGACCCAAGTCTACTGTAGGGCTGGCTCCAGCTTGTCAAGTTTGCCGGGCAGTATGGCAGAAGACTCTCTGAAATGCTCTCACATCCATCCTAGGTTACTTCCTCAGCATGTTATCCATGGGCTCCTCTTTCAAGCAACTGGTTACCCACAGCCACTGTCTGAAAACCATGAGGAAGCCACTCCCAATACAGGCTTGTTCCCTCAGATGTGTTTTCCTATAAGAAGACTTGAAATAGGAGAGGGAAAAGGATAATCCAGACTACTTCAAGAGCACTTGTGTTAAGATCCTTATATTGGAAATATTTCTTCTCTTGAACGTCCTAAATTCCTCAAATCTTACTCTCTGATGAAGCAAATGTTTGTAGTAGCTGAAAATAGCTCTATGCCACATTAGAAGGCTGGGACTAGGAAGGATCACACTTGATTCTGTCCATTATTTCCTGTCACACTCCCCAGTCAGTGGAGCTGAAACCTCACGAGAGGCCTTTTCTGCAGATCTGCAGTGACAAACGACAATGCAGCTCTGTAGGGATGGTTACACACTCAGCATCTTTGCATTCCCCATTAAATCAGTCAAGGCCTCTTACCAACCAGGACGTTGTAGTCCCTAACCAGTAGATTCTACTCTCCAGATTCTACTGTGAGAAAAACAGGTGCAGCTTCTTTTTCTTTTTTTCCAAATTGATTACCTCAATTATTCTCTTTATTATATGAAACCGAAGGAAAAGATGAAGTGCACTAACTTCTGAACACCTAGCAGTTTCAGCCCAACCATCTGAAATTAGAAATTGATGCTGGTTGCTTTGTACAGTTCATGGGAAGATTTATGTCTTTATGTAGCCAGTGCTGATGGAATTAAATTAAACTGGGCATGTAAAAGGAATAAATATTTACTCAGCATTTGCAAGCTGGCTTTAATGCCTCATGGAAGAGTGTGGCAAATATTCCATAGACATGCAAATATATCACACTAGGAAAGAAAGCCTGAGTAACTTGTCCTTAAAGCTGCGACACTTCACCCCAGTGCCCTCTCATTCCCAGAAAAGTCTTCTAAGCTGCTGGGGAAAAAAGTTCCCAATGCAGAAAGAAAAAGCATACTGGACTTCACAGAGACCATCAGATTTTTAGAAATGGACCTAAAATAAGACCTCAGCCTCTATCCCATCCTTCTTTCAAGATTAACTATGTTGAATCAGCAAAGGAGAAACTGGTTTTGATTTGCTCCACAGTTCACTTTCATGGGAGGAATGTGTTTGGTTGAAATCTAAACTGGGTCCATAGGGCCAGAGACTCTAGGAGGAGCACGCAGGGAGTGTATGGTGTTGGAAAACTGCTGTGGCTTTCCTTGCAGACTCCCTGGCAGAATCACCTAGACTGCACTGTGCTTACACCATGAAGGGCTTTTTTAGTAAACATATTGGCACACTGGTATTATTTTAATTTTAATTCTGAACAAGGGACTGCTCAAGGAAAGAGACTAGACTTAAACAGATCATCTTTCCTCCAAGCTTGCTGCCAGCAGGAAGAGAAGTTGGTTTTCATTCATGCCCATTTGGCAAGCCAGGTCTGTGACTTAGCCTAGATTATGTGTTCAGAGCTATGTACAGGATTTTAGTCATTCTTCTTGCACTGCTTGTACAGCATTGGTCACTTTTGCCCCGACATTCCCCAAGACAGGAAAAGGGCATCCATTTTGCAAAACTGTCAACATTCCAAAAAAGTCATCAGACACATCAGGGAAAAAGGGAATTTAATACCCATGTCTTGCCCAAAAAAATACAAAGCAGCTGAAGGTAAGGCAGTTGGGGTTTTTTTTCTGCATTTTACATTAAGGGTCCATTCAGAAGCTTTGGTTCCATGTAAAACTTGAACTTGAAACATGCTGCCTCATGCAAGAATTTTGCTATTTGAGGCTCCTTGTTGCAAATACATTTCTTTGTCAATGATTCATAGCAGGTTCTTTCTTGGATGACTTGCATTTCAGTCTTTGCTTTCAAATGTATATATTGTGTGAGTCCAGCTGTGAAGTCATTGAAATAAATAGTCTTTTTCCCTTCTCTGTTCATGGGCAATTTGTTGCTGGGATTTATATCTGTTCTGATTGGGCAGCTTGGCCACATGATTAATTTTAAACTGACTCTTTGTTAGGTTCTCTCTAAATTTACTAGTTTCCAGCCTGAAAATGGTTTCATCCTTTCAACAGGTAAAAGAATGCCAAAACTTGTAGGACTGGATAAGCACAGGACTGAACATAGTCATCTACTGGAACATTTAATGAGGAGGAAAGAGAAAAGGAATGAATCAAAGGGAAATTGCTGATTAATACCAAAGCGTATGCATAAAAATACATGTGTATGACTCATCCACAAGAGAACGAGAGACTCCAAATTAATCCAACTTGCTCTCTAAAAAGTGAGAAGTAAAAGGACTGTCTTGGAAAATAAACTAACAATCACTTAGATGCATTCAGATCAATCTGGCTCCCACCATCTGCTGAGGCTTTGTAGGAGATGCATTGAATTCTCCCTCCTTACACCTTAATTTTGCAGTCTTCCTGCTCATAACTGCTGCTCCTTAGATATGTCAAAAGAATGTAATCTGTGCTTAAGGACCAGAACCTGCCAATGCCCAGATCATCCATTCAGCGTCCTTGCTGAAGAAATAATAGGGACAAAGCAACATGAGGCAGACTTTAGTCTCACTGGATAGCAAGATTATCACAAACTTTTGAAGACCACAGGAACTTTAGAGATAAAAGCAGAGGCTACAGCATGGGTGCACTAGAATCAGTTGAGTTTTAAGATTGATGTGAACTTGTCATTTACAAGCTTGTCCCTTTAATAATAAAAAAGAAAAGTGTACTGGAAGAACATATGGAAGAACAGATAGATGCATCTACTACCTAGACTCTGCTTTCAAGCCCATTTAAGCAGCAAAAGTGTCAAAAGACAGCTACTGAAAAATATCTTAATAGCCTGGTAATTTCTTATGACAACTCTTAGGGAATCTGAAGAGGAAGAGGATAGCCAGGTTTGCTGACTCTTAGACTGCTCAGTGAGTTTGGAAAGTTTGATCAAAATGAGCATTCTCAGCCTTCCCCTGTCAGTTATCTCACAATCCAAGAAATGGTATCACTGGAGAGTGACATCAAAGCTGAAGGGACAGGGAGAGGAAGAAAGGAGGGATAGGACATGACATAAACAAGGAGAAAGCTGTCCTGTCTTTTACACTTGAGAATCTGTGTTTTAGAGAATATGTAGGTCTTGTCTGAGGACTGTAATATGTCTACTGCCTGGCAGTGGAAACAGGCAAACTACTTCCATGGAAAGGCCATGTTCAAAGGTCACGTGGTCACAATACCTTCTCCTTCTACCTCTTCTCCAACAACTCAAATGGAAATTTTCATCAAATCTGGAGATGTCACCCTCCAGTGACATAATTTCCCCAGTTGTAAGGTGACTGCACATATTATAGGGGGTAAGAGACTAATAAAGGCTTACTTTTTGACCAGCAGAGGCTCTCAGGCTCTATTCTGAGGTGAAGATATATAAAAAGTGGTGCAAAAGTTAGGAGACAGAGGCATGGTCTTGTTTACATGAGAAGAAATATTAAATATGATGATGAACTGAAATGTCCGTGACAGAACCTTTCCCATAAAGTCATCTTATTGACTATAATAAGTCCTCAGTGAGCCTCCAGAACTGCAACTGGTATTTGAGTGAGTATTTGAATAGAACATTTACATGGGGGCTTAATCTCCTTCTATGTCAGAATACAGAGTTAGTAATCTCAGAACAAGTTGAAGGAATGCATAACATATATGGCAAAGGACACATTCTGAAGTTTGTCCCAAGAATAAGCCTCACAAAACTACCAAGTGTCACTTTTCCTAAAATTTGCTTTGTTTTAATGTTTTTTCCATTTTCCCTTGAGCCATCCTTGAGCTGACATTAACGGGATGCACTCCATTAACCTCCATGAAGCCAAGGCCTTCAATGCTCTTAATCTGACAGTGTTTTACTTTACTACGGGGTGTAAATCAGCTTTAATGCCAGGACTGGAGGCACTGTAATCTAAGCCTTGAAAAGTTAAAAGGGCGTTGCAATGCATGTAAAATCTATATGAAATAGAAGGATGTTTTTTTCCCCCTGAAGGAAAGAAAATGCTTTATTGGTTAAGCACTCTGATGTTCCCTTGGAAAGGCTGGTGGTGGTTTTTCTTTTTTTTAAAAAAGGGAAGAAACAAGTACAAATTACTTCTGCTAGGAAATACCAGCCAATAATTGGTAGATGTAATTGTGCAAAGTGTTAGTGGCAAAATCTTTCTGCAAGATGCGTCAGGCCAGTTTTGAGGCCAGTTCCTTCCGGGTAACCCAACCAAATCCCACAGCACAATGCTGCAAACCATTCAGCCTGTCTCCTGCCTCCTGCCCCAGAGGCTGGCTTGCACAGAAAAGTGTTTTACTTCTCTCACCCACCTCAGAAACTCAGCTCCTGCCACTAAATGGCCAAAATGGTTTTGAGATATTCTGTTAAGGCCCAAAGCCACTGACCTCAGTGCTACTGAATTTCAGGCAAGATGTCCCTTCTGGTTTCACTTCTCTGGAGCAATCTGAGCTCAGAGGCTATAATTGTGGGTTACAGGCATAGAAACAGTGAGCACAAGAGCAGATCCTTGCAGAAGGGAGGCTTTGAATGCGATAGGAAGGGAAATGTCTGGGTTGAACTTGATTTTAATTTTTATAGCTGGCACCAATGGATATTTGGATTCATTTATTCTCTTATAAAGCCTCCATTTGTCCACTGAGTGGGGGGAAGGAAGAGAGATAATGAGTGACTTGGAACATCAGCACTAGAAGTTGGAAAGAAATGGTGTCCAGCCCCGTTTTAGAATGGCTGTTCTAAAGAAATGCTGCAAAGGATTAGCTTTGATATTTTAGACTTCCAGGGAGGAAACCAAATTAGCATCAGAAAGGAAGATGTGTGGGTTGCCTCAAGTACAACTGATGGGTTTAATGTTAACATTATGAGAGTCATGCCAGAAATTTTAACTACCACAGAAACCAAACAGAGGGAATAGGTAAGGTGCCCAGGAAAATGGCACTGAGAATATGAACTGGAATCCAGATGGCTCTTCCAAAAGAGAGATTGGGAAATCATCCTGGCAAAAAACAATCCCTGTCTTTGCTCCCTCTTTACAGACAGAACTACAGCTGAAAATTAATGCAATTAGCTGGATGACCTAGAAAAAGGCAGAGAGAGCCTCTCTTTTCAGAGAGTTTCTTGTGGCTGGACCAAAGTCCCATTCAGGAGAAGCATCCAGCAAGAATTTCACAGCTTACTGAAAAGTGGTTCAATGCAATGTGGTTGAATTGAATGCAATGTTTCACATTAGTCCTGTGCTCAATCTGAGCCAATCACTTTCCACCCAGTGACTCCAGGGAGTCCCTAACTTAACAAGGTAGTGAATCTTGATTGGGATTCTGAGGGACGGGAGCCACGTAACACAAAGTAACATTCAAAATGCTGAATTTCTTAAAATCTGTGTCAGAAATGTTAATGACACAATATTAATGACAGAATAACTTTTCACTACCTGTGATCTCAGGCAGAGACAAGACCCACAGTTCAGAGAAATCTTTCCAATTATGACAGCATCCACAGGGTTAAGATGCCGGTCGTCCCAGAGTTATTTGTAGCCCTGAATCATTTCGCTCTTTTAAGAACTATTCTTTCTCTTTCATAGTCTGACATAAAAATCCCAGCATCTAGACCCCAATCTCTGCTGTCCAGAAAAAAACCCTAATTCCTTGCCCTTGTTTCCCTTCATGGTCTCATCAACTCACACTGTTTTGCCCAGCCAAGAAGGCACAGGCAAATGGGACATAAGGGAGCCTACTGTAACAAGACCACATGAATCTCCTATTCCTACAGAGCTTTAAAGCCATTTTCCCTCCTCCAGGGACTCAAATGCAGCATCTCCAAAAAACACTTAGCCTCTGCCAGCCTAGGTCCTGGGAACTTGAATTTATTCACGAACTCACATGTTCCAGTTGACAGCATTAAGTAGCGGCTGCCAAGCTAACAGGCCAGTGACTGAATGTTTTTTGTTAAAAATAAATAACATTTTCAAAACAAATCATGGTGATGAACTGTATCTTCACCTTGGAAATAGGATGGCTATAAGATCTCTGGGTTGGAATTCACTCTTCACCTGTTGGACCTTTCAAAATTGACACAAATCACCACTCTGCTTTTATGTCTTTGATGTTTTTTGCTTTTCTCCCCTAATGGGTATGGAAGAGAGATCTTTTTTTTTTGTTTCTACTAAACCTCTAGAGAACTGTTTTTAAGTTTGAGCACAGTACTGCAGGCAGGTTTCTAAGATACGTGCTTCAAACACACGTTAATGTTCTTATTTGAACGCCTACAAAGTTAGCCTGATATATAAAGATACAAGAAGTACTGATACATGTGCCAGTTGTGTTTGATATAAATCTAGAAATCAAGCTGAAAGCATTTTGTTTTGAATCTTGGGGCCAAAATGTAAAGACCTGATACCTAAATACAAATGAAGCATGTTTCCATTCAAGTCTTTTTTAGTATATTTTTTAATAAGCCATCAAGAGATTTCTTAGACAATAAAAAATATTAATTTACCTAAATAGGGATTTTCAGTGGTAACGTAAGAACCTGAAACAAATTTCACCGCAAGAATAGGAGAAAGAATGGGTTTTATTGAATGAAGGATTTTGGTTAGTCTTACACTGAACATTTGAATTAAGAGGTGAGCATAATTCCTAAAACATAAATCCTTACTAATTATTTGTTTTCAATAATTTTTTCAAAAATGTTTTAAGGGTAGTTTCTGGTCATTCAAAGCATTTTACTTTAAGAACATCTAAAATATTTTTCTTTTTTTTTCTTTTTCTTTTTTTTTTTTTAATACTTTGCAACCAAGCAGGTACCTGCTGAGAAGGCTGTCTGTCTGTCCCCATTGCATCCAAAGGTTATTCCTTCCTGTGAGATTCTAGACCAGGCTTTCCTGAACCAGAGAGGGTAAGTAGCCAAGAAAAAGGGGTTCCTAGTAATGAAGACAGGAAACAAAAACCTTTTAAAAAAAGTTTCTGCAATCTTGTCTTGCTGAGTGTTTGTAACATGTAATAGAGTTTTTAAAGGGCCTTTAAAGGAAGTCATTCAACCAGGTTTGCTGCGTCACTTTCCACTTCGTGAGTTTTTCAGAGAAGTCTGAGAACAGCTGAGTAAAACATAAGAGTGAGCTTTGAAGGATGTAGAATGCATCACAAGAAGGAAACATCTTTGCCGTCCCATTCTGCACTCATAATTTAGCTAATCTCACCCTGATTGGAAGTCTGCAGATGAGGTGTGACCATAGTCAAATTTCACCTGCAACCCTGCTTTCTACCAGCACAAAAACTGACTTTTGCACATCCAGAATGCTGACAAACCTCCCAGGAGTTTCAGAATAAGTATCACAGATGAGAAAACAGATCCTTGTATATTAAACTGTTATTCTGAGGCGATGTGGTAAATTCTGGTGGAGCTGAAGACTGAGGTAGGATTTCTGAAATCTTAGGGCTAAACTTAAAGGGCAGGGTAACTGGTGCTGGAGAAGATGGGTTTGAACTGATGTTGTCAAGATCAAATCAGTGTTCTGCAGTTTGATTTCCAATCAAATGTTACTGAATGTATTGTGTGGGGATGTATGTAACTGTATGAATGTAATGCATGTACATAAATGTGACAGATTTCTAATTGCTAACTTCCTACTTTCTTAAGCAGTCTGAGACCAGACTTTGATGCCTAGTTAGGTTTTCTTCAGTTAAAATGACTGTGTAAGGTTTTCTGGCTACAGAGCTGGGGTAAGACCCAGAAGTTGTCCAAACACTGCTGAATCAAATACAGAGGCCTTCATTAAAAAACGAGAAATACCAGGCAAGGAACAATAATGTCAACATAAAACTCAGCTGATGGCTTTTTATTAATGTACAGTATTGCAGAATTGAAAATCCTTCCCTCCACTGTTTATTGATGTTTCAGGGGTGGGGGTTGAGGGAAAGAGGCATTATATTTATGTCAAATAGAGCCATTTGAAGGCATTGTGGAAGGGACTCATTTCTCTCCTGTTCCTTCCATTCCTCTTCTGTTTATTCATTCATCCATATTCAGTCCCTTTCTCTGTGCCTAAGACTCTCTTTATCCAGCAGTGAACATAAAATCATAGAATCATAGAATATGCTGAGTTGGAAGAGACCCATCAGGATTGTCAAGTCCAACTCCTGCTCCTGTGCAGGGCACCCCAAGTCACACCATGTGCCCAAAAGTATTGTCCAAACAGTTCCTGAACTCTGCCAGGCTTGGTGCTGTGGCCACTTCCCTGGGAACCCTGTCCTAGTGCCCAACCACCCTGGGTAAAAAACCTTTTCCTGATATCCAGCCTAAGCCTCTCCTGACTCAGCTTCCTGCTGTTTCCACAGTCTTGTCACTGGGCACAAGAGTGAAGAGATCAGCTCCTGCCCCTCCACTTCCCTTTTTGAGGATATTGAAGCTTGATATCTTTTTTATATTGTGGTGCCCAAAACTGCTCACAGTACACAAAGTGTCCTATAGTGGCCCCACTGCTGTAACCAGAAAAAGATATGACCCCAGGGACTCTGTGAAAGTCATTATAAGAGTCCTTGGAGAGAGATAGTGAACTGATCAATGTCCTTGCTGATAAGCAGAGAATCTGTAAGTCTCTTGCCAGAGAGGACCTAGAGAACTAGGACAGCTTTCAGTTGTGTCAGGTCAGGCAGCTCAAGTCTGAATATCCTCAGATATGCCTTGGCTTTCCAAGTAAATACCATTTAGTCTCTGCAGCTTCTGAGGATTGTTAACTCAGATTCTGACCTAGTCTAGGTTCTTTTCAGTCCTGACCCAAAATAACTCTGCTGATTTCAGTAAAGTGAGTCTGGATTTTTGCCACTCAGTGCAAAATTGGAATTTGTCCTCTTAGAGACTAGCTGTCCCAGCAGAGTTTATGTGTGGTGCTCATTCAGTCACTGAAAATAAAGCACAGCAAGCTGGGGGTGCCATGACCTTCTTACTGCCTCCCTTGTGTCACCCAAAGCAAAAGGGGTCCTGCAAAGTCAGCCATCCAAAGCACAGAGCTGGCTATAAACAGTCCAAAGGATGCTGTTTTCCCAATAAAAGGGAAAGAACTGCTTAGGCAGCTCTGAGATGTATGGATCGTGTTTAGTCTACATGCTTAAAAATAATAATAATAAAAATATTGTTCAAGCCAGAAGGAATTTACAGGCTTAGAACATCATGGAAAGCAACTACCTTAGTCTGCAGAGTAAAAATATTCCAGAGAAATCCAAATAAGCTGCTCCTCCTCCTATTAATTCATCAGACTTGGCCATGCATCACTGTTTAGCACAGCACCCTTTCCTAGGCAATAGTCTTCCTCTTCATGGTCAGTCATGATCTGTGAGAGATTCCTCCCAGCCTATGTGAACTCTATTGCCATGGGACATTAGCCAAACAGCCAAATTTTCCTCATGAGATTGAAGATCTCAGATACCAAAGACCCTCTTCGAGCAGCATTAGTCATAGGGTGCTGCACTGTTACTTATGTGAGACTCAGATCCTCAGTTCTCCTTTCATGAGGAAGGGGATACATCTGAAATCACACCCTTAGGAGAATCAGGTCTCTCTGAGACTAGGCATGTTGACCTCAAGACAATTAGGCCAGACACATTTCAATGGCAAACGTATTTTTCACAGTCCGAGCAGCCAGATATGTTTACCTCAATTCCCAGGATGGGCAGAAGTTAAAACACTGAGACACTCACCATCACTCAGCTTAGAGGCTTAAGCTCTTTGCTGGGAGCTAATTTGAGAACACTAGGCAGCATATCAAGGCTGTATCAGCACTGCCATGTGCAGCTGCAGAAAGCCACTCAGATTTGCAGCTGGATGCCTTTTACCTCATCTTAACAGCTGCCATAAATATTCCAATCTGACTTCCTTCACGTTGGGACAGGAGGCTAAAGAGTTAACAACTTTGATGACAAGATCTGCACTGGAATGTTGGATTATCTTTATAAGAATGATAACTTTTACTCTCCAGTATTTATCTATTGGATCTTGTGTCTGTTTGCAAAAGGAAATTCCAGAATGGAAACTCTTCTATTTGTGATTCCAGATAATCCAACCATTCCACAGCATCTGTCACAATTGTTACTAGACAGCATTAAGTTCTGGACATGTCTTGGAAACTTTTAGGTGATACGACCTAATTACTTATTCTGGAAAGAAAAATGCACTGACTCCTCTAAATTCACTTTATGGATGCTCATTTATGAACAAGGAAAGTCCAGGTGAATTCACCCTGGGATTTGTACCTCTATGTGCACAGAAAGACAAACTCACTGCTGAAGTAAATGGGAAAAACTCCACTGAGCAATGGCTCCACCACCGATTCTAGAGCCTGGCTGCATATATGCAAAGTGTTAATCATTCTCATTTTAGAAACCTACGCCCATTCTGTAGCAAAAAAGTGTCAAGTAAGTCAGCCAAAGGAAATCCTGCCCCTCCTTGGGTGTGGGTTAAGTGGCTTTGCCAAGGAGACAAGCACAGCTTATAGAACAAAAGCCATTATTTTCTACTGAACATAGAGCTTCTGTTTAAATGGATGTATGTTCATGAACAGTACACACTGCCCTACAGTCTTCTGAAGTACATGGAGTTGGAACAAAACCCCTTTAAATTAGGGATTTGTTGTGATCTCATTATTCACACATTGTCTAGAGCCACCACTGGGCACATCCTCTACAGTTGGGCTGTTCAGCACCAAGGGGTTTCCTGCTGCTCTGTCCTAGGTAGGCCTCCAGACTACCCAGAGGCAGAAGAGAGAAGCAGCATTCCTCTGGGGAACGTGTTAATGTCATTAGTTACTGATGTTCTACTTGAAGATCAGAGTGGCTGGCAGTCAGCAGAGAAGACAGCAATACAAGCAAATAAATTATAACATTCACCAGAAACTCAGTGGGTAGGGTAGCAAGGTAAGACCCTGTGTTTCCCCTTCACTCCTAGCTCAGCTCTGTTGATTATTCCAGAACCACAGCTATGACCAGTCAACAGGACAGGGATTGTTTTCATTTTATCATGTTGAGGATTTCACTGAGGCAAGAACAGAGAAGTTGTTCCTGAGCTCTTTAGATCTGCTGCATGAGCCTGGGCTCAGCAAGTCATGGTTTGTTTACACAAGAGCCAGAGTCATTGGCATTTTGTATGAAAATGTGTATCTGGTTTTAACTTCTTTTGGGATAAGAGTCCAGAACATTAAATCTGATGATTGATAGCCTCATAGAACATGCAACCAGAGTATACACTTCCTTGGATGACCGCCGATTTGTTTCATGCTCACCAAAAAGCCCAAAACTTCTATGGGGGTCAAAGATCCACGATGCTGGAGCTTTCAACCAGCAGTGTGATGTGCAGGGAGGCATTAGAATTGTGTTCACCTGGAAAAATCTGTGTTCACTGTAACACTGGAGACAGAAAATGCTTCAATTTTACTCTTAATCTTTCATCTGACTGTCTCTATTCTCTTATGCTGGGGTAAAAGTAATCCTAACCACAGACAAAGCCACTCTTGTCCCAAACACCTGTCTCATTTTGTCCCAGAGTTGCTCCTCTGGAGCTGAAACCCGAGATAATTTCTAAGGAAGGTGTGGGTGTGGTTGTAGGTGTCTGAGTGTAGCAGGAGGTAGCCACAACTCTGAGCTGTAGTCTCAGCAACTAAAGATACTGAATTTTGTTTACCATGGATCCTTGCATATACATATCAGAACCAGCTCAAGCATCTTAAATTCAGTACAGGGAGCTGCCAGGAGACTTGCTGTGACTAAACACAGAAGACTGTGCTCTAAGGACTTATTTTGACCCTGGAATGATGGCTAAAGATTATTTTGACCTCTTCATTTGTCCTAGCCTTGGTGCCGTAGAGCATAAGATAAGCATACTTTGCTACAGATTATAGTTTCAGACTATTTGGTAAACAGGAGTCTATTTTTAGGCATAGAATTGCCTAGGGCACTTTTGAAATCTCCATCTCTGACTGGTTTTAATAGCAGGTTAGACAAATCATCTCAACAAAGGCAATCATGCCTTGAGGCAGGCAGATTCCCTCATGTCTGTTTTATATGACTCAGTATACTATAAAGAGAAGAAGAAAAGAAACTTAAGCAATAAATTGGCAATACTTGCATCTATTTTGCAGCAGGCAAACAGCACTGTTTGGGGACAGATGGAGATAAAGGAAACAGAAGAAGAGCTGAAGAAATTATGCACCAGAGAAGAAACACTGACAAAGAAAAAATGGGTAGAAATTAGTTTTCTGACAAGAATTTGGAAGTAAATCTGTGGTGCCTCTCCCCCATTTAAGAGACTCAACACAGGCAGAATCTAATGAATACTGAATTTTAACACATGGATTCAAGAAACATATTAGATCCCCCTCCTTTGAACCAGCCACCTCCATGGAAAAGTGAGTGAGCAGCTAATTCTGGGTTGACACAGGCAGTGCACTTTTAACATGTAATCCATATGCATACTGAGCATTTATGCGCTCTCATCCATCCCCTGTTCCGTTCACTTTATCTTTCCCTTGATGCAGAATATCAGCAAAACCATATTGGGATGTGACATAGGATTTTTTGGATCTGAGCTTTGCAACCCTTGGGACAAATGGGACGAAAGATCAGCAAATGGCTGATCATGATGTGAAAGTCATACAAGCAGGTACAGCTCTTTTTGCAGGTAATGTTCACCTTGATTTTCAGCTCTTTATAAGACTCTTTTTTAGCCTGATCTGGGGAGACACTCATACTTTCCAGGTCAAGGGTGGAACAAAAAGGGTAGTAAGATTTGGAGACAGGTTTTGTAGTCTTCTCTGATCATGCCGTGGGGTGAGGAGATGGGACTCTGTTTTAGCTGTTACACTTTCCTCCAGGTTTGGCTGCACTGTCTGAGCTGTCTTTGGTGAGGGCTTTACCAGCAGCCTCCTGCTCTGTCCCACTGTGCCAACAAACCCTGCTACACTTAATTAAGAGCTAGACACTGCAGAGAGCAGCATAGCAGTCCCCAGCAGTATTACAAAGGAGCACATGTGTAAGGAAAAAAGAGCATTTCCCATGCCAACCAGGGTTTGCATGCTCTGCCAGGTCAATTACAAGCTTTTTCAGCCACAGAGGAAACAGCTCTTTCTCCCTTTTATTAAAATGGCTGCTCCATCCCATTGTGGATTGAAAGAGCTACTTGGCTGCCCTTGCATCCCAGCTGACCTCCAACCACAAGCCTAGGTCTTTACCAGAAAGAAGGGGGAATCATCAGTTGCTAAATGAAGACATTGTCCTCCTGATTATCTCTTTGTTGCCAGTGTTGTGTGAGGTTATAGAAAGGATTAGAGCAGTTCCAAGATGGCTGTGGGTGAAACAGTGTGTCCCAGCCTGGATGAGCATTTTCTTCTGACTCTGCTCTGTCAGGAACAGCTGTACCTATGTATGAGGAATGAATTTTCTGGAAAAGACTGTTCTCCCCATCTTCTCCTGCCAACACCATTTAGTGAACCACACTGTTCCAGCCCACGTGTCCCAACACTATGTTGTATGTGGAGGCCTCCAGCAGTTTCTTTCCTTGTCTGGGTTTGGATTAACCTGGCCACATACACCTAGAGAATCAGTTTGAAGAAGGTTTTGACCAATACTGGCAGGGAACAGGTCTCAGTGAATGGGGTTTACTGAAGTAAGGAGAAAATAGGACATTCTGAGGAATCTGGGTCAGAGGTTAGGATAATGAAGGTGTCCCCATAGGAAAGAAGGGATAGATTACATGGCCTGGTCTTCTGCTAGTTGTCTGCAATGACAAAAAGATGTTGGGTGGATTCATTTCTATAGGAGGGCTTCAGGTTGGAGACCAGGAGGATCTGCCAGGAGCAAGGTTCAGATCAACAGAAAAACTGGAAATCTTGCACCAGTGAAGTCTATGGAAAAGCTCCAGCTGGACTCATTGAGCACTGGACAGTATTTTTAGTCTTTTCTTGACTGGGAAAAAAAGGGTCTAATTTGTCAAGTGAAAGACATACTCCCACCATCATCTACGGACTTACCAACCAGCAGGGAATTCAGTGCTAAAGTTTTGGAGAACCAGTTCATTTGAGGGGAGGATTCTTTACTTGCTTGGAACTTCTGGCCCTGATGTATAGAATTTTTGTCTGTGAAGGCTAGAGGATGGGGGGTTATTTTGGCCTTGGCAACTGGTTGTTCATTTTTGTGTGTATATTTTAATTTTCATTCTTATCTCCATGTCATTCCTCCTGACTTTGGTGTCTTCATTGCAGCAGCCTGTCCATTTAGCTTGGAACTCCCTTAAATGGGTAGTATATCCATCTGTCTTCAGGCTGGGAGGGTCTGCTCTTTGTGGCATGCAGAATGTGCTCTCTGGCTCAGTGGTCCCTGAGTTAGCAAATCACCTCATCTTCATGAAAGTGTACTGCAATATTGGACTACTCCACTTTTTCTGAAGATGTATCATACAAAGAGGGCTTTCTATTTCTGTCACTCCTGACCTTCCTGAATTTGAGAATACTTGGGGGAAGATATCGTGGGTTCAAATTACTTTTTGCTGTCAATTTGCATACCTTCTGCCAACGCGTACTATCACTTGCTGTCCAAGCACACTGAATCATACCTTGCAAAATGCCCCTTCAGTTTCTAATTAGCACATTCTGGCTGAGCAGCCTCAAGATTTTCAATTTATCTTGTAGGAAACAGGTTAATGTTAGTAAGACTGTATCTGGGGAGCAGAGCTTCAAGAAAGGGCCTCCACTTTGCCAGCTGCTGAGTAACATGACCTTAAGAGGGAAATAAATTGTTGTTACGGTTTCTGTGATGATTTGGTTGTTTTGGGCTAACCAAAGTGTAATTTATTACACAAAGTACAATTTATAGTTTTACTTTGGTGCGATGCTTCTTTTTCCTTCCCTGCAGAAGTTCACTGTGCTGTTCAGGCCATCTTCTCCCCACTAGATATTTCCTACAATTCCTTCCATTGTCATCCATGTTTTGTTGTTGCCGGCGATGGTTCCCTACAGCTTCAAAACATAGGCTTGGCTTTTAGGACTTCAGTCTGAGCCCATTATATTAAGGAGTCCTTTTTCCCCTCCACTGTCCCAGGCCCATGATGAAATGCAATTTGCATTGAAGGACAATATCTGAAGTAAACATTCCCCACTGAGTATTTTCAAAGAGGCTTGGATGTACTCCTTGAAAGACAGCAGTGGTTGCTCCAGGGCTTTCCAGTCTGTCCTCTGGAAATGATCTACACACACAACAACATGGTCCAGAAACATGGGATTAATTGAATGTGTTGGTTTCCATATGCCCACAACACAAAGGGACCCAGTGTCTGTCATATGCATGATGATCCATGTATCAAGCTCCTGTCATTACAGACACAAGCTATTTACTCCAGTGTCACTCTGAGGCTCCAGCAGCTGCTCAATTTCCTTTTGGGCAGGCCTGTCTATTGCTTCCCAGTGCTATTTCATCTCCAGTCCTGCCCATGGGAGGGATGAGTAAGTGATGGGGAGGAGGTGGGCAGCGATGGCTCTGACAGAGGCATGTTTATGCTGGACTTTCATGTTGTTCCTCTGTATCCAATGGAGAACAGTCCATCTTCCCTGCACAGTGAGAGCTGCATAAAGCATCTCTGTGTGTTTGGAGGGAAAGGCTGAGTTGTGCTGATATTCCAACTGGTTCATCATGTGCAATTGGGAGACTCTGATGTACTCATTCCTTTCTACCACCCTCACTGACTCAGATCCCCTGCCTGCCTGTGATGGGATTGAGCAGCCTTGGCTCAGCTCTGACACGGAAACCCATATGCAGGCCTGAATCTCTTCTCCTTTTGTTAGTACTTCAGCACCTCCAAGGTGTTGCCCATGTTATGACAAAGCACTAGCTTCAAATATGAAGAAATTCCTCTGTGTTATTTATGTCCTCTCATCATGGCTAGGAAAACCACTTCTTTTGGCACCCACTGGGATCCAAGAAGGGGAAAAAGAGTGGTGCTGACACCCGCTTTCCCAGATACACAAAGAATGATTAAAACATTCCGTCCCCAACTTTTTCATGTTTTTGAACTGTGGAAATGCAATTTTTTTTTCCCCAGAGAAAATTTTTCACATGGGATTTTTTTGCAAGTTTACACATTTCTTTTTGGCTTTGCCACACTGTTCATTTGTGGTTGTTGTGTATTAATGAAAAATCTACAAAGATAAAAATTAGCAGTCTTTGAAACATTTGGATTCTCCCATTCAAAGAGCTCTTCATTTTGAATTATCTGTCCTGTCTTATGCTTTAAAGTACTCAAGAGTGACATAAGTTGACCTATTCCAGAAGAGATAAAATATTTCATTGAGACAAAGTGTGTTTTCCCATGCTTTGCACAGAAACTGGCATGTAGTTCTTCTTCTTTCCTCAATTGTTTTTTTTCCTTTGTGTCAGAATCTCCAGAAAATAAGAAAATCCCCAGAGTACTCCAGAGCCTTTGCTGCTGACACACACTTGTTTACTAGATTGCAGTGCATTTCAAGAGCCTACTGAAAACTGTCTCTTTTCTGAACACTTGGTGGATGCACTCCAGCCCACATCATGGCTTCTTACCCATCTCTCCCACCCCAAATTGCCGTCATCTGGCCTCTCCTTTGTTGCTGTTACTACTCTGAAAGGGAGCTTCCCAAATGACAGGTTTTCTGTCCTTTCTCCACGTTGCTTTCCTTGGAGCTCTGTTCCAGCAGGGCTGCCACTGGAAAGAGTTCCTAGTCCCTTTGGTTGCTTGTCTTTACCCACAGCAGAGGCTGGAAAGTATCTTGTATTATGTTCAGCAGAATGTGGGGAACAAAGAGAAGAAACCAGTCACTTCTGGTCACAAGGGATGGTCTGGTTTGCCAAAAACAACCAGCTTAAGACGGGATTCCCATTCCAAGCTGGATGTGATGATTCAGAAAATGGAGTAGATAATGAGCTGTTTGTGATCAGATCCTGTTTGTTTACTTTTCTGCAGAGCTGTGAATGGCCTGTTCATGAGAAGTGTCCTGGACTCCGACCTTGTAGAGGAAACCTACCTGAGATAAGCAGAGCAGAACCCAAACCTCCACCTCTGCAAAGGAAAACACCTTTTTCCTGCAAAGGCCACCTGACAGTTGCCCATCCCACGAGGCCACACAGAGGACAGTTGGCTGCATGGCAGTCAAATGAGTCCCTGTTAGAGCACTGCATGGAATATCCCCAAGCCCTAACACATCAACTGGCCCAACACTGAGTTTGATGAAAGGCAGAACAGATATTTTCCTTGAAACCAGATTTCTAGCTGGAGTGAAAGAAAAAGAACATGTTTTTCCTTTCCTCCTTTGTGCTGGCATCTATCCAGACAGCAGCAAATGAAAGCTGAAAGTCATGAAGCAGTTTTGGGGAACTGAAATACTTCCTACATGAGAAGTTAAAACAGTCTAGTCTGTTCTAACATAGCCTTTTAGAGTCTTCTCATCTAATTCTACTTTGAAATACTTTTTTCTTCAGGTAAATATCCAGCCTTGAATTAAGCCTTCCACATGATGTAGATACCCTCTCTTTTAAATTATTTCCTGTTTTTTCCTTATTGCACGTTGTTATACTTGTGGTGACTTGACTGAAAAATCCTCCACAACAATGTTAGCATATGGAGTCTATTGCCACAAAATAAGAGAAAGGACAAGCACTTAGCAGGATTCAACCATGGGAAATATGATGTCTTCCCAAATTTCTTTGTGTCCAATGGTACATTCTGGGGAGCTCTTCCATGGAGGGACATAGCTCGTTTCCTTCAAAATCTGGAATCAGGGTAGTTCTTCAGAGGCTAATTCTACCAAATGAAATGCGTTACGTTGTTTGAAAGAAGGGAAGGGAATTCCCTTTTATGAAAAGAAAATGAAATTTGGCAGACCTCAAAGTTTTGACATTGTGAGATTCTGAAGAAATGTTTAGGGAATTTTGCCCTTGGGATATTGAGGAAAATGGAGAGGAGAAAGGAACCAGCAGTAAAAGATATAGGAAAAAGGAAAAAAAAATCTGAAGGAAATTCAAGTGGGGGTGGTTTAGTGGCAAAGCAAGAGGTTTCACTTTGAAGACTGAGTGTTCTGTTTTATACTTGTGAGAGCTGATGAAACAGGCTCCAAACCTAAGAGATTCTAGTACTGATTAGTGAACTTATACATGTAAAGAGTGAATGTACAAGATATTTTCTATTACTTATCTTGTTCACAGGTGATACCTAAGTGTACGCCTACAACCACTTGCAGGCAATATGTTTTATAGTAACTTGGTGGGGCGGGCAGGGTTTGTGCTGTAAGACTGGGAAAGAGTGGCTTGAGAGCTGCTCAGCAGGAAGAAACTTGCAATGCTGGTGGACAGCCAGCTGGATATGAACAAACAGGTGGCCAAGAAGGCCAAAGGCGTCTTGACCTGTATCACAAATAGTGCAGTCACAGGGTAGTGACTGTCCCCCTGTACGTGGCACTGGTGAGTTCACACCTCGAGTTCTGTGATCAACTTTGGACCCCTCACTACAAGAAAGATGCTGAGGTGCTGAAGCACATTCAAAGAAGGGCAGTGGAGCTGGTGAAGGCTCAGGAACACAAGTCCTATAAGGATCAGCAGAGAGAGACTAGGGGTTTTAGCCTGGAGAAGGGTCTCGAGGGGGACTCCATTGCTCTCTACAACTCCCTGAAAAAGAAGGTTGTAGCCAGGTGGGGTTTGGTATCTTCTGTCATGTCACAAGCAAAACAATGAGAGGAAATGGCTTCAATTTGCACCAAGGTTCAGATTTGATATTAGATATTAGAAGAAAAAATTCATGGAAAGAATGGCCAGGCATTGGAATAAGTTGCCCAGGGAAGTGATGAATTTACCATCTCTGGAAGTGTTGGATAGGTGTCTGAATGGGGCACTTGAGCATATGGTTCAGGATGATTTTGGTGGTGCTGGCTTGGTGGTTGCAGTAGATGATCCTGAAGATCTCTTTCAGTCCTGATGATTCTGTGATTCTGTAAAAAAAGAATATCCAAATGGACATGTTTTGTTTGCATGGGATAGGTAGAGAATATATAAACTTACTGAGAGTTTTTCTATTTGATTTTGCATGTGGCATTTCAGGCTCTTCAGTCAGTACACCAGGCACTACACCAAGCACTCCAATCATTCAGGAATTGCAGCAAAACCTCAGCAAGACACATTCCCCCCTTCAACTGATAGCTGGCATTTTAAACTTGTTAAATTTTGCTCTTTTGTCATGACAGGAATGTTCTATTCCAATGCTTTTCCTCTGAATAATCTTTAAGATCGTACATTTGTGGATGCTGCTTTTTATAACATGGAAATGGAAGACATCACTTTATGTTAAAATATAGAACATGCATTGAGTGCTGCTCATGATGGAATATTCCATGGCTTTGTCAACCCTGCTTTTGTAAATTCATTGATAGGTCCTTGGAGATGGATCAAAGCCAAACAACTTGGATGTTGTCTTGAACCCACCAAGAGGCAAGTCTGAGATATTTGTTTGTTCCATTACAGGGAAGCAGTTTGAGTACAAACAGCAGGACAGGGTGTAGGTTCTAGTGTCTGTAGGTAATGTATCACATCCACTTATACACAGACAGTGCTATGGGAACAAAATGCAGTAGCCATGACAACAAAAACACAAGCCATTGTTACATGAGCTAAAACAGAAACTCTGTTATCTGTGTATAGAAGGACTTTCTTTTTATTTTTTTTTCTCCAAGGCTAGCTACAAGAGAAAAAAACAGAGCTACAAGGCAAATCAAGGCAGCACAAAAAACATCTCCAGAACAAAAAAGCTTGGGGTTTTCCTAGTATATGATAAGTTGGTGATGATGATAGGCTGGCAATAACAACAAGGACAGAGCTCACCAGATGAGAACCTCTACCATAGAAAGCATTGTTACAAAAGCTATTCCAAGAACTTTAGGTAAACCAAGACTTCCCTACCTGGTCCATGGTTATTAGGTGGGACAAAAACAGTTCCAGCAAAGGGAGAAAATTCATTACTTAAATTCTTTACATTTCAAGCCCCCTATCTTTCAAGAAGAGATAATTTAAATTGACTGAAAACTGGGTAAAGTTGTTTCATGTAGGAAATGCAGAAAGCTAATATGCACAGTTCCTAGTCATCAGAAAATAAAACTTTAGCATGTAGGACTCTAAGAACAAATGCAAAAACTACTTCTAAGATTTGCATTCCAGTAACACCTACATGTTCATACTGGCACCAGCATGCTAAATGAAATATAAACAAAAATCAAGTCCTAATCTTTGTACCAAAGGAGGTACCATCTCTGCCTTTGGCAGAACAGCCTTGTTCATGTGGCACCAGAAGCTTTCTTAATGTTTCGCCCCATTCTGGTCCAAATTCCTGGCCTGAAGTGATGCTTTCCAACAAAGGCAAATATCTCATTACAGGTCACTGGCATTATGGATCAGTTATGTCAACATTCCCCTGCAAAGTCCAAAGCCTCCAAAGGTGGGCCACAAGGATGGTGAAGGGCCTGGAAAGGAAGTTGTTTGAGGAGATGAGGTTACCTGGTCCATTTATCCTGGAGGAGACTGAGGGAACACTTCATTGCAGTCTGAACTTTCTCATGTGGGGAAGAGGAGGGCCAAGTATAGCGCTCTTCTCTCTCATGACCATTGACAGGACTTGAGGAAACAGCATGAAGCTGAGTCAGGGGAGATTTAGGTTGAATATCAGGAAAAGATTTTTCACCAGAAGGTGGTTTGGGCATGGGAATAGGCTCCCCAGGGAAGTGGTCACAGCCTGCCTGTGTCTGTGGCCTGGTGAGGAATAGAGACACTAAAATCTATGGAAAAACTGTGTTATATGAGCTTTGGACTCCCCATACCCCACCCCAAAAAAAGAAAACAAAACATTAATCAGTAACCAGCTCTGGAATAGCAAGCTTGCTTGATTACTCTCATTTAACTGCATGTCAAGACACAAGGCACAGCTTGATCTCTTGTGCAGTGCAGCTGCATGGAGAACTGACTATCTGCTACAGCTCAGGACTAGCTTATGTGAATTCCCCTCTATGGTCTCATTCATCTCCAGCCCCAGATGTTCCCTGGTGGAGGTGCCCTGCTTGCCATAGAAGACAAGTATTATACAGCACGGAGCCAGCCTCGGGGATCCTCCCTAGCATGTGTGCTAGCCAGCTTTCAAGACACAGCTGAACAAGAAAGTACAAAGGAGGACTCATGCACTGCTTTGTGGTCTCAAAGGAAGTCACGAAATAGGATCAGCACAGAAAGTCCTCCGGGCGTTCACACATGTCCCCCTGCTTTGTGTGAGAAGCCCATGCTCTATGCTAGCCATCTGGGACAGCATCACCCACATTCATGCTCTGACATTTGAGAGTGATTAAATATATTCCACAAAAGTCAAAACCAAAAGAGAAGCCAGTGAAACAGCAGAGATAAATAGATATATTTCTAATCTTACCCTGCAATGCATCTATAAACTATTGCCCTTCCAATTTTTGTTCTGACTTTTTCACCCGCTGTTCTTTCTCACTAGGACTCCTTTTAAAGCCGCTGTAGAAGGAATTATGTTCCAATAATGCCAAAATCAGTGGGATTTAAGTTAACTCAGTGCTGAGTGTCAAAACTTTTAGAATCCTATTTCCCAACAGAAATGCTTCATAGATATGAGCCTGCCAAGGAAGATAGAGTGTAGATTTCTTAGTCACCTAAATACAGTTTGGAAATGCTACTTTCCAATGCAGTGGGGATTTGCCATCATTGCAGGCAACAACCCAGTTCATTTCCCAGGTGCTGGCCCACCAGGATTCTTCCACAGTTTCATACCTGCAGCATGCCCAAGGATTATGGAAATTGCTCCAGTGCAAATCCCAGCTGCTGCTGGTTCTTGCATCCAGGGTTCTGACTAGTGCAGCTGCAGGGCTGGCTGGTCATGCTCTTTGAAAGCCACCGTGTCCCTTCAGACAGCCTCAGAGCAGCCGAAAAAACATGAGCTAAGCTCAACCACACAAAGCACTGCAAATCTTGGTGAGGCCTTGACCTTATCTTTTTTTACATAAGCTCAGCTTGGCTGCTGTCTTCTGCACTTCACCTATCAACCCTGGGTGCACTCAGAGCTCACTGTGATGCCCTGTATTGGGAAAGGCCATGGCTCTGGCTGCTGGCAGCACACAGAGAAGATCACTGAAAACAAACACAGAGCAAGCAGCTTGGTTTTCATAACCTCGGTTAAACACAGGGGGTGAAGGATCCGAAGCAGCAAAGTCATGTGAATTCAAGAAAGGAGGAGGGTAACCTCTGGGGGGCTCTTTTCTTTGGCAGCACAAGGGAGGATGGTGCACAGAGAAGGGGGGAAAGGAAAAATTATGGAAATTTTTGGCCCTCTGTGCACAGGAATTCTATCCTTTTCTCCTTCTGGGCCTGTAATAACAGAACTGACATTCACTACTGACAGTGACAAAACCACTTTCCTGGGCTCATGTGACAAAATGGTGCATCACAGCTGCCCCCTGCCCACAGAGCAGAGCAAATTAAAACAACTTAAACCATGGACTAGCTCACTTCTGCCTACATTCAGAGGCCTTGAATCATCTTTCTTCCTCACTTCACCTGAAGCATAATTTAGCTTATTTCTATTTGGAGTGGCAGGGAGAGGTTTCTCCTCCCTGAGTCATGCTGGGATGGCAGGAGGTCTGCCCTCCTCCACGGCCTGTGGCAGGCATTGGGTGACAGCTGGTCACTGCAGCGTGCAGCACTCAGGCTGTGGGGGTGGTATGTTACTGTGGGCAAAGGTGACACTTAGTTGGGTCTTCTGTGGCTGGTGGGGAAACAAAAAGTCTCCATAAATCACAGGAATAAGCTGCCTCCCTCCCCAGAGTTATTGACTATTGATGAGAGCAAGCACCAGACTCAAATGGGATCAAAGAACATGCTTGCAGACTTGGAGGTTCCCACCCCTTCGGGAACAATGCAGTAACTAAACCCACACCTCTCAGCAAGGACTGGCCTCCAAGCCCAGCAACCCTGAAAGGTCTCCAGCATGCATTCAAATCGTTCCAATACAGTATGTATCATTAAACATAGCAATATTGCAACAGAGATTACTTCCATAGAATAAATCAAGTAAATTCCCAGACAGGGAGCCTAGATGAAGATTTTATTAATTTCTCTCCAACTCATCATCTTTTTACCCCAAAGGTGGATGCAGGCTACCACAACCATGGGCAATGCTGACAACCTGTGCACCTTTCAGGATCCTATCTATAGCCTGATGACACTTCCAGTGTTAGCAAACATAAGATAGGAACCTATGAAGATGGCCTCTGGTCTCTCCCAAGACTCAGGAAATAGTTTTCTGTCCACAAATAGATGGGTGTTTTGCACTATTTAAGTTTGTGCTCTTATTCTTACTAGAACATAGTATCACAAAAATGTACTAAATGTTTTTCAAATATCTATAGAAATTCGGGTTGTGTTGAGGCATTTGGATTATGGTCCAGATACTTATTGCTTGCTGAATGTCTTGTTTATCCAAGGGTAAAAGGAAGCATTTTGGCCACTTGTACATGAATTTGTGTGTGCACTAAGTTTGGAGACCTGAGGAAATGCCTAAGTTGTTGTTGTGACTATGTTATTTGATGGTACAGAAGGGCAAAAAACCCAGCCTGAATCACCCCTTACTCCGATGAAATTCCATAATACTGTGATTATCATATCTCAGCAAGAACTTGTCACAGTTGTTTGTAGACAGTGCACAAAATAGAACTGCAAGTGACTTTCTTCAGTGCCATCAACTCTGTCTGCCTGCCCACAGACAAAACCTGTCCTCCCTCTGTCATTCCTGAGACATGCTATGTCCAACCTGTCTCTAAAAATCTCCCATGAAGTCCAAATCTGAGGCTATTTCAGGGTTTCATTTATCTTTCCTATTAGGAAAGCTTTTTCATGAAATCTAACCTACATGTGCCTTGTTATGTTTTAACCCTTCTCCTCTGCATCCTGGACATAAAGAACAAATTGTTCTCTTCCTCTTTATGTATTTAAAGACTGTTATCGTATCACTTCCCAGGCTGATCTTCTATAGACTAAATAACCCCCATATTTCAATCTCTCCTCCTTAGTCATGTTCCCTGGACTTCTAATCATTCTTGTTCATCTATTCTGGACATTGTTCAACTAGTTCCATCCTTCTTGAGCAACAGTGTCTAAAATTGGAGACAAGAGTACAGCAGAAAAATCACATCCCATGTCATGCAGATGGTAGTCTGGTTTATATATCCCAGTATGGTGTTTGCTTTTCTCATGGCAATCTTCATTCTGAGTTCTCTTCACAATTGCTCCAGATCCTTCTCTACTGGTTACTTCACATCCCTTATTTGTACATCTGATTGTTCTTGCCTAAGTATAGAACTGTGTATCCTGCATTTCTCTTTATTAAATTTCATCTTGTCACTTCAGAAACCTCTGGATTATTTGTCCACTTATATTTGATAGTTCTGAAGTCCAAGACTGTCCTCTTTTGGGTTTGTTTTTTTTTTTTTTTTCAAATTTATGTTACCTGCTACTTTTAATAGCATATTTTCTTTTCATTCAATCTAGGTAAATCATAAAAATCATGAATAGTTACAGGTTCAAAGCATATCACTGCAGAAGTTCACCAAATGCTTTCCTGCAATACGATGATAATCTGAACCCAGCTGGTTGATATTTCAATTCGAACATGAACCTACAGCTACACTTTGATTCTCAGCATGCTTCAGCACCTGAAGTTCTTCCTGACATTTGTGTGACCTGAAGAAAACCCAAAAGTGCCAAAGAAATAGAATTGCCTATCAAGACATATGTGTTCTATATTCACAGATCAATGAGTTTACTCTGTCTCATTGTACTTCATCTTTGTAACCCAGTAATGCAGCAGAAGACAACTGGTACAGTTGAAATACCAAAACTAAAATACCACAAGAAAACCCTGATGCCTGTACATTTCCTCCTCCCCATTTACAAGGGCATCTGATCAGAAGCCATTTCTGTACCATTTGGGACAGGAAGAGTCCAAAACTCAGACTTCCCAAGGTAGACTTTTATACTCATTACTGATCAGGATAACTGCTTTTCTGATCTATCATTTAATCTGGAAATGCTCATGTCATGTCTAAGGACAGGTCTGAACACATTCTGCACCTGTTAAATAGGAAAACAAGGAAAAAATAGGAAAAAAATAAAATCAGCCTGGGAAAACAAGTCACTCAGAGAGATCCCTCTTGGCAACATGGCCCATGTGTGTGTTTCTATGCAGAGCAGCTTTTTGCTAAGCCCTGGAGAGACCCAAGACCCATTTGTGTAAACACAGATGGAGAAAGCTGAGATGCCTGGGAAATGGAGTCCTTTCAAATTCAAGTTAATCTTGATGAACTGCTGTTTTGTGGGCTTTGACCAGTAAATTCTGAGTCACAAGCAGGGTGAGACATCACCTTCCTTATGTGACTGCAAGTCCAGCCATCAACAGTCTCTGTAGCTCAGTCCCCAAGGCCAAAAGTCCTGCAATCTGCTTCAATTTAATTTTTTTTTTGCTTTTACTCCCACAACTCCTCCTTCTTAAAGTCACTTATCGTTACCTTAGGATTGTTGCCAGATTCTCTTCTGGCATCTCTTCTCCCTCTTTTCTGCAATCTTTGCCTATAAGGTACTTTAATCACTTCCCATGTCAACTACCGCAAAGCTCTTTTTTATAGCTCTCATAAATACTTACAGGGTTTATGTATATTTCCTCTCCAAACTTCAGGGGATCCAGATCACTGCTTAGCACTGAAGAGATGGAAAGGAGGGCAGCCTGCTTCAGATTTCCACATGACCCAGGCATGGCAAATTTTCCTGCAAACTTAGATAAGATTAACTCTTGCATTAGAATATAAAAAGGGTGGTTTGCAGCTTTGGCTCTGTTATTCCCCCACTCCCAGATTTCTCATTCTGCTTAATGATTGTTCCTTCCCAAGCATAAAGCCATCAGGTTACACAGAAATCTGGCTTTTTTTTTTTTTTTTGGGGGGGGGGGGGCGTTTAATAACTTCGAATACAGTGATGATAATTTTGTTGCTCACTAAAGCTTTCTTTTCTTTTTTTTTTTTTCTGTAAAGTACTTTCAATCCTCCCAGCAATCCGATGATTTGCCTTCTTTTCTTCAGCCTCCTAAAAGAGGCAATGCACAGACCCCACAGGTCAGAACCAACTAGATGGATTACTTAGTGACCTCTTCTGCAATTTTTGATCCTATATGGGACAGAGATTAAAGTCTCAGGCTAATGGGAGAGGAATTCCTTTTTGTCCTGGTTACAAAAGAAAAACTGTGTTTTATTTTTTTCTATCTTAGGATTTTATATCTGCTGTCTGTTGGGTGTTTCAAAAGTAATTTTCTTGTCTCAGCATAGTAAACTCACAAGCAAATTCCCATAACGCTGGCAATACAAAGCAGTCAGACCAGCCAAGATATTTATGCTTCAACATTTCGAATGCACTCTTGACTGCCTTCAAGCAATAATTTTATAAGGTTTTCCTTCCTGGAAAATTGCTCAGTGATGACCTAGAAGTGAAAAGTTCTGTCTCATTACCATTTCCATCCAATTCCACATTAACTTTACTGAAATAACTGGCTTTGACTAAGCCAAGAGTCAAATATAAGAGTTACAAGGCCCTGATTAAGAAAGCACTTAATCACTTTCTGTGCTTTCAGTTGGACAGATGCTTTCCCCTGTCAAGGACCATATCAGTAGCTGGGGAAGGACTGGGGAAAAGAGCTTGGCTCAAAGCCTATGAGAATTCACAACCCAGAGATACAGCTGCAGGACCTTACTTAAAGTACTGGTATTCTAGGTCTATCAGCTGTCTCTCATTTTGCTCAGGATTTTCCAGGATACTTGATCAATAAAACTCAGTGTCTAGGGTTGCATCTGAAAACAGAAGCCACAGGAAGCCTTGGGAAGCATCCCAGGAGCCCCTACCTTTCATGGAAAACAGAGAGAGGCCCAGAACATCTTCTGCCCAGATTAGATTGCCCTTACTAAAAATAGGAAGCCCTTTAGTCCTCCATCTCCCTTGATAAAGTTTTCTTTCTAAGCATATGTTTTGTTTGACCTTGAGGTTTTTTTTAAAAAAGGAATGAAAGAAAGAATAAGAGAGAGAAAAAAATCTCCTTGATACAATTCCAACACTGAAGACAAAGATGTGCTGTGGTTATTTAGGATTCAGTGAGTGACAGGTTTTATACAATCTCACAGTGTCCCATCTGCATTGCTCAAATCAATATTTTTTGGCTCCAAAGGAATGTTGAACAACACTTCATCTAGAATGTGTCTAGATCTGGTCCACAAGGTATTTCTGTTCCTTCCTTTGGCTTCTTAATAAAATTTCCCTGTTTCTATAAACCCTCACAACTATGGCCAAGAAAAGACAGCAGTGAGAATGGTCATCAGCACATTAGGATCATAGTAATTAGATTTACTGACTCCAGCACCATCCCATCAGCTGATAGGCATTACCATACCTTGCAAAAACTTGACAACTTCTCTCAATAGTCCAGGCAAAGCAACCCAAAAGGTCAGAGTTCAGGAATATTTTGTCGTGACAGGAAACAAATCTCCTTTCTTAACCTAAAAGGAAGACTTTTTGGAGCAGAGCATACTGTTAGAGGTGTATACTGGAAACTTATACTGTCATTTACAAAGTGTGAATTTTATCTCAGCTGCGAAGAAGCCTTCTGAGACAAAATTTGTGATAGAGCCTGAAGAAGCTGTTGTGAAAAACTTCCATCTAGAAAAATCACATAAGCAGCACTAGACATACCCAAAAGAGAACAACCCAGTCAGAAAATTTATTTCTAGCTGTGACAACAACTCCACTTCAGTACTGACAGTTGCTTATTAAACAATTGAAAATGTGCACAGAGACAGTGACAGAGACACAAGGCTAACATAGTTTCAGGATCAACAGGCAAGAAGGATGTGAGTGAACCTTGCACGACCTTGTGAAAAACAAGCTCTCTGGTGACTCTGGATCTCCAGCTCGTGCTGTTTGTCAATATGAAGCTGGTATGAGCCATGCAACCCAATTTGCCTTCCATCCCAGGAGGATGTTAATTTTCCCTCCCCTCTGCTCTGCCCTCAGTACCAGCTGGGTCCCCACTGCTCACTGCACATTCAGAGTCCAGGGAACGCGTGCAGATGTTTTCATGGACATAGCAAAAGCCCTTTCTCTCTGCCAAGACTCACACTGGGCTTTTCGCGGGAGCGAATGTATCTGTCACTTCTAAAGCAATGTGGTTTTGGAGCAGCTCTAATTTAATCTGAAGCTGAGAAATAAAATCCTTCTGACCTAGCTGTCATATTCTCCTTGCTCTAAAAAATTCTGACAGTAAAATGGCTATTATTCATCTCTAAACCTGGAATCTCAACCTGAGGCAACCACCTGCTATAGTAAATTTCACACCTGAATATGGTTTTGAAAGTTATTCTTGTTTTTTTTTCAAACCAGAAATTCACAGACTCTTGTCATTGTTATTAAATACCTCAACTCTCAGGATACTTCTTATTCAAAATACATACTTTCAGATTTCCAGACTTGTTGGCTGAAAGCCTTTTGCCACATACACTGAAATTCTGGGGCTTTGAATTTCCAGTTCTGGACTTGGAGGTTCTTAGAGACTTTGGAGTTTTGGTAGTCTGGATTTGCACAGCTGTTGTACAAGTTGGTGCTTTCTGTCAGATCTGTGCCACGTGTAGGATCTTTGAGTGAAATTCATGACCCTCTGAATGGCTCTTTTTAACACTCCAGTGCAAATCATCTTAACAAAGCAATGAAAACGGTTTTCTGTGCAAAAGGGTTTTCTTAAGGTGAAAGGCTAATACCGCACCTCCCAGATATCTACTTTATGGTTATTGGCAGTCACCAGTGAAGATGGGAAAAGGAGACCAAGTCCTTCCACATCCACCTGAGAGCATCAGGTTTGGTTTGGAAAGTGACAGTCTTTCTAACAAATATTGCTAGAAAGAGTCAGCAAGTTTTATTTCAGTGTTAAGTTCTGGATTTTGTTGACCAGTCCTTGAAATACACCTTTTGAAATTTTCAGATAATCTTCCTTGCTGAATGTCTGAAGGCTGCAGAAATCAAAATTTAAAGCAACAAAGCCAAATTTTTGCAACCAGATGCATCATCTTATATTGCAAAAATTTATTGTCTTTGGAGCCCTAGGTACAACCCAGTAAATCATCATTCTGTTTCTTCAGAATTAAATGTCAGTGTGAGCTGGTGCATCTCTAAGCTGTATTTTTGTTAATAGATTTTAAAAAGAAGAATGATTCTCCTTTTTTTTTTTTTTTTTTCCAGTTAAAAATTATCTTCCAGAGTCACATGGAGATTCCCCAAAACCAGAAACCAATTTGCAATTCTGGTGACTTTAATTTTTCCCTTGTCACTGGTTGTGCTTCTGCTTTCCTTGGTGCAGATTTGTTCAGACCCATCACAGAGACAGGCCCTGTGCAGAGAGCACTACTCCATGTTTTCTCATAGAGAGAGAGCAAAATCAGATCAGATATTACATTTGGGGCCACTGTTATTCATGGAGATGTCAAAATGGTGAAGAGAAGTCACTAAAAGTCACTATCACAAGCTTCTGCATCATGGTGATACATGTCAAGAATGCCTATCAACAGATAGAAGAAGGTGCTTTTAGTGTAGCCTTTTTCACATCCCATCCTGGGGCACTCCTCAGTATTCCAGCACTGCTAACTGAAGAATTTGACTAACATGGTGGGTCCTGCCTTATGAATTACCAGAGAGCCAAAAAGAAAGGGTTACACAATATGCCTATGTGCAAAGTTAGGAATACTGTGCAGCCATGTAGAGAACAGCTAACTGATAATTTACTGTGTATTTATAGCTCAGAAGAGTTATGATAGAAACAACTCCTGTAACAGCTTTTACTTTAAAGAGAGTCTGCACTTTGCAAACAGCTCATTGAACAGATCATCTTAGCTATTCATCATGGAATGTGCCATCCTTACAAGAAAGGAATTTACTGGGCTTGGCAACAGGCTAGTCTAACTGTTCAGTCCTATACAAACATATTTGCCAAATTATGAGGAAGAGAATTCTGCAGTATCACCTCTCATACCTCTTGACTATTGAGAGAACATATTTTTATTTAGCTTCCAAAACCAAGTTACTTCATTTCTTGAGCATCTCTGAACTACCTAGATTTATCCAACAGAGCAATGGAAGAATTTGTATCAGTCTTTGACTTGAACCTGAACTTTCCCAAAGATAAGTAGGCCTTGGATTATTTTAGATTTGTTATGAAGAGATGCCCAACACATTGTTCTAGTCTCCATCACAGTTCCTAGAACAATTTTAATCTTGTTTCGTGGGATACTGCTAATACTATTTCACTATAGCAGTGGAGCAGCGTGAGATCCAGGATATCAGGTTCTGGTTGTAGGTGTGTGAAGCAGGATACCAAATCCACAATGAACAGACATATGAGCCTGAGCTGTTCCTTACAAAGCTGGCACAGGACAGCTGAGAAGCAGAGAAAAGGTTCTTTTCTGGTGGCGTCTTCAGGAAAGACACTCATCACTTGACTACACAACTTTATCTGTTCATCAGGTTCACTGAAAATACTTTACTGGATTCAAACAGAAAAAAAAAACCCAAACCAAAGAAATAACAAAAATCAACAGCAGGCAACAACAAAAAACAGGTTAAATTGCTCTGAAGGAGCAGATAGAAGTTTGGAAACTGAATTCTTTGCACTCTTCTGAAAGAAACTGCTGTACTTTCCTTCCTGGAACCTTTCCCCTGGCTTTTTGGAGGTGGTGGGAGTATCATCCATCACTTCAGATCCTTCTCTCACCTTAAAAAACCTGCCACTAAGATGAGATTTGCCAAGTAGAAACACAGGTAGTAAAAAAAGATCAATCCTTTGACCTTCACTGTAAAGGCTGGATACTACAGACGGCTTTACAAGGTGCTTCCAACAACGTCATTCCACTGGTTCCCTCTTCTCTCTGTTTCATTTATCAGGATAAAAATTTTACTTTCTGCTGTTTCCATTTTTACTGCAGAGAAGAACAATTCTTTTCAAGGACTGGAAAACCCAGAGGGTTTTTGCCTATCCATTCCTCATCTGTTTCAGTGGAATGCACCCCTGCAGTTGCCTGGGGGTCCTCAATTCTTCCTCCAGCATGCTTAAAGCATGCATCTGCCTTGCCAAAGAACACCTGAAGTGCACCCCACAAACCATCCAACTGCAACAAGGCCAATTTTATCTCCTACAGAGCAGAGACAGCGCCTGTTCTAAACAAACAGCATCACCTTGCACAATAAAAGAATTATTTTAGAAATTCTTGACCTCTTGCACCTAGGTTCAGTCTGGTTTAGTCCAGATATTAATCTAAATGGACTCAAGGTAGAGACAAATGCTTTAGAAACTGACTTATATACATCAAAATTATGTGAAGTTGACTGCTTATAGCTAGTTTGCTCTTGAAGAGCCATGGGATAGGGAGAAGGGAAAGTATGTTGGAGTAGAACTCTGTTTACACCACTGATGTGGAGGCACCAGGTGATGGTCACCCCCAGACAGCAAGGTCTGGTCACTTCTCCCCATTCCTAGCAATAAAGAGCTCAGCTCTGTGGAGATATAAAAACAGCTGGGCATGGGCCTGATAAGCACAGCAAAGGTGTGCCTCACTCCACATCTTCTGAGTTTTCCAGTTCCAGCACCGCAAGTACATCTGGATCTGGAAAAGGTTTAAAATGCCCAAAACCACAGAAAGGGACAAATTTTGAAGAGACGAGCCTGCTGCACCCCTTGCTGTTTGGCTTGCTGTCTTTGGGGAGCCACAGGTGTGGTTACAGTTCAAATCAAACCAGCTCTTCTTTTTCTTTTCTTTCTTTCTTTCTTTCTTTCTTTCTTTCTTTCTTTCTTTCTTTCTTTCTTTCTTTCTTTCTTTCTTTCTTTCTTTCTTTCTTTCTTTCTTTCTTTCTTTCTTTCTTTCTTTCTTTCTTTCTTTCTTTCTTTCTTTCTCTCTCTCTCTCTCTCTTCCCTTCCCTTCCCTTCCCTTCCCTTCCCTTCCCTTCCCTTCCCTTCCCTTCCCTTCCCTTCCCTTCCCTTCCCTTCCCTTCCCTTCCCTTCCCTTCCCTTCCCTTCCCTTCCCTTCCCTTCCCTTCCCTTCCCTTCCCTTCCCTTCCCTTCCCTTCCCTTCCCTTCCCTTCCCTTCCCTTCCCTTCCCTTCCCTTCCCTTCCCTTCCCTTCCCTTCCCTTCCCTTCCCTTCCCTTCCCTTCCCTTCCCTTCCCTTCCCTTCCCTTCCCTTCCCTTCCCTTCCCTTCCCTTCCCTTCCCTTCCCTTCCCTTCCTCTCCCTCCTTTCTTCCCTTTCTTCCTTCTTTCCTCCTTTCTTTTCCTTCTGAAGTCCTAGCAGAACTCTTAACCTGAGAAGCATAAGGCAGGCATCCATGCTGTAGTCTGGCAGATGCTGTGTTGTATCTTTTTTGCTAATGTCCCAACTAGAACTGGGAAAAGAGAGACTCAGAGGTGAGAAAATGAACTGAAACTCCAACTTCGTTGCTACAAAGGAAAGCAAATGAGATTAAATTCTAAACTAGGAAATATGTTTACACTTCTTTTAATTCAAAACAGTCTGTAATTCACAGAGAGCCTGCTGGGTACCCCTGGAGACAGGTTTTTGCGTACGGCTGCTCGCTGGTGAACTTTATTGTACCATCTTGTTGAACCTGTTCCTAAAAATGTGCAGCTGTGTAAGAAGTTGGTATTCAACTGCCCAGCAAAGGTGAAAAAAAAAATTACTGTCAGGCAATTATTGAAGCTCAAGGGCAAGATTAATTTTTCAGACCAAGCTTTAAAGCACTCTTGGAAAATGGCAGTTGTGACACCAAAAACCAGTCACCCGTAAGAGGTGCCTAAGGTGGCATTCAGGGGGCCATCTGGCCTGTATCTGGTTTGCGTCAAGCCTCAGCAACTGTGACATTGCAGGAGGATACTTTGGAAAGAGTTAAGTGAGGCAGGAAATGTGGAAGATTTAGGGTGGGAAAAGAATTACAAAAAGATTAATTACAAGTTCTCCCCATGCTTTGGACCCAGCCCAACTGTTTGCTTCTTCCTCAGAACACTTGGTCCAGAATCTGGGGCAAAAAAATGTGTGTTCATGTCTTTGTGGATGACCTTTCACTGTTCCGGGCTACAGTGACTCCTTATTGGCAGTCTGAACCAAGTTTTGGCTCTATTATTACTCGTCTCCTTGCAAAACTTGATGTCGCCTAAAGTCTTTGGCAGAAGATATGAAAGATACTTCACAAAATAAAGCAGGAGGGGGTTCCCACTGCTACTAGAGAGAAATTCTTGCTCACTCAGCATTTGCTTTTGTAATGTGCTTTACATAAGGTATGTTACTCTTCTGGCAACACCTCCAGGCCTAAATTTTCTCTTTTGTGCTCATGTGGATCTGGGGTAAGGGTTCCTTAGGGAAAGGTTCTCACACTTTCTTGCAGAATAGCTGCTTCCATATCATATCCCCCATGTATATTTTTGGGCTCATCCCTGAGTAAGCCTGTACTTTCAAGTTTGAGAACCTGTTCTGCATGGGTGTCATCTGAAATTATCTTTTCTCTATGCTGTTGCTGAATTATTCCATTGCACCACGACTCTGATTTTTAACGCATTTTTTCAGGGTGCTTTTGTATTTTTTTTTTTACAATACTGAGAGAAAGACACCAAATGTGTGAGTGTGAGCCATCACCTCCTGTGGGGCAGGGATGCTTGGCACATAGGTCTCAGACTGTGATACAGCATAGGGGTTGAGATACAGAATAGGGGTATTCATCACCTCTGAAGTTATTCATCATATCTGAATACCACATACCACAAAGAGAGGGTCCCAACATTTGAGTACTTGAAAAGGATAACAAAAGCATTGATCTTTAGTACCTTTTCTGAAGGACAGTTTTGTGCTTAAAAAGCAGCACTGGGAGTAAAGATTTTAAGGTACTGATTTTTGGCTTACACCTGACTTCCAGTCCTTGACATATCACACTACATTTTCCCCCCATCTATAAAAAAAATGGCAATACCTACAGGTACACTGATTTAACCCAGATCATCAGTCTCCTTTACATCACCACCCAGTACTTCTCACAAGAATTTCTTAAATATAGTCCAAACATTTTGATTTGGCCAGCTGTTCCAGATGTTAAAACCTCTGGGCGCTCTAGGAAGAAAACACAACCTAAAAGTTTGTCTGGAGCTCTGTGGTAGCAGTGAGCAAATGAAGTGGGCTATGAAATAAAGACTCTACTTGAGACCTATCCCTCTTGCCAAAAAGGCAAAACCCTTCTGAGGTGCTGCCAGTGGAAATTAGGGAAAAACTGCCATCATTTGTTTCAAGTTTAGGAATTGCTGCAACCTTAAGCAAAGATTTCCCACTTGCCACTTTCCTTTTTTCTTTCCAGTTCCTTGATCTTTTCCTTCTCTACAGCCAAGTATCAACCTCCTTGTCTCAGAATGTCAAACTCCTATATATTTCCCTATCAAAATCCTTCTGGGACTTGAACAAGCTCTGTGGCATTGGCACAAAGCAATGACCAACTCCCAACAGAGTCGAACACAGACAATAAAATGCCAGGCTACAGCATAAATCCTTCCACTCCTAAAGCAGACTTTACTTCTTCTGATCTTCTCTGAGCTCGTTGTCATTTGCTGTCCAATTTTTTAAATGGAATCTGAGGTTGAGAACTGCATTGTATCTTTTGGATCATATTACACATGCTTAACTAGTACTAATAGAACCCAGAAACCTAGTTAATTTAGCAGCCCTAAACTCTATGGACATGAGGGCAGTAGAAGATCCAATTTTCTGTTTCGTTCAGCAACATAATGCAACAAATATTTTTAACACTCTACTAAGACTTTTTTACTATTATTATTATGAAGCAGGATGATTTAAGGCTTTGTTTGTTTCAGAATTATACAGTTTCATTAGGTATGTACTGGACACAATATGAATGGCTGGTACATTCACACAGACAGATCGTTGACTTGGGTCACCAAGTTCCTCAGCTTTATAATCAGTGTCTCTCTAGTATTTTCATGACTGGTCTTATGTCACAAGCTTGGAGAATTGGAGGCATGTACACCACCATTTACACCACAGCCTGTCTCCCACCTGCTGAGATATACTGGCCCCAAATCAATCCAGGACCACACCCAGGAACCTCGATGTTATGTGTACCTTCTGTACATCCTCTGTCATGGACCGGAACTGATGGCTGGTGAGCTGACACACCCCCAAAGCCTTGGGCAAGTAAAGTCCTGCTTTTCAAATAATGACACTGCATGAAGAAAGGATCCACATGTGGTCACATTGCACAGACTTCAGATCTCCAGCACCTAGTTGAGATTCAAAAACTCTTCTTGCAACACCCCTTTTTGCCCCAAGTCAAATCAATTTTTCTGGTTACCTTTCTTGACTAACCTTTCCTATGATCACAAAACTCCATATGGAAGAGCTAGTGGGTAGGAATGATCTTCTTTCCTAAAGGCTTCTAATGGTGGCTTTCAAGAGATTTTTCAAACCTCACACTAACATGAGCCAAGTCCCTCACAAATGTCTTAGAACTGTTTTCACCATTTTCTTGCCTACACAAAAATGAGTTGGAAAGGCATTGAAATCAGCTGATGAAGTGAAAAAACCCACAGGTTTTTGGATTACATAGTTAGAGTGTATCTGTTTTGAAGTTCTTTTCTCAGCTATGATAATATTACATGTCCTTGATCATACAAACAAAGCTTTTGAAGGGTCTTTGCAGAAAAGCCCTGGACTACATGAGATTCAGATAAATATGTGATACCCAAGCTGCATTTTGTGGAAAGGAGATTTGTAGTGTCTGCCCGCACTTTTTTAGAACAGAAAAGGAAAATGCTGTCCATTTTGATACTGGTAAACTGCCTCAAAATGGGATCCTTAGGACTAAATTAGAAGGACCTTTCCCTCACTTTGCCTGATCTGCACTTTGGCAGAAAAAATGACATGAGATTTCTAAGCAATCTGCATCAAATTCTCCATGGGATTCAGTGCATTTGGGGTGGCATTCTTTGGATTATTTCATTCTGTACCTTGCCAACCTCTCTCTCTGCTGGAAAAAAGTCTGTAAAAGCTACTGCTTCTTTACTTTCGGGCCAAGTCTTGAAGTGTTAAAATACAACTCCTAGTGACATGGATTACAATAAAATCTGGGTTTCTTTGGTTCACTTTCACTGTTAGTTTATAGCACAAATGACCCAAAAGGTTGTTTTGCAATATTAAAGAGGACCAAGTGTCCTGTAAACTTTTTAATACCATGTGAAATTTGAAAGCCTTTACAGCAGAGGCTTAGTAGTAGTGTCTCACAATGCGTGGGCATTTAATGAGTTGCGTTTTATGAGTCTGTTTTTCTTGCGGGCAATAAAAGGATATATGAAAGGGTCAAAGTTAGGAGACTGTAGGACAATGTGTCTTGCCAGGGTTACATACAACCTACCTAGCAGTTTCCCAAGGGAAGGATTGCTTAGGTCTGCAGCCATGGAATATTCTGTGTGATTTTTAAAGGTCTTCAAATGAAAGAGAGTACTGTAGACCTTCTTTTGTGAAATGGAGGTGAAGGGGAAGCAGAGACAGACATTGGCAGGCATCCGCAACCTGTACAATTCAATGCACAAGTGTAATCCCCAGGCAAGCTGCAAGTGCTGGGCTCTAGTGATGAGTTCCACACTCCTTTTATCTCATGACTTTTGTTTTCCACTTTTTTCCCATCAGGGGCAAACATGTGACACAAGATCAAATCTTGTACAGCTATTCTCCAGGTTGTCACTTGAACTTCCAATCAGCTAATTTTTAGATGTTATTAGTATTGTTGCAGTTATCACAGAGATATCTCTGTTCTGGAGACCTTATCTATGGACAGCTGAAGTAGAAGTGGCCCAGAAATTCCAGACAGGCAGCTGGTTTCCTAAGTCAGTTTCCATCAGTCCTTACTAAAGGTAAATTCCTAAAGAATCCATTTGCTTTGTCTCTATGAACTCTTACCCAAAGCTTTCTCAATACTAAATTTCCTCAGAAAGATGTTTCCAAAGTGTATTTGGGAGATACAAGTGAGAAACATGACAACAGCATGTGAAAAACAACATCTTATTCATGTACCTCTTGCCTGTTGAATATACTTGGGTAATACCTGAGAACATTTTTGATCCCTTTTTGTCATCCTTCACTTTTGGAAAGGGGAAAGCTCTTTTTGTGTATACATACATTTTGTATATTTTTAAGTAAATCCAACGTACTTCCAACGTCTTTTGTTTGTTATTAAAACTGAAACTCCTGGAAATACCTGGAGTGTGGAGCTATGGGCAAGCCATGCAAAAAGCAGGTATGGGCTGTCACCTCAGACACCCTTTTCCTCCTGTCAGCGTCCCACACCTTTTGCACAGACACACACTGCAATGTGCCTGCTACGGCCATCCCCTATTTCTTTAAACATACACTGAATAAACATCATGACAGCATTAGGCTTATTGACTGCTGACTCTTGGCAGCAGCCCCACGGCTTGTGGGGAGTGGAGAATGTGTAGCTGTGTCGGAGCAGTGACTCTCCGCTCTTCAGGGATCAGCCCTCACCACTGCTGACCCTGCCTGTGCCTTGCTGAGCAGCAGATGCTACGAGAGTGCCTCCCAGCTGCCAGCGGGTGGGCGATGACTAACTGGGACATCTCCCTTTTTCCAGGACCAGCCCCTCCTCGCTGGTGACAAACCCACTGTGCCGAGGCTGCTGCCCCCGGCATTCCCTGCCTCTCTGGCTGAAAGCAGCTGGACTTTGCCAAATCCGGGATTCATGCGGTTTGGCACCCTCTGCTCATCAGGAGCTCCATCCAGCACATACTGCTGTGTACAAGTCAAGCAGCAGCCGCAGCGAGGGCTGGGACAGGAGCTGGCCCACGAGCTCCTCTTTAAGCTTTAGGAGGTGGGTTAGTAGCCGCAGGGACAGGGTGACGGGAATGCAGTGCTGGGAGAAACGAGCCAAGCATTTGCCCGAAAAGGAAGGGAGACAGCGGGAGTTTTACAAGCTGAGAGGGAGGTAGGGAAGAGGCCAATAGAACAAATATGATGTATTTTAAATATTCATTTCTACCAAAATATGTCAAAAATGGGGAGCCTTTTCCCTGTTTGCAGCCTTGGTTTTCAAGACTGGGATGATAACCTCTGTGGCTGATACTAAAGAAGACAGTGCACAGCTTTTAGCTTTTTTCTTCAGCTTTCAGCATGACCCATAAGCAAAGTGTGCATGGGAACAGAGGGAGAGAGCTGGGACAGGACAGGCAGCTGCCTGAATTGTCCTTCTGAGCCACTCCTGCCAAGATGTGGTGCAACATCTTATTTTTCTTTTCATTGCTGCCATCTATTACAGGAAATCTGTTCATTAAATGTCTTCAGTGAAGTCTAAGGATGCAAGGGGTGGCAAAACCAGGCAGGGATCTGTCCCCACAGATTGAGCCACAACATTGGCCCAGCAGCTTCCAGGGATCCTTCAGCCCTTTCAGGAACCACAAACCCTGCAAACACCCATGTGGCTGAGGCTGGGGAAGTGTCAGCGCCGAGGGAAAGAGGTAGGGTTGGGAAGAAGTGAGTTGCAGCATTCACACACCCCTAGAAGCTGGAGCTTTCTCAGCAGCAAAAAGAGTCAGCTTCTGCCTCCACCCCAGACCAGCAAGGCTGTGGGAAGCACAGCCAGCTTGTTTCCTGTAAACAGGCTCTTTTTCCCAAAGCCATGGCAGTAAGACAAGCCACTGAAACACAAGTGAGTCCAAGATTGGGACAGGTGCCACTGCTGGTGAGGGGTTGAAAGGCTTCACTTCTCTCCATCCTTCTCCAGCATCCTTCTTTTCCCATGCTGTCACACCCTTTGCCCTCCACATTAGCTGTTTTCCTTTCTTTTCCCTTCCCACATACATCCTTCCCAGTTTTCAGCACGGGAGGGATCTCTGCAGCTGAAACTTTGTGGTAAAATCAGTCTGCCCCTGGCTGACTGACATTCAGGACCTCTGTGTTGCAATAGCTAAACCTGAGTTGGTCTTTTCTTAGTCCCTCTCCATTTTTGGAATGAGGTGGAGGGTTATGTGGCTTGACATATTTCATGCCATGCTAAAACTTGGCAGATAAATTTGCTTCTGAGGAATATTTTTAAGAAGGAGCTAACACAGAATTACTCAGGGCCAAGAAAACCCTCCTGCCCATGCATTTACTCTCTAGATTTTCTCAGTTTTAGTCTGACAATGTACTCAAGCTGTGTCACTGGAGGAAAGGAGGGATGATGCCAAAGTCACGGTAATGATCCCTCTAATCCCATATGCAGCTCCCAGTTTGGTATCAACAAGTGATTTGGAACCACTAGCTGATATCAGTTCCTATGATTTTTCATACCTTCTTAGGTCAATCTCAGCTGAAAACATGACCCTGGTGAATTTGCCTTGGACACCAGCCATGACCCACAATTTAGGCATTTCTGTTTTAAAGGAAATGCAGGTTGTCAATTCCTGTGATAGCTGCTGTTTTCCTTAAATCTGCAGTACCTGAACTCCTCACTGTTACCAGATAGTCTCTGTTTTCTTTTCATTATAAACTAGGAATGCACAAACATCAAAACTTTTGTCAAAAGCCTGATGACATGAACAAAAAGGATTCAAATATCAAAGTCCGAGCAAACATATCTTGTATAAGTTCATTTCCAAAATGTTTCTTCTTCTGTTGCATCTTGTGATTTTTTTTTCTTGTCTGTCTCATGGCAATTAATCACTTACTACTTGGCAACATTAGGAAGATGATGAGCTGGCAGGAATACTGGTGAATTCCCCAATAGAATGACATAGAGCCTTTGTTTCCCACTGAAACCTAAATTCAGGCTGTGTGGTATCATTACATCCTGTAACTCTGCAATACTGGACAAGGTGTTTGAAGCCAGCCAATGTCAGGGTGTAAGAAAAAATAAAATAGGCTCATCCTCTAGTCTGCCTGCAAGGGAGGTGGGTTGTTTTGGGGTTTTTTTGTTTGTTTGTTTTTGGTGGGTTTTTTGGGGTTTTTTTTTGGGAGGGGGTCTGGTTTAAAATTCACTGATTAGTGAATTTTAACCTTGTTCTGTACATACATGGTTGGAAAAAAAGAGGCAGGTCCTCCTTTCTTACTTAGAAACCAGAATATAGGTGGGAAATAACCACACAGACAAAAAAAAAACTCAACCAGCCACAGAGGACTGGTGTTTGTTTTATTGATTTTTTTTTTTTTTTTTTTTTTTGGTGAACCTAAATCCTGCTCTTGGATGTCAGTAGCTAGCAATTTTTGAATGATGCTTTCTGTCCCTGGACTAAGTAGGCTTCAGAACTCATGAAGAAGTATGTGTCATCTCCCAGGCCTCTGGGTCCATACTTTTCTTCTTTGGCCAGTAAGTCCCCTAATTTCCATTGCTTGGGAAAATTAAGAAGGGCTATGCCACCATGGCAATGCAGAGTTGTACCTGTTTTTGGAAAATACATAAGCACCTAATACTAAACCTTACCAAGTCAAAGCTTGTGATGATATCCTCAGCTCTCTCCCCTTGTTGACAGATATTGGGTGTGAAATCCATTTCAATATGACTAGAGCACAAAAAAAAAAAAAAAAATTATCAGACCATGGTCAAAAGGCCCTCCTGGGGGCAAATTGAGTAGTGATCAGTGAGGAGCAACCAAAACACACCCAGGCTCAGAAGAGGCCAAGAAACCCAACCCTTAGATGTGGGTAAATCACTGCAAGGTAAAGTTATTTTAAGACCAAGCCTGAAACCATCAGAGGTGGAAAATGAAACCTTGAAAAATGAGGTCAGTGGGAAAATCCAGAGGTTCACAGCCAGCCTGTTGTCAGGGGCTAATGACCAATAGGGGTGCTAACTCATCCCTGAGAGCTGCAGATCACCACTCATGGAAAGGAAACAGCAAGGAAAGAGATACAGAAACATCTAGAAGACTTCATAAAACACCCTAAGTACAATAAAAGATTATGGGAGAGTCACCTCTTGCTCTGAGGAAAGAGTATAGGCAGGCTGAGTTTCTTCCCCATCCTATACCATCCCTTCCTTTAGAAGGACCTCTTGAGCAAGTTAATTCCTTCTTTCCTATCTTATTATCTGGCATGGATCTGGGACCTTCCCTTAGCTGAATTTTATTTGAGAGAATGTCTCATATCTAGTGCCTTGAAGGTCCTCCAGGTAGCTCTTTGCTTTGCCTTTCATCAGGGATCACACAGAATAGCACAGTTTGATCTGGGTCAGCCCTGAACACATTAAATTGTGAGTGTCTCTTAATGTGTTTTCTTTCAATGAGGAAACTGGGGCTTACTGTTTGGGAGGATTTCAGGGCTTTTACTGAATGAAGGACTCAGCATCTTAATAGATATGTCTGCAGGACTACATTTACTTCATAGTCACCTAGACCATCAGGCAGCTGTATTGCTTTTTCTGTGGAATTTTGTGAAGTTAATGATGATGGGTTTTTTTGGTGGTTGTTTTTGTGGTTCTTTTTCTTGCATCCCTAAGAGAAGATGATGCTTTGCAGGAAGGATGACAATTTTGTTTGTTTGTTTTGTTTTAATTTTGAATGTCGCAGTCCACTACTGGAAATTCTGGGTGGTAAAATAACCCTCCCTATGCTCTCACACAGTGAATCCAAAACCAAAACCCATGACTGGGAAAACTCCAGATGTTGATATGGGCCTCTGAGACTGAAAATAAGCAGTCAAAGTGTTGACTGGAAGAAGCCCTCCCTCCTGCTCTACATCCCTGAGTCACTAAGCCAGATGGGGCTGGCTTAATGCACAGAAGCTGCTGATTATCAAACCAGTGCTGTCAAGGTGGGCTGTTGAGAAGGTGGACAAAGTCTTTTTATGTGCCGCCTTTTAAAGTATTTGGAGTTCCTTTCATACCTGTGCTGCTTTCTCTGCCATGAGATAGAGCAGATCCCATTTGAAGATGCTCTCCAGCCAGCTAGCACATAATGAAAATTGTTACCAGCTTTGCAGCAGCACTGTATAAACTAATCTCATAAACAAATAACTCAAACTGATCCCAACACCACCTCAGAAAAGCACTGGAAAGTAACCTCCGTCATTCTTTCTGCATCCCTGAAATGCAATGAAGAACATCATGGGGGCTGTAACGTACAGGCTGTGAGAAAACACGTGTCTGGACCATTACAATTAAAATCCTGAATAAGAGCTGGAAGACTTGGCCTTTGAAAAGCATTCTGGCTCTGGTTTGGAATGGCTTCATCCCTAAATAAGAATTGTCCGTGCCTGGCAGTATGTAGAAATATACTGTTCTGACTCAGGAGGCAGGAAAATAGCAGGAAATTACTCTGTTTGAAAATTGGACCATAAATTCAGATATGGCTGTTCTGATCCTGGCATGATTTGTTACAAGTAAATCAATGTATTTTTGGCAGAGATCATGAAACAAACAACCAAAAAGAATGAGCAAGAAGGAGAGAAAAGCAGAGACTAGAAAAAAAGAGTTTTATGGAGGAAACTAAACAAGGAGATGCCTGGTTTTGTTAACTGCATCACAGACATCAAGTCACTGGCACTCCAGCCTATTGACAGCTGCCTTCAGGCATATTCAGCACAATCAGGTGGAAGGGGCTTGGCACAGAAGCTCTAGAGACTTGAATCCTGGTTTTGCATCTGGTCAGAATTGCCATTTGCAGCTGTCCCTGCCCTTGGCACTTTTCCTACCTTACCTCTACTTAAAGGGCAGTATTGGGCGCAATCTGGGGAAGAGACCAAAGCTACCTCAAAAACCAGAAAGCTGCACATGCAGGAGAGGCCATGCCTCTGATGCTGCGGCTCAGGGAAGCAATGCCTGGTGCAAGAACAGAAAGGCAAAGGCTTGGAACAGGGAGTGAAAGTCACTGGGACCTGGAAAAGGGGTCAGGAGCTGAGCAGCAGGCCTAGGATTCATGTGTGCATGGGCAACCAGGTGTGAAGTATCTGTAACTAAGGGCCTGGTGCCCTAACCAAAAACAGGCAAATCCCAGTACCAAAGGAATAAGGATATCCAGACTAAACAGTGCCAGAGTTGCACTGTTCTGCTCACTCTGCTCCCATTCTAAAGCCTCCTTCATCAGCTGACCAGTTATATCTCAACAGGAAACAACACTGTGGCAGGTCAGTACGCTGTGGGTATGTTATGACAGCTGGAGAGGAACTTCCTGAAAGCTCCATTTTGCTGGATGTAACTGGACAAACTGAGATTAGGAAATTCCCATTTATAGTCCCTGCATCTCCAGGCTGAATCCCACAACAGGAAAGCAAAGTACCACTTAAGAAAATGTACCAAATCTGGGAGGAGACTTGGCAGAGTAAATGTTTCTGAAGATCAGATTCCAGAAATCTGTTTAAAGTAAAGTCCTAGAAAAAATATCCAGTTCTGCTGATGAGCATCATGAAAAAGTGGCTTGTGTCACCCAGAGGGATGGGGAAGGCAAAGAAAAAGCCTAGAACATGATTTGTTTGGCACTATCCTCGTTTCCTCTGTTGGAGCCCCACTAAAACCTGTGCAGCAGGCAGTGTTCTGTGCCTGCCTCTGTTCTCGTCACAAGTGACCTTCAGGAGCAGTGCACTTCCTGGCCTGCTGCAACACAGCCTGCAGGGGACGATGATGGAGCTGCCCTGATCCTCAGCCAGGAAATACCTGGACCAGCAACTGCTCAAAAGTGAAATTCAGAATCCAGATTCTAAGAAATTGATTACAAAGAAAAGTAAAGAAACAGCAAAATTGCTGGGGAAATTTAGGTAGGCAGAATACTATTTTCTCTCTTTGTATTTAATGAAAATACTGGGTTTAGACTGTGAAAGCAGAACATTTCTAGCAGCCACATGCAGATAGGTCTTTGCTTTTCTATACTCTCTGCTTACCAGTGTAGTCCCATGTAGCTATTTCTAGAAAAAGCCTGAAAATCCAAATTAGACCCATAGAAAGATACTTAGATTGCCTTTAGGCATTTATGCCTGAGTAATGCAAATAACACCAAATGAGCAATAATATTTGTAACACAAGCATTTTTAAGGCAACGGCCAAGAATTACGGCAGTGGAAAGAGCTTCACAACCCTATTGTAGAAAGATGGAAAGCATTTTACCCTCTTAGAGAGCCTGTCTTTCCTCATTGATGGTCACGTCATACCCATCTTAAATAGACCCAGCAATGCTAGAGGAAAATAAGGAAAGAACATAGCATCACAGCTGAGGTCAACATCTGGATGGACTTAGCCTTCACAAAGGAATTCACTGACTCATTGGCACATGTGAGGACTGTCATCTCCTCTGCAGCATTTAGTCTTTAATCATGAGAACCCATTGGAGTACAGCTTGGCTTTCAGGAATATTAATGGAGAAATAATGTTATGAAAAGTGAAAAAAAGCAAGGCAGGAAAATGAGTAGTTCTGAAAAACATCAGCATTATTCCCTCCCTACACACATAACACATTCTTAAACACACAGGGAGGGAGGAGCCAAAAGACCAAAGCTGAAAACTAACAGTCACCTGCTGGATGTTTGAACAGGAATGGGATAGGAGCCCCATCTGTGCTCTCACCCTACCTGACCCTCAGAGACTCCACCAGTGGTGCAAAAGGTTTGTGGAGTAGCTGATGTCTTCCCTGTGACCTTGGTGGGGCACAGCATGAGCTGTCCTGGCAGGATATCCGCAGGAGCTTGTTCCCACTGATCTTGGGCAGTGGTGCCCAATCTGGAGAGTGGGAAGGAAGGAAGGAAGGAAGGAGAAACAGAGTGAGAGATGATGGGCAGGGCTTTCCTGTTGCAGTTGTCTGCAAGAACATGGGCCACAGTGTGACTTCTGAACAAAACGTAGCTTGAATGAGTTGCAGTGGGCACAATGCTTTCTCTCACATACCCAGCACACCCCTCTCCTGCCTCATCAGAGAAGATCCACGGGTAACCCAGAGCAACAGCTTTCAGATCTGTGCCAAGGCAAGCAGCTCAGTGCGGCGCTAACATGGGCCACATCCTTGCCTTGTCACTCCTTGGAGACCTTTGTCTGAATATGAAGCCCTACTGGCCAAGGATGAAGAGAAAGGGCTCAGAGCTGATGAACTCAGAGCTGATGAGCCCCCACAAGTGCCTGGGCCCACAGTCTTTCTCTTCTGCAGGTTTTGAATGAACTTCTGAACCTCCTGAGGTTGATAGATCACAGGTGACAAGAGGAAGTGATGGGGAATTCACTTGCTCCTGACTCTTCAGTTGCTGTTAGCCAAACAAGTGTTTTATTAAGTTCACTCCTTGTGACCAGGAGGATTTGGAAATGCCTGGTGTGATTGTTCTATTCCAGTGACCTCATGATTCACAAAGCCCCAGACTGTATTCTTCACAGAGCTAAGGAATTTCTATTGGCAGATCCTGTGAAGAAGAGTGGATGAGATCTGCTCATGTATCCCCTATTCCATGTGGGGAAGGCCTAAATAGAGAAGGAAATTTAGATTTTTACCTAATTTTGAGTAATCAGTTCCACCATCCCCTTCTGGCATCCTGCATCTCCCAGCAGTGGTTTCAATTTATGGAGAAGGTAAATCGCTAGCTTGCTCCAATGTTTCTAGTCTGTTCCAATCTATCACCACCCTGCTCCAATCACATGTTGTTAGATGAACTTGGGAGCCATTCTCTCATCAGCGAAAGATGGCCTTTCCTGGATCATGACAATTAAAGGCATGTATAATATTCACAATAATCAGCTGAGCAATGGATCAATAGCTGACAATTTCCAGAGATTTACGAGGCAGTTTTACAGACTAAGGTTTAACTGCTACTCTAAGAAAAATCTTAACCATTTATTTCCCTTGTTCTAATAAATCCTCCCAGTCCTGGACAACCCAGAACATATCTGTGTGCACCAAGAAGGTCTCTGACATCTCATTTTAAGAACACAACAAAAAACAAGGAACAAAATGCGTCCAACTCTGTTCATTGTGAATCAGTTTTTATGTCGGGCTCTACCCAGAAAGTAGAGCTGTCTTGCAGCTGTTTCAAGCCTGTTCCTATGCCACAATACATGGCAGAGAAGGCAGTCAGGGTCCAAATACAACACTCACCCCCTGTAATGGTACTTCTTGCTCCATGTAGAAGGTAGGAGAGCAAGGGTGAGAAACACCCTCTCAGTCTGAAAGCTGCTAAAGGTGTTAGTGGTAGGACTTAACTGTCCTGTCTGCTCATGCCACATGTTAAATTGATGGGGTTTGATTTCACTTTACAAAGTGCTCCCAGGCACCTCTGGAAATAAAAAAAAAATTAGTGGGACATAGGGGAAGGTGTTGCTATGCGTTTATGGTTGCCTAAATATGATTATGTAAGCCCTTGTCTCCTTCCTGCCTTCCAGCCTCTCTCTTCATCTCTGAGCATTTCCTGTTGTGCTGCTAATGGCACTGCCTGTTTGTCACCATTTCTACTTTCAGTATCTCTGTAACAGGACAGCAGCAGGCTGGCAGACCTGCCTACTGGGTGTCCTCTCTGTTGGGTGGTCTTTTTCTGTATCAGATGGTGCCTGGACACAACCCAGCTTATCTTTAGAGATCAACCACTATGACATACTGGGTAATTGAGAGGCAAGGGTCACATTTGCTATTTAGTTTTCCATCACAATAGAAACTGCTTTGTGATTGGTCTGTGACTGTGAAATACAACTTTTTCCTTCTGTCTCAGAATCCATGAGCTTAGACTCCAGACTAAAATATTTACCTGTGGGATGTCACTTCAATGTTTTCACTGTGTTAGGGATAGAGCAAAGACAGTGAAACTGAGGTCTGTGATCTCCAGAACAGAAGCTCAAAAGCCCACCCATGTAATGCTATAAAGCCTGTCTCTTATAATCAGCTCTGACATGACATGACAATAAAAGGGGGAAAAAAGGAAAGAAATAGGGAAGTTTGTCAAGGATAGGAAGTACAGACTCGTAACTGTTTTCTATTAATGATTTTGTTTTCAGTCCAAAAATCTCACCCATTAAAGCACTGATGCTTGCCATATAAGAATTAAATGTCAGAAAAACCAAACCACCCTGTAACTACAAGAGTATTTTTTTTCTCTCTTGTTGAAGTGACATATGAATACTGTGAGGTTACTCCTATTGTGCAACTGACACATTGTTATACCACATAGCAGGATGGAGCTGACCCTAGAAACTCCCAACACACAATAAATTGAGATCCTCTTTTGGAACTGACGCTAGCAGTATGCATCTCAGTAATGATAGCCTTTGGGCCTTGTTCTGGAGTCATAGGGAGTTTATGAGATGTTATATTCTCCCATTTCCTCTCTGCTGAAACTTTCCTGGGAAGGTCTTCCAGCATCAGGATGTGTCACTTTCAAAAGGATGTTTGGGCAGACTCCACAGCAAAAAGAAATTCAGACGACTGATCTGGAGCTAGGTAGGCAGAATAATGCATTATAGAGCTGCAGTTGTTCCCAGGCCTGTGCCACTGGTCTGATTTCCAGAACTGCATGTGCAAAACCTTGAGCCGCACAAACAGATTCCAATATGTTAGTCATATTGGTTGGATTTTATACACAGAATGCAAATATAATTCAGTCACATGGTTTTGCAACATAAAACATCATCCATATTGCACTTAGGTCTCAATATGGCCAGGAAATATCAAAGTAAGTACTAAAAAAACCCCCCAACATTTCAAACAGCCCAAAGCATCTGATATTTAAAGTCAAAGATGTAGAAGGCATAGTTTGTTCCAACCCACAGTATTACACCAGGGTATGAATACCAGAACGATTTTATAACTGTAGATAAAGAAAAACACTTTGACTTTCTCTCCTCACAAAAAAATCTGAAAAAGCACACTGACTTAATTGTATGCCTTTTTAATTATTTCATGTCAGGTATATGGTGTGATTGTTGCAGATTGTTTTCAATAATGCAGCCAACATGAGGTGCAATTGTTTATAATTACATCTACAATATTGGATTGTAAATGTAATAGCCAGTCCCGCAGCATATGAACATTCACAGAATTAGACCATAGCCCTTCGGCACAACACAGCCACCCTAGTGTGCTGAAGAAGGTCTACTGATACATTGGACCAGTCTACCTATCACCTGTCCCAAAGAAGAGCAAAGATAAAAGAGGAATGCAAGACTAACTGCTCTGCAAACAAGCCAGAGACAGACTTGTTTGGAAGAGCAAAGCAGCTACATCAAGCTACAGAATCTTTACAAATCTTTCGTTTGCTAGTGAAAATTTGAGAGATTGTCAGTCTCTCAAGCACACTTGATCTTTTGTAGAAAGAGCCACTACATTAAAACAAGGACAGAAGTTTACTTTTTGGTAGGCAAAAAGTGGTTTGTCACTGTCTTTTGTTCTCCTGCTTCATTTTCAAGACTACACAAAAAAACCCATGCATGGTTAAGTGCAACTCCATGAGCATGACTGAGGAGGTAAAACAGAACTCCACGAATTAGAAACACATCCTGGCTGTTTGCAGATGGCAGGCTCAAAATGGATAAGAGATAATAGTACACAGCACAAGAAAATGGAGTACAGTGTTTTTGGTTGCAGACTTAGGGGGTGCTAACAGGTACATACATATATTAATCAATTTGATAAACAGTAGGACAAAAATCTATCAAAACCAAATAGATACCATTTCTGCCAAAGTGGTCTGACAAGTGGGGTATGATTGGCAAAGAAACAGAGCAAGACCAACATGGACAATCTCAGAAGCAGTGATGGAAAATCCTACTGTCCTCACTAACATATATGGCTTGCCAGAAGGAAAAGCAAACCAAAACAACAACAACAAAACCCACAAACCCCAAAACAAAACAGACAAACAAAACTAAACAAAACCCCCAACAATTAGATCTTCCGGAAAAGGACAGGGATGGTCAGTATGTCTCTCCTTAGGGTTGGCATGAGCAAAAGTGCACTCCCTGGTCTTTTGAAAGCACTGTTCTCAATGTACCACCACAATCAGGGCTGGTCCTATTTCTTGTCTTTATCCATGGCCTTAACACTACTTCTTAGCCCTAAATAATTGTTTTCTGTTTAGATACATCCTTCTAGGAAAGAGGGCCTTCAGATGGGTTCATATGTTTTATTCTGCTAATAATGCAGCTTTCTGGAGTCTCTGGTTTATTATGCCTGTTTACCTTCTGATAGTTGTGTTTTCTGGCTGGCTGTCACGTGGTTTTCCTTTCTAGTTAATCTTATGGCAATGATCACTCAGATATGGAGTGTTTGTCCTCCTGGCGTTCAATAGGACTCAAAACCAAACATTTTTGCTTGTGTTTCTGGGTATGCCAGCATTTAGAAGCCAAACTCATTTAGGAGTAGCAGGCACATCCAACACGAAGCATTTCCAAATCTCTTCAAAGACCTGAATTTTCAGAGACCTCTATTCATTCTCTCTCTGCCTAGCAAGGCAAAAAATCTTAAAAATAAATAAATCTAAAAAAATCTAAAAATCCCCATACTTCTGGGAAAGCAAGCTAAAAAATTAAGAGCTATAGGTTGTAGGAGCAAGAACTAAAATAAATAGATAACCAAACATATAAACAGGTAAACATCTAAAGGCACCCAAGGAACCTTTCTGGCAGAAGTAATATTTTGTAGCAGGAAACCCTTGCTTTGCACTGGAGCAGGAAGATTTGATCTTTTGTCTGCATGTCTTTCCTCAAGGTGCATGTTACTGCCCCGGATACCCCACTGACATTTTTTAGCTCTGGAGCCCAATCACCTTTTTCCTGTTGGTTTCTTTAATTTTTTTTTTTTTTTTTTTTTTTTTTTTTTTTTTTTTTTTTTTTGTTCGTTTGGTTGGTTATTTTTCTGTTTGTTTTGCGGTTTTTGTTTGGTTGGAGGTTTTGTGTCATGATGTTTTGCAGGTTCAGCTTGTGTATCTCAATGAAGCCTCTAAGTTTTCTGTAGCTCCTTCAGTTCCACAGAGTGCTCTAGGAATGCTGTTAACTCAGTAAGACTTTTCCCTGACATCAACACTCAGCAATGTTGAGCTAAGAAAGCAACAGACCATGGCATCTTATTGTATTTGTCTGAGATAGGATTCAATATGAAGAATCAGCACATTGTTTCAATGTCTGCACACCAGTTAACTATTAATGAATTCACAGTCAATAAAATATACTTTCTGGGTACTATTTGGTCAACAGTTAACCTAGTAGTTATGTTTGCAAAAGAGTTTATGAACAATCCCCTGTTGCCACAACATTAATAGTTCTGGAACAATCACTTGTTAGCCTGAAACTTGCCAGAAATTTTAGGGTGGCAAAATCAAATCCTACATGAGCAAAAGGAAGAATACAGCTTTCCAAAAATTCTGCTTCTATATTTTTGAGTCAGTACTAAAATTCATATGCATCAGTTTGGGATTAATGTTTGCCAGGGGAAGTTTATTTTGCACAAGTAATAACTGTCCTGCTTGAGGAAAGAACATGGATAGATACATCAAAATTAGGAGCACTGAAAAAAGAACCATTCTGAGGATATAATTTTTGATTTTCTTTTTTTGTACATGTACAGCTATTGGATCACTTCTGGAAGAAATTTTATGTCCGTAACTCTCAGGACTGCTTTGTCAGACTCCACTATTCCCAAGTTTTATTTGCATGACTGCACTGCAAGTCTTCAAAATTGATTGCCTGGGTATCTCACTGGGATCTTAAAAAGCATATGACTAGATAGAGCTATAAACCAGTTTCAGTTATCAACATTACATGCACCCACATATATAGATATGGCATTACACAGTCACACACAGTCTTCAAACATTAAAATGTTAATAATGCTGCAGTGGTTGGCATCACACTTCATGTCTAAATGCCTTAAAGATGCTCAAAAACCAGACAGCCAAACCAATAAAACCCCCACAGTTCCCTGCTTAGTAGTTTTAAAATGACTCATATTTCAGCAAAGGACTCAAAACCATCTTAGACTGAAATCAAAGCCCTCAGAGTCTGGTCCATTTTAGCCCTCGTGTTGCTTTTACATGTCCAGCTCTGTTACCCAGAAGTCATGTACACATGCATCTACATGTCGAGGTGGCACAGGAGTGGGTACAAAGCAGTTTAATGGGCTGGCTAGAAAGCTGTGATAAGGAGAGGGTATAAACAGGGGTTCTCCTGTGTTGAGGCTTTCTCTACACTAATATAGAGTGACTTGATTTTGTTTATGGTGTGGGACCTGGATTGCCCACAAAGTTCTTTTTCATGAGATGCATTTTCTCAGTCCTCTCTCATTAAAGTAAATCTGATTACACTTCAGTCTCATTTTTTAAAGAGAGGGGAGCTAGCAGGGGGAGCTGGAGCCACACACTTAGATAATTTCCATTCAAATCCAGCACAGTAGTCCTCTCAGCCAAGTCACACTTAGGGGAAGGAGACAGAGAGGAAAATGTTGTACTATTCTTTGATGGACTTCATCGGGTGGATGAAGCATGAACAATCATTCATAACCTGACAAGGCCTCAGAAAAGGCAGAATCATGACAACATCATGTATACTTCTAACACCAGAGCAGTAGGGGATACTGTTTTGGGTTGTAGGGGTGGAAAGGGAGAGCATTTACAGCAGTGGTAACAAAGAACAATGATTATCTCGTGGGTGGTGGTAGGTAAGGGGGGTCTGGAAGAGGACATCAGAAGAAGCTGGGAGGGATGAGGTATCCCATCCCCTCCCTGCTTCAGTCTCCATGCTGCCTGAGACATTTCAACTTTCCTTCTCCTACCAGCAAACTCTTTTCTGTGATGGGAAAGAAAGAAATCAATTGTGTTTTTAAAAGCTACTTGGAGTCCACAAAAGGTGCATTGTTTCAAAATGGGTTGAGGGGGCTGGGTGCTTTGGGGGGAAAGAGTTGAACTTATACCATCATTTCGTCTAATTACGCCTGATGTTATTCCTGTTGTCATGTGGGTTACTACAAAGCCAACTGCCAGCTTGTGTCCCTGAGAGCAAAGACTAAACTGTTACACTTACAAGGACACAGGGCTTCTTTTCCTCTCCCTCCTCCCCCTCCCACACTGCTGCAGGCGCTGGCTCCTCCTTGGGATACCCACACGTTTGGAAGAGATGTTGGGAAATATGGGGGCAGAAACTCCCTAGGAGATACCAGCCACTTCTGCCAGTTAAGAGACAACCACTGGGCTTATCCTGTAAAACTCCAGGCACATTCTGAGAGACATCCAACCAGACACCTAGACAGTGTCCTTTCCTTTTCTGCTTTGGACAATGCATTGCCATATCCAGTTCCCAGTTCAGGCACATTGGAACTCATCACAAAGCAAATTATTCTGTCATCCCATGCGGCTTTCCTCTCAGACAGGTATCTTTAATAGAAGGGAAGTGGGAGGCCACCAGGGTGTTGTATATTGCCAGCAAGGAAAGGCACAGGCCCCTGAGCAAAAAATTATAGATCACAAAATGAGAGTAGCTACAGCTATCACCAATGTAAAATCTCAGGTCCCTCAGTATGATCCACCTCCTCATCTGAAGGGCAGATCCAGTGACCTGAGTGTGTCCTGCTGGCCACAGCCTTCATCTCATCCAGTTTGGGAGCCTTGTTGGCTTTCTAAGACACAGTCTGGCCATGTTTAGAAAACAAGCAGAGCTTGGGCTGTCCCTAGGTCTCAGATGTACATCCATAAATGCTGCCTCCTGCCAGTCTGGCTCAGCTCAGCCCAGGAAGGGTGTATCCCAAAGGGTGCTTAGGATGAGGGAAGACTTCCAGCTCTGCCCCTGGGTTTACGATAGCCACAGCCAAAATAAACGGGGTCAGAACATGATCCTTTGGCAGACCCTGCCAATTCAGGCAGGGTCACACCTCAGCTGGGAATGGGTGAAAGGATAACATGATGTTAAAAGAAACTTAGAAAACCTTTGGTTTGCTTTAATTTTGTAGGCTGCACTCCCTGCCCTCTGCTGTCATCTTAGCCTGACGGACACACCATTTCATCATTGACTTGGACTGGACATTCAAAACAGAGTCTATGTGTTTCTTCAATACTGGGGAAAAATCCCTCTCTTGAAGCACTGTGGTGCACTGTACATGCTGCCAAAGGTTCCCAAAGCCCCACAGGTCCAAGCAGGTTTTTACAATGTTCTTCCCCTGTTTGGGCATATTTACAAAAAAACAAAACAACAAAAAAAATGAAACAAAACCAACAAGTGAACAAAAAACACAAAAAACACACACACAAAAAAAAAAAACACCCAAAAAACAAAAAACCACCCACACCTAAAAAAACACACAAGAAACCAAAAGCAAAAATCAACCAACCCAACAAAAACAAAACAAAACCAACTAAAAAGCTCAAAAAAAAAAAACCACAAAAAAAAGAAACCGACCCAAACAACAACAACAAACTCACTAACAAACCAAAGAAGCCACACACTCACACAAAAAGAAAGAACATAAAGAACATCTTTCAAGTCACAATTCTTCTGCATTCAAGCAGTGTTCTGATTTGGTTAGCTTTTAATATGTAGGGACGCACATTCCCATACACCTACAGTAGAGATGGCAAAGTCAAAAAACAGATGCTTAATTCTAAAAGCCATCCTTGTTTTACACTCACCAACCTCAAATCCTCCTCATCATCCCCTTACTCTTTCTTTATTACAGTGAATTATGGTGAGGGACTTAGAAGACAAGTTGTCTCAAGCTGATTGGTAAGCTCTCTGACCTGGTTTCTGTGGGTCAGACATACTGACCCTCGGAGCTAGACTGTAAAGCTCACCTTTACAAAGCAGCCTTCCCAGCTCCAGCAAATGACTGCTGAAGCAGACATGCTAGAAGCTGTAACAATGGCTGTATTGATGGAAAGGAAGATTTTATTGTAAGTTAGATTTCAGAATGAGTAATTACGCAAACAAGCAATTAACTAAAATAAATACGAATGTCTTCCTCTTTGAGGGCATGCTTTTACTTTGACTTGCAGCAAGGCAGATTTCTCAAAGCTGAATCAAGCCTTTAAAACAAAGATAAAGGGGACATTGGGAATGAGGAGATAAATACTGCTCCATTTCTCCTCAACAGCATTAAGGGCTATGTGTATACATGTGCAACAGGGCAGCTGTAACTCACAGAATCAGGAAATACATTAAAATACCAAAGATTTGAGGCTGGGTAAAGCCTACTTTATTGACCTACCATCTGTGGAGCAGCATCATTCTACTATTCCCATAAATTTCACTCATGCAAGACAGGACACTTATTTTTTCTCTTTGTGGTCGTGGTGGCTGTTTTCTGATTTCTCTCCCCCCTGAGAAGGTTGGCTGCAGGCTGTGTGCAAGACAGCTGAATATGGTGACACTGCTCTCTGCCCCATGGCTTCAGCTAGCTCAGCTCATTAGAGCAGACACTTTGGAAATCCAGATATTTTAAGCCCAGCCTTCTCCTCCTGTAGTGCATCACCACCTTATTTATAAGGCTTGTTCAGCCCCACGCTCCTGCATGGATGAAAGGCAGCTGGGCTGAGGCAGCAGAGCCAGATTCCAGGAAGAAGGACAGATCTTCTGGTGAGAGAAAAGACAGCCCTGCAAGTTTCTGAGTGGGAGACGAGGTAGTGACAGATAATGTGCATCATCTTTCCCAGCTCAGGCACATTTTAGCAAAAAGGAACTAGACTTCCCTTAGGGAATATCATGCAATGAGCCTGCAGAAAGGAATTTGCTGGAGATTCAAGAGTAGAAATCACTGAAGTAATTAAGTCCAACTTGAGAAGCAGAGGAAAAAATATCATGTCCCACCAGCCCTGCACCACTCCCCCTAGCCACCCGCATCCAAAATTCTGGTTTTACATTTTGGAAACAAAATGTGTATAAAATGTGCTCCCATGTAACTTTGACTTTGTTTTCCCAAATGATTTCTTTCATTTTGAAATTCCCCTGTCTTTTTGTTAATTAGCATTTTTACAAAACAAAACAACCCCAAATCAAAATGGCTTATTTCATTTCAGGTTGGAGAAATAAAATAGTCTCTGTAGAGCAGAAAAAATTATCTTCCCTGTTATTTAGGTCAGCTGTAAAATGATCCATTTGCTATTTACAAATCCTTTTGTTATCAGCTGAGGTCTAGAGCCCCATCTCCTGGAGTCAGGTGATTATGTTGGAAGTTTGGTTTGATTGATTTTGACATTTCTTGCCCTTGTGATTTGGAAGGAGATCTTGAAAATATGTTTTAAGCATAATGAACAGTGTGACATCTGCCTGAGACTCCACACATCCGGAAACAAAAGTTTAATGTAGAGCAATTGTTCCAAGTTTATCAAGACAATTTTAACTGCAAGGCTCACTTACAAGGGTACGCCAGCATCACTCATGGAGAGCTTGCATAGGACTGGATGCTTTTATTCAGAAGGATTTGGCCTGTCCCCTCAGTTGATCCACTAGGGTACATAAGGAAAGAAACCTATTCAACAGAGTAAGCCTGTTCCTCTGTCCTGAGGGGTACCAAGACCATCCATTCACTGCTCAACATTCAATCCCAGTGCTGCTATAGCATTCTGAAAAAAAGAGCCTTTTGCTGTTCCCTTCAAGGATTTGCATTCAAGCCTCCAGTTCACAGGCAATGCCAGCACATATTGATTACAGCTCAGAATCCGAAGAAGAGGAAATGACACCAAACAAGGGCTCTCATATTTCCTGTGGCTCAAATGGTGGTGAGGTAAAGCTCAGCCTGTGCTATAGCTACAGGCATGCAGTGGACTCATTTTCAGGATGGCCATCTGCAATGGTAAAGTCAAAAGAGAACCATAGTCTGAGCCAGGACCTGATCCAGGGCCAAAACCATTTTCTCTGCAGCCTTGGTATTTACGCCCTTCAGCAATCTGGAGGTTTATCAAGACTTTGCCACTGCCTCAAACAACTTACCAGCTATTCATGAAGCTGTGGCAACTTGATTGTCACTCTGAGCTCTTCACTGTCACTTGGCCAAGCCAGGCAGGCTTCACTTTCTTAATTGCAGTTCAGAAACCAAGCTAGCTCAGCCACTTCTCATCATTTTGGTCATTCTTACTCTGAACTGCCTTCACTTTGTGTCTCTCTTTTTCTGGCAGTGACCTGAAACCAGGCTGACTCCTTACTGCTTTTTCACAAAAAAACACCAGCTGGAAAGAGATCTCTCCCAATCACAGAGGCCTGTGAGGCTGTTGAGGATTTCTGAGCTCCATGTTCTTCGGTTACCCGGTCTCCCACAGACTCACTATCTGGCTTTTAAAATCAAAATCCATCTCTGATGCCTTGGGTCAAACTGTCAAAGGAAAAGAGCAGCCATTTTTTTCTAATTTGTAGGGCAGGCAAAATACTTAATTCACACCAAACTGAGCTCCTAACCAAAACAACACATACACACACAAAAAAATCAAAACAAACCAAAAAACCAACCAACCAAAAAAACAACCAAAAAAGCCATCCTTTTGTTTGCTTGCTATTAATACCTTCTAAATAGAGCAGCCTGTCACAATTTGGAGATTAAGGGGTCCTGTCCATCTGTTCTTCTGCCCTCTCAAACTCTTCGCCACCACTCACCACAGATCTATTGTAACCAGAGCTGCAGAGCTTCTTTGCTGTTCATTTGGACTCCCAAACCTTTCCATGACAGGTCTCTTTAGGACTCTGCCCCTCTTCGCTTGAGTTTATTTATTCCTCTCCTGAATATTCAGCTCCTCCTGAGTTTGTCTCTCCTTTTTAGTCCATTTCTCTTCCCCTTACAAGTCCTGTGATCCCCTGCAAGGTATTCCATGAAAAGCATTGTGTTCACACACTTTATTCACAGCACCTTGCTCAGTTCAGATGGGGAGTTAATGATTTCCCAGGGCAGTGCCGTAGGTCACCCCATCCCCTCTGCTGACAAAGCATCCCCCAACTTCCCTAAGAGAAACTGAACTTCTCCCTTTGAGGGAACACTGGGTCAGAAACCTCTCTGCTGGAGGGTCTTTCTGAGGTTTGCCACCTCCGGGTGTTCGGGGGGACGCCAAAAGAAATGAAAGCCAAGAGAGCCAAGAAAACCAGAGCAGCTGCAGAGACAGTGGCTTGGCACACCCAGAGAGCTCACCAGAGGCAAAGCTGGAAGGCAGAAAGGCATTGGGGGTGGAAGAAGAGAGAAGCAGGATATTTAAAGGAGAGGGTGAGGGCAGACGAGGTGAGAGATGATGGAAGCAGGGGAAATGTCAAGGTGGAAAGCACTGGTTGAAGAGGAGGAAAGAAGGCAGAGAGGGCACAGGAGGGTAAAAGGATTATCTTCCCACTAGCTGCACCTGGATTAGGAATTATAAACTCATCTACCTACTGCCCCTATGCCCCTGCCTCAAACAAAAGGAATAGGACCCTGGGAGTATTTCTATTCCAGATCCACAGAAACAGGAGAGAAAATTAATTTAACCACTTACACAGCACTTGAAGATTGCTCAGAAAGGCCCAAATACCCCTGGGATGGGCACCTTCTGCTGAGGGTCCCTGAAACAGTGACATAAACTGTTTCCCAGCCAGTCCAGCAGCAGTAAGGAGGAGGCAAAGTCTGTAGGGAGAATAAATATTTTTAATTAAAACCGGCCCTATGTGACTTCATCACTGCAAAATTCTTACTGCCTCTGCCTCACAGAACTTATAGTTGGAGCCAGGCAGATCATCTATTGGGGGTGAGCAAAGGCGAGCTGCAGCCCCAGCTTGCCAATTTTGTGCAAAATGTAGATGGTTTGACTCCGTGGACTGTAACATCAATAAAAGTGCAAGTGAATTTGATTACTGGAAAGCCAGGATATCGTCCATACATTTCTGATGTTTTGGGGGGTAATGCTGCTTCAAAGATGATAGGATTGGATGCCAGCTGCTGGCCTTCCAGAACTTGCAAAGGAGCAGGGGACAAAGTTCCTGTTTATGCACAAGTGACTGAGTAACCAGTAATTTGGGGAAAGGAGCATTACACACTCCCAAAGAGCAGCCTTCCACTGGGAGGTTTTCAGTTTGTGGTCAGTTGTTGCAGTGTGAGACTCATGAGCTGCCATCCAATGCGCCTCAGGCTGTGGTCATGGCTGAGCAGCTCAGAGAAAGTCCCCCAGAAACAGCAGGGAATCTGATTCCAGGCAAACGGGAAGCAGATTTGGGACAGAGATGTGACACGTACAAGGAGTCACGCTACAGATGCGCATACAGGCATAGGAGTAAAATGGCACATCTAGAAAGGCACACCAAGGTGGGACAAGCCACCAGGAGAGGATAGTGAAAGGAAGGAGCTCTCTGCCATGAGCTCTGCCTGCACATCTGGACCCCATCCAGTTACACCCAAAATATTACACTTTCTCTGCCCTCTCCATGGCTACAAATTCTGGTAATTTCTCCCAATTTGCTGTTGTGGCATCAGTGTCCACCACAGGAGCTGAGAGAAGAAGCATTGGCCCATGTTCTTGAGTGAAAAGAGAAATAATAAGCTCCCACCCATTTTGCTGAGAATCTGCAGTCTCAGCTAGTCTGATGGGCTGTTGGATGAGCTTGGGGTCCAGAACTGGAGGTCCTGTAGCATCAGTCAGGTGATGGCTGCCCTGATTGCCCTCATGGTGAAAACTGCCCATGCTGAGCCTTGCTGAGTATCACCCAGAACCCCAGTGCAGGCGTGCAAGAGGGGTCCTGCCTCAGCAGACCTTGCTTAGGGGCTCCTGAAGACTCGGGACCCTCAGCAAAGCCATGCTGGGGAGTCAGGAGTCCCATCTCAACCAACACTAAGCCAGGGAGCTAGCAGTGTTTTGGGCCCTGTGGGGAGGGGACAAGCTGGTGAGGAAGGCTGCTTGCCAAAAACGATGCATGCTTGCAGTGCAAAGGCAGCCAGGTTTTAGCTGAAGCAAAAGTACTTCCTCAGAAGGAATGCAGTGGCATTGAGGGAGAACAAATCTCATTTTCATGAATGCCAGGCCGGTCTCATCAGGTCATGCCACATTTGTCATTTCTCTTGCCCTTGTTGCAGCCAGGTTCTCCTTCATGTTTCTTTTCTTTACTGTGGATATATAAGACAAAACTGAAAAATCCCCCTGGAGTCTTGGTTTTCAAAATGTCAAATCACTGCTTTCAAGCCTCCTTTAATGTTAATTTTTTAAAAAAATTAATTATATTAGAAAAATAAATCATCCAGAAGCTCCAGCATGAGCACTGATTCAAAGGATAGAGTTGCAAGAAGGTCTGGCTAATGATGAACAGGAACAAGACAATGCTCCACGGGCTGCACAGTTCTCAGGTACTAGGAAGTCTGCATGGGAACTCAAGCCAAGCCTGGGTGGGAACCCAAGCCCAGTCTCTCAGAAGAGATAGTTGCTGGTAGAGTAGTCACATGAAGTCTAAATATCTGAGGAAAAAAATGAATTCCTGTCTCCATGCAGAAAATATCTCACCTGATATATCTAACTCCACCAGTTTACAGCTTTCCTACATTTGCCCTGGAAGTTTGCCAAGCAGTGTACACTGAATTTTATACACTGCAGGTTTGTGACTGTTTTTCTTTCTTTTTCAAGATCCAGAGTAAGAGATGGAACTTTTTTCCCCTTCATACTAATTTTTCCCAAAGGGCAGAGACAAAGCTATTCCTTACGTGAAGAAGCTGAGATCTCAAGAAGTTTTTTGCCCTCACATGCATGGCTTTACATGTCCCCCTTGCTCGGCTCCAAGAAGGGTTCTGCTTTATAAGAATAACATGGCGTGCAGATGCCTATAAATGGAAGATGAAATTGTTACTATAAAGCCGGGGCCCTGCCAAGGCAAACAAGTGCAGGGCAAACTGTGTGTGCAAAGGAAGGGCTCTGAGAAAACTTGAAGTCAGCTGAATCATAACTTCACTTTAATTTTAACATCACTTAAACTACATAAACACAGCCATCTTATTAATAACAAAGCAAGCTCCTCAGTAGAGCTGTTGTTTGGAAAGCCAAGCCTGTGCACATGAGTGCAATGGGAAGAATGTTGCAGGAGAGACATGCCTTCCAAAGCTGTGTTTAAAATTTAAAATAGTTGGGATGTCTGAGATGCAACAACTTTGCAGGAGCCTTGAATAGTATTTGATGTCTCTGCTGCAGTCCTCCAGGGTCCCAACCTCTGCAGGGGCAGCACCTTGCCACAACTGGCACAAGGAAGAGGACTGCAGTGAGGACAGCTGCTGCCTGTCCTCCAGCAACGCAGCTCCATTTTCTGTGGGATATTTGTACCCTCACACTGTGCAGAAATTAGAAGATTCTGAGGGAGCACCATCGGGACTGCATATAGTTCAGTTATTTGCCCTGTTTGCTGTTTACTGAAATGGAGAAAACACCACTTTGCTAATTAGGAGGTGAAAGTGATAAAGTTACAGGAACATCTGCAGGAGTTTTAAGGCACAACATAGAGCAGAACAGAGCAGAGCAGAGCAAAGCATTTTGACTGTTGTCTTGCAAGAGTGATTTGGTGCCTGTGGTGATCTGATAATCTCAGGGTGAGGAGTGAAAATACACTGGTACAGGCTTGTGCTTTATTACTTGTGACATTTTGTAAAGGCAGACTGGCTCAGCAACTCCCCTAAAATATAGCCCCTAAAGCAGCAGTGCAATTCCTGACACATTCCTGATGAAACTCCCCTGACTTCCATGGCCTTGTGTTAAGGCTGGATTTGGCCCTGCCCGTAAAGTACATTTAGACTTACAAACTGAAAACTGCCTCTGGATTCCAGAGGGACTTGAAAAACTCCCAGGGCACTGGAGTGCAGCAGTGAGATTTATGCTTTTCCCTGACTTTTCACTACTCAGTAATACATTTGCATGGCCAAAATAAAGCCAGATCTGGCATTCTCCCCTCCTGATTTCTCTAATACCCAGGGAACTTAATGACAGTGTAGACTGGAACAGTAATGCTCTAAGCCCCAGAAGAGCTTTTTGGGGGTATTTTCACAGCCTGTGGAAAGAATGCATACATGGGTATTTGAAATAGCAGGATTTGACACTTTATCTCACCCCAGTCTGGAGAGCCACTGGTGATACAGGTTCCTGTGCAGAGGCATAGATGAAGCCAAAATAAGCTCCTACTGATATTTATTTGTAGAAAGTAGCACCTCTAGTCTCCAAGAGGATGAAGACTTGGTTGCTATTGGGCACTCTTTTTACCCACTGCTTTTTCCCAGCTTCAGGAGAGGATGACTGCTAAACAGATAACAAGACAAGCAGATGGAAGGAGGACAGTGGCATAAGGAAGGTCACATAGTTTCCAGCAAGGGCTCAAGGCTTTTCAGCATCATGGGAAAATTGGCTGTTGTTGCCACAGCCCTAAGGCAGCAGCATGGAGATACAGAACAGCAGAGCTGGGACTGGGAGCCTGGGGCAAGCTTAACACTCCTTCTGCTGCCTGGGGTTGAGAGGAAGTGGAGGCTGCATCTCCCTCACACTTCTTCAAGCCAGGCTCCTTGCCTGGTGCTAGAAGAAATCACAAAGTCTGAGTCCTACTTTAACAACAACCACATCTCCACAACCTCTCATTAGTGTACCAAGAGTGAGGGATGCTTTTGCTGCTTATGACAGGGCTTTGGGGAAGAGGTTTGCAGTACAGCAACATTTCTCACCCAATTAAGCACTGTCAGATTGAAGGGCTGTGAAATTACTTCAAATTATTAATTGTAATATTTCATGTTCTCATTTGCAAACATACAGCCAAAATTGGGAAAATACTAAGAGCAACATGCTAGGGACAGTCTTTGCTTTAGTAACCTGTGAATTAAAAGTGTTGTGGCTACACTGATAAAATGACCTTTGGCTTTTCTATTTTAGGAGCGATTTTCATATTACCAAAGGTTAACAAACCCAAAATGAGCAGCTCTCCAGAGGGCTTCCTCAGCACCATTTCTATTACTCTATAATCTGAAAATTACTTGCTTTTTATTTTTTCCTTTTTTTTTTTTTTCACTTTTGTATTGCTCTTTTCTCTCTATTCCCATTGTCTAAATGCATTCACGGGCAGCCTGTACCCAGCTGTTCTTGTGCCAACATTGTACTTGAGTTAAACAGTTCTATTTCCTCCCCAATATTTAGGTCCCTGATGTATCTGTGGCAGCCAATCCTACCCTTTTCAGCTTTTATTTCATTAAACTCAACAAGCTCAAGCGGGGGTCCTCCTGTCATCTGCAATATGAATGTGCTGTTCTGTAGGCTGTTGCAGGACCCTTCCTCTACACCTCCTCTTTCTTAAACATTGAAGAGATTATTCCAGGATTAGCTGTCCAGAAATTATTGTCTAAGGGAATGTTATCCAGTTGAATTTGGATGCAAAGGGATATGGGAGTTGGTGGAAAGAGGAACATCACTGTAACAGCACTTTCTAGTAGAAGAACTGGCCATATATAAAAGGGATATTTTTGATGTCCTTCTTTATTTTGCATTGTGATTCAATAATTTAGATAGATAATCAAGGTTACATACCAATTCATTTCTTTATTCCTGGGCTGGTACTTCTCTCCATAGTTTGCCTGGACTCCTGACTTCAAAGTGGATGACAGCATCCTACTCTACCAAGCTGTCCTATGAACACTGAAGACAGTATAACCCTGCTACCCTTGGGCTTCACACGCTCTCCAGAAATCTATTCCGAGGCCAAATCATAGTTTCCATCTTCTTCTTTAGGTGTCTCCTGGCTCATGGCACTATCTGGCGAGGCACCCACCTTTCCCTCAGATGGCATCATCCCTTGTGAGGCCATAAGCTGTAATCCTCTCTGAGATGCCAAAGAAGAGTCAGAAAATAAAGAAGGATTTGCTTTGCACTGGGTCCAGAATATTAAAGCTTTATGGATGGCCAGGTAAGGATGCAACACTGCCTGTGGGGCACAGAAAGCAAACACCTCCTACCCATCTGGGGAACAGCAGAGCTGTGAAGAAGAATAAGAGTAGCAGGTCTTGAAAGGTCACCATGAACTAAAAAAGTACAGCTGCTTCTATAGAGAAAGGGGAGTCTGACACTCCCAGAAGGATTTTATTGTTTGCATTTGTAAGACACAAGGCATTTTTAATGATGTGTTAATGACTATATTCTATTCAGATGGGATTCATCACACTGTCCTGTCTCTGCTTAAAAACTCAGCATCTAGTCCTAGCTGGCTATTCAGGATCCCCCTCTGCTGAAGGGCCAGAAGATCTGTCTCTCTCCAAGAACATGCTCAATGACAGAGAGGATGCACAGCCATCCAGAGCTGTCAGCTTCTTTCCACATGCTGTAGCAGCACATCCATGCTCCATCCCAGCTGTGCCTCACACATTGTCCCTTAGGAAACAGCCACTGTCTCCTGCCATGGCCAGGGATTTGAAAAAATAACTTGAGTTGCTCCAGAAGCAAAGTCAAAATTAGCTTACATGAGTCCCATTGTTAGTGCTGGTGAACAATAGATACACACAGACTCAGGATCAGAAGCACAGCCCACAGTACAAGTCACATATTGTTCTCCCTACCCTGTAACATTCATGTATCTCCAACCAATGTTAAGCTTAGGGAAAGATTTGGAACTTTGTTGCCCAGTAAATTGCCATCCTCCAAAAAGTGCTACTGTGTTCTTCCCTCTGCTGCTGCTGTGAGCCAGAAATGGCTGATTGAGGGCAAATGTCTGTGGGCATAAGTTGATGGGTGAACCAAGACTTTCTAAAGGGCCTGCTGATGTATCCAGTCCAATGGTGCTGAGAGAGGACCATCTTATGTGAAATCACACATTTTTTATTCTCTGTTACACTGGGTTGTGAAGACTGGAAACCTTCCAAATCCCGAGTGATTGTTGAAGATGGAAGTTGTTATTTTAAATACTTTGGGGAGGGACTGAAAGCATTGACTGCTATGACTATTGCCTTTATTTTTGGTTCTTCAGCCGTCAATAAACAGGACTATAGAAAGGCAGAGCTAAATCAAGAGGCCTGGCCTGCCTTTACAGCCATTTGTGTCATTCATTGACTGATGCAGATCATTTTAAAACCTGATACCAGTTTTGACAAGTGCTCTACCCATAGTTGACATGCTCCAGACCTCCTCTCCTCTGCTGCTTAGAAACCCTTTTCTAAGTTCTAGTTTCTAAGTCTTCATATCTGAAGACTTTTTCCCCCCCTCCCCCCTAAGGTCTATATAACTGGACAGTTTGTTATCAGGGTCGTAAATTGTCCCCCACTAAAGGCTTTCAGAATCCCAAACATCAGCAATGCATGGCATTTGTTGCTTTTTCATGGGAAAGAAGAATGAATTTTTGTGGTTCAGATGTTGCCATGACCCAAGTGCTGTGTTGGAAGACATGTTTTTGCATAACAGCTGTTTTATCTGCAGTATTAGTCAGAGATAAACCTCTCTGTCTGTTGTCCCAGGGCTCTGGTTTTTTGGCACCACCTGATATTTGACTCAAGAATTGGTCAGTATTTCCATAATGATTAACCCACTGACAGTCAGCATTAGCATATCAGTGTTAAATATGGGAATACTTGGATTGCACAGATGCCAAGTGACCATTGTTAGTCAAATAAAAATGTGTCTGGAGAGCCACCCTCCAGGGCACCCTTCATGCTCCTGGGCAGCCTCAGAGGATGAGCAGGACACTCTTGCTTTTTGATGTGCTACACAACTCTTCCAACGTGGTAATTACAGTTCAAAGAAAAAAAGCATGATTGGACTCATCAGCAATTTCAAGGAGAGATAAAATTTAAAAAAAAAAAAAAAAAAAAAAAAAAAAAAAAAAAAAAAAAAGAGGAACTTTGGTGCTGAACAAATCTGAAGGAAATGTCATTTTCAAAGAAATCTAGTTTCTTGAAATACAAAGTTTTGTTCAACTTTATGCCATTTTCTGTCCCTTCTGAAGGGAATTTCCTTCTCCAGAAAAAGCCAAAAGTTTTCATTTTTAGCTCCTATGAAAGGCTTGGGCATTTTTTCTATCTTCTTAATGTCTGCAAAAGGAAGTAAGGAGCCAGAAAGTTATTTCAAAACAAACAAAGAAATAAGAAAATATCAAAGTGCCTGATTATAAAAGGAAGCACTTCAGGTCTTCTTCTTCTGCCACCCCCCCCAAAAATTATTTTTTACAAAATTTGAGACTTCTCACTCTCCATGTTTTTTCATCAGAGAAACTTCCATGTAGGAAGTGTTTCTGGGATATAATCAAAAGTCCTGTAAAGATTACAGGTGCAGCAGGGCAGTGAGTCACAATTGAAAGACAGTGAGCTGGGAAATTTCTTTCTTTAATTAATTAGTGTCTTAGGCAGACAGTGGAAGTGTAATACCAGGAAAAGTCAAATACTTCAACATGAGAACTGATAAGGGCATGAGTATACCTTCTTATCTTTAGGGCTTTACAGCCTGCAAACAGGGAAACCAGCTTTTCTTCCATAATTTTTTGTTTCTGATATTGAGTCACTACATAGAATATGATGGAGCAAACCTTTCCCAACATCCTCCTAAGACACAGAGACAATCTGGGAAGAGGATGCAGTGATAACCAATTCAACCATGAGAGGAAAGAGTACGGTCCCTAGGCTCAGAGCATTCAAGGCAGGAAGAGTCTGCTGGACAAAAGAAAAAAAACAGGTCAGAATATGAATCTGCCACTCCAGTGATGCAACTCTGACCTGAAATAACCGCATATATGGGTCCAGGAGATCACGGGATGTTTGTAAAATAGATCTTCTCTCTTGTGTAAGCAAGAGGATAAAATTATCCTGGCAGCAGCTGTTGTTTCCCAGAATGAGGATCAAGGCTGGCTGTATTTAAATATTCCTACAGTATTCAAGACTTTTCTATCCCCACAATCCTGTGGTTGCTGTCCTGTGCAAGTGGTCTCAAATACGCAGACAATACGCATTTGTCCCTGTCACAGTACCCATGCTAGTGTGGCATAAGCTCCCTCTTAATGTCTCACACCATGCAAATCTGTTTCCTTACTCATTTCTGCATCATAAAAAGCAATAGCAGAAAGAACAGGGAATCTAAACAAAAGAAAGGAAAACAGAAGAGAAAAAACAGAGTAAAGCAAGTGACTTAGAATCATAGAAGATGCTGGGTTGGAAGGGATCCATGAGGATCATCAAGTCCAACTCCTTGCCCTGCACAGGACATCCCAAGAGTCACATCATGTGCCCAAGAGCATTGTCCAAATGCTTCCTGAACTCTGTCAGTCTTGGTGCTGTGACCACTTCCCTGGCGAGCCTGTTCCAGTGCCCAACTACCCTCTGGGTCAATTTTTTTTCCTGATATGCACCCTAAGGTTCCCTCAATTCATCTTTATGCCATTTCTTTGGGTGCCGTCACTGGTCATGAGAGTGAGGAGATCAGTACCTGCCCCTCCACACCCCCTCATGAGGATCTTAAAGATCACAACAAGGTCTTTGGCAATATAATGCCATCTTGCAGCATGGCCAGGACTTGAGCAACAGACAAGGTTGAAGCCCATTTACAGAGCTAGAGGTCCCATTTCCAGTTTTTTTAAAGCTCAAGGGCTTTTCTGAAGGCTCTGTCTAGCCCATCATCACTACCACAGTGTGAACACATCCCATTGGCAAGGGGAGTACATCGGTATTCACATAGACAAGAGAGGAGGAAGGGTGGTTGGAGGAACAGATTTATTGCCACATGACACCCTACAACCCGGCAACACTGGGGGAACAAGAGACATGAAGCCATCCAGTGTTCCCTGTTTACCAGGTTGTGGGTTTTTTTGAGGCTTTGCTGCTCACTGGCTGCCTGCCTTCCCTCACAACTTGTTCAACCTCATGTTGGCAGGTCAGGTGTGAGCTCAGCAAAATAAGCCTTTCCACCACTCCATGAAACCATGCCACTCCCTCTTCCCTTCCAAAGGAGTCCATACTTTTTTATTTTCCTGGGCAAAGAGGAGTGTGAATAATAGATTTGCTACTTGCAGGGCTCACCACTGAAGTGTGGGTCTGCATCTGCTGCAGAGATAAATCAAAGGAGATGGCAGGATGGTTGGGTGAGCATCTGACCAGAACTTTAACCATGCATTTAATTTACAAGCAGGGTTAAGGTTTAATATATGGTCCCTTTGTAAATAGACTCATGTGGCATCCCCCCACCTGTCTCCTGGGGGATCAGGCTAATTGGCACAGGCTGAGAAGCTGAGTCCAGGCTGATTTCACAGAGCACTGCAGACAAAGGTGGCTGTGAGCAGAAGCATTAGAAATTATAATATTGTACTGACTGCCCCAGTTATCAATGGATAAGGAGCAAGCAAACACCTGGCTGGCTGGGTTGCATTTATTGTAATGTAACAGCTTACTTTGATTCTAGAGATGTGCAGTGAAATGCTGGCTATTGCAGGTAGATGCAGCAAGCTGTCAAGTTTGGTCTCTCCATCAAGACCTGCCTCCTGCAGCATGCCATCTCTCATGATCCAGATCAGTGTATCTTTTCTGTACCCCTTCCTCAGCGTGTTCTCCTCACACTCACAGTACCTCCTGATCCATAACCCTGGCAAAGTTTCCCTCCATGAGCCTCAGGAAGAAGAGCATCACTTCCATCCTATCCAAAATGTCACGTTGTAGTAGTTTGTGGATTTCTCCAGTGCCCGGGGCGGTGTCTCTGGAGCCATGACTCACTGCGGGTGGGAGCAGGAGACAGCGAGGGTGTCTGTCATGGTGTCTGTCAGTGGTGGGAAAGCTCTGCCTCCCTCTCCCCGCATTTGCCTGTTGGGCATATGGGAGTAGTGCCCCCGAATACATCGCAGCTGGCCAGATTAGTAAAGATCTTCGGCTGAGATCTTTTCACACGGTGCAAAGTGCCAGCCACTGAACAGCTAACCTGATATTGAAGGACACTTTGCCTAACAACCTCTGAAATGGCTTTGTTTTAAAGGTTCTTTTGTCTGTAACTCTTCAACTTTCGACCTCTTTTTACCTTCTCTGGGGCCACTCTGCTTCCCTCTTTCAGCCCCTGTTTTTCTTCTCCTGGTCAGGCAGACTCCCTCTCTGTGACATGACTATCAGCTTGTGGCTTCACCTCACTGAAACTGTAGACAAAAAAAAAAAAAAAAAAAAAAAAAAAAAAAAAAAAAAAAAAAAAATTGTAGGCACCTGTACTAAACTGGAGATCTAAACTCCTATGGCTTATGGAAAAAGAGACCTTCTGAAAGCATTTCATTTTTATTTCTTTGTTAGACTGGCAGAAATTCTCTCCCAGAGTTGTCAGTATCTCTCCAGCAGCTATACAGCCAGTTTAATTTATGTAAACCACACACTTTTTAGGTAATCAGAGTATGGTGAGATGACTCCTGCCCTTGTCTTCAGAGAACCTAAAGGTGAATTTTCTCCTGTGTCTTCCTGGTGCCCTTTTCAAATAAGCATAAACACTCACGAAGCTTTGGGGCTTTTTAATTTTTGAAAAGGAGAGGCTGATATGACTGGGTTATTAGGAAGGTTTAATGCCAACATCATTAGTAGTCCTCTTGACCTATGATTCCCATCAAACTATTGTTCAGTTCCCCTATATATATTGAGTATGAACTGCCATCAATACACATGGCAGCTGCTCTCTTGCTTTGTTTACAGGGGTTGCACCAGTCTTGCAGACTAAAAGCCATGAATTTTCACTGCTTCCCCACAAAATCAGCCTCTCTCCACCACTTTGGACCCTCAACACAGTCAGGAGTGTTGCACAGGATCTCATCAGAAAGTGAGACTTGCACACATCATTGTCAAAGGTCTTTGAAGGTTTTTAAAATGCAGTATCCACTGGAATCACTTCTTCTGGGACCTCAGTAAAAATACCTCACAGCAGGATAAAACTCTTGTTTCTGACGCAGACCTTCTGCATGGTGTCTGGATTGGATGAGGATGGTTCTGTTCATCTGGGCCCAAAGGTGTCCCCTTTAAAGATTGGATTTATTTTTTTTTTAACGTCACTCAGGAGTATCACATAACCCTATCAGGAAGAAAAGCAAGAGTGCTGCTTCTAGTTTAAGCCAGTATGAAATCTGCATTCTAAGATCAAATATTCAAAAGCATGAGTTCTGCTGCAGAAATCAGTAATTAAGATTTAAATCACAAACCATTATTTAAAGTGAAGAAGTATGAAAGCAATAGTGTTTGACTTCAAGTTTTTTATATAATGAATATAACTTTCTAATTGTATAGGTGAATTTCAGAACTTAAGGGGCTCATTATTTAGCCAAGCCAGAGATGATATGTGATCATCTGACTCCAAGAACAGGCCTTTTTGAAAAAAACAGGCACAGTTTTCAGGGTGTGATGAGTGGCAATTTTAATGTATAAATCTGATACAAAGATGCAATTTTTCCTTTCTCCCCATCCCCCCAGACCAAACCTGGAGGTAGAAATGTGAACAGAGATCAATTTAAATCATGGCTTCAGGCTCTGGGATTTTGGCCCGCTCACTTCCTACTGTTAATATCAAAGCATTAAGAATTTTACATGTAGAGCAAGATTTTTTTTACCCAGCTAACGCCCTTTTCCTCTGACTGCAGCCAGAAGAGCTGCTGAGATATGACAGAGCTGGGTGGAGAGTTGACCATCCCTGGACCCTTGTCTCCTCCTCACCACCACTGCTGGATATCTCTGCCAAAATCCCAGCTCTGCAGTTGCCTCCAAGCAGAGCTCCCTCAGAATAGTTCAGATTGATACCTGAACAGTTAACAAGCAGTTGAGTTGGTGGGTTGGGAATGGAGGGAACAAGGATGAACAGCTGGAGAACAATAACTTTCTAAGGGGATTGGCTGCCACTTGAACAGCACATCTGATCACACATTTGTTGCCAAGCATCTGTTTTCTTCCTACCTCCTGATGTGGTCCAGCTTCTTTGCTTTGACTTTGCTCCCTCCTTCATCTTCTGAGATTGTGTTTCTCAAATTCTTATGCATCCTCCAGGTTACACAAAGAACTCAGCAATCCACAGGCCCTGCCAGTGTGTTTGAGAATTGCCCCCCATCCCTTTGTGTGCTGTTCTGCCTAAAAATGTCATGCCAAACAGGCTTAATCAAGCTCCCCACACTAGTCAGGTCTCCAGGGAGTCCAAATTTGTATATTTTCTTAGGCAGAGTAATATCACACAGAGTACTGAACGACAGTTAAAAACCACATCTGGATCTTGCTCTGTTATAATACATCCATAGCCCTAAGGGGAAGCCGTGTGGTTTGGTGATTCATGAAACCTGCATTTCATTCCCAGCTCTTCCACTGCCTCCTTGGGTGACCTTAACTCAGTTATTACACTGCCCTGTTTTTCGATTCTGCCACCTGTGAAAATGGCTGGGGCGATGCTGCCTCCTGCCCAAAGCCCTTTGGCAGCCTCTGAAGGCAAGGGCCAAGCACTATTGCCCAGCCTGATGTGAGATTTCCATGTGGAATTTGATGCAGGTGTGCCCCACGCCTTTCCTCCACACACCAGTACACCTCTGCAGACCCCATGAGGCATCTCTGCAGTGTCACCACTGCCACTGGCCGTGCCCAGCACAGTCAGAGACGTGACCCTGCTCCTGCTGCATGAGACCCATGAGCAGGACACTTGCCAGAGCATGGAGCAGTGTTTGGGACTGTGCCATTAGGCTTATCCTGCTAGGAAACACCATGTTCAGTGGCAGCTCTGTCATTTCTCCTGCTGTGATAGGCACGTATTTAATGACCTGCCATGGTAATTTACATATGTCAGCAGAGACAGAAGCAGAGAGGTTTGTGCAGGCTGAAAGTCCCAAATTCCCTTTTCTCTTGCATAAAAAACTCGGGGGAAAAAAAAGAAGAGTGTCTGTGACAAGAAGATTGTGTCCTGCAGAGAAGGAATGAACACACCCAGCCCCTTTGCAGGTCAGTAGGACATAGTCATTGTTCTTCCGAGTGTTACATGGCTCATTCAGCTGGGGCCTGCTGTGACACAGTTACGCTCCTAAAGAGCACCAAGTGACAAGCCCTGCTTTTCCTTTGAGAAATATCCCCATATTCCACAGGTTACAATCCACTAGATAACAACCTTGAGTTGAATGTTATCATGGCTGAGATTTCCCACTGCAGCAATATACAGGATACTTTTTGGTTTACTACCCACTCCAGGAAAAAGAAAAAAAAAAAAAGAAAGAAAAAAAAAAAAGAAAGAAAAAAAAAAAGGGGAAAAAAAGCATACAGCTAAATAAAGTGAAGGTTCACAGCTCTGACAAAGCCTTTCAGTGGGAATCTGGGACGCTTTTCAAGTGTTACCGACTGCTTTATTTTCCCATGGCTCTTTCCAAGATAATAATTGCTCCGCAGATGTTTCCCTCAGGACAGTGAGATGTTCAGGTACCGGGGCAAAAGCTGAGGCTTTGGGCTATCGTTCACAAGGCTACTGTTACCTGGTGTGTTCTTGCAGAGTGCAGCCTTTTCCCACCACAGAATTTCTTAGGTGTCTGCTTTATCAGAAACACTGTAAATTTGAGCCCTCTGGCTAATTGTGCCTGATTTATGTGAATGACACATTTGTGTCTGTATGCAACATGAATAAGAGACGGCAAGGTGGTTTGTTTCTGCCACATACGATAACTCACACGTGCCCAAACGCACAACTCTAAAACATGTTACTTACCACTTCAGGAAGACTCCTGAGAAGATTTCAGCTTCCAGCTTTTGACATGTTACCAGCTTCTTTACAAGTTCTGCAAATCAAAAATGCAATGATGTATGTTTAGTCTTCCACTGTGCACGTGTTTTTTCTCTGTCCTTACACTGGCAGAAGCAAAGTGGACTCTCCTCTGCTTGAGGATGGAGTACCACCTTAGGAAGAAGAGGCTTTGCTTAATGTCCCCAGTGTCACAGCAAAGATGGTAATTACCTTCCTTCCCAGTAACACTGCCACTTCTGCCTCCTTCATTTAAAAACAGAGCCCATTGAGCAAACGACTCAGGCCTTGAGAACAACTATCCTCTTGTGTGATAATTTGAGCTCTGTAAAAGTCAGCCCTATGGGCACTGACTGAGTCACATATCCTTGTGGACGCTGTTTATGACTGCTTGTGATGGATATGGTTATACAGACTCAGGTGACTGCACCAGCAGTTCACATTTGTGGAACCAGTACTGGGCATCGGACAGCTTGGCTTTGTCTTGCTGGGAAAATGTTGGAGCAGATCACCACAGTTCTGGTCAGAGATCTATGGGCTAAACCTTGCTCCAAGGAGCAGAAATGGCAGGTTTGGGTACCAAGTCAAACCCAAAAGCAGGCAAGCCACACTGGAAGTGGGTTGGACAGAAGTCTAAAGCATATCAAAGGAAGTCCTGCTTCATGGCACGTTTATATCTCACAAGACTGAAAAATCATCCTCTTAAAGGAACTGATGGCACAACGCTATTTCCTTCATGCGTCCTACTCTGTTCACAAAACACTGGCTTTGTCTAATTTGAAAAGATCTTTCACCTCTGGCCCAGAGGTGAAAATTTCCATGACTCTTCTGTAGGAGTAGAGAAGGGGACTTCCCACCACCCACCCTCTCCAGAAATGATGACCACCCAGCAGCTCCTCAAGACCTGACCAGAGGTCATTCTGATAATCAAAAACTCTTCCCACACAACAGCTTGTATGCAGGACCTCTGAAATTACAAGGAATAGCTTGTTCTCTTTCCTCTGCCCCCTGTAGAGCCAGTCAACCTGTATGTCACATGCTTCCAGACACAAGAGAGGTTCTCTTTTCTCTGCTAGTGCAAAAGAGAGAAGGGAGTAGGAAACCCTGAATGCAGCTGCAAAACTTGGCTGTGACTTGATCGGGCAGAACATTGAGTACTATGAGGGTCTAGCCAGGTAGGGGTTTGTACAGAGCTAAAAGAATATTATGCTCTGCCTCACATTGCTCTTTTAAACTGGTGTTTCTTTGCTTCTCTCCCATATAACAATGGAGAGATATTTTTTGCCTAGTCACATTCACATGCACACACACACAGACCAGCCTGGACAAGACGCCAGATATGTCACTTGGGATCCTATCCAACAGTCTCCTAGAAATAGAAAGCCAACAAGAGAAAACACTTGGTCACTGCCAGACTCCAGTACCTCTGTCTGAGTTGAGCCCCATGAAGCCAAAGCGGTCACTGTAATGTCAGGGCAATTGGATTTCATCAAATCTGGGTTCCTTGCAGGGAGCTCTGCCTGGGAAAGGCAGCCAGCCCCACAGCCCATCTGAGGGAGTGATCTTTGATGTGCAAAGTTTCCTGAGGTGGTGCCAAAAGCCTGTACCACCGCCTGTTTCGCTGTGAGTGGCAATGCTCTTGTGCCATAGAAACCAGCAGTGACTGTTTCCCATGCAAACTGCTGTCCCCAGAAGCTCAGAACTGTGGCTGAGTATCACTGCCTATAGCCTGAGTACACAAGGGGTGGACATATCTGGTTTTGGCACCAGTCCTTTTTTAAGAGGACAAACAGACCTAAAAAATCTAATAGCCCTATCCTTGTCCCCCAATGCACTGAGATCCAACTTAGGGCAGTAGTTCAAGGGATCTCTTTAAACCTCAGCACAAATTCACATTCCTGGAGAAGCTGCCCAAAATCGCCATGCTGGACTAAATCCACATCTATTTTAGATGGGGCATCTATTTTATAAGTATAAAATTCTCCTTTCTTCCCATTGCACAATCTGGGAGGAGAAGGAAAAGACAAGGGGCACACCTTTCCCCAAACAATCAGCTAATTAATTATCACATGCCTGGGTGCAATGCTTTCAGCAGAGCCTTGTCTATGTGCTAATTAGTATCATTATCTGGTGCCCCAAGGAACGAGCTTTGATTACCCTTCTCTTACTGATTCTAGAGGAACAGCTAGGCAAATGCTTTCACAGGTCATAAAATTATCTCAGCTCTTCTTGAAGCCCATCTACAGCCCTTAGCTCTCTGACCTGCTGCGCTGATGAGTCATCCATGCACTGACTGGAAATTATCTTTCTTACCAGTTAGCACCTGCCACCAGATGACCTGGCATACAGGCATAGAAAAATTGTAGCCTTTTATGATGCTGAGCTATTTCTGTAGATTTACATACTTTTTTGACAGTAGATGTGGTCTGATGGAGCAGGCATATTAACCTGGGTCATCTTCTAGAGAAGCAGTTCCTAGCCCAAATTGTTCAGTGACCCATGACCAGGTTGTGTAAGAAGAATTTAACTTCCTATAGGGTCATCTATAATATCATTCTAGTTTCTGTGCACGTTTGATCTGGACCCCTTAGATCTCACTTCCAACAGCCAACATAACCCTGGACTCGTAGGTCCTCCAGGCTCCATGGAGTAAGAAAAAGAACATGGCATCTCCTGCAAAATATTCCATGATTGCTCAGCTCTTCCCTCCATGCTGGGACGCGTTCCACCAGATCTGCCCCTTCCACTTCTTTCCTGGATTAAAAAAGGTAAAAAGCACCAAAAAATTGTTGACTGCTCACAGTCTTCCTCTGATGTGATTTTTACTAGCAGGTCACATTTCATACCCATGTGCTCAAACATTTTGCGAGACCAAACATTATCTGTAAGAATTATGACACTGATGCTTTATATGCTCACTCTGCCTCAGACTAGAGCTTGGCGCTTGTGAAAACAAGTATAATTAGCTGTGTCACTCAGCTCAAGATAAAACTTGATAAAACCTACTTTCAAAGAAGGTGCCAATCAAATAAATGCAAAATAACAGCGAGGCATCCCTTCCTCACAGCTAGTTTAATAGCATGAATTAATAACCGCAAAGCACTTAGTTCAAAGGGAGCACTTCTGTGATAATTAAGGACACCAACACTCATGAGCAACACTTTCACCTCTCTGTGGGCAGCCGTCTTTTCAGCTGCATCATGGAGGGTGCTGGAGGGAGGAAAAAGGACTTGCAAGCACAAGAAACTAACCTTGTCATAGAAAGAAAGAGAAGTGAAAGGGGCAAGGTCAAGGGTACAACACTGTCTCACATCTGATAGAAAAGTGAAAGAGTCTGTAGTCAGTAGCTGGGTGCCCTTTTGCCTGCAAGATAGAACTAAAAGAGCTGATAGTGAAAGCAAAAGAAAATTTAGTGCAAGCAGGCAAGTTTTCACTTCTCTGAGATAAGGCCCACCAAATGCACCTGCAGTGTTTGATGGGGACAAGACCAAAACAGGAAAGACTCTGTAAAATCCTAGAAGTGCTTTTCAACCTACAGAAACAGGAACATTGTCCCAAGTGCTGAAAAAACAATAGACCAGTATATTGCCAAACTGCGCAAAATGGCTGACTCATGCAATTATCAGGGCCACTATCACCAAGCAGAACAATATGCCCAAATTGAAAAGGAATGTTAGAAAGACATGGGAAGACTCAACTGAGCCAGTCACATGCCAGTTTCAAAATCAGGGCTGGAAGGAAGCCGGGTTGTACAAGATTGTACACTGTACAAGACAAAAATTTGCAAATGTTCTGAATCATCTTCTTCTTAAGCTGAATGGGCACCCAGAGCAAAGGCCCAGCTGCCAGAGAGGAGGACTGCAGGCAGGCTGACCTGCCACACTGTTTAGTCTGATACACAGAGGAGGTGAAGGTTGGCATGTCATCTTAAGGAGTTTCTTGAGAGTAGGAGCCAGGATTCAGGTCTGATGAAACTGTCTGGCCCTCTCACAGAGCCCATCACCCAAGACAAAACAATGAAGAACCTCAGTCAGCACTTAGCGGGCCATGAAAGCACATTTCACATGCTCTACCTTCATGCTTTATCTAGGAATGGCTTCCAGGTCATGTTCCAGCAGAATAATGAAACTGTCAGGCACAAGGTGAATCTCTTAATTTTAATAAATTAAATTCTACTAAAACAAATTTAGAAATTGCTAACAAACTCTCACAGACACAGGCAAAATCCAACAAAAATGTTAGGCCAGTCATTCTTAAATTTCTTGTGGTCCCTTGATACTCTACACAGCTACGAATCTTAATGTACACTTTTGGATACACCTATACCCGACCATGCTACTAATCTGACCACTGTTAGAACCTGGAAAAAAGGTGTAACATGGAAAAAGGAGTCTCTGACTAAGAATCAAAATCTCAGCCTTGGACTACTGCACAATCCCCAGTTAGGATCCAGTTAGTTGCTCAAAATAAATCATGTGTCCAAGAAGGAAGAAACATCAGGGGGAAATATAAATCCTGGTTTGTGCAGCAGGCTGGTTAGTAGCCACAGACTTCACTGCTGTCAAACACCAAGAATCAGGTGAGAGCAGAAGTTACAAACCCAGTAGAAGGAACTGAAAGGGAGATACCCCGTGTAGACCCTGCTGATTGTGCCCATTCTTATTAAACCACTCCTAGACACTTCTGGAAAACAGGTATTTGTCTAGGCATCATCTTTTCTGCCCAGTAACCATGAGAACATATGCCAGAACACACCTCATCCATCAAACAGTGAACAGATTCACGTGGTCACAAGACAGATGCTCATTAATCTCCAGCCCACCTGTGTAGTGTTAAAATGGGAAGAGGAGCCTCCTAAATCCTGCTTCCTACGAGCCTGAATTAACACTCTCCCTTCCTCTCTGAGCTAAATTCTAGTTTTTGTAGAATTTAAGACTGTTAATGTATTAACTACATGGGCAAAACAGGGTATATAAAATATATTTCCCTATGTCTTATAAACAATACAATAAGGTTGATAAAATAAATTGTGGCATAAACAAGAGGGAAGATACAATGCTGATGGATAAGGAGTGAAGACCCCTTTACTCCTTGTACTTGCTTTTTGTTGAAGGATGAGTCCCAAATCCAGCAGTGATTTGGTCTTCTCTCTTTCTGTCCTGAGAATAAAAATATCCAGTGCACCTGGCCAAATCTAGCTCTCCTTAGCTGGAAACTTGCTGAGGTCCTGGAGCAGAGCATGGCAGTATTACATGACTTTTCACAACACAATAATGAGCCACAGTCCTTGTCATCACCTGTCCTGGCTGAATTGGTCACGTGGCCTGCCCAGTTTCTGAACAAAAGCTGATTTGTCTGTGATGCAGCTATTTTTAAGAACAAGTACCAACCAATTGCTCACAAAGCCTTCATTATTTAATTCTGTACTGAGGACTTTGCAGTCGTGAAAATGCTTTTATATGTTGCACATAGACGTGAGCCTGTATATTTTCTTTTTTTTTTACAGACCAAAAGTTGGAACAAAGATAGCAGAACTAAACCAAAGCCCCTTTTTCTTGCTGATAATCCTCTTGGACCCAATCCAATTCTGTGTCATCGAGTAACTCTTTCCTCTCTTGCAGAGTTTGCATCCATTGCCTCACACTCTGTATTTTTTTAAAGAAACTCTGCATACTGTGTAAACAGCTGGTCTGTATAGAGATGCCTCTGTTGGCATCACCAACACCTCTTCCTACATTTGGGGCTTTTCTTAAATGATGAGAATCACATATTTCATAAACCAGTTTGGGTTCCACAGAGCCATAAGCTCCTAGACCTGTGAACATGTCATCCTTCTGCTGTAAGGGGAGAATCAGTGCTTGTTATTTAAGTACTAAATAATGGTGTTTCCATGGCTACTGAGAAAGGGCATTTTTATCTTTGGAGTTTTGAAGGAAGAAGTGGCATCAGAAAGTTTCTTCTGTAGAGGAATTCTTGTAACCCCATATTTTTTTCCATGTTTTGGATCAGGACAATATCGGACCAAAAATTATTTTCTATCATTCAAATTCTGCAGCAAGGGTCTCAAGTATCTTGTCAGGGCTGTTAAAATATTCCATTTCTAGGGAAAAAATGGGTCTTATTTTCTGTACTTTTGATATTCATCTTATAATATTAATTATTAAGATAAAAGCTATATTTTTTTAAAAAAATTAACATCTAAAATTTATTTTCTAACCAGAAAATGTTAGCTTTACCAAAAACTTACCTTGAAATAGATATTGAGCAAAATCCATGTGTGTTTCTGGAGTTTATCTCTTTCCATACACTTCTATTTTATGAGAGAAAAGATGTTTCCTTGGGAAATTTCCAAAACACTTTTATTCATGATGCTGTCTGTTTGGGTAGCATCTGAGCGCCAGTCTCCTAAAATCTAGAGACAGGTTCGCAAAAAAAGAACAACGAACTACTGTGCATTTCATGTCTACAAAAGCAGCCAACCCTCTAACTGTGATATGATTTACTCAAGTCCTCTGTATTTTATAACTCGAGCTTATGCTGGGTTACAGGGCAGGCAAATGAGAGGCAATGAAGTCCTTGGACAGACCCAGAAAGTCTCACAGAAGCTCACCTGGGCACTGTGGAGGTTATAAACATGCAAGGAAGATATTTCATATAGTTTACTACCTCAGGTATCCTCCCAAATCCTTTTAACTCTACAGCCACTCCAGAGTTTAAGTTCCTCCAGATAATGCCACAAGCCTTCAACAAGGTTATACAAACTCCAGGAAGGTGTATCTTCACAATCTGAGTCACACCTCTGACTGTAATATAGACTTCATTCCCAAGGGATTCACTTCTGAATTGAGCCTAACTTCCTGAGACAGCAGGAAGAGAAAGGACTTGCAAAAAGGAGCTGCAGCAGAGAAAGGACCTTAAGGAGAAGGATGAACCTTAAGGAGAAGGATCAATCTAATAAACCAGTAAGATGATCAGCACTGCATGTTATAGTCACGAGCTGCCAAACATGGCTAGGTATTTGCTATACCGGCCAGCAGATCCTGCAGAACCACAGATTTTGATGATGGCCCTGTTCCACAAAGGGTAGATTGTATTCATCAGAGGTGCCAGCATGAGCCCTTGAGGCATCACAGCTGGCCCCTGAGCTGGCCGCCTTCTCAAAAGCCCAGGCACTTCATATCCTGCTGAAGCTTGCCAGCCAGAGGACATTTAAGAGCCAGACTGATGTCTCAAAAGAAATAAAAAAGCCCTCCTGATTAGATCACTCCCTCTCACCTGTGCTGAACAGAGCAGCTCTCTTGGTCCTCCTATATTTCACAGAAGCCAAGTTTTTGTTGAGGTTTTTTTTAAAGAACATGCACCAACCAATTGCTCACAATGCTTCCTTTCTTTAGTTCTACAACAGAGGCTTTGCAGAAATGAAAATGCTTTTATATTTTGCACAAAGCCAAGAGACCATATATACCTCTCTTTGTTTTCAGAGGGAAACTTGGAACAAAGAAAGTAGGAGTAAATCAAAGCCTTTTTTTTTTTTTTTTTGGCCAGCACTCTTGGGTCTGACCCAGGCTCTTGAGTATCTGTTTCTGTGCTCTCTGGACAGCCATGAAAAGCCATAGGGTTGCATGTGCATTATTCATGGTTCGCTTGGTTTTGATGGTCGAGCTACAAATGCAATGGCAGTGTGAGGAAGGATCACACAGAGAGCAAGAGAGAGTCCCTTCTAGCAGAGCTACCTGCTGTTTCTCCCTGCAGGCTGCTGTTCAGCTGGAAAGAAATTATATCAAGAACAAATGGAAGGGAAACTGTTTAAAAAACAGATTGTGTCCATCTTGCAAGTGGAATGACAAAGTCTACGTGAAATCCTGGAATAGTCTAAATGACAAATGTCCACTGATGCAGCCATGTAAACACCACAGAATATGTGTCAGGAGATAGCACTGCCCAACATTTCAATTTTTAAACATTTCCATTTCTAATTCGAAAAAGATTACAGAGACCATGAATCTTAGGAACAGAGAGACAGTTCTAGCCCCGACCCACAGTGCGTCACTGGTCACAGCAGGGAGAAATAAAATCCCTGCCAACATGGGGGAGTACTGTGTTGAATCTGAAATTTCTTCTCCCTTGAAAAAGAGGTTCTTAACTGAGAACTCAGGAGTCTCACAGAGGATTTGCTGCAGACCCAACCACCATGCCCATTCAATGACTCATTTGAAAACAACCATTTTCTGAAAGTCTTTGTTTATGGATATTTGAGCAAATAAATGTCAGCTCCTCCTCTTCAGTTATTAATGATTCAGTTGCTCAGCTTTGTCTGCACAAATTCTGCATCCTTATCCAGTGCCTCATCTCAGACACAAACTGAATGACCAAGATAAGCCGTGTGCATCTCCTGTACTTCAGCATCATCAGCAATAGCTAATCTCCTCTGGGATCAACAACCCAGCTCTACCTGCAGGGGATCCATGGGGGTGGATATTACAACAAGAGTTGTCATTTCTTTGTGTCCAGATGCCTTCTTCTGAAACTCATGGAAGGGGGTGGGGGCAGGACACAGTGCTGTCAAAGAAAAACAGGATTAAGGTACCCTCTGAGGAGCTGACCTAGACAACACACCTGCTAGTCAGCTCAAGAAGCTAAGGATCTTCTGGGTCTCCTTTCCCCTCACACGATAATTTTCAAAGGCGTCAGTGTACAGATCACTGAAGATTTTGTGCAATAAGAATAGCAAATATTCTGAAAATATATGGCTTGTATTACATTTTTAATAGAAAAATGCATCTCAAATTAGCCTGTTGAAAGGAAAAAGCTAATGCTACCAAATTTTTCTTTGAAAGTCATAACTGCCGAAAGTATATGTTCTAGGTCTTTTTCTTTTCATTTAAGATGCATTTCCATATTGAACTGTAAATTTTAAATCAATTTCATTTAAAGGTTAAAATGTAAATAAAGCTTTTCAAAAACCCATATTGATGGAGTTTTTTTTTTGTTGCTTTTTTTATCTAAAGGAATTATTTATTTCATATTAATTTTGACAATTTAATAGAGGAAAATTGAAAAAAATCTCAAAAAAGTTCTTAAGAAAAGAGTTTTTTCAGAGTCATGTATTTGTCTAACAAAGGCAAAGGAACAGTTTTGACTCTGTCTGATAAGTGCACCAACAGTGATGGGAAATAGACTATAGTAACACTGTATCTATTCATATTGTCTCTGTCTCATTTTCAGCCAATTTCGTGGGTTTGTAAAGCATGACTGATGTCTGTAATAACCTAGTCTTCCATTTTATTCATGCACTTGTACAAACAAAAATTGAGACTTTCCAAATTTCTGTGATTCATCTGACTTAAAACACAGCACCATGTGCATGCATGGTGTAGTGGGGAAAGCCAGAAGATGTGTACCAGCCACTATCCTTTCTTTCCTTTGCACATTTCACCTCTTATGAGCTGGAATTCAGCCACTCATTCTTATAATTCTTTCTTCACTTGCAGTTCTTGTTGCAAAGTAAAGGGCATGAAAATGATTTCATTGTTTTTGAGCCAGAGACATGGGTTGTCCTGTATTTCCTAACTCTCAGCCTAGATGACAGCCTCAACCTTGATTGGTCCCAAAATGCTCATGAAACTTCCTATAGTCCTTATTTCCAAACAGAACTAGAAACTGTCTTTCGTCTGAGATTCTCATATAGACTTATTGCCAAATTTTCTGAGTGTTTCACAGTTCTCCCTCTATTTATTTTCCCAGTATGGCTGGGAAAACACTTGTTTGCTAGCAAGCAGACAGATTAAGGCTTTCCCCAAGTACAGATCTTTATTAGGTACCTGACATTTATTCAAGTATAAAACCCACTGATCTCCATGAAAGCAAAGCTGTTAAGTACACTGGGGGCCCACAGATACCCACACATAATTATGGCAGCTTAGCAAGTTACTCCCTCTTCCTCTGAGGTTTAAGGTAACCCTTTTCACCTCATAGTGAAGAGCAGGTCAGACACCTTTGGGTGCATCAGTTGATGGGCAGTGACTCCATTCCCTAAGGTCATATGAAAGTTTAAAAACGTTTTTAATGGGAGGGACATGTAATCATTCGGAAGAAAAAGCTACTTTATAGGTCTGTGTGTGTAGTTTTACTATTTTGCTTTTCATCACAGCTCATTAGAAGTCAGGCAAGACTCCATGATCGCCCTTTTTTTTTTTTTTTTTTTTTTCCTATTTTGATTGTTGGCTTGCATGTAGGGGACTGCACATGCAAGCTTGGGAGAAGGGTATTTATTTTAATTCCCAGTTCTTTTGGGACTGTCTTTTAATGGATCAGTTTTCAAACATTCTTCTAAGTGACTCATTCAGGGTCACATACCAGCAGGACTCTCATCTGCATCATATTCTGATAGAGGCTATTCCAACAGCAGGACTGAAAGATCTTTCGTTTCTCTGATGACTTCGATGCTGGCTTCCCAACAGCTCAAAAACTATGTCACACTTCCAAAATAATTTGTGATAACTGGCGAAAACATACTAATAAAGGGAATTCACTGAAGCAAAAACCTTGGGAAATGTGGCAGTTGCCAAGAGTGTCTCAGAGCTGATGGGAGTTTCTTCTCTGGGCTAGCAGCTCATGACTCTGAACCACTTTCCTCTTCAAATCAAGGTTAGTTACTGAAAGGCTTATGGGTCCCAGATACCTCTCTGTCCCTTAGCTAAAAAAGCAATGTCCTTTGGCAAACGAACAGAAAGATCCACTGTGGACAGTAACTCCAAGGTGTACTAAGGCTGATAAATCTGCCTGATTTAATTAGCTCAGTTCTTGCTCACAGTTTCAGTGTAGACACAAAACAAGATTAACGCACGTCTGTTTTAGTCAGTGATAGGAATTTAATTCTGTTATCTACAAAGGCAGACAAGAGATAGATAGATAGATAGATAGATAGATAGATAGATAGATAGATAGATAGATAGAACAGATTGAAACTATTCTAGTGATAAATCTATTTATTTAACTGTATTTAAATAGAATAATCTTCTTGGCTGAAAATTGCCCTCAAAAAAAGTCCCTGCGGCGTCAGTTTGCACAAACAAAGACAAAGCAGAAACAAACAAATAACTCCATCTCGCATGCTGCATGGGACATGAAACACATGGCAGGCACTTTGCCTGCCTGGAATGTTTCCAGAAAAATTTTACCAGAGGCAGTTTTGAAGGTGATGCTCCATGCTTCTTAGGGGATCTACATGTTGTCATTCTGAGGGGAGAAGAAATGTATTTCTAAAACTGCACCACAAAACAGCAAAGAAATTGCTGTAAGGTCAGTTCTGGAGTCATGTGTTCGGATTGATTTATTTGCTTAATCTGGGTAACCATTTAAATTTTTTTTCTGAATATGTTTATTTGGATGGGAATAGCTATAGAGGGAAGAGAAATTCTAAGATCTATTTCTGGGGGATCTGCTTCAATGTATTTATACAGAACATCCTTTGTGGGGTGAAAAGAGTTTTGGAAATAGTGCCAACAGAAGATTAGGGGCAAAGGAAGGGTCACACTTCCCTGAATCAGCCATTATCACTGGAGACAAGATACTGGTAGAGATGAAACTTGGCAAGTTCTTGTCTGAACTCTAATACTCCTGTCACTAGAGTATTTTAAGTTTCTGGACAGAGATATCTTCTCTAGCTTTTGCCCTCTCTCTGTTATCCAGCAGGACTTGAAACGAGATAGTCAGCAGAGAGACACTGACTTGAAACTTAGACAGTAGCAATTTGCCTGAGCCATTTTAGACCCCCTAGGGTATCCTCAGCATCCTCATGGGCCTGTCAAATGCAGGGCAGGTCCTATGCCCCACTCTCCTCATTCTGCATATCCAATAGAGGCCAGGTGGACATTCCACTGCTCCTAAAATAACATTGCTTCTTTTGTTTAGGCAGCCTAGTCCCACACATGTTCATGCTGTGTTGTCACCACTAGAGACACAGCTTCATGGAAAACAAGGGTGCTCCTAGCACAACGTTCTAGTCAGTGCCTAGTCTTTCTAGTGTTATGCAACTTGCCAACTATCACCTGCATCTTGAAAATTCTGGGAGCACCTACTCCCCACCAGCTTCAAGGAGTGCCACTGGAGATGTCTGTGAATCCACTTCATTCCAAGTCCTTTGCCAAGTTGTGTACACATAAAACTGTTCACACACAGCAGCCTTGAGGAGACAGGACCAGGGCAGGACTGTGCACCTGTGCACATAGGCTGCCACTGTGTCAGAGGAATAACACCCATCCAAGACAGGGGCAGTTTGTTGGAGACCACCTTCCCATTTCATAGAACAGAATCATAGAAAAGTTGGTTTGGAAAGGATCTTAAAGCTCCTCTTGTTCCAACCCCCCTGCCATGGGCAGGGACATCTTTCACTGGACCAGGTTGGTCAGAGCCTCATCCAGCCCGGCCTTGAGCACTTTCAGGAATGGGGCAGCTACAGCTTCTCTTGGCAAGAAGTTCCAGTGCCCCACTACCCTCACAGTTCCTAACATCCAATCTAAATCGATCCCCTTTCAGTTCAAAGCCATTCCCCCTTGTCCTGTCACTACATGCCCTAGTAAAACATCCCTCTCCAGCCCTCTCACAGCCCCCCCCCAGATACTAAAAGGTGCTGTAAGGTCTCCACAGAGCCTTCTCTTCTCCAGGCTGAGCAATCCCAGCTCTCTAAACCTGCATTCATATGACAGTTGCTCCAGCCCTCAGAGCCTCTCCATGACCTACTCTGGTCCATGTCCTTCTAGTGTCCCAGGGGCTCCGGAGCCATACGAGTGGTGGGCTCCCAGAGGGGTCTCACTACAGCAGAGTGGAGAAGCAGAATACCCTCCCTCGAGCTGCTGGTCACACTGCTTTTTTACAGCCCACCTTACAGCTGGCTCTCTGGGTTGTCATTGCCAGGTCACGTTGTGCTTGTTGTCAGCCAACAACCCCAACACCTTCTCCTCAGGAATGCTCTCAACCCATTCTCTGCCCAGACTGCATTTTTACCTGGGATTGCCCAGACCCAGGTGCAGGACTTTGCTCTTGGCCTTGCTGAACTCCACAAGGTTCAGAAGCCTGTCAAGGTCCACATGAATAGCATTCCCTCCCCCCAACGTGCCAACCCCACCACACAACTTTGTGCCATCCGGAAACCAGCCGAGTCAGCACTCAATCCCACTGTCTGTTTCATATTTCACTACTCTCCCAAAGGCACAGGTTCAAAGCTGTCCAGTCCCAGGAAAGAAGAATGAATACTTTGGGCCACCTGGCCTTCAACAGAATCAACTCGTTCATCTATCTTACCATGGAGATAAACTTTCATCACACTCTTCATCATCTTGTTTAAACACAAGCTTGGTAAAACCCATCTCCTTTTTAACGTATTATTCATTTTACTCCTTTTCTCATTAAAATTCCTGTTTGGTGCTCAAACACCAGCAGTCAGTGTCATTGTCAAATGTGTCATTAAAGTCCAAATAAATTATGATTAGTGACAGTGTTGTTTGGAAACAAGGCTATCAATAGAGTGCTCCAGTGGAAACCCAGAGAAGCAGCCAGGCAAAGGGTGATGGGTAAGACAGCATCACCCCCACTTTGCCAAAAGGGACTTCTCCTCTGTCACCCATGATGGCCAGCAGCTTTGAAATCCAGCCACAGAGAACATCCCATCTGCCCCACAAGAGCAAATTCCTGCACTGGCCCATAGGGCCCTGAGCCTACCAAAGGGGATACGCTGTGTCACAGGGAAAGATAAAAAACAGACATTTAGTCAGAGCTGGAAATGATGGTATACAGCAGCAAGGCAATGCCGTATCCAACTGCCTCCATTAGGAGCTGGCTTGAAGGGGTATTTCAACATCTCATGGCAAACAGAGCCTTCTCTCATCCACATGTGGGAGTACTCACTCCCCCGTGTACTTCAGTGTTGTGGTGATGAGTCAAGGGAGGGTTGATGGATGGGTGTTTGAATCAGCTGGGTAGCACACGCTGACTAGCAAAGCATGTGGAGACCAAGTGTTTATTTTTCATGTACAGCAGCATATATCCTGAGCACCCATCCCTTCCACAAAAGGGAGCAGCCTGGCTTTCAGAGCACACTGTGACTCTCCACACCACCTGCTCCTCTGCCCAGATTGCTGAATTTGCCATCTAGCCCATAAAGCTGGCTGATAGACCTCACGCCTTGGGCAGAAGCAGAGCTGCTGCCTGTAAAGACACAGTAAAGAAGAGAGAAATTGTCAGCAGTCTCAGTGAGCACCCAGGATGCTCAGGGATAGGGAAATAAAGCTTTGGCTCTGAATTTAAAAAGGGTGCTGACGCATTTGCCACAAGATACTTGGCTCAAGAGAGCAAATCGAAGGGTTAAGATTACCTGGAAATACAGTATCTTCCCTTCCTTCTCTTTCCCTTGTCCCTTCACTAATGTGAGGAGATACTTGCAAATCAAGCACTTATCAAGCTCATTGCCCTTTGCTGGGTGAATTAGAATCACTTTATGGTAAGACATCAGAGAGCCTGCAGTGTTTCAGACTTTTGTGCCTTTCCTTCCCAAAACACTGTCCTGAGGCTACCTGCATCACAGAGAATGACCCAAGAGAGACCTAAGGATTTCCCTTCAGAAGGTGTTTTCTTCACACCTATGGAAACACACAGGAGAAGACAACTAAATACCCTGTGTGCAGTCACGAGCCTTACTTGGGTGGCTGGGGAAAGGTGTGATTAGGGCAGTGGTAAATAAGCCTCCAATCTTCCCCAGGCACATCTCGGGGAGTGTGTGCGTGTTTTGGCAGGAGGGAAAAAGGATGGAGGACAAGTCTCACAGCCACAGGTAGCAACCAAGGTATCTCGTCCCATCTTGCTCTTCCCCAGACCTATCACTGTAAATAGCTTGGCTTGCCTGCACCCCCTTTTCTCTTCTTCCTTCTAAAGCTCTGCAACTCACACAAAAACATGCAACCCTAATTGGCACTGTCACTTCCAGCTGACAGGTCTCCCATAAAACACACCCAGCAATAAAAAATGTAATCCGCTTTCCCTCCCCCACACAAAGTTGAATTTAAGTAAGACAAGAAAGACTCCAGTGGATGACTGTAGGCAGACTGCAATTTGCTGGATTTAAGAAAAAATGTTGTAATATTGCCAATACTTTGATGAGGACCACTCTGTGCTAACAAAATGAGATGGTATTTACTCACTGGAAGACATTAAATCCCACTGAACTAATGGGTGGGTTTCAAGGCTGCCCTAGGTGCTTCTCCATGAAACCCATTGCAATTTACCAGCGAACAATAAACTACTCCCCACTCTCCCAAGCCCTGTGTTTTTGACAAGCACTCCTGATGGTTTGCTTTACTTCCCATTTCCACCACTGGCAACTGCCACCACATTAGGGACTACGCATGCATTTTCTCTCTTCTGTGCAACCTCATGAAGGTTTGCTGATGTCTTTGTGGCAAAGCCTGCTCAGATCCAGACTGAGGAGAATCAGGGGATGCAAAAGGAGCTTCCCCTCCCAGCCAGACCCCTCTATCCTTTGGTGTGGTGGACATCTTCAAGGGCTGATTTAGTTTGGAGCTCTGTCCCATGTCCTCAGCTCCTTCAACGAAAGCCTCAAGTGGGAGGCAAGAGGAAAAACCAAGTTTTTTCATTACCTCTGACACCACAATATTTCATCCCTCCCCTGCCCCTCTCTGGCCAGGAGGCTGTGGTGTGTGAAGGTGGCAGAGGAAAGGAGTACCAGTAATGCAGTGGCCAGGTGGGCAGGGAGGCAGGGAGCAGGCACAGGTAGAGGGGGAGCTGGCTGAGGTAAGTGGGCTGGTAACACAAGCACTACCTGGAGCGTTCCCAAGGGAAACCACAACCAGATGTGCTTCTGTCGTTGCAGCAGGACTTTGAGGAGAGAACTCAGGGGGATCCTTTGATCCTCATCTCTGGGGTGGAGTGAGTGGGCTAGGTTTGCTCAGCAAGTGGAATGGGAGGAGGAAAGAGTAAGACTTATCCTGAAGGTGGGTGGTAGCAACTTTCCCCCTTGACCTCTGATAGGGGGCTGAGATGCAAAGTCATGACCAAGCTGTGATGGGAAAGATAGGCAAGGCATGGGAAACGTCCCAAATCTTTGGATTTGAATTTTGTCACCAGCACCTCTTGCAAGAGAGATGAGGGCTTGGGTGGTGGCAGAAGGGGTCTGTGGGGAGGCAGGGCTGGTGAACAGTGCTCTTCAAAACCCGAAGTCAAGGTGTCAGAAGCAACATGGTAATGATTTTGACAGCACCAAGTGTGAGACACTCTTCTTTGCTTCTTGGGTGACTGTTTCCCTGTAGTGAGGAGGGAGTGAAAAAGCACTGTGTGATAAGGACATGAAGGGCAGGTTTGGTGAGGGGCAGGAGGGGAAGAGGGAGGAGGACAGGGGGGAGAGAATTGGGACCCCAGTCCTCACTGCCACCTCATCATTGTGCTGCTCCCCAAGTGCCACCTTTCTTCCCCTACCCCAACAAGGCACTTCCCTGCTCCACTACCACTGCCAGCCAGAACCCTCCAGAGTTCAGACATTGCAGCCATCCCCCCAAGTGGGACATGGGTCCCAGTCACATGTTCAAGCACAAGGGTTTGTGTGCCTGCAGGTGTTCTTTTGTGCACAGCCAGTTGCAAGGGGAGAGAAAAGTCAGTGTCAGCTTTTCCCAGGCTTTGCACTGTGTCTCCTTTCTCTGACAGCTCTGCCGGAGAGGAGGCGAGGTAGGCAGCCAGGAACGCAGGCTATGAGCGGAGGCGGAGGAGGTGGCTGCTCGGGACAGAGATGCTGGCTTGTACTGTGGGTCCTGGTGGTGATAGATCAGTGTGGGATGCCAGAGCCAGAGTGCCTGTGGGGGAAGCTTGTACTGTCTGGCGCTGCTTGGATGTTCTCTCATCTTTGATAGAAACAACTGAACTTGCAAACTTGTTTCCCACAAGAAAAGCCCTCAGTGTTCACAAGGGAACAGATTAGGGATTGTCCTAAAACCTCACAGTGGCCAGGGAAGTGGGGAAAACCAAGCACCAGATGATTTTCTTGAAATTCAGCAAACCTCACAGTGCGATAAGAGCAACAATAGCTTTGACTCCAGCCCTTGCTCCGATCTCATACCCAGCACCTCTCGGGATCCTCAGCTCTGGGCAAATGCTTAGCAGCAAGGGAAAAGCAGAAGTGAATCCTAATGAACTCTGGGCTTAGTGAGTCCAGAGTGAGGGGTGAAGGGCAACAGGCTGAGCAAAGTGAGGTGCCTGTATGCCATCAGTGCTCCACTTGCACATTGCTCCTTCTCCAGGCATAGTGAGACAGTGTTAGTCAGCTCTAACTGGGGAAATTGGGGGAATCTCCAAGCAAAATACTGAGCTCTCTCTGCTTTAACCATTCAGATAAAGAAAGACTAGATTCCCTGCTCAGCCCCAGTACATGAATTTGGATGTCACGTTCCTCTCAGGCATCTGTTGAGGTAACACTGATCACAGATACTAGAAAGGCTTGGTGAATCTTCCTTTCTTCTTCCTTTGCCTGCTGCATGATATTTTTATTTCCATCGACTCTGCCCTTGAAAATTGTCAGTAATGTCTCCAGCGTGTGCAGACCTGCCAGCACACTGACAACCAAAGGTGAGTGCAACATGTAGCCCTGTGACTGACAGCTGCAGGCTGCCTTCACACTGAAAAGAAATATCCCACCACAACATTACACCCAGTTCCCAGCCTAGAAGACAGGTCTTGGCCCATAAGAGCTAGAAGCCTAACTTTTAAAAATGCATTTTTTTAATGTTTTACATGGGATTGCTATAGCACATGCAAGATTAAAACCTTTTTTTCTGTGGACAGAAGTAACACTCGTTACCAGAAGGGCTTCACAAGCAATGGTGATGCCAAGTGAGTAGAAGATATTCTTCTTTCCTAATTATTACTCTGCAAATGAGTCAGAAAGGCCTGAGGGGTAGTTTTTTGTTAGAGGAACAGCCTGAACTCATGACTGCTAAGGAAAGGAAAGATTTCCCTGGGGTTACCACAAGACATCCAAAGAGCCATTCTCCTTGTGGCCTTTAGCCCTTACAACTCAGACAGTCTCAGGTTTACATCATCAACCATGATGAGGATTATTAATCCTCATCACAGCATAAAACAACAGGCTGGTCCCTGTCATGAGAAACCTAACAGTGTCAGGCAAAAGGCTTCCAAAGGCCACAGACAGATGCAACAGCACGAAGTAGCCATGACCAATGCAACGGCCACCTTTGAACTCTGCTGGTGCCCTGCAGAGCTTGTGATCCACCCCAGAAGCAGCTGCGTTTCAGCTGAAAGACAAGAGTTGCCTATGAAACCACCACACACAGGCCTGGGGGTGAAACTCCCACTGACCATATCACAGCTATTACGGCCCACGATTCCTGATAGCGGCGATGGTGGGTTTGAGATTAATTTGCCGTCATTTCATCATTTACACTAAATGCCGTGGTTCTTTGATAAACATTTCAGGCCTTTTTCCAAACAATTTTTCCATTCGGAGCTGATGAAAACAGGCTGTCAGCACTCCCAGTAGAAACACTCTGCTCATGGCAACAGTGGCTGTCTGGCCTAGTGGTCTCCCTGGAGAAAGTCCAAGTAGGAAGGCAGTCTCTAGGCTCCATTCCTGGAGCTAATTGGGTCTGGGAGGAAGGCGACCACTCTGTCAAGAAAATTACAATACTCTTTCCCTCTGAGGGACTTAGGGGATAACAAAGAGCAGATTTTGTCAATACAGAAGTAGGACCAGAAAGCTTCAACCCAAAAATGAGGAGGAGAGTTACAGCGGCCCCCAGTACTGGGGAAAGGGAAGCATTTTTTCAGGACAACACATGGGTTCTTTTCCAGTTGTTGGCACTAACTGACTCATCTCCCTCCCTCCCTCCCTTACAGGTCTGCTGAGAGATGACTGGGGGCTTCCTCCTGGGGAATGTCCTCCAAAAAGTCTTACTTCTGCATGCATCACATAGAGGTAAAAGCCTGAGAGAACTCTGAACCTGGAGCCAAGCACTGTGCAACTCAAGTCCCTCTCTCTCCGTGGGAATTCATCGGTCCTAGAGTTACGGCTATATTCTGCTTTTTGACACTGTACCAGGCTAAGGTAGGGCCCATGGGACCTGCTGGGTCCATGATCTACACCACAATACCTCTGAGGGGCAGGTGCAGGACTCATAAGGCAGCCCAGCCTGAAGACAAGCACACTCCTGTTGATTTCTGCACAGGTGCTGCCCATAAACAGTCCTTCAGAATCTCTTATCAGTGAGTCCAAAGTTTGTCATTATAGCTGAGTTCATTGTGGCAATACTAAAAGGCAAACCTTAACTAGATCACAGAGCAGGAGGGAAAGGATGACAGTCTGTATGTTCAGTTATGAAAGTCTGGCAGTTTCTTTTTAGAGAATTTATTAGGATATTGTCCAAAGAGTCCTTCACTGTTAATGACACACCTTAAATACCATCTGTCTCCCCTCACCTCCAGAAACAGTGAGCTGTTTTTTGCCACAATGCTGTTTGCAGGTCATCTTGATGACCTGCCCCACAGGAGGAAGTGACAAAAATAGATTTCTACTTAAAAAATCTCTTTATTTCCACTAAGCACTGATATTTTTCCTCTATTGATGTAATCAAACACCAAGTTGACAGCGTGTGAAAAGTCTGAAATAAAAACTCTCTTAATCTGTAAATCAGTACCTGGAAGTGTGCAATCAAGGATAGCTGAAGCAGGGAGAGAGAAGAGCTTGTATCCAATATACTGAGGCATTGTTCAAGACATCCAGCTTTGTGGAGGGCCCACGACACCAGCAGAAGATAATTGCTATACAAGATAGTTGCTATAAAGATACTTGCTATACAGACAGATACATATATAATAGAGTTTTTTACTGGCTACACTCCCTTTTCTCATCTGGACTTCCACTATAGGTGGATTTTAAGATCTTTTGTTAGATCCCAGTTTCTCCACACGTGCTGCTGCAGCTCCATAAATGTCAGAAGCATCTTCAGTGTATACTTAGATTAATCAGACAATGAATAAGAATTTCAGTGTAAACTTCGTGAGGGTGACAATAACAAAAGTCCTAAAGTTTCTGGGGAGATATTATGCATGAGCATTATACTCAAAATAACTGGAACCTGTAGCTTTTTTTTTTTTTAATCTGCTATTGTCAACACAGTGTGCTTGTTCAGACACAGCTCACAAGCATAACTTTGACTCTAAGCTTTTATTTATATTGACAGGAAAAAGTAGACAGAAAATTCATAGATAACAACAGCTTATTTGCAGAAGTTAAAGAAACACACAGCCAGACCAAAAAGAAGGGGCAAATGTTCAGGCAAAAGTGTGACTTATCCTTGAAGCAACCAAATTTTAGTTGATGGTACAATCTCCAATGCAGGGAGTATTTTGCTGAGCATGAGGTGTCTTTTCCCAGTTGGTACACTGAAAAAGGGTTGAATTCATAGAAATCCTCAGCTCTCAGTGTTTCAGAACTAAACAATTAGAGTGGTCCCTTCCAACTTTATAACTGGTGAACCCAAGACCCTCAGAGAACAACACCTACCTGGGATCATATGGAAGGTCAGCAGTAGATAGCTGAAGTATCCAGTTAAAGGAGATCAGCTCTTTAATGTTAACTAATCCAAATGGACAGCTGACAAATGAGGCTATTTAAAGAACTATTTACTGTCATTATTCCAAATTGAAGAACAAATTGTTTTGAAAAGTTCAGAATTGCTTTACAGCTGATCAGAGCGAGGAAAAAGACAGAAAAGGTCAGATGACATATTGTGAACTAGTTTCCCTGCTTTCCAACTGTTTAATCACTCAGTTTAATTAAAGAACATGGCCCCCTCCAAGCTGAGACTGACACAGAAAAATCTGTAGGCAATTTGGATACAACAAAAACATAACATCTCACAGAAATCCCTGATGTCCCCATATTATTTGCATGGGGACTAAGTTGTTCCATACACACAAGTCCTTGTTTAGATTGTTTGCTGCCATCCTCAAGAGAAGATATTGTAGTGGAAGGGGAGTATAAGCTAACACACTCTAAACCATTCCTTAGTCTCTTAGCTTCATGTCATGGTAAGTAATGAGTTTGGTACTACATCATGGCAATGTTATGACAGAAAGCAAAGCCCTTCTGACCTCGAATTAATCCTGTCTTCTCTGAGAGCTTTGTTTCAGGCTTCACTGGGGACATGTGTGTGTAACTTTAGATGATATCTGAAGGCATTTCATATGTTAGCCAAAAATGTGCTTTATATTATGTTGGACTTTGCTGCTCCTTTCCATCCAAAATAATTTTGGGGAAGGTGGGTAAATCTCAGGTGGGAAATCCCTTGACATCCCCTGATTCTCACTGTAACAATCTATGAACCATTATCAAAAACGTCACTACTGCATGACCTGTGTTTGCTGAAATATAGAGATCCTCTATTGTATAGAGACTACAATATTCCTGCTTAGGAATATTGTAGCCACTTAAACTAGAGACAGAAAGTCAAAGACAATCAGACATTGCAGGAAAGAGCTGGATATCTCAGGTCAAACAGAGAAGAACAATCCAGTTTATGCCTCTGAATCACAGAAATTACAAATTAAAGAATTCAGTGGGGTATTTAGGCAAAGCACATGTTCTGTTGACATCTACAGAGAGGTTTCCATGCTGATTCATAGAAGAAAAATGTCCTGTTCCCTGTTGATTTATAGTATTTCTTCAGACCATTGTGTTAGACAGTTTGTGTCTAACAGCCTTCTCTCCCACCTGTATTGGTTCTGTTCCTCTCAGGCTGCCTTGTCCATTATTTGGCCAGTAAGTAGTTGATGTTTTGTTTCTTTTCATTTTTGTTCAGTCTAGTTTCAACTTGGAATCAAGATGGATGAAACAGTGTGCCTAGGAGAGAGTTTTCTTCATTCTCCGGGACAACTTGTATTCAGTTTTCTAGGATCAGAGACAAATTAGAGTAGGACTAGAAATTCCTTGAGTTTCTTCCCCCAGTATTCACACCCCAGCTGGCAGAGAAGGGAGTTGGGAAACAAGGACTTAATGCTGAGCAGCAGTGAGGTCACTGGTGTATTCTGGGGTCTCCAGGTGCAAGGCTGTAGCAGCTGAAATGAGTAGGTAATTACCCTAGGATACCATAAAAGAGGTGGGTCAGAGTATTATTGTGCTTTTTTGTTTGATTCGGGCTGGAGAAGTCTAGGTCTTTTGATTGTTAAAAAAAAAAAAAAAAAATAAAAAAAAATAAATAAATAAATAAAAATCAACTAAAAAACCTTCCCATTTGATTGGGAGCAAGCCCAGGCTGAAGAAAACCTTTGAACCTTGAATGTCATGTAGGAACCCCTAAATGTCTTCTCTGTTCGGTAGTTCTGGTAAAGTTCTGCTCGGGTGCCTCCTCAATGACAGTGAGGGAGCAATGGGTGGCAGCACGAGAAGCCATAAGACAACAGGAAGGTCATATTACTACACTTGCAGTACAGATGAACACAAGAGAGGTTTGAGTCCCACGGTAGTAAGATTAGGGCTAGCAAAATCCACTGTAGCTTCATGAATTCAGATTGTCTCTGGGGAACTTCTGCTTTCCATGTTCTTTGCTGCCTTCAGATTCCTTACATAAGTCTAAGAAGAGAAGCATAAATTGCAACAAGGGGCAATTGCTTGCCTTTTTTCCCTGTCTTGAGTCAGTTTCATATGTCCTCATCTCTGCTGCTTTCTTGGAACAGCTGAATTCTTTTGAGCTGTTCAAATGTTGCTCTGTTGGATGGCTTGGCCTGAAGTGTCCTGTCCATGCAATGGTACAGCTCTGTCTCACCTCAGGCAGAAAAATTGGCATTCTGCTGGCTTTCAGCTCCCTCTGCAGTCAACAAAAAAGAGAAACCCTTGGAGGGTAACCTATGTCACCAAGGCACTGCCAGAAGATCCTGGTCTCTCTCCATTGACTGAACAGGGAGCTCATCTTGTCTGTGCTCCTAGCTTAGGCAGCTCAGTTAGCACCAGTAATTTAGGGAAATCATGATGAAAGGGGTGTAAATAAGCAGGAAGCAGCTGAGGGAAGAAGTACTTCTGTCAAAGAAATGAGATGCACTGAGTAGGGACTAGAAAAGTAGTTACATCTCTGTTAGGGTTCAAGAAGAGGGAGGACATTTTCAAACACCTTGGTTCCCTTGCTGCAAGATGGAAGGCAGAAAGAGCAGACAGCAGAGAACATGAGGTAATGAGGATAAGTAGCAGTACTCAGCTTCAGCATGGTTTGTAGGGTCTAACTTACCCTAGGAATTGGAACATGAAGGGAAAGCAATGACTGGTGTTTGTACATATTCCATAAACTGTTGGGGTCTGCTGGTGCAGCAAAATTGCTCCCTCCACAGAGGGATTGTGTGTTGAGCAAACAGGCTGCCTCTGCCACTAACGTTGCCTTCTTGCACCTCTGCTGTGGCTCCCACATCCCAACAAATGAAAAAGTGCTTTAGTGCAATGCAGACAAGGGGCTTCTGGAGTGTTCAAAGGTGCTCTTTTATGAGGGGGAATACAAAAGTAGTCTTGGAACTTGCAGCCATTCCCCTATGTTTTTGTCAAAAAACCTAGTTTTTGTGTTTCCTGACTTCTGCTTGTGTGTTGCCTTCTTCAACTCCCTCAGCAAATCCTACAGATTATTCTCCACCCAGTTTGTACTATTGCTGTTTTCCATCAGGTGGCTATTTCAGTAGCAAGGGTTCCCCAGAGTCCACAAGGAGACTGACAGAAATATTAAACATTTGTGACTGCTGATGACTTGAAAATGAATAATGTTCTCAGCACAAACCATCTTTTCCTCTAATATTTGGGCATTTCTCTTGCTTCCTTCACAAGGCTAGGTAAGCAGATCATACAATGGAATGCAATTTGGCTTTGTTTTTAGGGGGTTTTCCCCATGTTTCTCTTTGGGGTCCAGTTTTTACTGTTGAGCGTTCACCAGGTCTGTTACACTAATTCCTTTCCACTGTTCTATTTCCATCCCTTCCTGAGGTATCTCCCATGGTCCAAAAAAAAGCATGACATGAACCAAGCAGCACTGAAGGAGCTACCCAAAGGAAGGTGAGACATTATTAGGAGACCTGAAGGTGGCAAATGGACAAGTTTGTGGTGAAACTGAAGGAAAGAGTCTTTCTGGACCAGTAGAGGGCATTTCTCCAGGCTGGGGGACAAGGAATTTAACTATGTCCGAGGGAGGAGAGATTTGTTCTCTGGCTGCTGGTCTGGTTTATGGGGGGTTTGTTTGTTTGTTTTGATGTTTTGTTTTTGGTTTTGTTTTGTTTGTTTGTTTAGGGTTTTTTTACCTTGTGGTTACAATGGAGGATTTGGATTTGTGGCACTTGTCATCCTTACGTCTTCCTTCAGGAATTAAACACTCTAAAAAGTATTAATTTAATTTCACTGGCACAGTGCTGATTCAAGAGCTTTCTGGCAGTCCACCTCACTGTCTCTGATGTTTCTGTGGTCAAAAGCAACAACCAACAGCACTCATTGGCAAGCAGATATCAGTATCCCAAGAGCAGGATTTCATTAAGGAGTGCCATGACTCGCTGTGTGGATGTCTCTCACCTCTTTTTTTATTTGAAGCAGAACAGTCAAGAGAAACAGCCAGCAAGCTAATCACCACCACATCCTATTGGGAAGATAGGAATAATTATTTAAACCAGTCTTGAATTACTCATTGGCATGCATCTAATTAACAAATTCTGATTATTCCTGTAACTATTGTGCAACAATTAGTGGGTGTTAAATTGAGCTCTTCTGCCTGCAATTTCAATCGTGTGATTTTGCCAAGATGTCTCTTTTTTTTTCTTTTTTTTTTTTTTTTCTTTTTTTTTTTTTTTTGCCTGCAATGCCTGGTGCCACTGAGAATAGACTGAAGGTGGTCAGAGATTTTTCACTAAATTTCCTTTTGCTGAAAAGTGCCATTCCTTCAAAGCCTGGGGCATTTTTGCAGGGAAGACAAAGAAATTTCAAGCAAGATTTTTTCTCTGGCCAGATTTCTGATCTGAGACCTGCTGGTCACTTCAGACAAGAGAGGAGGAGACATCTGAATCAAAACATAGAGTTGAAAACAGATGTTCCAACACAAGTATGCCTCACATGCATATTGGGGCTATTTTGTTTTGTTGTTTAATGCTTATCCATCTCCAGGGATTTTTATTTTTAAAAAAATTCAAAACCTTCAAAGATTTAACAAAGCTAAATTGTCTTTCTCTGGTAATGCAAACACCTGCCCTGGGGTGCAGAAATGTTCCTCAGGCTGGGAAAAGGAGCAAACCCCACTGAGACTGCAGGGCTCTGCTTCACGCTACTGCACACAGAGCCAAAGACATTCCAAGGTTTTGAAGCCATGGCAATCAGTAGGGGGGAAACAGGTCTCTTCTACAAACAAATCCCGAGGAACTGGATTGCTGTAAGACACTGCTAAGTCCCTGCTATATTCAGTTTTCAGGAGTTACCTTCTTCCCGCAGGCTGGTGGCATGGCCTGGGCAGCTCTTTCTCTTGACTGGGATACACAGATGTGCTTTTGAATCTGGAAGTAACAGCATGGTCTGGAACAGCCTCACCTACCAAAAAAGGAGGCTGATGTGAGACTTTTTCTGTATGCTAGGCTTTTGCGTTCTATTTAAGATCAGTATTTTAGCTCCTGTTTCCCACAGGGAATCTCAGAGCCAGGCTCGTCTGTAAGCCAGATCCCAAAACAAGGACTGAGCTGTTGCTGGAGGTATTTCACTCCAGGTGACAGCATTAGGGCTACTAGAGACTCTATCCATGCTACAGTTCAAGATATGGCTCTTCCCCCAGAAGTGAGCTCTCTAACATTGGGAGATCAATTAAGTAAATAAGCAAGCAAAACAAAAAAACAAAGTCCTAGAATCAGATGGGCTTAGCACAGACCCCATGAGGATCAGTGTTTGCCAACATGAGGCTGCCACCTTCTCACCCACACATACTCCTGATTTTGCCAATGGTCAGTTTAGCCCCTTCTGGGAAGGACAAGTACCACCTCCCTCATCATTTCCCTGAGGTGATCCCCTTTAGTCATATGTTTCCATCTTGGCTAGGTCTGAGCTTAACCTGCTTTACATGAAATCATGCTGTTCCTATATAAATTATTACTAAGAGATCTTGGTTGTTCTCAGGGCCTTATTTTTTTCCAGCATGTCCTATGATGGTTGTCAGACATTTAGGACACTTGCTACTTTTCCCTTTGACCATCCTCACTCTCTTCCACTTGCTTTTTATGTCTCTGCTATAAATAAAATCTCCCTGAGATATCCAAAGCATTGCTTAAAAAAGAGGTGGGGGGAGCTTTCTGGGGGGAACAGGCCATTATAGAAAAGGCCAGGTGCTTGGCATGTCCCCAGCTTGTGAAGGTGGGAGCTGTCACGAGTCTGAAAAATATCAGTGTGGGAGTTATAAATAAGCTTTAAAGCCAGGGGTTTAGAAAGTCATCTTTAAATGCTGCATAATTTACAGCCTGCTGCAAAGAGAAGAGTGTGTGAGCTCTGGAAGCCAAGCTAACCCATTCTTTGTTCCCTCCACAGGAATGTTCTTATACACATGGTGAGGTGTATGGTGAACACACAAAATTCAGGATTTTAATCATCAGTGCCTCCTTCTAAAGGCATACATGGGTCACTGTAGATGGTTTTCTTTCAACTCCTGGTGTCTTAGTGTGAATCAGAAATAAATACCATTGGTCTCATATTGCAAAAAAAAAGGAGTTGTGAGTAGGCATGTTGCACTTAGGTAGGGTAGTGTTGAGAGATAGCAAGAGACTCAGCAATAATGCTCTGTGATTTTCACAAGTGATTTACTTTCTCATTGACTCAGCTCCTCCTCTTTAAAACAGGGATTATCCTAAAAGGTTGAGAAACTCTTTTCAATAGCAGCTACAAAATGTTTTGCTCTTCTCTCACAGAACAAAGCCACACCAGAAGCAGGGGGTAAGGGCCTTCCCCAAGGAGGGCCAGAAGAGCTGCCAAGCTGGCATTTACAGTGATTGTTTCATCCAGACCTGGACGTGCAGCTACCTCTAGGATGTAACATAGCATCTGTCGTTTCACCATCCAACAATAATAAACAACTGGAAGCAGAATGGGCTTTCAAGACAGCTGAGTCTCCTGAGAGGATCTAGCCCACCACATTATCACTGCTCCTCCTTTTCCCCAGCTGGAAACAAATCTGGAAATCAGGAGACTTAAAACAAAATAAAATAAAATAAATTTATGGTGTCAGAGCTTTAGTATTGATAGCAAATATCTTTGGTGCTGGTGCCTTCTCTGGAAGGTGCTCCTGTATGTCCCATTACCCATTTCACCACCTTGGGCTTCCTTCTGCGCTGTTGTGGAAGGACCAGTGCCACCTCTCTGGTCTGTTTCACCTTGTTTCTCCACAGCCATCTGCATCCAAGCCTTGACTTGTTCGGAGTCTGCTGAGCTGGTGAGATTTAACAGGATCTTGCCGCCCAAAGTGCTGTGCCTTGAGGCTACAGATTTGAGAAGAAGCATTAAGCACCCTGCTCTTTAACTCATTTCTAATCCATTTATTTAAACTTCAGAGTGGTTTTAAAGCACAAGAATCAAAGGCGAGAGCAATTTAGAGTTTTCCAGAGCAGCTCTGTGATCTGACCTCTGCACATATCCTGGCTGCCTTTAAAAGTGCACCAGCATAAAAGCACAGTTTGTGACAAAGCATCTGGAAGGATTAAAAACTTTCTGGGATGGAATATGCTTCTGTCAAGGACCTCTTTCCTATCTCAACTCAGTTGCCAAAAAAAGATCTTTCCTCAGGGGGCTTCTAACCCGCCTGAGGGATTTAGAGAAGAATTGCTGAGAAGAGCATATAGCGATTTGATTAAGGGATAAATGTGAAAGGGAGTGGGAGGGGGCCTGGGGGATAGAAAGGAGAAACAGGATTAAAAAGAAAATAAAAGAAGTGAGAAGTAACTGAGCTTTGTAAGGCAAGGTTTGTGGAAGACTTTGGAGCTGTTTTGTCTCCTAGTACACATGACACCCTTCAGCAGTGCAAAAAACTAAAACCAAAGGGGGTGTAAGGGAAGGTGGGAACAGGAAGCATGGAGCTTGTCTTTTTTTTCCTCCTGTTTTTCTCTACACGGAAAAGCAGAGAAAAGCAGAAGGGTAAGGGGATTTTGAAGAACAGTTTCAAGTCCTCGTGTGAGCTGTTCACACTGCCTGCCGGTTTATGCCTCCTCCTTGGACAATGCTTGGGAAATCGTTACCTGATCCTTCCCACCTTGTTTTACAAAGGCAATCTGGGTCAATTAATTCCTGCTTCATTTCTTCTCATTCTGTCTGGATAGTCACTATGAAGTAAGTGGTAACCAATCTCCGTGCCCATGGAGTCAGTCTGTCTTCTTATTTCCTTATTCATTAAAGCAGACACCTTAGAAAGGCTGGAAAATATTACCAAAGCCCAGGAGACTCGATTTTCAGAATAAGGAACCAGTATTTCAGAGGCGACGCGAGTCTGGGACACAAGAGAGAGATGAGTATGAAAACAGGCCCTTCAGCTGAGGAGCAAGCAGTCCCTGGACATGCTGCTGTTTTCTTGGTTTGTCTGCAGTTTCTGTTGTTGGGGTTGTGGTATTTTCATTTGTTTCTTTTTTTCTCTTCACTTTCTGCTCCCTCACCTCTGCACCCTGAGTTGGCCTGACATTAAAAATTGTTGTAAAATGAAGAAGCTGCCAGCTAAGATGGTTTCTTCCCTCTTCATGATCCCTTCTGCACGCCAACTCTCCCACTGTGTTATTACAAGTGTATTTCTGTAGGCCAACATGCTAGGTGCTGTACAGATTCAAACCAAAAAAGAAAAAAGAAAGGAAGAAACACTGAACAAACAAACTATTTGTTCATGTAGTACTACTGATGCCTGGATTCCCACTGATTTGTGTCTGGTGATTAATGAAGACCTCTGTTTGAAACTTTTCCTGTTCTCAGGACTCTAATTTAAACACATGAACTTGTGCTACCATGTATCTCTCTGTATGTCTCTCTGGGTGCTTATTTTGTTTGTATCTCTTAGAACTCTATCACTTGGCCAACAAAGTTGACAGTTGTTTGGAGGGGAACACATTCACATGTACAAATACCAACAATACAATTGCTCAAGCCTAGTTTCCTTTAGGAAATTGGGGAAGAAGATCCTTCCCAAGAAGAATGAGTCCTCCCAAAGAAATTGTTACCTCACAGCCAACCAAGCTGCAAGATTTTGGTGCTCTTGTGGTCTGAGCTAAGAGACCTGAGTCAATGCAGATGGACAGGCAGGGAAGCTCAGCTGAACAGTCAGCCTACATTGAGCTTAGTTCAACCATCGCCAAGAGGCACTGCTTGCCAATTATTGAGGCTTGGAAGGCATCTACCCTACGTCTCTGCCAGGGTCAGAAGGTTTTAGGTCAGCTTGTTTAGGCATGAACTGGAATAGGGAGGACATTTCACTCCATTGGATGGATGCCCCAGTTCAGCTTCCTTGTGCTGGTTTGCATTTTGGAGAGGACACACCCACTGCAGTCTGGTGGTGGTTGTGTCTTTGGAAGCCACACCTCAAGAAGTTTTATTCCTGAGGGAGATGTCAACAGGATGTAAGAAGTTTTAGCTGGGAGCTCAGGCTCTAAGAGTGGATCAGAAAGTTTGACAGATATTTTGTAATGCAGGATCCTGATGAGCTTGATTCAGTTTCAAGTCTATTCAGCTTGAGCCACAGTCCTGCCTTTAGCTGCAAGGCAGTTGTACTGGGAAAGGGAGGACTGTGGTGCCTTTCAGTGACAACTGTGCTGGATAAGGTACCCCCCTGAGTTCAATGGCTAAACCAAATAAGAGGAAAATGTTGAACAGTTATAAAGACATAGATATAATAGAGGGAGAAATCAACGACAAGGAAAATGTGCTTTGCGGTGACAGTGGCTCCACTGAGGAGTGTCCCAAAAACATCAGGGAACACTTGCGCTTTTTTGTGGGTTTTTGTTTTTTTTTTTTGTTTTGGGTTTTTTGTTTGTTTTGTTTTTGTTTTTGTTTTTTTAGTGTTAATATCACAATGGAAATGAGATTTGGAGTGCAGATCACAAAGCACAGGTTTTTGCTTTCTTTGAAGAAGAGACTGGACAGGGATGTCTAATTGGTCTTGACCATCTCATGTGTTTTCTACACTCATGGCTGGTTAGCACTTTCTAAAGCAACTGTGGTTGTCATAAAAGGCCGTTTGCCTCAAACAACACATCACTTTTTCTGTATCACAAGAAGACATGAACAGACAACCCACAACAGTGGATCTTCTATTCCACAGCATCACTGCTGACAGTGGCTAATAGCAGATGCCAATGGAAAAGATTATGAACAGGGTTAGTAGGAAGTGTTTTGTTCTCCTACCAGTCTCAAGCTTCAGGACTTCCACAGATGGACATAAGGGTTTTCTATTTAAACAGCTATCAGTACTCTTTTTTTTCTTGCTGCCCCTTTAAGTTCCTGACAGCACAGTTTGAGAATTCTGCAGTGATGAACCATCTTATGAATATTACCTCATATTAAAAAAAAAATCAAGATTTTAAGGCCTCTGGTTGAATCTCACAAGGAAAAAAAATGACTAAACAAATCCCTCCCTTTCACTTATATCTAGCATGTCTATCACAGATGAATTTCGTCATCACCAGCCACGAATCAACAAAATACCAAAAACTTAGAGAATACTAAAGGCATAATTGTATATTTATGCTTCCTTATGATTTGGCTGCATTTCCTAATTTACGCTATCAAGATCATGCTTTGCTTTCTTCTGACATGCAGGGTGAAAAGCCTTTCAGAATGCCTAACATTTTCCTTCCACCTTCTCTTTTGACAGTCATGAGACTAAGTCCCTTGAGAACAACCTTTCAGGAAGCACTTAAAACACTTATTTTAGGGGGATGAGTTAAAGAGCACTTTATCACTTATATGACCCTTGGAATAACTCCTAAGTCTTAGAATCAGGCCTGAGCACATCATAACTTTTGGCAAAGTTTTGTTTCAGGTGATGGGTTCTTGTAGGGACCCTTTTGTCTCAACACTGAAAGTCAACACAATCAGACCTACTTTGATTTCTTTTCTCAATACAGAAACACAGAAAGAGAGAGAGAGAAGTATTTCCCTTCAGTACCACAAATAATGACCCAAAAGAAGGTCACTACTCATCAGCGCTGAGGAGAAACACACCCCAATGCAGACCCAGTCCAAGGAGACTATAATGACACAGTGCAGGTGTAACTGCAAAAGGCTACAGAACATGTAATCTCTTGTGAAGATTTCCCAGGGCACTGCCTTCATTTGACAGTTCCCAAGCTTACTGGAAACCAAGTAAAAAGTCCAAGGAAGGATCACTTACTAGTAAAGGCTTCCTCAACATTTCCCCTCCCTCCTTCCCATGGCCAGCTCATTTTCATGTAATGTTTTCTGACTTCGCCAATTTGTCTCTATTGTCTGTCTGTTGTTTGGCTAATTCACCTATGGAAAATGGAAGGTATTGGATGCTGTTCAACAGAAACTTGAAACTGAGCATAAGTGAAAGGTGAGTATTGTATCTCTTTGCAATTTACAGACACAAATCCCCCTCCCCTCCTTCCTCTCTTGATCACTCTTGTCTTGTTGAGGACTTGCAATGTTAACTGTTCATGCTCAAGACCTGCTCAGCTCTTGAAACAGGTAATTTAACAAGGTCTTTCTGGGGCAAGAGAAGGGACAAAGTCAGAGACAACAGGATCTAAGAGAAACAAACTCATTATTAGTTGCTCTAATAAGAAGACAGTCACTATCTCATTCTTCATGCTGGCTTTTCCCAGAACCACCATGCACTTGACCTTAAATACAAATATATTGACTTGTCCACTGCTAGTTTTTGGCTGCTCCTAGCTTACGTGATTTAACATTGCTTGGCAATTGCTAATCCAGTCCAAGCCTGAACTACACATGATGGACTTCCCTGACCTCTTCTGTGGTCCTGGTCAAATAGCCTGGTCGGTCCCAAACAATGTGTGGTTCCCACTCTTAATTTTTTTAGGGTTCCTGAAAGAATTCTCTTAGTAGAAACTCAGTCCTTGGGATTTCTCAAACCCTGATTGGATGAATCTGGGGTGAAAATCATCCTTTTTTATTATTATTAATAGTATTGTGTTTTTGTTTTCTTTTCCCATGGAAAATATTGAGATTTTACCAAACAATGGAAATCTTTGGCCAAGAGCCCTCCATTTCAGTTCAGAAATGCACCCCCGTGGGAGTTGTAGCTGGTATGCTTTGTGTCCCTGTTGTTCCCTGTGAGCTGACATTCCTGGCTGGCCCACATCCCTCATGGTGTGGCATGATCCCCTCTCCTGCAGAGACAATGCCATGCACCATGGAAGCCGTGTCACCATGGTGCCTTGTGAGAAATGCACTTCACACGGCAAGCCCAGCACTGCAGCAGAATGGGGTCACAAAGCTCTGTGGTGACAGCCTCTAGGAGACACTCTCCAAAGATTTCCCAGCTGAATCTCCAGGCCTCCTGCCACACTCTGAAGCCTTGTTGAGAGACTGGTCATAACTTAGCATAAAACAACTTTGCTTTTATTTGAAAGGCAATTTTCCACTGAAAAATATTCTAATGGAAAATTTCAAGCAGCCCCAGAGGATGTTCTTTCCAAAACCCTTTGCATTGTAATTTACCAACTTAATCTCACTTTTGTTGGATTTCTTTTCTGTTGTCTCTGCTTAATCTCTGATAACAGAGGGAGAGCTCCCTTTCACACAAGTAGGAGATCAGGGGAAGCTGAAGACATACATTATGACATATGGAAAAGTTTGTACCTTTCCAAATGGACAGATTTACAAGGTGAGCTCTCATAAGTCCCTAAAGAGAGGAAGATATTTCCCTGTCTCTTCTATGTAATAAAAACGAAACAAAAATCCTTTCAGATCTAAATCCAGCAAATAAAGAACCTCTCTCTTTTTTTTTTATCTTTCCATAGAGTTTTGAGACTCAGTATCCCATTCAACTTGTTTGTTTGTTTCTCTCTTTTTAACTCATTTCAGGCTGGTGAAAGGTGCCAAACTGTCTGAGCTACAGATCTCCCTAGATATATTTCTTCGTTTTTTTTGTTGAGGTTTTTCTTTGGTGATTATTTTTTAAAACAGAAGCAAAAGAGAAGTCCCATGCTGTAGCTCAAGACTCCCAACTGACTGGACTTTTCACATGCTTTAAAAAAGTTTACTTTTGCAGTTAACATCTACCTTACTATCTCAGTGAGGCAATTTACCGGCTCCCCTAGGCTAATGAGACATTCCTCCTTCCTAGACTACAAAGGAACAGCTTCCACTCACTCTCCAATATTTCGAAGCAAAGTGGGGCTGAAAGGAGTAACCCAGAGGTTAAAAACAGGGCTTTTAGCAGGGCACTGAGCTACGTGGCACCCCACAGATTTTTTTCTTTCTGTTCTTTTTTCCCTTGTTCTTCCCCAAGTCCCCAAATTGCGTATATTCTTTTGTCTGAAGTGACACTGCAGCAACTGCTAATTGCCCAGTGGCAATTTTTTTTTAAATTTTTTTTTTTTTTGGATATGCTCTAGATCAGCTGCATTTCAGCCTGGAAAGGGGGGTAGGGGGCATGTTTATGTACGTGCGGGTGGGAAAATGCAGTAGACAGCATATTCTGTTCCAGGATAGCTGTATAGTTCATCTCCAGATCCCAGGTTCCCCCATTAAAATCTACCCCTTGCCCCAGGGAACAGCCTGGCAAGCTCTTCTGACCCGACAGCACTGGCAGCTGTTTGGCAGCTTCTGAAGTGGATCCAATCTGGTATGAGTTTGCTACACTTTCATTTTGTCTACATCTTCCAAACAAATAACCGAGTCCAGAATCCCAAGCTGTGTTTTGCAATGGAAATGCTTCAACGTCTGGGAATTGCTCCTGCTGCAGGGAAGATATAGAGTGCAGTTAACTGTTTAAAGGTTCAGTGAAGAAGGGAAGGCAGTCACACATTTATGGGCCAAACACTTGCTTTTGGGGCTTCCTAATAAATGCCATATGGTAAGGGGACCTGGTGAACCCAAGGGAGCCTGCAGTTATCCATCTCCCTGAGTCAGTGCCCTCAAAATTCTTGGGCCAGCATTTTTCTGTTAATCTACCATCTTTTCCATAAATCTTTTATTATCAGGCGTCTTAATTGGAAACACTGTGTCTTTACTGTTCAGTACAGTGCCATTGAATAACTGTGAGTCCCATTCTCCAGCCTTGTGTATGATCAACACAAGTTGAGAGTTATCTTGGCTTTTGGACAGACATAACTTCTTGCATTTAACACCACTGGACTTGATGTGAGGAGCAGCAGAAAGGAGAACTCAGCAGTGGTCAAGACCACATTGCTTAGTGATGCACACAGATGTCTTTCTGTTCTTGAAATTCCTGTTTAATTCAAGGAAAGAGACTGAATTAAAAAACAGCTGATGTAAACCTTCACTTGAAGCTGGAAAACAGTGGGAGAAATTCAGTTGTTGGAAGGCCAGGTTTTCATTTTTGTTTGTGCAGTGCTTGAGAGAAGAAAAATTAGAAGAGAGGAAATTCTTATCCTTCATTCAGAGATCTCTAGAGCTTTTGATTCCCTTTGCAATAACCTGAGAGCATCCATATGATTTGACTTCATGGATTAGTTGGAATATAGTGCAGCGTATATGTGAATGGACAGTCTCAAAACTTTTCCACGCAAATATGGTTGCCTTATTTTACAGCTGGAGCATGGGAAGGAGAAGAGACTGGGCATCTTGCCCCAGTCCGTGTAAGAAATCAGCAATAACACCAGGCATGGAATCCCCACACTTGATTTATTCCCACTACTGCTTCTGCAGACCCATCCCTTCTCAACAGAATACTTCTTTCAAAAGCTCAATTAAAAGAAAGAAGATAAAATTATTTTTTGCAGCTTCTCTTTAGAATTTCTTCCACCTCCCCATGAGAAATCCTAACTGGATAGTTAAAAAGCAAGTCCATCAAGATTTCTGATTTATTGAATTGCACATATCTTGATAACAGAGCTAATCACAATTCATTTCATTTCACATTCCTTCCTTATATTACTTCAGAGCAGCAACAGAGGGGATGATCCAAAGTCATACAAATCCCTGGGGAAGGCATGGCAGTTCAGGCTTATTCTATTCTTGAACAAAAATTTGCCCAAATACAGAAGGCTGACAGCTCAGCTCAATCCAGCATCTTTACTTTCCTTCCAGACTAAGTTTTATTCAACTTTCCAGCTGCTCTGACTCAGGTCAATGATTTGCCAAAGGTCAAAAGCTGAGTCAGGATCTTGGAAAACCACAATACTACTGGCTCCCAGCTCAGCTTAGACCATACAAGCCCTCTAGGTCAAACCCCTCCTCAGTCTCTCCTGTCCCAGAAAAAAAAAAAAAAAAAAAAAAAAAAACTGCTTTCTTCTTTTTGTAAGAGGCAACAACTCTTCCAAGCCCCTAACTGAGCAGCATAGACACAGCTGCGCTGGAACACACCTGCACTTTTTCTAGCCAAGTACCTTGCAAGTATCTTGAGAGTGGCTGATGTCAGGTAAATTCAGAAGAAAAAATTATCTTAACCAGCTCATTTGCAAGGCACCTAATCCCTAAGGCATTAGCAGCTTGATTCCCCTTGCATTCACAGCTCACTCCAGAGCACTGACCTACCCCCAGCTACATGCAACCCCCAGAAATTCCTTCTGATTTAGAATTGCAGCTCTCCTCTGACAACAGCCCTGGCAGGCAAGAGGCCTGAGTCACATTTACCTCCTTTTTTGGGCACCCCTCTCCCTCCATCCTTGCTGCAGCTCTGCCATGGTCGCAGTGCAGAGCATCCTGCAACTCCATCACAGCTCTGGCCCAAATTCATCCCAGCTGGTGGTAGGATGGCACTGGCCCACAGCCCAAGGACTGACAGAATTTGGATGCAACACATCTGACATGGTACTGACAACCCCATTCCAATTATTCATGTTAAGTGCTCTCTGCAGCCCATTGTAGAGGTTGTACATTACACTGCAGATGTAATCACTGGAGTCAGCAGAGACCTGGGTATGAATCACCACATCCAAAAAGTAACTGTCTACATTTGTGCAGATGAATTGTATCAGAAAGTGTGCATTTCTCCTCCCTAAATATGGCATTCTCCACATCACGAGCAGCCAGCATAAAGTAAAGAAAATCCTTTAGTGCATCCACCAAACAAAGGGATTGACAAATTCTTTTTCCCATGCAAAATCATCTTTTTCCTCCACTTTTATTGCACTTGTCTTCATGCACCAGAGCAAGATTTTCTCTGTCTCGCGCTGTCTGGGAAACCTCAGTCAAGATTTACCCACTTCTAACTCTCACGTCCCAGCTATGGTCCTATCTGTTCACAGAACAATGACCATGTTGTCTTAATTTTCTACACCTAGAAGGCAATTCCATAACCTGTGTAAGCCATCTCAAATGTAGAGGTGGGACCATCTCTCTCAGCAGCAGACTTCCCATTAGACTGCACTTCCCTGGACACAAACCCTACCTAAGTAACCCAAATTGACTCACAGTTCCTTTGAAAGCCTCAGTAGGAGGAGAAGAAGAATTTAAAGCCCAGCCAAGCTCAAGGGGTATGTTATGGTTATGCTTCAGCAAGAGACACCAGGACATCAGGAGTCCCTGCTATCATTTGAATTTGAAACATTTTGATAGTAAACCATGACATAAAACAGAGGAAAAAGGAGGAGGGAAAGCAAGTAACTCACTTCATACAATTTTTGGGTTTCTGTTGTGTCAAATCATTGGAGAATGATTTGGCTTGGACTTGGTTGGGGAGATTTTGCATTTTTTACAGAAATTTATACAGCCATCAGTCCTTAATGGGCACACTTGTACCCCTGCCTGACGGTCTGGGAGCTTTGTGTAGTCTCTGGGATGATCATAACAGAGGGTGCGGCCCTTCAGGCAAGGAGTTTCATAAAGAAGACCAGAACACTAGTTAGCTATGCTATTATGTTCAAAATTAAATCTTTCCTACTTTGACATTTGCTGCCCCTATGGAGCTCTCAGAATCTGTGACAAAGTTATCAGGATCTTATTGTCAGGGGAGAATCTTGGTGGGGAAACTGAGGCATGAGCTTAGCATGGTGTGCCCTACTTCACAGGTTGGTGTCAGAGCTGGAAAGACTCCAGCTCCCCACACCCTTGTGGGTAGCAATAGTCAATATTTCCTGAGAGTTTTCTCCATGGCATGCCTCCAAATGGAATCCTCACAGCAAAGTTGGACTCATACCCCAAAATAAGTGCCGATACCCTCAACGGAGTCTGTAATTATTCTCTTTGCTGCCTGGCTGCCCTCTCTCCTGCCTTCCCTCCGGGCCTGGACACCTGTGTTGAACTGTGATTGCCTCCTCGTTTATGGCAAACAAATCTGGATTATCCCACTGTATATTTTTAAGACATTTTGAAAAAATCTGTTTTCTTTTTTCTCTCATTTTTGCTTTGTCGTGTGTTTTTAATTGGATCCACTGCCCTTCCTCCCCTGCTTGTTAATGCTTTTCTTTGGGGAGGCACAAGTTTTTAACAGCCCTGCAAATACTCACTCCTCTTGGCCAAGGCAAGTCCATTTCTTGGGGATAACCTGTCTCTGACCTACTTTTAAGTTATACAACAAATGTTCTGCTTTCAGCTCAGCCTACTACTGTTCAATCTATGCCATTCAGCCACCATTTGTACACTTGCAGGAGAGCAGAGGAAAGTCACACCTGGCAGCTGGTCTTCTCAGGAAGGCAGGGTGCTTCCCTGGAGGGATGATCACCCACCCATCCACCCCAACAGTACCTTCATTCAGAGATGGCTGTCACTGGAGCTCAGCTCTCTTTTCATGCCTCCATACAAAGCCTTTTCTGCAGTGCCTCAAGCCTAGAGCCAGGCGCTGGTGTCAAGGATTTCATCTTTTTCAGTTCCTCCCGGTACCATTTGCTTCGAGGAACATTCCTGTGGTTCCTGCCAGGCTCCTTTCCAGGGGGAAAAGATTCAGGTGGCTTTGTTCCCTTTGTCTTTGCCAAACGTTCACATTCCTGCTGACACCACCACAGTGTCACAGGAGGGAGCACTGGCAGGAGGCCATGGCCTCTGCACCCTGGCTATAGTTACATGGCACTGGGCACAGAGCAGCCAAGGAAGGACAAATTTGCATGGCTTTCACTGGGAGACCCAGCAAACACATTTTCTACTGATGACTGCATGCTAATTAGCAACACTGCCCAGCCCAAAGCTAGAGGATGCTTTGACTCATTAACAATGGTAGTGATTAACTGAATTTCCCATCTATCTTCCTGCTGGAGCTTCAGGATCTTTCCTTCACCTCAGACTCCAGTGGTGGAGGATATATTTAGTGGCTCTGTCCGTGCTGCTCCAAGACAGGGTTGCTGCAGAAACACAAACAACACCTTCCACCTCACATTCCTCTTCATGAAAAAGGACAGACATGCTCAGCAAGACCCTTTAGGCAGCTTGATGTTCTTACACTGGGAACAGAAAGGCAAAATTCTGCCCCATATTCCCTAGTACCAAGATGGTCTTGGTTTGTGGACCTATGACATCTTTGCCTTTTCCAGCTGGCCAAGAGAGGTCCAAGTTGGACATCTTTGAAGTTTCAAGAATAGGTGTGATGGTCTCATTCAAACTTCTGACCTAACTCACTGCCACAAGTACAGTGATTCAAGGCACACTGGGAGATAGCAAACAAGGGAAGGAAAAAAATCACCACAGGTTATACATGTGATCAGTAGCCTCAGGAGCTTTCTATCCATTGCAACCAGATCTGCAAGGAGTACTTCCAGGCCTCCATAATGTTGCCTTGCCTGTCAGATCAAGAAAAAGTGGTTGCTATGACACCACAAACCATATTTCTCAGGCTGAGATGTGCCAGAATTTCAAACAGATGTGGCAGTGCAAACAAGAAGCCCCCTTGGGAGCCTGCCAGGAGGCTCAGACAATGCAACAGCATCCGCACATGGTTAGAAGCCACGCTGAGCCAGCCCAGCAATAATGGCCCGTGCATGTACTTTCTGGCCTGCCTTGCAGCTGAGCCCAGAGCAACTCAGCAAACAGTGGGACTGGAAAGCTTTGAAAGAAAACTGCTGAGCAGGGAACTCTGCTGAAATAGCACCTGCTTTTTTTTTTTTTTTTTTAATCTGCCTTCTTTTCTTTCTCTCTCTCTCCTCTCTCTCTCTCTCTCTAAGTTTTCTTTTTTTTTTTTTTTCCTTTCTTTTTTTTATTTTAGAGTCACATTTATAGCTTTTTTTGCTGCTTGGAAAGGCTAATCCCAGGCCTGTTTGGCATTTGCTCTTGGTCTGAGCCTCTACATGAAGATCCTCCATAAATAGGTTACTGTTGGTTTCGTTTCCACTCTGAAAGCAAGAAGGGATCCTTCTGTTTCACAAATGCCTTCTTCTCTGGCTGTAAGAGAGAGGGCTGGAGTGGGGCAGGAGGGGGGATTTGGCTGGAAACACCTCTAGAGAGACTGGAGAGGTTCTGAGGGAGCAGGTTGACTTTGTCAAACCGTTTGCCTGAAAGCAAGGTTTCCCAGGGAAACGTGCCAGCTCATCTTTCACGTCAAAAGGTCAGAAACCCACTTCCAGAGAATTTGGACATTTTGAGGTTTCACTCAGAAGTGGAATGAATTATTTTTATTAGAAGTGGGTTTTTCAAAGAGAGGGAATATCTCTCCTTAGACTAACTAGGAGACTAAGAAAAACAAATCCACTTTGGGGCTCAGCGGTCTTTCTTGGGGTCTGAAATGAGAGTGCACCATTTTCAGCTGCACACAGGTGGGAAACACTTTTTCTTCACTTACTGTCTCCATATCAGATGTTTAAGCAATTTGAGGAAAGAGCAATCAGCCTCTGGGGAACAAGGGGAAGAGATATTAGTGAAGAGAGAGGGGCCAAGGTAATAGTGTAAAACAAAGACAGGTACAGGTAGATGAAGATGTGTGTCCATGTCAAAATCCATAGTTTTTCTCTCCAGTTTTAATATCCAATTCATTTTATTATTTTTTATTTTTAACTATTCTTTTGATCGGCTACAGTTCTAGAACATTACTGGGTGTGGAAATCCTGGTCTGTAGCTCCTAATCTACGCTGGGATTAGAAAACAACAAGGCTGCTGCTTTGGGAGAAGGCAGGAAAATGCTGGCATAAGAACAGACAGTAGAGAATATTTCTTCTTCTTTTTCTAAAGGCTAGGGAAGCCTGTATGGACCCCACATGAGGTGTTAAGGCAACTAGAACTACCCTCAGTTTTATCCCAGCTGCAGTTTGCTATTGGTCATTGTGTTAAACTGAATTAGGTGGTACATGGAAACATCTTGACCCTAAATCTTCTCCATTCCCAGCCCTAGTATTACCTTCTGTGGGAGTTTGGTGTCAGGACAAGGATGAATTTAGCTCTGTTGTAACATCACTTCAAGAATTTATGTGATAAAGTGAAAAAGAACTGTTCACTTGGATGGTTTCGTTCTGCTGCTGATAGTGCACAGAGGAAAAGGACGTCTGTACTTGAACAGAGTGGGAGCTGAATACCTGGCAAGAGCAGGAAAAGGAAAACCCTCTTTTCTGTCGTGTGTTTGGGTCCCCAGGCAATTCTGGACACTGACCTGCCTCCTGAATTCCAAGGAGTAGAAAGGCTAATGCAGTCACCAGATCTTTGATTATTTTATAGAGAACTCATGAAAAGAATCCATGGACTACAGACCTGTTCTTGGCATTTTTGCAGGTGTGTGGGCAGTTGAGGACAGGACAAAGGAGGAAGGAATGGTTGTGGGAGACCAGACCTCAAAAAGTAGGGTCAGTCTGGGGAAGCTCAAAGGAGCTGCTGGAAAGTTTTTTATATTATATACACTTCCGATGAGAAGTTCTTTTGACACTGAATGCTGAGGATGCCAGAAGCAGGGAAGAGGCTGATTCACTGAGGTTGGTGCCTATTAAACACTAAGGTCTATAGGACAGCCTTCTCAGCTAGCGCTTTAAGGAGCTCATTAATAGGAATTGGGAGGTCCCAGCCACAGGATGGTTAGCACGGTAACTTTCTTATATTCTTTCCCCAGGCAATTTGCCACTGACCACGGAAGGAGAGCCTGCTCAGCTGGGTGGACATTTTACAAAATGCTTGGGAACTCACTGGTTCGCCACCAACACTGGCAAATAGGGAAGCAAAATGACTGTCAGTGGGTTATGCTCAGCCAAGGGGCCACTTTTCTGCAGTGTTCTTTCAGAAACAAATTCATCAAAATGAGAATTAAAACACTGGGGAAACTCAAGCTGGACTCCTCCACTGCTGCCTGACCCCGATGAGCTTGCAGTAGAGGGATTTCACTGCTGAGAGCAGGAGACAGTGAGTGACAGGCCTCACAAAGAGCAGTTTGAAATTCTCTCCTAAGGAATAAATATCATGTTTACCAGAGCTGTCAGCACCCAGTGCCCAGCTTTGCACACCTGCAGATGACTTCCTCTTAAATTTGATTCCCATCCCTCTCTCTTTAGATGAGCAAGGTAGGAAGGGTGTAATTTATTGTATCTATTTATGTATTTATCTATTTATTTGGCTTACTGCACGTAAATCAATTCCTCCTTTGCCGTCCTGGCAGGGTTTCAGGGAGGGAGCAGGAGGATGCGTGGGAGCGGAGGCTCCTGAATGGTTGCACACAACTCCCTGACTCTTTACTGGCACGGAAAAACGGTTTCCCAGCACTGGGTTTCCATATTGCTCTGCTGGAAGAAACAGAGCCAGGCATGCTCTCTCTAGGCCTGATCTTATCTCAAATCGCTCCCATCGCTGTATTGCGTAGATATGGGATGGCTGTGGAGAGCTCTACCTTGGCAGCCTTCAGCAAGATGTATGGGAGCTCTGATTTTCACATACCCTGCAGCACCTTTTGTCTCCTTCACATCTCTTTTTTCCTCCCTTTGATCCAAGAGAGACAGAGCTTCTTCCTTTATTCCCTTGCTAGGTTTCAGGCCCTGAAGGATTTATGATCATTGAGTCATGATCATACAGAATTTGATTCAGAGACCTCTTCTTCTGTCTGCCCTCTTCAAGGAATAAGTTTCCAACTTGAACCTGACCCAGGAGAGGAAAAATGACACAACCAGTATCACGGCAGAATCTGAAATTGCCTGGCAGGGAAAAAGATAATTTGTGTGAGAATAAAATACTGGAGTCTAAACCCAATAAGCAATTACCCACCGGTGGTACTCATGGTGGGCCAGAGACAGAGTGTGGACTCAGAGCTGCATCAGAACTCACCTCTTACTTCACTAAAGTGAAACCACTGATTATTCTATATCTGGGCCTCCACTAGCAGAGGGCCTGTGTCAGTTTTGCAGTGGTGTTCAACCTGGGAAAGCTTTATCTAGAACCATATAGCTCTTCCTTTGAGATCAAGCAATTCGGATGTGTCAGTTAAGAATGGATTAACCCTGCTCTCTTTTGTCCCTGCATGTCAAGAGGCAGGTGCCAGCAGCATCACTCAGGAAAGCCACTGGTCTAGGAGAGACATAAGAGTGCAAAAAAGCTGCCTGGGACATCTGTCCTTAGTATATGTGCTCCTTTTGTGGTTCCCTTAATCCAGACTTTTTCTGTTCCTTCAGCAGTTTTCCTGCTGCTTCTGCCTGCCATCCTCACACTCAAGCCTCATCACTGAGCCATTGACTTGGTGGCCCAGAGAAGAATCCACGGGGCACACATCAGCAGGGCTTTCTGATCACCTGGAGGGAGTATGGCAGGCTTTTACCCAAAGCCTTTTTTACATGCTTTAGAGCAGCCAAGCAGCAGACCAGAGCCGTAGCATCCAGCAAGGCAGTGCTGGCTCAGCCAGGCAATCTCTGGCCATTTCTGAATAAGGGTCTTGTGGCTTAGCTGAGGCAATGACAGGTTTCCGCCATGATCCTGCCCCTTCCTAGCAAACCTACCTTCTGAATAGCAAATTGGCAGATACGCCAGGTTGGCTGGACCCCAGGCCTTCCTGGATCCCTTCCCTGACTTCTCATCATGTGTGTTTTAAATTACTGTTTAAATCAAAGATGTCAGTGATTCAGGCCAAAGGGCTTTGCTGAGAGGTAATCTCATACTTTTCCTCTGGCATCCTTCCTTGTGCTGATCCCAGCACTGAAGGCTTGGGGATCGTGAGGGGGCTGGAGGGGCTGCCTTTCCATGCTGCACAGAGCACACAGCCCACTTCTTTGGAGGACCAAAACATTTTTCTAACATTTCCTGCTATAGAAAGGACATGAGACAAACATTATATGCCAGATATTTCCTGGGTTTTGACACATTGCAAGTTGTAGCTTTTAGGCTTGTTTGGGGTTTTTTGTTTGTTTGTTCTTTTCCAAAGGAGTTCCAGGGACTTGGGTTCAGGGTGGGTGTATGCAAATGTGTGGGTGCTGTATGGACTATGAGAGCAAATTTAGTTTTGCAGTATTTGGCTTCAGTGACCCAGCTGCTCTGCTGTTCCTCTCCCTGGGAATGAGGTCACCTCCTGGGGCCATGGCTGCACCCATGCCCCACCAGCAGTCTCAGTGTGAGCTGAACGATAATTTCAAACTCACTGCAGACTAGAAGGAGCCTTTTAGAGCACTGCCCAGCTCCTCTAAACTTGGACTGTAGGACCTCAAAATGAGGAATCTAATATCTGCTGCCAAACTCTGCAGGAGAGGGAAACTCCCTTCTAAGCATCGTGGATATTAATGTTTACTCCCTCCCATATGACAGCATATCCCACTTAGGGACACTACCTATACCACGGGTTATATCTGAATGCAGAGGAATGGCCTCTCCTGTTACAGCCTCTCCTGATTTGAAAGGTATTTCAGTAATTACCTGCAGTACTGATTTCCCTAGGTTGGACAGAAAGGGAAAGGTATTTCCCTCTCTGTCACCTTTAATTGCATTGCACCTCCCCTTCATTTGTCATCCACAGCAATGCTAACGGGATGCCTCACTGGGATGCCTGGCATAGTGGGTTGGTATTACATTCTGCTCCAGGTTCAAGCAGGGGCTAGCTGAGTATGAATTGGAGGAGGGGAGTGTAGAGTGTTAATCAAGATGTACATTTGCCTTTAGTTTATAGATTAATTTAAAGTATAGAAGTCAATACTTGCTCTGGCACAGCTTTTCCTCATCTTTAGTTTTGCCCAAGAAGTTTTTATCAGGGCTTATTTCTGCTTTACCCTCCTCTCGAGTTCCTCATCTTGTCTCTGCCTTATTGCAAGTCTCTCTCTCTCAGCCTCTTCAGTTCTGCTGGAATTTTGTTAGACTTATGAGTCTTTTTTTACAAAAAGCCCAATAAAATATGATCATGGCTTTATAAAGTGCACAAATGTGAAAAAGTCAAAGCTGTAAATGCATGTCCATCTGAAAAAACTCAGCACACAGATCAATACTCTCAGGCATAGTGAAGCTCCTGGAGCTAGTCTGAGGGGCACAAACCACTTTTATCTCCACCCCTGGCAAAATCTTCAATTTCAGCATCTCAGTAGCAATCTCTGTATCCCTGCTGCAGGAGATGTTTCTCCCAACCCCCAACTTGGCTAGAACACAGTACTCTTACTCTCCAGATTTCTATCCTCACCAGTCCCTGCCAGGGATTTGTGTCCAGATCAATCTTTTCTTGCACTTTTTTTTTTTCTGTCCTAAGGCCTGAACAGCTGCAACTCATTCTGAGAAGCAGAAAAGTCCCCAGTGGGTGGGAAGTATGTCTCTTTATTGTGATCTAACCTACTGTTGTCTTTTGACACCTGACTGCTTCTCTTCCACTTTCTAAATGCTGAATCTCAATGGATCTAGCCCTGTACTGCCAGTCATGTCCTGTTCTTGCACTGTTTCACAGACTGTGCAACACTGATTTAAAATTTATAATCCAGTATTAAAAAATAAAGGGGGGGGGGGGGGGAAGTAAATATGGGTCTCAGTTCCTTAATACTTTCTCTGTTAAAAAAATACAAATGTTGTCAAGCACTTGTCTCATGTCTATTTTCAGTGGTCAGCCTATGCTTTCTGTGACCTCCTAGAACTTCCATGGTAATATTCTGGTTAATAACAACACCTGACTTGTTCTATGAGATTTCTGTGGATAGATACTGTGCAAGGTTTCTTGCAAGTCTGATTTTTAATGACATCTATTCAGACATGCATCTGGGACATCAGCAACATTAAAAAACAATCTAGGATTCTCTCTTTCAGCTAGAAGTGCAATGGGAGGGGATGTTTATGTCACAGGAATATCTGCCTTTCCTGAATTTCTAAATCAGTTACTCCCACCAAAAATTAAATCACAGACACCCCCACTCTCCAACAAAGATTTAGTAACAAAGAACTGTTAGACAGATGTAGTAATAGGACAAATCCTATTACTAAGGATTTATCTGTGTACCAAAACAGGCATTACCCATTATTCTCTGGAATCTATTAAAATTAAACATTAGATCCAACTTGACATAACTTTTGAAAATTTCAAGTTTGGAGCCAGAGAGCTAAGAAAAACTAGAGCACAAAGCTGAAATACCTCCCAGTTTGAGAGAAGGCCAGAAAGAGGTAGGGACCCACAGTCACACATGATTTTTAACCAGTTTTTCATAGGTAAGGACATTGTCTCCTTTGTGAACTAGAGTCTGAGTGACTTGGGAGGCCAGTCAGGTTTATCCACCATTTTTCTTATTTAGTCTACAATGTTTCTGACATTATGTTGTTGGTACTTCTTTCAAGACCCAGGGTATCCAGACCTACAAATACTTACCCGTAGAAGGGAAGAACCTGGTTTCAGTTTTATGCTCAGAAAAAAGACAGAGTACCAAACAAATTCAAAGACGGTGATAAAATGCTGCGTTTTACATCTGACACCTGACTGAAGCACACCAGGGGGATTTTGTTTCTTTACCAGGTCTTTTGTCCTATCAGTGTTTCTCCATTTCTTGGAATGCGTAATTCCAATAATTGAGAGCAGTATAGACTCCCCATTTAGTTCTTTTCATCTCTAGTGATTTGACCATTCAGTGCCAATGGGCAAAGTGACATGATCCATTTCTGTTCCCCTGGGATATCCTCTCTCCAAGAGAAGAGACATGGCCAAGAGAAAACAATGGACTCTCTGAGCAGGCTAGAGCTTTATTTCTGGGGTTCACAGCAATTCAGTCAGCTGCACTGTGAACTCTGGCTGGGAGTAGACCCCTGGAGAAATGTATTTTTACATGGAGAGTATCAATGTCTACATTTTCTGCCTGACACCCTTTTCCCTGGATAACCAGGTACCTCCAGCTCCTCATGGCATCAGTCTTTGGACCCTTTTCATCTCTTTCCCTACTGAAAGAAGTGAACTAGTGATATTATAACTAAAGAAACCAGAGGTGATAATTTATGAAAGAGAAGAAATTAAATCTGTGTGAGGCAGGGGCAACTTCACGTAATGAAGGTGTAAGAGATGATCAGCTCCACAGTCCAGAGGTGACCTCAGAGCTTCTGCAACAACTTTCCTCCAAAATAACAGACTTGAAAACTACACTATATTAGCAGAGGTTACGCCCTATTTAAAGGTGCTTCCTCTCCCTTTGAAAACACAAACAACCCACACCTTCATAACTTGATGAGATGAGTTTGTGGAGGAGAAGTTCAGGTTTCATTTTGTCTATTTGAAGGGTTCAGCCATGGGTTAACCTCCATGCCCTGTAACATTTCAGAGCAATCAGGGAAGACAGACAGATGGAAACACCGGGGGATGGAGGGAAGCTGATTTATATGCAGCTGAAACACAGCCGTGGGGTTGCTGCCAAGCCATATAGATGTGGTGGCAACACAAACAGAGACACGCAGAACAGCCTGTGCAAATATAAACACTGCCACACGTGATGAGGGTTCAACAAGTTCAAGCAAACACCAGGGAAGGAAAAGAAAAAAGATACTTAACTGGAGAGGCAAGTGTAAAGATTGTCAGGCACAGAAGCTCTGTTAAACAAGAAAACAAAAAGAAAGTGCCTTTTTTCTTGTTCTGAAGAAAATCACACTTAGATAATAGGAATTTGCAACAGATTTAAAGAACACAGGCTGTCTTCTTGTGTCATCAGGATATATTCTTAACACTCCTGTCAATAACAGTTGTTATCAGTGATCAGTTTTCCTCTCCTGTCTAGATCTGGTGGCTGGTAGTTCTTTAAATCATATGTCTCAGATCGATCATTATGTTTGTTGCTCTGTCACTTCAGGATTGTTTCCAAATGTTGGAAGCTCATTACCGAAAGCTGGTCTGGCACTTTCAGTGCCACTCCAGTGAACTGGCTTTTCTTCTCTAGCTTTCCCATGTGAATCTACACTAAGCTCAGCAGAGAGTAGAAGTCATCATCCTGCTAAAAGGGGCCTGCATGGAACAAATTTGTGGGGCTGAGTATAGTCCCTAGAGGTTATGAATTGCAGGGTAGAAACCACTAAAGTAATTATTGCTGACTGCTATCCTAGGACAGAAGGGACGTGGAAACTAAACACTCAGCCAATAGCTGAGGACGTCTCCTCCACCACGAAGTCCTCCTGGCCACACATGTAATAACAAACCGTATTCTTGCTTTGGGGTATCATGTTGCAGAGATGCCTGTGCAGCATATTTTAGCAGCATCAAACTGCAGAAAAAATTGTATTCCAGATAATTTGTTTTCCAAGATAGTATACCTTTCTTTCACAGAAAAAGCAATTCCAGCACTTCTTCTACTGCACATACCCCCTCTTTTCCTATCCCGATGTCCCTCTAACGCCTGCCTCTTTGCTGCCATCCTTTGGCAGCCTCCAGGTAGAAAAAGGGCAGAGAGTCACTGACTGCCATCTGTGAAACCTTCAAATATCCCCATCAAAAGCTAAGCACTCAACAAACAAAGCTGTGGTGTCTTACCAAGGACCCAAAGGGAGACCGCAATTTCCTCTGGGCTGAGAGATTAGATGGTTAGAGTGCAGGACTGCAAGCCAGAAGGCTCCCATCCAAGCCCAGCCACTGACTCAAAGTCCATAACCACCTACAGCCCTTTGCCAAATACAGCTGTAAGCAGAAAGTTACATCCATGAGACTGATGAGACACAGTGTCCTCTTGTTTATTGCTGTCCATAATATTGACCTGAACAGACCACACTGGTTAGCTGAAACTGGTTGAGATGTCCTTGAACAAGGGCCCTTCCCATCGTACCCATAGCTACGTAGACACTCTTGGCTATTGGCACCCACTGCTCACCCACAGAAGTCAGCTCCAAGGATGCTGAGAATATTCCAGCCATTTAAGTGTGTGAGCCTTGTCCTTTCCATGCAGTGACTCTCCTGTGGGGGGGGGGAAAAAAAAAAAAAAAAAAAAAAAAAAAAGGTGTGATGGGATTATGATGCTGAAATTTCACCTATTTTGTATCCTATAGTTTCTTGTTTCAATGGAATGTTTATATCCATAGGGGTTAGTTGGATATTCACCATTTGCATTTTCTTTTCCAGATGGATGAGGCTGTGCTGGAATCTCTCATGCTAATCAACCCACCTGCAATAATATATAAACACACGCTATTTCAAGATCTCAATCTATCATGGTGCTTTCCTTCAGACTCTTACTTTCTTGATAGTTCTTTCCTTTTTCTTTGGTGTCTTAATCTCTCCAAGTCCTTCCCAACAGTTGTTAGATACCGTTGTTAACTCATCTACAAGATGACTGTGCCTTTTGCTCTCTAGACAGATTGAGAAATCGAAATGAAGTGACTATTGCTTTTTGCATCATATTTTTGATAAGGAGATGGAGTGAACTCTAAAATATAGCAGCATGAAAGTCATTTGTCTTTTCAAAGATGCATCAAAATGTCTCCACATCTGTTTACATTCTCCAGTTCTGCATCTCATTTCCATAGGGACTGAACAACTCTGTTTGGTCTCGCATTGAAGTCTGGATATTTGTTCTGACTCCTTGTGAAGACTGTACAACCCAAATCACAGTCCTTTTGGATGCCTCCCATATTCCAGCAAGATCACATTTCACTTTTCTTTTTTTTTGCATTTATTAAGTGCTCTCCATAGTGTGAAGAAGGTTCAGTTGACAGCCCTGGAAATGGAGGTTCTCTGCTTAGACATAGTAGATGAAATATATGTATCACCACTCCACCCACTGGAAATGAGACTTCATCTTGGAATCTCAGCAGAAAGAGGCAAATTAAGTTAACTCTCCATGACCAAAAGTAGTTCTTCTGCTGTTGCAATACATAAAAGTGGCAGTTTTGAAGAAAAGGCAGATCTGGGCTAGTCTTGCTTACCCTCTTTGGATTAGATCACAGAATCAAAGAATAATTTCAGTTAGAAAAGACTGTTAGATCCCTGCTAACTCCTGTGCAAAGATTCTTCTACCCCTTTGAGACAGGTGTACCTCAGGTGTTGCCAGCAGGTCTGATGTCATGTAAACTGACCCATGATCAAAAAACCCAAAATTCTGCTGGTGACACCAGGCTCAGAGCCAGGTATTGATCTGCTGGCTCTTCTAGTTTCTTTCCTCATCATTCCCTCCAACTGGAAGGATAAAGAACACTAGTTGTGCTCCTGATCTCTTAACCAGCCATCCCAAGATCATGAACTATCTCTTAATATCATCTATTCTACCTCTTCCATTAACAATCAGACAAAAACATGCATTTCACCAACTTTCCTTGGTTCCAGACAAAAACCCTGCCAGCAATGAATCAGATTTGCTTCCAAACTAATCACCAGCATCAACTTCAGTCCATGCAGTACTTCAAAATTCTGGAAGGCTGGTATGAATTCCTCTGTATTTCTCCTGGTTGCCTTATGTCTTATTACTGCTCAGTTCTTGCCATTCCCCAGCTCAGCTGCAAGGATGCATTGGGCACATGGGAGGGTCAGCAGTCAGCCTGGCAGCAATCCTGGCCTCAAATAATTAAAATATATTTAAAAAAAAATAATAATTAAAATCTATTATGAAAGAGGATCAAATGCTGTATAATGCTTTTTCACGTTTTCAGCCACCTCCTTTCATATTTTGCTCCCACATACATTTAAGGATTCCACCATGAACACAGAAATTTGTGGTGTTATCCTCCTTGAAATATAGCTTTAATGCTTCCCTTCTTAATAACATGGAAGGCAGTTTCAGCACTTGTTAGATCTCTGAAATCCTGAGACACCTGACAGTTACATTTCATAGTTCTCACTGCTTAGTATCTCTATTCATTTTTTTTCTGTCCCTTCCATTTACATGGGTTATCTTTTTGTTTATGAAGTTTATTGAATAATCTAGCATTGGCTTATAAAAGAACTTCATTAACCCACCCATTTTAAACATGATGCATTTATATACTCTGTCTCACTTTCAAAGACAGAAAATCCATTCTGCAGAAAACCTAAGGCTGGGAAAATGTCTTTTAAAGAATAAGATGGGCAGATCAGGCTGGAAAACAGCTACAAGTGATTCCCTCTTTCCTGGAAATGGCCTCTAAAAGGCACTAGTGTTTGCACTGATGCTACAGTTTGATAAAAGGAGGCCTTTGATTGCCCACATCACCTCTCTTCTTTTTAGAATTGTGTCGCACACATAAACCAGACAATAAAATAAAATCTGAAGGGTGACTCTGAGCTGTCCCCCTCCTGCCGTATAACTTCTAAATCCATTGGATCTACTTCTCTCTCCCTCCCAGAATCATTGTTTCAGTAATCAGAAAAGAGTGAGGATGGTTGTGTGGTATTTACAGCTGTCAGTGATTTCATGAGCTGTTGTAAACATCCCTGCCACTTAAAGCATGTTGAGAAGTGTGCTGAGAATACATACATAATATATATATAAGATAATATATATATATATATATAAAGTGTGTTGAGAATATATATTGACCGTATACTGTCACGGTCAGTGCTGTTTTAGTAGAAATTAAATTGTATTTAAGACTCCATGGCTGACTGTCAGAGATTCGTTTCCATCATAAAAACTGAAATGCTCTATTGATAACATGTTTTATGAGCCTAGCTGTTAGCCTTGGGGGTGTCATCACACTGCAACCTTCCAGTTCTTTCCGTCTGGAATGAATCGAAGGCGGCTGGACCACTAATTTATTACAAAAACAGGTGATTGAGCAACAGAGAAGAAGGCAAGAAAGGAAGGAAGAAAAGAAGAAAGGAAGAAAGGAAGGAAGAAAGAAAGAAAGCACAAACAAGATGGAGAGACAAACTTAACTACAAGACAGCATTTGCCTGGGCTGTAATTTGTTTGCATGCCAGATGTCCGTACGGTTCAGGCTGACAGCATTGCAGAGGGTGGGAAGTTCAACACTGCCCAAAGCCAAAAAGAAGAAAATTTAAAGAAATAAAAACAAATATTATTTTGCTGTTTAATTCCTTCACCAGTGAAAATTGGGTCCCTCCAGATACATAGCTGACCATCCCATGCACTAACACTTTCCCCTGCAAATATGTGATTGGAGTCCTCCTCTTTGGCCAGACCAGCTGAAAAAATGGATTTTAATGTAATAGGGTGAGGGAATTGTAAAATGCACCTCTCTAATTAGTTTATGAGTTTGAGGGTGAAGGACTTGGGTGAAGAAATGTCATGATGTCACTTCTGTGATATTTGAACAAGCTTATTTCTATTCCTCACCTTACATCTTTTCCTCTTGCACCCATCTTCCTTTCTTCACCTCTCACTCTCCCCCCACCACGCCTGTTTCTTTCTTGCTTCTTGCCAAGTCCGTCACATACCCGAGGTCAAGCAGACAGTTCTGCAGATGGGTCGATGATACTGCAAAACACTCAGTACGAGATGTTTCTGTCTGGCCTACAGATGGGAGACTCATAAACACTTGATACACCCAGTCCCCCATTACTGGTTTAACAGCTTTTCCACTGGAAAGCCAAGAGCTTCCCCAGGCAGTGCAGGGAGTTGCCATATGTTCGGAATACTAATAGTTCCTCTAAAAGCTCATGTGTTTTCACGCTAACAGAAGAACCAAAATTCTTTTCTTCTTAGTATGTTTTCAGCCGTTGCAAAAGGATCCATCTGGATGGGCTCTTGTGTGGGTATTGGCAGGCCCTGTCAATTGGATGTGGGTGAGTGTCAATGATGCTTTTTGTCTTACGCCATGGAGATTGATTACATTTAAAATATTCTTCATCAGGATATTCTGTCCCTAATGATACCACGCCACAGCTCACCAGAGACACCACCACTTCATCTGCCTGATTCTGAACACAGTGTTTCTGAGAGGTGCATATATCCCTGCAAACACCAAGTGGGAAAAAGTGGCTGTTCCATACCACCAGAGTGCTATTCCATTCTGCACAGAGCAATGGACCTCTTTGAAACCAGAATGTCCTGGAGTAGGACATAATTAGGAGTGTCCTTTTTTACTGTGAGATTCCAAGTTTGATCTTAAGACATCCACATCTGTCAGAAAGTCACAGGAGATTCTTCCATGTGTGAGGCCCAAAAGTGCTCAAGTATCCTTCTGGAAGAATCAGTCTTCTTGAATTCCTTTGGCTAACGTGAAATGGAGATGGTCAAACACTGATCAGGTGCCATGAGGAGCAGTGAACATGATAAAATACTCCTTTATCTACCCTACTTTTTCATGAAGTGCTAGGAAGAGAACACCCTGCCTCTGTCTGATGGCACCCCAAGGACAGAGGGTTTAGGTGAAGGCCACATCAGTCTGTGACAGTGAAGGATTCCAGTCTGCATTTAGTAGGAAAAAGCTCATTAGCCTTGGTTGTCTGGCTGAGTTACTGAAGAGAAATTGCATTCTTCTTCCTGAATCCCTTTTGCGGTTTGAGATTGACAGAGCATCTTTCTTTCCACACCAGAAATACTTAAGTAGTGTTGTTCTGTACCACCTTCTGTCCTAGCTATAGTCTTTTTTTTAGTATTATTATTATTATTATACATGTAAATCCCTAAGGAAACTGTAAAAAGTTCAGCAGACCTCAGTGAAAGCAAACTGGCTTCTCAGTGAGACAGAAATGAGGTGTGCTGAGAAAAGAACACCTCTAAAGGGAAATTCAGAGAGTTGTTCCCTGGGTCTTGTGCCAAATTCCTTTGTAGCCTCAAGGTCTTGGTGTCCAACACAGACTACATCACTCTTAGGAAGAGGCTAGAAAACATAACTGAAAGTGCTAAAATGCCATTGTGTACACAGCCTCTCTCCCTGACCTCAAACATAGTTTGAATCACCAGCTCTCAAAGATGTATAACACAAACAAGAAAGATCTAGAGCAGAAACATGGAAGGATTTCCTCATTGAAAAGACTTAAAAAGAAACCCTCTGATTTAGATCACTGACAAATAAAATACAAGAAAGGAATATAAAACTATGACTGAAATGTACCTAATGCCCTCATCACACTCCTAGAATGAGGGATTTTCACCTCTTTATGAAGCATATTTCTAGCTTGAATATGCAAGCTGCTCTTGCCACATCTTCATGGGAACACCTTGGATTACTCATAAGGTTTAAATTTTGGCATCCTGCCTCAGGATGCTCGTGAGTCAATTCCGCAGTGAACTGCAAGAGGACAGGACTGCCCTGTTCATGGCAGTGGGGCTCTGTGGAGAGCAAAGCAGCTGTTGTGATATCCAGTCTCATCAACTCACTCATCCTACCTTCATTCTTAGAGCCATAGCTAGTTCAAACCACAGACTGCTGTTCCTTCAGATGAAATAAATCTCTGTGACATTGGATCCAGCCCGTGTATGCCAGGGATGCCTCTCTATCCTTCCCCCAAGAGCATTTTAAACAAAGAATAAAGTTCTCTCTAGCTGTGCTACATTAAGCAAATTAACAGCCCTCAGTTGCTCCAGACCCCACGGTGGTCCCCATCACTGACATGAACATTTCCAGAGAAAATGAGGGATCTTATTCAGAAGAAGCTGATATTTACTATAGAACTTACACAAAAGGCATTTGCGGTGACATACTTGCCTTTAAAAATCTTAGTTTCATAAATGGCTTTGTCATCTCCAAAAAAAATACTGACACATTTACATTACAACTAGAATTCCTGGAAAACTGTTTTGTCTTCTTTTAGCTGCAAATGAAAAAAGAAAAAGTCCACATTGGTAATTCTTTTGTCAACAATACAGCACAAAGGCCTTGTTGTCCTCTGAAGTCTTGTCAAGTACTTACTGTTACTCGCATGGTAGAAAACAACTTTTGTATCTTCTTTAATGGAGTACAAAAGAATATTTATGTAATTAATCAGATAGAGAAGGCTGGAAGGGCTCATTCTTATCGACATTGATGTTTATCCCATCAACTTTAGCCATTTGTAAATTAGATGCTTAAATTAAATAGCTGTCTCGATTATTCTGTTCATGAAGAAAGGTAGACATTTTCAAGCAGGAATAGCCTCCATCTTTGGGACAGGCTGAGATAAATATTTGTAGTGGTTTGAAAGCAAAACAAATGAGAGGCTCCAAGTCAGAGATACAATTTAATAGGAAAAAAAAAAAGGAAAGAAAGTAAAATAAAATAGATGCAATAATACAAAAGACCACTGACAGAGTCAGAATACAACCTGAGCGGAGTGATGGAAGCAGTCCAGATGAGGTGGTCCTCCTGAAGCAGTGATCCTGTAGAAAGGTCTGGTAGCTCGGGTCCTCTGGGAATCCAGTGGGTAAGCGCCCCTCTGGTGTTCAGAGTCTCAGCTTATATCCAGGCTGGAATGCTTGGTTCCTCCCTCTGGGCGGAGCATCTCACAGTGGGATGGTGAGTCATGTGATAAGGCCTGATGGGCCCATTAACAGGAGGTAGTCCAGGAGGGGGTTATCTGTGAGCTGTGTAGCAAAGGTGCTGATGGGCCCATTAACAGAAGATAAGCCAGAGTGGAGGAGTCAGGGAGCACTGCCTCACCTGGTTTCAACAGTTCATGAAGATGGTGATAGAATATACTTCAACCCAGGACAATATTCCTTAGAGATACATATCTTTCCCCACTGCCCAAACTGGGATCTATACAGCATGCTGTAGGAAATACCTAAACACTAGACAATTTAAATCTAGAGGAGATAAACCACATCTTGAGACTGCCCTCCAATATAACATTAACCAGACCACTAACTGGATGACCTCCTTCATTCTATCCTGTTTCTTTAATCTTCTGGGTCATTCTCTCTCTGGTAAAGCTGCACCAGACATTTATGGGACACCAGAGGGATTTTGCCAACCTATCACTGTGTTGATAGATCTTGTTGTTCCATGTCACCACAACAGCAGTCTTCTACCCTTTCTACATCTGTCCCTTTTTGCACTCTGGTTGAGTTTTGGGGACCTTCCCATCCTGTGTCACTTCATCTGGTCACAAACTCACAACCCTGCCACAGCCTTGTTTGCCAAATACGTTGCATAAGGTTCAACTTTGTGGGTTTCCTCTGGAACAAGGAGAATACAAAGATCTTCTGTGGCAGCAGAAACATCAATTTTCTCTCTCAGGGTACACTAGACATGGGCTTTGGTCTTTTTATTTCCAAGTGAAAACAGAGTTTAAACTTGAACAGGATCCTGGAACAGGGGAAAGGTGCTCAGAAAGGCCTGAAAGTACTAAAAGGAGATCATTCTAGTACTCAGTTCCGAGCTAAGAGCCAGGGTATGCCTGGAGATACTGCCAGCAGTCTCTTCTAGCTGCCACTCCAGTAACATCACAGATGAGGGGCTCTTCAGCCTTGCTTGGTGCAGGTCACATTTCCCACCATCCAAAACCTAAAATCCCTGCTGCGTCCCCCAGCTATTCTTCCTGTACCTTTGGCAATCCCAGTGGTGCCTCTGGATGGCAGTGACAGGTCCAATAAATGAGCTAGGGTAAGCTTATTAATTTGTCTTGCTCCACACCTATTGTGATGTAGGAGGCTCTGGATCAGACACAACTGTCTGACACATCTAGTCTGGTCAGAGCAAAGTACCAAAAAGGTACTGAGGCTGTACAGTCATGCGGTCCCATACAGCCTAGAGCAGGAAACAGCCTTTACTGTACACACTTGGCACATGAGGAACCAAAGGAGACCATTTAGCTCTCATGTTTAGTATGGAAACTTCCCCCAGTGTGTTTAAAAAAATGATGTTTTGTGGACAACATCTTGGATTATCACTGAGCAACATTTCTTTCCCCCCATTTTGTTAATGGCAACCAAGAGGGAAATATTTGGTATTCTCCATGAACATTCATTGCAGTTCCAAGAAGGGCATACTTAAGGTCTGTGGCCTACCCCAGGCATTGTTCAGCTTAAGGCAGCTGCCAATGAGCTAGAAAATTGTATGAGAACATTTGGCAGCTGAGCTGGGTGTGAACACATGTACATCTGGCCCTGCAACCTGGGGAAAGTAAGAACAGGACAAGTAAACATGCTGTTTCCCCCATGTTATCTAAACATGTTATCCTCTGCAAATTTATTAATCCCTAGGGAATTTCTTCTTACTCATCCAGAGTTCCCTGGGAGCTTACCTCCATCCATGTCCATCTGACAGATCAACTACATGCCAAAGGAGGAACTGCCTACTTTGTCTGATTCTGACATGGCTCTCCCAGCTCCATTTGGTGTGCACCTCACAAGTGTCTTCCTCTGTCCTCCTGCATCCTCATGGATGGCTCTGCATCCCCCTGCACCAGCACTGCTCACATATGGTAGCTGTGACCAGTGAGCAGGGACCTGTGCAGTGAAAGAGTAAAGTCTCCAGCTCCTTGTCCATCCTGTTCCAGTGCTCCAGCACTTCTTTTGCAGAGTTAATAGTCCACACATGGCCTTGTACCAGACACGTATTTGAGACAAGATAGCAATCAGCTGATGCATTTGGAAGTCACAAAGTGGCTGGGAGTGCTGTTGCCTGAGCTCTCCCCGAGTGCACCAGGAGAAAAGCCACGGAGCATGAAGGAAGGAGACAGCTCAGCATGTCGGAACATGACGTGTGGTCGTGCTTCTACTCCAGTAAGGAGGAAGTAAGAAAGCTTTCTTCAGGCTTTCCTAAATCAAAAGTGTGTAAATAGCTGAGGCTGGAGAAGAACTTGTCCCCTGCCAACAAATACTTACATACACAATCGTTTCCTCCATCCATATCTCCTCAGGGCAACAGAGTTTCTGGTTGAGCCCAGCGCTGAGTCACTGAGGTATAAACTCAATGAATGCAAAAACCTTCCTCCAAGACAGCAATCCAAGAAAGCACAAATGAGCAGAAGAGATGAAAAAAAATAAGAAAGCTAAGAATGTATCAGGGCTGACAGCCCCAGAGAAAGTCCTACAGAAGATATCTCAGCACCCTCCCTTTGCAACAGCTTGCCCCAGCAGAATCAGAGCCACCCCTTTCCTGAAAACCCCGCAACAACAAATCCAAAATATTAATGGCAGAGTGGTGCCAAGGAGCCCTCCTACTTATATGAGGAGACTGCAGAGAGCTTTGCACCTGGCAGGATGAGGTCTTTCAGGTCTTGGAGGGGAGATCCCACATTATGGCTGGAGGTGAATGACAGCCATCTGAGCCCTTGTTCCATGCTGTGAAGGGTGGCAGGGCTGCTGTCTGAGCTGCTCTGGCCAATTTTTACAATGGTACCATTATCCATCAGCCATCTGGCAGGCGTAAGCCTTTATTTTTTCTGCATCCAGCCCTGTGTTGGCAGATGTTAGGTGGAAAGGAAGGTTGGCAGGGGGAGATTTGACATCTTGTCCCTTCTCCCCTTTGCTAACATTCCTTTGGCTTGTAAGTCTCACAAACCAGTGATGGGAGAAGATTGTTATCATATAAGTTATTTGCAAGGACACAGTTTTTCATTTCTTTTAAGACTTCAATGGCAACATACAAGCACATTTCCCAGGAACCAGCAAGGAAAAGTCTGACTGGAAAAGCAACTAGGGAAAAACATGGGTTTAGGCTTTTTGCTCATAAGAAGGTAGGAATGTCACATACTCCAAAATATCCTTGAGGGTCACTGATGTTCTTGGTTATTAAAAAACCTCTCACAAGTGTTAAGGGCAATGCAGGGGGTGTAATGCAGAGGGGGGATGAAGGTCCTCAACAAATTACTGTCACACAGGTTTCACAACCAGAGTGCTGACAGGGGCTGACCTGCTCCACAGAGTCACTTCCTGGAAGAAAAGAGTGCATCCTCCCCAAATATGGGTTGACTGCCTCAGCTGAAGATGCTATTACTCATTACTTCAAGACCCAAAGCATGACTGAGGTCCTATTGTTCTCAGCACTGTATCAACAGAACGAGGATGAGATGGACTCTGGTAACCAAATGCAGCAGCAGAGGGGCTCCATCCCAATGCAGCAGCAGCCCCTCCACTGGGTGGTCTCAGCAGAGCTTAGGCTCCTCTGGAGAGACTGGACTTGAGTGGCAAACATTTCTCTGAGTGGCTCAGTACTAAAAGTAAAGACAGAAGTAAAAAACCAGCAGGCAGAGGAGCTGCCCAAGGCAGTTGCCTGCACCACAGAGCAGTGCTCCTCTCCAAACAGGCTCGGTGGCTTCTGCCAAGGGCAGACTCATCGAGAAACTTGTCCAAAGACAGCGTGTCTCACTCTCTGAGTTTAACGTGATGCTTTTTGGTCTCTGCAATTCCCCTAGCACCTCTCAAAGGCGAATGAATTTGATTTTGGCAGCTGTTCAGTGGGCCACATGTTCAGCTGATCTGGATGATGTGATTGTTTTTGGGAGGACTTTCCAGGAACATTAAAATTGCCTGGAGGATGTGTGTAGCTGACTGGAGCAGGCTGGTCTGAAAGCAGGAACCCATCCAACTGTGACAAGTTACTGTCCCAGGTGCATTTGTTTGGCCCTACCATGTCTTCAGCAGGGTGTGCCTCCACCTCCAGGCAGGACAGACACCCTGGACACTCACAGCCCCTGGGAATGGCAGCTGAAAGGAGACACTATGGCCCTGCATGAGCTGTGTGAGTCCTGACTTTGCTCCATATTAACCAGTGAAAGAGAAGGAGCAGGGCTCAGCTTTCAGACTTGGGGAAGAAAGGCAGGCTGTGTCCCTGCTGAAGCAATTTCAGAGAGGTGGCACAGAGCCTCACACCCAGCACTCAAAAGAGCCCAGAGGAACAAAATATGAGGACTTTTTTTTGAGTTAGCTGATGATGAGGAAAATAAAGTGTTGCTCTTTGGAGTGAGACGCAGGGCACATTTCCAGCAGAAGGATTTGAGCCTGAACTTCAGCCCAAGGATCTGTCATGAGTAATAGTTGGGTGTCACACTGACTACCAGCAACCAGAGGCACTGAGACCCCTGGTCTGGCAGGAGCACATTCAGATCAGACTCTGCCCCTTGCAGCAGAGACTAAAGTAGATAATGCAACATAGAGATTTCCACTGTCATATTTGTCTGGTAACACACCAAAATTAAGTCTCCCTGATACTTTTTTGTGCTCAGAAAAAAATAAAAAGCAGACAGTACTACACCAGCTTCTCTAGACAGTATGGAGATTTTAAAACCTTCGTATTTGCCTTGTGAGATTTAAAATGACCATCAAGTGGATAATGTTTAAGTGAGGACATCTGAGTAAAAAGAGCACAGTCCCAACTGCCTGATCCTCAATCCCACAGTCAAGTCCTTCCCTTCAGGTCTCTTTTTCTCAGAAAACTCCCTCCTGTCCATCTCTCAGCAACCACCTACAGAACTGTTCAACTGGCCACCTCACAGGAGAGGCACAGACAGACCTTTCAGTGGAGGAACACTGGGTTCACATGAGGAATACCTTTCACAGGAGTCTTTAGTAATGCAAACCTTCTCACACCAACACTCAAAACTTCCTTGGAGCCTTGTCACATTTTCTTCCTTATTTGTAATAAGGAAAGCTCACTGTCCATCAGCAAAAACTTCAGCAAAACTCATTGTCCATCAAATCCATGTGTCCAAGATAGTGCAGTAGGAATCCTGCAGTGTGTGTGAAAGCGACTGCATTCTGCTGCTGGATGTCTTAGCTAAAATGCAAATTAGCTGTCACTCTTCAGTAAATTCTGTGGTACTAGGCTTTACTCTGCTTCCCTCTTTTCCCTTGCATTACAAATAAACATGAGGGAAGGATGGCCTCTCCTACACATCTAGGGATGCTGATAGCTCAGTCAGGCAGCAAGATTTGGCTGGGCCTTTCTGTTTATAATAGCTTACAAATCTTGCAGCTTAAAAACTACAAACCACATGAACACACTGCTAAGTCACTCAGCTCCACATGATTGAGGGAACCCACCAAACCTAAGCACAGCAGAGGAGCCCAAGAGGAAATGGACATCAGGTGGGATACAAAGAGGACTGACAGTCTGGGGGGAGCTGACCCCTGTACAGCTAGAAACCTATTCAAAACTGCCTCAGGTAGGAGCCATGGCCCATTTCCTTAAAAGTCTTTGCGAGAGAGAGGTCAGCTCTCATCTTTCTTTGTTCTCGTGTGCTGGTTTTAGCACCCTCAAATCCAGGGGCACTTGAATCTCAAACACTGTGTTCTTCTCTGATGGGTTGCCACAACTGCTACAAAGACTGCTTGCCTCTTGCCCTGTGACCTTCTGATGAGTGAAAATAATGTTTTGCTACCAGCAATTACAGCAAGAGAAAACTAATTACTTGTCACAAGTTTGAGCTACAATAAAGCAGCTGATGCTGGGTCTCTCGAGACAATTAATATAGCTCAGCTTGGAGAACAACATGGCTGTGAGAGCTCATAGCCAGCTGGAAGACTGCAAACAGACTAGCAAAAAGGCAAAGTCAGCAGTTACTACCTTTTCCTGGCTAGTTGTGTATCTCATGCCAAAAAGAAGTGACAACCTGTGGTCACTTTATGGGCTTTAATGGCAAACAGTGCTCTCAGCAAGAGAACCCAACCTCCCACATCTTTGTGTTCCCTGCTGCAGTCCCATAAAGCACCAACCAAACACGGACAGCCTGCCAGCACCCCGGCTGCCCTAAGTGGGTGTATCAAAAATCAGCTCAACACTGTTTCTGTGCACAACAGGACATTTGTTCCTAGGTTCAGTCACCTCTATAGCTTGATCCAGCCTTTGAAAAACATGTGAATGTGGTATTATCACTTGGGCTTGAGCATGACCTCAGGCATGAGGGAATCTGACTGCTGGAAGGAAGACCTAGAGCCAGCACCAAAATCACTGAGTGCAAATGGCTGCAGTCAGTCTAAATCCACAGAGACACAGGAAAGAGAAAGTACAAAAATCTCAGCCTTTTTCATGCAATCAGCCAGCACCTGGTGGGCAAAGCACTATTTTCCAAGGTTGCTGCTCTCTCTTTCTGTGTGTCCCTCAGTCTAAGTGTGTTGCTTGCTGAGGAGCTCTGCTCCACTGGGGTCAAAACCTGAGAGATAATGCAAGGCAGAAACATAACACACTGCACAACTTTCTACCAGGCACATCTGGATGCAGTGTAAACCTCACCTCTTTGTCATTTATTGCTCCCTCTGGGAAGTTCAGATCTGTGCAACAACAACAAAAACCAAAACAAAATTGTGATTAGTGATGTGAAAACGTTGCTACAGGTTGAGACGCTGCAAAATGTGGACTGGTTTGGATAAAGCAGGTGAAATGCCCAACTCTCGCCAAAACAGCCCTTCAAGCATGTTTTTCAAACATTTCCAGGGCAAGGAAAAGAGAAGCAATGAACTGTGAGACGGTTCTCAACGGAGATTACCTCCACCTGCTCCCTCCTGGATAAAACCCTGCAATGGAATTCCCATTCTCCTGTCTCCCATCCTTGTCACCGGTGATGTAACAACTGTGACAGCTTCTCCAGGTCTCACCTGAGCAAATATTGCAGACACAACCATATTCCCATACAATACATCTTCTAAATTTCCCCACTGTGTCCTTTCCCAGCTGTTTTGCTGGACATGATGTCACCCACATGACACTGTCCACTCTCATCCTGCCATAAGCATCCCAAAAGTTTATCCTGCTGTCCTGCCATCACAGTAAGTTTCACAAGAAGCTGACACCAGGTTCTCCTCTCCTCACATAGCCCATACGTAGCAGATTATGTATAAGCACAGATGACTCTGCACTAGCTGCTAATTAGGGATTGTTCCTTTTCATCTGGTCAATGGGGCTTGTCCTGGCTCCATCCTTTTTGATTTCAGAGGGTTTTCTAAGAAGTTACCAGGCAGGACTGAGGGTGGATGAGGTTTCCACGAATGCTTCAATTTACATGGCCTGCAGGGTGACCTGTAGCTGTGCTAACACACCCATTGCTCTTCAAGGATCTTGCCCGATTTACACCAGGCAGCAGGGCTAAGCAGAATGTACAGAAATGTGACCCAAGTCTCCAACTCCCAGGCCAAGGATGAAAGTGTATTTAGAGTAGGGAGGGCTATGTTTCTCCTGCCAGCTCACTGTCTCTGTCAAGTCTCTGAGTACAGGGGGTGAATAAGCTCAGCATGTGACACAAGCCAGTGCATGATGAGCCATTTTTATGACCCACTTCTCAGAGGTACATAACATACAGGCACCACTCTGCTATGCTGGGGATGATGCATAGGAAAAGTTCATCTCAGAGCAGCTTATGCTTCCATATAGGCACTTTCTCCATCACTGCCTGCCTGTGGCTGTAGAGCATGGGCCAGAATGGTGCACACAGACGAGATCCCTTCTGGGAGCCATTGAACAGCCCTCCCAAGCCACTACAACTTCTGTCTCACTGCTCTGTTTCCCTTCCTCCTCCATTTAGCCTCTGTGGTTGAGGTAGCCTAGGCCACCGAGATGGGGCAAACAGTGGGCAGCAGGAAAACCGATAGGACACCATCTAGATGGACAGAAAGACAAGAGTGGACACTGGAGATGTTGCACTAGAAAAGCTCTTTTGGAAGTGTGGGGAGAGCAGAGTGCCCCAAAAGCCATCAGTGTCACAGTGATGGAGCAGTGCCTCCCACAGCAATGGAGATGGGAGAAGGAGATGATTTCAAAGCAACATCAAGCTCCAGCTCCACAGGAGGATCAGCTACAGGATGAGCAGTCTCCTCATGCACATTAACCCCATAGCAAAGAACAGGCTTCACAAACTCCTCAGCACATCTGCTCACACTCTGTAATCTAGTGTGGCTCATCCCACTGCCTCCATTCCCTTTGGGAGCGTGGTCTGCCGGCAGTTCATGGGAGGGCTGAGCTGATGGTGTGATTCTTTCCTATGTTAGCTTTTAAGAGGGAAAATAACCCTCAACTAAGACATCCAACACCTAATAAAAATTACCTTAAAGAGACTTCTGACAGTATTCCTTAGACCTCACATTTTAGTTACATGTTTAATTATTTCTGGTGGCAGGGGCAATTCCTATGCAGGTGAGGCATTTTCCAATGTGGAAACACCTCTGTGGGCAGAGGAATGAACTGTCTGGTTGATTTTTCACGCACATATTCCTTAGATGGCCATGACCAAACCCCTGCCGACTTGGAATAAGTGAGACAAGCAAACAGACCTTCAACTCTGCTGTGGAGTAGCATCTCAGCAGGGGAGTGTTCCTTTGCCCTTCCCCTGAGCATCCTGGCATCATCAACATCCCTGGTGTGCAGAAATTCCTCCTCGTCAAGAACATGACCTCATTGTTTCAGCGGCTGCACAAATGCAGCAAGGAGATGGCCTCTGCCCCCAAAGAGCCTATAATCATGTGTAAAATGCTGGACAGGGAACACAGAAAGAGAGTGTGAAGGAATAATAAGATAATACTGTAATATGTCCTTGGCCTGACTCCCTTTCCTCAGTGCGTTACTCTCTCAACCCTGATGATGTGATGTCTCAGTTACAATTCTGGAAATGCAGGCCATATATATCCTTGTAACTAAAAGATCAAGGAACATACTCTGGAGTCTGCCTGGCACAAGTCAGTTCAGCTTGGCTTATAATTCAATTCCCTTCCCTCCTCCATCCTGTGGTAGTCACCTCCACAATCCTTACAGGGAATGAGACATGCTACTCCCCAGACCAAGCTTCAGAAACACAGGTATGAGCTGGCCAGCTAAACAGACATGTTTATTACACCTAGTGTTTAAGACTAAGTTGAAGCTAAGACTTGCCTATGACTATGGGGAAAGTCAGTGTCAGAGACTAGGTTTTCCTGCTTTTCTGTCCAGGGACCATGCCAGGAGATAAAAAGAAGTATTTTTTTCAAGCTAGGATTGGTCCTTATTGCATACCTGTTGCTTTTGTTAGCACATCATTCAGAATTAGTTGTCACCTAAGGCTCAGCTTTGTGAGAGTGTGCAGGCACACACATAATAATGTCCTGTGCTCTGTGCGCTTGTGAGTCTTGACGAGGCGTGAGGCGTGTTGGCTGCACATGCAAACAGCCACCGTCATGCACAGGGAAGCCTTTCTAAAAAACACAAATGTTCTTTCTCAAACACTGCATGGCTGGTGCTGCACACAGTGCCCTGTCAAAAATGACCAGTAGAAAAATCACTGCAGCCTTCAGCAGAGGGCATCTGGCACTGGGTGCTTGCGGAGGATCAAGTTGTCTCCAGCTGAGCCCCAGACATTCAGCCACAGCTTCTGATCCTGCACTCACTACCAAGCTGGAGAGAAGTTGATATCAAATCTTCACCAGTGGTGTCTTTGACCACTTTTGAGTTACAGCTTGAAGTTAATCCACTGGAGGCTTTTATTTTCAGTGCCATGGCTTGTAGTCTGAGGAACTTGGATCTGGGAGGCCTAGATAGCTCAGAGTTCCTGTGAGTCACTACTCCTTTGAATTAGGAGGTAGCAATTATAATTAGCAACTTCCAGTTACATGATCACATTGCCCAGACGTGTCTTTACTGTGTGTGGCTGCAATGGCAGAAATGTCACCTTGTTTGCTTGTGCTTCTGTCCTTCCCCTCTGCTGCTGTGGGGTATCTGCACTGAGAGCAGGGAAGGGGTTTATTTTTTTTGGGTGATATAAAGTGAGTGGGGAACAATGAGACCAGAACTGCTGATTTGACCTTGAGTGCTGGGAGAAAACATAACACACAGTCTGTATAAAGTTTCCTCTTGAAGAAAAATAATAATAATAATAAAAATCTTTTTGTTTCTCCACCAGAGAAGACTGTAAAAATTTGCTCCTGCAAAGCTGAAGTGGATTTCACAGCCAGAGCAAGGTCATTCAGAAACTGTTGCCAGGTCAAGTTTTCACTTTGAACATTTTCACAGTTAAAGGAGGATCCAGAACATGTAAGAAAACACAGCCCCAGATTTTCCACTTTAAACTGCTTGTCGCTTAAACTATAAAGTGCAAAGAAGAGAGGAAGACTGGGGACACTGGAGTGGCAGGGCTTGGGTGATTTGTTTATCTTGAAAATTTGTGCATCTGCTCTTTTGAGTGAAGTTCCCACTGGCTTTTTTTTTTTTTTTTTTCCTCTCAATTTTCCAGCTGTGTAGCACAAAGCACGAGCAGGTCAACAGCTTTGCCGAAGATCACAGAGTGAGTCAGTGGCTCTGGAGAGATCAGAGCCAGGACCCCACTGTGTGCCAGCTCTTTGTGCTTCCCTCGGCTTTTAAAATTCATTTCAACCCCAGGTGCTAAAACAAGGTGAAACAGGACAAATTTGACTCTGACTTTGGCAGAAGCTTATGAAGGACACAGTGAAAATGCCACCACAATGCTGTGACACCCACCATCACAGACAGAATGGTGCTCAGTCATATTTATGCTTAAGGGTATGAGCATCTCCATATCCCCATGATTTTACAGTAGCTTTTCAACTCACTGGCCCATTTCAACCCAATCTGACAGCATTGCACGGTCCTCCAAGATGCAACATTTCTACAGTTTTCCTGAAAACTGGCAACCAGATAAAGAAGAGAGCTGGAAATTAACTACCTGCTCTAGGAAAAAGTGACTCATTCACAGAATTGGCCACCAGCAAACCATCACAGAAAGAGCAGGGTGGGTGGAGGGGGGCATGGTTTGGGCCACCAGATGTTTGTGACTGCACTTGCACAAGGAAGTTAAGAGGGCTGGGGCTCAAGCACCAGCATGTGACTGTGCTATGGAACTGTGAGCACACTCCTCAGCACAGCTGTCACAGCATCTCCTAAGCCTTTGGATAGGGATCTCAGGCAAGAGACAGGCCCAGGCACAAGATGGGTGACATCCTCCTCTCCTGAGGTGGGGACACACACACTCAGCAGTTCCATAGATGTGATCCGTGACTTGGATTCTCCAGACTGACAACTGTGTTCCTTCGTTTTCCTGACTGGACAATTAACCTATTAAAAGTAATCTCTGCCTTTTCCTCCAAATTACCATTTCTTTGTGCTCAGGTTAAACCTTTTAATTTCTGAAATGGATAGGGGGAAAAATTATTTAGAGAGCTGTTTTAAGGTATTTGGGGAAAAAAAAAAAAAAGAGCCAACCTTGACTATTTTGCCAGCAGTGGATCTTGATTTGTTATTGTAGGGTCACTCGAAAGTAATGGCTGGCAAGGGTGAAAGTAATTTGCAAGCCCAGAGCTACGCTGATTAATTGTGGCCAAGCTGCGCAGCAATAGTAGGGTCTTTTATTGGGAGGTCACCAAAGGGTACAGGGCTGAACAGAACGGATCATTACTGGAGGGCTGCTGGTTAATAGGAACTATAGAGCTGTTTATGAACAGGGGGCTCGGCTGGTCTGAACAGGATATTCATGAAGACTGCGCTACAAAATGGTTCGTTGTTGTGGTCATGCGCTCTGGGCTGCTCATATTCGTGGGTGCACTTGTGTGGGCATGTTCGGTTTATTTAGAAAATAAGGGCATTGAAGCACTTGTTTTCTGAGAAAAAAAAAAAAGCACAGAGTAAGAATTACTCCAACTGTGCAAATATTGAAGAGAAAGAAAGGAGAATGTCTCGTTGTCCTCTTTAGAAGTCTTTAAATGACAAAGCGAAAGATGTGAAACACTGGGCAGAGCTGTGCTTGCCATCGCCTGGGGTCCCCAGCCCAGCAGAAGGCTGCTAAACCAATAATCTGGCTTTCCTGACCCTGCAGCCTTCTAACAAATCTTTTCTACTTTAGCAGAATTGGTTTCAGAGAACTAGGCTCTGTAATCTGGTACTCTAGTAATGTCCTCATTTAACAGATTCAAGGCCAAATCCTGCTCATGCCTTGACTGGCACAGTCCCATCATTTTTGGAGACACTGCTCTGACTGAGAGCAGACCATGACACTTTTCCCATTAATCTCATTCCCCCTTCCTATTGTGTTTGATTTTACGGTGCCCTAGAAACTGGGAAACCTGTATGTCCTCGGCCATTTGATGTACAGGAAATGTAGTCACTTAACTAATCTTTTCCCTCAACAGAGAGGTTTTTTTGGTTTGCTTTTTTCGGGTGGTTTGTTTTGTTGAGTTTTTGTAGATCTTGCCTTTCAGTGCTTATGGAAACTGGTCGTGGCAGAGAGGAAAAAGACTAGTGATTGTAACTCAGCAGCCACACCCCATGCTTGGTTAAAACTGTAGCCAGGCAGCTCCAGGAACAGAATTCCCAAGTCCAAACCTTATCTAAGGCCACTCTCCAGCAACTTCTTCAGCCAGAAGTGGCTCTTCTGGTTCAACCACCATCTGGAACAGATAGTAGGCACGACTGAGCCGAAGACATCCCATGCAGGCTGCAGGTGTACCAGGGTGACTGCAGCCACCTGCTCTGCCTGGGCGCTGGAAGCTGAGCAGCCATCAGCCAAAGGGCTCACAGGTCTGCTGGAAAAGCAGTAAAGCAGTGCACTCCAAGGCACAAAAGCCAAGCTGCTTTGGAGGAGCACTGCGAACACTGAAGTAGTCACCACTTGGTCAACTGACGCTGGAAAGGACAGGATTTCTCAACATCCACCAAAACTCTCTCAGATTTGGGAACATTTCAGATCTTCCACACCTAACTTTAATCATGAAATAGCTCCACAACTACTTTCAACCAGAGAACCAACTTTTAAATGTATAAGGAGACATGGGATGAAGTCTGCAAGGACAGGCTAGTACATTCATTTGGAAGAGTTGTTTTCATTTCTTCAGTACGAGGTTGGTAAGGCACTGGAACAGGTTGCCCAGAAAAGTGGTGGTTACCTCATCCCTGGAAGGCCAGGACAGGGGTCCGAGCAACCTCATCTAGTGGAAGGTATCCCTGCCCATGGCAGGGGGTTGGAACGAGAAAACCTTTATCACCTCTTTTGACCCCAACAATTTTACTGTGCTGTGATTCTATGAGTGTCAGTAAAGTTGAGGATGAGGAGAAGGTTACATATGACTCTAACTGTGATCTCCTCCAAAATCTTGCACCACTACACTTGAAATATGTTCAGATTTTAGAAGGTTTCAGTGGAGAGTGGGACATGTAAGATCTGAAAACTCTGTCCATGCTTTGGAAAGAAGAGACTTTAAGAGGCAGACAAGAAGGACATCAAGGAAGAGATGGGAAATCAGGCAATGTGCTATTCACAGACTTGGAGACTTCAGAAAAGCATCAAGTATCTGGCAACGAGTAGTGACTTCAGTCAGCTAGAGCACAGAGAATAGCTACAGGAGCCAGTCACCTGGGAAAGCTGCTACAGTAAAGTTTATGTTGGATCAGACTGTCCTCAGGGATTTCTGCAGGAAGATTGAAGAGGCTGCTGAAAACTCCGGAAAAAGACTGCAAATGGGCCATAAAAATGAAGGCATGTGGGAGGAATGATTTTTTTCCTTTGGCTGAAACTTACGCAGAGACTTTTGTTCACAGATAAAGTTCTTGCGCTGAGGAATAATCCATCACTCTGGTATATGAACGCTGGCAGAGATGGCATCATTGCCACAATAATTGTTAATTGTGGTCCTTCTAAATGTGACCAAGAAAGGATTCTCCAGCTTCCTTATGCAACAGGAGAGGGAGATCCCTGCTCCTCTTCCTAACTATTATAAACTGACTGCTCTTCATGGCATTGTCTGCTGAGTCTACCCTGTCAAGCTGGTCTACATTTCACTTGAGCCCTCAATCATCTGTTGCCCATTTTGCACTCACTGGTTCAATCTCAGGCTCCCATCTGAAAATTAACTGCCCTAGAGGAAGCCAAATATTTTAAGGCATCATTTATACCAGACTTGTTTCAGACAGAGGGACAGTGACCAAAGGTCCATGGATCTCAGTAGAATGTGCAGCGCACAGCTATGGTGCAGGCTCTCCTGGAATTTTCTTTTGTAGAAGGGCTGTGCTTTCTTGCCCTGTTGCCATTACTGTCCTCTTGCCAAACAGCACACAGTTGGCTGTCATTTTCCTGGGACCATTGTGAGAAATGCCCTCAAAGACACGACATGTGTGCCGGAGCATACCTTCGGTCTGAGCGAGTTCCTGTCAGCCAGATATGCAGGGGGAAGACTGAATTAATTCCTGATGCCGACACTGCATCCCAACACAAAGATGTCACCCACTGGCATGACTGTGTTGAGTCACTACATTTCCCCAGGCTGCAAAAGCACAAGAGTCATATGTTCATATGCTGTTTCCCAGCAAAGATCCATGAGGATGCTGGCTCTGGCTGTGACACCCACGTGCTTCACTCAACCTCCCAGTGACTATTCTGAGGAGTTAGGACAATGCAAGGCATAAGTGGCTCTGACTTTCCCTCTCCCTCTCTCTTAGCCTACCATAGCATGGCTGTGAAAGGAAAATAGGAAGACTGCAGAGAAAGCCACATGCCCCAGGTTGTGAAACCTGGTTCACAAGAGGCTGTGGAGATTCCCTCTTCAAGAAAAGAAAAAGGGAGGAGGGCAAGGGGAAAAGAATAGAAATGATTGTTTGGACCCAGTTCAGGCCTTTGATGTGTGCTCTGAGTCTGGGAGCTGAAAAGACACTTGTACATTGAAGGCCACACTATTTCTGTACTGGGCACAGACTGTTTTCCCTCAACTCCTTCCTGGATTGTTGCATCTGCTCTTCTTTCAACTGCCTTTTTTAGGCATGTGCTTTAATACTACTTTTTGTGCATCTGGTTTAATACCACTTATTATTTCCTTTGACACTGAGTGAAACAATCCTTAGGGCCAGTCTCAACCCTATGGACCAGTGTGTCCCACAACTGTTCATCAGATGGTGGCAAGGACTCTTGCTGGGACATCCACAAGCAATGCTCTGCTAGGTGGCAAGCAGGGCAGAAAAGGGAGTCAGGATGCTTCCTAGGGAAAACAAGGCAAAAGGATGTGTTGTTCAAAGGGTGAAAATGCCTCCCTTCACCAAGGAGGTAAGGGAGTTGGGGTGGCAGACTGGCATGGCAGTGAGGCCCTTCAGCTCTTGCTCTGTATACTTTTGCAATTACTGCACAAGTGAGTGAGTAGAGGGACCACCACTGCAAGCCATCTGTCAGGAGTGCCAGGGAGATCTGTCCCTGGCTCACAAACACCACCTGTGTCTCTTTGCTGTGATGGCCATGCCTGTCTATCTTAAGGGAGCCAGCAACTGGAAAGCAGAGGAGGAAGATGGAAAAGGGGAGGTAAAAAAGCTGTTGGTCCTGGATGGACAGACAGACAGATAATTATTGCTTTTAGAATCCTGAGGGACGGGTAAATTGCAGGGGAAGCTGTTATATGCCATAAAATTAATATCTTTAGTTGAAGCTGCAATTTGACACAGGCAGGAGACTTATGAATTTTAGTTCAAGAGTTGATATTATTTTAGTTTACCCTTGAGGATCAGGATTCACAGGCTAGAGACAAAGTGTATGTTGCATAAAAATGTTTCCCTACTAGTAAGAGGGTGTTTCTGTTCTTCACTGAGGGGCCTGTGTAATACGCAGTTTTAGGGAGGGCATTTGGTAAAAGAGATAAAATATATCACATTACAGGTGAGAATATGTGGGATCCAAAGTTTTGATGTGTCTGAAGTAAGACAGCTCTGAAAACAGAGATAACTGGGTCAATGACAAAATGTGTTATTTTAATGCCTTTGAGGTTTTGCTTCTGATGACTATTTGGGTCCTCACCCCTCCAACTTAGGATAGGAGAGGGGGTGTCAAGCAGGAAATGTCAAGCAAAGGCAACGAGATGAGAGAATAACTTCAGCTGCAGTGCAAGGGAGACACTTGTCAGGGATCTCAGTGCTGCAGGAGACTGGGGAGGACAGTGGCCTCAGAAAGAGGCACCAGAAGAAGGAGCTGGTTGGAGAAAAGCCAAGTGCCTTTTGACATGTCTGTTCTCGTCCCTAATTGCTACACCCCTTTAAATAAATAAATATCCTCTGACACGAGGAACAGCCTGACTTGTGATAGCTACTCTGAATTTCTCTGTTCATCCACTAGATCCACCCATGCAGGAGCATGCTCCCAGACCAGAAGGAGGCACAGCTCAGCCCAGAGCCAGGAGAGAGCACCCCTTAATACTTCCTTGCCTTGAGCAACAGCTTTAGACAATTACCCCCAGTACTGCATTCTGCACCCCACCTCTGCTGTGTTCCGGACCATCAGGGAACTGGGTTAACAAAGCAAGGCACTGAAATTCAGCCTCAGAGGAGGTGGCAAATTGGCAAGCTAAGCTGGGACCTATTTGTGGGAGCAAGCTCTGTCATCAAGGGAGTGAAGCCATCCACTCTACCTGCAAGTGTATATTGTCCTCTACATCATACTGGGGACAGAGGTGTCCCAGCAGCAGCTGCAAGTCACAAAGGATTTGTTGTAGAGGAAAAGCAAAGGCCAAAATACACACACAGGTTGCCCTGCAAGAGCTGATCCTCCTACTTGTCAGCAGTGTAACCGTCTGGAAAAGTATAATTATTATAAATGTAATTAATAGTGATCTGGGAAGATTATAACTTTCTCTCCCTATTCTTCTTTCTCCCTCCCCCCTCCCCTTCCAAACTTTCTGGTTGTGCTTATTTTGGCAACCCTAAAATAGTAATTCGATGCAAACTCTGGCCACAAATCCAATGGAGCTTGATAGACTTTAAACGAGGGGAGGGGGGATAGGCAGGGGTGATGGCTTTAATAACTGTTCTTGGAGAAAGGCCACTGATGTGTTTTCATTACTCAGAAGAAAAAGAAAGCCAGAAAGAAAACAAGTGGTAGGACAGCCATTAGAAAATAACTATGAGTGGGGGTAAGGAGAAGTCCAGAGAATTACTTCAGGGATATAATCATGAGCCCACATCCAGGCCAGTTACTGGTGGCTGAGAAGAGGATGTATCCAAGCAGCCTTTGAGGGCCCCTCTGGTTTGGGTCCAGCTCCATCCAGTCTTGCATGAGCCAGCACCACCATCACAGAACCTGTTGTCCCTGGATTCTCAGCAGGACCCCAAAATGCTTCATGCATTTCTGATCTTACAGCACTCTGCACACCTTCAGGGATGAGGCTCCATGAATGTGCCTGGGATGGGACAGAGACAGGATATTTTCCTTTCACACTGGGGAAGCTGAGGCTCTAAGCTGGAGCCTGGATTAATTCAGTGAGGATCTTAATTGTCCTTTGAACAATACAACTGCTCACTGTGAGTATTTAATGAAGGCAGCTGCACACAGGCATCCCACCAGCAGAAAGCTTTGCAAGAAATCAAGGTGTGACAGTCACAGGCAGGAGAGTTCTCTCTATTCAAAAAGACTATAAATGGTAACAGCCAGAATTTGTTATCCACAGATCCCAGAGTAGTCTGGATGTCTATGGGAACTTCCACAGCACCTCAGCAGAAGAGACAGGCTGGTTTCTGAGAGCTCTTCAGAACCAGGTTATAGGGATTATGTTTCCTCATCCCTAGAAAGCCTCCAAACCATCCATACCCACTCCAGTCAATGGTGCAGCCACACACCCACCCATGAGACTCTCCATGACAATTACGCTTTCCTGCCCTTCAGACAGGGGCTTTGGTGTGCTCCTGTTGGTAACATCGATTCATACAGGAATACTTTCAGGCACATGGCATCACAAAGAGATGAAAAGCTTATATCCATCTTGGCTCATGCACAGAGCAGAAGGGAATCCAGAGTGGTTGAAAGATGAAAAAAGAAAAAATGAAATCAGCAGAGCTCCAAGAGGGTATTTTCATGCCAGCTCCTCAGGCATTATACAAAGGTTCAGGAATGAACGTGCACAGAGCAGGCTTGGAGGGAGGTCACAGTCAGGAGTCATCTCCTCAAGGTAAAGTACTCCTCATTGCTGCTCATGGGGCCAGCAGCAAGTACATGACCACAGAGCTAAAGGACATCCCACCTCCACCCAACACACCCTGTAACGGACTTCAAGATTCTCAAGATATTTTCTGCCTTGAATCATTATCCAAGTACTCAGAACACATAAAACCTTATACAGGCAGAAAGTAGTATCCTTCTTAGGACAACTTCTTCTAGGAGACACTCCTCTCATGCCACAGCAACAATTGTATTTCTGTAACCCATCACCAAGGCACCCACATGCACAGCAAGGTTTCTAGAGCACCTGAGTCTATGCTAGAGAGACATGGCAACCCCCTGTATTTTATTGCACTACAAGGTAAATAACTAGCCAATACCTCCAGAAGACAGGCGGCTAGAGCATCTGTTCAAGTTTCCTAGAGACCATCTGAATTTATACTCTTTCTTTATTTACACTACCTTTTCTCCTGGTTATTGATGATGTTTCTCATTCGTTTTTATTAGATACAGGTGTTTTCTGCACTTCAGCTGGGAGCACTTTCCCTTTTCAGCCAATTTCAGATCTACTTTATGTCTCAGTCACCTTTTGACTGTGATACTGGAGAGGCAGCAAAAGAGAGAAGGAGATACTGAGTTTTGCTGCCTCAGCAGATGTGTGTTAAAGTGTTTTAGTGATTCAGCCAGTGTGTCTGCCTGAGGCCAAAGGAGAGGCATTGTCTGAATCTACAACAATTAATAACAAAAAAACAATGTGGGCAGCATGAAGTGGGGGAAGGTGGAGGTGGAAAGCAAGTGAATCACATGGATATTTCCAGCTTGCAGCGCACCTTGACAAGATCTCCAGCCACTTACACTTACAGCCCTTTAAGTCCACCCTGTCCCCTCCTAGACACAAAAGCCTCAGCAGTCCTGTTGCACAGATAAGGGAAATTGAAGATTCTTTTGCAACTCATCCTGTCATCAAGCATCTCTCCCCAGAGCCAGACTATACTTTTCCAATGCCCCAGGGAAGCAGGAACATACCTGACCCCATGGCCACGGCATGCATGGCCAGCGGGGCAGGAGACTCACAGCCCTACTTGCGGCTGGGCCATACACAGTGCTGGGAAGGGCACTGAACTGCTCACTCCACACTCGGGTCCTTGAGAGCCACCAGCAACACAATGACCTCTGCTCTCCGCTCCAGCCAGGAAGGTGCAAAGGGGAACCTCTGTTGTCTGCTCATGATGAAACGTGTCTTTTCCCCATTAGCAAAAGCAATTATTTTCATCTGTGCTCAGGCAAGAGGAATTTGTCCCCTGAGCTATTTCTGCCTCTATCATTTAAACATCCAGTATAGCCTTTATGCTTCGGTCCTTGTGAAAATCTCTGAGGAAGGACCTCCTGATACCCTGGATCTGATGTCCCTCGCTTACTGAATCCCCTCATTTTGCACCCCAAGCTGACCCGTGAGGGCCACTGGGAGGTGGAGGCACCCCACTCACCCGTCACCACTGAAAATCTTGGCAGCTGAGCCCTGATAATGTGAAACAGAGCCAACACAGCCCCGCGGAACACCCAGGCACTGATCTGGTGGGGGGAGACTCCATTTCTACATGCGGTTTAAAATTGATACCCCCACGAGGCATGTTAGAAAGCAAAACATTGATGCTGTCTTCACTGGAAGCATCGGTTGCTTTGTTTTTTTAATGACACAGAAAGCTGCTTGCAAAGAGATAATTTCATTCAGCCTAACCCTTGCTGGATGTGGAAGGAAGTCCTTGGAGGTAACTCTCCAACGTATCCAGTATGCCACCTAGCCCTCGCTAGCTCTACTACATCCACTGCTGCGGGATGGGCTGCGGGATCCTGCTGGAAAGGGGCTCCAAGCACGAGGCTGCAAACACTTGTTGGGGTTATCAACGCAAGAAAGAAGGCACTGTCCAAAGGAAGAACAAATACCTTGGGAAGAAATCGCATTTTACTTTTGACACTCAAAGCAGTCTCCATGCAAAGTGAAATACTGTGTTGATATCTGCACCTCCTGCTGGTGTTCATCTCTCCTTTCTGCACTTCTGTCTCAGACCTGTCCCATCAGTTCTACTTCTGTTGCTTATCGTTTTTCCTTCCAAGGATTTTAGAAGTACTGGCTTTTTCTTTTTTCCAGAATGATGCTTCAGGCAGCTGATTTCACAACTGTTCAGTGTTTTATAATGCTTGCTCATGAAAAAAAAAACCCCAACATTCTCCTGTTTAAACATTATTTTGCTATGGAGTTTCAGATCTACAAAAACTGGACAGTGGTTTTGGAGGGAGAAAAGTATCTTACTTTTGTATCTGTCATTCAGCTGTTAATCTTTCCAGATTGCCTGAACTTTTTTAATGTTCCAAGTGCTTCCAAAATACACAGATTAGCCCAAACTGATTAAAGTATGTGTTCTGTCCTCTTTATCATACCCAGGAAAGTCAGTGCTGTTGCATATTACTGAGACTATCATAATGAAGTGTAACACATCTGATATGTTAAGAACGGTAACTGCTTTCCAAATAATTCTTTCTCTTTATGCAGCAGAGCTATATGTAACACATAGAGCCTATAGCAATGAAATATACTAGAAGACACTAACAGAAATGTTGGTTTCCTCTGAACGCTCTCTGTTAACTCTCTCGAAATAAGAGAGCATGTCTTATAAACATAAAACATGATTGTGATCTCCCCTGGAAGAGCACAAGCCAGGAGAAATGTGATCTTCGTTAGCTGCAGGCTCTCCTACAGCCCACGGCCAGCCATACGCTGCTCACTGTCCTGTGGCTGTCTTATGTTGCCAGGGTAGTGGGGGTTTTACGGCGTCAGCAGAAGATGCCATGAAGACAGATCTTGTGAAAAGCATGAAGAGAGCACAGACCAGGGGGTCACCTGCAACTCCATCCCAACTGCTGGCCTCAGTGATTCAGTACAGGCAGCAGCTCTAAGATGCCCATGGCTGAGACTACTTTCATAAAATGGGGGGAAACCTGCCAAGAGGGCACTTCTCATGGCTAAAATAGTGTCATTATCTGGCTGAGGATACAACTCAGTTTCCAGACAAGCTTTTGTGGATGAGGGTACTCACAGCACAGCACAGCACAGGAGTGAAATGAGAGCGGCTTGAAGACAACTTCACATGACCTGGGTTTTGGCCCAAGAGAAATTTCCCGGACAGCCCTAAGTTAGAGCAGCTTCCCCTGGGATCCCTCGCAGGATCTCTGCCCCATGGCAATCAAGCCGTGCCCAAGCCTCCCATGCCAGGGCTTGCAGCTGGGCTTGATGGAGGCAGTTCTCTACATGCCTCACCATTTTGTGTCTCGCAGGTAGGAGTGGGAGTGAAACCTCTCCTCCACCCCTCAGATACTCTCACTGCCTCTGTACCAGGTATTAATACACAGCACTCTGTTTCTTGTAGGATGGATGAGAGAACGAGGAAAGCCATTTATTCTCCTGCCCTAAGTCCTCTCACAAAGTGCTTCCAGATCTCCAGGTGAGCAGTGCTCACTCTCTGCCTGGTGCTATTTTCTGCAAAGCACCCATTCAGAGCAGTGGCAGATTCTCATAAAAAACAGCGGCAGGATGCAATTAATATGCTGTAAAAGCCCTAAGTGTCAACTGGAGAAACCATTTTAAAGCACTTCAAGATAAAACCCCTGGGGAGTGCTTTTCTTACCTTAAAGGTGCCTCTTTTTTTTTTTTTTTTCCAGTTAATTGTGATCTAAGCAGAGATTCAGGTTGTAATAGATTAAGTATCTAGAAAAACTCTTGGTAGAAAGAAAAGCAAAAAAACCACCCAACCAAGCTTAGAAATGTTGCTTTTTTTTTTGAAGGGCAAGGGGTAAGAACAGGAGGAATTTGATCTTTACTACTGAGTCCACATGGGGTAGAAAGGCAGTAAAACAACGAACACCTGAGAGGTGCAAAGAATGCCTTTAGCTGGAAATTTTGGAGAAGAAGGAGTTAATGCTTTTAAGCAACCATCCGTCCTCTTACCATAGATAAGGGTGCATTCTAGTGGCAAAATCCATGCAATGCAGCTGCACAGATGACTGATCTAAAAAGAAACCTGGGGAATATGAAGCTTTGGAGGAGTGTGTGCCTGTGTGGAAGGGGGGTTGACTTGAATCGCACAGAAACCTCACTTAGAATGAGCTGATCCTTCTGAATTTCCTACTGCCCTGGTAGATGCCCCTGTGCTTGAGCTTCTGAGCAGACTCCCACCCTTGGTTGTGCTCACCCCCCTGCTCCAGGTGTAACCCCTGAGCACAGCTGCGGTGGCTGCACACCCCAGTTTTGGAGATTCCCTCCCCTATGCTTCCAGCTTCCCTGCTCCTAGAGATGAATGAGAACTAAGGGAAGCAAGTGAGAAGGACCGGGGCCGGGACAACTGTAACCTTGAGGAATGCAGTGGTGGAACAAAAGACAACATACCCCAAGCTGCCCAGGACAGGGGATGAGCACTGCAAAGCACATCCATCTTTCTTTCTTTCCCTTTCTCTTTCTCTTTCTTTTTCTTTTTCTTTTTTTCTTTTTTCTTTTTCTTTCCCTCCCTCCCTCTCTCTCTCTCTCTCTCTCTTTCTTTCTTTCCCTCCCTCCCTCCCTCCCTCCCCATTTTGTGCGGGGCAAGTGGCAGAAGAATGAGCTAAAACGTGCAAATTGGACTTCACATGGCAAAATTCCCCTTCTTTTCTGGCATGCCCTAAGCAACAGCGAACTTTTCCAAAGAGGAATCTAACACAGTCCTTACAAGCAGCCCAGCCCTCCCTCTGCTCACTGTCCGGCCATGTTAACCCTTACTGTTTAGGGGTGTCAGGGGCACAACCCGGCACAGGGCAAAGCCTCACTGCGGTTTTAAACCTCGCCCAGGGGCCGAAGGACAGGAGAGGAGGGCTGGGCACCCTGCACATACAAAGGCTCCTTCCTGGGCCCGGGCGGGCGACAGTAGCTCCCTGGCAGGCACCCAGCCATCTCCTCCTGCGCTCACCTTTGCAGCGCATGGGTGCTGCGAGGGCTCCCAGCCCAGGCACCAGATGGGGGTGCACACCCCAGCAGCACAGGGTACAGCCCGTAAGGTCAGGCCCTGCTAACTCAGTCTCCCACTTCCTCCCCAAACTCAGAGCCCTGACCTCTCCCATCCAGACTCCCTGCAGCCCAGGCTGCCCTGCAACCCAACGACAACCACTTTGCCTTTTTTTTTCTCTCTTTTTCCCCCTTAAACCGTGAAGATCTGAACTTTTTCCCCACACCCCCCCCCCCCCCCCCCCCCGGCTCCGGTACTCGGCTTCCCCTTCCCCCTCCTCCTCCCCTTGTCTCTCCTCATAATATTATCCTTGATCACTGCCCGGGGTTTGAAGCCCAGAAGTCAGGAGCAGCGCACCCCACCCCCACGGCCCGAGCGCGCACTGATAGGGCCCTCGCTGCTGGCACCTAGTCAAGCTGAGGTGTCATTGGGATCTCAAATTGCAGCGAGGGGCTGGCAGGCAGCCAGAGGCAGTCTATTTAAAAGACAGCCTGTTCTGCAGTATTCAGTCTCTTTAGAAACTTCTCCAGGGGAAAAGTGTTGGGAGATCTACAAAGTGGATTTTTTTTCCCTCTTTTTTTCCCTTCTCCCTGATTTTTTACCGCTCCTCTGCCGACTTTGCAACAAAACACTCCAACTTTGCAGAAAACTTTTTTTTTTTAACTCTTTTGGTCTTTTTTCTTTTCTTTGCAAATCTTGGAAGAGGAAAGCGGGAGAGTTGAACAGAGCCGATCGAAACACAACTTTGCTTCATACCAAGCTTCCCAGCAGCTAGCTGCGTCGGGAGAGATTTTCCTCCTGCAGAAGAAGAGGGAGGGGAGGGGAGCTTTACATCCCCTCTTCCTTCTGCGTTTTCTTTTTTTTTTTTTCTTCTCCTCTTGACTGCTTTGATGCATTATTAGCAGGACACTGGTTTTCAAGGAACTTTGCTCCCTTCCCAACCTGCCTCCTCCCAGCCCTTTGGGAAGAGTGTGTGTGTGCGTGCGTGCGTGAGTGTGTGAAATCGCCGTCCCACCTCCCCGAACACCCCTGCTCCCCCACGCCTCCCCCTGCAACCTGTAGGCTGTGCAACCCCTGCAGGCTTCGCTCCCTTTCCCCCCCTCCTTCCCTCCCTCTGTTTTGCGCTCCTGCGGATCGCGGTGCGAATTCCCCCTTTCGAGGCGAGAAAAAGCTGAAAGGAGAAACGGGGGGAGGAAGAAAAAGAAAAAGACAAAAAAAGGAGATCTAGACGTCCCCCCTCTCCCAACGCCAAAAGAAAAGCAGGAGGGTCTCGCATCCCGAGAATAACCCCCAGAGTGGGGCGCCTGCAAGCAGGGGCTGCGCTTTCCTTTTTGAATTTTATTTTTAAAAATCCTTTAATTTTTTTCTTTTAATTTTCTTTTTTTTTTTCTTTTTTTTTTCTTTTTTTTTTTTTTTGGCCCCCGAAGGGGCAAGCGGAAAGCCAGCGCCGCCCGCTCCCGGCAGCCGCCCGCGCCCCGTCCCGCAGCATCCCCGCCGCGATGCTGCTGCGGCTCCTGGTGCTGCTGGGCGCCTGCCCGGGACTGTCGCGGTGCCTGGGCTCCTTCGTGCAGTGCGAGCCCTGCGATGCCAAGGCGCTGTCGCTCTGCCCGCCACCGCCGCTGGGCTGCGAACTGGTGAAGGAGCCGGGCTGCGGCTGTTGCCTCACCTGCGCCCTGCCCGCCGGGCAGCCCTGCGGCGTCTACACCGAGCGCTGCGCCCGCGGGCTGCGCTGCCTCCCGCGCCAGGGCGAGGAGAAGCCGCTGCACGCCCTGCTCCACGGCACCGCCGTCTGCCTCAGCGAGAAGAGCTACCGCGAGCAAGCCAAGGCCGGTGAGTGACCCCGATCCTCCATCCACAGCTCTCCCGGATGCTTATCCGCCTTGCCGGCTCCCTTTCCATCTTTCCGCCTGCTTTTTCCACCCCACCGCCAGCTCCCGGCTGCGTTTTCCCTCGTTCCGGGTGCTCTTCCATGACCCTCCGGTTGCTTTCCCGTCTTTCCGGCTCCCTTTCCATCTTTCCGCTTGCTTTTCTGCTCCCTCCCACTGGCTGCTCTTCCCTGCGCCCGCCGCGGCTTTCCCATCCCGCCGGCTGCGTTTCCATCTTCCCAGGTGCTGTTCCATGCCCCCACTTGCTTTGCCGCCTTCCCGGCTACTTTTCCATCTTTCCGCCCGGTTTTCCACCCCCACCCTCCCCCATTCCCCCGCCTCCCCCCGCCGTGTGCTTTTTCGCCTTCCCGGCTCCTCCATTCCCCTGCACCACCACCAGCTGCTTTTCCATCTTTGTGGCTACTTTTCTGTCTTTCTGCCTGACTTTTCTCTTTCTCTCACACAATTACACACTCTGGCTGCTATTCCATCTTTCAAGCTATTTCCCCATTCTCTCTCTCCCCACCCCCTCCACGAGCAACTTTTCCAAGCCCCCGTTGCTTTTCCATTTTTTCTGTCTGCTTCTCCACCACCACCACTTCCCCGACTGCTCTTTCAACCCCCTATTGCTTTTCCACCTTTCCAGCAACTTTCACATCTTTCTAGCTGTTCTTCCACCCACACCCACAGTTGCTTTTCCATCTTTGTGGGTACTTTTCCATCCCCCTAACTGTTCTTCCATGCCCCCTGCCACTTTTCCCATCCTTCTTTCCATCTGTGCTCTGGTCAAACCTCCTGTTGCATCATCTCACAACCTCCCCCCACCCTGCCTTTCTTCATCGCCTCTTGATTGTCCTATCTCCAGTGGAAAGATTTTCTTTCCCCACTTCCCAGATGCACCCTTTTAGTCACTACTGCATCCCAGTCCTTCCCCACTTGCATCCTTTACATCTTTCCTGCATCCCTGTCTTCAGCCCTCTCCCTGACAACTTTCTATCATCATATTCCTTGCCTTGCTCTGGGACCTGAGCTGATCTTTGCAGATTGTACTGCAGAGGAGAGCAGGGAATCTTCCTTACATCCAGCAGCCCCGTTCCCAAAGTCCTCAGCCACCCCCAGGTTTGTTGCTGTGCCTCACACTTCCTCCTTGGAATCACTACAGCCTGCTTTTTCTGTCTCCTGGCTGCTGGACATCTTTGTTGGGCAGTAGGCTTTAGCTCAGGGAGATGAAGAGAACAGGTGCATTAGGGACAGGATACGCATTTGCAAAAAATAATGGTGGTGTGGCTAATAACGGGCAAGAACAGGTTAAATGCAAGCATGAAGGCGAGCATGACAGCACCAGTGCAAGGCAAAGCTTCTGAAATGTTTGCACCTTGCACGTGACAAAAGCATGAAAGAAAGCACTCCTTCATTTTGACACTCATTTCACTCCCATTTCTGGATCCTGTAGCTCATGTGAGGACCGATTCCCTATATTCTTCCAAATACATCTGTATTTCTGCCCCGGTGTGAAGGGGAGGTGGGGAGGGTGTCTGTATGGCCGGGGGACTACTTGGCAAAAAAACAAACAAAAAAAAACCCAAAAAAACCAAAACAAACAAAAAAACCAACCAAACAAAAAAAACCCACCTGGAACCCTCACTTTTTCTGGTCCATGAAACAGTCATTTCTACTTATTAGCAAGCGTCTGCTTATACCCATGCAATGGGAATCCATTTCTCCCTTCTAGCACCTAATAAATCGTGATGTTTTTATTATTTTTCCCCTTTGCTCCTTGCAGGCAGTGGTTGCGTTGCTACGCACCATCCTTCAGAGCAAAACCAAATTCTGCGTGTAATAACTTCCCCCCTCCCTCGAATGACATCAGATGTTCAAACTCCCTTTAATCAGCCAGAAACAGCAGAGCTGAGCTTGGTTTTTTGAAGGGCAACTGTAAGGGGTGAGGGTTGGGAGTCGACCTGCACAGGGAGCAGAGGATGAGGCCAGGAGCCACGTTCCTGCTGTGGAGCCCAGGAAGCTGGGCAGTAACCACTGTCAGAGATAGGCAAAGTATCCCGGAGCACGTCATCCTGGTGTTTATTTACACTGCACATGTGTCTGCATGGCCAGGGGCAGGCAGTGTAGTCGGGAAGGGAAAGCCATGCTGCTGAAACCCAGCAGGAGAGCAAGGCCTATCCCTGTGCCTGTGCTGAGGGTGCCCCACACAGTCACCTTAAAAAGCTTTGGCACTTGGCTCCCAGCATGAATATCCTTCCGTTTCACCTGTCTTGCATTCCCAAGGAAACCGGTGCTTTAGCAGGTGCTTTGTGTGAAAACTTTAGCCAGGTCCCTTGTAATTCTGCTGCTTTTGATTTTCTTGGGATGGAGAACACCTGTTGAATGAACAAGGAGAGGGACAGGAACGTGATGGCAGGTTTGTCGTGCAAACAAACCCATGGCACTACCTGCACTTCCAGTTTGGACTCCACAAGTGCCGCAGGGGCCTCTTTTCAACAGGTTTTGTTCACTGACAGCAGATGAGGCTGGATTGGAAAGGCTGCTGCAAGAAGCCACAGGAGACCAGCAGACTCCTCTTGAGATTTATGCAATTGCAAAAAAAGAAAAAATAAATCAGGAATTCCTGAGGATGGGAGAGGGGGAAAAAAAGTCACTTGGCATTTGACTGGTAGCGTGTGAGAACAAAGTATATTTTCATAGGCATGTTTCTAAGCAACAGGGCAAGAAAAGAAATGAAGTTTGACTTGAACTTTCTGGCCTCTGCCAGTTTGGCCAGCAGCACAGGGACCGTGCACTGGGGAAGCTGGCCTGGCCCTCCCATCTATCAATGACCAAAATTGGCCCTGAGCTGCAAACGGCTAAGAAAAAATCAGCACTTGGCAAAATAAACTATGTGACAGTGGTGAGGACTAGATCAAACTGTATTTCTATCTGTTTCTGCCCTTGTGCTGGCCAAGTTTAAAATTGCAGATGCTTTCCTCCTTATGGGCAAGGTAAAAATGCACTGAGCAGCACTGCAGGAGCCAGAGCCTAGGAGGCCAGACTTAGCTCTCCTGTAGAGCAAATGTCTTGCCAAGGGGCAACGTGCTCACAGGTACCGTGCCTCAGTTTCCTCATATATATGCTGGGCACAGTGGTATTGGGGAAGGCGAGAGGTAATGAGCAGAACGTCATCCAGGTTTGTTCAGAGGTCTGAAATGAAAGCAAGTGTGGGATTTAGGAGCCTTAGTAGGACTTGTTTTAAGTAGATGGATATATAGGTACTGACAGGATGGTTCCTGTAGTCCTTCCTCCTGCAACAGTCAGACAGTGTCCTTTACTGAAAGCCAAACATCATGTCTGCAATTGACTGTTCCTGGTAAAAAAACATGAATGAGCTTCATTTATGGCACAGGCTGCAGGATTCTGGGTTTTCTCTGTTTTGTTTAGGTTTCCTTTGAAATACACCACATCTTTCCATTTTTCTCCCCTGTGCTCCTGCCAGACTTCCTCCTGCTGAGACAGCAAGGTCAGGCTGAGCACCAGGGAGTGGAGGGCACAGATTGGAGCCTGCTGCCCCAAAAAGGCTCATGGAAAAACAAAGGTTGTCAAATATTTCCTTCTCTCTCATTCCTGCTCTTTCTAGAAAGCAAGCACGACTTGGCAAGTTTCCTCATGAAACCGTGAGCCAATGATAACCAGGAGGGGAAAGGGGGAGGGTTGCAGAATTAGCCCTAAGAAAATCATCTTTGCTGTGTCAGCTGAAAGATGGAGGAGGAGGAGTGCTGCCAAGCCCAAATTTCCTGCAGCTTGTGTTTGGTGGTGTCCTGTGTTGCTCCCCAACATATTTCTCCCCCACCCCATTCCCCCTTCCCGTACTCGCCTGCTCTACGTTTGGGGATGTGGGGCTTCAGGGGTGAGCAAAGGGGACGTGGTGAAGGCAGATGGGCAGCTCCATGCCGAGGTCTGGGGTGGGGCGGGGGTTAGGGCAGGGGTCATGGGAGCAGGGCGCTCGGGGTGTGCTGGCTTGTGCACATGCCACTCTGGGAGAGACCCAGCTGCTGTGAGCGGTGAGTCCATTGAGCAAAGCAGCTCCGAGCTGTCAAGGTGAAAGCTAGTATCAACAGGCCTGCAAAACCTCCGACACAAAACAGGAAAATCCCCATTTTTCTTTTGATCTGGAGTTTCAAAAACAATGTATATTAAAAAAAAAAAAAAAAGAGAGAGAGAGAGAGAGAGTGAAATCCGTCAGATGCCAGCAAGAGAGCTGGGGAGCTGGGTTTTTGCGGTGTGTGTGTGTACGGGGGAGGAAGGGATGGGGTGGTTCAAACAGGAAAGGAGGGGCCTTGGCTGGAAGGATTTTCGGCAGCCTGGTTTCTGAGGAAGGAGAGAGAATATTAAGTAGTTGATCTAAATGAAATTCCTGCCGAGTGCCAGCAGAGTTCACCGGAGAAAAGACGTGGCTCTGTGCGTGCGTGCGTGCATGAGTGATAGAGCTGGCCCCGAGCTTCCACACAGCTCTGGACCCACTCCAGGTCAGTACAGGGAGCCCCTCCAGAGCTTGCACCACCACAGCGGAGAGCAGGGGCTGGTCTCAGACGGGAGCCTCTGCAAACTTGAGGGATGCTGGAGGAGGCCATTGTGCCTCCTTGTGTCATACTTCAGCAGCAGCATCCTGAGCCCAGATGATCGTCGCGGCTTTGGCACGTCAGTGACATGAGTACAGTCTTGTGCGACTGGGAGCGTTTGCTTGACTGCGGGGTGTCCCCTCAGGCTTGACAAAAGTGGGTAGGAAAGACGGGGTACCTTCTGTGCCAGCTTCAAGACATCCCCAAGTGTCTTCTGTTGCCTAGTTTGTCACACGTGTCAGGGCAGAGGGGGAGGAAGAGGAGGAGAGGCGGCCGCGGCGCTGCCGCACACGGAGCGCGGTGCTCTGCTTCCTCCTAACGACGGCTGGGAGCTCTGCTCGCCCCGCGCCCAGAGAGGCGCACATGCAGGAGCAGCTGCGGGAGCTGCTGCAGCAGCGGCGTTTCCCAAAACTCTCCATGCAAACTGAAAAGCCTGGAAGCAGCCTGGGAAGGGTGGCGGGAACCTCAGGCCCTCCGGGGCTCAGCCGTCCTCCTCGCAGCTGGGTGAGCTGCTAAGAACAGTTGTAGCTCGTTTCCCTGTGCTAGCTCACAGGGCAGACAAAAGCACCCATGGCACAGCAAATCCTGCCCCCCCCCCCCCCCCGCCTCCCTCCCCCCTTTTTTTTTTTTTTCCTTTTTTTAACCCAAGCACTTGGTAGTGCAAATTCAAGGCCAGACATAAGTGGAGGATTTGGCTGGAACACACCTGCCCCTCGATGTGGGCTGCAGAGCAGCAGGATTAATATGCACAGGGAAGATATGCGTGTGAGCATATGCACACATGTACTCGTGTTCACATGCCCACACACGCCTGCATAAACATTTAATGTGTGCAAGCACACACACGGAGCATTCTTGTCTTTGGAGGCAGAATGGTTCCCAGGCAGCGCACACAAACCTCTCTTAGATGCAGGAGTTCTGGTTATGGCTGGCACATCATATTTTGCCATGAAGATCAGATACTGGTGTACAGATCAGCCTACCCTGTCCTCCCACTGTGGGCTCAGAAATGAGATGCACCAGGTGAGCATATCAAACAATGGGAGGTGAGGAAGGAGATAGATGCAAGATCTATCCTCCTCTCAGCCACCTGTGTGGATCTAAATTCACCCCCTCTGCTTAGAGGTGGCTTGTGTTTTCTGGCTAGACTAAGATAATATGCTGAGAGATTTCTTGAGGGCAAATTTTCCCATGTCAAACAAGCAAATTCCCCACAGCAAAGGTGTGAAGTTGTGAATTGCAAAGGACAGCTAGTCCACTTCCAAGGGCAGCGGTTCCTGGTGTCATAGGTGGAAGGAGATGATGCCAGGGGCACTGAGGTCTCTGGGATCCTGCAAACTTCTCCATGCCCAGGCAGCAACAACTGGCCTTCAGGAAGGTGTGAAAGAAGAACTGAATTGGGAAAAGATGGCCCATTTGCTGAAATGTAGCCGCTGAGGAGAAAAAGCCTCCAGCATTGAGCAGGGAAAGCTACAGCACCCAAAGACATGATGCATGCAGAGGTCAAAGATGATTGAAAGGTCATCTTTGACCTGTGTGAACTCACTTGCAGCCTGCCTGATAACCACCTAAGTCATTCATAAGGAGTTTTTTTACAGGGAAAAACTAGATATTATCTGTTTATCATCAGGACAGGAATAGCCAAAAGTATGAGGAGCCTGTGCTGGTGAGAAGGAGAGGGATACCTGACCTCCCATGCTGGAATCCCCTAAGACCTGGCCTGCTGGGTCCAGTGAGCATGAGCCTCCACACTGGGTCTCCCCAGGGTGATACACAGGGCAGGGACATGGAGTGGAGCAGCAGTTGTGCCAGTACTCCTGGTGCTGGTGCTGCGTCCTGGTGCTGCCCATTTAAGATCACTGGGCAAGGTTCATGATTCATGCCTCAGGTCATCCTGGAAGGGTTTGGTGACATCCCCCATCCCCTCACCACTCAACCCCCACAAGATGCTTCCTTCAGCTGTGTAGCCAAGGCAACTCTCAGCAAGATGTTGTTTTTGAGGTGGCTCTTTGATGCTTGTGATCTGAGGGGACCCCTTAGTGTTCATGTCAATCCACTGCTTGAAGTTAATCCCAGCAGGAGCCAGCCAGCATAATGTATTTGCAGGAATTTGGGAGTCTTGGTGATTTGACATGAGCAAATTTGCTCTCAAGGAATCCATTTCTCAGCATGTTTTGGTAAGTCTTCTGTCTGTGATGTTTCCTGAACAAGTGTGAGAGAAAGACTATGGTCAACAGATTAAACTTCGAGGAGGCATTATAAATTTATGCTTGTGAAGTCAGTGGGCATTTCTTGTAAGTGTACACAAGGCTTTGCTCTCACTATTGCCCTTATTCTCCAGACCCCTCTGATACTCCCGTCATTTTTCATTGTGACTCTACCCCAGTGGTACTGTCTCTTGCATGCAGAATGTGGGAGTAGGGGTGTCAGTATCTCTCACAGCAAACTGGCACACTGTTTCCTGTTGTCCTGGCAGGCCTTGATCCTGCAGGATGCTGAGCACCTTTCCTCGAGGGCCGGAGAATCAGAGGCTTTTGGGCACCTCTCCCCTCAATGGGAACCAGCTGCCTCAGTCCTCGAAGGACTGTGGGGCCAAAGCAAAGGCTGGCTCTGCTAGAGTTGGAGAGCTCTTCGCAGCATTGAGCCTCGAGGGCTGTTGTTGCAGTTTGGTTTGTTTGCTTGTTGGATGGACACAGCTGGCTTGATGATGGAGATAATTGTTATGTTGATGGAGATGATTTGTCTGCTTGCTATTTAAGGGTGAGAAAGTAAGCCCGACAGATACTTAGGGAAATGATTGCATAGCTAAACAGAAGAAGGAGTGTTTCTCAAAGATAACTTTGGGGGCAAAGTTGGCCAATATTCATAATTTTTTTTTGTATAAAAACAGTAGAAATACTTTATTTTTCCAAATACAGATGGGATTCATCAGAGAACAGTTAAATCAACAGAGTCATTTATTATTCATGCTTAAGAAATCAGATGTTATGTGTTAGACTAATGATGAAAATCTGTAATTAAATAAGCCAGTGAAAACTGTGGAACCTGTCTTTCACTTCCTAATTTAAAGGAAATGCTGGAAAAGAAGAAAAGTTTCACTAGGGAAGAATTGCATGTCTTATACCTGTCCAGCAGTCAATTATGCTGCTGCCACAGCTGCATATATGTCTTAAGATATTTTATCTACATACAAAATGACATACAGTCATTGCTCTTACTTGTGCGTCCTTCTTTCCTGATGAAATAGTAGATGTGGGTGAAATTTTACTGCATTATTTCATAACCATTTCAGTGGCCAATTACTTGGTTTTGTAAAAGCAGCAGTGGCCTGAGGTTGCAGGAGAAACAACAATTCCAACCATTCCAGAAAGACTCCAGACCTGTGGCAAGGGGTGATCAGTTGTCTTGCATGGAGTTTCAAACCCCAAAATGGAGGTCTATACCTTTTTGTCCATCAAGAGACCCATGGTGATTTTTTTAAGATTCAAAAGCATCTTTGCATTGTGTTGGACCAAAAGAAATTGCCAATGTATGCAGTGGTACAGGGTGGAAAATGGCTCAGAGAGGCAAGAATCATCCTTCAGGATCAAGGTTGGGCAAATTTCTCCTTATCAATATGTCCAAGTGTGAATGTCAAGCTTCTGGTATTTTTTTGTGGTCCTGCTTAGGTGGAGATTAAATAACATCCAGGCCTACTGCAGGCAAAGGCTTTCTGAGAGAAGGAGCCATTAAGAAAGGAGTCCTGAGGGCAGAGGTTGGAAATTTCATCCCTCGGAGGTGGTAATAGTCAGGATGGATGGTACATGTGATGATGCTGACACAGAGATGAGCAATGGATGATCTCACACAGCTTTCCATCTGGTTTAATGCAAAACTGAAAGTGAGGCTGAAGGCCTAGAAGTTAATCCTGGCTAGGCTGGAGTTTGCAAACACATCTGCATGTCTGAAATACTTCTGTTGTTGTAACAGTTCTTGTCCAACACCTGACACAGGTGCATCTTCACACTCCACCTTGATGGGCTTTTTCCTCTCTCTTTGTGGTGAGCGAAGGGTTTGGCTTTTTTGGCTCTTCCAGTTCCTGACTGCTGTTGAGGCCAACAGAGACCCTTAGTAACCAGCTGTAAGAACATACCTTGGGATGGAGACCACCACCTCCTGGCAGCAGCAACGTTTCCCGGATTCTGTTTCAGTAGGACAGTTGTTAAAACTTCTGCTCAGCATGAAACAAAATCAGATTCAAAACCCTGTCCAAAAGGCAAAAGCCACCTTCATCTGTAAGCAGCCCAGTGAGCTTTAGCATAACCTGTAGTGACTGCATTTTTCGTAGGACATGCTTTTCTCAGGATCCTCTCTTTTAATACAGGATTTTCCTTCTAATTTTGTACTGTTCCTAAGGTAAAAAGCTACAGTATCCACACTGACATCCCAGCTCTTGATAGCCACCAGCAGCACACTTTCAGTTATGGGTCAGCTTCTGAGGCCTTTTTAGCACCTGACTCTACTATGACTTGTAATACTTGGGTTTCAGAAACGAACATAGCATCAGCATCCTGGCAGCACCTGCTTTTAAGTCCAAGTTTCTTGATGTCTCATGTATATTGATACCACTCTTCACCTGAGTTTTGAAGACAAGCCCCATGTAGTCCACGAGGGCAAATTACTTATTTTTTCTCCCTAGTTACACTTCCTCCACTGCTGTTGTTGAGCTACCTGCATCCAAAAAGTCCCCCTGCCTGCTTCTTTTTCATGCAATAATGATAGTTGATGGACACTTTCAGGGTTCCAGCCATCACACCTCTTTCATTTCTGTGGGCACAGGAAGATTTTTTCCAAGTCATCTCTGGTGGCCAAATGATCAAACCACCTTTTGGTTTGATTCAGAAAACCTTAAAACATGTGTTTTCTCATCTTTTTGTCACAAATAATCTCCATGGAGAAACTCCAGGTAAACAATTCAATGATGCTTTTCAGGAGCTAGTCCAGATTTTCCTCACCCTTATTGTCAGTTAGGCAGAGACTCATGCTGTCTTCTCTGCGTGTTCCTTTTTTAATCTTTTCTCCTCTTAGTTTCTTGGCAGCTTCGGATGGGTTTTGCCTCCCTTATTGCAACCAATGAAATCTGCCACTAGGGTGGATTTATTGGAAAAGACGCGAGACTAAGAAAGGCTGAATTACTTCATCATTTCCAGGAAGGAAGAATATGTCTTGGTCACTCTGATATTGAAAGATGATTTATTTAGATTTCTGTGGGTCATAATTCACCTCTCAGCTTCTTCTGCAGTTTCAGCATATGGAATGGGGAACATGTGCAGTCTCCAGATGATGTGAAGGAAATAAGTTTTATCTTCCTATCATCAGTGCATCAGCAACAGGAGCTTCTTGATATAAATCTAGTCCTGCAATACTTCCTTCCCCTCCACTTGCCAGTTCAGTTCTCTGGAAGATAACTTTGTTCAGGAAATGTCAGGCTGATATAAGCAGCTATCTAGCAACAGAGTGCCTGCAATTTTGCAAGATAGTGCACATCAGCATCATTTGTTTGAAAAGGATGGACATTTGCTCATTATCTTACCAGAGGATGAACCTCTGGAAAGTTTCCCAGTTCTTTCATTGGTTAGACATTTTGGGTTCTCTCTTGGACAGAAATCATTGTCATGAGAACCCAGAGTCTCTGGCTGTATGCTGCCTGTTGACTCAGACCTTTCCCTGTCTTTGTGTGTCTTATATGTGCATTGCAAACTCCCACACCTGCGTGGAGAACTGATTGTAAACAGATTTGGGAAGACCTTGGAAAGAGACAAAGACAACACCTCCTGTTCAGCCACAGCCTTTCAAGGTAGCGCATGTCTAGCCCACCAGCTGGTGCACAAGCTTGGCTCTTCCAGCACAGCATGGGTGCTTGGAGACTGCTGAACTAACAGCTAGCAATGTGTAGGGAAGGAGCTTCCATCATGAAGCTCCCCATATCCAAACCTGCTTTTCTCCTTGCTCTACAGAATTGCTCTCAGAGAGTTTTATTTTGTGACTGCAGTAAGGAAGGGCAACTTACTTACTTCCCAACTGCAGAGGGAAGTACCATCTGGCATATAGCAACACAGATCCTTCCTTAAGCTTCCAGTTCCCACAGCTGTACCTCTCCCACCTCCATGGCATTTGCTGGCACTGCGAAGTCGTGCTGACCCAGAGATCCACTCCTACAGATAGGTCCTGCACTTCCAGAGCAGACCAAAACATGAGCTGGTTCCCTTGGAAGCTCCTTTCCCACATGCTGAGCTGCATTTCTCCCCCATCCAGCTCTGTATGAGGACACTGAGGTCATCAGGATGATGATCTGCCTTTCCCATGAATCCTCTGTGAACCTGGGGGCAGCCCAAGCACCTGATATTCACGCTCTGCAGGTGAGCCCTGGCTGATGCAGCAGAATCTGCATCCGCAGGTTTCTGCTGAGGAGACATTAATCACCTGAGAAAGAGCTGGTCTTCCAGGCTAGTTCAGTAAAGCCCAAACGATGACTTAAAAAAAAAAAAAAAAAGGCCACAGAATAGCACATCCCTCTGCCATCAGTGCCTGTTCTCTGAAGCTCTTCAGGTATTTCTGAGCTGTTCCCAAGCATCCTCCTGGCTCCTGGCTTAATAAAATGGAGATAAGTCCTAGCCTTCCAAGCCAACTCTCTGGATGCTTTTCTGTCTCTTCTCTGAGCTTGGCCTTGCTGATCCATATCCCTCCCTTAAAAAGTGTCTCTGTGGAACAAGGGAGTGAGGTCTCATCAACTTCCACCATGTTGTCACAGGGGTATAAGATACTGGAATACCCTAGAGCCCCTCTTCCAAAAGCTTGTGTGGCTTTTGAGCCATGGACTGATTGGATTCTGATCATCTGTCCTTGGTAGGTGACTGGGTGTGGTGGGGCAGAGTGGATGTTTCTGGGAGCACTTCACAAGTGCTTTGACTGCTACAGACTTACTTCCACACTCTGCAAATCACAAAAGTGTTTTGCTGCCTTTGGCAGCTGTTGAAGATCCTAATTCCCAGGGAAGGAAATAGGGTCTGTGTTTTCTTATTACTGCTCCTGTGTCTGCAAAACAGCTTGGCCCATGGGAACTACATCACAGGCTGCAAGGGGACCAAGACTGAAGAGGTGGTGGGAGTTACCTTTCTTAACTTCAGACCTTTGGAGGCCTAAATGTGATCATTGGAGTCACAGGAGAGGAGACTGGACTTTGTTCCACCCAAAAATCATCACCCAAGCCAAATGATGGGGCTGGTCACAATTCGGAGGGTGCAGCATCTCTGCAATGGAGTTTGGCCATCCAGAACACCTCAGTGTTAGCATTCGGGTGTTATGTGACGTACATTTGTTTTAAGTGTCTTGCATGTTGCTAAGACTTGTGGGAGGTGGGGTGGCAGTCCCAGCAGGGCTGCTGTTACTCTGTCCTCCTTGCTGTGTGGCGTCTCCTCTGAGCCTCTCATCACCTGCAAGCATTACCAGCGTGCTCCCTTGCCAGTCCGTACCAGATAGACTGCACCGGCGTGATGCCAAGACCCCACCAAAGCACAAAAGTTCATTCAAAGTCCAAGGCACATTGCAGCTGGCTCTCCAGCAGACAACACCCTGGGCTAGTGGAGGGTCTGGCTGCAGGCTCCACCCTCAGCCCTGGCTGCTCCGCCTCCAGTGGGTGCCAGATGGCCTTGGGCTGGGCTGCCTGAGCTCACTGCCTGACCTCACCAGGGCGGTGGTGTCAGCAGTGACCCTAGCCCCAGCACAGCCCCTGGGCCGCTCCACTGACCACCCCGGCAGGGCTGGGGGCCGGTCACGGCTGTGCTGCAGGCTGTGCCTGGCACAGGAATGTATGCGAGCTGTTCCTCCTTAGGCGGGAGAAAGCTCCTGGGCTTCTGCCTGCACTGAGTCTGGTGGCCTCTGGGGAGCTCAGTAATGCTTTTGCTGGGTTGTACTCTCCAGCTGCCAAAGGGTGCAAGATGAGATGAGATGACTCTTCTCTCTTTGCATCCCTTCCCTGCCTGAATTATCCCTTCCCTGCCTGCATCTTGAGAATGCAAACACAGTGGCTGTCTCTGTGTGCTGACCAGGAGGGTGGAATTTTTATTTTCCCATCATGGCCACAGGTGCAAGGCAAGGTCAGGGAAGAATTTGCCTGCCCATACTAGGAAGTTTTGGTGTTGGTCAAGCATGTCCCCTCCTCTGGAGTGGCAACAAATGGGGAGGGCAGCTGGGGAAAATACTCAATGTTTTTACTAGCCAGGTACCTAAGAACAGTATTCCTGTATAAGCCCCATGTGCAATGAGCACCTCTGAACAGACATGGCTGAGTTTGGGACAGAGGAAGGACTGGGCAAATTCTCAAAGCCTCCACGAGTGATATTTGTGTTGTTCCTGTGCTAGAGGTTTAACTGAGATCACTATTAAGTCTTTCTCCAACACCTTCCTGCTTAAGTGGTGTATTATGTTAGTGCCTATGCTGTAAATAATAATGATCATGATAATAATCAAGAGGGCTGTTCAGCAGGGTTGTGCTGTGGTTGTGCATGCACTTCTTAGGTGCATGTTGCTTTTGGGGGTGGTGTTGAACCGGACAGTAAGTCCTCTAGGAGTGGGCTGTGGCTGTAATGAGCACGGTTCATTAGGAGCAGCGGTCAATAGATCCTTTCTGTGAGAAACCAGTGAAAATGTGTTAAAAAAATTTGAGCCTCCCAGCCATTTGGAAAAAGTTTCGTGCTCCACTCTGTAATGCCAGCAGGCAGGGATGCAGTGTTCCCACACACTTGGCTCCTCCATGTGAGTGCACCCACCACGCTTTTGGGAACTCACATGGGTCCAAAGCATCTGAGCCCAAGGAGCACCAGTCTGAGTTTTGATGCGGGGCAGGATGATGTGTAGTCTGCTCTGGGTGGTATCTCTTAAGAACAGCAGGCAGCCAGGCAGGAGCAATTTGTGGCTTCCCAGAAACAGTGCCTGGTATTTTGTTACTCCTCTTCCCTTCTTCAGGGAATGGTTGGAAATGGTTCCTGTTAGGGAGCTCCCTCTGGCTAGCCTGGAGTGGGGAGAAGACACTATGCATCAGCTCAAGGCAGAGGACAGCTCATGCCCTTCTGTGGGTGGGTATTTTCTGCCTCCCAGGGCTTGTATCAACAGCACAGTCCTTTTGGCCTGGCCTGGGTCAAGAACCTTTCCACATGCTTGCCCCTCTTTCCCTGGGATCAGTGGATCAGACCAGACATGAAGCCATGGGGTGGCACTGAGTTAAGTCTCCTGCCTTGGCTGTAGGGTCAACATCCCTTTGAAGTGGCTACAGCCCACATGCCACCTCCAAGGTAGCCAGGCATCCTCAGCTTGGCTAGCAGTGTCATTCTTTTGTGTCATTTTTCTGTGCCAGTAAGCTTGGGACTTCTACTGGGAGGTGATCCCCTCCTGAGTTGTGGGGAGAAGGAACGGAGCTGTGCAAGCCACCCACCTTCTGCTTCTCACTGTCCCTCTTCTGGAGACACCGTGCGTAGGGCCTTCCTCCCCATGCCCTGAGCCCACAGGGATGCAGCGTGCTTTGCCCATGCCCTGTGCCCCCAGAGAGGCAGCTCTGCCTCTGCAGGTGGCCACCAGGCTGGCAGGCAGATGGGAGTAGGCGGGAAGGGGCTGTGTGGCAGGCCAGAACCTGACAGTGAGGGAGGAGGAACTCCAGCCTGAACTCCTCCCTGAGTCTTTTGACACAAGTAGGGCTCATTTGGGGAAACTGGGCATTGGTCCCGTCAGCATCTCCTCAGGCATGGAGGCACAGCAGTGCCAAATGCTGCCTGCCATGAGCCAGCCTGAGGGCAGACAGAGGTTAATGAATGAGCTGGTGGGTGAGGATGGGTGCAGGAGCTCTGGAGATGCTGATGTGACTGTCCGGTCTGGTGGCAGTGGGCAGCTGCAGGTTGAGGGGGATGGGCCAGCCAGGAAGAGAAGGGAGGGGCTGCATGGGTGCTGCATGCCTTGGCTCTGCCTTTCCCTTTCTTCTTGGCACTGGGAATGCCCCTTACCAACTGCCCAGAGCTTGTCAGGAATTTGTCAGAGACCTCTTCCCTTCAGTTTGTCAAAATTGGCTTGTTAGAAGAAGGGGTTGCGTCAGCCTTGTTGTTGAAGGAAATTTGGCTATAAAATGCATATAAAAAGAGGCTGGAGGAAAGAGATCCCTTCAAGGCATCCATGGAGGTAACTCTTTACATCACTGGGATAAAACCCAAACTCGACAGCACTGCTGAGTCACAGATGATGAAGTCCCATCACTTTTATCCCTTGTTGTATGACATCCCAAGCGTATATTCCCACTTGAGGGGGAACACATGCATTCCAGGGAGGGTGTAGGGAGTCAGTTCCCGGTGCTTTTTCAGCCCTGCAGAAAGCACAGAAAGCACGGGACTCAGGTTGGGATCTGGGCAGCTTTTAGTGCCCATCAGTTGTTTGCAAGAGCACAGGGCTCCTGTGGCTCTCATCTATCGTTGCTGAAAAGGCTCCACATTAGTCCCCAGTTCACTCTGGCTTGCTGGTAGCTTTCAGGGAGAGGAGTGATAAAGTGCTTGCAAGGGGGTAAAGCTGACTATGTGAGCAGTGTGAGCTGCTGCAAACATCCATTGCATGGTGAGTCCTGGGGACTGGACACCCTGTATTTTCTTTCTGACTGAATCCTCACTGCCTTGTGTCTTTATTTGCTTTTTTTTTTTTTAATTTGTTAGGATTGCCCTAAGATGCTGTGCCTCACTTACTTGTTATTGTGGAAGTAATGGGCTGTGCCAGCACCAATGTGGAACTTCCCTCCCCTTATTACTGTAGGGCAGCCCAGGGAGATATTCTGGCAGCGCCTTCTCCAGGCCTGGACATGGACGCCAGAGGGGATTCCTGGGACAGAACACAGTGTGTTTCACTGCCATAAGAAGGGCGTAGTCACTGCAGATGCCTCCGTTCTTCTTTTGGACCTTGAGCTGCCAGAATATCTTTTGAGGCAAAGGATGCACTTCAGCTGTACCTTGTATTGTTTCATTCTCTGGGGAGTAATCCCCAGTTTACTCAATTTCTTTTCGATCCCCTGTCTGTCATCCTCTTAGAATAGAGGAGCCTTATCTGTGCAGGCAGTTGAGTCCTACAGCAAGGAATAAAACCCCAAGCATATGAGCATCATGGGGCAAAATGTCAAAATGATCCTGTCCTGGGGAGCCACATGAGTCCTGGGGATGGTGCAGGGAGTTATTGTTTATATTGCTCTTGGCAGTTAGGAGCGCATAGAGTTGGGGATGCTGATCCAGTGCTGTACTTGTGGAAACAGAAAATACAAAGGGCCACTTGAATAAGTAAGTGGCCATGAGAAACTTTCAGTTTTTTGCTGGGAGAGTGCAAGGTCACCTGGGCAAGGAGTAATAGGAGACTTGTACCTGTGGTTGGCCTGGGCACCCAGTGACCAGCCTGTCTGCTCGATCACCTCCAAATGCCCCAACTGAGGTGTGTGTGACAATCTGGCGTTGCCATCTGCCACTGAGCATCTCCTCTGTGCCCCCCACTGGGCATCCTCAGGCATCCCTGGGCAGCAGTGGCATCCTCTTCACCTTTCTCCCTCCTGGTGCTGCATCTGGGCTCCAGGAAGCAGTCGGTCTGCAGAAAGATCCTGTTTGCCTTGTTGGGGGCGTATATCTGCTTTTATTTTAATCCTGAGCCTTTTTTCCTCCTGTAGGAGGGGGTGAGCTGGGTTCACTGTCATAGAGATTGAAAGAGATGCTGTTCAGGGACAGATTTCAGCTACTCTGATGCTTTCCTTCTGCTGCAGTGAGTTTCCTCATGGTCACTTGCTGGTTCCAGCACGGAGTTGTCATCAGTGCTGGATGGCTGGGGACCCAGGGGTCAGGAGACTGGGAACCTCACGAGCTGTAAGCTGTATTCAAATTTAGTCGAGAAATAACCCTTTTTCATTCTGGTGGTTGTACTAAATGTCACAAGTCACCTAAGTTTAGACTGTCACTAGGTTGCTCCTATATACAACTGCTGAGGGCTCCTGACTGCATCCTGCCAGCAGAGGTTATGCTGGGGGGTCTACAGGAAGATGGGTGCCGTGGACAGAACCTAAACATGGTCCCCCTTTGCTGTCAGTACCATCAGTGGCAGTCAGGCAACATTACTTGGCAGCGTCACCCTTGGCTTTGCTGGCTGCTTGATGTGGGCCAGCAGATGGGAGCAGGTTTGATCCCATGAGTGGGGCTGCAAGCTGAGGACTGTGGAGATCCCAGCACTTGTCAGCCACATCTTTGGCTATCACTGCTGAAGTGCCTGCCCAGCCACATGGTGGCTTTGCTGTATGACTGACCTTGGCTTTGGAATTGTCTCATCTTCAGCCATTCCTGGCTTGTGCTCTTGCCTTCTCAAGGCAGGGTGAAGTATAAATTTATCACTTAATCCTCTCAGCATGGATAAACAGGGGCTTCTCTGCCTCATTTATGTGTCATCTGGCCCTTCCTGGAGGTAGGATGACCCTCACACTGGTCTTTTTCCACAAAAAAAAGTGATGGCACTTGTATGTGGAAATGCATCCTAGACCTCTGACTCCTCCGTGCCCTCTAGACACCTTCCTGTCCCGAGCTCAGAGGTCACACAAAAACCTTGTTAAGTCCCACACAGTGGGATAAAGCCAGGGCTGTAGGCAGCAGCTGGGAAAGGGATTCCTTTGGTTATTTGTTTTCTTTCTGCCTGATGCAAAGATCTCCTCTGGGGTTGGGCAGAAGGCTCTCTGTACAAAAGCAAGTCCCACTCATCTCATGGAGAATGACAGTTTGGTACCCCTTCCCTTGCAGAACGGGAGTCCCGGGAGCATGAGGAGCCGACCACATCGGAGATGACAGAGGAGACCTACCCGCCCAAGGCCTACCGGCCCAAGCATGGGCGCCTGTCTGAGCTCAAGGCTGAAGCCCTGAAGAAGGACCGCCGGAAGAAGCTGACCCTGGCCAAGTTCGTGGGCATGGCTGAGAACACAGCTCACCCCCGTGTCGTCATCCCTGAGCTCCGTCAGGAGTTTGAGCTGGTGGGTGCCTTCACCTTCCCTCCATGAGGCTCCCATGGGAGGGCTTTTACCCCTGGAAAATGGGTACTAGTGGGAGGAACCTGGGGTCTTTTGCAGCTGGAAGGTTCTGTGAGGCACTCCCCTTCTCACATTTGATCTCCCTGTGTGCAGGGCCCATGCCGCAGGCACATGGAGGCGTCCCTGCAGGAGCTGAAGAGTAGCCAGCGGATGGTCCCCCGTGCTGTCCACCTCCCCAACTGCGACCGCAAGGGCTTCTACAAGAGGAAGCAGGTAAGATGTTCCCCACCCTGAAAGGCTTTTCTCTGCTGCTGCCCTGGGTGGGAAGGATGGAAGTTTCTCCTTTGCTGGGTTAGTCAGGGTGTTGCTGCAAGCATCTCCAGACACGTTTGGTGGTGGGTGGCCTTGCTGATGGCTCCAAGTGCCATCTGGCCTGAAGTAAGCATCCTGAAGGAGCTGGTGAGGGAGGGGGAAAGTCAGAGAACCCTGGGCTGGGGTAGCAGCAGGGATAGGGATGTACTGAAAGCAGAGAGCAGGAGCCAGATCCTACCGTGGGGTTTGCATCACCAGTGTGAAAAGGGCAAGGCCTGATCTGCAGGGAGGGAGCCACACAGCATCTGGTGGTCAGCTCATGATCTCTGCCCTTGGGTGTCTCCCCAGTGCAAGCCCTCCCGGGGCCGGAAGCGTGGGTTGTGTTGGTGTGTGGACAAGTATGGCATGAAGCTGCCAGGGACTGACTTCCTGAGTGGAGACCTGCAGTGCCACGCGTTCGACAGCAGCAATGTGGAGTGAAGCCGCATCCCCTCCCTCCGCCCCATCACTACCTACCCAGACTCCCACCCTCCCCTCCGCACCTCCCCACACCTCGGGACTCCGATTCCTTTCATCTCATGTAAGACGAAAAAAAGAAAGGAAAAGAAAAAAGAGAAAGGAAGGAAAATGAAAAAACCAGAAAGGGAAAGAAAGAGAGAAGTAAGGAAAGGAAAAGTAAAAAGAGAGAAAAGAAAGAAAAAAGAGAAAAGAAAAAAAGAAAATGAAAAAAGAGAAGAAAAGAGAAAAGAAGAGAAAAGAAAGAAGAGAAAAGGAAAAAAAGAGAGAAAAATAAACCCTGAAGAAACTGAGGACTCGGAATCTACAACAGCCTTTTGACAACAAGGACTCAGCAAGGAAAGGATAGAGCCAGAGACAAACCAGCCATGGCTGCTCTGCCATCCTGCACCTCTCCCCAACGCTGCCTGCACCTCTCTGCCACAAACAGAGGTCACCCCGATGTAGGAAGCTCTCCAAGTTGGTGATTTTCCAGTACGGGTTTTGGGCAGGTTCATTTTTATTTTTATATTTTTTTTTTGTGTTAGATAGTTGATTTCTGAAGGGTCTTGAGAGAAAATCTTGTGGCCACCAGCATTCCCCTTGCAGTCCTCCAGAGTGTCCTCTCCATGTTGCTGGGACTCACTTGAGCTGATTTCCATCTCAAATGACTGCCCCCAGTCCAGACAGATTTCAGCAAGGGAGGAGACGTCGGACTGTTCGCTTTGTGTCTGGAGATAAGCTGTGGAGGGAAACACAGATCCTGCAACAGTACAAATACCCCCAGAAAGTATCTGGACTTCAAAAAAAAATCATCACAAAAGGAAATACAGTCTTCCCTGTCCAGTTCATCGTGACTGGAAGGTCAGAAATTTTCTTGGACAAGCAGGACTCTGACCTTTGTCTATCCAGGTGTGAAAGTGTTCGTCACCTGGGTGCACGTGTGTGTGCATTGACATGGCTTTCCCTCATTGCTACACCTTCACCTTGAAATCTGGAGGTTTCAATGTAATACACAATTGGGGGATATGCTGCCCCTCCCAAAAACAAATAATCTGCTGGATTAAGCACAGAAGCAGAGTTACGGAGGAGCATTGGTGCCTGTGGGATCAGGGCCTGATCAACACTGAGGACTGCATCACTGTTCAGACTGAAGTATCGCCACATGGGGACAGGGGAATCAGGGCCAAAACTCTTCACCCTTTGCCACCACGAAGATGACCAACTATGGAGATTTTTTTTTTCACAGCCAAAAATGTGGTTTGCTCCAAGGGAAAAAAACCCCAAACCTCCACTTTGTTTCATCGTGGTTTTTTGTTAAGGCTGGTTTATAGCTTTCCCTGTGGGTAGGAAAATGCCAGTCTCCATCCTTTTGCATTGAGAACACTGCTCATGTTGCCATGGCTGATTCCCACCACCCTGCAGTAGGTTCCTGTGATGGGCCCTTGCCTTTAACCTGGGACCCAGCTCCTTGTTGAGTGACAGCAGGCACCGTACCATGGAGACCCACTGCCTTGGGCATGCTGGGACAGCCCTCGGCTGCCTTCCTGACTCATTTGTTGTTTTTAACATTTGCATTTGACTTTGGGACTCTTGCCTCTTGCTTATCCATGACAAGGGTCTCCATGATGTTGGTGCTGGGAGGAGATCCTGCAGTGAATGGAAGGAAAGAAAGGGAGCTGTGGGGTCTGGTAGCTGTGATGGGGAAACACACCTGCTGGGAACCACATCCTACTGCCACAACTGGAGCTGGCAGCCAGCACTGGCCAAAAGACACAGTTGATCTCAGGTGGAAGGTTCCTGAACCCCCAAATCCCTTTGAGCTTCCTGGACCTGGGCAGAGAAAAACGGAGGTCCACAGCACCACTGGAGCCCCACCAGTGGGGATGGGACAAGGGGGATTAAGCACTAAGGGGTTCTGATGAAGGCTTCTTGCCACCACAGGTTGGGAGCCCTCACAGCCTCCCATGAGATGACATTACTCCCCTAAGCACCCCGTGGGCCCCCCACCAGGATGTTACCCTGATGGAGGGCAGGACTGGACACCTGCAGTTATTTCCCTCCAAGTGACAGTGGGGGGTGAGTTTTGCCGATGGACTTCCACAGAGACCCAGCGGAACACATCTCAAGCCTGGGGACAAAGCACCTTCCCAGGCTGAAAAGAAGGAAGTGTGCCACCAAATGTAGATCTTTCCCAAAAAAGTCTGTTGGAGTGGGGTAACTCCATGTTGTTGGAGGGGAGCATGGTGGAGGCTGAGAGAGGGACCCCTCCACGCTCTGCAGGGCTGATGGAGCAGGGTTGGTTTTATCAGAGTGGTGGGTTAGTGCTGGGGTAGAAGTGGAGTGAAGAATGGGGTGAAGACAGCAGGAGGAGGAGGAGCTTGTGCTAACCCCAAGGGCCACTGGACACCATTGTTGACACTGTCCACTTGCTGATCCCTGTGCAAAACCTCCTGACTGTCATAGGCCAGTACCACCTTTCCCAGGACCCTTCCTTCCTTCTCTCTTCCTTTCTTACTTTTTTTTTGGTTTGTTTGTTTTGTTGTTTAATTTCCCAAAACTTGAAAGCCTTTGGCTGCAGAGAAAGGAGATGTTCCCTTGGGGTGGGATGGGAGCAGGCAGAGGGCAGCAGATGCCCGTGGACCTTGCCTTTTGGGGAGGATGCTTTTGCGGGGTGAGGGTTTGCTCGCAGGGCACCATGGTGGTGTCACAATGAGGCTACCACAGACACTGGGCAGGGGACACACGGCGATGCTCCGTCTTCTCCCTGCAAAGCAAGACTACATGGCCCTGGGAGCCCAGAGTACCAAAATCCATCCCACACAGCCTCCCTCACCCCTGCACACCCCATGCTGGGATGGCATTGTCTGTCCTGTTCCCACAAACCTGGGGGGAGGATGATGGACATTTGAGTTGCACCACACTCACCCCCCAGATCACCTTGGTTCCCAGGATGGGGCACCAAGTGACCCTCCCAGCTGCCCACTCCCTTAAGGATCCCCAGCAGGACGAGGCTGTTTTTAGGCTGCACTAATATTTAGGACTGGGGTTGGAGCCTGGGTTGTCCTGGTAATGAGAGTGACTTCAGAAGGGCTTGGTCACCCTCTGGGGTGGCAGTGATGAGGTACTCCTATTCTCAATACCCAGCAGCACCCCTCTGCATTTAGGATGAGAGAACCAGAAGGGGCAGATTTGGAAGCTGGGGAGGGTTGAGGCACGCCAGGAGATGCTGGCAATTTGTGCATCAGGGGGTTGTGAGGCTCAGGGGTCTCTGGCTATGGTATTTACACCGAGCCCACATTGGTATCTAGGATGCGAGCTGGGAAGGAGGGGACAAGGATGGCTCAGGACAGCCCTTCCACCACATCTGCCCAGGGAGCAGCACTCAGTGGCTGGGCTATCCCTTGTCTGTACTGCAGTGGACTTCGAAAACCACTAGTACAAGAGCATTTTGCACTATTTCTCCGCTCTCTCCCCCCTTCCCCTTTTCTTCGCCTTCCCCATGAAAATTCTTTGCTGTTGGTTTAGTTTTCTTTCTTCTTTTTTTGTTTTGTTGTTGTTGTTGTTGATTTTTTTTTCCCCCCAAATGGAGCATTGTATATTTAAAGGACTGTCAGTTCACCTCGCTTCCAGACCGCTGTCCTGGCCCTGGCTAGGAGCCCTGCCTGCTGTGGCCCCCTCCCCAGCCCCACCAGCCACCGCCACTGCCACCGGGACAGACGTCACCATGCAAGTTACCCACCGTTATAACACAGTTGTTAAAACACACCAGATTCCGAGTTTCCTGCCTGGTTTTTATCTTTAAGCAATACTCACTACACATTTTACGGTAGCTTTTTATAGCTTTACATACATACGGTAGCTCTGTTGTTTCGTTTTGGTTTTGTTGTTTTGTTGTTTTTTTTCCAGTAAACAAGAAATACTCATAATCTTACTGGTGGGAAAAAAAAAAAAAAGCAGTTTGTGAAAAACTGACAATGGAAGAAGAGCTTAATGCTCTGTTTAGCATTTTGTACTTAAAAAAAATCTCACATTTTATTAAAAAGTGAAGATTGCTGTATACTATTTATTCAACTTATAATTTATGTTACTCTTTGATCTTTGTCTTTTCTCATGACAAAGCATTTATTTAATAAAGTTATGCATTCAGTTAGCTTGTGCCTGACCCTCGTGGAGCATCTGTGTGCCAGGGCCTGCCAGTGAGCTGCTCCAACCCCGAGCATCCCACGGCTGCCTATGTTGGGTCCCTTGGGGGGCTCAGCCAGCTCCACAAGGGTACTCAAGGAGGTACAGGGCATGGGGTAAAATGGTGGCAGTGCTTTAGGGGAGCTTTTGATACTAGAGCAGTCTGCTAGGTGATGGGTAAAAGTTGCAAGCTTAACTTTACAGCTCCCTGAAAGCAAAGCTAGATTTTTTTTTACATTTTTTTTTTTAAATTTTCTTTGCATGGATGTGGCAGTGGGGCACAGCACACACATTCAATCAGCTTTCCAGGGTGAAGTACCTAGCAACCAGTGACGTTAAGCCCCTAAATGCTATTGAGCTCCACAGCTTGAGAGCAGACGTGCTGTTTGAGTCTCAGACCTCTTGAGGCCGCTGGAAGATTTGCCCCAATGTCCCAGTGGCAGGAACATCCCTGGAGGTGCTCGGCCCCGCCAGGCCGTGGTCCTCACTCTGTGGCACCTCTTGGTGGCGCATCCCACTGCCCTCCCCGGTGCTGGATCTGACCCTGCCCCACCGCCCAGGCAGCCATCACCCTTCACTGTCCCACTCCCCGCCCCGATCTCCCTGCTCCTGTGCCCCGCTTCCCCTCCATTCACCTGCCAGCATCACCCCGTGCGCCCAGAGCGGGGCGGGAGGCGAAATCATCCCCTTTGCCCCTGCACTGAGGAAGACCGTGGGTCGCCAGGGCTGGGCTAACAATGCATCCCGCAGCCATGTTATAGCACATGGAGCTGGCACAGGCACCCCGTCCCCGATGGACACCCCGACGGACACCCCGTTCCCCCACACGGCCGAGCCCGACCCCCTGGGGCCGCACAGGGACCGGGAGCCGCGCGGCGCCGCAGCCGCCACCAGGTGGCGCCAAGCCCCGCCCGCGTTACCCTCAGGGCCCGGCCGGCCGGGCAGGGCCGCGGTGCCGCCGCTTGCAGCCGCAGAGACCCTGACATTGGGCTTTCCGTCCAAAAAGTCAGTGTGCTGCCTTCGGCTACGGGCTAATAAATCACATCGCTAAGGGCAGCTGGAGCTGTATACACGTGTATAAGTAGCTAAAGCTGCACCCAGGTACGGTCATTCATTTTTACACCAGAAATGTTCTTTACATTAAATATCATTGTTTATATTATACTATTGCAAGGTTTTTATACTAAAAATACTACGAAGAAATTCTTCACTGTGAGGATGATTGGAACAGGTTGCCCAGAGAAGCTGTGGATGGATACCCCAGCCGTGGGAGTGGTCAAGGCCAGGTTGCATAGGGCTGAAGCAGCCTGGACTAGTGGAAGGTGTCACAGCTCGTGTTTGTTCCCCTGCAGCCCCTAAAGAGGAGGGTGGCCCCAGGCACTGCTGGGCTCTGGGCTTGGGCATCTCTGCCACCTCCAGCCCTCTTTGGGCAGTACCTGGCTTGGAGCATCCTTGTACCCCACTCTGCTGCTCAGCATTCCTCCCCCCCCCACGGCATCACCTGAGCCACCTCCAGCTCACTCCACAGGCACAGAACAGGATATTAATTTTGCTCCTTTTCCCATGTTCTTCAGCTTACCTCCCACCCCCCATCGTGCCTGTCCTCTTTCCCCTCTCCTGCAGCCCCATGCACTCACTGCCTCCTGTCCCCATACAGTTTCCTGGTGCTCCTCACCACTGGAAAGCCCCTTGACATGTGTCAGTCTGAAACTCGTGGCAGGGGGTAGAAGAAAACAGAAGAAGAAGCCCAGTGGTTTTGCCTCCCTTTGGTTAGTCCAAAGGGATACTACAGCCACCTGGATGCAGGATGTTGGAGCCAACAAAGAGCCTCTCCTTCAATGCTGCAGTTTAACTGAATGTAGTGTTGGGGGTTTTTATCATTATTATTTGCCTCTCTGTGATGCCAAACACTGAACTCTGCTGTCACACTCCCTTTGGCAGCACTTCTCACCTTTGGAGAAGGTGCAGGACCTCTCTCCACAGCCCCATGAGTGGAGCACCTCAGCCAAACTCTCGTCACACACAGAGCCCGTCCTCCCTGCCCTGTCCCAACAGATTCACAAGGATTCATGTGTATAGCAGGAATATAGCCAGGCAAAGGAGGAGTGACACCAGTTCCTCCCTCCTCATACAACCAGGGCGAGTAACAACAAAAAGCTCAGCTCCCATTACTGCCTGTCAGCCATGGACAAAGGATGACCAGGGACAAATCTGCATGTGATGCATCAAGCAAAGAAACATCCTGCAAGCACTGTGGAGGGGAAAGACAATGGTTTTTTGGCATCCTATTTAATTTATTCCAACTTTATGTAGCTCAGTTTTCTTAAAAGGGAAGAAGGGAAACATAAGAAAACTTCCCTACTTCTAAACAAAACAAAGTACAAACTGCAGATGAGAGCCAGCATGTGCAGGTTTTATATGAAAAAGCAGAACACCCTCAGATGTTAACAGAAAACAGCATCATTTTTACAGTTACTTGGTTTTGCATGGAGGTGTGTTTTCTTCTTTCATGTGTTCCCATTCATACACATCCACATATGCCCATCCCCAACTTCCCAAAGGGGGTCCTTCCTCTGTCTCCTCCACTGCCATGTCCAAACCCCTGCAAAGGCATCACAGCCCTAATTTACAGAGCCCACCTGTGCCATTCACACTTCAAATCTGAAATGTAGGTTCAAGGGGGACAAGAAACAACAAACCATTTAAGAAAACCCAAGACGTTTACTCCAAGGAGAGAGTTTTTGCAATTGCCCTAATAAGGACATCCATATTTTTTTTAAAAAAAAAAAAAAAAGGAAGAAAATAATAAAATCTCCTTGCTTAGGCAATGGGGAAGTTATTTATTCTCAGCATCAGTGTGTTCTGTACAGAAAGAAATCAACAGGTGAATTAACAGCAGACATCTCTCCTCAGCATGGCCAGCACAAAACCTCTCAGAGCACCTGGAATCACTTGGATTTCATCTATACAAATGTGTATGTGGGCAGAGGAGTGTGTGTGTGTGTGTGTGTGGTATGTGTGTGTGTGTGTGTGTGAGGGCCTTTACAAAGCAAGATATATACTGTAATTTACTTTAAAAAAGAAAAAAGTTATGTGCTGAATAACAGATGATCACTTCAGTCCCAAGCAAAAACGGAGGGACAAGGGCAGCTGCTTGGGAACACAGATTTTAGATGTTTTGTTTTTTTCCTATCTAGAAATAAAGAAAAAATGAATGAGAGAAAGAGAGACATTCCCTGGCTTGTTATCCTAAATCTACACACGCATCCTTCCACCCAGCCTCAGCAAGTTCATTTTAGCTCCCTTGGCATAAGCTGACCCTACGAAATACTGTGCGAAAGCCCTTCAAATCCCTTGGAAAAACAAGCATTTAGCTTTGCTATCACCCAAAGGCCCCATGCTCCCAGACCAGTGGCTGAAGCCAGGTCCCTGTGGAGCTGGTTGTGCCCCAGCATGAGCAAAGGAAGAACCCAAGAGCATTTTTAGGGGGCAAGGTGGCAGCTGTCTCATCTTTAGCCCTTTCCCTCACCACTGCTTCCTTGGGGAACACATCCCAACTGTGGTGGTATGTTCCAGCTGGGAATCCAGGGTCTTTCTTCCTTCCCTCCCCCCCATAACACATTCCATGCCAGGACTGATGGCTGGGCTGGGACACGAGACTGACTGGCAGGACACAAGAGGCAGCTGACAGTATTTACAGTCTTTGGTCTTGGGGAAGAGAGAAAAAGAGGGGGAAAGGCTGGGCTCTTTCATTTTTTTACCCTCTCCCACTCATAGCAAGGGGTTTTGTCCCCTGGGAGGGGCCAGGGAGCACATGGCACTCTGTGCTGGAGGGTGCAGAAAGATGCCACAAAGCAGCAGGGACGGCAGGGCTGCAGGGCGAGGAGCAAAAAAGACCAGTTCTCTGGTTTATGTTGGGTGAAAGACTAAGAAAGCAGTCCCTTCTCCTTGTAAATCCCCCACCGCCTTCCCCTCCCGTTATCCCTCCCCTCCCCAGGAACCAGGCAGATGAGGAAGGAGGGCAGCACCCAGTCTCTTCCAGAGCCTAAAGAGACATGCTGAAACCCATGTAAAATCCAGCACTGGGGCCACAGTGAGCCACCTCCAGCCAGCAAGATCACATCTGTCTACTGGCTCCGCAGGGCGTGTGCTCCCCGGTCCTCCTGCTCGTGGGCTGTGTAGAAGAGGTGGCACTCAGGGTCCCCGCGGATGGTGGGTGCACCCTGGATCACCTTCCCGTGGATGGGATCCACGCACCAGCACTCGCCACGCTGCCCATTCACTGACATCTTGCACTGCATGGAGAGGGAAAGGACAGGTGTCAGTCAAGAGAAGGACAAAACAAATCACTTCCCAGGTCACCCAGCCCAAAGCCCCAGCGCTAGCAGAGCTGAGGTTTCTCTGGTGACCTGTCACTAGTTTAGATTCAGGCAAAATCCATGGGATGCTGTATTCAAAATCCCCAGGGCCTTTGCTGCACCAGCAGTGTTACTCCAGCAGTACAGGGTGAAGGTTGAACCTCTTTCCCCAGGGGCTGTGCCAGGGACCAAGAAGCCAATTTTAATGAACCAGGTGGACAAGTGTCCCTGAAATGCATCACCCTTTGCCAACCATGGATGAAAACATCCAAAGAGACAAAGATCCCTTGGGAGAGAGGGATGAGACAGACTGACAGAGGACTCAAACATTCTTCTCACCTGGAGATTAGGCTAAATAAACATGAGATCAAGACACCTACAGCCAGACCAGAGATTCACTCATCCCGGAACAGAGATGGGGACCATAGTGCATCTGGACCTGGACTCTGTCCTCCCAGTCTTGTTAGAGAAAAGTTTCTTGGTCTAATATTTATTGTCCTCCTCCTGCCCTGCAGTGCTGCAGGCACTTTGAACGTGATGTTCATCCCTCCAGCCCCAGCAGATACATTTCTGAACAAGATGTAGTGGGAGATACAGAGGTTATGCCAAGCAGGCCAGAGCAGGCTGACTTGTTCCCCAAGCACAAGAAGCAGCAGAGACTGTTTCTATTTGTGTAGTGCACAAAGCATCACTGCAGTGTCCAGGCTCATTCCCCAGACATGGCTCATCCTACAGGCAATTTACCAGCTCTGCTCCATCCAGCCCTTCCAAGTGTGCTCATGCTGGGGGATCCAGCCAGCCCATAAGACTCTTCAGGGATGAATGAGTGAGGGTCCAAGTGAGACAGAGACAGGAGAATGGACAGAGGGAGATTCTCTCAGATCATCCTATTTTATTTTTTTTCAATGCTTCTGATCAAGGAGTTGAAGTAGCCCTGAGTAAAAGGCCTAGCCATGAAACAACATGGGTCCCTTCCAAAGGCTCAGCTATAAGGGATCCTCATATCCAGGTACTATTCACAGGTGACTCCAGTCAACCCTGCACCAGCTGTTGTTCTGCTGTTTGTCCTGGCAGTTTTTTCCCCACTCCTCAGCCACTGACACCTGGTGGTTTGGCATGGATGAAGCCAGGAAGTCAGAATTCAGATACAAGTCTTCTGAGTTCTTCTGGGTCCCATAAATACCTTCAGAAGCATGCTGCACCCCAACCCCCAACCTGCCTAGAAGGAATCCCTCCTGGAGCTGTGGTACCAGCCTCGACTTGGGGAGGAAAAGCAGTAAAGTGCAGTAGAAACCTTCCTGACTCCCAAAGCCTTCTGCTTTGTCTGCAAGACTGGTCAGTATTCAGTGCCTCTGCTTTTCTCCTGCAGCAGGGCCCAGACAGGACAAGACCTGGCTCAAAGTTCAAGAAAATAGACCTGGATAGATAAGCAGCTCTTGTGGGGAAGGAGAACTAAACTGATTCTCCATCTCTGAACTGTCTGCAGCCATGTGTGGATGTGGATTTCATCTCCACTTGCAAACCTGTGGTGGCAGATGCACCTGGTGTAACTAAACCTGTCCATGCCACGTGCAGCATTTGCTATTTACCCCACACCTCACATCATGCACAGGGTATCAGCCCAGCCCTGAACTATGCATGTTCTGTGTCTGGACATGGTGGGGACAGACAGTGAGCCAAGGGCTGCTGCTGGAAGCACAGACAGCCCCAGAGCTCCCACTCTCCCCCACTTACCTGTTTGAGATTGTACAAGCCATGCTTGTCACAGTTGGGGATGTGAAGGGAGTACAGGTGCTCCAGGGGCCCTCGCTCATCTGGCAGCCGCATGGTGGATATGCGTTCCAGGACCTGATCCAGCTCCTGCTGACAAGGGGTCTGAAAATAGCCCAGCAAGCAGAAAAAATATCAGAACAATGGTACCATTCAGCATCAACACTGTGAACAATGGGAACACCAGTAGGGATGAACATGTGTATCCCTAAAGACACACGTCTACCACTGGGTCCTGCTGCAGACTTCACCTCCAGGCACCCAAAATTAGAGCTGTGCACAGACATGCATGTCTCCCATGTACCTGATGTGGCCAAGAGGGAACGTAATACTAGGTCCTAAGTCCTGGATACAGAGGAAATACCTCAGAGAGGCTACCATGGCTCCCACTGGTGGTGACAAGTGACATGAAGCAGGGCTAGTCCAGACAGCCTAGGAGGGTTTCCATAAGCATAGCCCAGAGCACACACCTCTGATGCAGTTTTGGCCCAGAAGTGCAACTCAAAAGCATGTGAGAGTGCTCCATGGGAGTGGAGAGGAAGACCTGGGAATGGAGTAGCCAAAACCAGCCTCTGGAGGCATCCTTCTTGCTCCCAGACAGGGCTTCCAGCCAAGGCAGTGTGGCTGAAATATGCCTGATGTAAGCCAAACTGAGTCCACACCTCTCTGCTTTTGCAGTTTTGTTTTTTTTTGCAAAGGAGCAGCAGCAGTATGTGAACTCTTGAAGTTGATGGTGCCTGCATTTTATTTTGAACTTCTGTTTTGCCTAGTCCTTGGAAGGCATGAGGACTCTTAAAGCTCCTTTCTGTCCCTGTGATCCCCAGATATTAACAGCCTATATGTTTACAAGGATGTATATTGTGGACCCTTTGGGGTGGGTTTCTGTCTCCATCCCCATCCCATCTAATTGCCTTGAGCAAGCTTCCCACTAGAGGGAAGTCACAGCCCAGAACTGGATAACAGGGACAGGCAAGGAGACTGGGAGGTCTTAGAGCACTCTCCCTTCTACAGGACAGTCACACAGGTCATCCTTGGGGCTTGTGGCCTCCTTTAACCTGGACTGAGGCTGTCCTGCAGCAGGCCCCTCAAATCCCCTTGGGCCACACCTGCTTACGGAAAAAGGGTCTGAGAAAGCCAGTGGGCATGGGCAAAGGGCATGCCTGCACCCCTGCAGAGGTGGGTGTTGAGCCAGTAGAAGCCCCCCTTCAGGAGGTGAAGCTGCAATGAAAATAATGCCTCCTGACCAGCACATCAAAGTTCATCATACACTGTGTTCAGCCCCAGCATCAGGCCAAAAATGTTTGCTTTTCCTCTTTTGCTTCTCCCTGCTTTTTTCTTTCAATTTATTTTTTCTCTTTTTAAGACAGTTTATTGCAGATGCCACTTAGGCTTTGCATTCAGCATTTCCCACTGAGCCCACAGCTGTCCCCCTTAGCTCCCCACAGCCCTGCCCTCTCACCCTGCCCGTCGACAGCCGTGACTTTTTGGAGTCCTCGTGGTTGTGATGGACCTTGCTGACTTTGCCCATCTGCCGCTGCTGCTCGTTCACCTTCTCCCTCATCACTGCAAGCTCCTTCATGCCTGTCTTCATGGGCTTCCTCCCTGCAGCTCCACTCAGGATCCCCACAGTGCCATCCACGTGGTTCTCAGCAAGAATGCTCTCAGACCGGTCATCACCATTATCTGCAGGAGACGGGGCAGACAAGGAAAGCGTCCAGCTCAGTCAGGCGCTGCCTCACGTGTTCATCCTGCCCTGGATCATTTTCAGACATGGCTGCTTACCAAGCCATAAAATCTTTGCATGCAAAAATTTTAAATTGCATTAGCCCTTTCATCTGGAAGGTGAGAATAGATCCTTTCATTCTGGAGTTATTACCACTCTAAAAGAGAGTTTAGATAGCAGGGGAAATCACTGCTGGAGAAGTTCTTTCTGGCTTTTCTGTGACCTTCTAAATTACTTCCCAAGAATGCAATTTTCCCATCAGAAGTCCAGTTGGATTAGAGATGCCAAGTGTACTTCAGCTCCAACACTTAAAACCACAGTGTTTAGTAACAATACCTTAAGTCCATCTATCATCCCTCAGAGTATCTCCAGGAATACTTACTCAATATTCATGTGCTAAAATAAATTCTCAGGCCTGCTTTCACCTCTGTTCTGTGGCCATGTGGACCCCTAACATCCTTTGGAGATCCTGCCATTTTAGTGATCATCATCCTTGCCATACCATCTTTCCCACTGTTTGTCATACACTGTTACCCATTCAGCTTCTACCTACTTCTGCATTTGGCCACTTCTGCTGACAGCAGAACAGTCACAACTCTGCTACTGATGAAAGCCACAAGATCCCAGCTAGTTCAGCCATTTCAAAATCAGTTAGCAGAAATCTGGGGATTTCTGGACTTTTTTCCCTTTTTCTCTGCTCTGTGATTTATGCATTTTCCCAATTCACCATGAATTTGTGAGAGCAAACCTTGTCACAGCAGGACACGATGTTCACGATGCTGCAGACACCAGTCTCTTTGCAGTGGCAATGAGGACAGACCTCAATTCCTCCTGTTTGCTCCAAATGCCTAGGAGGTGACAGCTGATCACTCCTTGTTGCCTGCTCTGATCTGGGCTGAGCAGGCACATCCAATACTATAGCTGAATAAAATATTGAAGCTGACACTGAATTAAGGCGGGATTTGAAGCAAGACCTCCACAAGTCCCTTCTAGCCCAAATTAGGATTGAACCCACACATGCACATCACCTCCCAGTGCAATAACCCAGGCCAGGCTTTGTATGTCTCTGTATCTCTCTATATATAAACACCTCTTCAGCAGCTCCATAGGTACCACACCAGGGGACAGACCAGGCTGTTTTGGTGCTGATGACAAACAGAAAGTGTCTTTCAGTATTGCCAAGGAAGAAGTATAGCATCCAATTTCCCAGCATCAGAATTCTCTCTGGCACCTCCAATTTCAGCTTCCAAGCATTATGGAACTCAGGCACTCATCTAGAGGTAAAGAAATCACATCTAACTGTGCATGGCAAGCATCATGCTTTAGTTCACGTAACAGTGCTTAATTTATGGATCTCTCCTGTTTTTCAGAGGACCAAGCATACAGGGCATTTAGAGATGTTAACAGTTCCTTTTTTCAGAATCTGCATGATGTTTTTTTTGTCAGGGTATAGCCCTGCTGTCATGACAGTGAAAAATAGTAATATAAAGTGTTTTATTTCTGCCACAGCTTTCTAAGCTCTTTTCAGGTATTACAACCCTGAGCTCACAAAGGAGAAACTACTAGACAAGTTTTGTCTGAACTTACTTAGCAAACATGCAGCTGCCTGATGCCAAGATGGCCCAGGTGGACTGGATCAAGGAGCCATCCAGCCCAGCCTGCCATTCATGAGAAACCATCAGCAGCTGGTTGGGAGCAGAAGGACCATTCCCAGTCTGTGCTGCAGTAAAAGCAATTTCACAGCTGAAGACAGCATCTGACCCACAGGATTCAAAAGCCACCAAAAGACCCATCCCTCAGCGGATTTGTCCAGGATCTTTTTGAACTTGTTCGCAATTTCCAGAAATACTAAATGCATTTGGTCTGCAGGTTTTTAGCTGCTTAGGTAGCAACTAAAAAGCAAACACGGGGCAAAACCAATCTGGCAGAGTCCATTACTTTCCTCAGTTCTGGTTCCAGATGAGAACTGAGACCAGGTCTGATAGCCAGATGGGCAAGCTCAAAGTCTAGGCTGCTGTCTGGTGATTGCCATCTGGCCATCATCCTAGGAGTCAGACAAGCAGTATTTTGAGCAGGAATACTGTTTATACGCCAGTCTCCCCGTTAATTAGAAACACATAGTGAGAAGAGAGAAGGCCATGAGGCTGCCTTTAGAGAGGATCAAATAGAAAAGCACCATGAAGAGATGGGCAAGGCTGGCCAGGCCCTGATCCTCAACAAGCTGCTTAGGAGAGTTTTAGCCCTCTGACCTCTTTTGTGCTCCTCTCCTTGGTGCCCCCCAAGCTGTCAACAACAGCAGAACAAGGGCAGCAGCAGGGCAGCTTCTCAGACACACCACAGTCCTCTGCTTCATTCAGAAAAAGATAGTACAAACTGACAGAAAAGCAGCAAACTGGAAGTGATGTCTTCCCCCATCCATTCTCACTCCTTCCTGCCTCCAACTAAAATATATAGACATCTGCCCAAATAAGCACTGTGCTAGTAAATGCAGGCGAGCTGGTAAGCCTCTTGTCGGCTGATTCATTCACAAAACCTGCTTCTGATAATATTTTTGCTCAATTTTCTCACTTTCCAATGCTAACAAATGTCAGCCCAAAGAAAACCACCGAAGGGAGTGGAGTGTGCAAGTCAATGTGCACAATGAACACACCCAGGGACAGGAGAGATTGGTCTTGGCTCCCCAGGCACCATCACAGGAGCAAGACTGGCTCAGCAGCCAGGAAGGTCTAGCTGCTATTGACTGTAAGCTCTCCTCTCTAAGGCCAAGTCAACTATGGTGAGCCATGCCTTTGACCCTGCTGCCAAGCTGGACTGGTCCACCTGAGGCTGGTGGCAGAGGCCCATCGCAGCTCTTCCGTCTCCCAAATCTGGTGCTGCTCTTAGGAGAAGCTATCCTGACTTGGAGCTTCCAGGGGTAGAGTCATCACGGGGGAAGGAAGATGAGACAGAAGAGGTTCCCATGTGCAGAGCACCCGTGTTTCTTTCAGGACAAGGCACATGCACAGGAGAAGTCTGAGCACCAGGTGTGATGGACCACATTAGAAAGAGAAAAAGGGCCGGGGAGCAATAAGAAGAGTGGAGAGAGGAAGACTCGAGGTCAGGACAGCACAGAGCATGCCACAAGCCAAACAACCCCTCTTACAGCCAGATAATGCTTTTTAATGCTGCTCAAAAGCTGCAAGTCATGCTTGTTTATTACAATCCATGAACCAATGAAGCCACCTACCATCCCTAGTAGCATGGGATGGGCAGGTATGTAATAGCCTCAAGACACAGAGCCGTAATCCGTCTGTCATCCTGGCCAACACCTTTTTGCTGACCAATTTCAATTCACACTAAATATCTGTAAGGGAGTGGTGCCAAACTCCAAAACAATTATTTTACAGTTCTTTCTTATGGCATGTGGAAAACACCTCCTGTGTTATTGTAGATCAAAAGGAAGAGAGTTTTGTGCAGGGTGGGACAAGTGTGGCAGGAATCTAAGCAGATAGCTGAAGTTCTCCTGAGTGCTGATGTAGAGTCCATGAAACACCTCTCTAGTTGCCAAGAAAACAATTTCTTTATGGCCTTTTTCAAGGAAAATTCCCATTCCCTTCAATGGGGCGAGGACTTGGCTGAGGAAAAAGCCTGTTCAAATGGCCATCAGTTAACATCTGCAGGGAGCTGCAATGTCTCGCCAACATTTTCAAAAGTGACTACCAATTTCCAGTGCTCAAATTTTCGGGAATCTGGTTTGAAACCTCTAGGCACCTCTGCCGAGACAGCTGAGAAACAGGGAGGCTGAAAAACAACTTGTCACTTCCAGAGCTGCAAGAAAAAATGTACCACACAAAAAAAAGGCAGCTGCCTCAGGTTAAAAATATATTTTTATCCCTTTGAAGAGCCCTGAAGCGTATCTGGGCTGCACAACGAGATGGAGCCAGTAGCACTCACTTACCATGGCAGGGCCAGGCTCTATCACAGGGAGCACACACCATGCCAAGGACTGCAGCCACTCTTGCCAGTGCTGCTCCTGCTCTCTCTGCACTTGCTTTCCTTCATCAACAGCTTGCCCAGAGGGTTTCACATGCATTTGCTTATCTGCTTGGGGTGTTTAAATGCTGATTAAGGTCCCAGGCCCACAAAAAGTTTCACTCAAGTGGCCTTCAATGCCCTGCCTGAAACCCCACTAACTCGGGGTCCTGGCTGTGTCCTGGGCTGGACGGGGCTTACATCTGCCTCCTGCAGCAATCACAGCCTCCACTGGCCAGCACTTTCCTTCTGAAGATGTCTGAGGGCTTTGCAGTTCATTAATTACCCTGAAGACAGAAAGGTGTTTATCCTGAATTGCACATGGTTAAAGAAAAACAAAACAAAACAAAAAAAAAGCACAGAAATATTTGAGAGTGCTGCCCAAAGCCATGCAGGGAATATATGGGCAAATGCAAAAGCCCAAGTCCTGGCCTGGCACTGCACCATATACAGGAGTGAGCACATTTAGGGTTGCAGGAATGCAGCATCTTTAAAGAGATTTTTCACCCTGAGCAGTGTCATCCATCTTATCTAGGTTTGGGGCCTTTTTTGCCTCCAACTCTTGTAGCTTTTTGTGTCTGCAAGTACTACCACTCCAGGATAATTTAAATGCCTTATTGCTTGCCACGTTTTATTGTAAGGAACAGAGCTGCCTGTCCCAGGCTGCCAGGAAGCCAGTGCTTGTCCTGTGCAGCCTGAGAGCAGACAGAGCTTTTAAGCCTGCTCTTTCATATGCACAACACTCCCAGCAGAAGAATTACTGGTAGGAAAGTAGGGAAGGAGCAAACCCCAGCCACAGCCCCGGTGACCTCTGCCTTACCAGTCTCCAAAGTACTTCTAGAAGAGCCCTGGGCAAAGGTGCAACAGCTCTGGTGTGTCTGTTTCTGACCTGGAACTCAGAAACCTCAGAAAAACTTTGCCAACAAGGATTATATTGGCATTGCAATTTCCTCACAGCAGGAATTGCCAAGAGCAAAGCCCCCCCCCCACACACCTGGGACCCTTGGCCCACACCCTACCCCCAAAAAGAACCCAGGGTTTGCTGATTAGTACTGCCAACCTGTAAAGCACCAAGTCGTGGCACAGCATCCATCCACACTCAGCTAGCAGCAGAGGGAAAGTATGGTACATGGTCTGGCCCCAAGCGTCATCGAGCCAGTCTGGATGCAGCTGTCCAGAGGCAGATGAAACCAAAGCTCCCACTCAAGTTTCACTCTTCACTCTGCACAAAAGTGCATCTGGAAATGCCACGGAGAGAGCATAAGCAAAGGGCTGTGTAGGAGAGGGGGCAATGGGAGAAGGGCACACATCAGAGAAGAAGCATCACCTGCCCTGGAACAGCATCTCTCACAGAGGACAACCATGGATGCTCAGGGGAAGGGCAGAAGGGAAGAGAATTATAGAGAAATTCTTCCTCTGCTCCTGGCCATTGTCAGTTCAGAAACCAAAGCTATTTCATCTAGACTGGGTTTAACAGCCATTCACAGCCCTAAAGAGGGAAAAGCTGTGCATGACCCCTTCTGGATTCAAGTACAGGGACACCCCCACATTGCTTCCTGTCCTCTCTCCTCAGCCAGCAGCCTCTTCTTCTTAGACTCATCCAGTTCTGCACAGGCAACATGTCATGTTTAAGCTGTTGATTTGGTTGCAAAGGACTTACAAGTCCAGAGGTGTCTGTGCCACCCAGATTTTGGGAGGACTGGCCTGAAGTCATCCCAATCTCTCAGAAACAGAGGCTACCATGGGACACTAATCACTTCAGAGCATCTCTCCACCTGCTGAAGAGCTCCCCGGGACTCTCTGCCTGCCTGCACTCCCAGGGTTATTTCATCACACCAATTCACTCAGTATCAGTGAGGAATTGCACACCACAGCCAGGAAATTCCTGCATTGGTCTCCAAGACCTCTGTGATAAGCTGTCCACAAAGCACTCTCACATCTCCTGGGGCCAAAAGCCCTAGGGCTATGCAAACACCCTTTCTTTTTTTTTTTTTTTCTTTTCTTTTTTTTTTTTTGCCATGAGATCTTTTCAGCCCATCTCTACTAGCAGGGAAGGCAGGACTGGGGAGGGAACGGCATGTTCTGGCCAGGGGTTGCTTAGCAAGCTCCTCTCCCTGCCCTGAGCAGCTGGCACCGAGGGGTGATCCAAGGGGCACCCAGTGCTTTCCTTTGACTCAGGCATCCTACAGGAAATGCTTTATGCTCCTCCAAAGTGCCAGGGACACTGACTCCGGGCAGCACAGCTTTCAGCAGCCTGCTTTGCTCTCTTTTCTCTGCCTGTTCCTGGTGGCTGGAGAGCTCAACTTTCCCTTCTCCATCCATCCAGGGCCAGAACCAGAGGAAAACTTCTTACCACTGCACAGTGCCCTGCAGCACACCTGTGCACCTCTGCACACAAAGCCTTCCAGCACCAAGGGAGAAGCAATACTGACATGAAGCTGATGTCAGATGAGGATAGAAGAGGGATCAAGATGTCCCTTCCCCTGGGCTTTACTTCAGTCTTTTCTTCTTTTTTTTTAACCATGTTTGTAGACTGGTTTTCCAAGGATACAAGACTTGTGCAATTACACAGCCTGCCTCTGTGTTTCTGCATGTGCGTACGTTTGTATGACTGCCTGTCTCCCTATTAGTTCTCCTCCCCCTCCACCTCCCAATATATCTACAAACACGTCAGCAAATGCCAACTGCATCTCAAACAGGAACACAATTCACAAAAATAGGAAGTTTCCATCATTTCATGGAAACGTGCAACCAGGCTGAGGAGAGACCAAATAGCAGGGTTTGTTTTGTTAGCTTTCTTTCCAAATGATTTGACTGAAAGGCAATGTAGTACATTACCAGTCCACTCTCTGCAGACCCAGCAAAGCACAAACCACACCGGGGAAGGTCTGCTCCAGCCTTCCTCCTGCCAGCAGGGAGCCTGTACATATTGTTTGTGACACCCTGCTCTCTCCTGCACCAGCTGTTCACTGTGTGCCAAGAATGGTGAGAATGCTGTTCAGGACCCTCAAAAATGCAGGAGAATGCTTCAAGCCCCTTCATTTACCAAGCTTCCACTTACAATCCTGCTTTTCTTTCACCACTTCTCCTGAGCACAGAGCTGCTCTACATCCCAGTGCACACCTACAGCAGAGACACTCTGCACTTACCCAAAAGCTGAGGCTGAGGAGCCAGAGGGTCTCATCTCATGGCTGATGACAGTGTTTTTGTGCATGTTCTTAACTTCAACATGTGTGAAGGCAGAATGCTCAGGGGAAAGACCTTTAACGCGTTTGGAAGGTTTTGCTGAGTGAGGCTCTCCGAGCTCCCTGCCACCATAAAAGCATTCCCCCTTGTTAGTGAACCGTATCTCAGCCTTTTCAACACAGTTCTACAATTAGCCCTCTGCAAAGCTCCAACCTTCCCAGCAGAACCAAATGAATTAACTTGAAAACACTTCCCAGCTTAAATTAATTGCACTGCAGCTTCCCAATTTGACATTGACCCTGTCTGTAAAATCCCCAGAGTAGTTACTGCTTAGTCATTAGGGGCTTCTGCCTGAATGAAACAAGCCATTAATCCTACCAGGCCAAGTCTGCTCTCCTTCCTCACTCACTCACATGCATCTGTGTGGTCTTCAGGCACCCCAAAAAACCTGAAGCAACTCCTAGTATAAGATCAGTGCCTAAATCCTTGGTTCCTATGAATTTCCAGAATAAAAGTGAACCACAAAACCACCTAATTAATTTCCTATAGGTTTAACTGCTGTGTTTGAATTACCTGTATTTCCACAATGGAAACACGGGCTCATCTCTAACCCCGAGTCCAAATCTGTCAGGACTTTTGCATCCCACAAGCCAGAGTATGCAAGCACAGAAGAGTTTTCCTTACTGCAGCCTCCATGAGGACGGCTGCATGTTCATTACTATTTAGATGATCTCTGTCTGGCATTAGGCTGCTGGACCTCTCTTTCCTGCAGGAGAGCCAGATGCTGCCAGAATTACAGGAGCTGTGAATCTCAGCAAAGCTGATTCCCAGGTATGATGCTCTGCAGCCTGCTAGGAAGGACTGATGAAGGACTTATGATCTCATGGACACATCATCACAAACAAGAAACTCTTCAAAATCACACTAAATGCTTCTGCCTCCCTCACACATTTTGGGAAAAAGTATAGCATACAGGACCTTTTTGGACTATTCTCCTATTTTTAAATTATTACCCGTAAAGGTCCAGGCGGCAGCAAGCAAACACCATGCTAGCTGGAGACAGACTGCCAAAGATCAGTTTAAACCTGCACAAACAAGAGATGGACTACTAGAAGAAATACTGACATATGTCCATGTCTCTTGGTTAGGGTGCTTTAGCCAAATATAGGAGGACATCTTGCTTCAAGGAGAAGTTACTGAGGGAAATTTTGTGGGTTCCATCATATAAGAAGGTAAGGGAGATGGTCTCTGACAATGCCCTCTGCCTGTTCCGGCTCCTCAAGGATAGACAAAAACTCACCAAAAAGATGTCCTCTGGCTCTGGAAGCCCAAATGCAATTCAGTGATTTGTGAGTAACCATTTGGTGCCTGTTCACAACCCCGATCAGGATCAATGGCTGGTAGGGAAGTGGCTCTAAACACGGCATAACCGGAGGAGCCTGCAGTAGAGTACTGCACCATCTGGGAAGGCTGTGTGCAGTACAGCCAGAAGTCTGACCTTGCACCCTCAAGAAAGGTGGAAAAGCCTCAAAACTAGGAATAAAAAACCCCCCATCAAACAAAAACAATCCAAAAATAAAGCAAAAACACTTAAAATGCAAAAAGGTGCTTCATCCTGCCTGTGAGAGCCATCTCTCCCCTATCTCTGGTATTGCTCCGCTCCCTTCTCAGCCACACTGGCTTCTCCAGTTATTATGCATACCACTGGAACGAACTTCAGTCATTTGTATTACTAGTTTTTAAATAACATCTCAGTTTTCCAAAGTCAATTTTCCAGATGGCAGCTCAGACCAGAGCTCCCCTCACCACCCACCCAAATATCATTGCACATTTCCTCAAAGTCTGCCTTTTTCAAAACACACTATTATTACAGTAATTTCTTCCTACCTTCTCAGAAACTCTGCCAGAGCCCAACAGCCAATACCATCAGTGTCACCTTAAGCTCTGCTGGATCCACTGTCCCCACACAGCCCCTGAGCCATGCACCAGCCCTTAAAGAGCAACCCTGTTTGCTCTTTCCCCAGAAACCTGCATTCCCTAGGCACAAAGCACAGGTGCCTCCAAATAAAACCAGAGCACTGAACTGTAGGTAGTAGCTGCTGCAATTTAGTTGAGCCTTTTTTGCCCATGAGCATCTCTCACCTGCCTCCAGCACTGACAGTCAGTCTTCCCTTCTCATGAGGGCTATTACTTAGTTACTATATCCCACATTTAAGCCACAAGTTGAGCTGTTCCCAGACTGTGGTTTTTTTTCTCATTCGACATCCAAGCTAAGCAACACCACAATTGTTTCAGGTTATGTCAAAACACTTTGGTCATCTGTTCTTGGGGCAGTATTTCACTCAGCTTTGCAGTCACCTTGCTCAATTTCTTTAACCCTTGTTTTACACTTCTCCCAGCCAGAGGCAGAGCTGAATTTGAACCCTTGTGTTCAAGTACTCCATGAGAAGGGACTGAACCAGGTCTTGCATGTGTATTTTTTATGTACAGTTACTATTTATCTTAGTATGTGCATTTACTGAAACAAAGTAACTGCTACTCTCTAAGGATAAAGTCTTCACTGATACAACACTGCTACTGAAATAACCTGGGAGCTTTGACAAAATTAAGACTTTGCAGATTCATCCCACTGCTGACTGGCACATGCACAAATGCAGGAACACAATGAAATGTTCAAACTCACGGACACTCTACCAGAAGGCAGCAATTTGATCTGTAATAACTGTCTGTGGCATACAAGGGCCATGCACATGCAAGTAATGCAATGTACCTTTATGGTCCCTCAGTGACTTCCAACCTCCAGAGCCTACAGCATAGCCACATCCATGCCACTTGGCCTTCAGAAGGGGAAGTTTCCTTCCCACAGGTGTGAGGGAAGCAGTGCCAGGCAGCCTGCTGCTTCACTCTGATGTTGTTGCTTTGGTCTCTTGCCTTTATAGAAAAAAGGGCTGGATCTCATTTTGTCTGAAAATGACTATTTTGGGCCACCCATGAAGTTGTCCAAATTCAAAACTCAGGAGTTTGCAGACTCCTGCTGAGCAAAAGGCAGGAAGAGAGAGTCATAAAACTGTGGTAGAGGAAGGAAGAAAAGACAGGGGAACATCAGTAGCTGCATTCCCAAGGAGGATGGAGGCATTGCAAAGCTTAAGAAACAGACCACCACAGAACACAGTGATGGAGATAAAAGTGATAATCCAGCTGAAGCTGGAATGGAAGCTGGGGCGCACATCAGTCAGCCTTCCATTTAAATAGCTCCAGAAAGCTCCAGCCAGCCAACACGCTCACCACCAAGGGCCCTGGTGTGTTTGCTTTACACCTGATCTATACAGCACCCCTTTCTCAGCCAGATACTACTTAAAGCCTTGGTAGAGATCCAGGCATGTGGCAAAGAGCCCTTAAAAAGTGAGATCTGATGATACACTGGGTGGGATGGCCCCCAAGTTAGAGAAAACCACCCCTGCCTTTGTAAACAACCCAAAGAATGAAACAATGAGCTTTGGCAAGGAAGTTCAGGGAATCCCCCTGGCTTCAAGAAGGACTGGCCTTCCCATGGAGTTCACCCCAAATACCATAAACTGGCTTGTGGCATATGGATGTTTACGTCCTCCTCCAAACCAGCCCCGAACATGATATACACCTGGCATGGGTCAGTCTCCCCAGCCACAGCCCAGACAGCTGCTCTGCACCAAGAACAGCTACACTGTACTCTGCTCATGTTGTACAACATGCAACACCTTTTACCTGGCCTTTGTCTGTGATATTTTGGAACCCCCAGATTTCCAAAGCAAAATGCAAATTTTCAAAGCAGTCATTTAAGGGGACATAACTCCTCAGGCATAGGGTGTGGGGAAGGAGCTCATCAAGAGGGGCACTAAACCGTCCCAGGAGCCCTAAGGTGGGAAGCTGTCAGTAGGTAGATTGCCCTGGAGTGCTGTAACTTGCACTGCTCTCCGACAGACCACCACAACTGGAAAGCACTGTAACCACAGCCATCCCAGAGGCAAGGGGGCAGGAGCCAAGGAGACAGAACAGCCCCCAGCAGCTACATACTCGCTTTCATCAGTCCCTAGAACAAAAGCACTGCTGCACTATTCTCCATCAGGAAGCAACGAGCACCCCGCACCAATCCCCACCACACTTGGTTCATAAAGCTCCTCTTCATTAGAGCCACTGTTGCCACATCTGTTAGTGTTTTAAAGCACATACATCTGGCTTAATTGAGCACTTGACTTTATTGCTGCTTTATCTCCATTTTCTGAACAGGCCTTGGGGAGAGGGCTTTGTGTAGCTGAAGTTTGCTTCTTTTTTCATTCTTCCTTTTAAAATTTTTTTTCCACCTGAAGCAGGAACAAAAGCCACTGTGACGGCTGCTCATAATCACTGGGGCTGCTTCTAGGAAAGTCTCTTCTCTAGACAATAAACCCCATGCTAAATATTCTGGATTATGTGCTTCAAGCCTGCAGACTTCAACCCCACCAATCCTCTCTTCCCACTCTGTTTCTCCAGGAAAAAAAAAAAAATCAGAATTCGTGGCAGAAGGTGGTGTAGTACATGTCAGGAAGAAAGAAAAGAAAAAGGATCTTGCTGCCTTTGCTGTCTCTGAAACTTTGCCTCTGCCAAGTTACAACAAACAGGAAAAGCAGAATCAAAACACAGTCCCCATGTCCCCCTCCAACCACCCAGTGCCGGCTGTGCTGGTGCCAGCTACCGCTCGCAAACAATCACACTGTGAGACTCCTCTGGCACATCCTTCCAGGTGGCCTGAACAACAGAAAAGCCCAGCTCAGGAAGCCTGCATTTGATGCATGCAGAGCTTGAATCCCTTCCAGAAAGTACAAGGGTCCTTCATGCCTGCAGACTGAGGAGAGGTTACCTGAAATGCCCTTTGCCAGCTCCTATATGTCTGTTTCCCGGTGAAACCAGAAGCCAGGCACAGAGTAGCTGAGAACATAGAGCAGCATTGGCTGTAAGGTTGGCTGTTTTCCCACTAAGACACACCAAGTATTTTGCTGCCACTGGGAGAACAGGATTGGTGCCTCCTGGGGCAAAGAGTTTGGGCACCTTCACTGGCTTGTGGCATCCTCACAGGGGCCTGTGCCCAGCATCCTTCCACAGCTTTCAGGCCATGATATGGGATGGGCACCATCCCAGACAGTATTTCACTCACTGCAGACTGAGGCTGAGACTGCTCAGCTGGCCACCTGACTGTCATGAAGTACCAAATGTACTCAAATACATTATGCTGCTTAATATTAACACAGACTGTAACCCACACAAGCAGCCCAGGAGCTCTATACCTGCTAAAAGCAGGATGACCTGCTGAAATCAGGACTATTGCAGTTTCAGGGTAGGTGGCTGAAGTGATGCTTCATGACACGACCACACGCCATGGCTGTGATGCAGCAATCCCCACAATCTGTTTCATGCATCCAGAAGGATGCTCTTCAGTTACACCACCACTTGCTTTTCATGCCCACCAGGTATGCTCCCCACCCCCACCAGCCATCTCCCAAGCGTCCCCTGACCTCAGTTCCTTGTTCTCCTGCCTGCCACGTACAAGAGAATCCTCTTCAGCCAGTGTCACACCTTGCAAACTCTGTGGCTTCCAACTCTTCCAGTGGAAGCAGGCATCAATGTCCTGTCAGAACCCCTCCTATGAGAATAAGATATTCAAAGCACTGTCAGCTCTCCCAGTGCTGAGTTCCAGTTTGATTTCATGCTGCAGTGCTGAGTCCAACCATCCTTTATCCCTGCTGCCTGGTATCTTTTCTCCATTGTCTAAACACAAAAGCCACCCTTGAAGCGAGCAAAATGTAAGGCATACTAGCAGCAGCCGAATGAGTTCCCCTGGTTCTTCCTGTCCCAGTCCAACAAGACTTCAAACCCAGGAAAAGAAATATCTGAAGAGTGAAGTGAAAGAGAGTCAAAATGTAATTTAACTCTGCACTTTCTGTCCCAAACTGGTAATGGATGTTCCTGTGCATTTGACAATTACTCAGGCACTCCTGTTTCACTAGAGAGGAAAACAGACCAGTCTTTAACAAGACAAACTTCTGGATTCCTTGGGAGGGATGCAGTGAGCAAATTACAGTCTCTAAACCTCTCCCAGCCCTCCTCTCTTCCTCCAGCACAGCTCATATGCACAAAGCAGAGACACTTTTCCTATGAAAAAAACCCTCCTTAGGGTTTATAGTTGAACCCAGCTGGACTCTACTTGTGGGAACACCAGTTCAAGTCCTCCTCAGAAGGACACCCCGTCTTCCAAAGTTAGGGAAAGCAGAGAATTTAGGTACTGCTGTACAACCCACAGTGACCTCCCCCTTCAACCACGACAGAGAGAGGGGACAGCAGATAGCTTCTGTAGCATTGCTTCCCAGGGAAACAGGGAACAGTCAGGGAATGAGCTGCTCCTCTGTGACCAGCAGCTGATATCAGGAGGACTGTAAGGACTGATCATCTCCTCTGCTTCTGGAAACCAATGATACAGGGACTTTCCAAGCCAGAGGCTGCACATGGATTATCACATTTCTTAGCCAGCCATACATCTGTGAATTTCTATACTTCCTTTTTAGATGCCATTTATATATCAAGGGCTTTTCTAACTTCTTACAGGAGTGACCTTCATAGTTCAGTTCTGTGCCCTGCTTGATCTTTTCATAGAATGCCAAATGAAACTGAAAAATAGTGATCTTCTTGTTCCTGCTTCATAGCTTTCCCCTCAGCCCACAGGAACAAGTCAGCAAAAAGACCCAAACACCACTGTGCTGGCCTTTATACCCCATTGAGACAGGTTTTGAAGACCCCTTAGCCAAGGAGTGACCTTCAGAATGCTAAGTGCACCTGCTGTGTGCCATGCATGCCTCCAAAATCAACCACAGCCCTGGTGAGGGGCTGGGAGCCAGGACACCTCTTCTTTAAAAAGAAATAAAAATGCCCAGCCTTTTCGCAACTACAGAAGGCTTTGGCATGAGCTAAGGGCACAGGAACAAAGCCAAAGCACACGGAAAACAGCAGCAGCAGTTCTTGCTGCTGCGTATGTGGAGAGCTGGGACACCAACCTAGAGCAAGGAACTCACTGCAAGCTCCTGACGAGCTGCACAGGGTGCCCTGACACACAGACCCCTCCGGTGCCACCCCCAGTGCTGCCCTGATGGCCCCAGCCCATCAGCACTTGCTCTTGTCACACAGTGAAACGTGCTGGCTGAGGACCAATGAAAGCACCTTCTCATGGGATTTTTCAGGTTTCAAGGATATCAGTGTCTGGCACAGGCTAAAGTAATTAAGATGACTTCCAGGAGACAATCTGGCATTGATTAACCAGCTGTTTACCACTGAACATTACAAGTTCCCACTCTAAAACTCTGCACCAGAACACTTGCTATTTCCTAATTGTTTTCTCCCTTGCCCCATTCCTGTGTCTCACAAAACCCAGCTGTGGCCTCTCATACCACTCCCTTGGCCTCACCATGCTTTGCCTTGCTAAATAAACCACGATGGTGTCAGCCAGACTAAAGCTGAAAGGCTTCCTGAGGGTTAAAGGGAAAAGCATGTTGCTCTTGGCAAACAGATAAATCCAATTTTCACTGAACAGGTCTCAAGATGGACAGCCACAGCCACATGTGCTTGCAATCATCATATTTACATTTGAGTCTTCCTACTGAATACCAGTAGGAAGAATACCAGGGTAAAAAATGCCTTGGGCTGATCTCATTTCTACCAGCTTCATTTGGCTGATCCCTGCACAGCCACAGATCTCTTCATCATCAAGTTCCTCAAGAACAGAGATATCCCTAACACTGCAAGAACTGAGTTAACAACTCATTTCACTACTACTCCCTCCTACATCACTTACAAAGCATGCTTGGAGGAGCAGCAAACAGGCAATGCTGGAAGGAAGGGTTTGCAGTCAACAGGGAAGAGTTACTGGTGGCATTTAACACCTCACAGGAAGAGTAATGCAACTTTTGCATTCAAAGACAGGATTTGTTACAGGACCAGAGAAGGTAGAATGGGCATGTCCAGTTTCAGGGCACTTCCACACTCTCTCCATGTGTAATATCACCAGCTGCTATGTCATCCCCTCTTTGAAAGCGAATTAGGAAGGTCTTCCATTCCCAGTGAGCTCCAAAGAAGCAAAGTACACCCAGCCTCTGCAGTATTTGGGTCCTTCTCTGCAAAGCTGTATCATCTCTGCTCCCAGCATCCCCACAGCTGCATGGGAGATGCATGGAAAGACAAGAAATCAGTGGGACACGACTTTGCCTCTTTTGAGGTCTGCATAATACTGTGTAAATTGATGGGGCAACAAGGATAATTATTATTTAAGGAGGTAGAAGAGGAGAACAGGAACTGCTTATCAATAATGAAAAGCAAAAGTGAATAAAACTTTTGGAGATTTATTCCACACAAGCATCTTTCTTGTTCCTAAAATATATAATGGAGCACCACAGAAGAAAGTCGGACAGATTGGTCAGATCAGATACTAGAAAGGAAGGGGGCAACCAGGGAAAATTTCACTACACCTATAGTTAAGTCTAGGAAGACAAAAAGGAATTAACAACTCTTATAAACATGCAGCTTTTACTGAGATGAAAACTACTGAATTAGATAAACATGGACAATCCAAATAACTAGCCATTGGTATAGTTTACAAAAAGGTTGTGATAGTGTATCATGTTATGAGTGATTTTAAAGTCAAGACTAAATGTTTTTTGTAGTGTTCTAGTCAAAACAGCCATTCACACAGCAAAAATCTGTGGTCTGAACTAGACGAGGAAGCAGGCTGGAGAATGGGACATTGTCCTTCTGGCTGTAAAGCTGTGAAAAATTAACCTGGGAGCAGAGGTGAATGCCTTAAGAGATGACCTGACACCATGTGGAATGATCCCTAAACCAAGAACCTCCACCAAACAAAAGAGCAGTGCTCGGATCACACCTACTGCAGTGGAGTTGGGATGGAGGTCTCCAGATGATGATTCCTTACAGAAATGACCTTGATCAGTTGTCACAATTGACAAGGTCAGCCTGAATCCTTAAATTGGACAGAAAATGGAGAAGCACCCATACAATGAAACAGCCCCAGAGATAGACAAAAGAACAAACTCTTAGAGCATCAGCTGGTGGAAAATGTGAGAAGTCATTGGAGAAGTCATCCAGACAAATTAACTTGGAAAATGGCAGAAGGCTGATGAATATTTGGCATGAAAACAGCCATCAGCCTCCCTGTGATGTTCCCAGAATGAAACTGTAGAACAAGCCATAAATAGTCTGAAGCGCATCTTGCTCCTTTGCCCCAAAGGCAGCATGGCCATGCTGGGGGAGCTTGGAAGTGGAGAGAAGCAAATGCTTAAAATCTAACCCTCACTGAGTCACAGGAATAAATCAGTTTAGAAAGGCCCACTGTAAGCTGGAGAAGAGCCTTTTGGAGGTCTTAAAGGCATGTGACACTTCTCAGTTTCTCCCCTACCAGCTTTTGTTTCATTTGCAATTAAAGTATCAGAGCTGCCAGCTGTCCTTTTCCCTGTTTCTGTCAGGACTGTTGGCCTCAGACAACACACCTGGTATGTCCTCTTGAGCAACCAATTGTCTCTTTCTGTTCCCAACTTTACCGCATTATCTAGTCACTGGCATTGTATAAGGGCTTTGTTTTAAAGCTTTCCCCTGCTTACCTATTGCAAATACTCACTTATTTCCCAAATCCCCTTTCATTTAAAGTTTAAGGTCACAAAGTACAGATTTCCTCATTTCAGCTCCCCCCAAAGCTGGAGTAGTTTGGCTTGGCTGCAGAGTAAACTCAAGGGCCTAAAGAAAACAAACACATGGGACACTTCTGCTACTCTGAAATGCTGAGCAATAAAATCTCAGTAAATAAATAAATAGATGAAAACTTGCTTTAGGTCAGAGAATGTCATGCCACTTGGTTCTCTACAATTTAAAATAAAATCAATTTTAAAAAACCCAGGCAGACCAGGGACCCACACCTAAAAACCAGTATTAACAACAACAACAAAATCATTCCCTTTGAAAATTCAGTACAGTAAAACTTTTTGTGAAACAGGAATGCTGCTTTAGCCTAAATCCAACTGTACTGTGAATTAAACCCCAAACTCTTTTGAGCACAATTTTATTTTGGATTTGGTCACACTGATCTTTAACAATCACTCTCCCATAGCAAAACCTGCCCTCTGCCAAACTGAAAGAGCATTAGCATGGGAGGGTCAGCACTATGTCCTGTGTGTTGACAAAACCTGCTGGGCTCATGAGAAGAACTAAAACATTTTAGAAAATTAATTGTTTAAGGAAAAAAAGTCCCCCCTGGGATGATTAGTGCAAGGGCCTCCTGAACCACTGGACATGAGACTCGCCATCAGACACATCACAGCAGCCTCCCTGGGAGCAGAAAACTACCTGCCCTGCCCTTGAGGTATCACCTGGAGATGTCATCCTAGAAAGACAGTGCTCCAGCCAGGAGGAGATACCGTATTTTCTAGACAGGGTATTATTAGGGCTGAGTTATGGTATGACATCCTCGTGACAACACTATTTTCTCCCTCTCAGTGCTCTTTCCCCTCCCCGTCTTTGTTTGCCTCCTATAACTCTGCAGAGCAGCCAAGTCCTCCCTGTGGCACACGCTCCCATTCCCCTGGAGCTCTTCCCTGCACCTGTGCCTGCCTACATCCATTTTTCAGGCTCATGACTGCTGCTGAGGGTTTGCCAGCTGCTTTCCAGGGGGTTAACGCTTCCCTCCCCATGGGACACTTCTCTAGGGATACAGGGTGAGCCAGGATGGTTTCTTCAAAGCCGCATGGAAGTCCCCCCTCACCCTGGGATCAATTAACACACACAGGTCTTAACTGTCCACTGGTGGGTTTCACTAGCAAAAGTCCCATTCATCAATGTCTTCAGCCTGGTCTTTCACTGCCCATCCCAGCACTCTCTTCTATTCAGCTTTATTCCACTTCTGACCCTCTCAACCATCCACATTATTGATCAGAAAGGGTTTGTCTGGGCTTTCTCTCTTCATAGCAATGGGCCTAACAGTGCAACCACAAGTATTCAACATCTTCACACCTACAGTTTCAACCAGGGCTGGTGCTCCTGCCCTCTGACTGATTTCAATCTATTTGATTCTTTGACTTTTAGTTTTAAGCCTCAGTTTCTAAGATTTCCATGTCCTCATCCCCTCCAACTGCATTTAACAATGAAGCAAAATTTGGTTAATAATGGATCCATACCTACATCATCTTTGATCATCCAGTTAGTCCTTGCTGCACAGCAGCTTCAAGTCTAATTTTATTTATGTAGCTGAGAAACCAGTTGCTATTTGTTTTAATTTCTTTTGCCAAACCTAACGCAGCGTGACTTTTGGCAAATCTCATTTTATCCCTACCCTTCCTGACCTCTAAGACATTGCTTTTTTGCCAATTAGTCTTTTTTTTCCATTCCTTACTGACTCTGTTTAATCCCAGCTATCCTTTTTAAGGTAGCTATTCACCAGCTTTCAGCAAGGAGCCCTTTCCTGCCCTGTTTTCCTTCTCTGCTTAGGACCCCTGGTCCAGATAGTTTCTGCATTTTGAATTAGAGGCTCCGTATCCTCTGCATTCACCATTCTCTGCACGGATGACTTCAGCCACCAGGTTTTTTCATTTTTCAAAGTTTGCCCTTTCAAAGACAAGTATCCTAGTTCCAGATCTACTTTTGTTTAGGTTTCTATCTAATTTAAAAGGAATCCATTTTATGAACACTGGGTCCAACATTCCTCTGTACAATCAGGCCCTCTTAATATCAACACTTGTTACCAAAACAAAACCTAAAATAGCACCTCCATTAGCTGGTGCTCTATTTAATGAAAAAATCTGGGCTACCACATGCAGGCATATTTATGTCTTACCTTATTAATAAAATGTGTTTGCCAATGTGTATTCCTAGATATTAAGATACATTCCTAAGTTCCCACAGCAATATTATTTTGGAAACTTTGATCTTTCCAATAACATTACAGAGACATTTATTCACACGACTATTGCCACCCCACAGAATTTCCTTCCTTTTCTTAATTTTCATTTTTAATTCCACCTTCCCCACAGATGTTGCCTTTCTCGTCTTTACACTGCTACAGCTAGGACAGCACCAGTACCAGTCCATATAGGCTACGTGCCAGTGCTTCTGGTATCATCAGTTCTGGGTCCTTGACTTCTGATCACAGCCACCCTGACCTTCCCTCTTTCTGAAGATACTACCAAAGAAAATAAAACACACCATCACAGAAAAACACCACCACAAAACCCTGCCACTGCAGAACATTTAAGTCCACTAATTGTGGCCTCATCTTTGGTCTGTTTGAGATGGAGTCAGTAGTGTTGGCTCAACATGAGGGACTGTGAATGGCCTTGTCATGGATGTCACAGGGCCTGGCACATTTCTTCAACAAAACCAATGTTAGGCAAAAAAAGGGGAAATGCAAATGAAAGAGGATGAATTAGACTAAGACAAAAATGGATTCTGGTAGACTAAGAAAGTCTCAGTGCCCATTCTGTTACTGACTGTGGGACCGACCAAAGAGTTTTGTCTTCAGTACTTTCTTTGTTCCTGATCCCACTCCAATTTTTGTGTGCTCTGTTTCACAGTGAAGTCCTTGAAAGCAAGTAATGTGGCCCTGGCCATAATCTGCTTAAGGTAATTTATGGTGGTACAATACAGCTGACTTCAGGGAAGTCAATCCTGACACCAGGAAGGTCCCATAAACAGTCTCAGAGCCAAGTTCATGAACTAGGATTCAAGAGAATTGGAATCGAGCCCTCCTACCCTGCTTCTTGATCCTTAAGAGACCTTGAGGAAATAATTTTATCACTCTATCCAGCAGTTCACATCTATAAAAAGGGGACCATAAAAATCCCATCCTTGACAGAATGATTGTAAGTGTCAAGCCAGCAGATAGGGAAAAATCCTTGTAACTATGGCAAGGACAGCCACATAGCTAAAATGGACAGACATTTAGGTGCAAGTCCCTTGCTCTGACTGTCCTTTTAGGGCCACATAAATAATTCCCCTTTATTATGCCATGCTATTACCACTGAACATACAGGTTAAAGTAAGACGGGGCAGAGGATTGGGGGAAACTCTGAATTCTTTCTCTCTTTAGCCCTGCAAAGGCTGGAGGCGTTCAGCAAAATCCAAAAAAAAGGATTGTGGTAATTACCTCACCTGCCTTGCTCCAAAAATTGCCTCTTCACAAAAAACCTCATGCATTGCAGCTGCCGAAACTAAGATAACCCCAGTCAATAATCCTGAGTCATGCATTTGACTTGATTTTTTTTTCTTCAGGCCATGCAGACTAAGCAAAACTGACCCCATGCAGAAACGCAGGAGATACAGACAACCACCTCTGAACAGTTACCCTGACACAGCCCCCCTCTGGACCACACAGCAGGGTGAGTGGGGAGAACACAGATGTTTCCCCACAGCACCAAACACAGTTCACCTCTTGTTACCTTCTTACCTGCTGAAAAATTCCTATTCTTGCTTGGCATCAGGCACCGTGATTACCAAGCCTGGCAGAGGTTGGACACTCCTCGAACTTGAAAATTTCAGGAAAGATTTAGGTGCATCTCTTTCTTTTCCCTTCCTCCCTCCCTCATACACCAAGAATCAGCAACTTTGCAGAAGTGATTTGCATTTTCTCATATCAAAGAAGTGTACGTGCCAAAACACATGTGAGCCCAGGCATGTAAGAGGCAACAGTAGTCTCCAACTTGCCCTTAAGAAACATCAGGCATTAATAAGCTATTCATTCATAGGGAGAATGCTGCTCCCAGTCAGTGAACAGCTTCAGAAGAGCCAAGATTTGGTCCTGAAGGAACCGAAAAACCCTGGGAGCAAAGGTCTTCTGGAAGTGATGAATCTAACTCTTCACCTGAGCCACTTGATCAAATGCTATTGTTATCACTTAAAATAAGCATGTTGACCTGAGGTCCCTCCAGGACAACAGAGTCCCAGTATACAGTTTGCTGAACAGGCTGATTTAGAGATAATCTTGTCTTCTAAAGACTTTTTCATCAAAGAACAACGCTCAGGCTCCAAGGGAAAGGGTGAGCACCCCTAATCTCACTGCTTCATGACTGGATTAGGTAATATGGATGTTCAGGTTCAGAAGCTGAAGCTGAGCTCCCTCAAATCCACCTGCTCTTGCTGAACCTCCGGAGGCCTGGTTGATTCAAAGGCTGCAAAAAGCAGCCACATGATGAAGTCCTCCAGCCCTGAGCCTTTGCTCTCCATAAATTCATCACAGTTTATAAATTCTCTGAAATCAACACTGCACCATCACAATGCTTAGTCCTTGTTTGTTCCACGGTGAATAACATAACTCCAGTGTTGGGCAACTTGACTTGGAAAAATCCAAACTGTCTGCTCCTCCCACCCTAAGGAATGCTCTTGGTGCCTGCTCTCCATTGTATGGTCTGGATGGCCATGGGTCTGGAAGGAGGACAAAGCAAAGACAAAGGGACAATACAGCAGTTTAAGACAGCAGCCTGGTCTCTCACGTTGCCATATCGCCTCAGCTGGTTATAATCTCCTCCACAAAATGAAGTAACAAGCGAATGACTAATAACTGGAAGATGAGTGTGCCTTGCTAAGGCAACACAGCAGGGCAAAGGACTCTTGCCAAGAGCAGTGAGAATCTTATTTCAGTACTTCCATGAATACAGCTGCCATTTACCTATCTCCCCAGATCCTAGCACACCTTCAGAAGGCTGCTGCAATGAAAAGGAAAAATCCTATCCTCCTCTTCCACCAGTTAATGCCCCCAGATCACCTAATTTGCTCTGAACCCATTTTCCCTTAATCAGCTAGGCCAGCCTGATGCTCATCCCCCACAGCTGTTCACAAGCACCTATTAGAGATCTCTCAAGCACCCAGAAAAAGCAGCATGGACAGGACCAGCCAGAAAATCCCCAGATGGCCTAAGGGGAGGGAAAAAAGACTGCACAATGCAACTTTGTGCTGAAGTAGACCTGCCCTAACCAGTTCCCATCCACAGCAGTTTCTTCCCAGGGCAGATGAAGTTCTTCCCAAGACAGCTGCTTGTTCATGTGCAGCTGTCCAGAGGCAGCTACGTCCTTGCCTTGTCTCCACCACTTATGCCACACGATCAATTATATTTAATGTTATTTCACTCCTTGCTTTGAGCAACAGCAACTCTCGTTTCAGGTAAGGACACACTTCCCCCTCTTTGTTTCCTCATCTCAGACCAAGCCTTTATTGTACCTTCTGAGAGCAACATTAACTTGTGACCCTGTTCTTCCTTACAGTCTGACTGAAAAAAAGCAGTAGCTCGAACACATTCCATCAAAATTCCAACATGGAACCTCTGGGGACTGCACTTTCTGTGGCAGCTTAGTCTGAACTTGAGGGTTGTGTTGTGCTGCATTATCAAAAAAACACTTGGAGAAATGGAACTGGACTCAGGGAGCTGAGGAAGGAATCAGGAAAGTCTGACAGCCATAAACCTGCCAGGGGTGTAAGCAACAGCTTTCAGGAGGTTGCAAACAATAGGAAAGAAAAGGCTGAACAAGCCAGAAAGGAACAATTGCATTAAAATGCCAAGATTTCGACCAAAATATTCTTGAACTAGGGGGAGGATGAGGCCAGTTTGAACATATCTTCTGCCCAAAATGACAATGGACTGGAAGGTTCTCTAGGGAGCAGAACTTGGAGGTTGTCTGTTCAGGGGACTGGCATGGATGAATTCTTTCCATTTGGTTTTCCAACATCAAATTTGTAGTATTTTATGTACAAAAAAATTGGCATCTCTGCCAATTTTCATTAAATGAGTAACAAACAGTTTGAAAGGCTCCAAAGATTATTATACCAGGCATGAGATGAATGTAACATGGGAAATGTCACCACTTATGTTTAAAAAAGCACACTGAAAAAATCACTCATGGGACCTGACTCCCACAGTCAGTCTAGGGAGACTGACAAGTGACTACACATTTGCTCACCACCAAATCTTGTCCAGCCTAGCATGAAAACACCCAGAGACACAGTTGGGCTGGAAAACCTACTGGTGCAAAACAGTATCTGCTTGGCATTGCAACTGGACAAGGCAGAGGAAGAAAAAGCACTTGGCACATCCTAATGTCATGGTGCAGGACAAGCCAGTAAATCCTCAGTGATTGTCTCCATTCTAAGAGACCTAAAGCCCACAGGAAACAACACAAGGTTCCCCTTCCAGTGTCCCCTGCTTTATCTCCTTACACTCACTGTAGAGTGTGTGACCTTCATGAGGGGAGAAAAGACAATGCTCATCCTGGAATAAGATCCAGGGAGGGACAGAATATAGACATCTCTGCAACAGAGCCTCAGCAACTCTCATCTCCCAGATCCTGAAACAGTGACTAATTAGAAACATCTTTGAATCCCCAGCTGGGGAGGTGCCTGAAAAGAGACAAAACATAAGGATGATGATGATATTTGTAAGTGCTGTTACTTGTTAGCATCTCATAATGTTGACAGCAGCTCTTAGCAAGCATGCACCAGTGAATAGCTTACATGCATTAATGCTCTTTTAAAAACCATGTGTTTAACCCTCATCAGAGACAGAACTCCTCCATTCCACATGAAACCTCAAGCATTGCCAAAATGATTTAAAGCCCTAGCAAACAAGAGCTCTTGGAAGTGATAATCAACCCCCTCTTGCCCACACGTGACTCTCAAGGTCTGTTTCTCATGCTCTACAGTTTCCAGCTGGGACCCATCAGTAAGCTATCAATTGCCCCTTACATACAGATGAACAGGTAATTAGTTAAATGACCTAATTAATATTAATACACTTGAGTGATATAACTAACAAAGCTTGTTTTTTAAGGAGTTTTATGTATCTTTCCTGAGAGTGTGCTTGTGAGTACATTGTTGGTTCTCTGATGTCTAACACTGGCTGAGTTTCTGCTTCAACCCCTTAGAAGACAGGAACAAGGTACAGTCCTACCACCCAGCAACTATTTCCATAAAAGCCATAGGAAACCAGTATCTTAGAGCTCAATCCCTCCACTGAATTTTCCGGTTCAAAAGTTTTCAGGGTAGCCATAGAGACAAAGATAATCCACACGTGCCCACACACAGGCTCGTTTGGAAGAAAGCCAGGCTCAAAATGGGACAGCCAGTGCATTGCTTTAAAGCAAGAAAGAGAAGTCTTTACTGAGTGCAAGAGCCAAACAAGGACCATGTTTGCACTCTACTGCCCAGATGCCCTCTGAACAGAGTTAATATGGCATGGCACAGTGTAGCGGTGTTAAAGGGGAAGATCTGCACTTTGCCATCAGAGATGCTCTGGATGCATGACGTGTGCATACACATGATAGGAATTTAAAAAAAAAAAAAAAAAGTAAGATTTGGAGGTTTTAAGGGGTGGGGGAGAGACAAAGAACGGGTACAGTGAACTCAGCCTTGTAAAACACATGCATGCATTGGCCTGCACCGAGCGGGGACATAGAGAGCTCTGGTGCCAGGTCCTGGAGCAGCACAGGGGATCCTGCCCTCCCCATCCCCGGGGCTCAGGCGGTGGCACAAACAAGCAGGGACAGACATGTTATGGAGCAGCCCACAGGAAAGCACAAAGCCAAGCTGCTCACCTTGCAAAGGCTGCAGGTAAGGCTTGCTCAGCACCTGCCTCCAGCTGCTGCACAGGGGGAGCCAGGGGATGCGGCCCCTGTGCGTTCAGCGTGGCACCCCACAGCAGCCCCACACACAGGAATGGCATGTTCTGCTCCAGACACCATCCAGGCTTGGAGGTGTTCCCACATCTCCATGACTCCAGCACATCACACATGGAGGAAACCCAGGGAGAGGGTTGGATCAAGCAGGAGAAATGAAGTTTGAATTCACTTGAAGTAATTTTAAGAACCAAACGAAATACAGCAGGCCCAGGGGACCCTTCTGGCTAGCTGGGCTGGCCTCACCACAAGTAGGAATTCAGGGGTACCCTCTGCAGCAAAGAACTCCTTCCAACTCCAATGTCTGCCAGTAGCAAGATTTGCCCCTGTGCCCCATTACCCAGGAGACCATCAAACTAGTCAGTAATTCAAATATTTCACAAGTTTTCTGCTCTGTTCAGGTTGGGACAGCTGTCAAGGAACATTGTCAAGGCAGATATATCCCTAAAAAATCCCCATCCAAACATCACACCCCCAGCCTGAGCCCTTCAAAAAATGAGAGAGGGAGAGGAAAGGAAAAAGCTGTGTCAGGATGGAGGACACAGCATGAAGGGTGCATGCACAGGCATATCAACAGCTCCTGGGAAAGAGGACGGGGTTGAAACACAGCCCAGACCTGCTGCTTAGCAGCTGGGGTTTAACACTTGTTGCAGCAAGAGAAATTAGTAACACAAATCAGCACAGAGAAGGATGGGGGTGTCAGGTTCAACTCAGGGCTGCACCAAGGGAGAGTAGCAAAAGTGGTCTTCAGGGAAGTGTTGGTTTGGTTTGTTCTATTTTGGTTTATATTTTTTGTGAATAGATCTTCATAGTCCTGATCACAGTCCCAGGAGTGTACTACCCTCCCTTATAGCTTCTTATTCCACCATCTTGGTGCATCTCCAAGGCATGAACACCCTGGAAACATGAACAGCAAGTGAATTTGTATTATTTTCTCTGCTGGAGCTCTTAGTGATTTGAAAGCAAATGCTTTTGTTAATGGCAACAGCTAGCTTTATCAGCTGTAATCCCTACCACTGATCCAAACAGAGTGTTGAATGGGAGGAGTAAAATGAAAATCCACATCCCACGAACATTTGTCTCACTAAATGTGCTGGTGCTGCCCCAGTATCACCCACTGCATGGCCCCTTCAGCAGAAGACCACCCCATTGATCCACTCTCCCCTGGGGAGAGGGGAGGGGGCAACACGTGACAGTGAGGGCGAGACCTCAGGAGCCCCACAGCATTTTTGCAGGACAACCCCATCCCCATACTCCTGTTGCAAATCCTCTGCAAACACCAGGCTCTGCAGGGAGAAGGAGAGGACAGGAGGAGCGTTCTCTGCCATCCCACCTGGGTGCACATGCATGAATTCCCTGATCCAAGAGCAGCAGTGGTGCTAGATTGCTCCCTACTCTTATCTCGAACCACAAGCCTTTATTTCTATTTTCTCTCCCCTGTCCAGATGAGGAGGGGAGCCATAGAACAGCTTTAGCAGGCACCTGGCATCCAGCCAGGACCAACCCACCACAGATGTGCAGCACACATAGGCTCCTCTTTAAAATTTAACCGGTGACAGCAGCAGCTCAGGTTCCTGTTGCAGGTGGCAGAGCTCCCTACATCAGGATAAGCAGTGAACACCTCCAACCCACCTCTGATATTGTCTGAGAAAAATGAAACATTAGCTCAGATACCAACCATCTGAGCTGATACTCATGAAGTGAAGGCTCCTGAGATTTTCCCCAATACCTGTGCACTTCAATCACACTTCAGGTTGTGACTGCAGACGATCATAGTCCTCTGCTTCCAAGATTTCTTCCTGCAAGGAATGTGAACCACTTGGCTTTCCCACACAGATGAAGAGAGGAAAGCCAAGACGCCAAGCAACTGCAGGCTCTCAGAAAAGAATTCATGATGAAAAACGATGGCTTTCCTCTCGGAAGGTGAGAGCTTAAACTGGGAAGAATCTAGAACCTCACTGAGCACTGCAGCCCCGCACTCCATGGAGGGGTGCTGGATGAGGACTGCACCTACACATTAGAACTCTTGCTAAAGCATGTCAGCCAATGAAGAGACTCAGCAGGAGCCTAGCTGGGCTGGTGGACAAAAGGGAGGAGGCAGGGAAAAGCTGTGACAAATTGAAAATTCATTGTGGATTGCGTAACTGCATGAATAATTCCTTTCAAGCCGAAAGAGATTCCTGCAAAAGAGGTAGCTTGCTGCAGTCCCTCAGCTCCATTTAATGAAAGAACTACCAGACAGATGGGTGGTTTGGGTTTTGGTTTTTTTGGTGGGGTTGTTTCAACAAAAAACCAAAAAAAAACAAAAACAAAAACAAAAAAAAAACCACGCCCAAAACCAAACTCAATTACAAGATGCAGCTAATCTTCTATCAGCAGAGAAGAGCTGGTGGAACCAACCAAACAGGTGACCCTGATAGATTTCCCCACCCTGGTAGAACAAGAATTTGCTCAAAATGGCGAAGAGTCTCATTCCCTTTTGCTAGAGACAATTTTTCATTCCTGAAAACAATGGAAGAAATGCACATCAGGGGGGTAGGAAGATATGAAAAGTATTTTCTGCAAGCCACTGGGACTTATGAAAGCATCAGGAAAGAGGAATTGGTGAAAAGAAAGGGACAGGAAAAAAGTCCCAACAGTAAGATATACTTAAGTTACTGAGTGTCATGCCCAGAAGCAGGGAAACCCCATATCTAAAATTATAGGACTCAAATCTTGTACCACCCAGTTCAGAAACAGTCCCATCCCCTGCATCTCTCAACTGCCATGGCAGGGTTAGGCTTTTTCTATATGCCAAATCGAATTCTGCAGTAATCCCTTCTGGCCCTTCTTGTAACAAGCAATGGGACAAAAGAAAATACCTTTAAGCTGTAGCAGGGGAGGTTCAGATTTGGTATCAGGAAAAATTTCTTCATGGAAAGGGTTACCAAACATTGGAGTGGACTGCCCTGGGAAGTGGTGGCATCGCCACTGAAGGTATTTAAAAGATGTGGCACTTAGGGACATGGTTTAGTAGTGAACTCAGCAGTGCTGGGTTTACAGTTGAACTCAATGATCTCAAGGGCCTTTTCCAACCTAAATGATTCCATGATTTTGTTGCAGAAAGTGTACCATTTCCCAAAGACAGCCAGGCATCTCAGGAGCAGTATTGCCAAAGAGTGCGTCTTGGCCCTGAAGCACCCACACAGATGCCCTGATGTCTAATATTCCAGTTGAACCCATGCTGCAGCCTTCTTCTCCAAGTGGACACTAACTGGGCCCTTCCTCCTCTGTCTGGTCAGTGATTTTTACCAAACTTTGAAGATGAAAATCATTGGTCAGACATCTGTACCACCCCACCAGCAGGGAATTGATCAATGGATCCAAAAACTAGTGGGAAAGAGGAAACCTTTACAGAAAGCTGACTAAAATTCATTCTGCCCTGTGGGATCTTTAAGAGCCAAGCCCACTAGCTTTGGAGCTCCCTCCTTGAATTCCACATATTTTAAACTATTTGCCTAAAACCAGATCCCCAAATCTCTGCCAAGCTCTCCTAATCCATCAGCTTTGAGGTCAGGACTGCAGCCCACTCCACAAGTTCCTCCTTTCTTCTGCACAGCCTCAGCTTCTCCTCCTCTTCCCTGAACACCACTCCCACTACTGCTCATTACCCATTTTTCTCCTTCACCTCAGTTCCCCTCTCCTTGCTTCCCACATGAACATCATGAGCTCTAACTCCCCACCTAGGCAATCTCAGGTCCCATTTTTTTTCAGGAGAGCCTTTGTACCTACCACAGGCTCCAGGACCAGGCAGGAAGACCAGAGAAAAGGAAAGGGTGGCAGGCTGAGCAGTTTGTAGGCTGCTGTTTATTGGGAGGGTGGGAGAGCACTGATCCCTTTTTCCCTGTTTGGGGATAGGGATGTGTGAAAGGGGTTCAGGACTGCCTCCTTCTCCAGCCCCTTCATTGGCATAAGCACTTTGGCAGCTCAGTGCTTCACACCCACTCAAGGACGACTCTGAGCACCCGCATTCCTACCAGATGTTGCTCAACATGCTCCCACAGCAGCCCACTCCAGACAGTGCTCACGTGGCAGAGCCAAGCCTCTGCATCCTCCTGTCCAGCTGGGCTGGGGTGTGAGCAGCGAATCCCACACCTGGCCCCCAGCCGGGGAGCAGCTGCGCTGCACAAGTGCTGACTCAGGCGTGAGCAACACCAGCACAAGGGCATCGCCTGCCCTCGGTACCCAGGGCCAGACAGCCGGCAGCCTCAGCCCAGAACACGCTCTGCCCTGGTGAATCACACACCAACCCCAGCAAGTCCTTTCAAGACCCATCAGTCACCAGAGGGGAAAAAAATTACATGCACACAAAGTAATTAGAGGTGTAGCCCTCTCCCCTCCCTCTGTGCAGGCTTAATGCTTCCTTTGTCCAGGCATGTTTGCCTTGCTAAGTCATGCTTCAGGACAACTTTCTTGACAGAAAACAAAGGTTAATTAATATTTAAAAAAAAAAAAAGAGACAAAAAACCACACGAAAGCCCCTCATTAAAATGGCCACCCTCTCAGCACAGCTCTCTACTCACACTGGTCCTTCTCGGAAACAGCACTGATCCATGACAATGACCCCTGCAAAAAAGCCAAACTGCACACAACCAACTCAGGGCTATCTCCAGTGATGGAGGGGTGGGAAACCAGCCAGCAGAGCAGATCAGAGACACAGCAGTGTTCAAACCTGAGGGCTGTAATCCACCTCACTCACAAAATCCCAGCCCCAGTGACCATTTGCCTCCAGCTAATTCAAAACCTTCTCCTGGCAGCTCAGTGACACACATCGTGTGACCTGCTGTAGCTCTGCTACCCCATGCACCAGCAGCTCTGAGGAGTACATTACAGAGGAAGGGATACCAACTCCAGAGATGGAGACAGATACTCTGCTCCCATCCCTCCTCACTTAAGCAGCTGAAACGACAGCAAAGCAACTTCCAATTTATCACCTGCATTATCAAATGCTTCACCTCCATGGTGGAAGTTCCTCATTACAGCACACACAAGAAAAGCAGGTAGAAGTCTGCTTCAAACCTGCCCTCTCCAAGTACAAAAATATCTCTTCCACATACTCCTCCAATTCACCTCAGACACACATAAGCACTTCTGGGCCAGCTGGCTCAATAGAGGTGGTGAAAGCACACATGCACACGCATGCTCACCAGCCAGCTCATTAAATCTAATTAGACAGTCTTCCACAGGGAATTTTGAAATTCATATCCAGCAATTACTGTTCTTTCCTCAACCCTCTGGATGTGTGAGCATGATTATTCACCACATGAAAAATAAAAATTAATACGAAACTTCAGAGAGTTGCCATATGTGCACATTATCAGAGGTGCACTGTAATTTCATCAGTGCTCCTGCTTAGAGACGAGTACGGTAGCAGCAACACAGGGAAAGAACACTCAAGCCTCAGCTTTGGATCCAAATGTCTCCAAGAAACTGACAATATGGAAACATAAGTCTTCCCCAGTAACTTTATAAAAAATTTGTTCTGCTGACACTCTGATGTGTAAGGGGTGAAGCCACACAATGCACAAGTCCACTGGCAATCATGAAGATAACTAAGCCAAAGTGCAAAGGGACTAATCCTTGATGGACTCAAGGAAAATGTAACAGTCATCTCCATGTGTGTCCAGAATAGGAAAATTGTAGTTTCATACCTGATATATCATGGACAGGATGTAAGAGGGCTAAGCACTGAAGTGGAGGGTGCTATGCATTCCTCAAAGTGTTCCCCATCCCCAGCTCTGCCAGTGCTGCCAGCTCCAGGGACATTCCCTCTGCTTAGCGCAGATTCCTTTACAACTTCTGCTTTACTGTATCAATTCATGACACAAAAAAAAAAAGAAAAAAAAAAATTCCTCACCTGGCGTGTTTACACAGGGGAAGCTTAATCTGAATTCAGTTTCACATAGAGTAGCTAAATCATAGTAGGCCAACTCAATATAGAGCATCCCTCCTTTAAGTTTGCCTTCTCATTTGCAGGGAGAATGCTGCTCATTTTGAACAAGGAGCATTTCAATTCCCAGCAAATGTCTTGCATTGAAACTTCTATAGATAAAACTAATCCAGAGCATATACACATCATTAATTCCTGAGAGTCCCTCAGCTTCCAGACTCAGCAGCCTCTCATCATGCCTAATCCAGCAAATCCCAGATGAATTCAGTAAACTCCTGGTTATCTTGCTGATGTGAAAGCACACCAGTAGATTTCACCAGGAGATGCCAACAGCATTGCTCCACTGCAGCAGCTTATGGATGGTATCAGGAGACAAAATAAGCATCTATTCTGGAACCCACCATTTCACTGTTATGTTTACTGTTAGGGTGCTTTGTCACCCAGAACAGCTCTTCCAAAAGCAAAGAAATGCTGTCCATTTGAACATACACAAAATATTAAAAAATATTTCTTTTACACTGAAGGGGTCATAGTCTGGTCTGGTCTCTCCGTGGCCTAGTCTGAACAACCAAACCCAACCCACACACCACTGAGGACACTGTTGCTGTATTCCTTTGATCCCAGCAGCAGTAGGAACTAATTTTACCTTCAGAACCTACTTTTAGATGAGCTTTACAAATGTTTTTAACAAACAAGGATCAGAAACAACTTTAGACACACATGAACAAACCACTGAAAGCTAAAGAGCATTTGATACTCCAAACCCCGGCATGCAGCATGGGGAGGTCTCACTTGACATGCCATATTCTACTCCTTCTAAGGGCAATACTGAGCTTCTCAGGACAAGGCCGTGACCAGAAGCCTCGGACCTCAACTGATATTTCTCACTGACAGAAGCTGAAACACTCTTTTTCGATGTATCGTGAGTGCTCTGCCTCCAGCTCTCCACTCCCTGGTGAGTTTGGATGAAGACCACCCCCAGACTCAGCACCCACAAACTGCATCACAGTGAGCACACTGGAGAAAAACATGTGTGTAGGGCAAAATAAAACTCCAGTCCTTCTCTCCAAAACCCTGCACAGGACCAACATCACCAGCAGCAGCAGCTGTAGCCTGACCATGCTTTACTTGGTGCCACAGAGCCATCAGCCATGGGAGCCCAGGGAGCCAGCACAGCCCTTCTGCCATGGTGCAGTGGGATCATCCCATCCAGCCACAGCAATGCACAGAGACATTTTGGTGCACACAGGGGATACAAGTGGCTGTGTGTCCGTCTGGGCATGCAAACTGGTAATTTCCTGTCAGCCATTAAAGAAAGAACAGAGATGTGACAGCACAAAAGCCGCCAAAACTATGTTCAACAAAGAAATTGCCATAATCATTCTCAGATATACTTTGAGTCAAATCCAGCTGCAGGCAAGGATTATGGAAAGGCTCCCACTGCCCTTCTGGGAGCTGCATATGATCTTCAAGTAGATGCACTTGCACAGGGCACAGCTAGTTCAGTGCAAGGTTGGTGTTGTTCAGTGAGTTTGCGAGCTCAGCTAGTGAAGCCAAAGGGTTTGCAATTTCCATAAAGCAAGTTTTTTCACTTGCTCTTTAAGGTCTTAAAGACACACAGAGAAAAGAATAGAAGCCAACAAACAAAAACCCAACCACAACACTAACAAAAAAAATACACAATAAAACCCTCCTACATTAAAGCACAAAACTTTATGGAATACAATGGACTAATACAACCATCATTTATATGGAGGAATGATGAATAGTCACAGCATTTGCCTTTGTTTTTCTTGTTGATTACGTATCTAACTTAGATTCTTACTGTTGACAGAATTGCAAGTCCTAAAATCTACAGGACGACAAGTATCTACCTAGGGTCAGTGCACACAGCTACCCTGGCCAAGCTGTTCAGATTTAATGATTATTCTAATGGTAGAATTTTGTCAGAGAAACTACAGTTTCAGTTTTAAAAAACGTAAGAAATTAACTGTGAACTGCAGCACACAAAGTTAGCTAATAGCTGTCAAAGAACAAAAATGTACCAAAAAAAAAACCTACAAAAAAAACCCCACACACACACACAAAAAAAAAACCCCACAAAAACCCAAACAAAACCTAAACATTTTCACCAGTAACATCTTTCAGAAGATCATGATTCCAGCAAAGCGATACAGCCAGTAAGTGACAGAAGGAAACTGTACCAAAAAAACCCACCCAAACTGTTTTCTGTAATTTTTGTGACTTTACATTAGATAACTTTTCACAATCAGAAACAGCAGTGACATACTTCAAACTTTTTCCATTTTGGTCTGAAAATTGTGAATTGTAGTAAAGACTTTTAACAAAAGGAGAACCTGCAAAAATTGAGACAAAATGCAACTAAATGCTTGGCTATATTATAAAACTGGCTTTGCCCGTAAAAGTGTTGTTTCAGCAAGAAAAAGAAAAGATAGTAAGACATTTACTCCGGCTACTGGAAAATACAGATGTTAGTCCTAGATCATATCCTGTTACAAACAAAAGCTAAGGGAGGGGAAAAACTTTAGAAAAGTATTGGAGTCACAACAACTTTTTCACAAAGACAGAGAGAAGCAACTTGAATATAAATAAGTGTCCAAAATAGGTCAGCACTCTTTTCCTGGCCACTGAAGTCTGACACTTTTCACTTGAGGTTATCCTGGAGGGCGGTGGCACACGCAGCGCAGGGAGCGAGGCCGGTGAGGGCAGACGCGGCTCCGCGCTCGGCGGCAGCCCCGGCCCAGCCCCGCAGGGAGCGCGGCCGGGCCCTGCCGCTGCCCACACGCTTTGTGGGTGTCCAACCTGACCTCACCCCCCTCCAGGAGTCAGGAAATGCTCCCTGTCCACAGTTTCGACCTCCTCAAACGAGAAGTGCCATAAGAGACCGGGTGTTTTCCGCAGCCCCTACAAAGACCCACCAGCTCCGTGCATTCAGCTGCAGCATCCCAGGCACTGCGTGGCAGGAAGCTGCTCTCTGGGCCAGCACAGGATTGGGCCCTGCACCAGCCAGCTGTGGTGTGTGGGCTAAGCCACTGCCTTCCCACCAAAGGTTACACTCCCTTAAACCAATGCAGAAAGAAGTTTTAGACCTAAAAATCAGGTGATGAGGTGCAGAGCATGCACCTCAGCTGCTCTGCCACTGCTTCCATGGGAAAGCTGGTAGGAGCATCAGGCTGCAGGAGAGACACAGGTTCTGTCTCCCTCTTGAAGGAAAAAAAACCCCGAACAAGTTATTTCTACAGCACTGAGAGGCAAGCCTGCCAGTCCAGCCTCGGCAGCATTCCTGTCTAGCTCGGCTTGTTTACCACCAATAAAAAGCCCATTAGTTGCACAATGCGCCTGTTGAAAATAACTCAAAAAAATCATCACTGGCAAATTAGTAAGACATTAGGACATGCAGACACCTCAGCATGGTATTATGGAAACCACCGAGGAGTCAGACTTCTCGAGGAGCTTTTCCCAAGGAAGACAATTCCAAAGATTTCTCTCCCTCTGTGGGCCCATCTAACTTTGAAGGGCTCAGGACCAAAATGCAGAACTCATCCAGTCAACTGATCCAGGGTCTCCAACCAAGTGACTTCCAGAGAAAATAAATTTACCAGGCTCAAATGCTGCTGGTTTACACTAACAAAAGCACAAGGTCCCCCCTCACAAGGGGCAGCCAGCAGAGAAGGCTGCAATGGCTTGAGGCATCCCCAAAACTTCACACCCCTGACCAGGGTCTCATCCAGAAGCAGCAACAGCTGCTGACTCAGCACACTCCCCTCCCCAGCCATCAGGAACCCTGCTTTAAAAGCACTGCTCATGTAAAGCCAAAAGGAGGCATGGGGTGAATCACAAGCTGCCTTCTTTTAAGGACTAGTCACATAACTGCTGAATAAAAAATAACCAGCTCCCAGCCCAGTCCCTGACCATTCTGCAACACAAACACAAAATCTATCTTTGCTACCTGCCACACACACCATTGCTCTCGTTAAGCCCACAGCAGCACAGCTCAGACCTTGCAGGCAAGGCTTACAGTGCCTCTTCTCACCACTACCTCCAAATTTGTTCAATTCAGGGGTCACTCCAAAGCTAACCCCAGGGTTCAGGCAGTGCAAAGTGGAGGCCTGCCTGGCTTCTCACACGCCTCTTCAAGCACCCAAAACCCAGGGCACAAGGGCGAAGGTAGAGCAAGTTCAGAAAGGTGGATTCCCCTGTGGATTTTGGGAAGAGCTGAGGATTTTTCCAGTACGGTCCCTCTCAGCAAACTCCTCTAGATGCTGAGCAACTCCAGGAGCTGCTTTAAACTCAAGAGTAATACTGCTTTTCCTCTTGAGTCCAGCCAATTTACAGGGAGGCTACCCGAGGGGAATAGCCCAAATCCATAGCATCTCCACCAACCTCAGCATTAACTACCTAGGGAAAACCTGAACGCACCACTTTGCAAGGATGTAACCTGATTTCCTGTGTCTCTGTAAAACAGTGGGGTGTCTGTGACTGCTCTGCAATTTCTGCCTTTCCTCCATGTGAGCACCTGTGTGAGCCTGGCCATCCCTCTCCTCAGCCCCTCAAGAAGCAGCTCCTTTGGGAACATGCCAAGCAGAGATATGTGTCGATGACACTGCATTTGTGAAACAGGATAAGGATTCTCTTCTGCTGACAAGGGGATAAGAGGGGATTTCAAGAACAGCAACAAATATCCAAAGTGGTGATTTAACTTTTCACAACAGAAAACTTTCTCTTCCCATGCCCAAAAAAAGAGAGAATGTATTTTTCTGATAATGCACTCAAACCTCCAGATTTGTATGAATGAAAATGGGGTCACACAAGCAGGTGAACAAGCACTGAGCTAAAGCCTGGGTGGAAGTATAACCTCCTGATATAAGAAGCAAAAACATCGATCACCACAGAGGTTCCCCAGTATCTGCATTACCTATGTGACAAAAAATTCTGCTACAGAGCCCTGAACACCAAAAATTCCCAGGCAAGACCCAAACATCACATCAGAAACATCCCCCATCACCAGACTGGAGGATGACAGCTAACTGACTTACATCCAAGAGAAGAGCTCCTCTCAGCCCAGGAAGGAGAAACTAACAACCAAATCCCCTCCCACCTAATATAAATTCAATGGGGACTTGATGAAGACAACAGAGTAAGAACTACAAATAAATTAGTACCCAGTGTTTTGGTTGGGATGATAAAAGATGCTTGGTGATCAACTGTGATCACCTCTATCTGAAAATGGGTGGGAACTACTCTCCTCTCAGGGTCTCTGTTTCTGAAACCTGCATTATGATTTTAAAGCTGCACTTAGGAACAGTTTTCCTACTGCCAATAAGCCCCTTCCACAATGGTTAAACTAGTAACTCCAGCAAGGTTACAGAAAGAAAGAACTTAACCTATTGAGGTTCCTACCAGATACATTTTTTAACAAATAACAAAGGAGGTTGCTTAAAACCACACATTGAAGTGGCCAGTGACCCACTCTGCTCATCCCTACTGCATCTAATACATCCAAAACAGTTTTGGGGGAGAGAGCAGAGAGGTGACTCCACTCCAGCAGATCTCACACCAGATAAGAGTATCACAATTGTCTGTGCCCTGGTGGTGCCAGGCAGCATGCCAGCACAAACAGCGTGCAGGTGCTCCGGTTGCTTCGACAGCATCACAACCACATCCGAGGGATGGACCTGGGCCATGCCCTGCCAGCCGAGCCACACACGACCATCTCTGGTGCTCATGGCCACGGAAACTGAGCTTTGGTTTGCCCTTGTTAGGCTGGTTTGAGGTGCAGGGCCAGCACAGGGGACGTGGCTGGGGGTGCAATCCCCAGGAGTCTGCAATAAAGGAGATCTGTGTGGCTGGCGAGTGTGAGGTCTTCTGGGAACAGCCCTTTTACTGGGCTCCAGATGCTGTGGAGTGATTGCTTATATGAAGGCGGGGGAGGCCTCTTTACTGTTTCTCATTTCCTCTTTTTTTTTTTGCTCCCCCCGCCCCCCCCCATTTCCTGGTTTTGTTCAGAAGCACAAGAGAGTCATTCATCATTTTTCTTCCAGCACAAGGAGCGCTCTCACCTCCCCCTCACCCCTAAATCCCTCCCCACCAGGAAAGGGCACACGTTCTCCAGCCAAAAAGGCTCGCAGCAGGGAAGGCAAAGCTCCCCAGCTCCTGCAAGCAGCTCCGGCACAAAGGGCCACATTCTCAGCTGGGCTCGGTGGGTGCCAGCCCCCAAAGGGGGAAGGCCAGAACTCAGCGGCAGCAGAAATGCTAAGTCAGAGAACGGATATCAGCGGAGGAGGAGAGCAATTTGCACCGGCTGGAATTACGATGCAAAGCAGAGAGGAATTACATGCTGAGACGACAGACAGCACCTCAGGTAATTGGAGAAAAAGAGCCAAGACATAAAGGTCTACATATGTCTCAGCCTACATGCCATAATGGTCACTTGACTCACTGAAACCAGGGAAAACCTTCCTTGTGGACTTGGCCTCCCCACCCTCTGAAAAGTGGATGGTCACTGGTCCAAGTGCAGTCCAAGGACTGGACTGGCACCACTTTACAAGCCACCAGCTCTAGGTTTGGGATGGGCTTCCACGAAAGCCCTGTTCAGTTTGCAGGAAGGGAGAAAGGGGGTGGCTATAGATGCAGACATTTAACCCATCCAGAGGGCCGACATCACCCCCAGGAAAACTTCATTGGAGGACTCTGCTCCAAAGTCCACTTTGGTTCTCAGTCACACTGCTCCTTCCACAGCTTCTTGATGGCTTCTCCTTGCCCCACCTTGGAGAGAGAGTGCAGGATGAAAACATCTCAGAATAGCTGTAACAGAGAAGAGGATCTCTCTCAGAATGCCCTTAAGAAAGAGAGCGAGTAGAAAACCCCAAATTCTTGCACAGATTTTTATAAATGAACTGTGCATTTTCATGAAAAGCAGGACAGTGCAAACACCTGGGGTGTGTTTGGGGCTGTTTGGTTTGGCTGATGACCTGGAAAAGAAAAGGAACTAAAACTGGACATACGGAAAACATTCCAGGTTTTGGTTTTGTTTGGGTTTAACCACAGCAGTAACAGCAATCAAGTCAAAAAGGCTGGCTTATGGTCAAACCCAAGGCTTCTTTTTGGTCCTTTTAGAAGGAAAAAAAATAGAAGACTGTGGTCAGTTCTGGGGCCAGTTGGGTGGAGGGAGCCTGTATGCCAGCAGCTCCACCAAGGAGGTACGTTTATGGCCCAATTTCAGCAAGAACTGGAAGAGAAATGACAACACAAGCCACCAAGAGCCTGGCCATCTGGGACTAGTCTTCCACACCCACTGAACCAGAGATCCCACTGGCTCCTGCAGATGCTGCTCAGGAGGTTCATCGAGCCCAGGGGGATCACTGTGCTCCTCCAGGCTCTCCCCTAAACACCAGCTGCTTATGCCAACTGAAATGTCAGCGGTTTGCAGAACCCATGTGTTACAGTGTGGGAGCCCAGACAGCCTGGGTTCACCTCTCAGGCATAGGAAGAGTTTGGGGTGACTTTTCACACGCCCTGGGTCACTGGTGGCATGTTCCTTGGCATTGCTTTTGAGAGTGTGGATGTTCACTCCTTTTTCTTTCTTTAAAGATGCTCAAATGGTGAACTTCTTTAGCTGCTGGTCTCCCGAAATATCTTTGCAAGCTTGTTTTGAGGTTCCTTTGTGTTCCCAAGGAGAAATGTCAATATTTCGAAGTTACCAGAATAAAACCTTAGTTTTACCTTTTGGTTTTTCTTTCAAATGGTTTGGCAGGCAACCCAAAAGGATCAGTCCCAAGCAGGAACCAACACATGGATTCCATCATACTCCAAAGCCAGAGTGTCGCCTCCACAGCTCGCAGACATGCTTGTGCAGAGCTCTGCCCTGACCCTCCCAACCTGGCAGGAGCACTTCTTGACGGCTCTTGTCGCTGGATCAGTGAATGGCAGGTTTCAGCAGGTCCTCACTGAGCCAGAGAGGTCACAATAATCCTGCTAGCACCCTGCTGAAAATATGCAAAGTAAATATGAGACCAAGCATGGGGAGAGAAAATGAGGCTGGCAGAAGCGCAGCAAGAACACAAGAGGAAGAAAGAAAGCAAGTCGTTGACCAAAAGAAAAGATGCAATGGGGAAAAAGTACAGGGTTCTAGAGAAAAAAAAAAAAAGAAAAAAAAAAAAAAAAGGCAGCTAAGGAAGAGGGTAAGAGAGACTGGGATGAGCATGCTGCCCTGAATGCACGTGGTCAGCATGGGTATAATGATGCATATTTTCTTCTTGGCGCTAAGGGGATCCCAGAGGGCCCACAAAAGTCTTTTGCAAGTCAAAGAACCAAGCTCTTGACTCGCTCCCAGGTGGAGCAGCTGCTGAGTCATTCCTTACCCATCAGGCTCTCATCGCACAAAAATCCATACTTCTGCTATTGCAAACAGTATTAAAAGAAATTTTAAAAAATCCCAGGGAATTTTGCATTGGAGCCTTTTCAGTGTTTTTCCCACCCTGGCATCTTCAAACTAGGCAACATGTGGTGCCGTCATCGTTTTTGTAGTGCTCCTCACTGGAGCAACTAGCAAGCTGTTAAGTCTAAGGAACTTACTGTCCTAAGGTACAGTCCCACTACTGAATCTTCCAGGACCAAAGGATAAGCACGCCCAAGAACAACACACTCAGCTGTACCTGCCTCAGTTTCCTTGACTCCCAGGTGGAGCTTTTACTGTGCAGCAGAGGCCAAACAGCCAGTCTGTGCCCGGGGGCTGCAGAACCACAGTCGGGGAGGAATGAGATTAATTACATGAATAACAAAAAGCCGGATGCCAGCCACCAGCCCCCACCCCACACAGCTCAGCAGGATGCAGAAGGGAAGCAAGCAGCTCAAAACCCAGAAGAGCTCCCAAATGAGGCCAGTCTTATCCTATTCCAGCTACAGACCTGCATCTTGGCCTTCACAAGGGCCAAGAAAAGCCCTGCGCATTTTCTTTAGAAAGAAGCACAACAGTGAAAAGACCCCAGTAGGAGAGTTTTCCTTTCAGTCTGACCTGGACCGTCCTGTGCATCCGCCACGAGGGCACAGCCACCGGGAGCCAGCTCACCCGCTTGGGGAGGAGAAAAGGGAAGTTAATTTTTGCAGCCAAAAGAAAATAGTGAATTCTTTTCAGATGGCAGGAATGTAACCGTGACATTTAGTCACTTGCTATTTCTGCTTCCCGGCTATGTCTCTCCACAGGAAAGCCCCTGGACAGAAGCACCCTCCAGGCAGCATTGCAACACATGTGTGCTCAGACTCTGGGGTCTAATCCCACTGCGTCAGGTCCTTGGGAAACAGGGGCAGTTTTAGGGAGATTCAGTCTCACTCACCCTGTGCCTTGGCTGCCTTAAACAGATGCATATGTCTGTCTGGGAAAAGGGCAAACTTGTAATTCTGGCCCAAGGCTGCTCAGAGTCTGACCCCAGCTGAGAACAGCAGAGCTCCACTCTCTCCAGGACGTCAGCCAGGAGAGGATGGCAGCACAGCCCTGCATTGGGTCCGGTGCTGCATTCAGAGCGGAGGGGAACCAACACCATCTCCCCAGCTCTGAAAATGCAGCCCTTGACCACTGACACAATGGAGAAATCACATTTGCCCCAGGCTGAGGTGTGATGATGGGTCACCCCATATGATGGCTTTGAAGCACCCCCAGCCTGACTCTACCATGGGAGCAACCTCATCTGTGCTGTCCTAGTCCCCGCCAGGCCGTGTCTATGAGTCCTCCAGGCATCGTGCATGCTTCCACAGTCAGAGAAAAGAGAGCAGCCCAGCTGGGTTTACTCCAGTACAGGGCAGGCTGCACACCTTGCACAAGCCCCAGGTACTAGTGTCAGGCAGTCAGCCCAGCCCAGGTCACAATTTCAGAGATTTCCGAAGCTCAGCCCAGTGTGCTGCTGCCGGCCTTGCATTGCAGGCTCTTTCTTCCACACAACTTAAAGTCCCATCCATCCACAGCTATTTCTTGGGCAAAACTTTGGTAACTTCCCTCATCTGATGGGAGTCCACTGCTTCAGCAGCAGAGTTGCAAAATCTTAATGCGGGCTGTGCACAGGTTTGTCAAAATCTGGTTTGTATGGTAGTGGGCAGCCCATAGTGGGGTGTAAACATTCCCACAGGAGCATTCACGCCACTCAACACTGAGCTTGATATCAGTTCTCAAACACGATGATGATGGAAGACAAGCAAGATGCATAATTTAACTGCCAAAAATGCCGTTTCATCACAGGATGCCATGGAGGGGATGTGCATTCAGTTGACTATCCACACATAGGCAGGGAAAAGCAAAAGAGAGGAACTAGAAAAAAGTGCACAGCAAAACACAGACTCAGTTAAATATTTATGGGGGCCACTGCATTTCAATTACAAGCAGTTTTTTAGGTCAGCTGAGACATTTTAGTTCTGCTAGGGCAGATCAGCTCCAGGGGACAGGATACAGCTGACTACGCCAAGCCGGAGGCTCAACCCTCCTAGCACACCCTGTAACTAAGGATAAAAACAGATCTGGGCAGGGCTGTGCTTCCACTGGGCACAGCCCAAGTGATGGGACCTCCCTTCTCACCACAGCTGAAGCCTCAAGACACAGGACTGAGGTACACAGACATCACTGTGGGTTTGTTTGCCTCTCCCAGCACTTGAAGCCCCACTGTTGGAAGTCAGGGCAGCTCACCAAATAAAGAAGATACCTCTGTGAGCAGCCAGCACACCAGGCTGTGCTTTGGAAATCCCTGAAATCGTGGGCTGAGCAGTATCTGCAGCATGATGGGTTTCCATAGCACTGTTCCCACCTCACAAGGCTCACTCTGTATTCTTTTCATAAATTCCCAATTTGTGCACTGCTGGCTGTCAGCTAAGGCCAGATTATGAACATGACACACATTCAGCCAGGTTGACCTACTGCCCTGTTGTATCTGCACTGCCCAAGCACTTTCAGTGTGGGCTGAATCTGCAAAGGTCAGTTTCAGCATGTGCAGGACCAGCCTAATGGCCAGGAGTAAGGTAACAAATCCTTGAAACCAGCGTGATAAAAAAATAAACAGAAAAATGGAGGAAAGCAGTGACTGAAATCCACAATAAACATTACTAGAACAACAGCAGCTTTCCAACCATCTGAGATTAGAAGAATCTATGTCTGCATTTGCATTTTTTACTCTTTGTACAGGGCACATTTTGTTAATGCCGAAAATTCTGTGTTTCAGTCCTTGTTAGCTCATTTGGCCATTGTCCAGGATGAGCGTCACAATTCTGAAGAAGGCTGAGCAGCAACCAAACCACTCGGTGCTGTGGGATCTGCAGGAACTTTACCACCTCACTGGTCAGATTGAACTCACTTCATCCAAAAAAAAAACCAAGTCAAGCCTGGGTCACAAAGTTGGGGCTGAGCAGAAAGGAGAGGTGAGACTCAAAATAAGAACCCCAGTCCAACCACAAGTATCTGAAGCAATGTTCATAAATCAAACACTGGAATGACCAGCAAGCAGTACACCTGCCCCTACCAGCAGGGCAAATCTCAAGACAACATCAGCACTTCTAAAAAGGGATTAAAATAAAAGCACACTGAGTCCATGGACAACATTTTTTTAAATGTTGAGAGGTGGTAAATTTCTGCAGGCTGACCCCCCACAAACGTAAGCAAGGGAAAGTTTTCAGCTCTGGGCTCCCAAAATATTTACTCAGTCTAACATTACTCTGACTATACTCAATCAAACATTTCCAGAGTCCCATGCCACCATAACTCAAGTGCACAGCACCCTTTCACAGGCGTATTTCCAAGCACTTCACCACCATAAAAGCCAACAGTGTCCTTGCAAGGTAGGAAACCCATTTTAATGGGGAGAGGAGACTGAACGTGTGCAGCCTTCACTGTGCAACCTCCAAGGGTAAGATCTGAACACTGCATCAAACTGAAATTGTGGGAGTAGTTACGAAGCCTAGATGAACAGCCTAAATTGAGCAGGGAATAAGAGGCTGAGAGAAGACTGCATCGTGGAGCAGGCTCGAGTGTTCATGTGGCTGCAACTGATCTAAAACTCAGGTTTAGATCTCATCTGGCCAAAAGTCACAGCTTGGGAAGCACATCTGGTGGAGGATGTCAGTATACTCTGTGTGTTTCCTCACAAAGGCTTGGAATACCAGTTCTTATTTTTAGTACTATTTCCATCTCTTCATGTAATGAGTTCAGTGTTTCAGGCAGCCCTAGAGGAGCAGGAAGGACAAGTCCTGTAATAAAACTAATTAATTCATGTGGAATTTCTTGCCACTATTGTGAAAGTGGACAAATTCCTCACTTCTGAAAAGCTGCCCAAGTGGCCATTAATCTGGCTGTGGTCACAAGCAGGATTCCTGTGGCCTTCTGCAACACCCAACCAGCCCCCGGGACAGAGCCTGCAGAAACCAAAGTGGATGTTGTTATTTCCTCACACTGACTCCCACAGTCTGAGTTTTACTAGACAAGATAGTTGCTTCAGAGGGCTCCGTGCCAAATTCCTCCCCATGCCCACAGACCAACCATGCCTCAGTTATGTGCAGAGAGGTCTAGACCTTCCTAGACCTCCGAAGCCAACCCAAAACAGGCATTCTGGCTTTATTCAAAGCTCTGTACACCAGTTGCTTTCCACCTGCCCAGGCTTGACCATGCTCACTGCAACAGGTGCTCTGAAGGGAGCAGGGTTCCAAGTTTTTTTCTGAAGACATCAGAAATTGTATTCCCAGGACCCAGCTGGGTGCATGAGGAAGTTGAGCTTTACAGGTCCCATCTGCAGGCAGTGGGAAGCTGGGCTCCTCTGCAGAGAAATTCCAGGCAAGAATCTAATCAACCAAAATCCCTCAATAATGCACAAGAATTAATGGAATCTGAAAGCTTGGGGTGACAGGGTCTGTGGGGTCTGGCAAGGAAAAAACAGAGAGAATACACTGATTTTAGTTACTAAAATCAACAACAACAAAATGACTCAGAATTCCCACAGAGAGCTGACCAGTAAGAAGGCACCATTTTGCCAGAGTCTCACTTTTTTCTCCCAGTTCCAGAGTGCTCTTTAAATGCAGTGATGAATTGGTGGGTTAGCCTCTAATTAGTACCTGTACTGCTGACCCAGCATCCTGTCCCAGGAATGGCAATATTCCCTAAACACCACTCGAAAACCAAATCTTCTGTTCCAAATGATCCCTGTAATGGTAACAACTTGGATTTCTGCCTAAACAAAATCCTGCCCAAACCACCCCTGCAGAAGCCATGGCAGAAGTGCTGTTCATGATAGGGTGCCTCAGAAATGGGACCCTACCATGGGCCAGCCCTTGCCCTAGGCCTTCTCATCCCAGTTTCCATCTTGGCAGATTATTTACTTGTTCATTCACATCACAGTCGGATCAAGATGGTCCAGTAGTGGTATCGCTGTCATTCTATTTACCAAGCTCAGATGAAGTTCAAACAAAAAGAAAGGGCTCCCTACACATAACAGACCCTATCAAAATCATGGCCCTTAGTTAGTGCTGGGTACCATGCTAGAAGAATGACTGTTGGAGCTCAGTAGTGCAGAGAGAAAAGGTTCCAGAAAACGAATATTGTCCTCGATCATCTGGATGAAGAGATGCCTTTTCAGAGCCTGGGACAGAGCCTGGAACAGTTCTACCAACCTTCAGAAAGTAGTGATAAGACTCATTATAGTGCCATCACTCACCTTTTCCTCACACTGGTTCAGCTGCAAAGCTAGAATAGCAAAGCAGCTACTGAGCAGTGTCCCCATGTAGCAAGATATGATTCACCAATAAAACTGGAATTTGTTTTTCGCACAGGCACTGCAGAGTGAATAAGGAGGATGAGGAGGAACTAAAAACAGCCACGGAAAGTCCCAGGGCTGTTGGGTCAGCTTCACTGAAAAGAGAAACACCATGGTGGCTCTAGCCTTCACACCAAGCCCTCCCAGCAGCCAGGTCCCAAAGGACACAAACCAGGCACCCTGGAGACCCTCTGAGGCACATGTCCTGGATTGTCCACAGCCTTGGTAGCTACAGTTGTAGTCAGGGCTAGGAGGAAGACCCCCAGCACCATCTCTGGGCTCCAAAAGTGAGAAGATGGAGCCTCATGCCAGCCACTCATCCTGCTTCTCCTCTTCATGCCACTCCTCTTCACTAAACCTGAGTTTTTCTCCCCATTTCTGCTTGTTTTTGAAGAGCCAGAGGGAGGTGATCCCCTGGAAGCAATGGGAGAGGAGGGAGAACACTCCTCTGGATCAATCTGCAGCCAAATGGCGTGCTGAGCACTGCAGACAAAACTTCCTGGGCTCAAACAGCAAATGACCCAACACAACTTTCCACATACAAAAAAAATTTGTCAGATTCTGCCCAGTTTCATGGGACCAAAATGTGGGAATTCTTAAATACAAGGCACTCCCTACTCCTTACTGGTCACACTAAGGACACACACCTGATCTTTGAAAGTACCAGAAAGGTTTTAAAGGAAACTCAAAACCACAAAAACACTTTCAGCAACTCACCAGTCACCTCAGACTGAGCAGCAAGCACTCTTGAAGAAATGGCTGTCAGATGCTCACCCTTTTCTAGCTGGAAAACGGCAAGGAGAAAACAAGGGAAGGAAGGAAGGCTTCAATCTCCTCACCAAGCCAAGAGAAATTCATCAGCTTGGACTCAAGTCTTCTACAACTAGCCGGGACAGCTGAGACCAGACTTCTGGCTGAAGTCTGACCAGGAACATCATACCGGGAAATTTTGCTGTAGTCTGGAGCAAAAATACTGGGCAAAGCTTTATGAATTTTCATGATATTACAGGACATGTAATCCCACACGTTGTCATGCAAGTGAGTGCAGTGCACTGTGTCAATGTTGTAGACATCCCACATCACAAGGAAAAGCTGCAAGGAGGCACAAATACACCTCTCTAAAATTGCCTCCAGCGAGTAAGGTGTTGAAAATATTATATATTTCAAGGGCAGAGCATTAGAAATACCCTCAACCCACCTGAGCTGGTTTATCTGCAGAAAACTGTAAGAAAAAGCAGGGATATCTACACAGTCCAATTCCCACCAGTGCTTTGTGTCACTCTCAATTACAGTCCAGAATGAAATACCAAGAAATCGTTCCTTGCAGCCGGCAGAATTAATGGGATCTTTCACTACAGAGAGCACCAGGCAGTGAACTTGTTCCCTTACCAGCCAAGAGACACAGTGCAGCTTTCTTCAGAATAAAAGCTGCAATGTCAGAGGACAGTTCAAGGCTTATAAAAGTGACCTGATGTCTCCCAGTATTCCACTCCATAACAAAGGCATGTAATTCCTGATCCTTTCCTTTCTTAAACAATTTATTTCTGCCAGAAGCTGATGCAACAAGAGACTTCATCTTCCCACTGGTATCCCACTAAATGACATGTCTGGCAAAACACTGAGCAGAAATCAATCAATAACGCAATTACAAAGAGCTGTCAAATGCTGGGCTGCAGCAAAGCTCCGATAACTGAGCACTAACCCTTTTCTCCTCATGCTTTGCCTAGGATAGCCTTCACATCATGTGTTCTTGTAATTAGGTGTCAGCTCAACGTTTAATGAGGTCACGCTTGGCCAGTTTGTGAATGAGAAAGACCTTCCAGCTTGCTGGCAGTGACTGCTGAAAGTAGGCAGAGATGTTTTAGTCAGACTTGGTCTACTGAAGGTAGTTTGGCTTTGTGAAAAGAATAATAAGACTAGATTTGAAATCTGATAAATTGGCAGAAAACTCATCCTTCCAGAAAAGTGAAGATTCAGTTGGGTAAGCTTTTTATCATGGCTCTGCGGGTCCAAACAAAGACCAAGACCCGTATGACAGAGCATGAGAATGTGCACAGCTAAGAAGGTGGCACACGGCTGCCACGACATCAGCTCAGCAGAATAATTTGCACAATATGTTAGAACCACTAGCAAGGATTTTTCCTTCTCTCACAAGTCCGCAACAGGACCATGCACCATGGTCAGCCTCCCAGTCCCACAGCACACTCAGCACACCCATGAGGCACCACGTTGGCGCACACAGGTACTACAGCTCCCTCCCCCAGGAAGACATGGGGCACTAATACAGGCCTCAGGACAAACCTGCCCCTTCTGGCAGATGCAGTCAGAGAGGACAAGTTGGAAAGCCAAGCACAATGTGTTCAGTATGTGCTGCTAAAGGACACTGTCACAGGGGCACTGATTCCGGCAGCACCTCCCCAAGGGAGAGCCGGGATGAAGATGGGTGAAATCGACAGTGGAAGTGCAAGCAATTGCAATAGATTTGCATCTAACACAGAAAGGGTCTGCTAAGCAGACACTTGATCACAGCTATGTATCTCACCCCAATTCAAGGAAAGAAAACAGGAATTCTTATGCCTTAAAGCTCAGTACAACACCAAGCTCACCTTTCCTTCTGTAACAGAAATGCTTTATTACAGCATTTTTACAGTCTACCTTGGCCTTCCTCTTACTCTGTCTGCTTAGAGCAAAAGATCTTCCCTGAAGGAGTCCCAGCAGGAAAGGCAGATGTTACTATGCTCAGAAAGCTTAGAATTGTCCAATCCAAACAGAAACACAAAAAATCCACCAAGGAAACTACTGTTTCTCCTAGCTCCATAGCTCAGAACACATGACCAGGAAAAGCAGGTACAGGAATGCTGCTGGCTGCTGGGATGAAACCCTGCCTTCACAAATCCAGTTGTGTTTGTGGATAACAGAAACAGCTGCCCATTGGGCAGATAAATTAGACCCAGATGATACTGCAGCCAGGTCATGTACAGAGCCACACACAAAGACACCTCTCACATTCCAGTTTTCACTGTTTTGCCTCCTGAATTGTTTATCTCAGCTCAATTCCTGGATGTGGATAAAACAAACGACATGCACTTTCTCACAGACGGGGCTTCTTGGTGTTCCCTTGACAAATACTATACTCTGTGACTATAAGCCTGAAATCCAGAGGAAAGGAAACAACTGCAAAGGGCAAGAAGGAAACAGATCATTTGCCAAGGGACAGCATGAAAACACATTTCTGCTTTGAGTCAGAGCCTTGAAATCTTCCCAGGCTTCTCCCTCCCTTCCAAACCACCATTTTCACACCAGCAGCAATCTCACCACGGCAAACTCCAGTGGGACTGTGGCAGGGGGTAGCATCATTTTCAAGAAGCCACTTCACAAAGGTGTTATTTACTGTCTCAATACTTGAAAGATGACCAGGTTAGCTCTTGACCAGACACAGCTGCCACGAACAAGCGTGAAGACCTGGTCCACCTACTGGCAAAGCCCACAGGCAATGAGGACAGATGAGCTGTGTGGTTTTCTCATTCATCTATCATTCCTACAGCTGTTACTAATTGCATTTGGCTTTTAATAACTTCTTCCAAGGCAAGAACTGTGCAGATGTTCAGCTTATCCTGGCCAGAGCCGCTGTAGTGGCTATGGACATATTAACACACTTCCTGTGGATTTGGTTCTGGTAGGCAGCTTCCCTGGCGTGTGGTAATGCCCAAGCTTGCACAAGCCAGGCTGAAAGCCTGGTTGCTGCACTCGTAACCAACCTCACTCTTGCTCATATGCTTCCAGCACAGGGGGACACTCACAGCCTGGCTGTCCTCTACTCCTCACCCACGTTTTAGCAACACATTTACTACTTTCAGGACAATCACTACTGCATTGGACCCACCAACTTGACTGACAGGGTCAGAAGTTGTGGGGGAAGAAGGACAGATATACATATGCACATGCAGTCATGAAGGATGCTTCATTTCCTTATAAAAGCAGGAGAAAAGCAGAAGTCTTCCTGGCAATTCAGTAGAAATTAAAAATGCATTCATGGCATTACTGGCATGGTTTTCAAGTTGCTGTTAAAATTCCAGTTACATTATGCTACCTCCAACCTCAGAGTCGTCTGCGTTTTCAAGCAATACATTAAACTGTCTTTTAGCAGCTGCCTGCCAAGGGGAAATGAAGGTTTTGACATCTGACCTGTAAGGAAGGATGTGTGGCATTTGGAGCTACCCAAATAAGGATTTTAGTTGGATGCTAAAACAAGCAGTGTTTTTAACAGTTAACTATTTTGACGCTGTTTTTGTGTCATGGAAGTTCAAAGTGGAGACCCTGGTCAGGTGAGTAAGGCAACCCCAACCCTTCAAGTTTAAATTTGCTTGGAGCCACATTCTTTGCACATCTCTCTTTCCCTTTGGAAAGGTTACTTTGCACTGGCATGGACTGAAAAACACATTCGTTTTAATAAGCAAGGGGGATTTCATAGCAGAACTCATTAGCTAGCAGTGGGTTCTGAGACATATCCCACTAAATTAGCACAAGTATCCCAACAACAAAATAATACTACAAACACAATTGAACTGAGCTGGCAAAGGGAAAAAAAATCTCGTAACTGGTCAGCTTTGAACAGTGACTCAAGAACCATTTTTTTCAAAGTGGAACAAGTTTTATTCCTAGGATCTTGTCTCCATGAGGAGAAAATATGTTTTTTAGCTATTCTCATCGTTTGAGCAAGACGATCTAGGGCATTTGTTGACATAATTGAGATCTGCCCTGTTCCACCTCTTAGCATAAGTTCCCACCTGGGAGCAGCACTTGGCATCCTGCTGTGCACCCTGCTGCACCTTGAGTAAGTTCAGGTCATTGATCTGACACTTGTTTTCTAGGGCTGGCTTGCAGCAGGACTATCTCCTGAACCAGACTGAATAAACTGAGAGTTGAACCCAGCAGAAGGAAGGGCAAAGGACATGGGAGCTGAAAGCTGGACAACACCACACAAGCACCTGATTCCAGTTCATCATGGTTAAAACGGAAGGCAGGATCCCCACCCTCTGGCTGAGATTGGAGAAGTTGAAAGACCCCAGTGGTACCTAAAATGCCTCTCAGATCACATGGTGTCTACCAGACCCATATGGCCACCTTAGGCCTGTTTTGAATAGAAGGTGGCTGCAGGGACTGAGACATTTTCTGCCAGGACACAGACTAACACAATGAAAAGACAGTCCTCATCCTGCTCCCTGTGTCCTGGAGGACACTGGGCACGTCATTTACTCCATCTGCAAAACACCATGATAATCTTGCTGAGGTGCTGAGAGAATAAAGAGGCTCAATACCAGCAGGAGCTCTGTGAGCTCTGCACACACAGTAACAACCCTGTCCCCAAGTCAGGCAGCTCCAGTCAAAAGTACGGGAATTTGTTACACCATTACCTGAAACAAACTGCAATGGAATGTGGTCCAGAGGCACGAAACTACCTAAAAGTAGACTCATCCCTGCAGATGCTGAGTCTCCACCTCACTCCCACCACTGAAGGGGGTTGATGCACTCGCCTCCCCAGGGAGGGCAGCAGTTCTCAGACTGATTTCCACAGACTGCTGCTGTCTTGTTCCAACATTCCCAACATCTCCAAAATACCCAAAGCCTCTTGTGCAATGAGCAACATCCCCTGCTTCTTAGCTGCATGGTGGTTTATGTTACTTTCCGCCTACAACCATTTCAGGATTGGCTCTACAGACCTTAGTGGAAGACTAAACAATGCTGGAGCCATAGCAGGAGAATTTGCAGAGTTTTATTCCTTGTTTCATTTGGGCAATCCTTCTGCCTCTCATCAGGGACAAAAAACTTGCCAACCTCTTAATTTAGGAATAGCACGAGCTCTGCATTCCAGTCCTGAATCAGCCAAAGGAGCCTTTTCAAGCTGGAAAAGGGAAAAAGGGTAAATACTTTAAAGCACATTTAAAAAAAAAAAAAAAGGCACCACAAAACCAACCACACCAAAAAAACCCTCAACACCTGCTTTTTGCAGGCAAAAACTTGCTCTTGGGGCACTCTTGAAACTGGCTTAACATCAGCATTTGAAAGCAAATTCCAGTCCCTGCTCTTTTGGGTGCCAGAGTGCTTTCCCTGTCACTGCTTAAAACGAAAAGCAAACTAAGCTCCCTCATATATGTTTAGCAAGCACAGTGCAGATGGGATCAAAGATGAGAGTCTGAAGAGAAGAGTATCAAGGGAAGCTTGGCAGATTCGGATTTTGTTTTTATTGTGGGTTTGGTTATTTTGGTTTGGTTGGGATTTTTTTTTTCCTAATGGCTACAACAACCTGTTAAAAGTTTTGTAATCTGAAGAGTGTAAACCCTTTTGGATGTCCAAGTTCTTCTGCCAAGACATGCTCAACTGTGAATATTCCAGCCGCATGTTTCACATCACGCTGGTTAAGGATGTGCCAGTATTTTTATTATTCACCCCCTATGGATATTGCAGAGCACCACATACATTATAGGGTTCTTAAACTGGACTATTTATATCTGTGTGTATTACCCACAGAGATACAATCAAATAAATCACACCCATTGTAAAGGAATAAAGATAATCAAATCAAGCAAAATATTGAGTCAAGTTAACGTAATTCTGAATTAAAGTCAATAAAGGAAAAAAAGAAGTACTAACTCAGAAAATCACCTCTTAGCCCATCACTGCAATGCCCTCCACCCAGCCCAGCTTTTTGTAAAAGCATAAGCCTGGAAGTCAGTGCCAAATTCCTTAAATCTAAATGCCCTTGGCTTCGAGAGTCTAAAATTCATTCCCTTGACACTCATATTCTGTAATCACAGAAGATTTTGCATCAACATTGTTCTCCAGAGTCCTAGCTCCCCACAGCCCTTCACAGCTGGGCAAGGGAGCAGGGATAGGAGAGTGGACAGGAGTGGGAAGAACAGCAGTCACAGCCTCGCTGTGCATAGTAGCAGCTTGAAACGTGCAACGCTTTCCATGCTGCTGTTTTTCCTTTACTCCACTCTCTCCATCTCTCCTCCCCGAGCGGAGCAGCGTGCACAGGTACCCGGAGCAGCATGCACAGGTACCTGGCTGCATTCCCATCCTCACGGAGAGGGAAGCCAAGAGGTACAGCCCTGTTCAGAGCACTTTTAAACAAAGCCTCAAGAGGGAAGGGAGGGAATTCAAAGTCGTGCTGCTGAACTAGTTATGCAAACAGGGTCAAGAGCCCAAGTCATAGCCAGGGGAGCAAAACCAGCAAGGCAGCAGAAGTCAAGGACGGGTGATTACAAAGGAGAAAGTGCTAGTTTCTATTTCAGAGCTAATTTGTCAATTCTCAACATTTCACGAAAAAGGAAAGAGCTTGCAGTTGATCGCATGGGAGAGGAGGCATTAACAAAACCCAGCACTGCTATATCAGCAGCCCGAAAAGCGCTCCCTCCCACGGCAATCGCAGCAACAGGTCAGGAGCCTGTTGACGTCCCCGGCCCCGGGGATGTGTCCCCGGGACACGCTCCTCTTGTCCCTGCACCCACGTCCCGGAGCAGGGGGGCCTGAGAGGGCCAGGACCCCCACGGGAGCTGGCAGAGGTCACCTCATCTCCAAGGCGGACTCTGCTGGAAGGGTGGCCATAGGGAACAGGTTCCTCACACAGCAGGGACCCTGCAGTCCCTCAGCTTCCCCCATCCCCACCAGGCCTCCCACACCACCTCTCTCCACATCTCTGGGGCATGCATTACCCTTCAGGGTGGTTTCACTCCTCCACTAAACACGAATCTGAACGTTCACTTCTCTCTGTTGCCCAAAGGACCTTCCCCACCCCGCAGCTGGATCTCCCCAAAGTTCACATCGATCTGTTTCCATGGTGTTTTGTTGTTTTGTTTGTTTGGGTTTTTTTCCCAAAAAGACCACAACCTCCATCCTGCACCCAGGAGCAGACCCTGCATCCGCCCCCCCCCTCCCCCCGTTACATTCCACCCCTGGGATTCCTGTTCCATACCAAGGAAACCTCTCTAACCCCCGAAGTAATTGCACCCCCAAATATCCCATTTTGCCCAGCTCAGGGATGTGTCCCCCCTCCAGCGCCCCTCTCATTCCTTTCCTCTTTGTGCTTCCCTGGACTTACTCTCTCTCCTCTCCCGCAGGGATCCCCCTTGTCTGCCCTCCCGCGGCGTCGCTCTGCCCCGGGAAGACCCCCTTGAGGCCACCCTTCAGGATTCCTTTGTCCCCTGGACGTCCCGGCACCCCGGCGCTGCCCGGCACACGTTCCCGAGTGCGCGGTGTCCAGCGCCCACCTGTCCCCAGTGTCCGGTACCCGGTGAGCGCTGCACGGTGCTGCACTGTCCCCACTGCCCGTCCGGTCCCCAGTCCCAGGTCCCCGGCGCGCAGCGCCCGGTCCCTGGCGCGCCGCGCAGAGCGCTCGGTGCCCCGTCCCCGGTGCGCGGCTCTGGGCGCGCCGTGCCGGACCCGCGGAGGCCGGGGCCGGGCGCTGCTCACCTGCGGGGCGCTCAGCGCTGGCGCCGTACTCGGCCGTGTCGCGGCGGCGGGCGCAGGTGCCCTGTCCCTGCACCAGGGCTTGCAGGGGCAGCTCGGCGCCGGGGTCGGGGTAGCAGCGCAAGCCGGCGGCGCAGCGCGGCGTGTAGACACCGCACGCCTCGGCCTCCAGGCGGGCGCACACCGGGCAGCAGCCGCAGCCCGGCTCCCGCACCAGCTCGGGGCAGGGCGGGCGGGCGGCCGGGGGGCAGGCGGCCAGGCGCTCCGCCGTGCAGGGCGGGCAGCGGAACAGCACCTCGGGCAGCGCCGGCCCCGCCAGCGCCAGCGCCGCCGCCGCCGCCGCCACCAGCAGCCGCGGCCAGGCGGCCCGCGCCGCGCCGCGCCCGACCCCGCCGAGCGCCATGGCGGGACTGACGGCGGCGGGGCCGGCAGGTGGACGCGCCGCTCGGCCCCCCGGCGGGGCGGCGCGGGGCGGAGAGGAAAGGAGCGGAACCAGGCGGCGTGGCGCGGCACGGCACGGCGAGGCACGGCACAGCACGGCGAGGCACTGCACGGCTCGGCACGGCTCGCCGCGGAGTCGGGCAGAGCGGGGCTGAGCGGAGCTGAGCGGGGCCGGGCGCGCCGCCCGCTGCTGGGTCCTAGAGCCGCCCCCGCGCCCGCCCCCGGTCCCCCGCGGGGGTCGGGGCTGTCCCTCCCGGTGGGGAGCAGGGATCAGACCCAGAGTGGGCTGGGGCAGCCGCACACAAGACTGGGGATGACCCAAAGAGGAGCTGTGGAGTCTGACCGACACTGGGCGAGGGCCTACTGCAGTGGGACACAAGGTGTCCCTTTGCGGACGGGGGTCAGTCCCGCCGAATACAGCGGGGACAAACACAAAAGGAGTCAAGACACGCCTCACAGAGACACCTTGAACAGGGAGGGATGGAGATCCCACTCCACCAGAGGGCTGGGGTCGTGCCTCACAGCAACACCCTGTGCTGGGAGAGGGGGAACTGGATGATCTCCACATCCCCAAAAACGAAGAGAGCTGGCGGGCTAAGCAAGGGCCCACTCTTACCCCACTGGCAAAAAAGTGCCAGGCCTGGCACAAGAAGCCACACTTCAGTCCAGGTGCCACCATGGGAATGGGGACAAGCACCTGGACTCAGGGTCAGTCCCAGCACCCAGTTGTTCACCAGATGTTGGTCCAGGGAGCCACCATGCCTCCATGGGAACAGAACCCTGCAGTAGGGTGAGACCTCTTGGAGACCTAGGGCTCCATGCCCCTAGGGATGCCCGATGTCTCCAGCCTGGCTGCCCATAGGGTATTTTGCCCCCTGATCAAAGCTGCCTGCAGCTGACTCAGCATCACCCTTGTGGCACTGCCTCACGAGGGTGACCGAAAGTGGAGTACAAACAGAGGCACAGAGGTCCCTGGGCTTTGGGGTTGTGGTATGAAAAGCCCATTTCAAACCCTATCACACTCCTTTTCCTGCTGCTCGACTGTCACAGGCTACATAGATTTTAACTACAACGGGTAGTACATAGAGGTGACTTTTTTTTTTTTTTCTTTAAAAAATAGTAACAAAGTCAAGGGAATGCAACTGAGCTAAAGAAGCTGGAAAATTCAGTTAATATCTTTGTGGGGTGTATGTTTAAAGTCAGGCAGTGAGGCAGCCTGAGTTCCCTCAGCCACAAGAAAAAGGACAGCTTTGAAGCATTTAAAATTTGCTGGTGTAATTTTTTGTTGTTCTGGTTTTAGTTTTTTTCAAATTAAGAAAAATGCAGAATGCTGCTGTTGACAACTTGCGCGACACAACTTTTGGCACGGGATTACTCACTGCTCTGGAGTTATACAACAACATGTTTGTGAGATTGATGACTGCAGGGTTGGTTGATGGACTGCAGCGTTCAGCATGCTCTGTGAAATCTGTGATACGTCCTGGGATTGAGTATGCAGTCCCATCCTGGTCCCTGGGTCTTCCCAAACAATAACTCAGGTTTTACAAGAGTTTAATCAAGCATGGTCCCTTTCTCTGGCTGCCTGTCATGCTGCAGATACCTCGCCATAGAGGAACTACCCACTTGCTTTAATTTTTAAAACACACCATTACTTGTTTGCACCTTGCTTAAGCTGGACACCGATTTTAACCAGCCCTATTTCACTTTGGAAAGTATCCAGTTGGTTTTGGGGTCCCTGTGGCAGCGGTACTCATTGCTCTGAGTGCAGGGGACTCTGAAATTCCAAGCCAACAAACATGTTCCCCTGAATTTTACAAGCAAATAATGGAGAGATTTTTATTCTGCTTCATGTTACAAAATGTCTTTTTATATTACAGAGCCCAAATTTTAGCCTGGGCAACTTGAGAAAGTCTCTTCCAGAAGACAAAAAAATAAATGCAGTAAAAAAGCCCAGCACAGGATTTGCAATTGTTACTCCCACAAATCTCAAAGTGGGAAAATAGGATGCACAGCCCTGCATACCAGCAGCCCTTCAAAAGCCTCCCTTTTAAACAGATTTCCCAGCAGATGTTCAATTGAAAATGGAGCAAATTATTTTCACTGCACAGTTACAACTTCTCAGGGATAGCGGGAAGGAGGCTCTTGGTACCTTTTTTATGATCTGCTGTTGACTTCACTAATGACTCACATTTAGTTCCAATGAGATATTTTCATATGACTAATGAATCTATATTTGGAGGCATAAGAGGGTTTGGCTAATTATCTGTTGCAGTCAGTTAAATATTCCAAGTATTCAAAGTAGGTTTTCTTCCAGTGGCAAATCTTATGCCCTCACAGTCTGTCTTCTGGTGCTTTAAAAGAGCCCAGAACTTTGACTCGCACCAAGCTGACATCTGGGTTTCTGCATGTGTAAGCACAAGAGATGGCCTGAACTTAATTATACAGCGAACCAATCCTGCGTTTTTCAGGTGGCCAAAAGGTCATTGCCCAAGGGACGATTTAAACCTGATTTTTCAACACGCACTTGATGCTTGCAGTGGCCCATTTTGCTGGGGGCATTTACTGGGGTGCCATTAATAACTCCTGGCAGGGGCAAATTCCTTCTAAGCACCGTTGTGTAGGCTGCTCGTGCACAAATCATTTTTCCACAGGGAGGGCTGGAAATCTGATGAGAGAAGGGAAGGTAGAGAGGAGGGGGGAGGGAAGGGGCTCCACTGGCTCAGCTGCCTGAATTGCAGAAGGACATTAAACATAATGATCCTGTAGGGAAAGAAACCGTACGCAGCTCAGATGTGGGAACGAGCCAGGATTTCCTGCTCATATGCCTCTTTAGTAGGTGCTCGGGCTGCTCTCCCTCTTTTATCGCCGTCATTTTCTTTGTCTGCCACTGAAGCAATAACACCGGTGCAGATACAATGGATCAGATGTTCCCCCTACCCCTGCTGCTGCAGCCCTGGGCTGGGAGACCTCTCTGTGCTGCTCTCCAACTCCAGCAGAACAATAAAGAAGATTTTACAGCTGTTGTGGGGATGGGGGGAGGCAGGGAGGCAGAGGGAAACAGCTTGAGTGCCCGTGGCCAGCTATAATTTCTCCAGTGGGTCTTTGCTGACAGTTTTAGGATTAACAAGTGAGCTCTGTTCCCAGGCATTTACCCCTCTGGATAAGCTGGCCTGTTTGTTCTCAAGGGTTTATTTTACCCTACAAAATATGGCATTGCCAAACAGATGTACGCTTGTTCCTAGAAAGGCAAGTTATAGCTGAAGCTGCATCTCACACAGGCTTTAGCCCTTGGAATTGTTTGGAAATGCTACAGTATTCCTCCGACCCTTTTCAGGGCAGTTTTTTCCCACAGACGTGCTGGTTGATTCCTTTATGGCTCTGTCCTTTGTCAAGGATGAATTAGGAAAAATAAACTCACAAACAAAAAGTGGAGGCCCAGCACAGAGATCCTCTTGCTCCCAATGATTAAGAAGTATTTTACAGCTCCGAGTGAGTGGGGAGGGGAAACAAAGTGCCCTTCTGCCTTTTTCTTTCCCTCATTTTTTCTTCATGGGTAATAGACCATGGGGGGGGGGGGGGGGGGGGGGAAGAAAAAAAAAAGTCAAGAAGATTTAAAAAGTGTTTTAATTATTTTTAAAGTCCTCTCACACAAAGTGCTTTATGGTGGGTGCTGGAATCCGAGACATGGCGAGAGGCAGGTAATGACAAAGGGGTGGCTGTGAGGAGGAAGGTTGGGATTGATGTATTTGGGCCTCCACTTTCTGTTTGTGAGTTTATTTTTCCTAATTCATCCTTGACAAAGGACAAAGCCATAAAAGAATTTTGCTTTCTCCCTGGAGATTCAGCGTAGTTTGGCCATGAGTAAAAGGTACTGGGAGGTAGGAATTGTCTCTGGCTCACTGTGAAGCACATCAGAGTAGGATGACAGGGGGTCTTTCCTCCTTCATCCCTATCCCTTCCCAGGGGTGCCAGAGGAACATGACCAAGGCCAGAGTTGGTAGCAGGGGCAGAAGGAGCTCTGTCCTGCCCTCTGTTCCTGCAGGGGGGACCTTTACTCCCCCTCAAAAGGAACACTTTTCCTTAAAATCCAGGCAATTGGATCCAGCCACAGAATTGGCTCTCTGTCCCTCCCTCACTCCCCAGGGCTGTAGGTCCCAATGCTCCAGCCCCATGCTGCCTCGACGCATGAAATTAACCTGCCTTCAGGCACCCCAGTTCAGTAGCTTTTCTCACTGAATTGGGGTGGTGGGAGTGAGCTCAGCAGAGCCCTGCAGGGAGGAGGGAGGCACTGGCAGGACCCTCTTGTTCCATCCTGCCCACAGCTGCTCCCCAAGGCAATCACACTGTAAACAGCAAGCTTTTGAGGAAATAAATGAATGGCCCAGAAATAAGTTCCCAGCATCATGTCTTCTTCCTTGTCAGGGTTAGGTGCCCAGAGGTCCACTGCATACCTTACCTGCACTGCCAGAGTTACACCTGTGGTTGCACATCAGCCTCTTGTACTTCCACCTCCCCTAAAAATTCATCAGCATGTTTCACACTTCCATGAGCACTTGTTCTCTGGAATCTGGTTGGCTCCCATGCAAGGGACTCAGGTACCCCACAAGCTCCCGTGGCTCTGATCCATACCCGTACCTCTGCTGCTCCACAGGTCACACTCAGAGGTAGGTCTGGACCTGCCTGATGCCCGAGGCACCTCTCTCCATCCTCACATTGTTTTCCCCAGGTGCATCAGCACAGCCAGAGTTCAGATGTCAGCAGGAGGGTCAATTATAGGCCACTTTATTTACATTCACCCTATCTGAAATGTTTTTAGAGCAGCCCTAAATGCATTATCTTTGAGCCTGATCCAGTAATTATGAATGCTTTGGAATGGTCCAGGCTAGTTTGTTTAGGTTTCTCCAGCACTGATTAGAGATTAGCAGAGTTAAAACCACCCATTAGCTCGAAGGCATAAAGCAATGGTGATTCTCATGCTAAGGGGCCAGGTGCTCAGTGCTTACCCATCTCCCAGGCACCACTGCTCTCCAGCAGGGGTGCAGGGCACAGAGGCAAGGTGTCACAAGTTTGTCTGGTCTGCAGTTGCCGTACATAGCAGAGGCTTGGGCACTTGGACACCCCAGCAGTCGCTCCTCACTCATCCCTAAGCTTCCCTCAAAGATGCCTTCATTAGTTGCAGGTGTTTAAAACAGTTTGAAACCAAGCAGCTGACCAGGAGGTAAGGAAAAAAAGGTTCAGTATTGACCTAGGCATTTCAGGCACAGTGGCTTGGCTTATGGGGATGATAAAACAAAAGCAGAGAGGATTTATGTGGAGAATGTCCTTGATTTCTGCAGGTACCAGGGCTAATTGCTCTTGGAAGAGGACCTGGCAAGGAGAGGTAGCTGAGGGAGAGGAAGGAAGAGCCAAAGTATCAGTGCATCTTTGCAGAGATATTCCTACTTTAAACAAATCTCTGTTTGAAGTGGGCCTTGGGTGGCTAAAGGACCTAGTACTGTACCCAGCTTCTTTATTACAGTTTTTCAGTGGCAGTTCTCAGGATATCAGCAGAAGGTGACTTGTTTACAAAGATCCTAAATTCTCAGTGGCTTTACAGACAACACAAAATTCCAGCTGTAACTTAAAGGGAATGGGGACTAGTACTGTTTATTTTTGGTGACTAACAGCCCTTGCTTCTTACCCAAGGACCTCTTCTTTTGGCCTCAGAGACCCTCCCTCTGCAAATCACTCAACCATGATTTCCCTTCAGTAGCAGGAATGCTCCCAAAATCTTATGTGCCTGGGTGTAAGAACCACCACAGTCCATACACCTACTGAGTTTTCCAATATGATCCATGGTTTCCATGGGGATTTACATCCCAAGATAAAAGTAAGATTAAAAATCCCTTTGTTTCAGTGAGTCCAGATGCTAAAGGGTCCAGCTTCTTGGAGAGGGCTGGACTGCCTCCCAGTCCCTGGAACAGCAGAGGGACAGTATCCCCCTGACAGATATGAGAACCCAAAGATCATTTTGACATTTGCATTAACAGGCTTCCCTCAGTGCCTGGTACCCCTTGAGCAGGGCAGTGGGATGAAGACATTTCAAAGCCACATAGATGCTTAAGAATTTTGTTAGCAGCATCAGTCAACATTTCCACTTGCTTTGTATTTGCTGTTGGAAAAGTAATAACAGCTTTGGAGAACCTACTCAGGAGAGAAAACAGCCCTTTTCTAGGCACCATGCTGAGATACTGCTTTGAGTAACAACATTGCATGCAGGAATGGAGTGGAAAGAGGCTGCAGCCCCAGGGAGAGCAGGGATTGCTTACATGAGTCCACAGAAAGTGCTTGGATGGAACAGGATGAAGGAAAGTGCAGTGTGACTATGTATTAAGAAAGGACTCCAGCTGCCGGTCTCTAGCTGCCTATGTCAAAGCCTCCTCGGGGAAGTAACTTTATTCATCTCATGGGACAAATAAAACAAGTACTGGAAGAAACACAGGGAACAGTCGTGTTTTGGCTGGGGCAAGACAGGCCATTCAGATCTTGACTCAGAGCACAGAGCTCTCCTAGGGCAAGAGAAGTGTTTGGAGGTACACTGACATTTATGTCTAGCACAAAGAAAACCCCAGCACTAAAAGTCCCCTGGATGCTAAAGAACAGGAGCTACTCCAGGACTAGGGAGCACACAGGACTGCAGTGCCTTTAACCCCCTACCAAATTCTTAAACAAGAGTTTCTCTAGTCCCATTTCCCTGGCCCTGGGTCTGCACCTCTCCTGGTCTGACTCATATCTGGATATGTGGCCAAGGCAGAGGAAGATGGAGCCAAGAGCTGAAGGGACAGAGCATCCTGCCAGGAACAGGTCCTCATCCTACAGCTCCCCAGGACCTAGATAAGCTCTATCCCACCTTTCACCCTGCTCATTAGGAGAGACCACTTGTAGGGGACCTTGGGGCAACACCAACTCTGCCCTTCTGCCTGCAGACAGAACCCCTTGCCCTCTTCAGCAACAGCATAGGAGAAAGACTGAGGAACCAGCTCTGCATAAAAATGTCCAGGGGCCAGCAGAAAAGCACAGGGCCTCAACTCACAGTATTTAATCATATGCTTTAAAGCACACTACCTGTCAAGACAGGTGTGGGAGGGGATGATCTGGATGATCTCATCCCAGGGTAGCACAGTGAGCCCTCCTGCACTGGTGCAGCCCTGCTGAAACAGCCAGGCAGCCTGAGACACTCCTACAGCAGTGAGTCTTTCCATTTTTCAGTATGTTTATATGTACCAGCCTATGAACACAAGCACTGATGTGCAGCCCACAAGCAAGACCCCTTCTGCTGCATTCTCTCCAAGCATCACTGCTGTTTTCTGGCTTGCTTCTCTGGACCCTCGCTGTGACAGAGGAAGAGCTGGACTAACAAACTCTTCACTTTCTTGCTGATGTGGACACCCTGCCAAAGAAAAGGCATGACTAAAGTAAGAAGGTTGGGCCACCACTGCCCAAGGCTGTATATTCCTTCCATCCCAGGAAAAAGGCCCCTGGTGGCCCCACAAACTAATACCTCCAGGAATCCCCCACCTAAAGTGGGTGTGCAGAGCAGAGCATTCAGCTAGAGACTTACAGGGTTTCCCTTCAGAGTTGGAAAAGGTTGCTCAGCATCTGTTCTGATCCAGTTTTGAGTACCTCCAGGGTACCTCCAGTACCTCCAGGGATGGAGATCCACAGCCACTCTGGGGTAAACCACTCGCCCTCTGAAATTATTTTCTTTTTATTGAGACAGAACTTCCCTCACAGCAACTTGTCCCTGTTGTTTCTTGTCCATTTGTGGTGTCTCTCTAAGCAGCTCCATCCTCTCTGAACCCTCCCTTTGGAGAATCAAATACAGCAATTGACTCTTGCCCCCTCTTCTCCACGTTGAACAAACAGCCCACAGCCTCTCTTCATCACTTGCCATCACATGCTAGTAATTAACCAGACCTTTTATTAAAGATTCTTGTATCTCACTCAGCAGTAGAGCATGATTTTAGGTTTATAGCTCTGTGTCTATTTCCAAGAATATTTTACTGGCCTGATGTACAAAGATGCTTAAACCTTAAAATGAAGTCATCTCCGCTGCAGAGCACAGCTTGCTAATTAACCCTTCACAAAATCATTACAGCTAAAATTCAAGGCATGAGCACCAGTGTAGCTCAAGGGAAGGCAGGGGGCTTTTAGGAAGATAGCAGGAGGGATCCAGATCACGGGTTTGCCTGGACATCAGAGCTGCATGAGCCAAGCTCTATCATGTTGCTTTGAAAGCAAGCAGACATTAAAGCTGAGGACGCTCCCACTCAAATAAACTATATTTGGATTTTAAGCACAGCGCCACTCTGTAAAGCAGCTCTATAAAAATGTCATTGTGGGACATCCTGTTTATTGTCTCTCACAGATTCCAGATGAAACCCACCCCACCAGAGAGAGCTGTTTTCTAATGAGCCTTCTGCAAGCACAGGTTCTCCTCCCTCACCCAAAAGCTCTGAAACAGAGGGTCCAAATCTACCTCCCCCCAAGCCCTATGCAATACCCTGGCTCTTGGGATATTTGTGGAATCAGAACCTGATCCATTTTCTGGATCCATGCTGGATCCATCCTTCTAGAGCATCCAGATGTCCCTCCTGTCACTCTGTGCCAGTGGACACTGCTGGTGTGGCTGCAGGGTGGAACAGGGAGCAGTCAGGAGCAAACACACCCTTGTCTAATGCAATAAACCAGTTACTCACTCTTTTACCTACCAGAACAGCTGTGAGCTGGAGTAAAGCCTACTTACCTTTGTTACTGGGATTTCCCAGAAGAACCTAACAAAATAAGGAGCCTATGCACTACAAGCATTCAAAGAGAAATGAGTATATGATTTCCTTCAGCATTTTTAACTCTCCCAGCAAGTACAGCCCAGTGCTGACCTTTTACAGGAAGCAAAGGCACAGCAACTGGGGTTGGTTTCCCGCAGTGTCTTTTGAGAGTTGAACCACATTTTAATTCCCTTTGATGACAAACTAACTTGTGCTGACAACAAAGAGAGAGCATCCCAAAATAAAGGACAGGAATATCTGCTTCTCTTCAAACTTGCCTTGTTTATTTTTTACTTCTCTGATTAAATCTTAAATGCTATTCTCAGCCAGGTGTAAGGGTGAACAGTGAACATTCCCAGAAAGAAGGAGACTTGATTAGGAAGATTTTGTCCTGCAGCACATGGGACTGAGAAGCTGCCAGCTGGAACAGTAACAGGTAACAATGTGAATTTCTGGATGTACTGTAGGTGCAAAGAAGCAGCAGGAGCCATTTGAGTAATGTTTGCGCACATGTTGGACAGAACTGCTCCTTGCTTTTAGTGGGCTGGAGAAACAACCGCTTCTCTGGGGAATCAGCTTTCAAGACCCCAGGGCCTGTGATCCAAAACAGACCCAAAAAAGAGGAAGATCTTCCAAAACTGCAGGAAATAAACGCAGGAAACAAAAAACATTAAAAAATTACTTCCTGTATCTAGTCAGACTGAAAAATAGCTAGAAGTTTTGAATAGAAGATCATGCCAGTAGCAATCAGGACACGAGTGTAGAAAAAAAAAAAGAAAATATGGTGTTACTGGCCAGGAGAAATGGAAAGATGCAGGCAGGTGAAGAGGGGAAAAAAAGGGTTGGATAATGTGATCTTGTCTGCTGAGAGCCCAAAACAATCCTAAAAGATCTTCCCTGAGCAGTGATCATTGCAGGGGGGATTACAGGGACAGGATCGCTATCTTAGCTCGCTTGCCCTCTGCCGGATGCCAGGAGCTCCTGGGTAGAGTCAACTCTTTACAGTCCAGTGCTGCGTTTCTGCAGGGCTGCATGCACTGGGAATGCAAGGAGAGTGGGCAGGAAAAATCTGAACACAGAACTATAAACTGCAATGGATACAGAAAGTCAGAAAGTGATGGCTAAAAAAAAAGAAATTAAAAAAAAACCAAACAAACAAAAAACCAACCAAAACCACCAAAAAACCCACAAGCCTCTTGCCACTTGTGTTTCTTTGAATTGCCCAATGTCTCAATAGTTCAGGTTCTCATGATTTGTGCATCTGTCTCCATGACGGACATTACCACTGCTTCCTAGTGCTGCATCAATATGCCTAGAAGAGGGTGTCAGGAGGATACTGCCATCCTTCTGTGCAAGCAGGACTACCCTGCCTCATGGAGAGGAGGTGGGGGCACAGCTGGTGTTACAAAAAGATGTCCAGCTTTCAAACTCCTCCAGCCACTGAGCCAATACGGAAACAACCTCAGCCCAATGGCTTTCGTGGGCCAGCCTGACCCAGCAGAGCATAAACACAAGAGATCTCCTAGGATATAGCTTTTGCATCTCTTAATTTCACGGGACAGGTCAGGGCAGGTAGCTGCATGTAAGCCAGCCAGGATTCCTGTATACCCTCACCACCAGCAGCCTGCACATGAACTCCCACAAGGTTTAAGTCATGGTCTGTGGGAAAATGTCAGCCTGTCTACACAAACTATTTACATCAAAAAAATCAACGCCAGTGATAAGCACCTGGAGAGGTTTGATAGCAGACTCAGCATGATCCACATGCCACTGAGATATTGCCTGCATCCTCCCAGGCAGGTAGAGTCTTTTTTAGGACACCTTGAAGATCCCCCACTGCTAGGAATTCACTGGAAAACCCACTCTGGTGTGGCAGAAACGGGACTCAACCACATAGCTTCATATATTCAACACTGCTGGTTGTAAAATCACCATGTTGCCCTCTATATCCACTTCTCTCCCACAAAAGCAAGTAGATGCTTCCACTCCAGCATGACAGTAACCTCTCACATGAGGACAAGGGGTGTCACTTCATGAGTATTGACATTGTGCCAGTAAACACAGCAATTACTCAAAGAAGGGCAAAAGCACAGTGAGCAGTATGAAGTGTTCGGTAAACCAGTTCACCACATTGGTCTGAACTGGGAAGAACTGTGAGAGATCAGCCTGCCAAATCCTCCACTGGAGTCCTTCCAAATTACCCAAGCCAGCCAGGAGAGCACTGGCTGGGAAGCTGATGGGATGGGGGTTTGCAGGCAGCTGGACTTCCCTCTGTCTAGACTGACTTGGGGGTGGGGGCAGTTGTGACTCACCCACACACCTGGCAGCATGGCAGTGGCCTCCACTCTGCCCAGCAGCTGGGGTGGAGGAAGTTGTGTGTGATCCCAAGCAGAGCCACTCTGGAGCTGGGCCTGGGTGCTGCAGTGCTCTGGCTGCGGACCAGGCAGTCTGGCTGCAACTCCACAGCTGAAGCACACAAACCTGTCCTGTCACTGCCTCAGTCCATGTCCTGTTCTGTGCCTAACTCATGGGATCACAGGGGACATGACTCTTCTAACCTGAGCTTGTCCTCGGACAGGGACTCTTCTGCTAGCCTCATTACTCACACAGCCACGCATGTCCCACATAAAGTCTGGAGCTTAGCAGCCAAGATCCAAGCTCACATGCTCTGGGTTATCAGAGACACTGCTCCAAGACACCCAGAGCCCTTTGGCAGGTCCCTTGAACATGAGCAGGTCAGAGTTTTGGGTGTCTGCTTTCAAACCCATTCTGGAACTGGCAGCATTGATGTCACAGTCAGCTTGTGGCTGTCACAGCCAAGTGTGAGCCCAGGAAGAATTCACACTGGGACAGTAAAGCCACCATCCTCTGGGATGACAGTAAACTGTCTCCAGAAGAGAGCAGTTGTGCTGATGTAACTGCACTGGGGACTCCAGTAAGTTTAGCTAAAGTCACTCCCATGTCACATCACCTCCCACCCCTGACCCACATAGCTCTGTGGGTACAAGTCTGCACCAGTGCTCTGGCCAGAAAAATTAGACATAACAAATATATTTTTAAAGAAGGGGAGGGGGGAACATTTTTCAGGCCCAGGGGGCAGAGGGTGTTGGCCTGAACTGCAAGAGAAAGTTCAAGGTCAAATCCTCCTGCATGCAAACCAGCTCCTCCAGCAATGCTTTGCAGCACTTTCAAGTATCAACCCCTATTCTAACATCATCCATACTAGCACCTCTCTGCTTTAGGCACACTCTTACTTCTGAAAATTGTCAGACTGTAAATCAGTTCTGCTCCTAGCTGGTAAAGTCCTCCAGATATGGACAATGTCCAGATAATACCCGAAAACCACGTCACAGAAAGCCAGGTGATGCTGCCCTTATCACACCAAGATGCAGGTGCATCAGTCCATGCTTCTCATTCAGGATGGAAATGGAAGGCTTGGCTTTCATAGTTCTTGTTGTCACACCTCTTCCAACACTGGGACAGACAGGTGGACAAGCAGCTCATAATTGAAAGACCCTGGACTCTCAAGGGACACCAGTCCAAAACCCCTTTCCCAACACAGATTGCCCAAAGCCTTAATATATGTAATAAATGTCCCAGCGAACCAAAGGGCTACTTTGTGGATTGACCTTCAGTCAGATGAGCTAAAACCACAATGAAGTCCTGTCTTGGGCCTCACTGCCAACAGATGAAGTTTTATGAGCTGGTTTTCTTGGGATTTTTTGGGTATTTTTTAAGTATTCTACTCTTCTCATTGGAAGAGGCAAGTGGTTGACTGTAGGGAAGGAAGTGATGAAGGCCATCCCACTCACAATGTTTGTTGATCTCACCCATCTCTCCCAGCCTCTGCCACGGCAGAAACTCCACAGGTTGGGTTTGCAAAACAAAGTTATCTCTTCAAATATGCTGACAACTCAGCAATTTGGTGAGCAGTACTTCCTGCAATGAAACCTCCTCTTGTAAGTACGCTTCCTCCCCTGAAGATATGTCCTTGTGTACTGCAGATTAAACTCTGTTCCATGGGCATGGTATTCCTTCATTTTTATTATAGCAAATTATTTTCAGGAAAAGTACTGTATAAGGAAATTAACTGTGCTACAGATGCTAAAAAATGCATCTTGTATGGCTCAAAGTGATAGGCATGGTCATTTTTCTACTTTACCCATTTTTAGTTCCTTGCCACCCTTAAAAATGATTGAAGACGTTATATAGAGGTGTGGCAATTTTGCCTTGAGGTCTTTACCTGTTCTTTAATTCAGTTAAATCCTCCGCAGAATATTTTTCCAGTATTCATGACTTCAAAGCACTCTTGTTAAATGCATTCTCTATAGTGTTCCTCACCGCATAGGTGTCCCATGGACTTCACAAAGATTTTGGGGAACACTTGGCAGCCCCTCCACAGGGTTTAGCAGAGCCCCACAGCTGGAGGGGTAGTTCTGGCCATCTCACAGGAAAAAGCAATCAGCACAGCAGTGTGCCAAAGACTCATGCTTCAGTTCCAAGAGAGAAAATCCCATAGCAGAAACTGTGCCACAAACATCTGTGCTCTTGCCTTGGACAGGTGAAATGGGCTTCTAATTGACCTCTCCCTGAAAACGGTGCAGAGGCAGCAGTCCTGAGGATTGTGCAGTACAGATGGAGCAGTGGTTGCGTTCCCCAAAGTGCTCCCATTCAGGTAGTCCTGCTCCTATGTGTTCACCAGTTGGGCTTGCCATGGGCCACCTTCAGGCCTCCCAGATCAGCCAGGATGACCCTATCTCCACTGAGATCTGCCAATCCAGGTCTCTCTTTGAAGGAGATCTGATGGGCTAAGCCATTTGTCCTCCATGCTGCCCACAGAGACTCATCTGGGGCTGTCTGGAGCACAGGGAACAGATCCTTCCTGTGATGGCTCACCTTGTCCTGCAGACACAGATCTCCTTTTTCTGGGGCCTGGTGATTAGAGAACTGCTCCCAGTGCCAGCTTCTCCTCTGTTTCCTGGCTGTATGCTGGGACACGCTGGCTTCATGTTCAGATTTTTCAAATATTTTGCATTGTGGTTTTCCACGCAGTGCTCAAGATATTTTGCAAAAGGCACCTTATAAATTGACTCAATAAATACACATAAAACACCACGTTTAATCCTTCCTTTCACATTCTTCTTTTCATTATTAAAATGTCCCAAACCTACTGATTCCCTCCCCACCCTGTGTTTAGGCCAGTCCAGTCCAATTTAAAATACTTTTGGCTTCTACAGGAAGGCTGGAAAATGACTATTTTGTTTCAAGAAAGCTTGTTTTGGACTCACATCAGGACTTGTTAATGGTCAAAGCAAAGAATGGCTGTTCCGACTCTCACATCAGGTGCACAAAATAATCACAGCATTGGTGGTGTTTTCATGCCAAGGGACATGCCAGTGCCATGCAGCAAGGTGTCTACTCAGCAGCCCTTCCTCTTTCGGGCATTCTGAATGGGAAACCATACATACAAAAGAAGAAAAAATTCTGACAGATGGAGAAGCTAAAGGACACACAGACATAAGGTGAGCAGTGTGGGTACAGCCTTGGGGACAGTCAAGGCCTGCCACACTTTTGGAATGGTCAAAAAGGTGCCTGACTGCAGTGCATGAGTCCTAAAAAGTGGGTTCAGCCACTCCAAAAAGCCAGTCAGATGGGCACTCGTTTGGAATTGACTTTAGAGGAAGATCCATTAAACCTGCTTTTGTTTCCTCCTTTCTGTGATGTTTGCACTTTATCCAGCACCAGGGATGTTCAGCCATCCAACTCTCTGCTTTCATCAGCCTCCAGGTCCCATTTTCTCCTTGCAACCCAGTTCTGCTCAGCACCAAGGGACCATTTCCAGGTTCTCCATGCATTAAAAAAGGAATGGGCCGAGGAAGCAAGAAGTGAAGGTCAGATTGTGATGATGGCATTTTATCCAGCACTGGCCTGTGCTCTGCACATCAGACGGTTCCTTTAGCAGCTGAGAGGTGGAGAGCTAAATATCAGAAGAACATTTTGTATATCGTGGGTAGTACCTGAGCATTCACAATTTCCCCTGTCACCCGGGGACAGAATCTTATCTGAAAATACACAAACTAAGCTTTTCTATCTGCAGCACAGCCACAGGGCACAGTGGGAGACACACCACTCAAAGGGGCAGGAGGGCACCCTCACCTGACAAGGGGCAAGTCCCAAGGGATGACACCCATGCTCTTTACAAGGCACAAAACTGCAAATCAGGTCTCATCAGACAAGAGGTCAGAACAGTTGAGAGACCACAGTAACCCAGATTTTGTCCTGGAGTCCTAACCCTGTGGTTTAACTTTCTTAAGAGATTTCTCTAAGGATCACAATGTTCTGGACAAAAGACCTTTGGGACCTCTTGGGTAAATGTGGGCATTTTTTGTATTCATTACCAGCCTCTGGCTGCATTAATACCTTAGCTATTTCATCACAGGCCTCTCATGCCTGTTAATATGTCTTTTGGACTCATTTCAGCCCACAAGCCTTCCAGTTCCACAGTTCTGCTGTACAGCCTTGCCCTTTTTCAGAAGACGCTGAGCGCTGTGGTCTGGAGGTTAAGGCACTGGAGACTTGTGCATGGGATAGCTGGCCTCCATGTCTGGCTTGCTACAGCCTTTTACCCTTTCCATCCCTCTGAGCCCAATGGAGGAATTGTGGTGGAAGCAGGGGGCTTGGCCTGTGGTGTTTGCAAAAGTGGGAATGACTGTGCATGAGCGCATCCATCTGCATCCAGTGTTCTCACCTCTTCACGGATAACCCCAAAACGCCATGGTAGCAGTGAGGACAGGCAGAACACTGCCTCGGCCAGCCACATCCAGTACTTGTAGAGCTTTAGTGCAAGGCCTGGATGACAGAGAGATCAGGATGTTTTGTTTGATAAATGAAGGGATGGACTCATCTTTTGACACAACTTGATTTAAAGATGGTCACAGGCCCAAATGGAGCTTTGTCCTCAACATCTAAAAGAGGAAAGTCCTTTTCAAAGTATTTTTCTGGACTTTTCTTTGCAGAAATATCTTGGTGCAGGGGTCAGGAAGAGCCTGTGTGTAGAGCCAGACATAGCAAACTCAAATCCATGCACTTAATGAAAGCCTTGAGGAGTGGGCGTGATGATGACCTTCAGTGCCTTCTGCGGGAGGAAGATGCACGGAGCGGCCAAGAACCTGCTCCCTGTCCAGAACAGTCCCTGCTTCATGAGCTCCTGGTGGTTTCCTTGTCCATCTTCCAGGACAGATGGAGATGATGCATGGAGGTTTTGTTCCTCTTCAAAGCTTTTTAACAGTATTTTAATGAACAATTAGCCCAGCTGTTCAAGAAGAAATGTTGTTAAAATGTTGCTTTTTGCTGCTAAAAATTGTGATTGTCCTTGACCTCTTTTTAACACGTTTCTCAAGATTAAGATGAAGAAATAAAACCTACAAGGTTTTCAGCAAAGGTTTTATGGGCAAAGGCCCATAAATTGGATTTAAAAGAAAATAACCTCAGAATTGGATTATTTGGTCAGTTTCCCATGAAAAATCTGCAGGAAATGTCCTCAGGGAGAGATGTACCCTGTTGAAATGCTTAGTTTCACAAAAAGGACTGGTTTTCATAATAGGAAAACAATTTATGTAAGAAAATAAAAAGCATGTCTGATGAGAGTGTTCATATGGGTTTGGTTCAGTAGGAGCTACTGGATCTGGTGTTCTTACATTCTTACCCTGTCACACCCTTTCTGAAACTGTCAGTAAAGGATCTTGAATCCTATAACCAGGTAACTAAACAAGATTGGCATGTCTTTGCTCTTTCCATTATAGGCATGGATTCGTTGTTGTTCTTGAAAGCCTTAATTTGCAGTATTCAACAATTTAACAATTGCCCCGTGCCTTCTGCTCATTAATTACATCAATGAAAGAAATGTATTTGATTTGATGTAGATTATATCCATCTACGTCAAAAAACAACATGAGTGACACTTTTTAACATGAACAATACATTCAGCAATAAGAGAAATGTCACAGTCCTTTCCAGGATGGCAATAAACTGATAGATCTTGGAGTTTTTATAGCAGAGATAAGGTAAATTAATTCAGATTGTTCCTCCCAGTGCCAAGTCTGAAGCTGATGCCTTGCTAAATCTACTATAGAAGTGCAAATTGGTGAGGAAAAGCAATGAAAGATATGAACCTGTCACTTGTTTTCCTGTTGCTCCAGACAGAATTTCAAACCACCAGCAAAACAGCTGCCTCTGTGGCACACATCCTACCCATAGAGAAATCCTGGAATGAAGTCTTCCAACAAGGTCTGCTCCAGCACTCCTTTTTTCCTCAGCTTCCACCAAGGGAACAAGTACAGGTCTCTCTTGAGAGTGAGCCGCAGGTGATGACTTCAAGGACCTTACCTATGGGTAGTAGCACAAGGAGGGAGGAACTGGAAAGGATATGAAGGTGCTGGAGGCCCAATGAAACCTCTCACAAGACCAGAGGTGCAGATAAACTGACTTACTGCTAGCGAAAATGTACAGTACTCCTCCTGCCCTCACTTTTCAGGAAAGGACCTGAGCATTAGGCAGACAATGTGTGCTTCAAGAAAACCATCTGACCATGCTTTTACCTATCAGCAAGCTCACAAGATACCCCTATCTGCTTGCCTATCTTCCTATAATGTTGTGCAGGTCCAATCACAGCAAATAGTTTCACAGTGGTGGCCCTAGAAACTTAATCCATTTTTGCCTAGAGAAGTCATCCAGCTGAGCCAGAAGAAGTTTCAGTGCAGCCTGGAACAGAGAAAGAGGAACCTGTCTTTTACCAATGCCCTCTGCAGACACATTTGTTGGGCTGAGTTTTGAAGCTGAGGCTGAAGTACATGGGAAAGAAAATGACTGAGGACAGAAGGTGGAGGGGGAGGAGAGATTCCTTATGAGATCTACTCTTGCAGTCCTGAAAAATTCTAGCTCTGGAACTATTCAGAAGACTGGATGACCAGTGTCCTCTCCATCTTACCTGAGCCACTGCTCAGCCAACTGTGGTAGACCACTTCAGACGACCAAGACAACCAGTCCATTAAAAAGAAATGGTCATCTGCATTTTGGTGAGGGACTCTGATTCAGCACCAGGCTCCTGAGCAATGCAGCTTGCTGTCCAGGTATTACTCTCCCTCTGCCTTACCCATAAGCTCAGAAACCAGCCAGAAGAGACCAGAACAATCACTCAATCTGAACTCTTGCACAAAACAGACCACAGAGCCCGCCCCAGTAATTTCTGCATGAATACACTGCAGTCCTCTGGAGCCACTCGGAATACAGGGATGGAAACAATAGCTTTGAAAGAACAAATCAAACTTATAAAACAAAACAAAAAAGCGGGGGGGGTGGGAGCAATAAAAGTCACGATGAGTCAAGGAGGTAATTATGTGTGATAGCAGGGTTCTTTTGGCTGGGGACCAGCAAGAGACACTGTCTGCATCCAACCCCTGGGATGAGCATGACAGAGCAGTTTGTGCAGCAGAGAATTAAGTCTCCAGACAGGAGAAAGGCAGCCATCCGAGACTGGGCCAGGCCTAACTCAGACACGCACAAGTCATTAAGCTAATGTCTCTTAGCTAATTGCACACACAGAGACATATCCTGCAAGGAAAACAGCCTGAGAAACAGCCTCACGGAATGGGCATTAAACAAACGCATTAAGCAGGGGAACAGTAATCCTTCCTCGCTGCCAGCAGGGTGTGAGGCATTTCTCATCCACAGGACCACAGCCATTCAGTCATGCTCAGCCCACAGGAATCCCACAGAAGCAAGAAACTGCAAGAAGCTACAAGCCCCCATCACTGCTTTGTGTACAAAGGCTCAGGGCAAAGAGGAAGAGATGTGGCTGATGATACATGTGTGCTGTTAAACACACCTCCCTGGAAGGGACTGTGAGCCCCAGGTTTAGATTTATTAATGAAGTCATGAAATGTGAGCAGCAGAAGGAGGCCAAGACTTCTGGGTATTTGCAGCTCTGCCTGAGTGTGCTCAGTGATTCAACCCAGAATTACTGGGCTTCTTAGAAAAGGCCCATGAGTCATCCACACCACTGCCTCCTTCCCTCTCCAGAAAACCCCCAAACCAAGAGGGTGAACATGGGAAGACAACAGTTTTCTTAACGGAACCAGTTGGCCTCCCAGATTCCGCCATCTTCTCTCATGCCAGTATCTGTAAGCCTCAATATCCTCCAAGCAGAAGTGGAGGATGCATAGCCTGATTACCTCAGATGTCAGTGCTTGAGAGTTAAGAGCTGATGGTTTTTGAAGTCAAAACCAGAAGACACATCAGGAGGACACTGCTTTCCCTCCTTCAAACACTGACAGCTGTCCCCAAATGCTTCCCTAATCTCCAACTTGGGAACCTCCAGAAGTGACATTACTGTCGCTTTTATTACTCACTTCATCAAAGTGTGGCCATCCTTATTGCAGGGAAATTGTTCCTATCACAGACTTTTAGAATTTTATTGCTGGGAAGGACCTCTGGAAGTCTCTGCTCCAACCCCAACTCAAAGCAAAGCCAACCAGATCTACTTGGCCTGAAGATGTCCAATGAACACTTAACCCACCGCTGAAGTTTCAGTCATCACTTCTTGTCAGGTCTGCAATGAAAACAGGGAACTGATGAGGCCATTTCACCTGACAGCAAAATATTTTGTGTATTTAAAAACAAATGTTTTCCAAAAGGCTTTCCTTCTTCAGATCCTTTAGCCTTTCCTCATAGGTGATGTTTTTGAGACTGATGATCTTTTCTGCCTATTTCCCACAGACAGTTGCCAGCCTCCAGCCACACAGATCCTGGAGCTGCCAACCTCATGAAGACTACTGTGACTCTAGATGGGAAGACTCAGATGCCTCCATGGCTTTCTCCATGGAGAGGAGAAAACAGAAGGCTGGCAAAGCAGAAACAGCTCATCAGATGCTCTGAACACCAGCCTTCCCTTGGCACACATCTCCTCACATCTCTGACAACCTCAAGCATGAAGATGTAAGAAAACTCCAAGTACTCAATTCAGCAGTTGTACTTCTTGCTGTACCCCAGCTCTTCCCCAGGGCTAATAGCATAAAGAGTGGAAAACCTAACTCACGAGACAATACTGTTACTGTTATCTAACTAGACCATGCTAAAAAACTCTCCACCCAGAGGAAAGCCCTTCTGTGTCATGAACAGGCCAAACACAGTCCAACTGCTGACCAGAACACTGGGAGGAGAGACTCCTGGCAAGATGTGTTCTTCAGGATCCAGAAAAACTAGGACGAGGTTTCCCTTGGCTGTAAGCCCACTCTTGGGTATCCCCTGCTCTGCAAATTCCTTCGTGGCATCATCCCCATCCTCTTCCCAGTCCTGTCCTGAGAGGTCTGCTTCACCATCCCTTCTTGCCTGTTCCTATCCCTCAGAGCATTTGTTACTTTCCCAATCATGAGAAAAACCCTCACTCGACTTCTCTTCAACCTGCCCTAGTCCTGTGTACCCCCCACATCCTCCCCCTCCCCAAACACATGCATTTTAGAACCAAGGAATTCCTCTCAAACAGGAGGTGCTTGAGGACAACAGGACTTTGAAAAGAAAGGGCCTTGCCATGTTAACTAGAGGTGCCTGCCAGCCAACAGCCCAGCCCCGAACACACAGGAATTTTGACCTCACATAGTGAAATTTCCTAGAACTTTAAACCTTTGTTGTTGTTGTTGTTGTTGTTGTTGTTGTTGTTGTCATCCTCTCTCTGGCTCTCTCTTGCTTTTCAATTTTCCACTTGGCAACTGTGTTGAAATGATGCAAGGGAGCAGCCGCCGCTTAACTGCAAATTATTAATTAGCTGCCAAGGAGTCTGTGCATAACTGCACGCAGGGCAAGGGGGGCTCTGTCCTACATTACAAAATCAACCAACTGCCTTGGCATTGCTTTTCTGCCCAGAGATATAATTTAGTGGCGAGTCTCCATTTGTTCCAGAGCTGATTCCTAAAAGAGAAGGCACTTGCACGGTCCGCTGATGGGGAGAGGGGGAGGATAAAACCAAAACAACACCCCGCCCTTGGTGACCAAGAACTGATCCTTTAGCTGTTGAAACTCTTTCCGAAGAGCTTCAGTTGCTGTTAGAACAAATGCTAATTGTTCTCAGCTAGGGGCTGGCTATATATAGCCTGAACAGGCCATTCTGCTGTGAAATATCAATCTGATAAAACTGGGAAATCTTCAGGTGCTCAGGGCTACTCAGGTCTCTAAGTTTTCCTAAGACTTATTGTCACCCCAGCAGGAGCAGACACCCCTCTGCTGAGACAGCATGTCTGGCCACATGTGCCCTCCTGAACCGCTGCAACACAGCTGAGAGTAGGTTTGCACAAGCCATGGCTGAAGGCACCGAGACTTTCGGTGCTGCACGCACACTTTGCCCTAGACACGTCTCTGCTCACAGGACCTCATAGTTTAAATACCCAAGACCAACAAATATCCCAGGGGGGATCTGTTCCAGTGGGTAATTGCCCTTATTGTTAAAAATTAACAACAAAACAATAATCGTAGACAGCTGGGCCTTTCGTGACTTTTATAGCAACATTCCCACAGCTCCACAGGAGACATTGTTTGGGATTCACAAATAAATTTTCACCCCAAATCAGGATAAATCTTTAGTCGACTATTTCAAAGACCTTCCCAAGAGGGAATGGTCACTTCCCACGTGGCTCAGCATGGTATATCTTTCTGGCATGAACATCTCTGGCAGCAAGGCTGGGGGCTTCAATGCTTTTAGGAACCAAGCTCCAGACAATTCTTGTATCCCCAGAGCTGCTGCATCCCTCATTTTCTTTGTGTTTTAACTCACACCATTTCCTGGCCTCAACACTGACAGAGACCTTTGAGCCTTTGGTCACCCCCACCTTCCAAAAGATCGTTTGGGAGCAGATGGCCCAAGGCAAAGGGAGGCTCAAGGGGAAGTGTAAGAATACAAAAAACTGCAGCCAGTTCATGTTAAAGGAGGCAGGCAGGGGTAACCAGGAGATGGACTTAAACTGAGTAGAGAAACAACCCCAGCTCCTGCAAGCCAAGCTGACACCTAGGAGAAGACTGAGGGAAAGGGTGGAGGGAGATTGGTCAACTGCCATGATGTGCATTCTACAAAGCCAAAAAAGCATCCTTAGCTCAGAATGCTCCAAGTGCCAAACCTGAAGTGGTCTTGAGACTGTTATTTGAAAGCAGACCTCAGCTGCACCCTGAGTGCCTCAGGCTTGGGTGTCTCCTTCTTCTGAGACTCATAACAATTTGTATTTCTTTATACCAAGAAGTGATAACCAAGACTGAGGGTGTGGGCTTGCAAAAGCAAGCAAAGCCTCCTGCAGCTCCTCAAGATGCTGTGGCTGGTGTCTGACACTCCACAGCCTGACACAAAACCACAGCAGGGCGATGCAAACTATCACATGGACCCTGTCAGGATCAGCAGGAACAGCCAGTGCTCAATTCCTGCCCTGAGAATCAGAAACTTGGTAGTCCAGACCAAGAAATATCCCTGGGGAATCTGCTCCACTAATTAATCAACATCACACTTAAAAATTAATAACAAAATAATAATAGTAGGCAGCTGTGCTTTTCCTGCCTTTTATAGCAACATTCCCACGGCACAATGAGGGACATTGTTTTGGGTTCACAAACAGCTTCTGGGATGTGTACACATCTTTATCTCTTTTTCCATGGCTTACCTCTTACCTGCTGGACCAGCCTGCAATAAATCTAACTGTCTGGCAGAAAAGTACATGGGTTTGCATGGCAAGGGGTGGCTTCTGTGATAAGCTGCCAGAAGCTTCCCCTGTGTCCAACAGAGCCAATGTCAGCCCGCTCCGAGATGGACCCACTGCTGGCCAAGGCCATGGAGGAGGGAGAGAAAATCAGGAGTGAAGTTGTGCCTGGGAAAGAAGTGAGGGGTGGGAAGAAGGTATTTTAAGAGTTTGGTTTCCATTTTCTCATTACCCCACATTGATTTGATTGGCAATAAATTAAAATAATTTCCCCAAGCTGAGTCAAGCAGCTTTGATGGGCACCTGGCAACCAGCCAGAGTTGAACCACCACACAGATACATGCAGCAAGCTTGTTCCTAGCTTGGATGAAGCTTAGCATTCCTTCATATTCTGGGATACGGAAAGAGTTGTTCAAACCAGGCTCATAGCAACCTTTTAGACGTCGCACTCAGAGTTATGTAAAATATTTTTCCTGCTTTGGTAGCTGGCAAACTTTGTTTTATAAGACAAATGGAATTTATTAATGCAAAATATTTATCAAGTCTTTTTACTTTTTTCTCCAAGGGAGTAGAGAAGTTGACCAGGAGTCTTTCATCTTTGTTGGCTTCTGAATGTTAAAAATGCAGCTGATTTAGAGCAAATCCACAAGTCAGTGTGTCTCATTTCTATGCAACCCCTTTTTCTGCAAGTGATGCCAAGTTTTCCCTTAGATAAAGGTACCATCTTCCTGCTGTGATGGCAGGGAATGCTCCTGAAATATATTCTCAAAGGCTTGGGTGATCTCCATGCTCCAGGTGAACAGAGGTAACAGGCAGCATGCAGGAGTCTCTGTGCTCAGTTTGCCCCAAAACAAGAAGATATTTCACGCCTTAAGGACCTCACAACATCAAGAAGGGTCCATGTAAGGTACAAACACACCAAAGAAGGGAAGCAGTGGGAAAGGGCAGGACAGAACACTGACCAAACAAAGTAGCCTGATTACCATGTACAATCACTCTCTACCCTTTGAGAACAAAAAAAGTAACACAACCAGCAGCTCTACCACCATTTCTTCTACCTCAGACTCTCCAAGCAATGTGAAATGACTTTTCAGTGATTAAGGTATATGTTGTAAAACCATCACTGCTAAGCACTGGTGCAGTAATAATAGTCCAAACCAAAGCAATGGCCAGGCTGCTGATGGGCTCAGAAAACAAGTCTGTTTTTAGGGCTGTGAATCTTCCATATCTGTTTGATTGTTTACCATCTTCTATCTTTTCCTTAGACTGTTTTCATTCTTTGTTTTGACAGGTACCAGCACAGTCTTCACCTGAGGTCCCCAAGGAGCACCACAGCATACACAACATTTCTGTCAGAGGTGGACCTAATTTGTAGCAAGCATCTCTTGCTTGCTACAGGAACTTCCATTTCTTTGTTTCATATTCCTCATGCAAAAAGAAAAATACATCTTCAGCTGACTAAGGTTAAAAATTAATTGTTTAATGCCCAGATTATTTATTTGTTCCTCTTCTTCCCTTGTATGACTTGGTTCTAGTTTTCATTTAAGGATTTTTTTAACGTTCCCTTTACAGATTTGCCTTTTAATCTCAAATCTAATCCATCACAGTAACGACAGTTTCAAATGCAGCCACTTGAATGGAAACAGACATGATTGATAGAGCCCAAGATCCTATCTTCAAGCAATCAACTTGGCCTCACAGCTGGGATATTACAGACAATCCTGCATTGCATCAGAACTTCTTCCTGCAAAGGTGAGGCCCAGTAGTAGGTGGCTACTTGGAAGAAGTATATTCAGTGTAAAAGGCAAGTGCCCTCTTGGTCCATCACTTAGCATCAAGGATATTTACTTGGAGGAATCAGGTTGTCTCTCCACACTTTCAGAGAGCTGAAGCTATTCCAGAATTGCCTGAAGGGGAGAGCGAAGCCGTGACTTGAAGGACATTTGACTCAGGGTGGGGAAGGACTGCAAAATAAAATGTTCCTCTTACAATAGGAGGTTTAATCAAAGAAATGGAGAAGGGTCACAGAGCAAATTCCTGAAACCAAATTTATGAGTTATAAATAAATATTCCTCGGTGTGAACGGAGGTCCCTTCAAAAACACCACTGCTCATTCCAGGCTGCAGTGTGATGAACTCAGGCTCTCTGGCCTCACAACTCTATTCCTGTGCAGCACCTTCCCTGCATCCCACACTGAGCTCTTTCCATGAGGAGGAGGTAGGACGGAGCACAGGGAGGGGAATTCGACATCTCAGCCTGAACACAAAGGCTTGCTCCCAAGGTGCGTCCAGCAGATGACTGAAGGCCAGGAGAGCAAGTCAGAGGCAAAGCTCTCCAAATGCTCATGCAAAATTGTCTCCAGTGAAACTCAAGGGAGGTGTGTAACCTCGAATTGATGAATGCCCAAGTCCTGAGATAAGGTTTCCTTTGGGGAGACATTCAGGGATGCTGCACTGGCTTCTCACTGCTTTCTTTGCTTTGTAAATTCCATATGCCAAAGCAGCGCTGCTCTTTGCCTGGGGCAGAGGGAGAGAAGCAGCCCAGCCTGAAGCTCTAATCTGTGGGTCCTGCCCGGCTGCAGGCACCACCTCCAGGGCTGCTTCTGCACCCGGATAAGCGCTGGGGAGGAAACAAAAGGGGAGCATGACAGCCTTATTCACTTGCTAATAGGCTTCTGGAAGAAAGACATCAAATTTACAATTACCATGCAAGGACACAGTCCAGCTTGCTAAGAACAGAGGAAAAGCAAGAATGGCAAAGGACGAAAGGAAATGGATTAGGTTTTCCACAAGCACCCCAAAATCCACACTTCCTACTCAACAGGAGCCCCGAGAGGTTGAGCAGGGATGTGACACCAAACTGTTGAACACGAAACAAGCACTTTTTTTTGGCTCTGGTTAGAAAAATCCTTTCTTGTAGAGCTGCCATAGTTCATGTGCTTAGAGCAACAGTGTACAAAAAGAAGGGTTGGGGTTTTTTGGGAAGGAAGGTGGAAAAAAAAAAGAGCACAAACCCTGCACTGGGAAAGCCACACCGATGAGCTTGTTAACATTTGAAGAGACTGCTTGGCATGATTCCTTACACAGATTCCTGCCAAGAATTTGCAAGAGGAAAGTATATTTAGCAATCCAAGGCATGCCAAAGCCTTGACAAGAGAAAAAAAAAAAAAAACCAACAACAAAAAAAACCTTTTTGAATATGTGGAATAGCAATTAGACATTTTCTAAGCAGCCATTTTCAAAATGCATCCAGGCATCTAATAAGGGCACCTGAGGCATATCCACAACTCTGCCACACTCCATGCCTCAAAAGACATCCGCTGAGATCAAATACTCAGAGGAAGGATGTGTTACCGATGGCAACTGCCCACTTCCAGAGCACTGGGGCCAGTTTCAAGCAGGCACCTCAAGCCATTGGAAATACACAATCTCATGCCACTGCAAATCATTTTGTAGCATCCTTTAGGAACGATTTCTCCAAGGAAAGCTGGGAGCCCCACTGCATAGCTGGGTAGCAGAGAGATGTTTCCTCTCCACTTCATCCACAGGAGCTGGGCCAGCTCTGTAATGCAATTTTTCCCCAAGTGGAGCTGCTAAAAATCCAGGTGGGATGAGCAGCAGGTGGAAGCTAGGATAGTATGTAAAATCAGACGGTGACTTGCAGCCTGTTGAAGTGGTGTGTCGCAACAGGACACGAAATAAAGATGCTTGACTCCAGTCAGAAGGCAGTAGTAATCAGAAGGCTTTATTTAAAATTCATTCAGCCCTTTTACAACATGCTGCACTAAGAAGACACGTTATTGGTCCATAGGGCTGACACCTCTCCCATTGGCTAAGTAACAGAAATAGCAAACAACACCTGTTGTTATGGGAAAGGAATATTGTTTACACAAGGTTGTTTTGGGAAAAAGAAAAGCAATTCTCAGGCTCAGAAAATATCAGGTCCACAGTGATGCTCACATCATTCCTTAAATCTGGTTGCTTCTTTTGTTGTCCAGTGTTCTGAGCTGCATGCAAAGCCAGCAATAAACTTCATCACTAAATCTCCTTTCCTTCTAGGGAGAGACCTAGAAGACAATCCCAAGCAGGGTTAGTCTGCACCAGGAAGGTGATTCACCCGCATCAGTCACTCTTGTTTCTGAAGTGCCATTGAAATCTCCTTGGGATGCAGCATGGAGGAAGGGGCATGAGGGAACTTCGGAAGGCCATGAGCAACCCTTCGTTGTACTCAAGGAGGAAAGCGGCTGACCATACAGTAAGAGCAAAATATTTGATGGTCATGAAAGTTAGAAATCACACTGGAATATACTCCTTAAAACATGGTGTCCATTGCTTATAACTGCCAGGCTGTATTAGAGTCAAATTCCTGAGACACCAAGCCAAAAGGGAGCACCTGCACACAGGCTGAATTCACACTACCTTTAAGTCAGGACATGCAGAAAGGGCAACCAGTGCCTGTGGCTGGGGTTTCTCATTCCTGTAAGCCCTTAACCCCTAAAAGTCTTTAATACATGGCATAACACCAGTGGTGCCCCCAAGGCTTAGCATTATGATCCCCTACAGACCAAACAGGGTGTCGGTGACCAAGAGGGGACAGGAAGCACAAATAGGGTAAAGCCAAATCAGTTATGTTGTTTTGGAAAAAAAGAGATACCTAACAGAAATCAGAATGAGGAAAGCTGCCCCAAGCTTGTTTGGTTTTTTATTTCCAAGTTCCTTTGGGCTCCTGAAACACCTTTTGGTACCTGAAATGCCACCACACAGCTACCATCCCCTTAGGTTATACCCTTGATCCTGAAAGAAAAATCCCATGGGACTGACAGATTGCTCTGAGAAAGAGGTCCCCTTCTCACCTGCTCTTCAAAAGCAACAAAGATAAACCAACCTGCACAGCCACATCTACAGAACATTCAGGTAGATTTAAAGTCTGTTTCCATCAAACCCTTCTCCAGTTCCCAGAGCTGTTGTAATCCAGATGGGTCAGACATTGCCATAAGCTCATGCCCTCCAGGACACATTATCAGCTCTCTGCTTATCCATCTAAGACAACTCTGTCCAAGTTCCTGACTAAGGCTTAACAGCAAATATACTGAAAGCAGTAAGCAATACTGTTTAGAATTCCTGTTTTCACCCTAGATTCCCAGAGGAAACGACAAATTTGGAGGATCACCTGGCCAACTCACATAGTTGTCAATACAAATTTCTCGTAGTATATACACAGAATTTGGCTGATCACTGACACAAATTCAGCTTTCCTAGAGGTGACAAATGACTACAAAATCCTCTTGTCCAGCCTGCCCATTCCGATTTCAACCTCCCGATGTCTTTTGTCACAAACTCTTGCTTCAATCGAAATGGACCTCCGTGGCCTGTTTCGGGGGGGAGCAGGAAGCGCAGAGCCGAGCGGCTGCAGCAGAGGCGCTGCCGGGGAGCCGCGGGGCTGCGGCAGCCCGCACACGGCGCGGCAGAGCGGCAGTGGCGCCCGCTGGCCGCCCGCAGCATTGCCGGCGCATCCCGCCTCCTCCCGCCCCCACTCCGCCAGGCAGGGCTGGCAGCCTCGAAGGTTCACCGACACAAAACGCCTCTGCCCAGGAGCACGCCGGGGTACCGCGGCACAAGAAGCCCAGGGGATCTGCGGCCACAGCCCATCCCACAGAGATGCAGGTAGGACCGCACAATCCAGGTCAAAAAGATCGTCTCACATCCTTATCTTCTCTTTGTATTTCTACCCTGCCCTGCTTCCTCCCTTTGCAAATATAAACCCAAAGGGTAATTAATAACCTCCTCAACAGGAATAGAAGTCATCTCAGATAAGATACCTGTGCAGCCATCCTGGGATATCAACACAGTGAAACATATCCTCTGCACCTGTTAATGAATGGCTACTTCAGAGCAGTTGAGAAGGCTTCATCAGAAACCTGTACTTCAATTACGACCTCTGCATTAATGAAGAAAGCAGAGGTGTGCAGAGTCACGTCTCACCACATGGAAAATGTGACCCAAGAACACTGAACCAAGAATAAAAAGCAATATGCAGAACCACACTGTCCTGCCCATAAGAGGAAGCAGAGGGGCAGGGGCTGATCTCTCTGGTGATCTGGAATAGGACCCAAAGGAATGTTAATTAAGTCGTGTCAGGGGAGGTTTAAGCTGGGTATAAGGAAAAAGGTTCTTCAGCCAGAGAGTGGTTGGGCACTGCAACTGGCTTCCCAGGGAAGTGGTTACATCACCAAGCCAGCTGGGATATGAGGATATGCAGGTTGGTACGCATGACCCCAGATACCTGAACACATGAATTGACTTTAGTAAGGGAAGTTTGAAGCACTTAATTAAAAAGAAAAAAGTTTGGAAAACAAGTTCAGGGTCACTGCAGTTAAACCTGTGAGCCACAGACTTTTTGCAGCTTGGGAAAAAGTTCCTACTTAGGTCCAGCTTTGAACTAATCTTTTGAAGATATCAGGCTCATTAATGAATTATTGTTGCTGCAGCTTATCACTACCCAAATCCATGTAAAGCTTAATTTGGAGCAAGAACATGCCTCTGCTACTTCGTTACTATTTTTTCCTCCAGCAGGAAAATTTGTTTATAACTTTTGTTAATAACCAAAGTTATTAACAAGACTTTGGTTTTCTGACCTGTTAGGGATTGTTAGGGATGGGAGATGCAGCCACCAAAACCAAATTGAAACTCTCAAGTCAGGCCATAAAAGATGTTCCTGAATCTTGACAATTTAAATGGATTATTTGGAGGCCATTATTAACTGAAATAGCAGCTTTTTCACCACGACTGAATGTCCAAAGGATTGGCTCAACATGAAAATTTGTTGTTGCAACTCTATGGATTAGGCGACTCAAACATCCAACACCAGAGCCTGCTAATAGACCAAGAGGGAATGAGCCACGGGGAGCAAAGCGTTGAGGTGGATTAACCCTGAGATCTGCACACAACAGAACACCACAGGCTGTAGTACAGTTATCTGTGGGTGGTGCTGAAGAATCAGCCAGCAGCAGAGCATGAGTTGCTTTTACTATTCCAGTCAAGATGCTCTTTTTCTCTCCATCTTGCAGCACATGGCCCAGTCCCTTGAGGAAATGCGAAAAGGCAGAGATGCTTTATGTGTTCTCTCTTCCCCCCCTTACACCTGCCCATTCCCCCACTCATGGAGCTCTTTGCTGTTCCTTGAGGCACAGATGTGAAGGACATAACAAGACGAGCCAAGCTTCTTCAAGTTATTTAAGCTTTCCTCAGATTCACCTCAGCGCATTCAAGCAACGTGTGCAATTAACTAGAAAGGAAAGTGGTTTTTAATGGTTTCACCAGTAACAAGAGCCACTCAACCTACTGGATAGCACTACGAGTGTCTCCATGGTTACACCTATAAATACAGAACAGTGCACCGTGTTTGCAAGGTTTTAGCAGTGGGAGGGCTACAGGGGCAGCCTCTGTGAGAAGTCTCCCCTGGGTCTGAAAGAACCAGTGTCACCCCACTCGCCACGGACGAGCCCATTGGCAGTGATGGTAGTGTCTGGGGTAACAGATTTAAGGAGAAAAAACCTCACAGAACAGCAGCTGAAGCCAGAGAGGGGAGCGAGAGTGTGTGAGAGGAACAGGTCTGCAGGTACCCAGGCCAGTGCAGCTGAAACTGAAACAGGAGATGCTCCAGGTGCCTGCCTTTGACACTGAAATTTAGGCCTTTTCAAAAGCAGCTGGTGGGGTGCACAACTTTAAACCTACTTTTGTTAAGCAACAAACTGTTTTTGAGCCAGATGAGGGAGAAGGCCATCAAGAAGCAGATCCTTTGAGTTGGGGTAATGCTTTTCATCATGCAAATGTCCTCCCTCACAAAACTGGATGAGATGTAAAACTCCTCCCCTTCCCCCCTCCCCTGGAAGACATTGGGATGCTCACATAGGCCTGACAGCATTCCTCCCTGGCTCAGCCACGCTGGCGTGGGGGAGCTGTCAATGTCTTAGAAGGGGTCGTAAACCAACAAAGAGCACCGTAGCACCACAGACACATTTTGGGCCTGGGATCGCACATGATCCACAATGTTACGTAACAGTGGAAACCCCACCCTCTTCAGGGAGGAACCTGGGCATTCCCACCACACCTAAAGACACTAACCTGGTGAGTTTATGTGTTTCAGGGGCTCCCCCGCCTCCCACAGATCAAGATTCTGACCATCACCTCGACTAAGGGATATCGAAATCACCCACAATCAAGTGTTATCACTGGATCCATGGGTGGTGGTATTTCTCTTTTCCTTTTTTCCCTTTCCTACACTTTTTTCTCATGATTTGCTTATATATGTAGTATTTTTATACTTTAATGTTGTTGTTTCCATAGCTAACCAAAACAGCTACATACCTCCGTTCCACTGCAACCAAATTCTAAAATAAACCTGCTATCCCAGCTTTACAGCCCATGGAGGCTCCATGCTGAAGCAGGGCTCCATCCAAAGGAGGCTGTGACACTGCAGGAAGCCTACAGGGGAGCAGGCCTGTGTTAGGACCTGTGTTCTGTGGAGAGGAGCCCATGCTGGAGCAGGTCTGCTGGCAGGACTGGTGACACCATGGGAGACCCACGCAGGAGCAGAGGAAGTGAGAGGAGCCCTCCCCTTGGGGAAGATGGAGCAGCAGAGCCAGCATGTGATGGACCCAGCCCCCATTCCTCATCCGCCTGTGCAGCTGCTGGAGAGGGCAAGAAAATGAAAAGTTGAGCCTGGGAAAAAGAGAGTGGTGACTGGAATTAACATTTGGTTTTCTCATTATCCTACTCTGACAGAACTGGTAATAAATTAAACTGGTTCCCCCAAGTCGGGTCTGTTTTGCCCCTGACAGTAGCTGGTGAGGAATCTCTCCCTGCCCTTACCTCAACCCACAGACCTTTCATTTTATTTTCTCTCCCTTGCCCAGTAGAGGAAGGCAATGATGAGGCAGCTTTGGTGCGCACCTGGCACTCACCACACAGACAGGACATTCTGCAGAAAAGACAAACATGATTCCACTCCATTATCACCCTTTTATTGATAAAAGGACAGATCTTGACAGTGGAGAAAAAAGGATGTTTCACCAAGTAGCTTCTACTGGTCTTTCAGTTCCTTCAGTCTTCTGATGGCAGATTTGACTGTCACCGCAGAGGTGGTACTGGAGAAAGAAGCAGTCATTTGCATGAGGCACAACAACGGTGCTGGTGTTACTTATTTTTGAGATAGCACTAATCATTTCAAATTGTGGTCATCTGATTGCACTGCCAAACAGGGTCCAACTCCACTTGTTTTCCTGACAGCAAAACTTAGGCCTTGGTCCACAAAGCACACAGAACTTCACTGGCTACATCCCAACCCAAATTTCCCAGTCATGCACCGACCACATGCACCAATGCGTGAGCTCAGACCCCTCACGACTGCTCTGCCTGGGCCCAGAGTGTCTTCTACAGAACTGTGGGGGAAGGAGAGCAAAGAAAGGGAGTAGCAACAGCACCCTCACAAAAAAGGTTATTATAATTCTTTTTTTTTTTTTAGCTTTTACAATGACAGGAAAACATGAAAATAACTTTTCTTGGAGTAAGTCTGGCTTTGCCTATTGCAAAGAACAGCCATCAAATTTTTGATCCACAGCAATCAAATTTTAACAGAACAGGCCATTCACTACCTGAAGATAGATCTGCTTAATGGTTAGTATATCAATTTTTTTAAAAAAACCAGAAAGTCAAAAGCTCTATTATGCCTCAGCTATGTGAGAATAAACTCTGATTGGAGCTTCTTCATTTCCTTACTTGTAAGTCCAGGCACCACCAGCAACTGTCTTCATGCAGGATCCACAGTGCCAGATACCCACAGCCTTCCTCTTCATTTTGGTCTGGAACAGAAGAAAAAATGGAAAAAAAAGAAAGTCACTCTCCATCAGCTGAAAAAGCCAAACAAGGACTTCAGCATCACACCACAGTACTCCTATAAGCCAAGTTAAGACAAGAAAGGGACAGACAATCCTTTTACTCAAATTCTGCAGACACTTCTGAAACACTTTCCCATTCAGATACGAACTGGGTCATTTCTGAAAGCATCATTAAAAATTCAGCTTATTTTGATGGAGAAAAATAGTAGGGAGTTACCTTGGTCACAACAGCTGATATTCTCACCTGGTTTGGTGCTCATGTAACACCACTGCTCCCAAGCCACCCTGGGCAAGCCCATCTTGCTCAACACAGACCCACTTCAAACAGCATCTAAAGGGTGAGTGGTGGGTACAGAACTCCCTTCCCCATGCAGGTATCTATCACCTTGCAGAGGTGACAACAGGTTTGCCCACACCTATGCCTGATTTAGGCAGCTCTGCAGACAAAACTATGAACATTCTCACTTCATACATGAAAGGAAGTAAGTTAAAAACACACAAAAACCAAGCAACAAATCAAAGCAAGAAAAAGCCCCATAACGAAAATATTTTAAACTTCCAGCCACTTTTAAGATATCAGTAAAAAATATCTGTGCAAAGTATAAGGTAACGGGCCTTTCAAACTATCAAAAACTAGATTTAACAGCGAACGTAAATTATGTACACATGCAGTTAAGATTACTTCCTATCAGAAATATTCCCCATCCCGAGTTATGCAGCACACAAAAGTAAGCAACTGCCATCAGAAGTTTAACGTGGGAATAGCAACCTGTTTCACCATCAGGTGTGCTGTAAAAAGTTACTGAAGGGAAAAAAAAGCCCAAGTCAAGCCTTAATTATCAAGATAACAACTGTGATGCTTTAATTCTGTCAGGTCTATTTTATTAATTATGTAAAACATAATTAATAAAACATTGCTCGCTCTTTTGTATCATGAAATGTAATAATGTTTGTTTTCATTTAACTACTACTAAACATTTATGTGAAACGCCTACTCTCTTTTTGAAGGACTCTGACAGTAGCCCAAAGCTCACTATACACTAGTCCCTATCTTGGAACTATGCATGTTTCTCTTCAGTACAAAAACAACTGAAACATCAAATCACCTTTCTAGTATCAAGAACAATGTGATTTTTAAAGACTTTTTGGAGACTTCTCACCTTGCCACAGAAAGAGCAGGTATACTTGGCGTGCTGGCTGATTTCAATCTTCTTCACCATTTTCCTAAGGGAGGCACCATAACGGGTCCCGTATTTACCCACGATCCCGACCTTCTTGGTGCGCTTGGCCTGTTGGGAAGCAAACCAGAATGAGCTTCATCTCTGCAGAGACAGCCTCCTCCTCGCTGCTCCCCTCTCCCGGCATGGCGGCTGAGTGCTGAGCACCCTAACGCCGGGCTGCAGCCTCCCCCTGCCGCTGGGAAAACTGCCTATCCACAGCGTTATGGAATGGGTCAGGGAGGGAGCCCAGCGGTCACTTGGGCCAACCTCCCTGCTCAGGCAGGATCAGCCCAGAGCACACGGCACAGGACTGCATCCAGACGGTGCCGGAGCGGCTGCGCTGAGGGACACTCCACACCCTCTCTGCGCAGCCCATTCCCAGTGCTCGGTCAGTGCACACAAAAGCTCTTCCCCGTGTCCAGGTGGGACTTCCTGCGCATCACTTTCTGCCCGTTTGTCCCACTGCCTGGCACCACCGAGAAGAGCCTTGCTCCTGCCTCTTGACAGCCCCCTTCAGATACTCGTACACTACTTTAACTATCTAATTATTATACATTTATATAACGAGAATCTTTCTCAGTCGCCTCTTCTGAGGCTGAACAGGCCCAACGCCCTCAGCCTGTGCTCATGAGAGCTGTTCCAGTCCTCCAATCCTCCTCGCCGCCCTCCCCTGGAACATCAGCGATGAAATTAGCTGCATGAGCTAATTAGCGATGCATTGACTGCAGCCCCCAGCTCCTGCCGGGGCACTTCGGGCAGCGGTGCGGCCGTCAAGCCCGAGCAGAGCCCGGTCCGTCCCGGGGCCAGCCCGCTGTGGCACGGGGAGCTGCAGCCCCTCCGTCCCCCGCGCCTCGGCTGCCATTCCCCTCACCCAGGCCGCCTCCCCGCGGCCGCCCGGACGGAGCGAGCCGCTGTCGCGGCGCAGCGCGGAGCCGGGGCTGGCTCGGGGAGGCGGCGCAGGCCCGGCCCCGGGTCCGCGCTGCCCCGGGCGCGCCCCGCGGGCTCAGCGCGGCGGCCCCGGCGCGGATGGCGGCGGATGGCGGCCGACGGCCCGGCCTCACTCACCATCTTCCGCCGGCGCCGACGCAGAGAAGGAGCCGCGGTGCGCAGGTGCGGGCGGGCCGGCGCGGCCGGAAGTGACGGGGCGGGATGCGGCTCCGGGCGCTGAGAACTGCCCGCGGGACACGGCACAGCCCCGAGGGAGAGTCTGTGAGCAAGGGCGGCCGCACTGCTGCTCAGAGAGCTGCTGGAGCCTCCCTCACTGAATGGAGACACCTCCGAACCGTCTGGAGTGCCGTGCGCTCCGCAATGCTCGAGCAGGGAGGCTGGAGCAGAGGAGCGCCGCCGCCCCTTGCAGCCTGACCCAGCCTGTGGAGCCCAGTGTGACACCCAGGCCGTGCGTGAGCGCCGGCGCCGCCGGAGCTCACATTGCTGGGCTTCCACCGAGGGAGGTCACAGCAGAAGAGGAGAAGGAGGAGTTCCGTTCACTCACCTCGTTTTAAAAGAGAATAAGCAGCACGTAGATGTCAAAGCAGGAACAGAACGCGTGACCAGGATTGCAGAAAAAGTAAATCATAATAAATATATATAGAAGTCAATGGGGATGAATTATTATCATAACACATACCAGCCCTAAACCATGAGGTTTCAAGAGTTTTGGCATCAGGTTAAGGTCAGGTTAAGCCAACTTCCTAATTTCCTTGGGGTTACCCAGTGCTGAAACCACCAGCCCTGAAATCCCTCGTGTGCCGCTGCAGAGGTGATTCCCAGCACCAAAACACAGATGGAAAAATACACCAGTGCCACCGAGCTGCAATGCTTGTAAGGGGATTAGTAACTCATTAACCTCCATTAAGAAATGTAATCCAGTTAGCCTGAGAGCTTTTTGATGTGCAGAGCCAGCTACGGTTCATCCCCTCCTGCCAGGAGAGGGCCGGAGCTTCCCAGTCCTCCTAGAGAAACCGTCCCCAGGTAATGGTTGCAGGTAATTTTCCTCCATACCCACCACGGGTGCCTCGACCAATGACAGCACTCCTCACTTGCAGTCTGCTTAGTTAAGAGGGAATCAAGGAATCGAGTGTACCCAGCCACTGTGTTACTTTTTCCCTGGGTGGGGTCTGTACTTCAAGAGATGCTCATGGACAGATGTCGTATCCCTTCCTGGCTCTTGCTCTGAGGGTTTGAACACTGACATTTTTAATTCCCTCTGTCATGCCAGACTCCTCATTCCCTGATCATCCCTGCAAGCTCTTTGGGGAGCTGGTGGGCCAGAGCAATGTTTGAGATGAGGGCTCAGCAAGGCTTTAGGCAATGGTATTTATATCTCCCTCAGTTGAATCAAAATTTCATTTGATATATCCTACGAATATATCTGCCCTTTTCAGATACTCGTCAAAATGATGACTCACAGGATACAGCTTTGATACCAACATATTAGAAAGCAGAAAAAATATAAGTTCCTTTGGCTGCTTAGTGACGATATGGTTAAAAAAAAAAATGAAAATTGTAAGCCAACACATCCAGAGAAGAAATCTACTGCTGTTCTGCGGTCTGTATCTTTGGGTTTCAGTTTTGCTGTGACAATACAGCACATGGTCATATCCATCATCTACAACAGCTCCAGCAAAACAACCAAACCCAGCCACCCTGGGTGACAGCCATTCCCAGCACTGCCAAAGTAAACACACATTTCCAAGGGACTGAGAAGATGAAGGACACAGACAAGCCAGCACAGCCTTGCCTTGACAGTCCACCCCCTTGAACTCTTCAACTCATGAAGCTAGCCAGCCTGGGGAACACAGAACACTTAGTAGGAACTGCTCCAGCCTATTGCTTTTCTAACCAGTGGTTGCTATTTGGCATCTTCCTTGAAAACACACCTTTCTCCAACACGGGTGGGAGCACTGATGTAGGCATCCAGCCACAGTAAGATGCTCCAAGATCCAGTAAGATGGATCCTTCCCTTTCCTCTACTGGTTTTAGATAAAGCCAAAAAAAAATACAGCTCTATCACCTTAAGCTGGCAGGCACAAGAGGCCCCAGGGGTGCTCCATGTTCCTGAGCTTGCTGTGGGTCTCCCTGGCATCCTGCACGTTGCCTTTGTAGAGGTTCTTGTCAGCAAGCCTTCGAGATCCTGTCTGAGCCTGTTTCCAGCTGCCCAGCCACCTCCTCACCCTATTAATGAGGGAGTAATGGTGCCACTGGGATAAGGGCTGCAGTCTCTCCAATCCCAAGTAATCACTAACAGCACTTTTCTCCAAGGTTCTTCTCCCCTTTTTCATGTAGTAAGGATGAAGTGAATCTCAGGTGTATTTGAAAAACCTCTGAATCTGTGCAGCAAACCAGCTGAGATTTTATGGATCCTAACAAAGGGAAGGTACACCTAGCATTCCTCTAGCAGGGCTGGGATTTACCAACATCCAGACAAGATAAATCGAGTTAATAAGAAGCAGAAGAAATTCTCCAAGGGTACTTTCAGTGTATCTTAAAAAAGTACTGTTTTGAAATAGCTGTAGCTTTATAAATAAAACTACTTCTATAGCAGACAACAATATGGGTACACAAATAATGCCTTTTGCATTTTTTTCAGTCAGCAGACAGCAACATTTCTCACCCCTTACTCAGAACAACCCACTTTGCAAGTAGAAAGATCACTCGTCCTACAGACAGATTAAATACTCTGTGTTCAAGATGACAGACATTCAAAAATGTCAAAAAGCGTGCCTTCATCACCTGGCCAGCTGTTGAAGTAAGAGCAGTGATGGTTAACTCTCAGCCTCAAACCCAGAGATAAAGCATTTCCTCCAGCTGCCCAGTCACAACACCCCTTGCTACTGCTCACACCCATCTGCTCACCCCAAAGCACCATCTGCAGTCATGAATGAAAAGCAGTTCTCCACCCAGCACAATTGTACACGCAGCCTGTGGGCCATTTCCATGACGACACCAGCTGAAAATGGAACAATCAAACCCTTCATTGCAGGAAAAAATACCTAATGTTATTAGGTTGATCCTACGGCACAAACATTTTTCTCCTCTGCCTTGCAAGAGAGGGATTTTTGGCAGTGTCTGGTATCTGCACAGAGCCAGGCACATCACCTCTAGAGAACGTTAGCTGCTGGCCTCCAGGAGCTAAATATAAGGCTTCAGCTTGCCTCCTTTTCTACAGATTACGGTTGTAAAACACAGCTAACTGGGAGATGGAATGCTGAAACAGAAGAAGTACCAAAAGCTTGGGAGTCACAACTTAGAACAACTTTTTATTTAAACAGTTCAGTCCAGAATCAGTTTCTTACAGAACAAAAGTCTGTCTGTATCCCCTTCTCCTCACTCACCTGTAGAAATCAGTGAAGTCTTGAAGAAAACACACACCCACCCACACGCCCTCCCTCCCTGAGAAGTCAGGGTTAATCCCTGGCAGTCAAGCACAAGCTTCACCCTCCACTGACAGAAGAAGCACATGTCATGGAGCAGGTCCTAATATTCAGCACAAGGCCAGAGATGGGTGTGCAGAGGCAGACATGTGCCTAAAACAGGCAGTGCAGACTTACTGGCACGCAGCTACATTACTTAGCTTCAAGGTGGTAACTTACTCTTTTCCCTCCTCTTCCCCACCTCCACAAAACATCAAGATCTGTTTGGATCTTTTTTCCTCGTGGCCAAAGAGAATACCCAAGAGCCAGTCTGTGAGTGATCCAAGTAATGGCCAAATTTGCCAGTGAACAAATTCCAAGAAATACAGACTTTGGGAATGAGAAACGTTGCTAAAAGCACTCTGCAGCTGCTGCTGAGTTGGTTTTCTCATGAATTCTGCCTTGGGGAGAGACAACCATTATCTGCTTTTTAAACAAAACGACTGTGGAAGCCGATTTGCTGAATGACAGCGGAATGACACTTGCCCATGTCCATTCAGTCATCAGCAAAACCAGGACTGCAAACCCTGCAGGCTGCCAGGTGTGTGCTGCACATCTGTCATACTGTCAGACTGCCTTCTCATCCTTTGAGATGAAACATTCCAGAGATAAAGAAAACTTCAAGTCTTTTATTTTCAAAAACTAAAAAAATAATACATGATTGCTTTTGGTTTTTCTTTTTTAATAAAAAAAAATCTCTTATCCGCCATCTCTTTAGCTATCACCATTTACTCTTCCTCAATACGCCGCTTTTTTTTGGGACTCATTGAACATGTTTCTGCTTCTCTGTCTTGCAAGGCACTGCCAGAGTCAAACTCACAGCCAGCATCAGCTGCCTCCAAAAACAAAATATCATCAGCGTCATCTCTGCTTTCAGAGAAGGTCTTCTGGAAAAGGTCATAGATTGTCTTCTGCTTTGGATCTGGCTGAGGAAACAGAACAGAACAGGATCTACATCCACATTTCCATGTAAAAAATAGTAAGCAAAATCAGAGGACACTCCCCCTACACAGTGCACATGTGTGTACGGCTCATACATGATACAAACACATATGTATCTCATGCATATATACTCAAATACATATATGTAACATGGATGCTACCAGGTCTCCGTGCAAGTAGTAGGCTTGGAACTTCTGTGGAGAGTCCAAGCCAAGGCATGGATCCTGGGAGGAGTTGAACAATCTGGTCTGCAGCATTAAGGGCAGAACAGGTGTGAGGTCACCTGTGACAATCCAGATGTACACAAGCCAAAGCCCATTCAGCCTCTCCCAGGGATCACCAATATTCTTTCAGGTCAATTACCTTAGGACAGTAATTAGTTGACTCAGCTGTTTCGGAGAAATTGGCTTCTGAAAGACCAGCTTCACCCAGCACTTTGATCTTCTCCTGAATCATTGGCCTGGGAGTGATAAACAGATATTACTGAAAGGAAAAAAACCCAAGGACACTTCTTCATTTACTATGTGTAGATTAAAAATAGATACAACTGGTTATAAAGATGGCTTTTCTACCAAGCTTTGTTGGTTCCTTAACTTGTCCTGCTCTTGGTTATAATCACTGTATGCTGTCTTGAGATACCAATCAATTAAATTGGTAACAATTAGAGGATTCTGGGCTATAAATATTTGGAGAACACATTCAACAGAGAAACTGGCTGATTGAGGCCACACCAATGGTATGAAGTCAGACCAAAAACATGCAGCTAAAAGGGCCTCTTAGTAGCCTGTGTGCTCAGTCTCCAAGCCAAGCAGTGGTAAATTCCAACAACAGATGCATCAGCATTTCAAGGAAAACTCCCAATGTACAGCAGGAGGAAGAATCCATCACTGGCACATGAGGCTGAGAGGTCCCGGCCACACCTGCACACTGGACACTGAAAGATGCCAAGGCCACAGCACAATTAATGCATTTACCAAATAGCCTCATCCTCTTGTTCTTTTTCTTGTCTTTAAAAAGATGCCACTGTCCTTTCGAGAGCCATATTTCTTCCCCATTAAGCACTAATGACTGCACACACAGCATTTCACAAATAAAGGCAGAATTACTGTCATTAACTTTCCATGAGATTTGGGTGATACATCAGCTTCCAGATCCTTGCATTGTAGGGTTATAATTACTTGCCATCATGATACTCTGGGAACTGCACAAGTTCACGTAGTTCATTCATTCCTTTAAACAAGGTAATAAAGATGGAATTTTGGACTTTAAATGAAGCAGCTGGTGGCTAATTTCTTTTCATCATTTGCAGGTCAGCTCCCTTGCAGCACTAAAGATTCCTCAGATCCTGCCCACCCCCAGATGTTAGATTCCCCAGCTCCAAGGACTAATGTCCACTTTCACTGCAGCCAAAAAGCCTCATACCACAACTATCCAAAGGTGGGTCAATAGCACCTTTTTAACCAATCTAAAGGGCTCACTAAAGAGCAAGAGCAAGGCAACAGTGCAGTCCTCCACAGTTCCCTGTCCAAGCACATAGTAGCCAGGATTGCTCCTCAGAACTGATCTACAATACAGTGAACCATCTCCAGTGTCTGCTGACTTTGTTTGAAAGTCTCAGCACTTACAGTACCCTAGCACAGGAATGTTCTGAGCTGTTATCTAATTCCTCCTCCTTACATGGAGACTGTGAAGATTTTAGATACATCACCTCTCTCAAAATTTCTAAGAGCCCTTTCTTTGTCAGGTAACTACTTTTACTGCTCCTGCTTGTCAGCCACTCAGTCATGTCCACTGCAGCCAGGCCATGTCACCAGCTTGCAGCAGCCCTGCCACATATTGATCCTCCCCTCACAGGCCGTGGAAATCAGCACTAGCAATAACCCCTCACACCACAGATGTGACAAACAGTGGGAACACATGTCAGGAAAACCACAGTGTCTTTCTCTCTTCTTACCATAAGTAGTCATCTGCTGTGCCTTTAGCCACCAGGTAGTGAACATTAACAGAGCTGGTCTGTCCAATTCGGTGTGCCCGATCTTCTGCTTGGATCAAAATCTTAACGTAAAAACATGACAAATAAAAAGTGAAAACTGCAATATCTGAGAAACAGTGTAAGCACCACAGAACAGAAGATCTCACTTCTTCTGCTTAAAAAACTCTTCTTATCTGGATCCTGTTTAGATCTGTATTCCCAAACAGACTAAGCCAAGAAGTAATCTGGTACACCAGGTTCCCAAAAGGCACTGAACAGTTTTCCAAAGTACAAGGTCAGCACTGATGATGGACCCTTTCGGGTCTTGGCTGGGCAAACCCTTAAGAGCTCTGTCAAATTAAGACAGAAGCGTGTTTCCCTTTTGTGCCACCTTCCCCTGCCAGCAAGCCGTGTAAACCAGCCTCACAGGTTCAAGCCCAGGCACCTGTGGTTGCAGAGCCAGCAGACATCAGAAAAAGAGACAAACCCTAGAGAAAGTTGCCTGCCCATTACATCTCTTAATCACATCCAACCCGTTCCCTCCAGGACACTTACCCCTGGGTTCCAGAAGAGCTCTGCAAACACCACCAGATCTGCAGCAGACAATGTCAGGCCCATGTTTGCAGCAGTAAGGGAAAGGACAGCCACAGCCTGCTTCTCTGATAACTGGAACTTCTGGCACAGAGACTGCCGCTCAGCTGAAGATGTAGAGCCATCGATGCGAATGTGCTCAATGTGCTGTGAAAAGGCAGAAGATGCTGTTTAGGGACCTGGTCTCCCCTTTCTTGTATACTCCTTCCATGTTTTAGTGGATTCCATGTCCAGTGCTGCCACTGAGCAAAGCCACCAGTGGCACTGTGGGTTATGGTCCAGAATGTTACCTTAAACCATTCTTCACACTGCCCCAAGCATGATGCAGCATGCTTTAGAAGCATCCATGGAAATATCACATGAAAAGTTAGACAAACAAGAGAAGCAAAGAGAAATGATTGGCAGGTCTATCAAGTCTCCCTACAGTATCTTAGTTCAAAAATGTAAGAGCACCACAGAGGTAAAGGCTGGCAAGGATGGTGGGCTTGGGTAGTCTCATTCTCCCTCTGAGGAAAGCTTCAAGAACAGTGGCAACACAGGGTAACATTCCTCCAAGAATTCACAAGCTCCAGGGCAGACAGTGGAATTAAAGAACATTAAATACAGTAAAAGCCATTCAGCTAATACAAAGTGGATGCTGTGAGGCATTCACCCTGACAGCTCGGCTCCCTTGGTGAAGGGCACAGTCAGAAGCACAGCAAGCAGAAATCATCTCTGACACTAACTGTCGTAAACTATCTGACCAGCCATAAATCCAGAGGGCTGTTCAACAGCTTTGAAGCTGGAACAGTGATAAAGTTAAGACAAATCAGTCACTTACTTTCTTCTCCAGCTCTGCAACTACTGCATCCAGCATTATCTTGTGATGAGCAAACACCAGGAATTTATTATTCCCACTTTCCAGTAACTCCAGGATGTATTCTCTACATGAAAAAGGAAAAACACCAAAACACTATAAGATTACATGCTGAGGAAATACAGACTTTGCACACAACAAATTTTGAAGATACTGCCCATCTATACACTAACACAAAGAAACAGGCTAGCATAAAAGCTGCAGTAAAGTGCAAGTAGGAAGTCAAGTCTTCTATAAATTAAAATACAGAAAGGAAAATTCCCTCATTTTTTTCTTCACCACAGGCACACAAGCTGCCTACATTATACTTGGGTGTCAAAGAGAATCAGTTTATTATATCCTACTTGGAATATGCCATCCCAGGCTAGTTGACTGAAGGTCATCTATACTTAATTACAATCTCACTCACCTATCTGTATTTCTAACTTCTGCACAATCACAATACACTAAAATAATCTGTATGCAGCTAAACTTCCTGGGTTAACTTGGGATTGGTTTTATATCAGAAGAAAACACCTCTAAACACACTGATTAGAAAAAAAACCCTTTTCTTGCAAAGGTTCCCCCTGACAAGTTACTCCAGCTTAAGTATCTAAATTTGTCAGCTATTTCGAGGAGTTTTCCACATGCATGTAGGCTAATGGCCAATGAGAGGCAACAAGACTCCTTTTAAAGGACTTAAATGGAAACATCTAGCTTTTCCCATGTACTAGCAGCACAGCTACAGAACGCACTTCTACGTGGCAACCTGTATTACAGTCAGGTTAACTGGAGCCTGAGGAACGCCTATAAGCCCATGCAGATTAGGCCTTTTTTTTTTTCTCTGGAACAGAAAAGTTGTTGAGAAGATCAGGAATACCAAGACCTTTGCTAAAGTCAACACATCTTAGGTCAGCAGCAACTGTTACAAAGGACCAAGAAGGACTCCTAGCAGTTTGCAGGGTTCATGTCATCCAGATCCCCATGACATGACAGTATTTTTAACAAAGAAATCTGGGAGAGAAGTGGGACTGCTGTATTTTAAAACAAATATCAAAGCAAACATTCAGAGTAGTAAGCAGATGCCAACCAACACATCATAATTATTTTATATTTCATTCCCACATTCTATTTAACAAATGACAAGTCATTTCAATGGAAACAATGGAAGGTAAGTCATTAAGGATAGGACACGGAAAGTGCTGCTGATGATAGGACAGTACCATTGGTTAGATGCTACTGTACCTTAGCAACTTGTAGTAACTGATATTTTAAATACTACGAAACCCCAGGAAAAAATGGACTACTTCCTACAGGAAAGTCAAATAAATGGCACTTTATGGTTTTATATTCAGTTCACACTTGCAACTGAAATAAAAAGAAGAAAGTCTTCTAACTGTTCACTAACATAAAAGGAAGAAACTCTTCTACAGAAATAAATGCTGGGACTATGAAGTGCAGTTCTGTGCCAAACAAATTTTGCAGCAAGGTCTATGACTGTGAAATCACACAGTGCACATCAGTTGGTCCTTACATTCAGAGAGCTGTGGAAAGTAAACCATTTTCATATTATTACCATACTACCTATTAGAAAGTTATGCTATGACCTAAAGCAACTCCTCTGCAGTTCCAGCAAAAAGGCAAAGGATGAAAGGGCACAGAAAGAAATTACTTCCAGGGAAGAGAGAGTTAAAAGCACACCTGTGGTACAAAACTTTTACTGAGATCCCATGTGAGCCCTGTGGAAGAGCCAAGAACTTCAATAGGAGCTGTGTGATTCCTAAAGCAACTAAAGCTCTGCCCATCTCATAAGCTTTTTGGTTCAGGATTCCTGCTGCAGCAGAACTGCAGCATTTGTTTTCTGAAATTCAGTTTATGTTTTTAATTTCATTATTCCCCCGCTTCTTAGTTTGAAAAAGGGTCCAGACCAGGGAATTTGATCCTAGTCCCAAACACAAAGTCATTTTAAATGGTTCAAATGACAGTTTAGATTTGCATCTGGAATGAAATTAGAAGACTTACTCAGCCAAAGAACCCCAAGAGAAGAAAACGTTTAGTGCCATTGTAATTACAAACAAGTTTTTCTAGACTGACTTGAGGCTATGCTTCATGTCCCTGCACTGTTATCTCAAAGGCACTGTCTCCCTGTTCTCAGCAGAAAACCACATTTTACTGGGCAAGAATGAAGCAGTGACACGGAGCTTACACGACTGAGCGGATTTTAGCTTCTGCTGTTTTGCTGAAGAAGACAAGAAGAGCTTCCTTCTGCTGCTGTTTCTGTAGAAGGAAGACATAAACAAATTTGAGTCTCAAAAATGCCTTTTCTCTTTCTTGCTTACAGATCTGGTGTTTCTGCTGCTGCCAGTAAACACTTTGCTAGGAAAAAAGTCAGCCTAAAAAAGCACAACAATAGAGGCCGGGAAGGGAAGTCTCCTACTCACCATTAGGTACTGCAGATACACAGCCCTGACACCTCCCTTCCTACCTCCCACTCAACTCCTACCAGTTGGATGACAAGCGTATCACAAGTGCAGTTTTAGTTGAGAAAGCGTGTCCCAACTAAAATGGCAAGGAAAAACCCCAAAGTTCTTACAGAACTGTATTAGCAACTTAGGAGCCTAGAACATGCCTTTTCCACCCATACAAGGAAAACAATCAAGAAAAGCAAAAAATAAACGCTTCACATTTTTGGCTACTGCTCTGTTCACAACACAACTCAAACAAGGCTGTTTTTGTAGGCTGAATGAGGTAACAAGGCTAGACAGGAGAGTAAGTAGAGAGGCAGAGGATATGAAAGACAGTTAGAAATTACTAAAAAGAGAGAAAACAAAAGAGAGGAAATGGTATTTCACACAAAGGGACACAGTAGACCACTTAGATCAAAAGCAAATCAAGCTCAGCTCGTTTTGATTGTGCTGTACACTCATTTAAAACTGTGCCTTCACATGAGGTGTGGCTCTGACCCTTGGAACTCAGGGTACTGCTTTTTCACAAAAAAGTTTTTTAAAATAAAACCACATGAAATAGCAATGGCTCATTGCAAAAATAAGTTTCTGACTTACAGTTTCATATGCTTTGGCCATCTTCTTTGCTTCAGCTGCCAATGCAGCTTTGGTCTTGGCACTAATGCCTTCTGGAGCCACCACAACCATTTTGCGTTGCTTTGCTGGAAGCTGGGAAAGCACATCTGATTTCAGACGTCGGATCATGATGGACTGTTCCAGCAAAATTTTCAGTTCAGTTAAGTTGGACGATCCAGAGTAGTCCCAACCCCATGGCATCTGGGAAAGATCAAAGCAGTTATTAGTGTCATACCTGTAAGAGACTGCGCTGCATACAATCCAAAAGCAGAATAAATTTCCAGGGAATGTGGACAAGGCAAGAACTTAACGGTCAGCAGGAGATTTGACAAAAATGGCAATAAGGTAGAAGCATACAAACTAACCCACTCAACATGAAAAGGTTACTTACAAGCTTCCCTTCTTCCTACTTACAAGAGCTGAGGGAGGTTCAGGGAAGACGACTATGCAGAAAGGTGGCAGGGATCCCTACTCCAGCCCTGTGCCCTGATATTCCCTCTCACACGACAAGGTGTTGCTGCTCTCCACCTGCAGCTTTGAGCAGGCCAAAAGAACTCACTGCAGTTCTGTGCATGCACATTTATCTCAGCTCTAATCAGAAAGACACAAAAATATTCTCTAACAGCATGAGGACAAACATTCTTAACCCAAATGCCTTTACAGAGCTGTTACACTTGTCTGACATGCTAGGTCAGAACTGCCTGTGCTCCACTGTGACCTGACTCCTGCTCTGCTTCCTGACATACTCGATTTCTGCCATTACTGTGTTTGGCTCAGACTCAAGCAAACCAGAAATAAACTGTGGCTCAGAAGACATCACTCCAAACATTGTCTCTTCAAAGCATCATCACTTGGAAGCTCCTCTGAACAAGCCATTCATTTACTCCTCCTTGAAGCACCCCCCTCTGAACCTGGCTTATCCTCCAAGATCCTGTGTGCAGGCAATATACACCTGTTCAACTAAGCTTAGCTCATCACTTCTCCTACCAGCCTATCTTTTGTTCCCTGAGAAAGAACAGTGGCATCAAAATTGGTACATTCCACAAAAGAAGCACCTTTCAAACAACTGTCTTTCAGAGAAGAGACCAATACAGTTTTAATGGTGAAGCAAGGGAAAAAAAGAAACCTTTCTGCTGCAATTTCACATGTAAATATAGGGAATACAGCTACAGGAATACCGAAAATCGAAGTGGAGAGAGCGGTGAAATCTTTCTCACAGCTCTAGTTCTAAATAGTATTGGCAGTATCCAAAAATACAACCTCTGGTCTTGGAATAACAATCCAAAGTAAGCCACTACATATTCCCTCCTGAAATGCATATAATGGAGATGTGAGGAGCCTCATCACCTTGATCAGCTACATAAATTGATAAAATAGATTTAACCTTAAAAATCTGTACTGATTTTGTCTTTCCCAAGAGAAAACTGCTACAACACATAAATGGAAATAAAAGAGAAAGAAGCCCCTAAGTATTCACTGCATCCTCCATCCTCTCCTAGAATGCATGAGACAAAAAAAAAAAAAAAATCATACTAGCTATAAGGTTAGTCATGCTACTGACTGTATTAAGGGGTGGAGGAGGGGAGGGGAGAGGGGAATTTATTTTGCCAAAATATGCATCTGGCTTTGATCCGTAACATTCCAGAACACATGCGTCCAACTGTGATTTTCTTACTAAAGTGTTACAGCATCTTCCATGAGTCAGTAAACTTATTACAGTGCTAGCAGGAGCTGCCAACTCTTACAAATTAAGAGCATGTGCTCAGATAGAAACTACCTAATATTTGCCAACATCAGCCAGTTTGAAAAATGAATTCACAGCATGTATTTTGGGAAACAGTCTTGGGATATCTTGTAAATAACAGGTGACATTTCACTTGCTGCATTGTTAAAAGTACAGATACTGGGAGGTTGAATTAATAAAAAATTACAAACTTTCATTTGCAATTTTCTGTCATAAAATCTTGAAACAGAATCTAGTCAGACTAGTTTTAAATTGAATGGATCAGTGACTAAGACTAGAAACTAGTTTATTTGCTGTTTTCTATTTTTTTAAAATCAATTAGCCCAAATCTGCAGCTGCTTAAAGGCTCCTTAGTTACCCTGCCCCTTTAAAAAATTCGAGGGGGCAAGATCTGATAAGAATAGGCTCCTTTCACCAGTTATGGCCACATTTGTTTGGGGATTATTTTTCCCCATTTTTGTTTCCATGGCTTTCAAGGCAAGAGAAACTACTGCATTCATGTCTCGCTGCACAATCTAGACCCCCTCCGCTTAAGAACTTTCAGAATGTTACTCTGCAGAGAAACTTTCTCAAAAAAAGACATATTATCATGCAGAAAGAAGAAAGGAAAAAGCCTCCACATTGTGAAAAAAAATTACAGTGTTGTTTGCAGAGTCCCAGTGCGTCACCTTCCCCCAGAAGTACCTTCCTGGCGTCACAGTAGCGCAGGCCAAAGGAGTGGAACTGTGGGAAGAAGGTTGGCTGCACAGCCGCAATCTGCGTGTAGAGCTCCGCTGGCCGAGACATGGCCGGTGTTCCCGAAAGCAGGATCACCCTCTTGGCAGCCTGGGAAAACCAAGCAGGGCATCATTATCATACAGCTCACCACAGAGCAGAACTTGAGAAGTCACCCCAGTCCTGAAAGAAAATCCCAGACCACCCTGTGAAAGTACCCTAAATGGAGGAGTGCTTCACTTTCACAGGTGCTTTCAGCTACCACTGCCTCAAGATGTTCAAGGACAATGCTTCAAACTTCCAGGGAGTAGGAAAAGCCACATGGTTTCTTAATAGCCATCCACATGCTCTAAAAGAAGGGTATATCCATTTTTACTACAGTACTTTCTGAATCACCGTTTACCCACTAGACACATTAGTATCTTATGCCTGGCTCCACTTTTCATTTGGCATCAGCTATCACAGGAAAATGACACACCCTCGCAGGTACATCCCCACCTCCAAAATAAATTCTCTCATAAGAAACCTGCCACAGCAAGCCATAAGCAGACTGTCTTTCCCAAAGCAGAAGAGATACAAAGAAGGAGGACTTTTTTCTTACTTTTTTGTTCATTTTTTTTTAAAATTACACTAGCAAGGAGGAAAAAATGAAGCTCTCTGAAGAAGGGCCAGAAGAATATCTGATAGCCAATGGTGAGTGTAGGCACAGCTGGCTGGATGCTAGAACACGAGAGAATAAATACAAATCATGTAAGAAGACTGTAAAATTTGTTGTAGGGGAGACAGGAAGAGGACGGAGAGCCTGGATCTAAAGTAGGTATTCCTGAGAAGTCAGGGAAAAAATTACACCATAGACATTAAAGTCTCCAAGATACACTTCTACCTTCATACTACCACTATTATCTAATTCTATTATTGGATATAAGCTATGAATTTCTACTGCTATAAATTCACATATTGTAGTTAAATTACATGTGCCTTGCAATTTCCTACATGGTTTAATGCAGGTTCATTAGAATAACAAAAAGATTGTTGAGTGACATCTGTACCAACAGCTCATTCACATTTAAATGAAAAAGAAAATTAAATTCTTTTATCATTTCACTGAGATCAACAAGTCACCCAGATCTATTCAGCTGTTTCATCCACTTACCAACCAAATCTGGTGGAAAAAGAGTTCCGGAAATTAATTTCAAGACTCTATCAGCTATTTTTATATAGGCTGTGATCAAGGTGGGACTTGCCTTCTTGAATAATCCCTATTAAACCGACCAGAGGGATATGTGATCACCACCAGGATCAGACAATTTCCATAAACATTTAAAACAGCAGAATAGTTACTGAATTAAGTAAGAGGAGAGGTCAAACATTTGAGCATGTCAGAAGGTGAGAGTTTGCACAAGACAGGTGCTGATGCTACTCAGAAGAGGAAGGTGTCACAGGGACCAGAGATACCAGATCCCATGACAAAACAGTGATCAAGCAGAAATTAGATCATTTTTTAAAATTAAAGTAACACTAGAGGACAACTGAACAGAACCTAGACAGTATCTGACACCTAGCAGAAACCTTTGAAGAGGAAGCTGACACTACCCTGAGAAATCTGTGGAAAAGCAAGACAAGCAAGTCCCACAAGTGCAAGAAACCTCCAAATTAAACTTGTTCCTCATGGACCAACAGAAGGTTAACTGCCAGAAAAAGGGAAGCATGAAGGCATGGATGACAGACATCTCATGTAAGAAAACTCTGGATCAAGCTAAAGCAAGAACACACTCAAAACAGACCAGGGACATAATAAATGCAACATAAACCCAACCATGTTGAAAGGGTTTATGCAGTTCTCAAGGTTCGTGCTTCTCAGAGAGTGTTCCCTGCAAGATGCACAAGATGAAGTTGGAACACTAATTCCCCAGTAGTCAAAACAATTATTCAGGCTCCTTCCCCAGTCCCTAAATAGGTGTCAAAAGAGAGGATCACAAAGTTACAGGTTATTTGAATTCTAAACTTGTTCAGCTGCTGCTTTGCTGTGTGTAACTTATTTCTGAAAAGACAAGGTATCCAACCACTGCAAGCTCTTACCAAGGGCTGTGACACGTCCTCTAATTAACCATTTAAATCAAACTGAAAAGTAAAAAAAATAAAAGAAAATAACAACAACAACAACAAAATCAACCAAACAAACAAATCTCCAAAGACATTAACTCTACAAGAGCTGTGAAGAACTTCAGAAATTAATTCCAGAAAATTGCATGGAACATAGGTGGTCTAACTCATTATCCCAAAGGTCCCTTTCAGTTTTAAAACCCGTGACAGATGGAGCTCAGGAAAGAACAGAAGAAAAAAAAAAAATCCTAGGACGACAAATTTCCAAGTGTTGAAGGCTGACTTAAATTCTGGATGAAAGAAATGGCTTTGATTCCCTTTTCTTTTTCTAGTGGCAACTCATTTTGAATAGATGCCAATAAAGATTTGCTCCTGCAGAGAAGTCTCTGCTGATCACTGCTTAATTCTTGTTTCCTGCTGAACCTTCTGTGCTGCCAAGAGTGAGCACGTAGCCTCCTTCTTCAAAGGTCTGTAACAATAATATGGAACAACATCACAGAAAATAAGATTGCAGGGGCCAGAAAGGACTTTCTAACAAAATCAGATCTTGTAATCAAATGATACATATTTCTACATAGATGAACTAATATTAGCTGCTCATGCATTTAGGCATGAAGTTCACAGAACTGGTGGAGACCTGGTCTGCAGTTCTCATTTACTAAGTAGCCTAAGACAAATGTGGCTTTGTAGCATTACACAATACACCAGCGAGAATTAATTCCACAGCTGTGAAAACATTTACAAAAGTCACTTTTGAAAGTCAAAGAATAATTTATGAAATGATGGCACTTACTTTAGAGGTCAAGACCCAGCAACCAACCATTCAAAGGGGAGCAGGTGAGGCGAAGGGGTTATGTGACAGACAAATAATTGAACACACAAAGAGCCTCATTAACATACAATGACTGTCTCTGTGTTAAGTGAATTTCACAGCAGGAGCTCTGCCATATGCTATCAGACTGACATACTTTTTAAAATAAGTGTGGCTGGTTCTGGCTGTACAATTACTCGTGTCCCCAGTTTTTGCTTACTGTGTCATTTTAAACTGCTTAGCTTAAGAATAGCTTATCCTGCAAAATGAAAAATCTGAGAAGGACCATAATAAAATAATCACCTGATGAAACAGAAGATGTGATAAAGGGAAGGAGTAGCAGCTGCTTTGAGGAGTCTGTTTCTCTTCTTGGGCAATAGATTGGGCTCTGCATTTCCTAAGATGATCCTACAGTAATTATTCCAAAAAATATAAATACTTTCCCTATTGTTAACCAACATGTAGACAGACAATGTGTGTCAAACAGCAGTGATAAGCTATGACTGAAACAAATTAACCTGCCTTCCTATTCCAAGAAGGAAAAAAAATTGGAAGGTAAGAGCAGATCTGAAGATGAAGCCCTAAGGGCCCACAGCTTCTTCAGTTTTAAGATAAAGTTCCTTCTCTCAGCAGGTGACAATAAGGAAAGGTTTATTTATCTAATCCAAACAGATTTGTAACACCTAAAGACAGCTGCTGTTTATTTCGTGACAGAAACAGAAATTTTTGTCTTCCCTCCTCACCTTCCACCTTCAGCATGAACCTGTTTCTCTCCACTATTCTCAAGTTGCTCTAGGGCACCAAGCATAAAGGCTTTAGATTCCAGCCACACAGTGTATTTGGACTCCCATAACAAAACCGAAGACCTTTAATCCTGCAAACATCAGGATGTGCATCAGACTATTAACTGCAGCTCAATGGGAACAATCAAATTAGTAATATTATCCGTGTGTTGGAGTGCAATGCTGATAGAGACCACAAAGAATATAAGAACATTTAATGCCACTGGAATTTTCGATTAGATAGTACCTTTTATTTCTCAGTTTTCAATGTAATTCTTCACTACTTCCTGTCATGCTTCAAAAAAACTCATCCATTTTCCACTGGAACCTTCCCTAGTTTCCATGCCTTGCAGTACTCCATGAAGTAAAGACCATGCAGTACCTTGGCTGGTCAAAACAAGTAGAATCCTTTCCACTCTGGTCCCCAAGAGATCCCACTACAGATCAGTGAAAAGCTTCGGTTTTGTTTGTTTCTTCTCCATCCACATCCCTGAGGCTTTGCTGGTTTAAGGATATTGGTAGTATGTATACTCCCTCTCCTAAGTTTATGTCTCTCAGCCAGTCTCATCTTAGAAGGAAAAAACAAAATGCTTACAAGAAATGTAATACTCTTGATACTTTCTGCCTCTGAGGAAAGCGGATGAAGGGCAGAGGTAAAGGGAACAACCAGTATTGTCAGTATGCCCAGGACAACTTAGTCCCAAACATGAAACTACAGAAAACAGCAAGATGACAAGTAGGTCCCATTACGAATTGACACAGCTTTGAATCAGGGGGAAGGACATGCCAGGCCTAGCCAGGCCTTTTTGTGACTCAACCACAGCCCAACAGTATGAAGCTATTCTCACTCTGAAGTGCATGGAAACAAGACACAAAAACCACTTTGAACTCAGCAGCCCCTGGCCCCTGAGTACTGTGAGAGGTGCTGCAGCTGGGGACAAATCTCAGGCAGCTGCCAGCATAGACCTGCTGGTGTGAAAGCTGGCTGACTTTGAAAGCAGAATTTTTGCCACATGACCAAACATCAAAGGACTGTTTTCTACTACAGCTTTCAACCCAACCTTCTCCATAATTCTGCAGGGATGCACACAGACTGTGTGCAAACTCCACCACCTCCTTTCACAGAGGCAGACAGAGCATTCTCCCCCATGTACAAGTCTGCACACCCACAAATTTGCACATCCACTGGAATATGAAGGGAATAAGAAATATGGCCTAAACATCTTACTGCTACTATTTCACCCTTACTGCTCATGCAATTATAAGTTTCTCTCAAAGTTCAGTCCGCTAACGGTAAGTTTGGCATAACATGTCTATATATTTACTCTAAACTACTGACAACCTGGGGCAAGCCATGAGGCAGCGAGCACAGCCACTGCATACATCCAGCCATTAAAAAATTTCTTCCTCTGTCTCAGGTAAAACTTTTCTGAATCTGTCAGGGTGGCAGCTAAGTATGTCACAAAAGATACTGAGTGCTGCACACAAAATTTGCTTTTGTTAATATTAAAAAAAAGTCTAAAAATTCCCAACCGGCAGACTTAGGTGACATGTTTAATACATGACTTTGCTTGACAATTCCATACCACACTTGCTCTGCAAAATATACAAGAGAGCAGGAAAAGATGAATTATGACTGAATGGCTAAAAACACCACTTCATTTTGAAAACCGGTGTTATGGTTTAGGTTTGCTTGTTTGAGTTATGGTACTATTTGTGTGGTGGTTTTATATTTGTTGAATTTGTCTGCTAACAGGGAGATAGGATTTTGAGAGAAAAAAGGCAAAGGGTCAGTATCAGATATGAAAACTAAAACAAGGCTTTAAATGCTGTAACCATGAGCTAAAGATTTGAGAGGTGGAGATTCAGTTTGGCTATCTAACAAGACAAATTAGAAACTAATATCCAAGGTGTGTAATCTTAATTATCAAAGTACTAACTTAATCCAATTACTGTGCAGTTCTGTATAAACACTTGCAACAATTTATGTATTTTATTCATTATTCAAATGGAGAAGTCAAAAGAGCAGATCTTATCAAAATAAAAAAAATTAATTAAGTATGGATAGAACTGACAAACATTTCTGTCTCCAGAACATTTTAACTTAGATCTGTCCGGTGTCATTGTGGACTCATAAATCTTTGCAGCATGTAAGGATCACATTTCCAAGTAGATTTCTTTTTTTTCTGTCCCTAAAAGTCAGTTCAAGCTTTTATGCTTTAGGACATTGAGATCCTCACAGGAAATACCAGCAACTATGGCCATTTCCAATAGTATAAAGTAGTATTATGCTAAAAGTTAGAAGTGGCAATGCTTAGAAGGTAGACTAGTAAGGCATGAGTTAGCTCCAAGGGCTCTGGTTACAGCACTGGCACAGCTGCACTGACCTGAAGGCAGGGACTGAAGTACTGAAGCAGTTTTACGTCTCAAGGACTTGCCTACGGTTACATCTTTTTCTGGTCTCTTCTAAGAGCCCTATTGCTGCTCAAATCCTTCTAAGATAGAGAAGGCAAGAATAAGAATATTATCCTCAGCAGTGTGTTTAGCCACACCCCTTATTCAGTAATTTCAAGGTATCACATAAAATAATGAAAAACTCCCATTTCTACCCCACTGCAGGTATCACACAGTATAATTGTTAAATTCAGTATTCAAGTGATGAAAGCTCCTAATATTCTGGCAATTCTTTCAAATACAAAAACATTGGTGTGATGTGATATGTTGTGCCAGTAGTGACCACAGCATCACTCATTAGGAGCTGACGACACAGCTGCCAAAGGGGATAGTTTTAGAGCAAAATGCCTATGTTGGAAAGCAAGGAGAGAAGAAAAACGGCTATTACAGCAAATACTTCAGAAATTTTAGTCAGCAACCAGGTAAACAGAGTTTACCTGAACATCTAACAGAAAACATCCGGTACTGCAATGCTCATTGCAGGTGAGATTATGCACAATATGAACATGAAACTCTTAATGCTTTGGGAAGACTGAAATTCAGTTTCAGAAGCGTCAGCTCTCAATTTTTTAAGACCAGTGATGTGACAGCATAAAACTATAAATTCTCAGGAAGTGCATACAGGCAATTAACCTCTGCCTAACAGCTACCATCTTTCACTCTTGTATCTTCCAGCCTACATATAATTTTGACAAGCTGATCCTTACAAAGCTTCAAGTAGCAAAGGATGCTTTTTGAGCATTTTGCTCAAAATGAGGGCGAATTTGTTATTTTCCACAATTTCAGACATACACACTAATTACTGTATTTCAAACTGCTCACAGAATTGGACCTCCTACTTAAGTTTCCAAACATTAAAAGCCTGAAGTGATTTGAAAACCAAGAGAAGATATGAGTCAGGCCTTTAAGGAGAACAACCAAGTTATTCAAGGACAACCATCTTCAGCATGCCATTAAGAATCTTGCATATTAAAGTTGGTTGCTATAAAGCCATCACAGATCACATCTTCTCTTTATACATACTGCTGATTAATTGCTGAAGAGGAATTGCATTTACCTTCTTCTAATGCAAAGACCCTGCAGTGTCTAGAAACTACCCACAACTTAAATCTGTTAGAGGCTACCAGGGTGAGTTTGATTCTTTGATCCCAGGACAACAGGCAAACATTGGAATTTACATTTCTCCTGGTATCTTATAATTGACTATTGCTTCCCTTCTGTGGGCCACTTGTCCCACTAATCTCACATTCTACCATTTCCTAGTGGCTCTGTGCATGTGACCAGCAGGAATGTTCCTAAGCCTCAGCCACACAAATATACATTGGAAGCCTGCAGTAACAGTTTAGAACTCTAAAACCAGGGAAGGGTTTAGGCAATGCCATTCTGACACACAGCAGCAATTTGTGTGCCAAGAAGTAATTGATAATGATTATTTTCATATAACAAGGTATTTTGACACCACTATACTCCCTTCTACTCTCCCTGAATACATTCAGTAAGTTCTGACATTCCCTTTTCCTTATCACCACAGAACTCATCAGTGGCAGTACCACAATTATATCAAGGGAGCTTTTCAAGTTGTTTAGTTAGGTTTTGCCATCTAATATTTGTATGGAAAGAAGTGGTAAAGCCAAACTTCAGTCTTGGATGTACACTATTACCTGGATTTCCCCTTGCAGACAAAAAGAATTCAGCTGCTGGCTCCTAAACCTGCTAGGTGGAGCCACACTGCCCTGGGAGCCTGATGTGAGCAATCAGAGCTCTGGCTCCCAGCATACACACCTTGAGTAGAGGCATGGCAGCCTGGCAGCGTGCAGTTTTTGTGTTCTTCAGGAAATGAGATTCATCCTGAAACAAAACAAGCATGAAAGTGAAGTCAGTTCAGATCCATACTCCAAATGCAGGTTACAGAACAAATTCCCAGTGTTCTCAGCTATCTAGTATTACAGGCCTTTCATTCAGGATATTTCAGGCATTGGGATAGTCACATCAAATTCTAAACAAAAAGGCAGGATGCAGAGTAGCAGGCTTCCTGCACTCAAACCTGCAGCTGCAAGCAAACAGAACAGAATTCAAACCTTGCAGGCATGAATCATAAATGAACACCAAAAAAAAGTGAGCAGAGGGGGCTGGAGAGGGAAGGAGAAAGAGGAATATTATTTCCATAACTGATACTCATTTGCCCCTATGTATCTTTTAAATGCAGCCAGCATAGGAGGCCTATCCAGTGCCAGTTCCCTTAATAAGGGGTTAATGCAAATGATAAGGAAAAAAGAAATCTAATTAAGATCCAACTGTTCTGCTGATAGGGCTCACCAGGTGGGTAATAGTCTCCTACTTCAGACATCACCCTCAAATGGGCTTCACTTCTAATGTTATAGTAAGGCAGAACTTAAGGCAAAAAAAGCAATCAGCACCCTCCAAGGGTATATCTCATCTTTCCATGCATATAGAAAAAAGCATGCAAAGACAACACAACTGCTTAGCCTCTCAGGCACAGCCTTCCCCCTCCTAAATAACAAATAAGCTACATTAATTTTCCCAGCCACCAAAAGAAGACTGGAAGAAAAAGCAGGAAAGCTCAGTAAGACTACTCTCATCTGTAAAAACCTACAAAGGGTCCAAATTTGAACATATAAACACAAAAAAAGAGCATCTGCCAGTTCAGGGCTGGTTAGAAGTTCTAAGGCAGTAGCCTCCAGCCTACAAAACTAATAATCTGCATTTCCACCTTGACAGAATGTTTAGTCAGAGTGTGTGTAGGAGAAAAAATATAAAAATGAAAAAGGTCTGTTCCCCCATGAGTAGCTTGGTCTCTGACTCCATCTATTCCCACATTCCCATCTGATGCTGAGAAACAGAAAGACTATTATGTTCCAGTTGTCATGATCATTGGGCAGGTGTGTATATGTGCTGGAAACTAGACTGAGAACATCAAATACTCATAGTGAGCTACATACACACTTTTGCTCTCTATTGATCCAAGCTGGATTTGAAACACTAGATATTTTGAATTTTTAGTAACTGAAATCCAGAAAAATGGATTTACTGTGGCTCTGTAAAAAGATAAGAACTGGAATTTGAACTAATTTACAAAAGAAACGATACAAGTGATCAAAGAAGGCTTAATGCAGATTGTCAGTGGAACACAAGCTAAGGGAGATTTTTTTCAGGCTTTACCCACATACTTGATGTGGAAAGGTTATCTGCTTTACTGGATAAACACTAACACCACCCTTAAGTCCAAGACTTAAGAAGATACAATTCCAAGACTACTGTATTGACACACCACATTAAACACTTTTCTCTCCAGCAGAGGACATGACCAAGCACAATGAAATCAGAGAGGCCCCATAACCAGTAAAAGTGAAAAAACAGCCTTAGGAATCACAAAGGAATTAAACTCTACTAGCTATTTCAAAAGGTTTCAGAGAAACCTCATGCTTGTACTCATGAAGACAGCTGTGATCACAGACACAATTACAAGACACTTTCAGTCCTAAATAAGGCCCACTTCACCCTTCTTTGCTGTACAGACTACCCCATTTGCAGCACAGAATTAACTTGAAAATTTTCATGTACCACTTACAACAATAACTACTTGGAATGTGCTCTTAAGTTGCTTATCCATCCGGCTGAGGAGATCAAAACTGATGATGTTGATCAAGCTTCCTGTTAGGTTGTCCTTCCCACTCACAATGACATTGGTGCTTTCTGGACTCAAGGATGGAAGCCATCTGTGAAATGCCTGGAAGAAGAGGAAAGAAATTAAAAGCATTCTGATGCTTATCTTCTTTGTCAAGATCCCAAAGCACTACACAGAACATCCTCATGACTACTTAGAACACGGACCCACGCCATCCACCATTAGACATCACTCTGGAGCACAGTAAGGGTAAGCAGCCTTCCCATGGCAACCTCCCTGGTGATGGGAACATCAAGAACAGAACTCAGGCTACAAGGCAACATCTACTTTACACAGCAAAGAAAGCTCAAACCCTATTCCTTCTTACTGGAAAAAAAAACCCAAAGCCCAACAGACAAACAAAAGAAAAACAAACCAACCCCAGTAATATGCCCCCAAAAAAACCCAAAAATCTGATCTTTAGTGGAAATATGCATAACTTCCTGAGAAAGCTCCCTGCTATGCTCAGAAGCCAGAGACTACTGTGACCACTGCTTACAGGGAAATTTAGTTTTCCCACTCAATAGGAAACCTAAGGTTGTGAAACACAGACTTCTAAGCAGTAAACATCTATCACTACAGCAATGTTTACTCCATCATGAGGGTGAAGTACAACTCACCCAGATGAACATTTACAGTACCTCCTCTCCTTAAAAAGTCCACCAAAAAACCCCCAAAACAAACAAAAAAGAAACCCACCCAAAATGAAAAGATCAAGTTAACAACACACCAGCTGCTCTATGACAGCAGCTGAAATTCATGTGGTAATTGTCATTCAATCAACCTCTTGAAATGCTCCACACACCAGAGCAAGATATCCTCCCCCAAACCCATCTGTTAGCCAGACCACCCACTATTTCCCTTGTAATTCTGTCCCCACTGACACCAAGCTCCCTGCAACATTTGAGTTCTGCTGATGTTGCTCGGCAGAAAACTGTCTGGGCCCATCAGGATCTGGTCCCTACAGAAATGTAACCAAATGGTGATGAGAAATGCCATCTCTGTCTCTAGGAGCTTTGCCTGTTGAAATCCCCCAACCACAATCATTGCTCTCCACTCATCAGCAACCTCATGCAGCAGCACCAGGAGTTAAATGTGAGCTTCTGATATTTCTCAGTATGTAAGAAAGTAACAATTAACTATCCTTCTCCACTTACTAAAAGCACCACAACCAAAATGAGCAGCAAACATGCAGGCAAGGTTAGATACCAACCAAAAAAAGTATGTACTTGACACCACGTCAAAATTTAAGACAAAGGTGGCAACAAAGGAAAGTACCTGGGAACTCCTACAGTACTGCCCTCTCCATTTATAAAAGGCATGGGACTAATTTACACCATAAAATTGATCCTGAATTTTTCACAGAGTGCTGACTTAAGTCCACAAGAAGTGCTATGAAACTACCATCTTAATTATTTAAGTATCAATGCTGAACTCCAAATGCATGTGCATGCAACACTTCTGACCCAAGAGTACCTTGCCCCTTCCCACCAGCTTCCTATGGCACCTTGACTATAAAGTCACTCAGTGGCCTGAGCACAGAAAGCCAAAACAGAACACTGATATTGCTAAGATGAAGAAAATTTCAGCCAGATTGGTTCCAGAGACATCACAAAAGCTTCTACCATTACAGTTAAAACACATCTGTAAAAGAATGAACTGAGTAGATAACACACTAGAATAAATTTCACCTTCTGGATTTCTGTGACACATTTTTCTAACATCTGCATCCATCACACACTCAAAAATCAACCAGATCTCTAAATCAAATGTCCTAACGAAACATCTCCCACAAGAGCCTTCTGGGCAGCTGGGAATAGGGGAAGGAAGAAACCAAGCACTCAAATTAAAAAATACCAAAAACAATCAGACAAAAATGCCTCATATTTCTTAAATCTCCTGAAGCAGAATGTAGAAGTTTACCTACAGTTGCCCAATACTTCAGGAAACTGGGGCCCAACTTGTTCCTGGTAAATATCCCACAAAAGCAATGGATTCAGCTTCAGTGTTGTTCCACAGGTCTATATACCTTGAGATTTCAAGTATGAGGTGCATCACTCCCTTTTTCAGTAAACAACTTTATTTTTTCACCCTGCATTTTGCTGCATTACTGGATATCAAAACACACACCAAGGTGCTCTAAAAACCTGGTTATAGCACAAAACCAGCAAACCCAAATCAATACTTTTCTCATCAATTTCATATTTCAGGAAGAGCTAAATTCCCACCTCCTCCTTCTCTGGAAAGAATTTACTGACCTAAAAGCTCTGGCTCACCTTTTTCTCCCACAGAGAACATTTCTCTAGCCTATGGCAACCCAACAGTCTCAGTGTACAAACTATGGCAGTGATTTTATTTCAAGACACATTTCTCAACCATACAAGCTTTCTTGGGCTTTGACCAACATTAATAAAGTACTCAGAGGAGTCAGCACCATACACTGGACAGGCCAAAAGACATACTATGACAGACACTTAATGATGATGATAATGGGGCCTTTTGAACAGAGTGGAGAATCCCAGCATCTGGGCCTCTGTTCCAGCCAAGAAACTGGCAAATACTGCTATGATGGGCTCGAATACAAGACTATTGCTTGAATGTAACTATTATCTTTGACACTGATGAATAAAATGCCCCCTTGGAGCCAACTGACTTGCAGGAACAAAGCTAACAGAGGGTCAGAGGACACACTTTCTCTAGCTGGCCCTCTTCCCCACAGATCAGCTGGACTACAAAAAGAAAATCAGCCAATAAAAAAAAAAAAAATAGGCATATACCATACAGTCAACATCAAATAATTCCCCACCATCAAGTTTCTACATCAGTACAATTTTTTGTTTCTTTGCGTTAATACATTTAGAAGGTTAACTTTTGCAAAGCACAATACAGTCTAACCATCACACAGGCTCTTTACTGAGCCCGTGCACATGCCCAAGCTCACAGTACCTCTGCCCACGTAAACCTCACAGAAGAAGGAGTGACCACCAGCAAGGGCCATTCCTGCTGGTAATAGGCAGCAATGCAGATGGCCTGGATGGTCTTGCCCAGGCCCATGTCATCCGCGAGCAGCAAACGTCCATTCCTGGAAATTGCAAAACTGGGAAAAACAGAGAGGGAAAGAGGAGTCAAGAAATGGGTCAAAGAAATAGTCAAAAACTATCTGGCAACCAAGATGATCTCAAGTCATGACTGAGCTTCGAATGAGGATCACCTGGAAGTGATCTTCAGTAAACTTGGATTTTCTCCTTTAGTCTTCATATAAGGGAGCAGCTCTCACAGATCTCTCAAAGCATGGAAGCTCCTGACCAGAGTGGTTCAGCCCAGTCCTCAGAGATTTTGATTTCATATGAGAAGTAGTCTCAAGACCTTACAACTATTTTAAGCACATTCTTTCCATTGTATTACTCACATGTGTTTCAGAGTTCATTCTGGCTGAGCTAAGAAATTATTACTGAAAACAACAGCAATTTAAGACCATTAAGTACAGACTGTCCTAGACTGCATGTTGAAACCAATAACTAATGATCATATATGATGGGGACAGGGACATTTAAATTTTTATCTGTACATGTAATTAGTAATTTTAAGTATTTTAGGGCTTGGGTCCCATTTCCTGGTCCCTTCCCATGTGTATTTAATATTCAAAAAACAACAACAACTGAAGAGACGCACTTGGGAAAAAAAAACAATTACCTTACAAAATAAAAAATCATATGACAATTATGTACATACTGAATCACAAAACGAAGATCACAGATTTATCATTTGAACAATTTTTTTAGAGTAGCAAAATACTATTTTCCACCTGATTCATGATGAATTCTATCCAGAAATAAAACACAAGTGTCACTCAAAAAATAATTTAAAAAATTAAAAAAAAAAAAAAATAATCCCAAACAAACCATGCTATACCAAACGATCAAAAGCCCAAAGTCCCAGAGTATAATAGACCCACACTCTAGAGAAATGCAGAACCCTGCATGGACAAGAAGGGAATTTGGGTACCAATATAAACTACGCAATTCTAGACAAGGACTAGCATGCAAAAAGGACATACTTCACACCTTCCCGCTGAAAGGGCATGAGGCTCGTCACAATTTTGGAGTCCACTACTGAAAGGTCAGCATCAGGAATGTCTGTCTGTGATGGAGATCTCTGGAGTTGAGCAGCAAAGGTCTTAATTACTGCTTCTGGCAGTGGCTCCACTTCTACAGACATGAGACTCAGTAACATTTTCACTGCAAAGAACAGAGCAGTTTATTATCTGAAAGGACAACATACACACAACTTACATTACGGATCTCAGGACACAACCTTCAACCTCATCAAAAATATAATTTCCTATCCTGAGACAGTTCAGAGAAATCATGGCATCATGCACAGGTGTTAGTTAGCCTGGCCTCTTCCCTAAAGTCTATTTCAGAACCACATGATGAATCACATCTCCTCCCATCATACTTAGATTTGGTTGTAAAAAAACTGAAACTCTGATGCCATCATTCAGAGACGATTGCTACTAATACAGCTGGAGCTGGATTATTCATGCTGAGGGCAGCTCAGGGCACACTACTCAAAAATGAGAGTACAGATTTGAACAAAAGAGCTCCTGAAGCCTAGAAAGCAGGGACATCTTTATCTTGACCTTGGGATTCTGTACCTCTGAGGTTCCCACTGAGCCAAAACCATCAGAAGTGACCCAAGACAGTTACCTAAAGAATATCATTCATCTTCAATTTTGAAAACTCTTTTCTCCTCCTATTCCCTGAATTCACACAGTTGGGCTCTGCCTCCACTTTACCACATTTATTTACCACACTGGGTAAGAGAACAGGAAGCATCTCAAGGCTCTGAGAAACAGCTCTAGTACCACCAGCAGCGGCACTCCAACAACCATCCTTCAGAACCAAGAGCACTTCCCTGCTCAGCTGGTGGCCAGTGCTGTTCTCCTGGACAGAAGGAGCTTACAGGCAGCCACTTCAGTTCCTCAGTACTACTGTTCCTTCACCCATGAAGCCTCACAACTTTACCTTCCCAGCTGGACTAAAGGGATCCCCAGCATCCATTATGCCAAGACCTCAGAGCCTTCATCTTTTCAACCCATGCATCACAATGATCACAGCATCTAGCCAATCCTCCCCTGGACAACCTTATTTTAGTCTCCTCCAGCAGCCTCTCTACCCCATCCCCTCAAAAATAAAAGTGTTTCTTTTTAATCCAACAGTTAATTTCTAAGAAAATAAACACCAGTTTTAAACACACAGTGAGCTGTGACTAGGAAAACTTATTTAATAATTTTTGTCCAGTGACTATGAAGTCAAAGACACCTCTGCACTAGGAACAGAAATGCAGGTGGACAGGTTTTTATTGCAGGAAGCAAATTCCTTTTTTCTTTAGTAGTCAGTTTGTATATGAAGTCCAGAAGACAATAAAAAAACCTGCCTGGAAAAACAACTAAAAAAAGAACTCACTATACCAGCAGTAAATGCACCGGAATTCAGTTAGGTATTTTTAATTCAGTTGTCTCCAAGAGGAAAACAGCAGGATGGACCCCTGCCATATAAAGGGGGAAAGCAATTCCAGGAAATATACATATGAAAAGATTTCCATTTGTGGTTGGGCAATGACCAAACTTTTTAAACTCTCCAGTTTAATTTCTGCTTCTTTAATAGCAGGAACTCTCTCCACCCAAAGAACAGCACAAGCTTGTTATTACACTCACAGACCAAGCTATGTGTTAGCATAATTGCTACAATTTGCTCACTGATAATTCTGTTGCTATTGTTCTGTACATGAGCTGGGAGAGTGATTAAGATATATCTGCCACCAGCATGATTCATCCAAGAGACAGTTTTTAGTGAAGTGACCTTTATATAAAGATGACTGAGCAACTAGGCAAAGAGACATTAACCTCTACAAACAGTTCCCAGCTAACAGATCTCTCTGCTGGAAATGGCAACCAGCCTTTCTAAATTCTCTTTTTTTAATTTTGATGTAGGCAAATGAACAGGCAACAAAGCAAATGCTGTTCCTCTAAAAGGCACGTGCTAGAATCCTCAAATGCCCTCACAAATTACACTCTGCAAGATGCATGGAATTTTTTTTCCTTTCCTCAAATTTGTGGGATTCTGAATACCTCATGTAATGTGTACAACTGCCAGCCAGCACGACCGAGGCTATGACAGACTAGGAGGTGATGTGTCTGCTCAGACTGCCTGGCACATGCCTCAGGATCAGGTCCTTTGCACGTACAAAAGGCCTTTTGACCAAATTGTGAGTGATCATCAGCATTCACCAAAATCAGGAATGTCAGCATTCCAACCCTGCAGTTTCCTAACAGTCTCCTCCAAGATACACTCACTTGTTTTCAAGACCTGGCCTTCTTATATGGCCCCACCACATGGCTTTCAGCCCTAGAGCCATTACTAATGTTATTAAGACATGCATCATAGAAGCATGCACTTACTCAATTATTAAACATACTCTGGTATCCCATAGAAGCAGGAGCCCATGCTGGAGAAAAACTGCTCTGACAAACAGGACTTCAACTCTGAAACACTAACACTTCCTAAGGATGTGCATAGAGCAACGGGCTTATTATCCTTCTGAAACTTACCCCAACCAAATTCCACAGCCAAAAACCCTCACATGAGCACCAAAGCAAACACAGCATGCCGACTGAGCTGATAAATAATAGTTATAATACTTAGGACTTGTGTAATGCTATTCATCTCAAAGCACTCTGTAAACTTAACATAAAAACCTGAGAAGCAGATGTGCTAGAAGCATGCTGCAGAAACTGGATTGTTCTGCAAAGTTGCATCTATTAAACAAGAAACCACACCAAAACACAGCTCTGCATTTCAGTTTGGCAAGTCACAGTTTCAGCAGCATTACACAGATGCATAAAGGCAAAAGGCAGCAGACAGAAACTGATGCACAGGAAGTTCTCCCTCACTGAAGAAATGCAGCTACTCACTTAGTTTGGGGTAATCCTCCAGCAGGAAATTCCACTTTCTGGTATTCATATCTGCAATAGTTACAACAAACACTGTCATAAGTCTCTTTTGAAAAAAGAGAGAATTCTCTCTCCATAAGAACATGTCAATCTACCTACATCCTCTGCATTTCAGAACCATTTAAAAACAATTGCTACCTTGATCAAAATCAATTCTCCTCTGTTTGCTGTCATATTAAGCAGTTTGGAGAAGATTTAAAAGTATGACCACACATCTAGAAATGGTGGTATCACCAGAGCAAGCCAAGATCAGCTCTCCTGATGAACCAAACTCCAAAATTCCAACACAACCCACCTCATTTACAGTATTTATAGTAAATGTAAATGTAATCATGCTGAGATCTGAAATATCACCTTGGCTAACAGGCCCAGAAGAGGACACGTTCTGCCATGGGACAAAGTGCTTGACACAGATACAACACTAAACTAGAACTACAAGATCTTGCAAAATCTTCACCAAAGCACATTCTCTCATGCTTTTTCAGAGGGATGTACTCTCACTACCTCTCTTCTGTGAAGCAAGAGCAGCCCCAACAAGGTCATTAATTAACAGCAGGAGACTCACCATAATTTCTGGAATCCATCTGTTTGAACACTCCAATCACTTCTGCAGAATACCCAATATCAACCTCAAATCGCAAGCAAGAGATAAGCACACATTTCCCTCTGACAAGGGCTGAGGGTTTCTTCCAGTTCTTACACATCTTCAAGAGGGATTTCACATCAATCCCACTGCCAACAAAACGAGAGCTTGATGCCAAGCCAACCACATTTTCTCCTTCCAGTGGTGCCAGAATTACTGATGGAAGTTGATTTGCTGCTTCCACTAGGGATTAAAGCATAGACATATAGAAAAGAATTAATAAGAAAGAACACACACAAGTTTAAAAGGAATGATGAATCTCTGCTTTCATTCACAGGGACAAAGAATAGAGAAAGTATTGGCCTGGAGGAGCGGGTTGGTGGGATTTTCCACAGAGAATACAGCAGGGACCAAGGGAATGTGATAATAAGTGAACAAGGGTCTGTCCAGCACTGTGATTGCACTAAGCTCCCTCTCTGCCAGCAATCCTAAAATGTGGCTCCCTAGGCCAGGGCAAGCAATCTGCAGAAGCACATTTAGCAGTAAATTGCACACAGCCATACAGTGCTTTCACTCAGAAAATCACAGGGACAGGGGCATGGTGATCAATAGCATGTGTCTGAAAAGATGGGAAGGTGTTTCTGTAAACAGCAAAGGAGAAAGATTTAAAATATCTGCCCCCTGCCTCATGTCAATGTCTGATAGATAATCCATCTAGGAGGAATGCTGTGTATTCATAATGCTGTAGAAAGGAATCTAGTCCAAATTTCTAAATATCTTTTGTTACAATTTAAGTTCATTACCCTTTATTCCATGCCTTACAGTTAGACTTGCACTTCCACCCAGCCATCTGCACTCCTGTCTTACCCATCACCAGCAATCATCCCTGTCACAATGCAAGGGCATGGAGAGAGGAGGGACACAGAGTTTTACAGACGTCAGCTTGAGAACACAGCTATCCACAGTGATAAACATGCCACTTCTCCCTGTGTTTCTCTGCCAATCTATACCCATGTGTTGTTTTTATTATTATAACTGAACTCTGATGGTTAAGGAATGGGAATACAATTTCTTAAAGTTTTTACAGCACCAAAGTAGTGCAGTTTGTCCCTAAGCCTGCACAGAAACTACAATAACACAAAGAGTCATGAACATCTCCAGAGTCCATTAGACACAAAAGCAGGGGACCATTAAGCACACTCTGCCTCCAAGTACTTGTGGAAGGCAATTTCCCCTCTCTGGGAGCTGTTTAGAATAAAGCCAGGTGAATCCAGGCCTCTGAGCACTGAGCTGCACATCATGATCCATTCTACCTCTTCTTAAGGAGTCCAGAAAACTGACACACAACAAAAAAGTACACACTTTAAGTTCAGTGGTCAAAATGTAAAAATGGAGAAAGAAATTCAGACAATTTCTTCCTAATCAATTAACAAATAAACCATTTGGGTATCAGCCAACCTTATTTTAAAATAAGTGACTTCCTGAAAAAATCCAAGCCTTGAGATTTCTACTCCAAATAAAAAGTTTAAGAGCATCCACTGAAAATAATTTTTAAATTAGAGGGATTGGAAACCACCAATTAAGACCTTCTCCTCCCAATGCACCAAGCAAAAGATTTTAGATTTAGCATTGTGAAGTTAGAGGTCACCTCTATAACTAGAACTGAAAGAAATGAAGGGGGAAAACCCCATATTTTACTCCTTTATTTCAACATTTGTTTCTAGGCTTGACTGCATGTTTAATTTATAGTACAAAAAAAAAAAAAAAAAAAAAGGTGATACAGGACCACATTGTTCAGAAAAACTAAATTACAAGTGGGAACTTCAAAATAATTGTTTTACACTTTCACTTTTTCAAGGCCCTTCTAAGTCTGTTCCCTTTTCTCAGGCTATTTTCCCCAACTTCACAGGCCAGTGTTGGTCACATACTGTCTTCACTTGTAAACAGGAACCTTCCACAGAGTACTCATATATTTCATAGCTTTAAAGAAAAATGCCTGATTTCACAAAACTATTCTGTTCATTTGCAAGCTCCCTGGTACAGAGACGCCGCTCTCATCTGTATTTGATATACTCCAAGCAAGCCAGCAGCATTTAAATTATAAATGTGTGGCAACCCGCATGGGAAGCTAAAACACCAGCACTCAACTGTGGTTTTTTTAAAGTGCTCAACACAGGCCTAATTCTGTTCCCACTGAAATCAATAGTGATTTATCACTCACTTCAATACAGTGTGCTTTTGAAAAGCCTACCTGAAGTGTTTGCCTCTATAATCTCTCAATCTTTTCAGAATAAGGTGACAGGAGAAGGAATAAAAAGATAAACCCACCCTTGTTATACCAAAAAAAAAGGCAAATTCATTTTCAGTCTAACTCAAAACTCTGAAGAACTACCCTTTATCCTTTTCTGACACACAAAATTAACAATAAAACTGTTTATATAAGAGTTATTTAAAAAGAAAATACATGAATGGACACAGAAATTAAGCATTAGCCACTAGAACATACTCAGTTTTCAAAACAAATTCAAAACAAGTTCCAGCACAGCAGATAATATTCCTATGATCTTGTTGGTTGCTGAAAAATTCAGTGGCAGAGAAAGTGCAACCTGTGCTTGGTATTTAGATTACATAAAAAATTAAATTGTTTCTAATCAACTACAAAGTATCATAAAAAACATTATGAGTTGGATGCCTTATTTTTAAGTAGCACTATTTTTATTCCTCAAGACACTAACACAGCTAAACAATAACTACGGAAAGCAGAGGAAGGAGGGGGTGTCAAGATTCTGCTTGTTTTTTATCATCCAACATTTACTCACAGAGACTGCTGTAATCTTCCATGCTGAAATTCCACTTTTTCATAGCAGGATCTAAAGTAGGGCAAGAGTAATAGGGCAGAATATGAATCATTTGGGGCAGAAGAACAGTGGTGGTGTGAAATGTTCACATGAGGTAAAAGCATTCAATCTACTCTCGCAAACTTTTTGCCACACATCTGAAAAACAGTTATGCCCAAATTAATAGCTACATGACACCAGAAAAAGCCATGGGACCCAATTTCCTACCCATACTAATACTAAGACAAGAAGAATTCACAGCCATTCACAGGGATCAGCAACACGAAGGAAAACAAAAACAGAATATAACAAATAAAGGTAGGGGTAAAAGATCAGAAAAAAGGGGTAGATTCCACTGCTTTCTGTAACCCAGGAAACAGAATCAGCTCATAACTCTGCACTATAGCTGAAGTGACCCATTTTCACATCCCAATTTATGAATAACTTAGCTTCCTTCACTTCCAAAAAACTCCGACCAGCTACGGCCACTAAACTTCTCAGTGCGCTGCTCATAAAGCAAGACTTCTGACTTCTTCTCTAAATCCAAGCTCAAGCTATTTATCCAAGCAGATTTTCTATCCAATTTAATCTGTATTTACTTCTTTAATCCCCCATTAATACCATATATTCCACCCCAGCAATAGGTACACTGGTAAGAGCCAAGTAGCAACTACAATAGCAGCAGATGCCAAAACTTCAACCCAATTTAAAACAGAGATAACAGCAAACAAACAATTCTTACCATAGGCTTTGCTTGGTACCTTCTTAAACACAGCAATAAGTTCAGCATTATACCCTATTTCAACCTGGAATCGGTCTTCCTCATATTTCACACATTTTCCTTTTGTAACATTATTTGCTTTCTTGTGAGAGGCAGTTTCAAAGGTAGAGCCCATACCAGCAGAGCTGGTCAGCTTCTGCATCCCACCACTGGTCTGAGAGACAAAACCTGCCCCTGTTCTTTCTGTCGGTCTGTTTATGTTTATCAGCATTTCTGAATCACTCAGGGCAGCACTGCTTGGTGGTGGAACATATTTAATGGTAGATCTGTTCTGAGTTTGTAAATCTTTACTACCATCAGGGTGCCCGTTATCGATGAATCTTGGATGAGGTGGTTCTGTGGGGTTTTTGAAAGCTGAGTAGCATTTGGGCTGCTGGAATGTTCCATGGTTAATTAAAGTGTGTTGTCCATGTTCCTGGCTACCAGCATCCAAGTAATGTTTATGAGAATAACTCAGAGAATTTGGGATCGTTGCAGGAATCTGCTTAAGGCCACTTGCTTGTCCCGTGTCCTCTGAACAACTCTTTTGCTGCTCTCTGTGTGAGCCAGCCATCTGTTGGTTTGCAGTGTAATGGTTATAGCCTTTCTGGAGACAGCTCTTCTGCTCCACAGGCGTGTTTGGACCCTGTTGGTGCTGGCTGGTAAACCTGACATGATTGTTTTCTTCCTTCGAGTTTCCTGGATTGCCCAGACTCTGTTCATACTGCAGAGATGCAGCGATGCCCCCATGCCCAGCCCTCTGGGCTGCCAGCCTCTCTGCTCTCCTAGCCAAAGCTAGCCGGCGGTTCTCTTCAATCCTTCTCTTCTGCTCGTCTGTAAGGCCTGATGACATCTTCAACAATTCCAGCAATAAATCTGTACCAGAACTACATTGGGAATTAATCACAGAGGCACCTGCTTCTTTAGAGGAAGGAAGGCCAGTCTACAGAAAAAAAAATTTTTAAAAAAAATTGTATTGATAACTTAGGACTGAGTATTACTATAACTGATCCTACACAAATCTAGTAGTACAGCAAGGCTGTCACACCAATGCTGAGCCATTATCAGCAAGTAGATGGTGACAGACACTGATAAGGCCTTGCCTGCCAATTCTGCATAGATAAAACATATGGGAAAAGGAGAAAACTGCTATTCCACTACAGTTCTGAGTACTGTTCTCTGCAATTCCCAGCAGAACTAATAAAATAGCAAATCACGGGGACACCCTGCACTGCAGAGCCAACCCCGCAAACGCACATGCAGGCAAAGGATTACATCCCTGCACAGCCTTTGGTGGAAGTGCGTCCTATTTCGGGTACCTATTAGCAAAGATAGGACGATGCCCATCTTCCCTCTTCACCTTCCTCGGTATCTCATAAAGCGTAGCAGACACATGCTGAAGCCCACAGGACAGAGCCAGCTCCTCCTGAGAACCCCCCACTCGCAGGTCACAGACCTTCAGAGAGAAGCGAGGGCCCGGCTCCCATGACATGTCCCAGCAGCCCGCCTCGCTCCATGTCCTGCGGGATGCGCGCCCCTCCGTTCCTCACCTCCCTGCGGGCCGGTGGGGTCACCTCTGCCCCTTCCTCTCCCGCGAGCCGGGCAGGCTCCCGTACCAAACTTAATGGAGATCCCGGCCCACCCTGTCCCTCGGGCCCCTCGCCACCACCTGTTGGCCCCAAGGTCCCGGAGGTCGGGCCTTGTTCCCCGCCCGCTCACCGCCGGCGGGCACGGCCCGGAGCGCCGTCGAGGGACTACAGCTCCCAGCAGGCTCTGCGCTACCGCCCGGTGGCACAGAGCGACTGGGAGCGCACAGCACGCCGGGAGATGAGAGCGGCGCGCGGGGCGCGCGGAGTACTGGGAAATGTAGTTTTCCGGTCACGGCGCCATCTCGGGGGCGCTGGCGTTCCGTGGGGGTAGCCGGGACCCCGGGGCTGTCGCCGCCACTCGCTCAGGCACCGTGCGGCGTGCGGGGGCTCTGCAGTCTGCCGCAGGCGGAAGCCTTGCCCCAGGGAGCACTCAGCGCTGTACAGCCGGGGCAGACACCCTCGCTGGCTGCCCCTAGGGTGTGGGGCACGCCAAGGTGTGCTGTTCCTGAATGGTGACTGAGCGGGGAGCTGATGTGAGAAAGGGTGGCGGTGCTTCCCAGTAGTGAGGAAGGAGTCTGCCCCTGGGGGTTAGGAGCAGGAGCTGGCATTGGTGCAAGGCTGCTTTGTCATTTTTGAATATTGGTGGTAGGTTGGAAAAGACCACTGCTATCATCGAGTCCAACCTATGACAGCCATGGCTCTGAGTGCCACGTCCAGTCTTTCCTTAACCACCTCCAGGGACGGCGACTCCCCACCCGAGGAGCCCATTCCAATGTCTAATCATCCTTTCTGTGAAGAAACTCTTCCTAATGTCCGACCTAAAGCCCTCCTGGTGCAGCTTGAGGCTGTGTTCTCTCATCCTGCCCCTGGCTGCCTGGGAGAAGAGCCCTACCTCCACTCGCTACAATCTCCTTTCAGGTGGTTGTACAGAGTGATAAGGTCTCCCCTGAGCCTCCTTTAGTCCAGGCTAAACACCCCCAGCTCCCTCAGCTGCTCCTCATAGTACTTGTGCTCCAGACCCTTCACAGCTCTGTTGCCCTTGTCTGGCACCTCAATGTCCTTCCTGAGTTGAGGGGCTCAGAAATGGTCACAGCACTCAAGGTGTGGCCTCACCCGTGCTGAGTACAGGGGGACAGTCACTGCTCTGTATTGCTGATACAGGCTTGGTGCTGCTAGCCTCCTTGGGCACAAATGGCTCATGTTCAGCTGCTGTCGACCAGCACCCCCAGGTCCTTTTCTTCTGGGCAGCTTTCCAGCCACTCTGCTGCCATCCTGTAGCGCTTCCTGGGGTTGTTGTGGATGAAGTGCAGGGCCGGGAACTTGGTCATGTTGAATGTCATACCCTGACATGTGTCTCAGCCCATTCATGTAGCCTGTCCAGCTTTCTCTGCAGAGTGACAATCCAACCCAGCCTGATGTCATCCACAAAGATATAAAACTTTGTGGTAAACTCAATCCTCTTATCCATATTTCCAGTAAACAGGACTGGGTCCACCCAACACTGATCCCTGGGGATGCGACTAGTGACCAGACAGATGAGGGGATGTGAGTGGAGGCTGGAAGAGGACAGATGTCAGGGCTTTCTGCAAGCAAAACACAAAAGAGGACACAGGAAACTATGGGCCCATTAGTATTACTCCAGGCCCTTGGAAAGTAGTGTAGTCACAAAGCAAATGAACCAGGTGATTGGGAAGGCCAGCACAGATTTACTAAAGGTGAATCATGGCAGATTAACCTGATCACCTTATACAGCCAAATGACATTTTCTGTCTGCATGGAGAGAGTAGTGAAGGTTGTTAGCCTGGACTTCAGAAGAATATTTGACCATTTTTCCCATGGCCTCCTCCTGGATGAGTTGACCAGATATACTGGAGGGGGGATCTGTGAGATTAGTAGGAAATTGGCTCCCAGGCCACAGCAGAAGGCAGCAATCAATGGGTTTTATGCAGGCTGGCAGCCTGTCACAAGTGCTGTCCCTCAGGGACCAATACTGGGTCCTATGCTGTTCAAGAAATTACACTGGAAGAGGTTTCATCTTGATATGAGAATGAAATTTTTTGCATTGAGAACAATAAGTCATTGAAACAACCTCCCCTGGGACATAATGGGGTTCCCATCACTGAAGGGTTTCAAGATCCAATTGGACAGGGTGATAGATAACCTTATCTAGGCTCTCTTTCCCACAAGGGGTTAGATCAGATGGTCTTTCAAGGTGCTTTTCAATTTGGCCTCATTTATGATTTTGTGAACATCTTCAGAAAAACCCAATGATGCATATTTACATCAGTTAAAATAAAAGTTAAAATAAAAGGGCTTCCCAGGGTTTTAATTACATATGGGCCTTGATTATACACATCGAGATGCCTTTTCTGAACAGCCACATTCCCTGTGTGGGTGATCAGAGCAGTAACTGGGGAGAAAGCAGAGGAAAGGCCCTGGGGAACACCATAACCCCCTTCTATCTCAGAATTCTACTACCCTGCCCAGTGGCAGGCCCAGAACTGCCATCCTTTGTTCCCAGACACCATTTTCTCCCACCTGACAGGCCCTTTGGCTCGGGACACTGAAGCCAGCTGGCTGTTTCACAGTTTATTCATTCTTCTCTCTGCTGGTTAATTAGAAAAGGTTATCATTAAATTGCTTCCTGATTAAGCAGCAGTGACTGCCATTAGTCAGAAGCTTGTCAGCCCATGAAAAACAAGGCAGGCAGAAAGAGTGAGGTGCAACTCAACACACACCACAACCCTGGGAGTGCTGTTCCTCACCTGGGAATCACATGCAGACATGAGCACACCACATGCACACAGGCACTTGCAAACATATCACTTTTAAAGAAAACTTCAGCCTAAGGAGACGTCTGGGCCCAGGGTTTTGTCCTAGCTTTTCTCAAGCAAAAGAAGAGGAACCTTCTTGCACATTCCAGGCCCTCTTGCTGCAGAGTGTGTTTGGTAGGAAGGGATGCACAGCCCCATGGTCTCTGTCCAGATCTTCTGCCTTTGCCCTTTCTTCCTCTGCAAGCCAGCAGACTCCAGGTGGCTGCACAGCAGAGAGAGAAAGGAGTGGATGAGAGACCTTTTTTCTCTCTTTCTTGTCGCACTTTTAACTGCCCAGAGCTAAACCAGATCCCAGTGTCACATATGGATGAGAGAGGGAACATGCAGAGCATAACCCCGCAACTGTTTCCAACCACCTTCTCCCTGCCAGCAGCTATTCTGTTCCAGGTCTTTGGCGCTGGGTCCTTATGCTTTGAGAGATCTTGTGGGGAAAAAAAAAAAACCCAACCAAAAAAACCAAAAACCCCACAGCTTGGTAAGAGTTAGAAAAGCCCCATTCAGGGACTGTCGCCAGCTCATGCAAATGTTGAGAGCAGGGCATGGTTTGCAGAGAGCTCTTGAGTTGCACGGTCAGGCAGACACAGACAGACGTTGAAGCATTTGCTCCATATGGCACAAGTTCAGCGAGACACAAGGAACAGCCCGGCCATGCAGAGAACAGACCTACAAAACGAGAGGCTGCTTGAAAGCAGTTGGCTGGTGCACTCCAGGTGTCCTTTCAGTCAGAACATGCTTCCAGCAGTGGCTTGGACTCACCCTCCACATACTGGGTCAGGGGCAGAGATGCAGAATGAAAATCCTGGGAGAACTGGGAGGGATAGTGCACCCCAGCACTGCTGTAGAGGAAATGGTTCACATCCTTCCAAAGAAATGCTCCCATCAGTGAAAAACATTAAGGAAATGGGGTTCTCAGTGTTGTTTCTAACAGGATCATTTGGATCATGCTCTAAACCTCCTCTCATGGACTGGGCTGGCTGACTGCTGGCTCCAAATGAGCCAGAACTACCTGTATTGTACATCTTATATGAGCAGCAGCTATTATCTGAATTACGAGTCTCCCAAAACTCCAGAGCCATTCCGGAGTCTCATGGATTATCCTTTGAAGAGTCTTGGGCTGCTCTTTAGAGGTCCTACTACTGTCATATTGAACATTTTTGCCCCATTTCACCACTTTGCCAACACACCTTGGTGGTTCTCCACATGAACAGAGCTGGCTTCCTTCCTCCTGGATGCGTGGCCAGCCTGCACTCTCTGTTGGGGCTGAATTGCATGCAGGGCTGCTGTTTGTAGCAAAGCTGTCCAACAGGGAACTGGAAATCAGCCCAGGCTAAAGGTCCTAAGAGGCCCCAGCTTCTGAGAGGGTTTTGATAGCCCACACTGAGCTGAGAGACACCATAACCAATGCCCAATTGCACCAATCTTTGACCAGCTGTGGAGAACTTGTAGTTGCACCTTCTAAATTAAATTAATCCCATGTTATCAGTTCCTACCCAGTTAAGACCAGTCAAGTGGTTGAACTAGGGACATACAGGTCAGCTTGGAAGAGAAGGTTGTGGTGCAGGAGAGGCAGAGAAAAACCTCTGGACTGTCAGAGCTTGTTCCAGTTGGAAAAACCTTTGCTTTGGGCTGCTAGGGTCTGACCTGAATACTCTTTACAGGACCTGTCCTCTGTAGGGCTTTGGGGTTGTGCTTCCTCTGCTCTGATTTGGGATCCTCAAGGAGATCAAAGCTGCCTAATGGGGAACTCGAGCCCTGGGCTTGGAGGGTCTGCTTGGGTTTGGGGAGGTGCTGACCCTGCGTTCCCTACCTGGATTTCTTTTCCTAGACAGCTGTTAATCCCCTCTACTTTCCCTCTACCATTGAGGCACATGGAGGACCATGGCCTCTTAGCCCATTTGATAGCTCAGGCCCTTTCCCTGAGCATCTTTGTAGGACCAAAGACAAAATTTGGAGTTTGCTGAATCCTGCTGTCCTTGAAACTCTGATGAAAGGGCATCTGCAGAGGCTTTTCTGGGAGTTTTTCTAGCATGAGAAGGTTGCTCCCCTCCTCTGACTGCCAGCTCAGTGAAGACCACTTTTTCCCTGCTTTTTGGCCAGCCGGTGCAAGAAAAATTAGTCACCCTCCATTCTTTTGTAGCAGCCTCTTTTATCTACACAGCTTGTTCTTCCCTGGCATGCTGAAGCCTTCCTGCTCTTGTTTATAGTACAACCCCTCCAACAGATTGCAGGGTCTCTTTTCTGCCTTCTGTCCTTCTTGGCTGGATTCCCCTCCATAGCTCCAGTCCAGAGCAATGGTCTGCACAGCACATGGCCCCCGCCTCACTGCCAGGCCACTGCCTCACAGAGCTGCTGCAAAGCTGAGTCTACTTCTGATCTTGTGGGATGCAGCCCAGGTGTGGGGGGCAGCTCATTGGCACCCAGAACAAAAATTTAAAAGAGAAGAAAACCCCACATCCTACATTGAGATTCAAACAGTGTTTCCAAAGCCTCTGTGTCACAGCATTTAACATAGTATGAGCTCTGATCCAGCTGGGGTGAGGGCACTGGCAATGTAGACTCTCCAGTATCTTATGCTTAAGATTGGAGCAGAGCACACCCCTCTGCTCTGCACAGCTGGTTGGGTTTTTTGGATGCTCAACAGAACTTTATCTTTGTGAAACACAGTTGAACTGGCAGAAGGGTCCAAAGTTAGAAGGAAAGGCTTGTGTGCACACAGAGACAATTTATCTGCATAACCTTTATTTCTTTAGGAAATGAGGTTAAACAAACCAAAGTTGCATTCCTAGTTCTATTGTGAAGCTTAAATTAAGGGCCTGTTTTTCAGGTTCAGAATAAGCAGCTATGGCCTTGTATTTATATGAAGCCAAGTACTGAGATCCTGTTTGTTAAAGCCAGCCACAGTTCTCTGCCCTTTCTCCTCCTGGTGCAGAAGAGACCCAGAGGTATGGAGATACCCTTTAAGCAGTAGAATCAGTGGTCACTGGTGTGATATTACACCAATGTAATATTAATGGTCCTTTGCTCTTTCACAGGAGCAGCATCTTTCCTTGAAGGGTCTCAAAGGATAATTCAAACCAAAAGGAGTTGGCCAAGCACCTCTGGAGTTCTGTGGGATGCAAGGTCTGATGCCAAGGAGTCTTCCAAGAGATAGACCCAGACCTGTGGCATACTCAAGACTTTCCTAAAAGCCCTGAGCTTATAGTGGGCTCTGATACAATTATTTGCCATCCTCTGCTGTGGCTTAGATGAGAACAACGTCAGACCACTCCTTGAATTAGGAATGTGGACTCAGCAGAGGACTCTCTTCTACCCCAGTCTTCACTCATCCAATGATGCAGGAAGGTTGCTCTCATCTTAGAAACCTCTGTGAGTGTAGTTCTTGGAAAGTGAGCCAGAATCTGGCCTTGACAAACAGCATGCTTAAGCACGTGCTCAACTTGAAGTGTATGCTTAAGCTTGTTAAGCCTGCTCCTTCAACAGAGAAGATTTTCCTTTGTGTTGGGAGTCTCATATGCTATAGAAGGGGGAAGTCACAAGGTGATTTGTTTGTTATATTTTGTGTAGCAGCCTGATCCAAAAACCACTTGCTGTCAGCTGCTGTATTTTGCTACCAGCTTGTCTCAGTGATTTCCACTGGGCTCCATGGGATAGCAATTATTCCACAACAGGGAGTGCTCTTGAAGTGTCAGGGCAGTGTGCTTTCAAGGTACTGCTGCAATCTGCCCATACGTCTCTTATTCTAAACGACATGGGTCATAGGCAAATGGGAGTGCACGGGCTTTGTTTAGGGAGGGCATTTCCCCTTTCTGATTGTAGTAAAAACCATAATAGCCAGATCCTGAGAAAGAGCCATAAAGGTTCTGTTTAAAAGAATGTGACTACAGAAAGCAGATGCTCATCAAGTTAAATAAGGAATTTAATTAGCCAGCATTTTATCTTGTTTTCCACAATATGATGACAAATCGCATCTTAATAAAATAACATTAGGGAGCAGCACAATTCCAGAGCTTCAGGAAATGAGAAGCAGTATAAGTTATAGGCCTGTTCCCACCAAAGAGGTCGTTCCCATTCAGAAATCTGATATGCTGTTAAGATGGATAGTGTTTTAGCAAAATGGTCCTCTGGAATTTAGAAAGATTTACACCACTTTTGGCTTTAAAAGGTTTAATACAGGGTGGTGGGGGAAAAGGAGTGGCATGAATAGCTCAGTGGACTGGTAATGCAATTAATATTTTTTATTCCTGTGGTGACACGGTTCTTCACAAGTGAGTTGAACAAAGTTGTACTTTCCTCAGTGGGGCTGTAAATAAACATAGACATTTTACATACAATACTGTATGTACTGTTGTACAATAAGAAATTAATTTAATGTTTGTCATGTAGTCAAATATGTCAAAATTCAACTACAAGCTCTCATTTGATGTTTTATGTAACATACTGATTCTTGCCTAACATTGAGAAAGGCTTATGAAGGATCCACAGAAAGTTTGCTCATAACCTGGTTTGAGAATTGCAAAAGTTTGTCTAAGCTCAACTTCTGGGACCCAGCAAACTACTGTTGTTTGGAATATTTATGTCCAGTAGAAAGGATTACAAAGCATAAGAATGGTAACAATAACAGATGAGGAGAATTAGCTTAATTATACAAGAATAAAGGAACTACTTCTCCCATTCAGCATAGCTGTCCACTGAATCCTTCATTTTGTCTGTACAAGGGATCAGACCCATGACAGATCATGTGATTATCACATAGCTGTCTACTATATAATGCACATTTTGATCCTAGGTGATACATTGAGGCAATACATTTTCCTTCCTGATCATATGTTTTAACAACAGTTATTTCTGATGGTCTATTTGACATTTTTCATCTTTCATATTCCAAAGTTGCTCCATAGACCAACTATTCATATTGCTCCACAAAAAGGAGAAAAGTGCAAGGGTTGTCTGAATGGATCTCTGCGAGGGTGCATGCATACAGAGACAGTACAAACACTGAGTTTATGGAATCAAAGACAGGCAGTGCAGAAGTGTGGGTTGGGAGTGGGTCTCCTCTTTTTACAGGCAAGAAATTCCTTTTAAAATTATCTTGTAGGAGGTTGATTGAAGACTGAGTGTGGAAGAGTGAGGTCTTCTCTTCTCTTCTCTTCTCTTCTCTTCTCTTCTCTTCTCTTCTCTTCTCTTCTCTTCTCTTCTCTTCTCTTCTCTTCTCTTCTCTTCTCTTCTCTTCTCTTCTCTTCTCTTCTCTTCTCTTCTCTTCTCTTCTCTTCTCTTCTCTTCTCTTCTCTTCTCTTCTCTTCTCTCTTTTGGTGGAAAAAATTGAAATGTATTGACCTGGAAGATCCAAGCTCAGAAGCAGCAGCTGGGTTTTCAGCAAGTCCCTTGATTCTTTCCCTGTTGTCCATCTGGATTCATGTAACAGAGAAATCAAGCACTGCCTCTGAGGTCAAGTGAAGTTTGGAAATGGCCACCATTTCCATGTAATTTTGCCAGGATGGGGGGGGGGGGGGGCACTGCTCCGTGCATGGAGAGCACTGCTGGATGTCAAGGTCTGTAAGCAGTAGTGGGTATGACTTCTCATTTGCAGAGCTGTTTGCAGAATTGGACCCTAAGCCCTCCTAGAGCGAATTGTGAAGCAAAGCACAAATCAAATCAAGATGCTGAATGAGATTGCATCATGGCACAATATCATGCTGACAGAATTTGGGGCTAAAAGCAGTGACAGTCATGCCCTGCGATGTCTAATGCATCATATGGTTGTAAAGTGACAACTGAGTCCTGGAGGGCAAAGACTAATCTCCGTGTGCCCTGCAAATACTTTCCAGTCCACAGACAAGTTAAAGACCGGGTCTTGAAAATCTTCTGATCAGCGCCTGAACTTGATCTCTTAACAGCAGAACAGGTAGTTCCTTCTGAATTTGCAAATGCTGTCAGGTTTTATTCATGGGCATGACACCTTACAGTATTAATGTTCCTTGTGGATGCAACCAACTTTTTTTTAATAGATTTTCCACACTTTCATTAATTACTTAATTGGTACACAGTAGTATAAGAATTGAAGTGTATTCCTATATGGCAGTCATACTTTAGACAGGCACCAAGCTATTTGCAAGCTGAATTAAAAACAACTGGGAAAAACATTTTCAGTTGTTCCTGCTTCATCCCTGATTTCCGCAACAAAGCTGATATATTGCCAGGTACTGATCCCACTACCTGGGATTCGTCCAGGTTGAGAACTTATTAGCATTTATTTGAAGGAAGAGAGAGAGAGAGAGAGAGGGAGAACACAGTTTGTATAAATCAGATTAAAGTATTGACAACTCCTGAGTAATACTCATTCCAGGAATAAGTTCACTATGTGTTAATGCCACTGCTATAAAAGAATTGCATTTTGAATGCATGCCACTCTGCAAATACCTGGTTGGTCATGAGTTCTTGAGGCTTAGCTCCTAGAAGAGAAAACAGGATTGCTGAAAAAGTTAAATACTGTAGATGGAGATTGTGTGAATGATCTAATACATGGGAAACCTAACAGCCTCTGGAGCCTGCTCTACTTGATGGTTCAGAGCCATCCTGGATTACAGTAGAGTAGAAATTATTACAGGTGATACAGACTACATGAAAAAAATCCAGGTCTTGGCCCAAGCCTAGTGAGCAAAGAACTCCATTGTGTTCTGTGATTACCTAGGCTTGTACATTTCAGTGGGAAGGCATGGTTAAATGCAAACGTAAAAGTACAAACTCCTGTCTCTTCTCTCAGTGTAGCTGCTGGATGTCACAACCATGAAATATAATAGTCAGTGTGTGTTAAGAGTCCTCCTCTCTGCCTGGTTCACAGGTAATGTGCATCTGTCTTTGATTTCAGCCATGGAACTCAGCTCAGGCTGCAGACACTAGTGCTTTTCTCTTGGGAGCCCTCAATGCACTCAGCAGCAAGGCAGCTTTGCCACCAGTGTTGAGTCTGGGCTTGGCTTCCTGACTGTCACCCTGGCATCTTGTATCAGCACTAAAAAGCTCTGTGTTATTTTTATCTGACGCTTTCTTTTTTTTTTTAATTGCCACAAAGCAGATTGAGTATGGGGAGCAATGGATATCAGGGTAGTAGGAAGGAAAGGGGACAGCTACAGTTGCAAATAGAGAGCTCTTCAGTGTCTCTACCAGTATCCCAACCCCTCTCCCCATCCCTCTTTCACACACACACAGAGGAAGTTGAGCAGTGGCAGATGGGAAAAGAAAATAGATAAATAAAAGTGTCAGCAGGATGGATTGATTTGCACTTGGTCTCCTCTCATCTCTCTGCATATGTCTGCCGGTATGTAAAGATCACACAAGCAAGGGACTTAGCACTGACCTGGAAAATTTATATCACTGAACATAAAAATGAATCAAGAAGAAAAATGTAGGAAGGAGGTGGTCAGGGAAGAGAAAAAAAAGGAGATTAATTTTTTTTCCCTTGTACATTGGGATTTCATTGGGACAGTGATTTTACGGGATCACATGGTGACAGTGCTACTGCAGGTGCAGCTCTGCTTTGGATAAAAGAGACCTTGTGGGCAGTATCCTGTGCAGAAATCCCTTGAGGTTTTGATCCTTTGCTGCATAAATGAGGGTTCCCCAAATGGCATCAGAGCCAGTCAGGGGTAGGCTCAGCAGCAGAGTCCCAACACGTGATGGCTTTAGATAGAAAAGACTCCATCTCTGTCTGCATGTCCTCCTGATACCCAGGAGGCTCTAACAGTATCTCCACATACCCAGAGAACTTCAGGCAGAGCAGGAGAATACATCTCAGTGTACTCTGGGACAATTTTCCAGTGATTACCAGTTTTTCATTAAGTCTTGATGCTTAGCATGGAAGTCATACCCAGGGTCGCAGGCAGGTTCAGCAGTGGAATGAGGTTCAAATTTGGCCTGTGTTTTATGCACAAAAACCTTCATTTTTAGAAAATGTTTGGAACATTTTTCCTGAGGCACCATTCTCCAGGGCATCCTTGCCTCCTTTTCATTGCTAGTTTCTACACAAATGCAGGATCTCTGGTGCTTAGTCACTCTACTGTTCCTGCTGTTTACTGCCTCCAAAGGGCATAATTCTCTGCTTAGGAGACCTTTGCAAGTTGCTGCGGAGGAGCCATGAGCTGTTGTCATCCCGTTTCCAGGGGGCAATAAACAGCAGCATTCAAGCTTCCATGGAAGAAAGATTGTGTGATTACTCAGTCATAAAAAGAAGGAAGAAAACCAGAGATATATTGCATGAGTTCTTGCTTGCACATCACACAAGGATGTACAAATTGCTCTTGAAGAGAGCCATGCTATGAGGTAAAATAGTTTCCTACACAGCACTTTGCTGCTGACTCCAAGGGGGAATTCTCTTGCCTGTGCCTCAGTTTCCCAATATAAATCAAAGGGGTTGTAGTTCTTCCCATCTAGCTTAAGTGCTTTCAGGGCAGGAATCAATTTATGTCCTTACAGGACAGGTCAGGAAGGCAGGGTTGTGGGTTTGGGGAAGATGCAGGGAGAGAAGTGTTTCCTGGGGTTGACAGCTTGTGTTTCCCCCCTCTTCTTGAATGAGAGCACATTTGTCTGGGAGGAAGATCCAGAGAGACCACACCAGTCTTAAGATGGAAAGGGCTGATATTAGAGCCCATCACCACAGTCATTTGCATTATGATCTGAGGGTTAAAAAACATCATCAGAGAGAGCCCAAGCCTGTTAGGAAGGAAAAGCCCCTTTAGCAGCATTGGAAGTGCTGCCTACAGGCAGACACTAGCTCAGAAGCCAGTGCTTTTGAGGGTTTCCTTTTAGGGTCTGTGAGACTCAATATTTCAGTCTACTGGGACCAAGTCATTAGGAGCTGTATGACCCCACAGACCAGAGATTTCCAGCTCATCAGCACTGAGGGTTCATCCCACAGGGAAACTCACCACCTTTATGGAGATGTTCAGCTTGTGGCAGCATCCATCCCTAAAACACTCCCCCACAATAAAATGTAATTACAAAACTCTTTAACTACATAAGCTTCTAAATTAATTATCTTGGCAAGAAAATGTGTATGGCTTTGAAATCTCCCTTTAATTAACATAAAGTGCATTAGGAAGCAGTAGATCTGGGCCATCACTTGGATGCAACAGTCTCTCATTTTCTGTGCTCCTGAGGCCCTGGGAGAGAGTCAATGCAATGTTTAAGCTCCCTTTCAAATACTGTGTCTGGGACACATGCAAGGCCAAGACCTCCTTTTCAGAACAAAGTTTCCATTCTGAGGTACTATTGGGGGATGCTCCTTTGAAATGCAATGATCAAAAATCAATTCCTGTTTCCGTGGGTGTAAACCAGTACCTTTTCCCATCTACCACTCTTCTATTTCCCTCTCCTTTCATTGTCTGCACCATTGCCACCTCCAACAGCCCTGCCTTTAAATCCACACTCCTCTTGTCCCAAGGAGCCTTCAGTTCATTCATTGACAGACACTGCACTTGTCCCTTGTGCAAAGGTGCAGGGAGAGGTCACCAGGGAGAGTGATACCTGCCAGTGGAACCTTTGTGCACTTATTAGCGACACTTGTGAGCTTTCCTGTGTTTCTGATGTGCGTTGAAGCATATTCAGGGCAAGAGAGAGAGACAACACGGTATCTTAACAGGCTGTGGGTCTGCCCAGTGTTTTGTGCCTGACATTTCCAGGCAGATGTGGAAGCCTACTGCCTTCTTCTGTGAAAATGATATGGAGCTGGTACATGTCTTCAGCACAGGGAGACACTAGGATGTCCTCCTGCAATGCACTTCAGTGTACCTTTCTCTGATACCCAGTGTCCCTGCTCTTCTCAAGACCCTTTTTATGCAATGAAGATTGCTTAGGAGACACCTAAAAACGTCTTCTTCTCATGTCTGGGTCTTGGCCTCTGCTAACATGGAAACTCACCTACCACTGATGAAACTAAGCAGATTATCTGCCTTGTAAGCAACTTCACTACCTGCACTGTACTTATGCAGCATGTGTATATCTGCCTGCTGATCCAGAAACAAGCTGCTGTAGATGGGGAAGTTATCTGGGCAGCCTAAGATCTTAAATCCTAAGATACAAATTAGTAAGAATTTGCAGAAACAATCTCAACTATCCAATTGTTCATTATACTGAAGGAGAGCTGTAGCTCAAGTAGGCTCTTAGCTCAGCACACAATTCACTGGATTAATAGGATTAATCTTCTGGACATCCTGGTGTGGTGTCTCCATGCACTACCCCTTTATGCCAGGTACGAGTCCTCAAGACATTCAATCTTGCCATACAAAACTGTTGCTTTTTTCTTGAGTATGGCAGTGTTGTGCCAGATGATGATGCTAGGGGGAATATCCTCAGTGCTACTCTGCTGATGAATCCTGGTAACTAAGCAAATGCTGGGTGATGTGCTAGATCCTTTCTGTTCACCTGGTTTTGGAGAGCATGGAATATCTCTCAGGATCAGCCCCTAATGGGCTTGTTTAACAACACTGGTTTTTCTCTAAATCCCATCAGAAAAGTGTAAGTTAGTTCTAGGACTGTTGTGTGTCACTAAAGTAACATACATCTGAGCATGCAATTAGACGCTTGAAACAAATTTGACTTCACTTAGGAGAATAGTGGAAATATCCAAGGGACCTTTGATTATATACTTCCTTTCTTTTTTTTAATGTCTAATTTTCAGGTCCCTTTAGGCTTCAGATTTCATGACAATTACTACATTCCTGGATAGTTAAATCCACTCAGCATTTGGCTGAATGCCTTCTGAAGATATCCTTAAACACACCATCTATTGCAGCTGCTCTATTCCAGTCACAGTTCTGACTAGTCATCCAAGGGGACAAGGAATTCCTTTTGTAGGAGGTAGTGTAGGACTTGTTACCAGGAAAGCTCCATGTTTGAAGTTGTCTAGTCCTGAAGAGAAGTGCTGTGGCACTGCAAGTTTGAATTTTAAATCCAGAGCCTAAAGGAGGAAAGGTGGGGGCTGTCCTCATCAGCAATAGTATCTTCTCACCCACATTCTCCTGCACATTGACTGGCCTCAAGCCTGCTTGTAGAGAAAGCTCAATAAAACAAAGACATGGATTTCTTCCTGAACCCAGGGAAAAAGATGTTCAGTTGTACTTTGCTTTGCTTGGGGTCCTGTTGCTGGACATGCCTGATTTTTCAAAAAAGAACCAATTCTTTTCTCTCCCCTTTGTAGAGAGCAAGCTGCCATGGAAATAGAAAAAATTGCTCTGTATGAACTCAGAAACAGACCATGATTTTTTGCAGAAAGAGAGCAAGTGGGAGTTCAGTCCCTGCCTGGGGAGAAAGGAATAGCACAGGAACTCCCTGCATGCAGGGTTCGATGACTTTTGGTTCAGTCCAAGACAGCAGATACATCGAGGCACAAAACTCCAGAAATTATTTGTGCTCTGCTCTGAGAAGATTATTCCAATCAATATATGGATTATTCCTGAATGTTTAGAAGATGCATAAACCCCACCTGCTCAGCCCAGCCTTCCAGCAGCAACATCCTTTGCATCAGCACATTTGCAACTGCCCAGAAAGAAAGACGAAAAAAAAAAAGTGACAGAGCTCCGTCTGGCCCCTGGCTGCATCTGCCCACAAGTTTCCCCAACTGAGTTATGGTAATTACATCACTTGAGATTTATTTAATATCTCCGTCTGGGAAAAAGAACTAGGAAGTCTGGCTGTGACAAGCAATCAGAGGCTACTCAGCTGATGAGCAGCTCCCCATCACTGAGAGAGCAGTAGGACACTTCAATGTATTGGATTTAAGTAATGGTTTGCCAGAGGGATGGGGCCCACGCCACGGCAATCAAAGCTCCTCTGCACCATTAAGGAGCTGTAAGTGGAGCAGGAGGCGCAGTGCAGCTATTGACCGAGTAGGTGGGCATGAAAATGGGTTTAGGTAACTGTTTACTTCCTGAGAGACGGAAAACACAAAGGAATGTTTCTCTGGCAGCTTTTTGGCTCCCTGATCCTCTCTGTCCACATCAGCGTTTATATTGTCTGTCTCTCACATGCATGTGCAGAGTGACCGGTGTGCTGAGTTCAAGCATTCAGCTGCAGTCCACATAATGCTTTCCTGCTTGCATTGGCCCTCTCACTATCTCTGCCATTTTTAAAAATCCCTGAACTAACAACATAAAAAAATATATATATAAAATTTCGCTGATATGATTTTATATCAGGCTGCCACACAGGCAGATCAAGTATTGATGCAGCTCTAGCCACTCTTTTTCTTCCTTCCTCCACCCCCTCTGCACTGAGCGGTGGCTTGCACAGAGAGGTGAAGAGGAGGCACATGAATAGCTATACTTTTTTTGTCCTTGTTGAGGGAGTAGCTAAGGGCAAATGGGCCCACACTGTGCTTTAGATAACCAGTGTTAAGAGTGTCTGCTGTGAGACCAACCTGCAGCCTGACACCTGAATCCTTCCATAACAAACAGGCCTGCAAGTCTGTGCCAAGATGCCTGGACACCTCCCCAGTCTAATTTCCCAGTCAGTAGCTTGGATGTAAGCAACCAAGAGGAACCAGTTCTCCATTCTTAGCTGATTGAGTCACATGGTTCTTCTTCCTCTTTCTATACCTGAGGAGGGCAGAGGTAGAGTCTGCCAGAGGTGATGCCTCCCATACTTATCCTCGCTATGTTAACCTCTTGCCTCTTAGTGGACTCAAGACACAATGAGTCCCAGAAATAGGCCCTTCTGAAAAGAAGGTGCTGCCCATCATTTGCTGCACATTGCTTTCTAAGCAAAATTAGGAAGGCTGAACAGGCCTCCTAACAGTTCCTGACTCTCACTGGGATCTCACCAAAGTGTCTTGGGCCAGCTCTTTCCAGTGCAAGCATTTTAAACAAGGCATCTTGATCAATACCAAGGGGCCTGAATGCAGCATCCAAGTGTGAAAACATTGGCAGCTGTCCCATTTACCAAAACAGGAATAATAGTACCCACTCACCTCTGGGAAGCATATGGAGCACCTCTGATTTATTATTTGTTTTATTTATTTTGTCACATTTATCAGCCATTCAGCTCTCTGGGCACACAGCCCATACATTAAAACCCAGAGTATAACACAAAGATCTCCTCTACTTTGAGAATATCTTTTCTGTAAAACCAGGCATGGGCAGGAGGGAAGGATGAAAGATGCTTTACACAAGCAAAGGATGACAACAATATATTTTTCTCCAATTCTGTTATTGATGGAGCCATTCTGAAAATGTTGGTGACATCAAGACAAGAAGATAGGAGCAATAAAAAGCATGGGAGGTGGTGCTAGAAAGCCATCCTGGAGCATGGACACAGAGACTCAGCCTCTGGCCAGCCTGTCTCACACACAGGAAGTCTCTAAAATGCTTTTTCCATTATTATTTCTCTAATGACCCCATTAGACATGTATGAAATTCTGAGAAGCCTTAAATATGTTGTATACAGCCACACTGGCAAATCTGCCCAGCTTTTCTGAGGAATGACAGGTTGCATTGATGAATGTTTTAAAGCATCCCAATGTGTAATTTATTTCCTGGAAATTAATTGCATGTGCTGGTTTCCCTTTCCTGTAGCAAATAATCAGCTCCTTTTTAATTAGGTAACAACATAGATTCCTCTTCTAATCATGACATGCTGGTTTATGCACATAATGTCTTTTTCTCTGTGAAACAATTTCAAATCATTGTCTAGGGTTCAGTACAACTTTTAAGAGACATGAGATTATTTATCAGTGGTATTGGCTAGGTCACTGCCAATGATGACCTTGTACACAAGACCAGCTAGAGAACCCAGACTGGGCATTGGTGCGTGCAATGGCCTCCTGAAGGGAAAATCAAGGAAGAAACCAAATTAAGGTGCCTGAAATTTCAATGGCGTTGACGTGAGTTCAGACTGAGGCGCCAAGAGGTGAGTCCCATCTTGCAGGTATTCACTGGTCCCTGAGCTGAGACATTGCACTGGCATTAGCCGTTATTGCATATACTGTATCAGTAATACTTTTGGTCCACATAAAACTCAGCACCTTTGTCAGCTGTTCCAGCTGGAATGGCAAATAGCAAGTCCCAGGGGAGACCGAAGTTTTCCCTTTGCATTCAGAGGCTGCATGGGTCTGCATGGACACACAGAGCAGGACTGGGTGGGGAAAGCCACTTCTGCTGATGATTGCAGAGAAAAGCTAATGGCCTCCAGCAGCTGCTACTTAAAATTTTCAAACAGGCTGAGAGAGTAAAAACTATTGGCCTTGGCACCCATTCATTATTTGCAGCAAAACTCTAATTAAGCAATAGTGTTCAGTCATATTTACTGTCCACCGGGCTACAAGGAACCCATATTTCTACTGAAATATATGCTACTGAAACAAAACAAATCTATCAGCAAAAAACGCTGCTGGAGTAAAATGTAATAATAATATCATAGCTATTAGACCGTGAAATTCCCTGCAACAAATTAATCTGCTAGGGAAAAGTTTGTTGGTGGGATTTCGGCTTCCTGCTGGGAATCCTTAAAACCCGCACCTCTGCCCGAGCCATCGCGGCACTCGCGACCTCTGCCCCCTGCCCCTGGAAGTTCCCGTGTGTCACAGGTCCCCGCAGCGGCCGGTGGGAGTCGGAAACCCGCCTGGAACACGCCGGGGCGCAGAGACTTCTCCGCGTTCCGGGCCCCTCGGCGGCGGGGCCGCGTCCCGCAGGGCTGGGCTCGGCAGGGCCGGGCCGGGGGCGGCGGGCGGGCCGGGGGCGCACAGCGGGCGGAGCCTCCGCGCCCCGCCCCGCCCCGCGGAGCTGTCCGCGCCCCATGGTGCTGAAGCCGCAGCGCCCGCCCAGCCCCTTCCCCGCCCCTCCTCCCTTCCTCCCCGGCGTGGGCTCTCGCAGGCAGCAAGCAGCCCGGGGCATCAAAGGTTGGGAAGGGCTCCATTCCGCACTTTGATTCTCCCCCTCGCACCCCGCCTTTTTGCTTCTTCTTTCTCTGTCTCTTTTTTTTTTTTCTTTTTTTTTTTTTTTTTTTCCCCGAGCCGGGGGAGGGAGAAGAGCGCGGCCACGTCCCACCCCTCCCTTCCTGCAAATCCCCGCTCGCACTGCAAACAATCTGCCTTCCCCATTGCATCCAAGGGAGATAGCAACAGCAACATCATCACGGCAAGCAGGATGGAAGAGCGGAGAGGAGGCTGCTGCTGAAGGAGGAAGGCACACACGCACACACCAGCTCGATGTTGCCAAAGCGGTAGGAACCGCACGAAAAATAAGCCATGCTGCCCCATGTGTCTGGCGCATTGTGCTCCATCCGAGCCTTTTAGGAGGAAGAAGAGAATTATCTGCTCCGATTTTTTTCCCTGCCAGCTAGAGTGCGACAGACTTGCGATGGTTGAATGTCAATGCCTGTGAGAGAGAGCAACAGTCAGAGCAGGAGGAGGACAGAAGGGGAGGAAAATGAAGGTGGGGACGGTGGTGGAGAGAAAGAAGAAGCCTCGTCCAATGCATCAAAAGGAGGTCCCTGCAATTGCTGATAGAGCCCTGACCGCCTCGCCATCCACAATGGTCTGTACAAGCTGCCAATGCGTTTGATGACGTTCCTGTTTTGTGAAAGGAGGAAAGGAAACGTGACCATGTAAGATCCACGTTTCCCCGGTCAATTACATGCGAAGAATAGATCCGATTTCGACGTGGGTTTTTGGTCCAGGATGGTAACAGCTTAGGGAATAATACAGCCGCCTTCCCTCATCAATTTCGCTCTGATTTTTTTCTGGTGTGGTCCAGACAGCTGCTGGAATAGAGAAGGTCAGAATATATAAATATATATAAAATATATATGATATATATATTATATATATAAAAATAGATTTGTCTCAGTACATCTGGGATTAAGCTAATTGCTAATTATTTCTTTCTGGACTTTTAATATTTACAATGAAATCTTTTAAAGGCAACGGTAAAATCTGAAGCCACCTGGGAGTACAGTGTTGAAAACCTAGGGTGTTTTCCCACAAACAATGTAAAGGTCTTTTTTGTCAAAGAGGCAATTTTGATAATAACAACAGCTACCAATTTTGCATTTTGATAGCCAGACCAGCTGCTATTTTGTCTGGATGCACACCGGGATTCGTGTGATCGGGGTTTATTTTTTAATTGAAAAAAATTATTATAAAATAGAAGAAAAAGGAAAATTACTTGAGATGCCAAATACTGTCGAGAGAACCATATTCTCCCTCCTCCCCACACCCACCGGAGACGCGGACCCTTCTTTTTTACAGGCTTAGGAGTTGCGAGACCTGATCGGGGGCTTTCTCCCGAGACCGCCGCCTGCGCCCCTGGACCCTCGGGCGTGGGAGATTTATTTCCTCCTCCCGCTGATTTCTAAGCAAACTTGTGGAGGGGGGAAAAAGGATCCCTCGGCAGCACAGAGTCGGGTTTTTTTGTTTTTTCTTTCTGGTGTGGATTTTTTTTTTTTTCAATTGCCGTCCCCGCCGGGTTGCAGCGGGCTGCCGGGGACTCCGTCCCCTCGCCCTCCGGCTCTGCTTTTGTGCGTTCCCCGGCGGCCAGCGCAGCCCCCCCGGCACTGCGGCCGCCGCGGAGCCCCCCCCCTCCCCGGCCGCGGGGCGCCAGGCTCCTGCCCTTTTCTTTCCCCCGTGCCCGCCTGCCAAGGAAAGGCACATGTTAATACCACCCGGCGCGGGCATTTTCTGCTACTGCTGCTGCGGGCTCCTCCGTCCGAGACAGATGTTGCGAAACCAAGGCCTCCTCAAGTGCCGCTGCCGCATGCTCTTCAATGACCTGAAGGTCTTCCTGCTGCGGAGACCCCCCGCGCCGCCGCCGCCCTCCCCGCCGCCGCCGCTCCCCATGCCCGGCGGCGCAGAGGCGGCGGCGGGGGCCGCACCGCCCGGGGGGCGCGGGCCCGGCTGGCGGGCGGCGGGCGGCGGCGGCGGCGCGGGCAGCCCGGCCGCCGAGGAGTGGGGCAGCCCCGCCGGGGAGCCGCCCGCCTCCCTGCCCAGCAGCACCTCCTCGGATGACTTCGGCAAGGGCAAGGCCGAGGACCGCTACTCGCTGGGCAGCAGCGTCGACAGCGGCATCCGCACCCCGCTCTGCAGGATCTGCTTCCAGGGGCCCGAGCAGGTGAGCGGCCGCGGGCGGTGGGCGCTGGGGTGGGGGCCGCCACGGGCCCGGTGGCAGCAATGCTCCAGTCTCAGGGACCCGGGGCCTGCTGCTTGAGAGGTGTCCCTGTTGCCCGGAACAGGACCCCAAACCCACAGGGGCTCTGCCTTCTGCCCAGGCCCCGGGCTCCAGATTTTGCACCTCGGTAGTGTTTCGCAGGGAGGATGTGGGGTGGAGGCTTGCTCCATCATTTTCTGCTTCCCGGCAGCCTTGCCCCGGCACTCATGCCCAGCCTCAGAGCCGTACAGCTGTGGCATGGGAGGAGGGACATGCTGACACCTTCATGGAGCGGAGCACATCTCAGCAAGGGAAGCCGTTTGGTGCTTTGTGGGTAACCAGTTGCGATGATTCCAAAAGTGATGCAAAGGAGGAGTTTAATGTGTCCCTTGCTTTTAAAAATACAACTTCAGTCTGTACAAAACACGTGGCAGGAGACAACCCACTTCACTGTTTCCCAGGGGATGGTTAGTGGGAACTGTGCAGGTGCTCCACTGCTCCCATGCTCCCAGTTGCACTATCTGCGGGAGAAACACGCCTGGCTACAATTGTACCTGCTGAAGCTGCAGCCCTGAGATGCTCTGTGGTACTGACTGAGGCTAGGCCAGTGAAGTTTCCTTCCACCACGTAGGAGAATGAAACAAATGCAACCATGCTGGCAAATAAGATGCCACCCTGGAGCATTATTCTCCATATTTAATGACAATTAAAAGCATCTCATGTATTTTCAGGCTGACAGCTTCCTTACAGCAACATTTGTACCTAACATGGCACAGCTTGCAGGTGCAAGGAAGGCTGCAGACCTCTGCTTGTGAGATCAAGCCATATGTGCAGATAACCATTATTACTCAGGATAATTTCATTACCTGTTATAATAAGGGATCCTTGTCTGAGAAAGGGTTGCAAAGTTCACCTTGACTATTTCTGTTTTAGGCACGCATTCCGGGATTTAAGCTGATACATTGAAATCTCACATGAAATGGGTTTAACCCCAGGCGTTCTTTCCCCTTCATGGACCTGTGTGCTCTGCTAAGGAGAAAACCAGTCCTCATTTGAAAGTGGCCATGCTCTGGCACACGTCCTGCCTTTCCCGAAGTTGCCTACATCTGTAATGCAGTGGTTGTGCCTTCCCTTACGCTGGTTTGAGGATGGTGATAATGGGTGATGGAAAGTGGGGAATGGGCTTCCATTCTTCCTTGGGAGAAGTGGGGTCTGCCACCAACCGATCCAAATATCCACAGCCCTGCTGGGTGTGTCATACCAAGGGTTCCATAGGTCACAGCTCAGTGCTCCATAGACTGTAACCTTCTCTAATGGTTTATGCAGCTGGCAGATAGCTGTGAAACAGTTTTCACCGTAGGCTTTCAGATGTGGAGGGAATAATTCTTTTTTGCAGATACTGTATACCTTCTTCTCTTGCTTGTCTTGTCCCCATCTCTTCTAAAAGGTGGAAGCCATGCAATTCACTTGCTGGGAATTTGCATTATTCCACATTTCTAGTACTCTTCCCTGGCTTGCCATTCTGCCTGTGTACACAAGACGTAGCACCTGAGAGACTGGCTTACGTGTCAGAGCAAAGAGAGCCTCAGCAGAATTAAAATAGAGGTAGCTTGCTTCCTTGGAGAACATAAATGCTTGAAAATAATTGGATGCTAATTTTCACACTGAAAACCAGTGTAGGTTGCATTGTAAAAGTGAGACTATTTGCTGACCATCTGCCAGCCTACCTGAGCGAGGAGCTGAGCAGACGTGACTGGCATCTCATAAGGCTTTCACCAGGATTTCTCTTTTTTGATTCTCCCAGTTTCTGACCTATACAATATGATATTTGCAGCTGGATTCTGCTACTTGTCCTTGAGCAGTACCTTATTCCACAAATAATTTTTTGTTCACTGGCATGGCTTGAGGACTATTTGAAACCTTTTGCCCCTGCAGCAGCTGGGAAGCACAAGTCATTACGGGGCCCCAAACTGTGGGGTTTTAAAGCACAGCCAGATCCTGACACAGCTTCCTGGAAATACAGTTCAGAATAACTGAGCACTGAATTGGTGCAGCTGATGCCAAGATCTGCAGTTTGGTTTATTTGTTGCTTATGTCAATAAAACTCCAACAGGGCTAAATCCCACATTCCTTGTTCATTTTTGTTATGGTGTTTATTACTGGTATAGCCTTTATTTCCCATTTGTTTCACAACTCAACAGCTGACCAAAGAGTCTTCATATTTTGGACCCTCACAACTGTAAAAGTCATAGATGCCCATCATTCTATACCACCCCTGCCAAGATTTTCATGAAAATTTTTCTGCTTGGAAACAAAATATAATTGCTAGTTCTTTACTCTGCAGCTTAATAACAATGACAGATTTAAACAGTATTTTATTTACCTGTCAAAACCATCTGAATTTGCTGCAGCTGTGGGCAAATTTGCAGGGCTGCATCACAGTAACAAGAACAAAAGCCTTCATTATAAATTGACTGTTAGGCGCTCTAAGCTTATTTACTCAGATAAAATGACAGTGAGTCTCCAAAAGATGTTTTAATCCTGTTTTGATGTAAAAAACATCCCAACCAAAACAACAGCCAAAAAGGTTTCTTAGTAATCTGGCTTTGCAAGTAGGTTTTATTTATTTTCTAATGCAAACTAAAATTGGTAGGGATGTTTGCTTTAAATTTATGATTGCCCAAGATGCATGACACTTTAGGCTACTGAATTGCTTGTATCTTAAGCTCCTCATGTTGGTTTGTGGCTCTTATGGGTAAGCTGATTCTTTCATTTAAAAATTTGCTGAGGACCACAGGAAGGAGGAAAGCTCATTATGAAACTGTTCTGATCCTTGCAAGTTTGTCAAGAGAAACCAGGGATCCAGGCAAGAAAAGAGTGGATTTGATGACCAGGGGATCGTGGCATCTGGGCTCATGTTTTGAGGGCATGAAGAGCAAACTCTGCTCAGGCCTGACAGTTGAAAAAGGCAGCTGCTTTCATTGAAAATGAGAGCTAAACATCGTTGAAGCTGAGGGACTGAACTCAGCTCTTGGCAATGCCATTTCCTTTTGGGGACTTGCTCGGCATTTTCAAAGGTTTCAATGACTGAACGTCCTGCACCATTGTGTCAGCAAATTCTGAGACCCTGGATAGAAGAGCAAAGCTCTGGGGAGAAAGTGAGGAAGAAAAATGCTGGAGTATTTTCTTCTGTTTTGGTTAATGCTTAGTGTTTGCAGAATTTTGTCTGCTTTCCTGGATCTCTGACAATGTTCTGCAAGAGAAAGGAACTAAGATGAGCTCCTCTCTCACAAATGTTTTACAGTATTTGGGATGGTTCCAAGCTGAAAGCAAGTCATGGGGTTTAGCAGAAAAAGACATGGGTGAAAAGTCCCTTTCCATCAGGGGATAAACTGTTTGCCCACGTCACAAGGAGTTAGCAGTACTGTGTAGGCTCTCAGATGTGGTGCTAGCTGTGCTGAAAATAAATAGAAAAACATTCTTAAATGAAACTGAGATAATTTGGAAAGCCATATATTTCAAGGTCTGCTTGTTATATTGTCAGAGTGTGTGCCCATCTTTTCTTACCTATAATTTTCAGTCTGCATCTCTCTTTCTCTTTATTGAGGAAAGATACTGGAAAGATGGAGATTTGAAAAGTCAGTAATGGTAGATTTGGTTGGCTATGGAGGATCATAGAGAGATAACAGATTGTGGACTCTTATCTGCAGGCTGATAGCTTAGACTTAGCTCAGTATTCAATAAAAATGCTTGGGTGAAGGCTATTCTTCCCACCAAATTTCCTGCTAGACTTTTGGGACACCGGCTCCTTAATAGACCTTCCAGAAAATTGTTTTCAAATATGTTGATCACATGATAGTGCAGGCTTCCCATCCATGTCCTTTTCATAGGTGTGTTCCCACAGGATTCATTTACTTGCTGTTAGAAGGAGAATCACTCATTAGAAAACAGCCAGTCCTGCTAAAACTGAATAATATGAGATGCTGGAATGCAGCTGTTTAGATTTCAATCTGTATATTGTAATTTAAGGTAGAAAGGAAGAGAGGATGCTTCCTGTGATATTCAGTCCATCTCTTTGCCTTCCCATCTTTGAATCTTAACACCTCTATAGCTACCTCACCTGTTTCACCTGTCCCAGGATGAAATCTGTACTGTGCGGGCAGAATATTCTTGGCTTTGGCAAAAGCTCTGCTTGAGCCATCAACTGAATGGAGCCCAGGGCGTCATCTATTTTAGATTTAGTTGCTGTTGCCACAGAGTTGATTGGCAAAGCTCCCATTAACTTCAACAGCAAAAGTGTAGGCATCCAGTAGCAGGGACCTGACCCCTGTATTTCAATAATGTTGTGCACACAGCGGGGTTTCTATAAATAATAGCGAAAGCCTCTAATCCCATTGACTTTTAATTGCTCCAGAAGACAAGGTTTTCACCTTTTGTGCATGCTGAAACTCTGATGCCTGACCCATTTATTTCAGTGCCACTAGCTAGCCTGAGCAGCAGTTTTTCTTTTCTTGCCTTTCACTTTTCCCTGTATAAAAGGCTTCATGAAGGAACCTGTCTATGTTTGTGTCACTGTTTCTTAAATATACATTTCAGGCCATGATTAACAGTGGCTGATGTCAGTTAGTGACAGAACAAGCAATGCAAAAGCATGTAGCTCCATTGTTTGCATCTGTAGAGTCACTGTTATTTCCATAAAGGCAACACTTGCCTCTGGAAGGGCGGCTCTGTTCGCACAAAACTGAATTGCATTCAGGTTGTCTTTCAAGCAAAAATTCATTCCCAGCAAGGGCTTCCTCTGTGGTAGTCTTTTGCTCACATTGGTGTTTTTCCATTCAAGGCTGGCCCAGTCCAGAAGTCAGAAATGGTTGTGCCAAAAATCTGTGATACTGTGTGTCCTATGTGCCTGCTGCATGTCTCCATTCCTCCTAGGCCTGTAGTAAGATAATAAGATGTACTGTAATTGTTAGTGGTCTATATCTGTGATAATCCCATCCTTTTATTATATGGCTGCTAAAGGAATAAAGTAATGTGATGGTGTTAGCTGTTACAGGTTATGCTCATCATCCTCCTCTAAACCTACTGGCTAATGTCAGCCACATCTGGCAGAGAGTGGAGATCTGAAAGGCATTAAATTCCTGTGCGCTTCATGAAAACTAGCTGGATGAAGAAGAGGAAAGCTAGAAATGTCCTGCTGAGGGAGAGATTATAGCATTGTCTGTGCTTGACACTGTGGAGTCCATGGAGGACAGAGTTTCAGATGGAACAGCAGCTGTAATAGGAATGTGTATCCCATTAGACAAAAAAAGAATAACCTTATCATGGTATGGTTTCCATGGGAAACCAGACTTACAGAATAGCTTGGCAACTTTTTATCTTTCTCCTTTTCCTTTGTTAATCAGAATTGCTTACCTAAAATGAATTGTTTGATGCTGAAGACTTTCTTACCTTCTCCCATCTTTTCACAACCTACCTTTTATCCTTTTCTGATTTATCAGTGGTTACAGTGGAACAGATTACACTGTTGGCAGTGGAGAGTGATGAGTGATGACTTTCTTCTGGTGAAGAAAGTAACAGCAGGACCTGGAAGCCTATGTAGATAATAAATCCCCTCCGTGAAAAGTGATGAGATAAGGCAAAATCATGGTGGGCAGACTGGTTCCAATGACAAGGCCCCTATACTGAAGTTCTCACACATCTTCTGTCATGTCATTTCTTGTTCTTTACACTCTTGAGTGGTTTTCTCTCATCTCCTCTTCCTTCTTTTCTACTTGGCCAAAGCCAATTGACACATCAGAACTTGGTCCCATCCATCCCATCTGGCTCTATTGGCACAGGTTCTCCTATGGCCTATGTACCATCAAATCCAAGCCTCCTCTCTGTGCAGCTTGGAACACTTGGGACATCACTCTCAACAGTCACACAAGCTTAACTGGCTTCCCTGGGTGGGGAGTGAGGGATGGGATGGTACAGAACGGGAGAATGATACAAAACAAAACAAAACAAAACAGTTTTACATGTTAGTATTTCCTACATTTACTACCTTGTGTTTATCATAGGAACTAGGCTGTGCTTGGGGAAAACTGTGTAAACCCCATGGAGGATGGGGTAGTTCTGTCTTGAAGGGATCCCTGAGAAAGTTTTGTCTCCTCTGTAGAAAAACTTTGTAGGGAAGGTCCATTTTGATTGGAGAACTGGACTGTCAGACATACTTTTTTCCATGAAGTCACAGACATATGCAAAACATCTTTGCAGAAAATAAACTTGGTATTCAATCAGTTTGGAGGTCAAGGATGGCTATGGTCTTTGTGGTTCCTTTGCCATGTTGCTCTTGGCAGAAGGTTACCAAGGACTGCTTGATTGACAGTGTGTTGACATTTAAGGTAAGGCCATGAGGTCACCTTTCCCATGGAAAATTATGTGCCATTAGCCAAGAGGTCAGTGCTAGAGGCACCTCTAAGGCCTGTAGTGCACTAAGCATTTGGAGGTGTTTGCCCTCACCATTTGCAGACAGTCCTGTGGCTGCAGCCTCTGTCAAGTTATTCCCTGGGACTGCCATTGTAACCTCTGGGACTCTGTAGGCTGTTGTTTATTAATGGGTGTACTGATCATGCCCAAGCATGGGGCAGTGCCCAGTCCTCAAGTGATCTACCTGTCCAAAACCCTGACAGAGGCTGATCTAACCAGTTCTTAAGGATGGGCATAGTTGGAAAACCCATCTTTCCTGCTGACACTCATTTCTTCTTGCCCTTTCCTTTTTTTCCCAAGAAGTAAGTAACTGAAGGTATTTTCCAGTAGTTGCATGTAAATATAGAGAAAATTCATTCTTTCAGGATTTTGCAAGTTTGAGTGACAACTGAAGCCGTAACACTCCTTCTTCTCTAGGCCAAACAATCCCAATTCTGCCTTTGCTTTTATGATGTGTTTTCTAGACTGCTAAACATCCTTGGTATTACCCTTGCCAAATGGTCCATATTTTGCTATAAATGCACCAGAAACAATTATCCAGCTGAATCCTTGTCAGTGCCAAGCAGGCAGAAAGGTTTTGAATCCTGTTTAACAGGTAGCAGAAATCATCCATTCCAGGCTAATATTCACCCTCTTTATTTATTCATTTATTTAGGGAACAGCAGATGATTATTGATTGTTACTCAACTCATGATCTCCATGTCCTTCAGAGCTGTTTCTTGGCCAGTCCTCCACCCTGGCTTTGTGCAGTTCGCATTACTGCACTGGAGGAGGAGCTGCATTTGGCCTTACTGAACTGCATCCATTTTTCCCCAGTAGCAGCCTCTTACAGGAGGGTCTGCAGATGTAGTAAGCATTAACTGTGTTGAGTCTTCAGATCATTAATGGCTTGAGCTCTTCTGCCTTGCCTCCTGAGGAGAGCTGGAAGGAAAAGAATGGAGGAGCAGTTGTGCTTTTCTTTAAGGATCCCATGACTGCCATAGGTCAGTGTCATAAGACATGGCTGGGGCTGGTTCTGTCACTGCCCACTTATAACTGTGTGGAGGAAGAGCAAGTGGATCCTCATTACTTCAGTTCAAGTGTCTGCTCTTCCCCAATTAAAGCCACTCTCAGCAAGGCTGAATATGATTTTCCTGACTGGTTCAGGCCTCTAGCCGGTCCTGCTTGAAATGTTGCCCACACCACCAGCTTCTCTCCTGCTTCTTCAATCACTTTATGGAGGGGGTGGCTCACATTTCCTCCTAGTACCTTCTTGTGCTAGCACTGTCACTTGGGGCATTAGCCCTATGCTCTGCTTGAGCTTATGTTCTCCCATATCCCAGCTAAGTACTCATGTTGTATTCATTTGCTTTCGCTAGGGTTGCATAGACTTGCTCAGATCCTCATTTCTTGCTTTCATTACTGTGATCTCTTCCTCTCCAATTTCCCAGCACAGCCATTGTCCTGCTTCAGTGGAGTCAAAACCAAGAAGCTCACTTCTTTGACTGGTATCTTAATGAAAGAAGTGGTTTTCAACAACTTCCATGTGCCTCTCCACACGCTTCAGTGTTCCCTGTCCTTACCCAGATAGATCCTGTGTAGTATTTTACTCCAATTCTCAGTGTTTGGGAGAGCTAAAAAAAGCCATGTGGAAGGATCTGTTGAAGACATAACACACAGCATCAGCGTGCAGGAATCCTGCTGGCACTTCACCCACATCACATCAGCACCTACCCTGGCAATTTCCTGCAAGTGCTGTACTAAAGCTCAATGGATGGTTTGCACTTCCTGCAAGTACAGGGCCACAGGCTAAACCTGCCCCTCCAAACATCCCAGTGCTTTTAGTTTTATCAGAAGAAGGTCTTCTTCTCTGTCTGATGTCTTGCATGACCTTGCAGTATGTGATGAATTAAGCTCTTCCCTTTTCTTTTTCTCCTTGTTAAGTACACTAGGACCTTTCAGGCTTAAGGTACCGGAGAAGTGCAAGAATATTATTATCCCATTCCAAGTGATATTAAAAGAACATTAAGATGGATCAGATGAGCATTCAAGAAAAGTAGTAATAATAAAGTACTATATCAGAGAGAAATAGCAGTTAAGTAATTAAAGAGAGGGTTTCCACAAGAGGCAGAAGGAGAGTTATGGGTGCTTCTGGCCTCCTGACCATTCTTTATTTTAATACTATGGTAACCTTTACAAGACGTCAATATGTCAAGCATCGCACCAAGAAGTGAAGCCAAGGCTTTTCTTGCCCTACAGAGTTCGCATTTTAGGATATAAAACCCCAACATTTCCTGAACATTGAAAAGGCAGGCATTCTGACAAGATTTAAGGCCAGAGGGAGTTACTGGGTTAGTCTGGTCTGAACCTCTCCGTAATAGCAGTGAAATAAGTTCCCTCAGTGAAATTCCTGCTTGAAGCTTAATAGCTGTGCAAGGACTGGAGAAGAAATATCCCTTCTTGATTTTCAGATTTACAACAATGGGAAATTGTCGCAGTGCCCAAGGAGAAAATCTGGGGGAAACAGAGAACTGAAACTGTCTTTGCATATCAACTTTTGTCTTGTCTGTCACAGAAAGAACTCTGTACTGTGTGCTTCCTTAGAAACCAGCTTCAAAAACCCTTGGGCTAGCTGGCAGAGAAGATTTCCCTCATGGAGAAAGTTCTGTGTTTGAAGGCAGTTTTCTTCCACATCAGATTAAAAGCAAGAAACTTTCAGCCTGGAAAAACACTCGTGGGATTCAGCTAGTTAGGAAAAAAACAGTTCATAGCCTCCTCTGACATATGAGAGCAGAAATGCTGTCACCTACATTTAACCCACATCTGGAAAATTTTCTTCATAGAGAGGATGCCTTCATCATTTCTAAGAAAAACATTTTTAGAGCCCCTATAGCCTGAAGTGAGGACTCCTTCATAAAGTCCAGCTTGCTAAACTGTCATGACCTGGCCCAGCTGCCATTGTTATTCCCTTTCCCACTCCTTATGATTTATTTCTTGCCCTTACTGCAGACCTGTGAAACCTGCGGGAGAGTTCTTGGTCTTCCCATCCTGCAGCTATTCATGAGATTTCCTCTCTCATCTTTTTCTTCGTGATGGCAGGCAGGAGCTTCATGTCTTTGAAGGTGTACTTAGGCATTCAGTGCAAATGTGAGGTGATGGTGACAAATCTGAATTATAACTCAGGTCAAACAAAATCATACAACCTCAGAATATTTTAGGATTTTAGGGAACCTCAGGAGATCATGTTGTTCAACTTCTACTCAAGCAGATCTGACCAAATCAGATCTCCAGATATCCAGAGCTGGATAATTCCAAGGACAGTTATTCCACTTGTGTCTCTGGACACCAGATTTAATATGTTACCTCCCTTGTGGTAAAAATGTTGGGGGGTTATTTTTGATTTATAATCGTAATTTTCCGTGTTTCGAATTGTATCTGTTTCCTCTTGTAACCATACACTTTTAAGAAGAGTCTGGCTTTCTTGCTGTACCATGAGGTGGCTGAAGACAGCAGTAAGATCTCCCCTTAGCTTTTATGGTGATTTTAGGAGGAGCTCTGCAAAATAAAGGATTAAATATCTGCTCTAACTCCCCAGTGTGGATTTAGACAAGGGCTGAGATTTGTGTAATGGTAGTCAGATAAATATCAAGGGAAAATACCTGCCCGTCTGTAGCTTAAAGAATGAGAACAAACATTGCTAATAATAGCAAAAACTCAGTTATGTCTCTTTGTCATAGCCAGGAAACTTCTTGATCCAATAATCACTAAACCTCAAGGAGGTGATTCTATTTCAAATCTGAGTCTTATAGAAATACTGGTTGTAGAAAACCTTGATTGAGCAAGAACCGTTTTTGTTTAAATTGAACAGAAAGATGAGCAAAAAGAGATCTGTAACTAAGGATTTCAACTTTACAGAAGCAGATTTTGAAAAATTAGGAATCTCTAAAATATGCAATATAGCAGAAATTTATTAAACATTGTCCTACTACTACCAAAACAGCCATTAATCTCTTTGTAACAAACAAAAACATTGTGTTACAATTGCTGGTTTTTGGAATCTTACAGTAATTCTCCCTTCTATAGGCTATTTTTGCTTTCTGCCTTCAATTTATTTGCCTGGAAAGCTGTTCAAAACCTGTCCCAAGATATGTTTTAATACAAATGAAAAACATTCTCTCTTTCTTACTTGCTTCACTAAGCATCACTACTTATCTGAGTTGGTTCTGTTTATAAGTTCATGAGATGCACTCAGTGACATTTAAACTTCTCTGCCAAACCCAACCAGCTTTGACAAATAAAGGCTGCAGAATGCTTAAGCTCTTATGAGTTGCCTGAAAATGTGTGGCCAAGTGGGACATACTCTTCACACGGGGTTTTTGATGCCATGGAGGGGAACTGTCATAAGAGGCATCAAAAAAGCCACCTTACTACCAGGTACAATTCAGAGGGAACATACACACTGTTTGTCTCCATTGCTCTGAGATCTTCTGGTTCTGCTGTTGTCTTTGCTTTTAATTCTCTTTACAAAAAGGCAAGAAAAAGATCCATCTGCCAGCAGAAGTGGGACTAGCAAATTTGAAGTCAATACCGGAGTATTTCAGAAAACTTTACATTTAGGAAACCTAGGGAACTGTATAGTAAAAGTTATAGAGGCTTCTCCACTCACCCCAGTCCAGGATCTGTTATTTCAGTTGGCCTCTTTCAAGGGCACTTTACAACAGGGTGGTCACACCAAATGGTGGGACCTGTCCTTCAGACAGCTCAAAAAGGGAGAATGTTGATGCAGCCCTACCTAGGATTGATTGAAAACCTGAAGAAACACCTTTGGTAGATGGCTGATGGCAGCAGCTCTTCCTCAAGCCTGCAGAACTCTATGTGTCACTCCCTCACTGTAGAAAACTCAGCTGAAGTGGAGAGCCAGGAGATCAGGGGAAGGACTGTAGTTAAGTGATCGTGAATGGCAGGGGGAATATCAGAAATAATTCTGTGCAACTTAATAAGAGGAGGAACTTTGATCAGAGGCATCCAAAGTGCATCTGTCAGTAGGAAAGCAAACTAAGCTGCAGGGACTTTTCAGAAGTTCTTATTGCTATAGTAAGCCAAAGGGGACGCAGAAGTTGCTATAGGCTTATGGATTTCCACAGAGGACTCCAAGAAGCTCCACATCAGAGATTATTTGCAAATGTAAGGCATACAAAAGTGTGTGTGTGTGAAACTGAGCTGCTCTGCCTGTGTTTAGGAGCATCAGAACCATAGGGGGTAAATGTTGCAATCCCTGAAGGTGGCAGGAGGTTTTCTACCATGGCATGGCTCTGCTTTCTGTTTGTGTTGGATCCAGTTATTTTTCCCTGCAATGGATGTGAGAGGCCTCTGAGATTGGGTTTCTGTGATGAAACAGAAGATGGAGGGGGATGATCTTGGGTCAGATGAAAGCTGGAAAACGTGCTCTGCTTCCCTGATCAGCACAAGGTTCTGTTGCACCTGATGGATCTTCATTTATTCATTCATTCATTCATTCATTCATTCATTCGTTCATTCCTGCAATCCTACTGCCACCTAAAAAGCCTAATGGCATTCATTGCTGCTTTGCATCCTAGTTCTGTGTTGCCCCATTTGTGTTTTTCCTTCCATAGGGTTTATAGCTTCATCCCTCTCCAGGTGGTATCTGTCCAGCAGGGCAATGCCACACTGTCTTTTCTTACCAGAAAATCTTTTGCCCCTAAGCACGGTGACTGGAGCAGCAGTACCAGCCCTTCTAGGCTACAGGGGAGATTTTCACCTTTTCTAAATACATCCTGAACGTTCCCAGTTTTCAGCATGCTCTGCATTTTGGCCTGATTAGGCTATTTGTTCTGTTGTATTGCAGAGACGAGGAGTGGTGCTTAGGCACAAGAGAGTATGTTCTCTCTGTATCCTGTAAAATAAGAGAAAATTTGCTCATCTGGAAATGAAATAATTTTGAGTTCAAAACTCACTTTGACTGACAACTGTTTTGCATTTCTGTACAACCATCAGTACAGGCCAAGGTTTTTACACCTATGTAAATGCTCCCAAGGCTGTTAGCTATTTGCATCCCAGAGATACTGATGAGTGAAAAAGAGGCTGTACAAATCCATGGAGATAGGGAAAACCATCAGGATTTCCCTCATATGGCATGCCCTCTACATGTTTGGAACAAATATTCAGCCCAAGTCCCCATTCTCAGACTGCCCTGTCCACCTGGTCAATACTGTTTGGTATCCTCTGACACAGCTTTACTTGCCATGGGAGGGTTGCAGCATGAATAACAGCCCTTCCTGTGATTTATATCCTTTCAAGGGAGAGAGAGGGAGTTTTGCCAGATATCCATCTACCTATAAATGCATATGGCATAACTGCTGGAACACAGCTGCACTCACGTGACTGTCTTTAATCTGTTTCCCTTTAAATCACTGTGTCTACGTTGCCTTGAGCTGTTTTGCTTCCCTCCTGAATTGTGCACAGCAGCATGGGCGTTGGTACCTCCAGTGCACTGCTCTGCTTCTGGACTGCACAGCCTTTAGGGCTCTCCTGAGATGGTCAGAGGGCCATGGAGGTCAGGGACCGTGGTTCCCACTTACACACTTCATGACCTCTCTGTCCTCAGAGGTTGTGTGTGATTCCCAGGGAGCAGCCAGCCCGCAAGCCCCGCCGCAGCGTGTGCTGATCCCGGTGCTCACTGCTGAGCGGGGACTGGCTGTGTGCATGTGTTTGTGGCAGTGTGGGAGAAGGCAGATGCCACGTGGCTGAGCCAAATTGGATTGAGAAGGAGATTAAATGGTCATTTGTGGGTCACGTTTTCCTGCAGAGGGCAGATTGATGCTATGATGCACATCTGGGCTGTGGAGCAGATGCAGCAGTTTCAGCTGCTGAGGCACTTTCCTGGAGGACTCTGCTGAATGTGCTACAGGGCTGGGAACACAACACACCAGCCAAGAGCTCTCCCAGCTGGGGAGAGCTGCTCTCTGCTGTAACTGGTACATTTGTAGTGAGAGATCTGCCCTTTGCCTGTTTCTCCAGTAGTGTGTGCTTGGCATGGCCAGTGCAGTGTGGTGATTTCCAGTGTGTCACAGCTGTGCTGAATCACAATGGCTCACAGATCAGGCCTCCGTGTCTTGTGTTTTTTCAATCCACTTACCAGTGTTCTGTGTCCATCCACTGAAAAAGATCTTTCCATCTGACTGGTCAGCTGTAAGTTCACCAGGTCATGAAAGCAGGCTGACCTGGAAAAATCCAAGATATGAAGATGGTTCAGAACTTGATTTAGGCTTGAGTACTTTCTGACAATGGGGTATCAGGGCTGTGACTGTGAAACAGTAATGAGCCCTTGCTGGATAATACAAGTGGTAAAGAAAACTTCCTGGCCGTGTCAGAAGATCTCTAAGCAAATGGCACACTGTGATACAGAAGAAAACCACATGGCCTGCCTCCATGAGTGCTTGGAGAGGGCACCTCTGCTTTCTGCAGAGCTAGGGTTTGCCTTTCTGCTAAAGAAAAAGAAGTAGACTAAAAAGTGTGAGGAACTGAGCAGCTAACACAGTCCTCTCAGATGAGAGTTACCCTAGGAGATCAGAATTAGCAAACCCCAGATTTTAGAGTCAGGGTGGCAGCTGGGTCACTGGATAACAGGTCCCAGCCCAGGCAGAAGGTTGGTCTCTGGCTCCGAGAGGACACATTTAGAATATTTCCACCATTGGGATGGCTTGACTAGAGGAGGTTCCTCTTCCAGTTCAAGTGAATGAAAGTGGATGAGCAGCAACCACGGATCTCACCTTCTCCTCTGAGCTTTGTAAACAAGCTGTGATTCTGGGCACATCCCCAAGGTGGGACACAGCTCTGAATTGCAGACACCTCAATATGAGTGTCACAATGTAGGTGTCTGGATGTGGACTGGGTGTCTAGGCAGTGAAAAATCAAAAGCTCGAGTCATGCCCACGCAATGATTTCTTAGTGGAAAACATCTTGAGATAGGTAATTGTGCCCCTAGTGAATGCAGGCAGTAGAGCTGGAGAGCCAGACACCTACATTGGCTCAGCTGACTCACTCCCAGGGCTCTGCTGTCAACATTGTCAAGACCTCCATCGATTGTACAGGAACGAGGGCATCCAGTGCACACAGAGCTGCTACATCTGCATAGAGTACACAGGACCCTTTCATGCCTCCATAAAGCAGACTGGAAACCTTCACTTCTAGGAATGCTTTAAGGGATCCTTGCTCACCTACAAAACACTGAAACCTCTGCAACCTAGGTGCTGTGCAAATGATGACTGTTCACATTATTATAAGTAAGCAGCAATTCAGAAATGCGTGCACAACATTGAAGAGAAGTAAACAGATGGGAGAAGTTGCCAAGTAAGGCCACGCTGAAGTGATGAGCAAATATAAGTGTTAGAGACAGTCTGACATTTTTATAGCAAGACAGACACAGCCAGGATTTGAAGCATATAGCAATGAAATGGGGTCAAGAAGGTGAGCTGCCTTTCCTTGGCCAAGCTCTTCTTCTGCTGGGCACTCCCTTGTGTGCTCAAGCAGCAAGTGCTCCTCATTGTTGGCCTGGCTAATCAGGACAATCATGGTGCTAAATGGCTCCAGTGGACAGGGCAGGAAAAATGATACTGTTTGTGGTGAGCTGTTGTGTGGGAGAAAAGAGATTTTAAATGCAGCCTTGAAGTCACTGAGTGACACCAGCACTGGGCTGACTTGAACTGACAACTGCTAATTACTGAGAGAAAAATGACTCACTAAAAAACAATAATTGTCTTACATCTAATGGATGACTTACAGTCAAATAGAAAGCTACAGTCTTGGCATGGAGGACATGCATAATGTGACAAACAGCCTGCAGCCTCACGTATCTTTTATAGAAACAGGAGTTCAAAAGTTGTGCAAGACGTGCTGTATTTTAATTAACCAAAGGCCAGAAAAGCTGCTCTGCAAACCCAGGCAGAAACTGCATGAGGACACTCTTCTCTTGGCAAAACACTGAAAATCCAGTCTGATGTTGCTAATAGCAAAAATCCTCTGGCTTCTGAAAAGTCACTATTTTCCATTTTACAGTATCCAACTGGAATTGCTGCTGGGAATTCTCCTCTGGGGAGGGGAGAGCATTAGCAGAAGGGGTGTCCACAGAGGAAACAGTGAAAGGGTGCAATTCATGGGGAGTGATGCAGTAAATGTGTGACAGGTACTTTTGAAAATTCATGTGTCTGTCAGAATTGATGAAACTATTTCCTGTTGGTGTGATAAGAATGTATTAAATATTTGTCTGGGTTTACACAAGCATGGATTATAAGGAAAGCTCTTGTATATTAAGGGATTACATACTTTATTACAGTATATGCTACCTAAGTATGTACTGGGAACAGTTCTCACATGTCTGTGCTACAAGGGAGCAGTAAGCAAAAGGCAAATGGTTTATGGTGGTCTTAGGTGTAATTTGGATGAACCAACATGGTTTTCCCATTTTTGGAATCCAGAATGATCTTTTCACCTTCATAAAGTGGCCTAAATCAGTCTGAAATGGGGTGGTGCTGAGGCTCTCATCATTTGGGTGTTAAGTGGCTCCACTGTGCTTCTTGAGCATGGGGGCACAGGGGATTTGTCTCTGATCCTCAGATCCGTTTTTATTCAGCAGGTCATTTCCCGTCTCTGCTTTGGGAGGGACAGTTCAGTAGATCTTGGCCCTGAATTTCAAGCTGCTGGGCCTGTTCAGCAGTCAGAGATATCTGATGGGAAGCAAGGCACTCAACATCTCTGCAAACAGCATCATCAGTTCAATGTCATCTTTATTTTTTTAAAGAAAAAGTTGGCTTGGTAGGCCCTTGGGTTACTGTTCATTATTTTCCCATGTACATGTTGATAAATCCTTGTTATTGGGTCATTTTTCTTTGTGAAGCACTTTAAGTACATTTCAACACCAGTGTGGGACATGCAATTCCCTAAGATGGTGGTGGCCTCCTGTTCACTTCTCCTTCTCTTTTTGTCACTCTCTTGCAATCACTTGAAAGTTCCCTTGAGGCCTCACTTAGCTGGCTCACTCTTGCCTCTAAATAGTAACAGCCTTAATCCAGGGGACTTCTCTAATCCTGGGGTCAGAATGGGAAGCATGAGTGATTGCTCTGAGCAGCAAACCCGTTTATGCAAAGTGTTTCACTCTCTGAGCAGTGTCGTTGAGGAAGGATGAGATTAGAAGGATATCACTGGCAAAGTGACTAAGAGATTTATCTTATTCATAGGCTTGGCTTGTACTTAAGGAATTTACATTATTGGGATTTTTAAAATCTGAGCTGGCTGAATCTATCCATCTTCCAGTTGTGTCATAGATACCAAAATCTTGTTGTTTCCTTCCTGGTCCTACCTTGCAGCACCTACACATTGGTCCCATTGCTTTCTCTTGTTGCTTTTCTACACCTGTTTCTATGTGCCAGGAGTACCACAGCCTCCCCCAAGTCCCTAAGACATTACCATAAGGCAGCTCAGTGTCAAGACACTTTCCCAGGTATTCAGTCTGTTTTTTTCTTTTGCTTAATTAATTTCTTAATTATTTGTCTAGTTAATAGTGTTGGGAATGATTAAGAGCGATGCGTCTCCCTGTGACACTGATATGTCTGAATATTTATAATAAAGAAGAGCTAATGTCCTTGAAGCTTCTAAATCAGTGATTCCTCTCTAGAGCAGGAGCTGAGACAGATCATAATACAGACAAAGGTATTTCTGTGCATCTGTCCTGAGTGAAAATTCTCAGGAACTGAGACCTCAGGGAACAACCCCTACCCCAGCTTAGACTGGCAATGCCAGCACAAGTGCCCCAGCTCACAACAGTGAGCAAAGGCCTGGAGTACCTTTGCTCCACTACAGCTGTGTATACAGACAGACTACTTGGGAAACACTTTAAGCAAAACCTCACACTCCTCTGCTAATGAGGACTGGCACCTTGCTGGGGGATGGATGAGGAGGGGGATGGCTGGCACAAAGGAGTTGCACTGGGTAAAAAAGACATGCAAGACTGGAAGGCAGAACATCCATGGTGAGCACAGTTAGGCTAAAGTCAGTTCAGAAACTGAATCTTCCCAACATGGTGTCTCCCTGCACAGCAGGTCGGACAGGAGCAGCAGGGACATTCCCAATGGAAAGAAACAGGTGTCACTGAAGTTGAAAGAGAAGTCAGTGTCACTGAAAGAAGGTAAAGTCTTATCTACAGATCTTTCCTCAGGGTAAGGGTGACTGTCCAGTGTCTTGGTGATGTGTGTTCATGAACAGCTGAGCCAGTCCAAGACCTTGCAGCTATAATAAGCAGCAACCTCAGCTCTGCATTTCCACCTTTTCCAAGCTCTCGCACCAGTGACCATGCAGCCAGGGACTTGATCCCAAAAAAATGTTCAAGTTCTGATTATTTTTTTGTTGAATCAGTTCCCCTATCTGACCACCTGGTCACCAACACAGCACTGGGGCAGGGCAGCACACCTGGGAGGGCAGTGAGAAGGGGGAGGTGGCAGCCCAGACTTAGGCATAAACTGTGCCTAGAATTGCATCTCAATACCAAGAACTTAGCAACTCCCTTCTAGCAACAATGAAGTATTAGGCATTTGAAGTTACTCTGCAGCAATTTCAAGGGGATTATTCTATATTCATCCCAGAGATAAAGCAAACTTCAAGCTCAGCTCTTCAAGAAAACAAGCTCCTTGCCTGGCCTGACATCCGAATATCTGTCCCAGGAGGGAGTCCCTTTTACCTCTGTAAAAGGAAGAAGAAAGCCAGTGACACTTTTAGGCATGGAGCCATGCCATTTTTGTTCTTACACACTTTGCAGTTTTTCTCAAGTGACACTGAAGTTGTTTCCAGCTCAGGAAGGCAATGTCTTCTGGCCATCCTGGGAAGAAGGGCTATACAAGGTGGTTGCAAGCTGCAATTTCAGAGATACCTTTCTTAGTGCCCAAATACTCCTCCAGCACTAAAGAGAGGTTGACAATCTGGGCTAGTCTAGTGGGGGATGCTAAAATGCTGAAGGGACAGACGCACATTATGTGTGAGGAGAGGTGGAAGGATTTGGACTTGTTCAGTCTGGCAACAAGAAGATGAATGGGGAGATCTGCTGCCTTTTTCTGCTTGAGCTCTGCGGAGCATAAAGACCACAGAGCCAGAGACAACAGAGCCAGAGGGGCAAAACAAAGGTCTATAGGCAATGGCACAAGTTGCAGCAAGAGAGGTGCTCATTGGATATACAAAAAGAAACTTTCACAGTGAGAGCAGAGCAGCGCTGAGACAAGAACCCAGACGTATGGTAGGATCTCAGTCCTCTGACATCTTGACAATTCAGCAAAATGAAACCTTGAGCAACCTTGAAGCTAGCCCAGGTTTGAGCAGAAGATTGGACAAAATAATTCCAGGGACCTTCCAGCCTTAATTCTGTGACATTAAAAAAAAGAGGGACTGAAGGAACTGAGAAGCTGCTGCAATGTCACTGGTCATAGGTTTTAGTCTCCTCGTTCTGGAGACTGGTGTTACAGGGAGAAGATTCTTAAGCACGCAGAGATGTGAGCCCACCCACTTGCCTGCCTTCAGACACAACTGTGCCTGCAGCCATCTCAGTGTGTCCCAGCTTCTGTCTGAGTGACCTTTGAACAAATGAGCTGGCCCAGCATGAGAGCCTGTCCTAATGGGCACAGCAAAACTATGGCCTCTTGAACTGGCGGCAGCAGTCAGTCCATGACTGATGCCCAGGAGGTGCCTGTGCTCCCCACTCATGTTGTGGGGGCTGGTACTGCCATCCGTCACCAGCTGCACTTTGAGTTCAAATTAATGTCTAACTAGGGAAAATTTGGGCTGGAAAAGACTGGGTAGATGTGCTGTCTATGCCCACCACCTGCATAACTCCCAACCTCCCATATCATCAACATGGTTTACTGTAGGTTATGTCAGGCCCTCCAGTGTAACATCAGACTCCTGCTCCCCAGATATCAACCTCTTTGCTTTCAATATTATTCTCCACCCATCTTAGTGAGCCACCCCAGTAACATATTTCCAGTGACTATCACCTCAGATCCCCACTTAGCAGCCCCTCTCTTACACCTCCACTTCCCAGAGCCTTCCCAAGCTCAGTACTGCAAAGTCATCACACTTGTGACTATCTTCACACAAGGCTCTACCTCCTTTCCCCACTTCCCTCTTCCAGTAGCTCTCCCAGCCCAGCCCCCGGAAATGGTCCTTCCAGGTGTCCTTCCTTCATCCTCACCTTCCTCCCTGGCAGGAGTGTGGGAGGAGAAGGCAGGCAAAACCTCTCCCTTAGAGTGGGCGTGCTTAATTTGGTGTTTGTTTTCAATGCCGTCTGCTCGTTCCTCCTTAATGGATTTCATTTATGAGGTTCAAAGAAAGAAAAAAAAGAACCCTCTGCCACACTACAGCACCTTCTTTCAAGGGAAAATACCTACCCTCTTTGCCTCTGGATGCTTGTTTCTGTCTGTGGGATTCAGCTATCAAAAGGCATAAGTGTGGTCACCTGATGCGTGCATTGAAATGCTGCTCATTTTCTCCCTGAAGGAAGTAGATGAAAGGTTTATGTCTGGTGCTGTTCCACCAAGGGAGGAAGTGATGAAAAAATGCAGCCTGCCCCACTGGAGGAGCTGGGCAAAGGGGGAGCTCTGGACAGGTAGATGGGCTCAGCTGGCCAGGTCTGGCTGCCCTGTGTCCCTGAGCATACCTGGCACCAGCAGAAAGTTCCCTACCTGCTTTTGCTGGGGACTGACCCAGAGAGTCCCTGCACTGGGAATGGCCAGGAAATCTTGGCCAATTTGTAGCCTGCCCACAAGTCCAGGCCATTTGAGACCTGTTTGGTTTTATGTCCACAAAGTTCTTTATTTAACCAAAATCAGGCCTCCAAAAAAGTGAAACAATTGATTAATATTCCTTTAAATAGTTACTAATTTCCTCTTTTAAAAATTACTCTCCTGTTCTCCTACAATGAGTTAGGATTAGGTGCCACAACTGTTCAGGGTAGGCTTTCCCTAGGCAGAGGGCCTGGTACCTCATTGCTGGTTTGCAGAGGAGCCATTTTCCTGATTGTGGCACTGGCTCTGATTCTTATTTAAGCTGCTGTGAAAGGAGAGGCATTAGGGAACATCTCTCAGGTCTCCAGAGAGCCAGACCCCGGCAGAAGTGTGAAACGTCACCATGCCTTGGGTGAGAAGGAAGAAAGTGTGTTAATGCTTTCGAGAAGCACCATCAGGCCACAGACTTTATTTCTCAGCCATCCACCTCACAGTCCTTTTAGCAAACCGCAAATAGTAACACCTCCCTCCATCCCTCCATCCCTCCCTCCCTCCCTCCCGGGAGCTCGGGAGGCAAAATTAACTATTGCAAAGCCCTCTGGGCGGATGAAGCAGAGTCCAAAAGGTCTGTGAAAAAGCCTTTCCACAATGCAGATTCTCACTTGTGACGTATTTTAGGTTTTTCATGGGATTAAAAATAAAGCAAGACGAGCCTCCTCCCAGCGCTCGGAGCTGGGGATGTGTGCAGGGAGGATTTGGGCTCAATACAGACGCTGCTTTCCCCAGCAGGATCACTTGAAGGAGTGAGCCCAGTCTCGCATTGTGCTTCTAGCACAAAAGGATGGATTTTTGAGGCTCAGTGCAAAGAAGTAGCGCTGCCTTTCCCTGCCACCCTGCTCCCACCTTCATTATGGCAGAGTGCGCTGCCAGGAGCAATTAAGCAGAACGAGTTTTGTTCTCCCAAAGAGCAAGAGCTCTCTCGTGGAGCAGTCGCTTCTCGCTGCTATAACGTGACTTAGCTCAGGCATGTGCCGTGGCTTTTGAAGGGGTGTTGCCAGGCAGGGTAGGACCAGCTGGTTTCGTTGGAAAGGGGCTGAATGCGAAGCCAGGGAGGGGCATACAGGCATAAAGGGAGGAAGGATGGTGTCGGTATGAAACCTCTTACATGGTATTTGGAAGCCTGTGGCATAAATCTCTGCTCTGCCAGTGTGTCCTCCAGCGAGCCTCTGCCCACACACCAGCTCCTGCCTGGGCACGGGGGACACTGAGCTGTCCCTTTTCCCCGGGGAGACCATCAGGGGGAAGGCATCAACAATTTTACACCCTCAGACAGTGTGAAAGAAGGAGACATAGGCTCACATGCCCAAGATAACCACTATTAACCTTGCCTCATTTTATATATTTTTACAGCTGCCGCAGATGTCTCGGTGTATCCCTGGAGGGATGTTAGGTACTTACAGCCCTCTTAGCTCAGACAGAGCTGCCTACAGGAGCTGACAGCTTTGGCCCCGGCTCCATGAGGCTCTCCCCTTGCAAGGAGGCTGGCTGAAGTCAGTTGAATTGTCCCTGCTCTGAAAGGGACTTCACAAGAAGTGCCACCCCCTTGGCAGCTGGGTCAGTGCTGGCAGTCGTTTGCCCAGATCTGATTGTAAGCTTGGGATGGAAATAAGACAGAGGATACATAAGCAAGAATCTACTGGAAAGCCCTACAAGAGGAAATAAGGACATTAGTATTGATTAATAAAGATAATAACAGTAGTAGTTATCGACTCAATCTTGCAGCATCAACCAGCCATGTTGTGCTATTGCAGGAGAAGAGGGAGGTGCAGAACCCCTGCACGCCGGTCACACAGCTCATTTGCTCTCAACCAGCAGAGCCAGAGAGTGCACGTTTGTAAAATGTAGCCTGAATATCATAAGCTAAAGTAACCTGTAGGATTTTCACACTACAGTCAACTGGGGAGCTGTTGGCAGCAGTAATCCAAAAGTATTTTTCCATGGCATCAGCCCAGAGGGTGGTGGCATTGCTGGGAAATGTGCTGAATTTTGGGAGCTTTGGAGCTGCTTGGAAGTATATTGCACAAGATGGAGAGGAGTTGGTGTTTGGACTTATGGTAGTGCTGGCTCCCAGTCCCAGGCTTTGTAGCAAAATGGTCTCCCCCGTTAAGCTATCCCTGGAGTCACTGAAGGTCCCTGGGCTCAGGACTGGCACAGCCATCTGTGGAAATGCTGCACAATGGGATGTATCTGTCCCGGCCCAGCTCAGCTCAGCATTACTGCCAAGGCAGGGGATGCTCTACATGGAGCTAAACACTAAACATATTTGCTGTTCTCCAGTTACCTCTCCACCTGGCCCCTTTGCAAGGCAGGTAGCTTTTAACTGGGGAAAGAACTACCAGGACACTGCTGCATTCCAAGTGAGATGATGCAGAACTCAGGTGACCCTAACCCACTGTGCTGTGGGATGGATGCAACCCTGACTCAGGTAAGAGGCTTATGTTATGGAGGGCATGTGCTACTCTGCCCAAGAACATTTGCTTTGTTCTCTCACCCCCTAAATCTGATTTAGGGTGGCCTCGTATCTGAGGCCACCAATTCCTTTAGTCTGTTTCCAGTCACCCTCCTGGCCACCCTGCTAGTGTGCAGATGTATGTGTGTGTAGTGGGGTGTTAAGCGCTTTAGAGCATGAAATGTGATAGCTGTCCCTGCACGCAGTGAACTGGGGCTGCAAAGGGAGATGGAATTAATTGCACCAGCAGTAGCAGTTGATTGGCAGTCAGCATCGTGGCAGCGGGGAGGTGAGTCTGCAAAGGGGGAGCTTTATCAAAAAGCTTGGAATCAGCTTAATCAGGAGGAGTTTTCTTTAGCTGGTAGTTGGACAGAAAACACATCTGTTGGCATTAGTGCCTGAAGGCATTCACCAGGTTGGAGGAGCCACTTGTGTGTCAGCCCAGGCTCCCCAGGGGTGTAGAGAAGGGCTCACAGGACAGCAGTTGGGATGTGTTGCATGAGAAACCTTGTTTGATGTGATCATAGGAAAGCAGCCACAGACAAATCCCTGGGATGTGGGCTCTAAGTGAGGGCTTGCGACTGATCTGAAATACCAGATTTAAAAGTGAATTTTGGAGCTAGCAATTTTCAGAGGTAGCCGTCCCTGGCAACTAAGTCAGAGGATAAGGGACATTTAGCTGCTCACCCTGCATAAGAATTCAGCCTGGCATTTCTGCTCCCCAAGCATGGAGCTACCATGCACCTGCTGTGCCATGGTAGGGTAAAGCACAGTGCCAGTCAAAGTTGTTTTTGCTGTGTCGTAGGCAACACTGACAGCTAATCTTAAACCCTGTAGCTCATCTTCATAACCCCAAACCCACTTTGTACAATTAGGAGTCTCCACTAGGGCCAGATCCTCAGTGACTCCAGCTTGGTGTCTTTCCCTCCCTGGTGCCATGGAAAGGTTTTACTGAAGGCATCAGAGGTGTGAGCACCCAGGCTGATCAGTCCAAGGCTGGTAGTCACCATAATGACAAATTACCCCATGGCTCTGCCTTTTGTTACAGGGCTATTGCTACCATGTCCGTGACAGAGAGATGAATCATTCTGCCCAGCAGTAGTGCACAGCCTCCTCCGGAATGGCTGCTGGTTACTCATGCACAGCAGGAATACGTGCTGGCTACTGTTCCAGGAGGGTCATCTCCAGCTGCCTCTTCAAACTGCAAGAAGGGGGTGATTTGGCCCATGCTGTGGTTGAGTGGGGCTGATACCCTAGACGGGCAAAAAGAGGGGCAGCACATTGTGCCTGTCCCACTATGGGGGACAGGGTTGTGCAGAGTCTTTTCATAGCATCATGAAGAGACAGAATTTCTACCTTTCCATAGAGTCATTTGAGCTGATTGTAATAGGAAGCAGGGCTGGGTAGCAGGGCCCTGTCTTCAGCTTGTAGCTGATTCCCTGCCTGACATGGGAGAATGAACTAGGGCTTGTCTGCACCAGAGAATTTCCCCCCTGCACTAATCTGGTCTGGCAGAGGAGGCAGAGCGAGGTGCCAAAATGTTTTTTTTTTTCTTTTCCTTTTCATCCTCTTTTTAAATAGCAGTTCAGCTGATGGGCAAAACACAGTCTAGAGTAGCATTACAGGCAGCAGAAAATTAGTTCAGCTTTTACCCTCATTAGCTGATTGCCAGTAATTAACATTTTGTCATTAACTACAGATGTTTATGGCCTGGAAGAGAAGTTTGGGTGTCTCCACGTTAGCTCTCAGAAATGCACTGATTATCTCCATTTAATTGGCTGCCTGTGCCTCAGTTTCCTTATCTCCTGTGGGGGAAAAGGTCACCCCTATCCTCTGCTTTACATCCCAGCCTATAAGGGCTGTCAAAGGAAGATGTGCTGCCTTCAGATATAGGTCTTTTTAGGAAGTTCAGCTTCAGGAAACACAGTTTTTCACTCTTTCTGTCATGCCATCTCTTCCCTTTAATGATCCTCGCTGTCAAATAGATCATAATCTTCTTGGCATTGACTTTTCATTGTGTCCAGGAGTTTTATTCCACCTATTATCTTCAAATAAGCATGGATGCCCACAAGTTCATTCATGCCTGTTTTTTGACAGCACCTGGTTACAGTAAGGTGTGTTATAGCACCAGAGCTGGAAACCAGGAGGAACAACCCTGAAGTCCCAACTCCTGGTCTGAAAAAGCAGGCAGAGCCCAGCATCTGGGTCTCAAACCCATTGGCAACTGGGGATGGATAGCACTCATTCATGGCATGCCTCTTTGACAATCTCCTGTATGTCCCTGTGTTTCAGAACAAATCCTTTCATAGAATTTGGTTTCTCATTAAAATAAATGCATTTCTGCAGCAATCTCTTCGGGAGCAGTAGCCCCACAGTAGCAAATTCATGTGTGCAACCTGGCATTTCAGAGGAACAGTGTAATGGGAAATAAAGCCAACTGAAGTTTAATCAGGAGAACCAAAAGAATCCTCTTACCTCTCCCCACTGCTTGTGCCTGGGGCATTGAGCAGGGCCCAGCACTGACCTGGTTGTGGCTCTCCTTCCCTCCTGTTCCCACTGCAGCTGCTGTGGCCCTGGGAAACATGAAAGGCAGCATCACTCTGTGCAAAAATGTCTTTCCAGGAGACTGCTTTAAGTGTCACTGAGTGAACAGGGAGAGGTAAGAAGAACTGGAAAGTCATGCACAATACCCTGCCACTTTCCCTTTGAGAGTCATTGCTGTTTATGTCCCCAGCATCCCCCTCCCCGTTCCACCTGCTGTGCTGGGAGCCTCAGAGCTCTCTGCTTCTCAGCCCTTCCTCCTCCTCTGCCTGCATAGCCATCTACACCTTCTGATGCTCTTTCTGTGAGCAGGAGGACGCAAAGCAGGGATTGACAATGGAGTTCAAAGGCCCTGGGGATCAAGCAGTGACGTTTTCTTGCTGCCGCAGTGACTCTGAGTCTCTGTCTGGTGGTTCCACGCACGGGGTTGTACACCAGTGCCTCTCCCAGACTCTGCTGCGGTCTCTGCCAGTTGAGACAAAAACTCTGGCTGTATCTGGAGTCAGTGGCCCTCTTTAACAGAAGGGAGCATAGGTTTACAGCAGAGCTAAAGGCAGCTGGGAGATTTCTGGTTCACGCACCAGGCCCAGTGCTCAGCTGCTCTCTGAGCAGGGAGTTTGCCTGTGCCAGCAAAATGCACATCGATGCAGCCTCACACACCGACCCCTCCCACGCAGCAGTGCTGACTGCCAATGCATTCCCATCACTGGATTTATATCCCAGCAGTGCCCCAGCCGTGCTATTGCTGTTAATAGGTGTCAGCACCAGCAGATTTGATAGCCCCCAGGCAGAGCTCATCTGAAGGATAGGGACATTGCAGTATCAAGGCTGGTGTTGCTCCAGCACAGGATGGGAATATTGGTGAGGGAGTCCCTGGACAGGTTGTCACACTGAGGGGAGGAGGCAGCAGAAGTGGGCTTTATGCAGCAATGTCCAGCGCTTCCAACACTTCCATTTTCTTGCTCTCACACATGTTTATTTTCCTCTCCTCCTCGATGAATGTCACCTGCAGAGTCTTTGGCACTGCTTTTCTGTTTGGCATGCCCCAGTTTTGCATAGATTAAATGCAAGCATGGCTGACAACCGCTGGAGTAGCACTGGGAAAGCATGGCAGCACAGAGCACACCATCCCAGGAGCAGCCAAGACAAGTGAATTACTGGACATCTGGATAAATCTAAGGGGGAGTCCAAGGACTGGCCTCAAGCAGGGACAGTATGTGGCCAGAAGCTGTGTCACAGCCACACATAACACCAAGTCATTAGGAAGGAGCAGGACCCCTGAGGCTGCCCAAGCTGTGCAGAGCATGTTTGCACTCAGCAGGAGCTATGTGTCTCAGAGCACTCTGTGCTCTTGGCATCCCACTGAGGCTCAGGGCATGGGACAGCCACATCTGATCTAGTGCCAGAGCAGTGACCCTCCTGGCATGACTTGTAGGTCCCAGGGGCTCTATTAGCTATTGCTGGACCCATTGCTCAGCCCTCCAGCTCTGCCCTGAGAGTGCTGTCTTGCTGGAGTTGCTTTGTGCAAGACAGGAATCCCCAGTCCTGGAATTCCCTCTGCTCTTGGCTGCTGGACTTTCCTCATACAGTAGAACCACCAAACATCTATCTGTTCCCTGGGGAGGGAAAATTCCCAGGTCATTTTTGGTGAAGTCTCTGCCTTCTCTGCTCCTCGGCACATCACCCAGTCACACCAAGGGACATAGCTGCTTTGCGGGCAGAGAGGGAACTCCAGAGAAGCCTGGAAAATGTGGTCTTCCTGCCTGTTAGATGTGTTCAGGATGGGAGGATCCTCCACCAACAGCCTTGGCAAACACTGTCTCCCATGCTGGTAGCTGGTCCTAGCTCAGGTTTCCAGGAGTAAAGATCTGGGATGTTTAGGGAGGTCTTGAAGAAAAGGTGGATCAACACTGATGAAGACTGCTTTCCTCTGTGCTTTGCACTCAAATTCTCTGGTGCCTAACCATGTGAACTTAAAGCAATTTCCAGGATACCAAGGCATTTCTGACCTTGTCTTTGCATTCTCTCCATTTTGTATGGATACTCTAGAGTCTAGTAAGGAATTGAGCTCAGTGCATTGATTTTCCTACACTGGCAGTTTATAATAAGGTTTCTCTCTTCTATGCATTCCCTTATTTTCAAGACACATAAACAATTTATCTTAGAACCCTCTTATCCTTGCCAAGTTTGGCTGAAAGTGGTCAACGACTAAAAAATTATTTATTGGGGGTTTTACCACCTATGCAGTCTTGCAAGCATCATTCCCATTACAAACCATGCTAAAAAGAGGAAGAGCAAAGCCTGGTGTGACTAGTCATGATGGGGGAAGATGCAACACTGTGGAGATAGCAGTGATGGCAGGGGTAAGGTAGCTCTGACTGCAGGAGAGAGGAAATAAGTACACTCAGCAGTGCTGCTGAAGCAATAGGATATATTTGACATGTGCTGGGATGATACAAAAAAACTGCAGTTCTGGACAAAGGTTGCTATTTAAGTTTTTGAATGAAAGGCTGAGTTTTGAATGCTTCCATGCTACATGCTTGTGTATTTCACAGTATGAGCTGGAGAACTGGACAGACTGTTGGGGGTCCCTGGGAAGTCTGGGGCAGGTACAAACTGGTGTGAGTATTTCTGCCACGTTAGAGCACAAGCACGTTGTGCCCCAGGGAAAGGGCTTCAGGGCTGGACTGCCGCAGTGTTTGGATGAGAAAGTCTCTGGCAAGAGCTCAGTGTGCCAATGAGAATGGAAAGAGCCCATGGGACAGGTCACTGACACGACTGCAATACCTAGGAGAGAAAGTCCTCAATTTTCTTGACAGTGCCCATGTGGCCCTTTGGTCTCCAGATGGATGCCAGTAAGACCTTTTAGCATGTGGAATTTTTTCTGTTATTCAGAGTGTAGCTGCTTGGCCAGAAAGACTGCATTCAGGTGGGGGATGGAGAGGGATCTGGGCTCAGTGTGAGCCTGAGCAGCACAAAGATCCTCCTCATGTCCCAGCAAGCACAAAAACAGGAACTAATGCATTCCAAACTGGGAGCCAGATGTTCTGGCTGGGTTGAGATGCATATGCGGCCTCTGAGAACATCCAGGGGAGAGACTGGGAATTCTTGTGCCCCAGAGATTCAGGGAGAAAGTAGTAGAAGAAGAGAGCAGGGGAGTGGGCTGCAAGAGGAGGCAGGTTATTCTGGTCATATATAGTCATGGAGCTGTGGTTATGGGTATCTTAGAACACTTGGAAATGGAAGTGGGAGAGGCTGTGTGCAAATGATCAAGAGCCTGATTAACATTCTCCCGTGGAGAATGTGTGTAACTGCTCCATGCACAACTCGTGGCTGGAAGGTGACGGTTTTTAAACAGACATGCAGAAGCCTTGAGGAAACTAAGGCAAATTATTGGATTTCTTTAAGCAGTTCTTTAATAAAACAGTGCTCCTGGTTTCTCTGTGGTGTGGAATTCTGTCAGGTTTCCCTTATTTCAGACCCAGTGACACTTAAAATTTCAAACATAACTAGGTTTTGTTTAAGACTTCAGGAGTTGGGGGACTTAGTGCATCTCTCTGTAAGTTCTTTAAGAGCTAATTGCTTTCACTGCTTCAAAAAAATGCACTTTGTTTCTAGACTGTATCTGTTCACCTTCATCTTCCATCTACTGGACCTCATTCTGCCTGTCTACTGGATTAAAAAGCCCTCCACTGTTAAAAGCCTTCTCCCAGTGGTAGTACTTAACAGATTACAGTCACATCACGTCTTCACCTTCTCTTCATTAAGTTAAGCAGATTAAGCTTCTCTCTCTACTCACTAGAGAGACAGGTTTTCCCAAACACAGACTCACAGTTCTGCTTTTCACCTCTGAAATTGTAGGATGTTTGTGCAGAGTCAGGGTATGCTCCAGATGGTTCGGATGACCAGACTAACCTCAAGACATGAGGATAAGGTGTAGGCTGTGTTTGAGAGGCTGAACTCACTGTGAGGTGCTGATTTGCCAGACTGTGGTCCATGGAGATGAAGCACAGTACTGTATAGTCTTGGAGACCTCTCCACCGTATCTTCTTCCAGGATGTATTTACAGGAATTGGAGGTGAAAGAACATTTCTCAACTTCCTCAACTTAGAGCAGCTCCTCTCTGCATCTGGCAGTCTTTGGGTTAATCTTGCACTTAGAAGTTTACCGATTTGCAGAAATTTCCCATTTACTTCTTGTGTGCACTTCGTTAAGGGTAGGCCCATATGTCCTGTCTGCATATCTAGTATGAAGAGGATTGACACAAACGAATGGTGCCATCCACAGCCTGATCATATTTGGCATCCTTGAATTTGGCAGAGGCTGTGGAGCTAGCTTAAAAAAGAAGAAAGAAGAAAAAACTGTAAGATGCTGTCAACTCTGCTTTCCTAAACGGTTTATTAGAAAGTACACTGAAAGAATCTGCTCAGCATTTCTGTGATTTGATCAAGAGTACCCAAGAGAGATGAGTGAAGCAATCTGGAAGGAATAAGAATTGATCCAAAGCTCAGCCTAAGCAAACTTTAAAAGTTTGTAAGTTTGAGCAGCTTCACGTAACTGTTCCCATTGCTGTTTTCATGATCTCTTACCTTGCTAACACTGGGACCTGGGTTCCACATAACAGAACTGCTCTAAAGCCAGGATGTCGTGCCTGACCAGACTTGCCAAGTCTTGAAGAGGATTTCTGCCTCTGCATTTCTGACCAAGCCACACCCCTCAATCACAGGTTTCTCCTTCAGTGTAAATGCACAGTTTCTCATCTTGGGAGTCTGTGGACATTCCATCATTGCAGTCACCCAGGAGCAGTAGGTGGGATAGGCCTCCGAGTTGGGGACTGAAAGATGTTCAATTGTGTGTCTTTGCATGATGTGTTGTCATGTTGCGTGTGAAACATGAATTCCTTAGTAGCTGATTTGGCTTAATGTGCTCAAATGGTTTTGCATCAAGTCCCCAAAGCGTTTCCTGTCCTCTTTTCTCTGGTTTGTGAAATAAGGAAAGGGATGTTCAGCTTTGCCAAGGACTGAAGAGTCCTCAAGACTCAGAAATCCTCAATGGGGCACAGAAAGATTTACATGTGGAACAAGACAAAGCCGAAAAGAGCTCCAAGCTTTAAGGGCAGTAGAAAGAAAGGTAATCATTGGAAATAACCCCAGTGTCACTACAGTCTCCCTGCTGCTTGGGGGCTCTTCCAGTCCGGACCCAGCAGACTGCCTGGAGCAGTGTTACTGAGTTAAGGAACTCTGGTCCCCAGAGTGACAGAAAAGCTTGTGTTTATCTCAGGAAGCTTGCTTTCAGTCAGAATGGCAGTGACTGTTCCCAGTGGTGGGAATGAAAGTTCTCATGATGCTTTCGGCAAGGCCATCCAAACAAGTCCTGGTGAAAAGGCATCCAAACAAGTCCTAGTGAAAAGGCATCCAAACAAGTGTCACTGGTATTTGCCAGGCTGGGGAAATCACTGCTTCTGTCATCTGTCTAGGTCCCTCCTCAGAATTATGACATTGTGGTAGGCCTGCTGACACCAGTGGCATTGATGGTCAATTACGACTTCTAGTGGCAGTCTCCCCGCTCTGGGCTCTAATCTCCCACATTTCCAGTTACCTATACAGACACCTCCACTCCATGTGCCAAGTAGGTTAGTTGAGCATTGAGCAGTTCAATTGATGCCTTTATGTGGCATCAGACTTTCCAGAGCAATAGGACTTCTCCTAAGGAAGAATCTGATTTCCCAGGAAGGTGATATGGAGATGGTTGGGCAGTGAAGCTTAGCAGATAAGGGTACATATTAATTGTGAAACTGTGCAAGTAATGGGGACCCAGTTCCCTTTCTGTCCTGTGAAAGGTCTTAGGTAGCAGATAGACTCAGCTACAATGCTCAGACTAAAAATAATTAATCCTTATGAATGCTGAGAAGGAGTTTAAGGAGACTCCTGTCTTTTTGGTCATAAATCCTAGCTAAATGCATTCACCAGTCAATCAAACACATAACTTAACACTGACTACATTTCTTGGCAAGCAAGGAGATTATTAGCTGGCTGGGCAGGGCAAGTGGATCAGAGTGCTGACCTTTTAAGGTCAGTGCCCCTGTGGTTGTTGAAATGTCCCCTCAGTGTCCCCCTGAACTTCCACAAAACACACATGGAAGAGATGTTTAACCATTTGTACTTGAAGTCATGGGTGATAACTTCAAGCCTAAGGAATACTAATCCCATCCAAGACTACAAAAGGAACTGTGCAACACTAAGGAAATCTCCCAATCTCAAGATTCTTTTCTATGCAACAATCACGGGTGTTCACTATGTAGAATCATAAAATGGTTTGGATTGGAAAGAGCCTTAAAGATTTCAGGTTTCCAAGCTTATTGCCATGGCTGGGGGACCTGCCATAGACCAGGTTGCTCAATGCTGCCTGGCCTTAAACACTGCCAAAGATGGGGCATTCACAATTTCTCTGGGCAAAATACGCATCTATGGGTTCACATTTCTCTTTGCACCTTAAAAAACAGCATAAGAAGGTTGGGGAAACATAGTCTATAAAACTAAAGGATAAGAAAAAAGGAAAAAAGACCCCAAAATTATGTGTGAGGAAGACTTGCATTGTCTTCAGCTTTCTTCATTTCTGAACACTTTTAGAGTAAGCTCCACAACTGCAGTCCCCACACTGCTAACGGAGCCCAAGCCATGGCTGCTGCATAGTGGTTTTTGCTTATCAAGGGCAGGAAAAGCCTGGTGGAAGGACAGAGTGGCTTGGTGGGCCAGTGCACTGCTGAAATCTGCTGACGACATGATGTTCAGAGCCATCGTCTGTGGAGAGGAAAATGAGAACCTCAGTTTTGAGTTGCTCCGCATAATAGAAATTACATTAAATGTATTTGGAGGTACAGGGAATAACAACTTAGACTTTCAGTGCTGCAGCTGGAAAGGGCAGTGCTAGACCTAGAAGGCCAGGTGTTTCATGCAGAGACAGGATAGTCATGACCATGGCATTGGCAAGCTCTCCTGGGGAGAGGCCTGGGCAGAGGAGGATTTCTGGCATGGTCACAAGCATGGAGACCCATTGGACGAGAAGAAGACACCAGCCATGTGTTTAGCTTAGGAAAGCAAAGTCTGAAGGAGGGATGCTGGGCTATTCTAGCTCTGCTAGATGGGATATGAGAGACCACAGCATGAAGGAGCAACGTCCACTAGCAGTCAGCAAGGTTCTCAAAGGAGAAAAATTCAGAAACAAGAGGAATGACACAAAGAGAAAAACTACATTTAAAAGCCTGGGTCCTTTACTTGGGATTGATGCTTGCCTTGGGATGCAATTTGATCTATCCAAGTTAAAAGTCTCCCCCATAAAAATAGTAAGTTAAGAGAAGTCTTGTGTAAATCAACCATCATTTAATATCCCAGAATCTGTAACCCTGCTATTCTTCACACACCCAAAACTTATTTGCCAAAAATAATAAATCAGGTCACTAAGGGAAGAAGAAGGTGGCATGAAACTTTAGCTGGAAGAAGAGGACTTGAGATTCCAACAGTAGATACACAACTCTATATGTACAGTTTGTTAATCCCAGCTGGATTTGTTTTAGTCATTTGAGACTCATTCACTAGCAAACTAAAAATAACTTTGAACTTATGACTATTTCATCATCTATGGTTTCTTCTCCCTGCTCAAAAACTAGAACTATAAATCAGACAGTTCATCTTTTAATCTACATCTAGTTGATGAAGTGGGTCTTAGTCAGAGTAAAGCCTCCTGGGAACTCAGAGTATCAAATTTGGGCAAGGTCTAGATTTCCACACACACTCTTCATCCCACCTAAGTAGCCAGGTCAGCTGTCCGGAGACAGAGACAGGAGATTTGCTCTAGTCCAGCTCCTGCTCTCATAAGCTGCAAGCACAGACATCCTGACCTTGTCTTGGCTTTGTCTCATCTCCCATGGCTGTGTGGCAAGAGGAGAGAGGAGACATCAATCGTTCAGGTCAGTATTCAGATTTCCACTCACTGTCCAACTGGTGGCTGTCCAACGTGGCTGTGTGAGGACAAGTCCAGCTGGTCAGCAGGCAGCGGGGATTGGCTCTGGCTGTGGCTCATCCCCTGTAGCCAGCACAGGCTCCTCAGAGGTGCTGACAGTCCCATCGTACCTGAGCCATCTGTGCCAGGCACCGCAACCTCTCCAGCACCAGTATACCGAATGCCCTCTGCTAGGAAAAGGCTCTTCCCAGCAAGTGCAGCTGGGAATCGGGCTCTCCTTCTGAGCCTGACCCAGGGACAGCTGGCTTTCCAGCTGGTGCTCAAAGGACTTGGAGCAACTGTATTTTTCCACTGAGAAGTCGCAAGGTCCACTTTAAATGGGTAACTTCAGCTTTCCTGAAATCTCATGAAAACATGAAAGGTAAAAGGTAAGACAGTCATTGGGGTGAGTGGTCTCTATGAGAAACTGTCCCCCATTGCCCCACACTATTTGTCAGACCTCTCCACCCAGAAATGTCTTCAGCCGCACAAATCAGGGTTTGAAAAAGGCAGTAAGAGGGCAGCTGAGCAAGGAGTAGTCTGGCAGTGCTTGCTGGTCCATCCCAGAGTGACTGCTTCGCATTTCTCCTTCACTCAGAAGAGGCTGCTGGCCTTCATCAGCCCCAAAGCAAATTTTGTGCACAATTATTCCTTCATCCTTCACATGTGGTAGGACTCTTCAAATGCTCCCCACTCCCTATTCTTGTGTGATATCCCTGTGATATCCCTGACTGTGCTTAAGACTTCCGGCTCCTGCTGGGGCTTTCCAGACTGCTTCTGCCCTGCTGGCACTGCCTTCCTGGGTAACAGCAGGCCTCATGCCCAAGCTGCTTTATTCCACATCAAAAACCAGTTCCCAACCTGCTTTGCATGGTCCAGTGCAAGGAGAAAATCTCCCTCCAGTCTGAGTGAGCCCAGGAAAGGGCCTTTAGTTCTTCAGAGCCAAAACCATGGTGGGTTGGAACACACCCTCCCTGAGTGACCTGCCCCAAGACCATGCTGTGAAGAGGCATAAATTACCCAGCCATTAATGCCATTAATGCTGCGTGCACTGACAGCATTAAATGACTCACTGGGCTTTTCTGCCAATTTGTTGGGGTTTAAAATGTTTTTACTATTATTTAACTTCCAAGAGTGTTTTTCATATCCTCTCATCGGCTTTTAATGGTTTGCATTTAGTTTTCTTTTTTCTCTCTTTTTTTAACCCAATATTAAGGCATTTTCAGTTTTTAAATAGGCTGTTGATTAGCTTTGTCAAAGTTTTTGGTATGTCTGGGCTTTCTTTTCCACATGTGTTAGGGAGAGCAGGACGTGAAGCAAGAATAGATGTCTTACATTTATGCACTGTGCCTGCCATGAAAACCATTCCTATTTGAAATGAAGTCTTGTTATCTCAAACATGCCTCTTACGTCTGTGGTGGCAGCTGCCAGAGAAAATGCAGTACTCTTCCAGCTTGTGCAGTGAGGTTGTGGCTCTGTGTGTGGGAAGGGAGGAGTGTTTTTTCTGGAAGGGACCCTTTACCCAAGTGCAGATACCTTTCCATCACAAAAATTCTGCTCCTGGGATGAGGGACCCCAGGAGAGGTGAAGATGGGGTCTGTTCCTCAGGAAAACATGGGGCAGAGCAATTGAGATAAATGGTGTGAGCATGTTGCATTTTTAGGCAGACTCTGCTGTCACTCAGCTCTGGTGAAGGCTAACGTGCTTTTCTGGTGGAGCAGAGGGCCTCCAAGAGGAGCAGCACAGCCTGCACTGCCCACCTACACAACAGCACATCAAGGTCTCAATCCCATCCTTTCCCGAAGTCTTCGCCAGCTCTGGCGATGGAGGCGTGTGTGGATGAGACGGTGCCTCTCAGAGCAGCTCTCCAAATTACATCTTGGGAGAAAAACAAGGAATACAGGCAGGACAGAGGGAGGAGGGAGGCAGGCAGACTGGAAGGGTGAGCCCCGAGGCAGACAGGGGAGAGGAGAGTGGTAGGATCCTAGAAGCAGAGGCAAAAAGACAGTTTGATGCTGTCATCAAGCCAGGAGGATCAGGGGAAGAGCATGGACATCCCAAGAACTGTGTGTGGCTGTGCTGGAATGTGTGGGTGTATTTGCTATCTGACAGAGATTGCACAGCATCTTCCTCATCCCTATCTAATATATTGACAGTGATTAATGCCATTACATGGTGTATCTGATTAATTAACAATGGCTTCCCACTTGTGCCTGCTCCTCGCCCAGCAAGTGCGTCAGCCCTTACCCAGCAGATGCTGGCACTGGTATTGCTGATCCCCACACTGGGCTCCCCACTGCCCACCGTGGCAGCACAGGGGCCAGGGTACAAACAAGAGGACTGGAGGGGATGCACAAAATCCACTGCCACCCTGTTGGTGGCAAACCAAGCTTTGTCACAGGGAGAGCAGGGTGGCTCATGGCGGCAGAAATTATAGCAAAGGGGAGGATGTCCATCTGGTCAGATAGAGCAAGGGGCTTGGAGAAGTCAGAGTTGCCCATATGCAGGGCCTCGCAGCCCCAGTTGCCATCTCTCCTTGTGACATTTCTCTCATGGATGGTTTTTGATAGCTGATAACCTGTTTCCATGACAACCAGCCACTGTTGTGACATCGGTCTTGAAACAAGCTCGGGCTGATGTTTTCAAAGTTCCTGCATGTCTCAGGCAGTCAGAGGGCTGCCTTTGTGCCCTCCATTCACTGCTGGCAGACCTTCGAAGCTGGGAGGAGGAGGGTGAAGTTTCCCTCTAATGAGGGCAGTGGGTGCCTGGCTACATTTTTATGCATTAGTGAACCCGAGAGGGATTAAAGGGTAGAGGCTCCACTAAAGGATTAGCAGATTTGGTTATTCAACTATCTCTTTAAATTATTATCCCTAATTGTAAGTATGATGAAAGTCCACTTGGTGAGGGATTAGAAAAGAGCCAGATGCAGCTCTTGGGGCTCTTGTGCTAGAGCCTGGCTCTGAGGAAGATCTCCATGTTGTGCTTTTGTGTGCTCCACTCTGCTCGCTCTTGTCTGGTCGGAGAATAGCTCCCTTAAAGGGGAGCTGGGGCCCTGGTGCTCCTTTTTCTCCCCTCTGAACCCAGTGAGATGTCCCATGTGTAGGAGAAGCCAAAGGCAAGCGGGACCCCCATCTCCTTTTTGGCTCTTCACCATCTCCATTTCCTTTCGTTTCTGACTGCACCTGGTTTCTTTGCTTTCCCACATCACAACATGATCTGAGTCTCACCATTTCTTCCAAAACCTTTTGAGATCCCCACATATGCTCTAGACAGAAAAAGTGTTAGTATTTTAAATCCACACAGTCTTTACTGCATACAGGTCTTCTGCTCCTGTGACATTATTTTCACTTAAAGGGCTCCAAAGTGGTGTGCAAAGGCAAGACTTGGGATCCTGCTGCTGGAACTCATGGTGGGAGGGGAAGAAAGTCACTGCCACCAAAGGTGCAACAGCTTACATGGGGCCAGATATTCAAAGTGCTCTGGAAAAGGCTGAGCTGAAGGACAGGGACTTCTTCCGAGGAAGAAAGCTGAAATTTGGGCAGGAAACAGGAACTAACCCACCTATGGCTGTAAAGTTCACACGGAGAGGTTTTAGGCTATTTTAGATGTTACTGTGTGGTTGCTGAACCCCAGTTTTCCTGGCAAGCCAGCTTACTCTTTCCTGGCAGCCTGCAGAGTCTGGATTGAGAGTCTACCATGATGCAGAGCTGAGAATTTGGGACCAGAAAAGGGTCTAAGATCAAGGGGTTGAACTAATTAAACTCAAACATCCTCTTGGGGAGTGGGAGAAGCAGCTGACATCCATGAGCCTGGGCCATACCAGGGTCTTGGAGGTACTAATTCCATGGGGAGAGCAGACCTTGCCAGCAGCTGCGAGAGGGACCTTAGAGCCCCATGTGAACCATGTCTCAGGACAGCTCTTTGGACCCCCAAATCCAGCCGCAGCAGTCTGGCTTCTCTTGTAGCTGTGGTGTTGTGCTACAGATTTGATTGAATAATTTCTTTTTTGGGGGTTGGGTCTTTGGGGGTGGGAGAGAGTAAATTGCTGGCAAGAATTCAAAACATGGCAATTAATAGGCTTAAAGTGTCATGTTTTACAAGACTGTGTGCACAACTTACAATAATGGGAATTGTAATTATAAGTTCTCCCAGCTGACGGGGAAGGCACAGCTTTGAGAGTTGGAGTGCCTTATCCAGCCCACCCCACAGCATCTCTTTGGGATGAGGAAGAAATGAACTACAGAGCTTGGGAATAGCATTATTTTAAGGAACAGTTGTTACTTAGGTTCCTAGAGGAAACCTGAGTACTTAAAGGTGGGGATTGGAATCCACAACCAAAATGGACATCACTGTCACTGTGAACATCACAGGGCTTCAAGTTATGTGCTGGTGACCACCCCGGTATTTACCCCCAAACTGTGGTAACTGTGGTTTTGCTGAGCTGCTTGCTGAGGACAGAGAAGGAGATCAGAGGGGAGGTAAGAAACTTAGTGGAGCTGTGTGCTCTGCCAGTTTGTCCATCTGGTGCAATAAGATTATGTGACATGCAAGAAGCTCTGCAGAGCGGGGACAGCAGTGTATTGAATTGACAGGGCTCCCTGCACAGGGCTGGGGGCCAGTGGCCCAGACATCTGGCCGCCTCTGCCACTGCCCTGTCCACAAGGCATGGTGACTTCATGGTCCATGTGTCAAATCCAGTTAAGGAGAGAATTTTGTCTTTGTTGACTCTGAAACTCATAGCAAGGACAGCCAACATGAAGGCCTCACAGGAAAAACAAAAACAACACAGGTGAGCAGCTCATCGCTGGGGGTTTATTCCCTATTGTCAAGGAAAGTTGGAAAGCAAACCTCCAGCTCCTGATGTGCCCACCTTCTTGCTAGACTGCTCGTAAAATCTCTGCCCACAGCCAGGACTGGTCTGTGCAGTTGTTGCTCCTTCACCATTCCAACATGGACCTCTTATGTCATGTTTATGAGGTGCCAGTGGAAGCCTGATTCACAGCTCCCAGCTGAAGGGCTGGGACTGCACTTAGTGAAAAGCAAGAGTTAGGAGCCAATGTTGCCTTGTATGAGTTGGTCAGAGCATGATGTTAGTAACACCAAAGTTGTGGGTTTGATCCCCATATGGGCCGTTCACTTAAGAGTTGGACTTGATGATCCTTGTGTGTCCCCTCCAACTCAGAATATTCTGTGATTCTGAGATCAGTTGTTACAGTTTTATGTGGGTTTTTCCAGCTAGATTTATACTGCTGTCCAGTCCTATTCTGTGTCTGGGGGTTAGTGCTGCAAATAATTAATAAATAAGTGGAAACCTAGGCTGGGATCCCTGCATTTAAACAGAAATACACTCCCTTTTGGACTAATTTTCTGATGGCTGGAAATGAACAGGACATCTCCAAACTCCCTGACCCTTAAGCTGAAGGGTTTTTCACCATGTTTTAGTAACAGCATTAAAAGTCACTCTCTTGCTGCTTTAAATGGTTCACAGCTTGCAGGGCCTTAAATGAGTTGCGTATTGGGAAGAATAAATTACATCACAGTGTGTGTAATTGGCTCCAGCCGAAACATGAGCCCTCCTTTCCCTGAGTCAGCAAGTTCTCCCAACTACCTTTTAAGGCCATTAATGTTTAAATGTCATCTGCACAGAGGACCTGGGACCCTCTCTTTTGAATGATGAGGTTAATCACTGCCTGTAGAATGCCCACAGAGCAATAAGGATTTTAGTTTTTCACACTACCTCCTTTTACAGGGAGATTATTGCTTTGTTCACAGGAGTATGGTTGGGGGTCTTACCAGGAAATGCAAAGTATGCCAGGAAGATGCAGTGTGTGATGGCTGGAGCTCTGTAGTGGGTCCTGAGTCCTGGGTTTAACTCTTAAGTTCATTTTTAGTCCCCTGAACCATCTGCCCTTCCCATGCCTCAGCTTCCCCAGAAGTAAATTGGAGACAGTGGTCTCCCTACCTATGAATCCTGAAAAACAGCTCATATGAGAGGGGTTATACTCTCAATGTGTTGCTAATAAATACTGCAATACAAATCATTCAGTAGCCTTACATATAATTATATACTCTCCTTAATTATTGAAGAGCTGCTTTAATAAAACATGCAACAAATAATTCAAAATCTATTCAAATAAAAAGATGTGCAAGAATTCTTTCTGTAAATATGTGCAAAAAATAATTTGCGTATTATTTAAAAATCTGAACAGTCCTTTGCTCTATCTATAGAGAATAATTGAATAGAAAAATATTGAAGTCAGTAAACAGCAAATTAATAATTCACGTAGTATTTACAGTCACAGTACACTATGTTTTCCACCAAGTGCATGTTCTCTTTTCGCCAGTCAACCAAAGAGATGCTGCAATCTAAGACACTGTGTGCTGCAATCACAGACACTTCTGTGACCTGTTTGTTGACAGGGGTTTGCTGCTGTGAGTGAATTGTCAAGACCAGCTGACACTGGGGTCTTTGAAAACCTGCCAAGATGGAAAACCAACCCTTGTTTAGAGATCTGCAATATTTCAGCTCCAGATCCATGCAGTGACCTCATTCAAATGATCTGCATCCTGGTCCTGTTATCACAGACTGAATCCAGTTTATGACACACAAATAAATTGATTTTATATTATTTTTCTTGTTCCTAACTCTGCAGTGGTCAGTTTTGGAGGTGATTGTCCTATGTCAACAATAATTCTTTTCTGGAATTGTCTGAAAATGTGTTGACTGGCCCATACCAAAATCTGTGTGTTGCTCAGGAAAAACACAATGTCATTCATTCAGGGTTTTCTTTTTAAGAGGAAATGGAAGTAGAACCCAGATTTTGCCAGAGATCTCCTGTGGGATTTTGGTGAATCACTCAGAGCCAGCTGGAAGTGATACTTCAGTGTGCAAATCTGGGGGGAAAAGGAGAAATTTTGATTGCCTGCTTTCCTAAGCCCCCTGCCTTTTTCAGTGGGGAGCAGTGCTGAGGTGAGCACCTTCAGTACTCACATACTTGGTGCTCAGGGCTTCACAGTCTTCAGTCAGCACTGCTGCAGGGGGCGTTTGAAAGCAACTGCTCACTGCAGAAACATGAGATGGTGTTTCTGGAGCAGCTTCATGGACCACCAGGTTATGCCCCCAAAGACATCCCCATCCAGCTGTGCAGCATCCCCACTTCATCCTTGTCCTCAGCCGTGACAGGGAGAAGGTGTCCTCACACGTCACACACACAGTGGTGCAGGAGGGGACATCCCAAGGGCAGCGAGGGATCAACCTTTGTAGGCAGCTGGGACCAGGCTGGGGATGTCACAGAGTCATATAATAGTTTGGATTGGAAAGAACCTTTAAAGGTCAGCTGGTCCAACCCCCCTGCAACGAGCAAGGACATCTTCACCTATATCCGGTTGTTCAGACTCATCTCACTTGACCTTGAACGTTTCCAGGGATGGAGCATCCATCATCTCTCTGGGCAGCTTGAGTGTTTTACCACCCTCACCATAAAAACTGCTTCCTTACATCTAGTATAAATTGTCCGTTCTTTAGTTTAAAACCATTAGCCTTTCTTCTGTCATAAGAGGCCCTGCTAAAAAGTCTCAGTTTTTCTTAAAGGCTTCCTTCATGTACTGGAAGGCTGCAGTCTGGTCTTTCTGGAACCTTCTCTTCTCCAGGCTGAGCAACCTCAGCTCTCAGCCCATCTTCATAGGAGTGGTGCTCCTGCCCTCTGATCATCCTCAGGGAACTCCTCTGGACTTGTTACAGTACATCCATGTCCTTCATGTGCTGGGGACCCCAGACCTGGATGCAGTACTCCAGCTGGAATCTCATCTTCTTGTACCTATCTGCATCTCCACAAGAGACTGAAGTCTGAGAGTCAGACTTACCTAATGAGGGCAACCCTCCAGGGGAGGTTTTAGACCTGAATTCAGCAGCTTTTGGGTCACTTCAGTTCAGATCAGCTCCAATCTTCCACTTTTTCTAATGGCACTGCCCAGGGCACATCTCTAGAGTTCAGTGCATTTAAAAGTGCTAACTAAATCTTGGGAGAGAGGGCCTTTTCAGAGGCTCTTTTAAAAGGTTTTTCTAAGATCTAGATTTATATTGTGTCCCTTCTCTTTCTTCAGATCTGAAGCTTCAGTGGTGCCTGACTTCTCTGGGAGTTTATCCCCAGTGTAGTCAGGTATTGCTTCCTTTCTGAAAAACCAGAGCATTCACAGCGTCCAAGTGCTCAGGGGATTGGAATCAGGAAAAAAATAGTGCTTTTTCCTTTCTAGCTCACTGATCTAAATTCTGGTCAGTGAATGCCCATGTAGGGTGGTCCTGTCAGGAGAAGAGCTGAATTTTGTTTCTGAGCCACCGTCCCAAATGACGTGGTTTTGGAGGAGCAAGATGTCAGGATGTCCTCACAGCTATGTGTTGGTAGTGCTGGGTTGGAGTCAGGGAGTTTTGGTTAAAGGGAAACAAGGGATAGGTGGCTCTCCAGCGTGGGCCATGCTCAAGGAAAGGCCAGGAGCAAGGGAACTGGTCTTTAACCAGGAGTTTGGAATGATAAAGCCAAAAGGATGGAGGTGTCAGTGCTGAGCAGGGAAGAAGGAGCCACATTGACACAACTCAGACATCAGCCCTCAGAGTTGCATCTGGATCCTCTGATGAGGGTGGGAAGTTAGTCACTGGAGATTTGCATCAGGAGTTATTTCTTCCATCAGGATCCTCCCATTTCCTCACTCTTTCCTCCCGGGAGCCCCTGGCTGACAGCTCTCCAGCAGGGATCTGTGCAGTGCTGCCAGTCATTCATCACTGCCAGGGATGTTACATGCTCACTGCAGCCGCTGATGGGGCCGCAAAGGAGCAGGGGGTGTCTGAGGGACAGGAGGTACATTCCACTCCATCCATCACTTCCCTTCCTTGCTGGGGCTTGTGTGACTTCATATCTGACAAAAACAGGGGTATTATCTCCAGCTCTGTGACCAGATTTTAATGAGGCAATTCTTTTATTTCTGCTTTACATTAATTGAATGCCTGGATGCAGAGAGGAGACACTGCACGAGGATTAAACCGTTATCAAACCTGCCAGCAGTGGCAAACTGGAGCTACCTCTGGGTTTCCTGTCTCAAATCTCCTACTGACAGCCGTCTTGCCCTGACCCACAGTCATGAATTTCAGCAGGGGATGGTCAGGTGGTTTGGGTTGAATGTTGCTCATGGAAAACAACTTCCTACCCTTAAGACTATAAGACCACAGAGCATAACAGACAGCCACGATTTCACAGATATTGTCTTGCCATCCCATCAGCTGAAGGGTCTGGGTACAGTATGACTCAAGACTCCACTGGAGGATTTTACATGGTGAGGGCTGGTGTAGAGCTGTGCTCATGCACCCAATGATGCCAGCAGGAACTGGTCTTATATTGCCTCAGATGGAAGCAGGGAACATGGGTTATCCTGATGGTGCAGCATGGATGTGTCATGTCCATCCTGGACAAAACAGCTCTTTGATTCATCTCTGTTCATCATTTTTCTTTGACATTCACATTAGGGAAAACAGAGGCAAGGGAGAGGGTGGGATCCACATGGCAACAACTGCTATTTTCACTCCTCCATGCTGTCCCACATTTTTAGTTCCCATCATCTGTGAAGCGCCTTCTCAGGTGAGGTCCTCAGTCATGGCCTTGCCCTGGTTGCAGGGCAATGCCTGGAGGGAGGGACTGCAGGCTTTGTTTCTCCTGGTGCCCCGGCAGTTCTGCACTCATGGGTACAGTCCTGGTATTGTCCCATTCTTTAGGTCACATACTGTCTAAAGTTAGGGCCTGACTGTTCTTGGAAGCCTGAGCTGTTTTACCATCCAGGTGGAACTTTCCCTTTTTTCAAGGGAATGCTCTACTGCTCTGTAGTTTTATTTACATCTTTATATCTATGTAATTATTTCTACTTCTTTTTTTTTTTTTTTTTTTTTTTTTTTTGAGATGGATTCTATTGCTAGCATGAGTAAGGACCCTTTTCTAGGTCTTTGGCATGTATTTATATATTTAGCATCTGCTTCATGCTTCATGCTGCTGCTTTCTTTGCTCATTAGGACACTAAAAGAGCTGAAGTGACATATAGGTTTTTCTTTTTTTTATTCTCTAAAAAATATGATATGCATTGTTCACAGTAAAGATACATTTCAATCAACCAAAACAGAAAAGACTGTCTTTTTTATGTCCCTCTACATACATAAAATGCAATTTTAACTACAATTTAAAAATAAGGAGTTATTCCTATAAAAGCTAATTCTATTAGTGTAAACGAGACATCAACTGATCAAAAACATGTTTGCATTTATAAAAAATTTAAATTCTAGTCAGTGTGATTGTGCAGCAAAAAGACTAAAAATACCACATCTCAGATTTTCTGAGGCATAATTTCTGCCTTTGAGATCAGAAATTCCCAGATGTTCAAGGGAAGGTGTGCACAATGCACCCCAAATACCTTCAGAAACATCTAGAAACCAAGCACTGTCCTCATAGATCAGTAACAGATGTGGCCCAGCGAGGAAGTGTCAAGACTAATTCATTTGCTGTGGATGGTTAATGGTCCTCTCCTACCTGTCTTGACTTGTCCCTAAACCAGGAGCTCAAAGAGCCAAGCTCAAATGGAGAGTCTGCACAGGAGCACTGCACACTAGATGTGATAAATCCCACACTCTGTCTCTCAGTCAAACTGTTTCTTTGCCGTCACTGCCTCTCTCAATGTTCCGCTTCATTTCAGGTTTTAAAAAAGGCTGATGTTGCTACTATCTATAGGTTATGCAAATGAGACATTTTTCCCCAAAAAATACACCACCTTCCTTCGTTGTGTTTCTAGAAAGCAAGAAGCTAAATAACTAGTTCACCTTGGCTCAGCAATTGAATGGTAGTGGAGACTTCAGGGTAGAAAGCTATAAAATCCAGCATTAAGAACAAGCAACAGTTAATTACTCATCACTTCTTCCAGTACATGATCCAATGCCCAGTTACCAGACTGAAAAGCAGCACAAGGAGGCACAATGCGTCAGCTGGGCAGCTCACTTCCTTGGGATGTTGCAGGAGGAAAAAAAAGAATAAAACACCAGAAAGGGGGATTAGGAATTATTAAACTCAGTGGTCCAGAGGCAGCTTCTTTCAATGAGCTCTGGTCTGACCCTGTTCTTATGAAGGCTGTGCCTGGGAAACATTAACCCCAACCACTGCTGCAGCCCCAAGGGGAACACTAATTAAAACACTTGTCCAGTGCAAGACAAACAGTGCCCAGGAGTGATGGGAGGTGATTCAACAGATATTGGTGGCCTTAGAGGCAATATCATCTTCTGTCAGCAAAGGGGCCCAGCTGGACTCTAGGAAATGGGAAGCTGCTCTGCTCCACAGCCTCAGGAAAACCATTTCCTTGGTATTGCTCCTGACTCGGCTCTGTCTCAGTAATATGATTGTCACCTCTGCAGGGCAGGCACAATCTTTTACTATCTATCTATTCCATTCTTAGGAGAAATCAGCCCATCTCTAAGGCAGTGCCTCTCATTGTGCTTGCCATTGAGACGCAAATGGGCAATAATTATGTCTATTCTGGAAAAAAATATAATCCATTCCACTGTGTATTTTACTCTGCATATTTGAAGCTGTTCCATTTACAGACACCCTCCATGTGTCACTCCACTTACAGACTCTGATGCAGATGGTCCAATTATTTATTAATCTGGTTTTAAAATATCCTCTGCGTGTTTCAGCAGGAGACACTTTCTTCAAGGTCCCAATTTCAGCAGAGTCAAAAAGAGGTTTCCTGTTGAATTTGCTGGAGAACAAGATTGAGTCTTCTTTTGTCCTTTCTGACCTTCCCTTTCACGTACTAACAACATCTCTTAGACTTGGGAGAAGCAGTTACTCTTGTGGTGCATTTATATTTTTTAAATGTCTGAAATTGAAGAGATTATGGCTTAAATCTTTACCTGCATCCCTAGAGTGCCTTCATACTCTCACAAGCCATAGACACATGGATAAGAAAAAGCATAAAAATTTATGTGAATTAAGTGTTAAAGAGCTGAGTTGGTTTTTTTGTTTCATTTTCATCCTTTCTGCCACACATCCCAGAAGATTCAGAACATCTGGAATGTTGGCTGCAGGCTTGAATGAACTAGTTTTAGTGGCAGCCTCTTGGATTTTGCCCTCCCTCTTTACAATTGTGTGAAGCTGACCAGGTTATTAATCCAGTCCAGACATCAGAGCTGAATGAGGCACCACCATGACTCAGGGTTTTCCCTTGCTGGGACACAGAAGATGTCTCACTGCAGAATATGCCATCAAACTGGCCACCAGCCACACTCACAGGCTACGCTGAAACCCAAAGGCCAAATTCACCAACTCATGGGAGATTTGAAACATCACCTGGGGGACTGTGCCCTTCCTCTGCAAAAACAGCTGAAGAAAGGTGTTAGGAAATGCATTCACCACCTCATTGCTTTTCTAGCACTATTATTTGAGCATGGGTGCTCATGCGCTCAGGGGGGGTGATACACCAAAGGGGTCCAGAAAGCACTTCAGGATCTCTGCCTGCAACCTCCCACTGGCTTCACAGGATGAGGTCTGAAAATAGCCATAGACTTCAAAAGATGACAAGTAGGAAATAACACACTCCAGACTTCCCTCTTTTGCATCCTGTGAACCTGAGGGCATGGTATGACACTGCCATTGCCACAGCCAGCCTGAGCACACCTGGGAGAAGGACTGCCTCATACTGAATGGTATTTGAGGGTATTTTAAAGGTCTGAACCTCTGCCTCCAGTTCAGTGCTCTGCCCCACATGGAGGAACAGCCGGAGGCACAGAGGAACAGAGCAACAGATTTCCCCAGGACAGCTCCTTATTTGACCTTATATCCTGACCTGCCTCTCAAAGGTACCCATCATTTAAATCACTTCATTGCAAGATGAAGCTCCCTTTTGTTGTACTGAGTAAATTTAGAAACAGTTAATCAGTATATTTGTCTTATACCCATTAAATTATTATGCAGCAAACAAGGTTTCCCGGGAATAAAACTATTATTGTGGAAAATGAAAGGAGATGTTTGTTTAATTCCCTTTCATAATGAATTGTTTGGGCAATGCAACATTTGAGCTGATGAGCAGGAAGCACAGGAATTCTGCCCTTAAAGAGAAGTGGAAATCTCCCCAACTCTCCCCCATGCCAGCTTTGTGGCTTAGAACATCACTGTGTGCCTTGGGCCTTGGAGGGAAACACAGACAAGAGGGACACCGAGGGCTCTGCTTTGCTGAAGGAAATCTTCAGCTCATCTGGGCTTTTGCTGCTGTGCTCCTTCATGTTTTTCTTTCATATTTTTGGCTTTCTGTAGCTAGGGGTTCCCATCATTTAAAGATCCTTTGGCTTTAGGAGTAACTTGTGAGGCTTCCACCTCAAACAGGCTGGTCTCACAAGGCTCCAGTATTTGCCTTCTGGTACAAATAATATTCCTGCACTTGCTGCTGTAAAGTCCTGCACACATCAAAAGCAGAAAGAGGATGGTTTCTTGTATCTGATATCTTTACCCCTGGAAAAGAGAGAAGGTAACTAAGCTCCTTGAGGAAGACTGGGATCAGTGATTTTGAGTGACCAGAGTGCTTCTGGGCTGAAACAGACAAATGCGATCCTGCAACACAGTGGAAAACAGGGTCTCCCTGCTGTTCTCTGCAGTATTGATACCTGCAGTGTCTGGCTGCAGGCAAGGCTGGGCCAGGGTAGCACAGGGAGCACATCGTGCTTGGGGGGCTGTTTCAATCCAGCACCCGTGCAGAAACAGGCTGCACACAAATCCAAGGTGGTCCCCTGAGCAGGAGCTTGGCAACCCAGGGGAAAAAGAAACTGCTGACCTGATTTGTCCCTGTAAATACACGGGAGAGAAAAGATTTGTTCACTTTCTCCCATTGCTGTTCAAGCCCACCAAATTATTCTGCAACAGGAATATTTAATATAGATAGAGATTGAACGAATTTAGGGTGAAACTTGCACATTTCCAACTGACCAAGTAGGGAGCTATTGGAGGAATATTCCAGAAGGAGCTGGGTCATTAAACTGAACTGATTTTATAATAAGCTGAGCACATTTGAGAGCAAATTTATGACATGCAATAACAGGAGGCTGGAGCTGGTGGCTGAAGTGGTCTCTTCAATCTTAAATCTTTCTGCTCAAAGCAGGCTCCAATTTCTGAACACAAAAGCATTCACTTCAGTTAGCAAGGGCAGACGTGTGGGCAGCCACCACCACCAGGGCCTCTCCCCACAGCCCCGAGCTGCTTGCCATGGTCTGCTGTCCCTGAGGAGATACTGTCAGGCTACTGTGCAAGGCAACAAAATCTCAGCACCAAAACCTTTTTGTCTGAAGTCAAACCCAACTGGGCTCTCTTTCTGGAAGAGCCTCCTTTGAATCCATTAAAGCTTTTTTTTTCTCTGACTGCAAGGAAAAAGGCGCGCTATTCCTAATACACACAGAAACAGTAGAACCATCGTGGTTCACGACACACGGAGGCTGGACCAGAGTCAGTGTGAGGGGAAAACCCTTCCCAGCCCAGAAGATCGTCATCCTGGCTAAGGTGGACCCTTGCCACATAGGGGATTTTTGTTCGCTTTCTTCCACTGCTTCTTGAACTTTGCTAAATAATCACTCTCCCTCCTTGACCTTGCAGCTTCCATCAGGCCATACACACAGCAGGGCTACCTGTGCTTCTCCAACCTTTTTTTGCTGCTTCTAGCATGGGTATTCCCCTGTGCTAAACCCCCAATGGTGTTGCAAATCTAAATCAGGAAAAACAATTCTGAAACCAGCCATGATCACTGAAAGCCAACAGCTCCAAACTCACACACATGAGGGAACAAATAAACCTCAAATTAGTAAACAGCTTATCACTCATTTAACATTATCACTCAAAGCTCCCAGTTTGCTAATACACCTGGGTGATCTTTTTACTATTACTGTAGTATTGTAGAGGAGCATCCTTCAAAATAATTCCAGGTAGAGAGAGCTTGCCTGGTACACAGCTCTGAATATCTCCCAAGTGAAATAAGCGCTGTTTCCACCTAAATAGGATCTAATGAGCCATTCAGTAGAATAGAGGGGAAAAAAAAAGTCTTTGCCCTGAGGAAAAGCATCCCAAAGAACTCAACAGCATCTCCAGTCTGCTGCTGGCAGTGCTTGTCTCTCAGAAAATACAAGCTACAATAGTTTTCTTAAAGTGTAAATGAAAACACAGAATTGCAAGAAGGAAATGAGCATCTTTAGGATATGGGTTTCATAATTGTTGCCAAGAGTCTCAGTCTTCAATTTCACAGTACCTTATCCTGTTACAGTTAAAATGATTGTTAAAAACATATTACAGTGGATGGATTATTGCTCCCTGCATTTGCAGGGAGCCTGAGACAACAGGTCAGAGGTGAGTGATGCCTGATCACAGGTTCACACCAACACAAGGAGCAGTAACAGCACTCCCAACAACCACCTCCCAACTCACAAACCCACAGAATTACAGCAAAATCACAGAAATAAGTAAATGCCTACCTGAAAAGCTGCTGGGTTGCAATGGCATGTTTCTGTGAGCCTGGGGATAGGGCAGGGAGGTGTAGGTGCAGTCCCATAGGCCACAGCAAGATTTGTAGAGAGCTTTTGTCAGCTGACCTGATAAAAGTGAAAAATTGGCCTGACCCACAGGAAAAATAAAAACCAAAGTAACAAAAAACTATGCGAGCAGACCCATTGTTCCAGTCCTTAAACATGAAAGAAGCAGTGGTTCATGGACAGAAAACTTATTTTTAGCTCCAAGACCATACCAAACTCTTGAAGCTCAAGAAAGGAAAAAAAAAATCAGAACTGGATCAGATCTCTGGTGAAAAACATTCCTTCCCCATTGGCTGAGGGTCTGTATTAGGTTCATGGTAGAGGAGACAAGTCTCGAGCATAAAACACAGCAAGGATTTGGTATGTTGGACATAACCTACAATCTTTACTTCTACAGCAGTCTCATTTTCTACTCCTGCACTGTGCAGAGCTGAAAGTCTTCTCTAGGGACTGGAGTACTCTTAGGGGCTTCTGAACCACAGATGCTTAAAGATGAAGTGTATTTAGCATCAGGATGAAAAGCCCATGTCAGCTCCCTACTCACATTCAGCCATTAATCTGCTCTTGAGAAATTCTGTACATGAGAAACATCCAGAGTAAATAAAGGTGGATGCAGGAGGAATGTCAGTCAGTTCAGAGCTCATGCTTCCATTTGTACCTGACTGCACTGAGGACAAATCAGTCCCCTAGGGGCTGCCCAGACGGGGGCAGGGGAAAATTCCTCGATGAGAGGTGGGTTTAAATGTTTTCTGGTCACCACAGGCTGCCAGAGGATTTTTTTTCCTTGTTTTCTTCTTTTGTTTCTTCTACATGAAAATAGCTGTGTTTTAGTAATAAAACTAGATTGCATTTTATTGTCAAACACTTCCAATCCGTGTCCGGGAGCGAGTTCACAGAGCCACATGCAGGCACTGCATGTCCATGGAGACAAGGAGAGGAGTGTGCACAGGACACTCAGGTGTGTTTGATAATGCCTTCAGGACTGTGGAAATAAGCAAATTGGGCTTTCTCCTGGGTCAGTCTTGGTGAGGTGGAATGCTGCAGCAGCTGCAGGTGGGCTGTGAAGATGCTGTGTGGTCCTTGCAGGAGAGCTCTGAGCTGGGGAAGCCCTGGGGTCTCCTTGGACTGTAGTTTGGCAGTTAGGCACCTGGGAATATTTTCCCCTTTGGACAGGATGCTTTTAGGGTTATATTAATACCTAAAGACTGTAGTAGGACTGTTTCACATTCTAGGGCACTTTAGGATCCTCCCTCTGCTGCCTGGTGGGAACTGGGAAGCTTTTCTATGTGTGACAATATCCATAACTGACTACCAATGTGTAAAAAGCCTGACTACACCCACACCAATGATGAATTATGGCATTTCCCTTGTAGGCCCTCACTCCCTGTGTCTGTCCCAAGGTATTGTCCCATCATCTTTCACAGCTGTAATATGTGATGTTCCTCCTGAGACAACACTGCAGGTGGACATGACATAGGAGAAGCAGCTGTCTGTTGCCATCTCCTCCTGACAGTCTGGAATGAAAAAGAAGTAATTCATGCCTGTAGAGAGGTGATGTAAAGCACAGACAGGGAGGAAAGGGGAAGCTGTGGCAGAGTGAGGCTGGTTTGAGTGACTGCCTATGCAAATCTGAGTTTGCTTCATAGTTAATGGAGAGAATACACTGGGTTTGCTTCCGGAAAACAGCGGGCAAGAATCTGTGCAAAACCTGGGACAGCCCTGGTCTGAAGGGCTTGTGCCCTGGGCCGGTGAGCAGATAATCAATCCTGAGATCCCTCTGCCCCAAATCCCAAGGCCCGAAGCAGAGAAGCAAAGCATCACCCAGGCTAAGGCAGGGCTGGATCTGCCGGCACTCTCGAGGTGGGGTGGCTTTGACACGTCCGGTCCTAGCGGTGGTTTGTCCCTGCCTCACAGGGAAAAGCACATGACGAATCTCGGCGGGCTCCCGCCCGGCTCTCGGTGCGTGGCCGGCCGCTGTCCGCGGGGCAGCGCGGGCCGGGCTCCGCGCTGTGCCAGCCCGTGTTCGCTGCTCGCGGCGCAGCTCCCGCCTCTGTTTCCTCTGCAGTTTCACACCTCGCTCCCTTTCATCACACCACTCCGAGGTGACCGCTTCCCCTCCGCCTTCCCTCTTCCTGTGCTCCAGCCCAAACACTGAGCCTTGCCTCCATGTGCCCAGGTTACCTGCAGGCTGTGCAAATAGAGCCATTCCTGTGGTGGCAAACGTGCCCGTATTTTTGGCTCACCTTGGGGAAACTCTCATTCAGCTTATGTCCCTATTTCCTTGATATGTAATAAGGTAAGGACGGAGGCAAGCTCCCCTCTGTAACAATGGGCAACTCTAATAGCTGCAGGCTTGGATTATTACTTTTTTTTTCTATTAAGCAATGAATTTAACTAGAAAACAAACTGGTCAGGAGGAACCTGCTCTCAGTTTGTAATACAGCCAGCCCTAAAACACGTGGCAGTGCAGCAGAGCACATTTCAAGACCTGCCCCCTGTGTGCTTGTGTTCCTCAGCACTGTTACCAGGCAGACTTTCATCTCTGTTATCTCCAAAGAAATAAAGAGAAGGAATTAAATTAAAAATTCAAAACCCGTTGCTCTCCTCCCAGCAGCAGGAGGACAAAATAGCTGGAGATCCTGAACAGTGAAGCCCAGGATTCAGGTCCCACCCAGAGATCTTGTTCGGCTTCTGTGGCAGCTACCAGAGACCAGGAATGTGGCCAAGCACAAGGAAAGGGTCTGGAGGGCATGGAGTGTTTTCATCCTCCCAGGCCTTGGGGCTGTCAGAACTCTTCCAGCTTCTTGGGATGATTGCTGTGCCCTTGCCAGGAGGCACCACTGCTTTCATTTCATACTTACTACCCCTCAAAAGGAAAACCTCAAAATGTATTTACTACCTGTGGAAATGTGTGGATACAAGAGATGAAGGCAGACGTGGCTTGGGCAAGAGCTTTGGATGCAGGTCTTGTATCTCTGCCAGGGCACCTCAACCCTTCTCTGCCATCCTTGCAGCAAGGGACCTCTGAGCACTGGCCCTTCACAGGTTTGCATGGTAGCTGGAGATACTTGTTCTGGAAACAAAAAATCATCTGCAACTGCCCATTCATTTCACCCAAGTCAGACTGAGAGTTTGTGTGTAAACATATTGAAGAGGAGAAGCCCCCTTACCAAGGAGGCTGTGCAGTAGTAAGGTAATTTCTTTTTCCTTAAAGTTTCAGTTTGCAGTCACAGAACACTGACTGGCAGGGCCTCTGAAAAACATCTTCCACTTAAGCACCTCTTCAGATGACCAGGGCTGCTGCCGGGGTGGGACCTGCCTGCAGGGCAGAGCTGGCTGCCCCAGTGATTCAGGCTGGACATGCTCCAACTGCCAGAGCAACAAAGACACACCAGTGAAGATCGATGTCCATGCAGACATGTGGCCAGCCATGCTTAATGATTTTCTCTTCAATAGCCTTGTTTTTTCAAGATCTTTAAACACTGTGGGCACATGTAGATACATGAAGTCTACAGTTGTCCCTGGGTGGTGGTTAAGAGTCCGGTACACTGAGAAAGCATCACAGCATGGAGATTTCCCCAAACCCAGCTGCAGGACATCAGCAGAGCTATGGGAGGGAGAGCGGGGGCCAGGACATGCTCTGCCCATACCATTCCCAGACAGCTGTGCTCCCATCACACTGCAGCCCATGAGGAGCATCTCTGGCTGCTGCAGGTGTTTCCCATTCCTGGAGCATCACCGTGGAGGGTGATAGCTGGGTAATGAGTTTCTTTAGTCTTGCTTGACTGCTCTCGGCTCTGCAGACACAACTTCTCAGCATTTGACACCAAAGAGCAGATGAGTAGCTGATTACACACTACCCTGCCCTGAACAGTTGCTGGGACTTCTTCCAGGTAATACACAGGTGTGGATAGTGATCATTTCTGTGCTCACCTCTCTACCAACCCCAGTTCTGCAAAGGCAAGAAAAAAACCCTAGGAGCTATCAAAAATCTCTTAAAATCTTTCTGGCATAAGAAAGCCCAGGAGTGTGGTACTAAAAGAACTCGACTCTTGGGACTTGCAGCCCTGTCCCCTTTGTACTTATGACAACCAGGGCAAAGCAATGAGAACAGCTTCCCTCTTTCCTCTTCTCTCTCCAGCGAAATCCATCCCAGCTACTTGCAGCATGAACAATAGTGAAGGAGCGATGAATCTTGCCAGAATACAGCAGCTCACTGTCAGGGAAGTGGGCTGGGCATTTTCATGTTTTTCCTGGCTTGGTGCACCAGAAAGTGGAGTAGAGCAGCTGGGTGGATGTAAAGGACAATCCCATCCTAAAAGCTGAGCGCAGGTTAGACAGACAATAAAACCTCTACCACTGGAACTCAGGAACAGGTATTTGACCCTTCCTGTGGGGAAACACAGCTCACTGAGAGAACTGTAAGTTGTTACAGAGGAGATGTGTTGTTTTGGAGAAAGGCAGCCTAACCTCCAGCTAAAGAGGGCCACAGCCCAGTCTGACTGGATGTAGTTCACTCAGCTAAACTAATCCAGGTGTGGTAGAAGGAATCTTGCTTGGCACAAACAGGTTCTGTATCTGATGCAGCAAATCCCATGGGGAAGGAGCAGGAGAACCAGTTTGACAGAGCACAATAAAGACCAATAACAGAGAGATAATTCATATTTCAATAGGGCATCTTTCATGCTGAGGGATACAAATGATTTGACCACTGTTTGAAATTCAGCCACCTCTGGAGTGGAGCATAGCTGTGCATAGCATCTAACAATTCCTCAATGTTGATGTATTTGTTAGGATGTAAATTGCCAATCAGTATATCTTCAAAAGGTCATTGCAGAGTCAGATGATAAGTCAGCCCTATGTAATGCTTAATATCTGTGTACTGATAGTGCTGAAACCTCAAAGCCCTGGTACTGTTACATGCACATCTGTGTGTGTGTGTGTATTTCACTTTTACACCCACCAGTAAATCTGGTCTTCAACTTGTGCAAAAGACTGATAAATAAAAAGAAAATGGCCTTTATAGGCCACTTGACTAATGTTACAGCTATTACATTTATTTCTACATTCTCTGCTTTCTGTTTCATACTCTGCCTGTGAATGGGAAAGCTGGTTTCCCCAGCTGAAGCAGGAAAACCCAAGAAGGCTTTCTAGGAGATGTATGCAGGCAAAGACTGAAACGCATGGATTTATGCAGCTTCATATACAGGAGGCCTTTTGCCAGGGCAACACTGAAAAAATCATAATTAATGTTGTGCAGCTTCCCCTGGGGACAGTGCAGCCAGTGCCACTGGTACCTCTGGCTCTATCCTATTGGGCCACCCTTGACTGGAAAGTTGTCACACTAGGCAAAAGGATTTAAGGATTAAGCTGCCTGTTCTCTTTTCCCATGATGTATTTTTTTCTGCTCTTCAGCTAAGTGGGCCTGTGGGTTTATGAGATCTGGAGCAGGCTCCTGTGGTGACAGGGAGGATGGTTCTGAGAGTCAGCAAGAGCGTGCTCCCCTGCCTCCTAATCCCAGCCTTTCCCCAGGGGACTTCACCTACTCTCCCAGGATGCCTTGAAAATAGAAAGCAGATGAAAGGGCAATGTGACCAGTCTTGCCATGACCAAATGGTGCCAGACCCCCTGCTTTTATCCTCCCCCTTCTCCGTTACTTACTCAGGCTGCTCCATGCTGCCATTTGCTTTTCCATCTGACTTGCAGCCCCCTGAGTCAGCCAGGGTGACCGTGGGCTGCCAGCCCTGCAGACACTCCCCACCACAGCCCCAGGGGTACTTCCCTGGATCCCACTGGAGAGGTGCTGCTGGCAGTTTTGCCTGTTGGGATCCTGAGTGGTATCCATCATCATGGCACAAGTGCATCCTGCGGGCAGCTGCTCTGCTGCTGCTGCTGCTGGCAGACACCTGCACAAGAAACCCTTTATATTTATGGCTGGTTTTTAGCTCACTGCCAGTAAAGGCAGTTTAGCTTCACTCCATAGCTGCATCATTTCAAAAGGAGGTGCTTCTGCCTCCAGTGCACATTTGTGCCAGCAAGCATTTTGACTTTCTGCCAAACATTTAAGTGACCTTATGGCAGGATTGGAAGGCAAGGCTCTGGAGCTCTATCACCCTGCAGACCCTGTGGGCCTCTGTCCTCCCCTCCGCTGCCTCCTTCATGTATTTTTGTTCAGCATCTCTGCTTGCAGGGTTGACTGAGACATTAAAAAGAAATGCCTTCACCACTAAGATGATAAGGAACTTGATCTCACATAAATTGGGATGTTCTGAGAACCATTTTAATTTCTGCTAATCAGCAGATGAAAAATGAATTACTTCAGATGTCATGTCCTATTGCACGAGTCTTGTAACGTTTGGAAAAGCCATAATAGAGTTACCCAGTAATTGAAGGGCTCTACATGAGTGAACTTTGTAATTGCATATTCTTCTCCTTGAGTCTGGGAGGCAGAAAGGAAAAGTGGATCAGGACACGTCTTAATGAAACAGCTCAGTCCTGCAGTGCTAGTGAAGCCAAAAGTAAACAAACCACGCTCATTATTTTATATCACAGCTCCCTGGCTGCTGCAGCAGCCATGTCTGTGTTATCTCCCACCTCAGTTCTGCTTTCAGCCCCCTGCCAGGCTGTCCTCAGCCTTCACCCCAGGTGCACCCAAGGCCAGCAGCCCACATTTGACGCCACAGGAGACACAAACAGCTTTGGAGACAGACATAGCTTTGGAGGGTTTCCATCTCTGAGCTGCCAGTCTTGACCATCCCAAATGGAGCAGGAAAAAACTCCTGCATAACCATTCCCATCCTCCTGTCATGTCCTCATCTCCACTCCCAGCTGGGAAACACCTCCTTCCAGTAGTGGAGATTTGCTCTGTACTTCTGTTTGTACCTTTTTATTGGCTTACACTTACTGAACATGCACATGGGCCCCCCAGTTGCCCACCGTGCTGCCCTCAGTCCTGACTGGGGGTCACTTGAGGGTATTATGGCAAATGACAGCCCCCAAATCCTGGCTGCCGTCATCTTCTGCTCCCCTCCACTGATGAGCTGCTGGTTCCAGGGCAAAGCACCTCCTAAGCAGTTGCTGCACTTTTGGAAGGTGCATCTCATTGCTGTACGGCTGCCAGGAGCACCTGGCCATTTTCTCATTCTTGAAGAACCCAGGAAGATTAGGCAAATATTACAGAGTAAAGATTTTCTCAGCTCTAATGTTGAAGAGTTTTTCAGCTTTCTCAGAGAGAGAAAAAAAAAAAAAGACAAAAAGCCTGTTGGTCTGTTTGTTTCACTGTCTTTTAAAGTGGGGTCTATCGTCTGGAGAGTCAAACCAGCATCCATTTCTATGGATTTTCCATGGCTGCTCCTCAGCAGCTGATGGCATAATGTTTCCTGAAATGGCCATTAGCTGAATAGCTTTATGAACAGCTTCCCAGGGAAGTAGCTGCAAAGTTCAATTTGCTGAATTATGAGCACATCTCGGGTAAGAATTGCATTGTATGGTACTTGCATTCTGAAAGCATTATTTTTATACTTTCAACTTAGAGATAATAAGGAATAATTGCTATCTTTTTTCCATGAAAAAAGAAGTATATTTAGAAAAATTTTATTTATATGAGGCTTCCTCTACTAAAAAAGCCATTTGTACCAAAAAAACTCCACCAAAAACAAACAAACAAAAAAAAAACCAAAAAAACAAACAAAAAAAAAAACCCCAAAAAACAAACAAAAAAAACCCCCAAAAACCACTTCTTTAATTGGTTGAAGATTTATTACAAGAAGCCATAACTTAAGGCTACTTGATTTGTGCTGGAGAGTTGTTTGACTTCATGGTATCACATCAGATTTATCCTAGCACCATATACTAGGGAGTAAAATTGAGTTCACTCTTGTATCTCACACAGAATGAATCTAAGTATTGTCTGAAATACTTTAAATTTAATTAAGAAGAGCCAGAGTGAAACAACAGTGGATTTCTTTTTCAGAAGTAACTAGAGTGTTCTAGCTCATGGAAGGGATTGAGTCTACAGTAAATTTCCAGAAGCTTAAAGCCCTCAGCACTTTGGGTGAAAGCCTAGGAGCTAGAGACTACAACATTTCTTCTCTGGGGCTTCTGAAGCAGTTCTACTCTGTATTCATGACAAGTGTGGAGCTGAGCTTGCTGCAACACCCAAGTGCTCAGGGCACAAGTATTCAGGTATCTTGATTTCACATGTGCAGCACTGTGATTCCCATGCACGGAAGGCTCTTCACTTAATCGTTGCTATTATCACACCTGATGAGGCACAGCAGGTGATATTTGAGACACTTGCCTTTTGATTCCTTGCAACCAAGCAGCATTTAGTAAGAATTACTTAAATCAGCTAATCAAAAACATATTCAATGACATTAGGATGAAGTGGGCTGTAGAACACATAAGTCAAGTAATTTTTCTTGTGAAAATCCTTCTGTAGAGAGAAAAGCAAATATAGACCATATACGGTAACCTCTCTGCTCCTTGGGCTATTGATAATTAATTCCTGATTCCTTATTCCATATTTCAGGTAAGGTTTGACTTTGTTCTAGTGGAACAGTTTTTCAGGATCAGTTTAAGGTACTTTGTCATGGGTTCGCTGGTGGCAACAGCAGCTTGGCAGGAGTGCTTGCAGGTCTCTGTCTTTGCTGAGAAACTGATTTGCTCTGAGGACTGACTGGTTCTGGTTTGCTGTCATTTGCTCTGAGGAAAACTGATGGGTCAGGATTCCTGTTCAGAGGAATCTCCTCTGAGAGGGGTTTGTCTTTTGGCAAGACGTGCACACAGAGATGGAGTTCAGCATCTTTCCTCTCAGTTAAGGGGACCCTTAGGGACTGTCTTTCCCTCTCACTTCACCTGCAGTGGTTGACTCAGGTGAGAACCAATCCCCAGCATCCCTTTCCATGCTGTCTCCCTTCCCTGACCAAGCAAGACTTAAATGGAATGACTCTCTGCCCTTCACCTTTCACTGGCCTGAAACCAGGTGTTAAAGTACTCCATAGCTCATTGCACATAAAATGACCTGTAATTCTCTGTTTCTCACAAAAAATGCATTTTTTCTGCTCCTTTGGAGGAAATTGGTGTTAAGCCATGAGACACCCAGCCCTTCCTGAACCAGCTCCCTTTGGCCTTTACCAGTGGTGGCAGAGAAGCGCCCAGGGCTGTTGGATAGTACCAGGCCATGGGCAAACACATGGACAAGTTGCCGTCAGATAAATACTGAAATGGCCCTAGCCTAGATTAAGTCCTTTTTTCCTTTTTTATGGTGAAGAGGGATTGGGTCGTGTCCAAATATTTTATATTAAACTCTGCAACTTTCCTGTTTTCTCTTCTGTTACCAAGGCAAATGCGCCCCAGCTCCCTGACAGTTCACATTAAACTCAGTGGAGCTGTGTTCAATCACCTTCCCCTGGAAATCAGTGAAGGAGTGAGGGCAGAGCCACCACTCCAGACTGCTCCCAGAATGAGTCACCACCGCAAAGGCTCCTGCCTGAGGGAGCCAGAGCCGCCTCTCTAATGCACCCAGGACTTGTTGAGCCTCTTCATGCTTCTTTCTTTTCTTCATGAGATTTTATTCCTTGTCTTCATATCTTTCTTCCACCCTCCTGCCCTACAGAGCTCTTTAAGGTTTTAGCAATTAAGGGAGGAAAAGGCATCCTCCTTCTTGCTCCTTGGCAGAGCTGGGAGATGATGTGTGTGCAGAGGAAATCCATCCAGGCTCCTGCCTTGCTGAGTCTGGCACCATTGCTTATCCTGTTGGAAGGTGGAGTGTGTGTGGAGATTGCCTTCAGACCTCTCTGTCATGGCACCCATCCCTGCTAATAAGTAGTGGGGATTCCCTGGGGGCACACAGACAGTGCCAGGAGGGGTCTTGCTTTGGAAAATCCTGCTCAGAGGTGGCTGAGGAGGAGCAGGACAGTTTGGTAAAGAGGGCAGCCAGTGCAGTGGTGCAGCTTAGGGCTCCCTTTGACTTCCCTGTTCTCTGCTGAACTGCCTTGACAAGGGACCAGTCAAATGCCTCTCTCCCACATCCCTGCCCTGTTGTTGGGCGTGAGGGTACAGGGATTTAACCCACTGTCTGCCTCCAGCACAGCTGAGACTCTTGAGTCATCTGCTTCAACCAAAAAACCCGTGTTTTGACTTAAAACATGGGCAGGCTTAGTTTCTACCCTGATGAGCAGCCAGATGAGGTGATGGTCCCTCAGCTCTGCAGTGACAGAAGAGTCCCCAAGGGGAATGGTAATGCTCAGAAAATGGAAAGTCTCCCTTCCCACTTCTCCATCCCACTCCCAAATTCTGAGCTGACACCTCTGTCATTGTCTGTCTCAGCAGTGGAGACAGGCACAAAACACTGCAGATGGGAAAAAGCAGAGAAAACTTAAAATTTCCCTGGTCCACGGTAAAGCCAGAGGCTGTGGGCATCAGCTGCTCAGCTGGGAAGTCATGCCTCTTGTGATAGTGGTGGGATGAGTTTTCCAGCAGGAGGAGGATGTGAAGCAGGTCCCACCCTGCCCTCCTCGCAGCTGTGGCTGCAACCTTCCATGTTTTTATCAGAGAGGTGCAGAAAAAGCCTGAGCAGCGTGGCAGCCCCAGCGCTCCTCGCAGGTGCTGCAGCAGCAGCCTCTGTGGGTGGAAAGGCAATTTGTGTTGTTTTTTGGAGCATCGGGAGCTCTGCAGACATGATGGCTTTACAGACAAGACTCACTGTGGAACAAATGTTGGGTTTCAGCTCGGGACCTTGTGAGACACATCCCTTTCCCAACAGGTGCCCACACTCCCAGACATCACCAAAACACTCCTGATGGTCCCATAGGGGTGTATGATGGTTTTGCTGGGTGCGCTAAAGCTGAGATCCCTGTTTGCTCACACCCAGCCTGTAGGCAGAGATGTCTGAGGCTTGTTGATGGTTTTCTCATCACCCTGTGGAAGGTAATTGCCCCATTCACTGGGCTGCCAAACAGCTAATACCCATTGAAAATTGCAGAACACTATGAAAGAGCAGAGCTGTGCCCCCACCACACCCATCTCAGAGCCCCCAGCCTGACACACCCGGCTGAGGCTGCTCCTTCCTACTGCCGACAGGCTGAGGAACACAAGAGAGGGGCCCACACCTCCACCATAGCTGAGCCCTGCAGAGACATGATCCTGACCCAGGGAGCTTCCAGGCCAAGAGCACACACCAGAGACTTCAGCCAGGCAGTCACGGACTTAAAATGACAGCTGAGCAACAGAAACAATTGTCCAGAGCTGGATTTTTCTCTTTTATGGGGCTGCGTTTCCTCTTGCTTTTGGGATGGGGGTACTCATGGCAGCCCAGGGCACATAGATCTTGCCTGCCATGGGCAGTGCTGTCTCTGCATGCCACAGGGGTATCAGGTCTTGTGGGGGAGCTGTGGGATGAGCCAGTTCTGGTCACAGAGATGGCAGTCTGGATGATTTCTTTTTCTAATCACTTGCATAGATTTTCCTGTAGGCTCTCCAGATTTTAGGGAAGTGCCCAGTTGGGGTATTCCCTCAGCTGGGTCAAGAAAAGTCTCTCGGCATATTTCTGCCAGAATGGAGATTGGGATCAGCACCTAGCTCTATTGAGGTGTCTGGGGAAATGCCATTTCACCAGAGCCCATCCATAACCGTGTCCTGTGCTGTCCTGACGCCACATGAGACCTAGGCCCATTCCTGTCTGGATCCACACTCTGTGTCAATTTCCCCAATTCTGGAGAATTTAATGCAATATTTTATATATATATATATATATATATATATATATATATATATATATATATACACGCGTACACCGAGATACTTGTTCCTTGTCCCTTGTTGCCTGTTGCTGGCTGGCACAGTGCTTGCATGTATGGAGAAGCATTTGAGATGCTGGTAATAACACGTGTTTTGTTCAGAAGGTTAGAAGGGCAACTCTTGTAAGTGTGTGAAGACAGAGTGGTCATTAGTACATGTTTATTGAAGTTTACCAGCTCTGTAACAATGGGCTTCTCTTTGCCATTGGACTTAATTTGTTTGTAATGATGCTCCTCATAGAGAAATAATTTGGCATTTATTTGCTGTAGTAAAATATCCCATTTCATTTAAACTCAGTGTGAAGATTTAAGTATATTTAGGAGACACAGCTGAAGACCTGAAATTAAGTGACCCTGGCTTCCTTGTTTTGCAAACAAGACAAACTCAGATAAATGCTAGCAGTCAGATGCATGCATGCAGATCCGTGGGCAGCAGTAGCTGCACATACACCCCCAGAGAGAGATGGCTGGCCTTGTGATGGGACAACTCCTTCAGTATCTTCTCATTGACCTGCTCTGGCCCAGAGCACTGCACATGGCTCTTTCCAGCAGAACTGGTGCTCAGGAGCAGCCCAGGCACCGGACAGGTCAGCACAGCTGGGCCAACGCAGAAGACCAACCACATCCTGGCCCAGCGACACCATCATCCCCCGCCCTGCCCTGTTTAAAGGAGACTGAGTGTGCAAATTTGCTGTGCTTAATTTGCAGTTAAAAGAACAGGCCTGGGAAGCACATCGCTATCTGCCTGCTGGTGGGTGAGCAGCTGCAGCTGTGGTAGCAGTGTGTGGATGGGCTCCCAGCACTGATAAATGACAGATAAAAGCCAGGCAAAGCACTACCACCAACACTCAACAGGGGTGATGCTGCTCCTGATGTGGTTATTTTCTCCCTGGATATACTGAGCACCACAAGCACGCACTGGCAATAATTCTTTTTTTTCTTTTTTGCTGTCCTTTCTCAGCACTCCTCCCAGTAGGCTTTAAATAGCAGGGGCCAGATAATCATTAACCACTTTGATGTATTGCAGTGGGTACAGATTGGGAATCCAGACAGAAAGGACAGAGCTGGAGCAGACCTGCACTAGTGCTTCATCTCCAGGAGTACTATCCTCCTCAGGGTAAAGCCAGTTCAACCTGGCCTTGCCCTTGCTGCTCCTGGAGACAAGTTCCCATCACAGTGAGAAATAGGGAAGAATATTATATATAATTGCTTAGTATTTTACTCTTTCCAGAAGTAGGGAAGGGTATTTCATGCATATGTTGAAATGGTTGTGGCTGAGTTGGAGCACCCTTCCCTTTCTGTTAATTCTGTTTTTTTCTAATTTGGATAACAGCAAAACAAAAAGGCAGGTGCCCTGACTCCAAAGCACACTTGAGTATTTCAAAATAACAAGATGGTAGTGAGCAAGCTGAGGAGGAAGCTTGCAGCTGGGGAGCATTTCTCCAGTAGTTACTGACAAAGGAAAAACGCTGCTTAGACTCATCCCAGTGATGGGATATGACTCTGCTCTATGGGAATCTGCAAAAATAAGTGTTGTGAAGTAGGGAAATAGACCCTTAAAAGCGTTTTTGGAGAGCAGTCCCCAAAGGGAACTGGGGGTAATGCTGCTGTTTGAGCACTGGAGAATATGCTGTTCAGACCCATCTTCTACAAACCTGCAAAAATGGGTGTTAGGGATTTAATTTCCATCTCTGATTGTTGTGATTTGTGTCTCACTTTGGGTTTGCTTTTGTGTTCTTGTAGCTCTTAGCAGCAGAGGACTCTGTACAGCAAAACCTTCCTGTGTATCTCAGACAATGGTCTGTTCCTGAGCTCTCTATACAGCCAGCAATGACACTCCTTCTCCTTCGCTGTATTATTAAAGGAATAAAGGATTTATTCCTTTAATATGCCCCTGGGGTTTGTTTTTCTGCTGGTACAGGAGTGCATGTGCGTGTGTGTGCATGTGGCAGTGTTTTACAAATGCCTGCTGTGGACAGAATTAGGCTTCACAGTATGCAAAAATAGCTGTGTGCCACATACAAGGATGTAATATTTCAGACGGCTGGAGAAAATGTGATAAATAGAGTTTTTGCTAGATCTGCTAAAATCAAGTTACTGGGGGATTCATCTCCACAGTTGAATCCTGAGGTTGTAGGAGATGGCAGGACTCTGTGTTTGAGCATCCCAGTTAGGGAGGGAGACTGGGTCCCCATGGTGCTGTAGGACATCTGTGAGCTCTGTCTCTTGGCTCTGAAGAGGGAAGCTCAGATTTCACAGACTCATTTATTACAGAGCCCCAGAAGCCAACACGAGTCCAGGCTACATCTACTGCTTTTTCCCTCGGCCTTTGCCTGGAGGTTGTTGCTCTTAGTTCTTGCTCCATTCTGCTCCATTCCTGATCCCTCATCATTGATGCCTCCAGCTGCTCGTTAGACAAAGCCCAGGTCCTGCACTCACCATTTTGAGCCCTGCAAGAGACCCTGGTGTGCAGTGAGGTGGAAAGGCAGGGATACTGCAGATCTGGGAGGTTTCTGTGTGACCTCCTTAGTGCTGGGGCTGCACTTGTGTGCTGAGGAGCAAAGCTGTTGAGAAAATAAGGCATCAGGGACTGAGATGAGAAGGGCAGACCAGAGCCACAGAGCAATGGTCCTTGTACGAGGCTGGCTCTTAGTGTGGAAGAGGTTTGGCAAAGCAGGGAAGCAAAGGAGTAAAGGAGTTGTGCCAAGTTCTGGTCCCTCCCTTTTTGCATCCTGTCTGGCAGTTCCCTGCTCCTCTGGGTTCCTTATCACACTGTCTCACTGCAGTCTCAGCCAAGGGCACAAACATGTGCAGCCAAACCTGAGCCCCCCAAATTGGACCTCACATGGGGAGTTTGAGTACCAAATGTCAGTGCTCATTACCATGTGCACCTTTCTCCCATCTAATCCTTCCCTGCTTCCCTGCTGTTTTCTTATGTCACCCCTTTCCAGGTGGAAAAGGTTCATGAAGGCTACAACTCTCCTTGCTCCCCCTCCCCCTTTGTATCCCCTCCAATATGTAATGAAAACCAGTGACAAGCAGAGCCAAGGCTGGGTTTGTAACATAAACAGTTATTTACAGTTTTGCTAAATTTCATGAAAGATGACATTTTTAGGTCACCTAGCTGAAACAAATGAAATGATTAACATGTTTGCATAAGGTTTTGTAAAAAGAAGTATCACTCTTGCCCAGTGTTGTCCTCAGTTCCTCAGGTCCTGAGACCTGATGCAGTGACCTAGAAGCTGAGACAGTTTCCCACCAGGGTTAGCAAGAGCAGGATCTGGTTCATAACCTGAGGCAGTTGGAATGGATGTCTTTTACCATATCCAGCAGTGATATCTGTTATGCTGGTGCTCCATCAGGCTAGTGATGAGGCTGATCTGGGCTGTAAGAGCAAATATCTTCTCCCCAATGCTGAAAGTATGCTCCAACCTTCCCTGTCCCATAGATATTCTGCCTTTTGAAGCTTTTTTATCTTGGAGCTCAGCTAAATACACCACTGGAATCCATACTATGGCTTTTAAACACTGAACAGTGAGGAGTAAAATATAATGGCTCCCTCCTAACCTAAATAAGCAATGGCAAACAACTGTAAGGAGCTTCTGAGCATGTGTGCAGAGAGGAGTTTAGTCCCATGGTGAACAAGATGATAGCAGATGGATCAGAATAATATGGGGTTTTCATGGATACCCTGTTAAAAGCTATACCACAAACAAGGAGCGAGCCAGGAGGTTCAGTGTTTTGGCCACCACTCATAACTGTTTGGGTCACAAGCCAGGACACATTTTGTTCTCCATCTTTCTTGCTTCTGGGGTACAAATAGCCAGCCCTGTAGTTCACCAGTATGCCTGTCTGGGGAAAGTGGATGGTATAGGAGAGAAATTTGAGGACCTTTTGCCTGCCTGGGCTTGTGGAAGGTGCCCTGGTCTGAGCAGGACATCAGTCTGCAGCAGAAGTTATCTCACCACCACCAACCTCACATTCTAAAATAGGGAGCAGAGAGACAAAAAACCTGAGCAATGAACCAGTGGCATCTGGTTGCCAACAGAGGTGTGTCCACTGGTTGGGGTCACTGTGGGTCCTCTGGAGTCTCGTAAGAGTTGTGCTTATTTAGCTTTTCCTTCAGTGGTGACAAGGCATGTAAGACCTCAATATTTGAGACCATTACATCCCTGAGAGTCTCAGTTCACATTGACCAAGCATTATTAGAGGGAGGAGGGATGGAAGCAGCGCGATTGCCTGAGCCAAACCAGGTAAAAAGGGAAAGTTCAAAGGGTGGATAAGGGAGCTTCTGCCATGCCATGCCACGTGTGCCATGCTGTGCCGTGCCTTTGGAAGGAGGGAAGCCTTGCTGATGCTGTCTGTCTCTTTCAGGGGGAGTTGCTGAGCCCATGTCGATGTGATGGATCTGTGAAGTGCACGCACCAGCCATGTCTGATCAAGTGGATTAGCGAGAGAGGCTGCTGGAGCTGTGAGCTGTGTTACTACAAATATCACGTCATTGCCATAAGCACAAAGAACCCTCTGCAGGTAAAGGTACTAGAGACATTTCAAAGTCTATTTATTCTTGTTTCAGTTTTTGTTTCTGGAGCAAGTGGATTTTACCTGTGTGGGTTTTGCTTCCCTGTGCATAGGGATTCATATGTCTGAGACACTTAGAAAGGATTGCCAGGGGCTAGTCCAAAGAGGCCCCATGTTCTGCTCAGTGGTTCTGGCAGCATCCCTCAGGAGTCTGCTCTTTCTGTCCTTGGCAATTCCTGTATTCATTTGCCTCCTGTTGAAAATTCCAGAATAGTGCTGTAACACCTCACAGCCATTCAAATGTGTTCATCCACTGGGGACCACAGGTGTGCCTGTCTCCAGGGCCAGGCAAGGACAGTGCCATTGTGAGATTTACTGCAGCAGAGCACACAGTCTGTGACTGAGCAGTTGAGACTCCACGTGTTTATGGTTGTGCCATTAATCCTGATCTCCTCCTGCTGAGACTCCGCTGTGTTGGCGTGAGGGATGGAGGAGGCAGGTGGAGGGTTCTTAGAGCTCTCCTCTCTGATCTCACCACCTTTTTCACCGTATTGCTCTCCCACAATCGTGGCATGGCGCAAGAGGTGTTGACTCTGATACTCTGGTCCCTTGAAGCCTGATTCCTGATGGACTTTTGCAGACATGCACACAACAGGTAAAGCAGATCTTGATGTGAGTGTCTGAAAGTCATCCAAGGATCCGCGTTCTTTCTTATCTGAAAAGCATTGTAGTTGAATAAGTCACAGTACAGACGGGTGATTTAAAATCAGGATTCAGAATGGGAAACCGGTGTGTCTATTAAAAATGGGATAAATGATCCTTAATAGCTATTGATTTATAGTGGGGGCAATGCCTGAAGATGCATTAATTGCTGCATGCCTTTGCTGAACGCCATTAGTGCCTCGGCCGTAAGGAAGCACATTACATCCAGGCACCACTGCTTAATCAGCATAATCTGGACTGGAGATGCATTACAGTGGTTTAGAGACCAGGGTCATGTCTGTAGGGATTTTGGTCTGTCCTGTGCCTCAGCCTCTGCGGGTCACTCTCTTCCAGGAGGCAAAGACAGTGCTGGTGACGGTGCCCAGCTGTACAGGGGAGTGGGGGAATGCAAACTCCTGTTCTCTCCTTCAAACTGCGATCTCTGTATGATTTTTTCTAGGCCGGAGGTCACTTACCACGTTGAGGAAAAAGGGACAACCCTTTAGGACTCCAGACTTAAATGAAGTGGTGAAATTAGGGGGACATCATAGGGAAACTTTGCTGAGGGGAGGGAGAAACCTGCCTGCCCTCTGAGAGTCCGTACAGCTTCTGATTCAGTTTTCCATGAGCCATGGGCTGGACACATCAGTAGTTTCATCCCAAGCCTCAGACTCAGAATATTTTAATTTCTTGGCTCTAGTAACTCAGAGCAGATTGAAACACAGGAGGGGAGATGTGGACAAAGCAGCTTTTGTTTATTTCTGGAAAGCTGCTCCGTGAGTGCCCTAATGCTTCCTGAGTCTCAGACTGGGGATTCAATGCTGAGCAGCATTGAAGGTTTGTGAGTACGAATTTGTGAGCATTTGTGTCTCCAGAACCGCCTTTAATGAATGACTTCCAAATGCTCTGCACTTTCAGGGGGCTCAGGGCAATGGGTCAGTGACTTTCTTCCTGTTCCTCACTCAGCTAAAATTTGTTGGAGCTGCTCATGGACAACCTCCCACCTCACACACACATATTTCAGAGCCTGTGCAAAGCTTTTCTCTCTCTGGGCTCCCCTGTCAGAAAGTGGCCTGATCTGCTGGCCTTTGCCATGAACACAAAAACTGAGTGGCAGAAGCAGCTGAGTTAGAGAGCTCAGGTCCAGGAGCAAGGGTCCCAGAGGACTGTGCAGATTCGGGGCTTGGAGCCTTCACATCGCTAGCTTAGACTTCACAATACTTCTCACAGAAGCACTGGGAAATTAGGAGGATGGAAAGAAGCAACTGGAGTGAAAAGCCACTTGGCCTGGAATAAATGCAGTGTGTAGAGTTACAGCTGCATGCCTGGGTGCCCTGTCTGGTGCCAGCACAAAGGCACTGCTGGGAAGCAGATGCTACACTGGCATTAATTTGCAAAATCTTGTGGGAAGTGGCTGATGCACTAGGCCAGGACTTCCCACCAGGACTAAGGGCTTGGGCCCCCAATAAGCCATCCTATAACCCATCACTATGAATGCCTCATTTCTCAGTGGCACTCCCCTTCTGGTAAGATGCTGGGAAAAGGAGGCATCTTACAGAGGACACAGGAGTTATAGTGCCCCAACACTGTATCCCATAACATGTCACAGCATGTGCAGATGGGAGGAGCATCCTTTCTGCTTGGTCTGCACTCGACCTGTGGATAACATGGGCCAGCTGGACATACAGGCATATCTCACAGTCCCTGACCTTTCTTCTCAGGCTCTGCTGGAACTTTGGCCAAGCTTTGTTCTTACAAGAAATCTCTGAATTTCTCAAGCAGAGTTTTTGGAGGCCAAACGCTTAGGAAGTCAAAGGTCAACTGTTTTTTCTAGACCAGCCATAATACAGCCAAGGACCACACAAGCCTCATGTCCTTGTCAAATATAACCTATTTGGGTGATGCTCTGAGCCTGGCTACATTCTAACCAGCAACAGGGCCTACCTCTCTCCTGTGTCCTCTCATCTGACAGACTGCTGGGAAGCCAAATTCAGGCGGCTGGCAGACCCTGGGCTCCCTGAAGCATGTCCAATTGGTCCGAGCAGAGCAGCACATCCAACACCCACACGTTCCCTGGGACCTGCATGTTTCTCTGCCCATTTTGACATCTGCTGCACATTTTTTGGAGTGCTTAGAAGCACAGCATGGGCCAGATGTGTCTGGAGACTCATGGTGTGGGCAGAGAAGTTACAGCCGGGTTCATGCATAATTAACACAGGCTCCTTCCAGCCTCCAGGCTATTATGATGTTTCATACCAGGGAGAGACCTTTAGGCTGCTATTTTGGCAGAATTATTCTCTATAAATTAACCCACCCTACTCCCCACTCCCTGGACTGCAGGCATTTAAGAGCAAAGGTTTTAAAGCAGCAACACTGCTAACCTGCTAAGACTGGGGGATAAAGTTGTTGGACAACACAGCAGGTGTCCTGCCAAGCAGCAGTCGGGCAGCGAATGAGCAAAAATATTCCATCAGCTGTGAAAAACCAGGAAATCCAGAGCTTTTGTCCATCCATCCATCCATCCATCCATCCATCCATCCATCCATCCATCCATCCATCCTCCTGCTCTCCAGTTTGCCAGTCACCATCATGGGCTTAGAGGATTTAAATGCCTCCCACCATGACAATACTTGTGTAAAGCACATGATTTTAAAAAGACCCTGAAGACACAGGGATTTAGAAGGACATGATAGATAGTACTGCCTGCACCCTGGTGCTGATACACAGTGGAGTAGGTATCTGCCTCAGTGGACCTCTGAAGTGTATTTAGTCTATACAGCTTCTTTGTAGTCACTCCTGAGCCACATTACTCTGATGTTCTGTTTTTAGCAAAGAGAAAATCTGTTTGAACCAACTTTACTAACAACTGTCTGCAGTCTTGAGGAGTTCAACTCTGATTTACTGTTACCTCTGACCCTTCCTGCACTGAGGGCTGTTTCAGCTCTAAAGATCCTCAGTTATCCAGTGCTGGAGTTGGGATCTGGTCTCTATTCTCCTCTGACTCCATTTTGTCCATGATGATGATCTTTTAGGAGCTGATGAGTGCTCTTACATGGCCTTTTCATCAGGACATTCACATCTGCAAGAGTGGCTGAGCTCACAGGGTATTTGAACTTCAGCCTGAGATCCTGAGCTAAAAAGCTTGAGGCAAGCCAGCTGATGTCTCCTGGTTGTCCCAATCTGCTGAATCAGTTGTGTTGAGCATAGCTTTGCTAATCCCTGCTGAGCTCCAGCTGCAGTGGGTGCAGTCACTGAAATAGAGACTTCAGGGCCTGTGTTATAATGGGAATTTTCCAGGATGCTGGTGCTGTAGCCTGAGTCTGATGCTCTGACACACGGAGGAGGGGGGTTTTCATCATTGCACATTTCCATTACATGGCCCTACTGGGCCCTCCCTCCTCCTTGCTGCTTTTCTAGTACCTGAATAAGCCACAGCATCTGTAAGTGTACAGCAGGGAAGCTATGCCACAGCAGTGGCTTTATTTTGCTTGGTGAATTTATAAAAAAGTAGCCATCCTCCAGAATATAACTGGGGAGAATGGCCAGGGTCTTGGGACAGCACCAAGGGGACAACCACACCTAAGCACTGCTGCAAATGATCCTCTCCAACCTTCTAGGAAAAACCTCCTCTTGCTTGTGACCCTGGGCCTGAGAATTAAATTGCTGACTAGCACAGCTCAGGATGTTAATGATGTGTATTAAGGGGACGTGTCAGATAGAGCAATAAAAATAAAGTGAACTGCCTGAGGCAGGCATGGAGGAGCTCTCAGGGGAATGCAGGAAGGCTTTTCCAGCAAGCAAGACTTCTTTGCAAGCTGCTGCAGCAAGACATAGATGTCTTCTGCAGGCAATATCTGCCTTGGATATGCTCATACTTGTGCTTGGGAACCTTTGTAGACTGCAGGTGCCAAAGAAAGGGAAATACAGATCAGGCACTAAATACTGTAGTAATGGCATTACTCATCTGTGTTACATTAGCAGGTTTTTGCTTACAAGCGTCTAGGCAGAAGCACTGGAGCAAACAGGGAGACAGATTTGTGTCAAGTACAACTTGCAGGTTATGAAACAATGCAAGAGAAGAAGTGACATGACTCAAAGGCACCAGTGCCAGCTTGGACCCTGACTGAAGTCATCACAAATGTCAGACCTGAGCTCCTAAGAAGCCCTTTCTGAGGCATCTGGGTTGCAGAGCTTTGCAGTTTGGGAAAAATGGGGAAACTTGGGGAAATTGGTCTGAGATAGTGTTTTGCACCTGCAGACATGGGTGGTGTGCCAGTGCACTTGGTACGGGGGGGTGGTAGCAGAGACAGACAGCTCCAGGCAGCTTCTCCAGAATGGTTTGGAGGGTTACAGCACTTTTCCAGTGTGGGTGGCAGACCATCACAGAGAGCTGCTTGGGCACGTTCTGAAGCCATTGTGAGTCTGGAGCTCACAAAGCTGATCCTGTTATCCTGTAGGAGCCTTTAAAGATTTTTGGTACCACCATGTCCTTAGTTCTGCCCTGTTCAGCAGTGGCAGAGCATCTGTAGAGCTTTCTACCTGCCTAAAGGTCATGTCCCTGACTGACAACCTGGCTGAGCTGAGTTCTTGAAGGTGCACTTCAGTGCAGCTCAGTGACTACCAGGAGCTCGAGTCATTATCAACTGAGGGAAGAAGGGCTCAGCTTTATGTCTCTCCCCACAAAGTGGGATTGCTTGACACTGTGATCTTAATAGATCTTGAACTTTTAAACTGGACATTCGGAGGGAGGGAGCTGTATCTGCTGTAAGTCATTCACACAGAGAGATTTGGGGGTTTCAGATGTGGCAGTTAAGGGACTCCAGAGTTGCTGAGACCTCTCTTTGCAGCTCTAGTGGTGACCCAAGAACGGTAGGGTCACCTGCTAAATCCCTGGTATGATGGCCATAATGAGGGTGGGGAGGGCCTGGGAAGGGGGCTGATTTTCTAAGGGCTGTTATGAAATCTGAAACACACAGTGCTGTGATTGAGGTGAGCTCCTAAGGCTACCAGTGGAGAGACACATCAAGCCCAGCTCCTGCAGCTGAAATTCATCAGCACATTCCACCTCTGAACGGCTCTTGGACCTCTTTGTCTGAGTGCTCATGCGAGTAACAGGCTCTATCTTCTGTCTCACACTAAGATCTTCTATCTCATTACTAAGATGTGTAGCAAAATGGAATTAAAAGATGAAAAATAATTACTCCAGTTATTAGTGGCTCAAGCTAGATGTGCGACACTAAATTGCAGCTCTCAGGGTGGCCAGAGAGAAAATACAACATTTATGACTTTTTTTTTTTTTTTCTTTTACTGGAAAATATTAGATTCTTCTGCAAGCTGGCTGTTTTCCCCAGTGTTCAGCTTTGACCCATTTACCTCCTTGCCAGAGGGTAATCACACCCCAGTGCCACCTTCTGAACAGAGTCAGGGCTGCTGCTGTGTGTCACTGTCACTTAGTGCCAGATGCAGAGGGAGAGCCTCCTACCCCCTGGCACAGCTGAACAGACTCCAGGCTCTTCATTATCACCACAGTGAACTTCCTAGCAGCCGCTGCCAGCTAGGCAGTGTCAGGCACTGTCCCTGCCAGTGTTCCAGCCTCTCTGTTCCCAGCCAAAGGGAGCAGGGTTTGGGATTTGCACTCAGGTGTAACTCTTCTGTTCTCTGAGCCCCATCCCCTTTGACAGTGTATTTAGTGCTACACCCCACTCCCTTCCTCTGCGAAGCCGTGGTGTTGGTTGTACATGGCTTCTAGTTGTAGAAAACAGTTCCTTCTTCTCTTCCCTTCGTCTCTAATTGGTACCTTGGAAGAACCTGTTGCTACCAGAGGCCTTGCAGCGTGCCAGGCAGATGGTGGGGAGCCAGTCCATTACCTCCTCAAGAGAGAGAAATGATGCAGAATGATTTGGCTGGCACAGGCGCATGCAGGTCAGTGTGAGGGGCCTGCAGTAAGCCTTCACATGCAGCACCAGGCTGTGCTCCCAGCACTCCCATTCCCTCTGAGTCAGCCACAGGCAGTGGAAGGGGAGACGAGGTCTGCAGAGAGCTGCAAGAGTGAAACTGCAACCCCATGCACATAGCCGAGCTCCCACCCCACCACAGGAATTTAGTCCTGGAGCTCTGGGCCAGTGGCATTCCTTGCAAATTTGTCCTGCATTGGCTTATGGTGCTGTTGAGAACAAAGCTAAAGAGCTGATGGGAGATGCTCTTTATCTCTTCTGCGATCCCAGTCTCAGAAGCCAGATCTGTCATGGTTGCTGGGTGGCCTTTGCTCTGCTTTGTGTCAGGAGAGGAGTTGCACCACTGTGCCTCTCCTGTGGACTCCAGCACCCCTGCAGCATTGGGACTTCCAGGCTGTTCACTGTGTAACCTTCTCAGTGGCACAAAGGGGCCAGATATGTGGCTAGATTTTGGTAGAGGCATGGAGCAGGTCAGGCTGTGACAGAGTGGGAATGGGCTGTTGAAAAGATTACTGAGTGTTCCCAGTGTTTGCCTTTGGTTGGGTCAGCTGTTGGGGCAGCTGGCAGGAAGGGGACTGGAGTAGCTGAGCCCGGAGAGGAGACTGGGTTTAGCTGAGCCCAGTCCTGCTTCAGTGGGGAACAAGCTCTCTCGGCTCAGCAGCTCTGTGGCCATTTCTGTGGTCAACTATCAAATAAGCTGATACTGCCCACCTCACTGATGCTGCACGTCCATGGCAGACAATCTGAGGGCTGTCTGCCCTTGCAGGATGTAAGCCAAGGAGCAAGGCTGGCAGAGGCAGAGAAATCTCCTTCAGTTGCAACCTGCAGACCTCACCCTCCAGCTGAAGCTCTCATTTGTTCCTCTCCAAACGCAGCCCTTTTCAGGGGAGTGCAGGTTCAGGGGTTTGGTCGTTGTGCTGGTAGCAGTGCCATGTGTGCCTGTACCAGCACAAGTCCCTTCTTGTCCTTCTCGGCCTTCAGTCAGGCTTCAAAAGTCCTTGCAAAAAACACTGTTAACTCCTGACTAACTCCCTGGTCATTAAAGAGGTATCCAGTACTTGAACTCCCTTCTTGCACTGCAGAAGGATGGGACAAGGCTTTCTGGGTGATCCTGCTGTCCTAGGATATGTTTGACAAACATGCAGGGCACTGAGATCTCACAAGACTGTCAGGTTGAAGTCCATCTTTGTTTATCCTCCTGTCAGTCCCATGAGATTTCAAGGGCATGTATCTCACAGCTAGAGGTGGCCTATATACTTTGATGCCAGGAGAGACTGTCTCTCCTCAGTCTGTTTACACACTTGACTTTTGATTTGCAGGAGATGCTATGGACCACGTCCCCAAGTCTTGTTAAAGACGCCAATTTCTGCTCTTGGTTTTACAGGACAGTTTTCTCAGCAGTGTAAATCTGAGTGGGGAGGTTTTATGCTGGATGACAGAGAGGAGTCTAGGCTTAGAATATTTATTGTGTAACTTATACAAACCTATTTGACAAAGTGAATGAATTTGGAGGAGTTATTTCTATTTTTTCTTTTTCTGAGGAAGAAGCATTGATGTTTACCTTGGAACACAGCCTGAATATGTCATCATCTAAAGGCAGGATGTCCTGACCACAACAACTTGTATTGTTTGTAGCAAGCTATGTACATTGCCATTGTGAGATCCTACGAAGGGCTGTGATCATGTCAGATCTCACAAAGTGGCACAGAGCCAGCTCATGTGAGGCCTTCAAAGGAAAGCTTGGTTCTTTGAGATACTTATGGTACTGGGATGCCCTGGCTGAGGATGTTTTCTGGCTTGTATTTGAGGGAGCAACTAAACTGGTTTGTAATGGCCATCACAGACCTACTGTCATGAGGATGTTATTTTTGGTGTCTTGCCCTCATCCGTCCTGCCTCGCTCAGGTCACTGTGCTTTCATGGTGAGATGCAGGATTCCTTCCCATTGCCTCTTCAGCAGTGCTCTCAAGAAACCCAAGGCACTATTGAACAATGGCCATGCTCCATCCCAGATGTGGACAGAGTAAAAGCACTTATGCCCATAGGTGCTCTTTGAGATCTCCAAAGCCACCACAGTGGTGTAAAACAGTGATGTGCTCCAAGTAACTAATCTCTTCTCTTTTGTCCTCCCTCTCCCCCTCTTGTCCCCTCCCTGGACAGTGGCAGGCCATCTCTCTGACAGTCATTGAGAAGGTTCAGATAGCAGCGGCCATCCTGGGTTCCCTCTTCCTCATTGCCAGTATCTCGTGGCTCATCTGGTCGACCTTCAGTCCTTCAGCCAAGTGGCAGCGCCAGGACCTGCTCTTCCAGATCTGCTATGGAATGTACGGCTTCATGGACATTGTCTGTATAGGTGGGTGATCACCTCGCTTACCGCGCCGTGGCCGCCCGCTCCCTCACCTCTGGAGAGGAGTGGGCGATGGCATGGAGAGCCAGCCATGCAGTTTGGCCTGGGTGGAGTGTCCACAGCTTTTCCTCCTCTTTGCTTTTATGGCCCATTTTTCACTGTTCTATCAGCTCATCTGGGCAGCCCCAGAGTGTTTCCTTGGCTGGGGTGGCAGAGGGACCTGCAAAAATGCCAGAGAGAAACAGATGTCTCTTCAGAACAAGAAGTGGGTGGGGAGGTCTGGGGGAGGCTGGGGAGTGTAAGGCTTTAGAGAAACTCCTTTCCTCCTGGAATAGCTAATTTAGGGACTGTCCCACACCAGGCATGGCAGGGTTTCTCCACACGCAGCTCCTTGGCTCTCCAGCCCAGTCTCTCTGCCAGACAGGAGTGGCTCTCCCTTCTTTGGCCCACCTTGGAGCTGCGAGTCCCAGCCAGGTCACGGGCCAGCCTGGGGTCCTGGTCAGGTAGCTGGTACAGAGCAGGTCTTTGAGGATGCAGCTGCCTCACTCACCCTGCACAAACCCAGAGAGCACAGCAGCTGCTGGCAGCCTGACCCCAGTAGAGTCTCCCTGGGACCAGTGCAGGTCTGCAGGATGGAGGGACATAGCTACCAATACCTGCAGCAGCTCCTGAAACACTCTGGTGAGCACTAGCCACCTCCAAATGTACCTCTGAGCAGTGTCCACCCAAGCACAGGCCATGAGACAACTTGTCAGTTCAAGTGTCCCTGACAGGAAGCAAAAAGGAGCTCTTTATGTCTGTGTTCTGCCATCCCTGTTATAAAGTTAAAAGAAGCCCTCCTAAACTCAGTGGGGAAAGACAGTCATCTTGACATGGTGGATATGCATATGTGCGGATAGAGCCATTCCAGAGGGAAGAACAGCGCCCATTCCAGCCCTCAGGAGAAGCAAGACAGAGCAGCAACTGGTGGAATTTGGGTGCAGAAGTAAAACAGACCCAGTGGCAGGGACAGAATGCTGGACTGCACACCCTGGTATCCAGGTTCAAATAGCTCTTGGCCTCAGCAGCTTTCCAGTACAGGACTTGGGCCTGCCAAGACTGAGGACAGTTCCTCTCACTGTTGCTACCACTGTGCTAGCAATGAGATGTGAGCTTGGTCTGTAGTGATCATCCTGCTCCTTCATGAGATGCTGGTGGAGCTGCCACATCTCCCCAGAGGATCAAACTGTGGCATAGAGGGTTAAGGAGAGATGGGCAGCGCCCATATGTTGGCACAGTAGGCGACGTCCTCTTGCTGGGGGAGTTGAAAGTGGAAAAAATTTTCCCTATGCATGTGTGGTGTGCACATGTGTCGCCTTGTTGGCAGAGGACAGAAGTGGAGAGCTCTGGCCTGGGCACACATCAGTAACATGATTAACTGGCTTTGATAAAGCTTCAAGACCTGAGGGGAACTGATTAGCTCATCTGTTAATAGGAGCTAAATCTTCCCACATAGCAGAGAACAAACCATGCCAACCTTGAACTGAAAGGGAACTGGGCAGACAGACTGATTTTAGGTTCTTTTTTTTTTGTCTGTATGTTTGTTTTTGTTAATTTTTCTAAGGATTTGGCCTCTATTTCTCTTTTCCACCTTCTCTGAGGGAAAAATAAGTTTATTTGCATCTCCACTGATGTCACCATTAAGCATAGTGCCGTAAGCTGGAAGCTTTAATTTTTTTTTCCCCCCAGCCAAAGAAAAAGCAGACATCCCATTCCCAGGAACATTTTAGAGTCGTGACTTGGGGCATCCCCTTGTCTCATGTTCCTGCCTGCACAGCCAGCAGTCCTGGGGTGCCAGGCACGCTGGCTTTCCCACAAACTCAAAAGCCAGTGGGAAGCATTACAGATGCAGTGAGTTAACATGTCTGTACGTGGGTTCTCTTGCCCAGCACTCAGCGACTACCCAGAGCTGGCTCCACTTGGGCTGTGTGCAGCACGTCTGCCTGTGCTGCCAGGCAGCCCACCCATGCTCATCCAGGAAAGGGGATGTTCTGGAGCACATGAGCTCTCTCTCCATTCCTGTAGAAAAGCTCCTCTGTGCATGCTGCCAGCCCTCTGCCCCTGCCATCCTGCGGTGTAAAACTTGATTGTATAGTGCATTTTTGCTCTTTGCAATCCCAGCTGTTGCTACTGCTGCTGCTTCCAGCTCAGCAGTGGAGGGGAAACGAGCTCTCAGCAGTACTAGCTGAGAGCCTGTGTTCACTCTCCTCCTCACCTCCTCCTCCTCTGCCCAGTTCAAACTCAGTGACAAATGACATCTTCAGCAGGAGCTGTGACTCCTTGGCTGTTGTTGTGGTCATCTCTCTTTTCTGAGTGACTTCTCCTCAGCCCTGCAGATTTCAGGGGGCTGCACTAACACTAGCCAAAAGGCTGGTCTGTCCCCATTGGGAGGCAAGGCCGGGTCAGGCCAGGGGAAGGGACTGATCAAAGGGAATTCTTTCCTGTGAGCACAAGCTGAGAGTGTTGGGGTTGTTCAGCCTGGAGAAGAGAAGGGTCTGGTGATACAGCTTTCCAGTACGTAAAGGGGCCTACAAGAGAGTTGGAGAGAGACTTAGGGCATGTAGTGATGGGAAACAGGTCTTGGCTTTAATTTGAAAGAGAGTAGGGTTAGATATTAGCAAGAAATACTTCACTGTGAGGGTGGTGAGGCAGTGGAGCAGAGTTGTAGGTACCCAATCCCTGGAAGTGTGCAAGGCCATACTGGATGGGGCTCTGAGCAACCTGGAGCAGTGCGAGGTGTCCCTGCTGAAGGCAGACAGGTTGGAACAAGATGGTCTTTAAGGTCCTTTCCAACCCAACCCATTCTATGAACACCACAACGGAGGTGAATTCCTCATTCATTATAACTTTGTGCAACTGTGATGGATGCAGCAATGTCTCCCTAGAAGGTTTGCAGTGAGTTCCTCGCTGTGGAACAGCCTTTCTCCCTCTCTTCATCATTCTTCCAAACCTTGCTGCCTCATGCAGGGTCTTTTGATCACAAATGGTCAAAGGCAGCTCTGGAGATTGAAAGTTCTGCTCCTGACTGTCCGCACGGCCCAAAGCCTCTTGTTATTCCTCCCTGGGTTTTAGTTCCTCTTCTGCAAGTTCAGGATAAAACTTCTCATGGATAATTACAGTGGCAATGGATCTTGAAATACTGAAGTGTTGTCTGTGCAACTCAGTCTCCTCCTCTGTGGTAGAGCCCTTTTCCTCTTTTGTTACCTAGCCTGTGGGTGGGTAGGAAAGATTTAAGAAGGAAATTTAAGAAACTCTCAGTCGTGGGGAAAGGGCAGGACATAGGGTACACTGAGTTCTACCACTCTTGTTTTTTCCAGCTAATGTAAAATGCTGTCTCCACATTTTTTTTGTAACAGGCTGGGCAGCCTTAGCTAGCAGAATGTGATACCGTAGGTCCTACAGTAATTCTATGAATTTCAGTTCTTTCTTCCTCCAGCTTGACCACCAAGTTTTTATTTCACTAGCAAGGAGCAGAGGTATGAAAGACAAGGTACTTAGTGAAGAGCAGATGTGCCGAATTAGAGCTCCTCTGTAGTTCCTGCCAGTTTGCACTTCACTTGTACTTGTATGTCTCACATCCATTGGGTAGCCAGTGACTCTTGTCCAGGAGGCCAGTTTATGCACCCTGTCACTGAAGGTGCTCAGCAGGACACTTGCTCTGGCACTGTGGAGTCTCAAAGCTGGAGAAGTCCAGCTTCACCAACTCTGCAGAGGTGTGACTAAAATCAGACAGGCAGTCAGCAACTGCCCAGCTGTTTTGTGTGATCTCCTCTCTACCAAGTCAGTAAGGGATTTAGGTAGTAATTTGTCAAGATAGAGATATCTGTGGCAATTTGCATGGGCAATCCCCTGGCAGCATTGATCTTTCCAGTGTGGAGTCAAAGGTGAGGGCATGAGTTCTTCCTTGCACATAAGCTCCCTCAGCACAGATCATTTGGCTGTTGTTAGCCTCATTTGTTCTGAAATGGTCACATCATCTCCAAGCTGAACTCTCAAAATACATCTGTTTACTCAGAGACTGTTGATCCATGGAACAAAATCCAGGGGTCTGGATTTGACCCTCAGTCACTAACTAACCTTCAGTAATATACTAGTTTTCTTTGGACTTTTCTAGATCCTAACATGCTCCACAAAAACAGTTGGAAGGGACAGGAATTGTTATCTGCCTCCTCACCCATGATGAAAACACAAACCACAACCAAAGTAAAACCAGTCTGCTCCTCGTGACCAGTAGGACAGATGGTATGGCTCCAAGCACCAGAAGCTGTGTCCATCTGGGCAAGATGTGCAAGATGGCCTTTCAACACTGTTCTCCCCTTGCTCTCAGACATCTAACTGGAGGGCAAGAAGTACTGGAAAAGATTGCTTGGGATTTATGGGAACCTCCAGTACTAGATTTTTTTAAGAACCTGTTAGAAAACATATGTCAAGAACAGGTTGCAGAGAGATGATCCCAGTTTGTGAAGGAGGAACAAATTAAACGCTTCTTGATATCCAGCCAGCCTCGATGTCTTTGATTCTGATCTCTCTTTCATCTGTGCTATCTCTGGTCATGTCTGTAGGACAGATGTGAGAGTTGGATTAAAACAGGAACTGGTGATGGTGCCAGCATAGGTATTGCTCTGCTATGAAGTCATCTACAACACAGACGTCTGAGATCAGGAACCAAGAAGGGAATGAGCAGTGAGATGGGGACTGTTCATTTGATTAACTGCTCTCCCCATGGTCCCTGAGAGGTGAATCCAGGAAGCTGGCATAGTGAGAGATTAGCAGAAATGCAGTTATCAAAACACACAGATAAATGGAATGAGCCTTCACAGGCCTCAGTTACTGAGTAGAGAGTAGCAGCTTAGAGCTGGGCTGTATGTCTTGAGAGAAACCTGCCTGTTAATTAAATGACAGTCCTTGGTGGCGAAAGGAGGGGTTTGCCTCTCTCTCTGTCAAGGTGCAATTAGGGGAAGTCGACATTTGTAGAATAAGGTGTCATTTGGGGTCAGGAGGACAGGAAAGCATTTCCTGTTAAACAAGGAGGAACTCTGCCAGCTAATGAGAACGTGTCACAGAGTAGGCTCAGGCATCCCCAGATGGGCTCTGAGGGAGAACCATGTCCCAGGAGGGCCATTAGCATGCTGTGTGCGCAGGGCCGTGGTGATACACTTTGTGTGTGCTGGCCTGCTTGGGCTCACACAGGGGGATCAGCCCTTGAGGTTGGTGTGCTGAGGGGTTATCCCCAGCAATGCAGAAGTAATCCAATCTGCCTCGCCCAGGATCACTGACTGATGGGCACTTCTGCTTTGTCTGTGCCGAAGTCCCTGCTCCCCGGCTCGCCCTGCCTTGGTGCTGACAGCAGTGCACTTCTGCAAGTACTAAATCCTCGTGCTCTTTGAAGCTTTTCCTGCTCTTTCCCTGGCTGGTCCCTGATGGTATTTGCCTTCAAAACTGCACTGCAGCTCAGCAGCACAAGATAGGCAGAGGACCATTCATCCAGCTGACGATTCTTGTTGGCACACCATGGCAATCCGTTACAGATCAGGAAATGTCTGCCTGCTGTTTTTAATCCCAGCTGCCAGAAAGAATAATCAAAAGCATCCAGTACGTCTGACAGCATCTCAGCACAACCATAGGTAATAACATAAGAAATCAATAGCCAATTAAAACTGATCCACAGCATTTGATCTTTCATAGTGCAGTGGGAACAGTAATTAATGGAGCTTGCTTGAAACAGTGACAATTCAAGCTTCCTGCCAAGACTATTGGGGTTTTGTTTTAAATGAGCTTTGCTTTCTAGAGGAGATGCCGGGCTGAGGTAGCCTTGGGGTGTTATCTAACCAGGTCACTTGGGCCCTCAGCATTCAAAGGATTTAGGAGTCAAAGTCACAGCAAAATAAAAAGAAACTGAGAAATGAGGTGTCTTCAGGGTCTTGGTCTTCATCTGTATTGATCCCATTCTCAAAAGGCAAGCAGATGTTTTCATTCAGGTCTCCACAGTCCCCCAAGGTACAAAGCTGGAAGAATCGCTACTGCCTCAGTTTTGAGGAAGCACCAAACCTGTGTGTTGGCTTGATGACACCCTAAAGGCAGAGCACAAGGCAGAGAAGTTCAGTAAATGTCTTTGGAGGAGAGACCTGAGAGCAGCCCACACAGCAAATGTGTGTAGCTTTGGCATACCTGGAAGAGATCTGTGAGAATATACCGAAGCCTTTTGTGCCTTTCAGCTTGATGCACTGCTTGCCATGTTCTTCATGCACTTTTCTACCCAATTTGCATGTAAACTGGAGCTATCAGGAGCTAATTGGAGTGGCCACATCCAGATCCTACCTTCAGAGCAGGCAGTTGGGATAAAGCTAGGCAGCAAAGTTACCTTTTCTTCACCAGGAGCCCCGGTTCGGACACATTCAGCCACAGTGTGCATGCTTTAAAAACCACTGAGCAAATCATTGATCTATCAGCTGTACAGAGGGTTTGTAGACAGGAACAGCCCTCACAGGGCATGTTATGGGGCTCTCAGTCCAGCTGGGCAGGGTCCCTTCTGGGGAGCAATCAGTGTGGGCCCTGTAGCTGGGCCAGCCTCAGGAGAAGCAACACTGCAAAGCTGATCTGACCACTGACTCCTTGGCTGTTATCCAGGAACAGCGGATGCTGGGCAAAATCGAGAAAAGCCACCCCTCTGCCCCTGAAAGAAGGGACCTATTTTTATCCACTGTTGCATTGATTGTTCCATAAGAGAGCAGAGGGGCAGGCGGCACGTGTGCATTGTGTGCTGCCAGCAGTGCAGGGCAGCAGGGGCTCCATGTGCCCACAGGACTCCAGCAGAGCTCCAGCCACTCTCCACAGAGCCAGCATGTCGCTGCTGAGCAAAGAGACACAGCTTTGGACCTGGCTCTGAACCTTCTCCCTCTCTGCAGGGAAGGAACTTGGCTTCTAGCACAATCTGAGCAGCACCTGGGCTTTCCCACGTGTGCATTCAGCTCCACGCTCCTTCCCCACATCCATCTCCAGCAGGGTCCCACTGTTGGAACAGGGCTCCAGAGATGTATTTTATCGTGAATAACCATATGGTGCTCTCTGCTCCAGTGGATCAATGTGTTTAGCATTTAATGAGGGCAACATAATTACCATTTTTGAGGGAAGAAGGAAATTCTTTTGCCTTGTGAACTGCATCTTGTGCTTTCAAGTGTGATACATTACAATGAGAATGGTGCTTTCCTGTCACTAAACTCCTTGACAAAATCAAGTGCCTGGTGTTCCTGGGTTAAGTTTCCATATGTGGGCAGAGGCAGGAGCACTCACCTGCCTGTCACAACCTCTACACTATGGCGGGAAATTCCCTGGTAGGCACCTGGTAGGATCTCCCATGCCAGCTGCACAAACTGTGCTATCTAGTAAGGGATGAAAAAAGTCCTCAGTTCTGTGGCAGGCTGTGTTTTTCCAACTGCCTTCTGTCCTGTCGCTCCTCCTACTACAGCCTGCATCCCCACAGACACATTAGTCCTGGACGTGGAAGCTGTGGTCCATGGCAGGCTGTTGTGGCTGTAGCAGGAGAATTCAACTCCGTGGTCAAAGATGAGATTGTGTCACCCCCCCCATGCATAGTGGATGAGGCTACTTCTGGTGTGTCCCCAGCTCAGTGGGGAGCCAGAAGCAGAGGTAAGAAGAGATTAATATGAAGCCACATTAATCAAGCTTTGGGATCACCTCTTAGAGACTGATTGATGATGGCTACCTACCAGCAGAGTCATCTTTCAACCCAGATACAACAGGCTGTAATGAAGAATATTGCAAACAGGCCCATGGGCTAATTTGCTAAACTTAATTCTTCCTGAAAGTTACTCCCTGAAGCAGTGCTTTTCTTCTGCACCAAGACCCATGAACAACAGCCACAGCCTGTGCCCCTCTGCCCATGGCAGGGCTGGATCCACAATATCCATACTGTGGCAGGTGGGACAATTCACTCTGCTCAGCCACGGCCACATCAAGAACCTTTCTGTGTTCTTCAAAGCTCTTCTCCAGACGTTTGCTGCAGGTTTACCCACATGCAGCTCCTTTCACTGCTGTCATACTTGTGAGCTCAGCATTGGCACATCCCATAGGTGCAGGTAAATCCTTACCTGCCCCTCAGCCTCTGTCAGCATTCACTCATCTGGATATTGCGGCCATTAAGTTCTTCAGCTCTGATGGAAGACCCTTGTATATGCAGAGAAGCAAGGAACATGTTTTGCCATCCTAGAGATCCTAGCTAGTAACAGATCAGAAATAACAGACCCTTGTTCTCTTGGCTTCTACCACCTTCATTAATTTTGAATAGTGCCTCTGTGGGAGAGGTAAAGACCTTTGCAGGGGAGAAGGTGGGGTGAGACCTGTGGGGACATCATCATGAAGCAGAGAGAGGCTGCAGCACCCAAGGTGAAAGGCTCTTGGAAATCTCACAGAAATCCTGGGTTTGCAATAAAAGTTTTGGTTTTGTTTTTGTTCTTTTTCTCATGGCTGTGGAGAACAAAGCAGCACAGGATATGGCTGCACAGGACATGCTGTGTGTCCCAGGAACACATTTATCCCAGCAAAAGGCTGGCCGAATTGCATCATGACCACCTTCTGCCTTACATCCTTGGGATGCCTTCCTGCATGTTGCAGGAGGAAGATGTCCATGTCTCACTCCAGTGAGGCACTAGAAGCAATCACAACGCACATGCCGGCATGTGACATCAGAGGCATCTCAGGTCATGTGCCCTAAATTACCCTGGGGGATGGCAAGGGTGATCTGTACTCACCTTTGTGTCTCTCCTAAGTGGTTTGTATTTCTCTTAGTGAAAGCACAACTGGAAGGTAACTGGAATAGTCTGGAGGAATTGGGCTCAGACAGGATCTGCATCCCTTAGAAAATGAAAAAATTGTGAAGCTATTCTCATTTTTCCTTACAGAATTTCATTTGCTAATAAAAGCAAGAGGGAGGCATTAGTTCTACTTTCAATAAGCAAATGTCATGTTTTGATCATTCTTGAACAAAGCATTTTGCTTTAACATTTAGAGATGACTGCTCATGCTGAGTATTTCAAATTCAGTGTCAGAATTTGGAATACAACATTTAAAAAAAATTCAATTCCAAATGAAACATTTGAACCTGTCTGCAAATACACGTGTGTTCTTCCATTCTGGGGAACAATGTGACTTTTTCAGGTCTCCAAACAAGTATGAAGGCAGATTCCCAAGCCCTGCACAGCACAGTAGTGTTGTCCAGCTTTCCTTTTAAAGGAGTGTCCCTGGGATGTCTGAGGATCAGCATGACTGCACAGGCAGTGCTTTGGTCAGAGTAACATTAGCTATGGCATAGGAAGGCTCAGGACCCAGACCTGGAGGAATGGTTTCCATTGTGCAAACAGAATGAAGTGGAAGCCACATGCTTTTTCTCTCCTCATGAGTATTCAATTCCACAGACTTATGTAGGGAATGTCTGGGAATCTGAAGGTAGAAAAGACCCATAAAATCACCTAGAGACCAGTGCTCTGTTCAGCCTACCTTGAAATTATTATTGACTCCCTTCTTTTAAAGATCTTGCAGTATCTGTCATGCACACAATGAGTGTCTTTCACTTCTTGAACAAAGCCTTTCCAGGATGTGGGGTGTTGCTGTTGTATCCATTTTAAATTCGGAGGAAAAAAGTTTCCAAGAGGATCTACCAGTCCTAGCTACAAAGCAAGGAGGGGAAACTTTAAGAGAGCAAGAGGGCATTATGAGTACTGCCTCCAAGCCCTTCTTTCTTGGCACAGTTATGGGTAGACATACAAGTGGGGAATGGTGCTGGAGAGGCATGATTCAGAAGCAAGGGGTTTTTCTGTTGTTGGAGCTCCCATCTCTATTTATTTACTTGCTTTTTCCAAGAAGAGTCTCATTTATTGCTGACTGCATAACTACAGACTGCCCATTAATCTTGTGCTTTATCATGCCCTGTGAATTAAATACCACAGGAGTAACAAGAGTCCTTTAGGGCTCAACATCCACTTTGCTGTAGTTGTCCACAGCCAGCTGAGTTTATAGGAGTACTTTGGTTTATATCAGTACTTTGCCTGAGCGGGGATTTCTTTGGGTATCATTTTTCGTATTTTCACTGTTATTTCTTCTTTTGGTTGACGGTGATTTTTATCACTGTTTTCAGGCAAGGAGTAAAAATGTACTGGTCTGGGCAGTGCAGGAGGAGGAAGTTGTGGTGGTTGGTAGCTTGTATGTTTACAGCTGGAAGTACTGTGGCACCTCCCAGGGCCATGGTGTTGCTGTGTGCAGCTCCAGCAGTCAGTCCAGCTCCTCTGTCACATCTCTGCAGGACAGCTGGTGTTATTTTCCCATTGCAAACAAACCATGTGGGAGTGATGAACAAAATGAAATTTCATTTCCATTGGACACCTCTTCTCAGCTCCTTAATTTTGGCAGCATTTCCTCATTTTAGGTCTTACCAGCTTGGCCCTACAGGGCCCAGCCCATGTGTTGTGGAGAGCATGGCTGAGCAGGCCTGCCCTAGGATGCAGGCAGCACCTGACAGAGAAGATGCATTACTATGCAGCCATAAAAGCTCCCCAAATGCTCCTACAACACCCTGCCCCCAGCTCCACGAGCTCCACAAGCCCCATGACAGGCAGTCCTACCTGTCAACTCAGTTCATCCTGCTGAATAAAGCCTTCCTCCTCCCACAGCTACAAATGCCATGTCTGTGGGGTGGACAGCTCCCACTTCCAGGAGGAACCTTGGAAGCATCCTGTGCACACAGGAATTAGTGCTGCATACTTGTGTCACATGAACTCGTGACATGCTGCAGTGTCACAATCTGGAAATTGTTTCTTGCCACGTAGCTCAGCTGCATCCTGCAAAATCACAGTGCTTCCTGGGGGAGGGATGCTGCCAGCTGCCACAACAGGTACTCTCAGCAGTACTAAAAGAGCTGCCTCCTCTCCCCAGCCCCCCCCACTGCCCCAGGATCACTCACCTGGTGGAGCAGCAGCTGTGGGGGCTCTCTGAGGTGCCAGCACGCTAGATCCATATACACCTGGCGGAGTTCTTGCTGACTCTGGGGCTGGGTGTTAATGGCTGCAGAGAGCTTGGGACGCAGCATAGTGACCTGCCCAGATGGGATCTGCTGCTCCCGTGGCTCTGCCAGATGGACTGGGGGAAGCAGGGAAGGAGAAGGGCTGTCACTGCACTTGAGGGGGGTGGAGGTCCTAGCCCACCAGGGGCTGAGGAAGCTCTGAGGCACAGCAGCCTTTGAACGAGGAGAAACAAGCTGTAATGAACACAAGGTTTTCTGGTTAGTCAGCAGTTGAAGGTTATGGGCCAGCTTGTTTATGCTGTAGTGACTCAAAATGGAAGAGTCCAAACCTCCATAAAATAACTTCCTCAAGACTGGGAACAGCTTCTCTGTGTACACTGGTGGGAGCTCTTCCCTGGCCATGGAGGTATCAGTCTCTGAGGGGCTCAATTTCAGTTTTGCTGGAGTCATGGCCCTGTGGCCTAGGAGATCCAAGTGTGGCATCCACTGCTGGGAAAGCCGTGTGACAGTAAAACCTCACTACAGTCAATGCACTGTTTTGTCTTCCCTAGGTCCATGGGTTCTGTGATGGCCATGTCATCCAGTGATAACAGCACTCAACAAGAGTCCAGCCATGCAGACATCCCTGTTCTGCTGAGCCAAAACTCAGTTCAGATTCATACATAATCAGTTCTTTAGGCATTAAAAAAAAAAAAAAGTGCATTGAGAATGATTGATAAGAAAATGCCTGATTATAATCAGCTAATTATTTTTCCATATGTTAAGCATTCACTGAAGCTCTAATCATTATGAATACATTTTCAATTTATCTCGTTCAATGCTGGCAATTGCTAACTTTGCACACCCTCTAGTACAGTTTCAGCATTATTCAGAGCAGACCTTTTCTAGAAGTCTTGTGGACTAGAGAAATCCTGATCCCTGGTCCTGTGTCTTGCAGCTTCCAGAAATGTCTAAAAGACAGCACTATATGTTCCAGGCTAACCATTGTGAACTATTCCTGTATACATGGTAGACTGTTCCGCTCTTGAAACATTCTGGTGACAAAAAGTATATTTTGGAGAGTGGAGATAACAGTTGTGAAGGAATCTATACTTCCTATTCGATTTCCCCAGAAAGCAAAGACTCCCTGAAAATTTGAATGTATCAGTAGTTTGTATGGGAAGCAACTGTATAATGAAAGCATTCCAGAACTGAAGAAAAGTAAGATGTGAGAATAATGGACTCCAGAAAAGCAGCGGCAGCAGCCCCAGGGGAGCAGAGCAGCGAGTGTCTCTTGGGAAGAGAATCTGAAGGATAAAAGAGCTGTGAACAGCTCACAGCTGCCAAAAGGGATGATACTAAAGGCACAGCAGCAAACTGTGCCTGTGCAGGGGGAAGCTCAGAAGCGTGGGAAGAGAGCACAGAGGCTGCATCAGGAACTCTTTGAGGACCCAAAATCAGAAGCTGTAATCACACAAAAGGCAGAAAGAATAACCTTCAACTAATGAAAAGTCTCTAGAAATCACACAGGCATGGGGAGCTGTCAGAGTCGAGCCCCAAGATGACCATCCCAAGATTCAAAAGGCAAAAAGAACTGGATCCATAAGCATACATGAAGAACAAGGCAAGTCTAAGAGCTCAAAAAGTATTTGATAACAAAGAGCCAAATAGTTAAATGTTGCCTTTGTTTCAGTCTTCAAAACTTAACTAAAATAATTTTAATGAGGAGAAAGGAGCCCAGGGCAGAATCAGAAAAGAACAGCCTCAAAAATATTCAAATGAGTTAGCTCTGTCCTTGCCAGCATGTCCTAATGAACTTCAGAGGAAGCTGCAGGAACGGTGGCTGACCCATGAGCATTTCATCATCAGGAAGTTGAGGAGGATTCAGGAGGTGCCAGGCAGCTGGGGAAATGCAAGCAGAGTACCTAGCTTTAAATATAATCTCTATTGGATAATGAAGGCAGGCACTGAGGATCAAGGAAATGAAGGGCAAATCAGCTTAACTGATTCATAGAAAGACACCGAATATTTTTTAGCTAACCAATTGGTGAGCACAGGAGTATAACCAGATGTAATTTGCAAGGGTAATTGTACTAGTGGCTAAGGAGGAAGCCATTAGTTTAGTATGCTCTGACTTGGGCAATGCTCTTGGTGCTTTGCCTTTGGATTCTCCTACCAGAGAAGCGTGCTCTAGATTAAATAACTATAATGCAGGTGTACAGCCAATGGAGAAACTGCTTTCTCAGTAGTTCTCAGTGCTGTGCTGGAAACTGGAAGCACATTTCAAGTAGAGAGTCTTTTGGACTCTGCTCTCTTCAATATTTTTATTAATGACTTAGATAGTTAAATAGGATGTGCTGTTATAAAATTCACAGGTGACACCAAGCTTGGAAAGGCTGCAAGCACTTTGGAGGATCAGATCAGCATTTGAAATTTGAAATTATCTTGGCAAATTGGAGGAGTCAACAAGATGTAATTGAATAAAGAGAAGTGCAAAGCATTACCCTTAGGAATGAGAAATCAGAATCCCAAACACAAGTTGCACCAGTCACACTGCTGAAGACAGTGACTTACCAGTTTATTTCAGCAGGGCAGGTGGGCTGTAACACCGCTGATTCTGCCCCTCTCTGCTCTGGGGACTGCACCCTGCTGGGGAGTTCACTTGCAGAAAAAGGGAGATGAAATGAAGAGGTTCTGGGGATGATGAACAGGAATGAAGAGGTTTTGGAGATCATGAACAGAATTGAGGAGGAGGACATTAACCCATTTCCAGCCTGGTCAGCTCCAAGGTTCACAGCTCTTCTCCCAATCAGCCCAAGTGCAGAGTCACATTGATGCCATGACATTGTTTACAAAACTCCTCTCCCGGTCCTTGTTTCACCCTTTTCCCCATTTCCTGAAGAGCACAGCTCTGCAGCCTTGAGTATCAGCCACAGGAGCATCTAAGTATGCCAGGCTGTTCAGAAAACTTGCAATATTCAGCTGGAACTGACCTGGGCACAATGGTGAGGAATGCCAGATACTTTGTACCCCTTTCCAAGCCTGTATTTCCTGCAACAGATCATTCTGGCTCTCTTTCCCTGGTTTATCATCAGCCACTTTCCTGTTCTTAGGTCAAGATAAAAGGCAACTAAGGATGGAGCAAATAGGATAAGATTAAGGCAAAAAGATGAGTGAGGGCTGAGCTGGTGGAGCTTTGGAAACAAAAGTGCAGGAATTTGAGATTGTCACAAAAGATTAAAGAATTCACAGAAAGGCGGGGAAGGGTTTGTGTATGCAATGATGTCAATAGAGAGAAAGCCTGGCAAATAAAGTGTTACCTCCCAGAAATCTTGGTTTACCTTGGCCTGAGTCATGACTGCTCTGGAGGCAAACATTAAGCTTTGATCACAGCTGCCATAATCTTCCCCTGACACCCAATAATGAAAGCAACAGAAACAGGCTGAAGCATGGCAGCTGTCTGGCTGAGATGAAATTGCATTTGAAAAGGAAAACAAAAAGGCAAAGTCCTGCTGAAGGTGAAAACAAGAGGTGACAGGACAGGGCCTTTTTGAGAAGGTAACTGGCTGGAATGGACGGTGATTTTTCCTCCTGTAGATAATATGAGTGTCAGTGCAGGGGTGATGTGCCACCCACTGTCAGCAGAAGCCCTGTTTTGGTGGTTTCCTTTACTGGCAAACAGGTGAAACAGTTCCTGCTCCCTGCTTCTTTCAAGAAGCTTCTTGAAATTTACCTGCTTCTTTCAAGAAAATGCATGGCAAGTGTTGGAATAGGAGGAAGGTTAATTAGAGGCTGAAAGTTCACGGGAAAATATCACTTGGTGGCAGAGACTGACCATGTTCAGGAGTTCACTGCATGTCATTTCTGGGAAACTGCTGCTCCCAAGTTGCTTTAAATTGGAGGCTCACAACTCCCGGGTTAATCTCACAGGATGGTGGTACAGCAACTGATCCACGCTTCCCCATGTAGAGACACGAACACAATTCCCTTGTTGCATCTGCCAGTGTTCTTCCATCAGCCCTTCTGGCCCTTGGGCTGAGGACCTTTCTCTTGATCAGTTTTCTTACATGCCCACTGACCCAATGCACCTCTGTCTCATCTAATCCCAAGAGAGTCCGGCTTTCAACAATTTTTAGATCAAGGAATTTCATCCAATGCTGGTCCAGCCAGGTCTCTACATGAGAAAATGGGAATGAGAGCAGCACATCATGAGTGCCCACATTCCATGGGAGTTTCACTTCACCAGCACTACAAACTAGAGATTTCATGAAGTAGGCAACAATCTGGACTGGCAAGTTTTTGTACAACTCACAGAAATTTTCTTTCTGAAGAGGCTGGTTTTCACAGAGGATCCACTGAGAACAGATTTTGTGAAGCAGAAGAGAGCGAGATAAAATGAGGAGGAATAGAAAAGGACCAGGACACTCCCAGAATCCACCTGAAACTCTGATATAGACATTTCTGTGTTGAGGACTGCACAAAGAGAGACGTTCACACCGACCTGCAATCTTACACACTCACAGAGAGAATTTGGCTTATAGAATAATTGCTTCTAAATGGACACCTCAGGTTGAATACAGTCCTTCCTAAAGGACTCCCCACTGAATTCTGACCTTTAAATTGAATGTTTCACTCTGTCAGCAAGAATGATTATTGACGGAGAGAAGTTTTTGTTACGGGATGCACAGAGCTCAATGCAGGAATTCCAATCCTAAATTATCTGAGGCAGACAAAGTTTGTTTCAATGAGAGCATTAAGCACCCTGCCGCTTGATATTAACTGACAGACTCTAGCTTACTCTTGGCACTTCCTCTTGTAAATGAATCACTGTTACTTCCGCTTTCATGCCCACCCCTCCACTTGGTTCCTTCTTAATTTTACAGCTTCCTGAGCTTGACACTGGGAAATCGATAAGTAATTTAGAGCCCAGTAAATACAGATGAAAACAAGTTATTTTGTACTTTTATAAATATTTGGAAACCAGAACTGTCTAAGAAAACAGCTGCTCAGTTGACTCAGCAACCCATCCATCAGCATCACACAGTTAATTGCATAAGATCATAAACATTTATAATTAGAAGGCAAACAAACAAGAATTTTATAAACAGCCCTCTTGAATCAGGCTGCACATTAAATATTTGTGATAAGGTAATTAAGAATAGATTTACAGTCCTGGCTTGGTGTTTAATACTTTGTAGAATGGATTTGATTCTACGGAGAATGTTCTACAGCCAAAGAGAAAACATTTGATTTTGGCTCTTTTATCCCGGGCTTAAAGTGGTCTCTGAGAAACACTGAGAAGCATTGATCAGAGTGGAATTTCATTCATTAGCGATCAGACAGCTCATTTAAATGTATGTCGAATGTCCCTTGTCATGGGCTGATCCACTTCAGGCATGCTTCAAAGCTCTGTCTCCTTGGCTGAATCTAGAGGCTTTCCCTAAGTCCTGCTTTTTATGGTTGATGCTTTGATCAGACCACGTCAGAATTCTCAACCATGTTTCAAAGCAGGGAGGAAACCCCACATTTTTGTATTATGACATCATGGGGTTTGGTTCTAAAAAGCCAGCAGCACTGCAGGGTTATGGCTGTGCAATCTCAGTGGCCTGTGGGAACCAGAAGGGTAGTGCTCTCTCATACTGTAGTGCCCTACACCATTCCCAGTCCCAAAATAATCAGATCTACATACAAGCTATCCAGTGGAGTTACTTGTACAGTCACTGAGCAGGCTCAGCATCCCATTTCAATGAATGTCAGTCCCCCTGAAACTAACCTGTGGTCAAGTCAGCAGGGCTCCTAGTTATGCTTAGAACCAGGGAGGCTAGAAACTCAGTCTGTACTGAAGCAGTGATTTAAATTCTCTAACATCAGATGCTGATCCTAAGAAACCAAGTGGCTGCATCCCATCAGTGAGTAATGGGGAGATCAGCCCCAAGCGTAAGGTGACCTTCAGATATTTTGGGGTCTGATGTGGCACAGGTTTTCTCCAGTAATTATCTGCCGTCAGAAACTAGAATTATCGGGAAAAGGTAGGTAGTGGGTAAAGCTGTAACATTAGATTAATCAGGAATAGCTGTAAACCACTTTATTCTGTCTACATGTTGTTGGTCAAGTCAGCCCTTTGTTTAGGCATGGGTTTGATACTTGTGAGTCTTGCTCTTATATTTTTATGCTTGCAACAGGAAGGCAAGAGAGCTACTCTTCTTAGAAAGGTTTTTGATAATTTTGATCCTGGCCCAGAATGGTGAAGCCTTCATCATTAAGGACAATGAAGCCATTGATGTGCTAACTCACCCAGTCCTGCCTGCTGGTCTGGCTTCAGTTACATGGGACACAAAGGCACTTTCCTAAGAGACAGATGGCTTCAAAGCAGGGACACTCAGACTCCCCTCATTCCATATAAATCCCATTCTCTAGCAAACCTTGTGAGATATATTACAGTGTGCCAGCTAAGCCAGTCTACAGGAGATATTGCAGCTTCCTCCAGCTTCAGTGGAGAAGAAGACCTGTGTTGCAGCCACTGGTAGACCTAGTGCTTCCACAGGGTCTAGTCAGAGTGTGGCAACTTCCATAATAATAGCAGAGCTTAATACTCAAGTACTGTCATCATCCAAGCAACTAAAATTATTTAATTCCTTAGTCCTCATGCAAGAGTGGGGAGGATGATGGAGACAGCTGGGAGATGGGATAACAGCTGGGTTATTGAGGGTCCTGAGCTGCTCCTTCTCTTATGAACACAGAGACCATTAGCAGTGTGGGGTCCTACAGCCCAGAGCCATCCCCAGACATCAGCCCTGTGTGCGTGGGTGGGCAGCAGGACACAGGCACTGCGTGCATGCTCTGCACACACTGGGAGCTCCTCTGTCCTTTCTGTCAAGCATGCTGAGCTCCCCCTTGAAAGGAGGCAGTGATGTTTGACTAGGTACGACTCTGCAGATGAGCAAAACTTTGTCTTGGATAACAAACCACTTACGGGTATAGACAGACCTCTTTTTCCACTCAGTTGCTGCCTATGGCCTCCACAGGTGTGTCTGCTCTGCTGCTGTGTGTGTGGGGAGAGACACGGGCTGTGCACACACACGGCGCTGGTGCAGCAGCCGTCACTGACACGTCAGCTGCAGTTGCACCCCCTCCAAACACACGCCTGAGCTCGGTGAATCATGCCTATGCAGCATGCAAAATTAGCCCAGTGAGAGATAAACCTTGGGCATTTGTTGGTAAACAGATAGTCTTTTGCTGTAAGAGCATAACTCACCGTGCTCCATTTACTATCCGTTTATTGATGGCTGAGATAAAACTGTAATCCCTTTAATTCAGGGGAAAAAGGGATCCAGCAGAGGAGGAGCACCAGTCAGTAATTAAAATACAGGATTTATCATTGAGAAAGCACTGGCTGGAGAACTGAGCTTAACCAGCTAACTGGGGGAAGATGCTGGGGAAGGTTTATGGCTCTTTCTAAAGTTTTGTTTGTGTTTTATGTTTATTTCTTTCCACCTTCCCTCCAGGTCTAATAATACACGAAGGGCCCTCGGTTTACCGGATTTTTAAACGGTGGCAGGCGGTCAATCAGCAGTGGAAAGTGCTGAACTATGACAAAACAAAGGACATGGAGGAGCAAAAAACAGGGACCAGGACAAATCAGCGCCCCTCCTCCCAAAACACCCACTCGTCGTCCACTGGTGGTACAGCCACTAACTCCGCTCCAGCCGACAGCGGGGCACGGGCTGCCGGCCATGCCACAGGCACCCTCTCTGACCACCACTGTGCTTATACCATCCTGCATATACTCAGCCACCTGAGGCCTCACGAACAGAGGAGTCAGTCTAGTAGTAACAGAGAGCTCGTCATGAGGGTCACGACGGTCTGAGCCGAGGAATTCAGGAGGCCTTAACACGAAGCGGAGGAGACAAAGAACTCATAAAGCAGAGGAGCATGGTGTGCCTTTTTCTTTCTCTTTCCTTTTCTTTTTTCTTGTTTTTTTTTCCTTCTCTCCTTTTCTTTTTTCAGTAACTGCACAAGATATAAGAGGCGGCACCTGGCCAGCTAAGGAAAAAAGCAGGTGGAGGGAGAGCTGCACACTCATGCTAAAGAGGTTAATGTTTTCCAGCCTGTTTAAAAAAAAAGAAAAAAAAAAAAAGAAAAAATAACAACACAAATCACAAAAAAAAAAAAAAAAAAAACCAACAAAACAAGTGCAATACAGACTACAAACTGAGTAGGCAGAGTTCTGGGGAAGCAGAGGAACAGACGGTTTAGCATGTCTTACAAATCCTATTACCTGGAATAGGTAACGCTCTGTGCACAGCCCCTGTACACACACGCACGCGCACACAAACACACACGTAGTGTGAGATTTATAAAAACGTGGAAGGGAACAAACAATTAACAAAATATTTGGAGTGTTTTTATTTTCCAGACTCCAGTTAACCAGGGCTATGAGTTGTTTTGTTTCATGGGTCACTGGAGCCTTGTTTGATTTACCATGGGGTACCTGAAGTGAAATGGCTGGGGATTTTTCAGTATTGATTTACAGAAGAGAGATTGAATCATCTCACTCAGAAAATCTTAACAAAATCCAGGCATACCCAAATTTCACCAAGAAGCCTGTTTTTTTCATAATGTTCCTGACAAGGGGTTTGTGAGGGTAAAACTGGGAGGGGGGAGGGCGCTCCATGACCTTTATTTGACGTATAGGCATTTTTGGCAAATTTTGTACAAACGTTCCGCAGGTGTTTCAAGCACAAGTACTGGTGTGATTCATGCCTTCATAACCCCAAATCCAGCATCCAGACCTTGCCACCCACACACATCATTTTCCATGCAGACATTCCAGGTTAATTTCCTTCCATTTTACTCTAATCACAAGAAGCTGGCCCGTCTTTGGTGGGTTTCTGCTCCCTTGCTGATTCAGACACTCATGCATTAGAGATGTACTTTTTTTTTTTGGTGTCTGTATCTCTGCTGCTCTATTTGCAACAGTCTCACTCAGTCTTGTAGGCTGATCCTTTCACATCCAGTCTGTTAGTTTATTACAGTCTATTCCATTCAATCATCCAAAAGAGAGTTAGTCTGAAGAGGGAGCACAGTTGCTGACTGACTGTGTAGCACTTCTAATAAGTCTCCTTCTCTGGGATATATCCTCGAAGGAATCGGTTGCTCTTCAGGAACATTCTCTTTCAATGCACAATGGCTGAATCATTTGTGGATATTAAAGGGACACTGTCAAGTACTTTTTAAATAGTTTTTAGGGTTTGGGCTTTTTTTACTCTCCATTGTTTGTAATATTCTCTTACAAGCTTGAAAATAAAATTTCTTTCCCTAATGATTTTGTCCTTTTCCATTTGGGCATGTACGGTTCTCTCCACTCACCCCATTCCTTTCACCATCCCTATCCTTCTCCTCCCCACCTTTCTTCTGCCACAGGGGAAATCCATATTTCTGATTTCCTGCTGACTATCCTTATTCTATGGAGGGTATGTCCCAGCTCTGCAGGGTTGAGTTATTTTGCAGCTGCCACAGAGGAAGCATAAGAGCAGGAATCCTAAAAATATAGAGATCAGCTAATTGAGAAGCAAAAGCTATCCAAAACAATGACCCTATAGTGATCAAGCCTGAGCCCAGCTCCCTCCAAAATCAAGATTATGTCTTCAGCCAAACTGCATCCATTTAGCAGCAGTGCCAAGCAACGTTGCACGATGGCTGAATGCAGCTGCCCTCCATCATCATACCAGCACCTCTCACACCTTCTGTGGAGACAGGGCAAATGTGGGCGCTACCAGCTCCTTTGGCAGCCAGGTTGTCACAGGTCAGGTGTTTCTGGACTGGAGAAGGTGTCAGACTTCAGCCTGTGTTTGAACACAGCAGCCATTCTGCAACACTGAAGATGGAGGTTAGCAGCTTAAGGCAAGGTCATATTTTTCACCTCGATTACTTGACAGTGTCCCTTTAAATATCAGAATGCAACAGAACAGGTACTTACTTCTCTGGCAGAGAATGTGGGAGGTAGAACACCGTCCAAGAAAGCCAGCTTGCTGAGGACCAGTGTGAAACAGCATGGTTTCTGAGGCCAGTGTACCTTTGTCTGACCAGATTTACTATCTACCAAAGAGTGCTTTTGGCAGAGGGGAGAAAAGAGATGGTGGTGGGCAGAGGGAGAGGGAAGGGGCAATTCCAATCATCTCTGAAAGTAGCTATCCCCCAGAAGGAAGGTGTTGAAATGGATGATCTCTGGAAGAACTGCTTCAGTAGAGAGAAATCTGGCCAAAGCAAGCAAACACAGCAGCCTCTCAGCCCCATGCCTGTTCTGGAAGCTGTCCTCATTCCAAGAGATGAGTAATTATAGTGTTTTTGGGAAGGGGGAAGCATACACAGATGAAGGGACAGCTGTTACCCATGATGTCGTTTCCCTCCCTGCCCTCCACTCATTTAACATGGAGAAGTCAAATTCCTTTAATTTGGCTAACAGATAGAATTTGAAGAGGTCAGAAGCACAACTTGCTGTGAAAGAGTGGTGTACTCTGAGCACACAGGACTCTGCATACTCTCACTCCAGCTCTGCCACTGACTCTGTAGCCTTGGGCTGTTTGGCTCAGTCCCCCCTCCACGCAAAGGGGGAATAACAATACGTAACTACCTCACAGGGGTGTTGTGAGAATCCACGTTGGTAAAGCCTGTTGAAGTGCTAAGTCTACCCCCGGTAGTCACGATGTGTGTGGTGGGGGTGAGCAGCGCTGCCCTTTTGCTGGTTACAGTCTGAACCACAGCGGGAGTCCCACCGGCCTTCTCCTGCTGGGAGACCCTCCTTGACCTGAAGCGGGGGCTGTCGTCCGAGTGCCCTCTCCTCCATTGCATGACATTTTAAGCGGCTGTGAGGTGCAGGGTAGTGACAGACATGAAGTCCTACTTGACCAGGGATTTGCTACAACGTTTTCTATATCTGTGGGGTTTGTTGGTTTGTTTTTTTCCATATATTGTGCTTAGAAATAAACTTTTCACTTAGGGCTGGCGGTTTGGGGTCTATTCTGTTGCATGGCAATGTATACAAGTCTTATTGTCTGTCTTACTGTGCAAATGATCCCGCAGCCCAGTTTCAGAGATGGGCATGGTCTGAGCCTTTTCACAGCGGCATAAGACTCAAAAGCCTGTCTAGACTGTTTAATATTTAAACAACACTATGAATTTGTCAATTGTATGTGTTCTGTGCAATACGAAGCATGTCATTAGCTGGCTTGATGGGCAGAGGGGCTAAAGGAAGGTCAAAACTTGTTCGAAAAGCTTCATACATGTGCCAGCATGGAGCCGAAGGGCTGCCACCAGCAAAGCAAACTCGGGGGAAGCCATTGGAAACTGTTTTCAGAACAGTTTACTCCAGAACAAGGTACTTCTGAGTTTACGAACTTCTAGGCTGCCAGCCTGAGAGAACAAGTGCAAATTTAGTGTGGGGGTTGGGGTTTTGAATTCCCTTTTTCTTTCCTCCTCAAAATTTTGATGGCAGAAATACTGATGAGGATCTCTTCCTTCCATAGCACAGTTCTCTCATCTCCCTTGTGCTGTCCCCTTTGTGCTACTATGCAGGACTTTCAAAGGTGCAAAAGGAGACAGTACGCTCCCGAGACATGAAAAATAAGTTGTGTATTGGGTGATTCTAGCAGATAGAGGAGATGGGGCAGAGCTATACTACTGAGGCATCTTTTCTTCCCCATGTCTTTCTTCTAGCCTTGTCTGCTGGATCCCTGAAGAGAAGTTTCCTGTACTTTGTTACAAAGCTGTCAGATCACCTTCCACTGACAAACAAAGCTTGCAGAGTTTGGCAGCTGTTTCTCCCAATGGAGAAAATTCTGGGTCCTATCACTGTGGAGACCCCTCAGTTCTTGGGCTTTGTGGTCCTCCAGCATTGTTTGGGGGTGGTCAGTGTGGAGGACTGTGTTCAGCCATCATCAGAAATCGTGTGTGTATGGTCCTGCTCAATCTTGTGATTTCTGCCAGTCCCCTGATTTTCTGTCAGCTTTGACAGGTCTTTCTGGTAATGCTTTTCTGGTTATGCTCTTCAGAGGTGTTTTGCTCTGTGTCAGTTGCCAATGCTGTTCTTGCCTACTGAAACATCAGTGCTGGCCTTCAGCTTCCACAGCTCTTCCATTCTTGCCATCCTGTCTCTTGGTAAATACTCACTGCCAAGTTCAAACCCTCTCCTCTGTGCCTGCAAGGGGTCAAGCACATGCACTAACACAAGGGTCACCAGAGAACACAGGGACTGTTCAGAGTCTGTATCAATAAGTCAAACCCTATAACTGTCAGTCTTTGATATATATTTACTTTGCCAGTCTCAGTGCCTGCTGTTAATTGGTTGCTACAAACAAACCACTAATGCTGGCAAAACCCATATACCCAGCTAACACTTGATTTCCAATTGAAAATGTAAAAAACTATGGGCTGTTTTTCAAACAATCTGGTGTTGTTCCCTGTTGTAGTTTCCCAAGCAGGGTGGTGAAGAGGTTCTTGTTTTGCCTTACTATGATGGAATGGGCAACCCAAGGAAATAGGAAGTCAGAACCTTAGATTTGAGTCAAGAGAACTGTCAGCTGTCCTGTTTTCACTCAGGGAAACAGGAAAATACTACTCATGCCTGCTAGATCCCTGGCCCTTCTCAAAGCCCTTGATCTGGCAGCAGTAAAACACTAGAGCCAATGGCTGTAGCTGGAGGACCATTCTGAAGACTTTCCAGTTCTGAAGACCATCCTCTATCCACATGTAGTGGTCAGTCATTCAAGCATCCTCTCTTCAATTTCCTTGAGAGAAAAAGGTTATTTTGACTAAGCAAAGCACTAATGCTCTTCAGTGTAGGATAAGGCTGCACCATTAGCACTTCTAATCTGTGGTACATCTACCAGGATTCCTGCCCATCTCCTTGTGAGAATGCGTGGTCAGAAGAGCTGCACCTTCCTCTTACTCTTTTATGTTGGTCAAGCACTTGGAGGAAAACAGTCAGCAGTGCAATTGCCTTAGTGACTACTTGCTGAGCATCCTGATCTCCCCTCCACTGTCACCTCCCCTGAGACTGCTCCTTCTTATTCCTGAGGCAACACATGCCTCATCCCCTCTGCCATCCCTAGACTCTAGCCCTGAAGATCTCATAAGCAGACACAGAATTCTTCCTAGACTTGTTTTTAAGTCTTCTACATCCTTTGCGTTTCCAGACAGGCAAATTTATTCAATTGGTAAACAATGACATTCAAATCCTGAGAGGACAAGCAAGTGTAGGAGCCTATTGAATTGACATTCACCATTTCTTACATGCTGAAGGAAATATGGTGAAAACACCAATTGGTTTCCTCCATTTGGCAGCAATGGACCAGTGGCTTTAGAAATATTTCCCTCAATAATGCAAGTCTGACATGCAGCAGTTACTGCCAGCAGTCTTTGATCTCACATCTATCATGTCAGATAAAAAGAGAGCAGAACCTGACAGTTCTGTGCTGTTTACACAAACATCAAAAACTATCTTAGTTCATTATGAAAATTACCTCCAGGTCAGTGGGTGAATTTCTTCTTTGAGGAAAGAATGATGTTTTCTCTTCCAGAACTGGAACTGCAAGATAATATATATGTAAACATATACATATATATTAATAAATGTTATCCTGAAAACATAAGAGAAGAAAACCTAAAAAAGCCTAAAACAATACTTGATTTTTGAATAAGTCTTGACAGGAGCTAGGGAGTTGCTGTGTGGAAAATGCGACACAGGTTTTGACTTCAGGCAAAGAGAAGACGGAAGAGGGAAGAACTTTTATGGTACTCTTGTCCTATTTGTGGTTCATGCTCATTATTGTATAGCATTTAATTAAGACAAATATGTGGAAAACAGACACACAGCTCCAGCAGCAGGAAACAGACTAAAGACCCCTCAAACTTATTTGAGCCATACTCAAACAAGCACAATGATGCAAAAGCACAAACAGCTGCCATCACAACTGTTTGAAAAGAGATGGATTTCTAAAGGGGACAAGAACTCAGACAAATTCTTTTCCAAGCCACATTGTCAGTATTTATCCCATATTTCTTACTGAAAAAAGGAAAAAAAATAAGAGAGAAAATTTAAAGGAGGATTCTGATACCCAACTCTTAAAGAAGCAAGTAACAGTAGAGAAGAGGTACTAAGAGAAGATGCTCCTTTATATGCTACGTTATGCATCAAAATGTGCTTCGCCAGACAAAATTAGGACATCACATTCAGTTCCCTGATTACTCAAAGAAAGTCTCAGTGACCGAGTTTGCTCAAGAAGTTTTCCTAGAGTGTAGCCTTCTCCAGAGGACCAGAGCTCCCATCTGGATGGGATAGGTGGTATCAGGCTGTTTGCCTCCAGCTGCACTCTTCTGTGGCAGGATCACCATTTGTTAGCAAGTCACTGTTGGGCAGCTTTGGGCAGCTGATATAGGTTAGGATGTTAATAATCCTAAAGTTGCATATGCCCACTGTGCCCCTGCAAGTCTCATCCTGTCACAACTCAAGTTGGTGAGAACTACTCTGCTCTTTGGTCTTCATCAAAGGAGAGCTTTCCTTTAAAATTCAGCCTGCCACACTTCTCTGGGAGCTTTTCTACTACACTTTATAGAGATTCTTTTTCCTGTAAGGATGAACAGACTTCTAACCCACCTGATCTTGTTTTCCAGCTAGAGAGACAAAATTAATGTTCTCTGACCAGCTTATCTCAGTACCTATGTTCTTATGAGATTATATTCCCCCTCCCCTTTCACTCACTACTCCATAATCTTCGCTTTCCTTTGGAGAGGTGTGATTTCTTTGCTACCAAATGGTAGAACATTTCTCTGAGATGGGAGTCTGGACAGCCCTTCTACTCCTTGCTAACAGGCACACAAACCTTCCTCCCATCCCTCTAGACTAATGTGGCCAGCAAAACCCTTTTTCATGGAGTTTCGCTTCTTGATCCAGAAGAGCAACCGCTTTCAAGCATCTCCTTCACTGTTATCTAGCTGTGGGATAATGGCATGGGGAATCTTTTGTTTCTTAGCCTCAGGGTAACTACAGTGGATGATGTACCTGAGCCAAAAACAAAGGACAAAGCACTTCTATTTCAGATGGTGGTAAACCTGGGTGAGGCTTGTTCTGATGGCAGGAGAGCAAGAATCTTTGTCAGCTTTATACAGTAGCAAATCAAAATGGCCTTGTTCCCTGGTGTTTTTAGCTCATTTACATCAGCTCTCCATTATAAGCAAACCCTCTTGTAGGCAATGCAGGCCAGGCCTGGGGAGGAAATCTTCCTCATTCCAGAAGCACAACCAGCCCATAGCTATGCATCAATCCTTTCAGGACTTTTGCCCCTGAGAGGCTGAGCGCAAGAATGGAGGTAGCTAGCAGGGCTGGCAAGAACGCTTCCCTGGATCTTCATCGCCAGTGGGCAAATTTTGCATCTCTACATGTGAGTCCCCTTTGAAATCACTCCTAAGGCCTCCTTCACTACTACAGGGTCTGCCCAGGAGAGGAAGCAGTGTCTCTGCATGGATCCCCCAGGTCTGCTGCTGGGATCTTCATTCAGGCCTGCAAGAAATCACTATGTTCACTGAGGGTTGAGATCAGTCAGTGGTGTGTCCATGCAGAAATACTCTTTGAGACTACTACAGAGATGTCTGTGGGTTTGGGAGGGAGGGGGTGGTTTTGTCCAGGGCAGGAAGCACGGGGAATGGAAGGCTGCAGTGTAAGGAAAAATCAGCCACAAGGGAGGGGCCGACAAAGAGGAATGACCATGTCAACTGTGTTACTGTCCTGTCATTCTCCTGAACCCAGAATGGAAACTTCCAAGTGCTCTTCATGAGCTTACGTTTATTAGAAAACTATTCCTGGGTGTTCAAGATTGTTTTCTAATGAAAATATACATAATAAAAAAAGAAAATTAATGACTCTTGGTAATCTTTTCCTTTCCTCTCTTCACTTGTAACACATTGCGAAATTCACCTCCTTTCTCATTTGTTTGCTATAATAAAAACTCTTTCTTTCTGGTCACAATCCACTCAGGGCCTTACAGAATAAACTTTTATCTTCTCTTTACACATCAGAGGCCAAGACTTCACATAAGGAGATTTGAACAAAGGGCCAGTGCTCAGCATGCATTGCACAATGTGTTAGCACTTTGACTTGTAATTTATTTATGGTACTAAACAGCAAAAACTGTTTACCAAACATCACTGTAAGGCTCCTGTGTAGTGTCTCCCCTATGTTCAAGAGAGAAGCTTGAGGCAACAATGGTAAGTACATGCAGCTATTTTCAGAGTACCCATCCTGATATGATGTGTCCTTCCCAGGGACTGTACAGCTCTGCCCTCAACAGAGAACATCTCCTGTCCAAGCAGTGCTGGAGTCAATCTCTATTCCAGGGCTGTATCTTCTGCAGATTGCTGTGGAAACACCAGGGCCCAGGGAAGTCTCAGAGCAAGCATGCACAGGGAAAGGGAGGACAGTGGAAGCAATCATCAATGACATGGTTGGAAGGGGATGGTAAAGAGCTGGGCTAGATCCACAGCTCCTCTCCTGAGTGCACATGGCAGCCAAGCTGTACCCCAGGACATCTTCTGAGGCTGCTCCTTGTTTCTGAGGTGCCTGCAGAATGCCTGTAGCATCACTTGTCAAGGTGATGTGCCCAGAAGCCCAGTGCCACCAGCCACAAGCCTTCCTATCTCAGGAGAAAAGCAAGGGCAGCGTTTCACCAGAAGATGATCACAAGAAGCTCTGAAAACTCTTACTTCTCCAAAAGATCACTGAACTTTCGCATGCTTGCACATTTGAGGATACTTCTCTGTAGAGTTAGGCAGTCTCTTCCTCATCCATCCCCTGGGAGCAGATATGTCCTCTTCTTCTCTCACTTCATATTTGTTTGTTTGTTTATGGGTTGTTGTTCATTTTTGGTTTTTTTTAATATAGGTCTATTCCAGTAAGTCAACTGAAATGCAGAGAGAGACAGAGAGGGAGAAAGGAACAAATAGAGAAAAGGAAATTGGCAGGACAAGGAGGTGCCTGTAAAGAATAAGCTGTGCTAATCAGAAATGAGGGATGAAGAAGAAGAAGAAGAGGAGGAAGAAGAAGAAGAAGAAGGACTATGACATGGGAGCAGAGAGGGAAGAGAGAAGATAGGTAGAGAGAAGGAAGATAGATGAAGAGGCTGGTGGCAACTATTAAGTACTGCAGTGATAACACTGATGGTTTGGAATAAAGAGGACGAGGTCCTAGAGGATCCTCAGGGAAATGAGGAAGAAACCATGAAACGTGGACAAACTGGACTTCAAGAAGCCCTTTCCAACCAGCCTTTCTATCAGTCCAGTACCAAAATTGGTTCTTTCCCAGACTGCAGCCTGACAAACTTCTTGCTTCTTCCCTGCTTAACAAAAACCTGCATCACCCAGGCTAGACAAACACAAATTACTGCACACATCATCATACCTCTAACCCAATTATTCTTGATATAATGTATTATTCCTAATTCAAGGTGGCCTCCAAGGGCTAGATTTATTCAGTGCACACAGCTCCATTGCTAAAAGTCATCATGTGCCCTGCACCTGCTCAGACCAAAAGTAATTTCCTACATCAGCCAACCATGGCTCTGCTGAATTGTAGCAGCTGTAACACACTGTGGTCCTTGCCACTTCAGTGGATTTCAAGAGAACAGGGATACAGAAACACAGGGTTGCTCTACAGAGATGTAAGGCAGTCTGTAAAACTAGGAGTTTTGAGTGATATTGCAGCCTGGATTCCCTCACATACAGAAAGGAGTGTTGCCAAAGCATTGGGATCTGAGCTCAAGCTGCAAAATTCACAGCAGAATTGCAAAAATCACAGGCTCGAGAGTAAAAGGCTTTAGAGGCAAGGTAGTGGCAGGAATATGTTTTAACCCCTGGAAACATGAAAGTATTTTGGTTTAGAAATGGAAGGAAATTTCAAAGCCTAAACTACAATGAATGTAGGTATAATCTGAATGGGAATATATTTACCTGAATTTTAAAGAGAATATAATCTGGTTTGAGAATTTCAAGCAGCAAGTCAGTGCCTCCCATCTAGAAGTTACTGGCCACTTCTAAAGGCAGTGTAACAGCTGTCCACTCAATAGCTAGAGGATGTCCTTCTCTAAAGAAGATGCCTAACAACTGTCTGCAATTACAGTGGTAAAATTCCCAATGTAATATAAGTCTATAAGACAAGTTCATTAATTTTGAATGCGATCACCTGAGGGGCTGACATAAACCTGACTGAAATCATCAGGATTTTTCCTCAGGCTTGAGTGGGCACATAAGATCAGGGCTTTGTCCTTGGGGCATTTTGTTCTCCCAGCCCCCCATACTTTTCTGGTTTTGCAGTCCTTAAGCAAGAGCACGGGAGAGCAGTAAGTGGATCAGCTCTGTGAAGTCAACTGAGCCTGTCTTGCTGCAGGATTTGAAAAAATTACTGTTTTAACCACACAGCTCCCAACCCCTTTCACCCCCCTCCCCACACCATGTCTCACATTGAATTAATAGCCCTTAATTTTAAAGCATCGTGTTTGCAAAAAAACCCTCGTGTGAAGCTACACAGCTACATCCAGTCATGCCTACGTGTAAATATGTGCCTGTGTGAGGTGGCACTGCTCAGGCACACACAAAGTCAGTGCAAGGCCACCTGAGATGACTCCTGGCATGCATTGTCATGCTGCCCCATGAACTGGCATCAGCCAAAGTGGAAACATACTTAGGTACCTGCACCTGCAGGGGAAAAGAGCCTGTTCACAGGGAGATATGGTAGATCAGAGCTGAAATACTCTGAGTTCTTACAAAGGTCATTTATGTTTGTAAATAAGGCCTTCCATCCTCAGAAAGAGACAAAAGTAGCCCCATGCATCCAGGTAAGACACAGTCACAGAGTTGCACACCTTACAGAGAATAATTAAAGTATTTCACTCACTCTCATTTCAGGTTTTGCTGGGAGCAACAAGCACTGATTACTTAAACAGTGCCCTGGTTATTTAATGCATTAAATAACAACAGACAGCCATAAACTCACTTATTTTATATGCTATTTTTTTAATGCCCAACCTTCTCTTGTGACTGCTGCGAACTTTATTGCATCATTAAAGCCTTATCAGACTTTGGAGTACTCTCAGGTCAGAGCTATAACTGGTGTATAGGGAGGCAAAATCATTTCACTTGAGTGCCAGTTTCACATACAATCCATGTCTTTTCCATTCAGATAAGATTTCTTGGTGGTCAAGGATGCCAGATCTGGAGCTGTGTCTGCACACAGCATGTGGAGTGACCCTTGAAGTTCTCTCTGTCTTCAATCTCCAGTAAACACCTCTTCAAGGTGAGCAACGCTTAAGGTCATCTATTTTCACCTGCCTTTGTACATATTTAATGCAGTCATCTACAGCTACAGCTCACCCAGATTTATACATCTAAAGGCCACTTGTCAAATTCTAAGCTTCCTTAGTAATCATCAGAGAAAAATAGGTGCCTCCTAGGAATTATTCATCTCAATTGTGTTCAGCACCAAATTGCCCACACAGTTGTCTAGTATGATTTGAGATGCTTGACTGGCCTCCATTGTCTCAATTTTAAATTGACACCTATCTGTAAAATTAGGAAAAAAGCACCCACCCCTTTTTTGCAGGTACCATGTATCCAGCAGTTGCATCAGTCATCTTTCCTCTGACTTTATTAATCAGAGAAAGCAAGCTTGGCTGCCCAGGCTGAATATAAGATGTGGTCCCCAAGGCAATTGTTTCTTCATTTACTGAAAAAGAGAGAAGGAACCTATGGCAGCTGTAAGGTTCTCCTACCATCCACAGTCAGTATGAGACTTCAACTACCAAACCTCTCAGCCCTGCAGTTAATTGCCCTTAGGGTCTACAGATCGTTACATCTGTTGCTTGAAACTTGCCTCCTATTCTCAACTTTCGTTCTGAATTTGCAAAAAGCATAAAGTAAAATGCTGTTCAACTTTTCCTAAAAGTAAAAGAACCACTTTTTAGGGCAATTTAGCACCTCTAATTACTGTTATCTCCTGAAAATTCAGGCCAGAATTTCTAAACAGTCAGGGGAAACCCACGATTTTTTAAAACAGCAAATTCTTCAAGGCTGTGGATGAAGCCTGGCAAAAAGTGGTTCTCTACACAGCAAGGCAGCTAGTCCTGTGCCTGTCACCATTTGTGACCCTCATCATTACAGCACATCCTGTAACAGAAGCATCTTTCACAGCTTTGGGGAATAGTTTGTTTTCTTGTTTAAAGCTTGCAAAAAATCCCGAGAAAACAGAAAAGGAAAGGTAGAAGGGCTGAGTACCAGACAAAATGGAGCAAATAAAGCCACCATAGCCAACAAACTGGCCTGATGGAAAGCACAGCCTCATGCTGAAGGACAGCCTCGGGATTAGAAATCATGCCTGAAAATGTTCAACTAAGGCATTTGTCTGACAGCCAAAGCAAACAAGAGGCACATGGAGCTGTTTTGAGGCTTTAAAACACTATTTGTATGGTTGAAGGAGACCAGAGGCTCAACAAGTCAAAGCTGCTAGTGCCCATTAATTTTTCCAAAGTAACAATTCTGTGAAAGGGAATCACTCATGATCTCACACAACAAGGAACTGATGTTTTCAGGGAGAGCTCTGCACCCAGGAGACATTCCTTGTTCTGCCTTTCTCAGCTACCCAAACAGCAATGGTCCTCTCCCGTCACTTGACCTGCAGCTTGTCTCAGCCTCTCATTCTGGAAAGTCAAGACATGCTGTTCTCCTGCAGGGCAGGTGCAGATGTCACTGGCTTCCTGTCCCCACCAAGTGGGCCTTGGGCTGAGCTCACAAGCACTGGTGGGATCAGCCCTGACCTGCACATCAAAGGGCACCAGCAACCCTGTTCCTGGCCATGGACTTGATTTGAACACATCATATTCGATTAAAACTACAGCCCAGGAGGCATTTGAAACATTCATAGTACACTCTCAGCACTCTGTTTCTGAACACATATAAAAAATCCCATTACTTTGCCTCTCCAGAAAAAAAAAATCCACTGTTTCCTTTGGCATCTGTCTCCACACTTCTTCCACACTTTTCTCTGCCCTGTGGTGGTGGTGGCAATTGCTGCTGTTACTGAGATGCACGAGATTATGCAACTGTAGCATTTTGATTTAATCAGCATGGGGAAAAAACCTGCTCCAAATTCTATTAATAACTACCAGCCAGCTCCCTCCTTCTCTCTCTCTCCCCGAATTCCCATGGAAGGAGGATCACAGACAGATCTCTGCAAGCACAAACTATCAGCCTGACTGGATCAATAACATCCATGGTGCCAGGAATCTGCAATGAATTCTGGGTAATTAATCTGCCAGGGAAAGACAACCTTAATTAAGAACAGCCAAGCTGTTCTTTTCCAAAATCTTATGCCTAATAAAGTCACAGGATTGGTTTGGCTGAGGATTTTGATCTAAATTTTAATGGGTTTTTTGTTCCTAACAAATGTTTTGAAAGCAACAATGCAGGAAGCAGTAAAGTCTTCACACAACAGTCAGAGATATGAACTTTTTACTTTGCCTTCTTGATGCCACATTAAAGGTGAATGATCTCATTATTTAAGATGCCTCAGTGCTAGAGAGAAGCACTGGCTTCACAGCTGGGATGGACAGTGCCATGGAGAGGCTGCCTCCATCCTCATGTAAGGGGCCACAGTTGAGATAAAGCTGTGACCTTCCCTCCACTTCTTAGGAAGAGCATCCAGGACAAACGTTTCCTCAGTAGACCAAAGTCTCTGCTTTTTCACAACCTTTCAGGCAATCTGGGAAATACCATCTCAGCCCTATCAGGCTGCAAGCAGCCATTTGGGTATGGCCAGTTGTGCAGGTCACTCCAAAGTTTCTGAAGCAGTTGCTGCCACAAGGCAGTCAGAAATCCTCCCAGGCATCTCATGATGATTTAGGAGTACTGGTTGTATTTCAGATACACAGAATTTAAGTTATTTGTTCTTTCGCTTCTGGTTCTACTTCAAACTCTTCATTTCATGCATGTTAAGTATATCTATAGCAACAGTAGTGTGCTCAGGACCTTTTTCTGGTGCCAATGTCAATTGGTACAAACTCAGCCAAATCCAAACTCTTACTCCTCAGGGCAAAAAAGGCCAAAGGGTGGCCACATCCAAACTGTCTATTGCTCCTGCCCTGTGTCGACTCCTGAATTTTGCTGGGTACCCTAATGCTGATGACTTGGGCCAAAAGCAAGTCAAAAGCTGCGTTAACAACTTACTAAGATGAGCCTGCAGGTGTTTCCTGGGCATCCATTCATGATGAGGACACGTCTCAAATGACCTTGGTAGGGCATATTCAGAAAGACCCAAGAAACTCCTCCCAAACTGGCACTATATCCCAGCAAAGACTTGGTCAGCTGCAAACAAAACCTTCCTGAAGCAATTTGCACATCCAGTTTTGAGCGCCTAAAAAGGTGTGTTCCAGAGACTTTCAAAGGGATCTCTGATTTCACCAGCCCTGCTCATCTTTGCAGGTCAAACTCTACTCACCTGTCTGAAGCCAAGGGGGTCCTCCATATTTATTGGCAAAAATCAGCATTTTCCCTAGTGGTATCCTGGACAGAGGGTAATTATGGTAAAGACTGATGAAAATCATTTAACTCCTACTGTGGGGACAGCATCATGACAGCTAGATTAAAGATGTCCTTTATAAACCGTCACAGAGCAAGAGAACATGATAATGAATGAGTTAATTACACCAGCATCTGAGGCTGATACTACCCATCTGCCGCTTTGATTAATTAAAACTCTGATGGACAACAATGAGGCCTTTCTCAGGTCTGAAAGCAATTAATTGCCAAAGTCCTCAATAAATCTAACAGCATCACTAACTGAACTGGCAGAAGAGTCCACTTTGAACAGCTCCAGAACAGAGGCAGCAGAGCATATCATGGAGTTTGAAGCATCCCCAATATCATACATTAATCTTTCAGTGTCGCTGAGAGCTGGGGCCTAGTAATTTTAACTTCTTCTTTAATCACCTTTTCTTTCCTCTGAACAGAAGGGGCAGTCTCAGCAAAGGACATGAACTGCTGAGGAAATTAAGAGCTTTGGCCCTTTTTGTCCTTTGTCCAGATTCTCCAAGCTGTAATGAATGGGTTACATTTTTGCTCTTGAGTGTCTGTTCTCTTTGGACTAGTTGTAACCAGTCCTGACAAAGAAGGATTTTAGAAATGCAATGGGAAGCCAAACTCTTCCAATTCTTCCTGTATTCATCGATCAAAGAATGCCAACAATCAGCAACAGTTGCTCAGAAAGTGGTGGTAAACTGAGCACCTATGGGCAGGTCAAGGAAAGAACCTGAGAAATCAGACACAAACCATGTGTCCTGATTCCATCAGAGCAAAGACAGGGCATGACAGAACCACAGAATATCATGAGATGGAAGAGACCCACAAGGATCATTGAGTCCAACAGGATGAAGCTGATCAAGGCACTTTCTACTGTGAGAAATCCTAGACTACAGAACCACTTTCCAAAGAAGGGAAAAGAGGAAAGCCCTAGTGCACAACCATTTAAACCCAAAAAATGTTGTCACTCTACTGCAGAGAAAATGCCCACAGCCAGAGGGGAGGAGTTACAGCTTTTCACTTTTTGCCTTCTGTCTGCACAGAAGTTTTACAAACTAAGCACAACTACAACACAAAGGGATTTTGAGGGAACACCACAAAAGACCACTTGTGCAATAAACAGAGCTAGAGGGTACCATATCAACTTAAAAGCCAGTACAGCTCACACATGTGGTTTGGAGACCTTGCAAAAGGTACTGCTTTTTCACAGATGGAGAGAAAAAGCCTTTCCTTCCATTTTTATCCTACTTATGCATTGTTAAGTAGTTCTTGCATTTCACCTAGAACAGTAACAATTGAGGAACTAAAGCTTCTTCATACTACAGATCCAAGACAATGCTTAGTAACAATTATCAGCAGTGATTAGTTAATATGGCCATAATGCAACAATCCCACTGCCTGCCAGTCAATTGGAGGCCTCAGTGCATTGGATGATGATAGCTGTTCTCATTAAACATTGCCTCACTCCTGAGGACAAGAGTCCTCTGCAGCACCAACTCAGCTCAGCGTGATGCAGCTGCAACTTCCCATAGCTTCCCAGGCTGGAATGGGACAAGAAACAGCAAGTTTAGACATGATGAAGTAAATACAGAGACCACTTCCTTATGATCATAGAACAGTTTGAGTTGGAAGGCACCCTAAAGATCATCTTGTTTCAACCTCCCTGCCTTCCAAGGGCTGGGGCATCCACAACAGGCAACCTGTTCCAATGACTTACCACCCCCCTATTAGAGAGAGGTTGATTATACCCAGGGTGCATGGCTCTTGCTTATTGCTGGGTCTTTAGTTCAGTACTTGAAAAGGAACCATGCATCAAGGGGTAAGACACAATCTGGTTAGCAGAGGACAAATTACAGTACCTGGTTCTTACAGTGTTTCAGAAGGCTTCAGTATAGAAAGGAACTTCTAACATACAAGTAAAGTAATAAGAGGCCCCTTTTCCAGTTACAGAAAAAGGAAAACAGTCAAGGAAAGAAACAGATCTGAAATGGGGAAGACACTTTCCAACAGATGCCGTGGCCATTTGCAAATAGTAATAACTCTTTATCTCCATCTAAGCCAAGGAGGGTGAGAGACAGATGCCACATACATACCTATATTTCTCAGGAGAAGAATGGAAGAGAAATTAGAACAGACCAGATGTTCAAGGATTAAAATTTTTGAAGAGTAACTGAAACACACAAGGAGCTGTTATTGCTCAGGTGAGTCCCAGCTGCCTCAAGGTATGTCTGTATCATGCAGAACAGAAGCATGCAGAAGTGCCCTAGGCATCTCAGCTAGGTCAGAGTTATGCAAGTGTCTCCTCAGAACATTGTGCTCCCCTGAGCCCGAAGGGCAGGAGGAGGTTAATCTTCCACCAGTGCATTTTAAGCCATCTTCAGGAAGCAGATAATGTGGCATGTCTCTGCAGATCAGCTGACGTGACAGATAGGTACAGACATGTGCATCCACCGTGGACTGAATCCATTACTCAACCTAAGATTTGGGTCAGATTTTCTGACTCCACCTGCAGCTCAACTAAAGACCACTCCAAAAACCAGAGAGCAAGGACGGGGTAGGGATTTGGGTTTTTCACATCTTTTTGCTTTCTAACCCTTCCAAGTACTATATATTTAACTCATCAAGTTCTCCAAGAGCCCTTCCCTTGTTGTCCAGTCCCAAAAGTTTGCACATTCAGGAAAAGTATGAGAAACCATGCTCCAAGGACAGTGATTTTTTTCTTTGTCCCAGTTTTAGGTTTAAGCCCACTTCACATATTGACTTTAAATGTTGAAGTCTTAGCTCCCTCCAAAAAATTGTGTTAGAAGAAACACTTTTCCTAACAACATTAAAACCTTACCACACACTGCAAAGAGAACCATCATTCCAGGCTCCCTGCAGCATTTGGCCATTACAAGGTAAGATGGGGATGTGGGTATAATATTAGCTTCAAATTTCTTTCTTACCAGTGTCGGTTTAAGGTAAGCCCCAATGTTATTTTTACCCACTGTATAGACCAGGTAACCTGCCACACTGCAAAACAAGTGTCATATTGAATTAGTGATTCTCTACTACACTTCTGTCCTGTTCTTCCACAAGCAGTCATGTAGTAGAAGAGTAATAAAAAAAAAATTAAAAATCACTTTTTAAATCCTGTTTTATAAATCAGTTAATACCTCCAGTTACATAGCATCCTTGTCATGGACAGTCAAGAGAAGCACTAATTAGATTGGCACAATAGACACTTGTTAATTGCATTCTCAGTTCTCAATGTCAGGAGAATGTGTCATTTGTACCTTTAGAAGCTCTGTGAGGAGGAAGAGGGGAAAACAAAACCAGCTCTTCTCTGATGTAGTACAGTTCTTGACTAACTAGTTACTGCAATGTAGCTGCCTTATTTTTGCCATAGACCCATCTGGATATGCAGAGGGACTTATTTTATTCACAAGAATATACTAAATAAGCATCTCTCTGATGAAGTCAAGGAAACTGTATTGGTATGCAAACCAGCAAAAATAAAATCAAACTGCAAGACATCGCTTCCAGCATTTTTATCTTGATTTGAGATCTGCAATCACAGATGATGTCTCAGACCATTCACATATGGCTGGAGTTGAGCAGTTTCGTCTGGTTCAGCTGATAAAACTCCATTGAAGACACAAAAACACCATTTAGATTTGAAGGAATTAAAGATAATAATTTTCAATTCAAGCTCACCTCTAACTTGACCTGATTTTCCCCTCACTCATGTATATAATACAGCTTTTAATATCTTTTCTCTAACAAAATTATTACACTTTTCTCATCCCTTTCCATCTCATGTACTTAACACTGCATCTCCACAGTTCCTTCACAGGAGGCCTCTGAGCCAGGTATTCCTTCTGAGGCACAGAAAGAGGGGGGATGGCTGTCCAAGAAACTGTCAAAGATATGTTGGATCTACCAAAGGGTTCAAGAACTGTCCAGTAAGTTGCTCTCAAACAAAGTGCACTGAAAGTGCATTGTCCCTCTAGTACAAAAATTGAACAAGGCAAAGGGTGTACCAGCACTAAAAGACGAGTTTATGTGATGAGCAGCACTGAAATCTGATGTAAAACTTGTGTTCAAAGCTCTGCTCAGAGAATTGACCTAAATCACCTCCCCTGAGGGCAGAACTCAGCAAAATTACAACTAAATCGCATAAGCCTTAATCACAAGTATCACCAATTAGCCACCAGAACATAAAATATGTTTGCTAGCACATAAGATCTTTGAAATGCTTTTATATGCTTTGTTTTGCCAAGCAGAGAGCAACACCAACTCCAATGACACATTCCTGCATTGTCTCCTCCATCAGCCACACTGCAGCAGACAGCAAAGAGTGCATGAACAACCCCCAGCATTGAAGCAATTAATCAGGAGCCCTCTTGCAAGCTCACAAGGAATTAAACATAAACAGATTATTGAATGCCTTTGATAGTTTTGAAAATTTTTTTTTAGACATTTTAAAAAGCAATCAAGGAAGTGAAGGCCTAGAGTAAAGGGATTATGTTCCCTTTGGAGTGAGCATCTCAGGCAGCTGCATGAGACCGCAAACATCTACATACTGGGCAACAGCAGTGTCCTGTTTTTGGCTGGGAGAGAGTTAACTTTCTTCTTAGTAGCTGGTACATGGCTGTGTTTTGGATTTACTGTAAGAAGAATGTTTAGAACTCACTGATGTCTTAGTTGTTGCTAAGCGCTTACCCTGAATCAAGGACTTTTTAGTTTCTGATGCACTGCCAGCAAGCAGGTGCACAAGAAGCCAGGAGAAAGCATGGCCAGAACAGCTGATCCAAACTGACAGAAGGGATATTCCATACCACAGAACCTCATGCTCATTATATAAACTGGGGGAATTGGGCAGAAGGTGCTGATCAGTACTCAGGAACTACTGGGCACTGAGCAGTGCACAAACCAATTTGGTGCCAATAAAGAAAGAAAATCCTACAATGAGTTTTCTTAGGATACCAGACCACCACCTTGCTCATGGTTAGATCAACCAAGTGCAGCTGGTTTTTCTGTTGCACTACACAAAACACAGCTCCTCCCAAGCAACAGTGACTCCAAAAGCTCCAGTGGCACAGACTCTGCTCCAGGCCATCTCTTTTGCAGAGTAAGTGGAGGAGTGTCATACAAGCAGATTGAAACTTTTGCTTTAGGATCACAATTTTGACATCTCTGCAGCCTGCACCAGCTTTTGGTCTTGAAAGCATATACGGGTGATGCTCTTTCCTTCCTCATGCCAATGCATGGATCAATATGAAGCTCTTTATTCATCTAATTATAGCTGCAGGGGGCTCTTTGCAGCTCAGGTTCATTTGTCTCCCTCTGATGTTAATACAATCAGGCACAAGGATCACTTCATTAAAAGATCATCTATGCTTTATCATATTTGAGCTATAAAAATAACTCCTTTGTCATACAAACTGTATGGTCAAAATTGCCATCAAGCTAGATGACTCACTGTAACCCAGGGAGCAGAGTTCAGCTCCAAAGAGGAGCTGTCACTAAGTAAACACAGCACTTCCACCGTGGTTCAGATGGAGGATCTATCCACTGCACGGATAAATGGGCACTCTACAATCAGGTACAGGGAGGAAATGAGGAGTACATTGAATGTAAGGTGCAGAGTATCTGTGGCAGAACCCAGAGCAGAGCCTACCTCTCTTTTACTGTAAAATAATGTCCTGTTTTATTTAGTCCATCTCTCTCTCACCTTCCTACTACATATCGCTCCTGAACTGCAAAACACAGGGTTTATTTATAGTGTGGTCAAACAGACACTGTCCTCATGGCAAAGGGTCTCTTTTCTAAGCAGCTGGTGGCCCAGAGGGATGAGGCCTGCAAAGGAGGCTGAGGGTGTTCCAGAAAATGCAGCTATAGGTTGGTACTTCACAATCACCTCACAGATGCAGCTTCCAGCCGGTCACCCTGTGAATACACCCTTATACAAGAGCAGAACTTCAGTGACAAAGACACAGACTAGAGATTAACAGCCAAGAGGAATCAGGTAGAGGAAGGATTTCAATTTTAAACTCTGTTATTGCTAGAAAATGCTTTCGCCTCCTGAGTAGAACAGACAATAGAGGGTAAGGGAACAGCACAACCAGCCTCCCTCCACTGGATTTTTTTCAGATCTAACCTATTTTTTCAGACCTCATCTGAGGACACCTACCCTCAAGGCCTGTGGGTAAAGAAAAGCTTCTTTGTTAATTTTGCAAGGAAATCAATGCAGCCTTGGGACACTGTAACATGCACACAGAATATGCAGGCAGAGCACAGCCTTTGCCACTGACTGTGCCCCAGCCCAAAATGGGCATCTTCAAAATCCTCCACAGGAATATTCTTGCTCTGCCTACATCTGCATTTCTACCAGTACTGACCTATCTGTGTGCATATTGCCTCTCTACATTACAAACCACTCAGCTGAAAAACAGGAGCAACACCTAATGTTCTTTTGAAAACCTCAGGATGAAAGTAAGCTGTTACAGCACTCTCTGTGCCACTAAGTTATTAATAAACACACAAAGTCCTGAAATCTTTTTAGCAGATTCTCACTGAAAAAAAACCCCTACCACCTGTACATGCTAGAACTTCAGCAGCAGGGAAACCAGAATCCTTGCTTCATTACTCATAGAAGTTTCTGGACATGAATTAAATACATATGCTTAACACCATAATTGCTCATATAGCAGCACCATAATGTGAGGTTTTCTCACCTCATCATCCAAAATGATTTTCAGGAACTAGTGATCACAAGAAAACTCAGGGAGAGATAATTATGGGTCACCAGGTTGACACTGGCCTCAGAGAGCAGAGATTAGTTGTACAGCAGGAACAAGATGAAAAACTATAATGGAGCAACCTGGCACATCTCATTGGCAAGATGTCTGTCATGCAGCATTGGAGAAATAGTTATGTCCCCAAAGAATGCTGCCTTGATACCCTTCTGGAGAGGTGACTTTTGAAAAGCCATTAAGACAGAAGGATTTGAGGGGTCTCATTCCAATCCCCAAGAGTCAGAATCAGACAGCAATTTCCTGCAATTAATGTTCTTTACTCCCAAACCTGGAAGTGCAGTGCACATTGCTGATTTTATCTGAAGGTAAGAGCTGGGAATGAAGCACAGCTGCAAAACAGGCTGGAGGGGGAATCACATGGCTTGGAGCTGCAACCTAGCAGAACTGTTTTTTCAGCTAATATCTGACTTCAAACTGTATATGCTTTTTGAGTTGCCTTTCCGTTCTCTTCCTCTCTCAGTTCCCTTGATGCCTTTAATTCATGCAGGGAACAATTTGTGCTCCACAAGCATGCCTGCCTGGTTGGGTACCAAACAAATCCCCAAAAGAGTGTAGTGGAAGAGCATCCACGGCAATTGTGCACCCTGCCACCAGAGCATTTAGAACCTGATCAACCAGGCTGCCAGTTCTAGGTGTACCTGGGGATTTTGCCTCAGTATCATCTGTGCAGTCAACACTACCCAGAGGAAAATTGTAGTGCAATGAAGACATCAACTTCTGTCCCACTGGCTGGTTTCATGCTATCTCTGAGAGCACACAAGAAATCCTCAGAGACTTTAGGAAATTTCTGTACAACAAAGACTATAGCCAAGGGTACATTATCTTCAGATGCATTTGCTCTTCCAGGAATTGGAAAGTGGGGTTGATTGTTTCTTTAAAGAAATGTTGTAGAGGGACTGGACTAGACGACTTTTAAAGGGCCCTTCCAACCCAAGCTATTCTATGACTTAAAGCCTAACAAAATACAGAATTACATCCCAGCAATTCCTGCCATTCTGCAGCTACTGAGTGAATGATAGAACTGTATTTTCTTCCATTTCGCTCATCTCATAGGATGAGTTTTTGTACCAGTTACAAATCATTTGCAGCCTGGCCTAGAGTAATTTTCCAAGACTAGATACTGGCAACTTAAAGACCAGATTCCATCACAAGGAAATTCCTGCACAAAAACTCTAGCAGTTAAACTTCAGAGAAGAAAATGATTTTACTTTGGATAACATGTTTTCTCTATGTAGTTGCAACTTGGTGTTTCAATTCCCTTTAGCCCAAATCTCTGAAACTGCCCACAGTTCTCCTGTGAAGAACTAGATTCTCCAGAATAATCTTCCCTTGGGAGTACACAGCTGTCTAGAAAGTAAAGCTGGTCCTGCCTTCCAGCACAATTCAATCTGTAGCATATATCCATAATGCGGTTCCTTTGATTTCCAGTGGTCCCCTTGGGTATGTGTCATTCTTGTATTTTAAGTTAAAGTGACCTGTTGGTAGCAAAAGGTCATTCCTGCATGTTTTTCTCTCACCATGTTTGTTCTTTTTCACATGTCCTCTGTCTCATCACAGTTCTTACTTCTGAATCATCATCAGCTTTAGGTTAACAGGGATTATACACAATCTCATGTGTAAACCTCGAGCTGTGAGTCATTCGAATGCTAAAGCCTATATTGCTCCCATTTCCTGAGGACTGCAGAGAAATCTCTTGCAGACAAGCTACAACCCAATTACACATTGTCTTGCTGGACTAACCCTATTCCTTCTACATTGATTTTGTCACTGCTGCCTGAAGGGAACTTCACGACCATTTGCATTTTTAAATAGGTCAGTGTCTGTGTGTCTGGGAGAACTGTAAGTAAATGATCATTATGTAAAACAGATCATTCTTTCTGGAATGCGAAAAGAGATATAGAAAGGCTGTTCTTTCCAATAATAAGGTTTGAAACCTCATCTGTTTCCTCTCCTTGCCTTTCAAAGTCATTAAGTGGAATAACTGCTTCTCCATTTCTCCAGATTACCTCAGTCTTTGTCTGTTTAATGTCAGCCTCTCATATATTCCTGGTGCCTATGGGACACTTAATGGAACTCCCACCATTCCATTTCTCCTCAAGACTAATGATCATGTTCTCCTCATGCCCAGGGAACATCACAATAACTCGCATTTTTTTTTCTTCATTTATTCCCATCCTCCCAAATCTTTTGTCATAAAATTTTTGCACTGACGTACCCTCTGTATATGAAGTCTCATCCAACCAAAGTCCATCAAAAGTCTTTCATCTGCCTTCCCTGGGAGACACCACAAGTAAACAACTTTCCCCAGTTGCAGATGGAGAATAATCAACAGGCAGAGAGATTTTTGATCAGAGCATGGTGCTAACAACACCAAGGTTGTGGATTCAATCCCTGTATGGGCCATTCACTTAAAAGCTGGACTCGATCATCCTTGTGTGTCCCTTCCAACTCAGGCTATTCTGTGAAACTCTGAATAAATGGCCCCTAATGAGCCTTCAACAGAACTAGGAATAAAACTCTACTGTTGCTGTCCTCAACTAGTGAACCATATTAGCTTTCTTACATTCTTAAAACAATGAGAAAATTTTAATGCCGCTCTGGAGGACACCGCCTGTTTCTCTGTTTAATTTACAGGTTGATTTAGATGGAATCATTGAGGATTCACCTGTTTTAGAACTCACCTCTTCTAGAGTACCTCCTTTATCTTCCAAGAAGCCTGACCACCAGATCTCACAGGGTTATGAGCCACCCCTTGTGTCAAAGCCAGACCCCTTACAACCAACATGCAGCAAACTCACTCAGCTCTAGCTATGGATATGGTCCCTTTATGTGCAGGTGCTCCCCAGTTTTCCTTGTTTATTAGCCAGCAAAAGTACTAAAGACACAAACTTTCCCTATCTCCGTCTCTTCAAGGCATTTCTGCAATAAGTGCATTGTCCAAAGATAATGTTACTGTTGCTATTAAGCAATGGCTTAATAGCTACAAAACACACTGACAGCCCTGGTACTTTAAGTGATAGCACATAAAACAAAAGCAAGCTCATTAAACATATGTAATTTCCCTATCACCAAACCCACTTTCCTTCCCAAAATCTTTATTCCTCTTACTCAGGGAGAAAAAGGATATACTTGCTGGCTGATGTTATCTTTGATCAATTCCCCCCCAGCCTGCCCAAGAAAATGAAGTGAATCAGCAAGTTGAGCTGCTAGAAGATCACGTTAGTTAAAGATGGGATTAAGATGATATACAAATCAGTACATTACCCAGCACAGTTCTGTGAAAGGTGGATTACTATCACTTATGTTATGCTCTTCTTGGAGAGCATTCAGCCTTCTAAACTTTGGTGTTAAACTGAAATGTAGAGATCCTACAGGTGGTAACTACTGAAAGTCCCCAAGGAGTAATGGGGAGGAATCTACATCACAATCACCAGATAAAGATCACATGATTGCTCAACTCACCTTTGCTGAGCCATTTTTTTATCCTTTGCAGGCAGAGAAATGACACTTTCTCAACATTCAGCACAACTGTGGACTAGGAAATCAAATTCACAAAGGACTCACAGGCACAGTATTAAGGCATCACAGGAAAACGCTCTTGGCTGGCTCTCACCCATTCAGATCAGGGCCTTCAATGCTGGCCTGCTTGGGACCAAAGAAAAAAGATTCTCTCCACCCCACTCCCTCCTTTCTCAGTAAGTAAAGGGCCCCTAAGCATTCTGATACAGCTCCCGTACCTCTTGTGAAAAGTCAGCATAGGGGCCATTTCCTCACATTGCGGATGTACTCACTCCACAGGGCGAGAACATTTGTGATTTGACTACTTGCATTAGCAGGCTGGAGAAGGCATTCTCATACATCCCAGTCATGTAAAACTCCAACAGTCAGGTACTAACAGCTATTTTACCTTTCTTTTCCTAGCATTATGTCTGATCCACATGCTTCAGGCAAAAATATCTGCACCACAGTTGGTCTCCTCAGGGGCTTGTGCTCCCTTTATGCATTGTCTCAGACAGCAGACAGAAAATGTTTCTAGTTCTACCCTACATTGGAGGTATTTCTGTTTTCTGTTAATATCTTGAAAGCTGCAAGATTCACTCCCTTCTGGAGGAAAAGAAAATGACAGTTATTACTGCCTATTATTGCACGTTAAAATAGGAAGGATGAGACAGAGTTGGAACTCAGTGAGACTATGAAGAAAAACAATCCTTTGGTTTGATATATTTAAAGCAACAGTGACTATATTTCCATGGTCAATCTACTAATTCCATTATAGATTCCCCAAACTTTCATAGCAGTCCATACAGCCGACTTGGTGCATATGGAGGGGTCCTAAGAATTAATACACCAGTAAATATATATGTGACGAAATCTGAGTACTTTTTAGTGCTGGGGAATAATTCATTATTTGGTAACAGCAAAAAGTACTCTAAGTATTTCAGGTTGCTGGCAAAAGAGGTACTTTTGATGGTCAACTGCTGAGACTTGTACGGGGGAGGCATCACAAAGAACAGAATGAATTTTACTATGTCTTAGTCATGCTGCCTTCACAAAGTTTATCGGGAAGAAGCAGATTAATTTCTATCCAGCTTAAGTCACTAAAATACAGTATGTGCAGAGTCAGATGAGCAAAGAGTCTATTTTAAGGCACTCATCTCAGGGATGCACTAAAGTTATGCCTGGTTTGTAAAAACAAAATTGAGAGGTTTTCTAGTTCCTGTTTAGTTCTTCTATTTTCATAAATGCAAGCACTATTCCAAAACAGTAGAAGAGGGAAGGTAGAGGGGGACACTAATCTTTCCGCTTACCAAAACTTGCTGCATCGAAAAATATGATCAAACTTTAAGCTAAGCTTTCTTCAAATGTTTTCCAAGTAATTTTCTTGTAAAGAGTATCTCCGCCTCTATGCCAATTTTTTATGCAGAGTTCAATGTGGTTTTTGATCTTTTGGGAAAGGTAAGAGAGGCTAAAAATCACAACCTTGCCTTTTTAAATATATCTATTTTAGTCCTTCATATCAGTTTATGACAGCATTACAAAAGAAAACTTCACCTATTCCGGTTTCCTTTATTTTCTTTAATATGTGGTAATCTATTACTCTAAAATTTTCAGGTTCAGTAATCACAAGAAAAGAGGAGTCCAAACTGGTACAGAACTTCTTCTGGAGCTGCCTTCAAAACAATCCAGAGAAAAGCAATACACAAACTCCACCCCCCAGAAAGACAAGTCACCTCTTGTAGAAGTCAATGCTGCCTTCCTTTACCAGCACCTTTAAGTGGTGAGGGCTTGCTTAAAGAACTGGTTTTTCTATGTGGTAGTTCTTCAAAGAATTTAGAAACAAAAGCCTGGGTGGGCTTTCAGTCCCCTCCTAGTACTGGGAACATTTTGAGTTTTTTAAAAAATCTTTGTAACCCACATCTCAATAGAGACATGAGAAAACTTAGAGGTTTCCTGTATCTCATATTCGTAAGTGCTCCCAGCACTGCGCTCCATTACTGTAATGGTACCTAGAGAAGAATGAAGACGGAAGGGGAAAGGAAGCAAAGTTGAAAATTCAGTGGAAATCAGTTTTCCACTGTCACAAACCAAGAGCTAAAGTTAACTGCTTATTTCACACCGACAGTGGCAAGGCTGAACAAACCCAAACCCACTCTTACAAGCACAGCAGCAACATCTACCAGTGTATTTGCCAGCTTAGCAGCATGCAAGTCAAAACTCTTCTTTCCAGATTATCCCCAACCTTATTGAGATTACAAGGAAATTCCTCTCTTGCCTTTTATCATGTGCAAATATGCAGAACATAAAAATGGCCTATGTCTTTAGAATTCACAACTGAGATAACTGATTTTCCTTCCTCATTTTCTAATACCAAAGACCCTGCTCCAACATCAAACAGACAATTCTGTCAAAACCCAAATACGAGGAAAGTTAGCAAGATGTAAATCCACCCTGGCAACTAAGAGACTACAGAGCAGCAGAACAGGTCTCTTCACATTAGAAGTGTTTTGATGGTATGTGTAATACTTTTGTGCCACATTGTAAGGACAGAGATGAAGCCCTGCTTTCAGAACTCTGCAAACATGTAGACATCATACTGTTAACCTGACATTCATTTCAACCTAATTAGTATCACACAAATCACAAGTCTTCAACTGTGTAACATTCTAGAAGTTATTTTTTATTACTGTGGCATATTGACAACTGTCCAAGAAGACAAATTTGGTTTCTGAGTACAAAAAGGAATGAGACCAAACTTGAGAACAGCATAACAGGTAGCAGACCCCACTACCCAGTGACAGGGCAAAAAGCTTTGTGCAGAATTGAAATAGCCTAGATACTTACAGATTCACAGTATATTGTAACCAGAAGAGTCTTACTCTTCCTCTATGAGTCCCAAACCCAGTATTTCATCTTTTTCTGTGGAAAACTCTCAGTTTCATGCTATGGTTCCAGCTCCCTCACATATTACTTACACTTTCTGGTATAATACCTTTGGATATTCTCCACCTCCCACAGTCCACACTGCAAAATACTTTTTTTTTAGTCCACATCCCTCTTCCAATTAGGGAAGAGAAAAAAGAAAAGGACCTGCAGACTAGGCTGATATGACACACTGTTTAGGCTGGAACTCTCAGCAGCTGGGCCAGACCAAGAGGGGAGAAAGTCTCCTGAAGCTGAACTCATCATTCCTTTCCCTTTCACCTCTTCCCAGCATCAACTTCCACAAAAAACTTTTACAGCCTAATGCTGAAATCACTGCCCCTTCATCAAAGCTGATTCTGCCCAAGGAGCAGCAGATTAACAGAAAGACAGACAACAATCATAAGCTTTGATCTCACGGCAAACAAGGCTTACTAAGGTTACTGCCTCATACCACTAGCAAGATCTTTCCAGAGAGGCATTATTTCCAAGGGGAAAGAGAAAATAAGCCACCAACATATAACAAAAATCATAGTCTTCTTTTTTGTAGACACTGATAATTTCTCTGCCTATAAAGTACATGACAAGGGATGTTCTGCTGCTTGCAGAAAAACAAATGCACTTTGTTTCCTTTATAGCTTCTTCTGAAATGGACAACTAACTGCTCTAGTGCTTCTGAGGACTGGTCAGTATGGCAATTGAAAATGAGAATTCTCAATGTAAATTATGAGTCAGACATACTAAACAGTAAGTCAGACTTTGTAACTGAAAATGTGAGCTTGAACTAAATGTAAGATCTCTTCCAGTCATTGAACGAGAACCTGAAAACTGGCCCTTTGCCAAAGAACAAATATAAGATCAGGCTGCTGACGTGACAGATCCTCACTAAGATCAGAAGCTTCTGAAGACTGATTTTGGAAGGCTGGGCAGAATGAAAGATGCTTTTCTTGCCTTCCAAGAATTCACTTTTATTTGTTTTGAGTCAAAAATTCTCATTCATCTCAGTACTAGCAACTCAATCACCACACTGAGCCTACATGTACATACTGTGCTGTATAGGTAGCAACAAGATCGATCTATGCAGGAATTCTCCATGAACTAAATGTATATTCCTTGACAGAAGGTGACAGAAACAATACACTCTAGAAATGTGGTCAACAAAATCAAAAGGAACAAAGTAACTCCATATTCTGGTAACCAGGTTCCATATTCTATGTGGTTTTGACCAAGATTTTTTCATCATCTCTGCAATATAGTAAAAACTACTTTACTGGGGTGTAGCAAAGTTTAGAGTTTGTAAAGAATAGAGAAAGTATACTCTGCTTCTGCGGAGGGATTTTGATATTCAATGTTTGCATTGTAGGCCCAGAAAAGGGTCTTTTGATTGTTTCCTTTAGGTACTGCATAAGTAGTCACCTGATTTTAGCAAACATGGCTCTGAAGACAAACCCCAACTATTAAAATACTTTATTAAGCAAAAGAAAACAACAAAAAACAAAACCAAACCACGAAAAGAAAAAGTGCAAAAGAAACCCCCAGCCAGTATACCCCATATATTTGCTGTAAAAGACATTCAAAACACTGATCATATAATTCGTATTTACAGTTGAGAAAAATATCTTCTGGTGATACAAAAGCTATAAAGGTCTGCAAAAATCACTTGCTCCCTGCCATATGCATTTGAGAAATTATTTCAACTCAGTCAGGATAGGATGCAAGAGAGGAGAGAGTAGGTTGCTGTGTATGGAAGTAGGGGCAAAGAGCAATTGCTGTTTCCCACACAGGAGCTGTTGGCCAGTATAAAGTATAAATATTCCACAACATTTTGCAACTACAGATCATGACTTTTCCTTTTCTTTTTTGTGATCTTAGTACCATTTTGCACAGTATACTTACACATTCATACTAATGAAAGAACAGCTTTTAAAGGAATGAATCTGGTTGTAACAGATGAGCATGTGTGAAGGTGTCATTACTGTCTCTTCAGCTCTGCAATCAGACTTGAATGGCTCTTCCTAACCAGTATTTGACTAGTTTGGATTGCTCTGTGTAAACATTACTCCATCCTGGTTGCCAGTATTAACCATTATCATTTATCTATCACAGTTGTCAGTGTACAGCTTCTTCTGCTCTGGGTTAGCAGCAGTTCTCAGCAGTGTATGAAATGGACATGGAACTGACTCTTCCTTTTAGCACCAGGAACACTGACAGTAACCATACTAGTTGGAAGTCTAAAAAATCAAAAATCCCAGCAAATGAAACAGGAAAATGTGTAACAGAAAGGGACAGAGAGCTTGGGCTGCTGCTGAGCTGACAGGACAGAGATGACCATAATTACTGATCTGGGGACTGTGGCAAAATCAGCAAACCTGGCTCTACTGTGTGCTTTAGATTCTGTTGTGTATTTCAAACTATTAACTTGTGAGTCCCTGGCCTAGAATTTTTTCTCATAAGCGTCTGTGGTGGTTTTCATGGTGCTTTATTGGCTTTACAGTTTTTTGCTCTATCTTGTTTTTTGTTTATTTGTTTTGAGTTGGTTGGTTTTTTTGAAGCATGAAAATAGTGACTTTTCCCGTTTTGTAACAATAAACTATAGGGTTACCTTTACTAAATATTCAGTATTACCTTGTAACCTTGCTGGGACATTTCTGTCTTCCTTCCCAGGCAATGTAACAAGAATTTCAGGCACCAGAGCAAATTCTCATTCAATTTAGTAGTGTTTAGCTAAAAGCAATACACAAGACAAGCTAAATTCAGTGTTCTAAAGAAAAAAAAATGCCTTAAAGGTATCATTACTTTTCAAGTACTTGAGACAATTTCAATCCTCTGTTCTAGTTTTAAAAGTCAGATGATATTTATGCCAGCTGGAAACATTTCTGGGATTTCCGTTCTCATTTGAGAAAATAAAGATGGATGTACTGTCTTCTCACTAGCATCTTTTTTTGTGCCCCACTTCACAGAGACATCTCTTCCAAAACTTTGCTTGTATAGTCACCATATATCACCAGTCACATCATGTCCAGCTGCAAACAGAAGAAACAGATTTGAAAGAAGCAGCATTGAAGTTATTTTTTACATGTCTTTAGCAAATTTGCTAAAAAACAAGCAAATTTGGAAATCCTTACCATGTAACATAAATGGATTGCACAGAATCCAGTACTAATCTTCTATAAAGTACAAAAACCTAAAAATCTCATCTTCACACAATCATATGTGCCATTTACAGATTTTTAAAAGTACAGTCCAAATGTAGAAATCTGTCTGTTATCAAAGCTTCCTTAATACCATCTACACCATCAGCTTAAGCCATGGAGACAGATTTGTAATGAGTCAGCCTGTAAAAGATGGCTAAAATGTTTATTAAAAAACCTGGTATCCTTGAACTTCAGCAAGCCTATATAAAGAACTTTAATTCAAAAGATTAAACCATCTTTTTAAAAATGTTTTTCAGTTTTCAACCCACATAACTTGCTGTTCAAGATCTACAAACTTTTTAAAATGCTATTATAGTAAATTATACCAATCCACTATTAAATGAGTGGCTCACTGGCACTTTTCAAACACAGAGGACACATTTCACCCCTGTAAACACGTATGTTACCACATCACACAGTATTTGCCATCATGAAATTACACACCTGGCTAAGTTTTACAATAGCAAGTAAATAATTTCACGTGGCTCTTCTGATTTAATTCCTTAGGTGTTTTCTAAGCCATGCACTCTAATATCTAGTGCTTTAAGAAGCATTTGGCTCTCTTATTGCACCTTTCACTTACAGCTTAATTCTAAAGCCCCACCATATCTTTATGGTACTCACCAGATCATCAACATCACCACCTTCATCTGTAGGAGGCAGAGTTTCATTTTTCTGTTCTTTTGGAGCCAAGAACTAAAAATAAAAATGTATTTATGTGATACTGACAAAACTGAGAGCCTTTAATGTTAAAATTAACAGAATGTCTCTTCTATGTATTGAAACAAACCCACCTGTAATTAAAAACCAGGAAGTAAGTTTTTTTCTGGTTTCCACCCTCCAAAACCATCTTAAACTACAAAAAACTTGGTAAGACTTGCTTTTAAGGGGTTTTATGGTGAAGCGTGACAAAAAAACAGACAAAAGGATATGGTTCTTGAGACAACACATGGTTAGGCTGTAAAACACCCTGTGATAAGGATGCTGCAAATATTATTCCCTAGACTCAGGGGGAGATAAGGAAGATGCACAGAAGAGAAATCATTTGAAGTCTACTAAGTCCACAGAAACAACCTCAGGCACAAAAAGTTTTTGAGACATCAGTGGCTGCAGCCTGGGACTATTCATTTTTCTCTACCCATCCTTTTTTGTCCACTGACAGATATGGGATTCTGGATTAGATGGAAATTTTATCCATTTTAGTTTGACCAGGTTTATGTTCTTAAAAAATGCTGTGTGTAGCTACAAAATGCTCAGGGATAACAAAATACCCCCAATGATATGAGTACATACACGAGGGTGACCAACAGCTTCTTTGAGACATTTCCTACACACAGCATTCTAGTTCTATGTTAAATTTAAAAGCTTCCCCATTTAATTCAATTAACATTTACCAAATGAACAAAGATATGAATTAAAAAAAACCACAACCCTCTAACGTGCAAGACTGTTAGAATGCCAGTCTCCAAAATGGAAAATTCATTATGCAAAATTACACTGTCGTAGCTGCTGATACAACTCACCATATGCTCTTCACTTGAAGCATGACATTCATAAACAGAAGAGAAAGGTAAGTTGCTCAGATAGTATAAAAACTGAAATCGAACATACAGACAATATCTGGAGTACAACCACCTCCAAATTAGTTCACAGATTTTTCTCTTAGCCTAAAAAAAAATAACTAAAATGGTAGGAGAAAAATGGCAGTACTTAACTCTTACTTAAAAAAGCATCAGTTGTCTTCAAGTCTTAGTTACTACCTTTTTACCAATATCCTTAATATAAAACCTTTTTTTCTTTCTTATTAAAATGCACCAGAGTAAGTATACAGAGCCAGAAACAACCCTGTCCCCCAAGACAACAGAGATGTGAAGCTAAGGAGGAAAAGCCACATTTCCAGACTTGAAGTTCTGTAATCCTTAAGTCAGAAACAACTTCACTGTAACTCCAGATGATGAGAAAGAACAGCTAAGTAGAAAATAGCCACATTAAACAGGCTATAAATACCTGCTTAGATAACTCTTCTGTGCTCCTAAAAGGGAACTGCTGTTCAGCTGGGGACTTCAATTCTATCAGTCAGAGAGTTTAAGAGGCCATGGGATCCCTATTAACATCACCAATCTCTGAGACCATACATTTGTAGTGTGAAAAGCTTAAACATTATTTTAAATAAATGAAATATTCTGATTTTTCTCTAGAACCCTAGTGATAGCTTTAGACATGGAGTAAAAGTCTGTGACTTTCCTGTTGTATAATCTAGGATGAAAAGCAAGTACATGTTTGGGTAGCACCAAAGACAGAGGATATAGGCAACCTCTGCCCTGTTGTCTCAGTGACCAACAGTCAGACCTTTCCCACAACCTAATCAGCAACATCCAGGAGGAATATAGAAGTCTCACTCCACAGACAACATTCACGTTCTAACATGCTGAGTTTAACTTATCATAGAGACTCTGTAGCTGAAAAAAAAAAAAAGGCAGGGAATGTGACAGGGCCAGAAGGAATTAGAATTTCAGGATGCCATATGCCTGTGTATCTTTTTTGTTGGAAGAGTTCTTAATCTAGTAGTAATATCAAGCACATACTATGAAACTAGAAACTAATGACATTTGTCAGCTCTGAAAGGCTTTTTGTGCCAGATCATATTTCCTTTTTTCACATTTAATTAAGAGTCAAATGGTATTTCTGGAAGCAGCACATTTTTCAAAATTTTTACAATCAGCTTTCTCACGCTAAATTATGCAAAGGAAGCTAAAAGCTAGAGAAATGTACAATGAAGATTTGCAGTAAATCGAAACCTGAAGTTTCTGTCAAATGCTGAACATCCAAAGTTGGGGTTTTTTTCTGAAAACCTCTTTTACATTTATGCAAAAGCAAATTACATATAATAGCTGTGCTGAAATCCATTATCTTCCTCAAAGCAACCAGTAAAAGCACTTGACATTCCTGCTCTTTTAACCTACCATCCTCATGCTCTAAAAAGAGAATCTCCACTATTACAGTGGAAAAAAATTAATTTTTCTCAGTGATAGGAAAATATGCATGCATAACCTACCTCAAGCAAAAATAAAAAGGGAAGTTTGACCTGCCTAATAAGCAGCCTGGTAAGTCTTCCTTTCTCCTGCAGACAGCAACCCTATAAAACTGTAATCTTACAGACAAAACAGTCCTGAAACTACTAGCAGCTAGTAAACAGCACGTAAGAGAAAGGGCTCTTGTGTCACAAAGGACTACAATGACAGACAACCCCATGACCTACAGGCTTGCACATAACCTCTACAGAGGTGAAGAAAACTTGCATCTTACTCTGTTGGAAGATATCTGAAAAAATCCAATATAATCCTTAAGTGAAGGGTATCACCTTCGGTACAGAAAACAAATGAACCACTTTTGCTAGACCTAGGAAAATGCTGGCTCTGTATCACACAGGAAACCTGCGATAGGGTTTAACTGGACCAAAGAGGACTAGATTTTATACCAGTCCCACAAAATCAAGATAAAATATTCTATCCCTGCAGATCTTACTCAAAGAACACACAGTCTTGCAGTTTCTTAATGAAAAAGTGATATGAGCCCTTAACAGACAATGGGAATTAGGGTTCTGGGTTTGGATTTGGACAGTGTGTGGGGAGGTGGTTATCTAGCAAATACCTGGAATTGCCAATTGCTTAGTTAGCAAAGAGATGCAATCCAATTACTCAGGACTGGAAGTTAAGGTAACTGCCATATTAGAGAACTCTGCTGCAAAACTGATTTCATGCAGTATCTCGTATTCCCCCAATTTAATGGGGTATAGGTATTGTATGACTTTCAATCAATCACAAAATGACCTTCAGTCACAAAATAGTTTCCTGTATTGCAATATATGGTGATTCTAGGATGATAGTAAACAGAAATGTGAATTTGCAGTCAGTCTACAAATGCTTTGCTCCAGCTTAGCATGGCAGCTGTGAAACCAGCCCTTAATACTCTATCATTTGTGCTGCATTGCTATGCAAGCACAGTATTTTTTAGTCACCGCAAGCTCACAGTGAAGACAATGGTACGCTGCAAGGTTTGTAGTTTGTAGAGATTTCCTTAAGGAACAGTGGCTATTTCACACAGCATTAGCACATTTTTTTGGCATCAGCGGTAGTTTCAGACTAGCAAGTAAAGTTCTCAAAAACAATATTGTCTTAGGAAGTTTCCAAGTAAATTCATAGCACTTGAAGTAGATTAAAAAGACTGATACTCTTTAAAACCACCACTGAGGGAAAAGCTGCTCTATACATTGATGTGTAATGACAAATAGCCAGTAGGTCCTTCATGTCTAGAAAAATCATCATACCCTGTCATTTGTATCCTGCACATGTGCACAGCTTTCTCGACTCCTTGTTTGCTAGCTTTTAATTTTCATGACATTTCTGTGCCTTCTTCACCTTGAGGTAAATTGTTACAGATGAAAAAAGCAGTTTCTAAAATACAACCTTTTTCTACTCATCAACTAAATCATAGAGAACCTACTTCTACCCACTTCTGGCTATTGCTAATGGAAGGCCTGGAAGTTGCAAAAATCAATGTGGCATCTTTTATAAAAGCTACTTCTCTGCAAAATGGTGATTTTAGCCACAGTTTTACCTTCGGGGGGTCTGTGATACAAGGACCTTTCTCCTAAACTAGCAGTCTGATACAAAAACATTCATCTTACCCTCTCCACACAAATATAATTTTTGACAGCAGCTCTGAATTCTGCTTCTTTCCAAAGAGAAGGCACCATTCTGCCTGTTACAATTCAGTCCTTTGTAATTGGGACATCCTTATTTCGTCACTGTAGTTACTGAAATGCTACATATCTGTATAAATGATAACTGTAAATAGTCCAAAACTCCCATTTCCAAAAGGATCTAATATGGTCACCAATACTACCCTCAGCATCATGTATAATGTCCACCAATCCACAAGAGCTGCATAAAGTGGAAATATTGGTATCACTGCATGTATGGTGAAACTAGACTCAACAACTTGAATTGCTGGAGTTCACTAAACCTTTAAAAAAAAGTACTGGATTTTTGAACTCGTGCTACCAGAAAGAACACATTTCTTTCTGTGAAATTCAAATAGTGATCTTACATATGTAAACAGTACTCTGCTGTTCCACTACACTGAGTTGCTGAAGTTCCTATTCTCTGTAGAGGATATTTTCAGGTAATTTCAATACATGCTACTTTTTAAAGACCAATTAAAGTAAAACATTTTAGTATATGCTAAGGTGTTTTTGCTCTGAAATGCAGAAGTTTCCATTGTGTGGCAAATGAACATTCTTATTTTTTCATATGGATCTTATTTCATTCAGCTGAAGATTTATCCATGTAAAAAAGTCTTCAGTTCCACAGCAAGGGCTCTATACAAACAGATGTTCATTAAAAAAACCTGTACCTTCTCAGCCTCTTCACCCGTCACCGAACTTTCCTCTGCTTCATCTTTAGTGATCAAAGAAATTCTGTCTGAAAAAAAAAGAAAAAAAAAATACATAAAAATATCATTAGAAGGCTTCCCAAAAATTCACCTAATGTTAGAAATTAAGAAAGTGTTCCACATTCCAGCTTCTGGATGTGTCATCATCACCAGCAAAAAAATGAATATCACTCAAAGGAAAATGTGACTTGCATAAATGAGTCAACTATGATATAAAATATGATATAAAAATAAATTAATGAGCATATTCATAAGCTTGTGGAAATATCCATTTAGGAAACTGCTAATATTGTGACAATCAAACTAATGAGACACAAAAATCATAGATCACAGATAAAATGCTGAAAATCTATTAAAAATTACACTTTTAGTCATTCACAGCATGCTCTCAGGTCCTCAGAAAAAATTAACTCCTAGCATCCAGACACTTGGGCTGTGATTACCTAGTCTGACTACCAAAGTGCTGGTCCTGCCCCACTTTGCTCATGGTTGTGCCAGCAGCACCACCCTGGACAGTGACATTCCATCTTCCCCATAAAAAAAATTTCAAAAAAAAAATCTCCATTTATTTGACCCAAATAGTTTTTCCAGTCTAGCTCATCACTTGGCCATACAAATGCTTGTGCCTGAATAAGCAGCTGTGGGCGTGAGAGCAAAGAACAGGAGATTCATAAAAATTTCAGCAGCAGTGTAAGTGTAGTGTAAGGTGCAGTATCACCTTCATGCACCCACAGAACCACGAGGCAGGGCTTCATGAAACAAAGGAATTTGTCCAACAGACCTGCCTTCCTTCCGAGCCACTAACTCATTCACTTCCATCCATTTTCTTTTGGTGACTGTGGTGACTCATGACGAGACCCAATGTACACCACATTTGGTAGAAAAGAGGAGATGGGTCATGTGGCAAGAATGAGAGAAAACAGGACTTCTGCTCTTGTTAGCAGCAAGGAAAAAGCAATTTCAGCTGCCTAGTGAGAGTAGCCAGATTATACATAAAGCATCAAGATTTCATTTCACCATGTTCTCAAAGGAAGAGAACCTATGCTGTATGAAAATATCATCTCTCTTTGTATTTGTTTGTTTGGTTGATTTTTTCCTCAAAATATACTCCAGTTTGTCAAAAACTCTGATTTATACTAACTAAAAATGATTCATGGCTTTGAAAGATCCAAGTTTGCTACTTCCAAAATTTATTGGTTTCCTTTTCCAAATTTATACAGAGAAGGTCCTCTACAGCACTACTGAATATAATGTTCTTGTCAGTGTTGTCCTCTGCTGGTTTTCTCACATTGCTAAACAAATTCTCATCCTGTAATTCAAAGAAGTTGGATGAAGTAGACATTACAGCATGTCTGGAGTTCACCACTTTGAATGGTACTATACCAAAACACATCAGTGCATTTTATAGCATGAACCCTTAAAAGATACAGCTGGGAATTTAACAGATTTTCTTAGCATTGGTTCCAATTAAAAACAAGATTATGATGTAAAAGATTTTTTTTTTAGACCACTATATCTTCTATTTGTGAAGATGTTCCTTTATTTATCACTTACGTAGTCTCTGAATGTTTTTTAGAATGGCACTGCCTTGTATCTCCCAGTTTAATCATCAGCAGGTGTCATATTACCACATAATTTGTCCTTCAGGTTACTTAAATACAAAATGATCAGTGACACATTTCAACGCTATCTATGACTTTTTGGAAGCTTAAACTGCAAGAATCTTTTTATAGCTCTACTGCATGAGTTTTTTTCCATTTATTCTGAAATTCAGCTGAAATTGTGTCTTCTTCTCCCTACCCCATAACATTTAATTTGTCTCTTCTTCCACAATTAATTTACCACTTCAACAAGACTTGGCAATGCATTATGAATAGTGCTGATATGAAACTATTAGTGCAGAAAAGGAAAAAAAAGCTGCGACATGAAAGTTGTTTTGTTTTTTTTAATAGGCTGCAGGAATGAAGCATATCAAAATGCTGCAGTGGGGTTAGCCAAAATGCCCTGCTGGTAATGAAGTTTTCTTACTTAATGGATAAATGTATAATGCAGCTAGAAATTGTCTTAATTTTTTAAAAACACCATCCTACCTTGTACCATGATCTCCCAGAAATCAGATAAGGCTTTATCTTCCAACTTTGATTTCAGGGCCTGCAGAAAGTCATTAAAGCACTGCACCTTGGACAGCTGAAAAAATGTAACAGCAACTCTAAGCAAGAAATACTAACACACCTAAAGAGCACTGCAAGCTTAATTCTTCGTGAAGTCATTTAACATAGTAAACACAAAAGTCTACAGAACTTGGGTTTTATTTCTATTAAAAATGTAAGTTCTAAGGAAAGGTGAGCCACAAAAAGTGCGTTTCAGAAAGCTAGAAAGACTTTCTTGTAACAAGCTTTGCTGAAGAAAATTGTAGGATTGCACTTTTAACTAGCACAAGCATCAGGTCATAGGCCTTCTGTTTTATGTTTAAAAGAAAACAAACAACAGCAAGTAATACCCGAGAGGTTAGTCCCCATTCCAGTAACAATAAAAGCCCCCATAAAATACAACTCTATTTCTAGACTCTGAAACGTATTTGAAGTTAAATTCTTTTTTGCTGCAGCGATAGATTATCAAGCAAAAAGGCCCATTATGCCTTTAATTTGAAAGAGGCAAGAGTATTCACACATTAACATTACCTTCATGGCCTCCTCTCTAAAAACTCTGATACAGTCGATCCCTTTCATATAGTACTGTGAACCTTTATTTTCCAAGAACTGATCAATGCGTTTTATCAACTGCTGACTCACTGGAAGACAAGGAGAAATAAATTGATAAATAAATAAACCACTGCAAACACATGAGAAAATGTCAACCAAGAGTTCTGCAAATCCTAACTAATTTCTGCTGGATTTTTAGTAATTTACTTTCTCTTCAATGTTTATTTACAGTTAAGGAACTGTCCAATTTTACCCTCTGGCAGACACCTCAGCCAGGGAAAAAAAAAAAGTGTGCGGAGTATACAACAGTGATCTCTAAATTCAGAAGCATTGTGAAAAGAATGAATAGGGAATTGATAGTGCCCTGCCTCTCTCAAAGCAAAAGCCAAGATTTGGGTTAAGAACAAACAGCAAAAAGAAGATCTCTTGAAACATACATGAGTTAACCCCTTTAGCACAGGCTGATTTAAGTTTTAAAAGCTTAAAAAATTTTGAAAAAATTCTAAGAATTCTTAAAAGAACATGTCTGTCAAGGGAGATTAAGTGTTGTTGCCACTGAGAAAAAAGATTCAGGAAAGCTTTCTGACCAAGTCACAGCATCTGCCTGTCCTGCTCTTGTACTGTTAAAGACCGGTCAGTGGATTAGCAGACCCCTTTCCCTGACCTATAGCCCTCCCCAGCTCCAGACGTTATGGGCACAGACATCACTTCAAGAATCTCAGCTATGAAAGCATCAACAAAGAAAATCACCTGCAAGAGTGGTGGAAGAAACAAGAAGTAAACACATCAAGAAGGAGACATTGTTAAAGTGCTGTGTTCTGCTCTGTTCACTCTGAGTATGCACAGCACTGGCTGTTACATTATTTTCTATTAAATGCCTAATTGAACTGAATCTGAAGGACAACATCTCTGAATAGTGTGAAACAAGGCATGTTTGATATTCTCCCACTAGCTTTTGACAGTTTCTAGAAAAGGAGGCAGATAATGGCTCTGCCCAACAGCAGCTACAGCACAAGAAAGCATGCTAAAATGCCTACTGTGCCAGAGGTAATCAGCTCACTCTCTATTTATTTCAGCAGTAGCTGACAAACTAAATTGAAGTCTAACTACTTAAGCTTCCCAAGTTAAGTCAGTCCATTTTTTTCATGGTTAATGATTTTCTCATTAAATGTTCTAATTTCTTATGAATTGCACTAATAAAAGCAAGTCCTGCTGGTGTTTTCAGTGGTAGTGGTGGTTTTTTTAAACACTGCCTTCTCATTGATGTGTTAAATTAAAACCCCAGGCACTATGAGGGTGCAATAAAAGTCTTTATTGCCAGAAAGATTCCAGCATACTGTTTAAAATTATCAGACATTCTACTACTTCTTTTGCATTTAATTTTTCTTAAATCCCTTTCCATTTGATTGCCCTGGCAGCCATCAGAAGAAAAGACTTTCTTGGTACTGACTGTGAGGTGCCTCCTTTTGAAATCTGTTGTAAGGAACCAAAGGAAACCTGCAATGTTTTACCAGGCACTGAGAGTCCATAATATAGGCAGCAAACAGGTTACATGGCAACAGTATTTAAAGTCACATTCCTCTAACATCCCGAAATAGCTTGGCTAAAAAGTTGGTTCTGACCTTTGGGTTTTTCTTAAATGACAGGCCAATGATGGACAAATCTAAAATAGACAAAAATCCCTGTGTTCTGATTAGACTACCAAATTACTTCAGGGGGCCAAAAGTAATACTAAAGACAGTAGATAAGGATTATAGCTGGAAATTCTTTAAGTGGTTGCTGTTCCTTTACACTTCTAATCTGAGAATTTTGTTGATTTCCTGCTGCCTATTCATTAGTCTGAATCTTTGGGTCTGGATGCTGCAAAAAATAGAAGTCCCTGTTTTTGGAGCAAGGCATGTTCTGCATAAAGATGTCTTTTTAAGTAAGCTGTGATAAGCATTAACTGATGTGTCCCAGACAGATCTCACGCATTGAGCTTTTGAAGAACGGGCCCTTGAGTTACAAACCAACAGCCTATTCAGGCCACTTTTGTGTTATTGTAACTTTTTTTCTTCTCTCCCAACTTCCCTCATTTCACACACATTTAAAGAAGTGAACTAACAACAGACATTTTGCATTAACTGGAATTTCCAGCACTCCTAATAACCACCACATTCTGCAGAACATCCCAAGAAATTTTAATCTTCTCTTTCCTCCTTCTACTGTACCTGACTGGTTAGATAACAAATATAGTTATTACGGGTTGGAGAACTGCAGGGGGGAAAAAAATCACTGAATAGAAGATCTTTTAGTTCTAGCAGAATTTAATCTCTTCCCCTCTGGCATTCAGATACATTTGCTACTCCAAAATACATTCAGCAGTGCTGTCATTTTTTGTGAAATATGCCATGAACAATTATATTCACTTGTTATCTCTGAACAGCTACAGTGCAAAAGTGCTGTTGTATTTTCATGTTTGTTCAGTTCAGCTCTTGGTCTTGATTACTATACCAATCAGATTACACAATAATAATTGCCAAAACTGTCTATTTTTACAGCCCAAGTTCAATTCCTTGGGAATTTTTCACCCCTAAAATAATAAATCAGGTTAAGAAAATAATTCTTCCTTTAGACAAAAGACTTCCATTGTTAATCTTCTGATTTACGTGCTGGTGATGGTAATGATTTGTATTCATGGACAGTGCTTAAAGTGTGATTCACTGACAAATCAGTTAAATCATCTGATAATTAATGTTAAAATACTGCTCTGTATCATCTTTCTAGAACTGAAAAGAACAAAGAAATTCATAACTGAAAACTGTACTAATTTTTAAGGACCTCCTTCATCTTTAAGCCAAGAAATACGGGTTTTAAGATCAAGAGCTGTTGGCTGTTGAACTACTCCAATACCCTTATGAGGTGCTTGCTCAGTTTTGAAATGGTGTCTCTAAATGTCCTGTGAGTATGGATCAGAATGATTGAGACTGGATATCTAAAGAACATATGACCCAAATCGCTGCTAAAAACAGGGTTCACTGCGGAACAGGCGGCTCAGTGCTCCACAGACGTGAGTTCCGTGCAGTTCCAAAGATGGAGAGTCTCCAAGCTCTCTGGGCCCCTTTTTCTGTTTGAGTCCCATCATTGTGATCTTCATTACTTTTCCCCATAACATCCAATTCAAATTCCGTTTGTTGCAACTCAGAGCTTTGAGTCTTTCCCAACTGCTATGCCCTTCAAAGACAAACCTGGCTTCATCTTCTCTGTGAAGCAGATATACAGAAAACTTCAAAGTGATTCTATATACTCAAGTATTTGGTTTGCAAAAACTCTTTTAATGACTGAATCATTCTCATCAAACCAGTCATTGCATTTGGCCTACCTAGCAGTAGAGCATGAATAGTCTCTGAAATATACAAAACCATCCAGTAAGATAAAAATGCAGACAAACTGCAAAAACATGCCAAGAAAGAATGAAGTATTAGCTTTCTAAAAAGCTATCTTAGCTCCAGAAAAGAAAATATACTATACTTATTTCTACAGAAAATCTTGCAATAAAATATCACCCTTGTTCACATGCAGTTACTGATTCCTTTAACTATATTTTTCCAGAAATATGAAAAAAAGGAAAAAAATATTAACAAATTTACTGTAAATATAAAAGTAAGAGCTTAGTGCAATTTGCTTCTGGACATTTTTTCTTAGGTCCATAAACTGTTAAGTTGTCACTGCAGATTTCTCTCCCAGCTGACAATCAGAAAAATAAAAAAAGCTTTTTCAACATCATGTTCTCAGACAGGAGTACTGTAAGATGCAATGAAATGTGGCCTATAAATTCACACTCAAAATTTACAAATCAAAGAAAATACTATGCATGTGTCAGTATCTTTTCTCTACTCCCCTAATTCTGTCTTATATAGAAGCCTATGAAAATACAGCACAGCACATGAGATATGATCTGCTCTCCAGAGATGCAGACATGGATAGAAACCTCCAAATAGGAGGATAAACTGGTAGTACGTGGCTACTCCTTTGGCATTACAAAGATGACACGCACTGACTGCATTTGAGAGTCTTCTCTGAAGCCACAGCAATGAAGAAACTCATTGTACACCCTTGGGAGCAACAATTAGATTCTACTCAGGTAAACTAATCTATTTTATGTGCAGTCATTGACAAAAATGTCAGAAGCTGTTATCAGAAGACATCTCTTTGTGATGACTGTACACTTGTGACTTGCTCAAAATAAGACCTGCATAAAATGACATCTCTGTGGCCATGAATGCAAATAAGAAAGTAAGGATGTCTAGAGGGGAACACAATTCCAGTTACATGAGCATCAGTGTTAACCAGTAAGCTGATGCCATCAAACATAACTCAGCACGTAACCCCTGAACAGCTCCCTATTGTAGTAAACTACACAGTTTTCAGGTAAAATCAAAGTCAATTATTGCTTCAGGAAATTCAGCTGCCAGTCCAGAAAACCTATCTCTAAGACTCTTACCAATCTGAAAATCTTTGATTTTCTATAGATGTGTATTTAGGCATTGGTGGCAAAGCTCTCACACAGCATCAGACACAGACTAGCTTCCACTTAAGACTTCTGCTATGAAAGGTACAAACCCTGATGAATTAACGAATCCCATTGAGGGCACTGCAGGAAATATACTGGTGCCTATTTTCAATGATAAATTTACCATCAGGACTTCCTACAAGCTGTTTCAGAAGAAAAAGAATCACCTTGCTCTCCTCTGGTACTGCTAACTTTATAATTTTGGTGTGGGTGTGCCATTAACCTGCAGCTTAATTAAAAAGCAACTATAGTGTCAGTATTTAAAGTACAACTCTTCCTTACTGCTACAACTTCTCTATATACTAAAAAACAACCCACCTCCAATCAAACAGTTGAAAGGTCTTTCTTCTCCCAATGAAAGGACTGCTGTTATATTAAAAGGTGAATGTAAGCTCTACTCAGTTAGGAAGACTGTAGTAGATACTTTTTTAATACAAGAAAGAAAAACAGAATGCAACTTAGCAGTTCTCCTAAGTCTGCATCCTGACACATGCTACCCTTTTTACAATGAAGTATTTGAATGCCACAAATTATCCTTTTCTGCAAAGAAATTTCAGATTTCTTATGTTCTAGCAGAGGGAAAAAGTTTCATCATTAAATGACAAAATTATACCAAAAAACCCCCCTTAGAACCACTGAATAGTTTTAAGGAAGAATTTACTATTTACATAACCAAAGTGAAATACAGCAAGTCATTAAAAACATGCCTGCAATGTTCAATGTATTAAGGTGCCTAAAAGGCTCTAGAGCATAAAAAGGATTATCCTGAAGAAAAAGATAATATGCAAAGCATGTTTTTATTTTTAGTGACATCTATCTCTTCTTTAAATGGGTAACTGCACTACATTCTGTTTAACTACACCTTATCATTACAGAGCAGAACACATAGAATAAAAGCAAACTGCTCAAAATTTCAGAACTTTCCAAACATGTAGTGCAGCTATCTCCAGCACAGCTACCAAGTGGACATATTTAAGCACTCTTTCCAGTTAAACCATCTTCAAGGGTAATCACTATACTTATTTCTGCCTTAAAGCTTTCCTACATGATAAAATTTATCATTGTAACAAAGTAGTCAACTGTTCCACAGTTTCTGTATTTTAATGTATTGTCCAATGCTTTTTTACCGCATTAATAAATGCAGTTCTTAAATATCTGAGATTTAAGAACACATCGCCAAATATTTTTTCAATAAATAACTTCTTCTGGGTCTAATGAAAAATCCATGTTAAAAAAGCTAGCTAGCTGGCTTAGAGGTCTGGACATTCTGGAGAGAAATCACTATGTAGGCTTTAACAGACCATATCACAATTCAATATACCACTAAACACACTCCTGAAACTACATCCAAAAGGATCAAAGGTCTGTTGAAACACCAGCACCTCTGCAAATCTTTCTTTGAAAAGGAATGTAACATTAGTGGCTATTTGGCAGACCAGGTTTACTCTGCCACAACCTTCAAATCACCCTTTACAACATAAAGGACCCCATCCATCTTGTGCATTCTTTTTAAGACACCTTTGGATTACATAAATATCTGTATAGCTACCATACAAACCAATAATAATTTCATTCCATTTTCAGACTTAGGCTATGCAAGACAGTGCTTGACCTGTGCCTTGTGTTCTTCCTCATCTCTGAGTCAATGCACACAGACCATCCTCTCAACTTTCAGATTACAAACACCACCTGCTTATTCCACTCTGAATTCACCCGTGCTCTCCTTCGCTCACAAGCAGTAAGAAACGACCTTTGCATGTAAAGATTGAAGTCCCAGGCATGAGAGTCTCTTTTTCGTTGATGGAGCATGACACAGGTTTCTCACACTGTGCACACCCGAAAGCTCTCCACTTCAGGTCGGAAAGATCCTGGGAATGAAAAGCTGAGGTTCATTCTGAATGAGGCAGTCAGTGAATACCAATGGGTCTTCTGTTAGAAACACCTGAGGGGCTGCTCAGGTGCCTCAATGTAGCTGTCTAGTCCTTCTTACCCAAACACATCTACATGAGACTTTTAATTGAGGAAGGCAGGTATTAACATGAGAATTACAAACGACACCTTCCTTGGCTGAGTGGCACTACAAGCTTACCTGAAATTCCAGAGCAACTCACATTGAACTAGAAACTTATGTTTAGGCGAATGGATTGCATTTACTGAACCCCAAAGGTGCTACTAATGTAATTAAGATAGACAAAAGTCATTTACCATCTTTGAAGTCAGCATTTTTCTTCCTCACCAGAATTCGGAAATCATCTGCTGGGTTAACACTGCCTACCTACAAAAAGTACAAAAACCAATTCAATTGTCTTCCAACATCCATCTCTTTCTTCTTGTCAAGCAACAAGAATCTTTAAATTTCTTTTTACTTTAACATGAAAACAGAAGCTGTGTACTTCTCTGTGTTCAGACTCAAAAAATGGAAGTTTTATAACGTGTGTTAACGCACAGTACTCCTGACAAAGGCTGGGACATGAACAAGATGAACTCACTCTGCTGCACAGAGTTACAAGTTGACCACTTCACCGGTGCTGAGAGGACAGAAGCACAATTCAGGTTATCTGCTAGTTCAGCTTTGAGATCTTCTGTAGTACAGACCTCTTAGACCTCCCTAATCCCACCAGATGCTTAGAGAGGAGTGTGAGCTCCCAGGTTTGTGGGTACAGAATCAGTGGTTTGCCACTCCAATAGGAACCTCAAAATTAAAAGCTTGCACTTAAGTCATCTAGGCTTTCTGGCAGAGTCTGACATCTTAAAGCCAAAGCCCTAAATGGGCATGTAAGTGCAGAAATCTTTCAAAGGAACTAAAACCAGGTCAAATATAAATAAACACTGAAAAATGAACGGATGCATTAACTTGAAGTGAAAAAACCCAACAACTCTACACTGCTTAAAATTTCCTATTCAGCAATTATAATTCTCCTACTTTTTTCTTAATTTTTATGCTTTGCTGTCAATTAAGTCGTGGACCTTGCAAGTAAGTTTGCTTGGTCTCAATGTATTTCTTTAAGATCTAGCAATGCCACTTTTCAGGAAATATCAGTTAGGAGCACCAAACACTGAAATCTTTTCAGACTTTAAATACTTTTTAAAGTATCAATAATGCCTTTTTCAAAATGAATCTTAAATAGCACATTTGAAAACAAGAGATGTTAGATCAATATTACTTCTCTTTTTTTTATAACAGGAAAACAACAAATAAAGGGAGGTGCACAGTTATGATACAGGTTTCATCTACCCACAAAATTTTAAGTTAGATCTAGTGGCAAGATGAAGCCAAATTTCTGATTTAGACCCCAAATTAATGCAGAGAACAATGTCTAAAATCCCAGCAATACTTTAGATTAAATACACAGAGGCAACTTCTATATTGCAGAAGATATGAAAGACACCAAGAACAAAATTCAACCACTGAGCTCCAATTCTGTCTTCTTCAGATCCTCAGGCTTTCCTTTTAGAGTTCTAAACACCAGGAGAGAATTTTGTCCTAAAATATCCACAACTGATAAAAACTTGTGCTAACACATGCCTAAGGGCAGAGAAAGTTGTCTTTACAATCTCTAGCAGAGAGTCTCAAATGTACAAGTAGACAGTATTTCAGTCATGTTTCAGCTAGAAACTCTCCTTTTATCAGGAATTCTGTATATTCACTATAATAGACTTGGAGAATTAATCTTCCCCTTGAATAATCAGATTTGTAAAAATATGCTTACAGAGGTGATATTGCCTTCAGCAAGTTTCATAATGCTAAAGCTCCCTTCCTCATCTTCAATTTTTGGTTTCTTCAGGCTGGGTTCATCTTCGCTGCAAACGAGAAGGACAAAAATGAATATAAACACTTGAAGAAGATTGTCCTGCCTACCAACTAGGGAGCCAGTAAATTAATGAAATAGACACTAAACTAAACTTCTTTACATAACTGTTCCAAAATCAACACTTAACCATGCTTCATTTGTCCCTCGGGCTGCACAAACCAGACAGTAGAAACAGAGATCAAATTTCATTTTAGCATACAGCAAAGGCATCACTTGTTGAAGGTATGAGATTATTAGTGCCTATTTCAGGTGTGAATTTCCTTATACAGACCTTCTTCATCTTTCTAAATACAGAGCTCCAAACACTTTATTTGGAACCTCTGTGTTGAGTTAATCTTGGTAATTTACAGTATATAACATGACATTTGGTATTCTCACTGGATTTTTTTTCTAAACATGAAATGTCAGTGAAAATTTACCATTTTAGCAAGACATCAATTTACTGTTCAATCACTACCTGCTAGATCCTGTCTTGGAATTTATAGCTAATACAAACCTGTTTACACAGTGGCTTTTCAGTCTAATGACCACTATTCTCCATCAGCACATGAGAGCTCTGTAAACTTCCACCTTATATTTGTTAAAACCTGCTAGACAAACTCCAGTCAAGCAGATCAGAACTCTCTTAGGATGCTTTAAGCTACATCTCAAAATGCTTTCAAAGATTATTATTTTTAAAATGCTAATTGTGATTTTGGGCTACTTTCTTGCTTTGTCATTACAGGTAGCATAGAGTAAGGTGTACATTCAAACTAGGAACTTAATTCTAACATGTAACACGCTACACTTTAGAGCACATCTCAGCAACAGAAGAAAATCCAGATAATCACAAAAGGGGAAGGAAATCAGATGCTGTCAGGATACTGACACAGATGCATTTATTTCAGTTTAAGAATGACTGAAAGCTACTCAGCAACCCAAAGGGCAGGATTTGTATTCAATGAATCCCAAAACACAGTGACAAGCTTTTCTGAAAAATTCTACTGCTGTGAAAAGAAGAAACTGCTTGATGATGTAGGGACAAAGCTAGAGATCCTGGACTAGGAGCCACTTTTCATTCTGCAAGATTAGAACTGATTGCAAAAACTGCACTGCGCGTTACAGAAACAATCAACTATTAGAAAGAACTTGTGGAATCTTCCTTTTTGCTTTCTATAGCACACTCCTCCCCTACTTCACAATCATTGTCTGTTTCACTTTGTTTCAGCAATCTACTCTGTCCTTTACTTAGTTTTGTCACTACTGAAATGAAATCCCTTCTCCTCAGCAACTCCTGTCATTCAGCATAACCTTACTTATCACTCTAGGAGAAATGATGACTTTAGTTATGCCTAAGGACAAGGATAGGATACCTTTGCTTCATTCTCAACTCGGCTGACTTTCCGGCTAACCTTGAACAAGTTGCTTGATTGTTTTGAATATCCAGTGTGTCTTTCTGTATAAGGAGAAACTGATACTTATCAACACCAGAGAGTTTGGAAGCTCTACTGGAACCAAAAATCTTGTATGTGAACGTGGTTTGATGAAAGGTGTAAAGAACAACAAAAATTCTCTTTTAGAATATTTTCCTCCAAAAGTATATGGCAATCAGTTTTCTTCTTTTTCTTCCTGCATTATTTTTACTGATTCAAAATGCTTTGGGATTGGAGGAAGGAGAACATAAATGATGATGCTGTATTTAACAGCCGAGGACCAAATCTACAGTTGTTGTTAATCAGTGCAGCACAGCAGAAACTAATGAATCCATAGCCATTTATACCAGCCAAGGATCTGACATTTAGAATATGCACTGATTAGCAGTATTTTTAAACTGCAAAACGTGCAATTACTATTTGAGAAAAAATTAATAAAATACAAGATTAATTTAAAACACCCACTTCTACATTAATATAGAAGCCTCTCACATCCTACAAAGCTGGATGAGATAACAGCCTCTCCACAGCCAATGTAAGAAGGAAAAAAGTAAAATGTTTTCTATTTTACTGGTATTTTTTTTTAACTACAGAGATCTTAAGCAAAAGTGATAGAAATGAATACTGATATCTCTGTAAGACATCATGCCGACAATTATGCTGCCTTAGTCCCATTAGGCCTTAAAAACTAACAAAGAAGAATCTGGTCACTATGATGACAGGACATACAAATCAGTTTCAGAAAACAAAAATAATGGTCAAGACATCTTCTAAAAAACTTTTTCCAAGTACTTCAGTGCAATCTATATCTTAGTATCAATAAGTTGAATCTCACAGAACCATAGCATTTAGAATCACAGAATGGTTTAGGTTGGAAGGCACCTTAAAGATCACCCACTTCCTACACATGGCAGGGACACCTCCCCACTAAACCAGGCTGCCCAAAGCGCCATCCAGCCTGGCCTTGAACACTGCCAGGAAAGGGCATCCACAACCTCTCTGGGCAACCTGTGACAGTGCCTCTGTTTAATATTTTTCTTAATCATTGTTGTAGAGTGATGTATTTTCCTTTATCCAGTGAATAAATTATATCATCTCAGCTTTTCCCCAAACACAGAACAAAACCATACAGTTAAGACTGCTGTTGTAGCAATGATAAAATACTACCAGTGCCATTCATTACTACAGCAATATCATTTTCCTGCAGTTTTTTCAAAATCTTAACTATCACTCATTCTTCTTTGCATAGTTGAGTCTGTATCCTTTCACTTCCTCTACAGCTTTTTTTTTTAAATCATTTTAATACCCTACATCAATTTCTATCTAAATTACTTTTACAGTTGCTTTTATCACTCCTCTAAAGGAAACCAGTTTTTTTAAAAAACAGATTTTCTTCTTGCTTGCAGATGCTTTTGGGAAGATATATTTTAAAGCAACTAATAGTAATAGGTCACTACTTTTTGTTTAAATTCTCTGTAGCTTTACTTGAGCCCCATTTTTTGCCTTTTATTTCTAAACTGGCTCTATCACTTTTTAAGATATACGTAAAAATGTATACATGTACAGAAACCCAGAGAAACTGGAGCATGGAGGAAAGAAAAGAGAATTTAATCAGTATGAATTCACAGACACACCAAGACAACAGGAACACTCTGAAATCCGCAACAACAACAAAAAAAGCCAGGTGTTTCCCAGTCCTTAGAGTGGAATGTGGTCATTAGTCTCAAGCAGCAAAGCAAGGAGTCCTGTTGCTGTGTCATGTCTTCCCAAAGACAACATGCTGAGGAGGCTCTGCCCAACCCAGGAAAGGCTAAATGACAGCTGAGCTAAGCAAGAGCTGAAAACACCTCAAAGATGTCGTTCCTAGTGCTGAAAGGACTGAATCAAAAATGACAAAATGAAGGGAGAAGGAGCTAACTGAGAACACTCCAACATCTCAGGGACCCACTAGTTACATTACAGATTTCAATAAGTTAATTTCTAAGAGGCGGATTTTGTTCATGCAAATTGATTTGGCTGGGGTGACAGTACAACTGCAGTATCAATACAGCACTTATTCTTCCTATCTGCAGCACAAATAAACTAAACACAATATAGTCAATAACAACAGAAATATCCTGTCTTAAAACTGTAGCTTCAAACAATAGCTGTTCCAGGAAGAGTCCATAACAGCTTGATTTTTTTTTTTTTTTTGAGATAACCACATTAATTGCACAGCAGATAATAACGAAACTGCTTTTCATTTGATATTCAAACTGAAAGCTAGACAATTACCTAAATCAAACATGCTGAGAAGAAGGCTCATCTTTATGGCTAATTTAAAGCACCATGGCATTTATTCTAAACTAAATTAGACCCTCTGTTAGTGTTATTTGAACTATTTTATAACTACCTCAAGGATGAACTGTCTGACCAGGAGACAGGAAGCAGTGCAACAGGTTGCCCAGAAAGGATGCACAAACCCTGAAGGTTTTCAAGGCCAAACTGGATGAATCCCTCCTTAGATCTCACAGGTAGTCTTTGAGCAACAGGTTGACCAAGGAGCCTCCTGTAGTACATTCCAACCTGATGGATTTTGTGATTCTGTCACAGCAAATACAGACATAATGAATTTACACACTGGTTCCTAGTGTGTCCTGCACTGCAACAGTATGACCACCACTATTCACAAAATACTCCATTCTGTGGCACCACAATATTCTCTATCCATCAGCATTTTTTCCACTGTCTTACTCATTGATTTTCTGTTCAAAAGATTCTGAGCCTGCTTCATCCAGCAAAAACAACCTGAAGTGTAAAAAAAAAAAAGTTTTGAAAAAATCCATAATACATCTCCAACTTACTTGTCTTTGAAGATGTCTTGTGCAGTCTTCTCTTCTTTTTTCTTGCCAACTTCCTTTAGGGGGAAAAGTGCTTTTACTCTTTCCAGAGGAGCCTGACACCTTTCTCTTACCACAGAAGGCATCTCCAGCATTTCTAAAAGGTGCTGGTCTATTGGAGGTAGTGGCTTATTGGGGTGAAAAGCCTTGTGCTGCAAACACTGCAAGAAACAAAACAGTCTGAGCAAAGTAGAACTTTCAATTATATTAAAAACTTTTAATGTAATGACTGGACACCATATGGTGTACAATTACTTCAAAATATCTTCCATATTAAACATACTACCTTTGTATTGCTGAAAAATATTCTCTCACAGTGGATTGAAAGTCTATGATCAACTGTTTAAGGAGATCATTAACAACAGTCAACAAGAACATTGATGCAGTTGAGTGTTCCCACACTCACTGAAATGAGTTCTATGAAAATTATTAGAAAAATACCAGGAATGAAACAGTCATCAGCAATTGCTCATGTTTTTAGCTTTACTCTACCGTTGAAAAGCAGTTCTCTTATAAAACAGTCACACAGGAGAGATTTCTATACATTTCAAAATTAAGTAAATGAGATCTACCCCAATCACACATTCCAGTTATTGTAACAGTTTAATGTCCCTCAAATAAAATATTTCTTCTTTGTCAATTAAACTCAGTATGCATACATTTAAGAGCAATGCTCACAAGCTTAAGAGAGAATGGAAACGGAAAGAGAGAATATTAAACATGCACAGGTGAGGCACAGAATATATGTATGTTTGGAACCTAGCTTTGAAAGAAAGAGGGAACGAAGGGGCCTGACAGATGCACAAAGCTGGAACAGATGGTGAGAGCTACAGAGGAGAATTTTTCACCCAAGTGTAGAGTCAGTGCACACAGTCAGAGAGCCAAGCAGAGGGGAAGAGATGAGGTTAATGAGGCAGGTTACAGAAATTCCATGGAGGGTTTTGAAAACAAAGTATCTTTACAATTTTGTGAAGTGTGGGACAGCAGTAGAGAGGTATGTGCATTTACAAATACACACACAGATACCAGTGCATACACACAAGCACATCAAAATGTGTGATGTACAAAGGTGACAATTTTTTTCCATGCCCACTGTACTGGGTGCATTAGACACTCATGTGAAGTTTATCTAGTTTACCTACTCAGTAAACTAGGGATACAGCAGAGATTTGCTCCCCTGTTGGCTGTCAGACATGACACTAATTTAAAAAACAAAATCAAAGCAAATAGAAGCGCCTATTCACGCAGGAAAGCTGCCAATACAGAAAATCAAGACTATGTGACACATCAATACTGATGTGTTTTCAGGCTGCCATTAAGATTCCAGTCCATATTACAACATACTATCAAAAGAAGGCAGTTGTTGTACAAGGCTACTGATTTGGAAACACTTGTAATGATTTAAGGCACAATTATTTTGAAAGAGAGTGAAAATGTTGCTGGAAGCTGCAGTAATGGCTCTTGTGATACAAAAAAAAAAAAATAAATAAAAAGGTTAGGTAATTGAATTAAACTCACAAAGCAAAAAAAAAACTTAAGCTCCTTGTTAGGTCTATCTGTTTCAGGCTTTTGTAACTGAAAATGTGTGCAGCTGCAGGAACTGAGCAGACTGGGCGGACACAGCATCCACTTTTACCTGTTTTTAAAGTAGCTGAGTCCATCTGAAACCTGAAATGGCATGTACTGTCAAAACTCAGGTGCTAAATGGAGACTAAGTTAAACAGACAACCTGGATTTTCCAAACCAACACTGTCCCTCAACCTTGCTTCCCCCTTCCTTCTGGGTCCAGCAAGAACCCCTCTTACCTTCACAGCTAGAAGGCAATCCACACTGTAGCCCTGGTTTCGTGCCTGAGATGTTTTGGTTTTCTGAAATTCTTGTCCCAGGGAATTTTCTGTAAACAAGAGACATCTCAGGCACAAAACCAGGGCTACACCACACTGCCACTGCCTTGCAGACTCACTGGTCTATTCATGCATGTTGTCACCAAGGCACTAGACTCCTCATTGCTCTTCCTAATTTATTACATTTCCACTTCCAGAGACATAGGCAGTTTTCAGGAACAGGGTACACACCAATATATTGGTCAATGGATGTAATGAAGTGGGCTTGACACCATTAATTCCATGATAAGCAATGACACATACCAATAGGTCTATCTCAGTACAGAACCACCGCTGTTGAGCAATTTGTTTATTTGGCTAACAAATAAAATGCACTGCATTCCCTAAACATCTTAGGTGCTTCAAAACCCTGTATTTAAGATGGACAACTTAAATAATAATGTTGGAAGTCTGCCACTACAAAAGCTACAGAAGTTCACTTTGTTTTTTCTGGAAGCAAGGAATAAAAGTTGAAAGCCTGGATACTGGATATTTCTCCACTCCAGCAAGCATTAACAACTACTTCTCACCCACTCTGTCATTTCCTGATGCCTACCACTACTTCCAGAGATATAATTTAGCTTGATGTTTTTGTTTAAATTCTGGCTCTTGTCACTTATCATTCCAAATATCTTCATGAAGCAACAAAGCAAGGAAATGAAGTAGGAGTTCATCCTTTTCTTCAGTTATTTTTCGAAACCATTTATAGGTTCTATTCAGCCCAATCCACTTACTGGCTACAGACAAAAGATAATGTAGAATTTTTCTTCATAGTTCTTAAGGAACCAGCAATGCCACTTGGCCTAAGAGCAAAATACTAAGAATCTGGAACATTTTTGCAGCAAAGGAGAGAACAAATTACACAGATTAACAGCAATTTTGGAACAAGACATACAAATGGGGCTCTGCGTGGCCAAATGAAAGCACTAAGAGAACTGTCAATTTAGAGCTTTCACAACAGCAAGGACAGAAACTGTCTCCTACCCCATTCAATCAGTCAACAAATGTTTTTTCTACCATCAGCGCTCACCCTTACAAAATTCTACTACCCTCTAAGGAGCTTGGCAAGTTACTCAGTTACTCTCTTCCAGCAGCAATTGACTCAAGTGCTGAACACCACCATCACACTGCTCCAGAAGACAAACAGCACACCTAAAAAAACCATCTTTCACTGTTAGCTGACATCTACTAAACCAAAAGAATACAAAACTCTATCTAGAAATATAACAGAGGAAATTCTATCCCCCAAGTATTTAATTTATAAGCAAAGCTCAAGTTTTATAATATCCAAGCTTAACAATTCTTCCTAAAATAAGAGTTGTGCAGACGTCAGTCCATTTTAAGTTCTTGCCCTGCAATAACCTCCAACTGATCAAATCTTGCATTTAGTTACACACTGTCTTGTCAATATGACTGGCCGAACTTGATGAGAACGCAGAGTTTTTCAGGTGTCAATCAGAGCAGGATTTGAAGACAGTGGGCTTACGTGTGTTCCTGAAACACACACTGACCTTCAGATCCTTTGGTTATTTTGACAACACTGAGGAAGCAAGGCTTTGGGAAGCTAGGGTAAGTTTTCCTAATTTAAAAAAGCATCTTCTTCCTCCTTGTAAAGTGAAATAAATCATGTGGAATTGCTGAGATATGATGAACATGATTGCTATAATACCATTTTTGGCCAATTTTCAGAGCAGAGTCACACATTCAATATATCTCCATGGTTCTGTATACAGTACAATTCTGCAGTTGCTTAAATTGCAGCATAATTTTCTTTATTTTTGAATTTGCTGCGTCATTTTTTTAAACACTTGAATTCCAATGTATAATTAAGTCTCTCATCCTCACAGTTGCAATGAAAGTCTTCAAGATATGAAAGGAATGTAAATCAAAATGGAGACAGCTTGACATAATAACTGCAGGAAGTGTGAACTGTTCTGCTGGCTGGTAAAGTGCATCAGCTTAGACAGCCCAACAGAACATTTTAAATGTCAACAATGTTAATAACCATTTCTTACTGATCCAGTTCACCTTAGACTGACCTGGTTTGGAACACTGCTAGATGCAACAATGCACAGAAAAGTGATGGGACACAGAACGACAAGCTGAAGATATCCTCAATTTTAAGCCAATTCTCTCTGTCCAAAAGCCGAAGACTAAATCTATGTCCACAACACAGTGTTGAGAGGCAAGCTTTTACTTGCCTTATCTATGTGCCTGATGCTGTTGTAGACACCTCAGCACAGATATAATTTCCCTTGCTTCCTGGAAACTAGAAATTTTAAAGATAAATCTCTGTCAGGGACAGCACAGAAATCACTGGTTACCATACACTTGAATGCCAGAGATTTATATCTGCATTTTCACAATGCAGATCTTTCCAACGTGAATCAGAGAAAGATAGAAAGGTGAAAAGTCTTAAGCAAAAAGGTTTTTGAAAAATACCACATAGTTCATCTCACCTGATATAACCTCTGAAAATGAGGGTTTGGAATTTTGCAGGGATTAAATAGGTCCTCAAAAGTTTCTCCACCTTCGTGAACCAAATTCATGGAGTCAATCAGGGAGTCAACAGCAGATAACTGATCCGCTAAGGCAGCAATTATATACAAAGGAAGATTAAGTACATTTGCAGATGGGTGCATTTCTTGAAACAATTTATAAATGAAGATTCGCTTCACAATGTGAGATTTTTACAAAGTCATTACATGCCACAGAATACACTGCAGCTATGGATGTGCCAATAAAGAATATGGATAATGGACACAATAATAAACCCCTGCTTTATTTAAGAACTACAGCATAAAGTCATAAAGCCTTTTTCTTTTTCCCCAAGACCTCAATTATTGTTGCCTTGCTGCTTTCGCTTTTCAAGATGTTTTCATTTGCAACAGAAGGTTTATAGGCCACTTAGAAAATAAGAAGAACAGTTGGTTTGCAAAACTAAATGGCGCCATATAAATTTTTAAAGTTATGATTGCAAATAAACAGTTCACAATAGCCAGCTACTGCTTTGGTAGGACAAGTTTTAGATTTGTTATCAAACTGCTGGTTACAGGAAAGAAAACAGAAACTGCTATAGAAACAAACCAGCATGCTGTATTTACCCTGATGTGCAGATGCCCATTCAATGCATCTCATAACAAATGAAAGAAACAGGAGCAGATTTTAAACTACATCCACTTAAGACTCATTGCTGTGCAAAACTCTCAGAACAGCAAGTCAAGTTTTGTGTAGCTGCATGTTCTCCAGAAATGCCATCCATCTCAATCTGGACACCAATAAGTGCATAGTTTTAACACTCCACAGAAAATAATGTCTTTGCCTTTGTACATTATATTAATAGGCCATACTGCAAACGGCTACAGGACCAGCTTTGCACCAACAGAGCAGCTGCCCCTGTTCTAATTCTAGCTAGCTAATCACACACTAGATCCCACAAGGTTTGACCATTTACTCCCACTAATGAGTTCAAAGATCAAAGGATACAGAGGACTAATCTCAGCTCTCTGTCACAGGATCCTGTGAGACTCACGATGCTATAACCTGAGCCAGAAGTCATTAAACAAGACAGTTGAAATACTGCCTGCAAACTTAGGTCTGCTCAGCCTGCACCAGAAGTGGCAAAGCTTTAATACACATTTAAACTTCAAGATGACATCACCAAAATGGATGCCCAAATACCTGGGTGTTTTTCTAAGCCAAAATAACAACTAAACTTATGTTCTCACTGGAGAGCCAAATATTCTAACTCTTTTAGAGCATCTTAGAAGACAACAAGCAGGTTATTTTTCCAGTTGACCAGCAAATATTTTACCTGTAGGAGTGTATTTTTTACTGTTTTTCAAGGATGAAAATACATATTGTCTTAGGTCTTCCATATAGGGTAGCTGTACATAGATGAGACACTGTGCAGGAGGAAATAAAAAACAACTGAGCCTGAATAAAAAAAGAGTATCTGTATCCCCAGAGTGCCATATGAGGGCAATATAAAACATAAGAAAACTCTGAAGATGTAATGCTGTGTGCATCAAAACACTTAAAATATTTACAGAGCAACACAATTTTAATCAGAATAAAATACGGCATTATGTTTTATAACATAGTGATGGCTACACTCAATTTTTCTGCTCGTGGAATAAAGACCTCCCTAGCCATCTGATCTCTTTTTCTTGTGCAGAGTTCCAAATAGCCATGCTTTAAATATCCAATATATTGGTGCTTTGGGAGGTTTAATCACAGCTTACTGTATTTCAAAGTCAAAAGCTGGATTTGTTTTTTTTAATGTTTCTCTGCCTCATTTTTTCTTTATTCAATTACCTCCTCCAGTTCATACCACCCTAAATAATTCCTTTCCATCCTTTATGTTTATACCCTTCAGAAGTCTGAAGATTGTTGTGTCCGCCCCCACCTCCGTCACTCCTCAGCCATGCTATACATATTTAGCTATTTCAATAGTCTCTCGTAAGAAAGATCAGGGGAAACATATGCTGCAAAAGTTCTGACATACTGTGTTGCTTCTGGGTCTCTCTGCAGAAGGGTAAGAGAGAAGCATTACCTCATATGCATCCTTAATATACGGAAAAGCTACTCCAATTTGTGGGTTGCATCTTCTATCATAAGCATAGCGCACTACAGCCACCACTTTCAACTCCTCCAATGCACGAACAAGTGCAGAAAAAGCAACTGCTGCATGCTAGAGAGAAAAAAGAAGTCCACAAAATCATGCAAATTCTTCATTATGAAATACATCTTCCACAGGGAGTATAACGGCATTGATTTAGTCAAGACTAGTTTCCATTTCAGCTCTACCTTTAACACAAGCATTTTTCATGTTCATAAATCAAAGAAGTTGAAAGGTCAAATCTCATCACAGTAGTGGATCCATTCAAAGCTGAGCCAACTTTAGATTCAGCACATTCCACCTTTTTCACCAGGTGTGAAGAACTTTCAGAGGTTTTGCAAGAGATAGAGAAAGGGAGGGAAGTCAGAACCATAAGGGAACATATCAGAGCACTGCAGTGAGCTTTTTACCTCCAGTACTTTGGAGGTCTGTTCCAAATAACACAGTGACAGGGCACATTGTTGCTTTGAATGACAACCGACTTAACCACCAATTTCAGGTTCCTCATAACCTTGCTCAAATGTACTATCTACCAGCTTTTCAAAATTCATGAGATACTGTATTCATTTGGGGTTTAATCCAACTTCTTTTTAACCTACTGGGCAACAAAGTAAGACATTTCTGTAAGCTGCATTAAAAATATTTATTAACATAGAAAGACAGGACAATCTCAAGCATCACTACTATTCTATTTTGTTCTACAGCAAAATACATTCAGCATTAAAGTTCAGTTCACCTTACCTCATCACCTTTTGCCGCAAAGACCTTCAGAGCCTGGTTGCCCATGTAATAATGCCTCTGGATCTAGAGATTCAAATGGTCAAGAGTTAGCCTGACCTAAAGAAAAGGTCACTAATGCAACTGGACCAATTAAATTACAAAACAACTAACATTACTCAAGTCAGAAGCCACCAAATTTAATTACAGTGCATAGAAGGTTAAAGCCCTGTATGTGTCTCATATCTCCATTTATCCCTTAATATGGATATTCAGTCATATTGGGTGGGATATTCTCATAGCTTCCTAGTGATAGGCAGAAATGAAAGACAGTGCTACTGGCAGCTATTACCAGTCTGAATTACACTTCAGTAATTCAAAAGTCATTATGGAAAACTACAGTAGTTAATACAAGACCTAAACCTAACTGACACTATACCTATGCTATCAAATTTTTCCAGCAAAGATACATCAAAAAAGAAGCTGCAAAAAATCACATCCTTAATTAATAAAACTACTTCAACAGCAACCCAGAGTATATACAGCTGTGCTGGCAAAGAACTCCTGTGAGCAGAGTTTATTCTGTTCATGAACATGGCTGAATAAAAAAAAAAAAAATAGTTTCTTCAAGAGGCATCACTGGATTAGTTGGAGCTACAGCAGCTAACACACACACACAAACCCTGCAATCATAGAAGACCTGTCACAAAGATCACACACTACTATGGACACTGGTTAAAATAACCTCTCTTTGTTAAAGAAAAAACCCTCCAAATTACAATCTCAGAACTAACTTCATTATATCTTTATTTTTTCTTTCATTCATTTAATCTTTTTATTTTAGCTTCTTTATTTAGCAAATTACCATAAGGCTGTTCAAGTCAGTGACAACCTGCACCACAGCAGATCTGTACTTTATTGGACTACAGCACAATTCTTCAGCTCACATTATTATACCTGCAATCCTTCTTTCCTGTTCTGTCTCTAAATGCTCAGGAAATTTTATGTGCAGCATAGTATAAATAACTAGATGTGTGTATCACTACACCTTTTATTGTTTGCAAAAGCAATTGTCCATTTGTAATATTTTCAAGTATTATTTCTTGATTTACATGGCATGGCTTATAAATTAAAAATCAAAGTTTAAGCGGCCTCTGATCTTCTTTCCTGAGGGATGTGAACAACTCAGGAAAATAATATAAGGTGGTTCTAGTCCGTATTTAATTATGCATTTGGAGCTGTTCCCATTTTTCTAGTCAACAATGAATCATCTTTCCATCAAAGTTTTTTAAAGAAACAATTTAATATAAAACATACATTTGAATAGTGTCAGTTTTATTATTCCAAACAATAAAATGCAGGAGGCGAAACTTAAGATAACACATGGGTCTTGAAAATTCCAGCTGTAGTTAAAAACTTCCTGGTATCATCATCTATACACTGTAATTTAAATCCTGCAAGCATGCCTGAATAATTTTATTCCACTGAGGGGATGTACAGCTACTACTGGGCATAACTAGTCACACTCCTGGCTACAAGACCAGAGCACACTTTAAGATATAATTTGTTTGTTATGAAATCGAAAGACAAGAGAAGTACATCATAAAAATTAATCAAAACCAATCAATATTTGGTACCTTGAAAAAATTTTAAAACAGCTTGTTAATTCTTTTGTGCATATTTATGTGACTCAAAGAGTATTCCTAAAATTAACTGTAACCCTACAATTATCACCTATGCATTTGAAGGTTTTACCACACTATCTGACCAATGATGGGAAAATAAAAGTCCATGTGCAGTAACAGTTTGCTCACAGGAACACTATATTCCTCATCTGCTTTCCTCTTAGATTCTATTTCCAAATAAAGTCAGACTAAGTTGAGACAGGAGGCCAACCTCCAGCATAAGAAAACTCTGCACACAGTGAAAAGCATCTTGCAGAACTAAATGACAACAGCTGGAGGCTAATAATGTATGAAGATATCCAAGAAATTGTCCCATTGGAACACTGGATTCAGACACATTTCACTCCTTAGATCCAGTTTCAGGCACAGGAGGTAACACTCCCTAACACCTCTCTAGCACTGGCCAATACAGGGTACATAAGCTCAAGCATGAGATGTTTCCTTCAGCGATCACTTGCAGTGCACATGCTCCCACACTGACCAACAACTAAGTTTGAAAGTCTTCAAGGAGCAACCATATTACAGTTTCCAGTTAGGCTGGCTTCTCATTTCAGTAAAACACAGAACTTCCTCACTCCTCAGTTACTATGGTTTGGAACACTGCACTGCAGTAGTCTAATAACACATCTAAAAACATGCACAAGGTCTCTGTGACACCTGTATTGTAAAGTAACATGTTTAGTTATAACCATTTGGGAGTAAGCTCCCACAGATACTTCCTATTTCATTAGCATCTTTCCTTAATGCTAAAGGTCACAATGCCTGAGCCTTTATCAAGGGTTCTACTTTGTTCAGGCAGAGAGAAATTTCAAAGAGAAGGAGGGCTGGGAGCTGTCAGAACACAAGGTGTAGAACTGCCCTATGATTTCATTTCGGTTTTGACTAGTGAAGAGGACTGGGTGTGGATAACTCCAAGATGAGTAAAGTTTCAGTCACCCTCTGCAATTTCCTGGAGAAAAAAAGATGGGAAGCAGCTTAACACTCACAGCAATTACTTGGCACTCACATCTCTGTACTCTCTCCCCATGTGTCCTGCCTTAAGAACAGTTTTGTTAAGCCTTTCCCTAAGGCTTTGCTAATGCTTAAGTCCTGGATTTTCTGAAGGGAATCACCTTGTGCTGGATAACTTTTATTAAGGTACTTGCTTAAAGTAAGTTTCTTACAACTGTCAGGGACAACAAATAGCAAAATCAATACCACAAGTAGAGCTAAGTGCATTACAAACACTGAGCATCTCATGGAAACACAGAGAGTTTTTGAATGATGTTACCTTTGTCTAAGTTCTAAGAAGTCTTCACTACATTGAGGTTTTGTCACAATAGAAAGAAGAGGCAAGTCATGGTGCACAAACTAATCCTTATGGAGTTGAGAATCAATGGAGCCAGATTTCAGGCTTGCTTTAACATTACTTTAATGTTGAGGGAGAAGCTTCTGTTAAGAAGCAGCTGTACTCTTGGCTGGACAAAGCCCAGAAAGGCTGCTGCCTGAGCTGAACAGAAGACAGACCATTAAAATTTGTGAGATGAAATGAGACCACAATACCTCTGTCTCCACTTTGCAGAGATCTGACTTCAGTGGCTCTGGCTTCATTTGAGGGTCCAACATTTGTGAGCTTTTCTTCTTCGTAAGACCACATACTGCTTACATGTACTAGAATCAGCAAATAAGTCACCCCTGCATACCTGAGTGGAGACGATCCGTTCCTAATACTGAAACCCAGTACAACACCATGACTTTACTGAATTCAAACCAAGATCAATTTTCTTGAATAACCCAGGAAACTGAGTAGGAAGACATTTAGTATCATACCTGAGAGGATCTAGTGAATCCCAAAACAGAAAAACACTTTCCTTCTGTTTTGTATTTCATTTGCTCTTCATCTTCCTTAGAAAAAGGAACTATATCACTCCCATACCGAAAACCTAGAGAACAAGAGAGGAGCATCTGGTAAGCATATGGGCCTACAATTTTAACACCAAAATTAGCTCTCTGAATATTTTAACAATGCATCCGTGCCCCACAGCTACATTCCACACATGCTCATCAAATTACTTTCCCTGTTAGCAAAAAAAACCAAACACCCATAGACACATTTTGTACTTCACTAACAGCAGTTGCACTCCTTGTACATTATTTTATGTAACACAAGTACCCTCAGAGAGCAGGAAAGAAAATAAGGGAACATCTTGCCTAACAAAGTTACGCTCACAGAATAGATTTAAGCAAATCAGAATAGATTTCAGCAAACAGATTGCAACACTCTGCAAACATAATACAAGCAACCTCAAACATACCACAAATCATACAACACCAGGTGACACCAGAAGAGATTCAGAGAATAAAATGTGCTAACAGTGGAAGCAAAGTGCACAACGGAAAAGCAAAACACCCTTGTATACAGAACTGGTCTTTATATATATTTCTGTGTCTTACTTCCCATGCCATACATTACAGGTATATGTCCACAAAAAGCTGCACAGAAATTACAGGAAGCTGTAATTTCTCAGAGGTATCATCTGCTCCAACTGCTTATTCTCCTATCTCAGCCTCCAATATCCTCCCTGTAATGTCATCACTTCATTATACTGCCACAGACTAAGGATGATATCCTCAGGTGTGAAGAAAGCAGAAGGAACAGAGAATAATCCCTGGATGAAAAACATAGAAGCAGATACATTTTCCTACAAACTGAAAAGCAAACACACAGATAGAATGAAAGAAATTTCAGTATGGGTGCTGCAAATACAAAATATTTTCTAATTATGACATTTCTCAAAAAATTCACAAAAGTCCAAGAGGCATCAGTAGCTCTTTTGGCATTAGAAATATCACACCACTGACAGGGAAATCTTTTATCTCTTTTGTTCACATCAAACTGCTCACCACTTCTTAATAGTATCCCACAACTACTTAATAACTTAAGAACTCAGATTAGCTGAGAACAGTCACAAATCCTTCAAAATGCATTCTCTGTAAAAAGTGGATTTTTTTTACACATAGTTTTGAAGTTGTAAAACGTAACTAGACCATCTTTTCACCATCATTTCTGCTTAAAGAAAAGAAGGTTACATTGTTGTTGGGTCTTTATCTGATACTGCTATGAAACACCTATGAATGCTAAAATTCAAATGGATTAAATAAAAAAATACAGCTTATTCTAATTTTCAATTTATGTTATTCATTTGACAGCACTCTCTATACTGTTATCTGAATAGTTCTGCTCTTTACAGTTAACATACTTGCCCTACTTGCATGGGATTGAAATAGCAAAGGAAAGAAAAAAAACTAGTAACAAAATGTATCTATACAATCACAAAAAATGAAACAGATTTGCTTAAATCCTTTTTTAAAAGTAAGTATACAATTTCCTGCTGTTTCTGGGGCCTGTAGTCTTCTAAGGAAATTAATCTGCTAGAAAGAAGCTGCAGGTCATAAAAAGTATTTTGCATACCACTACTTCAGATTGATCTTGTTACAGTACAGCAAAGCTACTACTCTTGAACACTAAACCCTCCTTTGATGGCTTCATCTTTCCAAGTGTAGAAGAACAAGAGCAGTTGCTCATCTACAAAAAAGCAGCACTATGAAAGCATTCATGTTATCAGTACAACTGAAGATCTAAAAATGGAATAGTGGTAGCAGAACTACTCATTACAGAACTGAGGTATGGCCTTCCACGGCATATAGTTCAGAAAGCTGTAGTGCCTTCCAAGTTCCATCTGCTGTTTTCATTATTATTGTCATTGTTAGTCCTATTATTATTGTTCCTATTGTCATTATTATTCCTATTATTATTATTCCTGCTACTGGCAAAATAAGAATTTTTAAAATATGTGAAAACAAAGAGTCTCATGTAACAGTCTCTGTGTTCCACCAGCCTACAGAGCTTACGTTCTAAGACCACAGCTAGGCTTCAAGGCATAGAACCAAGAGGCCCTTAGGTGACCTAAGAGTCCAAGCCATCATCTTCCCTTTTTCTTCAGGGTGCACATAAAGATGCCATACCTTGAATAGTATCATCTTTCTGAACCTCTGTCTCATCATCATCATTCAAGCAGTAAACAGTTTCTTTTTGCACATCCTCTTTTCTGAGGGTTTTAGCATCCACAAATGCCCAAAGTTTTTTCACCTTCTCTTCTGTGACCTTGGTATCAGAATTCAAAGAAAAGGAATGTTTAACATTTCAGTGGGATCCAGAGTACTTACCAAAATACACAAAAAGTCCTTAGCCTGAGTGCTGCACTGTTTTGCCAACAAAGAACTAATAAAGACAGTGTCAAATAATGCATCCCTGGCTGCCACCACAGTGCTTTCAGCTCTGCCTTCATCTGTATGAGACTTAACACACGAACTGTAGCACAATGACAGCAGACTTGTCCTGATTATCCATTAAACCTGCAGGTTAAGCCATTTGTGGAAGTCTTTGAGTCACAGGATACCATGTAACTTGCTTGCTATGCAATTTACTACCTCCAACTGTAAAAATACTTGTGACAAAGCGTGAAGAAATACATTAAAGATACAGTAAGACTCAATGTTCGCTCAGCTTGCTTGGCCAAGTTTTCCATCAGGCTTACTACACTACAGGATAAAAATCCCTTGTATTACTGCAACTTCCTCATAAGGCAAAAAGATCCCAGTGCATTATGGGACTTGGGAGGGAAAGAAGGAATAAGTATCTACAATGAGTGAACATTTCCCAACTACAGGGAAATAAAATTGCTTTCTTTTCTCTCTGCGTAAGTGAAATTGATGGTATAGTTGGTACATGAGGAGAAAAATGTAGAGCTGAGTAGAAAACAGTAAAGACAAAGTAGATTATGTTAGTATGACTCTATGACCTCAGGCCAGTCACTCAGCTCATGTTGCTCATTCTCCCAAACTTATTTTACTTAGTGTGTAAACATCTTCGGGAGGGGACTCCTTCTGTCTGTTTGCACCAGTCTGACACAATACCCTAATAAAAAAATTATTAATAACTATAAACAGAATGTTGATGTCTTTCAAGGCTAGCATACACAGCTCTCAGAATTCAGATATATTTCATCTGCATAATATCAGACTCAGTCTTGTGCTGAAATAACAAACCAATTAATCTCCATCTCACCAGATCCATCAATACTGCCACACTACACAGTTACCTAATTAACTATTCTATAACTAGAAATTTGCACATTTTCTGCCTTTAAATACATTTACTTTTTCCTAGTACTGATTAAAGGAACCACATAAACCATAAGAAACAGACCGGGCCCAAGCTCTGCCAAACAGTACAAACAAGCAGAAAAAAAACAGACCTTTTATTCCAAGTCTGAAATAACAACAGATGTGATTTGAAACAATGGCTGGTAAAACATTTACATCCACCATTTTAGGCACACATGTCCAAAATTCCTCTCATGCCTAGGGCTTAAGAAATATACATAAAGTCTCACATATCACTGATGCTGAATGTAAATCTTTAATCACAGCATTCTTAATCAGGGTCACCAACTTCAACACCATTAAGGGCCAGAGTAGATAGCAATTACTCCTATTTCTGTATCTTATGAATTTGAGTTATTTAACATGTATGGTGAAGTTAAAGTTGCTGTGGGAACCACAATTTTAGATGTACTGGCTTCTAACCAAATAAAAATCTCTATCGTAATTATTTGGATCTTGTTTTATCTTTTTTTCTTAGCTTTAAGGAAAAAAAAAAAAGCAGTTACACCCAACTTGCTGCCAAATTACATTGAAACACACAATTTTATACACTTACTGATTTGTAGGCCACAATCCTTATAGACAAATTAGGACCAATAGTGAGCTGGCAGGGCCAAGGCATAGGCGTTCTTTCTATTTTCTTAAACATTGAAAGACGTTCCAGGCTCTCTCTAAATGAAGGAATCAGGAAAAAGCAATGAACTCTGGTGAACTCTAATCAAGTATTATAGACAATACACTCTCCTTAAGGAAATGCAGGAATCCAAACTGTTTCGTCTTAGATTTCATAAAGCAAATAAACTGTATCAATAATCTTATCACTACCCATTGTCAGAAAACAGAATGAATAGAAGAGGTGGCACAGCAGATTATCCCCATCTTGAGCCTTTATGATGGTGCAACATTTAGGGCTTAAAGGCTCTGTGTTAGGTCTAGTGATAAAACTACACAACTGCTTCTTAAGCATTTTCCATTAATCTCTGCTCACCCAATTAGGGCATGTAGCAAGTTGAACAACACAAATTAGAAAAGGCTAAGTGGTAAAATGCTTTCTATAGCGAAGCTGAAGAAATAAAGAATCCAGTTTCAATTAACAGGATTTTGTTTATGGTAGAAATAAACATTTGAAATAAATTAATTAGGAATAAACAAAACTCTTGACACTTTTTTTTAATACAGTACTAGTGAACTCATTAATTTAAGGGCATTCTGTCAGAGTGAAAGAAGTTACTTCAACTATTTCTAGCCTAAACAGCAGATACACAAGTTCAAAAAAAACCACAAAAAAAGGAACTGTAATGAGTTGATACTAAAAAGCGTAAACTTAATGGCACAACTTTTAGCAATGGAATCCAAAATTAACAATTCACTGTAATTTATAATATATCATTGTGAATTCAAATAGGCTTTCCCCCCAAAACAGCTTTCAGCTGTTTTCAGTATTGGCTATTTGGCTGTAAAATTCCAACACAGAGAAAGCTCTCAATTTTTTTTTCTTTCATTGCATGATAAAGCAAAGATAAAACAAAGTTGAATTCCTCTTTTTCACATTATGATAAAACCTGGAATCTACCACTCTCTTGATTAAAGCACTTGTCTGGCAGAAATCAAGATTAACTCCTAAAAAGATCAGTGGAGAATTCAACTGGGCATTCTACTTTTCAGGTTTCCTAGTATGAAGAGGGTTGTTTTTTTTAATTCTAAAAGCACAGTGAGAGGCAAAAACGCACTGGGATTTTTATATGAGATAAACATTTGATTTCCTTCTTAGTTTTGTTTTGTTTTTATTTTTTCTTAGGGAAAGGAAGTTGTTTTTTTTTTTTTGTTCTAGCAATAAAGACATCAATACAGGATTTTAAAAAAGAACATGGTACTATATCATTAGGAGTACTGCAACACATACATTCAGGGATGAGTACAAAAATCAAATACATAAGTGCCAAATGCCTAAAAATGTAATTTAAGCTCAATTTCTTATCTCTATCCTTTAATTTCTTATATTTACAGAAGAACAATGCTGCCTGTTATCAAAGATTCTATGAATACAACCTTTACCCTCTGCTCTGCAATCCCTTCCCCCAAAACCCAGAGGCGGCAGAAGTACCTCCTGTCTAATAGGTCAAGTATCCTAACTTTAAAAAACATAACAAAATCTCCTCACTCACTTTCCTGGCATGGCTAATTTATTTTTACAAGAGTTGAAATATTTTTACCAGCAGGAATAATGAATCTAGGGAAATGGAGAGTGTATCTGCATTGGCCAATTATCATGGCAGATTTGCAAAGCTGACTTCTTAAAGCTTGATAAGCAACTTAATTGCATCTAAAACCTCACATATTTTTAAACAACTTTTCCAACTAAAGCTTTAATCTACTAGCCAAATGCCTATTTATCCAGAGATTTTGGATTTCCCCTGAAAGTATGGCACAAAGACAGCTTGTAGAGTAGCAAGAGTCTGTGATAAAAAAAGTGTAAAGAGGCCAAGCCACATGGTAGGTTCATGCATATGGATTATCCTAAAGGATAAATGGGCCAGGAAAGATTCTGCTTTTCTGTGCAGTCTTTGAAGCAGTGACAAAGCCTGCTTTTTTCTAGAGACTCAGAATGCTCTGTTGACTAGTACAGAACACACAGTGACACGTGTCCCTAATGCACAGTAATGCTCAAGGAGCAGCTTCTCTGGCTGCTGAGGTGCAAAGCTGACCAGCTGAGCTGGGGGAGTGAAGGAAATCCCACAAATAAACTGATGAATTACAGCATACAAACCTACAGGGATGACCCTCATCTAAAAATTACCTTTGATAACAACATTACAGTTCTGGTCAGCTAAGCTTCCTGAAAACCACATTGTCTAAAAGATCACTTTTCATAACTGTAGAACAGAACTACTGCAACAGCAATATCAGTCTATGATAAAGCATGTAGATGCATTTTTGCCTGTTTCCCAACTGAGACAACACCTATGTAGAAAAGTCTTGGATATATCATTACCTACAGTTTTCCAGAGATATGCATACACTTTTATTCTTTCATTGGGGAAACAAGAAGTGAAAAATCATCTTTGAATTCTTGCAATCCTAATGCAAGAAAAATGAAAAATAAAAAAGTATATTGTTTGTCACAGTGGCACAGTACACTGTGATTAGAGAGCAGGATTCAACAAACAACACTTACTCAAAGAATTAGTGGAAGTTTATCAAACTACTGAGCTAAAAGGAGTCTGTGACCAAGAAACAGAGGTTACCATTAAATGCAGATAGATGTTCAAGCTGCACTATGCCACAAATTCCATCTCTTTCTAAAACATGCTTTTGAAATGACATTTACAGAAATGTTCCCTCCAAATCCTCCAGCACTAAAGATGGAAGAAAACTGATTTTTTTCTTTAAATACAGATACAGGAAATTCATTTTCACCTGAAATCTCTAAACTCTTCTACTTACTCTAAAGCCACTGAAGAAGCTGTATGAAAGGGACTGAAGGTACAAGTCATAAAATTCATTGACTTCAATGAAACTGTAACACAACTGATTACTTAACTTCATCTTTTGGAGAAGAAATCAGAAAGTATGTCTATAGTACAATAACCAGGATTAGCCAGATTTACCTGAAAGTATAAATTTCTTCCAGCCCTCCTTCTTCATCCAAAGTATACATGAGTTTCCTCACCACATCAATACCTTGCTTTTGTTGTTGAGTTAAGCCCTTCTTTGGAAAAGAGTTTCTGTGCATATTAGCATGCACACTGGCACTTGCATCTCCACTTCCATCATCAACTCTCACTGGAAATGGCAGACTAAGAACAAAAGAAGAAGCAGTTAGTTTGATAAGTGTTCTTCCTTATTAAAATAACCAATTGAAACAAACCAAAAATGTTCTCAGGACCAAAAATTTCTATCTAGCTGCAGACAAATGTACAAAGAGCCACAGGACTTGCAAAACAAATTAAGCAGTATTTCAAGTCTACTTGGCATTGTAATGTCTTGACCAGAGTGATGCACCAGTCCTGGGTATCATACATCAATAAAGACATCCACGTACAGGAACAGATTAGACAGTAAAGCCAGTGCTGATTAGAAAGTAAGATCCATTAAAAAAGACTGAACAAAATAAAGCCCATAGAGAAGGGAATTAGAGGGCAAGACAGCCTTAAATATAAAAAGCTGTTGCAGAGAGGAAGGAAACAATCAGCTCTTTGCATTCCGCCTGCACTCCAATCACATCGTGGAGTCAGGTCAGATAGTCAAAAACCTGATAAAGGCATTTCAAACCATAATCTCTTAAAACCAACTGCCTGAGGAGAGAGAAGAGTCTCCATCACTGCAAATCTTTATCAGAAGGTTAGACAAACACTGCTCAGCAATGACAGACATACACCTGACCCAGTCTGAAGTAGAGGATTGCTCTAGATGACTTGTTAAAGGCTGTTCCAGGCCTGTGACTCTGAGCTCCAAATGCCAGCAAGCAGGACATTCTCTGCAGTGGAGCTATTAGGTATTTCTGAACAAGTGTTACTCTTTGAGATTTTAATAGCTTACAACACTAGGTGAATTTCTGACTGAAGATGACACATTTTTCCTGCACTTCATCAGATTTTAAAATTTAGCCAGGGGTTATAGATAAAATGATTTTGCTGCTCTTCAAAATATAGGAGAGTGTTAACTAAGTATAACAAACACAGTAGAGAAAGATGTGGCCTGTGCCTCTGAAAACACCTGCAGATTTTTCAGGTCTTTCATCTGATCCAATTTTGAATGAACCACATGATACCTTTTACCACATTTCTACAAAGTGAAATAACTTTACCATTGTATTATATTTTTCAAAAAGCAGCCTACATATCTCTACCATACTTTCACCTCATTAGTCCTCACTAAACTTATCCATGAAGCAACACATAATAAGCAGAGCTAACATTATGCACAACAGTGTCACATACAGCAAAATTAAAGATCAAGCTTCAGCAAAGTGTTTGGTACCTTTTTAGGAAGCAGATTCTACTGACAAAATATAGAAACTGTATTTTTAAGCTGATATGGCAACATCAAAAAGCTTCAAACCTCTGATAGGTAGAAGTTAGGCTACATTCACTATACAATGCCCAGAGACTACTGTGATGGGAAGTACGCAATACCCAACACTACATAGTGCTCAGCGTGTGCTTGGCACCTGGAAACAGGGAGGAAAACCAAATATCTGCTGCAAGTTACAACCTGGTCTATGAACAGGGTATAAGGGATAGAAGCATGGGTTATAACAAAAGGTTTAGTATGAAATTGTTTTTAAACAAGCATTTTACATTTGTACAAGTAAAAATCAAATAATCCTTTGCTCCTGTGGCTGGGAGACAGGGAGCAAACCTGGAGCCAGTGCTATAACAGCTATAACGTTTCTTTTGTGCTTCACAGACAAGGGAGCAGCAGCTGAATACCAGGGCTCCAAAAGATGTACTCTAACTGGCAGGGGTATTCAGATTCATGGTGGTGCAACTCTACTGCCTCCAGTGCCAGCAACAGCTCAAATAAGCCAGGAGGGGCACGTCACATCGGAAGCATAACTGCTTCTGCTGTATAGACAGAACCTGACATTTTTGCATCCAACCTCCCCTAAGCAAAGGCAAAGATCTTCTTGTAGAGAATCAGACCATGATTTTCAGTAATATATCCCTACCCAACCCCTCTTTTATCTTCCAGATGGATTGGCAAAAGGCTTAAATGAATTCATTATTAAGTTCACAACGTTGTTCCTTACAGAATGCTGGATCTAGGTAAAAGTACATGGTCAGAAGTGGAACAAGGGCTTTAACTTTCTCCTGTGAAAGTATTTCTTACAAACAGCCACATAAAGTTTTGCTTTTAAATGAACTCCTCTAGAAGGTTCACAGTTTCCAGTTGCCATCACATGCAACAGCTGATACAGACCTTAAAACCAGCATTGATTATTTGGATCAATGCCTATATCTACAGCATGACAATCAAGGGATTCCTGTTCTAACACTTAAGACATTGTTTCAATTTTCCAAACCCATCATTGTGAATTTAACATTTCCCTTCAGACATGCTCCTCTACTGACATCAGAATCAAACTATTAATATCTGCAACACTACCTCATTATTTCTTCCCAGTAACATCCTTACCTACAAGGATCTAGGCTGTTGCTGTGACAAAACCACTGTTTCTGAGGCTATTTTTGGCCTATTGTTTCCCAATTCTCTGCTTATATTGTTCTTTTGTCTCCCATTTTAGACTTTGGCTCTAAGCTATAAGCTTAAGTGGAGAAGAAACCATCATCTTATAATTTATTGGCACATTACTTAACCAAGAGGACTTGGCTTGTAACTGGAATTCAAGGTATAACGGATAGAAGTACTTACAATAATTATATTACTTACTGGTACACATCTAAGGAAACCATACACCAGGAGATCATCAGCTATTTCAAAATAATTAAGAAAGAATAATTTCCCTTTAAAAAATGGCATGGTACATAACTGCCATTTTCATACTTACAAAAACTGAAGTGAAGTTCCTGTTTTCTTCAAGTTAGCAATGATAATTCCCAGCTGATCCTCACTGACAGGACTACTAAGGTCTGTAAACAATTCAATGTGTCTCTTCTCATATTTCTTTCCTCTTAAAATAGAGAAAAAAATTTACATATATAGAAAATATTATAAGGCAAAATTTTAATTATTTCCGTACAAAATAATAACAAAACTAATATATTTGTAATTACTTTTACTGAAGAAATATACTTGTAAAATGAAAGAAAGCAAATAAACCTACTTAGTAGTTGTTCTGTGATAGGTTATATTATTTATCCTAAGTGTTTATATTTATATATTTATATGATTCCCCTTTCTCCCTCCTCCCCTTAAATTGAGGACTCTAGCCCTGTGACTGTACAAATCACTAACTACATCTAAATGAATGAAATTCTGCCAATTTTCACCAACGTGGATAAAAGGGTAATACAATATGTTAGGCTGTTTATGGATTACACTGGTTACTCCCTTTGCAGCACTAAGTCTGTTCTTGTGAAAATGTATTTTAAATTACTGTTGCTGGTGGGGGTTCCATTTTAGTAATCTAATTCAGTAGATTTATTGGAGAAGATGGACTTTCAAGACTACTTAATATACTAAGAAGTAGTAACAGTACAGATCAGGAAGGCTGGCCAATGACAGAACAAAATTCAGTTGAATTGGTGCAGTTTTGATTTGGATAACCAAACATAAGAGTGATTTTCTTGAATTTTTAGCCTATACTGTTTTCTCAAATGAAGGCAAATACCATATCAAAGGGATTGGTGTTTACAGGCTACAACAAAACCCGGTGCTCCACAGTTATTCAAGACTATAATGCCATAAATACAGTAATTTTCATTCACAACTCAGTTTTAACCATTACATGGATACAGCTTTCCACACTGATTAGACTTGATTCATAAAAAATACAAACTGCATTACTAAGTCTAGTGTCTCCACCCACAATTAGATTATATAACCTTGCTAGAAACATGTTCAAGCTCTGGTTTGAGAGAAAGTGCAGTTACACTCCTTTCCCTGCATTACTAGTTCACAGTGCTAGAAACACCTTGCCAGCCCAAGTACATTCATTGACAACTTTGTAACACTGATGTCAACATTTTTTCTCAGCTTAAAATGTTTTTTCCTACTGCACCTTTATTTCCCACAGCCTGCATATTTACAAACAGCCACTTCATTTCCAACAGTCTTTAAATTTCTGGGCTGAACAAATTCACCTTTCCAGTTTTGTTTTCTTTTTTTTTCTTTCTAAAATGTGCCATCACATTTAAATCCAGTAGCCATTTTCTAAGCATTTTAACATCCAGATTAACACTTTTTGAAAGCAGAACACAAGGAATGTGACAGAAAAAGAAGGCTTTGTGCTTTCTATATCATGGCATTAATACACTCATGGCTCTACCACAGAGTTGCCTGCTGCCTCAGAAAGGTCTCCAGTTGTCTGGAGAACTCAGATGTCTCACAAGGATTCCTTGGAGGCAAACTTCTGTAGTGCACCGTTTATCTTTGTTTTTTTAAGAAAGCACTTCCCATGTTTATACATACTGGAAATAAAAGATTGACAAGAAAACAGATCAGTGTAAAATCAGACATCTGTGTAAGACTTCAGGTTACATACTCACATTGTTTCCTTCTGAAGCAAGTCCATGCACACAATAATAGCATCCAAAACTAAGCAAAATTAAGAAAAATCTCAGAATATGAATCAAGTAATGGAAAGTGTTTTTCATATAAAACAATTTTACATTTTCACTCCCTCTCAAAGACTGACAAACATGCATTTTAGTTAAGAAACACTCTTTTGAGATAAATACTTTTCAAATAACTAATGTGCAAGAGGTTCCTATATAACTTGTGATCTTGTCTCTGCCCTACTTACCCAATGGAACACTAAAAAGACTACTTCAGATCCCAGCCTCTCAAGTGCCAATGAGAGGCTCAAGTCCAATGAAGAGACAATCTAACCTTTACAATGATACTCTGAATCCATCAACAAAACTTCAGTATTTGTAATTTTCTCATGCAAGGGTCCCAACTGACCCTTGCATGAGGGATATCCCACACCACCTGGCACCACACTCAACATGTAAAGCTGGGAGAAAGGAGGAGGAAGGGGGGATATTCAAAGTTCTGGTGCTGGTCTTCCCAGGTAACTGTTAAGTCTGATGGAGCCCTGCTCTCCTGGAGATGACTGAACACCTGCCTGCCCATGAGAAGCAGTGAATAATTCCCTCCTTTGCTCTGCTTGTGTGCACAGCTTTTAACTTCCCTATTAACCTGTCTTTATCTCAACCCATGAGTTTTCTCCCTGTTATCATTTCTGTTCTCTCCCCCTCCAACTGGTGGGGGAATGAGCAAGTAGCTGTGTGGGGCTGAATTGCCAGCTGGGCTTAAACCACGACAGTCTGGTTTCTGGTATTTCTGCTGACTTATTTCATAAACAGCATTTTTATTAAAAAGTATAAACCAAGTTCTATAATGCTATTTTTAAAAATACATGCCTTATTTGAGGCCTAAAATTATATTACCATCTTTGTTCTCTTTAATTAACAGAACACTTCATAAAAGCAATAATTCCTTTTAGGGCCAAGGCTACATCTGTTAGCCTAAAAGAATGTCAAAAAACAGCTAAATCTGCTTTTGGACAAACTTACAACCACAAATTAGCTCAACTCTGATAGTAGTTAAAACTTGGGGAGGCTGAGCCCAATTTCACAACATTGACTTCCTGTCTCCTACATAGCTGAATCAGTTCAAGAAGTGCTCTGCAGCAAAAGGATACAGTCTGCTTGTTCAGAGCCTGCTTTAATCACATTTTGAATGTCTTCCAGCAGATCAAAATCTGGCAGCATTAGTGACCTATGTACAGTAATGTTTTGGTATTGATCCTCACTGGCAAGGCCATTGCTAGTGCCATTAGTGCCAAACAGAACTACAGCAACTTCATCTTTACTCTCAGCAAAAACCTGCAGATACAGAGAACACAAAAGAGATATAAAAACACAGGTAGATTCATACACAACTATGTTAGGCAGATTACAGCAAGCTGAACTAATTTTGAAACATAAATTACAATGGATTTACTTTTTTTACTTATTCAGTGCTATCCTCTCAAAATGTAATCTTACAGTAAGTTCACAAAGTTAGATACAATTAAACTAACAAATTGACAAGAGGCTACCTGGGATAAAACTAACAAAATTGACAGATTCAATCCTCAGGATGAGTCTTCTGTGTGGTAATTAAGTGCTGAAATATTTTAGAGAAAAAGAAAAGTACTTCTTTTCCCAGAAAGTTTCTACCGCCCTGAAGAAAAAGGGTGACCAACCAGACTATAACATCTCATGCACAAAAAATACAGCTGAAACAAAGAGCCCTGTCACTCCTGTATAAACAGAGACTAATTCTCACTCACTCCTCATTTATTTCAATTATTAGTAAACAAGGAAAATGTTTCACAGATGTTATTGTCTCCCCTCCCTTTTTAACACTAATGAAGTCACACACACCTGTCGCTGCACAAACTTTGTCATAATCTTCTTGGCTTGGTCAAGTGAAGACTCTTCCCCAGGGGAAGAGCTGCTCATTGTAAGGCCTACATCCAGGCACAGCACTACTGCCACCTGGAAAGAAAGAGTAAGAATAAAAAATAAAATAAAAGCATAATTACTCAAAAGGTTCAAAGGGTACATACAAAACCTAAAAGTGAAACTAAGTTACAAGTGGTTTCTTTTATAGTAACTGTTAATAAGAGACAATGGTGGTAGACAGAACTAGCATAACTACACTGAAAAGAAAATAATTTAATCGTGTACCATCTTCCAGACACTTCAGTGGAAAATAAAAAATCCTGTTACACAATAACCTGTAAAGGACATGCAATTTCTATACAACCCCACGAATGTATTAGGGATCTAAAGGCTTTTCTGCACTAGGAAATTAAACAGACATTTTAGTTGACAATAGCAGGGACGAATTCCAATTTCAATTTAGGGGCTTAAATCCCTCAAGTAGTCCATGTTTTTGCATTTCTGGCTACCTCTTTAACTGATCTATACAAAACACTGCTCAAATCTGCCCATGAATTGATTTATACACTGGAATTAAATAAAATTGTTTCTTGCAATTTCTCCTTTGACTCTAAGTTCCTCTAAAGTTTTTCACAGACTCTCCTGATCTTGATTAATCATCCAGATAAATGCAGTTGCAAGAGGAATTCCGCAAAATGAGGCCCTGCATGTCCAAGGCCAGATCAAATTTATTCTCATGGATTAAAGCAAAGCTCCCTAAATATACATCAAAACCTTGCTTGATGGGGTGCCAGTAGATGAAATTACAATGCCTGAAAAAATGGTTTGCCAGAACACAGGAAAGTCGGGTATTACCTAGGCTGGAGCCAGCTGACTTGTTTTAAAATACAAAATGTATAAAATTCCAGAAGAAATTAAGCTTACAAAAGGATGTGGGCAATAATCCTAAATCTGTCAAGTGACACAAGATGCAGAGTCTGCTTTTGCAAAGCAAAATGGATGAACAGAGAGAAAAAGGTGTTGGTCTAAGCTCTGCATATGGCCTTGCAAGGAACTCCACGTACCTTTTCAAAGATCAGCTGACAGAACCTGATCCTTTTTGTCATCCAAATACAAAAGTCTCAAAACCAAATTAAGAACAATTTGCCCAAGTCAGCAGTCTAATGGTCTGCATTAGTGTTGCCCTAAGTTTCCTTGTCATCTCAATGTTTGCATCTCTGTAGTGCAGATTCTCACGCAGCTTCATGTAAACTATGTATATATTTAGAATTGTCTATTTTGTTTACATATTTCTCTTCTGGGAGGAAAAATATGATTGATGGTGATGTTCACCTACGAGGTCGAAGAGGTGGCAACCTGTGTAGTCAATCTTTTGCCTTCTGTAAAAGTGGAGTCAGAAATATTAAAGTAGAGCTTTCCTGCCTGACCTTCTGCTGCCTGCCTTGTCCTTTGTGTGTCTGATACAGCGACACATTAGCAGTGCTCAAGCTATTTAATTACCCTCCTTCTTTTCCCAGAATATATTGTGCACCTTCCCTGTCATTTTAGCAAGCACTGGTTTAATCCCCCACATCATGCAAGGACAGGAAGAGAAAAAGAAAGAAAGAAGAGAGCAGCAGAGCTCCACAAGTGGTCCAGCAGGTTATACTCAGACAGCACTCTACTCCCCACCCTGCCTTTACCGTTGGCTTGCCTGGGAGCTGGGAATGAGTGTCTGAGTCAGCCAGGTCTACAGAAGCTTGGAGTGGGACAGAGGCAGTTACTGAGGCCCCACTGCAGTCTCACAAGAGCCTTGCCAGTGCCCACCTCCAGCCTGAGGAATTACTCTGCCCACAGCAGCAGCTGCAGACCCTCCGTGGCTTGCTGCTGTGCTCACTAAAAACATACAATGGCTGGCAGTCAAATCCATCCTGTTGTCCAAAAGGAGTAAAATTCTCTTCACAGATGGCAGGATGACAGCAGAGAAGCAAAAGAAGTGCAGGAGTGAAGAGCTGCTGATCTGCTTATGAAGCACACAACCAAGTGCCAACATGATCTTCTGGAAGGCAGCAAACCCAAGCTGGGTGCCCGTTCAGGTATGTGGAATCCTCCTTCAGGAAGAGGGCAGCTCTTTAGGTAACCCTCCTCTCGGTCTCTCTTCAGCTGTTATTAACCTGTGGGCATCTCACCTGAGCACCCAGAGCTGCTGCTGCAGGTGCCGGGCCCTGGGGGACACTTTCCCCATGCTCCGCAGGTGTGACCGCAGGACAGCACTGCCACACCTCAGATAAATCAATCTGCCCTGCTCAAGTACTGATAAGGGCGATACGGAACAAGCCTGCCTTTATCTCTGACCTCTCGGTGCTGAAGGAGCTATAATAAAGCAAAGAGAGAGATGGCTAAAGCAGCACAGATAAAGCTGCGTTTAACAGACACTAAACTGCCCTGTATCACAAGAGACCTTAACACAGCTTTCACCAACAAGTTTTCTTAAACGCACCACACATACAAACTGCATTTTCAACAGAGCAAAACCAGTTCTACCATTATTCTAGCAAGAGCAGTGCAGTCACTGCTGCACTGCGCTCTAAAGCAGGAGCACCGATTCCCTCTGAGCTAGTCAGCTTCGTAGCGGCTCGGCAACCAGCACGGGGAGGGATTACGCGGTGCCGGGGATGGGTGGCTGTGGGTGCCCGGAGCCGGCGGGACCCCGACCCCCGCCCTCACCTTGCCGCCGGGCGCCATCGCGCTCGTGCCGGGACGCGGTGCGCCGCGCTCAGCGCTCCGGCCGCCGCCGCGCGCCGCCCGCCCCGCGTTCCCCCCGGAACACGGCCACGGCGCCTCGCGTTCCGCGGCGGGGGCAGCGCCGCTTAGCGGCGGGCGGGGGTCGGGCGCTGCCGCGGTTCGGGGCGGGCTGAGGCGGGAGCGGAGCTGGGGACGGCCGGGCTGGGGGGGAGGGACGGGAGATGTCGGGTACCCCCCGCATCCTTCTCCTCAGGGCTCCTCCCAGCCGTCCCTCAAAGTACCACATCTCGCAGGCGTGGCTGGCATTTTGGCCATAATGTGGGCAGAGCCTAGCCAAGGACAAGCCCGAGGTGGGTGAACTGGGGTCCCTGAGGAAAGGCGGTGACAGGACTAGTGTCAGAGAGGCTCTTCTGCCCTCCTAGAGCTCCTCCCGGCTCTCCCGTCCCTCACCCGGGATGTAACCCCTGCTGTCAGCCCAGCCCCACACAGCCGCTCACTTATCCCCCACCAGCAGCCCTGGGGAGAGAATCAGAAGGGTTAAAGCTGGAAAACTCTTGGGTTGAGATAACGACAGTTTAATAAGGAAAGCAAGAGTCATGCACACAAGCAAAGGAAGACAAAGCATTCATTCACTGCTTCCCCAGGGCATGCAGGTGTTCAGCCAGGAGAGCAGGGCTCCATCAAGTGTAATGGTGACTTGGGAAGACAAACTCCTGCTCTCCAAATGTCCTCCCCTTCCTCCTCCTCCTCCCCTCCCCTTTATATACTGTGATGTTATATGGGCTGGAATATCCCTCTGGTCAGCTGGGGTCACCTGTCCCAACTGTGTCATCCCCAACTCTCTTGCCAACATGGCCATACAAAAAGCAGAAAAGGCCTTGACTCTGTGAGGCCTGCTCAGCAATAATAAAAATACCTCTATATTATCAACCCTGTGTCCAGCACAAACCCAAAACACATCCCCATACCAACTGCTGAGAAGAAAATTACGTCTTTCCCAGCCAAAACCAGCACATCACCCCAGAGGAGCTGTCTCCAGGGCTCTCCAGCCTCCTCTTCATGGCACCCCAGAGTCCCACAGGACACAGCCTGCTGGGGAGCAGCCATTCCCCTTCATCACTAGGACAGCGATTTTGGCTGTCTGAAGCATCCCAAAAGTTGCATTCTGCCTGTGAATCACCAGTGGATCAGGATTGTTTCAATAACACAGGCACAACACTAGCTTTCTCCCACCATTAACAACAGAGAGAATTTCTGAACCACACTGCATCCAGGCTGTTTGGTCAAACTGGAACCCACTGATTTTAAGAAGTCCTAGTAAAACAGATCTGCTATATCAGGTATATCTAGGTGCCCATTGGCTATTAAATCATTAGAGATGTATGAGAGTGGCAAGTATTTCATCGCATGTTTTGAGTACTTCTTGTCCTGCATTACCTTCCCTGTATCCTTTGAGGATAGCACTACCGCAGTATCTTTCACTTCTAGGTGTATCTCAAAACCCACATATTATCTACAATTATTCTCAAAACAGAGCTCGAAGCGGTGATACTAGTATAGCTACAAAAGAATAAATCTCACACGAACACTTCAAATATCTTGTACCAGAAGATGACCCTACAAACACAAGTGTTTCCTTTTTATACTGAGTGATGTCTGAAGACAAAAAACCCCTTTCCCTCTTTACTACATTGCCATGCTTTGGGAATACTGGTAATTGAGGGATTCTCTCTTCAGAGCATTTTGCATATCAAAGGAACAGAGCAGCTTGGCAATGTGACAAACATTTTAGGAAAAACCGGTAGACAAAAAACCCCAGTCAGCTACTGCCAGAGAAAATCTTGTATTGTCTTCCTGAATGTCTCTAAGGAGATTTCAGATTAATCAGCCAAGGAAATCAGGCCACTTACTATCATTATTATTATTCCTGATGTTATCTTAGTCCAAAAGCCTCCCCTTGGGCTCACAACCAGGCAAACCCCACTCCGGCTGATTTTCAACGTAGCTTGAATTCTAGGCACGAGACAGGAGATACGCGCACACACACAAGGGAAGAACAGAGAAACAAGAACTCATCAATTTCATCAGCAATAGCTTTTCACACACCAGCAGAAAAGCATTTTGCAAGGCATCATGATCAATGAACATTTTATTTTTGTGCTGGGGTTGGAAAGTAAAACCCCAGCCCTGACTGCTGGAACAGAATATTGACATAAACTCCTTCTCTCTGAATCCTAGATTTGACATGAAAGCTGAATCCCAGGCTTTCGTCTGAGCTCTTGCAGCTAGAGCTGTAATTGCAAACATTACTCAGAGAACCCAAATTTGGGCCAGAACTGGGAACTTCTGATTGCAGGAGGTTTGTATGCCCAGCCCAGGCACCAGCATCCTATTTCCTTACAAAGTCTGAGTTAAACTAGACACCTATATCCTTTATCTCTCAGTCTGACATAAATGGGGGCTTTTAGCTCTCTGGCAAAACAAACAGTAAACCAAATCATTTCCACTTCACACCTTCATGCTTCCGGATTTCTTCAGAACTGTTTTGACCATTCAAAGGAAACCAGCTAATCATTCCTGAAACAAATCTTAATCCACGTTTCCTTTTTTCTTTACAAGTCTGAACAGAGCTCTCTTATTGGTAATCATCAGATCTGACTAATCAACTCCATCAGGGGCACTGGGGCTTTGTTAGCCTGGATAAAGATTTGAAGATCTTTGCTTGCAAAAGCGTGTGAAAAACATCTGTGATTAATTGTCCATTTCTATTGTATGAATGTCAGTCTATGGGTATAAATAATAAGTATGTGACATCTTAGAGGACTTGGGATCCAGGGTGATCAGCTGTAATCTCATTCACACCAAAGTGAGTTCCACCTTAGTGTCAGTGAGGTTCTCACTCATTGCTCTGCTCATTCTTTTTGGTTAATAACCACCCCTCCCCCCCCCCCCCAACCCCAAAAAACCCACAAAAAACCCAAGCCTGGATTAAATAAGCACACTCTTGGGAAGCAACAATGAATGGTCTGCTTTGTGCCTTTGTGCTTAACTTAATGCCTTTACAAGGCAGCAAGGAAAATGGCTTCCCTGGTTTTTTTTACAAGAAGGAATGTATTACCCAGAGTTATAGCTGAGACCCAGCTGCTTATGGCATCTCTGAGCAAATGTAAATCGCTTAAATGTAAAAGTGGTAAGCTGACTTGGCCTTTCTCCCTCTTTACCCACAGGGTGAAACTTTGGATAAATGCCTGGTGGAAAGATAAATACCATAGCCATCTGGGATCTAGCCCAATAGCTTTATTGAAATGGATACATGAAGCAGAATTTTCTACAGAAAAATAGAATTAACTTTGCAGTCATTACCTTTTCTTTGCCTGGGATGATACATAAAAGTGGGTGCTAACTGCAAACCTAGGAATTATGAACTGAGTTTTCTACAGACAAACAAAGCAGGACAAACACTCTATGACACCAATCAGCTTTGTATTTCCACCAGCACAAGCTTGGCAGCAAGCTGGAAGACAAAGTAGATGGGAAATTGGCACTCAAAACAAAGCAGAGCTTGGAAGCACATCTGTTAGCATCCTCCTACGCTGGGCTTTGTGAGGTGCACAGTTGTGTTCTCCCAAGAGATCTTTCCAAACACCTGCTTGAAAGCACATGCCAAAACTGTGGTGCAGACTAACACTAGTATTTATTATGTCTGTTTAGTGATTTCTGATGGCCCTTCCAAAGGGATGCAAGCCTAACTCACAGTGTTTGCTTAGTTGCTTCTGTGGAATACACCTGCAGGGAAAAAATCTCAAAGATCCACTCTCTAAAGCAAAATTGGTCTTCGGCTTTGAGGTTCAGCTATAAGTCCACAGGGTTTGTTCTCTGCCTGTGACTCAAAAACTTTCGGCACATTTAAAAACTGTGCCTTTAACAAACTGAAAAATAACTTCAAAAAATCTTTTTGGGGATTTAACAGTATTCATCTGTCGGCCTACCTGCTCTGTCCATTTTCTGTTTAGTTCATGTAATGCAAAGAAATGAGCCTCTTGGGAAACAAAGACATTACTGCAATAGGAAAATTAGCAAAATAGGAAAGATTATACCACACCATCCAACCTTGCCTGAAAACACAAAAGAAAAACATGGAAAGGAGAGGTAATGAGTAAGGAGAGTATATTGACTCGGGGTGTGTTCTGTCAGGCACATTCCAGCTCAGGGGCTCCTGAATAACGGCAAATGGGTGGATCACAGCTGATGAACTACTTCAATGCAGCACACCCAGAAATCCTAATCATGGAACACTGCAGAGGAGAAATGGCTCTCCAAATCCTTCTTCATGGAGCTGAGAGACAGAGGCTCTATGTTTGCAATTCTTCTCCCACAAGGGTGTCATGGTTGCTTTTCTTCCTTGCTGCTCCCCACCCCAGCTGCTGAATTTACAGCTTTCTCTTCCCTTTCTGTTCTCCAGATTATGCAGTAATTACACATTTCTAAGGCAGAAAAAACACCCTTTCCACTGGTTGTCATACATGAGCAGAGGCTTTATCAAGTGCCACAGAGAGGGAAAACATGAAATCACAGGCCAACAGTGATTTCCCATTTCCCCCCCTGTGTTTTTTACCTTTTCCACACACTCATGGAGTCACACTTGAGAATCACACTCTTCTGTAGCATGCATGTACTGTCCTGCAGAATTACTACCCATCCAGTAGTTCTTCCACCTACAGTTTTTTATTCCCAATAAACTGAATGGCACATATATTAACAAGTTGAATCCTGGTTTCCTTCCTCTTTCAATCCATTTATGAAATTACAATGATGATTTTTTTAAACTCTAATCTTCTCAGCCATAGTGCTGCCATCCCCTCATTTTGGTGAAATTCCAGATTTCATAAGAACTATTTTATCTTCAGGCAGGTAATGAAAGGACACTGCACAGCCCAAGGTGACCAGTCCTGGGAATAACCACTAGGCACAGTTTAAGATGTATCACTCTACCTGCTTTTGCAGCTATTTTTTCAAACACCAAAAATGCACAATGCTTCCCAGCCTTCACAGGACTATATAATTTAAAACAGCATCAAAGCCTTATTTAAAAAAAGAAAATAAAGAAGATAGAAGAACAATTTACCAACATTTGTCCTTAGTCCCACCTCCCTCCCCCATTTTCCTTTTACTTATTATGTTCTGAGTACCTACTGAAGGTTTAATTATTTGGTATACTACTTTTCACTGTCTGGAACACAAAGAATCTCTAACTCCCAGACATCTTTGCCCTCTCTCATCCCATTTCAAAGTAGATACTATATTAGTAATCTCACACATGATTTTCAAGGGAAATCATGAATGCTTGCTTTGGCCATTTTTATATTTGCCCTGGATGGAATTCACCTGGCACAGCTGATTTGAAAACACCTCCACTGTTTAAGCATGCTCTGACATTTCCTGTTTTACCTCTAATCACTTTTTGCTGCTGATGTTAATTGTGTTGCAGCCTGATGGCAGATGACCTTTGTAAATGGACAGTCTTCCACAGCTGTCAATTATTTAATTAGCTCAAAAAGCAGAAGCGTATGCTGTGGGTCCAAAGGTTTCATCCCAGCTGAATCTCATGTAACTGTCAGGAGGAGTCTATTTACTGTAATTTCATTTTCTTTATTTACTTGTTTTTCTGTAAGAAGTAAAGAGAACATTAAAGTTGTGGAAGTCCATCTCCAAAATAACTGAAATCTCTGACAGTGAAGTTTCTTTTCCAACTTTAACCAAGTATTCCTCTACACTGTGATACCTGGTCAACTACAGGACCAAGTACCATTTGTCCAGCAATGTCATAGTCTATTTCAATACATACTGGGATAAAGTTAGGGCCGTGCACTAAAGGACTCATGAGACTCTTGCCTCATTTGTTGCAAAAATTGGGAGACAGAGAGTGAAAGAGGAAATTTTTATGATTATGGTAACTAACTGGCACTTTAAGAATTAAACTGTGGTTTTGTTCAAGGATTGCCTGTCATCTGATTTACATATCACTTGAACCAAGTCTCTCACCAGTAAGCACTGGTTGTGTGGATCACATTTTCTTAGTGCTCAGTTTGAGGTGAGTCAGATCTGTGTAAGTGTTGAGCTCTCACAGATGTTTGTGAATGGAGCTTCACTTTCCAAACAGAAAATGCCTCATTATACTAAATGCTCAAAAAAAATCAACTACAAGGGGCAGCTCAGAGAGGCACTGAGCTTTCTTAGACTTTTGTATCTTTTAAAATATTGTGCCTTTGTTGCCACATATTAGTTTATCAGCATTTATGTCACATGCTATTGGAAAAAAAAAACCCCAAAGTATTTTTGAGAAGGACATATACATTACAGTGGCATGTATTTTTGGGAGACTGCTCTGTGCAGTCAGTGAAAATGGGGCTCGACCACACTCTCAAATATAAGAACAAACGAAAGTGCTGTATTTGCTTCTCATTAAACATTTTCCCATGGCCCACTATATAAGCCTGGGAAGCCAGAGAAAGAGCAGCATGAACTCCTGAGGATGAGGATTGTTCCAGATTGCATACCTACAAGGAACAGGAAGGGAGGGAAGGATTAGCTTTATATTCATATATTAAATGATTAGCATGACATAAATTCTTAGTATTTCCATTCCAATTTCACGGTGTGTAGACCTCTCTGGATGCATTTCTAAAGCAGAGAAAAACACTGCAGTGGCCTTTTATCCCCTTTTTTCAGTTCAGCCACTGGAGGGCAACGTGATCCTAGACACCAGGCAGAGGCACCCCTGCAGCCTGCAGGCGTAGAGAGCATCACCCAGCAAGCACTGCCGAATTGCAGAAGAATTTCTGCACATGAGTCTGGCAGAAATTAGGCAATAACAGCAGCAAAAAACACATGCTTTTACATTTTACCTTTTAGAGAGGTAGATTTAAAATTTTCTTTCTACATCTAAAATCTGTGTTTCTGTTAAGGATTGCTTCATGAGTTCTAAATCCGTGGATTAGCCAAAGGATTTCTGCAGGCACTGATGTAAGGGCCACTCAACCTGGTATCACAAGAGGTGAAATATTTCCCACTGCTAAGTAACCGAAAAGCCCCAGACTTGTCTGCAGTGGAAACAACTCTGGCAGACTTTTCTGGATTAGTTGGTAAATCTGTTACAATGAATTATTTGTTTATTATATTTTATAGGACTATTTGCCATGTAGGGTCTGATTTTCTCTCAAAGAAATAGAAAGAGTTGGGCTCAACTGAACTCCAGAGTTCCTGGAGAAGACCAGAGGACCATGTCAGGTATATTTGCTTTAGGGAAAGCAACAGCCCAGCAAAAGAGTAGCAAATAGGTTTTGGAAAAAAGTTAAAGCCAGTGTTTTATCAAGAGGTAGCATGTACCATGTGGTTGGTGCTGTTTGAGATGGGGTTGTTGCAGAAGCAGAATCTCATCCATCTTGTTCTCCATGTGCCTTTTGTTTCACAGTCTTTATCACAGTGCTGCCTGTGCAGTGTCTTTGTTGGCAGCCATGAGCATTCCAGCTGTGTTTGCAGGGTCCGGAAAGAGCTTTCATGCTGTGGATTGTTCAGGGCAAGCTAGCTGGGATAACTCACTGCGTGAAGGATTTGCTTAGCAGATGCACAAGGATAAGCCTTTAGTATCCTCCCTTTTACTTTTATCCTGCCCTCACCAGCATCATGCATGTTTGCATGCACACATGCACACATGCACACGTGGGGCTAATAATCTAATTTAATCCTCACAGCACAGGATTTTGTTCGTTATCCATTCAACTGTGGGAAGGAATGCAGAGTCTTCAGCTGCCAAACGAGGCTCTTTCTGAGCTGAGACGATTCCGTTTTAAATTTCTATCTGTTTGCCTGCACCTGGAAGCAGATTGAAATCAGACCGAAAGGGTGAAATTTTGTATCTTTTGAAAAGTATTTGCGTAATTGCACTTTCAAAATGGAGCATTGCAGCAGTGAGGAGGGGACGTCATGTTCTAAATCTTTTAATTCTTGTGAGTTTCCAGTTTGTACAGCTTTCAGGGACAGAGCATCAATGTGAAGGAGGGAGCTTATATTTGAGAGGAAAGAAGGGATTAGGTTTGGTTTCTATTTGTGTAAATTGATGCTAACCTATTACACTAGCAGATATGTGACAGTGTCAGATGTAGAAGCAGGGGAAGAATAATTTCAAGTTTTCCCTGTCAGTTATTTTATGCTGAAATTCCTTGGAAAGGAGTTTTCAAGATGACAATGATTTCTGCAGGTTTTTTGGTACTAGACATTTAAGACAGACAATAATTTTTTATAACTTTCTATTGAAATAAATGGCAAGTTTAGCCATCAAAACAGACTTGGTTTTAGGGTGGAGCTGGAGCCTGAGAGCAATCCTGCTGTAATCATGGGGCTGACTGAAGTCATCACCATGACATGAAACTTTTGCCTTGGAGCTTGTTTCGATATTAGAGTCCATCACTCCAGCGATGTTTAATCGCATTAGAGAGAAGCCAGTGCTATAATCACTGTGAGTCACTGAAGGCAGCTCTACCAACACATATTTGGGGAGAACTGAGATACCATTTAACAATGACACTATGTGTGCCTTGGGATGATACTGCTCATTATATTAAATATTTCACTTTTATTTCACTTTTTTCTTTACTACATACAGATACTACGAATTATTTCTGCTCCTTTCTTAGGTCACAGAGGACCTCATTTGAATAAATTAATGAAGGTTAAAATTGCTTTTGTTTATTAATTCTGCATGCCATTTTTGCATGGATAAAGTGTTAAGGAAAATTTCCATTATCATGGAAGGGTATTCTAGTAATTGCTTGTAATTATAAGGGCATCTCACTACAAATACATATAAGTACATCATTAGAAACTGACACTTCCATACTTCAGGACAAGAATGCATTTTAGAAAGAAAGACTGAATGAAAGGCATGCTCTCTTTAGGCTGACTACCCCAGGAGCTGTTGGATTCATGCCCAGCACTGACACTATAAAAGGCATTCAGTTTATTTATGATATTTGGGGTGTTCAGATCACAACTGCAGGTTATTCAGATAATCAGGCTAGAATAAATTAAGCTATATTTGTGTCACATCCTAACGAGCCGGTTTGCTGGTATTTTGTAGTAGAAGTAATTGATTCTCTTACCTTATCACTGTAGGAGCAGAAAGGATTTGGCATATATATGAAGATAGTCAAAGGCACCTTCAAATATGTTGCTCTTAATATACATTACTGCTGCAGGAACTTGTAAGGAACCATGCTCTGGGGGAACATGGTGCCTGGGAGGTGAGGGGTTTATCCCATTTGCAGGCAGAACATACTATCAAAATCAGTAGTTATCCTTTTCTAACTTGTCAAACTAAGTTTCCACCTTGAAGAAATGGCTGGGAAAAGGACACCTAAGACAAGGAGATCACATCAAAGATTTGTGTCTTAAGGGGCTCCAGGCCAAATTCATCCATGGCATATCTAATTTCAATGGATACAACCCACAATGGATTTTAGCTGCTGCATTCTGGGAGTAAGGTTTTATGTTTTAGCACACTAAAAGCAATGGCATTTTTTTAACACAGGGAAAAATGCATGGTTGGCCTGACTCAGGCATTCTCTGTATTTTAATGCATTCTGACAGACTTCAGCTACCGTGTAATGATATGAAATTAGGAGAACTGAAACTTAATGGAATGGGTGGCTGGGGTGGGGGGTACATAAGAGACCCTCAAGCCTTGTTTCTCTGGACTGCTTGTTTGCAATCACACTTCACCTGTTATGTGGAAGGATGCGTTGGAGGCTTTTTGAACCCCCTGGTAATTTACCTGGACCTAACACACAACCACAAGCCCTCCCTCATCATTAAGTGGCTGCCTGTTGGAAGAGAAATCATGCTTTAGTAGTTAAGACAAGCAAACACAATGTCTATTCTAATTACCAAATTAATTGAAAAGTTGTGTTTCCAAGTGGATTAGCCTCCTGAATTTGATTCAACCTCTCTCGCCTTTTTTTTTCTTTTTTTTTTTTTTTTCTTTTTTTTTTTTTTTTTTTTGTTTTTTTCCCATTCAGGGGATAAATGTGCATGGATTAATATGGGGATGAACACATTAATACAACTGCCTCCACATTGTCAAGTGCTTGGAAAGAAGCAGGGAGGGCACTGATCTCATAGATAATTCACTGCCTGGGACAAAAAGAGGTTGCATAAATGTTGAGCCAAATTGTTTCCATCGCAGTGCAGAACAGTGGGCTGTGCACCCTTATTTTCTCTCTGTAATTGCTTCCCTGTGCAAGAGACACTGGAGTAGCTTTTCTTAACTAGTGGCTGCAGCTTCCAAAAGGTACCCGTGGGGGGTGGTTAAAAGGATCCATGGTGCAACCTCTGCAGATAATCTTAGCAAGGAATTGCAGGATCCTAGCCTTAAGATTCAAAGCACTGGCTGGAGGGACTAGAAGGGTGAATTTGAGGGACTTACTGTGGATAAAAACACATTCATGCTGTTATTGTTCCAGTCCTCAAAGAAACTGAATGGGGTGGGTAAGTCATCAGGAAGAATTAGACCTCCTCTTGCCCTGGTGAGATACGTGGTGCAGTTACACAGGTGTGCTTTGCCTGATCCAAAGAGCCTCAACAGGAGTCTCTCACTGATAATCACTATCTTATAAAATTATTACCTTGCACCCCAGAAGTGAGAACTGCAAAGGCTAATGAGCTGATTCTCTGGGCCCATGACCTCCATCTCACCCTGTCACACCAGGAAACCGAGTGTCCTTCATTATGTTCTTCACTGCAGGTGGGAGGTCCTCCATATACATCTGCCACATAAGGAATTCTGTTCCCTTGGCCGTTTGCAGCAGGCATCAAACCAAAAGCACCTTCCTGTTATTTCCAGCTGTTTGCACTTCCAGTTTGAGGCAATCACCCGCAGGTAACTTTTTGGCTCAAAGAGCTGTTTCACTGAAGCCATGTTAACCCTCAGCTAGGAATTTCATTTGGGTTTTCTGAAGATTCATCTCTACTTCTTAGAAGAAAGAAGATTTCAAATAAGTGTTTTCCCTGTGCCAGCAGGAGGGTAGGGCTGTAATAAAACTATGTGGGAAAGATCCACAGGTGTCATTTAATTTTTAGATACCTTGAAGAACTGTACTGGTGGATTCTCCTTTGACTTACCAGATACATGCCTGAAATACCCAGGGGTTGTAAGAAATCTTCCCAGCACAGCTGTAAATAGCAGCTCCAAGTCACAGACACACAAACCATGTTTGTAGAGTTAAAAGTACTTCCTGTTTTGGTATGGAAGTGTGTCCCCTCCTATACATCCTTGTGGCTAAAGCTAAACAGATACCCTATGAGTAAAATTAAATCAAAAGTTTTCGTTTGTGAGCTATGAAGTAAAAACAAAGAACCCAGGCCCCAGAGATAAATGACAATTCTGGATAGGCACTGTTTAACAAGGGGTAGAACTTAAGACCCATTTCAGACACACTTTAAAATGGATCTTCAAATACAATGAATTCTAATCAATTATCAGCATAGAATTGCTGTGTCTGTCCCACGGCATTGATTTTAACATTATCAGCATAGAATTACCGTGTCTGTCCCCAGCACTGATTTTAACAAAGTCAAACAGAAGCATGAAAGCAACACTCCTGTAAAGCCACATATATCTTTATTCTCCACCCAGGCCAGCAAGGAAAACGGAATGCAATTTAAAACAATCAGCAAACAGTATTTTTACTTAAAAAACACCCAGACTAGAGCAGCCAGAAACACACTCAACAATCAGAATAACTGGAACTCCCTACAATCTGACAGTGGCACATAAGCAGAAATTACTTGTGAGTTTCTGAAAGCAGGGGAACAAGACAAAAACTTGTGCTTTTTTTCTTTTACAACAATTGATAATGATTAGATATTTTGCAACAGGCAAACTGCTACAGAGGATAATAGGCAAGAGAGAAAGCTATCCAGTTGTTTAGAGAAAAGTCTGAATAAAACTTCTACAAATAGCACCAGAACTAGCCCCAAGCACCAGAATTAACCCCAAGCTTAAAATAGCCCCCACCAAAATCAATGACAGAACACCTTGAATTTAGCAGGAGCCAATGCAAGCTTAGTTAAGTGTAAAGAAGTAGAAAACACATGATGGATTGTCCCAAACTATCTCCTAAAATGTGACCTCCAAACCCAGAAGCACACCTGCCACTGCAGAAGGAGGGTACTATGACTCCCCTGACACTCCTTTGTGCCTACGTAGCAGTAAGAGGCACAGATTTGGTTTTGTCTCCACTCCAGCGGGCTGTTAGCAATCCTGAAAGCAAATCCTGAAGCTCAGCAGACATTTCACATGGATGTATTCTGTAATGAGCTGGTATTTATCATTCAAGCCCTCTGTAAGCTGAAGGCTCTTTGTGCTACTGACCCCAGCCTTTCATCTAGCCTTGAACAGCTGCTGTTTGGCAGTGACAGCTGAATTGGGTTTTCTCCCTCTACAGCAATGCATACTTGCCAGCCATCCTTTCCCCAAACTTGCCTGCTGCATGTTGGGGCCAAGATATACAATCTACCCCTTTCATGCCAGTAGCATCCCTTTAGGCAAAGCGTGAGAACACTTGCCAGTGGACCTTCCTTTTCCTTAATGCTTGTTAAGCATCACTTATTCCCACCCTCCAGCCATGTGGGAGCCTGCAATTTCCATGTGGAGCAGTATTAAGCAGAGTGGCTGTGCTGGGTCACCACAGACTGCCAGCACTACCATGGCTTATCCTCAGCATCTCCATTAATTCAGAGGCATATCAGCCTGCCTGATTGGAACAGGCCTGTGAAAGGCATTCCACTGCTTGAAGCAGACATATGTCAGTCCTTTGAATCCCACAAAACTACCTGACGTTGTCTCACAGGTTGGGGTCTATTTTTTTTTTTCTGGAAATTGGTAATTACTTTGAAAGACCTCACCAGTAAAAAAATGAAAGTAGGAAGTAATAAACACAGCCTGGCTCTACCGGTGCCCAGGGAGGACCACTGTTTTCTCAGTTAAGTGTGAGGTCAAGATTGCTCTCGATATTTGGCTTGTGCATTATTCAGTGTTAAGCCTTCAGCCAATGCTAAGAGGTTCCTTTGACGTCCCAGGGACCAAGGATGCAGCAGGAACTACTTATTTCTCAGTGTCAGGGCTAGAGGATCAGATGGACTTGTTTACACTTCACCAGTTCCCGGATGTTCTAACCAGGACAGTCAGTGTAGTCTTGAGCTCAACCTTAAAATGCAACACAAAGCATTAGTTCCTGTGAAATCCAGCTTCTGAATGCTTCTTTTAACCATCCTAAAACTAGAGCAGTTCCCACCCCCCGCCCAGGGAGACTGGGGAAGTGAGACACCTACAGAGACAGGAGTGACTGTGCAGCTGACAGACTGCTTGCCATGGCTTACTTACCAACATGCATGCAAATGGTGGGCTCCTCTGCCTTGGGGCTCACAGACTTTCCAGCAGCACCAGCTGAACTGGAGCACTGAGAAAATGAACCATGTTTCAGATGTGTTACTCAGCCCCCATTAGAATCTGCTATACCTCTCTTTTATTTTGCTCATCTCCTTCTTAGGCCAAAACCCCAATAGTTGATTGAGAAAAAAAGAACTTTTCTGCTAGTCATTTTTTAAAGACACAATTAAAATTTCTCCAGCCTACGGTGGCAACTTCAGCCTGGTCAGGAAGCCCTCTATAATGCCGTGAAAAATCCAGAAAGGAGGGAAACCTATTATGAAAATGAGACACAAGGGGAGGAGGATGTATGTATGATCCATTGCTCTTCCATATAATTAAACAGGAAAAGGAATGAGGTGGGGAAGGCAAGTACCAGAGCTGAGGCACAGATAGACATGAACTTTTGGACTCCCCCATTCTGAAAGGGGAGGTCCAACAGCTCTTCCATAAGAGCAACTTGAAAACCAGAATAACTTGTTTCAGAGCCCTTTGCATCCCAAGCACCTTCAACTCCACCTCCCTAAATCCAGGTGCTGCAAGTCCACACCTGCACTGCAGTGAGATGTAAATGGATTGTCCCTTCCTTGGGGGCAGGCACCTCCTTAGAGCACGTGTTTCCTCCCTATAACTGTTTGCACTGCACACTGTGTATGACTCCTGTAAATGGTTCCTCCCTAGCAGTGCACATATCAAGAGATCCACTGCAGCTGTGTTCCAAGCACTAATCTGAGCACCTGCAGCCACTTGAGGGCTTCTGGTGACAGCCCCATCAGGACCCCACACACTGTATTACAAAGCAAGCCCTGCTCTTCCATTGTGCAATGGAGCTATTTCCAGTCAGTGTAGAACTTACTTGCTTTTGCTGGCAGCTATGCTGTCCTCTCCCACTATTCCAGTGGTCTGCGCCACTGGACTCTGACAGTGTCAAAGCAGTCAGCCTGCCTAAGTTAGCTGCTCTTGTTGGAAGGACTGGGAAAGGACCCTTTCTAAGAAAACTGCAGGAACATCACACATTTTGCAATTTAGCCTTCACCTCTGAATGGGTTCCTATCTCTTGAAGTTAATCTCCTGAGCAGACTTCTTTTCACTGTCATAGGTCACTACTATGTCCTATTGCTGAAAAGTCAAGCCTATCTTGACAGAAGTGAACTTTTCATAATACATCTCTGCTACTCCACAGCCAGAGCCCTGCAGACCTGTATTTTCTAACGATTCCCAGAAGCTGTAATTAGCTACAACACATGACAAATCCTTGGAAAGCCATGCACGTCCCCACCCAGAGCATGTGAAGCTAGCATTCTTGCATTCTGTGACATTTAAAGAGGACTCTCAGACCAGTATTTTATTCATTAAGTTTGTGTTTAAATATAGATGTATATTTAAAAAAAAAACAGTGTGTTATTTTCTAGGTGAGAACACTCGCATAAGACCAAAATAGTCCTCCAGGACAAAGGCTCAGACTGCTGAGGTCTCAACCCCCTGTGCAGAGCTCTTGCCAGAGAGACTACCTGAGATATTGTCAGAATCAAGCAGCTCAACAATGCTGTATGGAGAACAATCTTCCAAGCCCAGCTTGCTGCAGAGCCAGCCACAGAATCCTTTCTCCATATCCCTGACAGCGTGCCACCAGTACCCAAAGGACCATGCTACCTGGGCTACAGCTGAATACAGGCCTAGGGAGAAAGAAACAACCATAATTATAATTGGGTAGAAGATAATTAAAAAGGGACAAAAGGTAATTTTGTGCCAGAAGGTCCTCTCTTCATTGTACACCAAGAAGATGTTGTACCATGTAATGGTTCCATAGTAGAATGAAACCACGAAGGACACTACAAAAATGACAGGGAGGCAAATGATGGTCCAGAGGACAATGTGGGGTCCTCTGTCTAACCCCACATCACATTTCTTCTTCTTCTCAGGTACATCTTCTTTAGGAGGTTCTTTTGACTTAGCCAGTTCCTGCAGCTCTTTATCCGTTAGTGTGACGTGGATGTCCACCATCTGACCCTTCTTCTTTCCCCTCGTGATTGTTCCAGTCAAGGTGACATATCGGCTGTCTAAAGGCATGTTCCAGACACCTATAACACAGATAAACTCATCTACATCAGATTTATTTTCTGTACAAAGTATTTTGTGTAAGTCCTCAAAGACCCCAAAGACAATTAGATGGTGCATATGGAGTTATAGTTAAAACCAAATTTAAAAAGATGGAAGACAAGAAGAACTGCAATATGAAGAAAATTACCACAGAAGAAAATGGAAAAAGAGCTAATGAGGAAAAAGACAGGAATTCCAGATGACAGAAATCACAAGGGAGAAAATTCCACTATCTCCACAAGGGACAATATGTGAAGGGAAAATGCTGCAAGAGTACAGAAGTATGAGATGAGACACAGTAACTCAATTGCAAATGGTATGCCTGTTTTCTCTGTTTATTTCATGGATTTATTCCTGAACAGCATGGACACTTGGAATTAATTAGATAAATATGACTGAGACTCTTGTTTTGGAATAAGCACATCCACACATGGAATTATACCTGAATAGCTAATAGTTCCCTTTACATTTGTGTTGTATCTCAATCCAAATTTATTTTTGAAGTTTAGAAAAACTTAATAAACTGTCATAAAATTATCTTTGCATTTTAAGAGATCATAGAGGCACCAAACTGGACAGTGCTGGTATATGTGTTAAAGTTACAAAGGGACTGCCTTAGCTTTCAAGTGACACTGGTATAGGATGGGCCATACAGTGGTACTGGCCATAAACTCCACTTTGGGGCTACAGTATATTTTCTCCTGGTCTTAATTCTGACTGGCTTGGAAGAAGGCTTCAGAAACTCTTAAAAAGAGGCTGAGCAGCTCAAAGTGCTCCACAAAAGTAGGAAGGCAGCAGGCAAATCATGAGGATAGGGTGTGGAATCATGGGGGAATCTGGTATATTTGGTGGACCAGGAGCATTTAAGCCCCGCTCAGCCTGCACTGCTGATTCACAAGAGTATTTAGCCACAGCACCTACCTTCCACACTTCTTCCTTGCAAGGGTACCCAGGCCAGATAGCAGAAGTGAAAGTGACTCGAGGATGCCCCAGTATGACCTTGCCAAATAATCACCCTTCAAGGGGAAGCCGTGCTGAGTGCATGCAAACAGAAGGCAACAGCAAATCCTAGATAATGAGTTAAATTCCCTATCAAAGACAGAGCCACTAACTCCATCTGCTTCCATCCTTTCACTTAACAGGCAGTTGTTCAGGCATGGACAGTGGCTTAGAATGACATCATTGGTTTAATGCATGCATAGCACTGCAACCAGCACATCAACCCCAATCAGCACATACATTTAAAACTAAGACTGTGGCAACAACCAGACTTTGCAAAGAACCGCTGGAGGCATCCCAAATCAGCCTGTAATACTTTCTGTTTCAGAGCATTTTCATGTATGAACTCAAGCTCTCCTTGCCTGCAGTCTTGGAGGGTTGAGCCCACAGCCACTTCCATTTGACTTTAGAGCATGATGGCATCAAAAAAGCTTATGAGAAGTGAGTGTTCTCATGACTACGTACCATCTGTCATAGACTGACCCAGGAACTTGGAGCCTTCCTCAGAGCTCCTCTCCCCTCCTTCTTCATCCGCCTGTTCTTCTTCCACCTTATGGTCACTCTCGGACCGATACACGATTATTGACTCGGGGCGGGACTCTTTCTTCTTCTTTTTCCTCCGGTCTGTAGTGGCTTCCCCATCAAAGGTGACAGTGGTTGCCACAGCCCTTCTCATTGTGCCACAGCGAGGGCTCTGGCCTCCAGACTTGCTGTCTTTCTGCACAGTCTCCTCCATCCCGCTGCTGCTCTCAGTCACCTCATTTGGCATCTTGTAGCACCTGTTTCCAATCCAACAGCACCAATCCTGCACTTAGAAGTCATTGATTAACAATGGTCCCATGGATGCTTTGTTCTGGTAAGATGTCCCACTGCTGGTATCCAAACTATGCACTCCATTCCCAGCCTAAAATGAGAGAGAAGGGTGAAAAAGTGTCTTTGTCTTACCAAGCAGAAAAGATTGGCAGAATTTTCCTAAAAAGGGTTAGTTCCAACTGGTTTAAATGTCATCTGAAGATCTCTATTACTGTCCTGAACATCAGCTCTCTTACATGGATATATGTTTTGAGGTATCTAATCTACCTTGATTCTTAGGGTCCAGTTTTCTGGACTATAACAAACGAAAGCTACTGGAAAGAGCATTAACATTTATAAGTTAGGATTGAACATAGCCAGCTTACTGGATGAATTTAACATTCCCCTCCAATGCTGGAAACAAACAGAAGACAATAGTTTTGGCCCAAATGCATCAGAATAAAGGACTGAAACCATAGATGAAAAAGAAGTTGACCAATTTAAGGGACTGCAACAGGAACACTGTGCTTGCCCAACACTACAACACCTATATTGGTGCCAGCCTTTCTCATTTTGAGCGTCTAATGATTTACTCCCCTTTACAAGGATATTGCAAAAATTAATCAAATTATGTCAAAATGAGCATTGTTTCAAACTTTAACAATATGTAGTGTTGCCATACCTTAGAAATACAGAATATACAGTGGATTTAAAGCAAATTATTAAGATGACTTTGCTGGAGAGGGCATTGAGAACCACAGCAAATTCTTCTGACTGCACAAAGAAACAACACACGCGTCTTCACAAACCTTTTTAACAAAAATAAATGTTTGCTCCTCATTTAAGCAAAGTTAACAGCAATATCAAGTGAAACTCTCATCCATGGGAAAGCTGCCTAAGTAAAAAACACATAATTAAACATGCATCGAGACAGGCAAATCCTGCTCCATGAATATGGAAAAAGGATTAACGGTTCTCAGATTTCATAACATTTAAGGAAACTGACTGTGCCAAGTATTCATGAAGCATTTAGGTACAAATTTGAATACAATGAATAACATTTTAACAACTCTGAAGAGCTCTGTTGAACATTTACATGAACATTTGTATTTAAAAGAATGCATCTGACCAATAATTAAGCTTCTACCTAGTAACTGAGTCTTTCCTTTAACAGGAAACTGAGAAACACAGATACCATAGTTTATAGCCTACACAATGCTGGGGGAATAGTTTTACTTGAATGGATGACAGAAAAAAAATTGAGCATTTTTAAATTCAGCAATATGGTCCTGGTCTTCCCACAGATTTAAGATTTTGCTGGTGTGTTTTGAAATTTTGTGCAGAACTTTAGATCAACTATTTATGCCTCCTACTCTCACACTTACACACACCACACCCATACAAAACTTGTAATTGTATCACTTTAACACCTAAGACTGTGCCCATTTGGCTCTATGGAGCCTTGAAGAATTCAACAACTCAGATTATTTTTGTGCATTAGAGAAAAAAGATCTTCCCTGGTGATCAGAAGACACATAAAATGGACTTAAAACCCCCTCAAGATTCAGCATACCCCAGAAGCCAGACTACTTCTAAATCACTGGGCAGACAATATTTTTAGTTCTGCAGCTGGAAAGAGTCTGTTTAGATTGCCATCTCACCTGCCATAAAATATGTATGCCTAAATTAGCAGACATACTGGAAAACAGAAATTCACGTAAGCTTTCATTTGTTGGTGGTGGTGGGTGGTGGGATTTTTTTGTGGTTTTTGTTTGGTTTTTTTGTTTTTGTTTTTGTTTTGTTTTGTTTTTTAATGCCTTTAGGGGTAAATGGAAAGATGGAATTTATGCTATGGAATAAACTGGCTCTTTGTAGTAAATTCATTCGGGAAGTACAATAGGCTCTAATATTTTTCTCTGAAAATCAGCTGTAAAACCTCATGTCTTGCATCTATAAAACTCAAAAATTACCTGATTGAGGCTATTGAGATGACAGTGAGGTTCTGCTTCCAAAAGTGAGGAAAACAGGCTTGGAAACACAAAAACCAAAAGCATCACTTCTGGAATAATCTACTAAAAGTCTGGAGACGCAGAAGTTGATTAAATTCCCGAAGTTCCTGGCTGTAGTTCCATGTTCAGTTCCTACTGACTTGAGAAGGGGATGACTTACAAATAATATTTAAAAATAACACAAATCTACAGGCAAATATTTGTACTTGGGCTTTTTTTTTTTTTCTTTAAGTTGATCCAGCTGTGGCCTTGCTTAAACTCACAGTGGATGATAAGCCAATGTCAGATCTCAGTGTGATGCCAAAGCCCAAAGGACCACGTCAGGCTTGACTGTGCAAGGAGCAAGGTGACGTCCCTTTTGAATCTCACAGATAGGCACTGGCAATCTGTGTCCTGTTCTTGTGCTCACCGCGCAGGCAGAATGCTGATTAATGACCAGAAGATGCCTATGATCTCCAAGTTATTTTGCTATGTCTGATGTTCCCACCCCACTATAGCAGCTACTGCCTCTGTGAGTTACCACCATGACTAGAAACACCTCCAGTAGGGTAATCAGTGGCAACTCAGTTTCTCCTCTTGCTGATAAAAGGAGAGGGAATGGGCAATGGGGAACAAGTCCTTAAGAAGCACTGTTGCTGTGGCTGAGTCAAAGCCCTTGGGATAAGAAAGTGAAGGAGCCCAGATTATTCTGTTCAAGGCACAAGAAGGTAAAATCTGACATCAGTCTGTCTTACATCAAAACCAAAAGCATGTAGGAGATCCTTGTGACCCAGCAGAGGAGGATGCAGCAAGATAAAAAGCTGGAAGATGCAAATACAGGGCAGACGTTAGGTAGGTGTTTTAACAAAGTGGGTAGGTGTCCCTTGGTATATATCACTGGGTGATAAAGTGATATGGGAAACTTCCAAATCTGGACTGGCTATCTTGGCAGAATTTTGGTCACCTGTACTTGACCAGAAGAAGGGAAGTTCTGTGGTTTGCATTAGGGAGCAGTTAGATTGAAGATCACAAACAACCCTCCTGATCTTATGCCTGTTCTCACAGTACATGTATATTCTTCTCTTATCTGTTTCCCAATGAAGCAGCTACAATAGCCCCTGCCAGCTGGTCCAGAACTTCTAAACACAGCACTTCAAAATACCACCATCAGCCCTACATCCCACAGCAGTGCTGCTGAGTTGAACGGGTTCAAGCCTCAGTCCCATTTTTCCTGGGAATATTTTCTCTGTAGTTGCAAACAAGAAACAGGCTCTTGCAGAAATCACAGTAGTGTACAAAGAGCTTAATTTTCCTCTCTTCCTTTTCTTTACAGCTTCTAAGAATAAGGCCAGCCCTCAGCACCACACAGCTGTCCACAGCATCAGCCACATCCCAAAACCTTCACCCTTTAAAAGCCTTGCTGTGGAGCTGAAACATTAACAATTGCTGTGCATCTCATACTAGTGATGCCTCCCATGTGGGAGCACAGGGGTAGACAGGAATCTAATAACTGTCCATGGGAGGGAAGGAAAAGAAATGGTCATATTTCAGAGATAGCAAAGGAGCAGTTTATTAGCCAAAAAATTTGTTATTAATCTCCATATGAAAACAGATGGAGAACCCTGGGGAGGCTGCTCTGCAAAAACACTTTGTAGAGTAATTTTTAGAAGCACAGTCTTCTGTTACTATGCAGGAAAGCTATGGCTGCTTATGCTTCCTGTGACAGTAATAGTCTTTGACACACAAAACAGGAGCCTAAAAGCTTGGCCTTGCACCATTTAGGTCAAAGGAAGCTTCTTCCATTGGTTTTCAGGGTTTGATCCTGCTGCTAACAGAAGAGAAATTATCTGGTTTGAATGCAGACAGGAAGGAAGAGCCTTCCTGCAAGCTAATAAAATCCTTGATCTTAAATCCCTGCTACAGCACAAGTAACCTTTTTATGACTGCTCAGAGCAGACATGAGAGGAAAAAAATGTAGACGGCAAGCAGCAAGGAGAATAAATTTTTATTTTTATAGTCACATAAAATGTACAACACATAAGAAGAACTGGCACGGCATCTTCACTCACATCATGCTGGGGTTGTCTGCAGAAACAAAAAAACAACCTGTGCTTTAGAAGCACTGTGATTTATGCAGGATGGGGAAGAGATGACGGGAAATCTACCCCAGAGACACACCTTGAGAGCTTTCCAGCCACAGATCTTCCTTTACCTGCTGCTTTTACTCCATAACCTCTGCATCCCCGATCCCATCTCCACTCAACCCCCACCTCTGATTTTGTGCATGTGCGTGGTTTTGAGCATGCATGTTACCCAAAGATCTTTTCCAAACCCTAGTATTGTTAAAGGGGTTATCTGCTGGCAAATTGTACACATGAAAAATAGGTGGCATTAGATGCATCCAGCTGTTCAGGACAGATCTGTCTGTCACCAACCAATCGTGTTATGATGAAATGCATTGGTTTAATGCAGAACAAGCAGCCCCCAGGCCCTAGAAAAACACATGACGAGACATATATAAGAAAGCACATCTAATTCACACGTTATGTAGGGCCAAATGGTAGGGCTCTCTTCACAGTTTTGGATCTGTTTTAAATACCTAAATGACCCCTCATTATCTTTCACACATGCATCCTCACCTGCTAAAACAGAGGATGCCTCTTTCCTCTTCATTTCATGGTGAAATATCTCAAACTAGATTGCACAGTTACTTGAAACTAGCCAATGCTCAAGGCTGTGATGAATGACATATTAGACAGTGAGGCAAGAACAGCTCCTTCCTATCAGTACCAGGGTCTGTGCAGCTTGTGGTGAGCTGGACAGGGGGATTTATCTCAATGAAAATAATAAAATGTTATTTTTAGCCATGTAGATTCTTCACCAAGCAGCTCCTTCTACAGGGAGGAATGTCTAAGAAAGGAGGGAAAAACTACCCCTCCTGGCAGTGGCTGATTTCAGACTGCATTAAGTGTCTGCATAACAACGGCAAGAAACACAAAGGCAAATATCTACCTCTGCCACCCCAGCAAGGGAAAAGAAAACAAAGTTCAAAGTTCACACCTCTCCTTCCCTCCCTGCTTAATCCACAGGCTTCCAAGCACTTTCATTTCTTGGAAAGAGAAACAAGAAAAATTACCATGCTCTGGGCATGCTTCCAAGCAAGAGCAGACTTCTAGCTGGACTGCCAAAAGCAGAGGACAACACTGAGCACCTGAGCAGAGGGGATAACACAGTAAAATGACCCAAGTCACCAAAAACTTTACAGGTGTTTGCTAGTGGAGCCCCTCATGTTCCATGCCTTCCCCTCAGGAGCCAGAGGGTGCTAAAAGCTCAACCTAAAAGCAAAGGGAGGAATGGGCAAGCAACATGATTTCTGTGAGCAAGCACTGACAGACCCAAGTTTGCCCAATCCCTCCAGTTTATCACAGGCACACAGCTGCTGCCTGTTGGCAGGTGCCATTAGTGCTAGTCCTGCACCACACCATGAGCCAAACCTGCTCTGGCCAGCTCAGCTGTTGGCCATCACTGGAGCTGCAGCAAGACTGGACTAGCTTGGGTGTGCATTAAGGGTTTCCTGGCTCCCAGGGCCATGCTGGGTGGCTCAGGATCCTTGCTCTCCCTTCCATTCCTCCACGAGACACCAAACGCTCACTGACAGCATTCTACAGATACAGACCAAAAAAAAGGAGTGGGGAGATGCATTCCACAGTACCACTATATTGTTTCTGAATGATATTTTCCAAGGATATTTTTAAAAGTCAAGGACATTTTACAGACTATCTGTTTTATGAATCAGTTCTTTTTATTTTCCTTTGCTGTTCCATAACTTTTCCAAATGTCACAGAACAATATCAGCTGTGTAGATCACTTATTACTGAAGACTGGAAGACAGAATACAAGAATAGCTGAGCATTTTTATTTTATAATAAATGGAATGCCCCATCAGTTTTCTTGCATCCTGATTTTTTAAGAATCCCCCAACTATACTGGTCTACTTTTTCTGGAGCAAAAGCCTGAAATGCCCTCATCTTCCCACTTATTTGAACAGATTGCTAGAAGAAAGTGAAATTGAGATAAAAGGCACAAAGCTTTTCACTGCCTCCACATGGATGATATCTGTTTCTTTATGTTTATTATGCTAAAAATGTCAAGGAATGGCACAGGCACATTAGCCTTTAAAGAGAACCAAGGCTTTAAAAGGAGCCTGATTTGGAAATGGAAGGTTTGAAAGCTTCAAAGCAATCCAAGCATTTAGATATGAGTCTTGAATAAACTCAACCAAAGTCCCTAACTTTTGTAGGAAAAATTAGATTTCGACTGTAGAGGCACGCTTTCTCTGTTCCCCAGCTCTACCCCTCACCTCTGGATTTGCCAGACCAGGCCATCCTGCACCTCAAAACAGCAGGTGCTCATTGCAATCCCATCCCCCAGGTCACTGCTGGATTACACTGTACCACAGGAACATCTGACATCCCACCAACTTTAGTCAAAAATCCTGCCTCCACAGCAGTGCCTTTAGGTTGGGATCAAGTGTGCTTTTTTTTTTTTTTTTTTTTTAATAAGACCCAATTTGTCCTTGGTTGGGACTGGAAGATGCGCTAGGAACTTGCTACATACACAAACCAGTTGTGTCTCCTCCCCTCCAGGCATCCAAGCAGATGCTTAGAAAATAGGAAAAAGTAAGTAAGTAGTACATGAACATGGAGCTTTGAGCCCCTTACCTCCCACACTGGAGTGCAGAGAAAACAGCATAGACACACACATGTGGAAGTAAGAAACACTGGGAGTTGCTCCAAAGCCATGAAACACCAGTGGTGGTGGGTGTGAAGCACCTGGGCACCAGGACTTCTGCTACAGAACTGGCAGGGGATGCCAGTGACGAGCTCCAAGACCTCTATCACACGGTGCTCTCAAGAGAAGGTTTTAATGCATGCCGGATTCTTTTCTGACATTTACAATAACTAGAAGCAAGGACCCTAGTTAACACCTCAGGCTCTCCTTCCTTCCCTTCCTTCCTTTCCTTCCTTCCTTTCCTTTCCTTCCTTCCTTTCCTTCCTTCCTTTCCTTTCCTTCCTTCCTTCCTTCCTTTCCTTTCCTTCCTTCCTTTCCTTCCTTTCCTTTCCTTCCTTCCTTCCTTCCTTCCTTCCTTCCTTCCTTCCTTCCTTCCTTCCTTCCTTCCTTCCTTCCTTCCTTCCTTCCTTCCTTCCTTCCTTCCTTCCTTCCTTCCTTCCTTCCTTCCTTCCTTCCTTCCTTCCTTCCTTCCTTCCTTCCTTCCTTCTCAGAAGATCCCTGACCATCTCACTCTCAGTCCCCTTTCCTGCCCTGCTCTGTGCCAGCAAAATCAAACACCCCAGTGCTTTACTCTGACAAAATAAGGAGAAACCACATGTTGAAATATCTGCAATTAGAGAGGAAGCAGTTGCAGCCATACAGCCTAATGGAAAATACAGTCAATTGTAAATCCAGTCTGGAAAGCATTATCTGAAAAATACCAACAACAAGCTACATACATCCTGTGGTTCTGCTTTAGGTAAGATATTTGGGGGCTTCAAACCAGAGCTTTCTCTGAGTAACACCTGGCTGCAGCCCAGGAATTGCTGGAGAGCACAAGTGAACAGAGAGAATATTCCCCTGGGAGTGTTTCAGGATTGTTTAATGCATTACACAGTAAATATAATCTAGGATATTTAGACAGTATCTCCAGCAGAGATATTGAGCCAGGAATTACTTGGCTCAGGGGAGTTGTAATTGGATAGAGACCTGTGATGCCAGGATATTAAAAATGCAGCCCTTTGAACTGCAGAAAAGTGAATGCTTCAGTATCATGAGTATGGTATTAGCAGGTTGTGTGATTGTTTAGAAATCCATCTACATACTTGTTTCAAACTGTTTGATGCTGATATTCTATATCTTGTACCACTGCAAACACTGCTTTGGGATGTCTGTCTTGGTGTCTCCTCCTTTCTCCTCTTTTTTTTTTTTTTTTTTTTTTTTTTTTTTTTTTTTTTAATCAGTGGAATGAAATTGCTAGAGATAATGATAAAAGATTGTAAAATCCTGTTTCTCTTCCAATTAGACTGAAATCCCCCAGGATATGGCTGAGAGTAAAGTGCCTTTCCAGAGAGAAAGTCCCTAAAAAGATGAATTGACCAGAAAGCCTGAACATCAGCTGGGGCTGACCAGACGGCTGCTCTGACATGGAAACCAGAAGCCACAAAACAGAAAAGCTCTCACTTGCTGTTAAGAGATGAAAGGAAAAGCAGCCTCAGTAGAGAATGCACAGACAAGAGGTGAAAGTAGCAGGGATTTCCAAAGAGGCCTGTTGCATAATCCCATGTAAAGGTCCAGAGAGGTAAGGACACAAACTCATGCCAGCTTTCATTTGGTTTTGGCTTAATCCAAGCATTTCTTGTAATAGGTATGGGGAGGGAAGAAATTATTGTTGTTATACCTTGTGTGGTTTTTGGTATCCCAGGAGAAGAAAAATATGAACCTGGAGCACCCATAAGAGTGGAGTCTGGGAAAGGAGAGGCTACTGGAGTGTAAGCCTGCACTTTTCTAAAGGCTAACTAGCAGAAATCCTCTATGAGAAACTGTCTCTAACCATAACATTTTATTTCTGGCACTAAGATGCTTTTCATTAAATCTCTTCTGCCCTCACCTCCTAGTGAGATTGCTGACCCCAGGGACACCTCTCATGGGGTTTGGGCCCTGTGGAGGTTTCTTTCCTGTTTGGAGCCACCTCTTTTCTCACATCAGATTGGTACTTAACTACTCTTGAGACCTTCTCCCTTGCCAGCGTAGATTCTGAGCTATAGGAAGGCACAGACACCCTGAAGGGTAGCATGCCATCAGGAATTCTCAAGGCAGTCCGTATCAGTACGAGGATTTTTAAAGCATGGCTGCAAACTGGACTAACAGGAGTCATCAGCTGAATAGCTGAGCCATAGGCTGGCAAAGCACAACGTCAGCTTTGGACAAAAGTGGCCTTTTCTGAAAACACAGAGTTTCCTATTCATCTCAATAAATTGAACTACTTTGTTCAAAGCCAAGACACAATCTGGGAGCTGCAGAAACAGGAAATCTAGTTTTTCCTCTTCAGTATGTAAATAAAAAGTAGATGTTCAAGAACGACATATGCTAATCCTACAACTCCAAAGCTGACAACTGGAAAAAACTACTGACTTCTTTTTCTGTCATTTTGACTTTTGAATGGTTGATGTTTAAAGTGATAGTTACACCAAGGCAAAAAAAGTCACATGGTTAACTTCAAAAAACAAAAATGAAGACTCCGAGGCTTTAAATATAGATTTATTTTCTTCCAAATGCAAGCTGACATATGCTGAAAAAATAAATAAAAAATAAGGTGTCTAATCAGACACTATTTTCTAATACATAAAAATTCAGAATCTTAACATTAAGTTTATAGAGTAACATCAATCTGCAAAAGCTTTATGCTTACTGAATTTACCACTGTCTGTGTGGAATGACAGACCAACATGTTTTAATGCTATCAATAAAAGAAAAGTAACATTCCGTTGTGATTAAGAAAGCACAAGCATTTAAGGAGATTAAAATTGATTTTAGTTAATAAGATTTTCTTACTTTCAGCTTAAATAATTTTGAATTCAATGACTGAGGTCAAATGGATTCATTCACACAAAGGTACAGTTTGAATCTTTGGTTCAAAGGCAGTGCACACAACAGTGAACAGGAGCCGCTGCTTTACTGAAAACGTCCGTGAGCATTGGTAATCCCAGCTCTGTTTTTAGTGGATACATTTTGTTACCAGAAGTGGCAACCCTCCACTGCATGCCAAGGAATGGATGTCTCCTTTTCCCTCCTCCTTCCTCTACAGTCTTCATGCCTTTCCCCTTTCTCCTCCCACCCATCACTCACAGAACCTTAACTCATGTGTTCAGCCCCTTATTTATGGCATTTCTATGGCTATTGGGAAATTCCAGAAACCAAGCAATATATCCTGATAGGAAAGAAAAATTCTTTGATAGTGCTCTCCAGGAAGAACACCGAAGTCAAGGAGGTCACATGAGTAGAAAGGGCCACTGGATTTTCCTTGGAGCCATGCAGCTCAATTGGGATGGCAGGCAGGCTGGAATATGAAGATCTAATTCACTAGCACAGATGAGTGCTTCTCCCTGGGATTAATGATTGCTCTGATACAGCCTGCCTAAGATATGTAGGGCAGCCAGACACTTAATGGGGATCTGTGAAGTCTCAGATTGGGAAAGATAACTAAAGGGAGGGAAAATTTTTTTTTTGCAGTGTCACTCAGTGCTTCACGTTTACCCCCCAGAAAGGGGAATGCTTTAAATACTGAAGTATTCTACAAACACTGATCCACCCGAAAAGGGCAATTTTGGCTAACAGTTGCCTTATTGGCCTAAGTCATCATGCAGAAATCCACCCCTGTCTTGAATGAATGGTGAATGAATCTGGACACATTGTTAACTTCTCCATGCCTTCCCTCCCATACACTTAAAAGGAGGGTATACAGCTTCCATCGAAACATACTGAAGTTCCGGATAAAGATGTTATCCTAAAATTGTCCCCGATTTAAAGTATTAAACCTTAAAACATGCTTCTGGAAAAGTAAATAAATTTCTTTCACAAATAAAAATCCCAAAGCAGACTCAGTGATTCTACCACTTTACTTTTATGTCTTTAAGGAAAAAAACAAAAACAAAACAAAACTAACAAACAAAAAATCCCCTCACTCTCTTCTCACATTAGCCAACTTTCTTGAGGCAAAAATAACACGACAAAATTGAGACATACTTTCAAACATCCCTTCTATTGAAAAGGACAGAGGAGATGCCTGGAAAGACACTGAACATGCACACACATGCTGCTGGGCACATCAGCGCTGGTTAAAATCACCTGCAACGGACAAGGATGCTCTGTCACTTCACTGTGGGATAGGGAAGAAAATAATGTTGCCCGTCTTCTGTGTCAACTGAGCTTACTTAGGGCCATTTTAAGGGGGCCAGGAGAGAGGGGACAGAGATCACCACCACAAAGGCATTTTACTCCAAAATGACTCTCCTGGGGACATGGTAAGCGCTATCACCTCAGCCTTCACGGCCTCTTCCCGACAGAGTCCATGCCCGGGGAGAGGGCTGCCCGCCCGCGGGTCCGTGGCAGGCGCACACCAGCACCTTCCTCTGCTCCCTGACACCCTCCAGGCTTCCCACCGCCTGCTCCCGGAGGGGCTCCGCTCCCGCTGCTCCGCAGGGTGCCTGCCCGCGTCCACGGGGAAGGTGACCCGAAGCGGAATAGAAAACCAAGGCGACCCGTCCCTTGCAAGCAGACGAGGCTGCGGGCAGGTGGGCGCTCACTGCGGAGCTGCAGCGGCGACCCCGCGGCGCCACCGGAGGCACCGACCCCTCCCGGATGCTGAGCGATCACTGCCCGGCCGGGCCGGACCCGGGCGATACCGACAGCGCACGGCCGTCCCCCCTTGCCTTACCTGCCGCCCGCGACGCCGCGCTGTCCGCGCCCCAGGACACCGGCACCGCCGCCACCGCTCCGCCGTCCCCGGCGCCGAGCCCCGGGCGGGCGGGGCCGCGCGTCACACGGCGGGGGCGGGCACGGCTGAGGCGGGCCGGGAGAGACAGAGGGACGGAGGGAGGGGGAAGATGGCGGCGGCGGGGCGCGGGCTGCTGGCGGCGGGGCTGTTCCGCGGGCGGGTCGCCATCGTCACCGGCGGCGGCACCGGCATCGGCAAGGCCATCGCCGCCGACCTGCTGGCGCTAGGTGGGCGCGGGGCGGGCCCCGTAGGAGGCCCCGGTGGGGCAGCGGGGCGAGGCGGTGTTGGGAGGGCAGATGGAGTTTGAGGGGCCGTCAGGGAGTGCCCCCGGGCTGTGCTGCGGTTTGGGGGCTGACGGCGCTCGGGGACAGGCTGCGAGGAGCCCGTGGGTGGGACGCTGTGACAGGGTCGGTGAATAGCGAGGGGTACGAAGTGAGGTTGATGTGGGGCTGTGCCTTTTGGCCCGCAAAACACTCACTATTTTAAACACAGGGGTCAGTGAGGTTAGGTTAAACCAGGGCCTTTTCTCTCAGATTCTCCCTTCAGTGAGTCCTCATCTTGCTTTAACTGGACGATTTACGAGGTTGTTGAACCTTGATCCTTACAGAGCAGTATCCTGGAACTGCTGCCCGCACAGTAAGGTATTAGAGACCTGGTGCTTCTCCCAGTATCTGCGATTTCAGGAACGTCCTGAAAATGAAGATCTTCATGATGCACGGCGTAGGTTTTCTTTCCACGCTGAATACTGAGAAGTGGTAAAACCTAGACTGAAAGGCAGTCTGCTGACTTTCTGATGTGAGACCAGGAGAGATAGAAATGACTCCTACATCCACCTTGCAACACCTTTCCTGCAGATTTCAACATCAGTGCTAGGGTTTGGATAGTTCATTGTCGTGATTGGATTCAGCGCCTTCAGAATACCAACGCGAGTGTTATATCTCTCGGTGTCACACTCCCGTGGTTTGAATTGTTGGAATGTGCACCACTGCACCGCATAGTAAAGAGCTTTCTTTGTTAAGGCTGTGCTGGGAGACGTCTCTGCCTCTCCTGGCTTTTGTGCTGCAGCTTTCCACTTGCTTTGTGGAGCTGAATGGAGGATTAGTTCTGTTACTTTTGTATTACTGAGGAATTAAGGGGTTTTTTTTTCAGGTGTCCTTATATGCTGCTTTAAAGAGCTGCTTTTTAAGCATCATCACACTGTTGGTTGGTGATGTTACCCAGTTACCTTAAAATTGTGCCCAATTTGATCTTTGCTGTTTTTCTCAAGCAAAATACAGTTACAAAAGCGTGTCCATAACAGGCTAAATAGAACACAATAGAAAACAAATCTATACAAAGCACATGAGAAAAAATGAAGAGCCAGCTCTATAGGGCTTAAGACCAACTGAGTAACCTTCCTTACCTGTAGACTTGCTGGTTGGTCCTGACAAGATGATGATTAGGAACTATTTCCATGTATACCCTGCATTTCAGGTAAGGGGGGCTGGTTCTTACAGGCATAGGAGCAGTGACAGGTAATGTCAGTCATGATATACATTGTTTATATAACCAGTCTCCTTTGAGGCCTTCTGGGCAAATTTAAACCTTTTATCTGGAAACATGTGCCCTTTTCCCTGACCCTATCAGGAAATAGTCTGGTCATTCTTTGTGAAGAAAATTAATTGATGTAGTGTCAGCTTGCACGGTATGCACCACGTGTTCTTCAGTGATTAGAATCTCTCCCAATTAGTATATTTAGCAGAAATACAGTCTTTTACTGGACCTTATTCTGTATCAGTGTGTATTTATAAACACTTAAGTTGGTAAATACAACTGGGCTACTGTGATTCAGTGTTTTGTGTTAACTGGTAATTGTGTGTGGCGTTTTATGAACTTTGCGTTAGTTAGGTGGTTGTGCAAGTGACTGGAGTTCTTAATTTTAAAAAATCAGGAAACCTCAGAGACTGCTGTCTTTAGATGAGTTATTTTAAGACGGCCACTGATTAAAGGTGGAGTTCCTGTTCCTAAGGATATGTAGTTGTAACACTTCCCTCTGGAAGAATTAAACTCCTCTATTTGTATTATTTTTTTTTAATATGTAGTTTCACATGACAACCTGAGTCAAATGAACAGCTTGCTGCTCTTTCCTCCCACTAGTTATTTTGAGTTGATTCTGGTGTTCGCGTGATCATGAGAGGCCAAATTCTACTCTGCAGCAGAGGGGGGAAAAACCCCACACCTGGCAAGATGTTAACTTCTTCCTATTTTTTGGCTGGTTGAGGATTGTTCATATTAAAGCATATGAGCAGCAGACCTGATATAAAGAAGGGATTACTTCTGCTGAAATGCTAAGATGGAAGGAGCAAACTGGGAGCAAGACCTCCTTGCCTGCTTGGCTAGTAATTTGCTTATCCATTACATGAAATTGCATGCCTGCTGGATTTGTACTAGGAATTAATTTGGTGTCCTTTGGTTTAGTCTGTGTAGTAGCTATTGCTGAAGCCTTAAGGCTCTCCTGAGTCCACTAGTGTGACAGAAGAAATTAGACTGTTTGTAGTGTGAGTGCTTGACTTAAATTTGGCCCCTGCATTGTTTTTTCACAGTAGAATGAGTCCTTCTGCCTCCAAACACCGATAAAAAAAAAAAAGAGCACTTGAGCCCTTGCCTTATTTTTTTTCTCTCCTTTATGCAGCTAGGATTCTGCAGTGCCACAGGGAGGGCTCTGTTTCCACTGTCTGTAGACTGCAGATAGGGATTAATTTTGTGAGGCTATTATCCTTTCCTTCAGTCTCTGTAGAGTTAAAAAGCAGACCATTACATTTACTCACTGCTAGTCAAAATTACAGCCAGTTGTACAGGAAGATTATTTTTCTGGTTTTAAGAGCAAGCAGTTTTTGTAATCAAGACCTGCTGAAACATCTTTAAATCACTTAATTGATAGATGAGGCAGCTGTGAGCAGAAGCAGCAGAAGTGATGTCTGAAAGCTGCTTTGCTGACTCTGCAGCTCACAGGCTATCTTCCCTTCTGCAGGAAGGAGAGGAAACCTTGTGGACATATTTTTTAAATTGCTCTTTTCCTGGCACAGAGGGATCTTGTTGCTAAGAAGCACCTGACATCAGTCATTTCTCTCTCCTGCATGAACTTCAACACTGTGTTTTCTAGTCAGTGACTAATAAATGCACATCCTACAAGATATCTCCATGATGTTACTAAAGAAATAGCATGATTGTGTTAGCTGAAGGATGTTTCATTTTGTCTCTACAGGTTGCAGTGTTGTTATTGCCTCTCGTAAATTTGACCGATTGAAAGCTGCTGCAGAAGAGCTGAACAATAGATTTGCTTCCATGAGTCCTGCCCGAGTGACTCCCATAGAGTGCAATATCCGCAAAGAGGAAGAGGTAAAGATTAGTAATCGTGTTCTGGGGCTTAACATATCTAAAGCATATTGTGTATATGAATTCTCAGATCTCTAAAGATTTCTGCCCTTCTCAAAAGTAACATAGATCAGGGGAAAGGTGGAGCAGATCTCGGTTAAATTGATCTGGGTAGATGTGCTTCCCAAGGGAAGACATTTGTTAGCCACCTAAGCAAAAAAGCATTTGTAAATATTGGCAAATATTTTTCTGACCATGCTTACATATTTCAGATATTTCTGGAAGACACAGGCCTTGGAACTGGCATGTTCTACAGCAAGCCAGAGCCCACTTAGCATGATTCTTTGTCACATTGCTGTGACAGAAGTGAGGGGGTGTAAACCTGTGAAGATGGAGACCTCAGAATAGTTCCTTCAAACAGGAAGGCATAGCATGGCATCTTAATGCTTGTGACTTGACACAAGTGCCCTGCATTGTCAGTTTGGCTTGTAGTAAAGCCAAAAACTCCACAGATATATAATATTTTAGTCATATCAGAAATTTTGGTTACAGTTTGAGGCATGCCTCATTGCAAACTCTGTTACTATTCAAGTTGATTTTTAATTTTTTTTCTTTATACTACAAAAAATGGAAGATCAAGAGCAAAAGTAGGCAATCCAGGTTCTTCAGAAGCCTGCATGCACCTCCTAATTTTTTTTGTCTCTGTAATTAAATATTTAAAAGTCCAACTTCAGGTTGGATTTTTAACTTTTTGAAGACAGCTAGAAAATCTTCCAGTAACCACTGATTGCTACATTTTTCTAAACATCTCAAAGTCTCTCTTAAACTAAATATTAATGACCTTTAGTAGCTATGAAGATTCTGGAAATATCCTAATTTATAGCCATAAAAGAAATAAAAATTAAAATTCTTCCCTTATGGAACACTTTGTGCCATAAAATATTTATAGTCATCTAGTCAAACTTTCTCTCCTGAAGGAGATGAACCCTCGGGCTGTGCAGTATGTCACTTCACCTACCAGTGAATTTTACATGTGTATTTACTGGCATCAGCAGTGCAACATAATAGGTTATGGCAGATGTCAGAGGGCAACTCACATGATTAAAGCTACAGGAAGGAAAAGAGGTAAAGAGAAAAAAAGGTTTAAGCTTTTTTTTCAGGTCTGTTTCTTGCAGAAGGTACTCTGGCATGCTTAATGATCTTCTGCAGGTGAATCTTATTTCTGTATCAGCCTAAAATTGATTAGTGGGAATTGCAGCATTCTGTGAAATGGTTTGGGGCTTGCTTGAATGGTGAAATGAAGTAAACTGCCATTCCTTTTTTCTTTCCTTTTTAAATGGCTACATACCTATTTGACAAAACAGGCTTAAGTGGCTTTGGAAATTTTTGAAGCTGCTTTTCAAGCTTTCTTTGTAATGCTGTGTAAAGTGTTTAGGCATTGTTCTGTGTTATGGGTAGCTATACTGATACTTGAAGAAACTTTTGTCTTTGCTATTACCTTGCAGTTTTATCACAGAATTGTCCTGTTTCCAGTTTAGTTTTAAACTCTACCCAGCTACAGACACACCAGAACTTTCCTAGAACTTTTCATATGATATTAGTGAAACTTCTACTGGATGTCTCCTGTCAATGGAAGTTCTCTTCAACAATTGTCCTTTCATGTCTGTTTCTATTGAAGAGTGGCTTCGGAGGAAAAAGGCAGATTAAACTCTAGTCTTGAACTTTTCAGTCATTGATTTAGTCTTACAGTTTGTCTCACTTCAGTTCTCCAACTGATCTTATTTCTGTTGAAATCCTAGTTAGAAAAAAAATGCTATGAAAATTTCATAAACTTTTTGCTGACAGTGTGAATAAGGAATGCAATTTCTGTTGCATGTTAACATAAGAATTTGTGTACCTGTTAAATATTTCTCCATTCCAGATGCCCATCTCCAAGACCAGATTTTTTATTGGTTAGAGACATCCTGTGATTTTTGTTCTTTAGCTTGTGCCTTTCTGGCTCTGTTCTGTTCTGTTAATGCTGAGATTCTCAAAGATTGCTAAATCCTGGCCATGTGTTACTTAATTTCTAAATTTACAGTTGGACCAGAAATTTGTGTGTTCAGCTCTTAAATGTGTACTGAGGATAGCACTTCCTTATACTTAGGTACTTCCGTTTGTAAGTTGAAACTAGATAAACTCAAATTAACAATTGTTAACTTACACTGCTAAAAACTGTCAGAACTGAGGTGTATGGCAGGTTTTCCACATCCCACTGCTTACTATTGCTTATTTATTATGTTTCCTAGAGAAGCAATGGTTAAAAGTACTTTTTTTCCTAATTTGCACTTGCTTGCCTTGTGGAAACGAGAGGAAAAGTACCTTTGGGCTTTTACTTCAATTCAATTGTGCATTGACTTTCAAAACCTACTCCATTCTTAACTTAAAATTTATTGCCTGGGACTTGGAGTCATAGGAATGGGAATCTGTAAAAGATGTCATTAAGGACTTTTCTAGCCTAGGAGGCAAATATTGAGTAGGGGTAACACTGTAATATAACTCACTTCAGTATTTTCACAAATACAGGTAGAACTTCCTGTTACAGTGGTAGAGGGGATGAGAGGGCATGTAAACTTTTGGGTTCCCTCACAAGAGAAATGAGACTAGTTACAACTGTGTTGTCTCTGTGTGCTACTCATTAGTAACATTACAACTCATTGTTTGTTTTCAGCTTAGTATGAGTGAGGAGTCTTTACCTCAGAAATCATGGGAGCACATTGTTGGGTAGAGAGGAACAGCCTCTGCAAGAATTCCGTGTGGGTCACTACATTCTCCTTAGCTCTTACACCAGGTACCGAAGAACATGTGCAGGAGAAAAACATTATAAATGTTTCAACAGGAATAAAAAAGCAACTTTGGAGTTCAAGCTCCCTTAGATGTCAGAAGTGATCTATCACAAGCTTCAAAGCCCAGGAAGTTTCCTGAAGAACTATATAATTCATTTAATATATCATTCTCTCTGACATCTCACTGAAGTCTTTCTAAGAGTAAATCTTTGTTTTAAAGGAAGCCACCCTGATCACCTGTAGGAACAAGCCATTTGTTCTTATTATAGAATGCCATTTTTTTCATCCCTCCTTCTCCATCAGTTGTTCTGTATTTCTCTAAAGGTTTGAATTTTATAAACTGGAGGGACTTTGAATAGGGAAAATTTAAGAAAGATGAAGGTGCTTTTAAATCACCAGATTATTTTTTTGCCTCCTATTGCAAATCTTAAAGTGACTGACCTGCTTTGAAGATGACATGGTTCATGCTTCTAGTTTGGATCTGTGAAATTCAAGCATTAGAATGTTCATCCCTCATCATGTAGTCCAGGATGTTTGTTAGAGCTCTTTCTGGCCTAGGAAGAGGCAAAGAAGATGCAGTGAATTAATTGCTGCAGAAGTTTGATGGCACATATCATGGGAATAGCCTAATGAATTCACATTTTTAAGTCTTTAAGTCTTCATCCTCCAAAGCCCTTTTGCTTTCTAGCAAAGCTTATTTTTTTATTTAATGTGCAAAAAATAACCCTGCTTGATGGAGGATTTTCAACCACTGTGTAACCTGTCTGTTTTGGGTATTTTTGTCATGAGTTTGCTGCTGCTTTTGACTAGTTTTCCATTGAGTGTTCTTTAAAGGATAAAACCCATATTTTATTTTTAAAAATGGCAGAGTAGAGGGTTCTGGGATAAGAAGAGCTGAAGTTTCTCTATTCTGTCATCAGAATTTATTTCTGTGTTCTGCCATGGGGCCTTATCCTGTAGCAACGATTGTGCACTTGTTCTCTTTTCCTGTGGTTTGGAGTGTATATAGTGAGAGACGTTGCTTCTTAGTGATTATGAAGCTGAAGTGATTTTTATTGTTTATATATTTCCTGGCACTGCCCTCATAATCTGTTGAGAGCAGATCAGTTTGCTCTTGCTGAGATGCAAACCAGACAGCTCTGTGTGCATGTGTATCTTTGTTTATCCCTTTTTTTGTCTTAAGTTTTGAGCTGCAGCAAAATCTGTTGACAGGGACAAGACATGAGAAATGAATGCCTGAATTAAGAGGAGGAGGGGGGAGAGAGAGAGACAGAGACCAAGCAGATGATAGTCACAAGCTGTGGATGCAGCAGTGTCCTGTCAGTCTTCTGGGGTACCACCTTCATACAGGCCAAGTTGAGAGTATCCATGGGGTGGTCACAGGTGCCATTCTGTAACCTGGAGTGATGTGTATGAGCAGTTGCTTCCTTTCCCACAGTTTGCCACAGTGGGCACTTTTGTCCAGAAGCATTAACCAAGATGTGCTAACCCCATCTTACCTCTGCTAGGCCTGGAATTAATGCTTTCCTGTTGCAAATTCCTCCTTCTCTGCTTCTCTCAAGTTCCTGCTTTGGTGGCTTATTATTTTATGGTAAGTTCCTTCTGTGGCCTTGACAGTGTTTTGAGACAGGCAGCTGTACTCTTTAAATCCTTACACTTGTAAAGCCTTTTTGCTATACTCTGTGGACAAACATTTCTTTAACTGGCACATAAATAAGTAGAAGCTTACATGTCCAGGTAAGTGGAAGATAAAACCTTGTACTTCTGGTAGGCCACAACTGTTCTTGAAATCAGCGATTCAGAATTCTGTTCACGATTTCTCCTTTCCATACTTGATCTCCAGCAACAGAACCTGCTGCTGGACCAGCCCCTGAGGGTAAAATCTGTTACTTGGACATCAACAAGACAACTTCAGACAGACTCAATACAGTGCTACTTAGCACATACCTTGTGTCTGACTTCACTAGTAGCTTTTCTTTTCCAATAAACTTTATAGCTTTAGCATGGGCTCAGTTGGTTTATAAATACTTAATGCCTGTCTGTGTGAAGCCTGTAGTGAAAGACTGTGGCTTGGTGGGGAGTTGTGGATAAGAGATTCCTGTTGTTGTATTTTTAAATAACACAGCAGTAACACAGTAAAAATACCTGTTACCACTGTGCCAGAATGCCTATTAGTTCTAGCCACCAGATCACAAATCTCTAACATTCTGCAGTGGATTGTTTGCCTGTGTGTTTCTGTCACTTGGGGGGACCTGTGGACATTTGTCCCTTTTCCCTGAGTCACTGACTACTGTCATCTCTGTTATCTGTGAATATTATGCTACTGCTTAATACATCTAAGTTGCAGTCACACACAAAGTTCCTTATTGCAGAGCTCCAATCTTCTGGTTATGTCTGAAGTGTCTGATTTTGTTCTTCTCTGTCTTTTTTAGAAGAATGTCCTAAATGAGTAGCTCTACCTCATGTAGCTATTCTTTGCTTCCAAAGAGAGTCTTTAATAGCTTTTCTAAGAAGTTCGTTCCAAGTGGATTTTTTAATTATAGCACTAGGAATCTTCTTTAGTACTAGTCACTGTGATTTAAATGTGTTCTACCAGACCCTCCTCCTTGTGCTGCTGCCTGCTGTCACCATGTTTACTGTAATTGGGAGAAGCACTGCAGTAATGCTTTTTCCACAGCACGGAAGGCTTGTGAAGATTGCTACAGTTGGAGCCATCTGAGCTGTCACTGGAGAGCCTTCTGGCCTTTCCTGGCTTTCAGAAAGCAGAACTGATAGGTGTTTGTTGTTGTGTTTTTAATTTTTTTTTCCTGAGAATATGGTGCAACACGTAGGAACAACAACAGTTCTTAAGAGCAACATATGAACCATTTTGAATTGATATGCTATAGCATATAACATACATTTTGTCCAGTTGTTGAAAACTTGCTTTAATGTCTCTTCTCAGTGGATTTTTTTGTTAATTTGTTTTCTGTCTTTTCTTTTTATGATTCTTAGCATTTTTCCTTCTCTCTCTCACATCTTTCCACAGTCTGAATAGCCTTAGTCTGTTCAAATCTTCTTTGTACTGAAATAATTTCTTTTCCATAAATGAGCCCATATTTCCGTGACTTACAGAGAATATTCAAAGCAAGATTCTCAGACTGACCGGGAGAGGAGTTTGATATTGCTGAGCAAAGCATAACTTTTGCTGCCTAGCCAGACATAACTTTGCTCACAACAAGAGAAAAAGTAAAAGCCAGAATGTCCTTGTGGCATGGCTGTTCTCACAAGCTATGAGTTTGGGACTGCTGTCACTGATGTTTTTGTTTTCTGCATTTTTTCCTCACATTCCACAACTTGCAGTGACTAATAAGTGAGGAATAAGATGACATTCAGAATTTGAAGATTTGGTTTAGGTATCAAAATTATTTTCTTAAGGCATTTTTCCTCAGCAGGGACTAGTTTTCCAGTCATTATATGTTTGTTTAGGTTTTTTTTCTTTCAAGATATGCATCCTTACAGGATCCATACTATCCTGTTAAACCATCCTGCTCTGTTAGCAATAAAAGTTGTAAGGCAGCTATTTAGAGACTGGGTTGGTAACACTCAGTGTGAGATACAAATTATTCATTGCTTGGGCTTTTTTTTTGTTTCTGATATTTTCTACTGCTAACTCAGTACAGAGAAAGGCTGATTGATATCCTTTCCCTAGCCCAATCTATTTAAGTGGTGAGCAGCATACTGTTTGGTTTTTTTGGTTTGTTTTTTTTTTTTTGTTCCGTGCTTTTCTCTGACCACAGATGCTAGATTATCATTTTATCCATACTTGAGTAGGAATAACTGATGCATGGTATCTAGTTATGATTGATGATGTAAGCAGGAAACAGTCATGTTGTCCCATTTCCTGTTTCTTGAGAGAAATAATAAATTATTAAGTTGTTGCTGTGGAATTCTTGTTACTATCTTGCAATAATATTTTTGCTAAAGTAGATAACTTGTATTTCCAGCATTTTTTAGGGTATGTTAGCACGTTTTGTAGGGTAATAACCTTCATGCTCTGTGTAAGATGACTGGCTATTGCCAACTCAAATGAGTGCTGTAGTGAATGTACTAAACTTCTAGATAAGGATGATAAAACTCCACAAGATGAGTTGTGTTTTCTATTTAAAATGGTCAGGTATATGGTCAAATAAAAATAACTGTGGCTACCTTATATGGAACTCTTTACAGATCTCATGTGAACGCCCCCACTCTTCTGAAGAACATCAGGAGATTCTTAGTAGGTTGTATGTAGTGGGCTTTTGTGTCTGTTTGATTTTACAAATCTTCAGTAGCTTAAATCCTCTTCTTCTTTGGGTGCTGGTACTTTATGCAGCACCTGCATTATACCAGCAAAATTTCCTAAGTAAACATGGATAGAGCCCAGTCCTTCTTGGCTGGCTAAACCTGTCATACCAATCTTACAGCCTCTCTGAAGGCTGACCTCCTCTTTTTCTTTAGAAAGGGCATGAGGGAGGAAATACTGTCTGAGAACAAAACTGGGTATAGACCTTGATCAGCATACCACACTAACAAATACTCTTTCAGGTAGAAGCTTTGGTGAAGTCTACACTGAGTCTGCATGGGAAGATTGACTTCCTCGTGAATAATGGAGGGGGCCAGTTTGCAAGTCCGTCTGAAGCCATCCGTGCAAAAGGCTGGCATGCTGTGATAGACACAAATCTGACAGGGACCTTCTATTGTTGCAAAGCAGGTAAGGTCTGAACATTAAGCTTTTTATGTTTATTTGGTTTTGTTTTTTGCAGAAATACCAGAAGATAAAAAATGTAAAGTTTCCCTAGCTTCTTCTTTTCATGCACTTATCTGACAGTGGATATTTGTTTTCTTAAATCTCATTCAAAGCTTTGCATTAAATGGTATATTACATTTGTTCCTAAATACAAACATACATTTAGGCAAGCGTAATCTTCTGGTTAAGGCCAGGTTTGGGAAGTCAGTTGACTTGGATACTTGTTTAAAAGACTATAGGAAAACCATTTAACTTTTGTGGCCTTTATTCACTGTGTGTAACATAGGAAAATACTTTCTTCAGGGATATAAATTTAGGCTTAAATTTAAGTATGGTATGTCATTCTCAGATAGCATTTGGATTGTGGAAATTAAAGTAATTTACATGGAAACATGAAATCTTGATTTCCATCAAATGCTTCTTTATGGTCATTGAGCCTTTCCTGGACCACCCCTGTTGCCTCATGGCCTCACCTCTGGATTGGCAGGCCGTGGTACAAACAGCAGACTGTTTTTCTAAACCAGTATGACAAATGCGTAGTGTGATTGCAGTTAAGACTCCAAAATTGTTTTCCAGTTGGCAAGTTCATTTGTATGCATTTCTTCTGATATTTATAGGTTCTCTTTCTTCTTCATACAGTGTACAATGCCTGGATGCAGGAACATGGAGGAGCCATTGTCAACATTACTGCTGCCGTGAGAAATGGCTTTCCTGGAATGTCGTAATATATATTTTCTTTTTACACTTGCCTATATTTTCCCCTAGAAGGACTAGCTGTTCCTAAACACTTGAGAAAGATGTGTACTGGGCAACAGCAGAGTATAGAAATATAGTAGTTGGGTCAAGAGAGAGCAAGAGTATCACTTTGCTGTATGTATGGGGATCTCTTATTAATCCAGTAGATGGCATTTCTGGTCTCTCCAATTGTTTATAAGAAACTACAAAGCAAGACTTGCCAGTGAAGCTTTAATTGGAAATTCCTTCCTTTTCTGCTTGGGTTTTTTTTGTTTGTTTTTAAACTTTGAAATTGAGTTTCTGTTGAAGAAGTATAAAAATATATTTTGAGCAAGTGTTGCATCATCTCGGTTTCTTCTCATTCAGGGTTGAATGGTTTCAAAATCAACATTTTTTAAGGAACAGCAGAATATTTTCTCACTAGCTTGTTCTTCACAGTACAGAAAAAATAGATCCACACGGTGGTGCTGGAGCTACAGTTATTTCAGTGTCTCCACTGTGGTATCTGGTTCAACTGTCATGGCAAATAGGCTGAAGATGTTTCAATCTCAGCTGAACTAAGAGGAAAAACAAGCTAGTTCTGAATAACAGTGGAAAAATTTCCCAAGTAACTGCTGGATGTAGATGGATAGAGAAAACTACTTCCAAATTGAGTTGAAACTTCTTGCAGAAACATACTGTTGAAAAAGATGCCTTTACAAGTCCAGCCACCACTCATGCCAAAAGTCACCTGATACGAGTTTTTTATAAGTATTAATTTTGAACATAAAAGTTGGCATGTTTCCTCAGAGTGTGCCTGGAGGTTATCTCTTTCTGGCCTAAACATATCAATAAGTTATGTTATCTTATGTTTTGCTTATTCTTTCCCTGTATTTAAGAAGCTATTTTATCTATCTCCACTTAGTCTGTTTTGCTAGGCTAAAGCAGCAAAATTTATTAATTTCCTCTGACTACAGCTGTCTACAATTCATTACTGCAGTAATTTTGTTTGCATTTGTTCAAGCATGTAATCATTTCAGACTAGTTACCTACAGCAGCAAGGTGTAGGAGTTCATTCTGACTCTGATGTCTCTAACTCCATCCACCTACAGTAATTTTTGAATAGTGACTTATTTTAATCGTGTTTGTCAGAAGATTTAAACAATCTTTCAGACCACTGTTCTTCCAAATGTTACTTTACTTGTGCAGTCTACAGGTAATTTTACACAGTTTGAACTTCAGTTGTTTCTCTTTTTATAAGCCTCCTCCTGCAGTAGAGTGTAGCTGACCCCATGTTGCATTGGGAAAGAGATTTTAAGTATTTCTAGCAATGACAGGAAATCACAGCATGGTTTGGTTATACAGTGAAGCTATGGTTGTCTCTCTCTTCCAGATGCTTGGTGCAGCCACAGAAAACCACTCTGAATACCTAGTGAGGCTGCAGTAGAATTAACCCTGGACACTTAGCTAAAGGAACAGATGCTTCCTTTTGCTTTCTTTTCTCCATAGGCACTCAGGAGCTGCAAGAGCTGCAGTGAATAATCTAACCAAGACTTTAGCTTTAGAATGGGCACACAGTGGAGTTAGAATCAACAGCGTGGCTCCTGTAAGTAATGGGTAATGATCTGATTAAAATTAGCTATTACACATGTTCATAGGTAGAGCTTTTGAACCAAAATGGGTTTTTAAATTTATTACCAGTAACTGTGTGTGGATTATTTATGTATTTGTTTATTTATAATTCCCTTACTGCATTCTTTGGACCATTTGACAGTGTTTTGTACTTTTCGATGATGAGTCAGAGGATGTGGGATAAAATTGCTTCTGCTTTCTGCCTTGACTTGGCACACTTGGTTTTTAGTTTTTTGTATAGCTAAATGAAATGATACTGGTAGGAGTTGGTGACCTGTTTTACAAAGCCTTGACATAAAGTTACTGTGTTTTAGTAATGGATACATTACTTCTGAGTTCCGGAAACTTTATCTGTTTGAGGTTCAGGTATGCTAATGGTTTCCACTTATGTTTACAAACTTACTTTGAAAATCTCTGAATGTCTCACATGCCTTTTACTTTGTCTCCTACATGTTAACTTAGTTTAGCTTTAGGCATATAAAGAGACTGTAGTTGGAGTGTACCTTCTCTCAGAGAAATCATATGTAAAAATGTGTGTTTTGATTTTTTTCTTATCAAATTCATGCAGACAGGAAACCACTATACAAGTCAGCTAAAATATGCCTGCAGCATTTCTGAGGAAGTAGACAGCAGGTAGAGTTGTTTTAAATAACTGTATAGAAAGAGCAGCTACATTTTGTAGTGCTGCAGATACAGAAGTTATATAGAAGCTCTAGCCTTGACATTTGAGAACGTGTGATCTGTTGTCATTTTCTCTTATCCACAATTTACTTTGCACATTTACTCCCTTGAAATCAAAAGAGGAAACCTAAGCTTTGTCTAGCTACTTCTACAGCCAGAATTTAGCTTATTTCACAGTGAGTGTAGTAAGTGAAGTATCATGTTTGTTTAAGTGATCCCTAGGAAGATCTTGCTACAATTTTTGTAGAATGTCTGTATATTCTGTTGTGCCTCTTGTCCTAAAACATCTGGCTTGCTTTGTTTGGCATAGCATAGAATGCTTAGTGGCAGATGTGTGTTAATCATTCAGGTAAAGTCTTTTATGTAACCTTTGTGAGACCCAATTCATCTGGCGACGTGTTCAGTATTAAGATCTACTGACTTGTATTTCCTGTTTATCTGTTTTTTTCTGATTTATCAAGTCTTGGGGAAGTAAGTAATTAAGACAGCATTATTATGTGAATATACTTTTCAGGCATGCTAATTATCTAATGAATCATGCTGATTAGATATTATAGCACATGTCAGAAGAAGTTTTTGACAAGCAAGCACTTCAGGGCTTTGGCTCTTTCAGAAGTATTTGCTAGCTTTGTTACTATGCTGGTAACAAAAGTCCATGTTGTAGTTACAGTAATACTTCTGTCACCTTTCTGGACCCATCAGGTCTGTGGTACCAACACAAAATTGTTACTGTTTTATGGGAGGAGAGTAACCTGTAGGGAATGGATACCTAGAGAGGGAAGTAAGTGTGCTTTCTGAAAAAAATGGTTTCACATACATTATCCAGGTATCTTAAAAATCTTAGTATGTGCTTCATAGGTGAATTCAAATTTTTCTATTTTACTTAAACTTGAATCATAAAAGTTCTGTCCTAAGTGGTGGATGTAACTCTGTGTTCACATTGCCATCTTCCTTCTCAAAACTAAACTGGACTGTGTGGTCACCAGAGCAAACACAGTCATCCTTTTCTGCTTCTACAGCAGGTAAGTAGGGAGAGTCAGAATTCTGACTGAAATCTGTCTGCTTCTGTAATTCACAATAAATCGGTCTAGTGCTCCTACAGATGACAAGAAACTTTTGAGAACTTGTTCTTGAGGCTTTGTAGTTTCGTGCTGTAATTTAACATGAAACGCTTGTAATTTCAAAGCAGCCCCTGAGTTTTTTATACTCCACTTTTTTGTTATTGAAGTCAGAGTGGAGGTTTGGAATAATCAGGATTATTTGTGCTTGAACAGAGATGTGGCTAGCAGCCAAATTACCTTCTTGTATAAATTATACTATGCCATTACATTCAAAAGCTTGTGTTCAAGTGCTCTTTAGTTAGTTCAGTCTCACAGAAAATCAGTAATGACAACTTCACAATTTTAAAATGATCAGTTCAAATGTATGCAAGAGAACTTAAGTTTTTCTGTGCTGTTTTTAAATAGGGACTGGTATTTTCAGAAACTGCTGTTGCAAACTATGGAGAACAAGGTGTAATGATGTGGTTAAAGAGCATACCAAAGGTTCCTGCCAAGAGGTCGGCTGTTCCTGAGGAGGTAATGTATTTCAGAATGCTTCTGATATGCCTACTTCTGTGTCTCTATTTTGAAGCCACTTTATTCTATGGAGAACAAAAAAGATTTCATTTTGCACTGTGATGTAATATTTAAAAAGAAGAAAGCTTGTAGAAATGTGTGGTTATGCCAAGTGAGAGACTTAACCAGTAGTCACTGTTATACAGAAAATGTAATTCAGCTGCCTTTTACAGCTGAAGTGTTTGATAGTAGATATTATTTCTTGAAAAAGTTGACTTCAGCAGGAAGGACTAAAAGAATGAATATGAAGGGGAAAAAAAGTGTATCTTAAAAGCACTTAGTTCTCTTCCACCAAGAGTGTGCATCTTTGATAAACTGATCAACCTTTTTTTGTTGTTTTTTTGGTATCTGATGCTCTGTGATGGCTTACTGGTTTTCCTCTGTTAAATGCTTGATGTTTGTGGCTGGAAGGATGGCTTTAAGGCTGTTACAGTTTTCATTACTAAATAGAAAATGTTACTATATCTTGCCTGTAACAGTTTTCACAAGCTTCTTTGACATGAACAATTGCCAGCACTTTAAGAATGACAATTTTAATCTTTCTTTTGCTAGATCTCTCCTGCAGTATGTTTCCTGCTGTCTCCAGCTGCATCATTCATAACTGGGATAACCATGGCTGTGGATGGTGGCCAGAGTTTATACAACCATAGTCTAGAAATACCTGGTAAGAAATGGGCTGCAAAATAATGCCCTTCTGGTGACTGAAATTGTGCAGTGGGAGGATTCAAAAGTAAAATGTCAAGTTTCTCAATCACCTAAGTAAATTCTTCTATTTGTTTTCCTCAGATCATGACAGATGGCCCTCACCACCAGAAGGAAAAAATTCTGAAATGTTGAAAAAGCTTCTTTCTGGCGAGTTCAAACCAAAGCTGTAAAAGAAAGAGATTTTTGCACCAGTTGCACCCTTGCTGATAATCTCACTTTGTGATTTGGCCTTATTTTTCTCAGTAATAATTTTCTTTGATCATATGTAACTACATTAAGTGCCTTGATTTTTGTTGGTTTATATTTAAAACTTTTGAAAGGCTTTACATTGTACATCTCTTCTCTGAAAACATCCTGAAAACATTCAGTCCTTTGGGAAGGGAAAAGATAGACAAATTATCCATTTGCACAGGCATTATACAATGAAGAATCCCAGCCAGAGGTAAATAAAAAGAATACTTACTTTGCAGTGAAGGTATCCAAGAAGGAATGTTTAGCAATCTTTCTGTTCTTGATGAATTTCTGAGAAGGGAATTTAAATCTTTTACTGTTTGTTGCATCAGTAACCCTTGGGTAAGTGTTAGCTCTACACTATTTCTGTTCAGCCACATACTGAGTGTTCAACAATGGTTTTAAAGACCAAGTAGAGCAAGTATTTCTCTGAAAATAAATAAAAATAAGATGGAATACTGTTATTAATGTTTCAAACTTAGATGGCATATCATATTTGGAATATTTTGAATTGTTTGCAGATATAATGACATAATGGAGTTAAGCTGGCTGCAACTTAAATTTTATAACAGTAAGCAGATAATAAATGCAGTGTATTTATACATAAATATAGTGTGTTTTCCATCACACTATAAATTCAACAATTTAACATTCAAAATCTGTAGTGTATATTGCAGTGCTTTCTGCAGTATGATACACTAGTAAAGGAGAAATTTGGAATTCTTCATTTGCCAGCTAAAACACCTTTTATCCACACTGTCTTTTCTTACAATGTTAACGGAATTTTGCTCATTACTATCTTCAGGTGCGGTTTTTGTGAACATTGCAGACATGCCATTTAAAAAAGAGAAATCTTGTAATGCACCACTTGAAGAGACTATATTTGTGAATTTTTTATTCACCTTAGGGCAAATGTTCCCATGTCTTCTAGCTGTAGTGAAAAATATAAAAACTAAGTAATGACTCTGTTTGCTGTGTAAACACTGAAAATCCTGGAATCAAGTTGCTGCTATAGAAGAGAACTTTTAATACGTCATTTTGGACTGAATGTGAGAGTCTGATGGTTGTTTGTCCTCTGCAAAGATGTTTGACTTCTGTGTCTTTCAATAAAATATATGTTCTTATATAGGTACATGTAGATTGCTTTTTCATTAAAATGAAATGAATGCCAGTTTTGGGGGGGAAGAGGACTTTGAGCTATCATGTGTGTTTTTTTATGCTTTATTCTCTTCCCTTAGGAACTGGACAGTCATTTATATTACTGTGAGAAATTGGTACAGAGATAGAGCCGACTTTTATCAAACCTCTTGTGCAAGGTATATTTTGTTTATTGCAAATATTAGTTCAGGGTATTCAGCAAGAGGATTCCTGGAAACAAATGCACCTGTTAGATACCTAATTCTAGAAGTCTAGCCCATTGCAGTCAAGTGAGATTATTTAGCTTATTAACTCATTATTTTGACATTCTTAACATCTTTCTGGAAAAGAAGGTAAACATGAATAAGATTGAGAATTGTGGACCTTACTTTTTCTTTATGTTTGACTGTGAGTTCCTATGGTACATGTGCACTGTGGATTTAAAGTGAAATGGAAGTGAATTGATTACTTTTATTATATCCCAGAAATGTTCACTGAAAGATTTGAGTACAAACTTGGAAATCATCAATTTTTAACCTTGCAGATTTCCTCTTTAGCTGTGCTATAGTGTGAATATTCATAAAGAGGGGAAGTTTATATATAATGATAGTGAAATTCATCATTCACCTCAGGAAATCATGAGAACATTAGAAAGGTGAGCATTCTCCTGTGTGGGAGACAGGTTCAGTCTGCAATTAATAAATTCCTTCAGAACTAAAACTATAACAAACCTTTCTGCTCGTGCTGAATACAAATTGACCTTGCCTTCTTCAACTTTCAGCAAAGCAATGGATGTTCGAAGAAGATGTAAGTTAGTTCTTTAGAAGAGGCTGTGTGTGCTTTTTTTTTACTTGGCAGGAAGTTGAAACAGACAGCATTCGTGGAGCTGTAATGTGCCCAGCTCAGTGCAATAGGAGAATATATTCAGAATACTCTTAAGGGTAAACTGGATTTAAAAATATAGAAAATACATCCTCAGAAGGAGGAGGAGACACATCAGTGTTGTCTGCTTTTTTTTGCTTTTTCCTTTTTTTCCCCCAGTAACAATACCAACGTTCCCCCATGAGCTGAGGCTTATTGTGCATTATATTAAAATGTTTATCACAAATTTTTAGATATTAGGATAGTAACTCCCTTGCTGTAATGGTTTTGCAGTAATCGCAGCCTTTTTTGTGTGTGTTTGGGTGTTTTTTGGGGGGGTTTGTTTTGGTTTTTATTTGGACTTTTGGGGAGGTTTACTTTGTGTGTTTTTCATCTTGTACCATGGATTACATGAAGTGTTGAATTCTCAGAACAGAGGTTTTATTTTGGTCTTGCGTCTTTGGTCCATTTTTATGTAGATTAAAAGTATTCTAAAAGTTTTGCAGCACACTGCAGAAACCCAGTATTGTGTCAGCTGGCAGCAAGAATGTTTCAGGTTTCTGCTCTAGTGCTGCAGATAATATCAACTGTAGTGAAGCTCTTCCTAGCTAACAGCCCTTGATCAAAGGGCATTGAGAGGTTAAAAGAAATGGGTGTGGTAGCAAAAACATCCTTGACCTTAAGATTGGGGTATCTGGAGTTCAGAGAACAGGGTTTATTTTATTTTATTTATTTTACAAGGAAGGTGAAAGCAACTGTGAGAAAAGGGCTAAGGAATCTCAGGAGGAATCAAGATTTACTGACCAAACACTGAAACTTAAACATTTGCTGCACTGTATAATTGTAATAGGCAAAGAGAAGAATGTTAGAATGACAGTTACATTTACCATTCTGTTAGAAATCTCTTTTTGGTTACTTTAGTATTTACCTCTGGTTAAGCCTGTGCCTATTCTGCCTGTCTCTTATCAGATATCCATCTGATGGATGCATGGGTGCTTACCAACTGCTACTTTACTCCACTATCTGGTGTTACATTTGAATATGTGTCATAGAACTTTACATTTGTGACAGCAGTGTAATTCAATGAAAGAGAACTTCTGTCAATTTCTGTCAACTGCACTTGTCTTATGTTTTACAGATCTCTTTGTGTTGAGCAGAATATTGTTCATTCAGGGTATTTATTTAGCATAAACTCTGATTATTCAGTGGGTTTAGTTAGTGTAAAATGAAGTCTGTGTTGTAAAAATCTTCATTCTTTAAAGATTAACAGTTGTTCTGTTTGCTAAAGGGAGAATAGTCTGCACAGTGACCCTCTGCAGTAAGGTCCCTTGTCTGCTTTAAGATGTAAATGAACAAATATGAGGCAACCATTGCTTTTTACAAGCATTTATGGCTGTTTAGTCTTCTGAACAGTCACACAGCATATCCCCTATAATCTTTAAGAATGTGTGCTCTTTGCAAGATAGTGTAATTTCATATACTTCTAACTGGCATTTCCCCATTTTCCCTTGCCATCTCAAATAGCAGCCTTGTGTTAAATGGCTGAGTGCTGCAGATGTTAGGGGAATTGTCTTACTAGTAAAGTCAACAGTGTCTGTATTCTGGGTTACTGAATACGGCTGAGTCCTAAGGGTAAATGAGTTGCTTCATAAACTTCAGTGATGGGGTTGGAGAAGACAAACCTATCAGTATTACTGCCCAAGATCACTTAGTGTATATTACATTTTTATGAATCTTTCAGCAATGGTTTAGGACTGTCCTCCCCAAAATATTTGCTCTTCCTTTCCTTTTACGTGAGCCTTACAGTGATGATGCATTTGTATTGGGTGGAAGTGGAAGTACTGAGGTGCAGGCACTTGTTTCCTTCTGTCATGGGAAGGCACAGGAGCATAGCAGACATGACTAGCAAGGGTTTGAAATAATACTGCTGTTTGTTCAATGCATGTGAGCTGGATTTAAGTTTATAAACAGACTGTTGGCCCTCCCGATGGGGTGGAAAGACTCTGGATTGTGTTATAATGTCCTGGCATCACAAAATTTACCCTACTGCAGTACCCAGAAGCCATTTTGACTCAGGTTATCTGCTCTGTCTCCAGCAGCCTTTTCCTTTGTCAGTTAACCCCTCATTTGATTAAATATATATTAAATTAATCACTAACTTACCCTTTTCTGGACGTCATTCAAAATGTGATAATACGGTGCCATCTATAGGAAGGAGTGGTGGGGAGGCAAAGAAACTTAGGAGAAAAAGGAGAATGATGGCATGGTTCTGAAAAGGGGCTCTGTTTTGTTCCTTTTTAAAGTGTTTAGAAGCTGCGGCTCTAGTGTTAACTAATACAGGCACTTGTTAGACTCAAGCAATACATGTAGAAGGTGAGAACCTCTCATTGCAATGAGGTATTGATTCTGGAATTCAGGGAGAGCCATTCTGGCAGATTTCAGTCAATTGCTTGAGTACACTATCCTGAGATGTGCTTACCCTATAATTTTCACCCCCACACCCCCCAAATTCTGTCACCAGAACAGGGTTTGACCTGAATGGATAAATAACTAATACACTTTATTTCAACTCCTGTCAGCTATTTTTTCCTGTTATTTTCCATATCAGCAATTACACTGTTCCTGTAAGATTTATTTTGCTCTGGTAGCATGCCACAAACCCAGAACCACGCCCCTGGGTTTGGGCTGAGCTCAGAGTGAGCCAGTGTAATAAGTGCTGACCCTTGGTGTTGATAGTATTTTTTATCTCAAAGTCAATATTTAGCTGTTTATCTTGCTCCTGGTACTGAAGATGCTCTGATTTCAGGATTCCGGTATGACAGCACTGATGTCTGTCACCTCCGCAGGGCACTCTGGGGATGGTGCCCTATGCTGTGCAGCAATACAAAGCATCACGTGGGCAGAGGAATGTGGGATGGTTCTCCACAATCCTTGCTGGCTTCTTCTGTAGTGAAAGAACTTTGACTTAAAAACCTGCTATTCCCTAACCCCTCCTCCATCAGTTAAATTCAGTTACAAGATGCTGACAAATGGCCATGAAATGGAACATTAAGGCAAGGGAAACACTGGATGTGTTTTCAAAGCTGTGTAAGCAGCTGTGGCTCATTGATTTCGCTTGATGGTGCAGGAGCATCACATGTCAGCATTTTCTTGGCTGAAATGCCCTATCGTTTGGCAGAAAAGGTCACCTTTTAAACTTCCTGACAAGTGTCATGACAAATGTCTCATGAACACCGCTGACAATTTTCTTAAGTCTGGAGCAAGGTGTCTTAGCTTTGAGATGACTATGCTTCCTGCATGATGGCTCTGGAATCAGTGATTCAGTGCCTTGTGCCTTTCTTGGATGTGCTTCATCAGTTGGTCTTTAACACTGTCTCCTTCAGTGCCTTTTAAAAAATATGACGGTATTTGCTTTTATCATTCTCTGCAGCCTATTTTAGTTGAAGATCTCAAAATAATCAGGTTATGGACCTTGATGGGCAATTACTTAGTTTCGTATGTGGTCCCCACTGGAAACTGATACGTAAATCTTAAACTTCTGTTCAAGTATTATTTCACAGGTTTGTTAAGGGTGACCAAAGTAGCCCCCAACCCTTGTTTTGAGTAGATTTTGAGGGGTTGTCCAGGATTTGCAAACCTCTTGGTGTCTTACACATTAAATATCTCTTACCACATACCCAGAAAGCAGCATTTGAGCAGCTCAGCGGGGATTACTGAGCTGTGCCATCAGGTGCCCCAGCACAGCTCCCTGCTGTCTCTGTACAGCTCTGTGTGAAGACAGGGGGCCTGGCGGTGCCCCAAAGGGTGTCCGCTAAACACGCACAGGTCATTTGTGCATCTCGCACACAATGGTTCATGCCTGTAAGGTTACTGTTAAATCTGTACAGAACTAATTACACTGCCATGCTATTATTGTAGTCATCGGCTACTTAAGTCTGCAAGGGTAGCTGTAATAGCTGTCGTGCTACGTATCAGGGACTGCTTCCTCGCTGATTAATTGAGGGTAGCATCCTTCTTCCTTGCATGTATTGACTTCCTGCGGGAAGCAGGTGCCTCCTGCAGGGAGCCGTCTGTGCCGGGACAAATGGGTGACTTTAAGGCGGCAGAGCGCCGTTCTAAATCGCCCTAAAAGCGTGCAGTGTCCCTGTAAGGGGCACCTCAAGGCAGCGTGTCCTGCGCTGGGCTGCGGTCGGGGCCTGGCAGAGGCGGGGGATTTGTTGCAGTGAGCAATGGCAATGGTTGCACCTTCCCATCCCGCCCTCGCACGGCGCCGATCCCGCAGCCGCGGAACGGCACTAGGCCGGGCTTCTCTTACACTCGCCTGTCCGGGACCGGCAGCCGCTCCAGACGGCGCTGCGGCAGCGGCAGGAGCCACCCGGCCCCGGTGCCCTCGGCCCGGGGATGCCGCGGAGGGTCCCGGGCGGGACACGAACCCCGGGCCAAGGCGCGGCGCGCACGCGCCCCCGCGGCCGCCGGGTGCGCGCCGCCCCGTCGCCGTGACGCCGGCGCGCGGTGACGCCTCGCGCTCCCGCCCCGTCACGGGGCCCGGCGCGCACGGGGCGGAGCTCGCGGACGGCAGCAGCGGCGGCCGCGGCGCTTCACGCCCGACGCGACCCCCGGCCCGGCCCGGCCCGGCCCCGCCGCGGCCGCAGCGCTCCGAGGCACCTGCCCGTGCCGAGCCGCTCCTTCCGCGCCGGCGTCGGCGCCGCCTGTCACCGTCCCCGCCGTGCCCCGGCGCGGGCAGGCCCCGGGCCCCTTCCCCCCCTCCCCCGGGGGGGTGGGCTCCGCTCCGGAATCCTGGCCGCTCCCTCCGCGCCGCCCGCCCAGCCGGGGCTGCGCCCGCCGCCGCCGGGAAGCGCGGGTTGTCCCCGGCGGCCGCCCGGCCTCCGCCGTGACATAGGTCGGTGCGCGGGGAGGGGGCGGGCGGGGGCGGCCGGCCCGAGTGCGGGGGAAGCCCGGGGCGGGTGTGCCCGGGCGCCTCGGGGGGCCCCGGGGCGGCCCCGGCGGTGCCCGGGCTGGGGCAGCGCCGACCCGGCCCGGTGCAGGTGTGGCTGCGCCGCGATGTAGTTGTTTGCGGTGCCGGCAAATGCACGCTAATGTTGCTTACTTACGTTACCGCTGCAGCATCTTGAGTGTTTTACGTGCCTGACGAATATTTCTGTGGCACCCTAAACCTTTCCGTGATTGCTCGCTGATGCTCTGGTTTTCTCGTCTTTGAATTGCTCTGCAGTGGTAGTGCTGTGAATTGGGTATGTAGGTCAGATTCTGCGAGATGTTTTTGTCAGGGGAAAAAGTGAATGTTGGATTATTTATTCCCGTGCTGCTTTTGAAGTGCATTGCAGCACCCACGAGGTCGGGGGGTTTTTTTGCCTTTTTTCTTCTTCTTTTTTTTCTTTTTTTTTTTTTTCCCTTGGTTTCTCTTGCTTCATAAATCTGCTTTTAGTTTTTGGCTGTGGCATCACTGAAGATAAAAGCGCTAAATTAGCTGAGCACTTCTAAGCTGTATTGTATCATGCAGTGTCCTCTAAGAGGGTGCTAAAAGATAATCTAAGCCTCCCTTGAAATAAAGGGAATTTCCAGTCCGAGTAGAGAATCAACTACAGCGTTTCTTTTCTTTAAACAATGCAGCACGTTGCAGAGCTTTGGAGGCCTTCGGAATTGTATTGCTGTGTATATGAGAGAGGCAGAGTGAATTGGCTACGGGCTTGTCTTGTACTGCAGTTCTGGGTTCTCCCGTGGCAAAGCACTTACTAACAAAATACCCTAGGAAGTGTTCTTTCCTGTCGAGTTCCCTGTGGATATTTTTAAGGGAAGGGACATTGATCAGCTAGTATTTATGCCACACTGAAAAACCTTAGAATATTTCTTTTTCTTGCTGTTTTTTCCTGCTTTCACCTATACCTTTCCTTACAGTGACTTTGTAATTAACTGATTTCCTCTGAAAATCTTAAAAAAATCAGAACTTGATGTAATTCCTGTTTCCTTTACACTGTGTGTTCTGTGATGACTGCCACCAATATGTATTGAACCCAGAGTTGATTCAGGTAGCGAAGCTGTATATAATGAATTTGATTTTTTTCCCCAAGGTTTTAGTGTATGTTGATAAAGCAGAGTAGGGAGATAACATTTGTCAGATTGACTCGTTGCTTGAGAAGAAAAATCTCTGCAGAGTTTGCCGTGATGAACTCTGTGTTGATCTTTGAACAGGTGGTTTACCTGACACTAATAGAAGACTAAGGTGAAGAAAACAGAAGTTTTTGCATTGCTTTTCTTGGCTTGCTGAGATTTTTGAACTGTCAGAGGAACCTTTTATTTTTTCAAGATGGCTTGGTAATCTTAGGAGTTTTATAGTAAATGTTATTAGGTAGAGAGCAGTGACAATTTATTAATGTGGTGAAATGAGCATTATGTTATTGTCTAATATCAGTAGGCAAGCTGTTTTGTTGTTGCTTTATGTTGATAAAACTAACTTATGGTAAAAAATGAAGAACCTTTCAATTTTGGTCATAGATGTGTCAGTGGTTCTTTGCTATGAATGTTGGGAAATCTAGTCAGTGCACAGGTTTGTGGAATTTAAAGCCTAATGGTGCTAAATGCAGGAGAAATTGTTATATTATAAAGTTTTCTCTGGAGAAAGCAAGCAAGTTGGTCAAGCTGTAACTTTAGTACACAGTTACATTTTTTTCCTAATCATTTCCTAGAAGAAGTTGTTCATATTTAGGTAGAAATCAGAATTACTGGTTTTTAAACCTTATCGTTAATAGTAAGTATTTGTTGAGAACTGTGGAGAAAGAAGCTTTGAAATCTTGGCAATCTAAAGTTTTATATTCTTTTTCTTTTGTATTAACTGTAGGCTGACTTTTTACCTCAGCAAATGAAGTCAAAAGTAATGAGTAATCTGTTTTTGTGACAAGTTGTTCAGTGGCTCTCTACCTGGGCATCCTCTGAACTTAAAAGTAATGTTTTCTTATAAAATGCAGCCTGAGTATGACCATAAATTGGTTTCCTTCATTTGTTCCCCCTCTTCCACAGCACACAGCCAGTAGTGTTCTGATCTATGGAGAGGTACCCGTTCAGTTTGAAGCAATGAACTTATTTGCTAGTAATATCTTCTTAGATGTTTCATACTACTAACATTATCCTTTGTTTAGCCTTTTTGGAGAAAAATAAATGAATGATAAGAATTTGACTGTTTGATGTGGTTAAGTGTCTTACATACATTTGCAGAAAATGTCATGTGTTTTCATATACATGACAAGCTAATTTAAATATGTTTCATTGCCTAGTGACTCTAGGTTTATCTGATTAGGCAAAATATCAGATTTTCTGTCCTGAATGTTTAATTTCTAAATGCAAGCTTTTAAAATTCTGAAGTAGAACTGACACAGTATTAAACTTAAAAAAAAAAAATAAATCTGTGAATTCTGTTAAACATACTGATTTTCCTGTGAGAAGAAAGAAAAATCTCTTTAGGAAGAAATACTTCTTTTGCTCTTTTAATATTTTGGTCTTTTGTAGTGCTAAGGTCAAAATAGACCATGCATGCTATAATTGCACACAGCTTGCAGAATAACATGGGAACATGTTCAGAATTCAGCGCGTTATTTGTGATTCACTTCTCACTTCTGCATCCTGGCATGACATCTTGATTTAATAACATGACAAATGAAGTTTATGGATCTGTGTAAACCCATTTTCTTAGACTAACCATGCTCATTTGCAGGGTTCTCTGGGATGTTTGAATATATTCACCTTAAATGTAATCTTTGAGGAGCGGCAGGAAGGTTGGTGACAATGAGGAAAGGAAAGGTGGAGTTCTGTATTGTGATATTGCTGGGATTCCCCTGGGGAATGGGAACCACTGCTTTGGAGATACCTGATCCATAAATACACGTGGCATAGTTTGGGTCCCACGTTGATGAGGGTATTTGAAGTTGGACTTACCTGAGCAAGACCAAAGCAGAAGTATCTGCATTGTCTTTAAAAACCAGCAGCTGGGGTTTGGTGATGCAGGGAGGCCTGCAGAGACGTGTCTTTGTCCCATCCATTTGTGAAGTCTTACTTATGTTCACTTCTGTATCACAAATTATTGCATATTTTTTGAGATATACCGGCAAACTTAAACTCAGTTTTTCATATGAGAGGAAAATAGTTTTCTGTAGGCTAAAGTATTTTTTCGTTCCTGTAACTTTTTTTTTCTTTGAATCCTTTATGATCTTTCTCACTTGCTTCTCTTCCTCTATTTCCAATCATCATTTGTCCATTTTTGTGGATTATCTGCAACATTGAAAGATGCTGCTTTTTGTTTTCCTGAGATGATTTGTGCCAAGTACACTAACAATCTGACAACAGCAATGTAATAAAATTCATATGCTTCAGATGTTTGTATTGGAAAGGCTGTACTTCTGAAGCTCAGATATGATAACACTGATGGACATTTCTCACTTGGATGAAGGAAGAGATGATGTATGTGTAAGAAGGGAAGGGATTTCATGAGGCCAGCCCCCACCAGAGGCAGAAGGAACTATGCTGAAATCATGTGTGATAGACATTTGTCTGATCTTCCCTTAAAAACCTCAGAAGAGGGGAATACCACACCTCTTCACTGGTCTATTTATAGCTGGTACATGACTACTATTGTTGTTAGGAGGCTTTTCTTAACATTTAACTCTGTCTTGGTGCTAGTTATGCCAGTTAATTCTCATCCAAGTCTTATTACTCATGCAGGATAATGGTTTCTGTGCTCTTTTCACCAAATATTTGCATACATGGAGACTTCCTCCTTCTCCTTTTATTTTAGACTTCTCTTTACTAAACTGTGTGAACAGGATTTTTGTTGTTCAGTGTCACTGTGCACTGATTTGTCTGTATGGTTTTCAAAGCTCTACAGACAGTTTTTAAGCAACAGTGTAATTAAGTTACTCTGCAAGTAGCAGAAGTAACATGACGGCCTTATTAAAATGTCATTCTAGGGTGTGTGCATGCAGGTATGGCTGGGTTTTGTTTTTGTTTTGTTGTTGGGGCTTTTTTCTTTTCTTGCCAACAACATCAGGTTCCTGGCTCCTGCATTTGCTAACACAGGAGCTCATACTAGTGTTTATTGTATCAGCTATCTCTTTCTTCATATATATGAATTGGAGTTATCTTTCCAAGGAATATAACCTTATAGTGAATTAAATTCAATCTTTATTTTGTGTTGGTTTTCTTCCATTAAGCATTTTTAGACTTAGCAAAGTATGCACTTGCTGCTCTTCCGTATCTCTTTCCCAGCACGTGCAATCCCTGTGGCTTTTGAACATAAGCCTGCTCTACAACAGGAAATTTGATTAAGGACAAGTTCTCCTAGGGTTAGATGCAGCTTCTGTTGGCACAAGTGTGTCCTTACTGGTCTGTCTTTTGAAGTAAATTGTATTACTGAGGTAACATCTGTCAGTGTAACTGTACCTGAACCAGCCCTTTGCCATTTTGAGATGTCATATGGTCCAGTGACATAGCAGAAGAAATTTTAATCCTATAGGCATGCTTTATTGGAAGAATTGCAGGGTCAGCTATGGAACAAATGTGTTCAGCATGTTCCCTGGTTTTACTCCATTTTATCAGACTTCTGTAAATGATTTTATCCAAAATTTTAAAGGCTAGATCACAGATGGGACAAATTTTGCAATTCTTTCAGCAATGTGTTCTTCACAAAAATTTAAACAGACATCAAGTTTCTTGCTGGAAGAAGTATTCAAGCAGTCAGTGTTGATTACATCTCACCTGTCCTTAAAATTATTTAAAAATAATTTAGATAAGAGGTCTGTAGATGCTAACAGTTTAAATGCCATGTTACCAGAAATAACTATAGTCTCATCTTTGAACAAGCATTTGAAAACTGGAAAAATCTGGATCATGCTGTTTGAATTTATAATGATATATAATAACAGAGTGCTAAAATACTGACACAAGCAGAAATTAAACGTCTAAAGAAAATCTAAAAAAAATACAGCATTCTATTGAAGAGCATGAGATTTGTCACCTTAAATGTTTTATTAATGCAGTGGCTAAAAACTGGTAAAGTTCAATCTGTATTTAATTGTTGTTTTGTCGTACTGTCTATGTCTATGACTATGTGTGTTTTTAACAGTGGCACAATTTTTGTAAGTCCACCGTGAGACTTCATTTTAAAAATTAAAATCAATTTGAATAGCAAACCCCCATGGGAATCGTGGGGGGTTTTTTCCATAATGGCTTGATGATAACTGTCTTGGTGTAAAGTTGGGTTTAGAAAAGCATTTTTTGTGCTGCTGGTAGCAGTAAGCACAGTAACTTCAGGCAGGGATGACGTGGATAATGTAATGACTTCTTAATGACTGACTTAACGGATGCCTTGCTGCAGCAAGTGCCTTCATGGGGTATCTGTTATGCTTCTGTGTCTGTGATACTGGCACTATGATGAATACTGAATGACACTTTCAAAAGAAGTTTTATTTATATGTTTTTGGTGAACTGTCTGGCAAGTTGTAGGTAAAGTCTTAATCCATGATAGAATCAAACAGAAGATAACAGAGTTTCAGGAAGTTCCTGCTTCTTGGATAATTTAGAATATATTGAACAGTTGCTGTGGAGGCTCAGTGGTGTTCTCCTTCTTTATGAGAACAACTGTGTCTGTCTTATGTCTTCTATATTTTAACCAATTTATTCATGCAAGGGTAGATCTCTCTTATGCTGTGACTGCAAGAAGACCTTTGGCAAGACTTCTCCAGCATCATAAATCCAAATAGAACCATGATACTGAGTGAGGTCAGTTCTTTATGCATATACACAGAGTGCACCAAGATTTGAAAGTGAAGATCTCTTTTTGGAGAGCCATATCTGCTCTTCCCTGCTCTATCACGTATGTCCATTATTTGTAGTTTATTTGTTACATGTCACACTTAATATTGTGTAATTTCCTGAAATCACTGCATTATGCATGTCTGCTTTTTAAAAAGATCTGAATCTGTGCAGTGGCCAAGAGGGTTGATTCACCATGAGTTCTTGCTCCTTTCTTTGTGTTGGCGTTAATACTGTAGAAATGTGAGACCAGTTAGATAGGCTGATTATTAACTAAAATGTAAAATCTTTTCAGCTGGATCATGTGTTGGCTCCAGATCTCCTGCTTGTCATGAAGGTTCAGCTGGACAGCAGCAGTTACTGTGGACAAGCAGGACTACTCTCTTGACAGAAGGAACAGTTGTCTTAAAGTTGATGGTTAGAAGTGGGCACAGACATAGTAATCCTTTCTCTGGAACTTTTGAGTCAGTAGTTAGTTTTCCTTATTAGCTGTATTTATGAGGGTTTTTGCATTTTTATCACTTGAGGGAAAGGTATAATAAGGAAGCATCATAGATGTCATAATTTGGTCCCCGCTGCTAAGGGCTGTGCTAGTGCAAGTGCAGGAAGGAAAACTTAAGACAATATGTTGTCTTTATGTCTTTGCATTTAATGCTGGAGTGCTTTGACAAACCTAGGTTTCTATTTTGACATTTTGGTTTATATGTTATGATGAGGGTTTGGGTTGCATAATGATTTTTTTTTTGATTCACAGGGAGCTAAAGATTATTACCAAAGTTTAAAGTGATGAAGAGTTTGTGCACTTGATAGCTTAGCAATGTCTTGGTGTTTTAGCCTCTGTGAGCCATGCAGTTTAAAGCACAGTGCCTACTGCATATGGGTAAAAACTTACAGATTTGTCCATTTAGACCTACACAGTGAGACCTGCTTGCTACAAAAATGCTGCACAATTGTGTAAAAGAGTACTTGGATTTTGCATACTATGTATTATCTGTGCATGTGCACATGGTTTTCTCAGTTTCCATTAGTGTATATTTACACACTTAGCTGTCTTCTTGGTGGTATTATTGATCTCTCTGTACAGTTCCAAGTGTGAGAGGTCTGAGTCTGTCCATAGCCGGGGCTCTCTGGTTCAATTCATTGCTATTTGTTGTTGCATGTTTTATTCTTGAATTGGGGATAGATTCAGGGGTGTTTTTTTCTATGCTGTGTTGAAAATCTGTATGGCTCATGAATGTCTTGTATGCTTAAATATTCCATGTTAACGTATTATGGATTTTTTTTTTTTTTGCATTTTATATTTGTTTTGAGGATAGAAAAAATGAAGGCACTGTCTGACTGAATGTACAAAGCTAATTTGAATTACGATGAGAAGAGCATGTGGGGTACTTAAATAGGAAGAATTGAGCGTGAGCCAGGAAATGCATTTTGGGCAGAAGCTCCAGGTGCTGGTGCGTCATTGAAGTAGGAAAACATTACAACAAGGCAGCAGAAGATGAGAAAAATCATAGTTGTATTAATGTACTCTGGATTTCCTCAGTGTATCACTGCCTTGAGTAGTGTGCAGGAATATCTCTGCTTTGAGGAGCAACTGTGCTTTGAGGAATGAGTAGATAGTATATAACAATGACTGCTCACTATGGACATTTTCTCCTTTATGTCTTGAAAAATTTGGAAGATGGAGAGTAATTGAGACTGAGCTGTCTTCATGGTGAAGACACAAAAATGTCCTTGGAGACTTAGATTCTGTTCTTACTGGCGTCACAGCAAAATGCAAGGTGGATCATATTAATCAAAAAGGCTCATATGTATCCTTGTGTTAATTTTTTTTGGTACTTGATTTGAAATGGTGATGTGATTTGCAGCCACAATTAAAACTCCCAACTGCTGCAAATCCAAAATAGTTGAGTTTTGCTCTGGATGGAAGATTCTGTCAAATATGACTCTTATACTGAAGAAAAACAAAGCTTTGCAGTTTCAGTACCTGAAGGTAGATAATAAAACTAGGTGTAGAAATGGAGAGTGGGTTTATTCATCTAGCTTATTTCCCAAAGTGCTTGTATTTCAACCCATCACACTCACAAAACTGGAAGGTAAAGTGAAAAGGACACTACTAGTTACTGGAGTTCAAGGAGGTGCTTTCTTCTGTATGTCCTCAAAAGCCATATCTGACTGATGATTTGTATGTAATCACTCTTGTACGTTAATTGAAATACTCCAGTTGTTAGCAATACTCAGTAACTACTGGAAGACTGGATTTTTTCTAACTTACTTTATTTTTGCTCATAGAATATTGTTGATAGAAGTGGCCTGTGATAGGTTTACTCTTTTAGTGAGTGTTTACTCTTAAAATCCATTTATTTGTTGCTGGCCATAGCATGATCTCCCATTCTTAGAGTAGTGAAGGTTGCAGGAATCATCAGTACTGGTAGTGCTGGTAGGATTAAGTTTGTGTTGTGCGCAACTAGTTCTTTGTCTGAACTAGTGATCTTGAATGCTGTCACAAGGATGAGAGCTAAACTGTATTCTTTTAGGGTATATGCTGTGAACTGTCTGTTGGACAAAATCGCCTCCAAACAGTTATCTTCCCGTAGGACCTTGGATAGAGCACGGGCAATTGCATTTGTAGTGAGGTATGGTTTTTGTTGTAACACCTTTAGCCCTTCTTCACAAGTGTTTTAGCTTGTTAGTCTTAGGTTTGGAGTAAAACTAACATTGGTGCCAGTCATAACAGCTTCAGCACAAGGGCTCCAGGTGGCAGCCGCAAGTGCTGAGCCAAGAGCACCACTTGAGATTTTTGGAAGGAGACACAGAAGCACCTAAATCTCATTAGTAGACACTCACTGTAGTGCATGCTTCATGGGATTCTAGAGTCTAAAAGTTTCGTATACCTATTTTGTCTGAGACACCTTCAGTGCAGCTACTCGGTTCATGTAAGATAGTAAATTAGGATAAAGTTACAAACATCACAGAAATGTTTTACTGTGTGTTTTTGTCGGCACTCCAATGTTATCCTAATATGTTGAGTTAGCCTTAAACATTTTTATGATGTGAATAGCACTAAGCAGTTTGTTTAGCATATAGCCCAGGTAATGTTCGTGTTGTGGTGCTCTGGGGCTTTCCACCATGATGGTGGTGATAAATTGCCAAGAAGCCAGAGTGCCCTGGGGGCAGTGTTGCAGTTACTGTAGCTCAGTGGACTGTCTGTTACTTTTTGACATACCTTTGTGAGAAATTCTGGTCCTGGATAAGAGGAGGATGAACAGTCAGTTTGCAGTCATTATATTCTGTTGCAAAATTGACAGCACTAACATATTTTGCAAGGTGTCACTGTGGTGCCTGTCTGCAAGTTTCAGCTGCTGTGACCCTTCCTCAATTTAAATTTTAAGTTTAAAAATTGTGAACAAATCTTAAGAAAGCATTGTGACTTTCAAGAAAGATTTACTTGATGTAATTTTTCATTTAGGTTGAGAAATGAGCTCTGGAGTGCTTTGACTGCTGCTGAGGCAATGACAGATACAGGAAATAGAGAAGTTCTGTAAAACTCGAATTAGGTGAGGAAAGAGATCTTGTTAAGGAAAGTAGATTTTTTGTGTTTGAGGCCAATTATAGTCTTACCTTTTGGTGTACTTGAAATGGAGTGGGCCAATGAAGAGTTAGCTAATAGAGGCTCTTGATACTGCTTGGAAAGAAGAGGTTCATTCAAAGCAGGAAACTTGCATTTAAGTGTCTTGAAAATCTCCAAATATGCTTATCTCTCCCTGTCAACTGTAAAGGACGTGTGGAGAGATTAGCTTTTGTAGACTGTGGTTACTCTTTGTGGATATTGCTGTAAGTGTTAAGATACTTATCTCAAAAGCCTAATTTTGCTATAAACTCATCTTCAACTGCTGCTTTGCATTTTTATGAGAACAGTCTTTAAAAACTCTGTCCTTACATTATCAAACCTTCCAGCACGTTTTAAGTTTTTCAAGTCAAGATCACAGTTCATCAAGCTGATAAATGTTACATGACTGTCAAATTCCAGTTTATAGAACAGCAGGAACTAAAGATTTAATCTGAATGAAATTCTGCTGTTGTCACTGGGCACATTGGACCCTTCAGTTAATTCTGAAATCTTGTTCCCAAGGAAATTTGAGTGAGAGCTGCATTTAAGGTGCTAGAACTGACAGCGCTGATTTTCGTGGTTTTATTCTTCCTGGAACTGGGAGGGCACCATCCATTTTTGTTACTTTTTTGTTTGTGCATTATACTGAACTCTGGAAGGAGTACAGCTAGTAACCACTCTTTGCATAAAATAAAAACCAAATCATGTCTGTAGCTGTATAGATGTGGTAAGTCTATATGTTCCTGTGGGCTCAGTGAGACATAAGTTCACTTGTTTTGTGCTTGCCAGGAAGATTTAAAAAGTCTTCAGTGTAAGAAATCACAAGCGTGCCCATTGTAGACACCCCTGATACCTCTGTACCAGCCACAAAAGATTCTGATGCTTCAGCCATCCCACACTTGCTGTCTGCACAGAGCACCGTGCCTGTAGGTTGTGTGCAGAAGCAAGATGGCTTCTGCGTGCTCTGCATTTTTGTACACACAAGGATTTCAGTATGCCTCTTTAATGTGTATTGCACCTATGGTAGATAATTACACAGTGGAATTTAATAATTCTTCTCAATTGTATCTTGCTAAGACTGTCCAATCTTGTGGCTGCAACTTTTTTTCCAGTTTCCTAAATTATTGTCTTTATGTCAAAATGCATTCAATGCAAAAACATTACTGAGTAAATGTAATAAAACACAATATTTAGACTTGCATGAAATACAGCTTCTCATTGTGGGTGGTGCCCTCCTGGTTTCAGGGAGTATAGAAACTCAGAAAGCAGTCCTGTCAGTTTTAGTACTGACATGCCATAAATGCAGTTCATCTCATTTTTAAAGTGCTTAGTATTATTTTTAGTTAATAATGGATGGAGAGTAACCACAGTAAATTACTATATTTATTTAAAACACTTAATGGTATTTAAATACATTTTGCTGGACTGCGACTGTTTTCAGACATGGTTCAGGTAATTTCCTTAAGCCATAACTTGTCTGTCTTGTTGTGCCTGCCTGATCATTGTTAGTCTCCAGGGGTCTGCAGTGGGAATCATGTTCATTGGTGTTTTCTGCTAAGTAGGAATGTGGATTTCTTTTATTTTAGTCCATCAGCTGGGTTTCCTGGTAGTTAATTGAGGTCTTAAAGCAAATAACTGGAATATCATGTGATATTTAGCCAAATATGTTCAAAAAACCTAAGTAGGGTGATTGCTGCAGCTAGTTCTGTTAACTAATCTGTAATTATTTCAAGAAAACATATTTTGCTTGGCAGTAATAATAAACCTTGAAATCAAGGTTGAGATTTGCTGTGTTTTTAATTTATTACTATAGCAGAAACCAAGCTAAGTATTGCAGTATTCTATTACCATTTGCAGTACTAAGAGTAATTGGCAACTTTTGGACCCTTTCCTTTCTCATTCTCAGTTATTTATACAATACCTAAAATCCAAAATTTGAAATCTTGAATCTTCTGTATTCTAGATATTTACAAATATTTATATTACAGGTATTTACAAATATTTGGAAAAATTCATTTCCTTGCAGTATATTTCAATTTTAGAAGATCCCATAGTACTATGACAGGAATAATATTTCTTTTATTTAACTCACCCAGTTAAACAAAATTTGTAATGTTCCAAATTTGACCCAGTGAGTCCTATATTTTGTTTTCCAAATGTTGCCGTAATTTAGCAATGTATCGTTGGCTTTTGATTTGGATTAGTTTAATCTTTTTCTCCCTTTTCTGCTGTCCCTGTGAATACCTTTTTTATGTATTGTTACAAAATGTTAAAGATCCAAGTTTTTCTAAAGCTCATCTCACATCCGATGTGTTACTGTGAGGCTTTTTCTCATTACCATTCTTCAATTCTCTTTTTTTCTGTCATTCGTGATTTTGTGCTACTGCTGCTGCTTTCATAGTCTTTAAAAAGGGTGGCTTTTTGTCCAGTGTTCATTTGTGTGTATGTCCATATACAATCCTCTTCTTTATGTTTTGTTCAATGGAGTTACCTTCTTTTAGGTATCTTCTAATGGCTTGTAACAATACTGACTTCTATGCTTGTCACACTGTGTAGTGTCGTTATTGTCATTTAGGCCAACAGTTGCTTTGAGTTGTGAAAAATGCTACAGAAGTTCAGATTAAGGTATTAATCTTTGTCTTGTTCACAGATACTATGTTTATTTTTTTAAATAAAAACCTTAACAAGCAGTGCTGTGCATTATTTTGGTTAAAGGTTAAGTAGGTATATTTGACTAAGTGATCACTTGAGATTATTTTCAGCCTTGCTTGCTGTGATTTATAGGAGGTTGGTTGTGTGAGACCAAACATTTGATTCTTTAAGAATAACATTTTTAGAGTAAAACCATTTTATCTGACTCATTCTTCTTGCTATGAAATAAAATTTGATAGTCTTACCTTATATTCTGATTTTCCATTCTGCAGTCTGAAAAATCACCCGTGAGTGCTCACTCTTCATTTTTACTTGTCTCTTTTTACTTTATCTATTATAGACAAGTGTGTCTCTGAATAGCAGTGCAAGCAGATACTGTTTTCGTGTTGTCTTGGTTTAACATGCTTGTGTCTAATACAGTGTAATTCTGATTTAATCTTTACCTGTGACTGAAATAATTATAGTGCATCTTTCTTATTTTGAGTTCACATTATGTCATTTTGCTTTGGTGTAGAGGTTGGAAACCAATTATCCTTGCACTCATTTATTTTAGCAAAAAATTAGTGGAGGGAATTGATTTCTTTGAGATTCTTGCCCCACTATTGCAACAGGTTTGGACTCGGAAAGTGTAATGGCCCTTTCTATGTAGGTAAAGTGTTCCTGTGTAAATCTGAATTCCTTACTAAGTCAGGCTAAGCTTGATTGCTTGCTTCGCTGGGATTTTTCTGTTCTTGATTTAGTAACTGAGAAGCACTGTGTTGTGGCTATTATAGAAGTATGTGAGAATGGGCAATTAGCTCAGGGTGTTTGAAACAGCTGCATCGTCTGCATGGCTTACTTGTCCTCAGGCTTTGTTTCATTTGAGTTGACAAAGCCACCTAGGAAAGAAAATATCCAGGTGATTCTTGGAAATTGTTTTTAGCTTTCTCAGATTCTGAAAGACTTCCAGACTCTGGAAGGTGGCTGGTGGGAAGTGAATCATGAATATAAATCAGCATCTCTCCACCCTTCTATCCAAAATGCTGTTGCTAGGATATTCTTCTTTGATGATGTGATAAGAGTGTAGCAAACACCTTTTTGAAATTCACTCTGTCATCCCTTCTTTAATTACATTCAAATTCAGGCTTCTTGTGTCTCTCTGCAAGACCTTGACATAATTTTATTCTACCTTTGCATCTGCTCTTTGTGTTTGCAGCCTTTGCTTCTCCTGAGTCTTTTCTCTGAGTTTCAATTTTTTGTTTCACTTCCTTTTTTTTTTTTTTTTTTTTTTTTTTTTTTTGTGTGTGTGTGTGTGTGTGTGTGTGTGTGTGTGTGTGCTATACTAATGCTACTTTGCAACCAGGGATTAGGGTGTGCTTTTTTACCTTTCTACTGAATTTATATATACTTGTTTGTAAAATGTTGATTTTTGTTATTATATTTTTGTTCACTCTCCACAACCACCCTGTTGTTAGAACCTATTGTGAAACACCTGAAAACAAAGTAATTTTTCATTTCACAAAGTGGATTCATAAAGGTCTTAATGAAATTGGGTCTGAGTCATGTTTTAAATTGAAATTTTAATCTTGTTAGCTTATTTTTAAAGTAACATTAAATGCTAACACAAAGGTTGTTAAGGTGATTGATTATACTTCGTATTTAAACAGAGAATTTTGGTTAAAAGGGGCAATAAAATAAGAAGTGTAAGTTATTCAGAGAATTTAATTTTAAGTTGTTTTTTTTTTTCTTTTAAGGAGTTGGAAGTGAAGGGGAAAATAAATGGATGCTTACTTATTAGCTTATGTTCTAGTGAGACATGTCACAGATTAATACTGAAGAATGAGTTGTTGTAGCTGGAGGAACTTGGAGGAGATGTTTTTTTCTTCAGCCCTATGGGAGCCCTTAAGCTCAAATGTCTTCAGCTTCCAAGTTTGGGGGTTTCTTTCAGCTAGGTTGAGGAAAAACATCTGGGGTGTTTTTTGTTTGGAGATATAAGTTGGTTTTGTTTTCTTCAGGTGTGGTAGAAGATTTAAAATGTGTCACAGAACTATTGTATTTCTTTGAAATGCTTACAAAGAAATATTACAGAAGTACTTCATCCAGAGTCATGAAATACATTGTTATGTTTAATGTATTAGGACAGCTAATTAAAACAGACTTTTTATGAAAATGACATTAGCTCTCATTTAAAGACAGTTGGATCAAATGCAAAATTAAAAAGATGTTTTATAAGTACATTAGTGAATAATTTTTGGAAGGTTCTCCTAGACAACTGGTGATACAAAAAACACGGCACAGGAAATCATTTAATATATGTCCTGCTTTTTTTGGACTCCCAGGGATGCAAAAGATGTGAAGAATTGCTCATGGGGAAGAAATGTTAGTTCTGATATTTAAGGCCATAGAGGTAATCCCAGTTCAATAAGTAAATCACATCTCCTGGCATCTTGTGTGAGAGCAAGGTTCAAAGATAGTCCTTATTTTTTGAGTGATATTGGCCACTATCATTCAGCAAATAAGTGAAAATTCTGACCATTTTCCTCTCTGAGGATTAGTACAAATCCCCTGCTTTTTTGTCTTCATGGGTTTCCTTTTCTGTTACAGGGCAGCAGAACCTTTTTCTTTTTTGTTGTTTGTTTTGTTTTGGGTGGGTTTTTTTTTTTTTGAAGATGATTTTTCTGTCTTCTGTTGTGGTGGCATCAGGAAATTGATGCCATTATTAGTAAAAGTTGCGGTTGTGCCTTGAGGCTGTGGGCAGCCCAGGCCAGGTTTACTTTACATACTCTAACTAGGTTTTAATATTTTACAAAGGATTAGATGGGAGTTTCTTTCCCCCAACGCTTGGAAGCTTTTTCAGGTACTGTTGTGAGGCTGTCTGTAGGCTTGGGAGTATGTAACTCAGAATACACATCAATTATATTTTCAGCTTTCTTTTAGTTCTCGTGCTTTTTTGTTTGTTCTTTAGCTGAACTGATTTCTGATTACAATTGTGGGAGCTCTGGGACTTCCTTAGGAGCTGAAGCTCTTCTTGGTTAATTTGGGGCTTGTAATAGATGGTAGTAGGTGACTCATCTGATATACAGGTAACAGGTAGAAGTTTTCTAGTTTATGTAATCAGTAAGTATTGATGACTCCTGATTTGTGCTGTGAGTTCCATATGTATTTATAGATATGAACTATATGTATGTAGTTCTGAACACCTACAGGTATCTGTAGAAAAAGAATTTTTTTTTAATAATCTTAAGTTGTGGATAGCCCATGCAGAAGAGTGTTACTGTTAAGGTACTAATCATCATTTGGGGGTGTAGATAGAGATTAAAATCAGCTTTAGTCTAGAAGAATATTTAGTTCAGGCTTGGTGTCTTCAGAGATTATATATGTTACTCAGAGGCTGGTGCGGCTTTGGGGGCAATACCTGTTTTCTCCACAAATCATGTGTGTCTTCTGCAAGCTCATTTGTAGTTTATATGTGTGTTTGCTATGCAGAATCTTAGAAAAACTGCCCTTGAACAGAGAAAAGTTGACTGTTTTACATGGCTTTGACAACTGTGTAATTGCGGGGTTTTTGGTTTTGCATTTTAGGAAATAAAATAATGCTAATGAAGCAACCATTTCCCTGAAGTTTGAGTTTTCACACTCACTGCCATAATGGGTAAGTCTTCTGTGCAACTTACATAAAAACTTATTACAATTCCTGGGAAATGTGCTTTGGCTGTTTGACACAATGTACCGTCTATATATGAAAGGCAGTGTTCAGCAGCTTCACTAGTACTGAAAATATTCCTTTTGAGGCTTTGTGGGTTTTTGTTTGGTTGGTTGGTTTTGGTTTTGTGTTTTGGTTTTTTTTGTTGTTGTTGGTTGGAATTTTTTCCTTTCCTTGTAATGTAATACTTTTCCCTCATTACGTGATAACTTACAGATTCAAGTTTAGGAAATTGGGATTCATGGTATTAGGGTACTGAGCAATACTTACTGTGCTCTAACTGGTAATGCATGTTAGGGAGAATCAAACTCAAAACACAAAATCTACATGTAAGAGTTTTATATTATTGCCTTGTGTCATTACAGTGCAAAGCCACTTATGTGCAGATGGTTGGACTTGTTCTAGTTATGTGACACATTTGTATTACTTTAAATTGTATGTCAATTTTTCAAGGTGTTTGTTTTTAGTGAATTGACCATGTATTTGTTGACCATGTTGTTATTGTAATAATTTCTCAGTTCTCCCTCTCCAAAAAATCCCAGCAAACCAACCAACCACGCCACAAACATTTTTGTATTGCTTTTGTTTATCTTTTTCTAACCTTATGCTTAATAATCAAGTTGCTCAGTCTAGGAATGCAGCACTCTTCAGATTTCTGATATTCTCTGACATTTTGTGTGAGAAAGATGATTGTTTTTTGATTTTTTTTACTAAATGTTTTTATGATTATTTTACTAAATATTGGATATTTTGTACCTTTAGATGCTTTGCCACAGTACCTTGGGTTTTTTGTATAAAATATGCAATCTAGTAACCACTGGAAATTCCAACCAACTGCCAAAGCATTACTTTATTTTTTGTATTGCTGAGCAATGTTCAACTATTTTAATTGTGGCAAATTTTGAAGTGTGTTTTAGTGTGAGAAATTAATAACTGAGCTGCAAGAACACCTTTAGTTCTGCTATTAAATATTGCTGGTAAAACTTGCTTTTACAGATTTGCATATCTTAGTAGAGTTGTGAATAATGGCAGCCTGAGTGATGATCAAAGTTACTCATTTTCAGACCAGCCTTCTGTTTTATATGGAAGCTATTAAATTAGAACACAAAATTCCCACAATTTCATTATATGATAAATTTATTTGGTTAAATTTTAGTAGAATGTGAAGAAATTCTCATTGTTGCTGAATACGTGGGATGCTTACTTGCTGCTTTAAATGCTGAATTTTTCTCAGGTCCATGTTTGAGAAATATGGTTCTTTGTCAATCACAGCGTTTAGCAATGAGTTCTTCAACAAGCATATCCCTTGTGAAGGAGCATGAAGATACACAGTGAACACCTCTGGAGTTAAATTCTGTTATCCAGTGTTCTAGATACGTGCTGAGTGTACTACTATTGCTGTGGCAAGGAATTAATAAAAAATATTAGAAATAAATTTCTCTTAATGATGGATGTACAGGCTTTTCAGCTCCTAAGTCCTTTTCAGCTTTCCTGTCTAAAGGAGCATCCCAGTTCTAGGGCAAATCTTGTCTATTATTACATCAGGACATCACAGCTGCAGCAGATTGCAGGATTTAGGATTTTTTGTCAGCTTGAAACCGAAGTTACGTAGCATTGAACCCCTAAATTGTCCCCTGGGTTCAGTGCTTCTGATTCTCCTCGTGAATTCTTCCTTTAAACCCCAAAAGTCCTCTGTATTTTCAGTCCTGGAAAAGTTCTGTGGTGGGGTTTTTTTTGGTTTGTTTATTGGTTTTTTGTTGCGGTGGGGTTTTTGTTTTGAATTTTTATAATGCTCTGTGGGCTGTTGAGGTGTTTGTGTGGGAGTTTGTTACCTCTCATGGGCATGATCATACCCGTTCAGGACAGAGGAGAAATAGTCCAGAAGAACTTGCTTTTTATTCTTTATTTTATGGAAAGGAGTGGGAAATACTATCTCTGGTAAACATCTCATCTATGGATATTGTTTGTATCAAAGCAGACAAGGTTTCCCCTGCATCCCCTTTCTCTTATTAATATTGCCTGCAGTTGAGTAAAGTTCAATCTTTGTTATGACTTCAGTTTTTTTAAACCTGTTATTGAATTTGGGTTACTGATTAAGCTGTTTATTTCCTTAAGCACTGTTAATGATAAATAAAAATGTTTACAATGTGGTAATGATTTTTTTTTTTAATTTAGGAATTATGTATTGAAGTGTAATGCAGACTTTTAGATTTTTGAGTAATGCCTGTCTAACTGTGAAATGAGACAGTAAATGCTCTTCAAAAGTGACAGTCTTTTACACCTGGCTTTTTCTCTGAGCAGATGAGCAGCAAGCTTTGAATTCAATCATGCAGGATCTGGCTGTGCTTCATAAGGCCAGTCGTCCTGTATTGCCCCAGCAAGAAGCAGGAAAACCAAAGTCATCTTCACCTAAAAAACAGGTAATCTTCAATATCCTCACTAATGTACTGAACATGGAATGTCCTGCTGTGACTTCTGTAATTATTTTTCTTGCCAGACCAGTGAGCATACCAGAATGAGCTATTAGTCTCCCACGTGTACTGCCATTTTCTTTGTTCATATTCTTACATAGCAGCCAAATGAAATGGTGGCATTTCAGAGCAGATCATGAATAAATGAATTGAAGATTATAGAGGTATTTACACCATATGTAAAGTGATTTTATATTTGTTGTTATTATTATATTGGAACTATGCTATTTAAAATACCAAGTAATAATTTTATAGGTTTAGTAGATTGCCCAATTGTCACCTATATCACACCAAAGAATGTCAGTACAGCAGCAGAAATATGCTTAAATTCTTTTACTGCATCTTTGGCCTCAATTTCTTGTTCATGTGCAGGAAATAAGAGTTCTTTCCAGCTGCATTTTTTTTCCGTAGGTACTGAACACAAAGAGAAAAGTAGTAAATACTTAGTTGATAGGTTTGCACTACTATATGGAGAGATTAAGAGAGGATGTAGACTTCTACCCAAATTGAGTTAACTGTATGTTTATTTGATTTGATCCTTAATTTATGGTTCAATAAACTTCAGTTTGTACTTATTTTAACCTTATAAAAATCAAAATATCCAGATATATTTGGCTCTTAAACTGTCAAAATCGAATGTCTATGTAATTTTCATTCTGTGCTTTAAAAGTTCTGAGAGTTCAGTGTGTGACACAGTGGTACTTTCCTACTGTCATGAAACTCACATCTGAACTGTGACTTTAGACATTGTGGTAACGTGCACGTATTATCCAAAATGATTTGAGTATAATCCATGTTTAGAAAGTTATGAAAAACGTTTATCACAGTTTCAATTTGTGGATTTTGAAAATAATAATTTGAAGCTCAATTCTTTTGGAAGATGAAACACTGTTACTTAGATAAACTTTGGGGTTGAATGCTTTATGTGGGTTTTTCTGTTTTGAATGTGCATGTAGTTTTTCCTGCAATAGTTGCTAATACCATTTGATTCTTAAAATTACGATTTTGCAAAGCAGTGTTATTTCCATGTAACTGCAAATATATACAGAGATGGTTATTAGGAAATGTATTGCATGACTTCTGGCTTAATTACAAGCGTGGGTTTCTATGGTAATGCTTATGAAACAAGATACGTTTCTTAGGCCTGGAACACTCAGCTGCAAAGCGTACTTACAAATATGTGATTGATAGCTAAATCTATCTGCCTATTCAGGATAGAGAATTCTTTGATAACCAGTTCCACATTAAATTTGTAGTCATAAATATGTTATAATATTAACTTGTGTTGATAGAAAATAATATGTTTATTTACAGAGGCATTCATTGTACTTCAGAGTAAGTTTTTGTGTTTTAACAATTCAGGTTATTTTAAAGAATTTTTGTTTTTTAACTCTATAAGCCTCTTTCATGTACCTCAGCAGAAGTAGCTTGTTAAAATACTTGATATATTGAAAAGGACAGAAAATGACTGGAATTTAGTTCTAGTGTAGGAGTATTGAATGGGAGTTCATGAGCTTCATCAAAAGAGGTAATAACAAACTTATAGTGGTTCCTTTATCTCTTTTCTTACAGAACGATGTTAGAGTCAAATTTGAACATCGAGGTGAAAAAAGGTAAGGAAAAATAGTCTTCTCTCCTTGTTTATAGAATTTTGTTGTGTTCCTGTCATAAAGTTTCCAATTAACAGTTTGAAATGTTTCACATCTCTAAGGTGTTTTTTGTGTTTGAACTTAAATTTAATTTTTATATGAACACAATTTAAAGAGCATTAACACTTTAAAATGTGGGTTTTAAGTATGCATAAACACCTAAATATCATACTATAACTATGTCCAATGCACTATCCTTCATTTGGTTACCCTTCAGATAGATGTTTGTAGCCTTGAATAATTACTTAAATCATTAGACTTCAAGTTTGAATAGACCAGAAAATAAATTTTTATCCTTCATTGTGTGTGTAATAAATGTGTGATAATGTAATAATACCCGGAGGAAGAGGTTAGATTGTACTTCAGGGATGCCAGTCTGACAACTGTAAGAGGATAGTTATTAGACTCAGATTTTTTTTCATTTAATCAGTTAAAATTTATTTAGATTTTGTTTATGGGAGGTGGATGATGCACCTGCCGGAAGTATACAAACATCTGTCTCTATATAATCTCTTCTCTGGTGGCTGCTCTGTAAAAAGCTTTTACAGATTTTGATGTGTAATTCCATGCAGAACTGGTGTGTTGACAGTTCATTTTGCCTGTCACTTTCTGAAGGTGTCAAATTTCATTCTACCTATTGAGAAATTATTACAGAATAAGATCTTTGAAAATACTTACAGAAAAGGGAAGTAATATTCTGGGCATGCCACTTCTCAAGAGAAATAGTAAATTCTTTAAGCAAAATTAGCTTCAATGAAACCTATACTAGTTCTAGGCAGTCTTTAGTGTGATGTGCAACAGTTGAGTTGTATCCACGCTGGTTATAGTATGTGCCCTCTTCACATGCAGCAGTAAAAAAGTGATCCCTAGGTATCAACATTCTTCAGCTTCTTCCTATCACCTCTCTGAACATCACATGTAAAAGTGCATCAGTAATGTTTGAGTTTTCTAAGTAATTTGGAGGGAATAAGTCTTTTTGAAAGTTTTGAGAATTGAGGTGTCATCTACCTAACAATTTGTTGTGAAGTAAGAAGAAGCATGCTGTTAAAACAGAGAACTGTTTATTTGCTGCCAGTCTGCACAGACGGTGCATTTTGCAGTTCATCACGTTTTCACAGTGGACTAAGTTAACCAGTTCAATATTAATACAGGCATAAAGTAAGTGCTTGGAAAGATACTTTTCCCAGGTTTTTATGCTCATGGGCCTAGCTCTGTTATGAACTGTCCCAAGTGACTTCAGCCTACTTGTCCAGGGGTACTGGGCAGCCTAGGCTCATTGCTCAGCATGAGTTATAATACTTCTGTTTCCCTGAGCATGTAGCTCTAATGATCAAGTAAAGAAATCATGCAGGAAAAAAAAGTTACACAATGGCTTTCTCACTAGTTTTTAAAAAGGGAAGTGGGAAAGAGAAGTGATTCCAGACTTGCTTTCAGTGGTGAATATGGCACTTTGTTCCAAGGAGCATGTAGTGTGATGGGTATAGTTGCAGGCTTGCTGCCCAAATCGTTAGCTACAGTGAGAACTGGTGTTAGATGATTTTTTGGGGTGTTGATTTGTTTGGTTTTTTAGGGTATTTTTTAAAAGAATTTTAAAAATAATTTTTAATTAGAAGAGGCCTGGTTTCTAGCCTCATTTCAGTGAGAGAAATTGTCCCCCAAACCACTATACTACTGTCTGAACTACTGATGAAAGGGACAAGTACCCTTTGTAACTTTTCTACTTCCCAGAATTTGAGTGTTTTCTTTTTTGAATGTGAATTGAATGTACCTTACTAGCCTAGTCACTATTAAAAGTTCTTTTTTCTTTAATGGTGTCGTATCTCAAAACATAAAATGGTTTTCTACAGTAAAAGGTTAGTTATTGGCAGCTTGGGCTAGTTGGTTTGATGGGACATTGAGTTAAAATCTAAGCTGTTGACCTACAACTGCACGATTCTTACAGGAGCACATTTGAAGCACAGTTAGTGATGGACTGGGCAGTTTGAGTGTGTAGTTCATTATGGTAAACATGGTGGCATTTAGTTACCTTCCTCAGGTAAGATAGTCTTTCAGATTTCCAAAAAATGTGGACTGCAGGAGTAATTCCTTTCTGATGCCTATGCTTGTCATTGTCCTGTGGTACTCCATTGTCTTAGTTTTCTAAAGTGGAAAAATGTAGAAGTTTCTAAGAACTTCCCTCTGAAATGGAGGCTTGCAAAGCATTAAACAAGTAAAATACTTGCAATGAAATCTAATTCTGTATCTTACTATCCCTTTTAGATTTTTCACTGCTTTTCTTCTTTGAAAGTCTCAAAATATTGAGCACGGGGAATAAAGTATAGCCTCTTATGGTCTTTCTAGTAATAAATTTAGTTCTGAGATAGTTCTTAAGTAATGAGTTGCCAGATTTTCAGAGGAATGGACAGAAATTATTTATAACTTAAATTGTGTTTCAGGATCCTGCAATTACCAAGGCCTGTTAAACTTGAAGATCTTGCAGCCAAAGCTAAAGTTGCTTTTGGACAGACTATGGATTTACATTACAGCAATAATGAGGTAATATTCTGTGTCCTCTAAGTTCCTGCCTTTGACATTGATAATTTTAAGGCTGAAATTTGCTCTTTTAAGAAGTCAGAACCACTTCTGTGACCAAACTTACTCCTGTCACAAACCCCCAGATTTCTAATGTGTGTATGTGTGTTTTCTCAAACATATGAGTCTTGTCCGAATTAGGATAGGCAGGAAATGCATAAAATGTTTCATGAGTAGTTTTATATTATAATGATACCTCCAACTTGTTGAGGAATGGATAAATTGTCTTCCTGATTTGCCACAGTCCTGTTTTGTGACCTTGGAAAATTCTTTACCTCTTTAAGCTTTGTCATGTTTATATATTTGAAAGAGCATTTGTCCTTTCTTGTAGATAATTTTCTTTGAGGACTAATCTTGTTAGGTAATTGCTAGAATGCTGCATTTAGATGATGTGTAGATTGGAGAACTAGTCTTAACTGTTGTTCTTCTAAAGTGTCTGGTTCCCAAAGATTTCTTGGTAACAGGGCCAGCACTGTCAAGCCACTTATGCCTGATCAACATTACTTCTGGCTTTCCTTTAGAGGTAGGGATGGAAATATTAATAGCAAACTTATTTACAGATGCGGGATCCATTCTTAGGGTTTACATCTCGTTTTTGCCTTGAGTCAGCAAAGTGTGCGTAGGCTTATTTATCTGCTTGGTTAAGCACAACGTAACTGCTGTATCCACTCTGCATCTTTGCAGAAGAAAATGCCAGTGATTGCTGTTTGTTGGTTACTCACTACATTACCAGGCACTTCTGTGAAACCGATCCTCAAAATGAAGAATTCCAGCAGAAGGTTTTTGGAGGTTAGGAAGGTCAGGTGAAATGGCCCTTCATAATGCTTTAGCCTCAACTCCTTCCACTGGTATACTTTTTGGCATTTGAGTAGGTTTTCTGCTTCTTACCTTCTGCACTAGTTGGCAAATCATCCCATCACCTTTCAGATATGCAATGGTAATAATGTGTCACTAGTATTAAAAGTGCAATTTAACAAATAAGCATCCTCTTCATTTTATCAAGATCTTCCTCCCCAATCCCTTCTCTTTTTGTATAAAAGTACTGTATTGTATGAGTGGTGGTGTATTTAGGCATCATTGACTGAGTAGAATAGATTTAAAATAGTAGAATAGATTTATTCTACAAGTAGAATAGATTTAAAAATCTGTATTCTGTTTTTCCTTTGTTACAAGCAGAAGCTGTAACTTACACTCCTGAAACATGAGCCCAGTTTTAATTTTTGTAGAATTCAGATCTCAACTGCACAATAGTGGCATAGTTTTCTGTTCTAAAGATACGTGTATGCCAACTTAATTCTGGTTAATTAGATACAAGTAAGATTCTAGAGAGGACTAGAGTTGTTGTACATGGATCACATCTTCCTTAACAAATGCTGTTTTTGAGTGAAGTTCTGTTAGTGAGGCAAATTTAAACAAGTTTATTTGTAATATTCGAGATAGAAAAATCTGCTTTATACTCTGTGAAATAGGAATTCTGTTTATCTTACAGACTTGTGTTAATTTAGGCATTGACCCAATTTTCCCCTGCCCCTTCTTTTGTAGCTTGTAATTCCATTAACCACACAAGATGACCTGGACAAAGCTGTTGAGCTACTTGACCGTAGTGTACATATGAAGAGTCTCAAGATACTGCTTGTAATACATGGAAATACACAGGTATGAGTAGACCTGCTAAATGTCTTTTTCCTCACTTTTCATAATTAAGTATAATTTGTATCTTTTCTTAAAGATGGCATTTTCTCAATTGAATATCATCCTGATTGCTCCTTCATTTCACTTTAAGCATCCATTAGCATTTTCTACTGACTCAGTTTTAACTCTTTCCTAGATACTGTTCCTGTCTTTTTGTTTGCCTACCTTACAGTGGTAGAAAAGTGAGCCTATGTAGAATGGTACAAAAAAAGCATACAGAATTTAAGTAATGGCAGTTATTTGAAACTGCTCTTTAAGTCATGTGTGGGAAGTTCAATATTTGTTGTAGCAAAGACTAGTGGTCTACAGACTAAACGGTGAGTTTAGATTATCTAACAAATCTTGGCATTGACATTCATAGGATTTGTGTACTGGTGCATATTGAAAATGAATTATAAAGACTACAAATGAGCTACTAAAATAGAATTGTGATGTAAATTGACAAGCTGCTTTTTTGACTGCTTAAAAAATGGAATGTACTGCACAAAGCTGATAAAGTTTACAAAGTCTTTTCATTGTCAGGAATGTGAAGTAGTAACTGCAGGTTGTAATACTTATGCATTTCCAGTCACCCAGTGTAAATAACGTCGAACCCTTGCCCTCACTGGAAGATTTAGATAATACAGTGTTTGGTGTGACAGACAGGAAAAGGCGACTGTCTGTAATAGGTAAGCTGCCCATTTCAACAGCTTTAATTGTAAAAATGTATTTTGTAGTATTCTTTTCATGAAATCTCCACTCTTAACACAGACTGTCTCTTCTACTTACCAATGACTACTACAGAATTTTCACTTGGGGGAGTGGATTTTGAATATTAAGACAATAGTGTTTTAAATATATATAATACAGAAAATAATCAAAAAAAACCCCACAAATAAATAAGTGTATGTAGAGTTATTTCAGGGTAACCTAAAAAGATGATGTTAGTACTCCTCTTTATTTTCTGATACAGTAAAGAGCTACTGAAAAATCTGCTTATAGAGCAATATGTTTCCTTGCTCAGTTTAGGATCTCCATTTTTTTTTTACTGTGTGAGCATTTGGTTAAGATACTGATTATGGGATTGATATAACCTTTTTGCTTATTCATATTTTAAAGCTCGGTGATGTTAACTTCCAAATTCAGTTATGAGACTAGAGAGCTTAATGAATAATTTTCCAGACAATTTAATTATTATGCTTTTATTATGAATATATGTATTTATATTCTTACAGATTTAATATTCAACAAAGAAAAACAGAAATTCTCAAGAGTTGGAAAGCTGCATGGGTAGAAGGGTTTGGATTTGGATTTTGTTCAAAAGAAGGAATTTACCTATCTAGATGTGCGGGCAAATTATATTTTGGTTCCTGTATAATGAAAATTCTCTTTAATGTCATTGAGGCAACTCTGCCCCAATTTTTTTGTAATTTCTGGATTGCAGATCTTAAATGCTATACTTAAGTCTTGCATTGCACAGGCATTTGGGGAATTCCTAAAGCAAGAAGTGATCCAGGCAGGCTCAATGCCTGTGAAGCATTTGAATAAAGCCCTTGAATTCTGGGTTAGAAGAGAGACTCTGACTGGCCCTTTTCTTTCAAAAGGTTCTAATACTCGTGATAGGAGTTCCCCTCCCCCAGGATACATTCCAGATGAGCTGCATCAGGTGGCTCGAAATGGGTCCTTCACCAGTATCAACAGCGAGGGTGAATTCATTCCAGAAAGTATGGATCAGGTACGTCTGTGATTATTGAAATTAAAGTTTTTGTTAAGTTTATTTATGAAATACTGCTGTTCAAGATGGATATGGAATTATTAGAGTAGCAAAAAAAAATTGATGATAACGCTATTGGTAACATGAGGTTCAAATAATTGTGCTGCTTAGTCTTGCTGAACCTGGTTGGTTTTATGTCCTCTGTCTCTTCATTTTTTTAAATATGCTGTTACTAGGAGAACGATAATATTCTTAATTGCCACAATAGTTGAGTGATATAGTGATAAATACAAATAACAGGAGAGATGTCTACATTAGAAAGCACAAGCCCCTTTATTTTACAGAGAATGAAATGTAAGCAAGACCAGCTTTACAACTTTTCCAGGTAATTAAAAGGAGATTTTAAGAAAGAGTTTGAATCTGTCAGAATTATTTGGACTCAGTTGATACTTGACAGTTGGACTCAATGATCCTTGTGGATTCTTTCCAACTCAGAATATTCTGTGATTCTATGTGGTAGATACTGTGTTGGGGTAGAGGCAAGGGGTTGGCAGTAGGCCTGGCATAAATAAGCTCTGAAAGACTTCCCAAATTCACTCTTTGGTGTGTAAAGATCACAAATGTATGTTATTTTTTCTTCTAACTCACCTGCAGTAGTGTAAGATATCAGCACACTTAGCAAAAATAAAAATCCTACTTTCTGAGTATAAAAAATTTCCCTTCAAAACAGCAGGAAAGGAAGCAGGAATGTAACTGCTTACAGAATTGGCAATGGAAAAAGAGATGTTTCAAGGAGGAAAGAAAAATAATGCTGCATACACAAATCAGTTCAAGTTGTTGTTGACATTGGCGGTATATTTACAAATGGCAAGAGGCAATGGTATTTATGAGCTGACTAAATGAGAGACAGATGATAAAATAAAGGCAAAGGACAGTGCAATTTGTTGCACAATTTTAATGACTGAGCTGAGAATAGAGACTGAATCTCCTACTTTCCAGACCAGGGCTATTCATTATCATAGCCATGTGGTCAGATCCAGTCAGGGTCTGGATTCATTCCAGTGAAATAGTTACTTTTGGCCTGGGCAAAGTATTTCTGGTCACTGACTGGTCAGACAGACAGATGATCCCTTAAGCCTGGGATGTCCATTCACTCCTAGGTATTCCAGAAATATATAACCTGTCATGAATGCATTGCTGTGTGGGCTGTCAGCAGGTTTAAATTAATGGATTTTACTTCATAAGAAGCCAGGTTAGTTCAACCCAAGCAGCCTCAAGGGCCAGTTTGGGGTGGTGGGCTCACAAATTCTGTTTGCCCCTCTCTACATTGCCAACTCACCTTGACAGGTGTTGGCCATGCTGCCTTTGTCTTTCACAGCCTGCCCAACAAAGACAAGAGGGGAGTTTGGGAGTGGGGGTTTTACTTTGCTCTGCTGTTGATCTGCCTGAGCACAGCTATTTGTACTCTGACAGCAGATCCCACACTTTTTTGTAAGAGATCAGGGGTTGGATAAAACCCGTGGGCTGCCAGTTGGGCCATAGTGCATTGGGTTAGAGAGATAAATAATATAGTTCAGCATGAGACAAGAGGAATTAAAAATGCTGAACCTGTGGTAAATGTTGTCCTCCCCAATACAGAGTTCATTTAAGTGTTGGGATTTGCAGAGTGCAAACTCACTTTCTGGACACTATTTCTTTAATAAGTCCTTGATTGGTGTAGGGCAAAGTGTGTGCCCAGGACCTTTAAGATGCAGCACAGACCATAAAAATTGGAGGGGTAACTGCTTAATTTACAGCAAAAGACTGGTGTCCAATTCATAGAAAATAATAGATGTTTTACAATATACCAAAACAAACTTCATTTTAGGAAGGAGCTCATTTTAATGCAGCAGATGATCTTTCCAGTCTGTTTTTACCAGTTCTTATCTGATTTGGTTTTGTTTCTTATTAGCTGTTTTATAGCAAAACCCATAGCTATTTAGAAAAAAAAAAAAAAAGAAAAAGAAAAAACCCAAACCCTTGAATTTGTTGATCTTCCTCTGTTTGTTATTTATTAGATGCTGGATCCATTGTCTTTGAGCAGTCCTGAAAACTCTGGCTCAGGAAGCTGTCCCTCGCTTGACAGCCCGTTAGATGGGTAAAAATTATTTACATTAATTAATTATCTTTATTAGATTGCATAATGTCTCAGTTGTAAAATACAGCTCCTCTCGAGTGACAGTACTTCTTCCAGAAATTCCTTTGTAAGTTCTGGAATGTTTATAAAAACTTGTTGAAACTTAATTGCTTACTAATACATGGAAAATACTGTAGTGCTTTTTTTTTTTAATAATTTGTATTTAAACCACAAAAATTTAGATTTAAGATCCTAAAAAAATATACTAAAGGTTTTTACTAAATGTTGCCAGGTCTTTCATATGTGTGGTGTATATTCCCTGGCAGTGAGCCACTCCAGTAAATTTACAGTTCTTAGGCACTGCCATATGAAGTAGGCTTTCCTTTGCCAAAGCAGAGGGTACCCAACTCGAGGAGGGTAGAGTCATTTACAGGCCTCAACAGGCAATCCCATCCTTTCCTTTGCAATTACTGTCTGTTCCTCTCCCCTTGTTCCTGTTGCAAACTTTCGACTTCTTTTTCTTTGTTAAAGCCTACCAGTCAGCAAGAGGCAGTGTGTGCTCTGGGGGGTCTTTTTGGATTGACCTCTGAGGAGACTCCTGTGTTTTGAGGGGGTCACTGTCCACCAGCCAAGTCAAGTAGAACATATTCCTGTTTGGTTTATGGTGGTCAGGCAAATAACCTGGGGTTTAATGTGCAGATTTGCTCTTTGTTTGTTTCAAACTGTGAAAGAAATAAAACTGCTAAATAAATACTTTATTTAAATGGAAGAAAGGTGAAGAGTTGGAGGTCACTGCCTGTAGCAGTTAATCAGAGCTGTATTATTCAGTAGTACTATTTCGTTTGAGAATATGTGGTTTGAGGACACAAATAGATTTGGTCTAATAAATCCAATTTTGAATTTACTAAGTCTGCATTTCACAAGCAAGAAGACAACAGATGTGAAAGGTATTTTGTGGTTTCAGTGTGGTAGGTTATACGTACACAGTGTTTAATGTAGCTCCACAGAAAAGAAATTTTACCTAACTGCCAAATTTAGGATTTTTGTGGGGTAGGAGTGAGTGGAAGAAGGAGAAACAAAGCAAACTAAATGCAACTCATATTTCTTCTTCAAAACTTCTTTTGGTTGTTTTTATTTACTTAATTTGTCACCTCTACTTAGTTTGTTTTCCTTTTTTTTTTTTTTCCCATTTAAATATTTCCTACAAAGATGTAGGTTTTGTGTCTCCATTTAGCTTCTGTTACCCATTAGAGAAATTGTTACCAGAAAAAGGAGGACACTGTTTTGGTATGTTTATGGAAATAAACTGTTATCGATTGCTCTGACTGGCAATCCCATCCATTCCTTTTGGTGGCTGGGAGTTACATACCAACTGTAGGTAAGAAACAATGTGATCATGTAAGAACCAAAAAATTCTTCATCATTCTATAACTCAATAAAATCACTCTCTTAATCCTATGACTTTCTTGGAGAGAAGGGGAAATGTTTTTCCTCATTAAATGGTTCTACATTTCTTTAGTTAAATTTCCTCAAGAGTTTTTGTAGTCTGTATAACCGATTTGCCAGTCTGTAAACCTTTGTGTTTAGCCATAAAGGTGTTAAACATAACAGTGTTCCTTTGTGGCTGTACTTGTGATAATTCATGTTTTTACTAATATCATTGCTAATTAACAGTCTGTTGCTTTCTTACCGACATTAAGCTCAATAAGCAAGCTTTTCCATTGTTACTGATCCTCGGTTGTTACAGTTACCTACTAGTATTGAGTTTCAGAGTTCCACCTTTGTAAACTGGTGCAGCAGCCTGTATAGCAGTGGCTTTTCATCAGTAAGAGGACAATAAGCTTAAGTCTAGATTAACAGTAGTTTTTAGATTCTGTGTGTTTTTACACTTTCAGGGACAACTATCCCAAGTCTCGGATGCCAAGAGCACAGAGCTATCCAGATAACCATCAGGAATTCTCAGGTAGGCAAAAATCACTGGAGACACACTAGCTTCCCAGAAAACTGCTCCTCTTGCAAATAATAGGACTTAGAAGGGATGTTCACGTTGGGGAAGTATTGTATTACACAAACAATATGGTAAAAGAGAGCAAAACAACACCAAATGCACACAGTGAAAGATAGCATGGAAATACAAGAAATTTCACATTTCTTCTGGATTCTTGTGTGTGACACCACTTCTAGTGGGTGTATAATATAATGTGGTGTATAATATATGGTGTATAACATAATATAGTATATATATCTGCCTCTAAAAAGAACAAACGTTGCAATGCATAAAGGCATGCAACACTTAGTTAAATTGGGCTGTGATATCTGTCTCTAAGTTGGTGTGTAACTGTGGTTAATTTATTTCATTTGGAGGTGGTGTGGTTTAACCCCAGTAGGCAGCTAAGCCCCACACAGCTGCTCATTCACTCCCCCATGTGATATCAGGGAGAGAATCCAAGGGGAAAAGTAAGAAAACTCGTGAGTTAAAATAAGGGCACTTTAATACTACAGCAAAAGCTGCATACACAAGCAAAACAAGACCATGAATTCATTCACCACTTCCCATCAGCAGGGAGGTGTTCAGCCATTTCCAGGAAAGCAGGGCTTCATCATTCCTAGTGGTTACTGGGAAGACAAACACCATCACTATGTATGTCCTTCCTTCTTTCATCTGTCTCCCAGCTTTTGTTGCAGAGCAAAACCTCAGATAGTATGGGATATCCCTTGAGTCAGTTGGGGCCAGCTGTCCCAGGTGTGTTCCTTCCCAGCTTCTTGTGCCTCCCAGCCCATTCCACCAGCTGGCAGGCCACGTGTGAAGCAAAAAAGCTCCTTGATTCTGTGTAAATGTGCTTCAGCAATAACTAAAATATGTTATGAACAGTGTTTTGGCCACAGATCCAAAATATAGCACCATAAGAGCCACTATGAAGAAAATTAACTCTATCCCAGCCAAAACCAGCACATGGAGCCTTTGTTTTCTTCTATGTGAAATAAGAATCACTTTGAAGTGCTCACAACTTTTGTAATTGAAAGCACTGCAAAGTTAAAGGATAGAGAGCTGTGTGCTGTGCCTATAAATTAATCTCACCATGAATGCTTTTTTTCATACAATACTCTGGGCTCGAATCCAAGTTGTTGTGCAGGGTTCAGGCTGTGAAGTGCACGGGGTAACCTTGAAAGTGCTCTGAAATGTCTTTTCACAGTCGTGTTTCACCACAAAAATTTGCTGTTGAACAATAATTAGTTTCCAGTAAATCAAAAGGGTTTTATGTTTCTTCAGTCTATTAGAAATATTGAGGCTTTTGTTTTGATTTTGAAGGTTTATCCAGATAAATATGTGATGGTGAGTTTTTCTTTTTAGAATTTGAGAATGTTTAACAGATTGCACCACTTTTAAATAAAAATGAAAATACAACTGTGTGTAAGAAACATTTAGGTGGCAGAGATAAGTACCAAGAGTTGGAAATGTCCAAAATGACTTGGCCTTTTGTATAATCCTAATCTAGTTTATTTGCGTTCATTACAGTTACTTTTCTAATAAGATCATCTTGCAATATTTTTTATGGGGTCTTGTTGGGGTTTTTCCCCATAGCATATTCTGGCATGTTTACAGTGGGATAGACAGCAGTCATTAATTCCATATTCAATATTTATTATCATGATTTGATGTGTAGCAGAAGCAGAAAAAATGTCCATCTGGCCTAGTCTTTCCTCCTGCCACAACCAGTACTGAGCTTCTGCAGAAGGGTGTGTAGTGTTCCTCTCTCCAGGATATATTCCTAGTCACATGTTGCTCCAGGGTTCTGTAAATGCAAGATGTTCTTCTTTGATTTGATAGGTTTGCTTTCCTTCCACAGATTTTTCTTGTCCCAATTTCAATTTATGTTAACTTTCTCAGCATCAGCTGTAGGTTGCAACAGAAAGTTGTGCAATTTATTGTGTTTTATGAAGTATGTGCTTTGTGACTTTTTTTAAGACTTTTTGTTTTCTGTTACTGTTTTTCCAGTGGATTTTTTTGGATTGATTTTTTATGGACCTCTTTGCTCCCTGAGCTCTTGCTTTTCTAGTATATAGGAGCCTACATTGCTTATGGAGAAGCAGTTTTGGATCTTCGATCATCTCAGTACTTCTGAATATTTTCCAGTTTTACTAAATTCTGTGAAATGGAGTAGACCAGATTTTTGTTCAGTGTATCTTACAGCACTTCATTTTCTTCTCAGCTAATACAAAGAGTACAGGTGCTGCTTTTTTGGAAGTCTGTATCACAAACCTTTACAGAAGTCTACACTGAATTTCATCTGCAATATCCAGTCACATAGACTCTTAAGGGCCTTCTCTAATTATTCTGTTGGTTTTATTTCTCAAAGTGATTTTGTCACTTCACTGTTCCTTGTTCTCTGCACAGAATTCATGGATAATTAAACTGCATGAGTTTTGAGCCCAGTTTCCTGTGGACTGTTGACTGTTTCCTCTCTTCTTATCTTCTAACCAATTATTTATGCTTGAGGGACTTTTTCCCTTATCTTATACTTTTCCTCCTCAATAACTTTTGAAAGAGGATCTCTTGAATGTGTTTTAGTAATTCAAGCTGTGTTGACTCATTCACCAGTTCTTTGTATTTATACAACTTTAAATTATATTCTTTGGAATAGTTTCTTCTCTAGAAAGTATTTTTAAAACTGGAGTAATCAGGCATACTTTAGTCCTCCAACATTCTTTTAAGCATGAGGTTACAAACCACTTGAGCTGTTGAATTCTTGATCCTTTGGGACTTTTGATTGAAGTCCTTTCAGTTCTTGTGAGTTGTGTGATTTTGTTTTATAAATCTCTTTTTGCTCTGATGCTTCAACCCTTCATATCCTCTGATATGTTTACCCATTTTAAGTTTGTATTACCAAAGTGATTAATTTAACATGCTTTTGTCATATTTTAAATTTTGAAATGAATCCTTTTATTTTCTAGTAGAGTATGATATCCCAATATTTGAGAAATTTGGAAAGGGGGGGACTTATCCCAGAAGATATCATATTTCATATCATCAACAAGACTACAGTGATGGTAAGTATGAACACTGCAACAGTTTTAATTATCTGTTTTTCTCATCTGAAAATGTGGAATAACATTGTAAGATCTTAATGAAATTAAATGAAAATATTGAAGAAATTGAAAGCTTAAATTCTTTCCCCAAACACATTTGCTAAACTTCTAATGATTGATAGAGCCTCTGAGCAGTTTTATCTCTGGTAAAGTTATGGATTACAGAATTCCTGACTCATGTGCAGAACTGAGCAGTGTTTGCTATCTTTGGCCACATACAAGTCATTCAGTATAGGTTTTTGACCTTTATGACCCTTTTCTAGCTAAAGTAGGTACATTAGTTTGTAATGTCTTGTTTTGCTTTAAGAAGTCCCAAGTATGGTGGAGGTCCTGTTAACAGTTTCTTAGATTAAAAGAGTAAATACCATTTAAGAGCAGTGATGTAAACTGAGAATTAGCTGATGAAATAAATTGTTGGAATGCAAGGCAGCACCTGCTAATGTGTCCACAAAACTTGTTTGGACAGTAATACCATTGATATAAATTTAACGTGTTAAATTTCTAAAGGAAGTGGAGAGGAGCAGCTGAAGGATTTTCATACTTCAGGGTGTGTCACGCGCTAATTGAGACGTATTAAGAAAAAATGTCTCCCAGATAGCTTCACTTGCAGTGTGGAATGAGCACAGCAATAAATGGAATTACATTACAGGAATCACAGAAATATCAAACTGAGGCATTGCAAAGTCCAGTCCCTTGCTCTAAGGCAAGATTTAAAGAGGCAAAGATCTGTCACACTGACTTTCAAGTAAACACTAAGTTGACTTCAACAGAAAACACACTCTCTTCATGTTTCCAACTTCCAAGATAGCTTATCTTATAACTTAACTTTCTCTGTCTCCCAAAACGTTTTCCTGCCAATGAAAATACTAACTAGTTCCTCTATTTTAACACAGTGAAGAATTGTTCATTGCCCTTATATATCACTACATCACACACATACCTGTTTTCTCACCTTAATTTTCTTCTCCTACCTGAGCTGAGGTTTTTCTCATGGTCCCTTATGTATAATATGGGATAAAAGCAGAACTTGGTATGTAGCAGTCACATTAATATATTGCAGAATGACCCTACTTTCTGGTCACCATTCTGACTGCTCTTCAGTCGTTGGTTACATTTCCTATTTCATTTTCTTCGTGATTTCAGTCCAGCCAATTGCTTTACACTTTGTAGTTTCTGCATTAGATTTCTCTTTAAGTACAATATATATACTGTACTTCCTTACTGAATTTCATTTTGCTGGTTTTTGAATCATCTCTAACTTCCAATACCACTGTGAATTTTAATTTTTATCTTTAAATGGACTTTGGTCCACACTTAACATGATGTCATCTGCAATATTTCAGTGTGTTAAGTTCCATCATATGTACATCATGAGTTAAAATAGTGTATGGAAGTAGACTGAAGATAAACTGCTGGAGATGTCCACTTAAATTATCTTTCCATTTGATGAGAAATCATTGATAACTTCCCTGAATCTGTCTTGAGCATCATTTGCATAGTAAGCTGGTCTGCAACACTTCACGAGTTGGCTTGTGAGAATGTCCCATTGAAATGGGAAAATTGGATTAGCTACATAAGGCAAACCAATTATGACTGGTTTATCACATTTTTATCTTCTCAATGGTGAACAAAACTGCTTGCATATCTTTCTTGGAATTTAAATCGTCCAGACTAGTATATAATCTGAGTCTACTATTTCAAAGATATTTTATCTGCTTTCTTTAGTCCTCTGGGAACACCTCCTTCAGCGTAATACCTAATGAATCAGAGACTCCTTCAGTTACTGCTGAGTTCTGTAGAATGAAACTTAATCAAGAGATGCTATCCTAAAAATACTTGTGTTATCTAAGTAGATTAACATAAATTGTATTAATCATCTGGTTGTAATCAAATTAACATGTTGAAGATTGGTGCTCTGGATTTTTATTCAGATGCCATAGCCATCCCCAAATTTTGCATTGCTTGTGTTTTGATTTCTAAAATACTTTTGTGATTTTCCTGTTGATTCCATTTGGCAGTCTCTGCATTCAATTCTTTCTAGTTTACAGAAGGAAGAGGCTGGTTTGGGCGCTACAGGATTGTAAATGTGTATTTTGTTCTCCTAAAAATCAGAAATTTGGTATTTGCACATTAATAGAGCAATAAAAGCAGAGGCAGGACATTTTCTCTTCTCATCTTACAGGTCGCCATGTTTTTCAGCATGTTTATTATATTTCAGAGCAGTTCCAGAATCTGGTCCCAATTTTCATCTCTTAAACATAAGTTTTTGATCCTGTGTAGTCCTTATATACATCTGTGATGCATGTTTGTTTTCTTCTAGGTGGAGAGTTAAACCAGTTAAATTTCATGATGATTGTGTCCTGTCCTCCTCTGTGGCAGGTTCTAAAGAGATGATGTAGAATTCATAAAGTATTTGCATGCACACATTGCATTGCAGTATCTTTTTGTACTGTAACATTTGTCTCCTGTGTATATCGTTGAAGGTCGTAAAACTTTTCCAAGAGCCAGGAGGACTCAGGGGAACAGCTTCCGATCACCAGTTAGTTTCAGCCCCACTGATCACTCACTGAGCACCAGCAGTGGGAGCAGTGTCTTCACGCCAGAGTACGAAGATAACCGAATGAGGAGGAGGGGCAGTGACATAGACAATCCTACCTTGTCAGTCATGGACATCAGCCCACCCAGCCGCTGTAAGTGCTGGCATTTTGTGAACCCCGCTATAAAACTCTTACTTTTCAAGTATATCGTGTGAAAACCTATCGTGTGTCATCCAAACACGTGCCATTAAATAACATGGTTTTATTTCTCTAACAGGCAAAGGTCAAGACTGTGCTCATCAGTATTTTCATTGCTTACTTTGCCAACCTTCATGCAGACTTTCAATTGGAATTTACATCTGTGATAATAAAACCTTGGAAGAGTGATTTCTTAGACTATTTAAGACCTGAGAAGGGTTTTTTAGGTTGCAGAGACTATTTATTTTTGCAGATGTTAGTCATGTTTTCAGTTAAATGTACATTTTTAGTGGTACTGCTTCATACTTGTGGTAGAAATTCAGGAGTAAATATCCTTTGTGATGACTTCAGTAGTTCATACCTTGTAATTGTGCCTCGATTTTTTAAAAAGAAAGTTGTTTAACATGCTTTTTCTGTTTTTCAGATTAGCTATTGCTAGTTGTTTTAAGTATGTTTAGTTCTGACACAACTTATTTTGTAAATAAATTTTAAGCAGCTCATGTTTTCCATCTTACATGGAGTCTTATTGATCTTTGTAGTTTATATGGTGAGGTTTAGGACACAAGGTCTCTGTTGTTGAAAAAGTAGCCTTTTAAAAAATTATTTTCTGTGTATTCCAGTTTTTCTCGATCAGCTGAATAACAAGCTCATTTGAAAACCAAAACATACTTATATTTTCAGCACCACGAGCTCCAACTAACTGGAGACTTGGTAAACTGCTGGGTCAAGGTGCGTTTGGCAGAGTATATCTGTGTTACGATGCTGATACTGGAAGAGAACTGGCTGTTAAACAAGTTCAGTTTGATCCCGACAGTCCGGAAACCAGCAAGGTAAGTGATGGCAAAGAGAGACCTTGGAAAAGGCTTCTGCTGAAGTGGTGTGTTCTAGACCAGACTCACATTCCTTTCCTTGAACAGGATGAACGTGTTTTGAACATATTTTAAACTGTGTTCTGTTAGGAAACCATGTCCTTGATAGGAATTCCGTTTTATTAATTACTATAGAAAATTAGCCTGCTTACCTGATTTTAGTATTACATCACATTTTGCAATTTTCAGACAGATCCTTATGCAGTGAAGATGCATAATTTGATTTGGTGCAGTCTCAGTCTCTAGAATTAAACTAACTATTATGAAGTGTGCTCTAAAATAGATAATTAGTTATACTAACAGGAATTGGAAGAAGTTACATTTATAAGCAGAAAAAGCTGTACTAGTATATGTGTTCCTGGAAACAAATTCCTAAAAACAAATTGGTTTTGGCTATGAAGACAGTTTGAGATTCTTACCTGTCTTTTCATCTCTTTTGGGGGTATTTCTGTGTTTGGGGATTTTGTTTGTTTGTTTTGTTTCTTTTGAACTTTGTGCATCAAGACTAGCTGCTGTTACACACTGTGTTTCTCCCTAAAGAGCACAAGTTTCCATGTTAGTTTATTCTCTCTCTAAAATTAAACTTGTCCATCTTTAAATGCTGGATGCTGAAGGAGATAAACAATTTAAAAGTAGCATCAATCCACTATTTCTTCTTTTCCCAAACCATACTTGCTGCTTTTTACAGGATGGGAAGAGAATTATTACTTTCTCTACATTATGACTGCGTTCTGCACTGTGTGGAGCAAGGCCGGGGAAACAATGGGTGTAAGCATGTTTGCAGAACTGAGTGGCTGCCAGTTATAGTTGCTGCGTTTAGTGGTGTAGGATCAAAGAAAAAGTCAAGAATCATTTGTGCTGTAGATTCCTAGTGTAGTTGTTGCTACTTCTTTAAAATGTGTAACAAAGCAACTTGTTATGTTTTGCAAATGTTAAAATATGGTAGTATCTCTCCTGAAGCAACAGTTTGGTGAGCTCACTTGTCATAGCCTTTTGTAGTACTATGTGCCTATGTGTGTAAAAAAATTATTTTCTTTCTAGTCTAAGAAGTGTAAGGGTGTGCATAATAGGCTATGACAGATAAAAATTCAGGTTTTGATGAAAAACTGCTCGGTGAAATCTGGAATCTCGTCAAGTTTGACTTTGTGGGTTGGTATTTTTCCAGCATCTAATTTTACAGTCCATTTCAAAATATCTTACTTCCTGTTTGCAAAATTTGTAGTATTTTGGAGGGCTCCAGAGAAGGCACCAGCTGTTAGTGTTTTCCTTTGTTGTATTTCCTTATTACACTATCAAGTGGTAATCAAAGGTATTTTTAAAGTATCGTCTACAATTCTGGAGAAGTTAAGAATTAATGCTATTTATTCCACCACAAAGATTAAAACTGGGGGGGGGGGGGGGGGGGGGTTCTGTGTTTTGTTAGTTGTTTTTTTGCCCAAGTGGAAGCTTATTACATGTTGCATAATGATCACTGACCTCATGCACATAATGGTATCTGCTGTGCTCTGAAACAAACATATCTTCAAGAGAAGATAAACAATGAAAAAAACAGCAAAAACATCTCAAAGATAATGCATTGAAAAGACATAGTTTTGGTTGTTTTTAATTACCTCAATTTAACATTGATATTTTCTTGTTATAAAATGCAAAAAACTTTAACTGTAGGAGTATTTTGTTACTTAGTTTACATAACACTTCAGTATGTACACACTGCTCTGCTTGAAAAAATTCAGATCCAAAATCTTGGTTTTGCTACATCAAGCATGGTAAATCTGTCCCGTTTTGCCCTTTCAGGAAGTAAATGCACTTGAGTGTGAGATTCAGTTGCTGAAAAATCTGCTCCATGAAAGAATTGTTCAGTATTATGGCTTCTTGAGAGATCCACCTGAAAGGACACTCTCAATATTCATGGAGTACATGCCTGGGGTAAGCAAGAGAGCTCATCCACTTCAGCCATCGATTGTGTGCAGTGTGAGGCGCACCCAAGCATTCAGCTTTGCATAAGTGCACACAGAGGTTTAGAACTGTCCTAGTTAAAAACACTGAAGATGGGTACTGACAGGTGCTTGCAGCCTCCTGTCTTCTCCATTGCTTGCTTGGGTTTTCAGAATTACAGTGGTTCATACAAAAGCTCTTTGTGTTTGGTTCTGGCCAAAGTGGTGCCTGGCAATGTCTTTGAAAAGATAATATTATCATTGGTAAACTCTTAAATCTCCCTGAATTTTATTGTTTTGTTTTGCCACGCTTCAAGTATTTCTGGAAAACAAAAAGTAGCTGGAAATGGGAATGAGAATAAGTGCATACAGAAAATAGTCTTGGTGCTTGCTTCTTGTGTGGCACCTAGTGTATGCTGAACTGCTGTTCTTCTGCTTTGTTAGGAAATATTATAAGGTCAGAAAACTGTAAATGTTCATTTTCTTACCAAGTGGGGTCAGCAGAGCTAAATAAAATGTGCTCCTATAAAAACAGTATTTCTGAACAGTTACAGCAGTCTACTTACTGTGAGATTCCAGAGGGGGAAAGCAGTGCCTGGGCATTGTTTTCTTGGTGTGGTAGGTTTTTTTGTTTGCTTCTTCATTTTTTTGAGTTCTGGGCCTTGTTTCATTGGACGACTTCAACTTCTCTGAGATTTGGAGGGCAGTGTGACAGAAGTAATCTTAGCAGTTTGTAACTCCACGTGACAAAGACAGGTTATACAGAAATAGTTGCAAAAAACCCAAGAAGTTTTGATTTAATCTTATTTTAAGCTAAGATTTGCTTATCTCTTATTTTTTACCCAAAGCACCACCCTACAGGACATGGTGGTTTTTTCTTGACAATGTTTTTTTCTGAGTATAAGCTAACACAAAGGGTGTGTGTTATGTCCATCCCTGAGTATCATCTCTTACCCATCAAAACGTTTCAGAGTGCTGTTCTCTTTCTGTACATTGGACTGGAACTATGCTGCTGCTTGTGAGTTTTAAGGTTAAATCAAGAAGAATTGTTATTTTAAATGTCCACATTTCAGGCATAAATATAATTGAATTTCAGTTGAATTCTAGAAGTGTTAGTGCTTTATACTTCTGTATCATAGGGTTCCATCAAAGATCAACTGAAATCGTATGGAGCTCTCACAGAGAATGTGACTCGTAAATACACACGGCAGATTTTGGAAGGAGTTCACTATTTGCACAGTAATATGATTGTCCATCGAGATATCAAAGGTAATGATAGTTCTGTGCACACTTCAGTGCTCTTTATTACTGATCCTTTTCCAGTCTTACGTGAAGCACTAAAATGCAATTAAGTTTGAAATACCAAAATACTGTCTTGAAAATCAATGTGATTCCTTTCCATCTTTCAGTCTGGTCAGTGTTGTAACCTGGGGAGGGAAAAATAAGCAACTTTGGGATGTTCTAGCAGAGTTCTGGCAATGTTTCTTTAGTCTCCATCTGGATGAATTCCTCAATCAGGATGAATTCCTTCCTTTACAAGGAGTGACCAGCAGAGGTGACTTGCCTGATCAGACTTCTTCCATTTTACTGCTAGGAAGCCAGGTGAAACATTTACTTTTTGCAGATAAGGTACAGGTGACTTGCAAGTGTTGCATTAGCGAGATGTGAATATGCAGGAGGATGGTGATGTGCAGAATAGCTGTGTTGAACACAATGCTGTTGTATTCCCTAATATTTTTTACCATTTTTCTGTTGCTTTGTATCAACAATGTTTTGTTCCAAAGCTGGCTGAGATATCACAGTCCATTTGTGCATCTTGTGCAGGTAACGGTTTTGAACAAATCTGTAACACAGTTTGAGGTTTTGCTTTAAAATAGCACGGAGACATTTTCAGTTGTGTGGAAACTCCTTTCCCATTTCTTTTCATGTCCCATGTATGGCATATTCCTAATTTTGTCAGGAGAGCTTTACAAAGGGACTGCCCCTTTCTGGAAAAGGCCTGAGATGCAAACCAGTGTGCGCAATTCATTATTTTCTGAACTCCAGAATAAGTAGTAGGAATGACCAGAGTGTAAATTGTCTGGCTAGAAATCCTAGGTTGATGTTGAATTGTATCACTGAATCCAAACTTATGTTAGTGTTTCCCGTACCAAAACCTTGAGTCTTTCATGAAGGTAATGCTGTGTTCCCTTCCCTCCAGGAGCAAATATTCTGCGCGATTCAGCAGGCAATGTGAAGCTTGGTGACTTCGGTGCCAGCAAAAGACTGCAGACTATCTGTCTCTCTGGTACGGGAATGAAGTCTGTCACAGGAACTCCCTACTGGATGAGTCCCGAAGTTATTAGTGGAGAAGGGTACGGCAGAAAAGCAGACATCTGGTATGTTAAAAAAACTCTTCCCTACTGAAAAGTGTCATTTCATTTTCAGCAGAGAGCAAGTGTTTGTTATCTGAAGCTGCAATGTTTCATCCTGGGATTTAAGCTGAAGGTGACAAATGTGAGCACTGACAGTCATATTTGGAGAGTCTTAACACTGAAATTTAATTTTTCATGTGGCAGTTTCTCAGCGCATCAGTTTAGAGATCATAAGAGAATCCTTTCAACTGACCTTGCTGAAGTTAGGATTACCAAACTGTTTGTTAGTTCTGGAGAGGTACTGACTGAAAACAATTCATGAAGCTTTGAAACAGCAGTTTGTAATGAAATGTCAACACTGAATTACCTTTGATCCAAGGCAGAAAATAAAATGCTACTCCTCTAAAAGTTGAACACTTAAGAGTGAATTTGCCAGATTTAGAAAGGAGTATCAAAAAATAATTTGATTTAAGTTGTTATTAAATACTTAAGAACTAAGAAGGAAAGGTAATTTTCAAACATGAAGGTTAGTGAAACATTGTGTATGCCACATTCTAACATGGCTCCAGCCCAGTGGACAGATGACTTTGGCAATGAGACCCGCTTTGCGCTGCAGCTGATCTGTGAATATGCAATAATGGGCAGGCAGCAGCAGACAGGGGAGTAGTAACACTGTGTGTTTAAAAAGGAACTACATTATATCCAAGCAGTAGCAATACTTCTAACTTCAGGGAAATTTATTTAGGCTACTTCAGATTACTTAGTACTCTGATGTACATGAGTAATAGGTCAACCCTATAGGATCAACCAGCTGACTTGTTCAAATTTGAAGTATTGGTACCAAGGTTATTGTGTGTTTTTTGGTGGAAACTTAAGAAAAAATACTGAAGTTGGACAGCTGTCAGTCAGTAAATCCTTTTTGTGTAAAGTAATGTACCTCTGTTTAAGCACAAAACTTCTTGCAAGCATCTTGAAAAATATTCAAACTTTATAAGAATTGGGAAATAATTTCAGCCTATCCGTTTTGCAGTATCATTCACTTGTTATTGGGAGATACTGATCTTTAAGGACTTCTGGAACAAAGTTTCTCTGGCCAGATATATATGCCCTTCTTCCTTACTAAATTCTTCAAACATTGTTCCTAAAAAAAGATTGTTTAGGAACTTAAAATTTTTGTTTGTCAATCTAAGTATATTTTTAGTCTCCTTAACTGAAAGAGAAGATACCATGAAGTAGGGCTTTTGCTCTTCAGCTGCCATATGATGGTTGCACACTATTCACTGGTGATAACTTGTGCATTTGTAATGAGCTGGCAACACATGTGTCATGCACAGAGCATTCCTGATGCTTTGCATTTCTGTTCAGCCCCAAGGAGCAGGAAGGCTTCCAAGTGCAGTGTTGAGTGTGGCCTTTGTCATCCTGCTGAGCACTGGATGCTGGCAGTGCCCTACCACAGTTGGTATTGCCTGGATAAATATGTAATTATCTCTACACTGAGGTAGTAGCTTTCAGCCCAGGGAAGTAATAAAGTGGAGACATAGGTAGTGATTTGTGGAACTTTAAGTTAAAGATATTAAGTTAAAACCAGTACATGCCGGTTTTTTCCCAATGCCTGTTCTGTGCTGAAGCTACTCTGTAGTGTTAAGTGGACACTGCTTATTTGCGATATTTTAGTCCCTCTCTGCTATTTCTTGTTTTCCTGGAAGGGCATGACTCAGTTGTAACCTGCTGTTTCACTTCTGCCTCTGTTTCAGGAGTGTAGGTTGCACAGTGGTAGAAATGCTCACTGAGAAGCCCCCGTGGGCAGAGTTCGAAGCCATGGCTGCCATCTTTAAAATTGCCACTCAGCCAACCAACCCCCAGCTCCCTCCTCACGTCTCCGACCACGCTCGGGATTTCTTGAAACGGATTTTTATCGAGGCCAAGCTGCGACCGTTTGCCGATGAACTGCTGAGACACACGTTTGCACACTATCACTAACACCTGCCTCAACTCAGCTTGCATCTACTGCATTTATTTTCTATTTGACTGCACTTTTATTTTTTATTTTTTACAAAGAAAAAGGAGAAAAAAGACAAGAGAGAGAATATTCTCTTGAATCTTTGTTTCACTTAGATTGTAAACAATCTAAATTTTGTATCTAAAATGAGAATCTTCTCTCCCCCCCTCCCACCAGGACTAGAACTTTTTGTTTCTATAATGTACTGATGTGGTTGATGTAGATAAAGCACTTTAGTACATATTTGTTCCTTATTTAAAGAGGAAAAAAATTACAAATGTTTGGACAGTCAGGAACTGTGTGACTTTTTCTGACACCGCTGACTGACTCAGGGTGCAGGGAAAAATAGACATGCAGCTAAAGGACAAGGTTGCTTCTATGTGATTCTTATCTATATTCTAGGTACTTGCAGCAGAGAGTTCTAAGTTCTTCTTATGTTTTAGCATTTAATCAGTTTCTGGAATTTACAGTTTAAGCAGGAACCTGCGGTTCTGAGAGTTAATTGATGAAACTGGAAGAACTTGGAACTCTTTGTACAGCAGCATGTCTAGCCGGTACTTCTATGTGACCAAAATAAAATAACAAAAACGAGCTCAAAACTGATGTACTAGTTAGAGGTTTTGGTGTGGAATTATTGTATTATCTTAACAGGAAAATAATTACAGGTAAACAGATTATGGGCCCAGACTCCTAGAAACTACTATACTGCAAAGGGGAAATTTTCCATGCTAGGCAAGGGTTAGCTGTTGGATATAAATAGTTACGAGAATGCCTCCTGCTCTATCTGCCAAAGAGAACCTCTGTTGCATAATCTTTGAGGCAGACAGTTATCTTAGCTGATAAAAAATACTGATGTTGAGGGTCGGTTCTCCTCCACAGTCCCATGGATGGCTGCAGGGGAAAGAGAATGACTAATCCTTGTGCAGTATATGAGTTATTGGATTCAGAATGAGCTACAAGAAATGTTTTCAAAGCTGTTGAGAGGCGCTAGGATGGAATGTATGTCAACATCAAGTGCCTGAACAATATAAAATTCTTCCTAGTCTGCACAAAAAAAAATTGGTTTAGTAATGCAGGTCAGTCATCTAGGATGTGTTGAAAATTCCTGAAATAAAGTCAGACATCTCTTAACATCAGGAATGAGTCACTGAGAAAGCTAAGACTCCAGTTAAACTTTTAATAAGGTTGCACTGATGAATCCTATGAAGAAGGAGTTACAGCACAGAAAATTGTACAAAGAACAGGCCAAAAGTGCAGCGAGAGCCAGCAATTAAATAACATGAGTGTGATAATTCCAGCCTGATAATCCAGATTGGTGTTTGTCAGATTTCCAACTGTCATAAAGTGTACGTTAATTACTTTTTCTATTTCTGAAAGAGCATAATAAAAGAAGTAAAAATCTGAACTATTGCTTCTCAGTTGAGAAGCCCAGGTGTACTGATCAGGTGTAGTGAATAACTGACTTTTCACAATAGAAAAGTCAGACTCTCATATTTTTGTAGAAGAACAGAACATAAATAATTTAATGGGGCATTTGGAAATAAACTATTGGACAACAGAACTGAAATTATGTTTACTGTTTTGGATGATTCATTGCTTGCTTTTGTTGTTTTTTAAAGGCAGAGCAGGCTGGTACTGTGACCCTTGTCTAGTCCGACAAGGCTCTACCTGTTCTGCATCTTTAGAGGACTATCAGGTTTACAAAATGCATGGAGACAGAACAATAAGCTTACCCATTCCCACAGTCACTCACATATGAGATTTCTAAATTTATTCTGCTATATTCCATATATTTTACCAGAGGATAAGCAGGAGTATGGATCTGTCCTAATCACTTTACCTGTAGTGGAGTAAGAATGACTTTTTTGTGGTCATCTCTCCAGAGACTGAGAGTGGTGACCTCTTCAGCTTATGTGAGTATTTTGCCCAACTTATATTTTTCTTGGTCTTGGTACGCAACTCTGCAAGGTTTCCTGAGCACAAGAGGAACTAGTCAGACCAGGAAAAGTGTAAAAGGCTGAAAGGAAAGGCAGCTTGTACTGACTTTTTTTTTTGTTTGTTTCTCTGTCACTAGATAAAAGCTATGAAGCAGCCTTTAAGAAGAATTGGTATGTACTCTGATGTAAGGGACCTTTGCTTTATAAGCAAAATATAGTGACAGTAGGGATGGGAAGTTTAATGTAGAACCTAATAGTTTATGTAGGTAATTTTCAAGGTCATGTAATTGAAATGATTGATTTCAGACTAAGAAAGTACCAAAACCAAGGTGAAAATGTATATAAAAATCAGTAGTGGTCAGTGATACCTGAAAAGGTAAGGAAATTTTATATTACCAAAAATATTAAAGGACATTAAAGGGAAAATGTAACCAGGTTTATCTGTAGCATTCATAACATTTAAGTATACTATTCTAAAGAGAAACTGCACTCTCTGAAGCTTGAAAGTTTTCAGAATCTAGTTTTCTTATAATGTGACTATTCTGTGAGACAGTGCTGGATCATGTATATTGCAATATCACTTCCTCGTTGTGATTTTTAATTACTGAACAATCAAGTTTGCTGCTTTTGTGCCTTTTCTAAAAAAAAAAAAAATGGCATTCAGTCATGACAATGGTCAGCGCTTTGGAGCCAGGAAAAAAGCAACTTTCAGAATACATTTCCCATCATGTCTTTGGCATGTCAAAAAGCTGCCAGTGTAAAGACTGTGCTTCTTAAATAAAGTTGACGTTTTCCAGTTTGAGTGATTCTAGTAAAATTTTACAAATTTAACCAAGGTTAGGCTCAAGCTATTTTTTTTTCACCCTAAGGAGAATTTCTCTACTGACTTTAATAACTTAGAGTAAATTAGTTGGTTATTAACACAAATATTTTGTGCTAGAAATAATTACAAAGCTAAAACGGACTTTTACCAAGAGGTTGGCTATTACTTACCCCTAGTGGGGTAATGTAGTATAACGAGCTATATACAGAGTTTGTTAAATTCTTACAGGGACTCCTGGGGTGATGGTGAATGACTCCTCATTCTAGAATTTGTGAGGGTGCATGGAACTTCATGCTTTAAACTCCGTTGGAGGAGGATTGCAGAGCCAAGATCCCTGCTCACAACTTCTTGTATCTCACTTAAAAAGCCAGCATTTTGGAATCACGAATTGGTCTTAATTGTTGAATCCAATTATTAAAAAATGCCAGTGAAAGCAATACTGCTGCAGGGTTGGTTTGCTTCTCTGTAAATGCCATGATGAAGCTGTACTCTCAAAAAATAAGGGTTGAAATTCACGGTGAGTATGTGTATTTTCAAAAGTCTTACTTATCTAGTGATTTTTAGTATTCTGTCTGTTGCACATATTAAGTGACAAAAGCTACTTCTGTGGTATGGTTTTAATGGTGTAACTAACAGTCCTGTTAAGAGTATGACTCAAGGTTTCAGTTGTGTTGTGTCAGAGAAAGTTGGGGCTTTTTTATTTGGATGATAGAAATATCCATGGAAGAACTGAAAAATATATGGATATAATAACTGCATAGTTAAATCTACAGTCTTTTCTTGACAGTATAAATATAGGCTTAAAACTTTTAACTTGATTTCCAATTTGATTTGTAGCTAAACAGTCCTTTCAGTAAAATAAAATGAAAAGTTTGGGGTTTTTTAGCTAGTGCCTTTTTCTCTGTATGCCTTAATTTTGTTCATGTTAGAACACCATATTGAAATATGTCAAACAATTCCATGTCATTAAAGCAGTCTTAGAGAGTGGGTTTTTTCAAAGTGCCCAAAGCAGAGTTTGCCTAACTGCACTGAAAAGTGTGCTTGAGTTATAATCTGCAGCAGACATTCAAATTCAGAACTTTGAAGTGAATTTTGGCTTCCTGTGCTAATAAACGTTTTCTGTTTGTATTCTGAAGATTGTACACCAATGCACATGCCAGAAAGAGGATTTGTCTGCCTGCACGGAATTAACTGGATTGTCAGGATTTGGCTTCCTGGCTCTGGGTACCAGACTCTGCAGCAGAGTTTCTTACTGAGTTTGAAAGCAAAGTTGGTACATTTGTAAGCGTGGTACTGTATTAAAAGCTGTTTACTTTCAGTGCACAGGAATACGATCTGTCCAAGCAAACCAACAGATTTCTTTCCTGTGCCTTTTGGATAATCCTAATCCTGCCGTTGTCTTGACTGAAAGCCTCATAGCACCCATAGGTACAGTGCAGTACAGCAAGCCATTCTTTTGGACAGCATAGAGCAGTGTCTGACTGCAGCTTCAGAGACCTGAGCAAATTGGTCAGATATACAGTTATTTATAACCAATTTCTTACTTTTTTAATCTTGAAAGACTGTGTCACGCATATAGAAGAGTATAATGTGTGTGCTTGAATGTAAGTCCCTATGATATTTCTGGAAAAGCGGAAGTATTGCCGCCAGTGTCATTTCTTCTTGCTGGTAACTCGCTGTCTTGTGGCAATGACAAGTCTGCAGTGTAGAATCACATACAATTACCAAAGCTTTTCTATCCCATATACATATAGCCAAAAGTGATGTTTCCTGTCACTTACAGATAGTGTATATCCGCCAGTAAGCTGTTGCTGATTGAGTAAAGCAGGTACTAGTAAAAAGTGAAAGATACTGCACATATTTCAAACGTGTGGGTGTTTATAGTTGCTGTTCTGATATGCAAAATTCATGCTTGTATTAAAATGAAGAGTGTTCTTTTTAAAAGCTCTTTCTAATTTAATCTTACTGTTGTCATTCTAAAGTTACTGCATAAGCTTGGTGACTAAAACCTGGTGACTTCTGTAGCTGGGTTTGAGCCTTGGGACATTTCAGGAACACCGTGAACATAAAATTGTGGCCTGATCTGTTTTGTGTGCCATAGTGAGAATGCTCCAAAGCTCTGGGAAGTGGCCAGTCCTCTTTATGTGACAGCCAGATGTCACCTACGGTTACCTGGGTGGGGATCCTGCCTTCAGGAGGAGCCACTAATGTGCACTGAGGGGGCGGACAGGTTTGCTGTCAACCCAGGGTTTCTGAATCAAAATTTGTGATCAGAAACAAAGGAGCTCCTTTCTCATTTGATATCCCCTGCTTGGCCCACACCATTTATTTTTCTTTCTAGCTGGAAAAGCTTAAGTCCAGCATGGGTGGTGGCCCCTGGTTGCTCCTGAATATGGTGTGTGTCCGGCTTTACACCAGGGAGCCCATCACTTGAACCCGGGACGCTGCAGCTCCCAGTTTGCTGGTGCAATCCTTGGGTTTCCTCTAGCAATACATACGTATATGGTGTTGAGGGGTAGATGGGGTAGGAGGAAATGATATTTCTCATGTTTCAGAGCAGTCACACCTTGGCTAGGGCTTAGTTTTCAAGAACTTATTTTGAAGGGAGAGGACCTGGATTAAACAGCTTAAAAATTGTATCTCATAGTTCAGCCCTTATGTTGAGTCCACAGGTAAGGATTGGAGGTCAGGGTCTTCTGTTGAGAGATAAAGAAAAGGATACTCCACCTCATGCGTGGGTAGTCATAGGAAATACATCAGAGCCTTTTTGTGCTTTTTACCTGAAACCTAGATGATCCTTTTTCCCCAGAAGTTTATATAATGTGGATATAAAAACAAGGATTGCATTTTCTTTTTTTGAACAGCCATTAGATTGTCAGTTCCCTAGTGTTTGTTTCTTGTTAATACCAGTGAAAAAAGGTGGTGTCACCCTAAAATTGGAATGGTTTATTAAAGCATAGTGTCTGTCATCTCAGACATCGCAGGAGTCGTATAATGGAGTATCACTGTAAATATGTGGAGGAGACTTAGATTAATTGGAACATAGGGTTTTAGTTTTCATGAAGCTATGAATAAAAATTTGTAAATTTACTCTTGATCTAATGTACATTTTTATGTAGCCATTAAATTCTCTATTTAATCTATAAGTTTCTCACTGTAAATGTTTTTACTCTCAGTTGAATGCTGGGCACAGTTTGTAATGTATGTACACAAAGGTGTTTTTTTCTATCAACGTTGACTTTTTTGCACATTTTTGGAAATATTTAATTTGTACACTGATTTAATACTCTGACCAATTGTCGATGGGTGTATGAGAATCACGTGCGTGTGCAATGTACTACTGTCTGGATGTATGGGGTTTTTTATTACTTTTGAGATGTTGCTACCAGTAACTGCACTGCCGTTGCTGCTTTACATGGAATACCTTGTGTATAAAAAGAAGATAAAAACAATTTAAAAATTAGCTTATGGTTATCATGGTTGAGGAACTCAGGAGTTGGGCATTGCTTGCTAGTTCCGTTGTCTAACCTTCCAAAATTAAAAACCCCGCCTTGTAATTCTGTGTATGCATTGAATGTGTGTGCGTGTATATCCCAGTAATCTTATTCCACAATTTCATTTCTACATTTTTATGAACTTGTTTTTTAAGGGTACTATGTTTAGTTAGAATAATTAAATATATAAAAGCTTTGAGAGATGATTTACTAGATAAATATATTTTCAGCTGGCTGATGTTCAAAATATTTTTTTAATTTTTGTTTTTAACCATTCGAAATGTATTTGTATTTCCAAAATCAGACACGAATTGTACTTAGAAATATATTAAAACACTCTGTAGGGACAACAGTGTGATTTCTCTTTTAAGAATTCTGTACTTCAGAACGCTGCGCAATGTCACTCTCGTATCTCAGTTCCGAGTTGGCATTTTTATTGTTACTTACGGTGCGTTTTCCGGAAGTTCAATTTCTTTTATTAATTTTTAATTATTTTTCCTCATTTCCTGCTGGTGCGGGCGTGGCCCGGGGTGTGGCTGCCTCCCGTGCCCGAGGCCCCGCCCCGTGCCCGCCCGCGCGTCTCCCCGCGGCGGGGGCGGCCCCGGGAACGGAGAGCCGATGGTGTCTCCTCCCCTGGCGGCGCTGCCCTGCGGAAGTGACGCGCGGGCGGGCGCAGCGCGGCGCGCGGCGGCCATGGGCAGGAAGGAGCGGGGTGAGCGGGGCTGGGGAGCGGCGCGGGCCGGGCCGGGGAGGGGGGACCCTGGGCGGGCTCCTCACACCTCCCGCTCTGCTCCCAGATAAGAAGAAGTCCAAGAAGCGCCATTACGATGACGACGAAGACGATGAGGACGAAGGTGCCGGGAAGGAGCCGCAGGAGGCGGTGCCGTCGGCGGCGGGGAAGCAGGTGGAGGAGAGCGGCACCAAGGTGGACGAGTACGGCGCCAAGGACTACCGGCTGCAGATGCCCCTGAAGGCCGACCACAACTCGCGGCCCCTCTGGGTGGTGCGTGCGCGGGGGGGCGGCGCGGCCGCTGTCACCGTGTGCCTCAGGGTGGGACGCGCGGGGGCCGCGGTCGCTGAGGGGCGGCCGGAGTGTGCGGGTGGAGAGGCTCGGGCACGCCCGGAGCGAGATTTGATGCGGTTCGGGGCGGGTGTGTTCCATGCAGCGCCTGTGCGGGGGCAGCCGGGACGGGAGCCCCGGCAGTGTCCAGGGAATTGCTCCAGCCCCAGCAGTCTCCAGGCGGGGGGTCCCCGCTGTCGCGGGTGTGCTGCGGACCGGGCAGGGCACAGCAGCACCTGGGCAGTCATCCGGGGAGGGCTGTTAGAACAGCGCGTTGGCTGATGACACGGGAGGGATCTGTCACTGCAGTGATACAGCAACAGGGTTTGTATGTTGAAGTGAAGCAGCTTTAAGACAGGCTGGCCTCATCTTCTGCAGCTGGTGCCGTTTGTTTTCTCTGCCCTTTGAAAGGGACGTCAGTAAACTTGCCCAAGGTGTGGCCGAGCATCTTCCTCAAGCATCTGGGTGGTTTCCCAGCCAGCGTCTGCAGGGTGCCTGTCACCGAGTGCTGTACAGGCACCTAGTGCTGTGACACCCAAGCGATGTCATTCATTCATTCATTCTGCGTAAAACGAGCAAGGAGTTTTGTTGTTCCAGGGGAATGGGACTGGAAGCTTGCCTCTACCCAAGCCATTTCTTCAGCATTAAAAAAGAAGGAATGCCCCAGCATGTCAGTCTGGGAAAACTTTAGTGATCTGGGTGTGGTTTATTCATAGTGCCATAGAAGGAACATGAACATATTAATTCCTGGACCATTTTCAGAAGACAAAAGTTACACGGTTATTCTTTTTCTTGTAACTTTAATATGAGGTTCAGTTCAACTAATGCTGTTGTGCCTCCAGCATTTCTTCTTGTTTCTGTAGGCTCCCGATGGCCATATATTTTTGGAAGCCTTTTCTCCAGTTTACAAATATGCACAGGACTTTCTGGTTGCCATTGCTGAGCCTGTGTGCAGACCCACCCACATTCACGAGTACAAGCTGACTGCTTACTCCCTGTATGCTGCTGTGAGTGTGGGCTTACAGACAAGTGACATCACTGAGTATTTGCAGAAACTCAGCAAGACTGGTGTCCCAGATGGAATAATTCAGTTTATCAAGGTAAGGCTATTTTACTGGCATTGGAAATACATTTGTTTCTACTAAGGAACGCCCTTCCTGCTGCCTCTGCCCAAGTGATTTATTATTTTTTAATCATTCATCACTTTTAACTGTCTTACTCTTCAGTCATTTTTTCAGGAGAATGTTATTTTTTTTTCTGTCTTTTTGTATATGATATTGCTGCACACATACTATTTTCATAATGTATCCTTTGTGGGATTTACAAAAAGTACATTTAAGTGTCTACGTAGATAATTTCAGCCAGTATGACTTGTACATGGGGAAAGATTCCTCAGATTTGCTCTGAAGGAAAATTGAGAATGCAGGAAGCAGTCTGTAATAGTGGGGCACTGTAAGACAGGCTGCCTTGTCCTGCAAATGTGTTCTCACAGTCTTGGAAACAGTTTGAAATTAAGTATAAAAGGTGAGTGAGTATCTGTGCCTGATCTCCTGTGTGAGATGATGTGAGCATCTTCTGAAAATGCTTTTCAGGTATTTTCTGTTACATTGTTCCATGAGCATAAAAGCAGTGCTAGTAAATGTTTTGTGGTAAGGTGCTTCCCCACAAAGACCTTAAGCCATTGCTATGTTTGGTCCTAAACATGGAGTCTTTCATTTGCATGTTCCTAATGACTGCTCTCTTTGTAGCTGTGCACCGTCAGCTATGGGAAGGTGAAGCTGGTTCTGAAACACAACAGGTAAGTGGCTTCTTCCTTAGCTCTTGTGGCAGGAAGCCCTCCAAATGCACACCTGTGTTTGAGTGAGTGAGTGCTCTCAGGAGCTCTGGAGTCTCACAACTGCCAGCTGAGTGCAGCAGCTCTCAGGTATCACTTTTACAGCTTCTGGAAGTATTTAATACATTGGCTGAGGAATTGTGTTTGGCTGTCCTAAGCTAGTACTGGTTATCATCACATTTTTAAAAATAGGTTGCAAATTTGATATTATAGCTTGTTTCTTTATTGCTTGGACTTGCAATATGTCTTTGAGGTTTTCAAATCATTTGGGAAAGATAAGCAAATCCAGTGGCAAGAGGTGGGTGCTTGTGTCTGCATTGAATCAGATTTGTTTTAAAGCTAGAGGATAATGCTGGAAGGGGCCTGGAGAAGTCAGCACATATTTTGTGATCTCCAACCAGCATCATCATTGAGGAATCTCCATGATTTATTAGTTTTAAATTTTTAGGTGATTTGTGTTTTGGAAGTTTGGGGTTTAGTCTTTTGGGCTTTTCTGGTGCTGTGGACGTGACTTGAAAACACCACGTGTGGCATTTTCACACACTCAGTTCAGTCTCAAAACAGTTGACTTCACTTGCGTGTCACAAATAAGATGTGCGTGTGAGAGGTCTGTGTGGGCATTTCTGCTGGAGTTTGCCACTCGTGTTAGGTTAGAGAACATTTGAGTAAGATGGAGTGATGACTGCATGGTACATGGTGCTTTTGGTGTGAGGCATCTTCTAAAAGTTTTTATTTTTAAATTAGCACCCCAAGATTGGATGCTTGAGAGTATATCTGGTACAGCTATGCATTTAATCATCTGTGCTGCTCTTTCTGTGAGTTATTCAGTTGATGAGTTCATAAAAATGTTTTCCTTTGTTCTTTCATTTTAGATATTTTGTGGAAAGTACCCACCCTGATGTCATTCAGCAGCTTCTGCAAGACCCTGTAATTAAAGAATGTCGCCTGAGAAATGCTGAAGGTGAAGAGACAGAGCTCATTACAGAGACATTCACAAGTAAATCAGCGGTATGTCCAACTATATTCTAAAATTACTGCAGTGACTGGAGGCAAACTCTTGAGTAGTTTGGAGTTGCTATTATTTATTGGTTGTATCAGCTTCATTCTGCCAGCAACAAACTCTGCCTCTTTAATGAGCCCAAATTTGGGGGGAAGAGGGGAGCCAGAGTGTGTTTCTAATGAAACCTTTGGTGAAAATTCATGTTCCTGTCTTTCAGATTTCCAAATCCAGTGAAGGTGGCCTTGGTCCATCAACTTCACAGGGAACAGATGCTCAGAATAAGCCAGATGTCCCAGCTGACTTATTTGAGTTTTATGAACAGATGGACAAAGATGAGGAGGAGGAGGAGGAGACACAGACGGTGTCTTTTGAAGTCAAGCAAGTAGGAATATTGCACAGAAGCACATAAGCATGAGAATTCACTAGGAAGTACTTACTGTGCCTCTTTGTTTGGTAGTAGAGATCACTGGAAGTTATTTAACGTTTCTTTCCTTTTATCTTCCAAAGTTTAGAGTTCTTAGAGGGTGGCAGTCTGGGTGTTGTTCCTTCCCAACCTGCAGAGCGCAATGCTCAGGCCAGAGAGGCTGCAGGGACTCAGGAGGTTCGTGTCATGTGTGTGGCTCAGTGCAAGATTATTATTACTTAGTGCAAAATGAGAATTCAGTGGAGGGCTGCTTTCAGAGAGCTTTATTTTGCCTCCTGCTTTTGTTTTGTAATTTATGGTTGCAGAAGGAATTCCTTCTTGGTGGTTCCAGTTTCATGACTTGAGAAGGGGAGCTGGAGGTTGGAGCACAGTCCTTGCTTGTCCTCCTGAGAGCTTCTAATAGAACTTCAAGTTGTTTTTGTGCTTGGTGATTCTAATGATTACTTAGTGGGGGAAAAAGGAATTTAGAAAAGGAAAACTTAGTAGCTGTTTTGCTTATTTGAAAAAGCCAACCCAAACCAACAACATCTTGGTGACTGATTCAGCCTGTCGTTGTCTTGGAATAACTCCCATACAAGGTATGGAGGTTTTCAGAGATACAGATGTGCAGCTTTGTGTAACATAGAGAACCTTTTCTTTCTGTTACCAAACTCTTCATTGCAGGACTTCAGGGTGTAGTTCAGTCTCTGCTGGGTAAGCATCAATCTGAGCTGAATGTGTCATGCTCTTCCATCTGCCTAAAGAGCTCTCTCTAATACTAACTGTCCTTCAAAATGTTCAAGGGGTGGGGCAATCACAGGAAAAGTTTCTGGAATGAACCTTAGCTCTTGCAGACTTCATAAGCATTAAAAAAAAATGTAACTTCACTTGGTACTATGTAACCTAGTTGTTTTTAGGGGAAAAGAAATTAATTCAAATGTGGAGAATTTATCAATTGAAGCTTTGTTTCCTGTTCAGGAGATGATTGAAGAACTTCAGAAGCGTTGTATCCATTTGGAGTATCCCTTGCTGGCAGAATATGATTTCAGAAATGATTCTGTGAATCCTGATATCAATATAGATCTGAAACCTACTGCAGTCCTCAGGCCCTATCAAGAGAAAAGCTTAAGGAAAATGTTTGGGAATGGACGAGCCAGGTCTGGTGTTATTGTCTTGCCATGTGGTAAGTTTCTGTGTTAGTAGTTAGACAATTTGTTCTTTATTTGCCTGTAGTAAAGAGAATTCCAACGATGACAGCTGCCTGGATTTCAGACAGCAGCAGGGACTCTTCTGGTCCCAGTGTGCAGAATCCTAATGGTTTCTATTGAGCTGGTGGTGAGGCTATGCTCAGGGAGAGCTGGTCACAGAGCTGCCAGTGTCCTGGCAGGGGCTGTGGAGCAGCTGTGGTACCTTCACTCTGCCTGCTGTGCTTCCACTGTGCCCTCTGCCACCTCTGCTCATCTTCCTGTGAAATGTAAAGCTGTTGGCACTGGAATTTGTTCCTTGGTTGAGAATAGGGAAGCTGAGGGGAGCTGGGAATACAAAGGTGGCATAAAGGGGCATCCAAAGAAGAAAAAAGCTTGTGTGCACAAGCGCTGGGCAGGGGAGATTGAGGCAGAAATGAGGAACATGCTGACTGACACAGCCTACAGAAAATGGGGAAAAGGAGCTAACAGCAGACTGTGTGCCAGTACCCTCAGTATTGGGGGAGGAGGAGGGACGTGTGATGAGGACCTTGAGAATGTGTGAGGGGTGCTTGGAGAAGTGTGAAGGTTGGGAATATTTAAGGACTTGCTTTATGGGGGATGTGGTAACTGGCAGAGACAATTGAATAGAGCACCCCTAGGGAAGATTTCTGTAGCCACCTGTAATTTAACATTCTTTTGAAATTAAAAAAGCATTAGAATGATTGCTTCTGATTGTCAAAGCCTTTGTTTACAATTATTTTCTTGAGGAAATACAGTAGTGTCCTGTAGATAATCCAGCTGTATTTTTAAGAAGCGAATACTTGATCTCTTTAAGACTATTGTAGCAAAGAAACAATAAAGAAATTTGCCTTTGCATGATTTCATATCCTCTCACGGTTTTCCTTTGCTCTTTTGTTTTGTTCTCCTCCTACCCCAGTGGTGTGTGAGGGATGACTAATGAGTGTCACTCCTCCTGCCCTGCAGGTGCTGGCAAGTCTCTGGTGGGGGTGACGGCTGCGTGCACTGTGCGCAAGCGGTGCCTGGTGCTGGGGAACTCAGCTGTGTCTGTGGAGCAGTGGAAGGCCCAGTTCAAGATGTGGTCCACCATCGACGACAGCCAGATTTGTCGCTTCACATCTGATGCCAAAGACAAACCCATTGGCTGTTCTGTTGCCATCAGCACGTATTCCATGTTGGGGCACACGACAAAAAGGTCTTGGGAAGCAGAAAGAGTGATGGAGTGGCTTAAAAGTCAAGAGTGGGGCCTTATGATACTGGATGAAGTCCATACCATCCCTGGTAATGCAAATCTTCCATGTTGCACACATTGTTAATGTTGTTCTGTTCTTGTAGAAGTGGAGGTTTTTTTGCTGTTCTTCTCATGATTAATGTAGTGAGTAAACCTATGGCTCAGGGTTTTGAGATAAGTAAACTGCCTTGTTCTGGTTTTTTTTCCCCTGTTATTCCATAGTTTAACTGACCACCGGTTTTCTGGAACCCTTCAAATTAGACACTGTGTTTTCTGTAATAGCAATACAAAGTACAAGTTCCTCCTTGTAGGTTGATAAAGTGCTCTTAAAATATCTGAATTACATTTGTGTAGTTTTGCTGTAGACATATTTAAACAGGAGAGGAATTAATCTGCCGCCTTCTCTTGTATTCAGTGGCAGTGCAGGCCAGCTTTTATTATCTATGAGTAACCATAGTGATTAACATCCAGAAATAACTGTTGTCTTTAAAGTTGCCATGTAGTTGAGATCTGTACTACTAGAAAGCAATAATGTACTATTGAGGTGTCCATGGAATAATCTTGGCTAAAAACCCACCCAAGATTCTGTTAACTCTTCTTCCTTGTTCTTATTTGAATATATTTTGGTGTCTACTGAAGTAATGGATTTCGGAAGTAGACCTTGGTGATTATTTGCCATTTTATCAAAGTAGCATCGTGCTGGCACTCTTCTGTCACTTTTGTTCTTGTTTGGTTTCATAGAAATGAAGGGAAAGCAGCTCCTCTGTGATCTCTAGCAACACTAAAGATGAGTAATTCTGCCATATCCTGCAAGTCCTGAATGTGACAGTGAGCCAAGGGTCCATGTGTCATAATTCTTGCTAGGAAATAATAGAGACCCAAACCAAACCATGTAACCTCTGAATATATTCATTTTCTCTTGGGGAATGGGAAATGATAAAGATGCCAGAAGGTTTTCTGGGATTTTCAGAGTACACTTGACACTGCAAAGTAAGGCTGCAATCACTATGAAGTTTTGTTGTAACACAGATTTGTTAGGAATGTGTGTGCAATGGGGTATGATATCCCAATGCTGTGCTTGCCTTTTGTTCAGGAATTGATGAAAATGTCTTTCAAAGTTGCAGTATTTATCTTCTAAAACCATTCAGGAAAGTTAACAAAAAATTTGTCTTGGATTTCTTAGCAAAAATGTTCAGACGTGTGCTCACTATTGTACAAGCTCACTGTAAACTGGGGCTGACTGCTACCCTGGTCAGAGAAGATGATAAAATTGTTGACCTGAACTTCCTGATCGGACCAAAGCTCTATGAAGCCAACTGGATGGAGCTGCAGAACAGTGGCTACATTGCTAAAGTCCAGTGTGCTGAGGTGATGCTCTGCTTTTTGGTACTATTAGTTTTTATTTAGTGTGCTTATAAAGTTGAAAATAATTAATGCAGCTCTTATAACAAAGAAGGATAGTAGAAATTTTAAACCCATAACAAAACACCTGCTTATTTCAAGCCTGAACATATGAAACTTGAAAACATATGACTGGATCTCACCATTCTTTCCAGTATAAAGGTGTGACCTCTGTTCTTTCCAGCATATGGGTGAGAGGTAAATCTGTTATCAAAAGAAGTGAAAATCTTTCACACAGACACATTAGAATCTTAAAATAATCTTTCTGGAAAGCCTAATTCAATGTGTTGTCTCTGATAATTGACATGGAAGATACTTAGGGAAGAGTATAACTTTCTCCAAGCTCTCTGTTATTTACAAGATTTCCATGTAAGCGTCAGAGGATTGCTTTTTCGTGAACTTATCTGGTCTCCCATTGAATGGAAGTAAAGTTTTAGTAGCTGCAATGTGTTATGGTAGAGTTCTACAAAGGTTTCTTGTCTATTTGTTTTTTTTTTTACCCTCTGTTGTTTGTGGGGATTTTCTGTCCTTGTTTGTTATTTGTTTTTGGGTTTTGTTTTTTTTTTTTGCTTTTTGTTGTTGTTATTGTTGTGGTTGTTTATTTTAAGCCTGTCTTGCTAATTTCATGCAATTCTCCCTAACTCTGGTACTGGAATAAAAGATGCAGATGCAGGTCTGCTGTTCTCTTTGTGAACACTGTGCAAACTGGAGGTTTGCAAGGAGGAAAAACACCCACTGTTTTGAACTCATAGAATGCAGGTGAAAGGCAGCTGGAAAATGACTGTTGAAGGGAAAGTAACCAGTCCTCCAGTTCAGATTTGCATTTGGTTAGTTCTGCTGTGCAAGCAAAATTCTCAGTCCCTGAACTGCCCTTTAGTCATTGAAAAATGAAGCATGGGCTGCCTTTGGTTCTGAATGATGGGAAAATTCTGCAAGTTTATATTCCTTAGGCCGGTGTTTTGAACTAACATTCAATGACTCTACCAAAAGCAAAGAATAAAAAAGCGTGGTGTTGAGTCCAATACGTGCACAGCTGCTTTGCATATCTGTTTGGATTTCCTTGGGGAGTAGCATCATTCATCAGCTTGCTTTATTCCCCTCAGCCAGGAAAGGTGTTTGGCTCATTTTTAAGTGCAGTTCTTCCCAGGTGGCCAGAGAGGGCAGTGCCGATGTCTCATAGGGCAGGTCAACAGTGTTGCTCTTTCAGTGCTCTAAAGAGAATGAGCAGCTAAGTTTAAAAAGTTACACAAAGTTTAAAAAAAGACCAAAAAACCTGTTCTTTACCTGTTCTTTCAGAGTCTTGTAATTTACAAATAATCCCTTTCTGAGCAGCTATACTAAGTCTTTAGATTGGAGTGCCTGTCTTGCAAAATGTAAAAATGAAAATGTCATTGGGGTGAGAAGTAGGTCTTACCCATTTCCTAATCCAGAAGAGAGTGCAAATACAAAGTACATGTGTTTGCCATGCAGTCAGAGGCATTGAGCAATAGATGAAATTTTTTACTGCAGTCAATTATTCAATATTTGTATCTCATTGTCACTTTAATGTAATTGTCTTCTGCTTCAAGAGTTTTAAGTCTTGCATGTAGACAGCATACAAAAACAGAGCCTATTCAGTGGATGAATTTAATCTAGTCAGAGGATAATAAAAGTATCATCTGGCATTTAACTCACTGGAAAAAATGTTTTGAAATAAAAAATTAGGTCTTATCAGTGCAGAACAATTCCTGGTGTTTAAATAAACTGTACATTGTCATTAACCTCCCTAGCTGAATGGTGGTTATGAAAGAGGCTTTCTCTGTGGTAGTTTGTTAATTTCTATTGTGCAATGGATATGAGGGAATAACCCATGTACAGCGGACTGAATGTTTCCTAAATTTATGCCCCATGGATAGTATCAGATGTTATCAATAGTGTCACTTCATTGGCTTAAACTTCATAATGTCTTCTTTTTTTATGCTACAGTAGAAAAGCCTAGACTTATTGAAGTACTGTGGTTGTTATTTACATAATAGAAGAATTGCTCAAGTATCCTGGGGTGATGTTGTTGTCTATTGTAAACATCTAATCAATCCTAGTGTTTTGGAAGTTCTAGACTCAATAGCTGTTAACTTAAAGGTCACTCCTTTGTGGATATATGAAGAAAGATGGGTGAATTTGTTCTATAATGAAGACAAAATCTGTCTTAGCTTTCAGAATATGGATGAAAATTAGTCTTTATGGGAAAAAGCTTTAACTGTTGTGAAAGGGTGATTACACAGACAGTTCATTCCCTTAATTACTACTTTGTAAGTAGTAGTGTTCAGTAAATTATTTAAGTGTGATCATAAAATAACTATCTTTCAGTCTTGTTCCAGTCCCATTGCCTATTTCTGTCGTGGATCTCAATGCCAAAACATTTTGGAAAAGCAGATTTTAGCAGTGCAGGAGACTTCACTAACTGGTAGCTTTCATTTTGGTACAGAAATGACTGTGTTAAAATCTGTGACCTGCACTATACAGAAAGTTCTGATGCATTGCCATCCCCTAATATCTTTTCAGTTCCCACAGAGATTAAATAAGTAAATAACAGAGTGCTACTTTGTTTTGTGTGTGTTTTCTAATTGTAGGTCTGGTGCCCAATGTCACCTGAATTTTACAGAGAATATGTAGCTATTAAAACAAAGAAAAGGATACTGCTCTACACCATGAACCCAAATAAATTCAGAGCCTGTCAGTTCCTGATTAAGTTTCATGAGCGACGGAACGATAAAATCATCGTCTTTGCTGACAATGTCTTTGCACTGAAGGAATATGCAGTCAGACTTGGGAAGTAAGTGTTCACAACCAATGTTGTTTTCCTCCTTCCATGACAATTTCTTTGCAGTCTCACAGCTTTCAATAGTCTTTAATGGTTTTTGTAATGCTGTAACTCCAGTTCTCCTGCATAAAAAGCTCAGAAGTTTATTTTTGGATGGACCTTATTGGCACTGCAACATAATTTCGGTATTTGAAGAGTCTCTGTTAAGCATTTGTTTCAGAAAAGCTTACATCCAGGATTTTGTGAAAGATTTAGTATTTTTATTTTTTTTAATCAGTAAAAGCCAGTGGAAAAATGAGGGGCTTCTAGAAATATTACTAGAACAGTTTCTTTAATGGATGGTAGCTTCCCGTGTCTCCCTGAGACAAAGGTTTTCTAATATATACTCTCTGGATCTTAAAAGATGTCCTGAGACCCAGGGCCTTCCTCTTCAGGTTCTCAAAAGGTCTTACCCCTGTCTAAAAAAACTAAGACAAGCTTTTTTGGGATCTGTGCTGTAGTAGTGCCCTACCTAGAACTGCAGTAATTGTTTAATAAACTAAAGGACATTTCTCCCTAGAGCTCCTTGGTTACCTTAAATGACTGTAACATGAGTGTAGTTACAAGAGGTTGTGCAAACAGGGTTTAATGAGGGGTCAGCATCAGTCTGTTGGTAGGATTTGGGGAGGGACAGTCAGGGAGAGTTTGTCAGGATCGGGCATAGAGTGATTATTGGGAAACATATAAGCTGGCCTCATTCTTTCTTTGACAAGCCCAAATAATGCCTTGCTTGCTGGAAGTTGTGGGGCATTTTGATGGTGTATGATTTCATGTCTAGGAATTTCAGCAGTACTCCTTAGCAAAACCACAAACAAGCCTTACACTTTACAAAATTCATGATCGGTTCTGACTGCAGTTTAAGGGGCCGTGTTGTGCTGGCATGCTGTGACATCAAATAGCAAGCAGAGCTAATGGTGCTGGATGAATTCCAACACCCGTGGTCTCTTTCATCATTTTTTTAATCTGTCTGGACAGAGATTAGCTGTAATGATGCTTCTGGAATGTCTCTAGCAGTATTCAGTGCACAACAGACAAAGGCTTTAGCACAGGCAGTGCTGGGAGGGGGGGATGCTACAGAGCACAGCAGTTTTAAGTGGGGTAGATGCTGTGGAAGTGTGGCAGGAAAACCAGTTGAAGAAGTAGCAAGTGGCCCCTTTTTATATTGTGGAGTGAATTCTGTGTTTCTCACATCATTTATGGAGCTATAGGTTATCTAGCTGTCACTCTTAGAAAAAGAGAGGAAGCTTGCAGTGCTGGACAAAGGTGAGGGGGAGCCTTTGTTTTAACCAGAGAGTTTTGTATCAGTTTGCTGTGAGCAGGCTGAACCAAAGGGAACAGTTAGTTTGTGCAGGGCCGGAATTCCATGTGTGGAGCAGCCCCGTGGGTACAGCAGGAGTGCTATGGCTGTGTGCCTAGCAGGAGCACAGCTCCCACTGCCCTCCCATGGGGGGAAAGGTGGCCATGGTCTTGCTGTCTCTCCTGGCTTCTTCCTTAACCCCCTTGCCCTTGGTAGTGGGGGAACCATCATGGAAAGACCATGCTCATGACAGGAATTACTTTGACTGCAGTTTTTGGGGCCAGAGAATCCAAATTTGCTTGGCCAGCTTTCCCTCTGTCGTGAGTCTATCATCCAGTATAGCATAGCTCATAAACTGACTGGCTTTACTGGTGTTAGGAATATGTTTAAATCACTTTCTGAAGGACTGTGCCTCTGTGGTTTTGTCAGTTATGCCAGTTAATGAGAGACCAATCTATCTTTGTAAATCCCTCAAATGTCTTTTTGCAGTGAGGAAAATGAGTCATTAAAAAAAAGAATCCATTTAGCACTTTAAAGTCTGCTAAAATACACTAAATAGTGTAAAGTCTATTTAAATACACTAAACAGAAGAATTAGATGAGAGATGACTAGGATTTTTTTGTAAAAAACCCTGGAATAAAGTTTGTAGAAATGAAAGCAGGAGCAGCCAGTGCACAGGGATTAGTTGATAAGAATAGAAAACCTTAGTCCTGTACACTGCCATGTTTATGTTCAGCTACCACTCATGTATGTGCAATACTAAATGGAAAATTTGAGTTTGGTTCCTTGTGTTAAAAATAATTTATGGAAATGTGAACAAAACAGTAATTGGAAAACTTAATTCCTGTTGTTTGGAGATGCCTGGTAACCAGCATTTGGAAAAGTAGTGCAGCAGATGACAAAGCAGTGGCAGTGCCATCTTGCATGCAGCTCACTGTTTTTGTGTGGGCTTTGCTCTTTTTAGCTTTTTGGTTTTTTAACTCTGCTTAGGCAGAAATAAAACAGCCAGACACTGGAAAATTCATAGCAGTCCAAGTTACTCATGAAGTCTGTGGATGACTGAGAGTTTGTGTGAGCCTTCGGGATTGAGACATTAAATGTTCAATGTAATTCATTGTCAGACATTAGAAACCATAGGTGAAATGTCACTGTGAGCTGCTCATGAAGTGTTTGAGGCCTTTTTCTCGTTTCAGTAGGCCCAGAAGGTATTCAAAGGGGCAAGAGGTTAGCTTTAAAAGCAAAAATAATTTTCCTAGAACCAGCAGCCCGTTTGTGAAACCCAGCGTATCCTTGATAGAGAAGCCTATATTTTCAAGTGTTTAAATAGGAAGCAAAGGTTGCAGCTGTAAATGTGCTAACTCAGTACATTTGAGGAAAAAAAATCTCTTAAACAGCTGCCTTTAGTCTTTCATGTAGGCTTAGCAAATGCAGTCAGTCTGTTGATATACAGCTTCATTGGTGCACGTAATTGCAAAACATTTGTAACTGTCAGAATTTCTTTCTGGCTGACTGGGTTGCTGCAGAGGTTTCCACAAACCCCTGGGCAGCTGCCATGAAGAGCCAAACAAGCTAAAAGTAAACTGAAATCTGTACCAAAATCTGGTTTGTTTTCACATCTGCTCAAATGTGTCCTGCACTCCCTGCCATGGTGCCTCATAAGAAGTGAATGAGAAATCTTGAATTTATTTCATTTGTATATGTCGTGTTCTTTTCAGACCCTATATCTATGGTCCTACTGCACAAGGGGAAAGAATGCAAATTCTACAAAACTTCAAGCACAATCCAAAAATCAACACTATTTTCATTTCCAAGGTGAGGGAGTACATTCACTGTTTCCTTGTGCCTATCTTTTGAGTGAACTTTTAAGAGTCAGCTGCTCATGCATGGTTTGCATTTGACATCTTCATATCACAGCTCACAGAGAAAGCTGTGCTTTGTATTTAGTGTTGGCTGGGGAAATGTGGAAATAAGAGACTGCTCAGAGGGTGCTGTTCTCTTGCAGGTGGGGGACACGTCCTTCGATCTGCCAGAAGCCAATGTGCTCATTCAGATTTCATCCCATGGTGGGTCACGAAGGCAGGAGGCTCAAAGACTGGGCCGAGTGCTGAGAGCCAAAAAAGGTAAAGGAGGTGGTGGTTGGGCTCTGGGCCTTTGGATCCTAGAGCAGGAGAAACTGGATGTTCATGAGGTTTCTTTATCCTGTCCTTGCATTATGTTTTAGTCAAAGAGAATATACCATTGAATGGAAATGAAGCATCCTCTGAGTCAGTAAACAAAGTGATGAGAAAACTTCTAAAGGACAAAAAAAGCTGAAAGAAAACTGACTTTCTGTTCTTTGGCAATTCTCTCACTCTTTCTTTCCTTGATACTTTCTTCAACATGAAATTGTTTGTGAAGAATCAAAGTATTATTCTAAGAAGCAAGCCTCTAGAAATCCCGTTTTTGATACTGCAGATTACTTGCTTTTAAAAATTGGATTTGGTTTTTGACTAATGTGTTTTTGTAAAACATGGCCAAAGGGATTTTTTTTTGTTTAGAACATTTACTCTTAAAATACTGTCTACTCAAACTTAAGCTCTGCACACACTTATGTGTAGTTTGTGCTTGTTACAGGTAAGGCTTTGTTTGAAAATGCAAACAAAACCCATGTTGGTGAATTGACAAAGGCTTAGTGAAACCCTGCCCTGGGTTTTAAAGACAACCCTATTACTGGGGTAACAGACCTTAAGGACTGTAAGTGTAAAAAAATTTATACACAGCCTGGTATATGCTGGTCTTCAGATAGTGCTATGAATTCTTAGCTAAGTATCTTCGTTTCACTTTTGAAATTCAAAAACACTGCAAACTCTAATTCACATGGATAAAACTTTTCCTTTGTCTTTTTCTGTTGAACTTTTTTGACATGCACTGTGGTCCTTTCTCTTGACTTTTCACTTCTTCTTGACATAATAGACAAAAACAGTTTTATCTTTCACCTTGCCTACCAGAATAAAGCTGCAGATTCTTCATAGAGCACCTGTGTGATTGTGTTAGTCTACGTTTCCTGTTCTGTTTTTGTGTTTTCACCTATCCTCAAATTATTAAGAACAAAAATAGGAGTTCCCATGCTGTGTTAATCAGTTTATAAAAGGTCTGGATGCAGGTAAACAATGCAAATAGTTTTTGTGGGGACAAGTTACTTAAGTACCTATTTTCAGTATTTATTCCTTGGTTGTTCTTCATTACAGTGTTCCAAATGAAACTGCTCACTGAATGCTTTTGTCTCCTAGGCATGGTTGCAGAGGAATACAATGCCTTTTTTTATTCCCTTGTATCCCAAGACACTCAGGAAATGGCATATTCAACAAAACGGCAACGGTTTCTTGTAGATCAAGGTTATAGCTTCAAGGTAACTCATCCCTTTATTATGCTTGAGGCCTAAGAATGTAATTTTCATATTGTTTAATGTTAGTGTTCAGTCCAGTACTTGAGAATTCAGGTTGTGGAATGCATTAATGAAGGTTTTTCTTGCAAGCAAGAACTGCTCAAGTATGGTTTTATCACCTCTGTTATTGTGAGGGCAGATACAAGTAGCTTTGTACAGCTTCAGGAAAGGTAAATGTTGTAACTTCAAAGCAGGCACCCTGCAGAGTGCAGTGCATGTTCCTTTGTGGTTAGTTTATGTTTGTGCTGTTCAGTTGTCCATCTGTGCAGGACTTCCATTGTACAGTGTCACACTGGCGCTGCATAAAGCAGTGTTGGGTGTTGTTAAAACGGGCAGCCGCAATTTAGACAACTTGCAAAACTTAAGTGACAGTTTTCGAAGAGCGCCAGTCTCAGACAAATATTTCACTATGTTATCTCCTTCCAAATATAACCAAAACTCCTCCATATTACAGATCTCATGGTGTATCTCATTTATTTTTCTTTTAATGCATGGATTGCCCTGTATGCTCATCTGTTAGGCTGTAAAGGCAGAAGAGTATAATGATAGCTCTTGGGTTTAGGTAAACTATTCCTTTGAAAAACTGGAGCTTACTGCTCTGATTAGAAGCATTCCCGATGAGAAGCAATGCTGAGGAGAATGAAAAATAAGGCTCCCACATCTGGCTGTTCAAGGGCTCGTCTGCATCAGGCACCAGTACAGGACATCCCCCTGAACTGCTGGGCTGGAGAAAATCACTGCTCTGGAAAGACCAGCCCATGAAAGAGCTCTTTAGAAACAGACCTGTCATGTTCTTTATAGGTGAAAACTTTGTTTCCCTTTATAGTGAATGTGTTTCAACGAAGTTGTACATCAGTACTAGGCTGCAGCTAATTACAGCAAATGCATTTGTGTGGCTATAGCCAGGAGGATTAGTGTAATTCTTTACTTACATTTGAATGCCCTGGATTCTAGAACTAAGAAAGAGGTTAAAATGGAGGGATTTCATTTTGCAAGGAAGGAGCTCTTAGTCCTAGGAGCTTTGGTGTAATATGGGACAAAAGCAGTGCAAAGTGGCCAGCTGAGTATCTGGAGCAACATTTTTGCTGACCAGTACTGGAATGTTCCTTATTTGCAGATTAGAAACAAAACATTAGAATATCTAGTTTCTTACGTTTGCCAAACTTAGTCATAGCTGGCATCAAAGAATAATAGGGCTGAAAGAAACGTCCAAAAAAACATCTATTGTGTTTGTTCATTCCAAGCAAGGATGAACTGTGTGTATGCCATTCCCAGTAGATGTCTGCCTTCTTAGTATTCCAAATATGGAGACTCTACATCTTCTTTAGGTAATTATTTCAATGCTAATGTCCTGTCCTTCAGAATTTGTGTTCCTAAATAACTAAAATTCATTACTAGTTTAAAAGGGTAAAAGTTACTTACTTTCTTCTTGCCATCTCTCAGCAGCTTCATTCTCTGCCTTTCCACAAAAACAGAACTGGAGTAATGTTTTTGCTGAATCCACCTATCTTGTCTTTGCTTCTTAAATATCAGCCTTATTACAATTTACTGCTTGCAGTGTACTGCTAGCTGGTTTTGGTTTTGTTGTTGTTTTTTTTTTTTTTTTTTGGTTAGCTAACCAGTTGCCTTTCTTATGGTATTGTATTTTTATTTAGAGACCAAATGTAGTGTATACTAAATTTTAAACCAGTAGCAGAAGAACTCTGTATATTAAAGAGTTGGGGGTAACTTTTAAACAGAGCATCAGTTGGACAGCTTAAAGATGATGCAGTGGGAATTCTTTTCCATCCTGTGAATCATGCTAGCACTGTTTTGCAACCAGAGTTGGAAACAGGCAAATGCAATTTCAAATGGATATTTGTGACTTCTTTTTCTTTATTTTTTTAGATGACTATAGCTTATATCCTCTTAAATAAACAAGGAGTACCTTTGTGTTTCTTTAGCCATATAGGACTGATTCCTTCCATGAATGGATTCTTCAGACTTGGACATTTTTTCAGGAAAACATCCTTTTTCAAACGAGAAATTCCCACAAATAACAGCTCACAGCACTGATTATTCATTCCAGTGTTTCCCTATTCCATTTTTAAAAAATGGTACTTGGCAGCTAATATGGATTTCTTTTACCTTAAACGTTTTTTACAGTGTTTTTGTGATCTGCTCCAGCCCAGACTGCTAAGGTAATAAGTTTCTAATTGTATTGACTAAAGAGGTAAGCAGAAAAGATGAGGAGGGAAAACACTACATAATCAATGGCTCAATTAGAATGTCTTTCTCAAAACCTTGTCAAGTTGGGAACAGTGGCAAAACTGACTGTTATGTATAAACATATGCTTACAAAAAGCATTTAACTACAGGGAAAATTCTTGTGAAATTTTCAAAATATCTATGATTAAGAAAGTAAGCTGCCTGTAGTAAAGCTTTGTTACAGAAGCTTGAGATCTTTTCAGTTCTTCAGAAGAGGAGGTTTGTCAGCTGATGGAGCCCATGGCACTTCATTGCCTGTAGGTCACATGTGCCCTGCACCCAGTTACCAGATGAGTTACTGAGAATTCCAAGGAGAACAAGCTTCACTGAAGTTACCCAGTGTTTAAGTATTCAAAGGCTGGAAGAGTCCTTTTGCTCTGTGGCTGATGCTCTGTTGCAGGTTGTTGCACTGTCTCACAACAGCTGTACATCTCAATTTTTAGGGTTTTTTTCCCCATTGTCCTGAATGCTTCTTGCTAAAATTCTAAGTCTCCACAGAGCTAATGGATTATTTCTGTTAAATATAAAGTACTGGCTCTTAAATGAGACAAATATAGTGCCTACAGCAGGACACTAACCTTGCAGTAATTGAATACATATCTAGTTACCTGTGCTTTGCTCAGGTTCTTGCTGAAGCTGGTATATACAATGTTTAGCTGACATGCTCTGCCCAGAGCTTTTCTTTCTTCTTTTCCTTCTTCCAACCACCATCCTGCCAAAGATTTGTCTTCTGCATTTCCAGCTAGAATATATCAGGAGATGTGTGTGTATGCATAAGTACATCATCTAGCAAGATTTTGTATGTATCTGTGCTATCTGTACTGTGAGGTTGTCCCAACCATTAATAAAAGTTGAAGACAGTTCCAAAAGGATATGGAATCAGAAATCCTTGTCCTGGTTTTGAATAGCTGACTATGAGGAGGAAGAGCCCTCACCTTGTACTGTGCTCTGTTTCTTAGGTAATCACAAAGCTGGCAGGCATGGAAGAGGAAGAACTTTCATTTTCAACCAAAGAAGAACAGCAGCAGCTTCTCCAGAAAGTCCTGCAAGCATCTGACCTGGATGCTGAGGAGGAAGTAGTTGCTGGAGAATATGGTTCAAAGTCAGCTCAGGTAATGAAGAATTCTTTGAAAATTATGATCACAAGTGGGATAGAACTGAGCCATTTTATTTCCATCCTGTTCTAAATGTGATGTTGTCATTGATGGCCTGGTATATTTGTGAAACATTAGAGAACAGATTTATTTTTTTAATCTTCATTAGTCTTTAGCTATTGGAATAATTCACTTGTTGGGCACTCAGAAGAAATTAGACATGGAATTCATGTCCTTCTCCATCATACTTGAAGGAGAAGTTAACAGATCTATTGCTAGAGATTTTGAAGTAAATGTGCTACATTACATGCAATGAAAATATTTGAAAACCTCTGCTCACATACTAAGCACATACCTGTACTTGCAGGTGTCCCGTCGTGCAGGCACCATGAGCTCCATGTCGGGAGCAGACGACACGGTTTACATGGAATACCACTCCTCACGGAGCAAGGCGTCTGCGAACAAACACATCCACCCCCTGTTCAAACGCTTCCGCAAGTGACGCCCTTCACGCGGGCGTCCTGGGGAAACTCTGCATCCATGTGCTTGTTCCTGTTGCTGAAAGAATGGAGTTGAAATTCACGACAGGTCCTTTAAAAGACTCTTTTATATGCCTCTGTACAGCCACATATTTACTTAGCAATGTATGTGCTCTCATAGGTGAATGGAAAAGCAAAGAAGGAACTAAATCTTACCATGAAAATATTTTTAGAAACTTGAAGATACAAATATGTCACAGCCCATAGTTTTTTGTGTGGCACTGTGCTCCTTGTCTTATGCCCTCATTTCCTCATGGCCAGATGGCAGAAGTATATGGACCACTTCATTCAAGAGAAGTACTTTTCTGGTTTTCAGGGTAATTAATAGATTTTATTTTTATCAGCTGAAGATTCTTTTTCAGAAGATTCCTGAAAAGGTTTTGTAAATGAAGTTTGTACTGATGTAATATTATTTATCTGATTCTCATGTCTGCTCAACAATATACTGTTTTTCAAAATGCTTAAATAAAATCATTCAGTGAGCTAAACAAATCCTGAGAGGAGCACTTTACATTATATTTTTAAACTGAGAACTAATTTATACTTGTGACTTTACCTGTATTAAAATTCTAACAAATTAGTCAGAAATACTACTTGAAGACAAGAAGAAAGAGGGGCTCTGTCTCCAAAGGAAACTCCAGGAAAGCATTAGTAGTAAATACAAATGAATTCTGAGTTAATTTTCCTAATTTTTCCTCCTACTGTTGAGAAGTTGCTCAAATAAAAGCTGTTTCTCTTGTTATTTATATTCTATTTATTAACCATGCAATAAAACCTTCATAACTGCTAAACAGTGCACTGTCACCACAGAAATTATTACTGAATCAAAAAGCATTCTGACTTCTCACAGGGTGAGTTGGAAGAAATGTGTGAAAGAAAAATTCCCGAGTTTATTTTTTTTAATGAAGACTGCATTATAATTCTAGAAAACAGTAGGAGAAATGGTGGTGGTTTGTGGCAGAAGAATGCTTTTTAAGTGACATTGCTTAGTAATGTAACACCCTACTTGGTTTGGTATTAAGAGGTATCTCGCTGGTTGTTTGTAGAGCTTTAGGAACAGCCTCTGTTGGTTGAAAATAGGTTGGTATAAAGGTTGACCATACTGAAAGGAACATGCATGGTACAGGTATTCTGGTTGTATGGCAAATGTGCTTCAGAAGAATACTGAATTCTGTTTCTTATTAGCATGAATTCACAAATTGAGAATGTGGAAATATTGGAAGCATTTTATAATTGAGAACAGATGGTGCTTGGTTTTGGTCTCTGTACCAGAATCAGTTAATTTTTTATAAAGGGAACTGATCTGTTTCAGTTTAAACTTTGTTTAGGCTCTGAGCCCTACCCTATAACACTTGATTCTTTCTCTTGTACTGAGTCTTCTGCCTCACAACCTGGAACCAGCCATGGCAGTACTTGAGTGGCTTATACAGAAGGGATAATTGTGCAGTATTCTGGTGCTGATTTCCTCTCCCCAGTTTAAAGCACGATTTACTTCTGATAGTAGTTTGGACCAGCTCTAGTTAGTAGCAGTTAGTAGCAAAATGGTAATTAAGTATAACGAGAGGGGCATGTGACAGAGGTGTAACTAAGCAAGTCAGGCAGCGTCCCTCTGCATAATTCTCTCCTAAAAAGCTTTATGAATTGCTTTGAAACTACTCTTCACCCTTCATAAACTTGAAAAAAGCCCGCAACCACCTAGTAAACGCAAATGGCTTAATACTGATTCCTATTTTGAAACTGGGATCATTAGTAGTAGCTAGATTGAGGACCGCAGTAGTTCATGTGCAGTAAATCGTGACTAATGATCTCACTCCTCTAAGTAATATCTGTGTGGGATGCAGTACATTCAGCATCAAGTAAAGCACAGTAATTTTACGAGGTATGAATGACTCCATGCATCAGTGATAGCATCTTGGTATTCAAACTTTAGAATTCATTATGTTGATAAGATTAAGTGTGGTAATTACTTCCTGCTGTTACTCCAGGCTGTAGCAGCAAGTGGCAGAGGGTGCATTTACTCACTACAGCTGAGTTGCTGCTGCACGTGGAAGTGCCTGTCCCACAACAGGGTCGGGCAGGTCGGTCACTGAGGAACTGCTGGCTCCTCACTACTCCTGCATTCTGGCAATGGACCCAGGGGTCTCAGTAGACAGCTCTAGATCTGTAATCCCAGCCCTCTAGGAAACTAAACTGTCTACACAGATAGTGTGGCAGAATTGTGATTCAGATTATGAGTGGTGCCAGAGGCAGGTGAACTCGGGTAAGTAAATTATTTCTTGGAAGTCTGGATAGAGGAGGTGTGATTTTCTTGGATGTAATTCAGGTTTCCTTGCTGGAAGAAAAGCCTTTTCTCTGCTCCCTGGCCCCCTCCTTAGTCTGAATTCCACACTAAGGAGACTTAATCTTCTTCAGGAATTGTCTTTTTTTAATATTTGCTGTTTGTGTTTCTGATAGGCTACAATACTGAAGCTTGCGTTTATGTGCCTTTCTCGTGGTAAATCAGCAAGTGTCCATATGAAGATATTAATGCCTGAAGGGTGCTGCTGTTACTCATTAAAATGGCATTCTACACTAAAAGGGCACAGTGATGATGGGGTGTTACTGCTCAGCAAAGCACCCAGCTACAGCTGTCTGATGTGCTCTGTCTCCTTATCAGAATCAGAATCATTGGGTTGGATTCTCTGAGATCATTAAGTCCAATCCTACGCCCTCCTGGTGGTCATATTTCATAATGCCATAGTTTATGTGTTTAAAACTCTGGACTTCAAGGCAAGTGGTTCTCGGTATAACTTAGTGTCATACACCCTAGGAGGCACAGGGTGAGGATCTAAATCTATAAGAAGTCTGCAATTAGAACTGACTTCTTTACAGTAGATTCATGGGTTTTTATTAAGGGCTGAACAGTAAATCACAGTGGCATTGGCTTACTTGTTCTGATGTAAATACCTTCTTTTGGGACACTATACAATTAGTATTTAGCCTTTGAAGATCAAATTTGTCCTGTTTTCAGGAAAAAAAATAATTAAGAAAGCATTTAAAATTCCATAGAAGTAACTTAAAGGATCTTTCAGAGGATGGGTTTGAGGAGAGTCAGAAAAGGCAAAAATTATGACTAACTGTATGGCTTTTTTGGTGAAAAGGTTTTAAACTACACTGAAAATTTTTGCTTACATTTCTGATACTGCAGCCCCTTTTCAGCTTTTCTTTGCAAATGTTCTGAAGAGCATATCTGTGTAGTCTTAGCTGAAGGTGTTACTTGGGCAAAGTTAAATGCCTCCAATCAAATCTCTTTTATGTCCATAAATTATACTTATAAATTATTTATACTTGTAGCTACTTGAACAGTTATCTAAAACACACAGTACAATATTTGTTATACTGGATATCATAAAATTACGTTCAAAAAAGTTACAAACCAGATATAGCCAAGACTTGTTAAAAGGTGAGAATAATTCTAAGAAAACAGAATTCCTGGTAAGATGATAATGTAACCATTGACTCTGAATACCAATGTTATTGACACAGAGCTTCGACTGAACTTTGTCAGGGTTCATGCAAAGAGAAGGGCAAGTTTAAATTGGATTTAGAAATAACTAAACGAAGGTAGCAAAGTACAATTAATCAGACCATTAGGGGGTCTAGACTGAGAGAACAGCAGGACTGTGGGTTTGAAGACAAATTATCCAAAAATAATACATAATCTAAATTATCAATAAGCCAAGTTCAGTTTATACTGTGATCCCGTTACATAGCAAAAGTTAACTAAAACTGAAACATGTCTGCTGTGAAGGGACATGTGTTCCAACTTGTTTGAAATAACAAAAGTCCCAACTGACTTGTTACATAAAACATATTTCAGACTCCAAGGACTAACAGGCTAGGACAAACATCATTGTTTAAATTTAAAGAACTCTGAGTGTATTTCTGAGTCAGTGTTAAGATGTCTGATAAATATATATAGTGGTAGATTGTACAAGTAGGAGAAAATATTTATCTCTTAAGTCACATAAATGTGTTTTGGTTGGCTTGTACTGATGGCATAACTCCTCCCTTCTTTGTGGTTTGGTTGACTTTATGTGGATTGGAAGGAGGTTTTGTGTAATGGCTATGATACTCACCATTATTCCTGTGAGTTCTGTGGCACTTCTACTGGACTGGATTTTATAACCTGAAACAAGTCTGTGTTCGTATTTGGGAGGAAAATGAGACCAGACAGTGTCAACCCCTCTATCACTTTAGGTTGCCCTCTAAACCTTTCACTCTCTGCTGCTCTTTCAAATGTTTGTTGGCTCCTTACCTTTATTCTTCCTTTCTCTTTTTCAAGTCTATTCTAGGAAACTTACTTCAGTTTCATCACTCTCTTGTCACCTAAATGTTGGTGTTTACTCATAATGTTGACTACTGAACATTCTGCAGTTTGCAAGTTTGACCTCCAACTTACTATCACATCCTTACAATCTGCAGTAGTAAGGATGTGAATTGTGTCAGTAAAGCAGGAACATCAGTGGCACATATATACACTAAAACTCTAATTTGAAAGTCGGACAGAACCACCCAATTATGATCTGGCACAGCAAAGAGAAGTGAATGGTTTAATTACACATTTCGTGTTGTGGTAGCCCACATGTATTCACTCACATTCATAAACAATCCCTTCCTGTACTCAGCTATTGAACCACCTTACAATTTGGCTCTTGCTGTCTGAAGTATTCTTTTTGTACAGTTTACTTAGAAAAAGAAATTTGTATCTGCACTGATGGGTTGCTGTGGTATTACTGATAATTATTGTAGAACAATGATTTAATAGTGCACCAGAGCTACATCTGTTGGTGGCTCTAAATTTCTACTCCCTCTGGCAAACTGCCTTAGAAATATCTCTTATTTATAAATATTTTTGGCCCACTGGTCATCAGACCTACCTCTGGGCCACCACTGCACTACAGAAAAATTGTTTCTATGGGTGTCAGTCCATTCATCGCCTTTTTTGCAAGGAAGGTGCTCTATACAGATTTGCATAATGGCGCCTTTACATGCCTTTAAATCCTTCTGTTATATCAAAGAAATATGGCGATCTTCATCATTAATGCATTGCCACTTTGTGCTTTCTTAATTTATTTCTTTGTTACACTCTGCCATTACCTGTAATGTACTCTGGAAATTCCTCTGGATGGTGCAGTTTTGGCTTTGCTTATCAAATGCTGATGTCTGCTTGTAATAAAATTGCAAGATGGTCAGCAGTAATGGAAGTGTCTCACAGACACTCCTGGGTCAGGACTCTTCTCAAATGGCACATTCCACTCTCTTTAAAACTAGACCAAGTAATAAAAGCCAAGTCAAAACTAATTTTATACATTGGGGCTGATTTTTTTTGGTGGGAGTTTGGGATTTTTCTTTAAGGTTTTCTGTAATTTTGGGTGATTTTTTTTTACAGTAATAAATAAATATCTGCACGTGACTAATGAAATAAACTGTTTCAGACCTTACACTGCTGAGTGTCATATTAAAACCCAACAACACTCTATGCAGACAGCAGAGAATGAATCAAGTTCCTCAGGAGATGTATCACAATGGATTGCTAGAATCTTTTCATGAATTTGGCTCTACTGTAGTTGTATAAGGTGCACATATAAATTTGATAGTCGGTAATCACAGAATGTTTGACTGGTATTAAAAATTTGCTGAGGTTTGCCAGTAATGGGACCTGAATGTCTGCAGCTGCTTTACAGGCTGCACCACGTGAGCTCCCTATTTCACTGAAATCACAGATTCTCTGAGTGTTTACATGTTAGTTTTTTTAAATGGGGTCTGTGTTTCAGACAATTTAATTGCAAACAAACAGTGTTTGCATTGAAATGCATTGTTTGAAATCTAACAATAAGTAAACTGAGAAGAAACTGAGTGTAGGTGGGATTATAAAACACAGTTCCTATGCTGGGACTACTGCCACCTGCAGAAATTCATCAGAAGGAACTTCTGGTGAAGTACTTCAAGGATAAAGCTTCTGAAGCTTTTTCAAGTATCGTGGCTAGAAACAATATGTCCTACGATGATTTTCATGGAAAAGGGATAACATGGAGAATTCCAAATACGGAAACTGGAAAAAGGTACAGAGAAAGCTACCAGTTGCAAAACTGTTACCTTTACAGCATAATGTATCTTAGTTTATCTCACTAGCATGTTAATAGCAGCAGATGCTTTACCTTAATCATGTATGACTTCAAACTGAAAAAAACCACAACCATACCGATAGCTGTGGGCAGGAGTTTCTAGGAAGGATGCACATATTCCCTCCAGCAATCTAGAAATTACAATGTTAATATAGCTTAAAAATCTGTTTAACTGTCTCATCCAAACATCCTTAGATAAATATATATAAAAAAAAACAATGTAGCAACACTACATAGAAATGTACCAAGGAAAACTTCAGAGGTTCCCCGATGATGTTCTCAAACGTGTTCTTTCAAAGCTCAGTGATAGCAAGTCCATAACATCCCATGATGCCTTGGCTACCTGAAATGTGAGGTGCCAAGACCACCTGAAAAAGTCATCAAGAAGTCTGTAGCTGCAAACTAAGCCCACACTATTTTCTTTCTTTTCTCTCTGACATGCACCTTTTTTAAACAAAAGATGTACACATCTGTAGGCTGTTGTCATGGTTGTGCTAGTCATCTTTCCCAGATGAAATAAGTCTCTCAACCTCCTTATGTGGTTTTTAAAAACCTTCTCGTTTATTTTTCCTGCTGCTCTTCTCTGGACCCTTTAGAGTGTGATCAAGTCCATTTGAAAGACATGATTTTAGTTTAAACCAGCACGTACTTTAACAATTTTTTCCCTGTAATATTTACTGCTGTATCCATAAAGACTGATGCACCTAACTTCAGAGTTATTTGTTTCAGTGGTCAAAGTAAGCATGTACACAGAGCTTAATCAGAATACAGCCTCAAAAATCTAAGTGACTATGAATAAGGAAAACAAAAGCTAATAATTTTGATGCTTACTAGATTTACTTTTCAAGCAGCTTATTCATAATTCAATTCTAGAAATGTGGATCTTCCTTGAGACTTTTCTCTGTCCTCAAATTTTATCTGAGTGTCTGATTCACTTAAACACCAAGATAGCTTCTTCCACATCATTTCTGAAACTAATCAACATTTTACAGATAACACCTTTGGAATTATACAGAAATACATATGAAACAGCTTAAAGAATATTTGAAATACAAATATTCTTTAAGCTGTGCAGATTTCTACAAAAGTCGACACAAGCTGCTTATGGAGTATATCCTGTCCAAAAGATAAATCATTCTGCAATACAAGTAACATCTCTGAATATTGTAATTTACAGGAATTTTTTTTAAAGACCAGCGCTACTTACATGTGGATGCACAAATGTTTTTCATATATGCTACAGGATAATTAACGGTTCTAAGAGAACTTCCTTCATAAAATACCAAATTTCCTAACACAGGTGAATGAATTAATGCCACAGAAAAAAATAGGCCGAATCCTGCCTTTTTAAAATAGGAGAAAGATGGGGTGAGCTTTTCACCAGACTAATGGGTGAAAGAGGCAAAAACTGAACTTTGGCTGCATGTATAATGGGTAAATTTATCTGATTTGAATTATACAAAATAATAGGTTCGTTCTATTCAAGTCTCATCCCAGACCCACCCCCCTTTTCCAGCCCTAGGGGAGGGAGCGTTAAATAATGGTCTGTGTAAACTGATGCTCATGCAGTAAGAGTTTGGAGAAGTGCTGCTTGTACAAGTTAAAGCAGGCACTGAAGAAAGAGCAACCAAATAAAAAGCAGCTGCAGGAGCAAAGTGGACCCTTCTGAAATTGAAAGATATGTCTTTCTTCACCCGGGTTTTGACGATGAAATGCAAGCAGACACTTGAATGTGAGAGGACTTACTTTTTTTACCAGGCGGTTTTTGCCAGCAGCAGGTTTCCCGGGCAGCCCCGGCTGTGCAGCAGCCAGTCGCTGGAGGTGCGGAGCAGCCCGCGGGCAGCGGCGGGGAACAAAGGCGAGGGGCGCGGAGCGGAGCTGCTGGAGCCCCCCCCGCGCCGCCTGGGCAGGGTGAAGAGCCTGCACGAAATGCCCGGACCCAACACCCTCTACAACCTCTACGAGTTCTTCTGGAAGGACGGCTTCGGCCGCATTCACGAAATCCAGGTACAGCTCCCTTCGGTACTTAATGCTTTAATCACGCCAGGGTTACTTAAACCTTTCCTTTCCTCCCCTCGTAAAGCGCTCGTGAATCGCCGTTTAGCAGCACCGCAGCTGGGCATCGCCGTGCCGCCTTCCCGCTGGGGAGAGCCGGGTTTCAGGGGATCCCCCACTCCAATCCCCGCCGCACCGGAGGCTCCGGCAGTTTTGTTTCTCGGGGGATCCCACGATCCCGGTTCCCCGTGCCCCGGCGCCCGCGAGCGCTCCCCGCGCATCTTTGTGCGCGTTTTGAACCTCTGGGGCGTGCCTCGAGCTGAAAGAAGAAGAAAATAAAAAGCACCTTTTTTATTTTTATTTTTTAAACTGGGCTGTTTCACAAGCTTGCAGAGGGCTTATTTTTGGCGGGCAGGGCTGGGAAGCGTGGGCTCCCCCGGACTCTCAGACCGCAGCACCCAGCCGCGCGGTGAAGCCGCCCGACACCCGGGGCCGCGCCAGTCCCGCCGCGGCCGAGGCGCCTCCGCCGCTGCCCTTCCTTCAGTCTGGCCCGGCGCTGCTCCGCCGTGTTCAGAGACCATTTTGTCTCTCCTACCCCGGCCTCCCCTTACATAAATACACTTTGCCTATACCGGCGCCCTGAGGGGGCGGTAGACGCGCCTGGCCCCGCTGCCGTCAGCGCTGGCCGGCCCCCGTGCCTTCGGCGGGAGGCGGGCGGTTTGAACCTCGCCGGGGGGGCGAGGGCCCGGCCCGGGAGCGGCGGCGACTGGCACTGCCGGCCCTGCCGCCCCCTCCGCGGCCGCCACATTGGCGGGGGAGGGGAGCGGGCGGCGGGAAGCGGGGCCGGATGGCGGCGGGAGGGGAGGGAAGGGGGAGGGCCGGGAGCGGCTCCTGTCACCTGGCGTGCTGCGGGGCTGGAGCGGGGGAGCCGGTGGAGCGAAGCAGAGCCCTGGTGGGGCTTGAGAATCGTCCTCTGGTCCGGGCACCTTCCCTGCTGCGGTGTCCCGCGGCCGGTCCCCTCCGTCGGTCGCACCTGGTGAGGGTGGGTGAGGCGCGTTATCCCTGCGGGAGCTGCGTAGACAAGGATCCTCCTCAGTGCAGCGCCTCGGTGATGCTGGCATGGGCAGCACTCTTACCATGAGGCTATCGCTATCCAGAGATGAATTCTTTTGGTTGCTTGGCCAAACATGTGGGTTTCATTCCTAAAAAGTCACAGTGCGTCTCCTGGGGCCCTTTCTCTGTGTAGTCCAAGCGATTCTAAAGGAAGCACTTTGTGTATGAGGGAGTAAAGCCGTGTGTTTCACTCTTTTGCAGCTGTGGATCCACAGGCTTTCCACTGTCAGTACAGATCTCGTTGGGAATATCTCAAATGGGGCATTTAATATTTTGCTTTTCTTAGTGACTTTTCCCAAATCGCTAGGAAGAAATTCACAGTCAGCCCCAAGAGGTTTGCTGCCTGAAAATTACTGAAATTTCAGGAAGAAAGAAGAGAGAGAAAGGAAAATAAAAATAGAAAAGGGAAATTAAAGAAAACAGAACTTTAAATGGTTTGAGAATCAAAACTTGAAAGTTAAGATTTACAAAGGGCCTAAAACACCTGAAAGAGGCAGGAGACAGAAAAAAAAAGAATCACGTAAGTTGGTTTTGTCCAGCTTTCTTATATTTACCATTTGGATTTTTAAGAAAAAATGTTAGGATGTATGCTGGATTCCATGGCAGCCAAACTAGATTGCTAATGATGAATTGCTTGCTAACTAAGACATGCAGATGAAACTTGAAGACAACTAAAGCTCTTTGTTTCTTTTTTTCCTCTAACTCCATGGTGTTGTACAGAATTTGAGAGGTACTCATCATAGTTTCGTAACACTAAAAAAGATGCTACAATTGGTTTTAAGTTCTTTCACTGTCAAAACAGTGAAAATTATTCAAAATGTGAAAAAGAATATAAGACATCCTAGATAGTATATGCTTTTCACTACTACTAGCTGAAATGGGTATTTTCTTCTTTAGTGAACACTATTCCTAGAAAGGAAAGTGTGAGGAAGGATAAGGAGAAGTTGCAGTATAATACTAGTTTTTATTCTGCTTAGAGTCTCAAGAATCGCAGGATGCCCTGTTTGCTTACATGTACAGTGCAAGTAGGCATTACATCTACCAGTCTGTTAAATTTAACAATACAGTGAACATCAGGAATGAATTAATCCCAAACCCTTTGGTAACCAGCACAGCTACTTAAACGATGTCCTTTGGTGCACTCAAATATTCGTGCGCTATATGCAGAATGGGTGGGGAAGCCAAGTGCTCTTTCACAAAGGAGGTTCTGTTCTCAGTAACATGATTCCAGTTAGTCCTGGCCAAAGTAGGAATGCCTACAGCAATTATGACAAAGGGAAAGTATTTTTAATTTGACGGGGTTACATCTCTTTTGTCTCATCAGTGCTATGTGAGGATAAAGAAAAGAAAGGTGAGGAGGGAGGGATTTGGATGCTGGCAGTTTGAATTTATGGCGTGTGAAAGAATGACTGCTGTGAGAGTGGTTTGTGAGGCACTAGAGTGGAACATTTTCAAGGTTTGGAAGAAGGGAAAGAAAAAGCCATGTTGTGATAGAAAGTATGGCAATAGAAATCCTGGGCATTTTTTATACATGAAGTTGACAGAATGGTGTTCAGTCTATTAAAGGAAAGGGATGTTCAAATACTTTGTCCTTGTCCATTTCTGGTATAAAACTAGTATTTAATTTATTTGATTGGCTAACTTGTCACTTGATTTATTTTCTGTTGATATTTTTTGTCCCATGTAAACCTCACCATTCGTGAAAAAAATAAACTGCTCCACAAAGAACAAAATTTGTTGAATCTGTTTTTCTGTGACTGGCGCCCCTCACTCCACTGATTTTTCCTTGCTGCACTTCTTTCCCAACTGAAACTTTCCTTTAAAGACATGTGCTCTCGAAGTTATTATCTACAAGTTCATTATCCCTAAAGTATTTCTAAGACAAGAGAGACTTTGGGTTTTGGGAGTGCTTGTTCATACATTGCTCTGTCTGTGCTGTTGGTTAGGAGCAGATCAAGCAGAAATGACAACTGAGTTCCTGCTGTAGCATTTCCCTCATCAGGATGACTAATACATAGGTCTCATATGAATTCAGATGCTGATTTTTGAAAATGGTAAGAATATTGTTGTGGGAGACCTTTCAAACTTAGATTGAAGTTGGCCATTGTGTTCCAAAAGTAGTTAAGAGGTGACTGGCAGAGACCACAATTACACAACTCATGTTTTATTTGGAAACTAGACAAAAAGAATTACATTTTTTTATGTGCACTTGGTATCATATTCTGAAGAGTGATTCATGTGTCTTAAGCTTATTGTTGGCAATTAAACACTTCATCTCTGGAACTAAGATTGAGTAAAACATATTTCACATAAGTTAATCTTGGGCCAGTTATACACTTTCACAAGTGTAGTTGGTGTCAACCATCTTGGGTTTATAATCAGCATAACTCTGTATGCAGATGTCTTTGGATTAGAATGTAGGTAATGTGTCAAAGAAACTGCTTTGCAGTTTTGGTGGGGTTTTTTCCCTCCTGAAATGAGGATGTACCTCAACTCCAAGTGAATTTGTAAGAGTTGAGAGTTTCACTTCATAACCATGTCAGAATGAAATTTATTTGAAAAAATCAGTAAGATTTCATGGGACAGTGATAGTGCAATCTTACTGGAAAACTTTTGGGGTTGGTTTTGTTTGTTTCTTTTAATATATATACACAGTTTAATGTTTTCCAATCCTCTTTATTAATTTTCAGTCCTCTTGTTTGCCTCCAGCCTGAATCACATGATTTGTGGATCAATCACTCAATAAACCCCTGTTGTGCTGTTATTATTCATGGTTAGGTGTCAGAGAGAAACTTGTACTTAGTTTTATAAGCCATTAAATGGTAGAGTTAGCAGTTATTTACAAAAGATATTACATTATATCTTTGTATTGTATTGGTAATTTAACCCAATATGCTTCCACGTTTTTCATTTTTGCGGACATTCTTTCTAACCTGTTTGATCTGAAGGGATGTGTTTTAAAGTGCACCAGGTCCTTTCATCTTCTCAGTGTTTGGTTTCACTCACACTCTGTGCCTCAGAGCTGTGGGTCTTTTCAGTCAGGGTCCTGAACTGTGTGACCTCTCTGTTTTCCTTGTGAATATTTCACAGAAATGCTTAGATTCTTCTCCTGACATTTCAAACCGTTCTTTGACTGGACGGCTGGGGATCAAATTCTAGATGCAAGAGATTGTGTATGACAAATTGTCAGTTTCCTTTGTGACAGTTTTCCTTAGTAATACTTGACTTCTGTTTCTTTTTGTTGGTGATGCTGTAGCAAAAACACACTCAGGAATATGGAAAGATCTTCAAGTCTCACTTTGGTCCCCAGTTTGTTGTATCCATTGCAGATCGAGACATGGTTGCTCAAGTCCTCCGAGCAGAAGGCAGAGCACCACAAAGAGCCAACATGGAATCCTGGCAGGAGTACAGAGATTTACGGGGGAGAGCCACGGGGCTCATTTCTGCGTAAGTGTTGTTAGTCCGTCACTTTCCTTGTTGTTTTGTGATTTAAATTTAGTGATTTCTGAAGGACTGTACAGGTCACCTGGGAAATCAGTGTGGGGAAATTGGTGTGTCTAGTGGGGGGAAGGGAGTAGGTATTTATGGTGAATGCTGTGAATTTGTTCTGCTGCGAAGTTTCAAAGGGATGGTAATGATGTGTAGTTGAGCGTGCAGTGAGCTACTTTGCATGAAGACATTCTTCGGGGATATGTATCAACTGGAGTTGTCTGAGTTGACTCACTTACCTACAAGCAGTTTTACAGAATAGAGCTTTACTAGCTTTGGCACTGCACCGCATGAATGTGGGTTTTTGCATCAGTTTGAGACTGTTCCATCTGGTTGGCAGTGTACTGTGTGGAATTGTTGGCTCAGATTTGTTTTAGCTTTATTGCTCACTGAAGTGCCCCCTCAGCAGACTAATGTAAAGAATGGTCAATTCACACTGTACTGCATCTCCACACAGATATTTTTGAATCTGGCTGATTCCCGAGGAGTTATCTGTCTGTACAGCTTGCATAACCTGGCAGCACATGTGGGTGTGGTTAATTGCCACTATGAACTACTCACAGTCCCCACTGACATAGGATGTTTATTTAGAGGGAAATTAATTTCCTGAGTCATGGACAGTCTGTTTCTTCATGGTAGAAAAAGGCTTTATGTATTGCACTGCAGACTCAAACCTTAAGCTGCAGTTGAGACTCAAACTAACAGTTCCTTGATGCTTAGTGAAAAGAGATCTTAAATCAGAAGACTCGGGAAATATCTGTTAAAGACGTCACATTCTTCTGCTGGACGATAAGTTTCTGTGCCTTGCAACAGCATTGCTCCAGGTAAAAAAAAAAGTACTGTTAAAATAAACACATAAAAGATAATTTCCCATTTTCACAAGGAATGAAAAGGTATCCCTGGAACCACTGTTCCCAAATACTCTGCTCATATGGAGTATGTAGATACTATAATTCAGATTTTTAATCTTCAGCACAAAGGTTTCCTTGCATAGCTCAGCTAAAGCAGAATCTGCAGCTGTAAGTTGTTTCTCTGCAGGTGGGTCTGCTCTCTTATTACTTTGTAGGTTTAGAACTGGGGTAGCTGAAAGTGATGTATCAGTACTGGAATTTTTAGTACCAGCTCAAGTTGTTGATTTGTCAGATCTGAATGTGATACCTTTATTTGGTAATTAAGTACTGGTTCTGTGTAAAAGCGATTTTGCAGACTACCCATTCAAATATTTATTTAAAGTCATTTTAATGGACTCTTTTGCTAATTTCTTGCATTAGCCACTAGTAACAGATTAACATAGGGACACTTGTCAAATTCAAAACACCGAGTGGGCAAGTTCTGTCATCTGTCATTCAACCCAGAGATTGATTTACACCTTAACATATATGTTGCAATACTGAAATTTAATGAGGGTATGTAATAAATACAGAATAAAGTTGTAGGAGCATAATACAAAATATGCATTATCATAATTTTCATTTTACCATTTGCTTTCATTTAACATGAAAAATTGCAGAGTTTGGTTGCAGAGCTCTTACCCAGCTGATGATTGTTAAGGAAAACTATGTATAGACATTATTAATAATTTCTTCCAGGGAGGGGGAGCAATGGCTAAAAATGAGAAGTGTACTGAGGCAAAAAATTCTGAAACCCAAAGATGTGGCTGTTTACTCTGAAGGAGTCAATGAAGTTATCACAGACTTAATTAAAAGAATCCACACCCTGAGAAGTCAAGAGGAGGATGGGGAAACAGTGATGAATGTTAACAACCTTTTCTTCAAGTATTCAATGGAAGGTAAGCCCAGGTTGGATGTGTAAAGAAAATGCGTGTAAAGAAAATGCACCTAAAGCAGTGTGGTTGTGGTTAGGCATGTCTGTCAAATGACTGTGCCCTGTTGTGATTAATCTGAAAAGGGAAGTTTGATATTCTGCATTCGTGTGTCTTCCTAGTTAGAGCAGTGGGTATCAGTAGAATTTCCTTGCAAAGTCCAATGACCTGGTACCTCGTATTAAGGAGCAATTCCCATGGAAATGTTGATGTATAGGCAAATTGTTCAATCAAGGCCTTGAACAGTCTCAGCACTCAGTATTTCTGTATCAGTTTCTCAAGAATAAGGGTGCTGACCTTCTAACAGGTGGTTTCTAAGACTAATTTCACAGTATACCAGCCAAGTTTCAATGAGGAATCTCCATGTGATGTACCTAAATTCAGTTCATAGCTTAATGTGGAAAAAGATACTGCTTTTCCCTGCCCACAGATGCCAAGTATGGGATTGTTATGCTTGCCTTAAGATCATCTGCCACTGGCTACCATTAATGAGGCAATGCTGAATGAAACCCTGGCCTGAGCCCGTGTGGCATTTCCTGTGTTCTTACAGAAATCTTGTGGTGATACATATGTAATGTATTTCTTCTGACTGCATACAACCCCATCTTGTTATATGTAATGCCTTTTAAAAACATTGGTACTCTTTGCTGACAGGCAGCTGAGTAATTTGGGATTTGAAGAATTTCCAAATTGCTCACTTATGAAGATGTTGTGTCAAATTGCTGACTGCCTGCTTGGTCTGTTTCACATTAATAGCATCTAAAAATGGCATTTAACTACCAGTTTATGGAATTTCAAACTGTGAGCTTACGGATTCACTGTAACTGCTGGTTTAGTTTAAATTCTTCACATTCTTTTAGTTTTTCATTTATAACTTGTGCCTGGCACACACTTATTTTCTATATGACTTGCTGTTTATATAACTTACACTGTAACTGTTCAGGGAACCAAGTAGGATGTAAGATTTCTTTGAAGGGGCCATGTAAACAGCAAGAGGATGTAGAAGAACTAGCAGTTTCTGAAAGAGGCACTAAAGAAAGAGAAGACACAGAAAAATATCTTCCCAGGGAGGAAAATTAGGAAAGGAAGAGTGGGTTGAAAATAACCAAATTTTAAATTTTTTTTTGTCAGTAAAGGTAAATTTCTAGCAAGGGGCCTGCAGAACTGCAGAAAAACATCTGTGAAAATTACAGCAAGTCTGAACAAGAGACAGTCAACTTTGTCACTTGCAAGGGTGTCACACTTGATGTTTTTCAGGGCTGGGTGTGTGCGGTAAGAGCACTGTCTGGAGTGCAACATTCTTACCCATTTATACAGACTCAGTATTCATTTGCTACCAGCTGGTGACAGACACAGCCTCTGGTAGAAACTCCTGCATTATCATCAATTATCAGAAATGTCTTTGGACTTGTGTGTCCCTGTGTGTTCAGAGACCAACAGGGCAGGCTCAGGATTTGTACTGCAGTGCAAAAGACAGCAAACAGGCTGGAGGCTGCTCTACTCCTGGTGGAATTGCTGGCTGTGTTCTCATGCTGAGCATTATTGACACAGCAGCTACTCTCTTGCTGCAACGTTTAGCTGGGCTATTTTACTGTGGTTTGAATTTCCCTTTTTTCTGTTCCCCAACTGAAGTAATAATAATAATAATAATAATAATAATAATAATAATAATAATAATAATAATAATAATAATAATAATAATAATAATAATAATTTCTTACAAGGTAGTTCCACTTTATGTTAGTTAATTCCTTAAATTATTATATATGTATTGATGTGTATAGACATGTGTATGGACAATTCTTTAATTTTTTTATGTGCAGGTGTGGCGACTATTCTGTACGAATGCCGGTTGGGCTGCCTGGAAAACAACATCCCACAGCAGACTGTCGAATACATTGAGGCTCTGGAATTGATGTTTAGCATGTTTAAAACCACTATGTATGCAGGTGCTATTCCCAAATGGCTTCGTCCACTTATTCCAAAACCCTGGAGAGAGTTCTGCAGATCCTGGGATGGACTCTTCAAATTTAGTAAGATTTAGTAGTAGAAAAGTTCAGCTGTATTTCTGAAGGTTCTCTGTGTGTTTGAGCGGGATAAGATGCATTTCTCGTCTAAAATTATAAGAAGACATTGTGGCAGAAGTAAGTTTCATATTAAATGCAGACTGGCCAGGGGAACTGTTTTAAAAAATATTCTACTGAAAACAAACCTTACCAGTACATTTCAAAACTCCCCTGTTTTATACTGCTCTTTCTTTATTTATCTTCACCTGTTTCAGCACCCACTTTTCACTCCAGGTCTGAGTGCTTTGCCAAGGTTTTATCTTAAGCCACTTCAATTTTAATGAGGGTAGTTTTGTTGACTTCAGCAAAATTTTAATTAGCACCCTGAGAAATAATCATCACTAGAACTGACCAGAAAGTTAATAAACTAAGCCCTGGCAATTAATTAAACACTTTGTAAAGTTGATTTATATATATACAAGTGCATAAGTTGACATCAAAGTACATAGATGTACTACAACATGAGGTTTTTTTGTAAATAAAACATTCCAGGCTACTTTATGAATCAGTTTTCATGTAAGTAGGAAGAAGGAGTTGTCTTTGCAATTTAATTTTTTTAATGTTCTTGAGTGCTAAAAGAACTTGAACAATTTTTCTCTCTCAAATACTAGAAAACTGTATGCCTTTTCATTTTTCTGTAAGCTCATATTGTGAGCCATAAACTTTCAGAGTTGTTTTTCTCTTCTTAAATCCCTTGTTTGACCAAAGATGCTGTTTGCAGTCACTGGGGTATACATGGAACTATGGCTGAAATTACTCAGCGTGTCATTCACTGAAGTTCTTGAATTTTTGTTATCATTTGAGGCTCTTCATCTTTGTCTTCAGAGTAATTAATTTCTGTGTCTTTGACCTTGTGATTGCTGCTAGCATCTCGTAGCAGCCTCTCTGTGCTGAGTTGCAGCACGCTCTGCAGAGTTCACCCCTTCTTGCAGAGTCATCAGGAGACAAGCCAGGTGGGTGTAAAAACTTGGCCTTGAGCTTCCCTCGGGGAAGGGAACTGAAGTCTCTTGTGCCCTTTCTTTGTGCTCAGCATTCTCATGCTGTGAGCTACCAAGGTTCCTGTCAGCTCAGTCTTTCCTTGCCATGAGTACCCAAGGACTTCTACCAACACTCTAGGATTTTTCCTTAAGAAAAAAGAATTTTTTCCCCTGAATGTGCAGTGTGGCATAAGTGAGAAATGTGATTACTGAATGGAACCAGCAGAAAAATAGAAATGGAGGCTTAACAATTTTTTTTAATCCCAAAGGTCAAATCCATGTTGACAACAAATTGAAGGCTATTCAGTCTCAGCTGGACCAGGGAGAGGTAGTGAATGGTGGGCTACTTACACACCTCCTAGTGAGTAAGGAACTTACTTTGGAAGAGATCTACGCCAACATGACTGAAATGCTTCTGGCAGGAGTGGACACAGTAAGCTTGTTACCGTTTTTCTTGTGCATAGTTGTTTTTGTAAACCAGTATCACTGGCAGCTCTCTTCAGAGGGACTACATTGTTTATAAGGATGTAATTTTAACACATTTAAGCCATGACACCTTTAAAGTGATAGAAAATACTTCCTGTACTGTGTAATCTCTCCACTGGAATGAAATCAGTGCTGTGGTTTTCAGGAACCCATCATTTGGGAGTCTGTTCCACAGTTTATTAAACAGCAATAAAATAGCAATTGTCTTTACATTCAGCTTGTATTTCACACATTTGCTTTTTACTAGTTTGCTTATCAGGTTGGTGTTTGTGCTACTTTAGGTAGACCACAATAGAAAAGTTAGCTGAAAGTTAGTGTGAAAAAAATTGATCAATAAACTCATGTGTAGAGTTTGGTAAAGGATTTTCATGTGTGGCTAATTAAATCAACTGGGACACACATTATGGATCAGATACCTGCTTTCTGCTGGAATCCATTAGGAGAGGGATGTTGGGCCAGTGATGATGTGGATAAAGCATTAGTTCACTCTACCCCTTCTTGTGCTGGCAACATAGGGTCAGGCTGAGGCAAAGAGCTGTGGTAAAGGCTCAGGATCAATGGGGCTGGTGTATCTAATATGTTGACACCTAGGAACATGCTTCAAGGGCCTCTCATTCTTCATTCTTCTGATTTGCCATACAGACCATTTGAAGAAACATTAATGTCGTGTGTGTATCTTCCCTCTCGTTCCTATCACATGTAATGATATGTAGCTCAGTGTAGCTCAGTACTGACTGCAGCATGACAATTGGAAGAGCAAGGAAAAAGAAATATGAGTTACTTTATGCACAATGTATACAGAGTTATTTTGAATAGCAATGAACACTGCTACTATAAATGATTGTTACTGAAAATATTATTTTAAAGAAATTATATTAATTTAATAAAGAAGTGCTATGTAGGATCTAAATAGCCTTACAGTAGAAAAGTTTAAAATAAGTTAAAAAGTAAAATGGTCTTAAAGAAAAGAAAAACTCTCTGGATAATTGAATTCAGATTTTTTTTGGCTAAAGAAAGTTTGTAAGGTTTCTAAAGAAAACAAAAAAAACCCCAACAGCAATCACTCCAAAATAAGGAGCATATGTAAAACTTCTTTCTGTGCTGAATATTACTCCATTGGTTAAATGTCCCAAGGGCTTATGAGTTTGCAGAGCTTTTTGATGTTTAGTTCTTAAGCAAAACACAGTTATTCATCCCATTCATTTTCTAATCTTTCAGACCATTAATTTTCCATTTTTAGTGTGTGACATTTTTCATTAAAATAAAATTACAATGTTCATGCCAACAAGAATTTCCCTTTCCATTTGACTCAGCTTTCTCAGCTAGCAACAGTCTTTTTCTGAGAGGACGATTCTTCTGACTTCCTCATTTTCAAGTACAAAGCAAAAATTGAAGGAATCTTTTTTCCCCTAGTGCTGTCAATTTGGATCTCATTTTTTCATAGAAACTGAAAGAGGTTTAGAGGATTATAAAAGCATTCAACAGACTTGTGAGTCAGTTGTTGGCTACAAGCATTTCGTCTGTTGGTGGAACAGCCCTGATTTTTAAGAAGTTATGAAGGAAGTGGGAAGCTGGGAAGGAACACTATCAGAGAAGTTCTGTACACAGCTGGCACAATTGCCAGCTCCTCTGAGTGGAATAGAACTGGGTTGCATTGTAGAAGGCACAACCATTCAATATTGCAAGAAAAACAAGAAAAGCTTATGAGAATGGTACTTCTAGCATTATACCCCAGTTTGAAGACAAGACATAAAAGATCACCATCATTACGAATTTGCATTCTAAATTGATCTTAACACCAACATAAGACACTTCCACACGCTGATTTTTTTCCAGCTGTGGTGAAAAAGGATTACATAATGGGTTTCTTTAAATCCTCTTGTGCTCAAAGTTGAACTGTGTCCGGCCTCGTGTTCTGTTTCTTCTTCACAAAAAATATTTTTAAATGATAGGGGTGTAGCATTGCTTGCCAAAAGGATAAAGCATAGTCTTAGCAGTGACTTTATCAATTCTGTTATGTGGATGTTATGAGGGGACCACCATATGCTTAAAAGGATTTGGAAATGTTCTGAGTAGTATTTTCTTATCTTGTTTCCTGTGAAATGTTTTTGTTGGAAGGAAAGGTGAAATGCATATTGAAAACTAAGAGCTAACTAAATCCATTGCTGTTTAGAGTGTTTATGTTTCAATATTGCTTGCATAGTGGGGTTTGCATTTGGTTTGTCTGTTCCTTTTTATATTTCACTGGGAAAATATCAGCATGGGTTGTTTTGATATGTGGTGGACTTTTAGATGGAAAAGGGATGAAGGAGGGGATGGCAAAGTCTGGCAACTTCCCATTGAATCCAGATGTGAATCATTGCCAGCCTCTTTCATAACTTCAAATACATAAAACACGTAGTTGAAAGCTGATTGTTTTTCTTGGCTTGAAATTATTTTTAATGCAATCTGGTTGGGCTTGATGATTGTCGTTTTTTCCTTAGACTTCTTTTACTTTGTCCTGGGCAATATACTTGTTGGCAAAGCACCCAGAGGTGCAGCAACGTGTTTATGAGGAAATAGTCAATAAGCTGAGTAAATATCAAGTTCCAGTTGCTCACGATGTCCCAAAATTGCCTTTGATTAGAGCTGTCCTAAAAGAAACCTTGAGGTAAGTGGCAGACAACTAGAAGATTTAATTCTACGTTTTTCTAAGGAATTTTGTGTCCATTTTAGCATTTGTAGTTTATTGTTGCTACTGCTATTTGCTGCTTCTACTTTTATTTATTTCACCAGTATTGTGTCCAAGGATGCTCAAGCAATGAATAAGATAGATTATATAATGTTAATGTTTCTAACTATGGTAGAAGTGGTATCACATATGTAGGACATGTCTGTTAAGGTAAGAAATGGAAAGCTTGATTTTTCCCTTTAGTCTGTATGATAAAATGTAACAACCTCCTCCCCCCCACTGGTACTTTGCAGTACCACTTCAATAATTTCAAGCTTTTTGATTTAAATTAAAGGCATGTGACATACTTTTTAAAAACATGTTTATTCTAAATGTTCATGAGGTGAGGGGAGTAAGAGGATTTTAGAGAAGGCATCAATAAAGCTTTTTCTGCTTTAGCAAGTGTTAAAATGTCTCCAGCTTGACCACCTGCCTTCATGATTGTAAATGTGTAAAGTGAATAAATGCATAGACCAAATAGCTCAACCTTCAGTTACTAATAAATAACTTTTCTCAGATGATGGTGATATTCTCACAGATGATTCAAGGTCTTTGAAGCTCCAAGGTGTTCTGTACTCCTGGAAAACATTTTTGGTGTGAATGAATATGGCATTCATCCTGCATATTTGTGAATACAAATTGGAATCTAAACGTTTTAAAAATTGTATTAGTTATTACTGTTGAACTTCAGATAAATATTTCTCACTAGGTTATATCCAGTATTGCCAGGAAATGGAAGAGTGACCCAAAAAGACTTGATCATTGGAGGATACTTGATACCTAAAGGGGTAGGTTCTGTTGCAGTCCTCTGCAGAGAACAGTTTAATTTTTGCAAATGAAGTATGATCTGCTACAACATATATATACTTCATTGATTTTAAAAGATTTCACCACGCTAGAACATTAAGAGGAAAGTATTTCAGTATACCCATTTATATGCCACAAATAGATTTTAGGATTGACTTGTTGCTGTTGATCTGATATTTTTTTGTGTCCTCTCCTGGAAATGAAATTTATCATCATGACTTCTTCTTAATATTCTTGAGAGTGGAGTTTATTAATAACATATCTGTGTAATGGTACAATTCAATTAAAAAAGCATGAATTTCATTATTCTTGCAGTTTTCTAATTCTTTGTCTGTTAATTCACTTTATAGAAAGTTTCTCCTTTTTTCTCATAGCAACTTCATGAAACAATTCCTAATACTTGTGTCTTGTTCCCATTTCCTTCCCCACTAAATCTTCTCTAATATATCCAGCAACTCTGAAAGAAATTTGAAGATTATTTCCTTTGACCAACTGAGAAAGGGATTTGATTTTTGAGATATCCTTTTGTCTTTGGAATTACTTAGAGTTGCTTAATTTTTATCACCTCTTATTGCAGAGATTACAGTATTTGCAAATGCTTTTAAATTTTGCTATGTGCATTGGAGCTAGCTAAATATAAATATCATTTATTTCCTCAGACCCAGCTGGCACTTTGTCATTATGCTACTTCATACAGTGAAGAAAATTTCTCAGTGGCAAATGAGTTCCGACCAGAGCGCTGGCTGAGGAAAGATAATTTGGACAGAGTAGACAACTTTGGCTCCATCCCCTTTGGTTATGGCATTCGAAGTTGTATAGGGAAAAGAATTGCAGAGCTGGAAATTCATCTTGCACTGATTCAGGTTAGAACTGTGTGACAGCATTACAAGAAAAAAAGTGAATTTATATTATATTTTTTAATTTATACCATTTCTGGGTATGCTACAGTGCTCAAAAACTTTGTATTGGAGTGTTGTCTAACGTACTCATGCTGCAAAGACTTAAAAAATTGAAAATAATCAAGCTTCCAGTGTAGCATAGTACTTAAACTACATTGCAGATGGTATGGTACACATGATGTAAAACTAAAGGTAAGTTCATTAAGGAAATATATGGATTTGGTACAGAAGACTTTTGTAAGCAAATCAGAAATCTTTCTTAATGTTTATTAGAATGGTTACCTGCTCAGTTTCTGTGTTTTATTTAGAAGAATTCAGATCTTAGAAAGATCTAAAATAGATTTTATATCCATGTGCTGATCAAAGTGTGATGACAAACAGTATAATTTTTCTGTGTTCTGGGCTTTTCTGTCTCTTCTTGTTCTTTCTTCTATGTCATTATCATTTTATATATACATAATTTATAGTTATATAAATAGTACATATTGAGATATATTGTTTTTGATTAGTTCATATCATAAAGAAAATGTTCTCAACAGCTGCTGTATTTTTTGTCATTTACAAAACAGCCTATAGCTTAGATAATGAGTCCAGATTGTGCAATCAAATAATGAAGATTTGGTAACTATAGTTACTTAACTATAAAAATATTTAGATCCATTTTATGTATTCAGAGGAAAGCTTGATTGAATTTGTCTTTGAATTTCCTTCAGCAAACTTCTAGAGCAATTTCTGAACAATTAGTACCTGCCTTTTGGAACTGAGAGTGAGAGAGCTCCCAGGGGGCCTAGTAAAAAAACCACACTTCCATGTTGTTGAAAAGGAGGCTGAAGGAAGCAATGGAGAACCTGCGTTGTTTTCTGGAAAGAAACTAGAACAAAATAACACACAACCTATTTACAAACATAGAGATGATATTTAAGTGAGTTAAAATTAGAAACACACGGATCTTTTCAAAGAGAAATTCAGACCAGTCTGATTTCTTTCTTTGGCTTGATCACTTACCTCATGTGGGAGTATAAAGTAAGTCATATGTCATATACTCTGACTTCAGAAAGTATTTTCACACGTCGTGTATGTTTTTCTCTCAAATTAATAAAATTTGTTCCAGATGGAAGTGCCCATAAAATGCATGCACAGCTGGTTGGAAAAAGGAAATAGCTGGAGGCACTAGCTATCAAATATTTGCTGTTGAACTGGGAAAGTATTTAATTAAAATTCTATAAAAGTCTGTCCTGCGTTTGATTTAAGCTGTTATTTTCATTAACGGTTTAAGTGATGGATTAGAGAATATTTTTACAGTTTGCATGGGATACCAAGCTGATGTGAATTAAGTTAAAATCAGGAGATGTGAATATCGAATTTTGAAAAAGAAGGAGACATATTCCAAAAGCAACACAAAATCATTCACTAATGACAGTTGCAAGTTAGTCCCCTTGAGAAGAAATAAATGCATAAATACAAACTTAAGAACAACTGTCTGGGTAATATTAGTACCACAGGAACAGATTGGAGGGATATAGTAAAAAATTAGTCAATTCTGACAAAGCAATGTGATTCTACATAATGTTAGCAGCATTAGCAAGCATTTTGTATGTCAGAAAGAGGAGCTAAATTACTGTCTTGCCAAACATTGATGAATCCTCACCAAGTAATGATAAACAGCCATCCCCATGCGCTGCATTTTAAGGACAAAATAGCCATATTTAAGGAAATTTGGAAGATAAAGATAATAACAGGAGGAATTTTAAAAAGAGAAAAATTAGATAAAAGTTTCATCAGATATCAGACACTGAAAAATGTAGTTACGTATAGGAAAATAATACATTGGTATTCAGCCATACTAGAAGGATAAGAGATAATTACTTAATTTATAGAAAAAAAGTGAGATTTATTATTAGGAAAAGTTGAGGATGTAGCAGTATTTCCCTCTTGAAAGGGAAATAGATATACCTCAGTAGATAGCTGAGGTATTCCTCACTCAGAAAAATGTGTCTGATGGGGTTGGGATTCCTATAGCTTTCTTAGTAATTTTACATATTGATTGATATTAAAGGAAGTGAAATAAAAAACACATAGAGAGGAACCTCACAAAGTCAAAGACCTTAGTTTCATTGGTAGTTCAGACTGTTTAATCTTTATGAGGTTATGAGGAAATTCATCGGAAAGGACTTGCTCAGTCCTCCCTCCATCAGAGGAGGAAGATTTTGAACTATAATCTTTACCTTGTGACACCTTCTTTATAATTTCCTGGATGGGAACCATAGCACTTAAACTCTGCCAAACTGGCAACTCAAATTTTGCTTGTGACAGTCTGTTATGTTCCCTTCTTTAAAGGCTACTCTTCATTGGTAATTTTGTTTTTCTAATACTTGTCCTGTTCATGTTCACAGCTACTTCAGAATTTTGAAATCAAAATTTCTCCCAAAACTGAACCAGTTCACGCCAAAACTCACGGACTTTTGACTCCTGGGAACTCCATCAATGTCAGATTTTCTGACAGGAAGTGAAACTCCAATGTTCTGGAAGTACTTACACAATTTTCATGGAAACAGGTTTGCATTTTGAGGAAGTTTAACACACGCTTGTTCTCTGGTTTGTAGGTTTTGGCAATATTATGAAGTATTATGTTCTGCTTTGGTTCTAGCAGTACATAAGAGCAATTACCTCTCCTGTAACAGTTAATAAAACCAATGGAAGTACATACCAAAAAAATTCCTTCTTGCACTGGGAATCTCCTTTCTTCTGGGAGAATTCCTAGTAATGACAGCACATGCATTGAAAAAAGCCAACCAAAAGTAAATTCAGACATGTCAATATCATTCAGTGGTTTTGTTACGCTGCTACTCGAGTGCATTTGAGAGCAAGGGGATTATTATATAATATGTGGAAATCAGCTGCATGTATAAGTTTGTGTTTTCCTGTTTCTTGTCCTCCAGTGTTTTTTAAAAGTTTCCATGTAACAATGAAATTATGAGATCATTTTTTTTATATGTAAAAACATTTACTCTGCATGTATTAAAAAAAAAATCCAGTAATATGAAAAGTAAGGATAGAAAAAATAACTTATGTCATGTTGTTTAGACTTGAAATACAGAACATACACAAATTTATCTAAACTTAATCCCCATAAAATGTTTCTATATAGTTTTAAAAAAATAAAAATCTTAAAAATGAAAGTTTAAATGTCACATTGTAGAGTTTGAAGCCAGGCATTGTTCTCATCACCAAAGCACAAGCCACTTTCATTCTAGCTAATATGCCAAACCCAAATGTAAATACTAAAAAGAAGTAGTTGTTACATTTTTATCACTTAATTAAAATACTACTTTTAACTTTATTCACAGTTCTTCAACAGTAAGAACTGGAAACTTCCCATTTTAACTTGCTGAACCCATAGGCAAATACAGAGTTCTGTAGGATGGAAATGTGACTACTGAAGTATTCAGAGAGTTGTTTTTTTTTTTACTATCTGGTGCCTAACAGAAAGAGTGGACACCTGGAAGTTTGGGTTTGGTCTTTTGGGGTTGTTTTGTTTCTTTGTTTGGTGTTTTATTACTATTACTACTTCTCCTATGACAGCCAACAGAAAACTCTCTCTTGCACGATACTTTGGATAACTTTAGTATCACTGCACTAACCTTACATTCTCGTTTTTGAGAGAAACCTTGTACCCTGTATCCACCTTATCCCTTGAGCAATGTTCGAACTTGCATATACTAATATGATACTATGTATATACAGTTAACTGTTTACATGTCAGGCTCTGACTGGTTTTGGGAGGTAGTTTACATACTGACAATTAAAAGTATTTCAGCTAAATAGACTTAGCAAAAGTTTTGCAACTTGGTTCTTAAAATGACAAAACTGTTCTTTGATTGTCTAGCCCTTTGATTGTCTTCCCTTTGTCTAGGAAGTCAAAGACAGGTTCGAAATTAAATAACACTGTCGTTTAATGGTGTACATGAAATTTCACATTGCTAGCTAGCTATTACAGTCACGTGGTTATAGTATTTTGATGCCTTTTTGTGGTGTCTTTTCAAGGTTTAGACAAAAGAAAAACAGAATCTCCTTTGTACGGATCTCATATAAAAAATGATAACACTAAACAAAATTGATCTGATCTATGAGAGGATTAAATGCTTACATAAGGACTTTCAACTGTTATTCTTGTATTGAGCATATATGTTTACTGTAAGAAAACTAGGTATTCTGCTGCGAGTATTTTCCTTGAACAAGATTGCCTTCTGATTTTTCCAGGGCTTCCAATTCCATCTTTCTTATTTTTCCTTTCTTTCCCATTGTTATTTTCAATTGTCTCCATCTTAAATCAAATTAAGAGATTTGTATGTGCCAGAGCCAGCTGACGTCCCAAAGGAGATGTTTTGCAAAATCTGTTTAAAAGTCTATGGACTGAGTATTTGACTCCATAACCCTGCCTGGTTTTGTTGACTTGGAGACAAAGAACTCCTGCCTTGAATCCAAATTTGGGTGCCATATGGTGCCTTCCTTTTGCTTTGTCATAGCATATTAGAAACATCAGCCACTGCTATGTTGCAGTACATTTGCTGCTTGGTATGAGTCCCTAAGTAACACATCATTGTAGAAGATGGAAGAGACATTCTAAAATGCTTTTTGTAGCATTTGGATCTTTTAATGAAAACAGCCAGTATTTTGTTCTAATAGAGCACCTATCCATGTAAGTTGTCTTTTATACATAATAAAATATTTATACAAAATTTACAAGTCTTGGTTCTTATTTAATTACTAATTATATTTGCATTTTTTTTTAGCAGCCTAAAGTTTTAACTTCTTGTATTGAACTGAAAGATTTACTACTCCATGGGAAATTAATAGTTCAGCTAGAAAATGTGGGGATTCTTAGAAGAATTTAAGGTGTGTAATGACTTGGCAAAAGTGGAGATAACATATTAAGAATACTGTCATTGCGGAGGAAAGGTACTGGCAAAGGTATTGAAGGATTACCCAAGGACCAACCATGCTATGTTGTCACATAATGTTTATAACTTTAAAAACATGCTGTCATATAATTTCATATAATTACTAGAGATTTAAATCTTTGGTAATGCCAAACTTTGCCAGTGTATGTCCAGAGAAAGACTGGGAAGGTCTGTAACAAACCACTGATTCTCAGTGTTCAGAACAATGTTAGTTTGCACTGGCAGGCTCCCACGGTGACAGATGCATCGGAGGGTTTTTCACCTCCTGAAGTGTCACAGAAATGTCAATAGAGGATTTACAGGGGCAAGTGAAAAGCAGATTGTAGGATGATTTAAAATGCTACCAAGTGACACTGAGTGTACCCAGCGCTGTACAGCTACTGAGCACAGATGTAAATACACATGCCAGTACCATCACTGGGGAGGACAACTGCTCTTACACGTTGGGCCCTTCTGATTTTTGCAGTGAGCACCTCTGTCATGGACTATATTTATTGAAGCAAGATAAACTACAGTTCCCTGGGATGTGTGTTGGAAAATATTTGGGAAGTGGTCCAAAGTTGCTTGGTATTTCTTATTTCTGTGCAGGTTTTCATCTAAACCTTACACATGCAGTAGTAAATAAAAAAGTTGGATGAAAAGGAGTGAGTAGTAATTATTTTGGTACCTGATAGTTTTTTTAAAAAAAAATTACATATATGTACAATATATATTTGTATATATTGTACATATATATTTGTATATGTGTACAATAAAAAGAAAAGTATTTTATCTGCTGTGATTAATGCACATGTTCACTTTCCTTTTTCCCTTTCAGATGGTACTTACAACAGAAAGTAAATATATATAAATATATATATATGCCAAGAGCTTGCAAATATTTATTCATGTTCTTGCTGGAGAGAAAAAAAAATGACCAAAACATGTAAATGTCATGTGGATATTTCAAAAATAATTTCAGCTGAGTTTCCCCTATGTTTCCAATCGGATTTTCTTCAGGAAACCACTGAAAATACTACACTGTGGTTTTGGTACCACTAGGTGGTGCTGCCTTTATAGTATTCCTTAGTGAAAGTCTGTGATTATGTATCTGTGGAAAAAGAAATATATAGCTAAGAGCAGCGTACTTACTATGGCTTCTTAAAGATAGAGGAGTTTGATTACACTTGTTTCACAAGGACTCTTAGCCCCTGTACATGTAAACGTTCTGAATTTCTATTCATCTTTTGCAAATCCTTGCTGAAAATGGGAATTTGCATGTGGAAAAATGTATAGTATGTCCAAAGTTTCACATGGGAAGAGTTTTGTTAGAGAAAATCCAGCATTTGTAGTCCTGTATGGCTCCTGCTGAGATTTGTCTTTAACAGTTTGTTAATCATTGAGCTTTGACACTCTACCTGTTATCATGCAAAATTCAAAATAAAGCCAGTTTTTACTCTGAAGAGATCACAGTCTAGGCGAGATAAGAGTAAAGGAGACAGGAAATAATTAAGGGAGATATTTGTGTGTTTCAGACACTATTGCAGTAAACATTGCAGTAAACAGGAGATCATCTGACACCATTTAGAGGATGTTGCACCAATCTTGGCAATGTTTGAAACACAGTATTTGCTGTCAAATGTTTATCTAGTTGGGAAACAATTACATTGAAGTGTAAACTCACTGAAGCAGCCCACTTTAGTCAGACAAAAGGAAGGCTGGAGTCAGGGATTTTGGAAAGAAGTGTCCAAGGTATAAAGGACTGCAAGAGAATGTTTGCCACAACAGTTAAGTATGGAATAAGAAACATTCAGAAAAGCCTTTCTTACTTTCAGCAGCTTAACTTGTGAAGCTCTTTGTCTGCTTTATGCAGACAGGGGTGAACACTTGAATTTGCTTGAAGATTCCCACATAATGCAAAGACAGTCTCATCCCAGATGCAAAAAGGAAGCATTAAATCTAGTTGATTAGAGAATCAGAAAGGTATGCAGGGAATCAGTTACACATGTCTGGAAGGACTTGGCAAAAAATCTTCATCTAAGAAGATACCACTGAAAAGGCAATCAGTATTTCACTATGACATTTATAGATGATTCTTTTATGGTCACAAATTCATAAATAATAAATGCATAGTAATCATGGTAATTCTATCAAACACCCGTTATTTTCAGATGAAGTTGTATGAAATAACATGCATTTCTTTTCACAAAGAATGAAGGCACCAAATTCATCCAAGAAATAATCATTCACTCGTTGCTAGTCAGCTTAGTTTTGCAATATAAATAGATATCAGCTCCAGAAAGTGTGGGCAGCCATTCGTCTCACTTCTATCCTATGCTGTATTTTTAAAATGGTTACAAAACACCCCAACTTTACAGATTTCTGAGACATAAATTTCAGCTGGCAAAGCTTTCTTACTCATCCTGTGATGCAGAGATCAATTATCACCTCTGCAGGGAATGGCTACACTTATCCATCCACTGGCTATGTCTGGTTAGATTGAGTCAGGAAGGATCTAATACAGCCATGCTGCTCTGTCAAAGCAGATGTCTATAATGCTTGTATGTTTTCAAGGCTGTAAATTTTAGGCCCACACTGAACAGTTTCACTGTTGAGTTCCTATTTCTGCATCTTCTGTGACTGGGTCATCTTGACTGACAAAGCTTCATTTGGCAAATGCATAGAGATTAATGTTTTGATCTGTCACGATTCTGGGTCACATTGGAATGCAAGAGTACTACTTGTAATTACTGCAATTGTGTTGATGTATAATTTGGTATTAAGTACTTTCATTATTATTTATGATGTTGGCATTTCACCACACAATACTATAGGCAAGACCAAATAAAATTTATACTATTATTTGGCTAGCAAATAATTACAAATAGCACATTGTCCTTTTTCTACTGGAACAGAAAATAGTGAGCTACTAATGAGTTTCTGCCATGAGAAATGATGAAATATTAGTTGTGCAATTCATGTAAAATAAAAATTAATTAAATGACAGAAAAAATATATAGTGGATGGGGAATAACCTTACATTTCCCAGATGCTGGGTTAAGTCAGGGTCCTCAGGCTTCTCCACTGAATTGACTACTTCTCAGAGGAGAAAATCTTCCTAGGCCTTTCTTTGCTTTGTTTCTATGACTATTATGTAACTGCATAGTGATAAGAAAAAAGAGAAAAGAAAAGAGTTTGTTATTTTTAGATGTCTTGAGGAAACAAATGGAAGCATTCTCTTTATTGGTTATCATCATGTACTTGATATCTAAAGTTTGGAAGTTTAATGTTGAACAATTTGACTGGAAAGAGAGATGTTTAGTGTTAGCACCAGGGAGCAATGAAAATCCATTATTTATTTCTCCAGGATCTGTAAAGAGGGACTAAAACAAGGAAGGCTTGTCATGCTTTAATGTTTTATGAAGTATTTTTTAAGGGGATGGCAACTCATAAAAAGTAAAGAACTGCTAGCTAGAAGATACTTCCTTTGGGTGGTTTTTGTGATTGTGATTGGTTTTTTTAGTGACTACTGATTGTAACCAAGGGGGGCAGAGAAATACATCAAAGACAGCAGTGAGTCAATCAAGTCTTTGTGATCAGCTTGGCATTCCTGTGAGATGAATAGCAACCTCTAACTGCAAGATAATGTGGGACTAGTATCTAAAGAACTGCCTCTAATATTACCTATAAACAAATAGGAACCTGTTAAACATTTTTTTATAAAAAGAGCATAACTGCTCTGATTAGCTTTATCAAAACTGTTCCATCCTATGCGGTATAAAGCACAAATTGTGTGCATTTCCATTTATATAGTCTGGTATTTGTATAAAAAGATGAAAACTTGTTTGCTGTGGTAATGGATAGGATAGGATAGGATAGGATAGGATAGGATAGGATAGGATAGGATAGGATAGGATAGGATAGGATAGGATAATTAAATGTCTCCAGGAAACAATTAATGGCAAGGTCAAACTTTCTTGTTCTCCCCCATAAAGAAAAGCTTTCTAAATAGAATGGAAATGTGTAATTTCAGCAGGAAAGAACTGTGTGCTTTGTAGGATTACCACATCCTTAGGAGGCTATGAGTTGGTGTAGTGTTGGTAGGATTTGCAAGTGGATTGTCCCTATTTGTTGCTCTGTCTAGCAAATGTGGGGTTGCTTGCCATTCTAAATGTTTACTGTGTAAGTCTTGGTAAATCTGGATCATGCTGGCATGCTAGGAAGGGATATTTTCGCTTGTTTGGTTGGTTGTTTTAAATCTAGGATCTCAGAAGATCTGACAGCACACATACAGCTAGAGGATAATGCTGTGCAAGATTATTCTTGTCCAGGCAGTTTGCTTTGTTTTGCTGTGATGCAGCTCACTGCTGTTATGTAGACCAAAAATACTGTTCTCTTTTAATAGCTGCCTTTTGGGTTTCTATTTGTTACCAGTTTCTGGAAGCTTGTTTTACAAGCAGCACAATTCTGCAATATATATATATATATATATATAAAATAAATTTATCTGTACCTCCATGTCCAAGAGAGAAGTGTCACATTTTATTTTTCCTTAGTTTGTGACTCAAGGCTGTGAATTCCTTATAATAAATGAAAATGTTGAAGTGATGGCTTAATTCCCCCAGCCCCCAAAAAAGGTGGGGTTTTGTGGGAACATCCTGTATTGAAAAATTCCTAGTAAAGATGCTCAGATGCTGCAACATTTCCAGACTTGTGCTTTGGCTTTCAGAGTACAGTAGTAGAAATAAAATGTATTTCCATCAATTGTGCAGTGACATGCTAAGAAAACTTTTCACAATTCATTACATTTAATTCATTTATCTGGTAGTGTTGCCTTGTTTCAAAATATGGTTTGGAAACAGAACAGAAATTTATCTTGAAATTTATGTATATTCTTCTACCATGCTGACGACCCTGATATCTGTATACATATGGCTTTTTGACTAATTAAACTGTAGAGGGTGCTTGCTTTAGGACTGTGAATGTTCTCTGATGGATTTGGCAGGGAGACTTGAAGAAGTCACAGCAATGAATGATTCATTAAAATGTCACATAATTTGGAAAGAGAAATATATAAATTCTAACTAATTCTAACTATTTGAGGTCTTCACTGTTTTTTGCTGAATCTTTACGAAAGCCTTTTTACAGAGTTGATAGAGTTGTTACAGGTAAGAATAATTTTGCAATTTTCTGTGTTGTGTTTTCTTCAGTTCAGTCCTGATCCAGGTCCAGGAAACTGTTACTATAAATGTCAGTAATTATTAAATAGAATAGATTGTATGAATAAATTGTATCCAATGTTTTATTAGATATGTGCAGGAAAAGAGGATTTGCCCAGACTGGAATTTACCATCTTTATTTTCTGAAAAATCAAATCCCAAACCTCAAAAGTAAAGAGCTGGATAATTTTGAAAACTGCAAAGATTTGAATTGATAGTAAACTTGCAGTAATTGAAGGAGAGATGGCTCTTGTAAGTAATGTACAGTGAATAAGTCACTCTATTTCGTTGCCAAGGAAATAAAATGGGGCTCTTGGTAAAGGGAAGCAAGGAGGAAGGCACTGCAACTGGGACAACTGTTACCATTACATAATCCACCTGGCATGGTTTTCACAAGTGTGGAACCTTGTGGATGTATGTTTGATAGAAAATATCAAATACCGCCTGCATTTCAGTGACAGTTTGTGCTGTTGATATGGTATCCTGGTGATATGATATCCTTTGTGTGATTCCACCTGCTGGGCTATGTGTTCTAATGTAGATATAGATGAGGATAAACTGGCCTGTCCATTTGAGTACATATTTATTTCTGATTTTTTAGATATTTCAATAAATAGTTGAAGGCTACCAAAATTCTCAGCATATTTTCCAAAAGAAGAACATTATTCACTTGCCTGTTCCTTGCTGATTGATGATGATGAAAAAATAAAACAAAAATTATTTCATATTTGCCAAATCCCTTCTTTTCCTGCGCATTAGGGTACACAGAAATTTTGATAAGCTTCTTGGAAATATATTTGTCCAAAGCTTACAGACTATTTCCATTCTTTACTCACTTCATGTAATAGCGAAGTGCTGCTAATCTGTCACAATTTCAGGGCCAAACATCACTTTGTGATGGCTAAATCCACACAGGCAGAGAAAAAAAATAGTTACATGCAGGCATCAAGCACCCAAACAGGTATGTGGATGGAAAAGAAATATGATCTGAATGCTGAAGTTGTGAAAAATCTGCCGAAGTTTGGAGGTCCCAGTAAGACACGTCATAAATACCACGTAATTCCCTGGAATTCAAGCAAGCTTGCAGTCATGGGACAGTCTTCAGTGGGACATGAGACAAAGCTTTAATGCCATTTTATTTCTTCCCTGTCCCTATTTCTGAACAGATGAGTCTAGACTACACAAGCAAAGCGCTCAGCTTTGGAGCCTTCCCAGTGCTATAGTATTAGGTTTCTGGTGGGTTTTTTGTGTTTAGAGCATGAGAAGAGTAACTTGGGTGTCATCTTCTGTTTCTCATAAAAGAGAATGGAAAGATTCAACAGGAACTGAGTGTTTGAGATGTGTGGGAGGGAACACCTTCGGACACTATTTTTAAATCAAGGTTCTTTCATGTTGCTCTGGTTTTAAAGGACAGAACATGTAATCAGCAAGTTCTTATCTCTTATTTTTAAGGCAGAAACTTCCTGATTCTTCTCTGCACCATTCTGTGGGAGAACAAAGGGAGAGCTTGCAAGAGAAAATAGTCAGCAAGAAAGGAATTCTAAGGCAAACCAGATAATTGATAACCAAATTATCCCTCACAATGTTATAAGGTTAAAAGAAAAGACAGAAGTCACCTTTGCAAGCTCTTCTGGAATGCTGTCCCAGAAGAATGCATGTTCTGCAATGGAAAGAAAAAGGCAGGCAAGGCTGGAGTTAGAACTTGATTAGTTTTTGCTACATAATATATTTAGTGCAATTTGTGTTTTCAAGATGTTGAATTTATTGTCTCAAATTGGTCCTTCAACTGCAATCACTAAAGCAGGAGAGTGGTGCTGCCAGGGAGTGAGGCCAAGTGACCTGCAGTGTTGGAGCCAGAGTTAGTCAGAATACACCTACAGATCCAAACAACCAGGTTGTTTAATATCTGAGCTTCAGCTTTGAATACTACAAGAAATTGTGATTGAAATAGACCCATCATGCATTAAATGAGTACTGGGGTAAAGGGCTTTAGAGTTCTTCAAACAGCTTACTGCAAATACTATTTAGTACAAATATAACATTTAAAGAATTCAATAATGACATATTTATATTTTCCATTAATATTTAATTAACTGAACTCTAGTAAATATTTTCTAAAAACTGTAATTATACACTTAAAATCAGAACTCCTTGCTGAAAAGAAACAAAAACCAATTTAACTGGCTTTTAATCGTCTTTGTAACTGGAACAGAGAATAGTTCCATGAACGGTAGAAACCATTATTACTGTTACTTTAAAATGATTTTATTTAAATTAATTGGATTATACGTGAAAGGTTTTGCATCAGTAGCAGGAAAGATTTTGATTATCTTGTAATATTATTAGCTTGTAGTTTTAAACACATGAACTACAATTAAAAGGTTCAAGTCAGAAAAAAACCCCCACCTCTTTGAAAAATAAATTTTTATACAATTTAAATTACTAATCATGAAGAAAACATCCTGCTCCCAGATGGACAAAACTAGCAAAACAGGAATACTAATAATAATGAAAAAAAGAGCTGGAACAACAATTTGTGCAATGAAGGGAACAAATTGTACCTAAGTTATAAAATAGTAGACTCCAAGCCAGTGAGCATTTAAGCACATGTTTAATTGTAAACAGGTGAACAGTTCATCTCCTTTTAATGAGACAACTGAGAAGTGAAATGCACTTATGGGGCTGTGGCCTAACATAGCTATTATTGACTAGAGTATTAATCAATTAAGAAAGCCATAAAAAAGCAGTGGTGGGCATGTACATGTTACATATGCCTGTTTGTGCTAGAGTGTTTGACAGATTTGCTTCTTCCCTCTGAACTGTGGAAATGAGTCATCCTGTCACCAAGGAGATGGACTACAGGTGGGTTTCATAACCCATCTGGCTTTCTTAACTTTAGCTATTTAAACTATTCAGCTAATCTCCCTCTGTAGCTAAGGGGGAAGGGAGACGTTTCTGGTTTACCTTTTATCAGCTTTGGAGATAAGGATTTCTCTCTTTTGACTATAAAAGGAGCCAAGGTGACTCAGCTTAAATTAAATATGTTTAGCTGGTTACAGTAAGGTGAAATGAACTGTTCAGGGGTCCACTGTTAGAACAAATTACACAACTATGCACATATTGAATTTAAATGAATCTCATTGCAGGAGATACTCATAAGCATTAAATTTGATTTCTTTTGACTCCAATTGTGCAGACTCTGTCACTAGTGGCTTCCAAAAAGTTTGACATCTCTGTCTCACGATGCCACAAGGCATAAACAAGTATAAGCCTGTATGTTTATTACTACATAATTGCACTGCAGAACAACTGAAATTATTTACATTTATAAGCTTTTAAAACACAGTAAACTTGAGATAGAATAATGGTGGATAGATACAAGACTGAAGCCACTTTTGTTCACAAAGCAACAACTTCCTGCATGTATTACCTGGCTGAAATGGCTAATATGGTCATTCAGTTGTGTGGCCACTCATAATGCCTGGGTCATGCCAGGGGAGTACCTTTTGCAACACACCTGGAGCCCAGAAAATGCTTTGCAGCTTTGGTACTGATCCAATCAAGCACAGAAATAACTGGGAAATGACTCATGTTGAGACGTAGATGCTTGCTGTTAATCCGAGCTTTTAAAGTGTATACAGTTTGTCATCATTTTTCATTGTTGGGAACGTGCGTGTCTGGCTGCTTTTGTTTCATGATGGTCTGATGTTTGCTGTGGACTCTCTTTTCAGCTCATGTGCTGCAATCATTTGCTTTACACTTGAAGGGACATAATCAGACAGAAATCCCTTCAAAACCAGTTCCACTGAAGAAAAGACTTAAGCAGGAGAAGCAAATATATGAGGTAGGTTGGAGAGGAATGTGTTCTGACCCTGAAACATCTGCTCTTTTAAACGTGATGTTACAAATGTTTAACCACATGTGCATCTTTCAACCTTACAAGCTCAGCTAAGGCAGGGGAGGTGTGGGGGAGAGAAAAATTGTGGATTATACCCAAGAAGAATGTTAATATGAAAATAGCTAGTAAGGCTGAAATTATGGAAAAAAACAGATGCATTTGGGACAAATACTACAGAAAATGAATGCTAAACTAATAGTAAATACTAATCATACAGATAGATGAATACTAAATGTAAAGCCAGGAAGGAATTGAATAAATATGCCGTTTGCAATACAGGTTGGCATCATGGGTACTCACACACTGAGTATGTCTTGTATCACTGCACTTTTCTCATACACAACTGAAACATATGCCCCTAGTATTTTGTTAAATGGGCATAGTATTTCTAATAACATAATTGAAGTATACCATGGATTTAAACTGGATTCTGAATGAAGGTTCTGTCATTAAAAAAAAGCCATTGTCAAAACAGGCAAGAGATGCAGAGGCACTGTCTCATGAAGCCTTACAAAGAGGTGTTGACAGGTTCTCTGCCCACAGTTTCTAAGGGCTCTGGCAAGACAATTGTTTTGATTTAATTGTTTTTATTTTTATTTTCTATTCAGAATGAACAGAAATAGTACTGAAGCAGAAATAGGAAACAATAAATGACATATAAATTGGAAGACCTGGCCTAGGTCTCTTAAATTATCACCTTCAACATTATCTGTTGCCTTACACTGCAGTAGTGTGTGCTATACTATTACCTGTGTGCATGAAACTGGACATAACAGCCTTCATCTGGAAAAGTAATGACTGTATGAAATGGTCTGGGGACACAGGGAGGTTTTGGCCCCATCCATTTTAATTAAAATGGGTGTTTCCATCTTAAAGGTAAATGCAGGTTTGGTATGTATCTCAATTTTCTGCAGAGTGCTGGATTGGTTGGTACTGTATGAGGTTCTGAGTGCACATAGTCCCAAGCTCCCACAAAGATCTGGGGTAAGTGTGCAGAAGCAGGATAGGAAGGAAGAAAGGAAGGAAGGGAGGAAGGAAGGAAGGGAGGGAGGGAGGGAGCTTCCCCACCACTCACCCAAGCCCTGGTGTGTGGTACTGACGGAAGCTTGGGGGCTGAGTATTGGGATGTGAATAACAGCACTGAGGTGGCTTCCTGTATTCCAGGAAGCAGAACTTTGTCCTGACGTGTAAAAGAATAAAGTTTCACAAAAGGTATTTGCCCAATAAATCTAGCAAAGCAAAGCCAAGGCCAGGTGGCCAGGAAGGCCAATGGCATCGTGGCTAATGGCATCAGAAATGGAATCAGTGTGGCCACCAGGACCAGGGCAGTGATCAGTTCCCTGTACCTGGCACTGGTGAGACCACACTCCAAATCCTGTGTTCATTTTCTTGGCTGCTCAGTTCAGGAAAGACATCGAGGTGCTGGAGTGTGTCCACAGAAGGGTAACAAGGCTGATGAAAGGTCTGGAGCACAAGTCCCATAAGGAACAGCTGAGGGTGTGGGGAGGATTCAGCCCAGAGAAAAGGAGTCTCAGGGAAGACCTCATCACTCTCTGTCCCCACCTGAAAGGGGATTGTAGCAAGGTGGAGGTCGTTTTCTTTTCCCAGGTAACAATTGACAGAACAAGAAGAAATGGCTTCAGGATGCACTGTGGGAGGTTTAGATTGGATATTGGGAAAAATTTCTTCACCAAATGGGTGGTCAGGCATCGGAACATGCTGCCCAGTGAAATGGTGAAATCACCATCCCTGGAAGTGTTTGAAGGATGTGGTGAATGTGGCACTTGGGGATATGGTTTAGTGGTGAACACAGCGACGCTGGCGTAATGGTTAGATTCAATTACCTGAGAGGTCTTTTCCAACCTTAATAATTCTCTGATGAAGGATGGAATCTTCTGACATTTCATGTCCCCTTTTAAAATCAGGGGTTTGATTCACTTCCAGGTACTCTTCCCTAAGGAATTAGATTTCCCCTTTGTGCTTGTGAAGACCCAGGAGTAATTTAAGAAGTACCTTTGTCCTATGAATTTGGACAGTCAGAGATAAGAATTAGCGGCACAGACTTCTTATAACAAGAGTGTCGTTTTGCTGCGGGATGAAAGACGGCAGCAAACGCATTCCGCCACCTAAGATGAATCCTTTGCGATGCTTCGCAGACTTTCCCACCCCGTTGGCTTCCTCTGGGACAGGCGGCGGCGGGGCACCCAGAGGAGGCAGGCAGGCAGGCAGGGTGGGGGAAATCCGTGCAGAACCTGCCCCCATCCCTGTCCCTGTAAGGCAGCACTATCCCTTTAAAAGGCGGCCGGCGGCGGCCGGCGGGCGGGAGCGGCGGTGACGGCCGGGGCCATCGCCTGCCCGCCGGGTTTTCCCCCCCTTCCTGCCGGTCCGTCGCTCGCAGCCCGTTAAAAAGAGGAGGCAAGATGGCCGAGCTGGGCAGCAAGGGGGTCACGGCGGGGAAAATCGCCAGCAACGTCCAGAAGAAGCTGACGCGGGCGCAGGAGAAGGTAGGGGAGAAGGGGGGCATCCCCGGGATGCGGGGCTGGGAGGGGGGGACGTGGGTACCGGGGATGACAGCCCTCCCCGGAGCAGGGATGCGTCTGGCAGTGGGTGCTTGCGGGGGGTGGCAGCTGCCTTCCCCGCCCGCGGAATTAGGGCCCCTGTGCACCCTGAGAATGCCGAGAATCCCTGTTGGAGCGGTGAGGGTTCACCGTCCGCCTGCGGAAGGAAACATGGCATCGGATTCGGCCGGGAGCGGCGGGGAGACGGAGCGCCGCACGCTTGTGTTGGATCCGCAGATGCTTATTGTTTCAACAGGAGGAAACCTTCCCGTCGTGGCATTTAGGTTGTGCTTTATGCAGCATTCTCGAGAGCAGTTCTGTGTTTCGCCGTAGCGCTAAATGCGTAACCTCAAAGATGGTGAGGGAGAGGAGATGGACACTTGGCCCTTATCTTCCGACAGCATCGCGCGATAGTCGCTACTTGCTGTGCTGACCTTGAGCTCCTCATTTTGGGATGGTGGTTAAGCCAAAGCCATACGGCCTTTAAAGATTGTGCCGATCTGCTGAGAGAAGGGGGAATTTTTGAATCCCAGGAGCCCTTCCGCTGCTCTCCGCCCACCGCTGTGCCAGCAGAAGGTGCCAGGAATATGCAATGGATACTTTTCCTGTTCATCTCTCTGGCATGCTGCATCTGATGCCAGATGCCTGCTCTGTGTAGGGATTATCGGGCGTTTTACGCAGGGACATTGATCAGCTGCTTTTAATGCAGGCACGCTCGTCTTGGTTTTCAGTGGTTTGCTGTGAGATGACATTGACTGAATAAGGACTGGTGCATCTTCGAGGGAGGGCGGGCGAGAAGATCTGCCCACTGCTGCTCGTATTCCCTGGGAGTTATCTTTAGCAGCTAGATTTAATCTAGGAGGGTTGGGATTAAATGCAGTGCAGTCTCTGACACTGCTCAAAAACGCTGCTGGGTCAGAATGGCAGACCAAACCACTTGGATTTAATGTCGCACATGCTGCATCCACTACTTTTAGCTCACTCACTGAGACTAGGAGCGTCCCTTGAACTTGTCCGACTGCTTGGAAAAAAAACCCCAGTGACTGCCAGATCCAGTATGGAACTGCAGCCGCAAGGTCCTGGCTTCACTCTGCGCACAAGAGTGAGCATGGCCACATCTGTGGTTTTTTCTGCCCTCCTTTTGTTCCAGAGGGGACAGGACAGGGAATCTGGTCCACCTTGAACTCATCACAGATGCTAACTTCATTCAGTGTTAGCCACCAGATGGCAACCATATTTGTAGTTAATACTTGGGTGGGTGATAGAGGCTGAGCTCCTGGGCCAGCTGATGAAGTTACTGTGTTTAGTGGTGCAATTTGGAACCGAGTGTGTCCTGCCAAGCCCTGCCCTGTCCCTTATCTAAAGTACACAGGTTCTTTTCCTAGGGAGGATTTTCCACAAATTTCTGTCAACTGTTGATCTAGCTCACTTCCTTGCTCACGCCCTGGTGGTGTTTGGGGATGTGGGAATGACAATAATAATCGAGAGTTAGCTGTGTATTGTGGGTGATTTGCACGATCTGAAAACACTTGCTTGTCCCTTTGGGAAGAGAAAAACGCAGCTTCTTTTTCTCTAAGGAGAAAAGGAAAACAACCCCAAAGCACTTGCTAGCACAAATTCTAGACCCTTCAGTTGTTGTTATCCTGATGCAAAGAGTACAACTTTAATCTCTGGGCTCTCAAAAAAAGAAAAAAAATGGCATTCCTTGCTTCATCATCTGACTTGCCTCTACGTACTGCTACAAGATTGTCTGTAACAGTTTCTCTTTTGTGAAGCATTCAGTATTTTACCCATAAGGGACAGACTTTAACTAAGGAATATACATTAGTGTTAACTTTCATGTCGTGAGGAGAGACACAGCTGAATATGCAGTGATGTGGAAGCACCAGTGGTTATGACACTCTACGCTTGTGGTATTTAGTTATAAACTGAGATACTGTGTTTAGCAAGAGGGGTCAACCATGTGTCAGGAGATAAAGACCAGGTGTTAAATAATTAAAAAAAAAAAAAAAAGGTAAGCAGGAGTGTGCAGAGGTGGATCTGGTAACAACTTAAAAACGTTAGATTTTTGTGAATATATTTTGGCTAGGGCTGAACTTTTCCTTTTTGAGGCTTAAACAAGCTGATGTTCCTTTTCCATATCGTATTTTGATTTGAATCAAGGATAAAAAAGTTCTTCCCTTGAAATATCTCCCTCTCAACTTGAGCCCTGCAGAGTTGGCCTCAGCAGTTTTCTACATGGTAAATTTCAGCCTTGTGTTAAGCAAAGAATGATGTCTTTTTGTTCAGTGCAGAATTTACAGTGAAACACTGTGCACATCCTTTTCCCCCTTCTGAGATGCCTATTATGTAAACTAAGTAAGATATTCCTTCAGAAGTGCTATTTGTTTTGAGCCTTTCAGCAAAATTATTGGCTATTTTTGGAAGGCACTTGAGCAATTCCACAGGAAATATAGAATGGAGTGGTTGACTGTGCTTTTTTTACAAATGGGATGGACACCCATTTAACCTCCATCTCTATTCAGAAGTAGCCTCAAGTACAATACTTGGCAACAATTTGCTAGTTGTCCAGTGAAATGTATCAGATAAGTTGATGCTGCTATCCAGAGGAGCACACCTTGCAGAAGGAGCTCATGCAACTGTTTCTAACTCATATCACCTTTTTCAACGAATTAGGATATTTAGGCTGGAAACCGTGATCTATTAATCCTAAATTTAGCTGAAGGATTTTCAGACTGAGATGCTGAGCTCTGGACTTTTTGTAATTCTAGACTTCTTAAATACGAGTGAAAATGTAATGCCCTCAATGTCATTGTGTCTTAGAGGGAGCCTAGTGTTTGCGGCTCTCAAACTTTTCCAGTGGGGCTGTGAAGTTTTTTTGCTCTTTATGTCTGTAATCCATCATCTTTGTTCAAGTGTCTGTTTCTGCTTTGTGACCAATTTTTACCTTCACATTTTTGAAAATTTTAAAAATCTCCCCAATTTCCACAATTCCCGTTTTCCACTAATAATGTTCTGTTTCTGAATGTGTCTATCTGCACATGCATGTTTCTGCTTTGAACAAACTCAAACAGCATCTTGGACACTTGATGCAATCCTGGTGTGCGGGTAACTCCTCTGTGAGGTTCCAGCAGGGAGCTGAGCTCGGGGAGGAAATGACTTGGGGTTTAGTAGCTTGGCTGGCAGTGAGGGTCCTTGTCACAGGATCAGGCTCTTTACTTTCCTGCAGCATGTTAGGTAGAGGTTCAGTGTGGAAAGATGTTTTTGGCTGTACAGGCACCAAATGTTGAATTAAGTTGCTTACAGATTAATAGCTTTGTCTGAGGAGATGAACTGTGAAGTTGACATCAGAAAGAAAGTGTTTTTTTTTTCCTTGGGAGCTTTTTTTTGTGTGGAAAGGAATTAACTTATTTTTGTTTAGACTGAGTGTGGGAAGTTCTTATCCCATAGTAGTGGTGGTCTCTAACTCTCTTTTTGTTCAAAGCTGGGCAAAATGAGGAGTCTGTGTTCTGTGACATGAACAAACTGTTGTATTTTTATTGTTGTATTTTGTTTGTATTTTGTCATGGGTTTCTTCTGATGTACCAACAAACCAAGGCATCCCCTTTTATCCCTCTCCATCCCTAACCAAAGGGGAAGGCTTTGTTTTCCACACAGGACCTGGCAAAGTTTAGTTTGGACATCCAAACTCTCTTGTATTAGGGGGTAACATTTAGGTCATAGACTGCCGTTTATAGCCATAGACTGACTTGCCGTGTTGCCATGAAATGTCACTTTTGTTTTCTGTTCTTGTCTTTGTTAATTCCACTGAGGTCTACCCACTTCTGTTTGAAGTTTTGCTTGTTAAACCATCTGTCAGAGCAAAGTTCTGCTCTCCTGTGGCTGCAGAGTCCAAGGAGGCTGGGCTGTAGTCTTGGTCCCACAGATTGTGGTTTGGGTGGAACGGGGTTTGCAGGAGGCATGGTTTGTATTTTGAGTTTGCCCTGATAAGACATTTTTCCTCCTTATAAGTCAAGCTCCAATAGGTGGAGCATTGCAAGGGGAGACACCTGGAATGAAATTTCAGCCCTGTTCAAGCAGGGGAGAGTCCATACTACTGAGCAATACCCAAGAACCTTAAAGCAAATTTAAATACAGCTGTTATCAGGATTCACCTGTCAGAGGCTCCCTGCTCTGTAGAAACTCTGCAGACGGAAGGGAGCCTTTCTATAAAAATGGTAGATGCAGAAAGCTATTTTACTGAGAATTATTACGTCTCCCTACTTGACAGAAGTTCCTAATTGGTTTTCCTTCAGGATCCTTCTGTCTCTTCGAAGCTTCTATGGTTTTTCATTGCCTTTGCATAGGCAAAGGGTAGGATGGTTTGGTGGCAGTCTGCCTTGTGCCAGTGAAGAGCAAATAGCCTGAAGAGCTACAAGTATTGTTTGCCTACTGATCTGGCAGGAAAATTGACGTTTTGTTTTTTTCTGGGGACTCCCCAGATGACAAAGACTGGGCTTTTTACTTTGTGTCTGTTAGCTTGCTTTCTCAAGAATGCAGGGCTTAGGGGATGGGTAGAGTCTCAAAAGTACTTTGTGCATAAAGGTTGCTGGAAAACGGGCACTGGATACAGGGGGAAGATCTGAATTAATGCCCCTAACGTTCAGATGATTCCAGTATGAGCTCAGACTGTATTACTGGTATCAGATAATGTGCATGGTACAGGGAGGAGGTGAAATAGGAAACCAGGCTCCACATGTCTCCTTGCCCATGGAATGGTTTGACTGGCAGGGCACTTACAGTGCCGGGCTGAAGGTGCCCTTCTGTCTGGCTATTTGCAAGAGATTTCTTACATGAAGGAGAATCTCACGGATGGATCATTTTCTGATTGGAAAGGCCCAGCCCTATTCCTTGTCAGTTTGTCTTCCCTGTGAGTTCTAGCCTTGCAAACAATCCTCTTCAGTGCAGTTCTTGTGAGATCAGGTTTATAAAGCAGGATGTGGAAGATCTCTTTTCACTGCAGACTTTTAAGGAGGCTCTAGGCCATACAGCATTAGTGTTACAGACCTCATCTCTCAAGAATTGACATCAAAGCTTGTCTGGCCTCTCCCTCCATCTTGCATGCTGTTAGGCAAGGTTTGTATTTCCAGGCACAGATGTTTGTTTTCTTTCCAACATCACGATTGCTCCTTGCACATGACTAGCAAATGACATGGCTCTAGCCAAGCCATTGGGGAAAGCTGGGTGCAGCCTGAGATGTTCAGCATCTAACTGGACTAGGGTCTTTGGAAATAACACAAGTTTTCCTTTGTTCATGACTGTTTAGACAGAGACACAAGACCCTATTGCTTGGGATCAAATGTATAATAAAGCTCTGGTTCTAGAAATGTCTGGAATGACAAGAGGGTCCCTTAGGTTAACAGGTATTAGAGTGGCTATTTTTTTCCACTGTTGTGATGGTGGCCAGACACCTGAGCTGCCTGTTGTGCCAGTTCTGCAACTTTGGAAGGATCATCTGACAGTCCTGGCTGTCTACCTGTACACAGAGGGATCAGCCTGTCTTCCCAGAAGTTCTGTGCTGGCAACCTGACATGATCACAAAGCCAGACTCAATTTGCCAAGCAGAACAGGCAGGTCTGTCACCCTGAACTGGCCACAGCTCAGCCCCTAAGTGGGCTGGCCCATTCAGGGTGTGCAGACCAGCAGCTTCTAATGAGGGATAAGACTGTGTTAATGTTGACAAGGAGACTGTGCATTCTCTACCCCAGACCAATGAGATGGGAACAAATATTAAAATATGTATAAAGCCTCCTTGGAGCACTGCTGGCAGGTAGAATAGTGCAACAAGGTCTATTCTGACTTCAGGCTGTGTTTTAGCCTTCTCTCGAGGGACTGTGTATTTGGGTTTCTCCAGCAACTGCAATATTGAATGCATGAGTGCCAGCAAACCTGTACCATTCTGGCATTCCTACTGCTGAGGTAAAAAGAGACATCTCTCACAGAAGGGGTTGGGACAGACAAGAAAGTAATTTCCATTGTCTCACTAGTCAAAATCAATTTTAAATGTGCTATTAGTTGAGTAGTTAGCACTGTCAGAACATGAGAGAGGAACCTCTGCAGATTTGCCTGAACTATTGGCAGTGGCATAAGGGACGAATAAATCTTGTCAGGTGTCTTTTCAGCAGGTGCATCCAAGTGGCTGGTGGACCTCAGACAGTTCAGGTTTCCCTGGGTACTTTCCTAGCCTCTGGAGCCGTTTGATTTTCACAAAGCTGGCAAGTACTGCAGGGGTGGTCCTGTGCCGCATTCCTGGAGAAAAACTTGAAATGTATTTATTAGCAGAAGATAGGATTGATGAGCATTTTTTGTTTGTTTGTTTGTTTTGGGTTATATTTTCATCATGCCAGCTTGCTTGCATACCTTTGTTTTAGCTGCTGCTCAGAAAGCACCTCTCTTTAGATTTGTAGATTTGTAGATCTGAAGGAACAGAAGGGAATAGAAATTCTTCAACCTGCTGAAGTTGTACAGTTTAGTTTTTTCTCCCTTTTTCTCTCCTTTTCATTTATTTATTTGTTTGTTTGTTTGTTTCTCCTTTTTATGTTGGGAGCTTGCATTCAGGAAGGGTTTGCCAGAGCAGGGAGTTGCATTTTGTGAAAAACTTGGAACCCAGTGCTTGGGGCATTCACAGACCTAGACAGAGGTCTCACAGAATCACTATGAAGCAGCTTTATGAAATGAGACATAGGTACAGTGTTTGGTCAGCTCTCTGCTAGTACACATGTGCAACATAGAATTTTCTGATGTTTAGGCTGGGTTGGAGTGAACGTTGTTCAGACCTGTGGCTGGGAGGTTGAAGTTTCTGAAAGTCGGCTTTTCCACAGAAGTGCTGTTGGGAGAGTCATGAAAGCCAGACAGTGTCGCCTTTCTTTTTGTCCCAGTCTTTACAAGAAAGGAGAAGTCTGGGTGGCAGTGTGTTCTTAATATAGGCTGCCAGGCAGGATGGAGAGTGCAAACTTCACCAGTAAGGAGGAAAGCAGCACTTAACAGCCACTAATCCCTCTGTGAAAACCATGGGCTGTATTTAATCTCTTGATAGGCAAAAGTGCTGCCCTCTCTGCAAGGATTTGACAGGCATTTTCAGAAAGCTGGTAACCTGTTCTGAAATTCTTTATTTTTTTGTAATTCTGCATTGATCGTGTATGGTTTGTTTATTTGAAATAGGTTTAGAACTTTTTATTAAACTTGGTTTTTGAGAGCCACATTAGTTTCTCAGTTATTTTTGAAATTAGCTCTTCAGGAGGGAGATTAGAGGTTGATACAGCTGACAAACAAACATTTTTCACTGGGCAATTGCTAATACTCTGCTTTGGAACTGTATTTGACAGAGCTGAATGCTTGTTTGCCAGCAGGGATGGAAGGGGAACTTCAGTGGTACAGAAACTACAGTGTTTGAAAACACAGCTAAAAGTGTTTACGCTTTTGTTTTTTTTTTCCTTTGTACTACTTGGCTTGACTGCACATTTTATCAGGCCAGAAACAATAATGTGTGACTTAACCAACTCAGAACTGAGTTGGGTGGTATTTGCAGAGTGAAGTAGCAGTTCTTCCCATTGGATTTACTTGGAATGGTGCCAGCAACACTTGTAAACTTATACCGAGGAGGTATAAAGACTGACATTTGAAGAAAATTTAGATCTCTGCATCTTTTTATTTAACAGATATGCTGGTCTTGTAGCTCTCCAATACTCTTGTAGGTGAGGTTAACCATTCCTGTAAATTAGAAATGTTACAACTTCTTAAGTCTTGATCCGGCCAACTCCGTGAGTTTTGTGTGTGGAAGGACTAACCTTATTTCCATACCTTCTTCTTCAGTCATTGGGGAAAAAATGGGCAAAACCTTGAGAGTAAAAAAAAAAAAAGTACGTTTTAAAAAATGCAGGAAATTCCTTTCCTGGAATTTGAACGTTCAGCTCATTAATTTTGAATTTTCAGGCAGTAGAGTGTTGTCTTGGAGAGTTACTCTCTTTTCCCACTGTGGGTGCGACATGACCTCTTGGTCCAAGTGTTGAGTCTGACACACGAGACACAAAAGGGTTTTTGAGTTACTGTACTGAGGGACAACATGTTTCAAAAGTTGCTTGAAAATATATTTTTGGAAAAATTCTGTTGAGAGAGATGGCAGCTTCCATAAGAGGAACAGTGCTCAAGGAGAGTGTAAAATGATTCAGATGGAGAAATACACTTGGGTCCTGTACTGAAACACTCCTTAAGGTACAGTTTTCCTCAGCGGAGGAGTGAAATGGCTATTCTTTGGTGTATGGAACCGACCTCTGTAGTAGAAGAATACTAGGGATTTTTCTTTTTTGTCTGTTTGGACTGGACAGCCGTTGTGAAAGGCCAAGCTTAACTGTGTGTTTATAAACTTGAGCTATTACAAGGATGTACTCACTCTGATGTCTCCTACATCATGCATGCAGTCAGTATGATTATTTGTTAGTATCTGCAGTGTGATTGCATTATGTCTTGCCAAAAAAGGCCGTTCCCTATTCCGAAACAATTCTGATATAAATATTGGACAGTCTCAGTTAATAAAGATAATTCTGGTTTGTTTCAGTAAAAGTGTATGCCAAAGGCATAAAAGAATTTTCAGATATTTTCATAGAAGTTTGTTATAGATTGTTTTGTAGGCAAAGGTGCAGGACTGTTTTCGAACAGTAAATTTTTTGTGAAAATAGCTGAAGAAAGTGGAAAAAGAGGCTGTCCTTCTTTGGAGAGGAAGAACAGTTTATGTTCAGGGCTGGGAGAGGAGGGTTTGGAGACCTGATTGTCATGGGTGTCAGAAGGTCAGGGAGGTGATGTGATCCATCAATCGTGGAGCTCTGAAATTATGTGCTGCACCCAATTGCTCATGGTCTGGGACTCCTGTGAATGGATGTCCGAGTCAGTTGCCAGACTAGAACTTTTTGCCGAGCTGGAGGCTTTTGCTCTCCTTATTCCATGACCCTTGGTGGCCATAAATAATTCAGGGAGGAAGTGTGCGTTATCAGGGCTGGATGCCCTTTCCATGAGGCTGTGGAGAGAGTAGGTTAAAAGAGCTGCTTTGTCATGCTGGATGAAGGTGACTTAAAGCTGGGGTGTTTTAGCTGGAATGTCTTCTGAGCTGGCAGTCCCAAGTCTCCAGCTGAGGCCTTAATTTTTGAGGAGGCTGTTTGGGGAGCACTGTGTGGTGGTTTTCCTCTCCAAAACCAATGTGGCCCAGATTCTTAACAAGTGCTCTAGCAAAGAAGCTGATGGACTTAACACTCATTCACAGCCAGAGGCCTCACCCTATCAAGCCTAGTTCTCCAATTTGCTGTTCCTCAGCTCTGCTGAAGGAAAAGCAGACCTCTTGGGTGGAAAGGAGAAGAGTTGTTCAAAAGCTGCTAGGGAAGAGCTAAGAGATCTGTTGATCCGTATGTTCGCACTTTGATGGGACAAACCATGTTCTGTAACTCGACCTAGCCCTGGAGAGCACTGTTCCTAAATCCCCTATGGCTTATCCCTTGCAGCTATTGTCTTCCAGCTCTGGGAATTCCAATAGCTGATCCAAATGCCTGTGTCTTTACTTTGCCCCATTGTGCATGCCACGTGTTTCAAATCTGTCATGCATTTGAGAAACTCTCATCGTTGTTCAGCAAGGTGGTGGTGAAGCTGTGAAGGAGCTTTCCTGGCCTCTTAAGGGCTCTGCATCCAGCCTGTCCCTGCTGGAATTCCCTTCTAGCATTGTTTTGCCGTGTAAGAGCTCTTTGGCCCCTTTCCCTCCCAAGCATGCACCTGCTCCTTTATCTCTTTCTCCAGCTCAGTCATGGCCTCAAATGCCTTTTATGTTTTTTCCTGATTTGGTTGCTTCATTTTGCATCAGGGCCTGTGTAAAAATAAAAATACCTCTTGCAAAAGTATCAGCATTTAAAATGAGTGTTGCAGAGGAGGAGGCAGGGGAATTGAGAAGGGGAATTTGTACAAACAACACTATTTATACTATCTATTCCTCTCGCTACTGTTACTGTTGGCTATAGATAGGGTTTAATTAAGCTATGTTAAATGCCCACCGAGTAATAGACATTGATGTTGTTGAAGTCCTGTTGCTTGGAATGTCACATTGATGCCAACTGAATTAAATGATGCCATTTGGCTTTATTAACAGCAGAGCTATGATGTAGTAGTGACTATCTAGCTCCACAGTTGTGCCACTTTTTTTGGCCTCTCTTTGGTGTCTGCTTAAGGCTAGGGCAGACAGAAGGGAGGCTGGAAATTTACCTGCTTTCTCGAGACTGAAATTTCCTCCTCCTTTATTTTCAGGCTGTTGATAGATACATATTCTCTCCAGTTTCTGCTTTTTTGAATAGCATGAAGTCAGGAATGCAGTGTTTTTAGCCGCCTGCTTTGAAAAAGAGCAAACCAAGTAGGAAAAAATTGCCCCCCAAAGTTATGGATTAGGTATGCAATTGCATATGGTCAAGATGTCCAGGTGTCAGCAGCACACCCGAGAGCTGGGAGGTCAGTGGTCTTTCTCTGGGGCAGTTATGGGGGTAGAGTGGTATCTATGTGCAGTTTAGCACCCCAGACTGACAGACTGAGGCTGACCCTAACAGAGCCTGTGTCTCCTGGTGAAGCTGTATTTGCAGCACCTCAGGAACTGGGCCATCTGCTTAAGGTGTCAAGATTAAAGCATTCAAAGTCTGAAAACTGTGGCTTAAGCTTTTAAGATTCTTAATCTCCCACACTTCTTGAGGCAGGTGCCTGCTTCTGGCATGGGGTTTGTTCTGGTGGGAGAAGTGACCACTTCTGAATGGTTTATCTTGCTGCCCTGTCTTCTGCTCTGTGCAGCTGCTGCTGGAGCACTTTCTTTGTGTCTCCATCAGCTTGCCTTAGATAAAGTCTTTACAGACTGAAGTTTAAACTGACTCAGCTACTGCTGGGACATCTGATTGACATCACTCTTAAACCAGCAGTATCACTGAGATGTATCATCTCTAGCTGCACCCTTTTACCCCTCTATTCTGCATTCTGCCGCTCCATTATCAGCCCTCTGGTTGTGCTGCTTTACCTGTTTTTCTTTCAAGTCTCTCCTCTCACGGGTGGATTTGATGGTAAATTCTGGATGGGGAACTAGAGGGCAGCCAAAAGTATGGGAACAGGAAAAGACTAGCAGTCCTCAGGACCACAGGGCAGTGGGATGGTGCCTGAGCTGGCCCATTGGCCTCTGTCGCAGCTCAGCTCAACTAGACCTGTAGCTAGCACCCAGCTTCTTAATTTTATGTTCTCTTTAGCTTATATTTTGACTCTCTGAAACCCCTGGCTGAAGGCTATAATATAGATGAGAAAAAAATTGGAAATCAAGTTTAAATCACATTTGCCGGGATTTGTTTTTATTCTCAAAAGCTTGGGTGGTGAAAAAGCAGGACATTTTCATGTCCTTAAAGATAAATGGGGGGCTGTGAAGAGTAAAGGGTAGAAGAGGGAAATACCTATGCTTTCTTTTTAACTGCTAAAAGCTGTAAAGAAAAAAAAAGATAAATAAAACCCAATATTTTTTCCTGATAAGCTTTTTATTTATCAAGGCAAACTCGTGCATTTTTAGAAGGCAGAAAAAAAGTCCACTAAATAATGCAATGAGTTAGACCTGGAGGGAAGATGATGTAGCAGTTGGATATTTGGGGATGCATGGGGGGGTGGGAACACAGATATATTTAGGAAAGAAAAAAGAAAAACGTTTCAGTTTGTTTTATAATGTTGGTTATAACTGAGAACCAACCCCTGAATTCATCCTAGAGTACAAACAGTGCTTGGGCTGTACCTACAGGGCAGGCATAATGCAAAATGACTTAAAGAAATGAGAGAGAGGAGTAACATGACTAGATAAATCAACTAACGTAGGAGGAGCCTTTAAAAGGAACCTGCTTTTGAAGGTGCTTGTATGGCCTCGGGGTAGGCAGACACTGAACTGCATTGCAAGTGTGTGTGTAGCACAGTGTGACTGCAGAGACCAAGCATCCTACCAGGGAGGAAGGTAATTGTTTTTCCGTGCTGTCTGTCACAGCACCACTCCTGCTGTAGCATCACTTAATTTAGACTTGACTGACGATAGGAGCCAAGCTGCAAAAACTGTGGGTGAAGAGGGAGGGAGAGACAACCTAAAATGTTGAACATGGTGAAGGGACGAAAATCTTCATATAAAAAAATTCTCGGAATGTCAGGACTTGTGTCAATGCTAGATGCACACCAGGGGCCCCAGCCAGTTCAGCATCTCGAGGCTTGTCTTGTTTCTAAATGCCCTCTGTGGGAGAGGAGATGCTTGGTTTGAGCCCGTGGTTATGTGGGTAAAAGAGCCTCTCAACTGATTGGCCATGTGCAAAGGGTGCTTGCAAAACATCCGGAGAACCGGCTATTTATTTGTATCTTTCTGTAAACATACTGTAGATTGCTTTGAGGCAAATAACTCTTGCATCCTGGAGATCTGTTCTTGTGTTTTTCTAAACTGCCAGAATGGCTGTTTTCTAGAGGAAGATGATCCTTATGAAGGCCGATATTAGGCATATAGAAGGTTCATTAATTTTCTCTTACAACAGTGAATACAGACTTTTAAGATAGATCTTTACTTCTACTCAGATTTCAGTTTAGGTCAAACAACTACTATTCGCCTATTTGCAAGGCTGGCTTTTTGTTGCAGCGCTGTTGGGCCAGTCTCCCACTTGTATTGGCCTTTTTGTTGTTGTTGCAGCAGTTTCAGAGGTTAGTGCTACATCTCAGTCATTTCTGAAAGTCACTTGAGGGATTTTTAGATAAGAAGCCACATCCTTAATGTCAGTGTCCTCACCTAATTCGTTTTGGTTTGTTTTTACTGTTAAGTGGCAGCAAAAATCAATTTTTACTGTCGGATGAAAAACTTTCTTTGTCCTTGATTGTTGAATTCACTGAGTCTGAGCTCCTCAGGCTGGCAGGAATGGGTGAAAAACTTGCCCCCCTTTCCAGCCTGTTCATGCACAGGGTAAGCTGACTGTGACTTACTTAGGGAGAATGAGGCATGAGGATACAGCTGCACCAATTAATGAAATTTAACTGGCTCTTGTCTTGGGACAAACGAGAGAATTAAATGATGTTACAGTTCCTTGCTGCCTTAATTTCAATGTATTTGATAGGTGCTAACAGCAGCTTTCCATTTCTGCTGGTTCATGGTGCACCAGTTTGGTTTCTCCTGCAATGGGTGCCAAAGCCTCCTTTTCAGTTCCTGCTCCAAAGTCAGTGCTACCAGGGAGTCGGAAAAGCAGATTGTTGTGGTGGTGAAGAGTCCCAGTGTCTTCTCTTTTGGTGTTCCAATGCACTGACTTTCTGACAGCTGCCATATAGTATGGATGCTAACGACCTGGACAGTTTACCAGGAATGAGGGGAAAATCATGCTGCTAGCTCTTCTCGAGATGGTTTTCTTTCGAACAGACAGAAATGATTCATCCAATGTCACTCTTAAATCAGGTGAGATGTTGTCCAGGGTGGTTGGAGGAGGGGAGAGAGCACTTTGATTTAGCACTGCAGTAAGTTGCTGTCTAGCCAGGTGTATTTGAGTGTGCCAGGACACTCAGCAGAAGTGCCTTTTCTGCAGTACTCATGTCCTGCTCTGGGGACCCCTTTCCATAAATGGATTATTTGGAGGCTCTGGAGCATAATATTCCCAATCACATTACCTGCAGGGTCACCATGCCCTCTAACACAACTTGCAGAGAGAGAGTGGCTTTGCCCTGTGTTACGTGTTTAAAGAGCATTACTGAGATTATCCAGGAGGGTGGATTAATGGGAGTTAATGGATACTTGAGAAAGGAAGGGAAGAGAGAGGTGCTCAGGAGGTGTATTTGAGCTGGCAGACTTGTTAGCAAGACAGTGCAGTCTGCTTGGGAAAAAATCAACCAAAGAAGCAGCTCTGGGGAGCTGCTCTGCCCTGAAGAGCTTGAGGAGACAGATAGTAAGGTGCTTGTATGGGAAGTTGGGTCATTAAAACTGTCACTAGTGAGTTGTGGTGATGTTTGAGGCACCCAGTAAAGTCTTCTGGAATAAAACACGAGAAAAATAAAAGATCCTTCTGTCATGCCAAATCTTGGAAGCTAAGCTGGAATTGCTCTGAAACCTCAAATGTGTCCTAGCTCCAGCCCCCTCCCATGGTGTGAGGAGCAGAGTCCCACCTGGTGGGAGACGAGGATCTCAGATGGAAGCAGTTGGATGCTGCACAGCAGCTGGATCTCTGCTATCCATGGGTGGGCAGGCTTGGAGAGGAGCTGCCCGTGGCTGTGGTGGGCAGAGAAGGCCCTGTGGCAAAAGGTGGTGAAGGAGTGACCTGGCCATCAGAAACCTTTTGATGTCTGAGAGCAGGACACTGTGCTGGGAGGAAGGGAATGGAAATGTGCTCCTTGTCACAGGAGAAGATCTGATCGTGTAAAAGGAACAAATATGTTTTAAGGAGCTGAATAGAAAAACAGGGTCCAACTGCACCAGGGATAATGAAGAACAGGAGAGAGTAAGGGCTGGAGTGGGGCTTCCAGGGGAGGAAATGAGGCTTTTTTCTTTAGGGAAATGGCACTAGTGCCGGCTCTTATATAAGAAAGTGCTACTTCAGAAGGACAGGAAAGAAAGGGATTGCCAAAGAAATCCCTTGAGTGTGATGATCTGCCTTGCTTTTCTGCAGCAGGTGTTGGTGGGGGCTGAGTCCTGCTCTGAACAGGTTGTAAACACCACTGCTGCCCTTGGCAGAGGCTGCCTGTGCAGTGTCCCCGTGCCTGTCCTCACAGCCTTGCAGACACAGATGCTGGGCCCCACAGTCAGCAAGGAACAGCAACACAATTTGGTTGCCTGGGTGAGTTAAGGTTTCCCCATCATGAATGGAGCTGTGAATGAAAACCAGGATGGGACAGTGGAGTGGCAGACCTTGGAAATAAAGCCCTCCTTGAGAGCCTGCAGTGTCTGCCTGCCAGCCTGCAGTGATGGGCAGTGGGAAGGAAAGGGACAGCTGCCCTCTTTGTTGAGGGAGGATCCCTGCAGCACATTCTTGGAGCTCAGGGATGGTGTGGGCCCAGAGCCAGTCATGCTGTAGGTATGGAAGGGTATCAAAAGCCTTGATGGATATTTTTAGCCAGAATGAGTAGGGGCAAGGGTTGAAGGGGCTAGGAAAAAAAAAATATTCCTGCAGTTTTAGTCTCCTGATGCTGAGGAACCAGGTGTCCTTTTTAAGGGATGACTAATTCCTTGTTTCATGGAATGGAGAACAGAAAGAAAAACATTTTTTTTTCCTCATCAGATGAAACAAGTACTTGTTTTTTGAGGTGAATTTGTCATGTTTGGAACCTGCTGCCTTCCGAGCTTCCTCCTCTGTTCTTCCTTGAGCTGTTGGCGGATCTATGTCATTAAGACATGTCTTCATAACATAAACATCAGCTACCTCCCACATGGAAAGTCAAAAGACTTGAGTGATGCCCCTTTCTTTTTTTAAAAAAGTAGGGTTGGAATTGGAGGGAAGGCTGTTCAAGGAGAGAGCATTGTTCATTTGCTCTGGTCTGTTACTGTAGGGTTGGGCTGTGCATAAGTCCCAAGTCCTTCCTGTTCCCTCACTGACCTGTCCCCCCCCTGTTCCTTCCTCCCATCCCTAAGGTTTTTTCTGTGGTGAAGCTATTGGGGAAGATGCAAAAAGGGGAAACCTGGGGTCTGAAAGATGTGCAGACTCCTGTGCCGTGCTCAAAGCACTCACCTGTAAGGAGTCTCTGGATGATGGGCGATTAAGATGTGGAAAACAGGGTGTGTGTTGAGACAACTAGCTCTTTAATTTCTTTCTCCTGCTGCTGCCTCCCTTAGTTTCCTGACTATAGTAACCTTCTGATGATATTTTTATTCACAGGATATTGTCTCCAGTAAACATGGTAGGCCTGCTGCTCTAACCCCATGTGCATGTACCAACCCAGACAGATTTTTAGTGTGTTATCCTGAAACTGTGGCTCGGATAAGCAGGGATGTTAACAAGTGGTTGGAAACATGATGAAAATGTATGAAAACAGGATCTGTTTTCATGGTGACAGGCTGAGACATGAAAATTCATGTATAGTGCTTTCTGCTGCCTTTGCTGTCTGGCTGTACGGCTTCCTTACCAAAGTCCATTGATCTGCTTTCTGTTTGTTGCTGTCATTCTCTCTAGTGTTGCTTCTAGTTGTCAGTCATGCTTGGGTTGGTTTTGCCATTTTTGTAAAGAAAAAAGGGTACAAGTCAGGATATCCTCTGTTCAATTGACTGTGACTGCTCTGGGAGGGTCTTGCAGGGGTGAGGAGGAGGAAGAGATATTGTGAGGTCAGTCAGTTCCCCTGTCCTTGTGCTTTGTCCTTGGGGCATGTGCAACTAATTTCTTTGGGCTTCAGAACTAGTTCTTGCTAGTAACATGTGAATGCAGGAAAAAAAGAGAAAAACACAGCTACTCCAGCCTATTTACCTGTGTTGGTATATCTTGGTACCAATATCTGGATGCTTCAATCCTGTCTTACCCAAGCAGTAAATCTCACCATGAGAATGACCATTTGGAAATGTTCTTTTGAACCCTTTAGACTGGTTTTCTTTTCTTTTTTTTTTTTTTTTTTTTTTTTTTTTTTTTTTACTTGAAGTCCTTGCTTTTTAGAAGGAAAAAACCCTGTGTGGCTGAGATGTAGTCTATGCAAAGCTGACTCAAGGTTGCAGAAGTAAATAGTTTTTTGTCCCACCCTCCGCATTTCCCAGTGTTTAAAACCCGGAAGGCTGAAAGGGAGCCAGGAACATAATCAACATCTTTGTCTCCTTCAGCAGTAGCTGAAGAAGCCAGCTGGACTTGCCTACCTGTCAGAAATCTTACCTTGCAAGAATGTAGTGCTACCATTCAAAATGGCACCAGCAGTGGTAAGGGAAAATGCTCAGGGTTGTTAAATTAAGCACCTGGTTTTTTATATTGTGCTTCCTCAGGGGGTATTGAGACTACTCACCCCACTGTGATAGAAAGGAAAGGTAATAATACAGAAGGACATCCTGGTTTGTACAAAACGAAACAGTGCATCTGTGACAGAGGCAGTTTTTCAGTGCCGATTTTGCTGGGTTTGAAGGGAACTGTGACAGTTTCTCCATTCCTTCTGTAATAAATGTTACTGTTTCTTATTCACCTACATGTAATTTAGAGTTGGTTTGTACCACTGCTGCATACTCCTTGTACAGCTATGGCCACATTGCTTGTTCTCTAGAGGTCTCATTCTGACATCTTCAGATAATGAAGAGGAAGTGGTTCTGTATTGGGGTGAAAAAAGGTCTTTGAGCACACGTGTGTGCCAAGCCTTTGCACGTAACCTGCTCTCCTCCTGGCCATGCTGCTGTGATGTGGGTGAGACTGCCGTGCTCTCTGTAGCAGAATTGCACTGGGTTTGTGTTGTCTGTGCTGGTGAGGGTTGGCAGAGACAGACTGCCTGTTTTTAGCGAGTGGCTTTGGTTTATTTGTGTCCCTGCTCTGAAGTCAGAGATGAGAAAGAAAGTATTTTGTGCTTGCACTGGGACAGTCCCAGTGCTGTTGTGTGATGTGCTTGTTTCTTTTGATAGAGAAGAAGGTTCTGTGTTTGTTTCAGAGGAAGATGTCCAAGCATTTTAGGCTTGCCCGCAGGTGCATGTGGAAAAAATAGCCGCAGCTGGATCCTCCCCTTCAGAAGAAACTGGTGATCAGCTCTGATTCTGCGTTTGTTCCTTCCTTTCATCTGCTTAGCAAAGCACCTAAGGCCTAGATAGCATCAGCTGTTCGTCGTTAAAGTTCCTACTTCCACTCCCACCTTCCTTTCAATCCCACATGGTAATCCCCAGCCATCCCCATACTTGGCAGACAGCCAAGTGCTTAAGGCCCGGGTACCCTCCTCAGCTCCTGAGAAGGGCTTTCCCCAGAGAGATCCAAGGGAAGCCCTGGGAGCCTGGTCCAGTCTGTGCTCCCAGCTCCTTTTTGCTGTCAGAAAGAGTGCCCCTGCTTTGACTGTATTTTCCTGCTCTTAGAAAATCTGAAGCTGTCACGTCACACAACTCTTAGAGCTTTCTGTCCTCCAATCGTAGACCAGCCAAAACACAGGCAACCCTTCCTCTTTCAAGTTAAGACTTCTCTCTCAGGATCTGTGGTGGTCCACAATAATATCTATTTAGTTGTTGTCCTAGATCCTCCTTGTTCTATTTTTTTCTTTCTCTTCCCATCATCTTTAGCCTTTGCCTGTGGAAGCTGTGCAATCAGACCAGAATCCAGAGGAAGCTGCCTCTTTGATCCTAGCCTGCATTTAATAATAGGGCTCTGGTTCTTACTGAGGAAATAACATTGCAAGGTGCATTGGCTCTTCTTTCATTCAAAAGTTTAATTAGTGATTTGGGCAATATAAGGTTATTTTAAGCTCTTAACTGCTTTCTGAAGTTCATCCTGAGGGTAGCTATCACAATTGCAGAATGGTCTCATCAGCCTGAAAACTGTCTCAAAAAGTGACGTAATTTTAAGAACAGTTCAGATATAAAAATAATTTTGTAATATTTTAGATGGTATCTCTCTAAAAATCTGATAGTAATGAAGTCTCAGAAAGCCAGCGCTCAGTTTCCTGGAAGGTTTGTCCTGAGTGGACAGCAAAACCTACCCCAGAAGTTACGTGAACTGTGAAGATATGCGGTAAAGTTGGTTTGGAGCTTTGCCATTACAGTTTTATCTCCATAATACTGGGTCATTCTCTGTGTGGCTTAGAAGAGTAGATTCACCCTTTTTTTTTTTTTTTTTTAAACACTCGAATCTCAGTGAGAGCTTCAAGTGTTATAGAAGGTGTGGAAATACTGAGGTTTGGAAATTGCTCTTGGTGAGCAAAGCCAAAGTTTTCAGTCAATAAACTAGTTGCTAAACCACTGAATTTGAATGGGTTTGTCTCAAATTGTGGCTGACTTATCTGCATCTCCCTTGCATAGTTAAGAGTTTAAAAATATTTGAAATGCTGAGACCGGAATTCAATATCTTATCTTGAAAAAGAAAAAGGCTTGGCAGGCAGTGATTCTCGTCTTTAGGAATGGGTGGGAATTTTTTAGTGTTGAAATAAAAGTTTAGCAAGTCTAAAGCTTGGTGTTTTCCAGACTGATAGAAACAGGAGACATTCTGCTGAAATAGCCCAGCCTTCCTAGTCCTTTAGGCCGAAATCCACCCTCACTGGTGTGACTTAGTGAAAACCATGGCCCAACAATTTACAAGAGGGCCGAAGTGCAGCAGTGCTGCTTGGAAAATCAGTTCCACCCCTTGTGAGCCAAGCTGGGACATCAGAAACTACTGGTTACTTTCAACCCAACCTGTATTGCACTTTTTAATTGAGGTTTGTTTCTCAATCCTGTTTCAGCATTTAGCCCTCCCATTCTTGGGTTAGCACAAGGAGACGCAGTGATACAGAGGCAGGAGAGAGAGTGGGAAATGAGGCTTTTTCGCTGGCCTTCTTGGGAAAGCTTTTAAGTATTCACGAAACTGTGGCCTCTGCAAAGACTCCTCTGTGCGTTGGGAATTTCTCCAGTCCAAAGCAGATTTTATCCCCATACCCTGAGCAGGATAGTTCTGGAATAAGGGTGGAGGGCATGCTGTATCCTCCTGTGCTGGAGAATGTACTTCAAAGGAAGATCCTATTGTTTCTTGCAGGAGATGCATTAAAGCAGATCTTTAGACTCTGGAATCTGCTACCATCAGGTCTCCTGCAAGTGATTAGGTGACAGTACTTTTGGATGATTTGTATATTTGAGCTGTCTACAGAAGATGGATCCCATGTCTCATATCAGTGCCTGAAGGTTTTTAGGATGGTATTTCTTAAAAGCCAGGTCCCTTTGATATGCAGCCCCCCCGCAGTGCAAGTCAGAGGTGCGCAGAAGGTGGGAATAGCCCAGCCTATTCTTTCCTGCCCCATCCTGTTTCCTAGCGCCGCTGGAATCGATCCCTGTTGATTCTGGCACAGTCGTGCGAAAGCCACCAGGGGACAAAGGCTCCTTTTGTTGGGAGCTGCAGCCCGGGGCATGGACGTGCTTCTCAGCATTTGCCTCTTGCTGGGGCACCACGCAGCGATTCCAGAGCGATTCCAGAGCCTCCTGGGTTACGAGTGTGTCTCGGCTTGCCGTCGCCACACTGACCAGGGAGTGTTTCCTATTGTCATATTCTGGAAGAGGAAGAGGAGAAAAGGCACGAGTGAGGTCGAGGTTTGCACAGGAGGAAGCTAAATATTGGGCGAATGTGACCCTTTGTGGCCAGGTGCAGGTACCAGTGAATCGACAATGACAGACATTGTTCCTTGTTCTCTTTTACTTTCACTCTTAAAGATACTTTATGCAGCTAATCTCAGTTGCGTGTTTGTTTTGGGGTTTTGTTTCGTTTTTCCTAAACCCCGTCTTTGTTCAGTACTAGCATTTAATACCATTGAAATTCTGCAGGCTGTGCATCACTGAAACTGGAGCGTGGTGGTTGGTGGGGAGAAGTGTTGGAGGAGCAGGTTGGGATTCCCGAACAAGCTGGGGAACACCCACCTGTTAAGAGAAGTTCTCCTCCCTTCTCAGGTTTCTGTTCCCCTCCATGGGGGAATTCCAGTTCCTGTCCTTGCTTGGCTGTGGTCACACAGAGCTGTTTAAGGAGTGGGAAGTGAAACCTGTGGCAGGACAGGATCCATCAGGAAGGTTTTGTTCTGTGCCCAAGACTGATGAGGGTCAACAGAACACCTCTCTTGCCCCAGAGAACTCAAAAGCTCATGTTTAATCTTTGCTGCAGATACCTGAGCGGCATGAAACACTGTTTCATTGTCCAGTGTGGTGGGGAATGGAGCAGCTGCTGACAGCAGCCTCAATGCCTATCCTCAGTCTGGCAGGTGATAGCAGAAGTATTTAGGTGATGGCACTTCCCTCATGGGTGTGAAGGCACAGAGATGTGCGCACATGCCATTTTTGTTTTCCTGAGCTACCAGTGTGGGTAGCCGCAGCCACGGAACACTTGCTGGTTGCTGTCATGACTCATTTTTTATTAAAACCGTGCTGAGCCAAAATTAGTGTGTAGGAGCTGCCCTGGAGGCTGGCGTGACTGTGCTGGAAGGACAGCCGTGTGAGCCAGCACGCGCTCACGCCTGCAGCTCCCAGGGCTGGTGCAGTGACCACAGCTATGACACTGGTGTGGCTGAATGTGGCTGAGGTAGGAGCCTTACTGGATATAGAACTTCAGACAGCTGTACTGGCAAGCCTGGCATGGCTCTGTGTTTAAAGACCAAGAAAGAGATATTACTTGGTTCCCCTTCTGCTTGGCAATTGCAGAAAAAAGAGAAGCCTTTATAAGTTTTTAGCAAGAAATCTTATCAGTATTGTTCTTTTGTTTCATACCCCGCTAACTCCAGATTTTAGTCTTTATTGATAATTGGAATAGATTGTGTTGTGTTAGTCTTAATGAGGTGCTTGTTCTTCTGTCAGACACACCAGGTACTTGCTTCTGTTGAAGGGGTTAGACCTGGAAGACTGTGAGTTGTGTCTATGGTGAAGGAGGTGTTTTCCATTCCCATAGCTGAGTTGTATATGAATGTGTCAGTGGTATTGAAGGAGGTTCCCTTAAAACCATGGAGAGGAATGTACCTCATAAAAAAAGTCTCATCCATATTCTAAGATGAACTAGAGCAGGGCTTCAAACCTTTTCTTGGGTCATGGGGCCTGAACTTTCTTTTCCGGGGATTTGGCCTTCTATGTAAATGCCACATATACAGCTCGCTTTCCATAGTTGCTCTTCATTGGCCGTGAAGTCTGCAGACCACATGCTGAAAATCACGCGACATTCTTTTGTGTTTATTGCCAGATCTGTAATTTCAGCCCAGTATGTTGTGGCCTTGCTGTCTGTTTAACTCCCTGCGCTCTTTACAGTTGGGGAAAAAAAGTTGAACCACTATCCTACAATCTAGCATGACTGTTGCAGAGTGGGCTCAGACTTTTTTTTTTCCTGGCATGGTCTTCTGTATCTGGAATCCTGTGCTGATATAACAGATTTGTTTGTGGCAAAGATCTGAAAATTCGGTGGAGCTTTCTCCCCATTCTGAAGAAGTTGGATGAATGGCAGTGTACCTTTCACGTGTCTTTTGTATTCTCAGGGACCCCCACAGCAACCCCCACTCATACTGGGTTGAATCACTAGAAGCACAGTGGGTTGGTGAGAGCTGAACACTCCCATCCAAACATGAGCAAAGCAAAATTGCCTGCTCAGATCTGGCTCCCAGAGTGGTGAGTGTCTCTTCTGAGAAGGATGATTTTTGGTAGTTTATGCTGGAGGTTGTTTGACTGAGGCCTTTTTGCCTGCATGTCACTGTTCATCTCACCTCCTGACTGACAATTGCTTACATGGATAATCAGACAAGAAGTAACTTCTATGGTGGCTCCCATGTGTCATCTGTGGCTACTTTCTGATGTTTCCTACAGTACCAGATCATCTATTGTGGTTTCGGCCTTATTTCATGTATTGAACCTTTGCCCTTCCTCTTCCCCTTGAGCATAGATCTAGACTCTCTTTTGCAGGGTTCATTCTCTGGGAATTTCATTTTCTGAGTAGCTGAACGAAACCTTCAATCACTCTAGTCACTGAAATCTTAGTTCCCTTCTTTTGCTGGTTTTTGCTCTTCCCTGACTTCAGCAGCAGCAAGAACAGAAGCAGGCTCGGGAACCACCTGGATAAGGGGGTCTACGTAAAAACAAAAGTTGATCTTAGGTTACCTATGGAAAAAATCCACTGCAAGAAACTGGGCAAATGGAAAAAGCCTCTGTTGTATTTCATGTGTGGGATTAAGAAGGGCAAAATTGCTTGCATGTGATTATCTGGAATAAATATGCTTTAGATGTTTACTTTGTAGTAAAGATTCAAACATGGCTCTGTTCCAGAGACAAGCTTTTCAAAAAGCTCTTTGAGAGACTGATCATTACACTAGGTTGTACATGACTGTCTGGAGATGGTTAATGTTTAAATGAGGCAGGTTTTAGAATAGGTAACTTGCCTTGTTTGTTGTAACAAAGCACTTAAATGTATCCTGTGGGACAGAAGTACAAAAGCTTGTTTGGTCCCTTCTTTTTATTTGGCTGTCATAGTAAATTTTGTGCAGCAGAATGAGTTGAATGGAGTGCTGGCATTTAAGTGCTCTCACAGTGGCGAATCTACCTGAAGGTCACAGCTTGGTGCTTTTGTCACTGTGGTGGTGACCTGTACTGACAGTAAAACTCAGAACACAGCCTGGCTGGTTACTGGACAGGGTAATGCATCAAAGTATGAGTTAGAAAGTATACTATGCTGAGTTTGCTCTTGTTCCAGTGTGTGCAGTCATCTCTTTGTGTCTTTTTTATAGTGCCATTGAGTCTTGCAGCAGCATTGCACAGCCAGCAGTGAATAGAAAAGGAGTCTGCCCACTTTGCTCAGAGGGCAGAGTTGGTGCAAGACTAGGACATACGTGTCTGTACTGCTGCAGAGTGAGTCCAGGACTAGACATGTGTTAGGAGGTTCTTTGGTCCTACTTCTTAAGTGGATTGTGCACTTGAATCCTTCCTGGTCATCCAGGGTAGTGCAAGGGTGTCTATTGCATGTCAGTTCAACATGTTGAATATGAAATGTAGTGTAAGAGGATGTCAATGCTCTTAGATACTGGCTGGTGCTTCTCTGGTCTGTATGTGTGACTTGAAGTGTGTAAGGTGGGGTTTCAAGGGACTGGCTCTTGGTACTGCAAAGGGAATCCAGAAAAAGTTTGTGAAACACAGAAATCTTGGCATAGAAGATTTAGTGACTTTAGACATAAAGATATCTGGATGGTGTTCTTGCAGCCCATGTTGAATATTAGAGGGGACTTTACACAGTTGTGCAGTTGGTGATGGCATAACCAAAGGTGGGCAGCAATGAATGTGCATGAGATCTAAGCAGGAGTGATGTGGTTAAAGAGGCTTGCTGTGATCCAGAGACAGCTTGAGTTGTTGCTGAACTTGCTGGCTCCTGGTAACCCTTTACAAATAAACTCTTGGGTAAGAGAAGATAAAAGCAAATAGATGCAGTTCCAGCCTTCCTTTTGTGAGTGCTGCTAGCAATGGAATAAGTGTGCTGTAACCACAGAAGGTCAGTGAGGCCTTCGGGCTCCAGACAGACATGATTTTATTGTTAGGCTGTATAACAAGATTAGCACCAAATGACTCGCAGAACAAGCCAGGTGGTCTTTAATCTTCTGTATCTGGGTTGGTATGAAGACATTGTCATTATCATGACAAATGTTGTGGCTGAAAACTTTGACAAAATCAGGTCTTCAGCGACAAGTGTTTTCTGTGGGAACTCTCTACTTTAATAAACACAAAACATTGAAAGAGTGGTGGGGTTTTTTTTTTCTGTTTGTTTGTTTGGATTATAATTTTTTTTTTTTTTAAGATGAAAATCCCCACAGAGAACCCATGAAGTTTTTGAAATTTGTGGTGGGAGAGAAATCTCTGTGGTGAATCCAGAGGTGGTGCTGAACTTCCTGACTGAGGAGGCAGTGGATATCACAGCTGAAGCTACAAGTTATATGAGATTTCCTTCTGGAGTGCAGGTTCCTTTCTGATTCCTGGGATGCTTTCACTTGTTTACGTACAGATTGCAAGCTCCTAGTGATTGCTCCAGCATGAGGATGTTATGTTCATAGTTTCAAAAAGTAGGTGAATCTTCATAATAAGTGAAGTCTATGCTAAATAAAGTTTGTACTTTCACAACCCAGATCTTCCCCTTCCTATGAACTGTTCCTGTGATCGTGGCTGACCTTTATGCTGCAAGACCACAGGGCACAGCAGTTTGCTCCCATGCAGGAGTGAGCTCAGATCCAGACTAGAATATCTTTATTTTGTCTCCATTTCAAGCCTCCTGTCAACAACACAATTGACAAAGTCAAAGGAATAAATCAGAACCACCCTGAAAATATCAGTTTGTATGTCATGATGAAACTGTTCTGGAGTTTTCCTTATGTTGAAGTGAAGCTAATCCCATCTCTTTAGAATGAGAAACATTAATCTATGTAAATACTGTGTGGCTTTTGCTTATCAAATACTGTGATGGGATGGGGAAGGGAGTTGTATTTTAAAAGCTGAGATCCCGGGTTGATAATGAAAATGCAATTTGAGTTAATAATTTCTGGCAAGATGACTTGTCCTCCTTGTAACTTCACATCTTTCCTCTTTTGCTTATTATCTGGGCACGTTAATTTTATGGTTCTTCGTTGTAACAGCTCAAGAAGTTTGCAAAGGACTTTGATTTGCACAACTTTTGTGGGAGTGAAGAGAGAAACCCAGACTCTGACCCCTGAATTTCCAAGAGGCCCCTTAAACACCTTTTGGAAGTGTGCTGAGAGCAAAATGAGCTGTGCAGGAAGGGTGAGAGCTGTGTGCTTGACTCTTCTGGCAGGAGTTGGTGCCATTTGTACCAGATGTACACAAAAAGCATGTGAAGATGGTGAATAGAAGAACACAAGCAAGAGGGAGGCCAGGACAGAGTAGCAGGGGGGTATCACTGGGCACATTGGTGTCTTAGCAACCATTATGATTCTGACTGATATTCGTTTCATTTTAGTTATGACAGAGGATTGAAGGAATGGTGATAATGTTTGTAGACATACTGGTGCTTTTTAGTGGATAAACAGAAAGATAAGTAATGTGGTGGGCAGGGAGTGCTCAGGCACTGGTGGCTGTAGTTCCGGTGATACACATGCCTAGGGACCAAGGTGAGGAATGTAACTCCCCTCCTTTAGGTACAGCCCAGCTTTGCTCCATGCAGAAAGCCACAAATCATATTTTCCTTCTGGTTACTCTGCTTTCTCTATAGGTACTGTCTCTGCTCTGCTTTAAAAGGTCTGTATTGGAATTTTGAAGTCTATTGTGTATAACAAGACATTCCCTTCTTTACACCCTTTCAGATCCTAGATGGAAAACAAAATGAGTGGGCTCGGTTCTGTGCACAAGCCCTGCCACAAAGCTGGAATCAAATAAAAGCAAGGGGCTTTGCTCCCAGGCTACTGAGTATCCATCCACATCTTTCCCAGATAATCTTGTATTCTCAGTGAGCCCTTTTTGAGAGATGACAGATTGCAAGTGCCAGGCTGCCTCTGTGTCACTTTGTAATGGAATGTGACCGGGATGGTGCAAAGTAAATGCTGGCTCTTTATGCCACCTCCCTGACTGATGATGCAGGTAAACTGAGCATGTTCTTGGCTCAGTCCACTTGTGTGCTGCTCTGCAAACCAGGACCAGCTGCATTGTTTTATTTATGAAACACTCTTATTTTCTATTAATCCACTTGAAATTTCAGGCCTTTCCAAGTGAGGCTGTAACATCAAGTGGTGGCTGGGCTTTGGGAGAGCTGCAGGTTGTTGACAGTTCCCCTGGTTATTAATGGCCACAGCCAGGGCTTGCAGATTCTGAGAATAGACCCTGCGTTTGCTTTGGGGGAGACAGCTGACAATGGTGTTTGATACAGCAATATGTCTCTGCCTGGACTTTGATTGACAGTAACACAAACTTGTTCTCCTCCCAGCCATGGCTTAAACCTGGTGACATTTACAGCAGAGTTAAGTTCTCCAGTCTAAGTTTAGATGGTGATTTTGTGTTTGTCTGCATGTGTGTGCTTAATAAGATAGAAAAACAGGGGAGGCCTTCTGCAAATGAAAATGTAACAGGAATTTAAAACCATGGCTGAATGTGAAAGAAGGAGGTGTTAAACCTTCATGGATTTTCATGGACTAATTGCCGTAGATTCTCATTTAAGATACTGGAGTGTTGAAATGTTATTACCTATTTTGGCACTTTGGGTTTGCTCTCATTAAATGTGTGGTAAATATTCATAACTGTGGGACTGTCAGTATGACTGGGTGGTTTTGGGTTTTCTGGGCAAGCTGAACTAAGAATTGGCTGGTATCCTTAGCCCCACCTGTGCACAGCTAATGACATGTTTCGTGGGTGTATGTCCATAAGCCATCTGGAAATAGCATGTGCTCTTAGCTGAGATTTCATTTCTTGCTTTGCATCCCTGTTACTTTCAGAAGAGTCTCCTCTTAATGAACCTTGTTGCAAGACAGAAACTCTTGCCTCCTACAGGAGGCTAGACCAAAAGAACAGGGCTGGCCTTGAAGGATGAAGAAGCCTGTTCTATTTGAATCTTCAAGCAGATAGTGCTGAAGCACAGCGAGAGAGGAGCAGATCCTTGTCCAGTGATGGCTGAGGCAGAAATGTCCTGAGCTTATGCATATCTTGACACTGTTAAATGGTGCTTGAGTTGAGAGCATCTTTTGGTCACTATCGCTTAGAAGGCTGTTTCAGATGAATGACCCAAAGATGCATGGTTTTGCTTTCCTTTACAGACCTTTGGTATGCTTTCATTCTTTCAGGAACATGACTTTCTTCTGAAGCTGTCTTCTCCAAGGCCTGGTCTGGCACCAAGTGTTTAACCCAAATAGAAATATGTGTCTCTTTGACTGGGCCCTGATGCTCCATATCCTCCACTAGATGTGTGTAGGATTTGCACCAATGTTCTCCTGACATTATGGTGAAAAATGTATTATAAAAGCTGGTGGAACTCCTCAACCCTTTGTGAACATCGTGAACAATTTACTGGCCTCATGTTTCTGGAGAGCTGACCTGTCACTTCAGGCAGTGCTAACAGTTACTTGGGCAGAAAGGTGTGGTTTCGAGTGGTGTCCAGAGAAGCCATATGCATAAACCACATGAACTGAGAACAACGCCAGCATTTAGAGAAGTGATTTCATCCATTCTTTTTAAGACAGGAAAGCTCCTGGGTTTGGCTCCTTTTTTGTCTAAAATGAAGGTGCGAATGTACAATCAGGGTAGAGGGACTGGGTTGCATGAACCCCCTTTAGAACTCCTCTGTCATGTTAGCAGTCCATGTCTTTGTATCCACCTTACCTCGCTTCTGTGTTACTGGTCAGAAACAATTCGATGCTTATGACAAGTGGCAAAAATTTCCTGGAACAGGTTTCTTATCATTCCTTTTCCCCTCTGTTTCCACTTCTTTCAGTCCTTGCTCTTCAAGTTTGCAAAACTACACTTACGTAAGCAGTGCTAGCAGTGTTATCCATTGTCACTTGATATTTCTGGAGTGAGCTGCATCTTTTATCTGTAGGAGACTTGAGGATTTTCAGTTACCCTTCTGCCCTTTGCTTAGCTCGACACGTGGTCCAGTTTCATTCTTGTTAGTGTGATAGTGCATTAGTGCTGCAGCACTTCTGAAGAGTAAAACTCCAGGGTTGAGATCCCACTGTAAACAAAGCTGGAACAGGAAAGGCCTTTTGCCTTGAGGTCACATCTGATGAACGATGATAGGAACAGACCAAACTTTTGCAGCTGCACTGATGCTGTAATCAGCAATCTTGGTTGCCTGGATTTGGGATTTTCTAGGGCATGGAGTACCAGGGTGAGAGAGAAGAGTTGGGCCATCAGCACTCCTGTGAATGAAAGGTACTGAGTTCTGCTGATTGATGAATCTTGTTATTTCAGTAACTATGTATGAGATAATACCAAAATCCCTAGGCATTCCATGTGACATCTATAAAGATATGAGTGAAAAGGTATCTCTATCTATACATATAGATATCTATGATATCTACCTACCTATCTATATCTATCTATAAAGATATCTACAATTGGTACCGCCTTTTTTGGATAAAAAAAGAAGAGGAAATACTTTTCTTTCCACCGCACTTCATCAAATAAAGAGATGTTTTGAGCCATTTCTAGCTACACAATGCTCTCCTTGAAATACTTTGCAACAGTTTTGTCTTTCCTGTGTTTTTTCATGGACCTGTTTTAATGTTGATGAATGTATGCTGCACAGCAGGAATAAAAACAATCTCAGGATCTTTTAACAGACCCCCCTCCAGCTGATTTATAGTGACCAAATTTCCTCAGTGTGCTTTCTTCTTAGGGAGTGGCAGCTCATGTCCACTTGTTTGTAATATATTCAGCTTCTGTCGACACCCTTCCAGCATGAAGTTGAGCAGAGCCATCTTGTCCAAGGCTGGTAACTGAGCTCTGAGACTGCTGTCAAAAATAAAAGCTGCTGAGCTTGAACCAGATCTGGATATCTGAGAACTGGAAACTGTGAAGAACAGAAGTGACTGAGTTGATAACTTGGAGCACTACATGCTTTGCCATGTGCCATGTTTAAAGATTTAGCAAACAATTCCTACTGCTTTAGCATATGAAGGAGCCCTCTCTCTTTAAAAAACAGCAAAAAACCCCCCAAAACCAAAAAAAAACCCACAAAAAAACCCACCCCCAAAACCAACCAACCAACCAAAACAAAAGACAAAAACCCCCGAAAAACTAAAAGCACCCTGAGGTGCCTCCCACTGTGGCTTCATCTGCTGAACTAACAAGATGCAGGCACTCAGCAATCTCTGCTGTCTGGTGGGGGTGTGACAGAACCTCAGCACAGCACCCTTGCTGCCCTGTTCTAATGTCAGCTGAGCTGGGCTCTCTCAGCAGCTCTTGGCATCTTCTTCCACGAAGGAAAAAGACACTTGAGCAGTCTGCACAGCTCTGTGTTGAGGACGTAGTTGTAATCCTTTGGGGAGAGGGGGCAGCTGAACTCCTCATGTCATTGCCTGCTGTGGGAACAAATGTGACTGGTAGCATGGAAACAGCATCTCCTTTCACACTGCTGGGAAATCCCTACCTGATGTAGGTAGGGAAATACGGAAGGGTCCTCTTCTCCTCAACTGGTGCAATCAAGAAATAAAATTTGTATTGTCGCTGATACCGGTGTGGTGAGTTTAGGAGAAAACAGTGGAGCATTCTGGATCTGACCTTCGCAGAGATGAAAGCATTTGCTGCCAGGTCAACCAGGTCTTGAATCAGTCTCTTCAGGATATCTTCCTTCTAAAGATCTCAAAGTTCAGGGTCCATCTTGCTGGTATCTAACAGAGCAAATCTGCTTGATGCAGATGTGTTCACAGGAGTTGTTGTTGAATGGAGAGACCTTGTGCTTGGCAACTTGTTCTTACATGGAAGAAAATCTGGGGACTGGTGATATGACTTTAAAAACCCGCTGATTTGTTCAGAAATGTTTTTTCACTGTTGGCCACTGAGATGGTGTTACTTTAGGGTCTTGAATAAAAGAAGGCTCCTACATTGGCAGTTTTAAAAATTCTTGCAAGCATATCTTAAGCTTTTCCTAGGACAGCTGATAAAAGTTACTGGACATACTTCTGTTAAGGGAGCAATTCTATTTGTGACTTTTTTCTTTCCTTTTTAAAAAACATTACTTTGAGTAACATTTTAGATGGAACAATGAGCTTGGGGTGTAGCTTTTAAATATATCCCAGTGATACTGGGGAGTTCTTGAGTTTGAGGTTTTGGTTTTAAGTTTGTACTCTTTTTGTTTGTTTGTTTTGTTGTTGTTTTTTTTCTTTAGAACTGGAGCCATTCAAGAGTAATATGAACAATTTCTTTCCCACTGAAAATGCTTATCTGAAGTAAAAGCAAGGGAGTGCATATAGAGCTTACCCATTTCTTCAAGGAGCTTGTTATTTATAGGCTTTTTGCCAAAGTTGATGCCACAAAAAATTGACCGAGCCCCTAAGCTTTGTGTACACTTGAGTATCATCTTTATCTTTTTCCTTAATGAGTCTGTATGAGACTAGATTCAGCACAGATTAGCTGTACAGTACTTACTATGCCTTTTGGTTTAGAATTCTGACCTGCACAGCAAGTCCCACTGCTGTGTTCTGGGAAGCCAAGAATCAACCCATCCCACTTGGATACTGTAGCCCAGTTCTGTGGGAAGTAGCAGTGAGCCTTGCTGTAATGTAAAGGACTATGAACATTTTTTTCAAGCATTACTTGATGACAATATACTGCAGTTAGACACAGTGATAGCACATAGTGAAGGCTTCCCAGAGTGTGAGTGGCATTAAGGCAGGGAAATGTCAAAGCCCATTTTAGATAAGTGATTTGATCACAGCATGGAAGTTGAAGGCAAAGTGTCCAGTATCTTCTTTGGGAAGATTTGAGTATTGTCAGTAGGGTGGGAATGGCCTGGGAAGAAACTGTCATAGGTTCTACACCAAAAACAAAGATGTTTTTAATGTGGGTTCTCAGGGACATTGGTCTTGCTGAGACAGAGAGCAGGGTCAGCAGGTGATATTGCAGATTCTGGGAGCAGGAAAAAGAGAAGAGGTAACCAGGAAATTAAAATCATCCTGGCCTTTTTCCTAGTGCAGAAGATGAAGTGGGCTTCTTGCCCCATATCCAAGAGGGCTTTTTATCTTGGGCACAGGGTTCTACCTATGGATATAGCAGCTTTGACCAGCCAGGCAGGACAGGAGTTCTCCAACAACAGCATGGAGGACAGTGTCTTGAGCTCCAGGTGCAGGAACAGCCTGAGATCTACTAAACCCATAGAGGTAGTTGTGGGAGGAATGTCCAAAAACTGGGGTTAGACCTGATTCTTCTCATTGTAATCACCTAGGGTCTTAGGACACTTTATGTCCTGTATGTTTTAAGATGGTGGCTTCAGCCTGGTGAAACTTGTTGCCATGATCTCTCTCTTGAGCCCATTATGGGGAAGCAGGTTTTCCAGGAAATGATTCTGGGTGAGAAACTGGAACTTTATTTTTTTCTATATTGACTACAGAGTGAGAGAGAAGGATGAAGCATGAAAGGCATTGCAATATGACCACAGTGAGTCATGTTAAACTTGAGAGGTGTGTCCTGAAGGTGCAGGTCATGATGAGGCTGCTTTTAACATCTGTCAGAGGCAAATACTTGAGATGTGCCTTCAAGGCTATGCAGCATGACTGGCTCCTACAGAAATTTTTAATATAGTGTTATTTAGGGAAGGTGATTGTTCTTTGACACATATTTGGCTATGCATGCTGTTAATATCTAGTCACACTTAGGTTTCTGTTACACTTCGTGTTGTATGGAGGAAGGAATGAGATCTTTTTGAGTAGGATGTTTGTTTGGACATGAAGTGATTGATCTTCACTGAAGCGGTCATCTTCTGGATTTGGGAAAGAATAGCTTTGGCAGGGCCTTACAAGGTCTGACCCCTTTGTAGAGTGGGATCAATCTGGCTCAAATCACACTTGAAATGCTTGTCTTAAACTCTTTCATTAGCAAAGGACTTTCATGCAATCTATCCTAATTATTTAAATTCCTCACTGTTAACATATTTTGGGGGATATGTACAGAAAATTATCTTTTTAGTTGTTTGTGTTTTAGAATATGGCTCTAAGCATGCAAATTCTCACATAGTTTAACTATAGGGACATGTGTGAAAATCAAACTCAGTTTAAAATCAAACTTTAGCTGAGCACCGAAAACTGGTCATCTCATCTCATCTCTGTGTTTCTCTTTTTACCATTTGCCAGCTGGAAATACCGGGGATAAATTTGGTGACTCTGTGACATACTGACCAAATGCTCCTCCTTACAGCTGGATGGATGTGACATTAGACATGGCTTTTCCAGGCCGTTCAGGAAGTCTCTAACAAAATGCAGTATTGGACCCTCATTTCCCAACACTTAGTTCTGTAGCAGAGGCAATGTCCTGTCTTTGTGAGATAACCTTGTTAGCAAGTAAGATGCAAACAAGAAGTGCTCTGTCTGTGCCAAGTTTGACATTGCCCTTTCCCATCTTCCGGTGATCCAAGGGTCTTGGTGATTGCTCAGCTATGGGAATAATTTCCTCAGTTTAAAATGAAGCGTTCATATATTTGGAGTTTCTTCCTTTCCACCCCCATCTTCCTTTGTCCAGTTGTTTGGAAGAAAGACTTAATTGTGTCAGGCTTGTATGAGGAAAGCCAGGCTGTCCCCAAAGCCAGCCTGAAGTCAGGCATGGAGGGCAGGAGGACGTGCCCTTCTCCTGGGGAGGGCTGCAGGGGGAGCAGATTCCCACTGCTGCTCTTGCTTTTCTCCCCAAATCTGATTGCAATAACCAAAGTATTCCATGAGCACAAATCTACTTCATTGAATAAGTCACATTGCATCTGGGCATAGAATAAGTGAGGTTTAAAAAAGCTTATGAAACTTCCTTTGTTTGTACCTGATTAAGTTACATGGCTTTGTGCTTTCCATCTGACTTGGACTCTATTTTCTTCTCCTTCTCTTCCGGGTAGAATGTCTTCCATGGAATAACAGGCAGCAGCCTGAGATCAAAGACTTATTTGTTCTGTTGCTAGTTGACCCATTGACACATACCAATTTATTGCAATTCAAAATTAGTCACAGTAGTTACTGGCTCAGTGCCCGTTTGGTACTTGGAGATTATGCACTGGAGTTGGCAGGCACAGCAACAGTCAGAGGTGTGGTTGATAAGGGGTGGAGAGGTCAGGAGATGGGGTGATTTAGGGGCAGTGGGCCCATGGCAGTAAGGTGTAAGTGCAGCCCCTCTCTAATACCGTGGGGATGTGGACTTGTAGGGCTGAAGTTCCCTGGCTGTGGGCTTAGTGACTTCCCCTTCATCAGGGCTGGGCCACTCTAAATTCAGATGTTTCAGAGGCAGATTTAGCTTTGTTTGAGATCCACAAAATAAATGCATTTATTTTATTGCTTTCCTGCTCATTGCTCGCATTCCCTAAACTGGTCTTTGGCCTGGGTGACCCATATGCCATGGAAAGTAGAGTTTTACTAGGTTATTGGTTAACATAATGAGTCTACATGGGGTTTGTTGAGAAAATTTGGGGTTTCAGTTAATATTTAGGCTTTTGTTATGTTTTGGCATTGATATATTAAAACGGAGTGAGGGAAGGTGCTGACTGAAAACTGTGGCTGCATTAAGCAGCTAGCATATATTTCTTTATTAGAAAGCATAAATGTGGTTGCAGTTGCTTTTTTGAGCAAAGCAGAGCTGCATTTTAGTTGGTCTGATACTGCTTCTTGATGCTGACAGCTGCTGCACTGCCAGCACGTGGTTGTCCTTCCTGGGGATTGCTGCTCTGTATCAGAATTTGGTGGTTGCAGGGCTACTGTCCAGGTCTCCATTCTCTTCCTGCCCAGTGCTTGAAGCAGAGCACTGGAGACCCTGTGCTAATGAGTGTGGGGGCTTGCCCTTCAGAAATATCTCCACCTGTACAAACCTGGGAAAAAAAGGGTAAATTATAACCAGATAAGATGCTTCCTTTTGAGTTGTGCAAAGTTGTGGTGTTTAGGTAATGATCAGTCCCTGTGTGAATCTAATGGTCTTTGAGGAGGACCTGCAACTTGGATAGCCCAAAGCAAATTTTCAAATTTACTAGGAGCAGCTGCTGGTTTTAAAGACTATTTTGTGTCTTGATTTCTCTGACCACTGCTAGCAAATGCCACGTCTCTGGTATGAGGATTTTCATATTTCCCTTTCACTTCTTCTGTGTTACCTCACTTCTCGAAGTGTAGCAATTCCAAGTTTACTGCAGATGGTTCTGCCCACAACAGCAGATTACAAACACATCCGTGATATGAGAGGAATGTGATTATTTAGTGATTTGTTAATAGCATCTTGCCTTCTAGGTTTTTAAAGTGCTTTTAAAACTTCAGTCAAACTCTGAGTCTCCTTGTTTTGTTTGTTGCTTTTATTCAAATACAGGGAAAACTGAGGCTCCGTGGGTGGAATTTGGCTCTCTTTGGAGATGCTACAGTAGCTGGTCAGTTCCTGTTGGTCTTAGTGTATGCAGAGCATTTGCAGGTCTAGCTCTAATTACCAGAAGAGACCTGGTTTTTAAAAACGCTGGAAGAGATATCTGGTGCTGAGGCCAAAAACACTGGCTGAGATGACAGCCCCATCATAGTAAATTAAGACTGTAAATCAAGACTGAAATCCACAGCAACACTGGAGCCTCCTCTGAAATCTGTTTCACTATGTTTTGTGGGATTCATACGAAGTATTCCCTCCTTCACCCTATCTTGCACCATCTTGAAATGTTCCCTATCCTTATGCAGGGCCAGGACTCCTGAGGTCAAGGGCAGACCAAGGAGCCTAGCCATGGTTGGTGCTTAATCTTCGAAATGCCAGATCCATGCCTGCTTCTGGTGTGGTTTGCTGCCAGACAGCAGCTGACACATCACACCATCTCTGATCTGCCCCGAGATCTGGGAGCTGCCGTGGAGCCCTGTCTCCTGCCCTGGTAAATCTGCTCCATTAATAGCTATCAAAGAGCCTGAAGTTTCCATCCGAACTTTATCTGGCTTTGCAGTGAGCTGGGGGATTAAAAACGGTCGCAGGGGAAGGGAGGGAGCAGCCGTGGCTCACCCGGAATAGCCTGACCTATGACGGCACGTACCAGCCTGGGGAGGGGAGTTGTCCTGTGAGCTCACGGGTTATTAGCAGTGAGCACAGACATGTCTGCAGTCAGCAGCACACCCAGGGCCAGCTGCTCCATCCCTGCCTAGTTCAGGGAGTCGGGAGGGATTTGTTAGTTACAACTTGGCAGCACAGCTCTTAGATGGGAGAGCTGGGAGTAGGCTTGAGGGCCAGCGTTGTGGCGCCGTCCTTCTGTACTGCTCAGATGGCTTGGGGTTTGACCTCTGGGCTGTTCAGCGGGGCAGATCTGGTTATGAGGGAGAGCATAATGAGGAGATAACCACTGTCCTGTGGCAGCCCAGGGCTGTTGTCTCTCTGCTGCATCATAGCAGGTAAAAAAAAGGATCATTGTACGGCTGGGGCTTGCCTATAGGGCCAGCAGACATGGGGCACAAGCCTTCATCTACCACATGGGGAGTAGCGTAGGAAGCAAAAGCAGGGATTTTTTGTGTAGCCATGCATTCACTTCTCACAGCCTCTCTCTTGTACCTGGTTTTGCTTTCCTTGCTTTATTTCATCTGTTTCACCCACCTCTTGTCACCCCGTGGAATCACGCAGGGTTTCTTCTTACTTCCTCCCTCCTCATTCAGAGCTGCTCCTCACCTGAGCTTTCCTGTTACAGCAGGAGCTTTTTCCTTAGAGACAGGCTGGGAGTTAGAGCCCTTTGCAGTGCCCAGTGTTTTGCAGGAATTGTGCAGAGCACCTCAGCACAGTGGAACAAGATTTTCCCAGCTGGCCAGATGATCCCAGACTGAGTGTGCATGTTCCCCAAGGGGCAGTAGAACTGGAAATCAACTCCTTGGATATGATGGAAGCAGGCATGTGGCTCCGTAATGAATAGTCTTTGAGTGCTGCTCAGTGTATTACACCAGGAAGCACTGAGGCTGTTCTAAACCTTTGACCCTGGCAACATACTCCAGATTCCTCCCAGTTAAATGCTCTCCTTCCCTCCCCTCCAGGCCTGAAAGCATCTCATCTTCTGACTAGCCAGACAGATACATGGCCCTGTAAAAATCTCCTTTTTATCCCAGTAATCCTATTGATCTGCACATTGAGAACATAATTCTGCTTTGGAATTTACAGCTTGCATACTTTATTGTTATCAGGGATAGGTGCTGTTGCTCTTTGAACACCTAGAAAGTCACCTAGCGGGTGGGAAATCCCTGCTCCATAGATCTGCCAGCCTAGGAGAGTGCAGCTAAACAGTATCTGGAGGAGGTTGCCCATACCACTTGATGAAAAAGATAAGGACACACCCAGTCCTTCTCTCCTGCTGGTGTGGCAGAGAAATGTGTAACCTCAGCAGGAGTGTTGTTATGGGATGTGCTCCGCTTTGCTGGAGTGGATGGGCACAGGAGACACCAGTGTCTGGTGTACCGACTCTGCCAGTACAAACAACATTGCCTCTTCTCTCTCCAACAGGCTCTTATGTGTCAAGGGTTTGTGAGTAAGAAGGGAATATTCATGCTGTCTATGTCCTGCTGTGTAGACAGATTTACCAAGCACATTAGGCATTTGTAGCTGCAGTGTTTGTTGCTGGCATTTGAGCTGTAGAAAGTTGTACTTAAAATTCTGGTGGTTCTTGATTCAGCTCTTGGTGACAAGGAGGGCACTCTTTGTCTGTGTGTCCTTTTCCCTCCTTTTGCTAACAGTGGAATACCTCAGCAATTTCTGGAGGTGAAGAGAAGCTGTTGAACAGAGGGAGAATGAAAAACAGTGATTTCCTGCTAGACATTTAATCCCAGCTGAAATAAGGGAATTCAGGAGCTGGATGCTGAATAACTGTACTGATTTATCGTGTCTTCCACTCGAGTCAGTTACTGTGATCAGGGGTGACATGGGAATATCCATTCATGTATGGGGGAGAGAGGAACTGAGATTAGCCAAATAGTCATAACAGGTGTCCTTCACCTCAACAGTATAAAAAAACACATGAGAGTGGGCCAGTTGGTGCATGTCCAGTTGGACTAAATTATTGTAGTACGTAACTTCAAATTGAAAATATCCTATTCTACATCCTGTTGCAGGATCCTTTTCAGTTCCATTCTGGGGACTAATCATAAAAGACTGATCCCTGCCTTGCAGGGGAAAAATTCTTTGTATGTTCTCTGAGAAGATCCATGGGTAGCAAAGGCAGCTGGAGGAAACTGGTTTGGGTGACTGTCATGGCTCTCTGGCAGGCCTCAGAGTCTGGGAGCACTTACTGATGGTCCGCCTGAAGACCTGATATCAGTAACAGGGACCTGCTTTTTTCAGCTTAATCCCCTTCTCCCCAAAAGAGACTGAACGTGATAGCTGGGGTCTGGGGGTAAAGGACTGTTCTGCTGTGCTCAGAGCAAGGGAGACTCCAGCTTTCCAGTGCTTTCTGCCTCTGGGGCAGTCATGCCCTTTCCAGATTGTTGAGGGGTGCTCCCTCAGCTCCCTTTCTAGAGGCCTTTTTTTTTTTTTTTTTTTTTTTTTCTTCCCATGAATAGGTTTTGGTTATGATTCAGAGAGAGGATATAATCAGCATTAACCAGTTACAGGGTATATCCCAGTCTCCCTGCAGCTGGAATTGCTTGGGTCATGTCAAATAGCTGCTGCCCTCCTCCACAGGTTTGCCCAGACTTCTTCCTCTTGTGATGAATGTACCTGCCAGCCCAGAACATGAGATGCTGTTTTGTTCTGAGCCTGGGAGCAATCCACTTAGCTGCATGGAGAGGAAACTAAGAGAGAAGGGTGATAAGAGAAGTAGTCTGATAAGGATTTTTTAAAGGCTGTGGGGAGCTGTGCTGTGGAGGGAGGTGGCTGCTGACACTCTCAGAAGTGACACTTGGACTGAGTGTCACACAGATTAATGGTGTAAGGCCCCCAGTGGCTCTCAGCAGCCAGCTCTTGCCAAGCATTGCATAGTTAGAAAAGGTGGAAAGAAGGGTGGGACTTTCACTGCTCCAGCCACCTTCCCTCCCTTGAGGCCTCTGCACAGCTTTCTGTGTTTGAGGACCATCCTGGGAGCAGAACCCCACCCTGTCTGGACTAGAGACTAGTGTTAAATCAGGATAAGTGTAACTGCACAACACAAGGCTTATTAGGGATGTGGTTTGTGTCTTGCTGGTTCAGGAGATAACTGGATTGCTGTTGCCTTGCCTGCAAAAAGCATTAGATCAGTGAAAGACAAGTCTCAGTCACGCATTTCAGTACAGCAGAATGTAAGAGGCCCGAGTTCTTCATGACTCATCTGTAAATCTGTTTTCAAACTATGACTGTGTAGAAAAATATTCTGAAAATTTTGAGCACAAGAATAAGGGTGACTTCCTAATTTTTCTTCTCTCAGCCTAAGGACCAAAAACGTGCAACTGTTTCTTTGTCTCTGCTTTGCCGTATCTGTGTTTAAAGTCTCATTTCTTCTCTCTCTGTAGGTCCTTCAGAAGCTTGGTAAAGCAGATGAAACAAAAGATGAGCAGTTTGAACAGTGTGTGCAGAACTTCAACAAACAGCTGGTAAGATCATTTGTGATATGTAATTGCACCCTGGGTTTAGGTATTAGCTTCCCGTCATCTGCTGCAATATGTAATTAAAGGCCATTGAATTAAACAATGACATAGGCCTATTGAAGTGACCTGTAACTCCTAACCTTTCACTTACAAGAAATGACATTGTGACTTCCAGGGTCCCTTTCATGGGATTAGTGGGAGAGTCATAGAGTATCCTGAGTTGGAAGGGGCCCATCAGGATCATAAGTCCAAGTCCTGACCCTTTGCAGGGCACCCCAAGAGTCACACCATGTACCCAAGAGCATTGTCCAAAGCTTCCTGAACTCTGTCAGGCTTGGTGCTGTGGCCACTTCCCTAGGGAGCCTGTCCCAGTGCCCAGCCACTCTCAGGGTGAAAAACCTTTTCTTGATACCTAACCTAAATCTCCCCTGCCTCAGCTTCATCCTGTTCTTTCAGTCTTGTCACTGGTCACAAGAGTGAAGAGATCAGTAAAAATAATACTTGTTCTAGACCAAATTTTAGAGAAAGAAATAGCTCAACCAGAACACTTTCTTCAGTTAGCAGCTGCTTTGTAATGTAATTTTTGCTGCTCTGCTGGAAGCGGAGATGTAAGAGCAACATTGTGTCCCTGAAAGACGGATAGGGTGGGAAACAGATTAGATATAAAAAATTAAAATGGAACTAGGCAGTTTCCGTTTTCAAAGCACAGTGAAGGGCAGAAGAGACAAAGAAAGCAAATGGTGAAAAGGGAACATCCTTCCATGGCTAAAACCTAAATCTGACTTCTTCCCCATACTTGCACAATCACTGTGTCAGGCCTCAGTCATTATTCTTCTGCCTGTCTGCCTCATCCCCAGTATTTTAGTGCACAGAAATATTTTAACAGTGTAGCAATTTTCCCCCACCCTCCTACTTCCACAGCAGTAGGTTTCCATTTTCAACTGGGTGTGTTTTATTTTTTATCTGGAGCCTTCAGTCTCCCAAAAGCAAAAATACCAGTTACCTTGTGGGTTTTGCTGGTTCTTTTTGTTAGGGGAAGCATTGCTTCTGTTTCGTGGTGGGAAATGTGTACCACAGCATAGCCTAGGTGGTGCTGAAGAAATCTGTTGCCCTTTTGTGGCCTGACACATTTAGGACCTTTTTCTAGAGCTGTTAGTGGCAGCTGCATCACGTCTATTGAGACTCAGCAGATGTGGTTATGTGTCGTAAAAGCAGCTGAGTAGGGATTTGCCACAGCTGATTGTAATGAAAATCCTTCAGTCTGGCTTTGACTTATGTGTAACCAGAGCTGATTGCAGATTCCTGGACATTAATGCTCATTCTCTTGGCAACAATAGTAGCTGTTGCTCCAGAGGTTCATGCAGCATGTCCAGCAATGATATTCTCTTGTTCACAGCAGAATACATTTTAACTGCTTTCTGACAACATGACATTACCAGATGTCACATAACTTTTTTTGGTATAATTATTAAGCAATTAAGAAATAACCTTTTTTAAAGGAGAAATACAAAAAACCTCAAATCCAAATTTCTAGATGTGACTCTCTGGGGTGGCATTTTCAATTTCCAAAGCCATGAGTTCCAGTGGTGCAGTGAGGACTCTGTTAAAGAAGCACTGCGTCTTGTATCCCTTGCATCTGATTTTTTTTCCTGTTTTGCAGAGCAGACCATGAACTAAATTCCCCAAATAATTAATCAAAGGAGCTGGAGGCTGCTCTGCATTTGCTGTCTTGCTTAGGCCCTCAGTTTCCCTATTACTAAAACAAGTGCAGGCAGTGCCTGTTTTACAGTGCAAACCATGAGTGTGAGTTAGCTGGATTCTTAGGATGTGCAGAGCTGAAGACTAAGGGAATAAAAAATCAGCTATGTATACATATATGCACACTTGTTTATATTTTTATATGTATGAGGTGTGTGTAGCATAGTTATCTTTGAGATTTCTATGACCTTTCATTATAAGGTCTGCTCCAGTGGGGAGTGGGAGTCTGGGAGAAAGCTGACCTTTTGCTGCCGGCTGGTGACAAAACAGCACTGCTCGCTGGTGGAACTGGCTGGGGTATGAGCAGGCAGTGACCTTGTTCACTGGCTGATTAGAGGCTCCTCTGGCTCTAATGACTGTGTTGGACCACTTTGACATATGTTTCTGTGTGTGGTCTGTTGATGAATGGAGTGCAGGTCTAAAAATCACTTAGTTGTTTTCAACCAAGGTATTTGTGGTTCTCTCAAATAGTGGTTGAGTGGACGTAAGGGAGGGCATTGCACTTCCTAACTCTCTATCCATCAGGTTCATTTAAGAGCACCACTCTGAGGTCCCTGAATGGTATGAACTTTTTAGCTCAGATGGATTTGCTTTGTGACAAGAGAGCTGGACACAGTCATGCAGGTGCAGGGCTTGCCTGTGTCTCCTGTAGGCTTGACAATCAGCAGAACTGCCCCTCATTACTCCCTCATGGAGATTCTTTGGCTATTAACCTACCCAAACATCCATTTGAAGACTCCCTCCTCCCCTTTCCCAATGTCACTTGTGTTCAGTCACTGGCACAAGGATCTGTCCCAGAAATTGTCCTTGCTGACCTGGGAGCAAGAGTCCTGCTGTAAAGGTGCAACTCAGCCCCTGCCTGAGGTGTGCCAGGCTTCGGCTTCTCCTGCCCTGTGCTGAAGTACTCATTGGAGGGGCAGTGTGAGGCTGGTGGCAGCTCTCACACCTGGCACCGTGTGTGTTTCTGCCTGGCAGAGCAGCTGGGTTTTGGTACCTTTCACGAGCCGCCACTTGTGTGGAAGTTCTGGGCTGGTTTACAGCCTTTCACACCAAGCACATGAGAGGGAAGCTGCTGCTGGCACAGGCTGCATCCACCTCTGCCTGCACCATGCTGTGTTGGGCACACCACGCTGTGTTGGGCACTGCTGCAAGGCAGGCAGTGGGGACTGCATCTTCCCTCTTGCAGAGCAGGTTCCCATTTCAGTCAGTAGCTCAGAGAGAGGGTTTCTTCCCAGACAACCTTTCATGCCCAGCAGTTTCCATTTCAGCCCCATGTGGCAAAACAAGCTTAACAGCCTCCCTCTGGTACCCCAGGGTGGAGCTTCTTGCCAGTTTTTCATGCTCTGTGTCTTAACAGTTCTAAAATTCTGCTGAGTGGGGGCTTACCTGGAGCTGTTGTTTTAATGCTTCCCCTCCCTGTAATTACACAGTCTGCTCTTCCAGCCCTACATTAATCTAATCTGGAACAGGACATTACCTTCTGCCCCCTCAGATGTCGAACATCCCTGCTGATAATAAATTCCTTCCCACTAGATCTGCAAAACCAGAGAGGTTATGTAAAAGGGTTGCAGACTAATATTAGGATGAAATAATTCCTTTTTAAGACTGGGGGAAAAGGGTTTTAGGAAACCTCTCTTACTACCAAGAAGGAGCTCTACAGAAAATCACGTACTTAGCTAGGGCTTGGTTTCAAGATAAGAAAGCACAAGAAGATATCAAACCACTTTTGTGCTTTTCTTTCATGGAGCTGTAAGTAATAGATGGTTCATTATTAGGTCTTTGGAAAGAGAGAGAGGTCCTCCAGCCTTCCAAGCATAGCACTTTCATTTTTAAATATTCATCTGTACACTGTCCTTCATGTTATACCTGGTTGTGTTATAGGCTCATGGGCTTGAATTACACTGTGATTGCAAGTACGGCAATATCTGCTCAAACAAGATGACACTTGTGTGTTTAAACATCTTCATATTGGGCCATACCTCTGTAACTTCCCTCTGCATACCTGTATCTTCAACTCTTTGATAATAGGGAAGTGTATTTGTTTTTCTGATTCCAGTTTTACTCTTTTCCCTACTTTTTTACCATTTGGTTTAAGAAGCATCTTTTAAATGTGCACTCAAGTGTGTTCAAAGTTTCTGTTTTGTATGGTATTTGACAGTGTCTGACTGCATTGTGGGAGGTATTTTGGAGAGAGTATTGGAACAGGCTCCCCAGAGAAGCCATCCCTGGAAGTGTTTGGAAAACACATAGATATGGCACTATGTGTGGCATGGTGATACTCAGTCAAAGTTTGGACTTGGTCATCTTGGAGGTCTTTTCCGGCCTTAATGATTTATGCAGAATTGTGGAAGTACTTGACAGCTCACTATAGGCTGCTCAGAGAAAGAAGGTCCTGCATTCATAGAGAGAAAACAATGGTTTTAAGGTTACCCCAGATTTTTATTGGAAAGCATTAATGCTTAAAATAATTTTTCAGAAGTCCTTGTGGCAAGGGAGCTGCTTTACTGGTGGATGAGAAAAAATCAATGGAAATGCCAGAGAGGGAACTGGATAGGAGCCACAGGTACCCAGATACACAGGATTCAGGCAAAACTCTGGACAGGGGTCTCTCACTGAAAATCTTTGTGCTTGCAGACCTTACAGGCTGTAAAGTCTGTTCGCTCTCTCTGTCAGTACTTTCAAGAGACTTAGGTAACTCCATAGTGACAGAGTTCTGCTGTAACTCTGAGTTTAAACATCAGCAAGAGGTGACTGAGACCACTCCAGCTGCAGGATGCAGCACCACACACTGGTGGGGATTCCTGGAGAACACAGAGGGCTGGTTCTGCATTGCTGCAATTGCATGCTCCAATTTTCAGCCCTGACTTGTAGGTTTTTCCTGTGATCTATCTAAAAATATTGATTAGACATTTATTTGTGGTGTCGGTTTTCTGCTCAGAGAAAGACTTTTGTCTCCATGGCTTTGGAACTGGGTATTGAGACTTGAAGAGTTCTGAGTTTGGCTTGTGTCATTTGCTGCTGTGGCAGAATTAGGGCAAGCATGGACACAGTTTTAGAGGTGGCTTCTGATTTTAGATGCTACAGTTTTGAATGTTACTGCTCCAGACATTGCAGTGCCCAAGTGTGTAGTGGGCAAGTTCTGCAGAGGACTTTCCCTGATGATAGTTTTTGATAACCTCCAAGTTGTGAGTTCAAATTTAGTTATTCTTAAAGATGATACAGCTGCAGTATGATAATGTATCCATTGGTGGGACTTTGCATATCAAGAATGCAGAAAAGAGACCATTGCACCTCACAGCTTGCTGCCATTCTTCCTCTTTCCCAGTTTGTGCCCCATTGAGGGAGGACCCCAGCATAATGAATTTTGACAGCTGAGGCTAACTCCAGAGACAAGGGAGCTCACAGGACATCTTCAACAGCTGCCTCAGAGCTACTGACTTCAAAAGCAGATGTTTCCCATCAGCTCTCCCCACCACTCAGGCACCTCTTGTCTCAACTGAGCTCATGCTGAGATCCTTTGTGCTCCAGTGCAGCTGTGCTCTCTAAGCAGAGGCTAAATCTGCCCAGCTGCGGAAGTGGCAGTGATAGCATAGCTTTGTGAGAAATCCATCTGCTTCCAACAGCATGGCCCAAATTGTTTTCCATGCCTCGAAAGTTCTGGATGAGTTCACATTTGTTCTTTTCCTACTGCCATCAGCAAAGGAAATGAGGGATTGGAAGGAGCTGGCCAGTTTTACAAACAAAGTCTCCTAGTCTGGGGAGGCATTGGGATCTGACCCAAAGAGAGTACAAGAGGAGAGGAGTTACGATTACATTTGCTGCAAAAGTCCTAGAAGTTCCTAGAACACAGAGCAAAAAAATGTAAAAAATGTGATAGCTTGAAGTTTCGTGTGATCATAGGACTGGTGTGTAGCCCATCTGCAAGACCAGTTTTCTTTAATTAGAAATGCTTGAGTGGTTCTTACACTCTCTTCAGCTGAGGGAATAACTGATGGTCTCCTTATGTTCACAGTCCGAAGGCACAAGGCTGCAGAAGGACCTCCGAACTTACTTGGCTTCTGTCAAAGGTAAGGTCTGCATGAGCAGAGGTTTGTTCCCCTCTAATGCTTACCTACAGTGTGAGGTTTCCCCAGGCATGAGTTGCAGAACAGGTCAGCTTTGTCAGGGGGGGAATCTTTCAGAATCCTTTAGGACCAGCTGGAATGGAATGGGGTTGTGCTTTGATGCCAAACAGGTGGTGATGTCTTAGCAGATGGACCTTCACATGTTCCTCTAGGGGAGGATGAACACAAAGGGCTTGATGCAACTGCACCCTTGGTTCCTTTCTCCCTCTGGTTACCTTCCATCTCTGTATCATTAAGGGTCAGACATTTAGTAAGGAAGAGCACAGCACATGTGGTAATGCTCCCATGCCTCCATTCCTCAGGATAAGGGTTAAGCTGTAAGGAACACATTATTTTTTTTCTTGGTCTGACAGTTCCCTCTTCTTTCCTAGCTATGCATGAGGCCTCCAAGAAGCTGACAGAGTGTTTGCAGGAAGTTTATGAGCCAGACTGGCCTGGGAGAGATGACACAAATAAAATAGCAGAGGTAAGACTGTCCAGGATGTGGGGATGTCCAGACTTGCTCTGTCAGCAGAGATGAGCTTTGAAAGCTATGTCTGTGCACCCCATTTCTTCAGGCATATGACTTTGCAGTAGAATTGGAGACAAACTCAGCACTGTGAAGAAAAGAAGGCTGAAAGGATGTGGCCTGTATTTTTGTAGGAGATTTTTGCCAGATGCTTGTATATTACACAGAACCCTACAGTTATCCCCAGAAGCTGCTTGTTCCCCCCGGAGTGGCTACATGGGGACAGAAGATTCCAAAACAAGCTCAGTAGGGTCAACTGGGTGTGCTGCTTATGTGTAAGAGAAAGGGGCAGATAAAACTATGGCTAAAGCAGTCAGAGCAGCCAAGGGTGTAGCTGCAACAGCCCCTCATGGCAGTACCACAGCTGCCTTGTTTCAGTTGCTCCCTTGTTTGGCTGAGCCATATGTCACCCCTGACTGCTGTTGTTCTCACCCCTTGGTGGGGTAGTGCCTGTCCAGCTTGCCCAGGTGTTTTCTGTGGAGCTTAGGGCACAGCCTGTCATTTGGCAGCATGGATCCCCCTTGGCCTGTGCCTGTGGTGGGTCCAGCTGGAGGCAGCACCCTCTGCTCTCTTGCTCTGCTGTTCAGCTGGGCAGCAGCTGGGGCAGTTCAGCACTCTGGATTAATTTCCCATGAGGCTGCAGGACTGGGCTTATCTGCAGCTATCTGTGGCATTGGAAAAGTGGTGTAGGAGTGGACAGGAGAGCAGGAGGATTCTTTCCTTCCCCTTCTTTCCCCTGCAGAAAATCTCACCTGAAATAACATCTGTGTCTTGCCCAGGAAATAATGACTTGAAAGCAGGTGATTTAAACAAAACCTCAGTGTTTCCGGGTCAATTTTGTCATTAACATGGAAACTTTGCATTAGGAAGTGCTGTTGCAGTAAATAATGGAGTTGCATTTCAGCTGGTTTGGCTTCAGAGTCTCTGTTGGCCTTGTTTCTTCCTGAGCCACTGTGGTGCCTCCTGAGAGATTGACCGTTCATAAAATTTGAGCCAGAGAGGTCAAAGGGGACATGAATCCTGGGAACTAACTGTAGCTGCCCTTTGGGTCTGCAAGAATATTTCCATCTTTCCACCTCCTGCTTTAATTCCTTGTTTATATTTTGCTTGTGAAAAGACAGGTGAGAGAGAAGAGTTACTCCTGCCAAATAAAAAGCATAAGGTGGGAAGGTTTCTTGAATGTTTTAGCCAAAACCCTTTGTTCAAGTGGAAAAACAGGAGAGAGGGGTTATTTTCACCTAATCCAAGGTGTTGATAGGAAATTACTGTGCCTGAGCTAAGGTTGAGGATAAAGTGGGCACAGCTCAGGGTGCAAGCCTTGGCTGTGGCCTCCGTTGGGCTGTGGAGGCAGGTTGTGTGAGGGCTGAAGACTGCTAGTGTGGCTTTCTGTTTGTTCATGATTCTCCAGAAAGCTGTATTGTAATGAAAAATAGAAAATGTTGCCTTGTGGTGTCAGGTGTCCCTTTTTTGTAGCTGCTGGGAGAAGGAGGCAAAACCAGCCTGACAATTATCCTCCATTGTACAGACTTGAGTTTAACATTGCAGGGGAAAGATAGGGCTTCAAAGGCATTTTGTCCTTGGAGAGGTCACCTGAATTAGCAGCATCAGGCTTTCTCATTTCTGCCAAGATCTCTGTTAGCATTAGTTTTCCAAAGAAATTACTGATTCTTAAGAGCTCTGAGGGCCCAAGATTGTTGGCTGTAGCACTCACAGAGAAAAACAGAAATGTGGAGCCCTGTGTTCTTAATATTTAACCCATTACTTTTGTTTTTCAGAACAATGATCTTCTATGGACGGATTTCCATCAGAAGCTGGTGGATCAAGCTCTTCTGACCATGGATACGTACCTTGGCCAATTTCCTGATATTAAAGTAAGATTCTCTTCAAACTATTTGATCTAGAGAGTCGCGGCAGGTAAAAGCTCTGAAGATCTATTTCTTACATATCCATCTTCTTTAGGAGAATGTGTGCTGCACTTCTCCAAGGCTGTCTTTGAAAGCAGCCAACTGGCAGCTCTGGTTTAATTGAAAATGTTTTGTTCTATTTTGGGGCTTAAAATGAGCGAAGAATCCAGGGGAAAGATGCTGAAGAGAAAATATAAGTGTGAAAGAGGAGGATCCATGAAATTCCCTACTGCATCAGAGTGCAGAGGGGCACTGTCAGCAGTAGCTCAGAACGTCTCAATCTCTCTTTTTGGTTATTTTGTCTTTTAACTACCTTGTAAGCAGAAAACATTGAGGAAGCAGTTAGTGGCAAATGTACTTTATGAGTAGAGGCTGGTGTGGAAGGCAGACTTCTGTGAGTCCTTGAATTCCTGTGTGTGTGTAACCAGCTTTTTTCAGGGAAGGGAGAATGCTGGATAGATGTCTTTTTGGGAGACAGGGTCCTGGGTTTGAATGATGTCCTGTGACCTTCCCTTCCCCCACAGTTATCTCCTCTCTATTCATTTCGAGGTTATGCAGGAAATGTCTTCACCATATGGAAGCACTAGTAATGATATCACCATATGGGAAGTATCAGCTTGGCAACTTTCCAGTGAAAGCAACCCTTTCCCCACCACATGTCTCTTAAAACGTGCGTCAATATTAATTGCTTCAGGAGGACTGTGCACTAGCAAACAGGGGCAGGTCACAGGCTTGTAGAATCATCTCTGAACAGCAATGTCCTCGTCTCCTGGGACTCCCTGTTTTTGCTTCATTTTTCCAGCCTCTTCTGCCCCTGGAAGTCTGAAGTGGGGAGGGGCTGTGGCTCTCTACCCGCCGGAGGCTGTAGGGCTGATCTCTCTGGGGTGTGATGCCATGTGCCTCGGTCAGAAGTGCAACCATCATACATGCCTGAAAATGCTGGCCTTTCCTCTCTGAATTAAACAATCATGTTTGTTTATATTAGAAGAAAAAGTTATGATCTTTGTACAGAAGTTGGAATCGTGTCTGCAAACTAAGATTCTTGCCTACACCATTTTCTGACACTGATAGTTTCACTCTGTTAACATCATGACAGTTGGCCTCAGCAGCCTGAATTTCAGCCATAGGTCTGAAAAGTATGGGAACAAATAGGTATGCAAAGATGAATAAATATTAAAATATTGCTAGTGGCAGCTGATTTCTGAATGGGTCACTAATGTGTTTATTACTAATGTTCTTTCTCAGTTGTCAGATGATACCCTAGAGAAGGTGAAATTTATATTACTGCATAAAAACAATTTCATGTGCAGTTCAAGTAATGTTTTAGGGAGCACTACTCACCTGCTTCCTTTCCTAAAATGAATGGCTTTATGTTGGTTCTCACAGTAAGATATGGATGTGTTTTGCTAGAGTTGACTCTTCCTTTAAAATGGACTTTCAGTGGCATGAACCCAGAAAGGTCAGTATGTTTTTATGGGTAATTCAGCTGGATGCATCATCCTCTTTACCCCAGAGAAGTGAGAGGTGCTCAAATCAAGTATATTGTTGTCAAGTCCTAGAAATGCAGTTGTTGAGCACTGTTATGCCTGTACAGAGGTATAGTTAGGCCTCACATAAGGAAGTAGAGTTCTTGAGATTGGCAGGCAGAAGCAGCTCCAGTCTTACATAATTTGCAGAATATTTGAGTTGGTTTTTGTTGTTGTGGTAATAGTTTTCTGATTTTTGTTTTCCACAAAATGAAATTTTCTGTTTTTCCTGGAATTCTGGCATTACTCTGGTAAAATAAGTTGATTTATGGAGGGAAGAGTATTTTAATTTAGTTGTGAAAAGGCCTGTTTTTATTAACGGTCCACTAATTAAAATGTGTGATGAGTTAGATCATGCGTGCATTATTTTTTTGTTCATTCTAACATGTTCTGAATCCAACTTTACTTGAGGGGCTATAAAAATTCCCTTGGATTTTTTGGACGTGAAAAGGGATCTAGAACAGGAATGTGGAAACAGAGCATGCCTTTAGTAAGGAATTCCTGTGTGTTAAAGAAAATAATTTATCCGATGTTGGATGTTCACCCCTGAACAGGGCCTCTCCATCTTCTCTAACTTGACAAATGGGAATGCAAAAAGTACTTTAAACTTTCTTTGCAAGTCAGTGTCTGTACTTCTTGGGGTAGGACTCTTCTTGCATAATCTTTACTGTTTCTGAGTGAGTTTTTGGTTGGTTTTGCACAATATGCAATAAAAGTACAGATCTCTGCAGTGGGGCCAGAGAATTTAAACTACAGACCAATTCTGAATAGCTGTGGAATTGGGGATTTTCTGTCTTCCACTAAAACTGGTGCTCTACTAGCTGTAAAACCAGATAATAGTAAAGAAGGGTGTGGAGAGCAAAAGTTTTTTGTAATGGCTTGGCTTTGGTTTGGGTTTGTTTGTTTGTTTTAAGGAGGCTCAAATTAAGATGGATTTGTTGCAAAGTAGTAAAGTCTGTTGGAGTTCAACTGTTCCATTCAGGTGCAGCTGTCCTGAAGTCATACGAGGGAGCCCTGCAGCCTTCCAGGGCTGGGCTAAATCTTGTTAATGCCATCACAGGCAGCAGTGTGGTCAGTGCTTACTCCGGGAGGCTCACACCCTGTGTGTCTATACCTTGCAGCATTTCCCTGTGCTCCAGCAGAAACACGGGGGTGGGTGATAGAAGTTTTGGAGCTGCATAGACATGTAGGAGTTACTTTGTTTGAAAGATGGGTGACATTGAATCAAACTCCCTGGTGGAAAACCTCAAGTGGCCGTTTGCCATGTCAGAGTTGGGGAAAACTCCAGCTGTCTCTACCAGGCTGACCTGGGGCAAAATGGTATCTCTTAAATCTCAGATGGGGCTGTGTTTCCTCTAGTGTGTTTGTAAGATCCATTAACTTGCATCTCAGATTGCTGAGCAGCTGAATGCCCCCTTCAACACCTTATGTCCTGGCTGGCAATGTGATGTTTGGGAGGTGTCTTCTAGTGACCTCGACTGTGGGGTAGCTCAGCTTCTTCGTGACTCCTCTCTTGGAATGAGCTGAGCATTTAGAAGAGAGTTTGGGTGTGCGTGTGGCTGAGATCCTGCAGATCTGCTGTGACTCACCCGGAGCTGCAGCAGCGTTTACTGGAAGTGCAGAGGAGCCTGTGTGGGAGATGTGTGAGCTGCTCCCAGCTGGTCTGGCAGAGTGATCAGCCCTGAGTGCAGTTTCGCAGCATATTTGCAGGAGCCTGGGGAGAGGAAACCACAGCTCCCTGCCAAGTGCAGGAGAGAAGGGGATTCTGCTTTTGCAAGTAAATCCCAGTGCTGATTCCTCATTCTGCACTTTCTGTGTCCCTGGGTTTTGTGGTTAATTAGAAATCGTCCTGGCTCCTTGCCATGCCTTTTCACTCTCTCATCCAGCCTGTCTCTGGACTGCTGATTACTGACGCTGGTCCAGGCTCTATGATTTGGGGGGAAGTGTTATGGTCAGGCTGGGAAGATGTGTGCTCCAACCCAGATAGTCTGGGTTGTTTGCAGACAGTGTGGGAAGCAGGGGACTGAGGAGATGGCTCGTTCCTGAAACAGGGAAGCCCAGTGGGCTAGAGCCTCAGTAAAGTGCAACCCTGCTGGGAGAGAGAGCCTGAAGCTCCTCAGTTCAAGAAGGGTAGCATAGGATCAGGCCACAGGCCTGGCTGTCTGTCCTGGATTCTCAGCCATGGATTTGTCAGGACTCCATTCCTGAATCTAAGTCTGGTACACAGTCAGCTCCCTCCTTGTATTTGTTTTGGCTTCAGTGTTGTGTGTTGGTGACTCAGTGCTGCAGGTTTTCCCTTGCACTTCCTTTGCTTAAATGATGCTGATAGCAGACCTCTGCCTGTGGCTGCAGTCACTACTGTCTGCAGCTTCTGTCAAAGGATCCCAAAGGCTGTCCATGGCAGACCCTGAGCATGTGGATGAGTGCTTTTGCTGTGCTGGCAGCAGAAATGCCGGCTTTTGTTGAACTTAATCTCTCAGGCTTCCACACAAACTAGTGAGCTGGTCAGTTAGAGACTGGCTGCAGCCCTCAGGAAGCCCTGAAAATCATGAAGCATTACCTATAGGATGCAGGCACACTGTGGGGCTTAGGAAGCAGTGGAGCTAAAGTTCTGAAAACATGCATGTCACCCAGAGGTGGGACCTGTTGGCTGGATTCCCTTGCCTTCCTTTGATGGGTCCTCTCTCCTCCTGAGGCTCTCCCTCTGGAATGGTGCTTGCCACAGGTGGCTCCCAGGGCCTCCTCTCTGGGCAGCCTGTGTGGAGGATCCAGGGAGAGTCCTTGCATGGGCAGAGTGTGGGGTGTTCTGGAAGCTGGGTGAAGGGGGGGGCGGGTTTTCCTGGGAGGTTTTGCAGTTTTGGCTGCTGGGGAAGGTTGGTGTGACTCTTCTCTCCATCTTTCTAGTCTCGTATCGCAAAGCGAGGAAGGAAGCTTGTGGATTACGACAGTGCCAGACACCACTTTGAAGCCCTGCAAACTGCAAAGAAGAAGGATGAAACCAAAATCGCAAAGGTAAAGCAATCAGGAGGATATGCAGCCTTCCTTTCTTTTTGGGAGGTCTTCATTTGCCAACTGAGCAGCTTTTAAGTTCACCTGTACCTCTTCATTGTGTTTTCATAGAATTCATTCATATTGGAAAGGACCTATAAAATCATTGAGGTGTTGTGAACTGGTGAGGTTTTGCTAGGTATTTCCTTCTCATTTGTTTGGTTTTCCTGGAAGGCAGGATGGCGTCTGTTGGGTTGGTTCAGACCCATCATCATCAGTCTGCATGTCTTGGTAGCCAAATGCTTGGGTGTGGGTTTCGTCACGTGCCCAGGACCAGTAACCTCTGGCAGAAAAGCCAGTGTGCCCCTTGGGGAAGCAAAACCTTTCAATGCTCCAGAAAATTGTTACAGACTGTCTGCTTCTTGGGACTCTGTCTCCCCATCCTGGAGCAGCAGTAAGAATATTTGAGTGTTACTTGAGGTTGGTTGTGTTTGTTAAGTCCTCTGATGTCCTAGGAGAGAGACCCTTAGGAGTGTGAATGGCAAGTACATCGATGGAAATGCGCTCTGTGCAGAGTTGATGAATGTATTCTGTTGTCTGTTGGTGGCAATTACTGGATAATAAATATGGCTGAAAGCAGAAAAATAAGAGTTTTCTCTTGTCAGGTTTCTTTCCTGCCTGTGAATAGCTTGATCCAGGGCTTGCCTAATATTCAAATGAAGGATTTTATTTTTAATGAGATTTATTTTAATTAAAAATAAAGTTTTTTTGATGTATCAGAAGAAAGATAATAGTGCTAATTTTGTTCTAGAGTAGGCTCGTGGATTGAATACTGCCCCTAAAATGAGCTGTGGATTCTTCTTGTACCCTAAGTGTATTTGAACCCATGTGCTTCCCTTCACAGGACACTTCTTGACACAGCAGAACAGTCCAGGGCTGGGGAGACACCTTTTATTCTCCTTAATGTGGGCCACGGTAAACTGTGAGTTTTGAGGGTAGAAGCAGTATAGGAAAGAAAGACCCTGGATCTGTATTTTTTGACCAGGCTGACAAGAGTTGTCATCTTTTGCTTAGGGTTATTTCTTAGGTAGCGGGGAATATGAGCAATGTAGGAGATGCTAGTGTTTTTCCTGCATAGAAGAAATTAAGATGCATCTCTACCCCAAGTGAAAGATGTGTGTTTAGTGGCCACAGTACTTTCATTGTTAAGCTGCAAGTCGTCAGTCATCTACACTGCACTGCATGCACTGTGATTAACCTTGACAGACAAAAGGGGAGAGAGAGTGATGGCCCAAGTGTCATTGCATCACTTGTGTGGCAAAGCAAGTCTTGGTTCTGTATGCAAGGCATGAGGCCCAGCTGGTTGTGCCTTCAGTTCAAAGCAGTAATTCATTGTGTTTGGGGTAAGAAAGAGCAGGATTTCCCTGGGGCATGTTATTTTATTGGTGCATGCCAGTGGGATCTTTGCTGCTGTTGAAATGGTTTTTGTAGGAATTGATCTACTCAGGTCGGTACCTGGTGCTCTGCAGCAGAGGTTGGCTGCCTTTTATCACTGCTGCACTCACTGTTGCCCCAAATGCTCAGTTAAGATGATACAACAGGTGTGGAAAAAAGTGCAGTTTGAAGAGTGAAATATTGGGAGTTAGGAGTTGGTGCTCTATTCATGATTTAGCCTGTCTAAATCATGAATAGGGTCACTGAGTACCTGATCAAACTCTTCTTGTTAGCCAAAATGTGCACTGGATCAGATTTTGTCATGTTCTATAATCTAAGCTGTAAGCTCGTGCGCAGGATAATACATGACACGTTGCACTGTCCTGATCCTGCAAAGATGGGAGCAGCAAGTCCCAGGGAGTTATGTATGTCTGTATTGGCCTTCCCAAGTGGGCAGTTTCCACTTCCCAGCCTGTTATCTGGCATCTGCAGTCACACAGCTCTGCAGGGCTGTGGGCAGCAGCCAGGGCTCAGCATGCACTCAGCTGCTGTAGGTAGTTCACCTCTCCCTTTCCGTGCCTGGAGTTTTGCTCCTGTGACCTTTGAAGTGGGATTGTTCCAGTGTAAGTTACTTTGGAATGTGATGACAGACCCCTAGGAAAGAGAAATCATGTTTCTGACACAGGATACAAGTGGGAACTGACTTGATGAAGGTTTCATGGTATAATAACAGAAACAGCAGTGCAAATACTTTTTGGCACTTCGTGGTCTCTTTTATTCTCCTCTAATGTTCTTTTCCCACCCAGGACCCCTGCCACTTACTGCTAAACTTACATCCTGCTATTAAAATAAATCACTGTGGACTTTCAGCTGTTGCATGCAAATAATTATGATGGTTAATTAATCCTGACCTCTGTTTAAGGAGCTCAAACTTCACAGCATTGCCTTGGAGTAGGGTTGTCTGTGTGCTAGGTCACTAACAACTGTATCTGTTGCTCTTACAGCTGTCTGGCTGGTCTGCAGTATCCAGCCCACATGGGAACATTAATTACTGCTAAACTTGGCATGCTTCAAAGGATTCATAACTGATCAGTCCCAGGATGTTTGTTTTTTTCTCTCGCCTTGGTGATACTGGTTTGGGCCAGCCTCTAAATACACTCTCTGTTGTGATTTTAATTTTTTTATCCTGAAAGATATATGTTTGTGTCTCTCTTGTTCTCTGTTTATTTTTTCTTTTTTTTTTTTTCCACTCAAACATGCTCCCTCCCCCAGCCTGTTTCGCTGCTTGAGAAAGCTGCGCCTCAGTGGTGTCAAGGGAAGCTACAAGCTCACCTCGTTGCACAAACTAATCTGCTCCGAAATCAGGTGACTGCTGATCTACCTGGCTCTAACCCTGCATGCGCTATTTTGGGCTCTAGATCGTACCATGCAAGTAATCTCTAGGCAACGTTCACTCTAGTCCTCTCTGATAACTGTGTCCTTGACACTCCTTAGCCACAGTGGATGCTACTGACCAGTGAATGAATCTGTGCCTGCCCAGTTGATTTCTAGTCAGGTGTGTTAACACTGGGCTGTTGTTTTCTCCCCCAAAGTGAAATGTGGATGAAGAAAGGCTGTGGAGTAACCCCGAGGCAGAGGGTGATGTAGTACACAGTTCCTCCAATTACCACTTCCATTTTGCTTAAAGGGAAGCAGTCAATTTTTATTGTTGCTGTTTTGTAAAAAGAAAATACTGAAAAATTGGCCTATGGATTCATGTCATTGACTAAAGCCACAGAAAAATAACATTGAGATTTCTGTGGCTGCTGAGCTAGCTTGCAACGTTCTCCTGTGGTAAAGTCCATGTTTCCCGAATGAGCACTATCCTGGCTGTTGCGGTTTAAAAGAGCCATTTTTAGATACAATTTCAATCTGCACAGAAGAAGAGATGGGCCCAGATGAGGCAGTTTGCACCCTGTGTGACATATTTGAACAGTTCCAGACTGAGGTCAAGGTGATGTCATCTGGCAGAACTTAGGTTATAGCATCATGGGCAACATGAGCAGCTCAGAGGAACTGCAGGGAATAAAATTTCAATCCTTCTTGCATAGAAATTTGACTTTCTGATGAAATCTCAATCAGTGTTTCCGTTGGAACACCTTAAGGGATAAGAAGGAGTTGTTATAAGAAAGTCAGTGAGAAGAAAATGCTTTCAATGAGAAGGGATAATAAATCCTCACCCAGACTGGGAGAGCGCCAGTTACCTGCTCACAAGTTCCTGGTGAGCTCATCTGTTCTCATTGAAATACTCCTGTGTCTTCACATTCTTTGTCCATGGAATGAATTGCAGTTTGGAAACTCCTCTCACCTTACGAAGCTCCTGGGTTTTTCACAGTCACTTTCTGACTCTGGTTCAGGGAAAAGACTCCATTACCACAGCAGTAAAGCTTGGGGGAAGAGCAGCTGTTAGCAGCCCTGCTTAAGATGCAGAGCAAAGGGAGGAAATATGTATTCATTCTTGATTGAAGGGAGAAGGACACATGGCAGGCTGTCAGGGGCTTTTCCTGTGCCTCTGCTGGCCCAGCTGGGAACTACCTGTACAGCTGTGGTTCTTGACTGGTCTGTTTGATTGGTGGTATTTCTGGAGGACTAGAAAACAGGTATGGGAAGTTTCTCAAGTCACAAATAAATATGTAAATCTATCAGCTCTTGGGCATTTTTCCTCTTCTCAGACTTGGCTGTGGTGGCTGCTGTAATAGCAGCACGCGCAGACTGCCCAGAGAAGCAGTAGCTGTGAGTGTCCCCTCGTCCATTGCCTGTGGATCTTGGGCTACCAAGAGTCACTCCATAATTTCACTGTACTGGGTGACTTTGCCCTGCAAGCATGTGCAAGGGACTGTGTAATCTTTCCACCCACTGTGGTGTGGGGGCGGTAATCTCCTAATACATGGCATTAATATTTTCAGTGACCACAGATATTTTCAAAACAGTCCCTTTTATTCTTCAGCTAAATAATGCTATTGCCTACCCTCATTTTCTGTTTCTATTTGTGTAAGTATTTGGGGTTTTTTCTTTGCTTTTTTCTTTATTTTAATTTTACTTTTGGTTGGAAACTAACAAAAAAACCCACAAACCCCTAATAAAGTACATGAGTTGTATTTTGAAGCTGTACGTTTTCCAGCTTGCCTTCACAAACATTAGTAGGTAGGCAAAAAAAGGCTTCGGTTTTTGCATTTGTGTGATTTCAAGACTGAAGGTGTTAATGACAGCCTTAAATCTCATTAACCTCTTGAGAAAACCAGGAGGGCTGATGACGCTGGATTTATTGAGAAGCTTCAGAATGTTAAGCCTAAAAAAAGTCTCCTTTTACCAGCAGCTGTGTTGCTGTCTCTTCTTGCCTGATAATTTTACAACCTCCGTGCAAAAATGGGGTCAGTGAGATCTGGTGTTTCTACTGTAAAGCAAAGTCCCTCCCTCGGGTGCACAAACTTCTGGCTCTTTAGGCCTTTAGTGGATAATAACAAAAACAGCACAGTGGGGATTTTTTTGTGAAGTCTGCTGTGGGAGTTGCTATTGCATACTCTCAGTTAGAAATATCAGTGACCGTGCTTTTTGAAACAAAGAGGAAAATGGCTTAGAACAGCAGATTCTTGCCTTTTGACTGAGCTCTGCTGACTTGTTTAATGCAGACTAAAAAGCAACATCCTTGGTGCTGCAGTGATAACAGAACGATAGCAGAAAGTCAGCAAGCTGAGAAGCAGGTCTGGTTGGGACTGGTGGGGCTTGGGCCTGTAGGGAATCTTCCTGCTCTGTTCCTTATCCCTGCCTCTTGGATATCTAAACTCTTTACTGAGCAGTGCCTAATTACCGCAGTTCAGAGCACAGTCTTTGAAGTGAGAAGGTCACCAGACTGCCTGAAAGCACCAGGCTGGACATAACCAGACATTCAGGAGGGCTGACATGTGTGGCAGTAGCAGAAGCAGTGTGGAACAATTGCCCCCTACCACAACTGAACTGGTTGTGCTTGGCACTCTGAGCTTTGGTTAGGTGGAAGGTCAGGAAAGCATTTGTTGTCCATCTCCTGCTCAAACTTTCCCCCTTTCAGGCAGGGAGAGGAGAGAAAGATTTTCTGAGATTGTATTTCATGGGTGTGGGCATTAAGTCCTTCTGCCTCCATTTCCCTCAGGGTGGCAAGGATGGCAGCTGAAACAGAAAGTGCACAGATGTGGCAGTGGGCTCTGCCCTGGAGCCTGTCTCTGCCTTTCCCCACCTCACTCCCTGAGTTAGCTTTTTCTCTAGAAGGGCTTGTGACCAGGCTGATGTCTGGCTTTGACTCTGGCTGGAAGCAGTCAGGGTTATCAAATGCCAGGATTCTGGCTTCCAAGCAAAATAAATTCCACTGGTGAGAAGATCCCTGGGCTGACTAAGGACTGAAGAATTAATTCAATACTCTGGGGATGAGAGCACTAGCTGAGCCACAGGTCCTGGATGAATCCCTGATTCCTACAAATTCTCTAGAGTGAGCGTTGCCTGTTGCTGATTTTGCCTTTGCCTCGGGATGTCACAATATTCACCCATTGCTTTCTAGGTTCTTTGACCTTACAAACAGGTAAACGAGAGAGGGAAAGAATGTTAATGATGTTCACCACGTCTGAAAAACTAACAGCATTCATTGATGCCTCATCTCCAAGCTTTCCCATCTCCTGGGTTGATTCTGGTTCCGGTATAGTTTGGAAGTTAGAATAAGATAAAGCCAAAGGGTGGACTTACTAGGGTTGTTTTTTTTTTTTTTTTTTTTTTTTTTTTTTTTTTTAACTCCCTTTAAAATGGTTGCATTAGAAACATTCATTCATAAAGGTATTTTGAGGCAGAATGAGTCTTTGTGATCATTGTCTCTCATTCAGCATAAATTGTGTCTCTGTTCAAAAGACTTTTTGTTTGTTTTGTGCAAATCCTCTTGGAATGTTGAGTTTTTCAGTGAGTGTAGCAGCGAAACAGGGGTTTCTGGGTGGAAGCATCATGATCCCCTTCTCCCCTTGCCTGTTCCTCACCAGATCTTCTTAATTTCTGAATACCTCCCGGATGTGTCTTTTTATGGGGGAAACCTTTTCCCTTGTCTTGAGTACAGAGCCTTAGCCTTGCCTCTGGCAGCAGCGAGCAACCCTTGGACAGGTGAAGCTAGCTGGAAAGCAGGAGCTCCTGTGGTTTGCTCTTGAGTCAGGAGAGAAATGGGAGAGTGAAAGGATCCTACCCTGTATAGTGGAGAATGATTCCTGTGAGGAATGGTATTCTGAACTGTAAAATATTTTTAAGCCCTTTCTCCCATCATTCCTGTCGTTGTGTATAACTGTCACTAAGGAGCAGTAAGATGGATTTCTTTAATTAAGCTGACACAAAGAAGATAAAATTTGATTTCACAGAAGGTGTAGGAATCTGACTGCAGGCTGGTAGGGAGATCCAGATTCCATAGCTTTGGGCTCTCTGCAGAGGCCTGTGGTGTTGTAAGATTCCTGCTGTTGTCACTTATACAGGCACTTGTGCTGACCTTCCAGGTTGTTCATGAAGGGATTTTTCCATTCTACATCCCACTGCATGGCAGAATGCTGTGCTGCTATAGATTACAGGATAGAAACGTTTTAATTAGAAAACTTTAAGTCAGGGCACTGAAAAGAGAAAGAGGTCACCTAGGACAGATGTAGAAAAGGACATGTGCTTGTTGTTGGTGTCTGCTGTCAGCAACAAAAACCAGGAGCTCCTTTTTGTCACTGAAACCTGACAGAATTCATCCATCAGTGTTGGAATCTGTCAGTGTCTAGGTCCAGTGAACAGGTCAAATTTAAACTCTGACCTGGGAGGAGATCCCTTTGGGTGTTGGGGCCGACAGCCAGCCAGGGATTGCACTTGTGTGAGACCACTGAAACCAAGAAATGCTGCTGAAGCCCTGCAGTCTGGCCTCCCAGGCACAACTCATGCTTTGCATACCCTTCCTTGCTTCTCCAGTCAGCTTTGTGGGAGAGCTGTATCAGCCAAGGATGCAGACTTCCTCCCCTCCTCATAAGAGATGGAGCTTTGGCATGACCTTACCTCAGCAGAGAGTCCCCATGAGGGAGGATTCTTCTTTAATGGCATTTGGGATGGATTTCAACTCCTAAGATCTATCAAAGGACAGAAGCCCCTATTACCTTCACCTATATCCAAGCTGGAGGCTGAACTGCCTGACCAACTCCATTCAGTTTTTGAAGTCAGGGAAATTTAAAGAACTTGAAACACATTAGTGGTTGTTTGAATTACTTGCTGGGTGTATAAATGGGGAAATCCACTGAGAGAACCTGAGAGGAACACATTCAACCTGGAGGGTCACCTGTGGTACAACCCTGGTTCCTGAGAGATTCATTTGGGATGCTGGTTACCTCATGCCAGAATTTTGCCTGTTCTCCCAAAGAAGCCAAAAGAGTCACAGTTGTTCCAGCCCCGCAGGGTACTTGTCTGTGCTGGAGCTGACAATCTCCCTTCTCTGTTACTAAGGCTGAAGAAGAGTTAGTAAAGGCTCAGAAGGTGTTTGAAGAGATGAATGTTGATCTGCAGGAGGAACTGCCTTCACTATGGAATAGGTGAGTGCTGGAAGTTTTCCCAAGGGCTTGTTGGAAGGAAATGAATACCCAAGCTCTTGGATCACAATTCTTCTTAGCCTGGATTGGGTGTCTGCTCTTTTTTTCTGGATCGTCTCCATCTGTCCTAGGATTCCCCCCAGCCACAGGTTCTCTCTTGTGCTTTACTTCATGATTTTCCTGAAAAACATGATTTTACTACAAAGAGAAACTGTGTTTCTCTGCTTGGTCTGCTTAATCCCTTTGCCCTGCCAACTCTGCTCAACTTTCTTGAAAGACTTGAGAGATCACGGGTTTGCCATACCACTGATTTCTGATGATGAAAAGGGAGATGAAACAAAGACCGAGATTTAGCTTGGGGGATGAACTGTAGGGCAGCAGAAGCTGATTTGTGGGGCTGACACAGTGGAAAACTGGCAAACTCTTCCTAGCAGTGTCCCAGTTTCTTATTTTTAATTGCACTGGTCACGTCCAGGTTGACAGTGCTGGTCTGTAGGGATTGAGAAAGTGGGCAGCAGCAGGGTGGGAAAGCAAAGTGCTGATGTCTGCCTTCGCTCCCTTTTTCACCCAGCCTGAGTGCAGGCCTGGCTGGAGAAGGAGCTGGGAGGGACATAGGCATCTGGGTGGTTTCCTGTGCAGAGCCATGATGCTGCTGGCCTGGGACAGCCTCTCCCACCTGCTGTTGCTCTTGGGCTGGGTGCTGGTAGAGCACTCTCTGTTGGCAGCTGGCAGGCTGGTGACAGGCAGCTGCTGGGATTTTAAGTTGCCACAGGTTTTTCACAGGCTCCTGCTATCCAGCTGATCCTTCTGCTTCCCTGTTGTTCTCTATGCTATCCTTTGCTTTCTTACTCTTTCTGCCCCTGCAGCAAACAGTTGATGCTTTTTTTGATTCCCTGGTGCTAAGGGACTTCTGGATGAATTAATATCTGTCCCCCTGCTAATTCCCCCAGCTCTCTCAGCACTGTCTGCATCACAGCCCTTATCCTTTTTTCTTTCCATCTTCCTAATGCTGGTGCTTTTTTTTTTTTTTTTTTGGGACCTTCTTTTGTAGTTTTGTATTTTTCTTTGTTTTTTGTTTTTTGGGGTTTTTTTTGCTTCCCCACCCTATACCCCCCTCTCCCTTTAGCCAGCATAAATTCAGATCCTGTCCTACTTGGTCTCCTCTTCCCCCTGGACATGTTTGTCCTGTGCCTGGCCTTTGCTCCATTGTTCCATTTCTTTGCCACCCTTTCTTCTCACATGTGCCATACCTGACAGAGTTGAGTTTGCATGGGAATGGTGGGTGGGAGGTAGCAGAAGGGGCAGGATTGAAAAGGTTTGAGAGATCATTGTGTCCATTAAGTTCTTCTGTCTTGTTTTCCATTTGGCAGTCGTGTTGGTTTCTATGTCAACACATTCCAGAGTATAGCCGGCCTAGAAGAGAACTTCCATAAAGAAATGAGCAAGGTAAGGCAACTAGCAGTTTATCCTACTTACTGTCTCTTCACTGTTAATAAAAGAGAAACGAAACCCAAGATCCGGAAAACAAACAAAACCCAAACAAACTAAAACAAAGAAAAAAACAACCAATCAAACACCCCCCCCCCCAAAAAAAAAAAAAAAAAACCAAACCAACCAACAACTAAAAGCTAAAAAACAGCTGGAGAAAATGGCCTTATGTTGGAGCATAATACAAACCCTTAGTTTTTTTCTGAGCCACCTGGGACAAAGGCAGTCTGACATAATAATGTAAAGGGATGGAGCACAGGGAGGAGGCCACAGGCAGCAGTGGGGAGTTCATGTGACTTGACAGCACTTGTTTGCAGATCCACAGAGGAAAGGGAAGCCACTCTCAGACCTATCTCTTGCTGCCTTTTTTAGTTCATCTATATTATGAATCTGTAACCTATAACCTGGTCAGGCTAAGCATGGTGTCTGTTTTCCATCCCCTCTGCTGCCTGGCAGCCAGTTGCTGTGTACCCTCATTGTACCCAGGTGTGGGGTTAAAACCAGTAGGGAGTCTGCAGGTTGGCTGAAGACTGAGACATGCTTCACTTCAGTCCCTCAAAAAGGCTCTCCTGCACAGTACCTCTCTGCTTTGGCTTCTTTCCTGCCCCGTGACCCAAAAGAAGGCATTAAAGTACTCAGCATGGGCCTTATATGGGCTACCAGTGTGCCTTGAGCTAGGAATCACAGCAGAAAGCAGTGTTGGCGAGTCAGATCCTGGTGCTGTGTGGCAGCACCCAGAAAAGACTTCAGGACCAGTCTGTGGGAAAGTCCCCCATTGCCACTGTCATTTACAAATATGTTCTTGTTCTTTCAGTTAAGAGCTAGAGTAATCCTGAATTCCTTAGGTCTGTATGCTGCTTGAAAATGTAAATGTTGCACTAATCCTGAGGCAGGACTGAGAGCCCAGCTGGAAAACCCTTATATTCCCTCTGCTCCCTAATGTCATCCTGGCAACAAAACAGCCACTAAGCAACAGGAAACATTATAGCCCTTCAATTCCCAGCAGTCAGGGGCCCTCTGCCTTGGAGTAACACGTCAATTTTGAGCCCTGCTGACATTTTATGGGGTCTTTCCCAGTTAATAGCCTGCTCTTCTCCACTGAGGGATGAACTAAGTGTTAAGAAAAGGGAGGATTGTTATTATTACTAGTTTGTTGCTGTTAACTTACATTCAACAAAACATGGGAAAGATGCTTGTTAGACAGGAATTCTCCTCTTGTGTGATTTTTCTTGTCAGGACTTTTTCTTTCTGGAGGAGTTTTGTATGAGGGCAGGGCTTTTGCTTTGTTCCATAAGAACCATCTGTTTCTTATTACTGCTACAGCATTCAATTAATTGCTGGTGTTGCCTGCACAATGCCTCCAACCTTGATTTCATGAGTTCCCTCCTCCTGCCAGTGATAAATCCGGTGTCTTGTCTTGTTTATGGATTGGCTCTTTCAGAATAGGAGTGTCTGGAGTCACTATTGCAGCCTTCAGTACCAGGGAGGGTTTAACCCCTAATATTGCATTTCTGCAAAGACATGCAGGTTCTGCCCAAGCCTAGATGGTCCGGGCAGCTGGTGAAGTTAAGGGTTGTTCACTTGCTGAAGTCGCCATATCCCAAGCTTTGGTAAGCAGGCCTGAGAAACAGCTTTTGGCTACAAATCCAGAGTGAAGTTCCAGCTATATGACACAGATCTTGGGAAAACAATCAACCTGCTTCTGCAGTGGTACCTGGCAGCATACTGTTGGGCCCAGGTGATAGGGAAGCAAAGAGGATGTTCTGTGAGGAAGACAGAGCATTCCCAGAGAGGTCACCAGCTCTGTGACAGCTCAAGTGCTGTAGCACTGCATACCCCACAGAGAAGTGGAAACATTTAGGGTTGTCCTCCCTGGGTAGCTGAAGAACTGTGTATGTCCTGCCACAAGCCTGTGTTTGGTCAGTCTGTGCAGACCAGCCCAGGCTCCCTTCTGGCATCCGAGCTCTTCTCTCATTCTTTTTCTGTCTTTTGTTTTTGTATTTTGCAGTTGAACCAAAATCTTCATGATGTCCTGCTGGGTCTAGACAAGCAGTACTCAGGCAATGCCTTCCCTGTTAAAGCACAGCCCAGGTCAGTAACTGTGGATAGTGTCTTTCCCTCAGCAGGGGAGGTGGGACAGGGATATCTCTACCTACCCAGGGGTATTGAAACCTCCAAACTGTCAGTTGCAAGTGATTTGCCCACCTCCCAGTGCCCTCCTGAGACTTCCTAGGGCCACGCCCAGGACTGCACTTGGCGCTAGGTGACTCAATGCAATACCTCTTACCTTTCTAGGGTAGTATCTGGAGGCCTAAACTTTCACTAGGTAACTGATATTTAGGCAACGGACTCTCAGCTCTGCTTTTAAAATTTAATTCCAGCTACTGAGATGCCCTTCCTTCTGGGTCCAGCTGCCCAGCAGCTGTGCTGCTCTTTCCCTCAAAAGCTCCCACCATGTACCTGCAGCTTGTCAGCTTGAGTGCCAAGAGCCCATTTCCCCAGCCCCTTCTTTGGCCCTCCAGACTTGGAATCACCATTTTGCCAAAGCCTTATGCCCATCCTGTGTATCCAGCTGAAGTGTGTTTCTCCTTCCTGTTTGTTGTGGAAGTAGTTGCAGCATCACTAATAGGAGGCCTCCTGAACTCAGAGCACTTTCAGTCTGTGTGTGTGCAAGGAGTGTCCTCTGGCCTTCAGTTTTCTTTCCTCAGCTAGGGCCTGTCCTGTATGTTTAAGTGCAAGTCTGCACATTCCCTAGCACTGAGAAGGGAGGGAGAGGTTGGGCTCTGGATTAGGCTGACTGGCTCCCATCCAAGTGCATGAGTGATGAAATAGTGTTGGGCTCTGTCTTCCAGCTGCTGCTAATCCCATGTGCTGGGTGAGCAGGAGCACAGCTCAGGTCCTCAGCTGGTGTGTTGATGGAGGGAGGTGTAAAGTCAGCATGAAGTAAGGGCAAGCTGTGGTCTGAGTACATTGGTTTAGAAGGGGTAGGTCAGCTCTTGAGACCTCTGTTCTCCCTGGTCTCCTCCCAGTTTAACCTATTGCAGTCATGCGTAGATGGCTTGCATGTCTTCTCCCAGAAATTCTTCCAGCGTGGTGTTTGCCAGCTCTAAAGAAAGAGGAAGTTTGGGTTGAATTTGGCCCCTGAATCCTGGATTGCTGACAGCAGATTTCAGTGACGCTAGTTGGAATGCTACTTGTGAAAATAATGTCTTCTTCCCAAGTTAGCATGTGGTGTCTGTTGATCATCGCAACCCAACCAGACTGAAACCTTCTGAGGAGGCTGTGTTGCCTATCCTCTTGTTGCCATGGGCTGTGTTGTCTCTGTTAGCAGCATCCTCCAGGGTCCTTGGAGGAGGATGAGGTAACAGGACAGATGAAGGCTGTAGCTATTGCTTTGCCCAGCTCCTTTTTCCTCCTTTCTCTATTCCTCGAGGAACTGACTGTAGGCAGTAGTGACAACCTGGCCCAGAGATGTTCATTTCTGTTGTGGCAGAAAATTTCTGGCCTTTAAGAGCTTTCAGTGAACAAATTATCTGTTTTTACAATTTCTGTCTCATCTCTATACAATTTCTGTCCCCCCCCCCCCCAAACTGCTGGCTTCCCCTGGGGCTGTAACAGGTGTCTCAGCTGCAGTTCTGTGCCCTTTGGCTGGCTGAGAGACCACTTGGCCCTAGAACCCAAAGCTGAGTGCATGCACAGTGTGGGCAGCAGTCTGAGTGCTGCTGCTTCATCCCCCACTCACTGCATCTCAGCTGAGATGCCAGACCTGTCCCAGAGCAACTCTTTTCCTCCTGAGCACAGTGGAGCAGGGTGTTGTAGGAGGATATAGCAAAGGTTTGCCAGGGTGGTTTTGCAGTGACCAGGAACTGCTGTGAGGCACTTGTGTGTCTGCTGCACATCTGGCCTCTCATTGTGGCACAGGGCTGGGATGAGAGTGTGCAGGAGGAAACAGCCCTCACTCATCTGATGGATTATTGTGCTCTGCAGTAGGAGCAGATGCTTCCCTAACCCTTTGTACTGGGAAGGGGATTGGAGATTGATACAATGGCAGGAAATGAATGAGGAGGTGTGAGAATTATCCGTGCACATCATTATGGCATTCATGGGAGGCCCCAGAGAAATCCTACTGTGGCTGATGTATCTGGTGCTGGCAGTGTAGCACAGTAGCACAGCTGGTGTATTTCTGGGATCCTCAGATGTATGTTTGGGATTTGCTTCTGAAAGAGTTTGAACGTTCAGGGCTCAGATGCCTCGAAGACCAAGTAGACCTGTGGGTTTATCCTAGTATGATTGGGCAAACTGGAAAAAGACATGGTAGGAAAGCTGCTGATTGGGTTCCATGTATAAGGCTGCACAGACTGCATAAGAAAAGAGGAATGGGGAGCTTCTTTCTTTTGCAGCAATATTCACAGGGGAGAGTGAGGAGCTGTGAAAGGACATTTACAGTACTCTGATGTTCTATACAGTTCCCTTTTTCTTCTTCTCCATTTGCACCCTGGCCCCATATTCCAAAGTGCAGGGAAAGTTCTAGTTTGCTTGTATATACATATATTTCTTTGACAGGCATAAAGAACCTTCTTCTACTTTCTCCAAACCTTGCCATAGCTTTCTAGTGATGAAGGGAAATATGTGTGTGTGTATTCGTGTGTGTGTGTGTGTGTGTGTGAGTGAGTGAGAGAGAGAGAGGAGATCCTGTCATCTTGATTACAGCAAGTTTTGTGGCACCAACTAAATGGGTGCTCGGAAGCTTAACTTTTCCTCCCTGGTTTGACTGTGCCATCCTGTAACTGAAATGATTTGCGTGCCATCCTCAACAGAAAGAAAACTAAACTGTTCGCCAGGCTGAGGAAAAAGATGAGCAGGTACCGGTATGGAGAGCAGCATTTCGATACATGTTTGATTTAGTTCCTAAGATTGGAGAGGCTGTTGCTGGACTCTAACAGCCTGGCACGTGTTAACCCTGTGGTGGGAGAGGGGTCCTTTGCATGATATGATGTGTTTGCGGCCTGCTGGGTCCTGCTGAGATCTCTCTGTGTCTGGATAATCCCATTAACTGCTTGTGTGCCTGGTTTGTATCCTTGCTTCTTTTCCTATCTAAGAAGGCAGTGTGAAAACTCAGGCATTGTCTGTCCAGTTGTTTTTGTGTGATGGAAAATGCAGTTCTGGGTTTTCCATGGGAAATATAATCAGTTTTGGTGTTTAACAGCTTCTTGTTTTACCTAGTGGGTTTGTCCTTTTGAACAGGTCTGAAATGCTGCATTCTCATCCCCTGCCTGGCCAGGGAGGACCAGTAGGCAGGTCTTTCACACTCAGAAGTCCTATCATATCTACCTGTTGCAACTGGGAGGATGAGGAGGTGGGAGAAGGATACTTCCAGTTTTCCTCCTTACTTGCTCTGTTCTTGAGGATCCTCACTGTCTTGCTCTGTCCATTTAAAATTTTGTGCAGGGCTAGAGAAAAAGGAAGCCTCTTGTCTTGTATGAAGACTAATGTCATCTTGCCTTCAAAACAGTGATGGCATTGATTAACTGGATTGCTACAACGCCTGGAGTTACCGTAGGTCAAGGACTCTGACAAGAGCATGTTCTGGAGAAAGTGGGAACTGCTGCATAATGGCATGGAAAATTTCTCTTGTTTTTGTTTTTCTTACTTTTTGTGTTGGTACTCCCTCCATGGGATCCTTACAGGAAGAAAAAAAAATTATAATCATCAAGATGGTGTCCTGCCAGCAATCAAAGAAAGTGCTAGTGGATTGGGATCCTTGTTTTTCCTGATCTGGTTTCCCACTGACTAGGGCAAGTCATGCAGCCCTTCTCTTTGTGTCTGCTATGCCTACTTTGTAAAGTGGCAGGTTGGAGAGTGAAGAGTGGAAGAGAAGAAGCTGACGGGCAAACTTAGATATTTGTATCTTCAAATGCAAGTAGTAAAGCAATATAATGTGTTGTTACTGTTCTGAGGTTTTCTACTGTAGGAAAAGGAGGATTCACTGGAATACTCCTCTGGCTGTCTGTCTCTGGTCTTGGTTGGATTGGTGTTGTATCTGTACCAGGCGGGAGGTCTCATATTTCCAGTCACTGAGAGTGGATGGATTATACAGCAGAAGGAGAACGAATAAATCTCCTCTTATGAGCTCTACTCACAATGGGCTTCTGCTCTGCCTTGGTAAAGTCCAAGTGCCCCAGCAGTTAAGGTGCCTGACCTGGGCTCTGCTGGGGGTTTCTGGTGTCGGAGCAGCTGCTGGGGTCACAGAGAAATGTGCAGTCCCTAGTGCAGAGAGGGAGGATCTGGAACTAGGTCAGTTTTTGATCTGCAGCAAGAATGTATATTTGTGCCACCATACGTTTGGGTATGTAGGTTCTTTTTTCTTTCTTTTGCCCACCCACTCCTTTTAAATTTTTTCATTTCTAGATAATGCTCCAGCATGCTCTAGTGGTAAAAAATTAATTACCTTTGGCTAAAAGGCCTGGTATGAGCCTTAACTGAGATGCGGACCTTTTTTTTTTTCTTAACTTGAGAACTTGGCAGGACTGATCTGTTTTTAACATATTGGAAAGAAGGTTTTATCCTCTGATGTGGGATTGTTACAAGTGCAAGGGAAGCTCTTCTGCAGATGTTACTCTGCCCTTCCAGAACAAATGAGGCAGCACCATGGAGTGTCTGGGATCTCAGCAGCATTAAAAGAGGTTGGGGGATTTTTACTTTCCCTTCAACTGCATTAGACCCAGCTCTCTTTCCAGCTCTCTGTTTGCAGAAGAAAGTTGACACCCCTTTCCTTTCCTTGCCTGATATTCCTGGAATCGGCATCACTTCCCATGTGCTTGTGGGAAGGAAAAAGAGCGATGTCCTTGTTGTTTTGGCTTGCTTTTACTGTGGTGCTCACGTTTGGTCAGTAGGTAGAGTCCCCACAGTCTTGCTTTTTCCGGTGTTTCCTGGAGCAATTATTTAGCTGGAGACAAGACTTTGCTCAGTGTGGGCAGTGTGTGCTCCCTGGGGGCATGTGAAGGACAGAGGATCCTGGTGACCATCTCACTTGACTCTGGTTGCACTGGCTAAATTCAGCAAAGTTGCAAAGCAACAAGTGCAGGAATGAAGGTGCCACTCAGGGGGCTGAAAAAGGTTTGGCCAAAATTAGCACTGGCATTTTCCTAGGGGGACTGGCCAACACTTCAAACAAGCTGTAAATAGTAGTGACTTAATGAGGGCTTTAGTGTGGGGCCCTCACAGCCCAGTTCTTCCCCTCATCCTGCAGGGGCTGACTCACATGGGAGTCTTTTACCAATATATCTCCAAATTAAGTCACTGCCAGGCACTGGAAATAAGTCACTACAAAACTGATCCATGGGCTTTAGAAAATAAGCCTGAACTCCATTCTCACTGGGAGACCTGGCCTTTCCAAGTCCCTAGAAGGAAAAGTCTAGCCTTGTTTTGGTAGGCCAGCTGATTGCCAGTAGTCCCAGTATTCCCAGTGTAGTCTGGGCATTTGGGAAGTCCTGGCACTGTAGATGTAAGATCACTGTGTCTCCCATCTTCTCCAAACTGCTTGCAACTCCAAGGGGAGGTAACACGTACATTTTCCCCCCCAACCATAGCATTAGAGGATGTTTTTTGATGTTTCCTGGTGACTCCTGTTTAGGTCAGGACTTCACCTTTACCCTCCAACCATTACTACTTCTAATATGTAGCACAACTTGGTAAACTTTGCAGAATTCTTTACAGAACCCATGTATTGAAGTGATTTCTGGGAACTTCTGTTCAGTCAGACTGAAGAGCTGCAAGGGTTGGCATACATGTTCTTTAGTCTCTCCTCTTCCCTTTTCCTTCTTCATGTCCCTCTTTCTCCCTTGGTGTGTGTGTGTCCCTGGTTGAGAGCTGCTGGCAGAGAATGTCACTGGGTTTGTTGCATCATGTTGGTGTGCTGTTGGCATCAGTGTCATCAGAAATATCCAACCTGCATGTGGACCTGAGAAAAAGTGCTTTGTGGGGAATTGTGTGTGTGGGGTATGGATATGGGGGAAGAAAGTTGGGGGAATGGGTGAGGGTGAAGTGAATGAAGTGGGAATGGGATGGGGAGCTTGAAAGCTGGAATGCTGAGCAGGGTAAGATGCTTGCTTGTAAGAGGAGGTTTGTTGAAATGCCTTGCTATCCCTTCTTCTTCTTGCTATCCCCCACTTGCAAACAAGTGTTTAGGAATGAGGCCATCATGCATGTTGGCAAGTGACCACCACAACTCAGGCATCCAAGTGTGAGTGGATGTACATGTTTGAGGCTCTGGGCTCTCTTGGGACAGAGCAAAGTAATAAATTACTTGATCTCTCTGCAGAATCAGATCTGCCTTGCTTTAGTGCTGGCTCCATGCCAGAATTTAGTGTCTCAAGTTGTAGGAAAGGATCTGTTTCTTTCAGCTTCTCTCAAGGCCTTGAATTTCACGGGAACTGTGACTTTATAAGTGGAGTCAAATATCACTCACTGTAGCTGAGGTTACACAGCCCTTTTGCAATATGCTGTGATATTATATTTTCATCTGTGTATGGTTTTTGCCAAACTGTAACCACTTCTGCTAAAATATCCCTCAGCCGTGAATTTTCCCAGTTGAAATTCTCTGGTAACCTACTTTTTACTAAATCTCTCATGATTCTGTATTTTGAAGCAGAGACTTGACACCTAGCCAGGGCACGCCTGTAGGGAAAGGCATGTGCCTCTTGCCATTCTTTTGAAAAATCTGTCCAAGCTGTGAACCAACAAATGCCATTGGCAAATACTTCTTGCATCTTAATTCCCTGAAGAATCCCTCTTGACTGTGTGTCAGAAACAGTCTTGGAATAAAGACCAGCTAGGGAGACCTTTCATTATAGAGAAATCTCTGTTAGTAGCCAGAACCTCACTGTTCCTTTGCTTTCTGGAATGATCTGTGAAACCTCTGGCTGCTTTGCCTCTCTGCTAGCTTAGTCAATTCACACCACATCAAGGAATAAGATATTCTGTGATTACAGTCTTAGTTCAGGTGTTATGAATCTGTTAGTCATAACCCATGCAGATGTCCATATACCACCACACAGAAGAATTCTAGTCTGTGGAATTTAAAACTAAATGACCAGCACTGAACTCCTTTCCCCATCTACTTCCCCAGTATTAAAGACTATAACTTAAGGTCAGGCACTTATATTAAAATCTAGCAAAGTTAAGGATGCCTGGTTGTTTTGTTTTTGTTTTTCTGTGTTTGAGGCAAGTGTATCAATTCTGTAGGCATTTAGTGAGTAGCCTGCTGCAAAGTATTGCTGCTGCAGTGTGTTGGACTGCGAGTGACTCAGCAAAGATGCTTCTCAGAAGCTCCAAATGTCTTTATTGTGTATCTGGGCAGTGAAGCAAAGAGATAATGGAGGCCACTGATCTGTGCTGGTTAGCACAACTCCTCCTAGGCCTGGCTCAGACTTCTCTCTCTTTTTCTTCCCCTCTCTCTCCCCCTCTCTCCCTCTTTCTCTCTCCACTTCCTTCAGTGACAGCACCCCAGCGAAAGCAAATAAAAGCCCCTCGCCTCCACCAGATGGATCTCCCATCACCAGCCCTGAGACCAAGACTGTCAACCATGAGCTGGAGTCATCCACTTTGGAAGCACCTGGGGCAAGCATCCCAAAGTCACCGTCTCAGGTAGTGTTCCCATGACATTGACCGTGTCTCAGCTGATGGCACAAGTTCTGTGAGTCAAAGACATCCATCAGTTGCTTTTTTAGACCTCATCCTGCTACTGAGCACACAGAATATAGCATGATGGTTGTTCTCTTCCACTGATTCCTGAGAAAGTTCCTAAGAATGCAAGTTGCTTATTTGCCATCTTTATAAGAACTGAATGTCTTTGAATGGCTTCACAGGGGGAAGGCCAGTAAGACATTTTGCTCTCTGATAGGATGGCCAAGAAGATCCAGGGAGGATGGAGTTGTAGCTAGGCGAGGAAGTTTGTTCTTTACGTTTGAATTAACCTGTGGGATTCAGTGGTCCAGTTTGTTCTCAAGAACTTCTTGAGAAGGGTTAAAATAAAAAAGCTTAATATTATAAGGCGAACATCTGTACTTTGGATGATGTTTCACTTTACTATCAAGATACAGTATTATGCTAAAAAGAAAAGGGATTATATTTTAATGCTATGAAGAAATTAGGTGGGTTCCAGGAAGAAGGTAGTCCTCTGTATGGAGTCTGATACCTTTCATTTGGCCTTCATTAGGCCTTTCCTTACACAGGAAATATCCAGCAGCATGTTCAAAGCAATAGATATAGCTACTCAGCATATCATATGTATTTTACTTTGGGAAGATAAAACATTTACTGCATCTTCTTGTTCTTCTGTTGCTGAGTGGGGGAAAAGCTTAGCAGGGAAAAGTAGTAGCTAGGCCAAATTTCCGTTGGGTTCCAATCTTTGTATCTCTGTAAATGGGACACTAGGAGTAGTCTTCCAGGAAGAATTCAAGCTAAGAAGGGTTCTGGCCAAACTGGTAAGAAAACCCACTGCCTCTGAAAAGAAAGAGGGGCAACCCAGAACTTCCTTGTTGTTCCCATGCATAGCAGTGCGATTCTAAATCCAAGCCTGTGGGGTAGTTTATCTCCTGTTTCTGGATAGCCTCTCACAATATTTTTCTCTTCACTGCATATTTGATTTTTAGGATTATTTAGGGACAGGAAGCAGACGTGTGGCAAAATTTCTTTTCCAGCCCTGTGAGATGTGTGGATGCCTGGCAGTGCCTTTTCAGGATTTCTCCAGGGTCTCTGAACACCAGCTGTGCAGAGCTTAACCGTGGCTTCACCACCAACCTGGTTAGGACCTCTGGAGTAGGCTGTGTGTATGAGGGAGAGAAGATAGGATATCCAGAATTGCCCTTCTGTTGCAGGGGTGTTTTTTTGGTTTTTCCTCCCAGAGATTTCCAGAACTTGACTAAAATTTGGAACAAGAAATCATAGATTTATTAAGCTGTTCACAACAGACTTCACTCACCCAGCCTGTGGACTCATCTTGCTGAGTTTGGTTTCTTCCCTTTCCTTTAAATAGCTCACATAACCCTTGTTTTTGCCAGCCTGCAAGTGCTTCCTCCTTCACTTGCTGCCTGCCTGCCCACAGGAATGGGGCTGGAGGCACCCCTTGATGAGGCGGCAGGATATTCCAGCACAGTCCGGGCTTGGATGGGCCACTGGCAGGGGTGAAATGACATTCGCAGCGAATGCTGCCACCGCCTGGCAGCTCCTTCGCAGTCTATGTTTAATTCATACCCCCAGGCGCCACTACAGTGAAGAGCAGGAGCTCTACTGCGTATTCGCAGTAGCTGCTGAGAGATGGAGCTGGCTCCAGAGGCAGGGAAGACAAAGGCAAGAGTTTCACACTCAGAGCCGAGCCTGGTGTCTGTACAGATAAAATGTAGAAACCAAGTGTGTGTCAGCTTGCCAGGCAGCTGGGAACACAAGTGTCTGCTCTCTCAACAGTGCCCGACTTTAACACTGAAATCTTCACAGGTGTCATTACTTTTGACCTGTGGGTAAGTGATTTGTTCAGCGGTCCTCCAAGGGAGGCTGAGGCGCCTCACCCTCTTTGAGAGGATGGAGCATAAAGCAACAAGCAAGAAGAATTCTCTGGTCTCTTTGTGTCTGGAATACCAGTGCAGAGTGTAAGCAAAGGCTGTGGAGAGAAAGACAAGACCAGGAGTGATCAAATAAATGCTAACTAAATTTTGAACTGTTCCCTATACAACCCAAAACAACCCCGAACTCTTTTACTGTCATTTAACTTTTAAAAACAGATTATTTCTGTCTTTTGGAAGAAGTGAATACTCGGAGCTCTCCACAGAATAATTTGATGATGGCACAAGACGTCAGGGGAACTGTGAAACTTAAAGGGTCAGACTTCTGCTCTCAGTTACACCACTGAAACTCTGTAATGAGACTTTTGAAATCAGTGCAACTGTGCTGAATTTGGGCAGATAAAGCTCTGTGAGATCCAAGTCAGCAGAAGAATTTTAGAGGATTTGTTTTATTCTGGGCAGCGAAATTGTTAGTGCATGATGAATTTATGGGTATAACCCAACAGCATTATGCAATCATCTCGTCTTTGAAATGTGGCTTTAGACTGCTGTTGGAAGTAATGCTGGATAGTGTGGAAGTGGCGATTTCCAAGACACTATTCCATTGGAATGAAGGAGACTGACTATCCATATTACAGGAACAAATAGTAGAAGAGTTGTGATATTTTTAGCTTGAGAGTTAGTAATGGGAGCCTTCCATTTCTGTGGAGGGTGGTTCTGTTCTGAGAACAGCATTTCCCTGAAATTTCTGGTCCTATCTTGCAGTTGGCAGGCAGGGGGTTTTCAGGAAGGGGGTTCTTCTCAGGGAATATAGATGCTCCACCTTCTGCAAACAGAAAAAGGTTGGAAATGAACACGCTTGCATTATTTCCCCTAGCTAGCTATTCAGGGGAAAAATAAAAGTGTGTTTTCATACAAAATCACTCTCTCTAAGGTAGGTTAATCCAGTGAAGAACTGGGCATGTCCTTAGAAATCTGAATAAAGGTTTTGTAGAACTCAGTTATGTGCTGGAGGAGTGTGAACACAGGCCTAGGAGTAGTGGATTTCTGTATCTCAGTTCTGGGCTTGACACTGATACACTGGGTGCACACTGTCAGGTCTCTGAGTCTTGCTGCCTTGGATGCAGTAAGAAGATCAAGTAGCTGGAACACTTAATTGTAAATGGAAAGTATTGTCATTGCTGAGCATTGCTGTGGTGCTGGGAACTTGTATGGCTGATTTATTCCAACACAGCAGCAGCTCTTCAAAGTCTGATTTGATCTAGAAATGATCATTAAACCTTGTGCACAGCAAAATATGAAAAGTATGTGGATGGGTTGATCTAGGGAGGGTCTACCACAACTTCCATGGGGTTGCGGATACAGTATCAGGCTGAATCTTTAGCATGATGAGGAGGATTAGAATGGGTTAGAGTTAGAGAGTGAGGTGGTTTTATGTATTCACTGGGATCTCCATTTGGAAAACGTGACTTCATTACTGTCAGTGCGCACTGGTGAAACTGAGAGCAGAGTTGGGCTCACAGCAGTCATGGCTTCTCAGGAATTGTTCTTGCCTAAAGCTGAGATGCCATCAAGAGCTCCTGCAGATCTTTCCTACAGCACACTGAAAACCAGTGCACCAGGGAGCCAATACTGGGCAGGTCAGTCTGTCCTCATGGCCACCTGCCCACTGTAGGACAAATGGAGTATGTTATCCCATTCCCTTAGGTACGGTAAGTACGGCAAAGGGAGGCAGTGCTGGCCTCTTCTGTTGGATCATGTTCTCAGTAATTGATCTGCTCCCTTCCCAGTGGTTCTTTTGAAGGTTGCACATGCTTTAATTACGTATGCATGTCCTGTCAATGCATATTAATTGTGTTACGCTTCTCCTCTGCAGAGGGAAACTTGCCAACGGCTGAAGTGTAACTAATGATGCCAAACCTTCTCTGGAGGCGTGTGGTTATTTATTTTGTTTTGTTTCAGTTCAGCCCTTCACCCCTTCCCCTCTCTCTTCAGATGGAGTTGATTGGACCCTGCTCTGTGCCAGTGGTTGTGACTTCCCTCACCTTCAGTTTTTGTGACTAACCTGGTTCCTGTCTTTGGTTTTTTTGGGTGTCGCCGTCTGTGCTGTGGCCATGTGCTCACTTGCATGCAGTTGAGGAAAGGGCCTCCGGTGCCTCCGCCTCCAAAAGTCACCCCCTCCAAGGAGATCAAGCAGGAGAACATCATCAGTCTGTTTGATGACAATTTTGTCCCCGAGATAAGTGTGACAACCCCTTCGCAGGTTAGCTGCTGTGCCCTGCCTAATTTTTCTCTGCCTCTGAACTCTTCCTTCAGACCTTTCTTCTCTTTGGAGGTGTCAAGCCGTGAAACCTGGTCAGGTGAAGGAGGAAAGCAAGCTCAGCATTGGACCTCAGAAGGCAAAGGATTACTTAGGAGCTGACTTCGAGGGGAGAGTACCTAAAAGGCAGTAACATGTTGCCCTTTGAGAACTTTCATTCATAGAAGAAACAGGAGAAATGTACCTGGTCAAGATACCAGAAAGTAATCCCTGCATTTGTTCAGCAGCAGTTCATGTGGATGATTACTCTCTTCATATCCTGTGTTGTGGTTTGCTCTCTCCAAACCCACTGATCCTGAGTGTGGATGAAACATGTTATTTTCTGCCCATGTACATCCTGAAATGCTGACCTTGGCATCTCTGCCAGTTCTGGGAGAAGACACTTTTGTTCTCTCTGTGCCTTCACCCATGAGCTTTGTGGTTTAAAGCCCATGTCTGCACAGGAAAGGCCAAAAGGAATTACCAAAGTTCTCTTTGCAAAGAGCAGCTGATGCAGTTTAGATGGGCAGGACTGTGCCTGCAGTTAAGACTGCTGACACAGTCTGTCAGTATTGCCAAGTGTCACCTTCCGAAACTCTGAAAAAAGAAAAACATTTTCCAATTATAGATTTTCTTCTTCACTTTCCCTTTGATTTATGTCACTGCCAGAGAGGCTGTCCAAGTGGGAAGTTCTCTGTTGGATCTAGGAGAATGGCAGTCCTTATGTATATAGGAGCCTGACCAGATTTCTGGCTGTATCATGACATACCTGCATCTACTTTATTTAAATATATATACACACATATATATACATGTGGATATATATTTTCCCTAAATATATATCCCTAAAGCACAAATCATATCTCTATCAGTGCTCATCTGTGACTCATTCCTTAATTTCTCCTTCTATCACGCTGCTCCATTGCCTCTGGTTTGCCACCTTCCACCCAGCTGCTGAGGAGCAGAGACGCAGTGGGGAGGGAAAGAAGTCTATGTTAGATTTGGCATTGCAATAGATAAAACTTGCAGAGTGGAGAGATGGTTTGACATCAGTGTTGGACGGTGGGGACTGCAGGCAGCTGAGCAACTCTTTATCATTTTCTGTGCTTCCTTCTCCTGTATTGTAATGGACAGCTCTGTCTGGCCCATGATCTGTATTATGTATTTCCATGTGAGTGCCAGCCCTTAGACATACTGTTCTGCACCTGATCAGTGCTCTGAGCCAGGAGGGGATCTGCTGCGACTTTTGACCAGATGGGAGTTCTGAGGGAGGACTCTGGTTTCCAGAACAATTTTCTCTGCAGGGCCCAACAGCCCCTGGCATTCGGTGTGTTGCCCAGGGCTGTTCCTGTTAGACGTCTCAGTTCCAGTGAGGTGTCTTGTGGGAGATTGGGTAAAGGCAAGGGGTGTTAGCCCTTGCATTCAAATCTTGAATGACAGGTAAGACTATTCCGTGGCTACAGCCTTTGATGTCTCACTGCCAAACAAAGCTAAAGATCGGGGTTGTAACCTCTCTGATGGGTGGCCTGGATGTGCTGGAAGAGCGTACTAGAATTGCTAGAATGCCAGCTGATTTTTACGTGCTGGTCAGGGCTCATTACTGTGAGATGAGAGAGTTTGGTTCCTTGTCCTCCTCCTTGTGGATCTCAAAAAGACATTTCATAAGGCAGAGAAAAGTCTGTAAGAAATTGGGGTAAGAGGGAATTAGAAGAGGTGAAAATGATGATGATGATGGTAGTATTCAGAAGACTTACCTTAAATGGTGTCTCTTGCTACTTTCCAGAAGCTTTTCCATTGTGGGATTTTGAAATAACTGTGGAGACCAACCTGCCAAATTTTGCTATTGAAGAGGTGGCAGAATCAGTAGGGCCAGTGAGCTGGGAGATAGGAAACGGGCAAATCTTCCTGACCTCCTGGAGACAGCAGCTTCCTCTGAAGCTGAGTAGAAAGCAGTATCTTCTTCTGGTTAGATTAAATCTAAACCACCAAAGTGATAGTCCAGCTTTAAGCTCTAATAACTTGTGTCCTTTGTAGTGACTTCTTGTTAATGGTAATCAGCAAATGTAGGATCACTGTCTTTAGGTAGAGCATTAATTGCTCAAAGGGAGTTATTCTGCTGACTTGGAAGAAAGTAGCAAAGCATCTCAAATTTATGCTTTTTTAGAAGACTTGTATGTGTAAGTTTATGGGATGCCCAGAAATGAAAACAATTGAAAACAATATTTTTGAATTAGGGAGGGATTCAAATCCCTTATCTGGGGTGAGCTGCTGTATTTTGTGTTTCTGACTCAGAAGGCAGGAGGAAATGAGAAGCTTTAGGAGTTAGCTCTGAGGTGTCTCAGATTCCCCTTCCAGCAGTTTGAGTGGTTTTCTGCCTGGATTTATGTTCCTGAGATAGGTTATATGGATGGCAGCTCTTTTAGCTGTAGCTGAGGAAGTCAGTCTTGGTCTGTCAGTATAAAGGCAGCTGGATGAGCTGTGGGGAATAGATACACATAGAAGAGCAGCCCTTCTGACTCGTCAGTGGCAGTGATCCTTTGACCACAGCAGATCAGGTGCTCTCACCATGTCAGCTCATTTGGCTAGGTGGGAAGATGAATAAGTGCTGTGGAAGAGGCTTGGCTTTGGTTTACAGGGCCCCCATGTGAACTGCCTGTGACTGTGGGCACCAGGCAGTCAGGAGTCACATCCAGTGTTTGCGCTGCCACCATTTCTTCTGCGCTTGCAGCCTCAGCTTGGGGATATCACACGCTCTCCCTGCGCTCTGCACGCGCACCTGTGTCTAATGCTCATACTACTTTTCTCCCTCACTGCTGCCAAGTTTGATGCCCCTGGGCCCTTCCAGGAGGGAGCCAGCCTGTTGGATCTGGATTTTGATCCCATTAAACCAGATGCCACTGTGGGGAAGACCCCCACACCCGCCTCCCAGGTTGGTTCTTATCGCCGTTCCTTCTCCCTTCTAACTGACTTGCGCCCACCTGAATGATAACGTGGACCTGAGCTCTGGGTGGCTGGGCCTTGGGTGTGGGTGCCCAGGATGGGGACCTTGGTCTTCTCTGCTGGATATGCAAGTCCAGGAGGAATCAGATGGCTGCTGGCCTGGCCACAGTCTGGCACTAGGTATTTGTGGGGTGCTTGGGCTTTGTTCTGATAATCCACTTAATATATGTCCCTCTCTAGAGCAGCATCCTCTGTATGCTGTATGTATTTAAGTTGTTACTCTGTGGATAGAAATTCAGCCTGAGCTCTGTGCTCCTGCTATAAATTGCTCTCAAATGGATTTTTAATTAACAGACACTTTGATAATCTGCAGTTACTTAAGGTGAATAAAGCTTAAATGGATATTTGAGTGATGTGGGGCCCTTCTTTTTCTGTGTATGACACAGCCTACATCCATAGCTGAGAAGCAGTTTCCTGCCTTTCCCAGTGTGGTATCAAAAAGGAAGATGCCCAATTCTCTTCTGGCCAGTACCTGGTCCTGTCCTCTGTCAGAGGCAGGCGGACTGTGCCTCATTTTATGTCTAAATGACTGGAGGCTTTGAAGTGCATCCTGGATATGGTTGTTGTCCTCACTGAGACTTTCCACTTTATATGTATGTACTGGTTATTTTTTGCCTGTGGATGCCACTAAAATTTGTAGTGAACATAATTGTGTTGTTTATAGTTTATCTCCAATATCATCACATTAAGTAGGTCTGTATGGCACAGATCTTTGTAGGAATAAGACTTCTTTTGGCAGAGAGATCAAACATTAGGTATTTGATTCTCCTAAATTAAAATACTGTATCTGCAAGATACTAGTTATTATCATAATTTGATACACACCAATATGGCAAAGCTATATTTTTTTGAAACTTTATGTGGGTACATGGGCATTTTGTGTCTACTTGCCTTCCAGAACAAGCTGCATATCAGGATAAGCTGTTTAAAAAATAAAATAACTTTTTGCCTTTTTTCTGAATCACCAGTCAGAACTCAGATAATTGGTTAAACTGACATAGGATACAAGTATAAATTTGACTTAAAATGAAATTGTTATCCTTCCAGCAAGCAACAAATATTATGCTAAGTGAGTTTTCCAAAAGTGCTCAGCAGTAGCATATTTAGTGTTTTAACCTAGTTATTATTAGCTTCAGAAGTCATTAAAAGAGAGTCAAAAATCAATAATTTCTATCTGTAACCAAACTACAAAACATAGTGGAAACCACCTAGTTATCAAAAGAGTGAGATTTATTTCCAATAGGGTGGGCAGTATGGCGAAGTGCTTAAGGTATTTTACTACTGATCCAAGGCACCACAGAATCATAAAATGTTAAGTGGTTGGATGGGACCTTAAAGATCTTCTATTCCCAGGGATGTATAAATTAATGTACTAACAGGTATTTTCAAAACATGCAGAGATAAGTGCTGTTGAATGTGTATGTCTGCTTTAGTCTGATCAGTGTCTGTAATGTTTGTACTCACTGAAATAATCATGTATAAACATGTTTTTTTGTTGCTCTTTGACATGCTTAGTCTTTACCTTGGGATTTATGGGAGGTAAGAAATTCATACGGCTTTTGTCTCTCATCATGTACTGCTCACATGCCAGTGCTATCCCTGTTCACATACCTGTCTCCTTTCCTTCACTGCTTCTCCTTCCTGCACACCCCAGATCGAAGTTCTCTATGTGCTGCTGGACCCACTTTTGCACCTTGTATGAAGCCCCAGGGCTGACCATGTTTGCAAGTCAGTCTGGCACTCTAAGACTTAAAATTCTGCCAGTGCACAAGCCCATTGCCTTTCCCTGCTAACCCACTCATCTTTCGCTTGGCATAATGCTGTGACCTTCACCTCATACCTAATACCGCTGTGGCATCATCCTCACTCTCTTCAACACAGTATTTCCTAAACTCTGTTGGTTTCTGTTGGTCTTGTGTGCAATGCATAAATATCTCAGCTGCCCCTCATCATTACTGCCTGTACCATTAGATATATACACATCTGGAATTGTCTGTGGTGTTTGCTGTTTATTTACCATCAGTTTCAGAAAGGCTGATGTGAATTAGCTCACCCTGTGTCTACACTGGAAATTAACTGCAGGCCCGAGACTTGCCTGGCATCTGCCTCAACCTCAGCTTTGGAGCTTGCTGACAGGGAGGCCCTGCACATGCCCTGCATCTGAACAAAAACCTGACCCTCATTTATGCCCTCTCCACATATCTGGCCTGGACAGGTCACAGGTTACTGCAGATTAGCCCCTCGTGAGATACTTCAAGCACAACTACTTTTGAGTCCCTCTGGACTGACAGCCAGCAGTGTGGACAGAAAATGTTTGATCTAGGTACTCAGGCCTGCTGCTGGAGCTGGCTGTATCCACTGAGTTAGCTGCTGGCCTTGGCTCATGTTGGGGAATTGAGCCCAGCCAACCTTCCCGATCCCCAGGGCCAGACCACCCCCTGGAGTCACTGCTTGGGTGGACATAACTTAGCCGTGGCCTGAGGACTCACTGTGGCCACTACTCTCCTTCACATGGGCTTAGGTGATGTCAAGGAAGACTTCCCCTGTGTGTTTTATCAGCCGTCAGTGTTTAACATCTGTCATTCCCCTGTATGTGCAGTGTCAATCTGTCTTCATAGGGAAGAAGAGACTGGCTAGGAAAAATCTCATTCCTTTCAGGTGAAGGGGCAGGGGTGAGGTATGACTGTATCTGACTGGGCTATGCTTACAGTCTTGGCTGTAGAAAGTTTTTTGGATCACGTCTCTCATTCTGCAAACTGATTTTACCCAAAGGAGAATTTGCTCAACCAGGAAATGCTACCAGTCAAGGTGTTCTCACTCTACCAATTCTCACCATGGCATACACAAAGAGCAGAGCTTCCTAAATCTGGGGAATCTTCCTCTTCAAGTCTTCTGAAGTGTTTTTGTTATAAATGTTCTTAGCTGTTGGTGAGAGATTTGTTTGTGGTTCCTTAGTCCCGTAGGCCATGAGGTTAACAACTGCATAGAAACTTGAGTGCAGCAGAGCTGACTTAGTTCTGCACACTGGGAAATGTGCATTTGGTGTGCGTGATGCTGCTGTTGGAATAAGCAAAGCTTTTAAACCTGGTCACAGTAGTGAGCAATTCTTTGTCTCCCTGTACTATCTTTCCATGACTGAAAATGCTTTTATAGGCCTCAGGATGCCCCACAGGTATGTAAAATAGAAAAATTGGTAGCTGACATGAAAATGCCCTTTGTGGAAATCCAAGGGATTAATTTAGATCCAGTTTCTCTAATTATTCCATACTATTTTTGCAAATCAGCTGCTTTAAAAAAAAACAACCCAAACCCTCACATTGAACTCCTTTTCACTTGTCCATATAAAACTCATGCTTGGTCTGATAGAGCTGGCCTGCATTTGTCCCAGTTCTAGTTTCACTGAACCCAAATGAAAACCTGGGAGTGAATCCAATTAAACAGGAGAATCCTTTGTAGCATTTCATATGCATGTATTTACCATAGCTCTACCAAAGCTGCTGAGGGAATCCTCTGTAGGATGGGGACAGCTTTACTCTTTATAATATCTTCTGGCAGTATAGGCCTGTGGACATGGTGATGGGGAGGCATGAGGAAGGGTGTGGTGGGGGAGGAATGCATGTGTTAGATGACACCACTGGAGCAGCTGAAGGTAAAATAATGGATTTTTATTAAATCAAGGATTTATTCATTTATTGCCGCTGTTATTAGAATGCTGCTTGGAGCATTGTGCTAGTGCATGGCTAGTAGCCAGATGGGTGTACATTTAAGGTTTACCATGGTGTTTGCTTTACTCTGCGGTTTTGTAAGGTTTGGACTATGAGAAATGCAAAATTAAGGATCTGGACAATGCCTTGTTTTGTATATGATTGTGTTCAGGGATACATGTGCCTTGATTTAACTCCAACTGGCAGCTAAGCACCACACAACCACTCACTCATTTCTCTCCCATTGGTGGGATGGAGGAGAAAGTTGGAAGGGTAAAAGTAAGAAAACTTGTGGATTGAGATGAGACCAACTTAATTAAAACAAAATAATAATAATTGTAATGAAAAGGAAAATAACAGAGATAAATGAACCCCCAAAAAACTCCAGTGAGGCAAATGAAAAACAATTGCTTAACACCAGCTGACTGATGCCCAGCTCATTCCTAAGCAGTGGTGTCTGATCAGCTTTTCCCCTAGTTTATACACTGAGCATGATGGCATTTGGGACATCCCTGTGGTCAGTTGGGGTCAGCTGTCCTGGCTGTGTCCCCTCCCATCTCCTTGTGCCTCCCAGCCTCCTTGCTGGCAGGGTAGCCTGAGAAGCTGAAAAGTCCTTGGCTTTATGTAAGCACCACTCAACAACAACTACATCATCAGTGTTGGCAACATTAGTTTCATCCTAAATCCAAAACACAGACCTTGTACCAGCTATTGGGAGGAAAATCAACTATCCCAGCTGAAGCAGCACAACACGTGTTTATCAAATGTATGAGGCATATAGGCATGCTGAAGCTGGGTATTCCCATGTATTAAAAATGGCAAATCTTGGGAGTCTTTCCAGATGCTGCCTGGCCAGTGCCCCGAGGGGCTGATTTGCAGCCTTGGTACTACCAGATCCAACATACTTCCTGCATTGTTGCAATTTCTGGGAGGGGCAAATGAGTATCTTTAATTTTGTGTTGAAAAGAGTTAATCTGACTCCAGACAAGGGGGAATAAAAACTTGAACCACTGGAAGCCTGTCACAGGTGTTTGGTTGGTCTTTTGTTGTGCACAGAAACCCCTATTCCCAGGCTTTTTAGAACAGTCTTTGCCAGGCAGTGATTTGTGGGTGATACTGAATCTCCTTGGTGGTGGCAGCTTTTGTGCAGTAGAAACTTTCCATCAACACAAATGTGTTACACACCCTGTCTGGAGTATTCATAGAAAATTCTTAGTAATAGAATATTCACAACAGAATCCAAATTCACAACTCTTTGGGCCTGTCTGAAATCGAAGGGAGTGAAAATTGATTCAGTGCTAATGTCATGTTGATCCTGGTCTGGACTAGATTGCATATCTGGACACATTATTACCAGGCTCTTTTGTTTCTGGGAGAAGGAGAGTACTTAAATATTCTGTGGTTGTTGATCCTTGGAAGTAGACTATGGAGAGATCCTTGTTCTTTGGTGTGCAAGAGAAGTTGTATTCTCTTACAAGTAGGAAATCTAGATCAAATAATAAATACTGTGTGTGTATGTAAAGTAGGTCTGTAATTTAGATCGTGAAGAGAAAGAGGCACACAGAATTTTTGGCATTTCATTGATTGCCTCTGAATTATTGCCTACTGGGTGGCTGGAATTGAGGTATTCTGGCTTTGTTGTGATTTCCATGAGTTGCAGAGAAAGAGGGAGACAGAAATGTAGCCAGACCCTTTGGTGTCTCACCTGTTAGTCAGCAGATGCCTCAGACAGTGGCGCAGAGCACATGGGCAGGCTGGGCTGCACTTTGCTGCACACATGTGTAGCTGGAATGAGAGTAACTCCCCACTGGGATGACTTTTGTATTGCAGCCTGCAGAAGCAGCCCATGCAGGAGCTGAAGCAGCTGGATCAGAAGCAGCAGCTGGAGCTGAAGCATCTAAAGCTGAAGCTGACTCAGGATCGGTAAACACCTCAAGGGACAGCAATCCCTTTTGTCCATCCCTTTGTTATGTAGCACGTGTGGGAGGCTGGGCTGGGAAAAGAGCTGTGTGGCTGCTTGGAAAAACATATCGCTGCCACTGGAGGACTTAAAATGCTCTTATTCAGGACCAGGCTTAGTTGTTGAATTTTGTCTGTGTCATGTTTAGGGAGAAGTTCTGCTGGAAAATTCAGTAAAAGAACTGTCTCTTCACCCATGTTATGAAGTCAGCCCACAGCTCATGCTGTCCTAAGCAGTGTTGTCAGCTGGATTCCCCCTTGCTTGCCATTTACTTTACCTGCCCTGTCCTCTGGACTCTGGCTGTGTCTCCTGAATATCAGGGCCTCCTCTCTTTTTGGTGACACTGCTATGCTTTTAGGGGACAGGGGTAGGTCCCATCTCATGCATGGCAGCTTGGTTTCCTACAGGCTGTCACATTTGAGTTGTCTGTTCCAGGAGGGCTCCTGTGAGATTGCATTGTGACTACAGCAACTGGGAAGTGCCGGGCGTTATGGTCTCAGGAAACCTACAACTCATCCCTGCCTTTCTGCAGCCTTAGGCAGAGAAAGACAGCAGTCACCAACCCTGCCTTCTCACTGCTGCCTCTGCTATCCCTTGGGGTGTTTTTGTTGCTGACTGGTGTGCTGGGAAAACCCACCGAAGCCATGGGATGGTTGGGGTCTGGATCCTCCAGGGTGGACTTGGAGCTTTTGGATTTTCTTTTCTCAATGGCTTTTTTTCCCTTCCTTGCCACTGCCTACCAGAGCTCTCTGCCTGCTGTTGTTGTGGAAACTTTCCCTGCAACTGTCAATGGGACTGTGGAAGGAGGTGCTTCATCTGAGAGAGCTGACATGCCCCCAGGATTTCTGTTCAAGGTGAGTGTGTGGTTGTGCAGCATCGAGTTCTTGGTGAGGGTTTTTTTCTCTCCTGTAAGGCATTAACTACTTTCACTCAGCATGGCCGTGGGCTAGGCCACCTTGAAAGGCAGAATGGAAGTTGAAGGAGAGATAAACTTTCCTCTCCAGCAATGCAGTTTCAGGTGTTTCAAAGGATTATGTCAGAGCATATAAAGGTCTTGTTTTAATGTGCAGCAAAACCTGTTCTGTTTGCTGCAGTGGTTTGTATCTTGGTGGTTGTGGTGGTGTCAGTCACAGACTCTGAATAGTGGATAAATTGTGCTCCTGACAGGAAAAGTTAAATTTTGGTGCAAGTGGGAAATTGAGAAGAGCTGAGAACACCAGCAGGAATGGAGGACTCTGTATTTGGGGAAGTTAGAAAGCCAGGATTAAGAGAGAAATGTATAGTACTAGACAGGGAAGTTGGGTGGGTATTCTGAATATGCCAAAGGTCACTTGCAGCAAAGGTGTGGAGGAAGGAGTGATTTTGGGTGAGGACAAGTTAAAAATTTAATGTGCATAAGGGAGTGTGGTAGCAAGAAAGCACAGATGTATCATGCCCTGAGAGTGAGAATTTACAGAATCTTACTATAAGAACACTTCTCTGCTTTAGTCATTCCCGGTTTTTTTCTGTGAGTTCTGCTGAAAGTGGAAGAATGGCAAAGCCCTGAAGAATGACAGAAGGCTCATAACTTTTGGTCTGGTTTCAGGTGGCCTTATAGGCTGTAGTGCTCAAAGTGCTGCTCTCCTGTCCCTGCAGGTCCAGGCCATGCACGATTACACGGCCACCGACACTGATGAGCTGCAGCTGAAGGCTGGGGATGTGGTGCTTGTGATTCCATTTGAGAACCCTGAGGAGCAGGTGAGTGGGGGAGGCAGGGTGTGTGCCTGGGCCAGGTGGAGCCAAGGGGGCTTCCTGAGCTGCTTCATTCTTCACTAACAGTTGGCTGGCTGGATGCTGAGCCATTAGTTTGCGGCTGGGAGCTGGCAAGAGAGTGGGTTGTCCTTGAGCTTGAGATTGGCTTCCTGCAGCAGAGGGGAGGGCTCTGCTTGTTATTGGAAAGTGGAGACATTATCCTGCATAAAGCATGTGGAGTAGCCATGGGTTCTTGTCCCTATCAGAACATTTGAGCCAATACAGTGGCTCGCTTGATCAGGGAGCCCAACAGAGCCTATACTTTGCCTCCTCACTGCCCCTAAACTTGATGCACACTCCCTATGACTGCTACAGCATAGTCTGTGGCATTGAAAGAAGAGACTCATACCTTATGATGTTTTCTTCTCTTTTGAGAAATGGTGGAGCTCTGAGAAAGCAGCTGGTGGTGGATGATGTCTTGCACTTCAGTACAGCAGTGGCTGTTTCCAAATGACTCTGTTTGGTCAGGAGATGGCAGCAGAATCAAAGGCTAGAGCAGGTCTCAGCTCCAGAGAACAAGTCTTGCTGTCCATCTTCAACCTGAATTTACATGGTCACGTTTTTCTTTAATTTGAGCTATTTCTAGAAGCCTTGAGTAAGTCCTCCTCACATTCTGTGTTTGAGGGCCCCCAGCTGACAGTCTGCAGCAGTTTTACTACTTTGACTGAGAGAGGTGGTGAGTTTATAAAATCTCCCATCTCTAGGTTTCTGTTTGGAAAAGAGAGAGATTTCTCCAAACTGATGGAGCACTCATCAGCTCTTTGTGTTTGGCCAGGTTCAGGTAGGATCTGGATTCCACAAGAGGTAAAGGGAAGGTGACGTAGTTCACTAACTCAGAAAATGTGGATCCTCTTTGTGGCCCAGCTGTTGGCTTTTTGAATTATGGAGGCAGATCATGCTGATGCTTGTGAAATGGAACTATAAAACACCAACAGTTCCCACACAGCTAGGGGAGAAAAGGTTTTTGGGGAACAGGCACTGATTCCTTCTGGAGACAAGACTCCCCACTGGGTGGGACTGCCCTGCACAAGCATTTGTGAGCATTTCTTTCTCAGAAAAGCTTTCTGGATGGAAATGAGTGTCAGCCCCCCCGTCTCTGTGGTAGGAGATGGCATATGTTGAGCAGGTGGCGTTTTTGGATCAGAGTTTTTCAATGCCCTGTGTTTGCACTTTAGCTGGATGTGGGTGCAACAGCCATGAACTCGAGACTCTCCAAGCTGCAGAGGGTGAGCTCTGAGTGTTGCTAACATGACTCTGTAGCTGCACTGAAGCCCTCTAACCCTTCTACAGTGTATCCTTTGCTACAGCTCATTTCCCTAACCTCAACCATACCCAGCCAGGGATTGCTGGCTGTTAACATGGGCATGAATTGTGCACGTGAGTGGAGGGAGCTAAGGATACTAGACTGATTCACATCCCTACCTTGCAGCTTAGGTGTCAGTTTGTGAGTATGTCCAGGCCTGGATTCATCTCTCTTGATAGAAGAAAGGGTTGAGGGCAGCAACACTTCTAAGCTGGCACTTCAAGTGATGTGGTTTAAAATTGTCAAGGCCCCATCTGGGTCCTCATGTCTAGTCTCTGCAGCTGTGGAGACCCTTCATAGCAGGATATGGTGGGAGTGATGCATGCATGCTGTATGGCACAGCACTGTGTGCAAATGGATGAGCTTTTTTGCCTGACATGCTGTGAGCTGGAAGCTGCCTTCTAGACACTTGGGTGCAGTGTCTTCTGCCTCGTTGTTTGTCTTCCTGATTTATGGCATGTCAATCCTTCCACAGCCCCTGCAGCTGGCTGCTGCAGATGGGCTCCCATCTTGTGTCATTCCCATGACGTCTCCTGAATGTTCCAGTCTAAGGCAGCAGTCAGGGCTAAGTGAGCCTGCAGGCTCTGGGAGCTGTGCAGCTCTCATGCCTCATGCTGCATTCTAAACCCATGGGCTGCCCCACTGCAAACGAGTGGGGTATGTGCATGCTGAAGGGGAGCTTCCATGGTGGCAGCTCCAAGATGTGCTGAAAATAGTGTGGTTGTACACCTGAGCTGCAAGCTCAGGGCAGCCCTTCCTCCTTGAATATCTTGAATACTTTGAATATCTCCCTCATGTTCCTAGGATGGAGCAGAAATCTCAATGCCAGACAACCTGCAGGCAGAGGGTGGGAAGTCTGGTTGGCAGAGGGTGGGAAGTCTGGTTCTGCTCATGAGCAGGTTCTAACAAGCAGGGTTCCTTTTTTCTGAGTGAAATTTCGTCTGTGTTTATGGATGTATAGGTTGGAGGCTAGGGAAGAGCTTATTGAGAGACCTAAATCACATGTAGCCAAAATTTGGGAATTTTGCTAACCTCACCTTGCATCGAGCCAAACAGACTGCAGAGTTTTGGGAAGATGAGTTGGGTTCCTCAGCTCCCAATTCCCATAGATCAGGATTTCAGGGTAGCAATTAAGACTAATTTTGCCTGTACCACCTCTAAAAAACGCCAGTCATCTGGTGCTCTGACTGGAGCAGGGATGAGCACCTCCTGGGGCTGATTCATCCTTCCAAAGACTTGTGCCTGAGATGAATGGGGTGAATTACACGCTGGAGGTGCCTGTCTCTTTTATGGCTATGGAGAATGCTAGACCCCTCATGTTTGCATTGTGAAGGATGAGACACGTGATTCCCATCCTGTAGTTCTGGAGTCTCTTTTGGCAGAATTTCTCCTGCTTCAGTGGGTGTAAATTATGACATGTTTCTGTTACACTTGCTTATTTTTTACTGTGTCTGTACAGTCTGGGTCAGATGGGAGCTTTGGTATGAACTCTGGTGGGATGTAGCCTTTTCTCTGTTTAAAAGGAAACAAAAGCATTTTTTCCTTCTCCCCTATACTCCTCCTGGATTGTCTCCAAGCCAAATAAGAGCATGGCTTTGGTAATGCCTTGACACCTCCTTGGCCTGCACTGTGTAAGAAAAATCCCTGCTCACATCTCTGTTTCTTAGCATCTGATCTCTGTCTTCTCCTCCAGGACGAAGGATGGCTGATGGGTGTGAAGGAGTCTGACTGGATTCAGCATAAGGAACTTGACCAATGCCGAGGGGTTTTCCCTGAGAATTTCACAGAACGGGTGCAGTGAAAGTCCAAGCCTACCAGCTGCATTTCTGCTGGAAAAAAGCAAGTTTTCTGGTAGATTATTGGAAAAGAACAACGAAAGGAAAAGAAGAGAGAATTTTGAAGGAATAGAAGCCTGAAAAAAGTCAACTTAAAGGGTGTGTTCTTCTCAAAGGGCAAGGTTTCAGAAGTTAATTGAAATTCAAAGTGTTACTAAAATATATACATATTAATAAGGCAATTCAGATACCCTCTTCCCCTTTGGTTTAAACAGCATTTGGATTCAAAGGACAGAAGCAGAAGCAACTCAGTGAGTTTCTCCAAGTACTGCATTGACTGAATTGTCAGATGTCAGTCTGATTCCTGGAAAGGCAGTATTTGTTGAACGGCTTGAGAGTAGAAGCTGCATTTGCTCTTGGGTGGGTTAATCTGTTTTGTCTTGAAGGTGGCTTGCATGGCAACCATAAGAAATTCAGCCTTCCCTACATCTTCAACGTACAGTAGGCCAAACTTTCTGTTATGCTGTTGAAAAAAAAAAAATTAGCGTATAGTGTTCACCACTACAATGTATGTGTGTGTGTGTGTATTTTATTTTCTTCCTTTAAAACAATGTTACATAAGCTGTGATTTTATACTTGTAAAGATAGAAGAAACTACATGGAAGGGGCATGAAGAAGGTGAAATCTGTGAAGCTGTGCTCAGTCCAAAGTTCTTTCAAATGTGGACCCCTAAATTCTCACAGTAGTGTTGGCCTGTGAAATCCTAAGGGGAATGGACAAATTCAAGAGGAGAAACAAGACAAAACAAACAGATGCCATTTGGATGTCTCTGAAATTTAGGAGAGGGAATCCTCTACCACACACATCCCCATACCCTACACCCCCTAAAAAAACCAAACCCAAACCTATTGGTGGTCTCAGAAAAGCTTAGATTCATGTAGATGGAAAATAGCTCTAAAATCTACTGGTTAGAAAATTTGCTTTTAAAGACAGAGATATGGGAAGAATTTTTTTTTTCTGTAAGACTATCAAAGAGAAAACACTGACAAAAAAGAAATTACTTTTTGTGCTTTTCACTGGCATTGTTTTTTGTGGACTTGTATTTTTTTATTTTCCTTTGAAGAGTTCTGTAAGTGAAATATTGTTAGATCAGCTTTCTCCAGTGCTGTGCTGATGATAAGTTAACCTCTATGAAAACTGGACTCTTGAAATGCTCGTTTAAAATGGCTGTGTGACTTCATGCTATTGTAATGCATTAGAAAGGAAAGGAAGAATATCAAAGTGTCAGTGTCAAGAAGACACTCTGCAGTCCAATACTGATGCTGAGTCCTTTCCTTTACCTTTCCTTTGCTTCTGTTTTTTTTTTTTTTTTTGTTTTTTTTTTTTTTTTTTTTTTTTTGTTTTTTTTTTTTTTTTTAGTTCAGACAAGCAGATGACAAGGCTGTTTCTAAGTGCATATTACACTTGTTAATATAAGCCGGTCTGACTCTCCAAGACTCTAAAGTCCCACAAAGGTACTTTATAAACTTTACTTGAATACTGATGCAGCTGGCAAGCAAGTCAGGCTATTTTAATTTTTTACAGCTTCCCCTCCTCCCCCATGATTGTTTTGCCCTGAAGGGATTTTTAACAGTGAAGTTACACCGTACTCAGGATCACTCTGAAATAATCTTCCAAACTGGTAGGACTTGGCTTTTCTCAAAGCTGCATAAAATGCTGACAGAGTACTGAAAATCTCACCTTTTCCCATCTGTTTGGATTATTTGTAGAACAACAGAAATAAACATTGTAGGGCAAAAAGTGTGGTTTTTTTAATAAACTTGGTTTGGAGGAACAGATCTGATTTTCATTCGAAAAGATATTCTTATAGATGGAAGCATTGTTGGAGTTCCTTCTGCTTTCAGCATGGGAGATGATCCATGGTAGTTATTTACACCAATGTAACAGGCATGGAATCTGTTCTATATACCCAAACCCCTTCTCCTTTTTAAAAGAAAAAATGTGCAGGAATTTATTTTGCATCACTGTTAGAAACCCCAATAGTATTTAGGAGTAACTGCTCACAATACAGAAGGACTGGACTCCACAAATTATAGTATGGTGAGCTGTTGCTTTAAAATGCGGCCCTGTTTGACTTTTTTTTCCTTTTTCATCAGGGTTGTCTTTATTATTACTCTTTTTTGTTTTTCAAAATATCTATTTTTATGCATTTGTGACTCCCATTACTCCTTTAAAGATTATTCATATAAAAATATACATTTAAATATACATAGAAATATATATATATTAAAAAGCGGGTTGATCCAATTAACATAATGCTGTCAGCTTAAAATGTTTATTTTTATGCAAAAACTGTGGATAGTAGCTTTGTTTTTTTTTTTTTTTTTTAAAAAGGACAAGATTCTAAGTTACCAGAGCTGTGATTTTTGTCTTGTAACTATTCTAGACCATTTAGAAAGCCGTGCTGATACCTAATTTATTGGTGGTGGTTTTTTTTTTTTTTTTTTTTTTTTTTTTTTTTTTTTTTTTGCTGTTGTTGTCCTCTTCTGTGCTCAAACCAGATGACTGTCCCAACAAAGATCCTTGTAAGGCCTTTTCATTTTATTGAGCTTGCAGAGCAACTATCCAGTACTGTATTGTCCCTGCAGAAGTGGTGGCACTCTGCAAAGAAGGGATGTTGTTTTCAGGTCACCTGAGCGATGCTCCAATGTTGCTGGTGGGGGGAGAGTGTTGTGTCTCTCTCTCTCCATTCGCTTCCCCCAACCCCAAAACCCCCAATCCCCCTTGCTTAGAGCAGGTTAGGGTGGGTTACCTGGATCTTGCATTGCTCATAGATAAGTGGTGTCCAGCACATCTCAGTCAAGTTCTGAAAATGCGGGATCAGACCCACAGTTTATAAATTGCCTTATGTGAAAGTAGGATGGCACAGGAGGAGATGGCAGTGTTCTTTAGAGCCAGGAGATCTGTCTCCTGCATTGTTCAGCCCCTTGTAATCAGCCATGGCTCCTCCCATTTTCAGTGTTTTTACATCCCCTAAATACCTTGATTCTGGTTGGTATTACCTGGTGAAATGAACTTCCCCTTTTCTTTGGTTTAGATCTGATTCAGATAGAAAGAGGGACAGAAAATGCCCAAGTAGGCTGTGCCCACCTGGTTTTTCAGTTTGCAGGCTGAACTGAAAAATCTGAGAAAAAACATAAGGGTGACCTGAGACAATTTATTTTTCCATTTTCTCAGTGGAATGAAAAAGGGAAAAATTGAAACAAACAAACAAATCCTTTCATACCAAAATGAAACATTAATTTCTAGGGTTGAATTTTTAACTTTTTAACAAACATTATGTCTTGGGCTGTAACAAGTTGCTTTGAAGGAAAAATGTGAAACCTTCTGTTTTGAAAATGCTGAAAGAAAATGTTTTAATGTTAATAGTATTTTTGCCTCTGCCTTTTTTCTTAGTCTGATGACTGGTTTAACTCTAAACTGTATTTTTTTGCAAATACATTATCCACTGAAGAGAGCCCAAAGAAGCCCAGTTCTGCTCCACTGACATACACTGGACACATTTCAGGGATTGCTTGGTATCTGGCCCATCAAAGCTGCTGTTTTCCCCATTTAATAATCTTCCACTTGATTGTTCTTCTGGGTGAAAAATAAAAGTATCTCATCCCGTGCCATTGACTGGTTTTGTAGCTGGGCTTAGAAAGACATTCTTGCTCTGTTGGCTTCAGATTGGTTACTGATTTATGATACTACTCCAGTTTGAGCCTAATCCTAGTAGGAAGTGGGAATTAATATTTACCCAACTGATAAGAAAGAAGTAAGGCATTGCTTTTTTCTCCTTTTTCTATCTTAGCAGTGTCAGTAATATCTCCATTTGATGGAATTAAGGAAAGGTCCCAGGGTGAAGAAGTGTGTGGTGTTCCAGGTGAGACTCCCACATACTCTGTGCTGTTTTCCATGGGCATCCCTCAGCTGTCTGCTTTTATCACCTTTGTTTTGCTTGGCTGTTGAGGTGATGCAGTAAATGGGGTTGTGAAGGTTCATTTCCAGCTACTCAAAGCTGGTACTGCTTTGTATGTATTGTGCCACAGTCCTTGAAACTTTGTTCACTGTTGCAGAACCCTTTTCTGTCCCACTATGGTAAGACCGTGGCCAAGGCAGACAGCCCCAAGTCAAAGGGAACCTGGAGCAGGAGTGAGGGCTCCACATTCTGCCTGGAACTGGGATGTCAGCTCAGTTAGGTTTTGCAGTCGCTTCTTGGAGGGAAAAGGCCCAAGGCTAAGGAGATGGGGAAGACTGGAGGGATGATCCATTATCTTCATCATTTTGGGTTGATGCAGTGACTCCCTCACCTCTTAGTTCCAGGGAGAAACTATGTAGGGTTGAGAACAAAATATGAATGGCCATGAAGTGTATGTTCAATCTGATAACAGGTGCTTCTTGCCTGCCAGTGGCACTGAGTTCAGAGCTCCCTGTTTGCTGCTCTCTGCCAGACAGATGCAATGCTCTGCCACAGATATTTTGATGCTGTGCAGTCAATGCCCCGAAACAGTGAATGTCCTTGTCTGAAGGATGCAGAGGTGTCTCTCAGCCCTTTCTAGGAAGACCTGTGGATCTCCCACAGACAAGGCCTGTGTGCATCTAACAGTCACCTCTGCTTTCAGTAGCCTGGGTGTCTTTCAGCACTGGCCCCATTCTCCAGCTCTTCTCACTTCCCAGCCTCTCCAATGCTCTTTGAGGATTATGGCAGCATCAGGCACGTCCCACCAGCCAAAAAGTGCAAAGCTGGAAGATGCACAAATGTGTCCATCAGCAAATCCTACACAATGCAGCTTGATAGTGCCGATGTCAGGAAAAAAAGCAACAGCTTTTCTTCTCTGGGCTGCCAAAGGGAAGCTACTCCTTGCCACACAGGTACTGTCACACTTGGTACTGGTGCAGACACTTCTGCTTGCATGCTCTGGTTCACAAGCTTTTTCCAAGCTCCTGAAGGAAAAGAGTACTATCCTCACAACCCAGAGCTGGATTGTGTCACCAAAGCATTGGGTCTGGTTGACACATGGGGGCTGACAATTAGAAGGCTCTTTTGGAAATTTTGCTCATGAAACGAAATGGAGAAACTACAGCTATGAAGACTGGTCTGTATAAGCCTGTACTTTGATATGTCCTGTGGCTATAATTCCTTCACCTCTTTTTGCAGCTTATTCTGCTAATTGTGACTCTAGTCTGCATTTAATGTAGAAGGTCCCTACTTGAAACTTGCCAGATGCAGTCCTGGGCTTATTGCTTCTCTTTAGCTGAATTAAGTGGGAACGACTTTGAAAGTGTATTAGCAATCTCTTTTCCTTCTGTTAATTCAGTCTCTGAGTTTAATCATGATGACCTGAAACATGTTTGGGGGTTGAGTGGTTTTTTAGTTAATTTTTGTTTTGTTTAAACAAAGCTGAACAATTCCCATTGTATTTAGAGCTGTGATGCCCAGTTCCCTAAGTACTAGATGAATTTTTCCCATCTTGTTTCTTGGTGATGTTCAGAAATATAATTTGTGTCATCCTAAATCCTGTGTCAGTTTCTCTCTATTTTTTTCTTATCTTTATATTAAAACACTGAAACAATTCAGAACTTTTTTCTCCCCACAGAGGTGAGTACCTTCATAGATGTTTGGTGTCCAGACACCTTTAACATTGGGAGTTCTTACAAACACATGGGATGGAGAGGGTGATGCTCATCCTTGAAACAGCTCAGTTCCAGTGTGTGAAACCAAATGAATGTAGTGTAAGGAAGGATTTGAGATCTTTCCTTTTGTTAGCTGCTGACCCCAAAGTGATGGACCACCATCCTCTAAGCAGGCCTCTTGGTGGGACTATGACACTTCAAGGGCACTCTGTGCCACCTGGCCAAACTTTTCTCAGCTCCCTCTGGCCTGCTGCCACACCTGTGTGAGCTCAGTTCCCAGGTTGGCTTTGGGTTCTGCTCTTTAAATGGGACATTTCCTTTGTAGGTAGGAAGGGAGTGTTTGTGCCCGTCAACCACAGGAACTGAGGGACAGGATTAGGGGGTTTCACAGTTCATAGCTGACTGGTTTTGGGGCCACTCCCTTGGATGCCTGAGTCCAGACAGGCTTGGCACAGCTGCATGTGGGACTCAGTGTGCAAATAGCAAGTGCTGGCCAATGGCCAGATTGGGGTCTGATTTAAATTGTGCTGGTTAGCACTTTGATGGATGGACTGCCAGAGCCCACTGCTTTAGGAGGCAGATCCACAAGCCCTGGAGCCAGCTCAGGGAGCTGGCCAGGCTGTGCTTGCATCATTCCTTTGCTTCCAGACAGCCTGGAGGGTTTAGTGCCTTTTAGCCTCTCACCTCCATGGCATTGGGATGGACTTGAGTCACATCTTGTGGAATAGGGAGTGCAAGAGGCAGGCTGTGCCGCTGGGACTATCACTGCAGCTGGTGGCTCAGGCTCTGCCTTGGTGTGGTGGCTCCTGTGAGGCTGAGCTGGGCCAGCTCTGCTACAGATGGAAGCTCACAGGACAGGAACGAGGCCCAGAGGCACCCTGTGCACGCCTTCTGCTTGTCCTGCTTCACACAGTTTCATTCCCATTACCTAGAAATACAAAGGAAATGGAGGGGAGAAGATGGACGAGTGGGAGCAGTGAATAATTCATTGTCAGAGTCTCTGCTCAGCTGCATAATTCATTCCCAATGATGTTTTGTTGCTCCAAACAAGCAGCAGTTTGGCCATGTGCAGGCTGTGGCCACAAAAGCCCTGGCAGGACATCTGGAGCAGGATCAGGCTCAAGGGGCCGTGGTCCAACCTCAGTGGACCTCATCACACTGCGGGAAGACACTGGGCTTCCCTCTGGGAGCACAGTTGGAGAAGGAAGCCTCTAAGATGGAGGAGACACAACTGGCACCAGGTGAGGCTGGAGTGCCTGGGAGTGGGCAAGGTGAAAGCCAGGGCATTCTGTGCTGCAATGGACTGGCAGTGACTGGTGTCAGTCACTCCACGACATGCCCACAGGAAGGGACAAGTTGGTACCAGGGCTGTCCTTCAGTAGGAGCCCATGCCACTTGAGAAGACCATGTGACAGGAAGCTTGAGCCCCAGTGTGGAGTTAGGAGTCAGTCTGCAATGGTGACCAGGAGAAGTTGGGAGTTTGGGGCAGCACTCAGCAATTTTTCCTGTTTGCTGGCTAGGTGAAGCTGGTGCCCTTTGCAGAGCAGAATTGCTGCTTCAGCAGGTGGAGGAGCCTCTGCTGCCTGGCCCAATCCACAGAGCCATTAATAACAGTGTGGGAACAGGAATTCAGCAAGTGCCCATGATTAATTAGCTCATCATGGGCAGTTAATGGCCAGACTGCTCTCCCTGGCCCTGTGGTGCAGGTAATGGAATAGGCATCACTTCTTACTGGACGAGGTGTAGCCCCCTGCCAGGAGCGATGGGAAACTCTGTGAGTTGTTCTGATGGGCTATTGAGAGTTTTTGGGTGAGATTGTCTTTTTGGATGCTGGGGGAATAGATCTTTAAGGGAACTTGTTAGTTATCAAAGTCAGGTAGGCAACTCTGGCACAGCCCCAATCTAATATCAGCTTTCCTTTTCCTAGCACTGGTGTTATCATGTTGTGCTCATGCTACCTCTTACTGGAGCTGACTTCTTCATACTTACTCTGCTTGTCTCAGCACTTCCTCATGAATTAATATATAGAAATTCAGCTGCCACCTATGCTGCATCAGGCACTGGAGATGACAGAGCCTTGCAGTAACGAGGACATGAAAGCAAGGCTGCTTTTTGAAATCCAAGTGATGAGGAAGCAATCCCCGGCACTAGTGACCCTGCCGGGGATTGAGCTCCACCAAGTGCAAGTGATCACAGCTGCTGTTCCAGCTGCTTAGCAATAAGATAGGAGAAAGAGAAGGTCTAGCAGGTGTGCAAGGATTAAAAATTAAATTGCACATGTTTTCATCGTTTGAGCAACATGACACAGCCCAAGGTGTGAAATGAATGTGATGGGAGTGAGACTGCTGCTGTGCCAGTAAGGAGAGCAAGCCTTGTTCTGTGTCCCAAAGGGACATGATCTTGTGCCCCTCTAGGGTACGTTCTGTGACAGTCACAATGATGGCTATTACAGCAGAAGTGAAGCATGTTCAGAAACCCCTGTGCCACAGACTGTAATCTCTCCTATCTCCAATTCAGAGACCTGTGAGAGCCTCCTGGAGTGACTTCCCCTCTCTAATGTCCAGGATTGGCTCTGTACGTCTCTATTAGAGGCCTCCAGGAGAGATGTGACTATTGATTTTGCACAAAGTGCTGTATTTGCTGTTGAGGGCGATGCTGCTATAGGAGTGAGCTGGCCACACGGAGGCACTCGTGACATCCATGAGCTCCCTGTCTCAGTAGGAAACATCCCGAAGGTCTGCAAAACACCTTCTGTATGCCAGAGTTCTGGCTGGCTCCTCTGGGGAAATCTGAGGAAAGCTCAAACTGAGAGCATCTATGCTGAGAGCAGTCACAGTGTTTTAGTGGCTGGGCCGTGGCATTGCCCTTGATAATCTCACTAACTAGAGATGCTTCCAGGCCTCTAGGATCTTTCCCCATAATGTACAGCAGCAGCTGGCTTTGCTTCTCTGTGCCAAGTGGCCACCTTCCTAAATTCTCAGCAAGTTTCACTTGGAGCCATCTCGTGAAGTGTCATGTCCATCTTCTGCCTCCTAAGCGTCCTTCCTGTGGGAGGCACATCAGGGAAGGCTTGCCCCACGGAGGCAGTGAGGTACCATACCAGGAGAACAGGTATTTAATTTGCCTTGCTCTGCCCTATCTGGCAGCTCCCAGCATTGCTCACTGTGTCTCAGGCTTTCTGCTGTGGCTCTGACAAATTGTTGCTCTTTCCCATATGATACAAATGTTTTTGGAGGACTGTAAATTACTCCCATTCAATAACTCTTTTATGAAGCACTTTTTCTCCACACAGTAAAGAAAAATGCAACTGAAGAGGTAATTAAATGTTTACTGTTAAGTACTTTATATATTATATACTATAGATCATTCCATCCATTAAACAATCCATTTAACTCCCTTTAACAGCATTATTGTCTATTATTAGGTTAATCAGCATTCACATCCTCTAACTCTGCATTTCTATCTAATTAGCCCTTCTTTCTTCATATTTCTATTTAATTAAGCTCAGCATCAGAGCTGAATTTCCTGTGCTCAGCACTAGCAGAGGATTTGATCCTTTCAATGCGTGAGGGGCCGAGGGGCACCGAGTTCTAAGCAGCCTCCTTGGATGTCTGCTAAAGTTTTCCTTCCAGAATCAATCCCTGCTTAACTCCTGAGAAATTTGTGTCCATGTTAGAAGCTGTAGGTTTGTGACCTTCTCAGTTACCTCAGATTATCAAAGAGATTCTGTAGGTGTGGTGGCTGGAGCTGGAGTGTCTGCAATGATTGCATGCAGCATCCAGGCACCAGCATGGCATGGTAATGGATAGGGATTTCCTTTATTTCCTGGCTGGAAAGGCAGGGAGTTTGTGTTGTGAGGAGTTCACACATCACTGTGGATGTTGGGATAAGGATCAGCAGCTGGGAATAGCTCGTTTCTTACCTGACCAGGACAAAAAATATACATGCTGGTGCTCTTCCATGCGCCCCGGGCTCTGGGGGTGGTGGGGCAGCACACAGTACCTGCCCGTGAGTGGGGTTTGTCAGTGTGCACCGCTTTTAGATGTAACTCTACAGGCCTCATTTGACACAGCTGCTCAGACTTTGATCTGCAGATCACTTGTAAGTGGTGTTAGTGGGCTGGTGGCCCTGACCCGTCAAATGTGTGGGTGTGAGGAGGCCGTGGCGCTGCGTGAGGCTGCCTGAGGCTGCTGTGTTTTGCAGCACTGCTGGGACCTCACATCCTGCCTGCTGATAACACGCTCCTTTGGCATAAACATGTGCTCTGTCCTCTCGATCCCCGAGCCCTGGAGTCTGCTACAGGAGGCTGTCAATTATAATCTCTCCCCCTCAGATGTTTTTGGGGATACCCAAGGCACGCAACGCGACAGCATCACTGGAAAGCAGATTAAATAGCAGACAGGGAACACCTTGCTTGTCACCACTTAGCATCCAAGATGCAATGGCTTTGAGGAATTGTCTGGGCCCTTCCAGAGTCCCTGAGCAGCTCTTTTTGCTAGTGCCAGTCCAGAACAATCAGCAAATTGAGTTCTTTTTATTAACTTTAAAAGAAGACATTAGCCTCAGCCAGGAGAATAAAACCAATTTATGAGGCAATTAGCTCTGCAAAAACATTTCAGTCTCCCCAGAGCAGCCATCTGAGGAGCATCTTATTCCAGCTGCACAGCTTCTTCCGGCCTTGGGTTTACAGCACACTGCATTTATCATAAATAATAATAATGATGAATAAACAAATGGCTTCCTGATGAGTGTGTGAGACAGCCAGGAAAGTCTTCTCCGCCTGAAATTAGACTATGTTTTTACTTCCTCCTTCCAGGCGTCTTTCTTGTGGCCTGTTCCTTGATTGTGATTCATATTGATACTCTTTATAAGCTCCTTATAAGCAGTATTGCCTTATGTGGGCTTCTTGTGGGATCTGCAACAGAGGTACAATTCAGAGGGCCTGGACTACATGAAGGTGCTATAGCAGGAGACTCAGAGAGGTCTGTGTGTATTTTCCAAGTCTCTTTGTAGAAATTGCAGTTTTCTCAAGGACTGCCTATGAATGCTGGATATTTGGGCAAAAGCCAAGAATGGGAACTTCCTCTGCCACTGTTGTTCCGATACAATAAATTCTGGATGATGAAGGTGGTGCAGGAATGAATGTGGATTGGAATTAAACAGAAGGTTGATTTTCTATTTCTGGACTAGCCTGGGACTTCCAAATTTGCCTTAAAAGCAAATTGAGATTAAAAGTTAAAACTCAGTTTCAGTGAGTTGATGCATAGTACCAGTCTGCCAAACACAGAAATCTGTATTTTCTGTATTTTCCTGTTCCAACTTTTTCATTTTTATTATAAACATCTATTTCCTGATTTTAATTACACAATGCTATTGTGGAAGTGAAAAGTAGAAAATCAAAACACTAGAATATAGTATTTCTACAACAAATATTCTATAAATTTTACAGTTCTGTTAATTAAGCCTTTTCTTTTGTTTTGATGTAAGATGATGCAGCTGTTGACCAGCTTTGTTTAGCTTATATATGGAGCACTCCCAGGCAGAGCCTTTGGCTTGGACCATTTTTATCTCCAGCAGCAGGAGGAAATCCAGTAGATCTTAGTGTGTGTTAAGAAACTCAAGGGGAAAGAAAGTGCAACTGCTGTGATCTTATTAACATATCTAGAAAAAGAAAGAGCTAAATCCCAAGATTTTCAATAGGAGTCGAGATGCCCAAAAGAAAAATTCCTATGGACGTTTCTCAGATGTTAAAGTTGGGTTGTCTGTAACTCTGCTTCTCTCTGAGTTCTGCTTCTGAATCTCTAGAAATATGCATCCAGGCCTGAAATGCAACACTCCTTACAGTTATTAGGGTAAAGAGCATGAAAGTACAGGGGAAACTGATGAAAGCAAATGTTCAGAGTCACAGACAGCAGCAATCCTGTTGCTGTGACTCCTGGATGCAGCTGTGAATATGGCACAGGATATAGCATGAACACCTTTGCATTAAAGACCTTCCAGGACCTCTACCTCAGGCACTGTGGCTGCAAGCCCTGGAGAAGTGAGCTGCTTGGAAGAAGGCAGTGTGAGGGATCCGGTGTGCTCAACCCTTTTGCAGAAACTTCCCATGCCGTTTCCAGTAGTGCATTTTCCTCATGCTCCACAATGAAGATGGGATTTACAGCCACTCAGCAGAGCTGCTAGCAGTAGCTTGACCAACTCAAGTCTATCAAGGATTTAAAGGATTTTTTTCTTTATTTTTAAAAATCCTTTCCTGCTCCACTTCTTTCTCCATCATTGAGTTAAAGGTCTGTTAGCATCTCTTTGGAATAATTCTGCCTTTAAATTTTGATGAGTCAGTGAGTCCATGCGAAGCTTTTAAAAAGCTTTTAATTCTAAGCTTTGGGGGTTTTACACAGCCAGTTTAATCTGTAATTACTTTTTTTCGTTTCCACTTGAACTTTCTGCTGTTCTGGTGCTGTTCTGGTGCCCTTTAACTCCTGCAAGGCCTGTTATGTTCGGTTGAAACACTTGCATTGGGAGATGAATAGTTCTTCCAATACCCCCTTTTTATAAATGTGTAGGTTTATAAGTGATGCTGTAGCAACTGAGCTGCAGCATCTGTGTGTATGTGTGTGTAAGAGACCACGCCTGCACAGCACAGAAGTCATTCCTGCATCTCCCCTCCCTGTGCGCAGTAATGTTCATCCTAGCAGTTTTTGCACGTTAGGGACATGGAGGCTTCAACAAACCATGTCAGCCTTCCACGAAGGACCAGACCCAGCTTAGTTTTTAAAACTGAGGGGTTGGTTTTGTGCTAAGGGATGGGGCCAACCATCACACTTGCTGAGCAGAAAGATTTTGAGCTGGAGAAAACAAAATTGGGCTTTCCATGGCTAAAGGTGAAGGGACACATTGGCACAACAGTAGCGAAGAGAGCAATGTTTCATTGGCCTTCTCTGCAGGACAGGTACCCAGGCCAAGCCTTTGTGGCACATGGAATGTCTCACAGCAGCAGCACTCCTAAAGCACCTCTGCTTCACCTGTCCCTTCAGGTGAGAGACAGTGACTAGGCTGTTGCTTGAGGGGAAAAAAAAGGAAAAATAAGCAAAGAAAATGAGGGAACAAAGGGTAATTTGTGTTGTCCTTTGAAACCATCTTCTGTTGTTTGTGTTGTTACATGTCTCAGCTTTGATAGCTGCTTAGTTATCTCCTGGCCAAATGTGATTGTGTACAAAAGCTGTCCCCCTTTGATACTCACACAAACATAGGCACTGCTGTAGTGGAAGCAGCTGTCAGCTGGGAAGTTGCACAGAGGCTGCTGGGTTTTCATGTCAATTTTCATGTCAGTTATGCGACTATTCAGACATCCTAGTGGGAGGCTACAGTGTGATGTTTGGGTTGGATTTTCTACGATGTTTAGGTGCTGGAGGATTCAGATAAATACTTGTGGGGACTGACTGAGAAGCCTCCATGCCTACATCCTACTGAAATCCTGGGTGTTTTGCTGTCAGATGTGCCAAGACACTTCTGAGAAGTCCCATTTTCAAGCAGGAATGTTGATCACGTGTCACAGAGAGCTGGCAGCTACAGAAATACCCAGTGCCAAGGTAGAGTAAACAAGATTAATGTATAATTTGGTGTCCTTGCCATTGATAAAGGATTGCCTCTGGAACATTGAAGATCACGTCTAAATAAGGGTAGGTGGGTCAGGAAAAGAAGCTCAGCTGCAGCAGGCTTCATGAAGGCTGGCATCAGTCCTTGCCCTGGCCCAGACTTTCTGCATAATCACAGGAGGTCATGGAGTCCCAGGCTTTTAAGAGCACAGCAGCTGAGGCTGGTTTATAGGTCTCTCGTCCTAAAGCAATGCTTTTCTTCAGCAGAAACAGCTCACAGAGATCTCAGCCCTGCAGTGTTGCAACCTGGCTCTGAGTTTAGGGGGAAAAAACAGAGTGGGATGGAAGCTGTGGAGCCCCAGAAAGAGCCATGCTCCTTGCATCCTGTCTCATGCTGTGGCTGGAAATTGTCTTGCAGGTGTCACTGGTCCGTGGGATGGGATGGGATGGAAGAAAGCTAACAGGCCCATTCTCAGCTGGGGAAAAGAGTTTTCAAATCAGGATAAAACCCTACAGCTGCCAGACTTGTTATTTCTTTTCTGCTTTCTTACTATTGGGAGCAAGTTGCATGACCAACACTGCAGAGGATAAAAGTTCTGTTATCTGAGGATGGATTACACCCAGGACTGTGGTCCAGCCATCAGATGGAGAAGGGCAGACCATAATGGCAGCTGGGCAGATCTTTCAGCACCAAATAGAAGACAAGACCAACTTCTCTGATGAGGAGGTGGGGTGTGTGTTATAATTATGAACATGGACTTTAAAAGAACCAGCAACTCCCTGTGTTTTTTAAAAGTCCAGTCAATAGCACTTAATAGCCCTGGCTCTCTGCAGAACTCCCTCAGCCTGTTTGCAGTCACTCCCAGCAGTGAGACTGGTAGATTTATATAATCTTACAGGTGTACAGAAGAGTTGCTTTGCAGCACAGCACCATTTCCCCTTAATGGACTCTGTGACAAAGCAAATTTTGGTGATGTAAAAGTGCCTGGGCTGCTGGGCCAAAGTACTTCATTTGCAACACCCTGTGGTGAGTGAAAGCCACAGGACTGGTTATAGCCATGCTGAAAGGTTGTGAAAGCACTGATCACACCAGGCACTTATAAAAGCCAGATTTATAGCACTGACCTGTGCATTATAAAGAATAGCATACTTTTTGCTCCTAAATTCAGCCTAATGTTAAAGAGTCAGTGTGCTGAATGTTGCACAGAGAGTTGCAGACAGGGTATCTCCATGAACACTTCAGGCGACTTCTGTGTGTTACTGACATGCTTATGCAAAGGGCACATTTCTTCCTTCAAGATGGCTCAGCTTCCTATGAGGAAGCAAAAGAGTCCCTGTGAGGCGGCCAGGTCCCCTGGGAGCAGCACGACCCCTCAGCCACTGGAAAGTTGGAGGAGGCAGGTTGAGAGCAAGGAAGGATGCTTGAAGGGTGACCCTGGCAGAAGAGGAATAGTACACTGGGGAGAGAGAGGAGATCCTACAGTCAGGGTTGAAACACTGCCACAGTTTGCAGATAAATGTCCAGGTATGGAACTTTATATCATGATGACAAGCAAAGTCTCTGTCCTTCAAAAACTTCATGTTGCTCTTTTTTTTTTTTTTTTTTTTTTTTTTTTTTTTTTTTTTTTTTTTTTTTTAACAGCAAAATTTCTCCCAGTGAGGAAGGCTGGGAGGCTCAGCAATGGCTCTGTCGCAGAGAATCTGGACTGACGGATTGGTGTCACAGCTGACACCTGACAGGCTTTGATCTAGACATCACAGCCGTGAGTGCCATGCCTGGTTAACATATTACTAGGGCTTTAGGAACGAGATACATCTATTCCACTTCGGTAACTTGTCTGGCTGAAGTCAAAAGCAGTTTGAGAGCTTTCTTCATGGCTATGGGTGCTCCTGCCTAAACCAGGTAACACAAGGATCCTGTTGCCTTATGCAGCTGAACTTCTTGTTGCCTTGCCGTTGTGCATCTCCGCAGGAACAGCTCAGGGTGGCAGTGTTGCCCTGTGATTTGCACTGCTCTCTGTGCTCAGTCCATTTTCTTGCTGACACACTGGAGTTGTATCCCCAGAGGGAGCGTCGGGGGCTCCATACAAAATAGTCCACAGATGCAAAGTGCAGAAATCTGTGTCCTGGCATGCTGGGTTTAATTAAGGGCACTCTGGAAAAGTCCTTGTTTGGTGACATCTCTCTTTCTACAGTCATATTGTGTTGGAATTCAAGTGGCTTTATGGCAAGACTGAGTTTGGGCTCACATCTGGCAATATTAAATCACTGCCGTGTAGAAAGAGAAGGTTATTCTATTTTCCCTATTTTTTGCATTTCAAGTGACCACATATGCCAAACACACATTTCGGCTGTAAGTGGTAGAATGGAAAAGCATGTAACCTCTGCAGGAAGTATCGGAAAGGAGCACTATAAAATGCCACACCATTGATCGTTAGCACTGTCTAGTCCCAAAGGAAAGTGTCTCCTTTGAGTGACAGCTCTTCATCCCGACATCATCTGGCTGAGAGGGAGCAGTGGCACATGAATCTGGAACAGACACAGCCTCGTGCTGCCCTGGTTGCTGTTTCATTTGTGCTCTCAGCACTGACCTGTCTCCTGGGGATGATTGACAGAATTTCATGGGTTTGAGAAACTTCAAGCATCTGATAAACGGATGTAAAATGTGCCTACTGAATATGTTTCATTTATTTTCATGTGCAATTTGTTATCTGTCAAATCTATTTATCCCATATAACCTACCTAATTAGATGTAGTTGTATAAATAAATATAAAGGCAAAGGAGCATTACATTTTCTCTTGGGCATTTTATTCACAAAAATCATTGTTCAGTTTGAAGTTAAGAATTTTCCTTGTTTTTCTTGGATTTTCAGTGTGGTCTGACATAAGTATCTAAACTGTACTGTCACCTTTTCCCTGACAACATATCTGCTGTGTGGATGCTCCATGCTTTTTATGTGAAACCTATGGCCCATGTGCTTAAAAGCATGTATATCTGTGCAGGGGCTCACAGACAGAAATAACGCAGCCCTCATGATGTATAAAGAGATATAGAAATACATTTATGTGTCTATATATGAATCATAAATCCACCCAATGCTATTCACAGTGTCTTTCTGTCAGTTTTGCAGCGGAGAATTTCAGGAGCCCTGGCAGAGAGGTGTCCTGTCACAGGCATCCTGCTGGGTGGCACAGCTCACAGGTGAGTACGAGTCTATCTCCATGCTTCTTCTCTGTAATACATCACTCAGGGTTATCCCAGCCTCAAAGGTAACATACCATCCTGGTGAAGTGGTAGATTTAAGGCCTGAAATACCCTTGAAGCTTTGGTTACTTGGGAAGCAAAGCATCTCCCCTTGTTCTAGACAGCATCAGGGCTTCCCCTGAGCTTTGGTATTGCCCAGGGCAGCTAACTGGATTTTGAATCATTATTTCTTCCCATCCTACAGCTGGAGGCTTCCCTCAGCAGCTCTTTTCCCCTTGCTGTGCTTTGGATCTGCTCCTTGTACAGTGAAGGAGTAACTGAGCCATGTGTGACCTGATGCAGCAGTGCCAACAGTGCTTGGGCAGAGCAGGTCACAGTGGTGGACATCTCCACTTGTTTCCAGATAGGGCTTCTATATCTCTGTGGCTATGTGGAATCAAATCCTGAGCTGCCTAAGGGGAAACAGCTCCATCAGAGAGAAGATTTGCTTTCTGTTCCTGTGTTCACTTCCCCTAAGCATAAACAGCAGGGGTATTTTACTGAGGTTATAGAGACTCTTTGGCTGGAACTAGTAAAAGGCAAAGCACAAAAATTAAAGAGAAGTAGCAATATGTAAAATGGAGCCAAATACAGTTTCCCAGAACTTGCAAACCCCACAAAATCTAGGCAGGGCATGTTATCCCTAAGAACAGGGACAGCAATTGCTTTTCTGGAGGATGAGATATTCTGTTGACTGTCTGCAGCACAGGTCTCTGCTGCTGTGTCTCTCCTGCTGCTGCTAGAAAGGGAGCACAAAGGCTCCTGCTTAGTAGATATGGCCAAGAATTCCTCCAAAGCATCAGATGTCAAATCAACATTTTCAATCTCTTCTCTCTGCCTGAGTTACTTTTCCTTCATGTTCCTTTCACTGTTTTTTTTTCCTTCTAAATCCTCCCCCTCCTTCTCACTGATCAAACCCCTTCTCTCATGGCAAACATCATTACTTTAGCAGGTGAGATGAAACACGCCTCAGTCTACCTCAATCCCAGTGCAGACAGAAACCCAAGAGAAAAGGGCAAAGTACAGCAAATAAAGAGGTTTGCAGAATGCCAACACAGCAGTGACAGTGAGAAATACAAGACAAAGCAGTTAACCACACAAGGAAATAAATGCTCCTGTGGGAAAAATCATACACTAATGCCTATTAGCTTAATAGCCCTGTGGTTTAGGCAGAGGGCTGAGAGACAGGGGGTCTGGGCTCTGTGTGCTGCTGTGCTGCAGCCTGGCTGTCACTTGGGAAGCTGGAGCCTTGCTCTGCCCTTGGCCATCTTTGCTTTCAGCTTTGCCACTTTCCAGTGTAAAATGGAATCCAGTTTCTCATGGGCCTGTCAGACACTGGCTGAAGCCAGGAGCACCCAGAGGAACCCGTGCTGCTGGATAAAGGATTTCACCAGATGTATGCTCACACTTGTGCAAGGGACAGGTTTGTCCCCCTGTGTGGTTCCTCATCTCTCATCTTATTCTCTGTCCACAAGTTGGAGGTGTGTGAAGGTCTTTAGGGACTTCACACAGTGTGCCCAGCCCAAACCCCAAGTGCTCTGGTGTTTTTTTATGGGTTGGTGGGACTTTGGGGGCTGAACCTCAGAGCAAAAAGGTCAAAGCAAAAAAAATAGATTAAATGGAAGCTAATGGCAGAGCCAGTCCAACAGAGAGCAGGAGATAATCAGCAGTACCAGTTTACCAGGAAGGTTTATGAGGGAAGGAGAACAAAGATTCCCTTGGAGAAAAAATAAAGAGGCAGATTATGATATACTTTACTTCATAGTGCTTCCTGAAATGGAGCTGAGGGCATTGTTTTCTGCTTTAATATATTGTGTTAAGCATTAAAGGAATGAAGGCAGGGAGTCTGAGTAGCAATGAGTTAATCTGTAAAGCAGACTTTTTTAGGCTGGGGAGTAGAGGAAAGAAGAGGAACTTTATTGGTTATTATTAGACTTTTCAGCTCACAATAGACAAGTCAATATTTTTTCTTTTGACTTCTGCTGTTTCCTCCTTTGATTGCTAAATCCCCTCTCTGCCTAGAAATACCCTGCTTTGAACAGAGTCTGCTTGTATTTAGCAAACGGCCTGAGAATGCTGAGCATTAAGTCTGTGGGGCACATGACTCAGTCTGAGCACTGCAGAGGCTGGACTGGGGGAGGTATTGGGTTAATAAGAGATAATACCCCTGCTCTATCTCCATGCTTCTCAGTATGAGGATTTGGGGCAGGAATGTATCAGCTCCCAGTATCTTTTTATTGTGGGAAGGATAAGACCTTAGAGAGGATAAATATGGGGATGAAATTCTGTGTTATGGGTTATGAACATTCTGGGCAAGAAATTTTAAAGAAAAGTGGTTGAATGGAGGTCCTACTAATAGTAACTCAAGGTATGAGACCTTTCTCACTCTTTAGCCTTCTAAGACTGTCAGGACTTGACACAAAAATAATTGTTGGACAGTGAGTAGAAAGTGAAGCTTAAACACCCCAGGGGAAATTGAGGTCTCTAATGATGATGATGTTGCCAAACACTGCAAAAGGTTTCATCAAGACAAATATTACAAATAACTGTTAATTACTGCTCCTTACATTGCTTAAGAAGGAAGGACAAGGTTCCCTGTACCTGGAAACTTCTAGAGGCATGGGGATGAATTTTGAGTAGATATTTAAAAAGAGGGTGAAATATTATATGTTTCCTCTTATGACCATGCCACATCAGATTTACTGCCTTGCAGTGGCTGGAAAGAAACTTATTAGGAAATAATACTGCTATCTCAGAGCTGGGATATTAATTTTTCATCGATTACTTCTTTGTGATGATGATGGAAATGGAATATCAAAGATGGGTGAATAGTGTAGCACATGCTCTTGCTGTCCTGGAAGCACATGCTAAGCCCCAAACTGTTTTTAAGACTTTCTTTTCCCAGCTGGTCAAAATAAGATGTGCCAGCCTTCTCCTGCATCCTGCTAGCTTGTGAGCATCTCCCAGGCTCAAATGCATTCTTTATCACCGTGCCACCACAGGTGACAGATGGGGAAACAAGGGCAGGAAGAAGGGCTAAAACTTCTGGTTCCAGCAGGAATGAATCACTGAAGGATGGTTTGTGATATTGATGAAAATGAATAGAAATTCCCTGGCAGAGGAAGGAATAATTTGCATCACTCCATGATCTGGAGGGGACAACCAAAGCATGGCACAGGACATCCAGGCTTGTCTTGGAAGGGAACTGCTGTATGCAAGTACCACCAGAGAGGCACAAGCAGGGGACCCTGGCTCCTGCCACAACTGCTGGCTGGAAGCCCAATGCCACTCACTAGTGGGTGTCACCAAGACCCAGCTCTTCCATTTGAATGTCTTCAGGCTTTCCTGTGAGGTGGGTACCCAAGGCTTTAATCAGCTCCAAACAAATGCTCCCCAAAGACTCTGGTTGGAAAAGCAGCTGCTCTTTCCTCCAGGCTGTCTTCTCTACCTGCAAATCATGTTATTCACTGTAAAGCAAAGCATCTGTTGCCTACACATGGTAAGACTGAAAAGCCAGCGTCTGAGGATAAAATTGGAAGGGAAAAATTTGCTCCAGCTGCAGCTGCCAGTGGGGAGCAGCATGTAGTCAGGGAGGCTGAGAACCAGCCAGAGGAACACCAGCCCTCAGACCCTCTCTCGGTAAGGGCTCTGGCAAACCATGCTTGCCACAAATGGTCGACTGCCTTGCTTTTCAATATTCCACCCAAGGAAATGGTCCCTCTATGCCCCCAGCCCCTAAAGCTGAATAATTTGGCCACTAATATAAATCATGAATGCCATTTTCTAAAAGCAAGCTGTGTTTCTCCTTAGAAACTTCCTGAAAGAGTTATGAAGCAACAAACTTTGGCTTTCAAAGAGCAGGTACAGTCAGAGCTTCTGGTGGTGGGAGGATGTCCATGTGCATGCATATATGCACAGATGTTATTTACAAACAAATTAGGGTTTGTTTTCCAAAATGACTTAGCTCCTGATTTTGGTGTGTTTGGCTTTGTAAACTTAACAAATCTTTCTAAGCTAGAAAATTCCCCCAAAAAGCTTTCAATCCCCCTTAATCTGATTCTGTTATCTCAGCTGCATAACAGTTCACTTCAGCAAGGGCCAAGGAACATGATTTTCAGCCTTCTCTAAAAAACGCAGGAGGAAAGAGCCCATTGCAGCTGACAGATAGAGATTGATATTTTGTGTGTGTGTGTGTGCACCCATGTACATTTTAGCCTCAGAAAACAGATTCTGCCACCTGCTTGAAAGCCTGCTTTGAAGCCTCAATAGCAAAGCAAGAAACAATGGGAAATGTGAAACAATTTTTCTCCTTTTTTCTTTTTTGGCCTTTCTGATTCATAAAGAAATTCTCCAGTGAATGCTCTTGAATTTGTAGAAGCTTAGCTGGCAAGGAAAGGACAAGTTAGGAGTAATGCAGTGAGTTGCTGTTGGAAGCTTATTTCTATTCCTGATGGTTCTTTGCAATGTCCTGGATTGCATGAACACAGTGTGTTGTTTCACAACTGGCTCACCCTGCAGTCTTTCTCCCTCAAAGGCAAGCGTTGGAGCTCAAAGAAATCACAAATCCACCTCTGCTCCAATATTGCAGATGTGCCTTAAAGGGTTACAGATGGAGGAGAAAAAGGCAAGTATGCTTTCACCCCCTTCATCCACTGGGCTCACAGTGGGCACTAACCCAGGCTGTGGCTCCTTGCCTGTTATGCAAAGCAAATATTAGTGCATTTTAAATTCTGTGCACTCACAGACTCCAGCTTTAAAAAGCTCCCAGTGGGGCTTGTCACTTAGCACAGGCAAAAGGCCACAGCTGGGGGAACCAGGGGGACAGTCCTCTGGTAAAGGCCCACCCGATTTGGTTCCACCCGAAAAGGGACCCTCTAGGAAGGAGAAGCAACTTGTTGCTTTCTGTTTTCAAGAAACACAGAGATGGAAAAGGCTTCCCAGTTCTTATCAGTCTTACCTCTTCATCTGACTGCTAGGTGCTTGTTGAGGGACTTAAACCACAATGTGGAGCACCTGACTCCAGTGGGAGCTGGATTTGACTGCTCTGACTTAGTTGAGTTAGAATTTGTCTCCTAGAAACTGTCAGAGAGCATCATCCATTACTGTCATGTTTGGGTTTGGATCGATGAGCATCATCTCTGCCCACAGGGACAAAGCTGTCACTGGCCAAGCTGGACCAGAAGAGAAAAGAAATCTTCTGTGATTTCAGAGAAAGGAATATCTACTCTCTGGAAACTAAGTCTGCTAGGCTCTTCAAAACGTAGCTTTTTTTACTGATTCATCTTTCTCTAAAGGATAAAAACCAATTCAAGAACAAGAAAGAGGGAAAATAGAACTAGGACTTACAAGCAAAAGGAGTATATTGTATAGCAGGACTGAACCCATCCTCAGGTCTACATTTCCCTGCTCATCTTGGGGCAAAATTCAATCCTGAGGTTTGCCTTCTCCTCTGCACTGAGCACAGTGATTTTGTTCATCCTATTCAGATTTCAGACTCAATTTTCCTTTTTCAAAGGCCTGTGCTGTTATTTTCCTTCCATCCATTCTTACAGTTAGAAAACGTACACTTTGGAGGCTGACTTGATTTGCTCTTTCCCTTGGGGAATAATAGATGTCATGCTGTTTAGAAAAATGAAAAGGAAAAAACCCCTTTCCATGCACCAAAGGGTGTGGGGACAAAGCCCTATTAAAAACCTGCATTCTAAATACTGTTATCTAAATCTGACAAAGAGGGTCACGGACTTATTTTCTTCTTCAGGCTCAACCTTCCTTTAACCAATACAAAAATTTCTTGTAGCTCCTGTCTCTCCAGGGAGTTTGACCAGCATTGTCTCAAGCTGTGCTTTCCTCAGTATTAATAGGTAAAAATTGTGTAAGCTCTGGCTCTTTTTGTTAATATTCTAACAAAACAGATTTTCCAAATAACCACAACTCTTTTGTCCCTTTCTGTCCTGTCTGATACCTCATTGTAGGTGTCTGTGAAAGGCAAATAGACATCTGTGGAATCTAAAGAGAAGCTCTGGCAATTTTACACAGTCTCCTACTGCCTGCCTCTGTAATCTGACAATAAAACTGGATTTTTGGTATCTCTTTAACACTCCAAAAAGTAAACCCCTTTCATAACATGTATCATTTTCCAAGGTAATTTGAAGAGAATACCTTTCACTTTCAAATTGCCCTTTGGCAGCTTTGAAACCGCTGTTGTTTTGTGAAAGCTCTTGGCATTTAAAACCGCTTTGTAAGGAGGAGGATGAATAATAATAATAAAAAACTCCCCAATCCTGGCTACTTCACGTTCCTTCTGACCTGTCCAGAGCTTTTCAAGTGAATGGGAACACGCCGAGAAACGCATTCTGAAGAAAATCTCATTTCAACCCTAAATGGTTCTTCACAATTTCCAATTCACGCTGTTGCCATTTTTGCAGGAATTGATGGCTGCCATTGTTATCAGAGCTGACAGGCCCCGGGTAGGTTGCACAATCAGCACAACCTGCCCAAGCCTTTCATTATTCCCAAGAGGCAGGTTCTCATGATATCTCTCTTTTATAGGCAGTGCTCATTTCTGTTTTGCATTTGACAGGGCTCCCCGGCTTGCTCGCTGCCGGGGTGCCCAGATAAAATGGCTCCTCTGAAGTAAAAGGAACAAAGCTCCCACATGTGCCCAAAGGGGTTGGCAGCTCCCGTCCTTCCAGCACATTCCAGATCAGAGGCTGCTCTCTTTGTGGGAATTAGCAGTTGGGTAATTGCCCAGCACGTGGGTCCATTCTGCTCGGCTCTGGTGTTCTGGCAGTGCTTTGCTGACACACAAGTGTCCTCTTAAAGCAAATCCAAATCAAAGGTTTGGGGAGCTTTTGTGTTTACAAAAATAAAGAGGACAGTGTTTTTCTTGAGCTGTTTTTTCCCCTAGAAGTCTCTCTATCTTTATCTCAGCTGGAAGAATCTGAAAGGGTGCTGAAACATCCCCCAAATGACTAAACTGGCCATCAGACTGTTAAATAGGATGAGTGAGAAAAGGGTGACCAGCTTCCCAGGAGCATGAAGGGAACCTGAATGGAAGATAAAGCTCCCAGCAGCCAAGAACTGTCTTTTTTTGCATGAGTGCAATTCAGACAACCTTAAGGGGTGATATCCCCCTCCCTTACACAATTTCTAATCTGTAAAACTCGAGCTAGAGGTTCTGCTCAAGCCTGTATGGGGCCTATGATCACATGAGTTTCTTGTGTGACAGAGAAAGCACAAAAAAAAAGGCCTTTTGACTACACCTTGATGAACCTAATCTTTCAGGATTTTACTCCATAAGATTTGTAACATGTCAGATAGGTGCTTCCTGGTAGATTTGATAGGAGATCTTCCATTATTATCCAAAGGGCTTTGAGTTTGTCCTTACCAGATTCTCATAGAATTCTCATCTTGCCTTTGCCTTTAACCCCAGCTGTGCTTTCAGCCTGATTTTGGTCTTTTTGAAAATTATTTAGCCTGGAATTTGACTTTGAAGTTTTCCTTTATGAAGATAACTCTCTGTGAGGAGACCACTGTAGTTGCCACCTGTGTCTGTCCTGCTCAGAAGTGCAGGATCTGATCTGCAGTGGGTTTCTCCTCACCGCTGGACTTGGGGTCAGCTCTCTGAATGTTAGGAGCCACCAACTGGTGTAAGGGACCAGCCATATAAATGTAGTTCTGCAGCTGTTATGTGTTTACACTTACACAATTTAGAGGCAATGTGAGGAGGAGGGATCTCTGCTTCTGCAACAAACCTAGCTTCTCTAGATTTAGTTAAGTTTAACCCAGCCTCTGGTAAGTGTTGTAAGCTTTCCCTGAGGAAATCACATTTCTCCATAGCGCCCAGTGGTTGCAGCAGTCAGTGAACACCACAGGGATGCAAGGGAAAGCAGGGTACAGACTCACAAAAACTACAATACCAGAAAAAGCAAAAGAAACATCTCTCCCATCTTCTGGCCTAACATCATGAAGGCAGCTGAAAACCAAGGATTTTATTGTGTGACCCTTCTTTCTTGTTTCTGGTGCTTGGAAATATAGTCATAAAAGAAGATCTATTGCTAAATAGATCTTAAAAAAAGAAGGAAAAATCAGCCTTGCAGATAAATTAAAAAAAATATTATGAACATATAAATTAGTGAGCATATATTGACAGATAAGTAACTCTACAACCCCTAGAAACATAATCACCATAAATATTTGAGATAAAATCGGCAGACAGGGATCATATATTTTCTTATTAGATCAAGAGCCATATCTAGAAAAAAATTAAAAACTGAAGGGACTAGTGGGCACAACAAGCCTTTCTTTGGGCCTAGAGCACAAGCAGCCAACTTCCAGGTAAATAAATGTTGGGGACAACTGTAGTACTTTGATTTAATTACAGCAATCAGTGAAACAATTAGAGTGAAAAGGGTTGCTAAAATCTCAGAAACAGGTGGGAACATTCAGGTTTGATTTCCCAAGTCAAGCATTCATGATGACACTGAGCCAGGCATCCAAACCTTTCCTTCCTCTTGCTGTTCCTGGTCTTACCTTTGCTGCACAGACAGCACTTCTGTGAAAAGGCTCTGGAACAGGATTAGAGAACTGAGTGAATTAAAAAACAATGAAAAAAGAATTAAGCCTTTTTTTCCCCTTTAGGTCACAGGACATCTGTAGAGGTAGAAGGAAAGGACAGTCTTTCTTAAAAATTTCAACCCATGGCCCCAGTGCTTCCAGAACTACTGCTATGAACAGCTGATGTCTGTTTGGCTCAGCTGGATCTGACATCAATAGAAATTAGGAGGTAGTGGGAAAGGGTTGTCTGGCCACTGTCAATGCTCATAGGACACACAGTGTTGTGGCATGCTATCCAAAGGCTGCTTGTCATGTGAGCTGGAACTTCATCTGTGCCCTAGAAAGAGCCTGAAGACAGGAGGACTTTTAATGACGGCTGGTAGAGAAATAGGTATATTTGGTATGTGTGGGTGGGGTTTAGGATAGACTGTTACGATTTACTTTCTCAGAGTTGAAGAGTAATGGCCCCCCATGTAATTGTGAGAGACTCAATTTTAATAAATGTTTTTGATATTGCTGGAGGCCCAGATGTGCTATGAAGATAACAGACTCTTGCCATATTGCAGCAGCTTCGATAAACCAGATCTTGCTCTTTGGGTAAAACTCAGAAGAAAACACAATCCTGATGAAGCAAGACATTGGATAAGTTTCCGTCTTAAGCACCAATGTAAGATCCACCATGGGAGGGCTTCAGACTATTTCTCACCTGACAAGAAGGCATGTGGATAGCAGCAGCAAACACAGACTCAGAGCCTATAAACAAGCCAGGTGAGCAGAGAGCTCTACACCTGTATCCCCTGCCTGTTACTCATCTATGGAACTTCTTGCTTGTAAATTTCCAAAGGACATGCTGGAGTCTCATAACCTGACAAAAAATGGTAGAGGATGCTTGTTGCAGACTCCAGCTACCCAGGGCACTCTACTCACATCCATGTTCCCTACAGTTCCTGCTGAGAGTTAGCATCAGTGATGAATTTCACACTGTTCACCATCACAGAACAAAGTGACAGCTCCTTATTTGGTACATAAATTATCGCCTTTCATGACGTTGGATGCTTAAACATATTACTCAAAGCTGCATTCTTCTATGTTTTAAGAGGTTTCACTATTTTTAATGTGACAGGGAGGCTTATTTATTTATTTATTTATCGGAGGATAAATCTCTTGTTTAGAGGATAAATCACCTGCAGTGCACAGTTATCTGGAGATGAGAGAAAATATTTTTTCATGGTCATTCATCCAAAAGTCCCCAAAGGCTATGGACACACATCCAATGTGGTTGCAGTCTGTGCACCATGAGTAAAACACAGTGCCAGAAATCTATTGCTTTCATGGACATCTCACAGCAGCCACAGCTGTTGTTCACCCTCTAAGTTTTGGGGAAAGGAAAACCTCTGTGCTTTGTGCTTTTGACCTGGCCCAATTTTTATCTTTAATTCATTTGTTGTGCCGCTGAGATGAAGAAAGTCTTCCATGTCAGAGATTAGTTCTTCTTGTTTCACTGAAGACTTCTGCTCTGTGGGAAGCATTATTTAGGTGAGTAACCAAAAGATGATTCAATGGCAGGTGCTTATCAGCTGTTAGAGGTCAGTTTTTGAACAAGCTGGTGCCATGTACCCCTTCTCCTGCACTGCTGGTCCTTGCCTCATTCCCGAGGATTTACTGTCATTACTACTTATCTTTTCTGTTTCCTCTCACTGTTAATGTGGCTGATGAGCCATATATGGAGCCTGTTATCTCTTCCTGTGGTTTAAGCAGCATAAGATCTAGGCTGAAACCACCATTAAGTGAGTTTTTGAAGGAGTATAATTTATATTGGGTTAGAGGCAAAATGTGCCATGCCCTCGTCTGCCTTCTCCCCTGATCCTGGTCCAAAATTATTCCTGGTTTGCCATCAAATATCAGAGTTTTAATGGCACTTGTTGAAAAGAGAAATTTTATTGGATGAAGTAGTTAGAGCTACAAAGTAATTAGAGCTACAAAGTGTCATTCTCAACACTCAAGTTGCCCCTATGAGTCTGTTTGGTTTTTTTCCAAAGCAGACTGGAATAGTTTTAGATAATTTCCAACGTGATTCTGTGATGTCCCTTACAGCTCTCTGGGATTTTACTCTTTTTATCTCCTAATACTGAAAGCTCCTAATACTGGTCATCGCTACACAAGAAATCCTGCCTTTTATGTGCAGATCCAAGTTTGGACAAGGTACATTTGAAATATTTTGGCATTGAACAGAGCTCCTAAAACCATATACCCTTGAGCTTGCAGCCAGCCATGCTGACAAAGGGGCTATACTTGACTTTGTGTAAGATCCAAGAGCTGGAATGCCAACTCACGTGAGTCTATCCCATATCCTGCCTGATTTGATATTTTGGGGAATGACTGAAAGAGAAGTGACTTCCAAGCTTCCTTCAGATACTTTTAGACAAACCCAGGAGGTGTTTTTGGAACATGCTAAACAGCACACCTTAGCAGTACTACTGTGTCAGTAGATTACAAATATTAGCGCTTTGTAGTTACTATCTTCAAAGTGACAATAAATGAGCCCGATTGGCACATCTATAAGTAATTTGCATTTTGTGTTATTTTTGTACAATTATGTGTTTGAAGAGAGAATGATTTTTTTTCTTCTTTTATTTTTTTACCCACCCCTTCCAAAACTCCCTTAATTACTTTCAGTTCAGGTTGACTTACCATCTTATTCTGGGTAATGAAAGTCAGATGGGAAAGAGTGAAACTTAGTTTAAAGTAAATCAGTCTGTTAAGTCGAATACAAAATGCACTTGTGGTTCATTCACTCTTGGTAGGGAAAAAGAGATGCTGACAATTCCCACTGAACACCTAGAGAAGAAAAGAAAAAAAATCATTAAAGCAAATATCAACACTGAGGATAGGAGAGGGAACAAACCCAGTGTGCGCTCTGTCTCTGAAGTGTTGCTGCATTACAAAAGCATGGGAAATAGTTCACATGAATTTCAGAAGTTTCTATATTTTTTTCTTTCCTCCTGCCCCAGAAGCTTCATCAGTCCAGATTATGTGTGACACAAAGAAACAGTACTGTCATTGCAATTTGCATATTCCTTTGCAGGAGACTAAAGTGAAGTCCCATGACTAAACCTTTCTAGAGCTGTGTAGAACCCTTGGAAGGGAAAAGATTCTGTGGAGGGGACTCAGCTCTATCTCCTCTAGCACAGAGGCAGAGCTGGGAGAGGTTGTGATGTTCTAGGCTGTTGAAAATAACCTGTGTGCGCTTGTGCTTGCAAGCTCTCTTCCCTACCCAGAGGGCTGTAATTGATTGATAGAGGTCTTGGGCAGAGGCTGGCAGCTGCAGCTGGCCCTCAGCAGCTTGTCAGGCTGTTCTCACCACCAGCATGTTCCTGCTTTTGGCAGACAACTTTCTAGGATACTCCTTCTCCCAGCTCCCTGATGAAGCAGCGTGGGCTAGTGGAACTGCAGACTCTGCCTCTTCAACCCTGATCAGGTCAAAACCTCTGTGCATGCTCTTCCTAGAGGTGGGACTCAGAAGTGACCAATTCTAGTGCCGTTGTGCCTTCCCTTCTGTACTTCACTTTCCTCAGCTCGAAGATGAGGGGAAGATTTCCAAACTTGTGAAAGCAGGTAGTTCTGGACCAGCTGCATGCAGAGTACCACAATGAGGTTAATAGTGCACTGCCTTCCCTAACCTTCTCAACTCCTTAGCTGGAAAGATCTATCTAAGCAGAGAAATTCTCATTTTCAATTCACAGCCTGCATATTAAAGTTCCAGCAAAATTTCCAAGGTAGGGTGACATATGTAAAGTATTGTTACTGCTGATTTCTCTCTGGCTTGCAGGTGTTGGGTTTGTTTTCGGCTCATTGCCGTTAATTGGAATGAATTTTAATGAGTTCATGTGGCTTAGAATTGAGTCAGTTATAACTAATTCCATGTGTACATGCCAGATATAAGTGTATGAAAAATCTCACGATGAAATAATTATTTCCTTGCAGGAACAAGAGCTGACAATGCCAGCAGCTACCTAGTACCAGCCTGGAATATGTATCCTGAATTAATCTGAGGCTCCAAAACTGTCTCAAATTACTCCTAATCCCTGGGACCACAGGCAAGGTCTCTCACCATGATACACTTCAATTTCCCCTCTCTGCAAGGATGTCAGAGCCAGGAGCCCCCTTTCAAAACGGGTTTTTGAGATCACTTAACAAACAGTGCAATGTGACCAAATGCAGCTATAGAACAGTTTAGGTTGGAAGTCCAGTCATCAGCCTAACACTGCCAACCATGTCCCTAAGTGCCACATGTAGGCAAAGTAAGTGGAAACCACTCCAGGAAAGGGATGACAGCTTATCTTTCCATGACTATCATTTAGTGACATGTGTGAGAGGCAGAGCATGAAGGAGAATTGCATATCTCAGCATCTCTCACAACTGGGGGCTCCATTTACAGTCCTGATAGAATATCCTTTGCTCATATGAAAAGGCGGGTGGGAAGGTGGCCCTGTGGTAATTTTTCAGGCTTCATCTGCCCCTTCCTTGTGCTTGATTTTTCCTTTTCAGATGTAGAACTTTGTGCCAATGAAGATTAAAATATCTGTCCGACCTTCCTTGATGCAGGCATAGAACAAGTCAGTTGTCAGTATGGCTTTCCTCAGCCCCTTGTGCCAACAGCTAATGGTCTCACAGGGAAGAAGATGGGTGGCTGCTTGAAATGACCCATTTGTCTCAGTAAGCAGAAGGTGTGAGAGGCTCCTGGATGGCTACAGCACACACATATTCTCCTTATAGGAACTCGAAGTTAAACACCCCTTTTAATGAGGATGAGATACTTACATTTGCATGTGTCAGCCTTAATGGACTTTAAACTGTATAAACCAGCACAGGGATCACTCCTGTACAATTGGAGAGGCTGGTGAGATGAGCTGAGAGGAGTGGTGCGTGTGTCCCTGTCATGTGATCTTCCTCAGCACCTGCACAGGAACCTTAACAAACTATGCTCTGTAACAGACCACAAAACAGCCCTAAGCTACACAGCCCAACATGACAAACAGCCTCCAGCATGCTTATTAAAAGAAATACCATGAAATATGGGGCTTAGACAATTTTCCAAATTAAAGTGGCTCAGTATGTCACTGGGAGGCAGCTGGGCACTGCTGACTGCCCCTCTGTTCACATGGTTTTAATCTGAGACTGGAGCAGCATGATGTAACCTTTCTTTTCCTGGGGATAAGCCATGCTGTATTATCTGGGATGTTACCAAGGCTAAGGAGGAGTACGATTATTGTAGTCCTGCTGCTGTGTAATAATGTACTGATCATCAACATGATGTTCTGCTCCAGCCTGATTTTGAGCCTGAGCTTTGAGCGTGATTCACTCTGAGCGTCCCCTGGATGGGTTCACAGCTTGCTATATTTTACTTAAGCTTGGGGAGGGCTTTCTAAGACATGTCTGTTTTCTTGCCGCCTTGACTCTGTGCTGTCTTTTTCCAAACTGGAGAATGTGAAAGCCTGCAGGAGATCCATGCTGGCTTTGACATGATGGACCAAGACAGGTCTCAGCAGGAAGGACACAGCTGAACTCAATGTTGATCCCATGGCAATCCAGTATGGGAGTTCCTCTGAGATGAGAAAGTGAGTATCCACTGATGGCCAAGAGGAAAGGGTCTTAATGAGATGTTTACCCAATTTATCTTGGGAAAATGTTCCCACAGAGCTGCCACAATCGCTGACTGGACATTGACAGAAACCTGCCTTTTTCTCCCCATGGCTATGGCTGCTCTGACCTACCACAACCCTTCTTTGGGGATCTCAGCAGGACTTGCTAATTCTGTCTCACCACTGAGCTAAAGCAGAAATGCAGTTACTAAAAGGCTCCAGTAAATTAGAGACTGGCCAGGGGGCTTGGATCCAATCCAGCTTTCAGTGTAGACACAGCAAATGATACATTGACTGAACTTGTCTGTATCCCTTTGCAGAGATCAGATCCTGGTTCCTGCTTCACAACTACTAACACTGCTCTGACAGAAGTGACTGATGCCTTTAGATCCCAGAGTCACAGTTCAGCTCATGTGCACAACCTAGCCAATGGACTGCAGCATGGTTTTGCAGAAAACTATTTCATTGCAGTATAGATTTGGTTTCAGATTCTTACATGGGAATGCTAGTGCCTCAGAAAGGTTATTTTGTAGCTGCCTTTATTTTTGTCAAAGGAGTTAGGTTTTTTTTTATTGGATCTGCTCTGTAATAGCTATGATTTTAAATCATATTTGATATAATTTTCCAACCCCTTAAAATTCTCATCTGGCCCTTGGTTTAGCAAGCTTTGATCCCACAACACCCCTTATCCCTTTTCTTGATGTCAGCAGTAGCCCCATTACAGCTGGAGTCCAAAAGGCTAATCGACTAAACCATAATTATTGAGTTTATTCTCCCTGGTGTGAGCTGGGGACATCCCCCGCTAGTGATAAGTGAGTCCTCAGAAAAGCAAGTTGGGTAGCAGGGAGATAGCTTGCTCATCGACCTGGTAGCTTTGTGTGAGGTGATAGATTTCTGGTTCTGTAAATGCTTTCAGGTTCAGCAGCCTGAATACTGCCACAGTCTAATCCAGCCATGTCCAGTTGGCCTGCACACAACTCCATCTTGCAGACAACCTGATTCCTTCTGCAAACCTGTGAGAAACTTTGTGTTGATACCTAGTAGGTCCCTGAGGCAGGACCTGGAAGGACTGTCCAACTTGGGAGTGCAGTTGCTCACTGTGCTCCCCTGACCCTGGGTGTTTCTTTGGAGCAGTTCTGAAGGAGCACATGAACTCATGGTGTGGCTTAGGAGCTCAGGCACCATGATTTCCCAGAGAGGTTTCCAAAGAGTTTCCAACAATTGATTCTGGTGCATGGTGCACTGGACTTTGTGATCTCGAAATGAAAGTGTCACTGTAACCTCTCTTCTTCAGCAGCAAGGAGCAACATGGTGTGATGCTACCCTGGGATTTGTCCCCAGCTACTGCAGAGGGAAACAGAGATAATGTCTTCAGCTCTACAGCCTTTCCATGGGGAAGGGAAAGACTGCAGAGTGAGGCTTGGAGGCTGCTGGTGGTAGGACAGATGCTGTCTTCCTGCTGTGAAACCTTGGTCAGATGTGGAAACACATGTGCCTTTTAAAAGAGAGTCTGTAGGGTGGAAAAAAAAGGGAGCAAAAGGACTCTTTCTCTCTTTTTTCTTTTTTCGTAAGAAGAGAAAAACAGCTGTCTCAGCCCGGTAAGGTACATTTGAAATGATTTTGAAAGGCACTGTGGGGAACTGGACTTCTTCTCTTTAAGAATTTTCTGCAGCTAAATAAGAAAAAATAACAAAACCTGAAACAACAGTGAGGAAGTCTAGAGGCTTCTCACAAAGTTTGCTGGTGAAAGACAAGATTTCCCTGTGACTGAGAGGGTAACTGCTGGCCAGAACAATCATTCAAGCATCTGAGCAAAGACAGAAGCATATGTGTGTGTGCGTGCATGTGTGAATCCTTTGGACAGCTTTGAGTGAGGAAAAAAGCCTCACTGAAAGTGGCAGGAGGCAGTGTAGGAGTCAGCATCACCAAATGCTCCCCCTTCTTTCTTTGAAAAATCACACCAGGCTATGTACTACCCTCACAGATTAGAATGAAAATAATGGGTTTTCCAGTGAAGCCCACATGTGGTGAGGGAGGCATTTACTATACAAACATTCATATTTTTATACATAAGTACACAGTGACTACATATATAAATATAGTCATATATGTATACATGTATGTGTAAGAAATTTTAGACCATCTATTTAGCAGTTTCTTTTTGATCATATACTTCCCTGTGCTTCTTTATGCTGTTTTTTATGCTTTTGTTTCCCACTGACACATTTTCCATCTTTTCCCCAAATCAGAGCCTGTGTGGCCAGGTCCTGTCTTTCTGCAATCAGCCCACTCAGAGCCAGAGGTAAAGAAACACAGGGCTTTGTGTATTGTGAAAGATTTTCTCATTTTCCTGGATAACTGAAAATAAATAGTGATTAGATTAAAACAAACAACTATGCACTCCTCTACCAAACTACTGGACCTGAGAAATGGAGGAGATTGCTGGTGTGGGGCTGTAGTAATCATAGCTTGGCATGATGGAGCACCCTTCAGGCAGACGAAATAGACCCCCAGCTTGCTACGTGTTTTATTGTTCCCATCCTGTGGTGCTGTGTTGATTTACCACAGCAGAGGAAGCTGTGTTTTCAGATGTGTGTTAGCAAAATCAATTCCCCCACTCCAGAGCACAGACTGGTGGAGCTGAGCACAGCAGGGGCTCCGTGTCCCTGGCAGCAGGCGGATGCTCAGGACAGCATGAGTGAGATGGAGGAGGCAAACACAGGAGGGTGGTGGAACTCAGGATGTAACCAGGCAAGTATCAAACCTCTGGAGTGATTCTGGTGATGCCCATTCCCCCAGCTCCTTGCCTACCTGATGAAAAGCTGCCTTCTACGTGGCCATTTCTGTCCCTCACAACAGCCTGCCCTGACAGACTTTTTGTGGGGAGCACATTACTGTTGCCTTTTATAACCATATTTGGTTTTATAGCCAAATTTCTATTTTGGTTTTTTAACCAAAATTCCAACACATTACGACTCTGTGGACATGACCTTTGGAGCTTAATGTTGTCACGGGGGTTCCTTGCTGATGAACGCATTCAAAGACATTCAGATGAGGCATCCCCAGCTCCTGTCTCGTGAGGTAATGGCTGGAAAGGCACCAGAAACCAAGGTGATTGGAGGAAGCTGGGAGTGGGTAATCTGAATAAATAAGAAATTCTGTGAGCAATGAAGTGACTGAAATGTTCTCGATCATCTCTTTCCCCCGTTCTTGTGACACTGCAATCTGAGCAGACTTTCAAATGTCTCCTTCCACACAACAGTGCTATGGGGCAAGGAAAAATTCAGCATATTACTTGAAGTATTAACAAGTATGGAGAGAGAGCTTTCCTGACATGGGACCAGTGGAATTTGCAAGTTAGCTGAAAGCACAATGAAAATGCACCACTTAGGGAATATATAAATAATTCCATACATTATTCTATAGCACATCAAAACACAGAGCCAGCCTCACACGCTTCAGCAGTTTTTCCTTCTGAGTGTTTTAAATGAGCTTGAAACTCTTTCAGATGCTTTTCTTCATAGGTGAATGGCTATCCAATGTACCAAAAGCAAAAAGGTAATTAAACTTTAAACTCTTAAAATGCCAAGTACCACTGGGATAACACAGGGGTAAAACACAGTAATTGTTTATATTTACTCTACGTCTAGTTACCATTTCTTTTCAGGTGTCTGCCAGAACTGCTAGCTTGGGAAAGGCAAAAAATGTAAGAATCAGTTTGTCGTTATAAAGTTAGAACTTCAAAGTCTTCATTGACTTTCAATGTGGTGTGATCTCATTACCTGCCTGCTGAGAACAGTGCTCTACTTGACGCTGGTAATGCAGGGGGGCTTCTTTCCCATGTATTTCAAAGCCCTCCTCTTTCTCTAAAGCCCTGGCAGCACTGCATCCCAACTCAGAGGATCTGAGCATGCTGCGTGCCAGGCCTTGAGACTGCACTTTTAAAAGAGAAGAGTGAGTCTCTGCCCTCTTTCTCTCAAGTCCTTTCCCAATTTTCTACAGCCATGGCCACTCCAGAGGCATTGGAAACTCCCAAGTCCTGGTGTAAGAAAAACATCTCTGTGCTACGTTTTCTGTTTAGTAGGAAGAAAGGAATAAAGTTGTTACAGGAATAAGAGCAAAGGAAAGGGTGTTTAAATTACCACCACAAGGAATTTTTTACTGCCAGGTCACATGACAAACCATGCTAAAAGTGTTACAATCAAGTGTGAGGCCCTGTGTCTCAAGTGTGATGATATAGATGCACACACAAGACCCAAATAATCCTAGAAATATTTAAGGGACTTGTTTGAGTTTATGAACTGACTTTGACAATATTCTCAAGTCTCTGCTCTGTTTAAGAAGAAATGTTACATTTCCAGGTCTGATTTTAACATGTTAACTGTAAAAAAAGATGCAAGAGAGAAGAGTAAATATAAACCAAATCTTATATTTCTTGGGCATTGGCTTAGGAGAAGGTATGAAGTTTTTTATTCTTTGAAGGGGTTACTGTGTGTGTAACTGGCAGAGGCCATGTAGGGACTTTGATGAGGGAATTTTTCCCTTCTTATATCTTTCCTATCCCAAAATGGACACTGCCAATAAGCCTTGGTTTCTAAGCAGAGGTGTAATGCACAGGATGCCTTTTCAACTTGGCCCCAGACTGCTTTTGAGCAGATGTGAGCGAGTCCAATTTTCATACTAATGGGTGTGTTGAGCTTATCAAACTTTCAGTTGAAAACTGTGATAAACCATCTTTGTAGCAATTGTGAATCTGTGTTTTGTCAGACTGCTCCAGATTACTGACAGTTTAGGTGGTCCCACAAGCTCCCAAAAGATCTGCCTTTGCAGGGCAAGTTCTGCTAATGCTCAGATATTTCACATTAAGTACATTGCAGACTGCTACAGGATTATCTTTCTTTGTTTAGAGGCAGTGAAAAGCTTGTATAACAATCCACTCTAAAGATCAGACTCGCAGTGTATTTCTGCAAACAAGATCTCTGGAGTGATCAAAAAACTGGAAAAGGCTTTTGGAAAATTTCTGAACTTCTACAGAGGTTTGATTAGTTTTCAAGGTGGAAGATTCCCTTCTGTGTATATACATTCCCTGCCCTCAATGTTTACTCTAGAACACCCCAAAGAGCTGATGACCTGGGTAACGAAATTAAAGCAAAAAAAAATCCTTTTACTCCCACCCTCTCTTTATAAAATGGCTTGTGATAAAGTCTTGCAGTAAAGACCAGTGGAATCAGCACTAGAATGATCATAAGGGTTAATTCCAAAGAGATTTGTGTCAGTTTTTTGTTTGTTTGTGGTGTTTGTTTGGTTTCATTGCTGGTGTTTTGTTTTATTTGTTTGTTTTCTTTGTTCATTTTGCAGTTACTGGAGCTCATTTAGCCACCCAGACTGCAGACATCTGCATCAGCCTGTCTGTTTGTCCTCCCTTAGCAGAGAGACAGTGAGAGGTACTTCCAAGGGGGTCATTCATGCTTTAGGGTGTGCTGCTGGTTGGAGGGATTAAACCAGCTCTATTCCCTCAGGAGCGTCTGCATGAAATATAAATAATGAAACCACAAGGCTTTTAGCTGTGTGGTCTGGGGACCTTAGTTTAAATTTGGTAGCAGTTTGCCTCTAGACACAATCTGCACATACTGCAGAGGCTGGAAAATATCAGTAGTCCCTTGTCTTGATCAAAACAAACTTGTGGCAATTACTGTTTCCAGGTGTAATCTCAGTCTATCCATGGGGAATGGGAAGCCAATTGCTTTAGAAACCTTAGTTGAATGCTGTGGCCTAGTCTTTCACTTCCAGCTTGCCTAGGTAGAGATGAAAGACCTGTGTGCAAGAAAAGGCTTATGCATTCTGTGAGCACTGTGCAGCAGGGCAGCCAAAAAATCGACCGAAAACCAACCCGCAGAAAGGTGGTCAGAGAGGCCAGAGAGAATTCTTTCCTTTGAACAGCAGGGAGTCTGCAGGCTTCCCATCCAGTGCTGTTTGCTATTAATGGCCAAACAGCAAGACAGAAGAATCTCTGCCCTCTCTCCAGGCTGGGGGGTGTTGATGGATGGGCAGGAGGAGCTTGGTTTGGGGTGACGTGAAAGGTGAGCAGTGTGAAGATCCACCAGGCTTGCTCCTGCCAGCTTCTCTGAGCCAGGCAAAGTGACATAATCAGAGAGAAGGCAAACAAGGCAGATCTGAGGAATCATGAGTTTACCCAGCTCTATGCATCCTGTCATAGGGAGCTGGTAGGGCTGTGGGGTTTGGGCTTCTTGAAGGGAGGAGGTACCTCTAAGTCAGAGGACTTGGACAGTCAGAGGCTCCTCCCTAGGAGCAATACTGTCCCAGGGAGTTCTGTCCCAGAGAAAGTAAGCTGGGAAAATGGTCAACACCTTAATGCCTGTTTCAACTTTTTCTCTATGGTTATGGATTAAGTAAAAGCAGAAAAGCCTTTGTAGAAAGCCAGGACCATAAACAAACCAAGGTGTGCATGCCTCAGCATGGTCCTTTGGCTTTCCCAAAGATTCACATCTCCTGGGCTGTAATGAATTTCTTTTCTTTGCACCCATTTCTTTGTTTCTTTCAGCTCTTCTCTGTCTTTTTACTGGAATTCACTTCCCCTGTCTCTTCTCAAATTTCTCCGTCCTTCTACTTCTCTTGCCCTGTATTGGCTTTCCCAGGCTTTCTCTACCAGCTCTAGACTTCAACCATTCTTGTCCCTTTCTTTGAATACCTGCCTTCTCCTCTCACCCCCACAACTTCTCTTGTCTAGCTCCAGTTCGGTCTATTGGAAATCCTTTTTCACTTTGCCCATGCCCTGGTCAACCTTAAGCCCATGTATATAGTTTTCTTCACAGATGATTTCTCACAGATGATTACTCATTCTTATTTCTCTTTAGTTTTAGGATTTCTCTCATGCACTTTTGAATTCTGTCACATCCTGAGTTCATCTTTCCTACATTGCTTCATTGCAGGCAGATTCTGTAGACTTTTTATTGGTCAGCTTAGTCTTATCTTCTCAACTTCTCTGTAACTGGGGCTAAATATATTCTATGTGTAATTGGGTTGGATTTTGCATTGCAATGCTGCTAAAATGCTGCAGCCATCTCAAACTCCATAAAGGTAGACAGCATTATACTGTATTATGGCTTTACAATATAATCATGTTTCCCAGCAGAAAGGCTGCAAAAAATCTAAGCTTACACTTCTTCCTACTGGGTGGTGAATTGTGATTAGAGAACCCCATGGAAAAATTGGGTTGCTCCATTTAGTCCTGCTCTCAATTCATCAGCCTGAGAGTTAATCGTTTGCCTGCAGCCACGGCAGACTGAAATAGCAGCATTTGTTCTGGCAAGTGGGCAGAGAGGACAAGGCTAACCTGCTGAGCTTCTCTCTGCCAACTGGCTGCTGTTTGGAGATGTGGCCTGAAGTGAAGAACTGCTTGTCTGTGCTTTGAATCTAATTGTGTTTGTTGACCTTCTGACTTTTTCTGTTGTGAATCAGATCTAAACCTGGAAGCAATGTGCTATTTTAGTAGTCAGGCAAAAAGGGCTGCCTAGGTCCTACCTGTGCCTCTGTGTGTCTGGGAGTAATGATGAGTGCTTTATTTTCGTGAGATCACAGAATCAGCTCAAGAGGCTCACTGAATTCTTTTAGAAATACGTCTTGAAGTAGATAACATGGTATTTGGCTCTTAATTAGTTTTTGATGAGGTTTCTATAATGCAAGGCAGCACAGATTGATGTTTCAGGGTTGTTATCATTATAGCTTATTTCATGAGGTGAGAAGAAGAATATCCCATGCTCTCTGTTTCTTCAGCACCTTACACTCATTGCTGTGTAGCCTTTTATTGAAAAGGGCTAGAAGGGTTACTCACCTGGCTTCTAAGAATTATCCTGGGTATGTCAGAAACCCGTCAAGCGACAAATGTTAAAGGATGGTATCTGGATACCCAACTTCCCAGTAGCTTTTGTGATTTCTATCCCACTCCGGAGTCTTTTAATCAGGGATGAAACCCTGAGTTGTGTCTCCCTGTTTCTCTGTGGTTTGCTTACTATTAGATTTGAGTGAAGTAACAATAGAACAGAGCTATGCCATTCTGTTAAAATTCAGTGTAACCCTTTAAATTTAATATGGAACTTTTATGGGGGTAAATGTAAAAAGGTTCAGAGATTTGATCTTCTCCACATTTATGCCTTCTCTCTCTATACCCTGGAAATATTGACAGAACAGCGATTAAACAACATTTAGTTTTCTCTTTCAGAAAACTAAACACAAAGCACCTGGACAATGAGTCTGTGCAGTACCTGAACTCAGCATTAAGGTATTTATCTTCAAGAAAATATCTTCCAGGAGGTGAGAGTGCAATACCTGTTATTGCTGATGATGAATATATGCACTAAATGATTGACTTCCAAAAGACATGGGAGGTAGAGTCACAAACTAAACCTAGGTCCCTTCATTGCTGAACCTTTATCAATAAGATCAAATTCCTTTCAATAGCTCATGTATTCTATATTCAAATTTAACAGGTCCTCTAATTTCTGTTTGTGTGTCCATCTGATACTGCTGGCTATGATTTTGGAGTAACATCTTTTGATAACAATAAAGAGGGAGAATCTCAACTTCTAAAGTTTCTACCTGTTCAGGAATTTTGTTGTTTGGCATACAGAAATAGGAATCAGCTCCTTTTAGCCAAGTGCTTTTCCCCCAAAATGCAGATTATATCTTTTGTCCAAGGCTTTGGGTTTACACATTTTGTTAATTTGTTCAAATTGAACATGTTTAGAGGACAGTAGGATGAGAAAGTCTTGGGGTCTAGTTGTTTATACAGTCAAGTTTTTGTAAGATATTAATAGATCTAGTAGCTATAAAAAGTTTGGAAAAACATTTTAAAAAACATTGTGACCTTAATGATACTAAAATTATATGCTGTTAATGAAGATTAATTTTTAATGAGTAGATGAAGAATCTTCATATATATCTAAAATTATGTTGAACTAGTGCTTTATAGAAACTACTTGGTCTAAGTTCTAAAAGGGCACGTGTGAGAAGTGGTTTTTGGGTTTTCTTTAGTGTTAGATTTCTTTAACAACAACAGCTCATCTGCTAGTCTGAGAAATCTGTGAATATGAAAAGACTTACAAGATTCTTGCAAGCTTTTTAAAAATCAGATTATTATTTTTTAAATATTATTTGCTTTTAAAATAGAGACCATTAAGATGGCTCTGATCAATTTGGGACTGGGACTTTCTACAGTGAACTAGCAGAACCAAACCTAACCAAAATAACAAGTGTTAATTAAGTTCTGACTAATGTCATGCAGTATGATTATTGTTACTTTGTTTTACTCTCTCCTCATTCTTTCCCTCATTCAAGCTCAGTCATTGAGCATATTGGATGCTTCTTCCTCACAAGTCCCAGCTAGAGTCAGGCAGTAAGATAATTTTTTTAATGGGAAAAAGGCACAAAGACATGAAACAGTTTGTCAGAGATCTAAGAAACAAAGCGGAGAAGTGAACAGCTCTGCCTACAAATCTCAGTCCCCAAGCAGAATACAGAACACGGATGTTTGGATAGCATTTTTATACTGCTTCAAATTTGGAGCTATTCCATTCACTGAACACTGTAAGCTTTCAGGGGTGCTGGTTTCAGGTCCTAAAGATCATGTGCCCGTCATTAGTCTAAGCTTCATCACTGTCTTACTAGAAAACAAACAAACCCAAACTCTGAGGTGAACTGATGGTCTAGAGCATTTTTCCCTTTTCACTTGTTTTTCTTTTCATATTACAAATTACCAGCATCCACAGATGATGCTGAGATTTCTGATACTGGTTTTCTGGAAGGAGGTTTGCTTTCTCCCACTTTCTCTGTAAGAAAGTGGCAGTGGGTGAACAAGGTGTGCTTGGTCTCAAGCCAAGAAGATCGGGTGCAGGTGGAACAGTGCCAGACCTGCCACAGCTCAACAAGTTGTCACTGCCCAACTGACCTGCAGCACAGGGCTGTGAGTCCCCAGCTCAGTACTGTTCCAAGCCATCCTGCTGGCTGCTTATTAGCACATTTAGCTGTGCCCTTGGAAGAAGCTTACAAATGGGTCCATGGCCATGGATGGTGATGGGAGGAAAGACAGTAATGCACGGAGGGGCTGTAACACAACCTCCGGTAATCCACTCACTAGGCAAGGCTCCCTTTGCAGAACCAATGTGAGCTTCTACCATTCCAAAATCAAAAAGGACAAGCTGATGCGATCACATGGGTATGGTTTTGCCCTATAATACCATCATATCTCTGTTTTCTTCCTAAAATATTAACTACTGCTTATCAGCAGCAATTTCTAAAAATGTCATAGGTCTGCAGCTATCTGGTGTCATGCTACAATAAGGCTTGTGTCTAAATAGAGCTTAATTTCATGCTAAAGGGGCACTGTGACTGCGTGCTCTTCTGTCCTCTTGTGTCTCTGGTAAAGGACACTATACCTTTCTGGAAGCTGTAGCCCAGGTGCAGTCATTAGTTCAGGCAGAAGTTGTGAGTGAGAACTGGTGGACAGCAAAAAGAGGCAGTTTCAGTGACTAAAGCATCAGGAAAACAACAGATGGGTGTGCTGTGGTGGTGGTTGTGTGTGTAGAGCTTTTGTATTCATGACAACCTACTCATTTGCAAAGAGCACAGGAAATCAATCAAAACCTATACCAAACAAAGAAATGATAAATTAATCAATAAAGCCATGGGCTAATCAAATGGCACCCTCCTCAATTACTCTAATAGAAAAGGAACAATTGCTGGTTCTGGCTCCTGATTTAGAATGACGGTATTTGCAAACAAGCACTGATTCAGACTTTAGTTAATTAAGTCAAGTGAGCTGTATGGAACAGGATTCCACTTTGGGTTTTTTTCCGTTAATGAGATAAATGGATTCAATTTCCCAATTTCATACACCTTTTCCAAAGAGTGAATAAGAGTGCATGAGTTTATACACAGCTGTACATTGTGGAGGCAGGACTACAGGTCACAGAAGAGCTCTGGTCCACTGCAGAAACGTAAGTTTTTACACTATATAAACCCTATCATACAACAAAATTCAGCTTCCAAACCATTAATGTTTATTTGTCTTGTTCATCTATCTAGAAATTGTCTCCTTCATCTACTAGAAATAATTCCTAGTTTCCACGTGAACTGTGTCTAAACTACCTTGTACTTAGTTCATTCAGAATTATTAAGTTCTTTCCAAAAGCTTAGTGTCTGTGCTGGAGTTATCTTAACTTGTGTCTGATGCATAGTTGGGGATGCAATGGTGGGCATTTGTATCACAGAGAGGATCCACCTTGTCTGTCAAAGAGCAGGCTTTGGTTGTTTTCTGGTCCAAATCTTTCTCAATTTACATGGGATACTCAGAAACAATATTACTTCGTTCATCTGCCATAGTAGATTCCCTTGTTCACTGTTCAACTTTTAGTACAAAAGCAATGACAAAATTCTTATTCCAACTGATTGGAATTGAGGAGGAAGGGGTTGTAAAAGGAAATTATAGAGGTTTAGTTGTGGGCCATTACAATAATTTAGGGAAGGATTTTTGAGTTTAGGTACATGGGTGATCATACAAATTTCTTTGGCCTTTATCCTCCCTGAGGAGGCAGAGCAGTGGATTTGATTCCTCCAGACAAAGTCCCTGAGGGCTGTAGGGCTGCCTGCCAGGCCTGGGCTTGTGTATTCCATGGGGATAGGTCAGTGCAGAGGTGCTCTTTGGGTACTGCAACAGACTCTGTGCTTTTTTTATCCTTTGAGCTCTGGGCATCTTTTCAAACATGCAATGAGTGCTTTTACAAATGGAGTCATCATTGGTGGTGCTGCACCAGACTAATTGAAAGTGTTTCCTATTGTCTCCTTTTGGTCTGGAGGAATCTAAGACTGGGAACCAGGAGCAATATTTGCCTTTGATCTTGTCCAGAAGCTTTGCTTCCACAAAGTTTTCCATCAGTTTTTTTGTTTTAATTTTTTTTTCTTTTCTATGATAGTGAACCTTGAGTGAAGATAACAAGCTTCATGCATTCAAATCAGTGCTTGAGTGTTAATTAGGTCATTCTTACTAGGATGATTTATTGACCTATATTCAGTATTAGCAGCCCTAAGTTTTCCTACATGGAGAATCAGTGAAAATTACATTCATCATTCTTTGAGACATTGATAATCTTATTTTTTTCCTCTATTTTAGGTTTGCAGAGCAGATTAATAAATAACGTAATCTGAGAATCTGATTGAGTAGTTTTTCAAGATGTTGAGAGGCCTCAAAAGAGAAAATAAACCTTGATTTTTAGGTTATCAAAGCAGATTAAGAAAGATCAGCTTTTGGAGCCTGATTAACTATTTTGAGCTGAACTGGAGGGCTTCCATTGATTGCAGCAGTCACTGGACCATATTAAATATATTGTACATAGAGAAGAGGGCCCAGCTACTTGTATAGGAAAGGAGCTTACAAAAGTCCCCAAAGCCAGAATCAAATATTTTTGATGTTTCACAGTATGATGGATAGCTTGTAGAAAGAGAATTTGGACTGAGAACTTTTGTTCCTATTCTTTTCTGGGTTTCAGGGGGTTTTTTTCAGAAGTCTTGACACGAGGGTAAGCCAAGTATTACTAGCCTTCAGATTTGTGTTTGAACATCTAACATGACTAGTGAGATTCTGATGTTGGTCTCTGGAGTAGCCTGCAGGCCAGATACTTTCTTGTACAGACTGGGGTTATTTGTTTGATTTTTTTTTTTTCTAAATCTAATGAAATACAACACCATGCTTTTTTCAATATGGGGGCATGAAACTGTCATGGTGCAGTCCTAGAGAAAACAAAAGGAAGTCATCTTCACAAAACATATCCTTAGGCTGTGGAGTTCCTTGCTGCAGTCGCTGTAGATGCCAGAAGTTTCCATGCATGTAAAACATAAGTGAACAAATTCATTGGGAAAAAAAAATCCTTTGATGGGTATCCCCTTTGGTTTGGGAAATCCTTTTACAGGATTCCCTGGAGGCTGGAAAAATACTTGAAGTATCATTGAATATTTGCCGTGTTCCAATATGTTTCCTCAAATAGCTGGTATTGATCAGCATTGAAGGAAAATCTTGGATCAACTAATCCTCTATTGTGCTGCCCTTGATTTATGTGACCATGCTTCCTGTGTCTACTTAGGCATGTGTGTTCTTCTTCTACCCGCACGAATTTTTGGAGAGGGTTGAATTGTAACCAAATCTGGCAGAGGGTAGAAATCTCAAATATAGCCAGCTTCTATGTATTTTGTAAAAATAAGAGACCTGAAAGAGGTTCAGGAGAATTTTTCTGTGTCAGTGCATGATCACAGCTTTTGCTAGACAGTAGAGTCCACATAAGGGTACACTGCTATTATTGTCCAGACTTGGGAAAAGGCTTCAGAACTCACAATCTATTAGATATCAGAAAATTCAGAGACAGAGAAAAAGCCAACCAAAGAAAAATAAAAGCCAAAGTAAACCAAACAACTCATTTAACTGCCTTTTATTTCAGTATTTTCTCTGCAGAATCAAAACTGCAGAATTTTCCCTGAAAGAAATTTGCCATCTTTTTCTTTGGACCTGATCCAAATGGCAAAAATGGACTCTTGGGAGAAGTGAGGTCCTCTCTCCTCCTCATGAATTCAAGGATCATTAAACTCTCTTAGCAATGATCCAGGATTGGTCTCTGCAGTCTCCACACCATAACTGTTGTATAGTTCAATTCTTTATTTAGGTCTGTAGGATAGGCTTGCAGAGAACAATCAAGCCTGAAGTCCTTGCATTGGAATACCTGAATCAATAGGAAAATTTAAAGGCTTGTTCCAGCCTATGGGTAAGAATAACAAATACATGCAAGGCCAAGTTCTACATCCTTTGCAGCTTCTTATTTAGCAGGTTGTCTGTCTGGAGTCCAGCTGAGTGCAGTGGAATCAGTCACTGCTTAGGCAGGAAGGACAGAAGCAGCTCTGTAATGGACTGGCTATAAGGAGGCAAACTGGCTGCAGGCCTGGGACCCAAACCCAGGCTTGATGGTGCTCCAGGTCCTCCACAAAGCAAGCTGGGAGGATGTTCCTGTGCTAACAGCCCCTCCTGGAACTGGTGCTGCTACACTGCCCCTGCACTCTGAGAGCAGGGCTTAAAGGCCACATGGCATTTCCCAGTGGGAGCAGGAACTTGACAATGTGTATACATATATAAATTTTTTTTTTACTAAAATCCACCCATGCCAGCCCTTCTTTATCTCCCTTCACATTCTTGTCCCACAGTTTCCATTCTAATAGGACCAAAAGGGCATCTAAAAGTAATAAAAGCTTTTTTCCCCTCCCCTAGTGAGCTTTCTTCACCAGCATGCTGATGCCCCTGATAACTGATCATGCCTTCTTATTTATTCATGAGAGTGATTCTGGCCTACAGATGCACACAGCTGATAGTGAGCAGCACACTCTGGAGACATGACTGGACAAGAACAACTCAGTGTTACGCAAGGCTGGGAACATTTGCAGTGAAAAGACTTCTCTGGGGAGGTTGGAAATGGTGAGAAATGTTATCTGCTTAGGATCTCTGTATAAGTGCACGGATTGGCATTTAGTTAAACGGGAACAGAGAAGAGGGCACTTGGCTCTTTTAACACCAGTATAGATTAGCTCCAACTAGTTAACATAAAGTAACACTGAATTTGAGCTTTATGCAATTAGTTATTATGTGCAACTGTTAATGAACATAAAGAAAATGCTAATGACTGCTAATGACTCATGGAGGGAAGGAGTGCCTGAGGGGAAAGTTTGGTATACTCTCACTTGACCTCCTGTGCTGCAGAAGGATACTGGACTGGACACCTTTTTAAACCCAGACTGACTATTCTGAAGTTCTCATATAACATAATGGACAATAACTTTGATTAGGAAAAAAAAATCTATTTTCCTTTCATACTTTTGTGTAATAAGGAAGGGAGAGAGCAAGACAGATTGGAAAATGTGCATCTAAAAAAAAGGCTGAAATGTGGAAGGGTTTTGGCTCTCTTCTTGAGTTGGAGATGGAGTCATTTGATTTTGTTGATGCATTTCTAGCTTTTTGGCCTTTAAAAAAGTTTCTAATAAAAATCAAATCCCCAAAAGAGAGCAGCAATTTCTCAGAGGTGGAAAATAACATCAAAGTAGAAATGATTTTAGAGCTGGCATTTCTGGGATGTTTAATGATAAGTCAAACTTGCCAGACCAGAGAAAAGCTGAGCTAATGCACAGCAGTCAGAGAATTTTCCCTAGACTACCACAGCTAATATTATCAACAAACCTGCATATTCCCTGCAAAGAGCAGATGGGAAATCATCAGATAATGACCATATATACAAGCTTGGGAATATCTCTTTTGCAAAAATGCAGATAATTCAGGTGAAAAATTTTATTAATATATATACTTACGAGTAACTATTAAGTGAAGGTCAAATTCATTGGACAGAATCCTTCCCTTCTTCCCAGTTTGGAGCTGCTCAAACTGCTCAGTCATGATGGATACAAAAGTCTGGTGGTGCAATGAGTCATCAGGAGCGAGAAACTGGGAGTCCTATTGGGTGCTTAGCTTCATTGCCAGATTTTGGAGAAAGATGGCTAAAATCCTGCTGATCCCTCCAGTGCTGCACAAGCAGAAGTGAGCAGCCAGTAGAGTTCAGGCCCCCAAAGACTGAGAAGGAGAATGAGAATAAGCACAGAAAGAAAGGAATTTGCAAACATGAAATGGAGGAGTTGCAGAAGGACTTCTCTGATTTTTTTAAAAATTATATTTCATTACATTTTTATTACACATGATTTTAATGTAGGGTCTGAACTGGTCCTCATATTTGGTGGAGGAGTCTGTGCAGGCTCACAGCACCTCTATGCAGGAAAAGATCAGAGGAAAAAAATACTATGAAGATATTTGGTTTTAGTCCAAGGATTAGTAGAGACCTACCTCCTGGACTCCTCTCAGGAAGCCTGTTCTAAGTCCTCACATGGACATTCTGCTTGCCAAAAAATGTAGCATCTTTTAAAAGAGAAACCTACACAGCAAAATGAGAATATGAAAAGGCCAGTTGTAAATGCTGGCTTGAAACAGAGATTTGAAGGAAGCAGAGATTATTTTTGGTCTTGCTATTAAGAGTGGTTTAAGATTTCCTGTCAGTATTGGGATATGGCATTTATTAAATTAGCAACTGCTTCTGGTTTGTGTGGAGGACATACTGCTGGGTTGAGAAGCTCATTAGCAATATTTGTTGAATTCATATTTATTCCCAGAATCAATACTTGTAACATACTAATTAAATCATCTGTTTAGGACAGCCCCATGCTGTACCATGGGGAGTCTGTTCCCATCACGACACATGCAATACAGCATTTAGTTCCCATTATTATTAATGAGCACTGCAGGCTTAATTCCTGATGTGAGTCTCTGAGCAGGCATGCACAGCCTCATCCGTCTGCTGAATGTTTTAAGCAGTGCTTTTTCCAGCACTCAGGATGCATTAACCCTCCTAGTGCCTTTGCTTTGGGGTTCTAAATCGACTTCAACAGCAACTCCAAAACCACCAAAGCACCGTTCATTATCCTGATGAACTTTGGAGGAGGGCACAGGGGCCTTTCCAAGCAGCCCAAAGGGACAAGCTGGATATGGTAGACCTACAGAACTGCATAGAAGAGTAAGAGCATTCAGATTTTCTCACACTCCTGGAGGCCGAGTCATTTTAAGAGAAAGATCATGCTTCTGACTATTGGTTGTCTTGGCCTGATGTTAAAATAATGTTTTTAATGATTCCCTGTTGTCAGTATTCTTTATTGTACCATGAAACATTTTATGACTTTAATTTCTTTGATTGTGCTAGGATACCGCTTTCTGCCCTGGAATTTGGCTGCTGAGCTCAGTCTTTCCTCAAGGGAAGAAGATGTGCACTGGTGTCTGTAAGTCCCAGCCTGCAACCACAGTTCCCTTTCAAGACAGAGATTTCTGCAGCACTTCTGCCAAACCCTGACCAGCAACTGCAAGACATGGGTTCGACTTTCAGAGGTTATTAATTCATCAGCTCCAATGGCCCCCTTGCTGAAAACCGGGAAGCAGAGCCAACTCTCTGCTGTAATTGGCAGAGGCTGGGTGTGTGTGGGAATTGGTGTTGACCTGGTGCTTTCTTCTCCCACTGCAATTCCTTGCTCCCTTTTTGCCTTTGCCAGAGTGGTAAAGGGGAATATCTCTTCTTCATGAAATTTCGGGGTTCATTGCTGAAAATTACTTCAGCGGGGATGAGTGGCCTCTTGCTCCAGGATTTTTGGCAGCTTCAAGCTTTTACTCATTATTGCAGAAATATAAATTCCTCTGCCGTGACCAGACCTTAATTGACACTGGGACAATTTATGTTATAAAAGAAAATGCACGTGATTGTCACTGTGCTCATTAATCCCTCTTCTCCATCACTCTTTGTTTCTCTCAAATGCTCAAACAGGTTCTTTGGGACTTCCCTTACTCTGGGACTTTCTGGAAATGGCTAAAGCTCTGTATGTCTGGCAGATACATTCCTTTGACCCCAGGAGAAACCAAATACTGCTGGAGGTGCTTGGCCCAGGCAGGAAATCTGAACTCCACAGATGTGGGTGCCCAGAGAGTGAAGAGATGGCACTTTGATGGTCACAATAGGTTTGAGATAGTGACTGGGATGATGGTGGTGCTGCACTGCATGTGTGGGAGATGGGGACATGGTGGGACTGACTGGAGGAGATGTGTGGCTCACAGGGCCTGTGAAACAGTGAATTTCTGCTTAGACTAAGCATAGTGCCGGCGAGATTTCTCCAGTGTTACCACAGGCATACAGTTTCTGTTCTCCAGTTGACCCACTTTAAATCAAGATTTAGGGAACGTTGTATGGGCTGTGCTGACGTATCAATTGCAAAATCCATGACTTTTAAGTGATGGGTTAACAAGGAAAATTCAGGGTTAAGATTTTTCATCCTGTCTTTGAAGATTGCTAGAAAATTGGGAAAAACAGAAACTCAGCCAGAAGGTGTACAAATACTGTGGGGTTTGTTTGTTTCGGCTTGTGCAGTGCCTTTGTTTGGGGGTGTTTGTGTGTGTGCCCCCACACCCATTGTGTGTTAAGCCCAAAATTTACCGTTCTCTGGGGAATTAGACCACTGCTTTTGATTAACCAATATGACTATCTGTCATGAGACCAGCAAAGAAGCTATGGGCACCTGGCCAAATTCTCTCCTGGTATTGCTGAGATTTCTATGAAGTACATCCTGAAGATCTCATTTCACTATGATGAAGGCATATCATGGAATGAGTGTATTTTCAGCCTGTTTTACCTTGCTTTCACCGGTTGCTTTTTCAAATTCCATCCTATTTTTCCTCTTTCTCTCCTTTCACATAACTCTTAATAGTAAAAAAACCCAAGCCAGCCCTGCTTGATGCAATTTGAGGCAAGACCAGCACATTTTATTAAGCACTGCAAAACACTTAGCAGCACGAGGGTTTTCATGTGTAATCAGATGCAGCAATTGGCTTGATTGCAATTGCTTCTGGGTCTGTTGCACAGAAGCACCTGATTAGATTTTAGCAGTGCTGCCAATTCCGGAGGAGCTTTCAGCCTCAGACGTGAGCGAGCAGGCCTGGGGGAAATCATCCACCTCGTCCTTAGTGCCACCACCTGGAGAAGGGAGAGAAACTGTTGGGTGGGAAAACCAGATGAATTTCCAGCGCCTCTGCCTGCCCAGTTTAACACTGGGAATTGCTTCCTCGTTCTTCCTTCAATTTCCCTGTGGTTTTGGAGAACTTTGTGCCAGGCACCCCGTCCTTGACCACAGAGCACTGTGGATTGTTGTGTAGTGTCTCTGCTGTCACACCCACATGTGGAGAGGTGGATGAGCACTGCCAGACTGGGAGGGACCCTTTTCCTGACTCTGTCCCTTTGTGTGATGGGGAGCAGGCAGCAGTGCTCACCTGAATGGAGAAGCAAGCAGAGGTGGCATCTTGGTGGTGTCAAGGAGCAGTCAAGGCTGGAGAGAGCTGGGCAGCCTCATGGCCAGGGCTGTGCTATCTTCTCCATCGACAGTCATAAAATGCAGGGGATGTTGCACATCTTCTCAGAGTCTCTTGATCTCAGTAGATCTAGTGCTCCTCAGCTCAGATGCGTGGTGAGCCCTTGAGAAGGTGTTGTGTTGTTCTCTGACGAGGTGGATCAGGCAGTGCTGCCCTGTGCAAGTGCCTGGGAGCGGGGCTGCGGCAGGAGTGTGCCCCCCTCCCAGGCGCTCTGGGGACTTCTGAGACACAGGGCCAGTGGTGGATGCAGTCATTTCAACTGGAGACTGGAAGAAGGTTTTGAAAAGGCATTTTTGGGCTGTGATAAAAATCAAATTTTTGTTGAATGCTCTTACTCTGGAAAATCCCAATTCTGAACTATCAGATTGATGAATAGTGACACCTATGATCTAAACAAATGTTGATGTTCTTGGCATTTTTGAAATGTCAGTGCAAAGCTAAAATCCTCTTATTTGACTCTTCTTGACTAAAAAAACAATTGATCAAGTTGAAGCAAAGTTTTCCTGTGAAAAATATTGCCTGTAATTAAAAGAAAAAAGACTCTTTTTTCATGAAGCAAGTACTTTATGAAAATAATTCAGCCCACTGTAGGGTGGTCAATTCAGTATTCTTCACATCACAAACCACCCTACATACTATTTGAGGAGCACAACTTCAACATCAGACTTTTTATTGCACTGGTGGAGATATTTTTAAAAACCCAGATTTATACAGGTGAAATGCTCTGAAAATCACCCACCTTCTGGCTGTTACCAGCTGGATGTTCAGAAATGCCCTGTGGCTCTGGAAACTCTTGATGATTTCCAGCCACTGAGTCCCACTCTGGGAACTCATACCTACCGCTGCCAGTGAAACTGATGAAAATTTTGCCTGAAGAAAGTTTGCAGCATTGGACTTGCTCCAATTTGTTTTCCATCATGTATAACAAAATGCTTATTTACTTTTTTTCACTTTGCCCAGCCTGGACAATTAAACCTCTGAGTCATTTTGCTTTTATTTCGAGTCAGTTTTATTCCCTGGTTCACTGACTTGCCCAGAGTTTTATAACACTTACATACCAAAAGGGAAAAATGTCATTAAAACCCCTGAAGATGTTGAAATTCATATGCTTTAATTTACAGTGCTTCAGGGCTGTCCATTAATTTGATGAATTCCTTGAGTTCTCTGTATGTGTTTGTGTGTTCTTATTAGTATTTTTAGCAGCAATGGGATATATTAACAGTCATTCACCTCTGGAGAATAGAGCTGTGTGAAGTAGCAGATGCAGCTGAGCAACGTGGACAGCCCTGAACCTGGGACAGCAGATGAGCCCTGGCTGAGATATGACGGCAGGAATCTTTGTGGGGAAATAGCTGCCCCCACATTTAGCACTGAGGGTCTGCCTAAGGCAGGTGAGACACACATCTTATTTATACCAACAGAAATAAGTGAGAATTAAAAGCTTTTATGGGCTGGGAGCACTTTTCTTATACTGCATTTAGCACTTGGTGATCAAAAGCATGGCAAAGGTTGATACTTTCCCCACCAACCTGGCTGCATCTAAGGATTCTGCCTCCTTCTTTCCATGGCTGGGACCACTTTTAGCACAAAGTTCTGTTACATTCAAACCGTTAGATTTTAAAGCTTTCAACCCGAGAAGAGTTTGCCAGAAACATGCATATAGATGGATGTAAGAACACAAGGATGGATTAGGTGCTTACAGCTTTAGAAAGCAAAAGCATTTCCAAACAGTTGCAATTTGTTGACTTCTAAGCATTTCCCATGGAGACTGAAGAGGTGCTTTGAAATTTTGCTGTATATATACTGTACAGCGCACATGACCTTTTACTTTGTCTCCTTTCACAGGTGTTTAGGAAGTAGCTAAACTGTGAACTACTCCCGCCCGCAGTGTGAGACACTTAATTAACTGCAAGGGAACGACAAGAATGGCACAGGAGAGATGAGGGGCAGGTCTGCATTTTACTGATGGGATCGCAATTAGCAGCTTCAGCTGTCTGTAGGAAGAGAACTTGACAAATTGGGATGTTTTCAGGGTTTGGCATTAGGAGGAAAAAAGCAAGAGAGAGGGAAAAAAAAAAAAGGAAGAAAAGGGTGAAGTCCAGGTCAAAGGTATAATAGAAGAGAACATAAAGCCAGCATTTCCCCTCTCGTTGTTATACAAGTCTTGTCTATGCCTGGCAGTCTGTGCTGCTCCACAACAGAAGTGACCCATATCACTTCTTTATTGTTTAAACAAAGGAAGTCGCCAATTAAAATATCTTGAGTTTATTTCAGTACTTTGCACTCTGGGAGCCTCATTGATTGGAAGGGAAGTCTGCTCTGCTGTGAAGCAATACATCCTTTCATGTACATCCTGCTTGTCCAGCTTTTGTTAGGAAACGTGTCAAATCACAGATATCAGATGTATAGCAGAGACTCAATAGATCATCTAATCCTATCTCTCCACCCCAGAGGCTGTTCCAGGACGATGTTTTTCTACATGGTTCATAAAACCCTTCTGCAAGAGTATCACACTTGCTTGAGCTACCTAGTTCCTAATTCTCCTGATATCTAACTTAAATCTCCATTGCTGCACTTTACACCCACTGTTTTTGCTCTGATGGGTTCAAGGGATATTATAGCACAGAGTTGGACAACTGTTGAGTGAACAGTGTCATTTTCAAAGCAGACCTAGTTCTAAAGTCAAAGCAAGAGGCTATCTCTCCCCGGGTGACAACTGTTAACTTATTTGAATACCATTACCAAATCTTCTCCCCTGTCCTCTAAGCAGTTTGGCATCCACTGTTTGAATAGTCTTTGTAGGTCACATTTGTTAGTCTGTGTTTATTGGTCTTTTCTGTGTTATTAGTCATAGCTGTGTATCTGAGGGGTGTTGTCTCGGATATGTGCCTGCACCTGTAGACAGATAATTTTGAAGAGTCGATGAAGAAAACCAGAAGTCTTTCCTTGGCAAAATGATTCAGTAAAGTGAACTTAATTCTGCATGCTGGGAGTAGCAGACTGAGTTGTGCAACGTGAAATGCAATGAAACATTAAGGGCAATGGAGTCTATGCTTGGCTTTATCCATTTCAGCGGGCGCTGGTGAATGTAGGAGTCTCTCAAGTTTTTTTTCAGAGCAGGTTGGCCTACTTGTCTGTTTGGCATTGCTGTGACTTTGGCCACCAGTGTGATTTTGACCTGCCATCTCACCCAGCTCTTCTGCTTGGTGATAATGTGACTGAGGAAATAGACTGGGCAGGAAGGAGCTGGAGTTTTTTGCAGGATCATTGACAGGTTGCACATTGGACCCTGGCTGTGAGCAACAGGGATCACCTTTACACATTGACTGACATGGTTGTTCAGATATCTTGATGGACAGGAGAACTGATCCATAGTAATCTGGCTGAACATAGCTCTGAAAACTCAAGACAAAGAAGTAAGGAAGTCAAACTGCAGTGCTAGTTTATTTATCCAGGAGTTGCCTTATCTGTAAGACCTGCCTTGCCCCAGCATGCAACTACTTCTAAAAGATAATATCATTTTTAACGTTTGCATGTTTGCAGTGTGGAGGAAATCCAGATATAGATCAGGCTCCATTGTGTCTAGTGCTGGAGAAGCAGAGAGAAGGGAATTCAGTGATTACAGACAAAGCACACAAAAAGGATAATAGAATGATCCATATGAACTTAATATAACAAAGATATAAATCTTGCAAAGCAGTGAAAGCTACTTAATGTTTACATAGTTCTGGGGAGCTCCTGTGGCACAGGATTGTTGTTAGAAGGACTCAAGGAAGGAAGGTGAAGCAGCTGCCATAAATTTAGCAAATTGTAGTAGCTGCTGTATAAGAATTGTATTTGTTGCAGTTAAAACTTAGATTTTAAACAAGCTCAGACACATGTTCACTTACAATGTCAGTAGTATGTGGGCTGGTATTGTCGTGTTTTATTGGACAGGTATTTTTATTTTACTTGTTATGTTATTAGAGAATGATCAGGACAATGATATTCTACCTGTAGCCAGTTCTGTGTCTCCTAGAGCATATAGAACATTCCTGAAATGGCAACTAAGAAAATAAAGTTGATTAGCAGTTGGCTTTAATCACTGCAGGGGGGTTCACATGCTGCCATTAGAATACGCTTGGACCCCTGCAAACCTAAAGAAGTTGAAAAATCACTAGTGTAGAATGAATAAGCGGGGAAGGGTTGAACTTCTTGTTTTCATTTTCCCCAGCAGATGTTTGGTTGTTGCGGCACCAGAGCACCGGGTGCTGGGAGAGGCGTTTATGGATGACCTGCTGTCCCATATCAGTGCCTCTGGGGGTGCCACCAAGCTGTGCTGGAGGCACAGCAGCTGGTGTGTCACCATGGGTTGCTTGCGTCTAATGGCTGTTATTTGCTGGACTGGTGGGAGTCACGATGGTCTTCTGCTCAGTCGCCACCTGGTCCCTGCCACACGCCACGGAGATTGATATAAATCAAACCCTTTCTGCAGTGGGGGCCTGAGAAAATAAATGGATGTTTTCCAGTACAAGAAAGGAAGTGTCAGAGATGTAGCCCTGACAGGCAGGCAGTGAGCTGGGGGATTGTTGTGCTTCTTGAGCTGAGTGCTGAAGGAAGTAATGAACACATGAGAACATCTCTGGGAGCATTGGGAGAGTAATCAAAGGCTAGAGCAAGACAAAGGACACATCTTCCCTTATTGTTTATGTGAGCTTCAGGCTGAAATAACAGCTAGGGATGAGATGTACTCTGCCTCTGAAGATATGCAGGGCACATGTCACCCAAGAAAGTAGCTTGTAGTGAGCAACCATTTACAAGCTTCCAGGAGACAGGAGATCTTAAAGGTCAGAGAGTTCCTATCACATATCTCATTTTGAACTAGTGAACCTTGACAAGCAGGTGGATCAAATGGTATCCTTCATCCTTTTACCTGATGGTCTAGATTTGCTTCTTGTTTATTAAACATAGCCTCAAAGTGTGTCTGCATGGTTCGTCTTTTCGAGTTGGTCGCAAGGGTGAGAGAACAGAAAACCTACAGAGTATTGGATGTTCACACCCCTTGGCAAATTCGGGGCATATATGGCCCAGTACTAAGCAGGGCATCCAGAACCTTTGTCTTTGAATGAAAAATAAAAGTGAAAAGGGAGAATTCTCTATGGAGTGCATTTTCCAGGACTCTCATTGTTCTCTGTGATGACTGCTGCCTGAAAACAGAATGAAAAGGTTGTCTCATCCCATCCCTGGCAGGAGCTTAGCCAGAATAGTCAGTGACTCTGTTATGGGTATTTCTACAAACACTAACACAAGGGACAGGTGCAGATGATTCAACAGCAATCAGATCTACATTAATTTTTGTACACTCCATAAAAAACCCAGAACAAGACAACAAATAAAGAAGAAAAATGTAATTTCTATTTTGATAAACCTGGATTATTAAAGTTCCCCAATGTAAATCACTCACGAAGCATTAATTTTTATGCCAGTCAAGGAAAATTAAGTGGCCTAATCATACTACCTGTTCACCACTTCAGGAACTGCAGCTTTTCCTGTGTTTGGTTGGAGGCTATTCCATTTGGCTGGATTCTTTTGACACTGCTTTGCCTGTGTGTGCAATTAAAAGACTTTTTTTTTTTTATTAACCAGTTTTTACATTACACTCAGTGGCCCCGTCACACAACTAAATGACCCGTTTAACAAGCATGATAAAATCCTCATTAGGGCCTATTATAGGATTTAGTGGAATCTTCCTGCTTCACTACAGCACAAGCCTAATCTAATTAACTCTGCCACTTAATTCTCTCCCTCCCTCTTCTTGCTGTTTATTGGGCTTTTTGTGGAAAACAGATCCAAGGAACACAATTAACGTAATTTATCCTGGAAAATCCCCAAACATTAGCAAGCTACAAATGTAATTGGAAAAGGCCTCACAGAGTTCATGCATACTAGGCAATTACTCCAAAACTACAGCACTGCATATTATCATGTTACTTCTTATTATACTTTCCCAAGATGAGCAAGGAGGTAATTCTAACAAGTGCATTCAAAGCCATAATTAAAGGTCATCTTTGGGCTTGAACAGCTTTCATGTTTAGTCGAGGAAAAATGTGTGCCTTCAGGAATGAAGCATTTTGCTAGGATGTGCAAAACGTAAAGGAACTGAATGTTGTGCTCTTGAGCTCATTGGCATAAATGACTCTGCTCTTCAGAACTGTAGATGTGGTTGTTGGGACTCGTAGTTAGATACCTGTGAGGTGAGGCTGCTGTCTGAATGAAAACTTCTGACACTTCTGTGTTAAAATTGGTGTAAAGATGATTGGTATGGGAATATGGTCCAAGATGCAAGTGGGAGAGTGGTCAAGAGGTGGGTGATGGTGTAGAAACATACAGGTCTTGTATGGATGTTCATTTTAGTCTAACTTCTAGTGCTTGTATGTTAGTAAAAATGAGAAAGACACCAAATTAGCCCCTCTTACAGGGACAAAAGGAGATAGGCACAAAAGGTTGCCCAAGTCATCCCTTATTTAGAGGGAGTTTATTTTATGGGTATTTGCAAATGAACCATCTGTGGACCTTGACTTCCTCCTCCTGGAAGAAATTAACCAAATCCCTTGGCTACACTGAACAGCAGTCAAGTGTTACAAGCAAACAATTGAAGCATAGGATGAAGCAGAATTCAGTCCACGTCTCCTATCTTTCTCTGAAGTGACAGAGGGGAATTTTTTAGTCTTGTATGCATTTGGTCTCTTTTGAAGTTGTCAAATCAGGGCAAGCTGCCTTTTGGGCAATGTGCTCTCATGCCACTCCGAGTACTAGATGGAATTATCTCATTTGCATTATGCAGGGAGTTGGACAAGATGACATGACATTCCCTTGGAATTTTCAATACTACATGATATTAATCTTATTGGCTTGGACCTTGGTTTTTGGAAGGTTGACTCCCAGAGAAGTTCAAAACTGATTTCCTTGAATATAGAAGGCTTTTGAAAAATTAGACATAGTTGCTACTGTTCCTCCTAGAAACCCCACTTTTGGCCTATCTTCTCTAGCACAGCTTCCTCTAAGAGTAAGAACTTGTAAGGATGCAACCTGAGGATAATCAGACACTGAAACTCTAGTTGAAAGGATTGGAAGCCAAGGCTGAGCTATATAACAGCCTCCTTACACAAGAGTAAGGGAGTTATTGTGTCTGAGCCAAATTCTTTAATGAATCAATGCATTTTGAATAATAATAATTTTCTGTGTGGTGAAGAAAACCCTTAATTAGTTTGCAATGATCTGAGAGGCATGGTGTGCCCACACACAGCTGCTCTGTCATGTGTGGATCAAATCAACAAGAATGTCTCAAACATTTTTTAAAATTTTTTTTGGGGACCTGGTGTCTGAAAAATGGAATTAGCAGCAGGCAAGAGGCACTGCATATTGCCTAACTTTGTGGAATCTCTGCTGATGTGGAAAAGGATTGCTGCTATCAGTTCTCACAAACCATCATAGGACAGTGAGTGAGATTTCACAGTCTGGTACAGAAGAGGTTGATACCCTGGGACCAGGTCACAGGCACATCCCACTGCCTGGAGTTAAGCTCTGTCCTCCCCACTGATCCTCCTCCTGAGCGTGGAGGCTGAGTTTGCCCTGTTTTGTAGGGATGCACCAGAGTCAGAGGAGGCATTTTGAAGCCAAAGAAAGACACAGCTTATGTGCCCAGCAGTAGGTAGGACTAGGTGACCTCCAGAGATCCCACCCCACCAACATTTCTGTGATCCTCTGTATTTTTTTGCTAAGTAGGCTCTGTAACAATAAAATTGATGTGTCAATTTATTATCCTTGGAATGGGTTTAAATAAGTTGAAAGAAAAAATGCTTTGATATTTAAAGCAGATAATGCACTCCATAAAAGCAGGGTTTTTTGTTTTTGACTTCCTGCTTTGTTTTGTTTTTCAGGTTACGTAAAATACTGGTATGAATTCACATTACAATGAGGTCACTGAAAATACGGTTGTGGTGGGCCAATAGAATATGATATCCTGAGGGCTTTTGTGAATTCATAATTGTTGTATTTACCTAATTAATTATGTTAATTAGGCTTTTAACAGATAAAAATAATAGCCACCTTGAGTGGTTTCCTAGGGTGATGTTGTAGGAGCTGTTGTTCATCTTATTTCTACTGTACTGGGGCTGGAAATAAGAGAAAGCTTCCTGTCATTAATGCTAAGGTTGATTTCAGCAATAAAGGAAACTGGTTCATACTTGGTTTGTTTGTTTATTTCCCTGTGCAAACCCAATTCCCTGTGATAACTTAGTGTGAGACTACTAACTAAACAGCTCCATAAAGAAAAGGAATTGGAAATTTCCTTCAACGCTGAAACAGATCTGCATTCACAGTCACCTGGGATGGAGCATCATGGAGGAAAAACATGCCAAAGGGTGTGCAAGTACTAAACTATGGCAGCTTCATGCTCTGCAATGTGGTGTTGTTTGTTACCAACAAGCAGGTGTGCTCACAATGTGACCATACCCTGGCTCATGCCAGGCCAAAAAATGTCCCAGTAATTCTTGCTGGAGTCATCTCTGAAGTGACAAAAGAAGATGTCCTGGTTTATTATGGATATGATTGTAGAAAAGAGTCTCAAACAACACCATATCCACAGCTGGGCTCAGCAGGAGTGGGCTTTGCTGTCTCTCTGAAGTGCATTGCCTGCTTGGTAATTACAACTTGGATTTTGTGTTGGAGGGATGTATGTCCAAGGCAGTGTGATTCCAGTGCTTGGGCAGGGATCTTCTTGGCAATGAATGAAACTGCTGTACTAAAACAGCAAGGAAAAGATGGAAGCTGCAAGTAAAGTAGGCCACCCTTCCTGTCCCCCATTCACTGAGAAGTATTTTCTGGCCAGCCCAAGCAAACCCCCACACTGCAAGTAATGTGTGTGAGCAGCCTGAGGAAAATGCTCCGGTGGAAGGTGTCCCTGCCTGTGGCAGGGGCTTTGGAATGAGATCATCTTTGAGTTTCCTTCTGTCCCAAACCATGCTACGAGTCTATTAATACCTGCAATTGGTGGATGGCTCTTTGAAAGGGGGTGGTCTCTCGGCTTTCTGGGATTTAATCTGAAGTCAGCTTTGAACTGTTCCAGAGCAATTGGTACAGGAAGCCACTGGAACAACTACAGAAAAATGAACGAGGCAGCAAGCTCACTGGTAGCTGGTGTCAATGACCATCTCCTTTTAGGGAAGCACAGCCACAAAGCTCTGGGGAGACCCGATGCTTCCTTCTCAGGCAGAATTTCATGTCTCACTCCAAACTTTCCTCTTTTTGCTGGGAACATGGAAGCATTTGAGTTTCAAATACAAGTAGAGGATAAGGAATTACTGGAAACCAGTTTGGCATTTGCTGGTAGACACAGCAGCATGATGTGATCATACTCTGCTGGGAGCATCACATCAAACAGCCCTGCTGTAGTGGAGGTTTTGGCTCCAGTTGGCCTGGTCTGTGGTTTGTGGATCTAGATGAGTCAGCTTGGAGAGTTTTGCCATTAACACGGGCACAGGGAAATGATGTCCACACTGGGAGTAACATTGCCTTCAGCTTGGAAGACTGAGCAGATGGAAGCACTTGGAGCTAATGTTGTCAGAGCATGTGTGCTCTGAGGAGGTCATTTCTAGATTGTTTTATACCTTTTAGTCTTCTGGTCTGACTGTCTCTTAATTCAGAAGGTCAAAAACCCCCTGCTGTAACTATCTGTTCTCATATTTTGTGTTTGGTAGACCAGACTGCTTCATTTTACTGACTCTTGTTTCATCAACAGCTTGACTGGAAAAGCTGTCCAGTCTTGATTCCAGGTCTCCCATTGATAGAAAATCATCACAAGTGCAGGCAGTCATAGCTCTTTATTACCACAACTGTTATATGTTTCATTCTTGTTATCTCACTGCAGTCTCTGTTTGTGGGATTGTTTTTGTACCAACCTACTGACTTGAAGAGTGCATAAACCAAGTATGGTTTCCTGGATAATTACTGTATGGAAGACAGAAGCTTTTGCCTTGGCCATCTCAACTCTGGAGGCTGACAACTTGTCTCTCAGGTGAGAGGACTGAAGGAGGGCAATTTAACTGTATGAATGAAATTAAGGGAGACATGGGAAACAAATCTACTGATAGTCCTGTCTGCCCCTAAAAGGCAGGAGCCGATGGTCAGGTCTTAATTTTCACAAAAGCACAGACAGCTGTCTGATGAAAATGTGTTGTGATTTGTCATTATAACTGGAGGGTAAATAAGTGAGCTCTTGTTCAAACACACCGATTTCTGCCATGCTGACTCAGCCTAGTCTGTAGTTTTCTGTGGGGGTACCTGACACTCAGCAGGCTTTAAAGACCACACTGTTTTGGAGGACTCTGTGGGTATGTTTGAGGGAAGGCAGCCGTCTGTGGAGGCACTCAAGGTAAGCCATTTCCCTGTAAAGAAAATGAGGACTGGTCTCCTCTGTCTCATTTGCTGAAAAGCACAGAGCTTTCTTGGCCCTGCAGACTCAACGTGACAAGAAATTCCTCCACTGTGGAATCTTTTTCTTCTTTTTCTATTTCATTTTCTGGAAAGAAAGCTAAAATAATAAGGAATTCCATTTTAACACGTCACCACAACCTTGGTCTGACTAATATTTTTGATTTAAGCCCTCAGAGTGTTTCAGGTTTCGTGATAGCTTTTTGGTTTGCTGTTTGCCAACATTATAGCAGGGAATGACTCATATTCTCCATACTGAAGGAGGGAATGCACAAGTTTTTGTTCCCACTGGCACACTGTGAAACACACAGTAATTTGAAGTTCTGTCTCCCAAAGCAAGAGTAGATTCAGGCACTAGAAAAAATGGCCAGTCAATTTTTCTGCTTAAAAATTAGCTTTTAAAAAATAAATGTACCAGTTTGCTGGGGAAAATAGTTTTTGATAAAAATGTGAGTACCATGAAGACTGATACTTTTCTAAGTTAGCAATATGTCTGTGGTACCTCCAGGCAGCTGTAGTTCAAACCTTGTTTTCTCCTAAGAGAAACGAGTTCAGCTACACTTCCCATGCCAAATGGTGGAACACCGAGAGCCCTTGAAAACATGCAATGAAAGGCTCAGCTTTCTTTTTAATGAGTTTAGTGTCTATAACTCAGTTTCCCTAGTTGTTGAAGTAGGTGCAGCCACTATACCACTGGGGTACTCCATAAGACATGTCTAGCTAAGTCTTGCATTCTGTTTCTGAGCTGAAAAATGCTGTTTCCTTGCCAGCACCACAGTTGGGAAGCATAACCAGGTCAAGGGAAGGTACCTTTAAAGGTTTTAAATATGTTCCCTAGAGTACCAGTAATGCTGTGACAGCAAGAATTTGCTTCAGGCATTTGCTTCTTCTCAGCATGGGGACAAGAGCCACCAGAGCTGGAAGGTTGCTCTGTGCATGGCTTGTCCCTTGCTGTGGTTTTGCTGGCTGGGACAGATCATGAGTGTGCTGAAGCTGTGGCTCTCTGCTGGGGGAGCTACTCTGGGTGATTCCTCTGGTTGAGAGAATGCCACCCAAGAGACCTCCTCTTTGAGACAGGCCAGAATTGTGTCTACTCCATCTTTTCCACACTTCAGAACGTGACTTTCCTGCCCCTCATTTTGCTGTCCTACTTGACTGCTGCTTTACTTTGCTGGAGCTCAGGGTCACTCTTTCCGAGGATTCGGCCTGGGCTACAAAAGCCAGCCAGTTGACATGGACACTCACACACATCAGGAAAATGTTACTCACCTCTCCCTCTACAGCCCTGCAATATAGATGTATCCTTAGTGAACTCGCAAATCAAATTCAATTTCTTTCTCCTCCTCAAGTAATAAGGAGATTTTGTTGTTAACTGACAGGTGCCACTTTGAATTTCAGTGGTGAAGCTTAAAATGGTTTGTATGTAGGTCAAGCATGGATAACTCCATTTACAAATGTGATTTGGAAGAATCTCTTCTCAGGAAGCTTTTCTGCATTTTGAGGTATATGTAGACATTGCCATAGGCTAAAATGAATCAAAATGTTGCCAGAAACAGTGTGAATGAGGTGTCTAGTTCCTGTTTCATAACTGCAAACAATTTTTAGATTAAAAAGAAAGAAGAGGCCTAAATGTCTCCCTGCTGCTTGTGTTCTTCTTCTTCAATCCCTGTAAAACTTCTGCAGTAGAGTGGGCCTCTGTGAATTTTAACTCCCTCAGAAAAAAATGAGCAGCAGCTTTTTAATCTGTCCATGCATGAGAGAGACATATGGAAGACAGAGACTATTTTGGTGGAGGAGTATCTTTTACTGAGTGCTGTTACAAGGACAGCTCCTGGAATGAGAAGATGATGGGATAAGTGGAAACTGTGATTTCACTTCACATAAAGTAAGAATTTGTTCATAAAAAAAAGAGCATTTTCAGAATCATACAACAGATTTGGAAGTTTGAGTCTCACCAACCTCCTGTTTGGTATAGAAGCTGGATTTGCACAGGCATTTTTGAGGGTCTGAGCACAGATGGTGAATAACAACACAAAAGGATGTGAGGGGCTTTTTATGCATGAAAGCTTGTCTTTTTTTTTTTTTCCTTTATGAGTTGGTCTAGTAATTAATTACGTTGAGTTAGTCTTCCTGAAAACTGTATTTGCTGAGGTATAGCATCACATTACTAAAACTTGCAACTATTTGAGGTATACACTGTGTTCTAGTTTCTTGTCCTTGGACATTGTGCCACTCTTTACTGGAACCACAGGTGAGTACTGGGGTGAATAACATTAAAATATTGTAAATTTCTGGACTTGAAAATATTTAAGGATGAATGAGACAAACCTCTCATAGGAGATGAACTGTGTCTATTCTGTCCACTAAGTTAAGGGGATGAAGCAAGCCTTATCAGGCTCCTTTCAGCTATGAATTTTCAGGATCCTACCTGAATTTCTAGGATCCTAGCTGAGTGCCCTTCAGTTATGTGTTAAGTCCTGTAATATCTGCCTTGTGAGTTCTACTTTTTCCTTTGCTTGCTGTGGGAAAGAGTAGCATGAGAAGAGGCATGCTTCTTATGAGCTTCACCTTGCTTTTTATTGCTTCAATCATCCCATGTCCCTTTTGGGGAAAGCAGACTGAAAACACGTACCTGGTACTCTCAAAAAAACTTTGGAATTGTTCTTGGTCTTGTGGGAGTCTGAGATAATTCTTGTTCTTGCAGAGATGAGATTTACAGTAGAGACATGACTGTGGCAGTGGAAAGCCTGAGACTTCTCTTCCCTTCTGAGCATCTGTTCTTACCACTGTTCGAGGCTTTTTGTGCTTAGTGTCTTCAGGAGCAACTGAAAGAAAGGCAATAAAACTTTGTGGGATGTGTGAAATGCAGGATTTGTAAAGCTAAGTCTGTGTGGGAGAAACATAATTTTAAAACACTAGGTTTGATTTTCTGAGTGCACGAGATATCAGGGTCCCAGGCATCATAAAATATGTCCAGATGGAGATATTGGGATCCAGCTGTCATTTCACTCTCGTGTTAGTTCTAAGCAACTTTTCAATAAGCCATTTTGGATCCAACTTCAAAGTATGGTGATGAAAATTAAAAAGCAAATATTGCAAGAAAAAGATTAACTCTATATGTATGAAGCTGTTACCCTTACTTACGTTCGTTTATTGCTCTAAGCAAAAATGCTTTTCAGTTGTTAAATTCATAGCTCATAGTGTCAGAGAATTATTACATTTGAGTGGATCAGTCTTGTCATCCACTTAGACTTCCCACACTCCAAAATCAAAGCATTTTGGCCACTTTGCCTGTTTTGAATTCCAGACCTGAAATGTGCAACACAACTGATTTGAAAAACTCTTCCACCCATTGCAGAGCTGTAATTTCACTCCCAGTTTATCAACTGACAATAGACAAAAATGCTCATTTTCAATTTGAGGAGCTCCATCTTGTAAGAAATTAGTCCAAAGATTTGGATTTTACGTATAAAGGCAGTGGAGGGAAGTTAACTTCAGAGGGGCATTGAACCTTTGCAAAACCAAATTGTGTGAACAAGCAACTCCCCAAATTGTAAGAGGCCTCTGATGAAAATTCATTAGATAAGAAAGGGTGTTTTTTTTTTTTTTTTTTTTTTTTTTTTTTTTTTGTGTCTGTGAATAAGAAAAGAAACTTGAAACTCATGGGTTTTGATTCAGCTAAAATACATTAGGCTGCAATCCAATGTCTTCTTCCAGTATTTGATGTCATTGAGCAGAACAGAGGAAGGGGTAGAATTAAAAAGAAATCAGGACAATTAAAGTGAAGAAAAAGCTCCCTCTGTTCAAAAAGGCAGTGGCAAAAGCAGATGATTAGGTTAATTTGGAGAGTGGTTTTGGATTGTCAAAGTGAGATTAGCTCTTGTGAAAGCCTTGCTCTGATTTCTAGTTTTTAGCTGTTTTTCTCATTTCTTCCATTCCTTCTTTGCAGTTGATATGGAAATGTTTTTTTTTGAAGCATCTATTATTCCATATCATCCATGAAAACAACTTGATGCATTTTACAAAAGAAATCACTTCCATGGCTTCCATTTTGCAGAAGGAAAAAAGTGTGAAAATTGACTTCAGATAGGAGTGAAGCCAAATTTTTTGGGCCCTATGAAAATACAAAAATCTTCAAGAAGTTCCACTGTCCTTAGTTAGAGGCATTTATTCTCTTTGGATCCCAGAGGGGAGTTGGTTCTGTGAAGGGAGATGGAGAGTATCTTGACCCTAAAACAGGAGCTGCCTTGGCAGTGTGATGAGACAGGAGTGATGAAACCTGATGGTGATAGCCCAGAACTGGATTGGAGGGGTATCTGAGTTGCAATGTTTCATGTCCAATCCCATTCTCTTTGACATATTATACATTGGGTCAATCTTATGAAGCTTAGAAATAGCCTTACAACAAAGCTTAGGAAATCAGAGTTTTTTACAGTGGAGTAATTAATAGACACATGGATTTTTGAGGTCATTAGAGCATACTTTCCAGCATCCTGTTCAACTCAGGCTGCAGAATTTTTCCTGCTTTCTCCTCAAACATGCTGAAATAAATCAAAGCTCTTTTCTTTCTTGTCACAAGCCTACAGCACTAAAACAAGCTAGAAAATTTACCATTTAAAAGTTATCTCAAATAGAACACTTTTTTTTCTGTGAGATGTGGGGAACTATTGAACTGTGGAAAAGACAGGAAAAAACCCAGACATCTCAGAGAATAAAAAACTTGTGAATGGATTTTACCACTGGGTAGAAAGATCTTCCCACCAACAGAGATGTGGAAATGCCTGCATGTAATTATGTATTCACTTGTATAAAAAGGAAATTATGTATTTGGAATTAGCTGCACATGGCAATGTCCAGACGTGCAGATGAAGGAGATATATGGAAATCAAAGAATATAATGAGATGAACCAGAACACATTTTCAGAAGAAGTAATAGCAGAGTTGGACTAGACAGAAAGAACAGCAAATAACTCAGAGGAGTGAAGTTGTCTAGCTTTTGCTTAAAACTGTATTAGGAAAAAAAAGATTCCAGTGAATTAAGTTTCTGTAGCCCTGACTTCAGGATATGAAGAGATGGAGGAATCATGCCTTCCTTTGATTTGTTAGTGCCACAAATGTGGGTTAAAGTGTTGCCTTTACATCTGTTTGGAATTTGCTTGTCTCTGAGTTAATTTTACTTTCTCAGCTGATGCAAAAATCATACCAATTCCACTCCATTCCAAGCTTGAGCCAACCAAAATGAGTCATGAGTCAGTGTCAGACAAACCATGAACAAATCATCGCTCATGCATTTCCTGTCACAGCCTGCCTACAAGACCCAGAGAAAGAGAGGGACAGAAGTACCCTGAAGGGAGAATTCACATGAGAGGCAACCAGTGACTTTGAGCCTTTATGCAATGCTGTGTCAGAGTCAGAACAATTGAAAGAAATGTGGGCGAGTTACACAGGACTTCAAATACAATTTTGGGGAAAAAGTCCCAATGCAGAAAGAATCGTTGCCTTTGAGATAGCATAGACTGCTTCAGGGGAGGAAATTTCATAGAGTGCATCATAATCATTGATTGATATGAGAAGAAGCACAGCAGCTGCTGCTTAGAGTAAAAGCAAACCAAGCCATAAAAATTAAACTGGCAGGAGAAGTTGTGGAAGCTGCAAAGAGGTCTCCAAGCCTACAAGACAGAGCAGTGGAGTGGCATAGTGTGGGGAGTGCTGGGTCTGTGACAGTGTTGACACAGATAATCTGTGGTGTAGGACAGAGAAATAGAGGGCGAACTTGCTGTATTGCTAAGTCCAAGGAAAGAAATGTAGATGATGATTCAGAGAGCTGATATACAGATATGGGCTTCGTACAAAAAGGGAAAGTTTAGGAGAGTTGCCTTCAGTTGCCTTGACATGAAAAGTTTCAGAATAGGGCTGAGAACTCTGGAAACTAGTTGGAAAGTCTTCAAATTTGAAGGTCTGAGATTATGCCAGTACTTCTGACCTTGTTTTTACCAAGCATCCCCTGCTGAGCAAATTCTAGCCTGGATCTTTAAAGGGTAACAGTCATATAATTCCTGCTGCTCCTAATGGAGATATTCTGCTGCCTATTCTGAAGGCAGCTTGCTATCTCTGTCCTGTGGTTTGCAGTGGCATTTAGATAAATTGTTTGGTGCTGGGCTCTGCAATGGCCCAGAAGGTACAGACAGAACCTACAGCAATTGCTCTTGAGTACCTTCCCTCACTAATATGTGTACTTTTGTTACATGTCCAAAGTTAGGTGAAGCTGAGTCTGGCCCTTTATAAACCACCAGGAGAACAATCATTCTTTCTTTGGGAAATTTTTTTCCTTTTTATATACATGACTTTTTTCCAGGGAGTTTCCTGTCTGTGAATTTTCTCATAACACTTCTGAGTGTTTGCCAAGGAGTGGCTTGCCTTGAGACATTTTTACCTGCTTGTTTGTTCTTTCTGGACAGCTCCTATTAAATTAAACCATATATCCATTCATACAGACAACATCCCAGTAACCAAGTCAATACACACTAGTCATAAATTATTACAGAATGGGTCCAAATCCATCACTCGGGCATCCATTGATTATCTATACAGCTACTCTCTGTAAGTGAACACTTTGTATGCAAGGTCACTGTAGAAATCCAGCTATTTTTAAAAGGCCGCTAATAGCAACACGGAAGCAGGCTTTGATTGAACTGGAAGTGTAATTTTCAATTAAGAGCCTTCGCTCAGTCTTCCTTCCATTAGGGTCTAATTAGATTTCAGGAAGACACGAAGTTTCAGACGCTTCAGCCATGCAGCCTCTCCATTAGCTGACACCATATGCTTTGTGGTTTCCTTTGTGAAGTCCCGATTAATTTTCCAATGTTAATTTTAACTCTAGCTGAGATGCTTCACCAGGGACCTGATTAATGGACTAGCTGTAACCAGCCCATCCCTGCTTCTTTCTGCCATCAGTTATACAGTAATGAGGTTACTGAACATCAGACTAAGTTTTTTTTTTTTCTCTACTACTCTGGGAAATGCATATATTTCATTTGAATTGTGTAAGGAAAGGAACAGTCCCACCAGTTTGCCACCTGGGTTAGCTTGTTAGGTACAGACCCTCTCCCAGCCTACTCCTTCCTGCATCAGTTTTTCTCTCTGTGATACCTATAGTATCTACACAAACCACAGATCTGTAAATACACCTTGGACAGTAATTTTAAAATAAATTGTCGTGCTTCCTGTTCCACCCTTTTCCAAATGCTTTTCTTGATTCAGAGATTGACAGTTTGGTAGAGCATCTCTAGTGTGAAGCCAGAAACTTCACCTCTTTTGATATTCTTTCAGCTGAAACAAAATCTTCTGGGACTGTTGTTGCTGATACAAATAGAACTTGTTCTCGTCAGTACTCCCAAAAAATGTTGATTTGTGTGAAGATATATCATAGTAAAAAAATGGACATATGTGGTCAAATAAGCATTAGCTGGAGATCCATCTCATGTTGATGATGAGAGGTGCAAGAGACTTGTACTCATTGAAAGGGTTTTTGCAACACAGACAGTGTAAATCAGTTTTGAATGAGGACCAATTTTTGTTGGGCACACACCAGATATCACAAATTAGATCTTTGGATGATGGTCTTTTTTTAAAGCTGTCAAACCACGGGATTTGCGCCGCTCTTAAAGCAGCTCTATTCGAAAGGCATTCAGGTATGCCAAGATGTGGAAAAAGGGAGTGACATGGGCAGAAGGGTGATGGGATGCCCACTAAACAGGTAATCTTTGACAGATTTTTCAAGCAGTATGTAACACATTTCTTGCAGCTCTATTTGTTGTTTATATTTCAGCCCAAATTGCTCTAGCTCCTCAGCATAAACCTGAATAATCTGCAGTAAATAAAAGATCAAGTTAGGTAATTTTGACTTGGAAATAATCAAATCCACCACTGAAGTATAATCTAATACAGTGATTTTCAGTCTGTGAGGGTCTTGAGTCTGTGATCCACAGGGAGAAGAGCTGCAGCAGGGCTCTGTCTGGGAGGTGTTATTGTGCTTCCATAGCTTGTGCTGCTGTGAAGGACCATAAGATCACTCAAACTGTGCATCAAGTCCATCTTTATGACAGTCAGATCCTGAACTGCTGCCTCAGATGCACTTGGGAGGTAAACACAGACCTTCTGTGTTTAGGGGATTCCTCCAGTCTCCTTATTTCTCTGTGTGGTTTTGGCTGCCAGGCTTTCCTTTAAAAAAAGACACTGCAGTAATATCTTATTGACTAGGTTTTATAGGAAAAGAAAGAGTTGTAATAACTTTTTATTGACATTGTTCTTCCAGAGAGACATAGAAATAAATCACCAGCCTGCAGGAGTCATAATTCTCTCATTCTTTCTGGGACCACAATCTGTGGGTTTCACAGTAGGAGTTACCCAACACAGAATCATAAAATATTCTGAATTGAAAGGGACCCCCAAGGGTCATCTGGCTATTTGCTGTCAAAAAACTCCCTCACCAATTGTGGTTGAAATGAGCCCAAAGAATGGAAAGGTGCTGGGTTTGTCACTGACAATAGGATAGACCAATTGTGCTTGAGAGCTGAGGCTCTCTCAGTGGCAACCAAGAACCTAAGAAAGGGTTAAGCAATGAGATATCCCACAGAGAGAACCTAAGTACAATGTGAAACTTCATGATTTTTTTTCCCATTTGATTTTAGCTCTTTGCAGTGTGAATCCTGTAAGGAATAAAGGAGCTGAGGGAGGGAAGAGTGGATTACATATTTTGGTTATAAATCAGATAAAGAGAATGATTAACAAGCATAGGTTTTAGCCACAGTATTTTATGAACTCTGTCAATAATCTCCCTCCTTCCTCCCTTTCCCAGCCTCAAAGCAAGGGCCTAAAATTAGATAGCTGATTAAGGAGAGCTGCAGGGCAAACTAAATCCATCAATCTTGCTTGTAATGAGGAACATGGGTACATTTGTGCAATGATGAACCTCGGGGCCAGGGGTGGCTGGATGCTGAATGTTTTCTGTATTGATCTTCCTGTTACTTCCCAGCGTTTCTGAATGGCTGAATCTGATCACAGGAGCTCTCTGGGAAAGGAAGTTGCTGGGGACTGAAGTGGGCAAGTTTGGTTTTTTTTTTTTTTTTTTTTTTTTTTTTTTTTTTTTTTTTTTTTTTTTTTTTTTTTTTTTTATTCAGGGTGAAAGAGACTGAGCAGCTTTCTAGACTGTAACTTATTTCCCGGCAAAATGGGCTGTCTCATGTCCATTTCTCCTTTCACCTCTCACCAAGAAATGTGTAGCAAAACCACACTGAAAGGTTTACCTTGCCCTAGAAAGCCTTTTCTTACAGTTTTTTTACCCTTAAAGACACGTCTTACGGTCCTTTTTCAAGACTGATGGCCCATTTCATATGCCAGATGAAGAGTTTTTATTAGACAAAGAGTGAAGGTGTGTCCTGCATCACAGGAACAGAAATCCACCAGAGGGAGAAAAAGCCTGAACCTCCTATAAGAGGGAGAAAATAAAGTTCTACTAAACAATTTGATTTATAAATCAAATTAAACTAAATAATAGTACTGCATATGACAAACGAAACATATTCTGGTGTCTAGGCCAGCTCCAGAATTGCCCTTTCTCTTGTAAGCAGAACTCCCCCTACCAAACCTCTCCTTATGCTCTGATACAGTTCAGTCACATCTAGCAAAATATTTTAGGAAAGGCCTATGGACTCTCCTGGGATTTAGGATCATCCTAAAAGATGATTGGAAGGTCAAGTAAGTGCCAAAATATGGAGATAAAATCCTTTTAAGTATCCACTTTGGCTTCTGCCTTAACATCACAGACTTTCTTTGTTTAGAGTTTGTAGTTCCTGAGAGAATTTTCGTGGTTCAAACTGAGCAATTCCTTCTGATTTAAGCCAGAAGACTAACCTTCATCTGCCACACTCCTGGGCAGAGCAGGAAGTTGTTCCAAAACAGATAGTCCCATGACCAGCCAAATAATGCTTGAGGAGAGAGCTGTAGACTTATGCCACCTATGGCCTTTGTTCCCAGAATTAGACCCAAAGCATCTTATCATAGAAGAGACAAATCTTGTCTATTTTATCTTCTGCTCTGCTATTTGTGGGGAGCAGCAGTTCCAGGAGACAACAGCATAAACACAGCTAGAGAAGAAGAATTTCTCAGCCTTTTCTGGGGGCTGAGGACTTTGTGATACTGAAAAGTCATCTCAGGAAGGGAAAGGTATGACCATGTAAGCTTATTGCTGCCATTTGGTTGTTCAATTTTTCACTGTGCTTGGAGGATGCAGGGGCAGGTAACCCAAGAAAAAAGCTGCTCCTGGGCATGAGCCTGACAGAGTAGAACATCACAGCCAATAGACTCCAAGTGAGAAGACAGAAGATGTAAGCTAAGAAAGATACCCTTTCACATTCCTATCTCTTGCAGAATACTTATGGTCACTTCAAATTCAAGACTGAAAGCCACTGAAATCTCTGCTTTCTCCAAGAGAAAGGGCATCTGCTTTCTTATGCTTTCAGGCTCTAGGTGTCAGAACCACATTCTCCCTGTTTGCTTGCTTCCTGCCACTCTTGACTCTTGACTCTTGTGGTTTAAATCAATGTTCCAGAGAGGAAACAGGGAGAATTTCTTTGAGATTAAAGGGCTGTGTGAAGAGAAGCAAGGGGAAAAAAAGATGTGTGCTTCAGTTTAGTGGTTAGTGATTTGTGTCCTTTTCACTCTTCTGTCACCAAAGGAAAGAGAAGGGGAAAAAAGAGGAGGAAAAGCTAATGAGGGATAAAGTGCACAGGTCTGTCAGTTTAGACGTAAAACTTGAGGGAGGAATTTAGTATTCTGCACAATTGCTTCCTTCTTCTTCTTGCTGCAGTTGCTTCTCCACTTGCTAATTCATCTTAATTATAGAATATTTGGACAGCTCAGAGCAAAGTTCTCTGTTGACAGTGCTTGAACAAAAGAAAGTATTTGGGCTCATGAATAGATGCTGTGCTGAGGAACCCTAATTGGCTTGCTATGACTGACAGTGCTACAGATTACACAAGTGGGGCTGGTGGTGTGCCTGGATTTTGCACAGTTTTCCTTGATCTGTCTGTTCTCTTACATATTCTCCTACCCTCTCTGTGTCTCTTTGCATCCTGCCCCTCCTACAGGGTGAAGAAACTGGGGTGAAAAGCTTCAGGTACCTGGAGGATTTTAACAGGATATTCAGAAAACAATGGAGGGTGTCTTATACCTGAAGAAACCCATACACAGCTCTGCTTGATCCTGGAAAGAGGGTATTAACAGTAATACATTAATAATATTGACAGTTTTAGTAGCTTGATTGCTGCAGAAATAAGGTCTCAAGTAAGATGACATTTATGACTGGATAGCTAAATGATTTTCACTTTGGATCCACAAAGAAAGACCAGAGGGCCAAATGGAAGGACTGGCTCAGATCACTATGGCTACAGAGCTGAGAAGGAGCACAATCCAATGCCAAGAAGCAATGGGGCTTCTCTTCATCTCAGAGGATGTTGTGTCCCTGTGCTTTTGATGCTCTCTGCACAGGGCTAAGATGCCTTCTGCTTTGGGCTCGCTCATTTTCCTTGAAGCCACATGGTTCCCCTACAGATGAGTGGGAAATATTCTATTTTAAAGAGGTTATTATCTCCCAGGACAACCAAAGTGAAATTGCCACTCTCCTTGGAAATAAGCTGTGGTGCTTGAATGCCATGCTATTCTAATGCATCTCAGTCCTGCTGGGAGTGACCTTCCGGAAACTTATTTTCTCTGCAAGAAATCTCAGCCCCAAAGCCATCCCATTTTCTCCTGCCTATCTATGCAGACCAGAAGGGAGGTTTTATTTAGGTAGCTCTCTCTTTGCACTTTAGGCCAATTACCTTTTTTTTTTGTGTGTGTGAAGTGCACAAGGAGGTCTCTTTCAGCATAAGAGGATGCCTCTAGATGGTTTTGAATGGTAGAAAACAAATGACACAGTTTATTAAAGAGGAGAATATTTCAGGGACAAGTGGTCTAAAACATAGTCTGCTGCTTTATGTTATAATATAGAAAAGTTTCTATTATAGTTAGTATACCACTTTCCATCTCTTTCCCAAAATCTTTTTATTAATGTGACGGAAGTTACACCTTTTTCAGTCATGATAAACCCCAGAGACAGCTATGAAATGGAGACTATTCACTCTGCAGTATCCAATGCTGATGTTTCCTGTGTCTCCAATGGGCTGGGCAGCTGGGTATGCTCCCCAGCATTCCCAGACACACTCAGAGCAGGCAGAAGAAGGCCCTCCTTGACCTCTCCTAGTCACTGAAACACACCTGTGGTAAAAAGTCAACCAGAGCAGAGGTCAGCCCACTCACTGCTCTGTTACTTAGATAAGGTGCTGTTAGTATTAATCCCTTTATCACTGAAATCGGAATTTTATTTTAACAAACACAAAGTCAGAAGCACCCAAAGTTTCAAATTTCATTGAAAGTCTAAGGAAGTTGAGCAACTTTAGGATCCCCTTGAAATTCCAGCCTATGAAAGCAGAAAGCAGTGCTATTAAATTGGGCAGCCTCTTGGCACTGCCAAAGAATAATGTAACTTAAGCTGGAAATGTGGAGTGAAAGATTTTTCTAGGACACAACTTTGTTCAAGGAGTACCAGCTTCTGTAGTAAAAAAAAGCAGGAGGAAGGGACAGTCACATCACCTCACCCAGATGAGTGCTCAGGGCAGAATCAGGTTTACCCAAACCACTATTGAGAGATGTCAGTTTATTTTGGGCCTTGCCAGCTTTTTCCTGATGTCTCACTTAAATCCTCTTTGCCTGCTTTTAAGCCAATACCTTCTTATATCTACAGTAGACATGCATTTATTTATTTATGACTCACTGTGCCACTACCTTCAGTGCATGTAAAATCTGCTACTCTAATTCCCCTCTTTTTTAGTCATTGGAGACTTAAATCACTTGATTTCTTTCAATCTTTCCAAATTAAGTCAGACTTTCTAGATATCTGCTGACCCTTTTTGTTCTGCTGATAATTATTTTCAGTTAGCTAGATTACATCTTTCTCAAAGAAAAATGGTTCCCAAACCTGGATACAACACTGCAGCAGGGCAGAGAAGGAACATTTCACACCTTTTCCTACAGAAATCCTGTATTAATAGGTACATTAGCACTTGGTTTGATGCTTCTTTGTCTGTGTGTAACAACACAACAGGATGCCAGGGCTCCACAGAGTTCTCTGAAATGCTGAGAACCAGGAGTGAACACAAGATGTGGTATTTAATTGTATAAGGGTTTTTTGTTTGTTTGTTTTCTGCTTTTGGGTTCTTTTTGTGGCTTTTTAAATTTTTTTTTATTTTTTTAAATTCTGAGTGAATTAAAGAGGGTCACACCTTTTCAGGTCATAATGCTCATGTTCCCACAGGAGACTGTGAGGGAGAGACAACTTGATGTCTGGTTCAGGCCTGCTCTTATCTCTAGACCCAGCAGTAGTTCAAGTGCTGTCAACCAAAAACTTTGCATTAGAATTTTGTATGTGTGTGCACACGCAAAATGTCTCTGTGTGCGTGTAAAATGCAAAGGAGGAGTTCAATACTGTATGAAATAAGATCAGTATAGATTATTAATACCAAATTAATGCCTAAGTAGATAAAATATTTGAAAATATTATTATGAGTTGGAAATGGACGTTACCTTGTAAAAGACTGAACCTTCTCTTTCTTATGTGACCCTTCCCATACTCAACCCAAGTCACCACTTGCCAATCTGCAAATCTTGGAGGCCAGCAACCTCCCCACTAAGAGCTGCTATGCAGGCATACAAATGCATGGGGATTCTTTATTGAGTTAATAAAAGATATGCATATATACAAATATGAATATATGGAAATATATGAACGTGAATGAAATTTTGCTATGAGTTGCATTTTTTTTTTGGATACTATTTTTTCCACTAATGTTTAGACATGCTATACAGCAGCAACTGGTCTGGATACGAAAAGATGTGAGTAGGAGAGTTGGCACAAGCGAGGTAATACCCATTTTTCTATTTTCCATTTTATGTTAGCTAAATATTGCTCTCTTGCTGGTATTAATAACAAATAAGCAATAGTGTTGCTTTGTATGCTACTGTTCTCATTAACCTTGGTTGCAGAATACCATAATGCAGGTCAGTGTTAGGGCAGACCAGCAAGGAAAGATTTCAGTGAGGTTTATGATGTTCTGGTGGGATTGGATTCACATGTTCCTGGGATAAGGGTTGCCCATGATGGTAGAACACTTTGATCCACTTTGAGATAAAAGAGAGAATAGGTAACGAAGAGAATAAGGAGAAGAAATATTCTCAAAAGGAAAATACATTACATAATCAAGTTTTGTTGAGATGGGTGGGGAGCCCAATAAAGCCTGTGCTGTCTGAAGCACAGATGATCTATGAGAGGCTGCAGAAAGAGGGAGGATGGGAGTGACCTTTGGAAACCCCAGTGAATGCAGTGGTTCAGGAGCAGCTCCTTTTCACCAGATTGCCTCAAGAACATTTTCCTACCTTGCCTTTTCCTTTCTTTGAAGTGAGGCACTGTCAGGATTGCTTGTACTTTTTGTTTTCAGCTGTCACCCAGTCCCTCTGCAGTCAGAATTGAATTTATCAGCCCTGTCATGAAGGTGCAGCCACTGAAATAACTGCAAATAGGAAAGGCTTTGAGTGCTGAGGCAAACAGCTCTGTCTGGATGGGCTCTCCTGAGAAACTGCATACAGATACAACCACTAAGAAACAGGAAGCTACTGAGTAGGATGGGATATTTTCTCAGGAAAATGTATCTACCTTGTTTGGTTGGTTTGTGGCAGTTGGAAATGGATGGATGAACGGATGGATGTATGGTGCTGTATTCACCTTCCCTGTGATCTGGCTCAGCATAACAGTGGAGGGAAGTACCTGCTGCAGTGGTTTAATGTGGAGATTTCTGTGTGCTAAAATATCTTTGGTACAAGAGTTTGGGCATGTTATGTTGAGGAAACGTTTAAATGCAGAAGTCAAACCTGTTGGCTGGATTTTCAGGGAAGATGGCTGCAATAGCTGAAGAGGCTTCTTTACCTTGAGTATCCCCACTACTTTATGATTGACTGATTTTTTCTCTTTTAGCTTTGACATTTCAGGAGACTGGAAGCTCAGAGCAACTGCCCTTTCTCTTTTGGAACTCCCACCAAGGAGGGAGGGCCAAATAGCAGTCCCAACCATGCTTGGTTGGAGGGTAAAGTGCAGTGACAAGAACACAAACCTCCTGTTCTCTCTGTGGGTTTGGGCTTCTGTGTCAACATTTTACAATGCTCCATTTATTGGCAGCAAAGCTCAGTGAGGTATTTATCAAGGCTTTTTGTGGGGGAATGGCAAACTTCTTTTGAATGTCACTGCTGAAGGTGAGGAAATAGGAACAGGTGGCAAAACAACCCCCTGAATGTATTTATTGCATGACTTGGCTGAGAAGGAGCATCCCCAGCTTTACAGCTCTTGGAATAGCCATGGCAGCTGCAGCTGACCTGCAGATGTTGGCCTCTCAGAGGGACCCACTGGCCACCTGCTCCAAGTTGCTTTTGCCAGGAGCTGGCTTGAAACAGAGATGCTGATGGCTCCAGTGGGATGGAGGCTTTCTCCTGATGGACACCTGACCATACCCAGCTCAGCAGGGAGTGATCAGAAATTATTCATTCTGTGCTCCAGTCAGATGGGTGCAAAATTGTGAGTAACATTGCTGATGCCAGTAGTTACTCAGAGGTAACTACAGAGCAGAGAAGCAAGCAGGGATTTGTCTGCCAGTCCTCTTTTTCCTCTGGACATGCACTGCTCAGGTAGGTCTGCGTGAAGGAGACTGCTCTCCTCCTACTCCTTCATCCTCACTCATTTAAAGCTCTTCAGCTAAGGCGCAAAAAAGTGCTGTAGTTATACAGATGATTAGTTGAGAGGAGATGTAAACAGAGCTGAGAAATCCTTTACTGCAACAGCTTTTTAGTCCTAAGGTTTTTGGGGATTCAGCTGTCCTTTGCTGGAGTATAGACCAAGATGCAGCAGTGATTAAACCTTCTGCAGGCACAGGAATTTTTCTGGTTCCCTCACTTTAATGTTATTTAACAAGATGCAGAAATCTTTAATAAAGCATATGTGAAAGTGTGTGCCTGAACAGCAATAAAAGGAAAGTTTTCCAGGACCCATTTGGTGAAAGCAGGGCACTTGAGCTGTGTCTCACAGATTATAAACCTATTACACATTTACTGTTTTCCTCCTGGAACAAGCCCAGCTCTGTGAACCTCACGCTGTGCAGAGGGTCCCATTATGAACTGTGTGAAACCAGCAAAACAAAACCATCTTCAATCTTTGTGAATCTTGTTAGCCATGAAATGCCTTGCATTTACTGCACACTTTGGCAATAAATACAAGGTGAAGTGAAAAGATGCACATTATTAAACTATACTCCTTAATGGATTTGATATCATCTAATGTCTAAGTCATGCAGCATTGCTGAGATATGAACAGCACTTGATACAGCAGAGCCCTTTAAATCGAGGGCTTGATGAAGGAAAAGTCCCTCTATGGTAATACCTACTCAGCGTCTGACAGCATAATGCCCCATTATAATGGTAGGACACACATCTTCCTTCCCTCTGTGGAACTGTGATTACCATCCTGGATTGAAGTGGGCTTCAATAATATGGACACTGCTTGCTCCTGCTGTGTTTTTCTGCTTTGAAATTGGAGTAATTTGTTGCAAATCTCTCCTACTCTTGCTCTCAGGATCCTTGAATCAGAAGAGTGGCTAATTGACAATAGAGCTGATCTAAAAAATAATAATAGAAATGGTTGTTGAAGAAGCCAGCCAATGTTTACCTTTTTGGTTTAGAAGAAAAATTTTAACAATATTAGAAAAAGAGAAGGTAGTAATTGTAAGATATTTTTCTGAAATAAATCTGAAGGAGTGTGGGTAATGAAATGCATAGCTGTCCTTAGAAATAAAGCAGGTACTGACTTAGCATTCCATGCTAAAACCCAGATGGGGGAGGACTGCCAGGACTATGTGCTGCTTGCCTGCGCTGCTAACTCCAGGGAGGGCTCATGTGACGTTCATGGGAATTATTCAAGCAAGGAAAAAAGTATTCAAGCAAGGAAAAAAGTATTCAAGCAAAGAAAAAAGGCCTGGTGGGATGGTCCTCTCCCTTTAAGCCTTGTGGATCTTCTCCTTGTCTCTCCCGCCCCATGGCAGAGAAGAAGCCCCTCCAGGCCTTGCTAGCCTGGCATGAGGTGCAGCCCCTGGGCTCGTGACCCTGCACTGTGCTCACCCAGCCAGGACTCCTGGTCTGCTCCCTGCCACCTGCCCAGGCAAACAGCTGGGTGCCTTCTGGCATGATGGGGGTGCTCCTAAGCTCTTGCCCCACTACCTCCTCCCCCCTGTTCAAGGCCCTTTCTTGCTTCCTTGCTGCATCTGTCCTTCCCTTTCCCCTTGAGTGTATCTGCTTGTGCCATGGTTGCTTTCCTGAGGGCAATGGGTTTCTGAGCTGACTTTTGCTGTAACAGCATGTTCTGACTCAGCCTTGTGTTAGCATGGGGCTGTGGACAGTCTGACAGGCTGTCTTTCTGCTGCCATTGGCTCTAGGGTCTCTCTGGATTGTATTCCATGCCATGGTACAATCCAGCCTTCAAGATAATAACAGAAAGACTTGGAGTTCCGGTTATAAACTTTTTGTGATCACCAGATGCTTCACTTTTATTCCCTCTCCTCCCTCTCCTCTACTGACATTTTTATGACTATTTATATACTTTCTGGAGAAAAAAGAAAAAGAAACTCAATAACATATTTTTCCTATACTTTTTATTAGGCCAATATTGAATTAAGGTATATTTTTTTTTAGTAACAGTTATTTCTACTGTTCTTTTCCAGAACACAAGAGGCAGCGGTAAGTAAGGCTGTACATTAGCCCATGACTGTGTGTGCAAATGCCACTGCTGCACAGAAGCTCCCTTTCTTGCTTTCCTTTGTGCTGCGTGTCACCTTCACACCACTGCCAGCAGCTCTCAATCACTCCCCTTGACAGAGGTCAAAGAGGACTTGCAAAGTCTTAAGTCTTCCTGGTGACAGTCCAAGGGGCTGCTAGAGCACTTTAGACAGCCTTCCTCTCCCTTTCTCAGCCTTCACAATGGAAGTTGCTTTTTTTCTGACCTGGAGGCATTTAATATTTCCTTAGTGCTATGCTAGCAATGGTGTCAGCTGGCAAATTGTCATGACTCATTTAGACTGACTTTGTCTGGACTTATTTCTTCATAGACTTTCAGCACAGCAAAATCCAAATGTAAGTTTCTACATGATTCCCTCATCTCTACCAAACCTTCAGTGGGAACGTACTGAAATGGCTCCTAAATTCAACACCCTCACCATTATGGGCACAGCAAAGGACTCCTTGTAATGTATCAGATTAGCAGCTAGAATCCTTCATGACATGCTTGTCTAAAGACTGTGGGTAACTCATTTGGCCTTTCTTGGTTTCCACTGGTGACTCATAAAATGGACATCATGCTCTTCCTTCTTTTTGGATAATCCACAAAGTTTTTATGATTATTCCCTATCTCCACGCTGTGCACTTCCTACGTAATGTGCAGGTTCTTTGGGACTGGGAGGACCTGGGGTTTCCCATGCAGTATTTTTATGCAAACAGAATGACCAACTTTCTTTCTTAATCTCTGTGCAGCACTCCGTGATGTATCCTTTTGATTAGGGGAAAAAAAAAAAAGGAGAACATTTAAAGAAGAATATTTTCTAAAAATGCAAGTGTATTTGGCAGCAATACAATTTCCCTCTGCAGCCATGAAGCCCCACCCAGGAATGGAGAATTTAGAGAACTGTGGTGCCTGAGACATCCTACCCCATCTCCATGTCAGGCATGTACTCATCCTCTTGAGTAACCTGCTTACACCAGGTAAGTGGCTTTGTTTGCATTTGTTCTGGAAAAGTGACCTCGAAAAGTATTTTGAAAGGCAGCAAGTGTGATAATTCCTTCCCAAGGCTGGGCATCATGGTTGTGTTACACATAACTGCCCCAGGTAATGTACTCCAGCACATTTAAGATTTACTGTGACACTCAGAGTCTATGTGGCAGCTGGGTCTGACAGTAGAGGCTGCCTCAGGGCTACATTTAGCATGCAATGAAGACAACCCAGAAGCCACACAACAAGGCACACAGGGCACCTGAGCGGCCTGCACAGCACTTATCTCGAGCTGGCTCCATCTGTGTGAGCCCCAACCACAGCCCTACTGAGAGGTGCACTGTCCCCCATCAAACGGCTATTTCTCAATAATTTGGGTGGTGCTTGCCTTGGCGTGAAGACAGACATTCATTCATTTCATTTGGGCAGGAAATCTATATTCTGTATTATTCTTGTGTTAATAATACAGAGGACTAAATCAAAGGTCAATTGATTTCCTGAAGCTGAACATACTTTTGGCGTTAGCACAAATACAGCCACCGTCAAAGAGCAGACCTTTCAATTTAGCTCTTCTGCTGTCGATGTAAATAAAATTGCTCATGAAGCAAATTGCAGCCAGTTATTGTCTGCACTCAGAACCATTATGTTCTTTGGAAATGATCATTTATGTTAGACAGTGGATTAAGTTTCTATGAAAGTGTGTAAGACAAATGCAAAACACAAATTACCTTGAAGGTCAACTGAATATCGGAATTGGCACTTACAGGTCATTGTTATGCAGCTGAAATGATCCCAGGGAAAGGACTGATATTTGTGAAATGATACAAAACCAGAGATTCTTGATTTACTGACAGAAACAAGAGAAAAAGTCCCATGGACTGTTAATCCACAGGGATTAACATGGTGGGCTGGAGGTGAAATTTCAGTATAATTATCTGGCTTGTGTGGGCAACACATGATATGGGAATACATCCCTGTAAGACACGGCAGGGGGAGGGAGAGATCTTCCCTTTGGTGCCTCGTGCCAAGAGAAGGACTTAACTCCAATTTATGCACCATTAAGGTGGTGATTTGGGTAGACAGAGCAGGAAAGAAACCCTGAGCAGAGAGATGGCATTTCTGGCAGAGAAGAGGATCCATCTGAATATTTCTGCATTTTGGTCGGCAAACTTACTGTCATCTAAGGAAAATGATTAGCCACCCACCCTGAGGCACGGCCTGCTCTTCCTCCTAGGAAGTATGAGTTACATACAAGTACACCTAAAAGGCTGCTGTGAAATACTATCATTCTCCTCAGGTACAGTCTTTATACTGGTGATTGTGGCTGTATACAAGTCCAGTCACCAAAGTTCTCTTTAGCTTTGAGTGCACAGTGCGGTAAGAACTGGGTTACTGTGCCTCCAATCTTCTCTTGGAGACAGCCTGAGCTCAGCTGGGGAGAGAGGCTGCCAGCCTCTTTTGTGTATCCTGGTAGTGGGGTGTCCTTGCAGTGTGGGTGTCCTTGCAGGAAAGGCCCTGAGCTGTGCCATCTGCATGGCCTCAGTCCCATAACATTGCTGCAGAGACAGAGGAGGATGGAGCTTGTCAGGCAAGTACCACACAGGAAGAGAGAGTCCCTCTATATGGCAGTGCAGTTGTCCTTGGAGCACACCCAGAGGTTGCAGGTTCTTTTTAGGTTCACAAGCTGGATCACGTAAACCTAACTCTCACTGTCCCTTTCACATGGCTGACCAAGAAGGAAAATAGAGCAGAGCCTCACACTCTTGGAGTGACTTCCCAAAAAAGCTGCTGTTGGAGTAAGGAAGTTTGCCAAAGAGGGAATCTCCTTTCAAGAGTATCATTGTGAATGATCCCAGGTAAGTCTGCTCACAGGGCTGTCTGCTGCGAGCTGCCTCTTGATGTGGGCACAGGGACCAATTCTCTGGCACAATTGGCTTGTGCACTCCCTGGGTGTGCAGCCTCTGTCTTAACAGCACAGGCTCCAGCAGGTTCAAGAATGTTTTTCAGCGTTTATTGGAGATGCATGATGGCATTCTGTTCACCAAAAATGAAGCGCTTATGAAGTGCTTTTCTGCTTTGGAGAGAAAGAAAAACTCCCAGAGACTTGCCTCTATTGTCATTGGCTGATTGCAAACTGTCATGAACAGCCATTTAAAAATCCCACAGGAAGCTGCTTTGTGCCTTTAAAGAAAGCAAAGAGAGTCCTGAAGGCTTTGAAATAGTGACTACTAATCCTGGAGTAGGCACCTCCAGAAAATGGGAAATGGTGGACCTGGCTGTCAGAAGTAATCACCTGGTAGACATATCCCAGTGCCTTTTCTAGACTAATTGGAAGAGATACTGCCATCATTTCCAGCACAGGTCTGATGTTTGATGGAAATAGCACAGCCATGACCTGTCAGTATTGCTGGTCCCATGCTAATGGTTCATGGGAGAGAAAAGGGGCTATTAGTGTAGCTTTGATGTATAAAGCTGGCTTCTTTTACTTCCAAGCTTACAGCAGGAGGTAGGATGGGAATTGCCTTAAAACACTGCTGGATACTGAAATAATAAAAAAAACCCCTCCGTAGATTATGACTGAATGTCCTTTTCAGTGGTGCTGTCCCTAATGAAATACAGCTCTGTCACCTCTGTCATAAGCTCCCTTTTTCTGTATGTTAACATCAGACAATCAATCTTGTCCCATCAGCTTCAGCAGTATGCAACTCCCCCAGCTTGCTGGGGAAAGGCTTCTTTTTTTATTTCCTCTTTAATTAAGCTCTGTGGCATGCTGCTTTGCTTGCAAGACTCTAAGATGTATGTATGTTGCTTCAAACCAACCATTGGAGAGAAGAGCATTAAAGATAGCCCTCCCTAACAGTGAGTGGTCCAGAGTCACAGGTAAATGAAGGCACAGGCAACAGCATCAGCAACAAAAGGAGGTAATGATATGCAATTACTGGATTTGCAAACACTCTGCTGGGATCAGGACATCTAAACACACTATGCCAGGCTGCAAAAAGTTTGAAAACAATTTTTTTACAAATGCAAAGCAAGTGGGGACTTAGTAGCAGCACACACAGTATGGCTGGTTCTTTAATTGTATGAATGGCTCTGTCAAGCCAGTAAGAGACAGGAAAAGATAAATGTTTTCCATCCAGTTTTACTATTGTCTGCATTATTGTTCCTAAAGCGTAGTCAAAGTTGATTTTAAGCTTTTGTCAACAGGTAAAACTCAGCCCATTTAAGTACACATTCATCAGGCACCTGCCTGATGATAATCCAGGTCTCTGTAGTTGTGAGCTGGCTCTTAACCATTTCCCTCATTGCTTGAAATCATTGCCCAGCCCATGAACTTGCTCTTATTATTCAAATAATAAGCCTGTGCCCCATTACCTCAGCTTAAGTCTGTCCATTCAATAAAGGTGGTTGGTTGCCCTCTCTCAAACAGTTCACCTCATCCTTGAAATGCTTCTCCTTTCCATGTGCTGTTGTGCTGTCCAGCCACTGCCTGGGCATTCATGTTGACTACAATCCATGTTTTGGTCCCCTGAATCTGAGCCATTGTTGGAAATACTGGCAGACACAACCACCCATTGAGACTCCACAGTGTTATCTATATTTAGACCCTGGACATTGCTGGTGGGGTAAATAGGGTTACATCATAATAAATTGAAGCCGAGGTTAAGGATGAGGTGCAATGTGTTTGGCCTTCCTGACCGCGTGCCCTGGGCCATTTGTTGATTCACCCTTGGCGGTGCACAGGAACTCGTGACACAGAAAGAAGGTGCTGAACATCAACACAGAAAGACCAACACCATTACAGAGAAATTGTTGTCTAAATAAACAAGCAAGTAAACTTACAAATGTCAGAGCTCAAGAGCTGTGTCCTTGGTTGTTTTCCACTTAGATTTCACACTATTCATAATGTATCTGTGCTGGAGACACTATACTTTCCTCAAAAGGACATGTGGGATCTTCTGCCCAACTGCCTATTTTCATCCCACTAGGAACTCAGTGTCCCTGGAATCTTTATCCTTCCCTAAATTTGCTTGAAACTGGTGAAAAAATTTGAACAATCTGCTGTGGAAGGGCCAAGTAACACAGACAATATAGTAACTACATTGATACTGTTTCATTAGAAGACTAGGCTAAACAACATGGAATAAATTACTATTTTAATCCTTGTTTTTTCCGGTGAGGAACATAAGTAAAGAGCAGTGTAATAAAGTACTTTGAAGGATTTGAAACATAAAAAGCACCTTGCCCTGTGTATTCTCCTGTTACTAGACTGTTTATGAAAATCTTTTTGCACAAGAAAGTATCTGGTGTCTTCAGATTAGATTATGCATACCTGTTAGGAATGAAGCAGAAGGGGATTCTGATAAAAAGACCAAAGGCATAACCCATAAATCAAGAAGCGAAACAAAAATGGAACCTGCTGCTGATGGAATTTCCATTGATTTATTTGAACAGCCCCAGTATGAATAATAACTTAATCTGTCTCAAGACTCTCTCCCCACAGCACACTGATTTACAGCAGCCATCCATCTCTTTTCATAATTAGCAGCCTCTGACAGTATTTATTCTTCTCTGCCCACCTTCATTACCATTAAAATTTAGACTTTCTCCCTGCTCTGGAGCAGCCAGCATTTGTGCTGCCTGATGCACTGGGGTTAGTCAACAGCTTGATTTGTGGAGGTGTTTTCTTACACCAGGCCTCCTTTGCACTGGCAGGTAGAGTCTGCTGCTTACAGGAGGAAACTTTTCCAGAAATTCAGCAGAAATCAACACAGCTGTGGCATTGGTTGACAAAAAAAAAAAAGGAGTGGGGCTGTAATGCTGAAAGTCAAGGGGTGGAACAACCAAGGCTCTGCCCCTTCAGCTGCTCAACAGAAACAAAGGGAGCCAGGCTGGCCAAAGGATCAGTTAACAGAGTAAATCAGGCTCCTTTGTTGTAGGTGATTTTCTTCAATCTCAGATTTATTTCCAGTCTAAACTTTAGAGAACCCATATTGTCTAATACACTGCAGATGCAGATAAAAAAATTATTGACACATAAAAAGCTTAAATTAAGGGGTATTCTTTAAATTTCGAAATATATCTTTAATAGCTGAATGTAAGATCAAAAGGCGATTTTCTGTTTCAGCATAATTATGTTGTTGACGTGTCATTATATCACTGGATAGTTTGATCCCAGAGTTGATTTGCTAAAGAGAAAGCAAGACTGCCTGTCCAGAATGCTAGATGGGCCTGAAGTTTCATAACTAACCTGATTATGTACTTATTGCTTGTTAACATGGTAAAACAAGAGATGGCGTTAGGCATTTAATCAGCATGTAATATTAATGTGGAATTAATGAAATAATTATTGACATCTCTACCTAAGTGACTATTTTTGATTATTATCTGAAATGTAATTAAGTTGCTTATGGCAATGTGTGAAATAATATCTAAAGGTTTATTGGAGACATAAATTGAACCTCCTCTTTGAACCAGGTATTTTGGGGTTCGGAGTTACCTCCTTCTGTCTATGGAGTGTCAGTGGTTGAGCATGGGCCTTAAAATAGATAGACAAACTCTAATTGCTCAAATCATTCTGGGTGAAACATTTTGTTCATTTTTCTCCCTCCTGTAGGAACTGTGAGAAGGTGACAGGGTGACCAAAGGAGATATCCTGGAGGATACACACTAAACTGATTCAGAAGTGAAAACTGTGGTCTCCCTTTTGGTAAGTCAGAGGGAACAAAGTCAAATACATCATTTATTGCAAATTCTTCTTTCTGCTTGAATGACTGTGTCCATTTTCTGGATACGGAGACAGAATATAGAGGTGAAAATGAAGTGCCTGTCTTGCCCCGTGAGCACGCACACTGACATGTTGATGAAATTTCACTTTCTGTTCCCTGATTGTCCACCTTAATCATAAGCCCAAACATTCCAGCTTCATTGAGAAGCTGATTGCTCATGAATGTCACCCAGCCACCAAGACTCTTACAGAATGTCTCATCACACGTGCTTGTTTAGATAAACAATATTGCTGAAAGCAGCACAATGAATGAAACCTTTTCTGCACAGCTTTGTAACTTGTGGCTAAACTTGCTGGTGATTAGGAAAGGACATGTTCATCCTGATGAATTTTCATAGGTGAAGAACACAGATTCTTCTGCTTTGATGGTGCAGATTTTCATGGAATATGAAAGGTGTGCATTTGAGAGCTCTGCTCCTCTGTCAAATTTGGCTGAAGTCAAGTGATGCTTTCAGAATTTATTGTTGGGGTGACACCCAGAGTCTGGGCCTTCAGACTGATAGTAGGAGTCATAAGCCCTGTTTGCCTACATGAAATAGGCTATAAACATTCCTTGTAGGTAAACCAAAGACTATCAAGACATGAAGCCTCATTTTGTTCATCCTGTCTCAGGCCATCATACCATAGCCTTTTTAGTTATCTTTATTATAACAAAGCCTATTGTGCCCCTCTCAGAAAGCCACCTTCACAGCAGTTTACCAGCAAGTTATTCACAGGTCTAAGTGTGCCTGCTGATTTGTACAGCACTTCTGCATAAGAATGATTTCCAGTATCACTGCTCTTTAATTTTGTATCTGAGCTAGTTTAATAGCACAGGTCCTATGTTAAAAATCACTTAGATCCCTAACCTCATTATTCTATCACACTTCTCTCTTTAGTTGTGTTTACCAGGAGAATTGAAATAGAACATTATCCCCCTTGCTGATTTTCAGTTGTAATGTGAGATCTTTGCTATTTGGCACAGTCTTGATAAAGGAACCCAGAGAAAGCTATTAAGGAGTAGTTTATATCAATGGTCAATGTCCCTTATAGTGCCACCTCTGAAAAACATCTTCATTCAATTGCCCTGTCAGGCAGCAATAACCACTTCCACTGATTTATGGCAAAGCCAAGAAAAAAAATGAGTACTTCCTTACCTTTGTTGTGTGTGAGAAAGGAATTTCAAAATGGCTGTGGGGAACACCTACATGTTTTTAACTGTAGAAAAAGATGTGTGTGTGAAGAAGAGCCTCTTCCTAAAGATTGCACTTTGGAAATATGGTGCTCAAAACAGCAAATAAAATGTACAGGGTCTGAGGGAGGACAAACCTTTGCCGTGACACACAGACCTGCTGACAGGAGAAGAGATAAACGGGGGATGCAAAGGGAGCAAGGTCACAACTGCACACTGAAGCACTCACAGGCACTCACCCTTCATCCTGGCAGCATCTGGGTCTAAATGAACACTGTGTTTGTCTTGCCTTCCAATTTTCTGGTGGTTTTTTTTTTGCAACTTCACTATTTCCTCAGCTATAAAGAAACAAGTTTAAGTTTATAGAACGCTTCAGAAAGTGAGTTAGGGTCTGTGGAGGCAGACTGAGAGTGTGAAACAGATTTCAAGGTGTAGAACAAAACCATACGCTCATCTTTAGCAGACATAGAAAGGATGCTGTATTCTTGTCTCTTGGGATTTTATTTTTGTGTTCATTTTTGTCAGGCAGACCTGTAGGAGGAAGGAAAAAGAAAAGGAGATTCACGTGCAGAATTATGATGTCAGGTATCTAAGTTGTGAGGGGCCCTTTAGATAAACCATGTCCCGACTTTCATTTGTGTGAGTGCACAGCATCCACCAGTCACTTGTGGTGGAACAACAATACAATTCTTGTAGTTGGTCCTGAACTCCACCAGGCATCACTACAGCATTTTGTGTGTGGCTGTGTGCTCCCCAGGCAGGCATGGAAGACACTGAAGAGATAAAATCACTTCCAGAAAAGGTCCCCCTCTTCTCTCATGCTCATGTGAACACAAGTTCAGCCATCCTTTCAAAAGTTTCCAGGGGAAAGAGGCCAAATAGCATTATTTTGGAGCTGTCTAAATTTCTGAATTGGCAGCCAGGAGGAAGAAGCAACATTGCCTTACATCTCCCAAAATGTACATGAGACTCTATTTCAGTTCTAACAGGATTTAAAACCATATCTCTTCCAGAAAAAAAAAAAAATCACATTATTCTGAAAGATATTTCAGTATTTGATCTTCTTTTCTTTAGTCCTACTTTGAAGATTTTTATTAAGAGAAATTTGGAAAAGCCAGTTTACTTTGAAGTGGAATACAGAAACTCACTGTGCAAAAAAAGCCACTGAAATGCTTTGGCCTTTTGTAAATTACAAACAAAGGCAAAAAATTACAAACACGCAAATTCTTTCAGACAACACAATGTGCCTTTTTTCCGTCAAGAACTGTGTGGACCTGCTGTCTCCCTGCAGTGAAGAAGCTGTATCACTAGCCTTTCCTGACCTCTCCATAAAAATGGCTTGATTAATGGAAAGGGAAGATGAAGCAAAAGCCTTCCCTACAGATAACAGCTGTCTTCTGACAGTGACAGTGTCCCTCCTTTTCTTTAGGTACGGGGACCTTTTACACTTTGGGGAAAAAGGAAGTAAGATTCATTTCACAGAACTGCATTCAGGCTCATTTAGAGTTTAACAGCCAGTGCTGTATTAATGGCTGTCATTTTCTTCCTATGCTTGTATCTGCTGACACGGGCTTGCAGCATCCTCGTGTTCATCAAAGCTGTTCATCTACCCCAGCCTGCTCCAAAATACACCCCAGAGTCCAGAATGAAACAAAGTGATTCTTTAACTGCTGCTTTTCCCTGTGCAGTCAGAGATCTGTCACAAATGCAGTCTTACAAATCTGAAATTTAAAAAATCACATAGTAAAGGAGATTTCTGTTAGCAACAGGCTTACTTCCAGCTGAGGACAAGCTGATGGGAGCTTGAAGAATTCTGTGCATTTCAGAGGGTTCTGTAATTTCCTAATTATTTGAGATCCAAACTTGGCTGCTACACTGAGAAGTATAGATTTCCTAAACTACCAGCACTGTCCCGTGCTTAACCATGTCTTGCCAGTAATTTCTTGAGCATTTTGAAAAGACAGGCTTAGAAAATGGTGAGAGTGTTGATAGAAATAATGACCATGAAGTCAGGACAATAGACCAGGTGTCTTGGGTTAACATCCAACACAGCAGCTGCAAATTAGAAGGTAGACAAGATGTTTCTACCTTTATTGCTCAGTGTGAAATACCAAGAGTACTGAAAGATATAGGAGCTTGTGCTGAGTAAATGTATGACAGACCCTCAAATCTGTGAATGAAGAAAATATTAATCAGATCTCTGAAATCTCACTTGAGATTTTCCAATTTTTTGTTAGCTCTGCCCAAAATATTCTTTAGGAAACTTATTTTCCTTTTCAAGTGAAGATTGCAGCAAAGAATAAATGAAGAAAAATGCGGTTTGCGCAAAGGACAGATGGAAAGCATTTCCAGTGAAAGGAAAATGCAGATAATGACACACTTCTCCACTGCAAATTATTCAATACAAAGCATTTGAAACCCTCCAGCTGCACTTTGCTGGAAGATGGAATCCTTGGAGTATTGATACATATCCTCTTCTGTAGAGATCTGCTTTTGATCTGAGGTAAGGAGGCAGAACATGGGACTAAGTAGACTTTTGGTTCATTGTTGTTTAATTTGCTTTGTCAACTATTCTTCAGCACATTGGGTTTTTAGAAACATGGTGAGACCGGAAAAAACCCCATCCTAACACCACACAAAAGTATTACAGATATCCTGAGTTAAAACAGAAAAATGGAAGAAAAAAAGGAAAGCAACTCATGTATTTACTCTTTAAATAGCAGGTTAGGGAATGGACTTGAAAGACAGCTTTTAATTTAAAGATAAAGCCAAGGCATTGATTTGACCCATTTAGTTACCAAAGCTAAATATCTACGTTCTACATTACTCTGAAAAGAAATGTTATTATTCCATATGATTCTTTCACTCGCTTTAAACCCTCCAATCACATAATCCTGAAATAGTTCTGTGTACACCTATTTGTGGTTTATCATAGGTTTGTATCCAGACACTGGAAATATTTGAAAGGTGAGGCCATCTCTTCCTGCTGCCTCTGCCTCAAGGCTGCCTTCGAGAGGCAATGGGACTCTGCTTTCTAAGTGGGTGGGCACAGAGCATTTCACTGCAGCATGACTACCGGGCTGCTTGTCAAGGTCACTGCAAGGGGTACCATGCAGAAATGAACCCAGCTCAGAAAGATTGCAGAACTTACTGATACAGCTGCAGCATCTGAGGAGAGCAGAGCAGCTGCAGAATGCAGAGAAAAATACAGTGTAGTAGCCAAAATATTCAGGGAGGGAGAAAGGCTGCAGGATAACTTACAGGACAGGCTGGCCTTTCTGTACTTTCCCTTAAAGGATGACATTCACACCATGGGGATATCAGATGACATCTCACATTAGGCTAATTAGGTGGGAAGTGCACCTGGATCACAACCTTGCTCTGGCTCTAGCTGTGATGGATGAAGGGCTGCAACATCAGGTGTCAGCTCAGACATGCACAATGCAGGGGGTGGCCATGGCTTGGAACCTGCCTCTGAGGCAACCACTAACAGCACACCCACCTCCTGCTACCTCATAACAATGACAGGTGGAAAATTCAGGTGCTGTTGTGCCCGTTCCAGCTTTCTTCTTGTGTTTCCTATAGTGTAAAGGAAGCCAGTTCAAGAGGTACAAATATTTCCTCAATATACTGTGAGACCTACCACTCATGCTAGAAACATGAAAACTTGCTAGAGATTTTTATTACACAAATATTTCTGTGACAAATTTTTAGTTTTGATATCAGAGGTGAAAAGTTTTGAAAAGTGCTGAGCTTCCACTGAATAGGAGAGTGGGTAGAGACAAGTGAATGTGGTAAGAGGAGGGGAAACCACCCATTGTGTAAAACCTATCTGATATTTTATTCTGAGTTATTTTACTTGTTTTATCTCATGATGAGAATCATAAAACTGCAAACAGAAACCTGAAAACCAATTTATCTCACAAATAAATCCTGCTCTGCTACAGTGGCTGATCTAGCAGCTAATTAAGTGGTTATGATAGTCTTCCCAACTGTCTCTTTTTTTGTTTTGTACTGTGAACTCCAGGCCACGTTGCAAAGATTAGAGCTTCTCTGTCTTTAAATTGAAGCACAGAGACAGTATTTCTGATTGAAACATTAAATATACAGAAGATCTAGATGCCTTTTCAGTCTCAGATGCTAATCTAGGCACTTTTCCTCTCAACATTTCATGCCAGAGTTACTAAATAATATCTTAGAAATGGAATTGCTGGAGGGTTTTATGCACCAATTGGATAGTGAAGAAACAGAGGAAAAATTAAGTCACCTTTTTGCACGAACAGTGGTGGACATGCTGACTTTGCAACCTGATGGAAGGGCCTTTAATTCTGATATTTTGTGAGCCTTGCTCCTCTAGAAATGTTTGCAATGAGTGAAGCTCTTTGCATATTCCATCACAAGGCTTATCGTTGCCCACAGGCAGCCTCTGAGGGGCTGCACAATATTGAATTGCTGCCTCTGTTTCAACCCCTTTTTTCCCTCAGTGCTTTCCATCCATATGAGACTGAAGGCATCCCCACAAGAGGAGGCAGGCATCGCTCAGCAAGCAGAGGGTTTTGGGGCGCCAAACCCAGCTCCAGGAGCCACACACAGCATGAGGCTCCTGGCAGTGAGAACGAAATGAGACTGCTTATTCTTGTTTTTAAAGGAAATCTAATCCTGTGTTGAGAGACATAAGGAAGGTTGGGTTTTTAACAGTTTTTTTAACCATCAGCAACTGTTATCTGTAACTGTCTGTTGAACAGTCTCCACATGACATCTTTCTACCCCTCCCTGATGTCTCCTGGTGAGGCTGCCCTACCTGTTGAGTCACCAACATCCTCCCCAGCCATTACAGCTTGCCAGAAACTCATCATGGGCTTTTACAAATTACCTCTTGAGAGATTCACAGACCACAAAAGCTTGTGTTAATCCAGAGGTGTTGGCATGCCTCCGAGGTTCAAATAAATTCTTCCTTTTTTCTTTTCCCCACCAAAGTTTTGGCCTGAATTATGAGAATGCAGAGAAAAAACCATAGTCCTATAACAGCAAATGCAATGCTTAGTTTTGAACTAAGGCCACTTAAGGTGGAGTACTTCTTCCTCTACAAGCAGAGTGAATTTTCCCTTTTTTTCCAGCTCAAGGCAAATATTCTTTTAAACTTGAATTCAAATTATCTTGTTCCTCTTGTAGGCCAGAGTGGAGGAAGGAGAAAGAGAGTTAACACAAAAAAGTAAAGAAATGTCAGAACAGGAAAAGGAAATTTTATGGTAGGTTGGCATGCCCTGTTCATGCTTCTCCTCCCTATATACAGAAAGTATCCTCAACAGTCCTATCTAGTTCTCTTTTTCTGTACATTGATTTCTCATCCTCAAACTGCAGCCATCCAATGAGTAAGGAACACATTTGTAGTGTTCCCCTCATACCAGTCCACATGGCACTGCAGCCCCTCCTCACAGCTGGCTAAGTCACCATCCCTGGCAGTGTTCAAAGCCAGGCTGGATGGGTCCCTGGGCAACCTGGTCTAGTGGAAGGTGACCCTGCACAAGGCAAGGGGGTTGGAATGAGGTGATCTTTAAGTTCCTTTCCAACCCAAACCATTCTGTGTCAGCTGTGGGGGAAATTCTTGCACTGCAGAGTCACGTCTTGCAGACTTGCATCTGTGTCAACGCCTAGTACTGAACAAGAGCTGCTGAAGGCATTTCATCCCTGTCAACCCACCTTCAACAGCAACAGTTTGGAGGCTGGAGGTGCTCTGAGTATTCCAGAGTCCTTGGCTGGGTGGCTATGCCTGGTGATCCACCAGCAGGCTTCAGGGGCACAGGCTTTACTTGTTTCCCAATAAACCCCACTTACCTGTAGGTAAGAGAGAGGAAGAATACCAGCTAATTTAGGGATGTTTCCTCTGGCTGACAGAGGCTTTGGGAAGCCAGGCAATTGGTACTGTGCTCAAAGGCTGCTCATCTTGCCAGCCCATCCCCAGCTAACTCTGCAGAAAGGCTTGGTGTGCTGTAGTACCTGTGTCAAGTTTTCAGCCTCCTGGAAGTGTATCACATGCCCTGAAACATTTGAAATGGCTGCAAACATCTATGTTTGTTACTGAATTGAGCCGAGAAATCATGCTTGTCACAATTTAAGCCAACAATCTTCTGTTTTCTGCACAACTTTGATTTATTTGAAGATTGTTGTGCGTCTCCTCACTTGACTGAGAGAACTCTTTCAGATTTTCCTCACAGCTCATGTTTTCAAGTCCACTGATTGCTCTTATGTTGTTATTTCCCCATTGTTCACTCAGTTCACATTTTGTTTTCTTTTAAGGATGTTCCAGACTGGACATGATGCACCACCCTTTGCTTTCATACCAGAAAGAAGAAATTATTCTTCCCTTTTCTGTCTTTCCTGTGACCTTCCCCTTACATTTTTATCTCAGAATAAGGTTTATTTTTTTTTCTCTATGACATTATTGAATTTAGCGTTGGGATCCAACCTGACTTGCAGATCCAGTTGTGACTGCTCCAACAGAAGCCCAGATCTTTTCATTGTCTTTGAGTTATTTTTCTGCCTCTATTTCTCCACTAATTGCATGAGAATTTTGACAGTGATACATTCCTCCAGAGTGCTGGCAGCCCCTTCCAGCCCAATATCACTGCAAATTCAATAAGTAGCACAACTACTCCTTCAGCCAGGTCATTGATATACAATTGAATTGGACTGGACTGATGTTTGACCCCAAAGAGCTGCTTTTCCAAAAAGTTTAGTACTTTTCCATAATCATAATCATTGATAACACTGTTTTTAGCATCAGTTGATTGGCACTCATATTGTGGGGGGAAAAAACCCCTCTTTGTTTTTACCCATGGATTGTTCAGGAACTGCACTCTAAGCTTGCCAAGGCTCTTTCTGCTGGGTGTTGCAGAAATCACACACACTGAATTGAACCTGCCCTTTGTTTACTTGTGTGGCAGGATCTCCTGCATCTCTGCTGTATTTCACACAGTAGGAGGCCAGCCTGGACTTTCCAAGGTCAATCTTGCTGCTGAAGACCAATGGCTCTCCTGCTGGGCAGGTGTCACAAGTCGAGTTTGTAGCAATGCAAACTTGTCAACTGCTGAGCAGGCTCCGGCAGTTTAAGTGCATTTGACCGGTGAAGACCCTCAGTGCCTCAACTTCATTTACTTCTCTGCAGGAGGTAATAAGGAAAAAGAGGATGAGACAGATGCAAGTGAAAGAATCTGTGAAATTGTCAGTCCTTCTATCAAAAAGGCAACAGGAGCGTAAACTGTCTCCTGGAAGAACATACCAGTGGGCTTAACCTGCAGTTTTGGATCTCAGCACAACAAGCTGCTAGGGAAATTAGGATCTGACCTGAATTAATCTCCTATGCAGACGAAAAGTCTGTGCAAGGCACCTGGGGCCTGTATTTCCGCCCTCTAGAGTCTACTGCTGATGAATTTAATGAGAGGACAAAATCAATTAAAGTTTATTAGACCTCAGTTTCAAAACAGATGAAAAAAATAACTTCAGCACTGATTTATTGAGAAAAGGGTTTGGGGACGGAGGGCCCAAGGAAATGGGCCACTGGGAAGGGCTGTCATGGGATGACATGCATGAACATGGAGCACCATGTAAGAACTGTCTGCCATGGGGCTGTTTGAAAGCAGTAGAACTGCACAAGGGTGTCACTGTTCTGGAGTCAAGAAGACCTGCCTTGTGACTTTTTGGTGGCAATTAGCTTCATCCAATCAGCTTCTTAATTAGTGCAGTTATTTTGGTCATGGGACAAATTTAGATGTCTCTCCACTGACCTCCATTGCACAGTAGAGAAATGGAGAGGTGATCAGCCATGCTCATTATTGAATTTATATATATCAAAAGAGCTTTGTAAAGGTGTTCAGTATTTTACACGTGTGGAAACTGATGCAGGACTCAATAAGGAGCTTACCCAAGTTTTCCAGAGGAGCAGCATCAAAGTCAAGGCTAGGATAGAGGTCCCTGTATTCTGGCTCAGCTTTGTAAGAACAACTCTGTTCTCCAAGAAGTGAAAGGATATGAGCATCATAGGTTCTTCGCAGGTCATGTTCTGCTGTAGGATGCCATGGAGTCCCCTGGGTTCTGTGTTACACATGTCCCAGGGAGTCACCATAATCTTTTCAATCTCTTAACCTCTTAGAGAAAGACTGTGATCCTCATACATCCTAGATTTACCACTATGTGACACTGATGTAGCAGGATCCACGTTATGGCAAAGACATTGGAAGTATATTTCATGGTCAAATCTAACTCTGTGGGAAAGGGGAGAGCTGAGCAACCCCAACAAGGCATTGCATCCTGAATTCCAAATGGAGAAGGGACAGATTGCCTCCAGTTTTTACGGCTTTGTCTTGGAACAGTGTGGCTGTCTCAGCCTAGACAAGTGAATTTGGTCTCAAGGGAAACACAGTTCTGACTCTGGGGAACTCTTTTCCTTATGGTCTCATTTTAGGCTGTAGTCAATAAGTGGTTGAAATACGTGTCTATTTAATGATGGTGAAAATTGAAGGTGTCCAGTAAAGCAGTCGTAATTGTGTTTAATGCTGAGACAATGAACCTAGTTAAGATTCAATTTGGTCTTCCTCTTTGTTCCCCTGCTCCAGTAATAAATGGTTAATTACCAGCTTCAAAGGCTCAGTGTAATTTGTCAGCTTGCAGAAATCACAGTGATCACCATATTGTCAGCAAGAAGTTTGGCCCCATTGTTTTTACAGATAAAAATATTTTTTCTTTTATAGAAAATGCTGAGCAATCTCCTGACTTGAGCTACCAAGGCACAGCCTTTTTGGGTGGGGTGGGGGCTGGCAGAATGTGGCAAAGCTTCCCACATTCCTCAGCTCTGTGCTGATGTGACCCCTTCTCCTCTGCCACCAGGAGGTGCCTGGCAGGACAGAGGCTCAGCACCAGACCTATCCCATCACCCTGAGGCAGTGGAACCTCCCCAGTAAGATCCCACATTTGAGCCCTCATTTGAACAGATTTTTTAGCTAGATTTTCTCTCTAAAAATACATATTGTCAAAAGCCCTGAAACCTAAAAACCCAAAGCCACTAAATCCCAGCTGATCCATATTTGCTTGTCTTGAAGGAAGGACCATTGGCCCCAGCGGTGATGGGACTGAGATGTTCCCTTTGCTCCAAGCACGGATGCCTACATTACAGAAGTGGGGTATTCTGGGCAGTAACAGCAAAACCACTGTTCACTTGTTATTGCCTGTGTTTAAAGTGTTCAGTGGATTGTGAGGGAACCTCAGCATGAAATTTTCACAGTTTGGACCAGAAGCTGTCAAGTAACTTAACTGCATACATGGTTGTTGACTGTATTATATTATATTAATTATATTATATTATATTATATTATATTATATTATATTATATTATATTATATTATATTATATTATATTATATTCCAAATTAATTTGAGCATTACAGTTAGGATTTCCTTATTTCTGTATTTATTAGAGATGATGAAATAGACTGAATTTGTACAACCAGGCACATCATATCAGTGTTGTACTCTTGTTGCCACTATGTTATTCACCAAGGTTTCCCGCAAACAGCAGTAACTGCTAAATCTCTGAGCCAAAGACACTGTGAGCACAAAATTAACAGCACCTCGCTATGGAAATGCAGGGTGCATTTTAGATAGACAGTAGTACCCACCTATTCTGTTTTACTATATGCCACTCCAAAACTCTGGGCTTTTAAAATATTTGGATGAAAAACACAATGATAAAAAAAATATATATTTTAAAGTTCTGGTGTGTCTGAGGAGACATACCAGAACATAGAAAAATGACAGCACAATTTCCATTTTGTAGTCTGCTCTTATTTTCAGGTTATAAGTTTCCACCAGGAAGTTATTTGCTGACTGGAATTATTGCCCAAGATAGCTTCCTCAAATTTAACAATCTTCTCACTGCCGGACAAAGAAAGGGAAAGTTGTGCCCCAGTAACTGGGAAATGTGTGGCAGGGTCAGGGTAGATACTAGTCTGCTAATCCTGGCATTTTACTGCACGAAAACGACATGTGCAAAAGGCATTTGCATCTTTATCCCTAAGAGGACAATTAAAATTGCACTTTCTCCCTTGCAGCTGAAAAGCAAACAAACCAAGAAGAACCCCGTTTCCTTTACAAATATTCCTCCTACTTTCAGAAACTCTGACAAGCACCATCCAGGTTTAACAACTTTGGGAAGACTCATAATTAGGACACAGTGTCATTGAGCTACGTGCTCAGAGTTTAACAAGACAGATCTCAAATTAACAGGCATAGATCTTGCAAGTTGCTGATACCAGTGAACAGTGGGGTTACTCACCATCTCTAGTTTTTCTCATTCCTTTCATCTCTTGACCTATCCTTCTACATATTTCCTGTTCTCAGAATATTTCAAGTTGTCATGAAGGGTTTTCTGTAACTGATCCATAACCAAGTAAGTGAAGGGTGTTTCTCTCAGGGAATAAATTTGATTTATAATCTCTTTTCCCAATTTAAACCCCTAAAAAAGCCCCAAATTGTGCATTTCTCTTGAACTTTTGGTGCCTCCTTGCACAGCAGAGTCTCTGTTCTGCCTCATCATCTGTCTGTGAAGTAGAATGCTTCCACAAGCCTTAATTCATTACCAAAATGAGAGCAGAAAAGCAAAACAAGAGGTATCATTACAATCTTGAAAGCAGAGTGCAGGAGCGATCTGCAATTTAATGGGTCCTGCAATTACATCTTGATTGAATGTGCTGATGAAGCCTTCTTGTACAACATGGCACTCATCAGCACACCATGACCTAGACCTGACTGAGGATTTTAGTTTGCACAGGTGAGAAAGGGAAAGTCAAACCTGGGAGAGTGTTTGTCTAGATTCTAAAATTCTATGATTTTCCTTGTATTCCTTTTGGCAGGTGTCTTGTATTGGACTCACAGCAGGGAGTGAGAAAAATTATCCAGCATTTTTCCTTCACCAAATGTTGCTGCAGTAAGCACCTAGAAGCCTTTATCAGGAATAGATCCCAAGTATTTTCTGTATTCCAGTCTAAGAACCAACTTTGCTCCTAAACAGCTACCAGCCTAAAGAAACCAGTCAGGGAAACATCTGATTAAGATCCTCTTCACTATGTAGGAAAATTGAGACTCAGGAGCACAAATGTCACAAATGTCAGTGAAGATGCTGGAGCAGAGCTGAGAGAGAACCTATTTCTTCTGCATTTAGATGAACTCCAAGTGTGAGTTGAACTCCAAGTGCGGTGGAAGAGGGGACTGATTCATGCACCTTGGTACACCAATTTTATATCCTGCTTCCATTTTCTACCTGTGGCCTGTGGCTGCCTTTAACCTCATTTTAGGTGTGCTATGATTTCTTTTCTCCGATGGCTGTAGAGGATTCTGAGTTTTCAAAGCCCTGAACAGTCCGAGCTGCTTACTGCTTTCTTGAGATATGACAGCAGGGATGCCATATAAGATAATTTAAAAATAACTCATGGCTACCAGAACCCTTTTTGCCTCTCAGGTCTAAGCCAGGGCCAGCTGGAGAGCATGGGTTATTTTCTATTAAGTTTGATGTACTTTGGGTTAGGCTGTAAACTGTTGCCATTTCTGCCTCCACTCTCTGCTGTCACTTTCACTCTGTCAAGCAGGTGCAAACATCATGTTTTTAGAAATCAATAATTCTTAGAGAAGTAAAGTAATGAAGAAAGCCTAAGTTACCAGTTTGGAGAGATGGAGGAAGGATTTAAAGGTGTGAAGACACTGACTGACAAATCAGTCCTCTCTGGGCTGCTGTCACTGAAGTCCAGATGGTACCTGGGCATCTCAGATGCTGGAGGCAAAGATCCTCATTATGGTGCAGGGCGAGGACCAGCTGCACAGAGGAGGGTGGCTACTACCTTGCTGCTGCTGCAGCTGCTTCCTGCTGGAGTCTGCTACAGGCCCATTGCTTTGGTAAAGGTTAGCTCATGCTGGGTGGTTTTAATTGTCTATTATCTGCCCAGAAGGAACTAACTATCTTAAACAAAGCAAGGCCAAAAAAAAAAAAAAAAACCAACTTCTTTTTCTGGCCATTTTTAAAGCATTTTTCAAAGAAATGTATACATTAATCAAACTCATGAATGAACAAAGGGAAGATAACATCAGTGATGTGTTCATTGGGGAAGGAGACCCTGGGTCACACAGATCCACCAGCAATGAATCTAAATAAAGTCAGGGAGAGTGTCACTGACTATTGCAATTATTATTGCAGTGATTGATAATGTAGTTCCTCAGCTAATGTGGTGATGTGCGTGGTCTGAAGGTCAGCAGCACAGCTGGTGAGGTGGAAAACCACGCTGTTGTGATAGGATGGGCTGATGCTTCATGGTCTAATACCCAGCTCCTGTAAATCAAGATTGATTTGGATTACAGTGCCCTGATCCTGGGCTGTCCTGCATGTGGTAGCTCTGCAGGATTGGTCTGAAGTTTGTCCAACTTCAGCATTATCAAGTTGGGTTGCTGACTTTTATTGATCCCTTCCCTTAGTTTTAAATGTAATTTAGGTTTCAGAAGAGAAATAGAATGGATTTATCTGTTTCTGTCAAAGAATAGTAACATAAGAAATCCTTTTGTAGGGGTGTGAGTGGTTTTATCCACTTCTGAGGGATGCAATGAGATTTAATGAGTGATTTGGAGTGATATCTGGTAGTTCACTCACTCAGGTTTCATGGGCAAAACAAAAAGAGGTGGAAGACCTGAGGTGAATGCTAGATAACCTGTTATGATGAAGGAAACAGTATACTGGATTATAATAGAAATGGTGCTAAGGACACTTTTCAGAGCAGATTAATTTCTCTTTTATTCCAGAAGTTCAAACACTTGAGATTACAGATTAGGTCAATGTAGAAGCATGGAGGAATGAACATATGACATAATTGAAGAGCACAAAACTGGTGTAAATTGATGAAGTAAAAGAAAGGAGCTCTGAGCTTTTCTGTTCCCACAGTCATGACTATCACCCAAAAGTAAACCACTGCTGTAATACAAATTGAGGACTGAGAAGAGAAGCAGAAGAGACACTAGGGTTCTCTTGAAATTGGTGAATTCAAGGTTCTCAGAAAGAATGAAGGACTGGAAACTTTTGCCACAGTAGCAACTGTAATCATCACCTTCTTATTTATTACACGTAACCAGCAACAGGGACATGAAGTAAGATTTGACCCTGAATTTTGACCTGTCAGTACAGTGTCTGAATGTGCCATATTTTATTACATCACACAAATGTACATTTTCTTTTCCTTCTCAAATTTCCTCTCTGGATGTTTTGAGACCTTAAATTTTTTGGGCAAGCTTTCTAAATTATTTAGGCTGAAACTGCATTAAAATAGAAGATTGGACAGTTTTAAAGGCAACTAGAAATCTGAATACCATCTTTATTTATTTTCAAATAGGGAACAAATTTGAAGCTTCTTTACTGCATTGTTATATAAATATTGACTAAAGCACTGCTGTACAAGGAAGCATGTAAGTTATTACTCAGACCTCTAAAGACAGAAAGGGAGAATCTTTCATTCATTTCATTGTATTGCTGAGCCTTTGAAGTCATTCATTTTAGGAAGAAGAGACTCTTACAGGTAATTTACTGTATTTGTGCCTTCTGTCCCATGGGCTATAATGCAAGATGAAATGTCAGCTTCTGCTTTCAGTCTTTATTTCTCTTGCATTACTCCATCCTCTTTGTCTGAGGTACTCTTCAATGTAACCATTATACAGCAGTTTGGCTTCCTGCAGAAAGCTTGAATGGTATCACTTGCAGTAAAGGCATTGGTTCCTTCACCTGAGGATTCTTCTGTTCATGGAAGTAAATGGTGAAGCCAAGAGAGTATTTGCCTCTACAGTGGAGACACTGCTTTGAGATCCATTTGAACTCTCAGGAAGGAGAGGGGCACTGTGCTGGGGGTCTTCATCATCACAGCCAGCTGCTGGACATGGAGAAGGGCCAGTGAAATAAAGATAGAATTTCTGAATCAGAGATGCAGATAAGTCTTTTTCTGTAAAGAAATCAAGAAGTGCGTCTGTAGACACTTCCATTTACATGTGAGATGCAGGAATCGCAATGTCTTCTGTTAAACAAAACACCACTGAAACCACATGCAAGAAAATTATCATGGACACTGCTGCTTCTTCTGTACTAAAGATCTTGGTGGAAACACAAAAGGGATGCCCAAACACTCTCTTAAGGCTCTGCCAGTCAATTGCTGCACATTGTACCGACTTTTCGCTTTTCACATACTGGAGATGTAAAGCTCGTGAAATGTTTGTCTTCCATACCCTGAAGAACAAGCACCTTTGGGGGAAACCTGGTGGCTGTTTGAAACTATGATTAGAGATGTGGATAATCTCTGTTTCATCTTCAATTAAGGTAGTGAGTACCTTTGGCATAAGAGAGAAGTATCCCATTTGTGGATTGGATTCACAAGTGTGTAACTCAGCTGAGAAACCACGGATATGTCTCCTAAGCAATCCTGACAGCAGGACAGATGGTGCAAGCTCCCTTTAGGTTAAAAAAGCCATTAAAATGGTCCTCTCATGCACTTCTTGTGGACAGATTTTATTTTATGACTGAGTGCTCAAAAATGCTCAAGGTGTTGGCCTGTAGATGAAGGTCCTTGTTTCCTAAGGTGTTAAATACAGAAACCAAACATTTGTGGCATTTCCAAAGTGGTCTATGGCTAAGTGGGGACATGTCCTTCCTGGCAGGCAGGGCCAGTGCTTTGCTTCTCCATAGTTAAAAGCATGTCTGAAAAGATGCTGTTCAAGGGAGCATGAGGAACGACATTTTCGGCAGTGGTGGGATTCTTTTCCTTTGAACAGGGAAGGATCCACAGTGCTGCATTATATGGCCCAGGCTGTGGGATCTTCTGCTCATGCCTCTCACTCTAACTCTCCTGTCTCTCTGTTCACCATGTAAAAAAAGAGCTAAAGGTCATGTTGTAACTGTTTTGGAGTTCAAGGATATCTACCTGTAGGCACATAGGATCCCATAGTTGACCAAAAAACCTTGCTGTTTCTTCCACAGTAGAGGAGAATCAATAATTACTATACCTATAACCTTCCCCTCAAGAGAAATGCAAAGTTTGTTTGTGTGCATGGGAAAAACAATCTTCTGCATTGAGAGAGAAGAAAATGACAGATAGAGAAAGAGGGAAAAAGCAAAGCAGAAGGTTATCTTGATTGGGTATGGAGTAAACGCAGCAATAACCCTTTCTTAAAAGGAAGAAGAATCTGTCTGAAGGAGTTCAGTGCCCCCATTTCTTGCCTCTCTGGAGTCTGGACCTGCAATGCAAGATGCCTTTTGCAATGCCAATTTGCAGCCTCATTTCCCTGCCACAGCCTGGCAGGGCTTGGGAACATGTCCCAGCCCAGTGCCTACACTGCAAACACCACTCTATTATGCCACACAGTTGTTTTAGCATTCTCCTGAACTGTTTCCTGGGTCAGAGTAAGTGTTTTTCTATGTCATAATGGGTAAGGTTATAATATTTTACATATGTAATGCATGTATATATATACATACATTACATAAATATATTATATAATTTATATATATAAATTATATATATATATATATAAATAGTTTTTTCTTCTGGAATATTTCAACATCCTCCTTCTGAAATAGTTTACTTGGGATCAATTCTCTGTCCCTGGACAAATGTAATTTTTCTTCTATTCTTTCAGTGAATATATTGTTATTCTATTCTGTACTAGTCCTTTTACCACTGTTACTCCTGAAGGTACCAGTACCTCCAATACCAGCTAACGGTAAATGCCCTTACTGAGCTCAGAGACTAAATTCAAAGTTGAATTAAAGAGTGCTATGCCACATGCTCAACTTCAGCTCAGGGTATTCTCTGTCTCTCCCTCTCAGCAGCTTCTCACCCTGTCCTTGTCCCCCCAGAAAGGTGTAAGTCCTCAGCGAGGCTAACTGAACTCTGCAGGCATGGAGCCCTGGAGACTGAGCTCACAGTTAGAGCAGCACTTTTTTCTCAGGAGCTGTCAGAGTGAGGTCATGCCATGTTACAGCAAGAAGGTTCATGATACCACCTTAACAGGAGAAAACAATGTAGCCCTGAGCTGTGTTTCAAGAGATAAAAGAAATGGAACAACTAGGGGAAGATCCATCAAATAAGATGAAAGAACATCACCAAGGAAAAGAAGAAGGAATGAAAAAAACCCTGTGATGTACTAGTCTATGAAGCGCAAAAGTAACAATGAAAGTAGTAACTTCAGAGAGTGCTATTCCTTGTTCAGGCCTGCCTTTGATCTTTCTTTTTGATTCCCACAAGGGCATCTTCACAGCCCTTAGATGTGGAATTGCTGGTACTGAGTCTTCCCCCATGGGATGGCAGAGCAGCCCTCCCTGCCGGTGTACTGTATTTTTGCTGTGGCACGAGTGCATCCCCTGAGCCATCCATGAGAGCCATGCATGAGAGCACAGCTGGATGCTGAGGTTCACAAAGGAGGGGGCTGCCCTGGCCCAGCCCCAGAGCAGAGGTGGTTGATGTACCTCTCCCCTTTCCAGTGCCATTGCTGTAGGCTGGTCAGAGTGTCTTCTAGGCTTCTTTTCCCAGGACAAGCTCATGTGCATCTTCACAGACCTCCCCTGTTCTACCTGCAGTGAGGCTCCCCCAGGAGCATCTACACCTAGTAAGGAGGCTGGACCAGAGTTCTCCCTTTGGAGAAACAGCTTCTGTGATTGCTTCCTGTATGGTTTTATAAAGGAAAGAAGAGGCCAGAATAACCCTCAATAGTGAAAATGTAGTATTGATGGCTTCTGCTGTCTCCTCCTTGCTTGCTGTCTACTGGTGAGAAGGACTCGGAGAGTTTGTCATTCCAGGCTGCAAATGAAGGCACCCTGGCTGTGCCTGGGTACCTCCTGTACCATGACACCAGTGCATGGTGCACTTGAGCTTCCTCTGAGCAAGCAAGGAAGTAAGAGCAAAACCAGGAGTATTCTGCAAACCTTGCAAACAGGTGTTTGATTAATTTCAGACAGTTTTAATTAAGAAGTATTCCCTCCTCAGTTAATTATGTGTTTTATGGGAAGTGGATGTGGTTATCTGAAATCAAGCAAGGGATGGTGTTTCTGTAATCTCATCAATACAGGGTGTATCACCACTGAGAAGTAAGACAGTGTTAACAAATAACCAGAAACACTCCCCCTTCCCCCCTCCCCCTTGACACTAATAGATCAACCTTAAATTAATATTGGAATGCACTTCAGTGTACTACATATTGTGATGTACCATGTTTTATATTAAATGCTGTCTTTCTGTGATTACATTTTAGTTTTACTGTAATGCTCTGTGTGGAAAAGAGGATTATTCAGAAATAAGGTAGGGCTCAAGCTTGTAATGTCTGGAGCAGACATGCTTTTAGATGCATTATTTCTTAAGCAAAACATTCAGCTTGCAGTCTCTAAAAGTCTCTCTTTTTAACCCAAAGAGTGGGTCTTTCCTGTTTTTTGATGATCAGGGTCTTTTACAGTAGCTCATGAAGGCATTCAGATACCAGGCCTTCTAAATCAACTGTAATTCCTGAAAATTTTGACCATGTTGAGGAAAGGATAATAATATATGTGCCCTTTAACTGCAGCAAATGTTATATACAGGGAGATGCTGCTAGTAACTTGATTATGATACAGAATCATGAGAACAAAAATTTTTGATCCAGTAAGTTTTCAAGTCGTCAGAACAAAGAAAATGCAACAGGTGAATGACAGAAATGAAACAGGACAGTATAGGAAGTTGATAGCAAATAAAATGTGATCACCAGGACAGCAGGAGTCACATGGACCACTGCCTGCTTATTTTCCCTATACTCTATAAATATGTTTTTCTGCAACAAATGCAGACTGTAGAAAACTAGAAATGTTGACTTTTATGGCTTTGAATCTCAGCCATGAATTGAATAATTTACATTACTGATACTGAAGAGCGAAATGATGCAAAGTTGTTTGAGCATTGAAAGTAAATTGATGTCTTTTATGGGAGACATTTTGCAAAGGAAAGGTGTGGAAAAGTCAAGATGTGTACGCAAGACACAGAATAACCTCAAGGGTGATGTGCTTAAGCTTCACTGAATAAACAACAGAATGATTTGATATCCTTCCCAATAAGCTTTACAAATATTCCTGCACTGTCTGAACGTATTTCTTACTAGCAAGCTGACAGGATGTCAGAAGTGGCAGCGTTCACGCCAAGACTCCACTCTGCCATGCTCCCCAGTTAAGTGCAGGGACAGTAAATTTCACAGCATCTTTAATCTTTGAAGTGTAAATAACTTCACATGGGCTTTTTTAAAAAAAGAAAAAAATAAATAAAGTCCTTGCCTTCTTGCAGGTTTAATCTCAGTGCTGATGCCTGTTGATGGTTAAAACACTCAGTCCCCTGTTTTTAAATCATTTAACTGGTTCAATAACTGTCTTAGCCTTTGCTTTGATAGTTAAATCAATTCTTAGGAAAGAAAATAAGCTTGTCAGTGAATCATACCCAAAGGTCTACCTTTCCTTAGAGCCAGTTGCAGATTATATAAAATAAATTTACTCTGAACTTTCTTGAAATGAAAAGGACTGAAGAGAGCAAATGCAAGAACTGCAAACCAGAAGCAGTGAGAGGTTAGTTAGTTGCCATCATGGTACCAGAGATGGCTACAGACATTTGTATCTGCTGTTTGCAATGAGTGGCTGCCACCACCATGCCTGTCCATTACTGTATATTTGCAAGAAAAATACAAATGAAGTAACATAAGACAACTATCATGAACAATTAAAATGTTTCGAGAGCCCCTAGACCTGAGCTGGAATTCCTTCCCCAGGAGAAACCTCCATGGGGTTTGAATCCACAGAGGGACCTCAGCAGTGGGAAATGCATCTGTGTCCTGGACAACACTGTAATGGACATCAAGTAGCCCTAGGGTCTGATTTATAAGAAAATGGTATAGCCTGTACCTCTCTCTCTCTTTCTTATACTGCTCAAATATGTGGCTTTTGGTTTTTTCCTAAAAGTCTGGTTTGTCATGACATGGCAGGGGGAGGTGTGTGAGGGGGTGCCTGAAAGATACCTCTGGATGAAACTTCTATCGCATTGGTTCTTGGTATTGCAGGGCATTGGACTTAAGGACCTAATTGCAGGGACAAACTGAGCCAAAAAAATAATAGAGAAATAATCCCATGTCCTCTAAAATAAGACACGTTAGTCACTTAGGTCAGAGTGAAGGCAAGACAACAGAATAAGATTTTAAACTGCTTCTTTCTTTTGACAATTTTTGCTGCCAGCTACTAAATCTCTTCAAGCTTCATTTTTTTAGTTTAATAGAAGATAATATTTCAAAATTTCAATTTCCCATGAAAATGTTTTCAATTTTCCAATATTTTGGGGGACAAAGATTGAAATAACTTATTTCTTTCCTTCACACCTGAATGAATTATAAAAGTTTGTTTCTATGGTTGCCTTTCTTGGTCTTTTGACTTTTTCACAGTTTAGCAAAAAGAAGTTTTGTGACTTTGTCTTGTTTAAAAAGTTTAAGAAAGTTACACAGTGGAGAAATAAAAAAAATGGAACATATAATTAGAATGAAAACACTAGAAGAGTTTCAACAATCACCTTGATTAATGAGACATCCTGAAAATGCAGCTTCCCCAAGACTAAGGAAAAAAAGTGGGATGTTACAGTTGGAAATATTATTTTCATAGTTTCTTCTATATAGAAGTCTGAAGTCAGAATTTGGGCCATACTTTTCCAACTGGAGCAGCCTTTTCTGAAATGAGCCCTGCATTATAGCAGGGCTATATACGTACTTATAAAACATTTGAGCAATATTATTTGCTTTTAAATGAAGATGAATTTTAACTTGCTGCTTCCAATTAGAATAACAATAAACATTTTCCCTAATGATGATGACATGCAATAGTGTTTAATTGGAAATGCAAAAGCTTTTCCTGTTTGTACAGTATAAGTTACAGTGTCATTAAATATATAATCAGCTATTTATTGCTTGTGTTATTTTTGAGGAACTTAAATGAAAAGTTGATTTGTCCCTTATTAGGCCTCAATGAATGCTTCTTTAATAGTCATAGGGTGTTTTAATGCTTTACAGAATCACTGTCGATAAATTGAAAGCAAGACATTGAATTTAAATAAAAGAGAAAAGGAAAAACTCAATAAATCAGGATAATAAAAGCATTCTTTGTACAGTTTGAACTGTGCTGAAATGGATCTGTCTCTAAAACTGCCTCACAAAGGCCAAAGTAGCTTACTTGCGTTAGGGCTAGATAATGCTGAATGAGTCAGCTGTGAGAATGTGGCATGGAATGAGAGGCAGTGAAAAGGACCAAAACTTGCCAAATAACTCTGATTCAAATCCTGCAATCAGGGAAGAAATGGAAATAACAAGGCAGGAGAAGAATTTGAAGAAATGCAGTGTAAAAAAAAAAAAAAAAAGGAAAATGCCAAACCCCAGTGAAAACCATAAAAGTGAGCAGGATGACCAGAAGAGGAGGGAAAGGGACCAAAGCTTGCCCAATTAATCATCACTGAAATTCCAAGATTTCTTTCCCTTTCCTGAAAGGCAATTCTTCCTTTCAGGAAAGGGAACGAAATCTTGAAATCAGAGAAGCAAGTCTAGCAAATGCTCTGGAAAGGAGTTATGATCAAAAACAGTGCGAGTGAAAAAACAGAAAATTTGGAAATGAAGTGATTACAAGCAAATGGACTGAGATGAAATGAGAGGCAGTGGAAAGGACCAGAACTTGCCAAACAACTCCGATTGAAATCCTGCAATCAGGGAAGAAATGGAATTTATGAGAAATTCCGCATACAAATTGAGGATTGATTTTTCTGCTGTATTTTCATATTTCTCTCAGAAAAAATTGTCAGCTTAGAGAAATATACTGCAATGACTTCTGCAGTATGGGAATCTTTCTTCAACATCAGGGATATGTGGAAAATGCATAAGGCACTATTCTTGGGTATAATTCCTTGCCTTTTTGTATTTATTTTTTCAGTACCTATGGAATGCTCTGGCATTCAGTGCCAAGACGTGAAATAGCTCTCAAGCACTTCATGAGATATATCTTACTAGGTATATAAATGATATATGTCTGATATGATGTATATCTTAAACATATTGGTCAACATTGTCCTGAGAAGAAGACATTGACCCTAATATTTTTGTCCTTAACATCTCAGAAGAGTTATCTTTGCCTAAACTTCTTCAGTGTAAACTTTTTACTGAATTTCTCTATGTGTTTGATTTAAAACATGGTATGTTCTTTTCAATCACACTTTTTTGGCCAGTTTCCAGATGAAAAGTAGACTTCTATGGGCAAATTGTTAATGCTCAGTTTTTTTGGGGTTTGACTCAGACAAGGATATAGAGACCTGATCCATTGTGAAACGAGCTAATTTTCACAATGGGCTTGAGCCAGGGAGATGGGGGTAGTGTAACAGTCCAAGATTGTCTGATTGCAGGAGTTAGACACTTGGAGCTGCTGCATTCCTCCAGGTACTTTGTGAGCTGCCTAGAGATTGTTTTGTGAATCAAAAGCCCTTCACACATCCTTCTGCTCTTAAATCTTTGTGGGGTTTTTTATTAGTTAAGTTAGAAATCTCTAAATTAGTAAGTCCTCTTCCTGGTAGCCACTCAGCATTCAAATAGCTAGAGATGAGGACACATGAAACCCTTGTTTTCATACTTTCCCCTTTATTATTTGGTATTTATTGGTCAGCAAAATTTGTTACTTGTGGATGCAAATCGGGGGACAAATATAAAAAGGACCCAGTAGTCATGGCAACAGAAAATATTTCATTTAGTCACAGAACATGTATGTAGAGATGGGCAGCAGGAGCTTTCCTAGGATGGCTGCCAATTCACTTACCCTGTAAATAGAGAAATAAATACAGAGGAATATAAAATCTGTGAGCAATGACATGTCTCTTTGCAGCTGGTTTAGCTTCAAATCAGAACTGTCTATCATGTCTAGGTATTGTTTACTTCCTTCTGACCCATTATGTAAATATTTTTCTTGAAAGTGTGCTTTCCCTTACTTTATGATTGAACCTGCTTCCTTTTATTGAGAGCTTCATCCCGTAGAAATATGACAGGTTTTTATATTACTGCAAAAAGTAAAATATTACAGGCAGATAACTGCTGATGTCATGCTCTAGAGATTTTCCAGGTCAGAACTCTGACATGGAGACTCATGATTTCTTGAAAAACTATCTCAGATTCCAATAAATCCAGCACATACCAGACCACAAAGTCATCCTTTGATTGTGAATAACAGCTTGGTTTTCATAAAGCCTAGTGGTGTTGCATATTTTGGAGCTTGTGATGCTGTGATGCGCAGCAGTGAGTACACCCACAGTCACGAAGTTTAAAAAAAAAAAAAGTATAAAAGTAAAAAAGCTGAAGACATTAGGGTCAAACATTTTGCAGAATTCAGAGAATCAAAAGAGACTCTTGATAGTCACATTATTTATCCGTCCTTTTGCTTCCCATATAGGAATTTTCTGTTCAAACATTTTCCCCCATAGACTGTTGCTCCTTGTCTTAATGAAGACCTGTAATGCTGCAAACCTGCTTGGGAAGTGAGCAGGGGCAGTGGCCCTTTTACATGGGAGTGTGCTGGGAATACATGGAGTTTTACCTGGGATGGATGATGAGCCAGTTTATGATTATCAGTTGTGGTTTATCAGCTTATGGGTCAGGATTGGAGACAGAATAGACTAGAGAGAGGCCCATAGAAATTGCAGTGCAAAAATTCACTGGGTAAAACCTCCATTGACATTTGTACATGTAGCCTGGATTTTTTTATTCTCTAACCCCATTAAAAATAGACTACAGGGAGACTTGAGGAGCAAGACTGGTATCAGACGGTAATAGCTACAGGGAGGTAAATTTTCATCTCAGTTATGTAAGTGTAAAACCAATTAATTTTTCTAGATTTATTACGGTGCAAGAATAAAATTAAATTAGGATTAATTAAATTAAAATCAGAACAACCACACTGTAAATTAATAATTCTAAAGTAAACTACTCTGCCAGTTCCAGTTTCAGAGGGATTACATTGGTGTTCTAGGAGATAGAATATAGCTTTTTCCTGGGACAGAAGAGCAATTTTTTCTCCAGTGATTTGAACCCAATTATTTATTTGTATTACACTTCTTTTTTCCTTTCTATTTCATTGTATGAGAGCTTTTTTTTTTTTCCTAAATTTTGACTAGCAGTGATCAATCTCTTTAAATAAAGAGGCAACAAAGACAACACACAGGAAAAGAAATTTAACAAAAGTCATGATAGTTTAGAAAATCCTTCTCAAATAATTTGGAAGATCCTTCTCATGTTGAATGTTGAAGACTCATCAACATTCAAAAGTAAAAATTTGCAGAATATCTTATCATCTCTTGTCTATGGCAAATGTGATATGCAAGTTAAAACAGAATTCTGTGCTTTATGAATTTTCAGTTTTAAGTACAGAAAAGACATGATAAAAGGAGTAATGTACCAAGGAGGAGCTGGAAAGAATTTAGATTAAAAGATAAATAGCCCTTCTGCTAAATCACATCTGACTCCCAGGGAGGAAAAGTTTGTTGCTTCATAGATGATGACTAAATAACTGAACAAAAACTTTCACAAAGGAATTTTTCCTAAATAATTGCTTGCTACCAAATAGTATGGGAGTGGGAAGACTTAATTTTTGCGTGACTCTCCTTAACTGTATGTGGCAGTCAGGTTGTACAAATAATTTCAGCACTGCACGTGGTAGGCTGCTAACAGACAATGTTATTCCCAATTAAAATCACAATTTCTGCCTAGTTGGCAGGTCGTACTAGGGATGAAAGTCTGAAGGTATAAAATTCTGGAAGGGAATGCTCTTGTGTGTGGACACTGTGAACCTCAGATCACTGAGTCACAGAGGAAGATTTAGGATATACAATCTTATTAACTCAAAGTCCAACCTTGCCCCCAGGAATAGATTAATTTACCATCCCTAGTGAACCCTCACACTCACATCCTGGGATGAATATAAAACTGATGGATAGCCTAAAACATTAGTCTGTCTACAGACTCTTGTATGTGGTAAGGACAGCAAAGCACAGACAAGATTTATTTCACCAATTAACTGGTTATTGCCATGTTGGGTTTGCATGCTCAAACAAGAAATCGGCTGGGTTGGAAAATATTCACTCTGACATTTCTTTAAATCACAGACTGATTTTTCTATCTCCTTTTTGAGGTTCACTGATTGAATTTGCTGTCACTTTTGGTGTTACAAATAAAGCTTCATGTGAACTCTCTTCAAGCCTCTCTGTAGTGATTATGTTACACACTTGTACACTCTGTTCACTGTAAGTCAGCTCAACTGAGCCATATCTCAGTTTTTTTTGAGAATTTTTTTTGAGAAATGTGAAATAAGAAAAATGAAGAACCAGACACAGGTTAATAATAGCAGGGCTATTTATTCTTCAGTAGAATTGGATATAATTTTTTTCAGTGGAAACACTGAAATATTTTTGAGACATGCTTGTCAGCTTTACTACACAATTTGTGAATATGTTTATCAGAACAGAGCTTTTATTAGCACAGATCCTTGTGGAACTCCACTGTTAACTTCCATTACTTACTACTATACTTTTTTCAAATACAAAAATTATTTTGGAAGGAAAATTTAAAATTTCACTGAAGTAGACATATTTCTGTATGTTTAGAAATTTTCCATGGTATTTCAAAATTATTCTTTCATGGAAAAACACCTGTTCCATGGTTTAAACTTGCTTGAGATTCTAACTGATAGGTAGAGAAAGGAAAAAACCCAGGGAACTCTTATATGTCAAAGGACTCCAGTGGTTATCTGTGAGGCCCTGTAGGGCATTGAGGCAATTGATTTACATTAACAGTTATAGATACTGGTCATTCATCTCAAAGAGATGGTTTGGGAAATCTCAGCCCTACTGCAAATTGTGACATTATAAATATTTACTTGAATAAGTCAATTGCTCTTTTTATTCAGAAGATCTGGACAAAACCCCTGAAGAGAGATTAAAAGACTGAAGCATTTAGAGCCTTACAGCAATATCAAGGATTATCAAAGCATCTCTGTGCTGGAGAACAGAATCGTTGTGTCAGACCATCTCTGTCTCCGGGAGGGAGATTGGTCAAATCTTTTTGTAGAGAAGGGGAACACAGTCTGTTAGGATTATACCCAGCAGGAGACAACTTAGCTCCCTTTTAAAGAGGAGCTTTAAAAGCTTTCATTTGAGAACCACTCAGCTCAGAAAACATCGTATTACAATTGAGGACAATTAACATCTAAGGAGAAGCGTGTGGAGTTCGTGCTTAGTTTATGTTTCTCCATCTGGGGGGTCTCTTCTGTGCTCTCTCTGCCAGTTCCTATCAGCTTGGATTACACTAAGCTTCAAGCACCCATGCAAGCAAAACGTAATTACTTGAAGAGCAGCAAATCCAAGGGAGAGTCTCAAGGATGCTCTCATACGTTATCTGTTGCCTACCAAGATGTTGCTTATGTCTGTTACAGGAATTCACAGTCAAGTCATGCTAAGAACTTTAAATAAGTAAAAAGACTTTTCAGATGAGATGTGTAGTTTTACAAAACACATATAGGACACCAGTATGATTGCTGTGACAAAATGGAAAGGCAAGCTCAGAACGCTGCAAGGTCTCAGGATTTCTGCACCTCTGTCAGAGTAAGTCCTCCTTCAGTTCTCAAGGCCAGGTCACCTGCTTGCCTGAAAAGAGGATAAATTACAGTGTAGCAAAAGGGGTGAAAAGGCCATGTGTTTCTCTTCACACAATCTCTTTTCACATTTTCAGGCCTGGAAGAGGTATTGGCCCATGAGAGGATCCTAGATGTCCTCACAGCCATGAAAAGTGTCAGATCTCTTGTCTTTGAGAAACACATCTGGATTTCAGATTAGCACCAAGGTAGAAGCCTCTTTAGTGTCTCAGTGATCCCTGTTTTAGGGATCTATTATAATCTGGCCGTGCTGATCAGATCGTCTGCTGAAGAGTTTGGGTTATTGTGCTGTTTCTCTTGTCCTATCTTTGTACTGTTCTTAAAGATCTGGGCTCAGAATTATCTTTCTTTTACTATTTCTCTGCTCTGCTGACCCCATAGTCACTTACAGACTCCTAGGCGCTATGCAGAATGAGTACTTGCATTCAGTCAGAAACTTTTTACAGTTTATTTCCATCTACTTGCTGCAGGCTTCAAAATGTTTTAGCCTAGTTCTGTTTTCAGTTTGTATAGTGTAAGCTAGGTTATAGGGAAGAGATGCAGTCTTTGATTTAGGGTCAACATTTACAAATTTCCTTGCCTGGGAAATACCTGGCTAATCTGTTTTGTGACCTGAAATATTGTCTGATACAAGCCTTTCTCTATGGTTAAGTAAATGGTGCATTTGCAGCTTTTTATGTGCTGCTAAAGGCTTTAAGCCATTTCTTTCTCACAGTCCCTCCTGAAAAACCCTGTTTCCATGCCCACTCCACTCCACTCCACCCCACCCAGGTCTGGAATTACTGTGGTAGTTGGAGATGATGCTACTCCTTCCTCACAATGGAAGGGAAAGGTCCTGTGCAGTATCTCACACCCGGAGAAGGACAGATGCTGCCCACAGTCCCAGCTCTGAGTCCCAGTCTTATTGAGAAACCTGTACCACACTGCCTTTCCTTGCAGCCATCTCCCATCCTTCAGAACCACCTTCCTTGCTCTGCCCCTGGAATTTCTGCAGGGCCCAGTCACCCACCACAAAAAAAAAAAAAAAAAAAAAAAGAAAAAAAAAAGAAAAGAAAAGAAAAAAAAAAAGGCCAGAAATGGATAATGAAAAAGTGTACTATTGAGATTTCTGATGATTAAAAGGCATGAAATAAAACTGTATGGAAATATTTTAATGTGTAAAAGTTTAAATGAGAATGACTTTAAAATTATTAGTTTTCCCAACTGAAAAGCCCAAAATTCACAGAAGCACAGAACCGCAGAATGGGTAAGGTTGGAAATGGGCACTGGAGGTCATGTAGTCCAGGCTCCCTGCTCAAGCAGAATTCCCTAGAACATGTTATCACTTTTGGCAGTCATAAAGACAATAAGAAGAATTTTGTAGTTTTTAGCGTGTAGAAAGCTTGAGACATTTTTAATGAAAAGGACTTCTAAAGAAGATCAACATTTTTCACAAAGGGGAAATATTTGGTTTGTGACAGCATAAAATGCTGTTTGATTTCAGTTTTGCTGGTTCTATTCTCAACATATGACTGATCACATTTTCCTATCTATTTGATAGCAGCTAATTAGGACAAGAATCACTAAGATGGTTGGTACCACAGCTTATAAACCCCAGTCAGTCACCTGGGATAAGAAGTGAGCTCTTTGCTTAATCTCTTCTCCACTATAAATGTAACTAACAGAATAGAATAAGATTTTTTTTTAGCCAATGCTTCTTAAAAAGTTAATTAGAATATTCATTAGGATATTTATTCACTGCTTATAAATTCAAATATAGCTTTTGAATCAAAATTTATTCTTCTGAGTAAGGAGAAGGGGACAGAAGAGTTCAATGGTGAGAGTTCTGTTTCTCCCTTGAAGTCTAATCTGATGAGTAATTCCAGAACCTGAACTGACTCAAGGCAGTGACACAGAATTACATTTTCCTTCCCTGACAGGTGAAGGAGTGCAGTTGAGCTTGCTCATGAGAAGTAGAAATGGCAAAGCTGGGGCACAGTGATGCTGGGAAGCCTTAGAAATGGCTTTACAGGTCACCTTGCCATTGGGAGGGCTCATCAAGGTACTTTGCTTATCCCAGACCTCCAGGAGGACAGAAGCCCTTGCCTCCTTAGAGCTGTGCCACAGCCAAGAAAGCTGTGGGGCTAACATTTCTTAATTGGGGTGAGCACAGTTTGGAGTGAGCTGCATTAGATAATAAGCATGTGAGGTGGTGGTGTCTATGAAATACATTGGTCTGTCCAGTTCCCAGTGAAAGGGTTTCCACCTCACCACTGGTACTCCTTTCATGTCACTCTTATCATTGCATTAACTTCTGAGCTTGGAGATGGCAGACAGGCAGAAGAAAACTGCATCTCCAATCCATAGAGAAGGGAGTTACTCTGTGGCTGGGTTACAGCTCATTTGTTCCCAGACCCAGAAGAGCTGAGGGAATGTAGTCCGAGAAACAGCACAGCTGTCTCTGTGTGCTCAAGAATATTTGGTTTAGGGGACTCTAGTCTAGTGAAACCCTTAAGGATGTCCCCAAATAAGTATGAAGCATAAACCTGTATTTCCTTGAAAAGAAAATAAGAAATAATGTACTCTTTATGCGAAACATTTTATTCTAGGAGTCTGTCCTTGTAATGGAAACTTCGAAGCTGTAAGGAAAGCAGGCTTTTTTTCACTTCCTACAGACTGTGTCCTGGCGCTAATTATGTTGACAACAAGAAAAGTCACAGGCAAATCAAGTGTCCAATCTTTTAGGGTGTACATCAGACAGGTAATAACACTACAGGTGAAACCTTTCAAGGGATATACCTGGAAAAAAATCAGGGTTGGAATGGGAAGTTGAAAAAAAAGGGTTGGGAGTAGTGGTGATGTTAGAAAGGGACCATGTCAGTCATCTAAACACAGCAGGACATCTTAAGCAGCCTATTGATCTTCTATTCCGAATTCATGTAGGGCGACTCCCTGTCATAAAACATTCAGCAGCCAAGATCAATAAGAGATGTGGAGCGCTGAATCTTGCTGCTTCAAAGTCATACTTGAAAACAACAACAACAAAAATATCACCGCTACTCAAATGTCACCAGGGCACCAGCTCGGTTTGGACCCAGCTCAGCAATTTCAATGATAAAAGTTTTCTTCCTGTTTTTCCAAGTGGGAGTCCAGCTGGAAGGTGACAGGAACTGGATTCGACTGTGTGACAGGGAATCTATTTTCTACCCCTCTCTGTTTACAAAGGAGGTTCAACAGCAAAGATAAACCTAGATACCATGAAGCACTTGCTGAGGTAAAGCTTGTCTTGTGCTCTGAATCTGCCAGCATTTAGCAGTTCCCTGGTTAGGAGCACATCCTTCAGCTGCAAAATGCAAGGGGACTGAGAAATGCATTATATCACATCACAAAAAGATTATGTTCTCTTTACAAACATACCCTCCCCTCTATGATATGTATCAAATTGCTCAATGCACCCATTCAAATATAACACCTAACTGGAGTGGCTTCTGGAGAATAAATTGCCCACTGAAGTTACCTTTCACGTGTTTCAGTGTTGTTGTCATGTATCTCATTACTCTCTTGCAGATTAAACAATGCTAATTCTTCCAATCTCTCCTCTGAGGTCATATTTTCATATGTTTCTGCTTCAATAAAGGTCATTGGCATCTGACAGTCATATGGCACAAAAGATTAATCCTGTCCTTCCATGGCTCTGAGCCCAATGGTTGCCATTACCTTGTTCAGCATGAAGTGGAGGATTGCTTTTAGTAGTCAACAAAAACCCTGGGTGTTTGTTCCATTTCTAATGATTTCCAGAGTAATTGATGCTGCCAGAGATGAATACTTTACAAAAGCACAAATTGGACAGCCAGGCAAAGTGACAAGCAGGGATTCAAGTGGGAATATTCAGCACTGAGATGAGCTCAGAAAGCATCTGTTGTCACAACATCATCTCTCTGTGGCAGATACAGAAGCACAGAAAAATCTGGATACAAAAGTAATAAATACAGGCATCAATGAAAATTTAGCATTTGATTTCAATCGATTTGAATGGCTGTACTGCAGGGGCTCTGTCTTGGGATGGTACCGTGTGGTAGCTTGCCTGAGATGGCTGTAAACAAAAAACACAAATTGAAAAGCCATTGAGGAATAAAATCAGCTTGCTTGTGTAAAGCTCCATATGATTACAGCCTGTTTCTGATGTCAAAGCTGAGCTGTTCAGAGCCATGGTGGCTCATCTGTTAATTACATGCTGATTTTAGTACCTGTGTTTGTTAGGATAAAGGGCTAGTATTACCTGGACAACCAATAAACTAAACTCCTATAATGCTTTACTGTTTAGACTGGGAGACAGGCTAAATATTCTGGAAACCCACAGTTTCATTAAGTATTTTTCAGTTCCTGAAGCTGTTGATTCCTATTCATAGGAAACATAGAAGAGGCTTGGATTCTTCATTCTTGGTTTTTCTGTAAGGTCAATAATTCTGTTCCTGACTCTTTCTGAAGAAAAGTTTCTGAAGGGTGTTCTTGTAGGTGACATTCTAATTTATGATTCTGAAGGAGGCAGGGGGGAATTAAGTGACATGATGGAAAGTTTGTTAAGTGTAATCAACAGTGAGGATAAATGCTGTTAGAGATTTCTGCATATTAATCTGGCTTTGTTTTGAGCTACTGCAGCACCTGTGACAAAACCAAAGGTTATGAATTTGGAATCATAAGCTTTGCCTCTCTGGCTTAGTATAATATAGATCTTTAATCAATAAACTGATGGAGCTTGACTGGACTGATCTCCACGGCACACAGGGGGTAGTGTGGGTATTTCAATCCAGTGTTGTGCACAGCGTGTCTGATTTACCACTCTTATCCAGAATAGGAAGACTTTCCTATGGGTGCTGAGCCATCTCTGGCAGCCCTGGTGAATGTCTCCAATGGCACTACAAGCACTGGAGAACTGGAAGTGCCCCTGTTGGGTTCAGCTCCAGGTTGAACCTCTCGAAATTAATATTCAGTGGTGACTGCATGTGAGATAGGGACTGAGCTCAGTTGCCTAAGCCAGAAACCCAGAGCATCTGGGACACAGCACCATGTCTGTGATTCTTCATGGGGCAGGCAGGGGTGGCACAAGAACTGTGGGGGACTTGTGCATGCTTTGACACTGAGAAATGTGGCTGGAAAGGAGCCACAACAATAATTAAACACAAGCTCATTGGAAGTATAGGGAGAGATGGCATTTCTGTCTAGCAGAAAAAGGGTGGAAATTTAGGACTGTAAAGCATAGGACTCCAATGCTTGATTCTGTTGACCATAAACATCTTAATTTAGAGGGTCATAATTTTTTTAGAAATGATTTCTATATTTGTCCTGCATCCTTGTTCTCACATAAATAATTTCTTTTTCCTTTTCCTAGATTTAGCTATTCTGTTTTAGACTGTTTATCTTGTCTACCAGCTCTCTAAAGCATTCATTAAAATTCTACTTTATAAATCTTAAGTTTTCAAAAATACGGAAAAAAAAGTTTGCAAAGAATAAATTGTCATTACTTGAAAGTGTCCCTGCCCAGATATAGGATTCATTATTAACCCTTAACTTTCAGATAAGAAATAAATTTTTCTAATTGTTAGGGAAAGTAGTTGTGGAGCTTAACTACCAAAGGTTACATTGCCTTCTTCAGTACCAGACATTGGTATTTTTAAGATGGAACATATTTTTGAAAGAGTTTGTCATCTTCATCATATGTTATTATACCTACAAGACTGTGAAGAGCTACGTTTCTATTTAATAGATGAGCCAGGTTCAGCTTGGAATGAACACCTAGAGAAGAGAAGCCAGGTCTTTCATAGTGATGTGAAAGAGATGTGTAATCATCAAATTGCCTATATCTAAGGCAGATACAGTTTTCCTGACACACGCGTGTGGTCCATCCCTCTTTGGAAAGAAGTTTTTTTTGTTGTTTTTTTTTTGTCATGGGCACCTGCATGAATGGAGAGACACAATTCCATCCTGTTTATTGCGGAAAACATGTTTTCATCATGTGAGAAATAGTGCAAATCCTTGTTTTCAGATTAAAGATACTGTTCTGCTACTGAGAAGTTTTCATAATCATTACCTCCCTGTGCTTGGTTTACCAGGCATCAAACAGCATAGGAGTCTTTTTCTACCATCAGTCTTCAAGGATGAATAGTGACTGAGAAAAGACTTTGCTACTCACACAAAATTTTCCACTCCCTCTTGTCATCTTACAGGAAGCATTGATGTTATTTTTGGGAAGTATTGACTCTTTTACAGAATAGAGGGCTCATTAAATCAAAATAACAGCAACATTTTTAGCTGCTTCATTGTTATCATTGCTATTGTTGCAAGCTACTGCTGGAAGCCGGGAAAAAAAAGAAAGGAGAAATAATGCAAATAAAGAATAGCTACTCCAACATGTCCTGAGCCCAAGATAAAGTGGAACACATCTTTTTTATGGCTTTTAAATACTTGGTAATCTACCACTGGGTTCATAATCATCCTGAAGAGGTAGCAGTGCCACTGAGAAGGACAGGGGAGCTAAAATTTATAGAAAGAGTGATAAACTGGAAATGACAGAGTCACAAAAAAGGGGAAATACTGTGCAGAGGTTGTGTTAATGAAAGTATTGGGTGTTGCAAGAAGAAAGAGGGACTTTATTTCACTTCCATCACAAACTTACACAGAGTCAATTTGGGGGTAAAATGTGTTATTATTTTTTAAACAGAGGGGTCAAATTGTAACAAGTGAGAGGGAAATCAAGGAAAAAAAAGTAGAAAATATGGAAAATGAGCCATGTGGAACCCAGAGTGTCTGGTGCCCAGGAGAAACTGAGCTGGAGGATGACCAGATATAAAGCACAGCAGGGAGCTTTTCTATGTTTGCTGGGAACTCTGCAAGAAATTGTGAAAATGGGAGGATTTCTCAGTAGTATGGAAATCTATTCTGGGAAAGCAGCAGCATGAGCAGGAAACAGGAGATTTTTAATTGTATGAATTTATGATTTTAGGACATGCAGCAGGGAGTAAATGTAGTAATCCAGGAAATCCATTCAGTTTTTTGGTGTGTTTAGGTAGTAAAAATCTATGTTTCTAACCGTTACTCCTGGTATTTCAGTACTAACAATCCCCTCTTTACAGGACACCTCAGAGCTGCAGAACAAACGAAATTGAAAAGCAAAATGGGGAAAAAAACTCCAACAGGAGTTTCAGACAAGGACTGATGGGTATCTTGCTGTATCTTAGAGAAGTTTATCCATCAGGGTCACGAAAATCTGCAAAAAGTCTCAAGCTGAACACACAAAGTTGTGTCAAGTGGCTTTGAAATTCTTGGTCAAGGCAATCTGTTTCACAAAACAAGCAGTTTACAGATGTAAGGTTTTGTTCCTGGCAGTCAGGGTTTAAGCTCAGCCAGCAGCCCAGCCCCAGGTCCACTCAATTCCCCCTTCAGTGGAACTGGGGAGAGAATCAGAAGGGAAAAACTTGGAAAATGCATAAGTTGAGATAAAAGCAGTTTATTAGTGAAAGCAAGAGCCATGCACACAAGCAAAGGAAGACAAAGCATTAATTCAGTGCTTCCCCAGGGCAGGCAGGTGTACAGCCATCTCCAGGAGAGCAGGGCTCTATCAAGTGTAATGGTGACTTAGGAAGACAAACTCCTTCTCTCCAAATGTCCTCCCCTTCCTCCTCCTCCTCTCCCCTTTATACATGATGATGTTATATGGTCTGGAATATCCCTTTGGTCAGCTGGGGTCACCTGTCCTGATTGTGACTCCTCCTAACTTCCTTTGCCAGTGTCAGTAGGAGAAACAGAAAAGGTCTTGGCTCTGTATAAGCTCTGCTCAGTAACTACAGAAACGTCTATATATTGTCAACCATGTATTCAGCACAAACCCAAAACACATGCCCATACCAACTGCTGTGAAGAAAAATAACTCCACCCCAGCCAAGACCAGCACACTGACCAGGGTCACAAATGGATAAATAGGAGACAGGGATAAAAAAGAATATACAGAACTGACACAATATAGAAATGCTCATTAGAAATATATCCACCCTTTCAAGAGAGCTGTACAAAAATTAGATCTGTGTCACAGTGGCATATGTAGATATAGATCTATGTAGATATAGACATAGAGGGAGTATACCAAGTATGCAGCCTTCTCAAAGAATCAGGAGGGTAGCAGCCCATTTTCATACTCTCTTTCCAAAGCTTGTACTCACACCTTGCTGTTTCTCTTTTTTTTTTTTATTTTTTTATTTTTTTTAATTTTTTAATTTTTTTTTTTTAATTTTTTTATTTTAATTGTTTACTTCCAGTTTTTTACCTTGGCAACTCACTGGCAGTGATGACTCAAGGATGCACTGGAGGAATAGAAGTTTCAAGGCAACATTCAGTGAACAAGGCAGCATTGAGAAGTTGACATGAATATGACTGATGGTTATTATTTCCCAGAAATTTTCTATGAAACTGAACACAAGTGTTACTGCTGGAGCTGCAGTAACCCATAAAATTTAAAATGTCTATCCTATTAGAAAATTCTGGATTCTCAGCACTTTTATCACACAGAACTGGAAAAAACCCCAAACCAAATCTACTCGGGTTTTATTTTGTTATTCACTGTCACTCCAGAAAAGGTCAGTATATGAATGCCTTCAGCTCAAGGAGAGAGAAGCCTGTTAGGAAAAAACTGGATGCATTTTTCCAGTGTTGACCTACTCACCCTTTAGAATCGTGGAGTGACCATCTGGGTTTTTCCAACTGCAGAGCTAACTCAGGGGCACTGTCACCTTCTGTCACCTTGCTTGCCCTCCACACTGGACCTTGAGCAGGAATATTGGTGTGGGGTTTCTTTTTGGCTGGGATTGATACCTGCAGTATCAAGGTGCCAAGTAAACGCATTGCCTGTGGTCCTTGGGGGTTATCCAGCAGTCAGGATGTTGTGACACCTGTCAAATGGATTTTTACTTTCTGGATGACTGAAAAGCAAAATCTCTCTTATCCATTTTCAGTCGAATTGGGGATTTCTCAGGTTTCAAGGTCATGAAAAGAGTGATGTTTATCCCCTCTGATGTTTCAGGATAGTTTTGACTGCTTTTGCACTTTGCGTGGATCTGATGCCCTCTCCTTTGTTATCTCTCAAGAGATTAATTGAGGTTATTCATGCATCAGTGGCAGCCTGTTGGAAATGTCACCAGCATGACATGATGAAATGTTGGACTGGATAAAACCTTGGTCAAGCCTAGACTGGGTAAAGGCAGGCATCATATTCCTAAACATAGAACTGGAACAAAACAATAATAAAATATTGTGGAAAGCCCAGTAGAAATGTAAGAAGTTTCCCAGAATTTACATTGGAGAACTTTTATAGGACATTGAAAACCAAGTTAGTGTGTAGGTTGTAGTATATAAGTGCCAGTATATGACTTCTACCCTGACATTATGTGGCTGCTCACTGGACTCGGTTGCATGAGGAAAGAACAAGGGGAAATTGTTCCTTCAATTATGAGAATGGATAAGGTAGTTAAAAATGGTTCTCTTTGTAACACTCCACAACAGTTTTGAAGGCTTCCTTTCTGCAAATACTACTGCAAATTCTCCTTTGCCTGTGCAGTATTTTCTGCTATAAATGACTCAGGAACACAGCTTTACTGCCTATTTTGCAGTAAGGAGCCTTGTTTTCCTAGCCCCTGCAAATACTCAGAGCAAAAGAGACAGTTCTAACCCCACAAATATCTCTGGCTTTTAATATTTGCAAAACACTTTTTTTTCCCCAGCAAGTGAAATTATGTATGGTTAATTAATAATGCAGCATGGAAAGTTTTCTCCAACTCTGATGCAGAGCCCACTGGCATGATTTTATTTTGACCATAGGAATTTAATAACCACCAAGATTTTTTTTGCAATACAAAACTTCTTGTGTTGGCTGCACTCAGCCAGCAGCTAGGCTACTAACGATGTTGTTTCAAAAGTGGATTGAAGCTAGTTCTTGTGATCAGTTCCTGTGGCTGATCTGATTTAATGTCTTTGTAGTGGATGAAGAAGTGTTTCATTGGCTGAATTCCCCCAGCAATACCAACTTCTTTGTCAAACAGTGCTGATCCTTGAAGGGTTTGGGAGGCAGAAGCATGGAACAGATTCTCATCATCTGCCACACACACTTCCATTTACAAGAAACAAAGAGTATTACTGCATACACAAAATAGTGTTGAGTAACCTTCAAAGACAATAATAGAGTAAATCTTTTGTTCTCATCATAGTTCAATCTTCAAGGCTCTAATAGAGTGGTTACCCTAAAGTCTGACCTTCTCAAGAGGTGAAGAGGCTGTGACTCTTAAACCTCCCTGGTTCCTGTAACAGATAATCGAGTTCTTCCTGTGCTGTGCCTGGTCCCTCTGTGCACCTCCCTCTGCTCCCATTCTGTGCTGGTACTGAACACGGCTGCCAGATCCACCCCAGGCAGTGTGTGATTGACAGCCAGGGAAAAGGATTCTGAGGGATTAATAAACCTCCATATCCCTTGGGAAGCGGTAGAGGCAGGTGGAGACCAGAACTGTAAGAAAGACTGTTACCTTCTACCAGAGATAAGCTCTTGGCAGCCCAGTGACCTGTGGACACTCACGGAAGGTGAAGCCCAAGACATTCACCATTGCAGAGTTGCTGTTGGGTGTCCCAGATAGTCTCCTTTCTTCAGCCTTGCTGCAGGCTTTAGTCTTGTAGCGCTTAATAACCCACCACTGTAGACAGCTGCCTACTCTGCCTCTATGTAAAACACACTCTGGTGTACAAATTAGTTATAAATCAGTGACTTGCTACCCTGGTAGGCACAAAAGGTGCTATGAGTTGTGAGAGTACAGAGGACCAAGATCCTAGTCTTAAGTGTAATGCCTGAAAAAAGAGCAATAAATACAAGCGGCAGCAGCAGCATGACCAAAACAGAAGAAGTATAAATCATGCTGTGGAATGAAGTGCAGTGATTCACCTGCTATGCTGGGTGCTGCTGCCCTGCAGACAATCTGACAGCACAGCAGAAAAGCAATGCAGCACACCAGAAATAAATACTCATCCTGAACTTGCACAATGCTATTCATTTTGTGTTAATATATTTCTTCTTGAAATTCAGCTGAAACCCATGGCAACAAATCATCCCTGCATCAATACAAGGTAAATGTGTGTGATTAAGGAAGGAGAGGGACATCAGCACAGCTGCAACCCTTAAGAATTAACTATTGTTTCATCAGCATGACATGGATCCTCTTTGATAGTTCACGTGTGTTGGTTTGCATTTCATTCACCCTTAGGCCATCTTTCTACATTATTGGTCATTTTAAAAATTACCAGTTTCCTTTCACAATATAGTCAACATCATGACCAGTAATGAGGTACAGTCAAAGAAGATACAAAAAGTGGCAAAGACAAACTTAGAAAGGGAGTTACGATAAAGTTGAAAGTAAGGAGCCAAGGTACCTTGAGAGATAGCCACCTAAAAGGTGGCTCTGGATTTTCTGAGAGCAAAAAGTCAGGATCCTTGGGAATCCCCACTGGCTCTGGAAAGAAGTGTGGTCAGCACCAAGCACTACAGTGTTCACAGCCAAGTCGGAGGGCTCTTAGCTTTTATATGTGAATCAGCAACAGCTAATGAAGGTACATGTCCTTCCATTTCAGAAAGGGTCTTGTAAACCTATTGCTAACTTGTCATAAGAATCTGAGTTGATCTCTGTCATCCAGTAACTTGTGTATCCACATGATAAACATGGGAAGTGCTATTTGCCTACCTGGAGGATTGTGAATGCTGATTAACACCTTGTGAAAATGTTATAAACTTATTTGGAGAAAATAACTGTGCCTAGCCAGTGTGCAGCAGCGGATTATTCTGCTGCCAGCCACAATAGGAAGTGAATTGTCTCCTTTAACCTCTCTGTTCCTTCTCCCTCGTACCTGGTCTCAGCAAATGCTTTCTTGCTCTTGGTTTTTGCTGATATAAGAATGACTTACCAGACCTGGAGGCCAACAAGCACATATCTTCCATTTTCCAAACTGCCCTCTAGTTACTGTCTAGTACAAGAGCACAGTGGCAGAAAGAGTTCATTGTGTTTTGCAGGTCTCTATGACAGGATGTGTCATTTAACTCTAATTTGCACAGTGTTTTCTTGTGCTCTATGTGCCTAGCAAGAGCTACATCCTTACAATTTTTTAATAACCAATATTATCTGTAAAAAAATCTCCAAACTGTAAAAAAATGTGATCCAGACACAACATGAAGTTGTGTCTTATTATTAATATTATATTATATTACTGGGTATTTACCTCACAACCTTCTCTTATTTAGCCCTTTCTTTAGTTGTCCAGATTCTCTGCCATTTTTTCTTAAAAAAAGCCTCTGCCCTTGATTTAATGTTGGCTTTCTGGGATGGGGCTGCCTAAAGATTAATTTTTGGGCAGAAAATCTCTTAGAAGGGTTCAGGTTGTCTAGTTTTATGAATTCATGAATGCAGATGGGTGCAGATATTCTTGTACAGCAAGAACATCTCTGGGTTTCCCTTAAGGACCAGTGATTCATCCCACAGCCACAGGATCATGCTGCTAACTTGCAATCCCTGCCCCAAGGATTTTACTGCCCTCCCACATGGAAAGAGAAACAGTTTGGAAAATGAAACAGAACACTGATAAAAAGCTGAGGTCCTGGCACGTTGAGCACAAGAGTGGTTCTGTCCAATATTTCATGGGCACCAGAGGTAAATGGAAAGGAGGGAGGCAGAAAGAGGCAGTCCACTAGGGCTGTAGGGATTTACAGGCAACCGGTAAGTCACCTGCAGCAAGTGAGACAGTGATGGAGCCAGAGAGAAAACTACACAGATGGGCTGAGGTTCTCCAGAGCATGTGTGAAGTGAAGCCTCTTCAGCAAATGAAAACACAGGAGACTACAAAGACTGATTAAAAAACCCACTTGAGTGGGGCACCTCTGACTTAATAGAGGTTTGTTGCAGGAGGAAGCTTTGCTTTTGGGTTTTGGGACTTTTTGGAGTTGGGTGTGTGAAGGTGGCTACACTGGCCCGTGTCCAGGGCAGGGCACAGGCCTTGCTCTGCTGTGTGTGACAGACCTTGCTCTTACATGACTGACTTCACCTGGATCGAACACTTCTGTGAGAGATCTCCTGAAGCTGAATCTAGGCAGATATTTTCTGTGCAGCAGAAAAATCCCTGCAGTGTTTTTCCAGTGCTCAGCTAATGAGGGAGAGAGTGCGTTTTATCTTGGTTACCACGGAAAGTTAACCACAATCCAAGCAGTGATTTATAGGTAATGAGTCCTGTCACACTTACAATTCATGCCTTACATGAAAGTCATCAGCATAACTACCGCTGATCAGAAATCCAGGTATATTTCTCCATGTTTTATTCACAGTCTAATGATCTGCCAAGGCAAAGGCTGGATTTAAAGCTGATTGCTATCAATATTTACATCTGTGAATGCATCTGAATGCCAAGGAGCATTTAGGAAATCAGCTGTCAGATGATTGCAGCAGAGGATACTTCCATTGAGTGAGGTAAGAAGGAACTGCAGGGGCTTAGGGGTCACTTGGAAAGAGTGAGGAGAAAAGGAGCAGAAAATAAAAAAAATCTTTTTTGGACATTGGTGGTGGGACTGCTAGTGAACAACAAATGTCTGCTGTGGCTCCCACTTGCCCACAGTGGGATGGAGTCACACCTGCAGTTGGTTTAGAGATAGTTTTCTCAAGAGATGGCTGCACTGGAAAGCTTGCCTTTGTCTGTGGAGGGTCAGAGGGACGCCAGACACTCAAGGGGAGATGTTCCTGTGCACAGGACACACTGGCTAAAATTCCCTTGGCTTGGCATGGGGGTAGGTGTGTGGGAATGGGGAAGAACTCCTCTGCTGCCCTCTGTGGGGTGAGCAAGTGGAAATGCGCCCATGGGAGGGTCCTGTTGGCTCCAGTGACCAGGCAAGGAAGGAGGTGGGGCTACTGTTCATACATGTAATTAGTTCCTGTTCTGCGCTATTCCAAAGGTATTCTTTGGAGACCAGTCCTTCCTAGGAGCAAGTGCTCTGCAAGCAAATCTGGTATTTGAAATCCCATGAATTAGTGCATGTTTCTTTATTTAGTGCCCTATCAGCAACTATCAAAGTCACTGAGAGTATTGTCATTTCAACAGAAGCAGAAACAAGTTTTGCTTTATTTTATTTTATTTTATTTTATTTTTTTTTTTTTTTTTTACTGTATAAGACAGAGGACAGATTGGGAATTTATCAGCAGAGCTAATAATTACTTTTCCTCTGTTCCTGGGGCAAAAAAGTGTTAGGGTTAGGGTTAAAAGGCAAAGGAAAACAGGGCAAGAGATGCACCACTTTCCCTTACACTTTTGCTGGACAATTTTGGTGAACAGAATACATTTTTTGCACTTTGTAAAAAGTTGTCCCACACCTTAATTTATTTTCCACCTGCATGAACAACACATTTAACAAAGGAAAACACATGGATATTTCCAAAATACAGCAAGCTTTACTATATTTATAAAATATAAAAAAGAAAATACTGTATTACAAGAGGAAAATGCAACAAAAGAGAGTGAATTTTCCATAATTTTTTGTTATGATTATTTAGTTACATGCTTATTTAATGTTATGCTTATTTTTAAAGCCCCCTTAAATTTTAATGTAATAAAATGTAATTATAAAAATGTGTTTCTTCACTTGTCTTCTACGATATGTACTGACTGTTCTGAACAGTTATCTAAGCATATGCACAGTATGCAGTGAAGAGACTAATGTATTCTCCAAATAAGATGCATAACTTGAAAGGCAATGAGGCAAAATTTCTTCTGAAAAATATCCCATCTAAACTATTTTTGACAGAGAATTTGATTGTAAACATTTTTCATGTTATGTATGTCATGTTTCTACACTAATCTGAAGATGCACTTGAAAAAAAAGAATCCAAATGAAAGCAAAACACTGATTTTTTTAATTTTTTTCAATAAAGCGTTACAATGCGTCTGAATGGCAATGATTTCTTTAATGACATTTTCCATGGAAAAATTAAATCTCTCTCTGATTCATCATGTCCACAGTGTAACACATAACATACAATTTGCCTAATAGAAAATACCACCTCTCCTTCAGCAAGGAAAATGCACTCACACAGAATCATATTCAATTAGAGTCCTGCAAGCTCTCTGATTTAAAGTTGATGTAGCTTTTTTCAGGAGAAATAATGTACTTTTATGTTACCCTCCAAAGTGCTTTAAAGCCTTTTTAAATGATAAATGCCCAACCCTATTTTGTTTAAAGGTGACAAAAAGAAAAACTCACTTAAAGAAATGGGGACTGATTTATTGTGAGGATCATTAGCCATTAGCAGAGTGTCAGATATTGCAGCATGGTAACTCTACTGAGACTCCAGGATTCTTTTTTCCCCTTCGGTTTATTCGTAAATATTTACAGTGTTATTAATGGATTTTTTTATTTTCTGTAGAAAAATGTAGACTTATTTTTTGTGGGAGAAGAAAGAAGTGTCAGAAAACCAGGACAAAATGCTGGTTCAGCCTGCCTCGAGGTCGGTTTGTGCTTGCATGAGCTGCTAGAATGCCACTGTGAATTTTTTGTCAAGCACCTCAAGTTTGTGCTGCCAGGCACTGGAGGAGCGTGGCTGATGGCTGTGGGGGCACGGGCCAGGCAGGTTGCTTTCTCTGGCAGCACAAACACGCATAGCTCAGAGTCAAGCTGAGCTTGAATGTTGCAAATGACATTTCTTTCTGAAATGTTTGCTGCAGAAAAAAAAAGATTTCACCATTTCAGCTTCTTGCTTTGAGACTAAAAGCATTGATGGAGTTTGCACTTCTCTTTTTCCTTCATCTTTCATGAGGCAAAGGAGGTAATGGAGGAGAGGGAAAAGAGAGGATATATCTGGGACTGAGAGAAATTTGAGTTTACAAAGTGCAATTGCCTAAACTGCAGTTTAGCTAATTGCATGGACAAGATCTAACTCATAAAAGGTATTTCAAGGCTGGCAGAGACCAATTCTGATCAGCCCTTGATTTTTTAAATATGACATTTGAAAGATGATGAAGGGTACAAGGAAATTGTTTAGATTCCTTGGGAATGCATAGTCCATACTGCCCTGAAGAAACCCACAAATTATTCATCTAAGTGCTCAGCACTTTGCAGTATCATCCGCTCTAGAGGGGATTTCATCAGGCAGTGTGTGATCATTTAAGCTTGCAAGTTGGAAGGAAATGTTTTGAATTCAAAAATACCAAGGGAAACCAGACAAGTCTGAAGTCTGTGATGTGAAATACTTTAGCCTAATTGACTGATGCCTCAATTTTGGGCTGTTTTGCTGTTTATTTATTAATGTTGTTTTTGTCTCTTTATTGAGGAAATTAATTAAAATAAATCAATCAGCACTTTTTTTTAGGTAGAAGCAATACGTTTTAAAAAAACTCAAAACAACTGGAAAATGGCATTTCAATTTAGCAAGCTAGAAAATATTACCTGAAAGACAGGTGGAGGAATTTCTTAAATACTTTTGGCATTTCCTTTGCCTGCAAAGGTATAATTGCCTGGAAACTGGTCTCTCTTTTGGGCCTTGTCTGCAATACTGATCTCCAGTTCATGTGCTGGAGGCAGAACTGAGAGGGAAAGGACAGGGAAAGTTGGGCTGGGGCGGAGGCTGGGGCATGGGCTGAAGTTTCTGTGTCCATTTTGGTAATCCTCTAGGTCTGGAAAAGCAAACAGAGGAGGCACTAGCCTCCCTCTTCTGTAGCCTGTGTAGTTTATTGAAACTCTGTTTTGAGAAAGGTTTAAGAATCACACATCAGATGAGTTGAAAAAGCAAGATTATAAAATGATGATCCTTTTTTCTAGTAGAACCTTGCCTTGTAAGGAGACAATGGTAGTTTATGGGAAAAAGAAGGAAGAGTGGAGTGGAGTAGTGTGGTGTATGTTGAAATTTGATTGAAGAGCCAAAATGGGACTGACAAATGTGACAGGAACTGAAGAAAATCTGGAACACAAAACCATTGGCAGCACACTGGGATCCCAGGGGGCAGAAGGCCAGAGGGGATATTAAAGCAGCATGATGCCAATTAGAAATTGGTTTTATTGTGGGATAACCATCCTTCCAAAACCATCATTAATGGGAACCTCTAAAATACTGAAGAGGGTGATAACATTCAAACATGATGCTTTAGTTTCAGTTGGTATCCTGGGTAGAGGGAAATAATGACAGTAGTAATGATTGAAGTAATAACAGTAATCACAATAAATATGACCCTTTATCATTCTCACTATCTTTGTTTATGCTTCTCAGAAAGTTTTAAGACAAAGTAAAAAAGAGATTTTTCTGACTTTGATTAAGAGAACTATTACATTGCACTTTCAGCAAACTGCTTCACAAATCTGAAGCCTTGAAATAGCTTGAGTTTGCTGCAGAACATGGTGTACTTGAGGCCTCTGCTGTCCCCTGCATGACAAATTTGCATTGTACTCAACAGATAAACACCATTATTAGTCTGGGCTTTTAGGGGATGAGATGCAGTCAGTTTTGCTTCATGCCAAGTTTCAGTCAGTGTCTCACAGTTTCAGAAAATAGCTTCTTAATGTGATGTTAAATCCCTGCTTTTCTGCAAATCTCTCCTCTCTGGAACATGGCTGGCTTGGCAGCCCTGAATGAACACACAAACCCATCAGCCTGAGAGTGACACAGGCAATTGCTGCACTACATCTGAACCTTTTCTGAGCAGGCTGGGTTGGCCTTGGATAAAAAACCTTCTTCCAGCTTGGCAGCATTAGGAAATTCAGTGGTTCTTTGGAGCTGTAAATTCTTTCCTTGCCACTGCCAGGGGGGCCAGCCTGTGCAGTTGGGATTGCCCCTACTGCCCAGGGGTTGAGGCTGGGGCTCTGCTCCCCCATGCTCCCCCACCATCATCCGAGGCAGGTTGGTTAAAGTGTGTTCCCTCTCTTACAGTGCTGTCCCACTGTGTTACTCCTCCAGACGCCCACACTGCCCCTGGTACCTTGTCTATGGGCTCTGCTTTCCCAGCAGGGGATCCAAGCGTGAATTAAGGCTGTGGTGACTTCATGTCGTGCCATTTGCCTTCAGCACAGGCAAAATCATACTGCTCTGAAGAGCACAGAGCATCCTCCCAAGGGGAAGCAGCCAAGATAGGCCCCTTGGTCTGGATGGGGTGGGGTGTTCTGTGCTCACACCAAAGACACCCTCTCTCTGTGACTCCTTCTCCCAGCAGCAGGATGGAGATGAAGATTTCTCTCAGCTGTCATGTCAGACAAGAGTATGGGCTCCGAGGTCACATTACTACCACATATACTTCATTAACATCATCTTCACCTTCCACCTCTTCTCACTTAGAACCTGTCACTTGGACCATGCAGCAAATAGACCTTTTGCTCTCCTATCACTCAAGCACTATATTCCTGTCAGGAAAAAACCCCTGATGCTGAACATTTTAGCAACTTTCAAGAAAATTGCTGCTGAATTTCACTCTCACTAAGTCATTTTTGAACAAATGGTGATCACTTACTTCCTTGAAATGTATTTCCTTGAAATTATTAGAGATGAAGTGCTAATGAAATATATTCAAAATGCAGAATGTGGGTGGAGGATAAAAGTAATGTTAGAGAGAGCCATTATAGATAGCAAACTAGTAAAAAACCTCCATGAAAAGGCCCAAGCATGCATACTAAACATAGATCACGAGGTTAGCAGATAATATCAAGTAACACCATCTTTTTTAATCTTCACAAACATGGTTTGCAGATCTTTTGGTAATTTATCATCCTTCTTGTTCTAATGTCATGCTTTGCCCCTGAATGCTTTGAGGGATAAGACAAATTTCTTATTAATATACTTTCATAGGAAGGAGATGAGGGCAAACCAGGCCTGGGATATCATTCTGCTCTGGTGGTTTTATGCTGCTGTGATTTCAGAACACACTGAAGTTCAAAAATTACAATGGGAGCAAAGCAGTCCCTCCAGATGAGGAGGGTTAATTTATGAATCTGTGTAGATGGAACCCCTTCAGCAAGAAGCTGGCACTGATCTATGCATTTATCTAACCTTATCCAATGAGCAAAAAGTGTCTCTTCATATCTTTGCATGATTCAGGCCATTTACTCAGGATCAGTAGCATGTCTGGATTCTGCCTCCACCCCTGCATTTGTTGCACAGGAAAAATAGAGTTATGTAGCCTTTCGTGCCACATCACAAAATTCCATGATGTGAAAATATCTGAAAGAAGAGAGGAACTGCTCCAATTTTAACTTTTTTGCCAAAATTCTTTTAGAAAAACCAAACCTTCAAAACTCCAGACTTCTTTTCCAGTGGGTAGGGTTTTTAAAGCATGTAACAGAGGGGCACCCAGCAAAAATACATTCTAAAATGCATTATACACCTATACTGATCAGGACTGATCAAACATTTCAGGTCTGTGATCTTCATGCTCAAAACAGATTCTGAGAGCTGAACAAGAACTTCCTCTACTCACCTTATGGTTAATACCTGCCTGTTTAGGAATTTAAGGTGTGTATACATTTCTCTGGAAATTAACTGTGATGCTTAAAATATATAATAGATAACATATACATTAAGCACTGCAAGAGGTCCAAAAGAAATAAATAATGGATTTTTCATATTATTTATTAACTTTTTGCTGAAGTAAGCATCAGTCTCCTACCAAAAGAAGCATGAAATGTTCTGTTTTTATTTTGTGGGGAGGGATTGTAAATGTCCCTCAGCAAATGAATTCACAACCTAGCCATTGATTCCCAGTATGTACATAAAGAAAACTTAGAATTCCATTAAATCTCATCAGAACTTTGCTGTACATGAAGGCTGAATTATGAGTTTCCTTATAGTGACTGTAAAGCAGAAAACTGAAAGCTTGTTCTCTCATGCGCTAAGTAGAGATGGGCTGGGACCAAAGTGCTCAGCAACAAATACATGAAAAATACCTGGATAAGTTGTAAGAAATAAGCCAGTGCTGCATTGAAGAAACAAAATATTTAAAGAAAAAATACGGTATTTGTGATTGATCCTTTAATGAAAGATGTCTGTAGGAGCTTGCCCAACAGTGCAAGTTCCCTAACACCTTCCATGACAACAGAGAGTCATGGAATCATAGTCTTGGTTGGAAGGTGCCTTAAAGATCATCTAGTTCCAAACCCCATGCCACAGGCAGGGAACCTTCCACTAGAAAATGCTGCTCAGACCTCCAGTGAACCTGGCCTTGAACACATCCGGGGATGGGACATCCACAGCCTCCCTGGGCAGCATGTTCCAGTGCCTCACCACCCTCTGAGCAAAGAACTTCTTCCTCACATCTAATGTAAATATCAGATCTTTTCGTTCAAAACTGTTACCCCTTGTCTTACCACTACCTGCCCATGTCAAAAGTCATTCTCCCACCTTTTCTATAAGCCCCCTTTAACAGCATCCACAGGTAAGTATATTTTTGCCCCAGAATTAGGAATGTTCCCTCTTTTCATACAAACTGCCCACTTTAGTCTGAATTTAGCTCACATTAGTTCTACATAAAGAACCACAGAGTTTCCAAGAAAGCTGTCATGGCTACAGGAGTCACCTCCCACAAACAAACTGCTGCTGCAGGCATTGCTGCACGGTGTGCTCACACCCACCATGCTGGCATGGGGCAGAAAGCAGGGAGTGGGTCATCCCTGTACCCTGTCTAGTTCTGACACTGTCCTCTGGGTCTAGGCCTGTGCTTAGTGCCTGCAGAAGGTGAGCATGGGGCTGGGTGGTCTCTTGGTGATGCTATCAGATTGTGAGGGCTGGCCAAAGGGGTGCAGTCCTGCTGCTGACTTTACACAGAGCTGAAGGCTCTTGCTACAGAGAGAGCCTGAGATACTTGGGACACTGCTGGTGGGGAGGGAGGAATCTCAGAAGGGCACCTGCCCTTGTCCTAATCCAGCCAAAGGGGTCCCATTTTTCTGAACTATCCTCCCACAATACTGTGATCTTTTCTCTCTGGGGTTGAATTTTATTCTTTCTTTGGAATAATCCCTTCTTCCCAAGGGGAAATTATCTGCCTGTTTTTATTGCAGGGAGAGCCAGAGCCTTCCCAGGTGTCTGGATCTAAAAGGAAAGATCAAAACACAGAATTGAGGTGAAAAAAGGTAGACTTTTGAAAAATCTATGACAAGAAAATGAGAAGAGTGAAGCAGAACAGGGAGCTCACCAAGACACAAGAGTTTCCAGTGGAATAGTCAAGCAAGAAGGGTAGAACAAAGGTAGAGAATAGCACAGCTCAGCTGTAGAACAGTAATTATTTCTGCTACAAGTTTTACCAATCAGTAATGAGTCAACCCCCTCAAACAGCTGGACACATTTATCCATCCAAGGCTGGAAACAGAGGCAGGCATAAAATCTTTGGCTCAGGAAATTTCCACCGAGCGGACTGGAAACTCCAGGGCTGCATGTCAGGGAAGGGATTGTTTGCTTTATCCAGTACTGTTATCACTTTCATCACTTTATCCAGTGCTTTCATAGCTGTGAACCAGCTTCTCCCCAACAAAGCTTGCACGTGGGGTGAGCAGCTCCTCTCTGCTCACGTGCACAGCTCACAGGGTTCCTCAGCACAGGTTCACAAGCATACACAGGAGATGATTTGCATTACTTCTTCATCTGGACTTGTCCTCATGTTACCAATGCACTGGGCCATTATCTTCTAAAACCAGCAATACCTCATGCTCTGGAATGGCTGAGGAGAAAAGAAACAAAAAATAAAATCTGAGTTGGAACTCTTCCCTATGATTGGTTTTCTTCTCTTACTCAGTTGCAAAAGATACCAAAGAAATCAGATGGTGTAACTACCCGGCATCCTTGACAGGAGCCATGCAGAGACAAAATACACACTACAACTCAAATATGCTTTCCCACACCTTTCAGTATTCTTGGAATGAGCAGGTACTAAATTTGACTTGCAAAGACATAGTTAAATCAGAGCCAGGGGCAAAAGATGTAGGCAGGTATCTGGTTGCCTGCGAGAAAGAAAGCCCAACAACCCAAACCTCTCAGAACAATAAAAAGAGGGCCAAGAAGCTACTCTTGGTACAAAAAATGCAATAATAAATTTTCAATAAACCTTGAACTAAGGATTTATTTTCAATAAATCTTGAACTACGTTGAGAAAAGCCTAGAGTTGTAGCCTGTGTGCTGGGTATCTATGCTTCTGGAAAACAAGAATCTTCTTTCCTAGAGCATCCTCTTGCTGCAATTTTCCCTGTGTCCTGTAGAGTGCAGAGTGGTGTTTTGAAATTGAGGATCTATTAGTCTGAAAAAGGGATAAAGTCTAAGCCTGCTTGAAATTCTCTTTAGTAAAAGCAAGGCAGGCAGGCTGCTCTGAGTTATGAAGGTGGCCTTTTAAAAATGGAAATAAACAGACAGAGAGAAGAGATGACTTTAATGAACAACTACCCGTGTCTTTTTGGGTCTCAGATTCCATTAGCAAATGGAGACTGAAAAACCAGAGCAGTTCTGTCAGCAACAACCAGCCACCCCCTCTGCACCTGAGCATTTCCCAAACACACGTGCTTTCACTGCAGAGAAAGCCTGAAATAACAAGGGACATCCACCTGCAGTTCCCAGCTTAGCAACAGCCTCATTACGGCCATGAAAGCCTTTGAGTGAATCAGCCTCAGCTGAAGGGGCTCAGGACTCAGGTCCAGGTGCCTGACTGGACCCATCTCCAGTTTTGCTTTTGCTGTGCATTCCAGGGGTCTCCAGACATCCCAAACACCTCAGTGTGGGGGAGTTGATGTTTGATGTGAAGAACTAAATACCATCTCCTTCTCTAGTGTCTTGAACAGCACCACAACACCTGCCAGAGTGCTTTAACTCATGTGATATGAACTGCAACAATTTAAGAGACAGATAAAGTGCCCCTGGGTGTCCTAGAAGGGTAATCCTCAGACATATGGTGGGGTAGTGGCTGAGGCACCTATCACTTTCCTGTGCCACTGTTTGTGGGCACTGGAACAGGCTGCCCAGGAAATGGTCATGGTGCCACGCCCATCGAAGTTCAAGAGGCATTTGGGTAACACTCTCAAGCATGTGGTGTTATTTTTGGGGTGGCCTTGTGCAGGGACAGGAGTTGGACTTCCATGATCATTGTGGATCCCTTCCAGCTCAAGATGGTCTATGATTCTGTGATTCTGTATGATTCCTATCACTGCAGTACTGCTCAAGAGGCCATGCAGGGCACAGATGTAACCACAGGAGCCTGAGAACAAGGATAGTGTTAGACTGTGGTAGGCTGCAACAATATGAAACCCTTTTTGCCATTAGAGAACAAGCTGACATTTTTCATTTTGTACCAGTACTGCCCTGTTTCCAGAAAAAGCTTCTCTCAACTCATGGCATCCTTACTACATCCTTTGCTGCTATGAACAAATGAGAAAAGGAAAACCTGAAGGAGGGATCTGGGATTAGACTGTTTAAACCATCTGAGCAGTTCACAAGACATTGCACTGGCAGTGGAATGGTGCCAAATTGCACTAGGATCCTGTATGCCTGTGCTGACTTGTCTTTCATGTTCCCTCACTACCACCTCCAAATCCTGCAGCACAGAGTAGGTAGGAAAATAAAGCCCATAAATCACCAAGGAGGATGGGGAAAAGGGCAGCCTGGATCCTACAGAGCAGCAATTCTATCTTAGGTCTGAAATGTCTACCAATGGAGATGAAGTTAATTCAGACTTGCCAGCTAGCTGCAGGAGGCTCGGGGACCTCTTGCTTCCTCACGGCCATGGCATGCAGAGCTGTACCTGTCACAGATACCAGATGAGACAGATCTTATATTATTCTTATAGCTTTAGGGCAACTGGAGGGAGAAGGAAGTGAGAAAATCAAATCAAACACAGAAAAAGAACACAAACAAAAACTTCCCAAATGTCTTCTACTTGACAGGGACCAAAAGTGACATTTTCTGTGAGTCTGTTCTGGGAGCCGCTGTCAATTATTTATTAACACCTTGGACACAGCAGAGTAGCTGAGCATGTTGAGATCCAGGGTTTCTCTGTGTGAGTATGACTGAAGTTTTTTGCAAATCAGGGCAGGGAGAAGAAGAGGTACTATTTGCCCTTCAGAGCATGCCTTTGCAATTCTGCATGTGGAACATATAGGCAAGTTCCTTTTCCTCCCACCCTCCCTCCTCCATGCAATGACAATCTCTAAAACTCATACCGGACTTATCCTTTTGACTGCCGGAGGGAAAAGCTGCACATCCTGATAGCAGTATCCTCCCCTTCCAGCCAGTCAGACCTCGTGGATGGCATCAACAACTGAATGTCTTTCTGGAACGAGGCAGGGTTGTGCCTGTGCTTTCCAGTGAGTCTTCTCTTAGCTGAGAGCAGACAACACCTCAGTCTTGGTGGATGCTTTCTCTCCTTGCCTTTTAGGTCCTTCAGGGTCAGCTTCCTTTCTAATTTATAGCCTGAAGATCCATCAGCAGTGGGGAATAATGTATCTGAGCTCTGTTAATGGTGTCTGGGCAGGCCTGCCTCTAAACAACTGGTGTAAATAATTGACAGCGCTCAGAATTGCTGCTTCCCATTGGTTCCCACTTACTGGTATAAATAACTTCCACCGGTAAGTCATTGCAAATGACTGGTAAGTCATTAGATGACTTGCACTGTTAAGCCATTTACTTTGGTTTTGTGTTCTTGAGCATCTGACAATGATTGTCATGCGTCTGTAATCTCAATGAGCTCATGATGGCTTCATGATGGCTGCTTTCCATCACAAGTGTTTTGGCCTCCACATTTTCGCCTTAGCAAGAAGGACTTAGTTATTCTTATTGCTTTGATCTCACAACAAAAAGCAGGACAGGTCTACAAAGGGGGTCTTTGGAAGTCCCAGTATCATTGTAAGGCAATTGATCTTTAATTTCCGGCTGCTGAAGTCACCTTAAAAATACTATTCTTTCATTTGTTTGAGGAAATGCTGTCCCCTAATGTAGCGTTGCTTGTTGAAAATGTTATAGCGTCAGCTTTATAAACTATCTTACATATTTTTGCTGCTGAAGAGTGCACACTGGACTCTGGTCAATGTTCTCATTGTTCTTCTGGTCAAAGTTCCCTGTCTATGTTCCCTTTGCTGTCACAGGAGAGATATGAGTTCTGTCAGGAAGACAATTTATCTTCCTCTACTTTACAAACACCTTAAGTTGGGTGAAATGCCAAGGAGAGCTCACCTTTCTATTCACTGAACTCAGAGACAGCCTGGGTAGTGTGGTTGCCCTTCATGCTGACTCTTCAATATAGATATTCTGATTCTTTGCCTTTAGGCTGCAAAGATTTCCAAAGCAGCTCCAGTGATTGCAGCAGGACGAAATATAGTGCAGAATATGGGTCTCAGTATGCAAACAGCTTTTGAAAATAGTGCTTGTTTTCTGTGGTCTTTTCTTATGTTTGAAAATACTGCTTAAAATGCACTTAAAAACAAAAGAGAAAATGTCATACAATCCTAAAGAAATGAGATTTCATGTAAAGCTGACATAAAAGGGTAGATTTACAAATGCAGCAGCATTAAATCACTTCTAGAATTAATATTGGGCTTTTAATCTGAGAAGTCTCTGCTTGGAGACATCCACATCATCATAGGAAGGAAAGGTGATACCATGCTGTGAGGTCAGAGAACTTCATCTGAAAAAATGAATTGTAATTTTGATCAATTCCTACAAATCTTTCACAGTTGAAATGGATTTGGAACCAAGGGACATCTTAATTGATGATTCCCCAAGATGTTGGGATGGGCGGTGAACATCTAGGTAGTTTTTAGAACCCATAAATTATCAAGACAGTGATATATCAGCAACTGAATGAATAATGTAGAGATCAACATGGCTTATTTAAATTTAGCTTAACCTTTTCTTCCATGGGAGAGTGAAAGAAGAATAATTGCCTCAATTAAATTTTAATCTTGGATATGTTGATCTGTAACTGGGCTTGCTACAGCCTAGGTTTCTCTTTCCCATATAGATGAGGCAAGGCATCTAAACTTGAAGTCTCCATACTAATATTGACTATAATATGCCCAGAAATTTTGCAAGGTAGACATTTATGTGTAGCCGTACACATATCAGGTAACCCAAGGGTATTAGTTTTGTGTTCCTATTTTCCAAAGCATCATGTGCATAGAATGGAGATTATAGTGTATTTTCAATACAGCACATCAACAACACCCTCAAAAAAGAAAAAAAAAAAAAGGAGGAAGACCTTTTATCTGAAAATTATTTTCATTCAGGTCTCTGCTATACATAGATTACTTTACTTGAATTAAAACAGAAATTAATATAAAAAATGCAAATGTTGCAACTGGCTGGAATTAAGGTATATTTCCTGAGGTTGCTTGAATTGACAAGAAGCAGATTCCTTTGTGGTCAGCAGAGCTGTCTGTGAGCATTACAATTCCTTGCTCATTATTTCGTCCAAGTGTAAAACTGAAAACAGACCTCACGGTTTGCATATTGTTATTAGCTATTTTTTTATTTTTTAAAGCTGGGTAGCCCATATCTGTGGAACAACTCGGGGACTGAAAGCTTTTGTGCTGTGGCTGATGCTGCATACTCAGTGTTGCCAGCAGTGAGGCCCCTGAGCAAGAAATACATTTGGGCTGGGAGAGGCTCTGCTGTGCCTTATCCTATTCTACTGTATTAGCAGAACAAAAGGCAAGTCTTTTACTGAAGCTGTAGAGGAATAAAAGCTAGAAAATATATGCATGAGATCTATCCAAGAGTTTAGGACTCAACTGGCAATTAAAAGATAAATTCTAAGATGATGGAGCTGGAGATTGGTAGCAAATCACTTGGTTGTGCTGTGTGCTGGTTGAGCCAGGAGAAAAGAGAAATAGGTTTGAAAAGAGGTGGGTGACTACAAATTCTTCAGAGTATCAAAGGAGTTGTTTTGCTGATCATTTCATAAACAGGAGAATTGAAGCATGGCTCACCAAAGAATTCTGCATTCGAAACTGCTTGATTGAAAACTTCACATCTGCTTCTGTTTAGGTGTTAGCCTCGGTTTCCAAAGTGAGGATGCCTCTGGGTGCAGGCTTGTTGCCTGGAGAAAGAGTTGCCTGGCAGAAAGCATTTAATGCACAGATTTGGAAGCTGGGGTGCAAGCATGTCACTTCCTAAACACCAAACCAAAGTAGCATCTCAATTATTTTTGTGCAGAACACAAAATCTCACTTAAATATGAAGAGAAATAATAATTTAGTGTTGACAGAAACACTTGGAATGCGTGTCTTCATACACTGTATCAGAACACGGTACTACACCTGTACCTCTAATTGCTCTTCTAACACAGAATCATTTACTCTTTGGGGTCTTATTGCATCAACCAGCCTTTAAGAGTTACGTCCTCCCTTTGAGGAAGCCATAGTTTATTAGCATCAATAGCACAGGGAATGCAAGTCATAGAACAGATAGGTAAAAGTATTTAGACTGGGTAGAGATGACCCTTTATGGTATCACACTTCATTATCTCTGGTCTTGGCTGGGAATGCAAAGATGACCAGAAAGTTGCTTATAAAGGCTTGGCTGAAGACATAACTAGGATAAAAACATAAAGTTTTTTTTCCGTAGACTTCAGCCTTAAATACATGGTCATTCTGTCACCCAAAGAACATTCTCGCACTTTTCAAAGGTGTTGGGTAATTCTGTTCAAAGACAGTTGAAGAAAAAGCACTGTAGGAGAAGGAGGGAAACATGGGAAGGAGGAAAGCAGACCTAAGTGGAAAATATAAATGAAACATTATTATGTAAGGCCAGTAACAGATTTTCACTATAATTAAGATGGATTACTTTAATAATCCTTAAGGGCTTTATTCAGAACTGCATTACAAACCATTTATGTGGGACTTTTGCACTCATTGCCTCTGTGAGGAGATTGCAGGTGTTTAAATAAGAGAAGGCTAAATTCAGAGTTTTTATATTTCTTCAAGCAGCCTCCTTCAGTTTGGAGAGATGAGTGACTGCCTCAGATTTATGTGCTGAGGAGGGTGCCTGAGCCTTGATAGAACTCTTGGAAAGTAATTACCTTCTGCAGATTTTACACCTGAACATATATATAGGGCATGGCAATTTGACTAGGGGGAAAAAAAACCCACAAAAGCTTTTGTGCACAGAAGAGCTGCTGTTTCGATTAATGAACTGCAGACCTAATTTTCTCCCCTCCACAGATGTCACATGTGACTTTAAGATATACTCACTTCCCGTGAAAACACAGAAATGTTGGAAGATACTGTGCTTCAAAAGTGAGACCATGAATATTTGGGAAACCAGAAGGCAATGTTTCCATTTTCACAAGAACATCTTTATGTGAGAATGAGAAAAAATATAAAGAATGCTAAAACTCAGAAGAAATATGTAAGGTTAGGGTATTTCAGTGTAATGTTATAATCTTTTGAACTTTTGTCTTAGTTTTATCTGAGCTCACAAGTATTAAAAAACCCCAAGATTTCTTTGATTTTTTTTTTGTTTTAGTGGGAGATGGTGGGGATATCACCCCCCTCTTCCAAATATTTGAAATCAGAATAGTTTTAGAGCCTAAGGACAAAGATTTCCCTGGTGAATATGTAGACCTTGTGAATGTGAAAGATAACATCTACTTCTCAGCCAGGAAATGCATCCAGGTTATTGTCACAGACAAGCTGCTGTGGGGTTAGTTCCATACTGCTGTGGGCAGTATAGAGCAAACACCTCCTGCAATATCCCCCAACAAGGGATCTGAGGAAATGAGGAGAAAACCCTGTTCTTGGAAAAGATGATGAATGCCAGCTCATTGATCTGGGGCAGCAAAGACCATCTGTGGGACCATCTGTTCTGTAGGGATTGATAAATCCTCAGGCTGGGATTTGGCAGATGCCAAAATGCCCATAATATGGGCTAGAACTAAGCAAAGCAGAACTATGTGGGGAGCCACGACCAACTCCATGCCTTGTGATGGCCAGCCCCAAGGGATTTGGCTGTACTGTTTTCCCAGCAAAGCTCAGGATGGAAACCTAACCACAGATGCAAGAATATCTTCGTTCCTGTTTTCTTTTGGTTTTCTTGTTTCTTAGTAGTAGTTCTAGCATTACAGGTTTCTAGTGAAATCCTTTGTACTTCACTGTCTCAGTTTTTGGAGAGGTTGTATGGGGAGAAGAATCACAGCATTGTTTGTCAATCTTGAGCTTTCTGTTCCTGGAATATTCACTGTTAGGCAACCCAATGAAATCATCATTTAATAGGATCTGACCAAGTCTGACTAAACAGAATTGATCATTCTCATATAGGTGTATTTATTGCTTTTGCTATTTACCAGATCACTTTATTTTCCCTCTAGCTGGCCAGAGCATGCTACAGACGTATTTTGATTCCTAACTACTGAGGTCAGTGAAAGTTAGGAGGCCAAATATTTTTATGGATTTGATCTTAAGCTGTATAGAAAATGTGTCTTCTTAATAATATCCCTTTGTGATGTATTTAATTCTTAAAACATTTACCATATCATTTGGTTAGTTCTGCAGAAGCTCTGTGCCTCATTTTTTTAAGGGTTTGTTGGCGCCCAAGAGTAACAAGCAGCTGCATTGTGTATGCAGTAAACTGACTTACAGGGGGAATGTGCAGTGGATTGAACACTGAATATAACTCCCCTTAAACCTTTTCAGTACCAAATCCAACCCCCCTGCCCCAGCTCACTGCACTGCAGACCCATGGCCACCCCCAACATCTGAGCAGTTGTTGGGAGTCAAAGCCTGCAGGGTTTGTCTTCAGTGGTGGGGGTAGCAGGAGTGAGTAAGAACAGAGGGAGGTTGTGTAACAATTACACTGAATATTATTCAAGCATTTATTAATAGGTGGCTTCCTAATGGTAAACCTCAATCAGCTTGTCTTTCATTAGTTTTTCTGTTCTCCCCTTGATTCCAATTAAACTGTTTTCATCTCTAACATCCTAAGTTTCACAGCCTGATAGCACACTCGTAGAGGAACTACACCATTTGTTTTGAGCTTACCTTCTTCAAGTTTAATTTGAATCTGCTTAATTCTTGCACTAGACTATAGATGCCTTCCTCTGATACATCTATTCAACATCCATGAAAGTGCAGTATAAGAGTTTTTGAGCTGTAGAATTCAACTGATCAGCAGTATCAATAGCTCCTGATGGGCCTTTCCTTCCTGAATTTGCCTACTTCCTTTTTGAATCCATTTACATCTTCACCTCAAAGAGATTCACACACAAATGTGTCTGACTGAGAAAGCTCTTTTTTTCTGTTTGCTCTGAAACCACTGCCTGATTGTTTCCTTGGTTGTCATGTGCTGGGAAATACCAAATACATTTTTTGTTATTTGTCTTTTCTGTGCCACTTGTGATTTTATAGACCTCTGCTCCATTCTCCTTAGTCATCTTTTCCCAGGCTGAAGAGTCACAGATTATTAACTTTGCTTTCTGAAGAAGCTACTTCAAACCACTGAGTATCTGTGCACCTCTACTCTTCCTCTCTGTTTCTTCACTGTGACCCTTTCAAACAGGTGAGTGAAATTGCATGTGGCATCCAGGAGATGAACAGAGAACTAACACATTCACATCATTAAGTTACTGCCTCTAATGTCACAGGGCACAAAACAAGTGTAAGCGGGTTAGGGGTCAAAACCTGATAGCACTGGAGGTGCATTGATTTCACAATGTCACAAAATTTCATATGTATGTATGTTTCTTACATATATGTATGATTTCTTTTTCCTTTTGCATGCCATTTTCATTCTATTTTCTTATTTTAAGATAAAAATATGTATCCTATCCTCTTTTTTTCCTGAACAGTTGAAGTTTTAAATTATGTTTCAATTTACTGTGGCCAAGGAAGTTCAAGAGAACACAAGGAATTTAGATTCTTGGTTCAAAGGCACCTCAGTCTTTGGAAAAGCCAATTCTTGATGATTTGATAAACTGAAAATGGGATCTAATGCAATTCCTTACTAAGACTGAGCTACACCCTAGTCCAATAACAAAGGAAAATTATCACCTACTATTTCCTCTAACATCCTCATGGTCTTCAGATTGTTTTCCAACAGTTGATTATTCAAATTAGACAATCACAATAAATTCTTGATGAGTTGAATCTCTTTTAATTTTTATTTGTGTTGTCTTTAAGGAGAGAAACTCAAATGCATATTCCCTTCAACTTGGAGTGATACCTAAAACTTGGATGCATATTGTGCAATGTCCACAACTTGCTGTTCTCCTCGAGGTCCACAGACTTAAGGCCCCAGTGAGAGGAGTCTGTGATTTACCCAATAAATTATCACGACAAATCTGCAGCCTTATGAATAATGCATAGGAAGGAACAGGGATATCTGTTGCCATTTCTGTGGATGCTACTAATAACCTGTAAAGTCACTCCTCTGGGAATGCTGTTCTGAAAGAGCACGGGGCTAAGGTTGCAGAGCATCTTGCTTGGCATGTAGAATTGCTGTTTATAATGCAGATTGAATTTGCCAGCACACACACAGACACACACAGACACACAGACACACAGACATACACACACACACAAAAAAAAGATGGGAAGAGGCAGCAGATCTCTTATTGCTGAGAAGCGGAAACAGCCTTTGTGCTGGGAGGTGGAAGGAGAAATGATGGTCCTGTAATATGCTTTTTGGCAAATAATCATTTAGGAGACATTTGAGAAATAAGTACAGTATGAAATAGAATGACACTTTTTTACCCTAAAGGGAGTGCCTCTTATTTAGTAATGCTGTTGAATAAAAGATGAATCACACAGAAGTTTTTTGTACTTCTGTATTTTTATTAAGATGTTTAGGGTTTACAGCTTAATAAATTGCCCTAAGAAGAAAAAATAATCTGGAGATGATGTTGTTTTTATCCAGTCTGGATTTATTTAACATATAGCATGCAAAGTCTGTTTTCAGAAAGTGGATTTTAATTTAAAAAGCCTTCTGGCCTGTCAGTTATTCTGTCCCAAACAACCCACGACTGATATACTGCTTTGTGATAAGTTCTTCATCTTCTCCTCTTTTTGGTGAAAATTGGCCCAATTTCAAACCTATGTGGAGCTTGTGTAAGACAAAGAAACAGGTTTTATCATTAGAACTTAGTTAATCTTTGTGCCTATTGAATACAAAATTGAAAGAGGTGGGTACTGCGCAGTCTCTTGGGGGTTCAGCACCCTGATCAAGCTGGATGTGCATGAAACCAATACACAATGAATGGACAAAAATATGTTTCATACAAAAATGGAGATGGTCTTGCGGCTACTCTGCACTTAAAACCACTTTATACTCCCTGTACATTTAAACAAAGGTAAAGGAAAGAAAATGCCCTCAAATCCCCTAAATAGCAAAAGAAAGGTCCTTGGCAAACTTGAGTGTAGACCACAAAGTCAGGAAAATAGAAACGAATTCTCAACAGGCAATGGAAAATTTTGCATCATTTCCAAATCCATGACATGACAAGTGTCTGTCCAGGACAGGCTTTCTTATACTTGGAAAAGAGAAACTATCATTTTGCTTGAAGAAACCCTCAAAACACTAACCTGCCTAAGCGTCCATTTTAACATCTCAGTTACAGAGAGACATTTATGCTGCTCCAGAACAAGTGAGCACAAAATAGGGTTTGATCTTCTACTGCAACCTCTTTTCTAATATCTTCCAGCCTCCCCCCATATTCTTGGCCACCTTGCAAGGCAAGAATCCTAATTGCTTTGCCACAATCTCTCCTTCATAACACTTTCAATTTTTCTTTTCCCCTTTGTGTGCTATTTTGCTTGAGCACTTGACCAAGTTTTATTCTAGCTGTTTGCTGGCAGCACTGTTCAGATATCCTGCATGTGTCTGTGTGTATATGTATGGGATTTGTCAAAACAGGAGCGCTCAAAATGCATTAGCTAGTCCCTTTCCCTTTCCTGTCCCCTGTAAATGCACAGAGATTAGTTAGTATGAAAGGATGTTTCAAGTTGGAAAGGATCTCAGAAAGTCATCCAGTCCAACTTCCTGGTCAGTGCAGGATCTGCTGTAATGTCACAAAGCTTTCTTCTCATGCAGCAAATTTCATTGTGTTGGTTTCTGGGTCTACAGGATGAATTTAAAAAAAAGAGACTCCTGGATGCTTTCTCTGGTCCCCCACGACTGCCAGCCCTGAACTGCTCCAGAACATCTGCAGACTCTGTGCTATTGTACTGCAGAGCTCACAGATGCTGGATATTAAGATTGAACTTTTCAATGTCTCTGAAAGACACCATGAAAAGTAGTACTCACTCAGCCCTTCTGTGGTCAGAAAAAAATTATTATGTGAGAATTTGAACTTTGCCAGAACAAACACAAAGGAACACCTTCAGACAATTCCAGCATCCTGTTGTGTTGTTTCGTAGGGAAGAGAGGAAAATTGCCCAACCTTTGACATCAAGTAGCCTGACAAATCGTAAGAGCATAATTAGCCCAAGTAAAATTGTGGGAGACATTACCTCCTACTGTATGTGGGCAAGTTTGTGATCAGATTAAATCAAAATAATTAGTAGACTCATCCCGATATCCACATCTCTGTCTTTTGTCCAACACCAGCTGCTGAGAATAACTTAATTCTATTTGCAGACTAATCACCAGGATGTTTACTAAGGGAGGGGAGTATTTTTAAATATCTAGAGTGTAAACTTACCAAAGACACTCATAAGTCCAAAACCAGAATCTGCTCACACCCAGGTTGAACAGGCAGGGTCAGATGCATTAAAGGTGTTAGAAGGATTAAATGTGCTAACACAGAGTTTTATTAAGACTGAGAGAGATGAATATTATTAAGCTTGGTGTTTGTACATGTCATTTTGGGAGACAGGATAGTAGAAATGGAAACAAACATTATTAAGAGCAACTTGAAGAACAGTTTCATCTGCATGCATAAATATTTCAGTCCTCGCTCTTCCTCTGGGCAGTCCTTAGAGAAATGCTAGAGAAAAAGTAATAATAAAAAAAGAGCGTTCACTCTGAAGGCATTCAACTGCAAAAATGAATACAAGGTTAGGGAATGTCGGGAGAAATAAGAGTGAAGGGCCAGGCTGTGAACACTATGAAAGCAGAGTAGTGTTTGTGACATTTGTACCAACAAGAACTAGAATCTGGGTCTGCCACGTTAACGCTGAGTTTTTGGAACAGCAAAATGTACATGAGTTTTGTTATTGCTTTGTGGATTTCAATGACTGTAAACTTGCTTGCAATCATACCTGAACCTCTGACTTTAGTGGGTGACTTGGACCAAACCTCTGAGGATGTGAATTTCATAGGTAATTGCCCAGAGGCCTCCTCATTGTGGCTTTTGCCATTGAGAAGCACCAAGCAGCTATTTAAAGTGAATGGAAATGTAACATGGCAAGTTTGTGTTTGGTATCAACACAGGAGAAAAAACACACCAGTGGGATTAGCATTGACTATGTCATGCCATAACACAGCACCCAAATCCACTCTCCCCTCAAGGTACCATCCCATTGCTCTTTCCAGAACTAGTGATGGAGATGTCCTGCAATAGTCTCCTTGATGTGTCCGTTTAAAGTCACTGCATTATAACTGTTTCAAAGCTTGAAAATGAGGGTTGTCTATGCTATAGTGAAATGCAAATCAGCTTTCCCAGGTTTATATCCACAGTACCACTGCTTTTGAAAGTAGCAATAAACTGTTTGCTAAGAAGAACCACCTTCTCTCTTCCCTGTCATGGATGAATATCACTTCAGCGTGATGCCGGTCTATCTGTAGAGTCAAAGCTGGCAGGTAATTCATCATCCTGCACCAAGCTGACTCATTAGAAACCCAGGAAACTAGATATTAACTAGCCCTTTTAATATGTTTCCCTTTATTCTCATTTCACAGTTTCCTGTTCCTCCGTTTTGTCCTCTGTTGCTAAATTGCAATTATCATGGAACTTTGATCTCTTCACCTGTAGATGGCCCACTCATCCATCACCACAGTGATTTTTTTTTTAAACACTAAAAATCCAGGACTTTCTGCAGGTTTAAGAAACATTTAAAGCTAGCTCTTCCCTGTAAAACAACCATGCAGGCAGTATAAAGTGAGGGACAAGGATGCAGGGCTTTACCAACTCAAAACAGTAAAAGATCATTTGTGACTTAAAAACTGGATTTTATTTTAAAAGAAATGTGTGTTTATAATTTTTAAAAAAATTCCATTAGTATTCAAGATTTCATTTTTCATCTCTCTTTCTTTCTGATAAGTAGTAGTGACTTGATGGCCAGAAATGAGGGTTTTACTGAAAATGCCAAAAATCACAAATAACCTCTACCATGGGCTGCTAGAATCTCTAGTTCTAAATTGGAGATGCTACCAAACAATTTCCATCATTTTTTCCTGATTATCTGGAGCACGTGTAATCAATCTAGAGCTTTCAGCTGGATTTACTGAGTGTAAACTGAATAGCTAGACAGCATGAATACCAGATTTCTGTTCTGCATCTCCCAACAGTGTGGTACCTATTACAGATCCAGGGTAGAGCTGATTTGTAAAAATATTATGAGACTGCCTAGATTTTTCTGAATGTGGATCAGATCTGTTAACACTCCCAGAAATAAAAAAGTAGAAATTATCCACAAATTGCTTATGCTTATTTCTATATGGGAAGAATAGAACTTGTCTCAAGTAATGGCTGCTTTTCCCTCAGTATAAGGTTCAACTATTCTATTTCGAGACTACATTCATTTCTCAGAACTCATTTTTACCTGCAGTGAGTTATGTTTGAATCTACATCTTAAGAAAGATTTAGTTTTAAAGAGAAGGGCAACACAGAAAACCAATCATGAATTCTTCTCTCTTCCAAATAATTAAATGTACAGAGGCCACATTTCTATCCTTATGAGAGATTTTTTTTTATTTATTTTTTTTCCTTCATGTTTTATCCTTTTTTACTAAAACTTCATTTTTGCACCAGCAATACCCAATGTACCTCTTTAAAATTTTAATCAAATGTGAGGGCTGATTTTCGTTCGCATTCCACCATCCTAAGGGGCAAAAAGGAGGCATTTCAGAAATTACCATATTTATGACACGTTGCTAATGAGTGTGAGATGCCATCCTCTGTCATTTCTCTTCAGCTTAGGCTCTGCCTTGGCTGTTTCTAAACTATTCCATGGGATTAATCCTGCATTGCCACAGTGCCAGCACCACCAGATCAGAGGATCATAGAAAATGGGCCCATGTATTCCTTCTGTGGCATTCCCTGGTATCTCAGGCATTTGGAAACTCGGAATTTCCAACTGAAAATATTTTGTGCCTCAATATGATATACAGAATGTTCATATTTGGGGAGGAGAGTGGGGAATTCTTACAATAAGAACACAAAATGTTTAATGCTAGTGCATGGGAACCTGTACCCAAAGTTGTGCATTGGTTGCTGATGTGGGAAATAAAGCCCTGCTGCACTTCAGAATATTCACTGGATCTAGAAGGGGATTATCTGACCAGTGCCACATGCAGACAGTTCTTATTGCCAGACAGAAGCCACAGCACTGGTACTGGTAGGGGTTTTCTAAGGCAGCATTACTGGGAGGGAGTACCTTTAAAGTAGCCCTCCAGAGGAGTCTAAGCTTAATAATAAGGGCTCCATGAAGTTCTTAGCATCCTCCCTCCCTTTAAAGCTTCTGAAACTGAAGATTTCATAGAATTTTTAGAGGTAGGGTACCTTTGTGAAGGCTGCAGTGCCACGGCTGCTGACCTCTGTCTACAGACAAGTCATGATTGTGCTGATCTCCCTGTCTTTGGATGCCCCCTCCTGCTTTAATTGTCATTGATACTCCTGTGATTGGACTTTTATTTTTCTTGTTAGTTTCCATCAGGTCCTTTAACCATCTCACTGCACAGTCATAGTTCCAGTGGTAGTACAGAACTGGGGAATAACCACCTGGAGATGGAGCACAAGACTCATCCAGATTTGCTGGTCTTCTCATTACACGGCTGAGTTTGGAGCCAGCCTAGCCCTCCAGAGTCCAGAGTGTTGACACTGCCTTAAGGCCTGGAAAGACATGTACAGGCAGAAGGGGACCTGGAGAGGACTGGTTTGGGTCCAGGAGTTTGCAAACATAGACCAAACCCACTATGCTTCTGTGGTGATGGTGTCTGACAGAATCACTTACCAGAAGGGACAACAAAGAATTCACAACAAAAGTTACACTTTGCTTGTAAATGCAGTTAATAACTATTGGCCTTTTGGAAATGCCAATATATACAAGAATGAGTCAGGGGGATTTGTTTGTTTGCTTGTTTATTTGTTTTAAAGCAGATATTGTAAGGCACCCACCATCAGCCCAACTATTTATGCCATTTTTGCTAAGCTGTACTATCTGCACAATAATACCACTTTGTGCTTCATGACTTTGGGCAGACTCTTGCAGCAAGGGCTGTAATAAGGTGTGAAATAAAGATTTAGTAGCACAGCATTGCAAATGCAGTCTAGCAAAGGAGTTCATTACAGTTCCATTAAGACTGCGGAGTTAACATTAAAAACAGCCAAGAAACACAAAAAAAGTATGGTATTAACATTCTTGGAGCAGTATTAAGTCAGTCACATTGTACAATCAACAAGCTCTGTTCCTTGCTCTGGGCCAGATTGCACAACTTTCAATTTTAGCACAGTTGTCTGATCATAGTCATAGGATCTGAAGGTCCCAGTAACCATCAGCCCACAGGATTAGGAGCTCTGCCGAAGTGAAACAGCCTTTGTTTGCTTTGATGAGCACCATTCACCTTGCACAGTCCCCCAGCGCACAGCACAGCTGGGAGGTGTCAATCAGAAGGAACTTAATCAGGCCAAACATTTCAATTTGTATCAGAAATTTGTTTGAACAGGAAGGAGCTGCTCATGCATCTAAGAGGGCAACCTCTTTGCTCTCATCAGCTCTTGCTACCTTATTCATTTCTATGTGTTTTCAGTCTTGACCTCCAACAGAATTGGAAAGGAAGTGTATTCCAGGAGCCAAGATTTTGCTGCCCAGGAGAACTTAGCTGATTTCTGGTTTTGTCACAGATCCCTCTTTTGTCTTTGGGCAAGTACTTTGACTCCTGCTTTCCACTCTTTCAGGAAAGAGACACAGCTTTTGGGTTGGCTATTGAGGCTTTAGGTTTCCTGCCCAGGAACTGGGTAGATATTATTCCCTTAGTTCTTGATATTAAGGGGCTAGGGGTATCTCTAAGTCCCATGTGGCTATAAGCCATGATCACAAATATTGCCTGTTAAGAGAACTGGCAAGGAAATGTGTGCAATCTTCATTTTCTGAAGTGAAGGCTGCCAGACTGAAGCAATAGAGATTTAATGTATTCAAACATTGCAGTGCTGTGTGTAAGTGGATATGATTTAAGGTAATGCATTTTAACACAGCATTATGCACTTGCCAGAGGGATTTTATGTAAAGTTATAGTCCTGCTTTTAAATGACAGTACATCAAGACACATCTTGAATTAACTTGACTGAAAGCATTTTGTGATAAATAGCTGGTGCAGTGGTACAGGGTAGAACTGACCCAGGCTCTGCAGGGACAACATGTCTGCTGGATTTTGGGAGATTACTCTGGGCTGGTGAAGATGAAGGCTTGAACCATGAGTAATGTTTTGTCTTGAACACTATTTCTCTGTGCACAGGTGCAGAAGAAGGGAGAAAGTATCCACCTTCCCTGCTCCACTGGTGGTGCTTTGAGGTATGCTGGGGTGCAAGCTTGGAGGCTCTGTAAGCAGGGCCAGGAGAAGGCAGCTGCCCTCTGGGGTATCAGTTGTCCCAGAAATGTCATATAAGCAGAATACACACCTCTGGGAAGCTCATCCCAAGTCAGTGCCAAACTTATGTGTTTCAAATGAGCCGTGGCAGATAAATTTGACAGGGAAGCAATTTAGAGGCTGAAGAGTCTCCTGCCTGGCAGTGCTGGCTGCTTGGCTTGAGCTGCCCTAAAGGAGCCCCATTGTAGGGGAAAGTTCCCCTGCAGTGAAGCTCATCCAGAGTGTTCCCTTTAGGTACTCTAAATGGGGAACTCTTTTAGGGGTAGCATCAGGACTGGCATCCTGGTGCCAGCTACAGAAGTCTGGTTTTTGCAGAGAGCATGATAACTGCCAGCAGAACCAAATTAACAATCTTCACAGCTTGCATCCAGATTCAATGGAATATTAATTATGACCAAACGTACAAATGCAAAAAACATCTCCTTTGGAAAAAGAGGTTTATCTAAGGAACATTATGAATTATCAGTTTATCAGCAGCTTGACATAAAACACATAATTATATCAGTGAATCATTTAATAATTAGAACACAAGTTAATTGACTTTATTCACCCACTGAATAAAATCTCCATGAGGCAAACAATGGCACTCACTGGGGTAGAGGTAATTTTAACACAGTTTTTCAATTATTAAAGTAAAAAATATGAACCAAACAATATTACAGTGGTTGACAGGAGTACGTGTGTGTGATTGTTGGGAGGAATAGGAGTTTCAACAAACTCAGGGCAGTAAATTATCAAAATTTAATGATTTCCCCAAGAACTCATGTTCTGAGGAAAACTACCCTGACAAAAGACAGGAAAAGAAAGAAGAGAATAAAATATAGGAATAGAATAGCAATAACAGTATCACTGACTTGTTCTGAGCAAATCTGTGGAGAAATGAATGCCTGGTATTTCTGGGCTTTCCATAGGGACGAAAAGAATTTATTTGTGATCAAAAAAGAGTGAAACAACAAGCAAAATATCCTTATAGCTGTTTTGTAGAGGCTTTTTTTTTTTTTTTTTTTTTTTTTTTAACTACTGCTATTGCAACACATTGTCTGAATGGGGAGTTTGGGCACTGAACTGCTTCTCAAACTGATGGTATTGGAACAATTATTCTGAAATCATGAATGAGTTGTTTCATGCCTCTCAGTATTATCAGATAGCAAGGTTTCTAAAAACTGAATACTCAGATCTTTCCCTTTTAAGTTTTGAATCTTGAAATTGCTTTCATATAGCAGTTGCCAGATAGGTTTTTTTTTTTTTTTTTCATTTGGGCTAGAAGAGCACTTTAAAAACAACAATGAATGTCCCAAATAGTCATGGTACTCCAAGAACTGGGATTAAGGAAGCAAGTAGCACATGTTGCCAACTTGGCAGTAGGTGTAGGGGCTGCAGAGAAAGTGCACCAGGAAAGAGTGTTCCTCCAGCTCCCCTCTGTGTCTAATTCTCTGCTTCCCCATTGCCTTTGGTTTTAACTGAGACTGGGTAATGACACAGCCAGGTAATCTCACCTGAACTAGATATTCAGAAAAGAGTATAAGAGCATATGGTTTATTTGCTTTCCATTGGTTACACACCATTCTGGACAGGCAGCAAACAGGTTTAGATTGATTTGATTTATCTCTCAGTATTTTACATGAGAATGGGATTACTCCCATGTCTATAATCAATGTGTGAAGCAGGAAACCACAGAGAACCCATGTGGACTCGTTGTAGTCCTACAGAGGAGTCTGTCTTTGTGCTGGTGGAAGAATATGGCCAGGCTGCTTATCATGTTCAGCCAAGTGTGAGGTTGTGGGGACTGAACCCAAGCATGAGGATACAGACATGGTGAAACCTCACCACCACCACTTTGGAAAGGTAAGACTTGTATGTCCATCAGTAACCTGGGATTTTGTTGTACCACCTTCGCTAAACCACAGGCAAATCTATTTTACCTCGTCCTTCTACTGTTTATCAATTGTACTACTATCCCAATCCAAACTGGGATTCACTGTGAAAGAAGCCGTACAGACACAGGGTGAGGGATAACACAGTGAGAAAAAGCAGGTGAGAGAAGCACTTGCTTTTGAAATGACCTGCCTGGGATACTCTGTCATGGTGCTCAGACTAGCACACACTTCCATCCTGTTCAAGGTATATTCAGAGACTTAAACAATGTGAAAGCCTTCTCATTGTGAGTGAAGGTAGCAGAATCCATCATTATTAATTGAACTGTTCCTGGAAATCTGCTAATTTTCCTCTGCCTTGTGTAAAGAAATAGAAGGAGTCAGAAGGAAAGAGACTTTAGCAACAGAAGTTATAGAGGCTGGGTTCAATTAGACCATTTCTTGATATTTTAGGTAAGAGAGATAAATGTGAAATGTAGACAGAGTACTAATAATCTAATATTTGCCTGAACATTTAAATCAGAATATTAAAAACTAGGCTGGGTCAATGTGTTTCAGACAATAAGTTTCCTTATAGAATCCTCAGCAGACCCTTTGCAGAGGTGATGGTGCATGTTGAGCTGTAAGAACTGGAAGCCAATGAACCACAGGTGATTGCTGGCTAGGAGCTCTCAAATCACCAATTCCTCAGGTGGAACTTGCATTCTGGGTATCACCTTTAATAGCAATGATGCTATCACCAGTGACAAATTAACAGACAGAATATCTAAATAAGTTGGCATTGGAAGTTATCTTAATTTTGTGATGACACTGAAGATTTAAAGAGCAATTTAAAAGAGAGGGGCTGCTCACTTTTAGATGAGATGGCAGAACAGTGGAGATGCTGCAACAAGTATGTGGAGCTGTGAGTTAAGTTCCCTTGGCTCACTCAAAGAACTGGACCAAATTGTGAATAAACAGGCTAGGGCAGAGTAGTCTAGCTGAAAGGATTGTACTCTGAACGATAAAAGTATGGAAAACCATACTGGGAGAACTGCTCTCTGAAGCTAATTATAGGAATTAATTTAAATGATCCCACAAGCTGTTGCCCTGAAATTATTCACCATACTTAACAGTTTGTTGAGGGAATAAAAATATGGCTTTGGGTAATGTTGAATGAGGAAAGACTGCAAATGTCCTGTAGAACCGAGGTGGAGACCTGTTTTGGAAAAGGAAATAGCAAGCAAGTCAACAAAGTGGGTGCAATGTGCCCTGCCTCATAGGAATAATTTACAGTGTAAATACAGAAAAGAAACGTGAGCCAGGTAGTATTTTAGGGAGGAGAACAGTGGGAGTAGGAGAACAAATCAAACAGTTTCAGGCCATGCAAATAATGCAGATCTCATTCCAGGATATAGACTAGAAAGATTTCTTGCAGCCTGTTTGAGATAATCATTCTCAGGACTCAGTAAAGGCTTTCTGGGGTGCCAGAATGTGAGTCTTATCACTGCATTTCAGGTGGTGCAGATGCTGAGAGCCTAGAAAGGGCAGAAAACTTGAAAGCTGCTGCCAGGAAAGTTGAAAGAAACTGAGTGAGGATGGCCTAGGGAAGAGATAGCCAAAGGCAGGCATCCATCCAGCAGTCTGCTTCAAGGCAGAAGGGAGAAAATTGTTCTCTTCATTCATTGTGAAAAGGAGTAGAGGCAATGGCCTTAAAGTACAGCAAGAGGTGTTATGTGTAGTGTTGTGTTAGACACTAAGAAAAACTTTGTAGCGGGTTAGTAGTTATGCCCTGAAAGCAATTATATGGAAGGATGATGGTTTTTCCTTACTGAGGTCCCAAAGAACTGGGTAAACTCATGTGATCTGATGGGCAGTGGGGAAATATTGGCAGAGTAGGGAGAGAATTTGAAGGTCTGTCATATAAAGAAGCTGTTATTGTCTGTATTCCATGTGCAGAAAATTAAAACCTCCCTGTTTGAGAACTGAATAACGGAACATTCTTTCAGAGAACAGCATCCACATGCTACCAAGCCCTCATTCAGCCATGTGTGGTTTCTCCAGGATGGGGGATGTACCAACTCCTTGTCTATGTGAGAGATAATCAGTGTTTTCCCTAAAGAAATTCTCGTCTGTCATACAGGTTTTGTGTTTAGAGGATGGTAATTAAGTGCTATTCATAAGAAAAAGTCTTTTATCTGGTCACTGCTAGTACTTGCTTCGCACAGGCATTCACCTAGTCTGGCTTGGTCCATGAGCATGATACACTTGTGTATGTAATAATAATCATGACGGTAATGAGAGTAAAATTAATAAAATGAGCAGTTATTTCTTGAGCTATATACATCTATTTACAAATGCATATTGCTCTTTGTAAGAAATATTTGAGAAATTGCCCTTTCTTTTCCTTGTGGAATTCTGAATTAGTTTCCATTTCACAGTGATAAGCATGTCACTTTTAATTTTTTCTGTTTTCAATACTTTTCTCAATTCATTCATATCCTTTTTCTACTTCAGGCTTAAAAATTTTTTTTTCTTTGTTTTCCAAGGTCTTCTTTTTATCCCCGCTATTTCTTATGGAAAATTATCTTGAAAAACATTATGATTAAAAGGAGGCAAAAAAAGCACAAAATGATGGGGAAAGAAAAAAATTTGAACAATACATACAAATTATTTTTCGAGGAAAGGTAAAAACCAGACAGGCTATGGTAAAAAAGATGTTACAAGAGTCAATTAAAAAAACTAATTACTAGGAAAAATATGACTATTTCTATAATTTCTGGATGTGAGTTCTCTTTTATATACTTGGTATTTAGAAGAACCCCAAACACTTTCCTGTGGCACTGGAAAGTGTATTTTTCAAGAGTGGAACTTAGCAGTCTCCAACTGTTTGCTATTCTCCCCTGATTTAAGATCAGAAGAAGATAACACCAACTTGCAAATGCAAGACTACATAGGAAGCAAACTAAAATGTTATCTGGTGATACAACACCACCCGATCTGCAAAAATACCAAAACCAGAGGTCTCCTCTCTCACAATTTTAAGTAATTAAAACCCACTTTCACTTTCCATCCCTCAAAACTCCTTGCTCCAAACCTATAACCTATTATTACTCCCCAGACTTAAAATTTTGCAGGTGCTTCTGTGCTTTCTTGAAGTCATAATGAGCATTTGATATCTAGGACTATTTCTGCAGTTAATAACAATAACTATGTGATATGCTATAAGAACTTTCATATCCATCTTACTTGGGTAGAAGACAAAGCAAGCTCAGGGGAAGGAAATCATAATGTAGTAATATCTTGGGTAGTGGCAGAGAAAGAAGTGAAAAATACCAGCACAGCTAATGCCTCTTTGTGCAATTATTCCCACTTTCATAAGTTTGCCCCAGTGTGAAAGTTTTCTGCTTTAAAATGGGCTGGCAAAGATAATCCATTAATTCAACAGCACTGGAAAGTTAACATTTTTTCCCTTCATTAGCAAGTTCAAAATTGCATTTTATTTCCATTTTGATGAGATTTTTATGAGTTAGAAGAGAGGAAGTTGAACCCCAGGAGCTTAATGGACCTAGAAAGATCGCAGATACAGGATTGAATTCAATGAACTATGAGGAGTTTAGTAAATTAATTAAATTTAAGAAAATAATGACTTTTTTTGTCTGCTGGATTAAAAATGCTAAAATGCAATGAAAAGTTAATTTAATGCTAAAACTTTTTCCCCTAAATTTATTTTGCATTGATATTAAATAACTTCTTCAAAGCTTAAAATGCAGAGAAGAAAGAGGGGAGAAGACTTCTAGAAAATGAATTATTACATTATTTTCTGATTCCCTATTGTAATCACTTCAATCTGAGGGCTGACCTTCGGAGCTATGAATAGCATTCTCTGTGGTGTTGGCAGCATTTCCCAAACCCACATTTTCCCTACAGCTCTTTTTTACTTGGTCTTGTTGCAGGAGCAGCTCAACTGTTGAGAAGTGGCTGTGTTCTCACAGAACATTCATAGCCCAAAAGCTTTTTCACATGTGTGTGTGATGCAAAGCCCTGAAGAAGGTCACAGAGCTACAAGACCTTCTAGGGTCAGAAACTGTGGTTTCCTTTTCCAAGTGAAAAGGTGGAAGGGTTTAAATTTGCCTGTTAAGCTCTGTGTATCCCACTGCAGACTGGCGTGTAACATCTGGTGCAAGTTTCTTCTCTGGTTGGTTCCACCCAGAGTCAGCCCGTTGCAGCATTTCTTACACCATATTGCAGAAAAATGGAAAAATCCAATCTTGAGGGCTGCCTTCCTGCATTTTTTGGAGATAAAAACAAAAAGAAAGCAGCTCCCCCAAATAAACATTAAACTGTTGAATGAAGCTTATTGCCTATACTCCTAGTCCAAAGCAAATGTGTGAACCAAACAAATCAGTGGACATATAGGATCAACACCTACTTTAATTCTCAGAAACTCAGTATTTTCTTTCTGTTTTCCCTTTTCACACACAATGTTAGAACTACCGAGCCAGCTTTTCCCATGTCAGCTGCCTGAGCTGTAATAAAGCAAGGAACACAGATAATTCCAGCAATTGGTGGGTGGTGTATTAGTGGCACTGTGGAAACAGGTGCGAGAAACCTGACAGAAAGAAAAGTAAAAAACATAATTTTGAAAAAGCAGTATTAAATCCCTTTCCCTTCCTGCTTTTCTTCCTCAAGGGAATCCTGTTGCAATGAGTGACATTTCAGAAGTCTATCATTATTGATGATATGACAGATTCAGATGCAGTCATTGGAGGAATATGAATTTATTCTGCATTCAAAAACAATGCATAAATTTTCTCTAAAATGGCTTTGTCCTGTGATTAATGACCTGCCACTCAACAGCAGCTAACCAATCTCCAAGGCATGGCATCCAACAGAAAATTAATCTGTTGCTGAGAACGGGTGTGACCAAAACCAGAGAAGAAATCCCCTAAAACCTATCAGCAGAGTTATGAGTTGAAATCAATGGTATGTTCAACTCTTATTGACAGTGTACATTCAGCATTGCTCTCCAGTGGAGTTCAGCTAGGGAGATGGGCTCCAAGTTCATTGGATGTTGTTGAAACCCTACAGAAAAACCCTAGAAATTACAGTATTTTTCAATGGATACCAGATAACACTGGACTCACAATGCTCAAGGGCTGTGAATTCACATAGAGGTGTGCCCAGGCTTCTTGAGTAGAGAAAAATGATTACTCTGTTTAAAATACATGCAAGAGATATAGAAGAAGATGACAGTTCACATAAAATAAATAATGTGAAATATAAGGGGCTGATTATGCAGGTAGGAAAGGGGCATCGTTTGATTTCATTGGATGTGGGATCCAGGTTATCCGGATCTCCTGGTGCATTGCTGGCAATTGGTGCACCACATCAAACGTAGTTCCTGCCATTCTAGAGGAGCAGTGAGTACCGATTTCAATTTGCCTGTGGTTCAAAGCATCTGAGAGATACAGGGTTTCAGTCAGCAGGGTTCTGTAGCATCTCTCTATCCATCCGATGCAAATAAATCCCAATGCCTCGAAGAGCAGCATCTTTTCAAGGCTTACCAAATAATAATATTTCAGAATATAATGTTTCCATGGAGGTGCTGAGAATTGTGAAGTCTTCTCCAAAAGAGCATAGTAAAACAAATTTCCTATCTTATATTGAATCAGTACTTTAATTGCTGCAAAGAGCTTTGAAGCACTTTGTGTGTGGCAATTTGGAGAATGATTCTGGACTCAGTTTATGAATTCTCTTTGATAGTGGGAGCTATCTGTAAGGGAATGCAGAGCATTCAATTTTTTTTTTCTTTTTTTTCCTTTCATTTACCTTCCAATTGAGCCAAAACAAGAAAGGAGACTTTTACCTCACTAGAGCAGGGCTAGTACAAGGCTGGCAGTGAGGATGATAAACTTTGATAGCCATCCTTAAAATGAAGCCTCCTTGAAAACAAAATACCCGCAGCTTAAGAGGAACCATTCTTTCAAGTCTAGATTCTTGGGGGATGCAGAAGTTACTAAACAATGAATCAGATACTGAGTGATTTTTACTTCTTGCTAAGATAAGGCTTGTCAGGGAATGCTGTGGCTGTAGGGATTGGAGGTTAAAAGTGCTCTCTGACCAGCCATGCCTGAGGAGATTTGAGCAGAGAAGGTCAGTTGAAAGAACAGTTCAACAACACCTCTGTTCAGAATGGAGCATGTTCCTTCATCCTTTGCAGGATCTAATATAATATTCAGAAGATGTTCATGGCACACCTTCTGATGGCTAGGAAAGTGAGGAAGCCAAATGCATAAAAACACATTCCGTCAAGAGCTCAGTTTTCCTGTAGGGGTGAAAGCAAAGAGGTCTTGAGGTGCCCATATGCTTGCATTATAGTGCGTCATACAAACAGACCAACTCAGAGCCTGTGTAAATTCAGTCTTGAAAAGGATTGCTTCTCATGTTTGAGGAATTGAACTGAGGCAACTTAACCATCAGATCCCTTTTAAACAAAGAAGTAACAAGTTCCTAAGCACATTAGTCCTACAATTATTTGCTCCCACAAAGGAGGTTTGAAGGCATCCCACAGAATGAACAGGAGTGCTCCTTTACTGTAATGCTGGCTTGGCTTCCTCAGTCTTTGCAGATTTAGCAGGTCTGTCTGCCTAGTGTGTAAGGACTCTCAAAGGAGGTTCCTTCAGCTCAATATTACCACAAGGTATTTTCTTCTAATCAGCAAATAGCCACATGATAAACTTCATTCATCCCAATTCACATTTAACTCAAAAATGGGCTGGGGTGTGCACTTCACATATCACCTTAATTTACCCTCTCTTGCCTTCAGAACATTTACTAGCAATTGTAATATACTTCAGTTATGGAGGCTGTGGTCTGTTTCTTACTCTGCTTTTATTTTCCAGGGGAAGAATAGGAATGTAGGAAGGCAAGTTTTTTGAAGCCATTTATTAATTTTCTAGTGTACCACTATCTTCCTGCAGAGTGAAAAGTAATGGATAGAAACTCCAATAGACTGTTAGCACACGGATGCTGAGAATAAAATGGGGTGGATAAAGCTTTAATGGAGTCCTGAAAGCATCTGTAACTATTTGTATCTTAGATTATACCTGGAGATTAAGCAGAGCTCCTGGAATATGTTACAGCACCTACCATGACCCCTACCACTTACCAGCAAGCAAAATTTTGCAGTGAAGAAACAAATGTGTCTCTCACTGGCGTCACTTGGAGTCTGAGGAGTTTGTGACCACTGGGACTTGGTTTAAAGTGTTCAGGTAGAGAAAGCAATGGGCCTGGCATCCTCTTGTTATACCAGTGGCCCTGGGGATGACAGGAAAAACACAGCGGTCCCTGTAACACATTCCAAATCACCAGTGACATCCACAGTGGAGACTGGTTATAGCCAGAGCTTGAGAGCTTGCTCTCATTTTCTTATTATGGATTTTCATTGGGTTATTCACTCACAAGTGGCCAGCTACCATGCCCCAGGGCAGGCTTTTCTGCCCTTGCTGGGAAGGAGGTGAACTCACAAGACAGATGCTCTGTGTGTGTTGGTGGTTCTCATGCCTGAGGTCTGTCCTGGGACAGAGCAGAGGGTGTTGGGCTCAGAGAAACCCTTGTGATAAAGAACCAGATGTGGGTCAGAAGTGGTGTAATTTGTCCCCAGGCTCTCCTCTCTATCCTACAGCAGTGGTACTGCTATCCAGATCTTTTGGTCCATGCAGTAGCCATTGCTGGGGTAGGAACCCACTCTTCAGAGGTAAATCATCAGCACAAATCTGTCCCTCTGTCCATCCTCCCTGTCTGCCTGCATCCCCATGTGTCAGGGAACAGCCCAGCACTGGAAACTCAATGTCCTGGGGGTGGAGGGACCTGCCTGTCCTTGGGTAGTGAGGAACTAGGCCCCGAGGAGACAGAAATGAGCTGTTTACTTACATGCAACTCACTTGCAGCTGCTCTTTATATTCCATACCCCAGTGCTTTATCCAAAGTAATTTAAATGTCTTAAGCTCGGATGCCCCCATCACTTCACCATTTGCATTTTTCCACATGAATTTAAGGAGAACTTTTCCTCCCTTTCAATCCCTTAGTTTCACTGAGCACTTTATTATGTACTCCACTTTCCTTCTAGTGCTTCCCGCCTCTCACTCTGGCTCCTCTCCTTTGTATGTCCCAAACAAGACATGGCATGCAGAGTGTTCAAAATGCTGAAGCAAAGGTAGGATGGGTTACTTATGTCTCAGTGATATATAAATGGCTAGGGCACAAATCTGAGATAGAGGGCCACACAGTGCTCAGCCACTGGCTTCCTGCATCCCACTGTTCACTTCCCTGTTCCTTCCCACCTTTATAATATGTAAAGTATTTCAGAAGCGAATTGAGGACTGCTTTCATGCCATTTAGCACTTTGTTTAGGGCCAAGCACCTCTCTTCTCTTTTTGTTCAGAAAGATACCCTAGACATCACAATTTTTGTGCACATAATAAATGTTTTTTGGGTCTGATTCAATCATTAGAGAACCTACTGCTTACACAGGATTTGGATGAGTATTTTAAAACAAAACTCAACATAGAAAGCATGTCCAGGTAGTTTTGGCATGAAGGTTTTTAAAAGACTAAAGGAAACAATCAAAACATTTGCTAGAAATTATGGAAATGTTGTTGAGCAGCAGGGATTTTTGATTTCAATACTTTTGTATGAAAATGAGAAAGGCCTATAGGCAACCTGAGACAACCGAAGGGGCTAGGGTTATTTACAAACTGTAATGGTATCCAAATGTTTAGGTTTTTTTTATTTGGATCCCCTGAAACAGAGACTGAAGTGGGTGTAGGACTATGAACATTTTGGGCGTGCTATAACCTATGGGTTTAATAACAATAAGTCGTTTTCTCTGGCTGATTTAAAACCTACTTGTCCCATAAATGTGTGGTGGATGGCTTTAATTAACACCTCAACAAAAGCAATTTTTCAGGGGGGGGATTGAATCGTGGGCTGCATTTAAAATTGTGTCTGGCAAAAGGAAATCTATTTTATACTTGTTCTTCCCCTGGAACATAATTTGTCACTGGAACTCATTGACATGAGACATTGCCCATGAGAACAATTTGATAGGAAGAACAGTAGCATTTTGACAAATTATAGACCCTTCATTGCACATCTATAAGGTGGGAAAAGGAAGTCTTAGGATATCGATCCTTCTGCTTTCAGGCATAACACCTCTCATTAACAAAGGCTTGGCCAGAAGTTGCCCCTACATTATTCCAGTTTTATGGGGCTCCAAGAAACTTCCTTTGAAGCTGCCTTTTGGAGATAGGAACACAGGTGCCAAGGAGCCCTACTTTTGCTCTTGGTGGAATCTCCATTTCCTGTGAAGAAAATCTACAGAAAGAAATCAAGACTTTTGTGGTGTTCTTTTCGATGCACTCTAACCTAACTTACGGCCAGTGCTGTGGCATTTGTTGGACATGTTCATCCTTCTGAGAGACATAGTCTTGAGGAATGAATTTGAATTAAGTAATTGGTTCTGAAATGACTCAAGGAAAGCATGTCCCATATGGAGGCCTGGAAAAAAAGTGTCTGATATAGGTTTCTTGCTATGCTCAAGTAGCAGATGAAAGATTTCTTCTGATATATTTTCCTGTCCCCTGCCTCAAAATAGTTATAAACCTTATCTTTGCATGTCCTTGTGAAAGAGTGCCACAGGACATGACCAATTTTTCTTACCATCTCGGGAACCTGTGTTTTAGATGTGCTTTCGTGTCATTCTTTTGAACATGGTCAGGGGACATAGTGACCCTTCTATTTCAGTCATCTCCCTGTAGTCATTGGCTATTAAAATCCAACTCACACTTGACAATATTTGGAAGGCATAAGGGAAAGGGATCTAATTACTGCACAATGAGAAAACTCTTGTTAAACACCTTGTTTTGATTGCTAGACCCTCCTGGGGTGCCTGGTGAAGCCATGCATGTCAGGTTGAAAAGAGATGTGGGGAAGTGAAGCAAATGCAAACCATCTGTCTGGAGAGTTTATAAAGTATTTCTTGCACATGATAAATCAAACAAACAAAATCATCTTTGGTATCAGCATGTTAAAAAAAGAAGAAAATATGAAGGATTTTTCTCACTGCAGTCTCATCAGTTAGAGGTTTGAATACGTTTGGGTGCTCTAATGATATCCAGAAACACAATACATACAAATGGGATGACTTCAAGAAGCAAGGGAAAGGAAATTTTCCTTGTATTTTTAGATATTCTGTTTCTTGGCATCTGCCTTATCTATTACCTTAATGCAGAAAACTGCATCATTTGAGCAAGATAAGGCAATTTGGGTGAGCACAGGAAATGCTAAGGACAAGGCTGTTGAAGAAACCTTCACAGTCCTGAAAGTCCATTTGAAATATCTGGTAGCTTAGAACAGGATGTAAGAAAAGGATGACAGATGGATGTGTACGTGCTCAGGTTAATATCTGCAAATGCAAAGTGAACAGGAATCTAATTACATTTAAAAACAATAACAAAGTAGTTAATTGATCTGAAATCAGAACTTCTGTCTTTGTCTTTCAACTTGCTTTTTGCCAGCTTCCCATCGTGGAGCAGTTCAGTGTTACTCTTGCACTCGGGAGGGTTCAGTTCAGCTCATGTCTGTCTGGCTCTCACTTCTGTGGTTTGGTCAATTGACTTATTTTCTCATTATGGAGTTAATATCAGCACCTCCTCTGTCTTTCCAATTTAGATGGCAATTCCATGGGTGCATTTTATATCTTATTATTTCTCTGCTTAGACCTGTGCAAAGGAGAATCTACCTTTGGTTAGGACGTACATTTTCTCCTTTACTGGTTTCTTACACAAGTATTGCTTTGAAACCTCCCAAAAACTTTTTTCGTCTCTTTCTGCTAAAAACACTGCATTAACACTTTGTTTTTATATTAACTTAATACAACTTAATACTTGCTAGTGCAAACATAGCTTCCTTTCTCTCTGTATATCTCTTCTTGTGTCTATATATCTCCATTTAAGATATGATTCCTTTAAATTACAGTTGTACCATGCCAAGAAAGACTGATTTCTCATCTGGAATAATCACACCCATTTACTTTATACAGTGTTTCACCCTGAAACAAAGTGGAAAGTAGATGTAGATGTGTCAAAATCAAAAAGGATCTATTGTTTCAAGGCACATCCAAGGTGCAGGTGGAAGCAAGGAAAAAGCTCTCTTCAGTGGAAAATGCTGATAGCACGTATACAGGAATGTACAGGATATACATGTCTCAACTTGCAAAAATAACTCTGCAGGAGTTGTATTGACCACCAGACATCAAGACCACGGGTTTATGAGCCATATCTCCATTTTATTCTAGCCTGAACTTGTATCCAATAGTAAGTTGTTGTTTTCAGATATTGCCAACAGAGAACATTGCGGGTACATATTGTATGTGCACGTCAATAAAACCTATTTAGAATATGGTTTCATTTTCTTACTGCCACCTACTAGGAAATAACTACCAGGTATGAAGTTTAACAGCTGCCCCCATGATCGGAAAGTGATTTTCATAAGGTTTTGAAGAAACACACGGAGAAAACATTGATTCATATTCAGCCTTATAGCAAGCATACAGGGAGCCTAGATTGATAAGGACCTAAGACTGGTAAATCATAATGTAAATAAAAGCACTATTTTTTATGCAGTTTATTTACAATGGCTTTAGTATGCTACATTTCCAGGGAAATATATGTTCTTGTCAGGAAACTTCAGGGGAAGTAAATGAGTTTGAATCACATGAATAGGTTTAAATGCCATGGCTGAAATTTAGTAAACTATTTTGCACTATCTCTTCTTCTTCATTAAAAGTGGAATATTTTTCTCTGCCTCTTAACATCCTTAATAATAAGACTGGATTACCCCGTGGGACGCTGGGTAGGAGCAGCATCCTTTAGCTTTTCAGAAAAATCTCACACTTTAGCATTAATTCTTCATCATGAGTCAGAATCTGAGTCTGAATCAATATATAATGGAGTCTGGATCCATGAATATTCTTGCTGGTTTCTATTTATCTGTGTATCACATAGTTTGGGACCCAACTATCAATGCAGCATCTGAGCAATTTCCACAGCAAAGAATTTAAAATTTTGAATATTCATGCTGCTTATGAAGTCTCCAACTTTTTCTCAGCTTGGGGTCCAAGTTTTACGTTTGGGAGAAATACATCAGCAAGTATTTGGGAATGGCAAAAGACATTTACTTTATGACCCAAAGAGATGAGTGTTAGGTTTTCAGAGGGATAGTGTGCTTACACATTCCTGGTTCCTGGTGTCACACAGAAGTGACAGGGTTATAGGATGGTGTGGGAGACTTGACTACAACTGCATTTCTGGCTTTTCATGGCAGTTCAGACATGCACAACTGGATGCAACTTGCAGAAGTCACCACATTCTTCTGGCCTCAAGAAAGTAGAATAAATTACACAGGTAATCTGAAAGGTATTTATGTAAGTTAATAAATACATCTTAAGATCTGCATCTCACAACTTTCCTAAGAAAAACTGAGCACCTTCCCTAATATCCACACCAAAGAGTCTTTACTGATTTTGGAAACATTTCCTGAATTTTGATGTAATAAAATTCTCTCATTTGGCTTGTAATTTCACTCATGAGATTTTGAAATTAGGATCCTATGAGCTGCCAGACTCTGAGAACCACAGGACATTGATCAATTTCAGAACCTGTAGTCCAAGTTTTTTCTTTTCTTTCATTTTTTACAAAATTATTTTTCTGTTGTTCTGCAGATTTATGTTTCAAGCTGTCCAAATCCACACTCAGCATTGGAGTCCTGTAGTACAATGTGATGAACAAATACAGCAAGCAGATGTCCATGGGAGAAACCTCTCTAGGTCTTAAGAGAACAGACAGCAGGGGGAACTGAGATGAGATGAACAAAGCAATGCTTTATGCAGTTTAAGCAAATTTGAACTTTACATTTTTTTTGGTAGGGTTCAAATTAGAAAAGAGGTACAAATAATGGTAGGGGTGAGGGAAACTAAGAATGGTATGGTATTTTAGATTTTAGATCAGGAAAACTTGTCATGGTTTTACCAACTACATGGATCAGCTGGATCTAGTAAATTCAGAAATCTTTATTCTTTGGTAAAATCTTTCTACCTGGCTAGGAGTGGCTCTCATACTCCTTTCCACATGATAATCTCAGATTCACTAAAGACCTGGAGCTAGTAATGAGATAAAGAAACCAAATCAGATGTGAAGCATTCTTAATTCTTTGTGAAGACATATTGTACATGTACCAGACAATTCATGATTACCAATTAACTTTATGTGGAAGGTACTAGGATTTTATGAAGATCAATGACATAATAAAATCCATACTGTAACTTAGGATGGGTGGATGGTTTCTGAGTCTTGAATAGACTCGAGTGATAACTGAGCCTGACTAGCTGTACAATTTCTCACCAAACATTGCCACCCACAATTTTCATCAAGGAATCATTGTGGACTCAGTGATTTGAAAATTTTCGTTTAACTAATAATACATACATAGTCTGTTTCATTTTCCAGGCTGTTTTATTTTTCTAAAACTTGTGGGCAGCACAGGCAAGGTGCTTCTTTTCACTTAAAGGAGATGGAAGAGGAGCAGAGACAGAGAGAAATAGAGCAAAGTCAGAGAGAGCAAAGAAAAAATGAAGGGTGCAAATAAAATTAGGGGTGCAATGATATTCCTTTTGTTTGCTTTTGGAAACACTGACTACCTTTCTCAGATTGTGTTTAAATTGTCCAAGAAGTGAAAAGTTATTCGGAAACAGGACACTGACCAACAGAGATGTACAGCGACATCCCCCATCCTATGTAGTTGTCTTTTTCCCTCGGAGATTTTCCTGATAAGAAAGAGCCTAAAGATAAATACAGAAAGAGACATTTCTGAATTGTCACCATTCTCAGCAGCCAATAGATTCACCATTCTTTGAAGCTGCAACAGTATCTGTTACATATTCAGTCTTTCTCCCAGATGAATCCCTCTCTATGAGAGTCCACTTCCTCCTATAGATTAATAAATATTTCACTACACAGGAACCTGAGAAATGTGTATATATTCATTAGCCAGAGCTCAAAAAAGACACAGCACTTTCAGGTGAGTGATCAGAAGGACCAGGAGGTAATATCTATCTGCACCACTAGTCCTTCTCTGCCTTAGTTGAAAGGCATCGTCCTCAGTTGCAAATGATAAAAGTTAATGACTTTTTCTATTGGCTCTAGGGTGAAGCAGATACTAGAGAGTTCAAGTAACCTTTCACAGAGTGATAATTCTTCAGCACCAGGCAGGAATTAAGTTATAAATGCAGGTTGAAACCAGTCTTTCTTTAGATGATCAAAAGCGTGGACATGTCGGATGGTATAAGCCATGGCCAGCCTAGCTTTGATCCCATTTTAGTTGGTACTTCACAAAGGATTGATACTTCACAAGTGAAATCCCTGCTGAGGCTTCCACATGTCCCTCCTTCCAAATAAAACTCCTATACTACAAGACCAGCTGTAAATGAAGCTGTTCTTTGAGAACAGGAAAGTGGAGGGACACACTCGAGCAAGGTGATGTAGGGAAGTAAAAAGAAAAATGGTCTTTGCCACAGGGTAAGGATTTTTATTCTGATTTATATAAGTCTAGTTATAATGAGGTGTTGACTTATGCTTGAGATGTCTTGGTTGTTCCAAAATAAAAAAGCAAGCAAAGTTAGTCAGAAAAAAACAATTATTATTTCCAATGCACATAATAAAGCTATGTACAGCCACGTAATTCATTGCTTTAAGACATAGTAATGCAATTTCCAGTGCAAATGATAAACATATAGGTTCTCTACGTAGCTTTCAAAACTACAAAAATTGATGCATAAAAGTGAAAAATAAGTAGAAAAGTTTATGAATCATTATGTAAGCCCTCATTTTATGGGTAGGAGTTAGATAAGGTAATGCATAATTTTCAACTGTGAATTCCCTTACATTTTTCTCCTGAGAATTTCATGCCAGTCTTTGTGCCAGAGACAGGATGCTGTATTAAATCATCCATAATTTTCTCCAGCAAGATGATTTCTATGTTTCCAGTGATGTCTGTCAATGAACAAAAAGCATGTATCTCTAAATCTTTCATGAAGTGGGAACTGGCCGCTTGCTAAAATACAATGTACCTGCAGCACAAAATAGTTCAGTTTCCAAACTGCACAATATTTAATAAGCAATGCAATGCTCAATGCCATAACTATTAATAAAGCCACTCCACTGGATTGATTTTAGCACGATTAAACTTTTCTTTACCTTATTTCACAGTCCATTTGAAATGTTCTATTTTTCCTTTAATGGCAAAGGAAAATCTGATCTTTAACAAAACACAGCAGCATAAATTCAAGGCAGCATATGGCACAGATGAACAGAAAGCTTTATCAGGAAAAAGGCAACAGCACCAAAATGAGAACTCCAAGCTGTGACACCATGTAATTGATTTAGATAGAAGAGCATCTGTACGCATTGAGCAGTGAGGAACTGTCAGCAATGGGCCAAGTTACAGTTTTTCAAGGTTTTTTTGAGAATATGGTGATGCAAATAAATGCATCTCAGTGGGAGGCAGGAAGAGAAGGAGAGAGTTTGCAAGAGATTTACAGCAGCTGGAGCAGTAGTTGACATGTTCAGCTTTGGTCTCTTTTTGGGCAAAGCCCAGATCTGTTCAAGACCATTCCTTCTCCACTCACCATGGAAAGCCCCTTGCTTCAGCAGAAACACCCCTCTAAATGCAGGCCAAAATTTGCAGTATTGCTCAGGGCGAGGTGTCTCCCGTTTGCTAAAAACACTGTCAAGGCCAGGACTGCATGGTTGTATTTGTCAGGGTGGCAATACTGACCTTGTTCCTTATAGAAAACCATATTGGCACAGAAGGGATGGTGGATGACAACTATCTGTGGGTGAAAAGCAGATGCAGATTTTTAATCTGAGGTTAAATTTAGAAGATCAGCTACCTCAATCCAGGAGTCTTCTTCCTCCCTTTTATAAGTTGAAGAGTTACAGCACTTGCCAGGTAAGTGAGACCTGTAGGTCTGTGTTTCCTCAGCATGAGCTCTCTAACCCTTAAACTTTGGCATGAGATAGGAATTTCTCTGGTGACCTTTGCAAAATAAATATAAGCTGTTGTGCATTTGCTCCAAGGCCATCAGTATATTATGCAGTTAAGGCCCTCTGCCACTGATACTCATGACGATGCACATCCAGCTTTGCCAATGGTAGACTTCTGCTCCAATGACTTTGTTGGAAACTGCATGGCAGTGCTGCCTAAAAACTTAAATATTAATGAATTAATAGTGTGCACAGCGCAGTGCAAGATTAAAGTGTATGATACACAGGCTTAGCTGTCTCCAAAGAGGGGTGGTTTTGTAGGTGTTGGATATGGTCTGTTTTGGAAATGAAAACTGTCAAGTATAGGGCACAATAGCTCTGATAAATGACTGATGAACTGAAAATGAGGACAAAAGTACATGATGGAAGGCATTTACCACCTGCAATGTATCAAGTCTTTTCCATCAGCAGACCCAGTGTGACTGATCGAGCACACATTCACGCTTGCTTCGGTTGTAAAATGAAATGTATTAACTTAAACCACCACGGTTTATGTTCCGTTTTCCTTTCTAACAGGGATAGGTTAGGAGTGTTCACAAGGTCACTCCTGGTGCCTCAACGTCTTCACCAACAGATGGCAACTTGATGAGCTGTGGTAATGCCATCATTTCCACTCATGTGCCTGTATCCCAAGGAGTCCTGAGCATTTGCAGCTCAATAAAATACGGGATCTTACTGTGCCTCAAGAGAAACAATTACAAAGACACTACTTTACCCCCATGGGACTACAGGGAGCAGGCTGCAGAAGTTGCCTGAGTTTTCCATCACAGCAGAATCCCCTTTGCAATTCATTGCCACTGATGTTTTCAAACCTGTCTGTCTGACAGCCCCTGTTACAGCAGACAGACTGTCTGGGAGCTGACAGTTTTATCTGTATCTTTTTCACACTTCTTTAGGGATAATTTTTGATGTGAGGTAGGTTTTGATCAACTGCCTCCTCTCTTATATGCTCAGCTAAACAAGCAATTTGATTTTTTTTTTAAAATATATTGTGATGGGTAAATATGTCACTCATGTTGTGGGACATGTTGGCAACAGGATATGTAAATATGTCTTAGCTGATGATTACAAGCCTCACTGATCATCCTGGGCTTGAATTAAGGGTTATTTTTGTACTGTATTTGCAGACACTAGCAACCAGTTCTACTGCCTTTGAAATTCAAGGAAATGCTTTGGGACCACATGAAAGGGGACACTTTCCATAAATGTAGAAGACACTGGTATTTTTCACATTCATGTGTATTTTTTGTACATGGGAATAAATAGGGCCAGAGAGAAGCAAGTAAGAATAGCTCTCCTATGTGAATTAGCCAAGAGGAAACGGGTTATGGAAATTTTCTTAGATGTTCTTGTCATAAGCCCTCCCCTGCTATCACTTGGGCAATCCAAGTAATCCTGCATGAGTCAACAACAGAATGTGTTTTTCCCGAGAGTGGTGCCTAATGAAAAAGCACTTTTTATGCTCCTGTCCTTTGTTCATGGGGGAGGGTTGTGAAGAGGCTGGTGGGAAGGGTGTAGACAACATGGTCACAAACCTCACCCTTAAATGTGGGTCTTTTCCCTTAAATGAAGGGAAGTAAAAAAGGAAGGTAAAAGTAAAGATGTTTTGTTGAAAGCCTATGGCTTGCCCTAGAGTCTTTGAGTCCTTCTGCCTGTAAGGGCACAAATCCCTCTAACACCATCCTAGAGTATGAGCACTGTGCACCAAGTCCTTCATGTCCAGCTCTGTCCCTTCCTACAGATGATACTGTCCCAGCTGAGCCGCATGACTGTAAAACTATTGCTAACCAACATCTGTATTTAGCTGACTCCAGTGAACCTTTTATTTTATTCCAAGATCAATACTGAGGAAGTTAGGCTGAATCCTTAGACCTTCTTCCACTTAGGGGGTTCTGAGAACTGCTCCTACAGGGTTTTCTGCTTTGCTTTATTTTATATATTTTTCCCTTTCCTCATTTTTTTTTCACTGTTAGTATACTAAAACACTGGTTGAAAATCCACATGCAAGTGAATGTCAAGAATCAATATTTACAGTCTGTTAATGTTCCTTCAAAATATCTTCAGATGTGAGAAATGGAAGAACATCTCTATCTTTTCAAGCCAACCATCAGCCTTTGTTCCAGCCAATTTCCTTGCTGATATGGTTATGTTTTGTGGCCATGTAAACTCCACATGAATGTGTTTTTTCAAGTTGTCAGGACTAACCATCTGGAGTGATATCCTGGTGTATTTTTTTTTTTTCACACTTAAAACCCCAACCAGAGAAAACCAGTGTAATGATCATCTTGTAAAGTGATGTCTTAGAATCGTATCAGAGGGGAAAAAAATGTGCTAAGGATCTATCCCAGGTGGTAGTATAACTGAAGGTGTTTACTGGGGATTTGTCATGAAAAGAATAACTGACTTAAGACAATGTTATTCTGGAGAAAGAAAAGGTTTTGAACTTCATTAAGACAAAACTTTTTGACCTGGCATAATTAGAGTTCTTTTCTAAAATTAAAAAAATTAGGATGGCCTTTTCTGCAACCGTGAAATATTTCTGATAAAGCCGAATACAGATTTCCTCTAAATGAATATGAAAGTATCCAGTAATGGATTCTGAATTTTGGGAGGGGCAAATGCCTTTTTCAGAGAGGAGGGGAGAAGGGATTCCCCCCCCAAACTTCTCTCTGCAAGAAAGTAATATTGTTAGGGTGGGTGTTTTTTATCTTAAATACTGGTTACCACCACCCTGAAGATACTCTCCTCAGAATGAAACCATAGCTTTGGGTGCCTTTGTGGACTGACTCTCACTAAGAAATTCTCAACACTGGCAAAAAGGAATGCACATTCTTATCTGAGACTGTCCAAGGATACATGATTTGTCTATTATTAATTTTTAATTAATAGATGCTTCTGCACTGACTAATTAGCCATTGTGCTATGAAGACCCGTGTCAGTGAATTCATGTCTTCAGTGAAGAATAAATTTTTTCACAGTGGGGACTCACTGGTCTCACTTTGTGTTTGTATAGCATCTATCACAACAAGGGCTTGATTTCACTTTTCGATCCATTGCCATAGGATGAGTATTGCAATAAAAATTAGAACACTGTAATTATTCACCATCATAATTTTCTGTGAATGTCTCTGTTACTTTTACCAAATAGACTTTGCAGCATGTATCAAAGAAATAAGCAATGTATTTTCCCACAGCTATAAAAATTGTCTCTTAAAATACATCTGTTTAACATCTGACAATCAGGCTCTGTTGAGCCTGAGATATCCTCCCAGGTCAGAGCAGCTGAGAAATGCTAAACCAAAGGTACTGTGGGAGTCGTTTCCCTTCATGATTATGTCCCCTCCCAAAGGCTGAATGAAGAGGTTTTCTAATAGCTGGGCATATTCACTTGTAAGATAAATCCAGAAATTCATGAAGTTGGGCTAAAAATTAGTAAGAACAAGGAGTCCTGAGATCAGAGCAGAGGAGAAGTCATCAGTCTTGAAGATCTCCACCTGCATCCCTAAAGGGCAGTGACTCCTGGGAACTGGGAAGAAGCCCAGAGAACTGGGATGTGGATTTGACCAGACACCGGAGTTCCACACAGCACCTTCTGCAAGTGTTACTGAACGGAGGCATCTTACAGCCCCTGCTGTGCCCGGGCTGGGTGTGCCTTGTCAGTGATGTTGCAGTCAATCTCTGAAGCCCTTCAATAGATCAGAGTAAAAGACCATGAAATCCTATAAGACTCTACGTTAAAAACCACAGAAGTAATTAATTCTCAGACAAATGTTTGTAGCAGAGATCTCTCCTCAGTGTCTATAGAATGGTTGCCTGATTTATTTATGCATTGTGCATCTCTTTTTAACAACCTTCTTATTTTTACGGCACACTTTTTCATCTCCCATACTCCTGTTTATTCCATATATTACAAGCTTTTATGTTGTGCTTTACTAGTGGATCTGAACTTCAAAATTGTTGAAACTAAAGCCCTATTGCTGTAGTTTATATTTCCAATTTCTTGTATTTGTTTTCATTAATCATGCCTTTCTTCACAGGTGGTTTCTTGTATTACGTTGTTATTGATGCGAGAAAAATACGGGGTTTATTTTTTTCTCTCTCATACATTTACTTTCCCCGTTTGAATTGTGCCTGTTGCATTTATAAATGACCATATCTACAAGGCATTTGGGCACTTAGATGAGAAATGCTGACGAAAGACAGAGCTTTGAGACACTCCTGTCCATTTGTGGTTAATTTAGGCAGCATCCACAGCTCATGGATTTCTATTTATCTGCATCCAAATCTCTGGGTGGTTGTGTTCTGCTTCTTGCATTGCAAATAGAACAGGAAAAAAAAACCCAAAACAACCAACCAAAACAAAAAAGTGAGAGTAATTTGCAAGACTATAAGAGTATAATGAGAAAACAAGTGAAGGGTCAAAATGGTCTAGATGTAGCATATTTTTCTCCATATGCTGTAAGAGCAGTGTCTGTTCAGCTTCGGGAGAACACATATTAGAAATCTGAACATAAAATAAGGTACGTATATAAAGGCAAAACTGGAATTATTCTTGGTCTTTTTTACCGATAGGAGTCATTCCAGAGTAACAAGTAGACAATTGTTTAAAAACATACTTTCTTTTGTGCTTCCCCCACTCCCCTTTCCCCCAGGGGGTAATAATGAAAATCAGTCTTCCAGATTTCAGACACCCAAAAGGCTTTTAAAGGTGCCTATTTAATTATTGCATAATGAGAACTATAACACTAATAAAGCATGTAACAACAAACCCCCAAACTAAGAATTCCAGTCTTCAATGCTGTAACTTCTCTTCATCCTCTTGATGTTGAGCAAAAGGTCTAGAAAAATACAAGGGGGCATTGCTGAATCTCACTGTACTTTGACAGAGTTAATCTAGAAGGAATCTCATCATTTTGGTGATTGGGGAAAAAGAGGTCACACTGGATCACAAGAAAGCATTCTTCTATGCTTGTATCAGCAGAACAGCCTGAACTCCAGCTCGTGGTTTCTGCAAACTGCCAGAAGTCCTTCAACTAAGCTTGCTGGGACCCGACAAGACAGGGCTGAACCTCAGCCTTAATGATTTTTTTCATAAATAATACTCCTGTACTGTCTTAAATATCTAAGAGTCAAAATTTAAATGTAGATAGCACACAATCAAAACTCAGATACCTTATACTGAGCTCCCTTTATAGCCCATTTAACCCGCATGTCCTTCATCTTCCACACCCAGATCACAGCTCTGTTTCTTTTGGCCACCTGTGCATGTTGTTTCACCTCTCGTGTTTACAACTGAATTCTGGTCCTGATCTGTCAAGACTGAAATAAATTCTCCTTTTTTGTTAAGTAGGTTTGGATCAGGGTCTCTGGGATGAGAATGGCAGTTTAATGGGAGTCTTTGGCTTTGGAAAGAGAAAGGAGAGAAAAACAGCTGCCAATAAACCTGGACTTTCTCAACTGACAGCTATTATGGGAGCATATGTAGGGCTCCTTGCTGTCCCTCTGTCCTTCCTTTTTCCTCTTCAGTCTATTTTGGGAAAAGCAGATATTTTTCTCTTTTGGTGGATCGTGTGGCGCATTTTTCACTTTGCAGTAGCACACAAACCAAAACCATTAAAACAGCCAAAAACCATCATAGCAGCATGGCAGGATCATAAAAATGAGTTCGCCTCCGCTCTGGAAATGGCTCAATTTTATTTTCCACCTGCCATATTGCCATAACAAATAAGAGCACACCTACAGACCTGTGGGAAGGGCATCCATTATTTCTCTATCCAGGTTCCACACAAAAACTGAGCTCAGCTTTTGTGCCGTCCCTTTCAGCCTCCCTGTCCATTATTAATCCAGAGATTTACTGTTGCTTGGGTCGTATTTTTACTGCATTACCTACTCAGGGTCAGACCTTACCTGCTTGCAGAATCTGTAGTAAAGCACCTGCCTTTTCTGCTAGAGTCAAAAATCTGGTCCTAAATGTAAATCCAGAATAAACATATTTAATTCCCTCCTGACTCTTACTGTATTTATCCAATAGATTTTAATGAAATATGGAAGATATAAAGCTGTCTTGAGAGCAGTCAGAAACTGGTTTTTGGTAGATACAAATTCCAATTCTTACCCAAATTTTCTTCATACATCTGTTGAAGAAAATCATGGGTGTTAACACATTGATAAAGTGCAATCCCATGTGCAGGGCACAGAGTAATACAATGCTTTACTGAGGTATATCACTTAGGGAGTGTGTCTATAGGTACTGAAAGAAATATATTCAACATGAAGAATACAAATGCCATTTTAAATGAACAGGTATAAACTTTGCATGGGGCTTTCACTGGCATTCTAGTCTACACCGAAGAGAGCTGGCCTGTATCCCGCCATTGCTCCAGGGTGACCTGGAGGCACTCTCTGTACTCTCCTCTCCTTTTTCTTTCCTGACTTTTTGCTCCTTCAGTTTGTATGCATACTGGGATGTGATGGGACTCTGATTAGGCTCTGCTGTAATAGCAGTAGCAGGTTGATTAATTTTTTATTTTTCCTTTTGTTTTATTTGATGAACCTTGCAATGCTTGGGACAGTGGAGAAAAGTTTAAGTCCTTGAGCCCAAAATCTATCACCTAGAAGGCAAGGAAAGTTCTCCCTGCTTCCCTTTTGAAGCCAGCCCTATCTATGGTTCAGGGATCCCAATTCTCAGTTTTACTGAATCTGCAGTCCAAGAAGACAAAGTGAAACCATTCACAGTTTAGTTTAAAAAGAAACTGGTCTGTACATGTAAGGTAAGTCCACACAACTCCATACTCTTCTGCAAAGCTGGGACAGCCAAAAGGTTGGCTTTGCACTGCCTGCTCTGTCTTGCACGAATTTCCCATCTATTGGGCAAGCAAAGGAAAACACACTTGGGAAGGGTGCTTCTTCATCAGCCAGCCAAGAGGCTGACATTGCCTGCCTTACCAGAGCTGCCAGTATGCAGGAGTGGGACAGCACATCTTCCTGGCTGGGCTGCATGCAGCTGGATGTTCAGCTTCCCAGATGTCTTGGGTGCACTGATGCTTTGTGCCAATGGCATATCTTACTTAGCCTTTGTAAAGTGAAAACACCCCCAGGCTGTCTTTTAGCATTTCAAAGAGCACAGGATTACCCTGCAATTCTACAGTTTGGGTGAGAAATCACAGCACAGGTTGGATCCCTGTTGCTGGCAGAGATACGAGCTAGGTCTCCCACAGGCAATCTGCCTGAGCCCTGCTGCAAACAGCTGCATCTGCCCTGCCCTTCCCCTGACCCAGCAAAGACTGGCTGCAGCTAGAGATTGGGTCCTGTTTTCTGGTTCTCCAGCCAGCCTGGGAAGACCTGGCACAACAGAGTTGTTAGACAGATTGGCCCTGACAAGCATCATATGCTTTCCTGCACCCATTAGCTGCCTGCTTCTCTCCCCAGCCTGGCTGTCACTCAGCCCGAGGAGCAGGTGCATCAGCATCTCTCTGAAACTGCCTAAGAGGCAATAAATAGCCAGATTTGCCAGGTATAATTGTCATTCAGCAAAGCCAGGGATAGACAGCCTTGTCTTTACGCTGCTGAAGACAGGTTTTGCCCCTCTCTCCTTCTCACGGCCTGTCCCAAATGTGTCATACTGTGGTTATTGAGAACTCCTTTTAAATAATTTCCCTGCGGTTGGAAGATGCCCCAGTGCTCACATTACTCACACTTGTCAAAACCGAGCAAAGATAGTAAAACATCCCTCTGATGTCCTGAGGCTTTGGGCTGTCTTTCCACATGCCGTACTTGGCTTAAAGTACCCTCTGACTCGGTTTCAGGATGAAGAGGATGTTTGCATGCCTGAGGGAGGAATACTGTCCAGACAGGACTCCTGAGCCCTATTCTTGCTCCTCTGAGCTGTGAGGGACTTGTAGGAAAATTAACTTTTTTACTACAACACAGCCTTGCACCCATTAACACCAGCCTGTGATCCTGACTCTACATTTTTGACCTAGTTTACCCTGGAACTCTTTTGGAATCTATTGTCTGTGGGTAAGGACATTTCCTTACACGGGATAACTTTCTGCCTCTTGGATTTATCAAAGTACATGTATTAAGATATTTGGAGCCTTAGCTTGTGTACATGAAAGCCAAAGGCAATTGTTGAGTGCCTGTGCTGAATTAGGTGCTTAAATAATTTAAGGACACCTAGGATATAGACTTGTTCAGATTAAAGCATGTTCTTGAACTGCATAATTGCACAGCATCTGGGTCCAATATAACCCTGATCACAAGCAGCCTTGCAAGAGAAGGCGTAGGTACCATACCTGATATTGTCTGCCAGTCATGCTGTGTAATTAATAAATGCACTTCCTCCCACAAAGCTATAAAGTAGCTGTTTCCACTGAGTCTGATCCTGAGTCGGGACATGCAATTTAAGGGCAAAGTGCTATTATTGCTAAACATCAGTGTAGAGATTACCTTTCCAAAAAGTAATCTCACCTCTGCCCCCAGTATGGAACCTCAGTAAAGTACTGCACACTCCTCATCAAACTGGCCAGTCTCATAGCCAGGTGTTTTGTTTACCCCAGTGCCCTTGCTCCCTTGCTGTTTTTATTTTGAAATAACTCTCTTATAGCTCAGCCTTATCTTAGGTGACATCTGAGTTTCATTTAATGCACTGTTGAAGCACAGATTCAGTCTGACTCCTTTAGCTCATCCAGGCACCTTTTCCAGAGTAACAACAAATACCTGTTTTGAGAGTACAAATTGGGTCCCCAGAGCTCCTGGAACATGGGAGCCCTGTGTGACAGTACAGCACTGCTCTGAGTCAAACACCCTGTTCAGCTGGAGGGGAGGATGTCACCCAAAGGGGAAATGCCTCAGCATGGAACCAGTGCTAAGGCGCCATGGTTCAAACTCTGTGTGTGCAAATTGGTGCAAGAAATTAATACTTCACTACTACCTGTGCTCCTCATGATGAGACATAGTCCATATGAGACAAAGTCCACAGGGAGTCCGCTAATTTTCCCCCATCAGGACAGTGACATTTACAGCTCTAGCAATTTCAGTGAATGTTGCTGCTTCACTGTCTCATAATGACAGTCCTTTGGCTCTTCCATCCTGCCACAGTGCTGAGAAAAAGACTTGGGATATTTTACCAGCACGTGAGCTAGACTGACCTGCTGCTTTCTGTTTGTCTTGCTGTGATCCTGGGGAAAGCACTGGCTAAATCCAAAGTAACATCATTATTCATGGTAGTTTTGTTATAAGTCATAGTAACTTTCCCTGTAATGTAAAGCATCATTTTCACTGAATTAGGTATTCGAGATGGAAGAGCTCAGCACTCACAGCAATTAACAGTCAACAGGGTATCCCTGAGCTGGGCAAACATCCCTGCTACTGGATGCTATCAGAGGATGCTGTAACACCCTGGAGAGACCTTTGGCTCAGGTGCTGATATTGGCATATACACACTGTAGACACCCAGGTTAATACAGCAGGAGGCTGACATGTGGCTGGTGTTGGGCTGAAAACACTGCAGGTGTTGGGTTCCTCAAGAAAGGTGAAACTGGCAGTGTGTCTGTGGACCTGGGTTGTGCTGAGCACCTCGGGTCACTGACAGGATTGCTGGGGCACGAGAGGTCTTTTGGCAGGGCTGCTGTGGGCTGCTGCCTGCAGGCGCATTTGCCCCCCCTGCCTTGCTCCAGTGTGCGCATCATGATGTGGCCAAAGGCTGAAGTTTCTGGTTTTTCCAAGGAAAACTGTGTTTGGGTTTTCCCAAGGTGTATGTTTTCCTCCAGTAACATGCTAAGGTGCTGTAGATAAAGCAGCAGCCAGGTCATGTTTTTTCCACTCATTTGCAGATACTCCAGCAAATCATCTCCACTGTATCAGTCCACAGCACTGGTCAGTGCCAAGCAGAGAACAGTAAGCCCCAGGATCACCTTCAGCATTAAGGGCATGAATGCGGAGAAAAAAACAAGTTAGGAAAAAATGAGGCTAGGAGTTTCTTCTGAATGCTTTTAGATGAATATCCACCAGCAAGGAAGAGAGCACAGAAATGGGATGTGTCATGTAGGTCACTGGAGTGATGCTCCTGGGACATTCCCTGTTGATATCAGCAAGCTACAGGTGTTACTCTGTGGCATACAATTTCATTCCCTTTCCTACTTTTCTGGTAGTAATTTTTTCCCCACCACACTGCAAATTCAGAGCCTCCTTGTATGTTACCTCAACCCTGTCTTTCTCCTACTTGTGTATCTTCATAAGTGTCCTGCTTCTGTGGAGGTAAGGACAGTATGATTCAGATAGAAATAGGAGGAGGATAAGGACAAGGGTTGATTTTAACAAATATTCCCAGGAAATTTCCTAGGAACGTCTGTGTCTGGGTACAGTATGGCAAGGAGGCAACTGAGTGGAAGATGGAGAAAAAAGGCAGAGAGAGCAGCCCATGCTCGTTTGCCATTTTTAGTTTCTAAACTAGCTGTGGAGAGGTGAGTTTGGTCTTTTACTGTGCTCTTGGTGTTTTGTTCCACTCCTGCTGCCTGAAACAGTGTGTTTCAGTGATCAACAAATGTGATTTCTAGGCACTACCACAGAAGAAATGGTAATAACAGAAAAGGTGAAACTTCAGATCTGATGGGCTTAAAATTGCTAGTGCCTACCACTGAACAACAACAACAAAAAAAGCCTGATGCAGACAGGATTTGTTAGGGTGGGTAATCCACGAGTGGCACTCCCCTGATGGCTGCCTTGTTGCAGCTGTGTACCTTCAGCTAAGAAGCTGTAAATTATTTACCAAGGCAGCAAATTAATGGAAGCAGCAGCACCTTAGTGCTCAGTAAGTCATCCATAAAACATGCTTCCTTGTATGAGGGCATGGTGTGCTGGTGGAAAGCAGACTGAGAAGGAAAGAACTGTAAAATGAGGAGCTTGGGGTGGCAGAGGTAGGAATCTTCAAGAAAGGGGAATGAATAAGGGCAGGAGTAATTCCAAGTCAAGCTTCCCAGGTGCCCTCTGAGTTAATGTGATGGTAGGCAAAGAGAGAAAGTATAAGAGAGGAGCAGTTTTTAATATTTGGCAGGAAATATTAGAGGTGACAGAGAGAATGGCTTAATTTATTGCTCCCTCCGAGATATGTTTCTATGCGTATGGAATATGATTGCAAAAGTTTTTGCCTTTCTGAAAAAACAGCAGGAACATAAAGTAGCCCTGGCCCTGGAGTGAAATGTGCTTTCAGCTCCACAGACCCCTGTTGTGCTTGCCTTTTCCTAAAGATTCTGATTTCAAGTGCGCTGAGCTCTAAAGCACCACTGCTCTAAAGGCAGTCACTTCACACAGCAGTTCCCAGCTGTGCTTGGAAATCCCTGAAGATCTTGCATGTCCCCTAGTGAAATTCTGCTCAAGGCCAGTGACATGAAGATATTAGCCTTTTTTGGGTTGATGAAGCCCTAAGGTGCTGCTGACTTTTTAAAACCCTGCGGCCTGGAAAATGTCGCTGCATCCTTGGCCGAGTTTGGAGAGAGAACTAACTTATCAATTCATCTATTGATGCAAGAAGTGGAATACCCTTTCATTTGGGTAAGGTTTTCATGGTCCTCAGTCTTTAATGAAAAATTATTTTAATGAAGTCTCTTTACAGACAAATCTGTCTCGGTGCTGGGCTGGTGTTGGAGACAAAAATGGAAGTCACTTTGAAAGAAAGCAAAACGTTTCTGTCAGATAACTAGCTGGCATGGGCAAGCATGAAGGTCTGGGTTAACAGTGCAGAAATAGCAATTTATCTGTGCCATTAATGGGTTATATTGTGGCTAGAGCAATATTGCCCCAGAACTTTTCATCCTAGCCCTTTGTTCAGGGGTTACCTGTAGCAAGGGGCTAAACCCCCTCAGCAGGTTGTCAGCGTTTAAGAGTGGGGAATTTGCTCTGTGGTCACCAAGTGCAGGCTCCAGTCACTGACTGGGGCAGCTGGGCCCCTCCCACTCCCACCATGGTCTGTGCTCGAAATAATTTCCAAATTGTGCATAAGACAGTAGTTGTGATAGGCAGTTCTCTGCAGTGTATATGTGTGTATGACTTTGTGAGAAATCTAAACAGCTTTTTAAGTGTCTGGAGCTTTCCCACAAATGTGGCAAGCTGGAAAACTATTCCACAGACAGGAGAAAAAATAGGGAAAGACCCCTAATGGCATAAGGAGTACAGAAGAAACTCGTATGAAACTCTGCATGTCCACATCAGTTTAGAGGTATATTCTGCTAGCCCACTCTGAAAATCAGTGCAGTTTAGGCAGGTTTTGGGAACCCTATTGTTGTGTGGGTTTCTTTTAAATTCTTTTTTCCCTACCAAAGCAAGCTCCTGCAGGAATACTTGAGCATTAAGCAGTTAATTAAATCTGACTGTCCTCACAAATAGCATTAGAAGGATGACACTTCAGAATCCTAGTATGCAGCTGAGGTTTGTGTGGGTAGTTAATTCCCCTTGCCCTGCCCTCCCATGATTTTCAACAAGTTCTCTCAGGGTTATAATGAGGCTGGTGATTGCTGGTGCCCTTGCCCATTTAATAAATTAATGGTAATAACAAATGCCTGTGCATCCTTCATTAGGTGATATGGAAATGACTTTACTCTGAAGCTGGGATTGCTGGAGCTTGACAGCTTTGCTGGATGGATGGACATGAGGGTTAGTTACTCAGTTCATTATGTGTGCAGCACAGAATTTTTCCTCTCACCTCCTGGAGCTCTCAACCTTGTGGATATTCACTGTTAACTTTCCCCAGCAACACAGTAAAAAAAGGAAAAAGGTAAAATTCCAGAGAAATAAAATAGGTTTTTGCACTGGAAGAGTGTGAGATAATATGTTTGGTTTCACCCTCCCAGAATCAAAGGAAACACAGAATCCTGTTCACCAAGATTTGTCTCCTTGTTTGAGGAATGCAATTTTTTTATCTCTAGTACAAGCATTTGGTGGGATGATGGCTGGGACTTATTTCATCTGGCAACTGTGCAAGAAAATCTCAAAATATCTGTAAGACCTTCATTATTCAAGTGCAGAAAGAAGGTACAGTCTTTACTTCTGAAAGTGATCAGAGGAAAAACAAGGGAAGAGCAATGAGGATTTTGAGTTCTCTTTCACTGATAATTTTGCACCAAGGTCTTCTGGGTAGTTCAGTACATTTGGTGCTCTTAGACTTACAAGGAACATATTTTGGCTATCTTTCTCTGTAGTTTCAAGTACCCCAGATTTCTGCAGCTGAAGGTACTGCATTCAGCTGAATAGTGTTCAGTGTGACCACTTGAGCAAAACAGGTACTACCATGATTTGTGACTGCTAGATGTTTTCCCCCAAGTCTCCTTGGTAAAAACTCACTGTAAAAAAAAAGGAGAGGGCTGAGAATTCAATCATTCCTGTTTACTCCTCTGCAGTAACACCTTTTCCTTCCTATAATTTTGTGCAGTGAACTCACCTATACTCAGAGCCCATTGTATCCTGTTTTCAGACCTGAGTCCAAGTTACCTCTTGGAGACAGTCCAAAATTTGAGCTGCCACAGAGCTAGAGGTAGCATATGAGTCTTCTCCATGAGTTTTTCTTTTGCTCTTAAAGAAATCTTAAAATATTTCTTAGAGAAATACTCTCCTGAAGTATTTGATGTTACTAGGATTATTCCAGACTTTGACAGTTGGGCCCAGAAGCTAATGTTGGCATTGGGTTATACTCAAAATTGGTGCTTTTTGGCTGCAGAAGTGCAAAACTACTAGAGTCTGTAAAAGTTCACTGACTGAAAAATACCTTGATACTCTCCAGACTTGGGTTTCAGCTCTTTCTAATGTTCTACTTGAGTTCTCCATCCTGTAGCAAACCTTGTGTCCTGGATCACCTGACCAACAGCACAATATCCGTAGGTAAATGCTCTACTCAGGGTGTATCAAACAGGTTTGAAGTCCATTGTGGCTGTTGCATTATCCATTCTGCACCAATTGATATTTGGCAGTAACTTGTGGCAGTCAATCCAATGACACCCCACTCATTGCTACTCTTTGCACTGCGGCAGAGAGGAATGCGAGATAAACGTGGTACCAAGGCTTAACCATTGTAATTAAAGTCAAATTAATTGGTATGCTGTGGTGCTTTTTGCTTATTGTTTGGTGACACGTAAGGTGTCTTTTCACCTCTTCTTTATTTTGTAGATCAAATGTACAGAGGGGAGTTCAAAATATTTTGAGGAGGGCGGAGAGGGGATTGTTGAGTTTACTGCTCTCTTTCTCCTGTTACAGACATACTCAGCCTCTTTACCCTGCTGTAATCTTAGTTGTTGTCCAGTTTGGGTCTTCTGTTTTACTTTTATGAGCCAGGAGAATTATAGTTTAGTTTATAGACCATTACTTCTGATGGTTCCTTCCATTTTCAAGGTAATATATGTCCTCTATAAATGCAGGTGCTGACCAAATCTCCAAACTGATCCTTTGCTAATAGGAAACAAAGTTTTAAGAAACCATGAAGCCAATATGATTATTTCATGTCCTGGTCCTTATTGGAGGAAATTAGTCATGAAATGCAGAGAAGTGAAGGAAGGAGAGTAAAAGTGTTCTGCCTTGAAGAACATCCTTATTTCCTAGTCTCCAGAAAGCTGGGATCTAGTCAGGAGGATAATGTAGAAGCAGAGTCTTCATGCTGGTCCTTTTATATCCTTTCCACACCAGTCTGCTTTCAATCACACAAACCCTCAGCAATGTCTTTGTTAAGACCTGGTTAGCAAACACATGGGAAAGCAGAGCTGGCCCAGCTGCAACACTGATGGGCCTCAAACGGACAAATGTGTCATTTCTCCTGCCTGGCTGAGAAATTAAAATGGTCCTTTCCCCCTGCTTTCAATTTTATGGTGTGCTGCTTCATCATAAAAAAATCAATTAAATTGCATCTGATGGAGGCTGGCCCAGAGAGTTGTCTCTATTTGTGTCACCCCAGGCAGGTACTGTCAGCTGTGCCAGAACACAGGAGGGCCGTGGAGCTCAGCCAGCACACAAATGGGATATTCCACTACAGGAACCCAGCTTATTGCATGGCGGCAGCTCTGCTTTCCCTGGTGACCCTTTATGGCAGGGCTCTGCTTTATCCTAATTAGGCCAGATGAGGGATTGTCTGGCTTTATTATCTCCAAAAATAAGTGACCATAACCTTGTGGCTGCTGTTCTGCTCAGAGCACGGAAATAGTATCAACATTGGCAGCTAAAACTGAGGGAGCACCAAGTGACCTGTGGATTTTAACATTCAGTTGCTCAGGCTGAGAAATTTGAGGTAGATAGTAGTGTAGCATTTTTTTAATCTGCTTTTTCGTGGTGTCAATCATATGATTAAATGCTTGTATTCTTTGATTTTTCTAGTAGCTTCCTGATACTGTTTTTTTCCTTCTTATAAGCCTATATTGTTGCTTAGAGAATATAAAATTAAAGTGGCTGTGTAGTGTGTTTTAAACAAACCACCCTGGGAGTAATTTCCTTCTATTAAAAAATATTTTCAGCACTTTTAGAATGAAGTTTTTGTAGGGATACTTCATTGCCCTATTGCATTTTTCTCCAGGGCTTATTGCAGTTCCTGAAAATCTTTGAAATCTGGGCTGGACTATTGCATAAATAAAATAGACATGTTAGTAAAAAGATAACTTATGAAACATTTGGTCTTTCCTATGTCTGCATTACCTATTACCTCGGTCTTTATCTCAACCCAGGAGTGTTCCCACTTTTACTGTTTTGATCCTCTCCCCCATCCCACTGAGGGAGAGAAAGGGTGTCTGTGTGGGGCAGAGTTCCTGGCAATGCAGCACAATTTAGAAACAGGTTCCAAGTGAACATGTTATCCTCATGTGCCTGCTGTGAAGTTGTTGACATATTGTTGTGGTTTGGTTTTTTTTCTTTTGTTGTAAAAAGTCTTCTCTTTAGTTTATGCCCCCAAAAAACATTTAGTAGAGCACTTTGGTCAGACAGGTTTTTAAATTGGATGAAGTCCATCATTATTCTGCAGAAGTGATTAAGACCTTCTTTTTCATAGCAACATTTGTTTGCTTGCCATCAATCTTTTTAGGTTTTAGAAGCCATAGATTGTCAAGGTATACATGTTTACAACATGAGGACTGTATTTAGATTAATGGTAGAAGCTCAGCTTTTCAGTACTGCCATTTTCTGAACCTAACTCAGGGGAGATGATGGTTAGTTCAAGTGTTAACTGCTCTCCAGAGCCATTCTTCAAATGTGTTTTGTGCTGCTGTTACAGCCTCTTGCATCTTCCCCAAGATTGCTGGTCAACAAACAAACCCATCCAGGTGTGATCTAAAGAAGTTTTTTATGTCACCCTTGATATCCATCTCTGACAACCCTACCATTACAGATCCGTATTTCATTTGCCTCAGTAAACTTGAGGCTGAACCTTCCAAAACTTTACTTCCTTTTCATTTTGGGGATAGATGTGTAATCTGGTGTGTCACTCATCTGACACAAGGAGATAAGAAAAATCCTGGTCTTGAATTTCTTCTCTAGTGGGTATTTTATTATTTAGCCTGAATCTTGCTCTTGTGAACCACGCCTGTCTCTTTGACAATGCAGGACACTGTTTCTGAATTGCCTTAACTTTGATTTAAAAAGTAGTTAGTCACACTAAGAAAATATCCCATTGGTCTTTTTTCTTTTTTTTTTTTTAATTGTTAATTAATAATCCTATATTGAGTGTATAATCTTTGTAAGATGAAGGTTTTGTTTCTTGCTACCTTCCATCTTGGGGGCATGAGTATTAAAACCAGTTTAAATGGCTAATATGGAGGGCTAGGTAAAGATTTACTAAATAAGCACGTCTTTCAGCAGTCTGCTTTTCTGTCTTGAGTCTCAAGTTAAGAATAACCATAATGCAAATGTGAAACTGGCATAAGAATAAATAAAGGACCGTGTTTAAGTTTAATAATACAGTTGATATATTGTGGGACCATGACAAATGGGTCAGCAAACTGAAAGAGTGCCAAGCTGGAGAAGTAGGAGCAGAAACTTAGAGAGGAATGGGGCAGGATAGGATTGCCCTGTACTCTACTGTGGAGCTGGCATCTTATGGAACTACAGGCTGGGGAAACTGTGCCGAGGAAATTATGCACCACAGTCCCCAAGGTGCACACTGACCTGGCTGCTTTGAAGCTTGTTGTGCTTTTGAGGTGACACTTCTTATTACCAGAACTTTTGCATATTTGAAGATGAAGGAGGGCAAAGAACTTGAAACCAGCCCTAAGCACAGACACAGAGATCTGAAGGTATGTGACAAGAGTATTAGCTCTGCTTCTGAACTTATTTTTTCCCCCTTCATTAGGAGGGAGAATATAGAGAAATAGAGAATATGGTAAACAGAAATAAATCAGAAATGGATCTTATGTGTTGCTTTTCAGCTACTGCAAAAAATACTCTTGTCATTGTGAGTGATTGCTGAAAAGCTGACATCTCAAGATACGTTTTTTCCTTACTAGTAGTAATTTAATTCTTCTTAAGCAGTTTGAGTAAACATTGATTTTAATTTTTTAAAAAACCTTCACATCCTGTTTTAAATATTGATCCTTCCCCTTTTCCAGGTGGGAGGTAAAAAAAGATTTGTTGCACAGGTTTAAAATACTCATATTGGGTTTCCTTCCTACTTAGCTAGTTACAAAATCCATGTTTATATATCAAGAATCCATATTTATATACCAAGAAAAAAAGAAATGCTCTAGCCTCTATGTTACACTGATTGTAGTTTAACAAAAGTTAAATTTTCTACAGCAGTTGCTTTGAGATTTCCATTTTAAGTCTCAGGAAAAAAGGGAAGTTAGTGAGACTATGGGTTGGAAAGTTCACTGTGGATCAAGCTGCTGACAAGAGAAGTGACATTTTTACTGGTAGTAGTAGTAGTAGCATCAAGAGAATATGCCCCAGATCTGAGCTAACATGATTTCTCTGTGACACCAGATATACACACACATGATGGGAGAGAATACCTTCCCAAGTGAATTTTCAGTAACAAGAGCCAAGATGAATAGAGTAAACTTTTCCCGCCTCATTTTTAGGCATGATGAACCAAGGCAGAGAGACTGAATTGATGGAGATAGGGCTTTCCTGCTTCATGGGGAATCTACAGTTTTGGGTTTTTGTTTTGCATCCTGTTCATTTGTTTCAACTGTAAGAGATTCCCTTTCTCACCTGGAAATGGTAGAGCTGGGTGTAATTCTGCATCGTCCAGCACCTGCTAACTCAGTTTAACAATGTAGTCCTACAAGTGCATCTTGATGATAAGGGCACTTCTGCCACCAGGGAGAGAATCCCAGATGTTATGAACTTCCTGACCAGAACAATTTTACGAGGCTGCTCTTTTTTTTTCTTGTGGTAATTTTGTTTAAAAAAATACAGCAATTAGTCCTGGGTGTCCAGACAACCACAACTCACACAAGGTAGAAATGCAGACCAGCCTATTTGTTGCAACCAGGCTCTTTTCTGCAGTGTTTTTTTTTATTGCAGTGAACTGACACTATCTGAGATAATTTTCATAGCAGTGATCTGCAGGTCTGCTACAACTGTGGTGTCCTGGGATGACTCATATTTTTTGATCAAGTGAAAATATCCTTAAACATTGAGACCTGTGAGGGCACAGTTGTTCTGTAACTTATCCCTTTCTGTTTAAAAAAGCATGGAAGATTAGAGCCCTAGGAAAGATGAGGTCTGATAGCAGGCTATTGCTATCAGAACAATTTATTTAACCAGTGTGTTGTCCTAAAAAGTGTCTAGGAATGGACTAAAAGCTGCAGCAATTGTCCTTTGCTTGCACAAAGTTTGCAGGTTAGAGGATGAGAATCTGATCTTTGCAGAATAGTCTTGAATTCTCTTGGTTTTTTGGTTCCATGACCAAAAAATATTTTCCAAACTCTTTTTCATGAACTCTAAAACCAAGACCGTCCTTACAGCTTCTGTTTTTTAATGCTGTACTATTATTCCAAGAGAAGGGATGGCATTTGCTTTAGAAGCAGCTTGGTACATAATGTTTCTAAAGCCCCAGAACTGTGGAGAGCAACTTACACTGCAGCATTTTTGATTGGAGCTGGCAGGCTATGCCTGCAGAATTAATTAAGGGTGTTAATTTCCTGTATTAGTCCTTGGCTTCTGTGGCTTCTCTTCACCTGTACTAACTGTAATTTGTGCAACTTCCTTTAGCTTTGCTTTAAAAGCTATTTAAACCCTGAGCATCTCAGGAACCTGCTGCAGAATATAGATATACTTCGTTGAATTGTTATCCTGTCTCCCAGTAAGAGAGCTTTGTGCTGTTAATTACAGCCTGAAGCTATTGAGTGCTACTGCTGTGTTAAAATAAGTGGAAGGAATGCTCTGTGTCTCTGAACATAGGCCACTGAGCATGATGGGTTCTTTATAATCTTGCTAATTTTTTTCTTTTTTTGGTGATAATTTCACAATTCTTAAGAAACATTTTGTCATATTAAATGATGTGGTTGAAAGTCCTGCTTAATTATTGATGCACTGAGAGCATCAGTATGGATTTAACCTACCATCAGATGGTGACTTTTTTTGCTGCACAGTGAAAGTTTAAGCTTCAGGAATGGTGTGTTGATGAATTGAGGCAGGGTTCATTGCCAACATTCTCTTGCATATTTTATGAGGCAAGGAAATGATGGGAAAGGTGGCTGATTTTCCTCCTGGAAATTCCACCTTTTAACAAAGATTGAGGCTTAGGGCAAGCTCTCATGTCCCTGAGAGAAAGTTTTCATGTAGAGATCGACTATTCTACTCTACTCTGGGTGACATTTAGCATTGAGAGGATGAATCTGCTCTTTTCAAAGAATATGTCTGATTATTTTCCTAACTTTGTGAAAGGTCTAATGACTGACAAACTTGATCAGTGCTCTTCTCTGTGTTGGCATATAACAAGAACTGCTGATATTTTTCGCGGTCCTTTCATGGCACACCTGGTTGCTGTACAAAGTCACATTGAAAACGAACTGACCTCACTATAAGTAAGGCTTGAGAGATAAATGGATGGGTGTCCAAAGTGATCATTTGCCAATACTGTGCACAGAAAAATAATTCCTGGGCTTTGGAAAACAGTTTTCCTGTGTGAGTGAAGCTATGACAGTGAGGAAAACTGCAAAAGCTTTGAGAAACTGAGGGGATCATCCCACAAGGTATGCTGTGTCTTGGTGCTTACATTACCCTTTTCTTAGAGAGCCAAGAACTTGAAGCCAAAACTCAGAGTAATGGGTTCTTTAGCTAGGACCCTAAAAGCTGAGCATTAAAACATTTGTTGTGTAAGAACTAATTCTTTCTGTGGATCTCAGTTTCCCATTTTCTATCTTGATGGTTGTTCTATCATGTCTTTCCATAGGAAAATTTAGAAATGATATTGGTCTACAGACTATGGTAAACAAAGGTATTTCCTTCAGAGGGGTCCCTCAAAGGTCAGATGAACCATGGGTTAGATGGCTCTCATCCAGCTCATCGAAGGCTGCTTTAGGTTGTCACTGTCTCATAAAGCAATGGCAGTCCTTGCCTTAGGCATTGGTATGGTGGCCCCTGATCTGTATTTAGGATCATGAAGCCCAATAGCTGAAAATTATTGATAACTACTCTGAGAAAGAGGCACTGAAGATGAGGAGATTGTCTGTTCTTGTGCACTCATCATGGCAGAGGGGCAGCAAAAATCCCCTCTGCTATAACCTGCCTCTCTTGAATCTCGTAACAAAACCTATGGACCTGGAACAGCTTCCAGTGATTATATTATCAAATTGTCAACAGACACAAGAAAACTCTGCAAATCCTCCCAGTCAGTCTTAGTCAGGTACCTGTCTGAATTAGACATGGGCGGATTTATTCAAGCATGCTCAATGTTATTTTAACTTGGTTTTGTGCTAGATCTGCCTTTTGAACAGGATTTCAACACTGTACTTTAACCATAAGATCCAGTATAGACATATATGATAAGAGGTTGAAGGTCTGAGCTTTCCAACAAGTGTGCAGACTAGAGTCATGGAAAATTACACACAGCACCACTGAAAGAACACCAAAACGAAAACAATGTAAAAACCCCAACCCACCCCCAGTTTCCCCTACATTAAAATATCCATCCTTTTGAATAACAACATACTCCAACTTAGATACAAAAAGTTTTTTCTCATTACCCACCCTCTCACCTCCGCATCCTCTGTGAAGAGATTAGCTGGGAATGTGACAGAACAATAAGGCTAAGGCATCAGAGTAAGCCTTTGGGTTTTTTTGAGGCTGATCACAGTCAAAGTGGAGAATAAGCTTTGTATGACATTTTGAAAATAGTTTAACCCATTCTATATATCAAATTTCATAATGTACAATTCAAATCCAATTCACACTCAGAATGGCTACAGATTTTCATTTTGCTTTAAACTGTGCTTTGATTGCTATATATTCAACACCCTGCCTGATTGAATTTATAGGTAAATACTTTTTTTTTTTTTTTCATTATTAATAATTTAATTCCAAACTCTGTGGTTGCTGTTCCTTTGTAGAGAGAATATTGTACCTCTCCACACTTTCATTGTGACAAACTTGATTTAGAAGTCAAGAAAAGAAACACTTGGAGGATATTTATTCTACCATGGAGTGTAAACACTGTAAGGTCTGCTTCTGCAAGTTCATATAAATATTTTCTTCCTACTGGGTAGGCCAAATCAGAGTTTGGACCAAACACTGGAATGACTTAGTACACCCACATTTTAAACTCCTCTAGGAATAAAGACAATTATTTAGAGACAAATCTAGCTTCCCTTGAATATACCTTCTGCAGTTTAGCTTGCCTAATCTGGAAGCTGAGGCCAGGATACAATCACCAGAAAGGTAGTTCAAAGCTTTTATTTTCTCTAGTCATTGTATAATGAATCAGTTTTGAAGGAAAAGCTTATAAACCATAATGGAAGAGAAAACATACCTGAACTATGCAGCCTGTCTATTCTGTGCCCAAAGCACTCTGTGCTAGGAAACTTTAACAGCTTGGGGAGGGTGAAAAAGTCACCGAGTCAAATGCTGTTTATGAGTTTTTCAGCTTGTGTGGCTCCGAAAGAGCAAGAACAGGGCAAAAAGGCCATATCATGATGTGTTTGCCATCATCCTTGTGCCCAGACCCTAATGTCATATCCTGAAGCTAGAACTGGAGATAGCAGCACAGAAATAGTTACAGTGGCTCGGTTGGAAGTAAGAAGAGTGCAGGCTAGACTGGAACTCTTCCTCACCATCTCTGCAAGCCTTTGTGCCTGAGAAAACGCATAGCTGCACTTTTATTTTGAGAATGATGGGATCTGAAGCTTAACTACTGGGGTTAAGGGGTTAGAGAATGGAAATGCAGGCAAATTTGGACTGCATCATCAGTGTATGTCCCTTTCTACTGAAATATTCTATACCACAGGTAATGACCAGTAGATTCTGCATTTACACCTGGTTCCTTGTGCCACCTCCTCTATAGCCAGGCAATGCCAAGATTGACCTACTTTGGAAACCAGCATGAAAATCTCTTGCTTTAGCACTATTATATATGTATCTATAAAAATTTAAACAAGAAAAATGAATGCTTCAACGTAACGCATTTGATTATATTTAAATTCAATCTCTGTCTAAAGGAGATTAATTTTAAGCCTACCCTTTTGAAGGAAAACAAACAAATAGACCCAAAGAATAACTGCACGACTCTGGGTCTCTGAGGTTCCCAATAGAAATGATATTTTCATTTGACAGATCTCTTCTGGGACTGCTCCTATCAGGAGTTTAGCTTTGCTTGAAGGAGAAATTTTCCAGTGCCATAACCTCAAAACATAACTTATGGAATGTCAGACATTTGGATGGGCCTTGAATGACTGGGTAAGATACAAACCACAGTGCATAAAACCCCCTTAATCCAGTTGCTGAGGGAGTGGAACCTTTTTGTGGATGGAGCAGGCCAGGGTAACTGAGTCATCCTGAGTCTGGATGTGGGAACACCACTCTTGCTGCATCTACCTAGAGCCACCTGAGCTTCAGAAGGATGTTTCTTTCGAGTGTAAGTAGTCTAGCTTGTGAATTGGACAGTTTTTTAAAAAAAAAACCAACTGGCCTAATGCTCTGCTACAACATGGCACATCATATGATGAGAGGTTCAATTTAGTGCTTTCAGCTGGCAGTGGACTTGCACTCCCTGTCAGGCATGGACAAACAAGTAAATATTGAACTTTCTAGAATGGAATAACAAACTTTTCAGCATGTGTCACCAGCCATGTCTGTCATCAACTGTCTCTCACTTCAAGCTCTGGTGTCAGAGCTGAAACGAACAAAAAAACCCCAGAAACATCATAGACAAGAATATAATAATTTCAATTCAGGAAAGGGAATGAAATTTTGTGATCTCAATGAGGATCGATTGGGCAAGCTTTGGTCCAGCTCCCTGCACTTCATGTTATCCTATTTGTTTTTATTGTTTTCACCTGGTTTTGAAAGTTTCTGGCTTGTTTCTTTTCTTTTTTGTTTTTTTTTTTTTTTTTTTTTTCCTTTCCTTTTTTTTTAAAAGCATTTCATTTCCTCAATTTCTTCACCTCTTTGGTTAGCTTTTTTCCCTGATTTTGGGATTTCAGTGGGAATAATTTTGACCATTTTTGGTCCTTTTCACTGCACCTCATTTCGTCTCAGAACATTTGGTTGTAGTCACTCCATTGCCAAATTTTCTGATTTTTTTTCAATTGCATTTGATTTCCTCAGATCTCTTCTCCAGAGTGTTTGTTCCACTTGGTTCTCTGATTTCAAGATTTCATTCTCTTTCTGGAAAAGTAGTAATCAAAATAATTTATATGCTTTAATTCTTACCAATATAATTTCACATGAATCTCAATTAAAAGCATCTTGAATATATTTCTTAGAATGGATTATAAGATGTATGGAACACATATGGTGAAGTAACATATGTCAATTTTGTCTGTAGCAAATTGTTTGAATTTTAAAGTCAAATATTTATGTTAAGTACTTAACTGCCCATACCTTTTTTTTTTTTCATGTTTCATTTTTTCTAACTATCATGTCTTTTTCATGTTTTTGGGGTTTGTGTTAGGATGACTTTATTTAGTACTTTAGCTATCTGCAAATTAACAGTGTCATTTGTTGGGGAACTTTGATAAACTTTTCAAAGTCTAAATATTTAGCTGATCCTTTTTAGTTTTGAAACTGGGCTGGTTATCTGTTGTGATTAGCTTTTTTTAAAAAGAGCTGCCTGCAAAAAAGGCATTTGCGGAAGAAAGAAAAATTGTTACATGCGAAGATGGATGTTTATTGCCTTCTGTTTTAAAGATGAGCTAATAAAATACCTTGGTAGATTCACATAGAGAGGTTCATTCAACATTTATTATGTAGACTACTTGTGGACAAATCTCATTTTAGGTCAAATTATGTCTTATTTGCAGTAGTCATAGTGTTCTCTCTATTAAACCAAGATGATATTTCCTTACCTTTGAATGTTTTTAAAAGGCCAATTCTTCTTGTACATGTGCTACAAATCGAATCCCCTTTTTCAATTTTTTAAAGGCTATTATGATTCATTTTGTTATGTCTATCTGTTTCCATCACCTACCTTGCTGTGGGTGGAAACATATTTTGCCCTGACAAGATGTGCAGGATTAGGACACTGCAGCTGAAATTGTATTGCTCCTGATTAACAGTTTTCCCTTAATTTTAAGGGAATATGTACAAAATTAATGCCAGAGATAAGCATTAGTAGCTGAAAGACCACCAAACTTTCCAGAAACAGAAGTCTATTACAAAGAGAGGGCACCACTTCTTTCATCACTAGCTGGAAAGATTGGTGTGCAACTGTTTGAACAACACAGTTCAAACATTTGTTTGTAGAAAAGAAGGCTGTAGACCTCCTGTCAATAGCAATAGTCACATTATATCTTCAAACAAGTAATACTTTTAAGAATCCAAATATTCTACTGAAAAAATTGGAAGCCAAAGCATGATACTGATAAATCATGATACTGTTAAATTGAATCAATAATTATAAAGGTGAAAGGAGACCATCACTTTTTATGATAACTTTAATCACTAAGCCTGCCTGCCTACTTAACTGGTGAAATTTGAGCTGGAGTCAAAAAATGTAGTGAAGAAAAAAATGGGCTTGGACTGGTTTTTCTGCCCCTTTGTCGGTTAATTACAGCAGTGACATCTGATTTACGTGTTTTGAATGGCAGCTCTGAGCCCTGTGGGATGCAGGGACAGGGGTCTTTGGGGTGTGACATTCTCACCTTGATCCTTGGATTGAGCACCCAAGGACCATGTTTAAACCATCTGGATTCAAACAGGGGAGCGAGGTAGCAGACATGCAGCATGAATGACAGGGACCTGGGCCCTGGGCAGGAGCAGTGAGCTGACCAAATTACTGGTGTTAAATACTCCTTGAGAACCAAAGGGAAAACAAGCAGGTTACTACTGATTTTAGAAAAGGATCTTGTGAATTCTGCAGGGACAGTTGTTGGCATCCCTCGGTGTGTGCGCATTCCTACAGTGTATGGAGACCTCTTGAACCAAGGAGTTCAGTTTATGGTTTTTGAAATTCACTGACTGTATGTTCTTACCTGTGTGGCCTCACCTCTGAGCCTTGGGCTACCTGCTAAAATATGTTGTAAGACTAAACCTGTAAATGTAATTCTGCAACCAGAATGTGCTTTGAAATCCACAGGGGATAGCTGCACTAGTAAGGGAAAGTGTTACAAGGGGTAGGAAACTCAGCTGCTCTCTTTGCTGTAGCGTTCTCCAGGTGAGTTTGATCCCGGACTGGAACGGGTTTCAGATTTTGTGGGTATTCTTTTTTCGCCCCTGCTTCCTTGTTTTTATTTTCTGGGGCATGGGATTTGGTTTTAGTTTAGTTATTTTTTAAATCTGTTTTTACACCTGAGACCTAGAATTTATTAGATTATCCAGCCACCTTTCCTTTTCTGCATTCTATTAAAGAACCTAAGTGTCTTTGGGGCACTTTGACATGTTGAGTCAAAAATTACTATAATTACCATGATCTCTGTGGAATTTGAAGTGCGCACAATTTATGCCTCAAGGGGCTTGAATCCTTGGTGAGTCTATTTTCTGAGACAGCAAGAGCTGTGAAATATACAACTCTTGATCTGCACTCAAGATCAGAGTCTGATTTGTATGGTTAAATAAAAAAATGCTGATTTATACAATTTGTTCCTGGGTCATAATTATGGTCTAGAATTAATTGAATAGCCCGGAGGTTTCACTACTGTACATGGCAATGATTACTAAAAATTGATTCTCTCCTATATTTCTTTATTAACTTATCTGAAAATGACATATAGTGAAGACCAGCTTTAAATATTGCTGTGCTGAGCAACTTTGTAAATTGCTATTCAAGCTGTTCATGTTGGTGGTTTTTTTGGGTTTTTTTCCTTCATTGACTTTTATAGGTGATTTATTATTATATAAGTGCCTGAGCTATACATTTAACCAGAAACACAGGAAGGAGGGTGTTCATGTTTCTGACTAAGGACATTACTCTGTTAGCCTTCTGGAACAAGATATTTGTGCCTTTTAGAAAGACAGGCTGGATTGCACCCTCCAGATGCGAGGACCTTGCACCCCCATGTGGCACCCAGCATGGTTGGGCTAGGTGCACACAAAAGCAACTGAGTTTCAATCTGCTTTTGGCCGCTTTGAAGATGGAGGTTTTGAGATGTTTGATCTCTGAATGGAGTGAGTTTAATGCATAGCTACAGAAATTTTTACTTTTTAAACTTTGTTGATTTTTATTATTCATTATTATTATCTCAATGGGCTTCTCTGAGTAGACTCCTAAATATGAGGTCTATTTTTGTCTGGAGCCGTCACTCAACAGGCGGCTCTTCAAATGCGGAGGTGGAGGCAATTACATGGAAATTCTCTGGAAGAAGAAAGAAAATAGCTGTGAAAGTAAGACCAGATCCTCTGAAGTTATAAAGCAAACAGTGAAAATAGAAGTAATCTTACCACTACTCTTTTGATACTATTGTCATATATGTTTAAGTTTTGTTATTGACATAATAGATATTTTTTTCTCATGCTCTGAAAAGCATATTCTCAAAACGTTTCATTCCACTAGTCCAAATGTTTAATTTAAATAAAGATTTTACCCCTATCATCAATAGTATTATTTCAAATATTACTCTAACTTTTAGACAGATGGGAAATTAGACCATACTCACTCCCCACAGACCCCACTTAGGCAAAATTTTTCCAGTGAAACTTTGCAATCAAGTTATTACTATAAAACTTTACATTTCATCGGGTCAGCACTTTCCCACAGCCTATTGTTTTACTGGGAAGTTTTCATCCAGTTCTTAATTTGCATTGAATATTCTAATTCCCAAGAAAAAATGAAAGCACTTCAACTGTGCGTGTCCTAAATCCCAGAAAAGGATTAGGGATATAGTCTTGTCTAGTATATTAGTGTATTCCCTAATTAATCCCCTAATTAGGGAAGTAGTCTGTTTTTTTTCTGATTCACAGGAATAACAGTCATAACTGATTGATTTATCTGTATTTCATCTGAGTTGTCTTGATTAGACAGTGGAATAAACCCTGTTTGTGACCTCACTGGGGCTTCTTTGGCTGCCTTTCAAAGGTGGTGAACTTGCTGCCTTCTTCACCTCCCAAAGCCACTAAGACTTGACCTGTGCTGGTGTCTGCCAGAAGGCACAGATCATGACTTGCTGCTCTCAGGTCTGTTGTAGCTAAGAGGGCAGATAAGAGGCTGGCACGGTTCTCCCTCTCCTTACCAGATGCCAAAATGATGGATGAGAGATAATGACAATTTCTTGCTTTTTCCCAGATTGGGAAGAGCAGGGCCTGGTGAAGGATATTCTCCTCTGTGACAGCAAACCCCTTGTAGATACGTCCATGATCTCCATGGTACCTCCCTGTCTGATGGCACCACTGAGGTCTGGCCTTTTGGCCCCTTGAGGCCCCTGTATTTTCACAAATTCCAGCTCTGGTCAGAGGAACAGATTTTACTTTACATCTCAACAACAGTCTCACTGTCTGTGTGCTCCATGCCTTATAGCACTTGCAGACTGCTGCTTCCTTGGCTTTGTGAGTTAGATCTGCTTGAGAAGGGTCCTCTTTTATCTTGTAGTAGGCTGTTCCCATGAGAAGTGAGCTGGGTCAGAGGTAAAGGCGCTGCCCATCCTTACAGCATGTGTTTACTTTCACGAAAGTAATTTGCAATTGCTTTGGAGAGAAAGGGCTGAAAGTGAAGGAATGTAAATAGAATATGGGGGTCTTCACCAATGGATGCGGAGACCTGGCAACAATTTGCTGGTTGCTTAGGACAGAGGCAGAGACAGAGTGTGGTGTATGTTGTTGTAACCCCCAACCTCCCCTCTGCATTCTCAGCCTAGAAAAAAGCCTTGATGAAGAGATGAGAAACTTTCTTGGCCTTTTACACCAGAAAAGGAGTAACATGGCAGAATAACCTCTTTTCTATAGCTGAAATAAAATGAGACTCTATTACTCTTGGGATACTCATGGAAGATTAGCCAAGTTTGTCTTTCTGACATGAAGGGAGTCTTCACACCAATTATTCACCCTTCCCTGCATCAATGCCACCTCTTCTTTTTCCTCTTTCTAACCCCTCTTAACTCTGCTGCAGGTTTCCTGGCTCTTGAGATCCTCAGGAGAAGCACAGCAACAGAATATTTTTTTTCACTCTGTTATTGTTTCCTCTTTTTTTTTTTTTTTGTATAAAAATGTGCAAGGATGTCGGACTGTTTTTTGGTTTAAGTGCTCTGGGCAAAGCTAGCATTCAAGCTATCAAACTATGAAGGGTCAGACTCTGCAGAATGTCTTCTAAGAGCTGTTGAGATATTTCTGTGTTTCTTGATGGGCTTGGATGGCTATGGAGGACATTCATCCCTTCAGGCAGAGCTGAGGATCAGGCCATAATTGGTGTTAAATTTAGGACAAACAGCCACCAGTGTTTGCTGGAGAGCAAGGAGCTTCATGCTGTGTTGATTGATGCTGATTTTCATTCCATTATTTCAGGATGTTCACTACATGCTATCAAGAGGCCAATTATCAAAGGTTGTTTAAAAGACACATCTCTGAGTACTGGGATTCATCATTAATTCAGGGGGTTATGCTTCTGCCTTTCCTGAGTTCTCTGTTCCACCCACAAACAAAACAAAAGCACTTGTTTTACCTGTATTTCCAAGTTTCCACATCTGAATGTTGTGCTTGGGTTCCTGTGGAATTTGGTTCTGTGCTTGATGAAGAATCACACTGTTTGAGAGAGTTTTGTCCTTTGCAGCAGCATTGGTCCCAGAACATCAGGCCTGAACAAAGAGGTAGCAGCAAAATGATGGCTCATTCCTGTAGTTTATACAATAGGCAACACTCCTGGATAAAATAGAACAAATATTTGGTTCAGTTCAAAATGGACTAACCACCACAGAATTATTAAAAAATCTTGCTAGCAAAAAACCACCCAACTAAACAACAAGTGGGGGGAGGGGAAAAGCAAGTTTTCTCCCAAGAGTGGAGCAAAAGATTGTGGTGCAAATTTACAAAACCTTGACACAGTTCCACTTGTGCCATTCCACTAACTTTAGCTGATGTAGAAGAGGCGCTGACCATCTGATTTAAACATACACTTTCAAAATATTGTGTGGAACCAAATCCTACTTTTAATCCCTGTGAACATCTGCCAGTAAGAAATGTAGGAAGTTTGTGGGTTAATTTGGAGCACTTTGGTGAATGTTGCTCCAAACTGTGCCCTTCCTGGTGGAAGAAATACGGACAAGTCCTTTGCCAGAGAGAACTCACATCAGGGAGGCCAGAGGAATTTTGAATCAGATGTCCAAAAAACTGGGATCCCTGCACTGACAGCCAGAGATGTCACCTGGTGGGGAGTGAGGAGGTAACTGTGGTGAGGCAATGCCACTGGCTTCATCCTGTGCCAGGCAGATGGGATCAGTATGACTTGTTCTTCCACCCTCAGCTCAGACCCTGCTGCATTCCCCAAGCTCATCAAGACATGATTAAAACTTAGCATTTATCCAAGTCTCTGCACATGCAAACTAATTAATAGTCACAATACCATGGTGAGGAAGATTAAAGCAATATTATCCTAATTTTACACATGGGGGCACAGAAGTGGAGGGGAATGCTGAGTTAGTACTAAAAGTGTCAAGCTCCCACACTCACAGACTCTGCCCCTGCTGTACTCTTTACTACGTTATGGATGTGTATGTATATAATGAGCTATCCATGGGGTTTTCAGGATGCTGACTTTGCTGTAAGCCTTGGTTGCAGTCACAAAGGTGGAAGTGTTCACCCAGTCCAAGAATGACTGTCTTTCAAATTTCAGCCTATCCCTAGTGCATCCTGCTTCCTTCCATTCAGGTGACTTCATTATTCTTTTAAATGTAATCCTATCATTGTGTGGCTAAAATTCATTCAGACTCTTTCTATAAAATCCCTGGTTCTGATCTGAATCTACAAGAAAGACTTCTGTGGTATGGAAGAGAAATCAGTCAAAGGAAATTCTCTCTAAAGGTACTTCCTCTATGATTGAGAGAGAGGAATTTTAAAGCCTACTTAATAAATTATTGTTAGAAAGAAATGAATTCTGTTCTATTCTGTAGGATTATCCAAAGTGAACTGTAAAAAATAGTACATTTTCTAAAAATTCTGTGCATTAAGAGAACTTGTTCTGTGTCAGTCTGTCCTTCCCATTGTTGCTGTCACTCTAAATAGACTTTGGCTTATGCTTTTGTTAGAATCAGTAGACAGAAACATATTTTCAGAGCAAAAATAATTTCATACAAATGTAACTTGGGTGAATTCCGACTAAAGAATAGGAATATATTCCTATTCCAATATTCCAACTAAAAATAGGACTATTTTCCTCTTTCAGCGAAGGGACATGAGTTCAGCTAGAGGTGATGTAGATGATTAGATGATGTGAAACCTATGCCCTCTGTTCTCCTTTTCTCACAGTATTATGCTGTATTGCCAGTTTCTTGTGTGATGTCAGCAGACACCCAGTGTTCATCCTTCCATGGATTCTGCTCCAGGTTCTTTGGATCCTCCAGATGACCCCAACACGCAATTGGGCTTTCTCCTTCCTTTTTTAAGGGGTTCCTCCCATGCAGGAACATTTCCAAGATCAGTTTTCTATTTCCTTTTCTGTATTACTAAGTATATAAATTGCTGCAGTATCCTCAGGGTTCACAGTTCCTGCAGTGCACGGATGTGATCCTTGTGATAGCACCGCTGTGAAGTTCTCAGTAGCTAATGGTCACATCCTACAGAGAGATTGCAGGCTCACCTGGGCTTCCTGGTGGCACTTTATGAGTCTCCAGCAATGCTCTCATAGGCAAATAAATAAGAATTCCCCAAGCACTGAGAGAGCAGAGGGCATTGCTGTAATGGGTCTCCAGGGCTTCACAATACAGTTTTATTACCTTGCTAAATATAACTGCTTGCTTCTTATTTGCCCAAGAGAATGAACAGATTATTTAAGGTATATTTTCCTTTTCTTTCCTCTGCCAGACAGACTGGCATGTGTGTGAGTGTATGTTTTTGTTTATACAGTATATTGAGCAATTTTGGTGGCTATTTGCCAAAAAAGATAATAATGTTGTAGCTTTAATGTCTGTTTATTTCTCCCATCTCTTCTCCAAACCTGTCTCTCGCCTCCCTATTGATTTAGTGCAGCCAGTGAAGTTTTACAGCCTGCATTTAAGGAGGCTGCTGTTTGAAATCCATGAGGGGCTGCTAATCAGAACTAACTGCAAGCATCAGGTGCAGTTGGTGACTCTGTCCTGGCCTATTGGCTTAAGAGAGCATGAAGGGCTAATTTCATGGCTGATAAAGCTTTCTGTCAGGGAGGCTTCCCAAACAAATGAGCATTGACTTTTCTTTACAATGGAAATAAAAATGGTCTTTTATCACAACTGCCCACTTGTGCAAGGTAAGAAGTCATATCCTTGTGGGCTATCACTGATCACTTGGGACTATTTGGGAGCTTGCTAAGGTACTCAGGCAAGTTTTACAAATGAATTTTGGAACTTAATTCCTCAGAGGTCATTTTCTCTCTTGAATTTCTTGGACTTTTTTTGATTTTAGGTGCAGAGGTGATAAAAAAGCCAGAGGCAGATCTTCTGCAGGCTTTGCAGCACTACCTTAGGGATTTTGTAGGAAATAGGAACCGGGTGCCTAAATCCCTTTCAGAATCTGAATCTTTATTGCTTTGCCTCTTTTGATTCACCAGTTTAATGTCTCCTTTAATGTCTCCTCTGTTTCATCTGACTAATCTCTTGCTGTTGACCACACTCTTAGGACAACCTTTCTGTTTCCCTGCTCTGCCAGAAGTATGGGGTTTAATTTCTGCTTGAAGGAAGCACCTATTTGGTACTCTTCTGAAGAAAAGTATACTGATTATTTTAAAGCACATGGCTAAGAGGGCCTTTCTCTGAGAGGGAATGAGGCCAACTTGATATCATTAAGGTATTCTTCAACTCATTCGGTCTCCACTCTGAGAAACTCCTTTTTCTGTTCTGTTTTTCTATTACACGTTTATCCTTTTTCTTCTTTTGTTTCTTGGAAGTATGATGTAGCAAGTAGTTAAGTGCACAGTTAGACTGATACTTTCAAGGAAATAATTTACTTGCATAAAATTAAAAAAAGTCCTCACATACTTCATGGAACATGGTGCTGAAGCTTTCAAAGTGGTATCATGTTTCTTTTGTTCTTTCATGTCTTGATGAAATGTAACTTCAGCCAGAAATGCATTTATAAATTATTTCTTTAAAGGACAGGCACTTTTCCACCAAAATGTTTATTTTGCCAGTGTAACTTCATTTTCACAGAAGGGGCTTGCCAGAAGAATGATGTCTATATATGCTGCAATTTTCTTTCCTGCAGCTTGTCAGTACACCTGAATGCTCTAACATGGACTTGGCTTTCAAATCAGGCTGTTGAACAGCTCAGCGAGACTGCAGTAGAAGTTTTTTACTATAAATCCACACAGTTTACTCTGGTCTTGTACTTTAAGCAGTCTCCCTGGTAGATCCAGCTACACCAGCTTGTTCAGGAATGGCAATCAAAGGTGCTGGATGTGAGGCAGACAGGTGCATATCGTTGGGATTAGAAACTGGTGTGCTGTGTCTTCACCCTGCCAACCTCTGAGTCACCTGGTACCAGCTGAAGCTTGTACCTAATTGTCTACATGGTTTTTTTTTTCCTTGCCACCCCTCCTGAGTGGCAAGCTTAGATTGAGACTTTTCCCCTGCTGTGGTCTGAATATTAGTGGTGATGTTTTTATAGCTGTTCTTCAACGCACACTGAGAAAAAATTGATGTTACTGGGAGACATTTCTCTCAGGACTAGATACAGACTTTGCCAAGGCTTTAGGGATGATGCGTCAGGACAGGGAGCAATGTATTCAAAATACCATATCACTTTTTGAATGTTCTGAAAATCACTTTTTGAATGTTTGAATACATTTAGGAAAAATGGTGCTGAAACAAGCTTGGATTTCTATCTCATTGTATGCTATTGTTAATGCAGGATACAATCACAGGTTGTAATTACAGTTTGTGCTATCAAACAGGGCTGGCTTTAGGCAGAATTTTGCCCTGGGGTTTTCACTGTTCCCCCCAGTGCCTGTAGGAAGACCTTATTTGCAGATTTCTTGCACTATAGCACAACTCTTTTCTTTGTGGTGCACATTTGTTTTCCAGTTAAATTAACAAACTTCCCACTTAAGCAAAAGACATTCTTTTGTTGGTGGGCTGTTTACTGCCTGCCTTGCTTTATGTTATGCCTGAGAATTGAAGGCTGCCCTGCAGCCAGGCAGATCAACACAGCTCTGCTGAAATAAATGAGTCTTCAGAGGACAATCAATGGTCATAATGTGCCTGGATAACTACAGTGACACCTCTAAAAATGTCAAATAGAGATACTGATCCTTTGCAGACATGATCTGCCGAATGGACAAGTTTCATACAGGGCTCGGCATTTCCATTTTAACCACTGGGTTCAAACAAATTTACAAGTTTTCCCTCTTTTCACCACCTTTATCACCTTATTTTTTTCTTTAAGCCTTTGCAAAACTATAAAACTATTTGAAGATTAAAATGTTTCGTGGTGAGAAGACAGATATGATTACAAATGAGAATACACCAACCCCCAAGGAAGCCCCGGGTTCCCCTTTCATCACCATTAAAAAACACTCCATATGAGAATATTTACTTCATAGTTAATGTCAGTGTATATTGTTTATGAATATGTAGTATACACTTACATTATCTGGAGAAATACACTGCATCCTTTTTTACTTCTTCACTTTCTCTTCTATTATGCTCCTTGTAATATGTTATTGCAAGGTGACTCAGGGCTTGCTTTGAAAAAAAAGAATATCATATTGCTCTGGTAAAGCAAACCTACCTTTGACTTTTAAACAGATGATAAGAAAAGTAAATTGAAAGATTAATTAGTTCTAATAGATAATTTTAATTTCATGTGCATTCTTCAAAAATGTACTCTGTGAGGTTGGAGTCTGTACAATTTACAGAGTATAACTTTACAGTTTTTGATTTCTCAGTTGAATACCATTTTGTGAGTGCTGCAATCATTCTTATTTCCAGTTGTTTGCTCTGGAAGAAAAACTGGAATCTGCAGAGACAATGTGAGAACAGCACATATCCTTCCTAGGCTAATGAACGTGTGATAGGTGTGGAAGAGGACAGCAGTTCCTATGAACTCAGGCCATACACTTGCCTAGGGTGTATATCAGACATCAGGCTCTAGGGTTTAAATTCAAGAGTCACAACTGATTTAGACCACCTGGGCTGCAGGACAGTCAGACAGTGGCTTCCAGGGCAGCCAACAGAGAAAAGCTGGTGTACCTTGTCCAGGGTTAAAAAAGAGGACCTGATACAGCACTGAGTGGGGCTGTGATGTGGGAGGCTTAGCAATTGATTCATCACTTCCTCTAATGTAAATGCCTGAGTCTCTCTAAGGTGCTGCAAAAGGTGCAGATGGGGTTGAATAGGGTCCTTGCTCCTGGCAGCTGGTGCTAACCCAACAGAACTGAGAAAGGAATGAGTTACTGTACCTACTCAGCATCCCAGTGCAGGTTTCAGTCCAGCTTAAGTACACATGTGCTGAACTAGGGCTTTAGGCAGCAGTTTAAACGTAAGTTCATGGGTGTTTTCTGTGTGTGCTGAAAGACAGAGGTAAGCTGAATCTCCCAGCTCAATATACACAAATCAAAGGAGTCCTTACTCTTCTCTGGACCTTAAACTTCTGCATGGTGAAGTGTCTGGGTGCCACAAGGTGCTCAACAGGGACTTTTCAAGACAAGCCAAGGGAGAACTACAAGGCAATTGCAAATTTAAGTGTAGGCTCTCCAAGTCCTGCTGAAAAAAGCAGCAAATGCTGTGTACAGTGCTCTCAGGAGAAAGATGAATCCCTTTGATGTGCCCTCACTGATTTTGGTGCATCACTCCAGCATTTTGTGCAACAAACAAGAAAGTGATAAAGAAGGCATTTGGATTTCTTGACAACTGTCACCTGCCATATGCCAAACTTAAAAACAGGCTTTTGTGGATTATATGTGCTGTCTCCTCTTGGCAGTCATGGCCATTTTAATGTTTCGATACTTTCCTATTTTCCACCTGGCAGATTTACCTCTTTTCCCAATGAAATTGTGTTTTAGCTGACTGGCAGCTTTTGCAATTTCCCTGTGCAGTGTGGAGGTCAGCAGGAGAGAGTAGCAATCCCTCGCAATGTCTCAAGGTTCTTTCTCTCTCTCCAAGGGACAAATGCACAGTGTTATAAGTACAGCCCTTTCTCAGCAGCATCTATAAACGGCAAATATCCTCAGTCCAATCTATTTCCCTATGTTTCTCTGAGAATTCCAAACTTTTACATTGTTCATGTGTCAGTTAGATGCAATTGGACAAAAAGAAACAGATTGGTAATGCCTACAGGGTTACTTTGCAGCACACAGCAGTGACCAGCCAGGTGCACACTGAAAAGAATATTTTATTCTCTTTGTTCTGACTGCTGGGATACCCTGACTAGGACACAGTTGAATTGTTTTAATGCAAAAGCCCAAGTTTCACTTAAAAAAAAATTAGCAAAGCCTTGAATGAATTACTGGCCTATTTGTCATCCTGGCATAGAAGGCATTTTCCATTTCTCCTCCTGAAGCTGTTCCATTTAGTTTAAATAATGAAATATTCAGTGAGCCACAGAAAAATACTGGCTCTGTAGCCTGGGGGGCTCCACTGAGTATGAGAAGCCCAGGTGAATAGGTTTATCACAGATGTATTGGCTATACTGGGTATGATCTGCTAAAACTGCCATAAAGGATTTTGCAGTCAAGGCTTTTGCAACCTAAAGAAAAGAAATATTGCAGAAATTTTTTCATCAGCTCTGTTATAGATGTGCAATACAAGTGATAGTTCGTAAGGAAATGGGAATTAGAAGAAACAGCGCTGTGAGTGCTACCACCCTGCACAGCATACCTCTCACTGAGCTGAGCATTTCTAGGGGATAAAGTTGGAAATTTCTTCTGAACTGTAACAGATTTGTGATTTCCTGAACTTGAAGGGGGTCCAGAAGTCTCCCAAGCCTATAAGCTATAATATACCAGAGCAGCTTACATTACTAGTAGCCAGAAAGGTAAACTGCATATAGATGAATACTGAAGTGGACTAGTTTGATACTACTCTCCTGAACTTCAGCAAGTGTGAAATGAAAAGTCATACAGAGGATGAAAACTGTTCATTCAATATATATATATTATAGAAATAATGTATAGAGATTACTTTTATTCCTTTTTTATAGCTAATTAATTTTTTGAACGACCAAAATGTCTAAAAAATAAAAATATATTATAATATACTAAACTTACTCTACTCCTAAAAGGGCATAAATCACATGGTCATCACAGCCTTTAGAGATGTTCAGCAGACCAATATGTAGCTCTGTATCTTCAATTGTAATAAATCTTAAATTAATGTGGGAGCAGAGATCCTGGAATAAAAGAGAAGTTGAAGAATTTTCTATTAGTCTGGGTTTAATGAGAGGCATATCATATCTCCCCAGTTAAGGCATTTGTACTTTCTTTGCAATTATCATTACAGCTAATTAACAGTAAATGCTCACATTCACCAGCTATACTTAAGAGGTGATGATACCAAGGAGGAGTGGAGGGAAAGAGAGATGTAAATTTTTAATGCCTTATTTGCCTTACGTTTGCATGGGAACCCTGAATAATTGATGGTAATGGTGGTTAACCCTGAGCCCATCAAAAGGATCTTTACATGTTATCCATTCCCCAGCCTCCTCCATAACAGCTTTCCCTGACACACAGAGTGGCTTTTTGAGGCACTGATCTGTGATGAGAGTTGTTAATACCAATTAAGGATGTTGATTGACAGCTACTCTCTATACAGAGGTTTCCAGAATGTGCTGTGGCTCCCAACCCTTCCCCAGCTTCTTGTCACCAGGGCTGGAGGTTGGTGTCCCCTCAGATTTGCCATCTGATCAGCTCAGGGGAAGGCTGTAACTTGCTCCAGTCACAGTCAACCAGCTGAGCTCAGGGGGTGTCAGTAGAAGATTTTTACATCTTGGGACCCTGTAACTGGAGTGAGTCAGGGAATGATGGCACAGCCGGCTCAGCTGGCTGTGACCTTCTGCATGAGGCTGGCCAGATGTTTCCTTCAGCTGGACAAAGACATGTGAATTAAGACGTTCAGAATCTAGTGAAGCCAGCTGGACTCTCGGGTTACACTTGTACAAAAGTGAAATGAGAAAGGAACTGTTCCCTTGACCTAGGGGCAAAATGCCTAAACTTCTTCCCTTTCTCACAAATTGCAATTGTCCATAGGGCTTAACAGACACAATTTCTGGTCCAGTCTGTTTCCTAAGCTTCAGCAAAAGCTCCCTGGAACATGCAAAAACTGTGTTAGAGAACGTGGTGGAAAAAACCCTAAACCAAACCAGATTGGTCAATGAGTCTTGCTCGATCTGCTGATATTGGGATAACCACTGTGGCACCTCAGCTGTCTAATGCACAGCTGAAAGAAGCTGTCCTGTTTGTAGTCTCTACCAGAGAATACTGGGCTGGGATAGTGCTCCAGTCACCCAGTTTGACAACCTTGTTCAATTATTTCCGAACATCATAGGGTGTCCTGGAACTGTCAGGGAGCTCCCAGAGTTAGATATCAGAGCCAGGTCAGATTTGGCTCTTTGACTGCTGAGATGTGGGCCTGCGATAACCTTGTAGCATAGAAAACTCAAGGCCTGGGACACTGCCTGTATGAGATTGCTTTTTGAACTTAAAGTGGAAAGGAGGGTGTACTAAAAAAGTTCTATCTTGGTCCATGAAGCTGTTTTACTATTTGGGGCTCTTAACACTCTCCAGTAACAGCCAAGATAACTGGAGGAGTTCCTCACTTCACCTCCAAAGCAAACCTTATCTGAGGGGTCTGATACACTGTTTAGCCTCCCACACAAGAGTGTAGAGATGGAGCATCACCTAATCCACCTTCCCTGGTCTGGCAAGTTTATGGAGCTGAATTTTAGTGCATTTCTAAAATGCTTGTGTAGTCTAAACCCTGGGCAGGCTAAAAGCAAGCTAGGAGCTGTTGGATACACAATGAATTGACTGGATCTCTGCTGTTGGTCAGGAGGAACCAGATGTTTGATTCCATGGGTCCAGCAAGGCGCCTCAGCTCCTAGTCACTAAGGCTCAGACAGTGGGCAGGTGGGCAGCATTTTTGGGCCACTGCACTTTATGCTCCCTTCGCATGAACACTAAGTTATGACTATTTTGTGTATTGTATTCAAACAGTGTGAGATTTGGGGCTGATTCAGAGCCTCTGGTGAAACGCTTTGCTCTGAAACACTTAGCTGAGGCTGGCTTTGTGGAGCTCTTCTGCTCCATAATAAAAAGCAGAATAAGCTGACCTTTTGTCCCTCACAGCATTAGTCAGCCAAACTGGAGCTGCTGGAACTGGCCAGGTTCACCCAGCGAAGTGTCTCCTGTCCTTATCCCCCACTTTCTGGCAGTGACCAGAGGCAAATGGCAGGCAAAATTCACTGCCAGTGTTTGCTCTTCTCTCTGGGGAGACAGGGAATAGAGGTAAAGCCTTCACTGCTGCCATTTGCTCCCAGGCAATTTGGATGTATGGGTATCTTCTTAGGTCGGCTAACCTCACTAAATTTTAACCTTCTTCTGGCCTTTGAAAGCCCCTAAGAAGAGTGATTTATAATTCAAGTCTCTGTGTTATACCTCTGCTCTCCAAAAATGCACCTTTTGCTCTCTGGACCAGGGACAGAGCCTGTGGTTGCTGACACGTGCATTGACCCTGGTGGCAGCTATAGCCCAGCATTCTGCTAAAGCCTGGTGCTTTGAAGTGAAGACATGAATGGAGAGGCCCGACTCGAAGGACACAGTGGTATAAATCTTCCTGTATCCCACAGGCCAGATAAACAGCACCTGGTGAGATGGGCAGGAGAAGATGGAGAAAATGTGACAAGCTGAATTAAATAGCACACTTGCTACTTACTCCAACACCCAGTAGTCTTATACAAATACTTTGTTTTTTTTTTCTTTCTGCTGCCTGGCTTTGAGAAAGGTTTTTTTCAGCAAGTTACTGAGATAGAGCACAACAGCTATTTTCCTTTCTATGTGTGTTTTTCCCCTTGCAGGGCTTTTTGCCAAGGGAGGAAAACTCATGTAAATACATAGGATAGCCACTCAGGAAAAAAGATGTGGATTCAAGGGTATTTATTCAACTCAAAGTCCTGGATGCAAAAGTTAAAGTTTTCAGGGCTTATCAAGGAGAAACATATTTCTCCTTTGTGAGAGACACTGGCCTGGAAACTCTTTCTGGGATGGTTCCATTTCAGATCTCTTCCCATGTGACGGTACTTGTTCACTGCTGGGACCTTCCTCAGAGTGCGGTGAGGGCACAGGTAGATAGGGATGGGTGGGCTTCTCTGGTACCTCCAAGGAATTGATTACTTCCTCTTCTGTTTCTGAAGAAATAATCCTGCTTCCTAGAACAGAGTTGAGGTGTTACAGGAAGGCCATCAGGGATGGGTGGATGGTGGAAAAACACTTCTGAGACCCACATTGCCTGCTAGCATTAGTCTCATTGAAACAGCTTGGTTTTGCTTTGAATTTGGGTCTGCATCAGTAGAGCTGCTGGGGAAGAAAGCTGTCATCAGTGGACGCAAATCCTGCTGTACTTGAGGAAGAAGAAGTCACTGGCTTTGGTGACAGGTGAGGACTCCCGTGGGAACACAGTCCTCCTCACCATTTACAGCCCCCTCCTTGGCATGGGGTCTGCCGAGAAGAAAAACTTTCCACCTCTTTTCTAGATCCACATTTAGAGGATCTGTTGTGCTTTGGGCTGTGCAAACCAACAGTGAGATAGGCCAGGAGTTACTGAGGGAAAGGAAAAAAGGTTTCCTTTTGTCTCCAGTACACCACCATGGCTGTTGAAGCATCTATTCACCAGCATGGGTAAGGGAGGCTTTCACTTTGTGGCTGCACCAACCTCTGAGAGACATCTCTGTGTCTGAAGAAATTTACTTTTCAGTATTAAAAAAACAACAGGTAGGACAGAAAAGTTGAAGGAAATGTTGTGTCTAATCTGGCTCAGTGATGATAAACCTTTCCTCTGCTCCATCTTAATAAAGCTGTAATCGGCAGTGACTGTTTTTTGATTTCCCATGTGTGCCAGGAGATACTCCCCCTCCCTCTTCAAGGGCTGGGTTTCATCTTGGCTTTATTTGGTGAGAGGCAACTGAAGTTTAGCACATACTGACTGTGTAGCCTGCAGCACTTTGGGTTGTAATGTGGGGGCTGCAGCACTGTGCTGAGCTGGGAGGATCAGCTGCCATGTTCAGGGCTCCAATGAAGAAGGCTGATAAGGCACCAAGGGACACATCTGCACCTGTGAGAAGGATGCAGGATGGAGCAGGGCAGAGGAAAAGGGATCAGATGCTTTCTGTTGTTGAAATTGATGTGAAGCCCCCTGGACTGTGGTTAGAATAAGAGAATTTTTCTCTCTAGTGGTGCTAGAGCAGATGCTAAACCAGCTGGAGAAAAGATTTGCTTTGGGCTGGTTGGCTGAGCAGGAGTAAGAGGCTGCCTTGGAGGCATGGCCCAGGGAATACACGAAGCTTGTGGTAGTTTCTGGCACTACAAGGAAAACTTATGCCACAAACAACTCAGGGGCAAATGAAAGTTGCCAAGAAATGCCTGACAACATTCAAGGGCTGTCTAATTTTGGTGGTCACGGCCATTAGAATAAAGCATACATTTACTTTCAAGAGCCCTTCAAAGTTCTTTATTTCGGGAACTCTGATGCTGCTCCGGCCACTGTTCAGTCACTTTGGGTTTAAGTTGGATACTTTCCTTCTGCCACCTCCATCTCCTGGGTGGTCTAGCTGGGAGAGGTGGATTGACATTGCTCCCTTTGTGCAAAGATCACGCTGGCATTTGTCCTGTTTAATGGGATGTTAACTCTGTCTCCACAGTGTCTGGAGCCATGTGGAGAGCAGGCTGCAGCCTATGGAGAGATGCCTGGTTTACCTTTAAACTAACTGGATTGTGGGCTGCAAAAAGCTCAAACTAATTACAAATTCTAGGTAAGGACTTATCAGACCTTTTTTTCATTATCCTCTCTTAAGTGGATTAGACCATGCTGGTAGAAATAGTACAGTCATGGAATGAGTGTAAACCCAGGCCAGATCTGAATATATTTGCCTAGTTATTATACACAGAGCAATGAGAGGCAGCAGGATTCCAGTAATAGTCAACTTAATGTGTTGTTAGTTTCAAGTGATTGTACATCTCTTCCCTGCAGAAGAATTGTTTGCAACACAAGCACATTATATTTAGGAATAAATGAAAACACACTCTAAATCACAGCATTACTGTGGATTCATTTTCTGTCTCCTGGGGCATTACAGGTCCAGTGAACTGATTCTGGATGAATTCTGCTTCACTGGGACACTGTATGCAGTGCAAGAGCATCTGTAAACCTTTCATAATGCATTACATGTAATTTAAAAAGATCTATGCCTATAAGGGGTACCTTTCATCCAAAAAGAGTGAATTTCTTGCCAACTCTCCATTGTAGACTTCATTTTCTCTTTCCCATTTCAGGAGATACACTTAAAAAAAAAGTCACAGTGACCTGCTGTCTAAAGGAAAAGGCTCCTGTTGATCAGAGTATGGCATACCAAAACCTGAACTGTTTTGGGTCTGCTACTTTTGAATTGTGAATCCTAGGAATAAAATTAAGGAGAGTGTGAACAAGAAGAAAGGTACTGATCACTCTGAACATTTTGGGAATATCTTTCACAGCTTCATGTCTGATTTTCAAAGCAACTTGCCTTAGAAACCATGTAGAGTTCATAATAGATGCATTAAATTCACTAGGAAGGGAATCGGCTTTGTTGATCAGTAAATTGAGTTTACTGTCCTAGCAGAAAAAGGAGCATTTGACAAGTTGCTCTCCAGTGATCTGGATCCCTAAAGGACTCATCATAGACTATGAAAGATCTGTAAACATCTCAAATAACAACTTAAAGCCTTCTTTTTTATCAAAAAGAGAAAAAAAAATATTCTGCCCTTTTTCCTTATGGAAATTGCCTTAAAATATTACCTCTTTGCTGGGACTGACAAGTCTGTAAGTGAAAATAAATAGGTAAAATTACAGTTTGCCTGAAACCTCACCAGCTGTGCTGCTGCCTGATGCCTCCCCAGCTACCACAAAACAACTCCTAAGTCAATTAGGCTCCTGGCAGAGCTTTGTGTACAGTTGATGGGAGCCGCTGCATTTTTTGAAATTTGGGCTCTCTTTTTATATGTTAACCATCACGCTGAATTTCTTGGGGCTCTGATGGATGTTTGTAGAAATAACAATGTTCTGTTTAATGGTGTTATCTATAAGGAAGGATCCAAAAGATCAGAAAAATAGAACAGACTTTCTCAACCTGAATTGAGTTTTCTACCAGTGTTTCTTTACATGCCTGTGTCTTTTCCCTCTTTCCTCTGCTTACATCTATAGCCTGGAGCTAGTAGTTTCTTTAAGGTTTTCAAAGCCACTTTCCCCTTCTCCAAGTATGTTTGTTGTGGGAGACACAAAGAAAGGACTGGACACCAGTGAATGAATAGCAAGGAACTTCTTAAAATAGAGTAAAATAGAAATACGCATCTGAAGAACGTCTGTAAATTCAAACCCAGAGTTCATAGAATTGTTTTAAAGCCCAATTCCATCACAGCCTTCCCACTTGGGTTAGGGCACATAGCTTAACCTGTCCCACACTGCTATGGGGCCCCAGCATGTGTATTAGGAAATATTTTTAGCCTTAATTTTAGCCATGAAAATGTCTCAGCATATCTAGGGGCTCATTGAAGTCAACAGGATCAAGAACAGAATTTAAACTGAAAAAGTATTTAAGTGAACTGAGAGGCACTACCTCTCAATAGGGAGATCCTCCCCTTTTTGGAGGATTACACTTCCAACTTCAAATGTCCCAGATCTCCCAAGAACTCAGATGGTCTCATTTTCAAGTCTTTACCCTACCAGGAAAGGTAACCTTTGTTTTTGGTTTTCTTTATAATGAGCAAAGTAGATTTTTTGTGTCTGTTTCCCTTGCCCTTTATGCCATTAAAATTTAAAACAAAACTGTCACCTTATTTTACAAGCAGGTTCCATGTTCTTTCTTTAATCACTTAGTTCCACTGATTTAGACACTTTCCTTTGTTTTTCATAATTAGCCCTGCAGATTAAGAGCATGAGAGTTTCTGCAAAGGCTTATTAATTATTGGCAAAAATTGTTCTCAGCAGAATTGTAGATGATTTTAACCTAAGTCTGTGGAAGAAGGGAGGAGGGAAGCACCGACTGATTTTGTTCCTCTTCCTCTTGCAATCTGACATATGTGTAATCTGAAACATTTATTGACAGATAAGTTTACACCAGAACCCTTCGTGTGCTCTCTTTTAGCTCCCTTCTAATCTCTAGCCAGCTGCAAGTGGATACCTCCTCTTGGAAACCTTCCCCTTTGCTTCCTTTTCCAGATTTTCCTCTTGTTGAGGCAGTTGGTCGCTCCACAGACATTGTTCTCTCAAACTCCCTTTTTTACTGTTCCCTCTCTATCATTTAAAGGGATAAAATCTTATAGTTGCCTTGTCTGAGAGCCAAGACACCAACAAGGGACCTATATTTTGATGGCACATTAAACGGTGTCACTGATAGAACTCTCAAGCAAGAGTCAGAGAATCCTGTAATGTCCACAAGGGGAGGCTTTGGGTAAGGGCTTCAATCACATCTTCACTTGTGCTAGGTTCTCTCCACAGCTGCTGTGTGTAGACATATTCTTTTTTACAAAAACAACGTAAGGTGGGCTGGGTGAAGCTTTACAGCACACGATATTCTGGGAGATGAACCGTGAAGTCTTCAGAAATAAAGTAAAGGCTTGTTTTACATGAACAAAAAAAGCCACACTTGCAGAAAAAAAGGTACTTCAGACTCCCCTTGAGACAAATGTAATTAAAGATAATATATGCCAAGAACTGAGGTAAAGAATATCCAGAGGAAGCCATTTGTCATGCAGAACAATGACGCCCTATTTTAATTGGTCTCACAAAACCCAGTAAGTAGGCCATGTATTTTGACATCCGTCTACTGACACCTTCTTAATCAATCAGCTGTTGGAATACGTGCAGATATCATTCTCAAACAATGGGAACTCTATGGCCTTTTTACAAGATGTACCTGGAGGTGTAATCAGCCACTTTCCCCAGGTGTGAAGGGTATGGGAACAGGGTTGTTGAATAGCTGCCAGCTCTGTAACACAGGCAGAGTGTGCAAAAGACAGTGCTTCAGTGTGAGGACAGCAGTTCAAGGAGGGAAAATATTTGCTGATGATCCCCATTCCCAGCCCTGTACAAGCATACACATATTCTCTCCTGAAAAGCAGTGATCAACCATTGCACAAGTGAATTCTTGTTTGTGGTGTGGTTTGTGAGATGTAGTTACATGCACAGGCTCAGGGCTGCTGGAGCTCTTGGCACCAGACTGGTTTATACAGATTTTTGGTGTCATTTCCTGCTTGATTAGGCAGAAGTAAAACTGTGGGTATTTTGTTTGTTTGTTTGTTTTCCAAAGGACTGCCACTATTTTTATTATTTAAAAATTTCATGTTTCATTACATAGAGTCTCTTAAGAACAAAATGTATTCTTTGGCTGTTGCATCCCAGTGACAGCACCTTCTCTGTATTAATTTCTTCTTTATAAACCTTGCTGGCGAAGTGAAGTATGTGAAGTAGGAACAGCCATTTGATATTCCTTTGGAGATTCATCCAGAAATAAGTGTTGGGGCTTTTATGTCTGATGATCACTAAAATCTAAAATTGTGCTGGTGCCTCAGTGCCTGTTGGCAAGAGAAATGAGATCCCAAGGTTGGAGCTAACCAGGGACCTTTGGGAAAGCTCTCCTGACTTGCTGTATCCTCCTGCAGTACCTGGAATAAGAGTAGGTAATGCAAATACAAAGCTGACTAAGTTCTTATTTAAGGGTGGTGTTATGTGTCTCACTTTCAGTAAATATATATATGATGGAGATTTGAGACTGAGATATTCAAAGAACATCCAAGGATATTTTCAAGATTAGAGAGCCCCACATTATAATTTAACAAGTAGATTTAAAAAAATCTTCTTTTTGGCTTCAGTAGATAAAGTTCTAATCAGAGAGTAATACACATGCTTAATTGTCTTCAAAAATCAAGGTCTCAGAAAATACCTATGGTGATAGCAATGGGATGGACAGCTGGCATTACTGTGTCCAGCTTTCTGGTACTGCAGGCAACTGTTTCACATCATTTTTTTGTACCCTGAGTCATATTTCCTTCTGCACCAGTTAGGAAGTTAGCCTTCCCTATGCCTGAGTGTTCTTTCCAGTTTCTTGCTCTCTTGGACAGGAAAGAATTCTTTTATTTTGCAGCTTAAGTGTTTTCCTGGAGAGGCCACAACTGTTGCATGTTACAAGATCAGATTCAGAGGCTTGAAATTGCCAAGTTCCCTTTTGGCTTCTCTTCCTATCTCTCTTTACTATGTGCAGGTGGTGCATTTGTTGCCAAAGCATAAAGTACCATTCATAAAAACTTGACAGATTTATTAAAAATCCTTGTACCTGCAATTTCCAAAGGTGAAGACAGTCTGACTTCTTCAGTCTTATCTCATTCAGTTCCAAATTTTCCTTTTGCCTCAGATATAGCTGTGCTTTCTCTACACTCTTGTCCTCACCCTGCGTTTGACCCCTTGCTCTACATTTGTCCCCACAGCCAACATCACTGCCCTTATTGAGCACCAAGACAGTGTGGAAGGACCATGCCAAGCCCATCTTTAATCCCTAGTTTATCCTCACTGCTTAGTGGCCCAATGTGTTGCCTGTCACCTGAAGGAGCATTTGAGCCTTAGTATTATTGGTTGCATTTATTTTTCAACATATGCCTGGGAGCCAGTCTACCTTAATGACACAATTCTCACTAGTCTGTCTTTTCCTCTAATAACATTACAGAAATTGCTATTCATATCCAACTCTGAACCTGGAGGGGGATGCATCTATAACAAACTCCCAGCACTACTCAGTAGAATCCCTTATTAACTTTTCTCTGAGCAATTTCACACAAATGTAATCTATATTATCCATCCTGCTCTTTCTCATTCACTCTGCTGCATCAAGCAAGGCTACTCGGCCATCTTTGCCTTTCTTTCTGTTTCCAAACCCAATGCAACTATGGTCACTATTTTATTATGTTTGTGTTACTCCATTTATTTCTGATTTGACATATAGATAGCATCAGTGTTATAGGAGCCCTGCTTTATTGCCCATGTAATGTGCCTTGGATTAACATACGAAGTTTCACTGGTAATCCTCAATGTCTTGACCAGACCAGGCAAGGTCATTTTGAGAACTGTATCACCATCCTGACAACTGGAGAGTCTCACAATTTGTTTGTCTGATTATATGCCTCTGATGGAGCCAATGGAGACTACTGTGCAGTGAAACCCTTTGCTCTAGTACAGGTGATCCTTACACTGTGCCAGTCTCATTCCTTTCTCTTTGCTGTTCATTTTCCTACTCAGTTCTTTTCCATTCATTTCTTTTTCTTGTATACTTGATTTTCCATTCACCCTCCAGTAAATGCAGGGGTGGACTCAGCACATACAACTCTCTTCCCATTATCTAGTTTGAAGCTTACCTACTTCATCTCATCTGCCTTGACCGCATGATGACCTGGCAGGGGTCAGGAACACCCTGACCTGCACTGAGAATATTACGGGCAGCTGTGCACAACACAGGAAACAAGGAGGCAGCCTGTGGAACTATGAGGCAGTAGACAGAAAGCAAATGAAAAGATATACTTAATTCCCCACACAGCACCATTAAACTGTTGAACTCGGGATGTATTCAAACAGAGGAGTTCAAGAAGAGATTTAACAAATTCTAAGGCAAAAGATCTGCAAATGCTTTTGTGCACAAAGAAACACCCTGAGGCACAGGATGAGTCCTAGTGCCTTCGATTTTCAGAGAGCACCACCCCAGGGATATGTTGCCCTGTCCTTTTAATCCATCTGTAAGATTCAAATGATAGCCATTAGATGGGATAGGACCCTGAACTATGTAGAATTCATGTAATTCTGATAATCTTGAACCAGTTAGGTAGAGTTTACCCTTCTGTGCACTCCAGTTTGTAGACATTTTTCTAGTGATACAGCTTTGATGATGATTGTTCTGGCTTCTGATTTTCAACATCCCATTTTTTTTTTTTTTACAAGGCAAATGGAACTGAAAATACTCATCTTGTTCTTGCTGAATGCGTTGACTATGTATTCTGCAGCCAAATCTTTAGTGCTGTCATTACACAACAAGTATGAAATAGTAGCTGAGACAGAGACAGGTTGCATTTCTCTTCTGGCCAGGTTCATTTGTTTGGCTAGTATAATGCATTCTGCAAAACAGGGCGAGAGAGACTGCTTTTGCCCTCTGATAGGCAGAAACTATTATGAAAAATAATGAAATACAGTACAGTCCTGATCATTCAGATGCTATAGGGAAAGCTAAATAAGCCTGGATTACAGAGATTTTAGAAATTCAAGGGACTTGTCAGTAGAAAATTCTGGACAACAGAGGTGGATGACCCAGGGTTATATTGCAATACCAAAGCCACATTGTTGCTTCCACAGCTCTCATCTTAAAAAACTTTCCTAATATCTGATTACCATCCAAAAATGCACTCTGCTTGAGAGAGAGAGAGAGTAACCATCATGGGTACTCCATACAGTAAAACAGGATCAAAACCCCTGAAGTTACTGAGGAAGGGAACACTAACTAGTGATGGTTATACGTTTTTTCTACAGATGTGATTAATTTAGTCAAAGTAAAACTAGACAACAACCTACAAAAGGGATAAGCTTCTGCTTGCTTCAGTCCTCTAGGTCTTTCCCCTTTTCACAGTATCCATTCATACAGCACATTTTTGTCTCATCACAAAAGCTTCCCTTGCATGTGTTTTTTTAGGTACCATTCACAAACCACTGTGAGGTAGCAGTTGGCAGAAGCTGATATTTAAACAGAAACATTTTAATGGCCTTAGAATAGTTTATTCCCATTCCATTTGCAAAGTTAAGCTATGTTCTGCTCTAAACATGAGGCACGCAAATAGATAAATGGATAATCGTGCAGACATCACACTGTCAAATCTAACACTGGTTGATCACAAGACAAGATCATATTTGGCTTCTCACTCTGCAAATGTTGCATTTCCAGAGGGATCTGAAATGTTTTCCTACATCCTTAATAGAATTGTGTTCATTTTTTTGTGAGAAAGTCTGCATAAGGAAAACCCAATATTTTCCCATGCTTGGGATCTGAAAATAAACCTTAACTGGTTTTAGACTCTAAGACATCAGAAACTGGTAGAGGTTTGGTCAGTCTGACTGTCTGTAAAGATGTTCAGAGACCAGTTTTTTCTGATGAAGCCAGTGAAAACTTTCCAAATAATAATGTTATTCTGAAAGTGCTTTTAGCAATTACTTTATTTGGAAATACAATCATATATATAAAAGTTCTTTTTTTTTAAAAAAATCACAGACTAGCATTTTTTTTTCTCTCAAAAAGCATCTAATCAAAATGCTGTTACTGACAGACAAATTCTGATTGTAACTATTTCATTTTTATACTTCATGCCTGAATATTTAATGCTCTCATAAGTAATGGAATGTTTTGACTAATTGTTTTCAAAATCCCACTGAAGAAAATGTCTCTGCTTGCTTTGGTCTGGATATTACAGCTGTACAGCAACTGCAGCTCTATCTCCTTTGCCATGGTGCAACTACTCTTGTGCAAGGTGACCACAGAATATTGGCACATAGTTAAATCACCTTTGTTATTCTCACTCAGTGAGGAAACAAGAACTGCTGTCTACTTTTTTCTTTACCTCTACCACTACTTAAATTTGTGTGGCTATTCCTCAACTTTGTAGGGAAACAAATCCAGGTTAAAATTAACTTTAAAAAATTTTTTTCCTCCTCCCTCCAGGAATAGCTAGGAACTGCTAAGTAATTTTATTGTGTTTATCATTAACATTGTTTCATCAATAGTGACTCATTAGTTCTATTAGTAACGAAGTTACAAAAAAAACATGGAAAATACAAGGATGACCCCTTGGCAAGTGTCACTGTACAAACACAAGATTGAGAATGTTTCACTTTCTGTGAGGAAGGTTCAGAAAGGATCAGTCACTAGGACTACACACATCTGTGCTTGAAATTAAAATATGATGAAAGTTCAAGGATGTATAATGCAAGACTAGAACATCCAGGCTTCACAAGGCAGCAGTTCAGGACTCAGGGCATTTTATTTGATATATTCATTTTTCATGCGATCCATGCTGAATTTAAATGGTGATAACTCATACATCTCTCTTTTAATTTACTGCACTAGAGCAACTGGGTACTTCCTACAGCAAATCAACTCAGGTGATGAACATGCATTTTTTTCTTCCTATCAACAATATATTGCTTCCATTGACGGGTTTATGACATGTGAACTGTGGTCTTGCACTGGTGGGGGGCTCTGTGCCATATCTGTGTTTGGAGCAGTTCTGGGCTTCACTCACAAACAGGGTAAAGCCTGGAGCTCCATTTACACGGTGGAAACTTTGTTTGACAGTGTATGACACTGCTTTCTTAAGGGTAACAAATGGAGGTTTTTAGGGGGGAAAAACCCAACAAATGCATCCCAAGAAAATTTCTGATTGGATTATGAAATATAAAGACTTTTTGTGTTGTCAGCCAGGGAACATTCATGATTCATTTGAATTCCATTAAAAAAAAAAACAACCAACCAGCTGACAGAAAAAAGAAATACTTCAAGCATGAGAGGAACATTTTATTTTTATAAATACACAGGAAATTCAAGCCAGCTGCAGTTAAAAATACCCTTTTCTTTGCAACCAGCCAGTCAAAATTTTGTTTTGACAGAGTTTTTATGCAAGTATTGTAACCATTAAGTAGTATGAAAGACTGACATACTGACAGAAGTCTTTATGTGCCTGTATGATCCTCATCTTCCAACATCCCTGGAACTAATTTCACACATACACCTCCCTTAGGACTTGAGATACAAGTAAATAGTCAGCTGTCTAGTTGTTCTGGAAGTCTTGTTATACATGTTGATACTTATACTATTAAAATATAAGTCAGATATTCACGACGAAGAAGAGGGTTGCTTGCCTTCTATTGCTATTTTCTGAATAACCCAATCTGCACCAGGATAAAATGTTTTGCAGGTCCTAATCAATTTTTCCATTGTAGGTACGGTTTTTTTTTTTCAGTGATATTTTCAGACTTTGACCTCATGTTCTGTTATTACATCTGTCCTCTTGCTTACATATGCATGAAAGGATCTTCGCAATTCTTGCACTGAATATTCTGTTGACGTTGTGGTCCTGAGATGTTATCAGGAACAAAGGACCTGAGGGAGAGGACAGATGCACAGCAGCCTGCTAAAGAGCATAGGAACGATCCGAGCAGCGTGAGATGCTGCTGGAGTGGGTAGGTAGGAGGTGCAGGTTGAAATGGGAGAATGGATGGATGCGGGAGGAGGCAGCCAAGAGATCATTAAGGAGACTGAGAGGGCAGGACGAGGGAGCCATGGACGAAGGGATAATGAGATTAGAGGATCAGAGAGTTCAGCTGCAAACTAGCTTGGCGGGTAGGTGTGAGGGAAAGTTCAAGGAGGTCAATGTGCTCTTGTTGGAGAAGCAGTGATGCACTGCAGGGAAGCACTCGGGGCTGCAGCAGCCGGGAAGTGTCCTTAGAAACAGGCACAAAGATCATGAGCTCAATTGCTGAACTATTTGAGCAAATTAATTACGTAAAAGCTGCAGATTCCTTATTTAACGAATGGAAAATTAAAGAGGCTTACATTGCAAAGCAAACAGCAATTAAACCTGCTGCATCTGCACACGTGCATGTGCACCTGGATACCTAATCACTGTTACCCAGGGCCAGGACACTTCGCTTCCGTGGTAGCAGCTGAGGTAAAAGTAGTGGTGAACTGATGAGAAAAGCAGTAGCTGTTGCAATGCTTTTAGAGGACACACTTTCAACTAAAACATAAATATTTTAATTGAGTTATTTGCCATAAATCTATGGATTTATTTCCATAAATCTATGGAAAATAGATTTCTGTTTTCTAGAAATCCATTTCTAATGTGTATGCATGAGAGTACTGAAAGCCAAAAGTTAAATCCTGCGGTATATAAACATACATGCATGCATGCATATTGTTTTTGGAAATAAATTTGATGTAGAAGTGGCTCGTTAAGCTGCTGTAGTTTTTAATTAAAACAAAAAGCAAGAAGGCTGGATGCCATAAACAATACCGAAGTGAGTAGAAAAGGGTCAGGCAGGGTGTCAGCCTTGAAATTCAGATTAAGGCAATTACTCAAAGCAAAGGCACAAACAAGAAAGCCAGATGTAGTGAGTACTGAAACAAATACCTTCTTCAGAGGAGAGCAAGCCGAGTGAAAAGCTGCCATTCACCCGCAGTGTGATGTCCTAAGGCTGAAATATAACAGCTGGGGAACGACTGCAAAATTTTGACTGAAGTGCAGATCAGTTTGGAGTTTTGCCTCTGTGCATGGCTTGTGGAATGGGCTCAGAGCCCCCGACAGTGGGGACAGGGCAGCTCCTCCTCTTGACAGAGGTTCCGTCCAGGCCAGGGTGTTGCTTAGGCAGGATCAAAGAGCACTGATACCCAGCAGCAGAAATGCAATGGAAACTCAAAAAAAAGGTTAATTTTATGTCTCGTGACACACTCCTTCTCATCTTGCTGTCTGATAACCTTTATCTATTTCACCGGTGCTAACTTCTGTCTCTCTCACCTCCTGTAATCTCTTCTCCCTCACTAAATTAATTTCTACTCCTCTTGCTACTAACGTCCCTTTCCCTTCAAGTACCTGACTGATTAAAATATTTAGGTCAACCTGAGGGCATAATTTCTAACCAGTGGTCACAGCTTAACTCTGCATCCTTGTTGGGACTGATGAAGGAACTGCATACATCCTAGCGTACATGCTTTTCTACCTCCAAAGGGTGTCAGCTACAGATATGCCACTTAAAATGCAACAGCTGCATTTTTGACCCAATAAAGTAAATTTCCCCAGGAAATCCACCAAGACTTTAACCAGAACAGAAGAAGAAAAAAAAATACAGAAGATTAATATGTCAAAGTCACACACTTTCCAACCTGCACTGATTCCCGCATGTGACAATTCTCTCCTGACCAAGGGATTTACCACAGCCAACAAAAATATCTGCTCCACTCCAGAAATGAGTGTGACCCTGGAAGCACCTGAGGTTCCCCTAGGTAGGAATGACAAAATATTACCGGTAGCCTTTTTGTCAGCATCTGGGCACGAGCACACCTCATATTTGCACTGCTGAGCAGCACCCATCCAGACTGGAAGGGAATGACAGTGATATCTGGGAATCAGCCACAGCCCTGTTCATCCTGCTGGGCCAGCCTGACCTCTCTGGCCTTCCTTCTCTCCCTGGCCAAAGCAGGGGATGTCTCTGCAGCTCCTCAGTGACTGAAGCACCTATGCAGGCCAGCGTTCTGGTTTTACTTCTCACATAGTACTTGAACCCACAGATTTATATCTGTGTAATGTACAGTTGTGAAAACACATCAGAGCTCTGACTGGCCACAAAATGCCTCATTACCTTTAAAAAGCAGAAGGACAGTTTATAGCCTGTGAGAGGCCACAGGCTGCGACTGGGGCCCTGATGTAAAGCTCCCAGCAGGAGCCAGGCTGGGAGGAAGCAGCCTCTGAACATCCCCACAAGAATGTGTCTGAGCCTTCTGGAGGGAGTCCCCGAGGCCCTGCCAGGAAATTTCCCCAAATGTTTCTGAATTTAGCTTCTGATTCAGATCAGTTCTTTGCTGATTTAATTTGGAATGAATGAATAAGTAGTTTGATGGATACTAAGAATCCTTCTTGGCCCTCCCACTGATACGTCGTCAGACACAACTGCACGGGTCTGTGGTGCTCCTCAGAACAAGGCTTATCCAAAAATGGAGCTGGACACCTTAAAAAACTGTACAGATGCTGCTGTTGTCCCATTGAGGTTTAGTGAATCTGTGCTGGAGTTGTGAGCTACTAAACTTCGTCTGTTCCTGTATTGTCCCTGAACACTGTAAGTCTGGGTTCCCAGAAGGTCCATCCAGAATCACTCCCTTCAGTGTGCTCAGAAAATGACTTTCAATCAAGACATTAGCACTCACAGGTTATTTGCAATTCTCTTAAATGTAAGTACTTTAAACGGATCCTCTTCCTTTTGTTCTCTCTGAGCCTCAGGGCTTTTTCCTGCAGAGCTGCTACAGTTGTTCCTTTTGTTTACTCGACTGCGTAATACCCTCAAAGAGTTTCCTTCTCAAAACCACGGGCAGGAAAGTCCCGGTGCGGCTGCTGGAGAGAGCAGCGCTGCTCTTCTGCTCTTCTGCGCTAAATTCAGGCTAAGTCAAACACTTCTTTGTAACCCGAATTTGAGCTTACACGGGGATTGTAAAGGCAGAAATATCCCTCCCACTAACAAAACCTCAAAGTGCTGAGGTGATGATAGCATTCCTGCTTCCTTCCAGAGGGCTGTGTTACTTCAGCTACACAGGGAGAGACGGATGGAGAGCGCACACTAATCAACTTATGAGCAGTAGTCTGATAAAAGACTCATCAGGGTCAGTCTTAAGGTCAGTTTTCCACAATTCCTGCTTTTCCTAGTGTGGCTGTCTGTGTGAGAGCTGAAACACAGAGGAATAAAAATGACTTGCTGCCTGCTGCCGTTTTACCAAAAGAGTGAAATATAAGTGTCTTCCTTCAAATACCAGCTTCTGGGAAAGGCAGTCCCAACAGAAAATTGCAATGATCCCTGAGGAAAAAGTTTAAGCTTGGTTTTGTTTTCTGCTCTTCCACTGACTGATGAAGTCACATAGTATTCAAGGTTGGGAACCAGGAAACTTAGATTTCTTTGTGATGGGCCATCAGGCCTGCTTCCTTCTCTGTTTTACTAGGAAAAAAGTATTTGAGTTGACTAGAGAATCAAGCCTCTCTCTCTCTGCCTCTTCAACACCCATGACTACCCCACTCACCTGGGATGCTTGGGGTTCTGCTTTAACGTACACAGATCTCATGGCTGAAGTCTGCCTTTTTCAAATAATTTAGTAAACCTCGATTTTTTTGCAGGTTACCTTAACCTTTTGCTCCATATCCAAACAGCCAGCCTTCTTGTTAGATGGAGAACACTGCCATTTTAAGGCCCACTTTCTTGGAAAGTTTTAGTAAAATCAGAAACAGACTCAGTGTTTCATATTTTTTTACTTAAGAGGGGTTGTAATTCACCCTACAGCTTTAGAAAGTAAGGCCCGGGAGTTCAATCTGTGATATGTATGCTCTAAAAATGAAGGAAACCAAACCTGATAAGCAAAGACAAGGGAGCCAGAATCAAAACCTGCAGAACAAAACACTTTTAGTGAAATTCAACAGAGTGTTATGGGAATACAGATCTAAATCTTGCAGGTGGCTTTTCTTTCTTTTCTGATAAGCTGAGACAAATGCCTACATCTGAAGGTCTCACATCTTTCAAATGCCCTAAGCTTGGAGCAGTTCTGAGTTCCATGGTGGGAGCTGGGCTCCATCCAAAGATATGTGAATGTGCTGCTCTTCTACAAACACATTTGCCTGCACTGACTCAACCTGGGGCTGTGTTCAGCATAAACCACCTGATGTTTATATGAAAGGGTGCAGAACACTGCCTTGAGCTCAATAGTGAGCTGTGAGCTATAAGGCTGATTCCCTGTTCAGCCTTTGAACAAGCTACAACTTACATCACTGGCTTGAGGGTGGTGGGGAGAGAAGCTGTGAAAAACGTGTTGCTCCAGCTATAGAATACCCAAGCTGAGATCCAAAGATGTGTTTCTAACTTAGTCCATCAAACATAGAGCAAAGGACTGAACCTCAGGCCAGACAAATTTCACAAGCACCAATGATTTAAAATCTGGACTTAACAATAGACAATAATGTCTTCATGTATTTGGAAAGATGAATACCAGTTTCAGGAAGGATGTTGGCAAGGAGCTGTCAAGAAGGCAGACACATCACATGTGGTTTGAACAGCAGCTGTTGTTGAAGCATCTCAATCAACATTTTCTTTAACACAGTGTCCTTGTGTTACCACCCAGGAAGGAATACTTGAAGCAAAATTTTTTTAGAAATACTCAGTTTTATTAAGGAAAGGGGTTCCAGTGGAAGCTGATGATAAATTTGTTCATTTCTTCTAAATTTTCTTGGGAAAGGTAACTTTTTTATTCAAAAAACCAAACCAAAACAAAACCAAACAGAATTTTTTTTTACATTTTCAGTTATCTGGCAAAACATTCTCCATATTTTTGAGAGATGCTGGCACTTCTTCTGTCATCTCAACCTCTTTTTAACCTTTGATGAAAAATTGTGGCTTGGCTGGTGATTTCTAACTGGAGACCCCATCAAGAACAAAAGCAGCAAAAAAATTGCCAGCCTCAAGACCAGAAAAACAATAAATTAAATGACACCAATAGGTTCAGTAATTACTTGCATTCACTCTTCTCTTTGTTTTCCTCTTTAGCAGCCAGAGCTTACTTTATTAATTTAATTACAGCTCTCTAGCCTCAGGTGGCTGCCATGTATGGGTCTGAGTGCCAAAAGGAGCAGCATGGCAGAGAGATTCCCCCAGACCTTAATTTTAGTGGTTCAAAGCATGGCATATTATTAAATAATAACTTAATTGCCATCAGCTCCAGAGCTTTTGTAGATCAGAAGTTAACTTTTATTTTCTCTCCCTTGCAGCAAAGCATGCCTCCCTGCAGTCACTATGTGGTGGTGACCCTGGCTGGAGGAAAATGTTGTCTCAGAGTTTTGGGGAATAACTTCCTTCATTTTAATTTCAGTGGCCTGGTAATTATAAAAATCTTTTCCCACCCACATTGTTAATTTTCATTAAAAACTGACAAGGGTAATCAAACCTCAAGCTTGTGTTTGAGGACCTTTTATAAACTGCCTAAACCAAACTGCTCCAAAATGCCACAGCTTTTATTAACACTGGAAAAACTGAGAGTCCAACCAGAAAGGCAGTGAGGCCTCCCAGGTCCTCAGCACTGTAGAGGAATTGGCCTCTTAGTAAAATGCACTTTTCACTCTGTCTTGCTCAACCTAAACAACTGATGTCATCTCATCCATCAGGATACTGAAAAATTATATAAGCTCATCATTTACCATCAGTAAAAACAGATTGAGTCTGGCTATGCAGCCTGAGTTTACTTCAATATTTAATGACTCATGTGTTGCATTTTATTTCATCTGCAGTAGTTTTCTGCTTCCTTATTTATTACAATCATCTTTATTCCCTGTAGTAGCACCTTGCAGTCAGACTGTATTCCCAGCAGCTTTGAGGGGATAAAGAAGCCAGCTCCAGAGACGTGATGATGTATACAGAGAAATTGAGAGGGCAAAGGAAAGAAAGAGAAGATGGATGAAGAGCAAAGGAATGGCAGTTGCGCTGGTCCACCTGTTTTGCATAACGCAGAGGATTTTTCAAGGTCCTTTGCCATCCTATTTGTGATGGTTCTACTGTCCATACTAAACTTGAACGTGAAGGTCTCAGAATCTTCGTGACACTTTGCCTTACTTCATTTCTGTGAGATGCAGCAGGACTCTTACCTTGTTGTATGGTGGGGAGCTCTGCACCGCTCCCCATCTACCTGAGTATCTCAGATGAGTTTTGGAGTGGTGTTCCTGCAAGTGGGGAAGATAACTCTAGGGAAAGTCTCCAGGTAAAGCAATTTCTGGAACAGATGGCAAATGTAGAGAAGTTGTCAGGGTCACTGAAACAAACAGCAGCTTTGGGCTAAGAAACTTACCCTGTGTAATATTTTAAATCCAAACAACTAACATGAAATCATGAGGATGAAATCAAAGGGCTCCCTTCTATCTCAGAATGGGAAACTGGGATTGGTATCAGGGTCTGCTCAAGAGATTTCTGGTGAAAGAGACTCACAACAGTAATAAATTCTGTGCAAGGTTAATTGCCACACAGAGCCTGAGCTGAGCCAGTCCCATCCAGCTCTGAGGGTTCATCTGCTTTCTTCCTCAAAGGAAGGATTCTCACAATAGCCTGGTACCTGGTACGTAAGGATACATAGTGCCAAGGTGAAAGCACGGAATATAGTGAGTCAAGCAAGCTGTCCCCTGACAAGACAGCCCTGGAGTCAGAAACCTGTCCTTGCAAAGCATTTGGAAAGCTGGTTCGCTGTTGATATAATTTTGGGAGGGATGGAAATCACTCAAGACTTGCTATGAGATTGATGCCTTTGTCTGCCAGCAGAGCATCCTGGTGTGGGAGCTGCTGAGACAAACAGGATTGTAGAACAGGTTTTGCTAAATTTGAAAACACTGTTTTTTTTTTTTTTTTTTTTTTTTTTTTTTTTTTTTTTTTTAAATCTCTGCACCGTGTAGTTAGCTGGTGTCATAAATTTAGCCAAAGCATAAGAACAATGCTAGATAATTTACGTGCTCTAGATAATTTAGGTTATCTGTTTGAGGACCTAGTGCATCAACATAGCGAGAACGTGATCTGAGAGATTCCTGCACATCAGTCAAGCTGTGATCAACATCCAAAAGCAAAAGGCAGCTCACATCGTAGAAAATAAGGTAACTCTTCTATTAAGAGTGCTGTTACACCAATCCATCCCCTCATTACCATACCCTTACCCACATTCCAGGCTCACATTCCTCCTCCTGGTAGGAGCTCTCCTGTGGACTTTTGCAGGGCTAGTTCAGCTCACTAAGATGAAAACAATCAACTGTTTCACCAGTTTTTGCCACTACTAGTAGATAGAACAGCTTTCTGCTACCCAGCTAAATTGCTGTAAGCTTCTGTGGCAATGCTGCTTAAGGTTGTGTCTCCATGAATGTATCTTTTGGCAACTGGGTAAGATGGGGTCCCTCTGCTTGAGCTCACCATGCTGCTGGTGAACTGCTTTCCTCTGATGAAGAACTGAAATGGGCTGTGAGGATGTCATGGTTTTGCTCTCCCTGGACAGCAGGTAGTAACTCTTACACAGTCATGCAGTGTGGTTTGGATGATGTGAAATCGCAACTTGTTACCTGCAAAACTGCCTTTTTCCCCCTAGATCTCTCAATGATAAAGGCTAAATGGATTATGGAGGAAAACTAAATAAAGGCTTCCTGTGCTTTGTTCAAATCATCAGGCCTGTGTGTATGCAGCAAAAAAAAAAAAAAAAAAAAAAAAGAAAAAAAAAAAGAGAAAGTACCCTATGTTCAAATAGCAATTGCTTTTCAAAAATCTGTGATTTGTTCAGTGCCTTGAAAGAAGAAAATACAGAGAAATCAATCACAAGAAAATTCTTTCAAACGGAACGCATATCATGAAGAAATTGACCATTTCAACAGATAAATGTAAGGAGCTATAAGCCATTGATTTTATCTGTGTTCTTGACTAGAGTGATCTTAACTTCAGTGTTATATGTTGCAGTCAGGCTTGCAGAATTCTTAATGGCTAACAGACAGCCTGACCTGGAGAAGAAATGAAGCAGATCTCCAGTGTCCATATGCTCCTGGCTCTCCCAGAGACCCTGTGTGTGTCTGACACTCACACACCTTTGTGCAAGAGATGAGATTTTTCTTCTCTCTTATTTTGGTTGACTGCTTTGCCAGAGGGAAGGAAAAATTCTCTGTGGGAAAATGTTTTCTCAGTAAAGGAGGATTAATTAATGTTAGCAAGAAGGTCATATTATTTAGATCAAGATCAATTTGTGGTGTCTTAAGGGGGAAAAATGTGCATCTGCATAAAAACCAGAAAAATCCACCCCTAAATAATCATCACACAGAAGATGGAACATTTTGCTGTATGAATTTTAAAAGATTCCGTTGACTTTCAAAGCCTACTGTTTAGGAAACTCAACCTTGGGAAAATGAAATTGAAAAACTGTTGCTGAAGTATATTTTTTCCAGTGAAGGTCAGCTTGCATATAGAGGTTTACTACAGAAGGCAAACCAGTGACTTGAATCTTAGAGAGGCAGGTGATAATATGGTATAAATGGGCCACCTTTAGAACCAGGATTCATTAGAATATGACTTTACAGGATTTATGTCTATTTGTCATAGATGGATTTAGAAAGTTTATTGTGTCCTCACTGAGAAGGGGTATGATTTCTGTACAAACAGAAATAAAAAAAAGGTCTGCCAGGGTCAGAGCTGCCATATGTGAATGCCTACTGTATTTCACCTTTATGTCACCTGGAGCTGCCTGCAAAGGTCTGTCCCAGCTCAGAAGGGAGGAGATAAGAGCAGATAAAAGCTCTGCATCACCAATGATCCGGTGCAAGGGAGGAAGCAGCGTGGCCTTAGGCACAAGATAGACTCTCAAATTCTTCATTATACCTTTCACTGACGTAATTGGAACTAGTAGTGGCTGTTGTCTTGATTAAATCTGAGCAGCCTTTGGGGTTCTCTGACTCTGAGATCGGTCCTGAACAACATCATGGCACAGAGCTGCATGTCACCCATGAGTACTTTGTATTTCAGAACGCTCCCATGAAACAGGAAAAAATAAAAGGAAAAAAGAAAAAAACCCCAAAGAACAAAACACTCTTCAAAGGAGATTAAAGGTAAAAGTCAAACGCTAACAAATTGGTTAGTGACACAAGTTAAGCTGTCCTGAGTTTTTTTAAAGAACAAGTCTTTTAGAATAAATTCTAAAATGTAGAAGGAAAGGAAGAAAGCCCCAACCAATGTGATGTAGAAACTAATAGACTGATGTGTTTAAATGAACTCTTGTTACCAGGACTTCAAGGTAAAGAACATTTAAGGATCTGTACTTTTGTCTTGAGCAAAGAATTGACCCAATAAATTTATAAATATACCGATAGATTGACTGGGTTACTCACTCTGGAATGAATAGGAAATGGATAGTTCTCAGTTTTACTCATTTGGAGAGAAATTAGTGACTTTTAAACTGTAGATTGTTCCTAAACACCCAGTGCAGATAATAAACAGAAAGTTAAAAAAAAAATTGACTTGATGTTTACTCTAGAGAAATGGGAGAAATCTCATTCCAATACAGAGAATGAATCTGGGAAAAAAATTCTCAAATTAAAATTTCATTGTAAAAGAAAGTTATATATAGTTCATTGAAGAAGTCAAGGCATGGGCTGAAAATAATGCCTTAGGCAGATTAAACATGCTTGAGTTTTTAGGACGTTTTGGGATGGTATAACCAAATTACTGTGGTGAAAAAGAAGGTGCAAATAATTATATTTGGGTAAAGCTTTCAGTCATTGTGAGATAAGATAAAAAAGACTTATCAGTTATTACCTGTTTGCTAAAATTACCACTTTGCAAAGACTGCAGTTAAGAGGAATCCCAACACAATACAGAGGAGTGAAACATACCAGGGAGCCAGAGCTAATCAAGATATTAATGAAAGATCTGAGGAAAGCAGGGAGTAGTGAAATGACAGAGTTTGTATTAGCACAAAACTTATTTAGATTTTACCATCCTGAAGTTGATGGTGCAGATAAATAGTTGTGGATGGATGAAATGGAGAGGCTGAATAATAAAATGGTAAATGAAATTCAGTGTTGCTAAGTGCAAAATAATACACAACAGGAAGAATAACTCCCGCTATCTATGTAAGTTAGATCTAAGTTAATCATTGCAGATTTCCCTGAAGACCCTCCTCCTACTTGGCAGGAGTCAAAAATATTGGTCAAATCAAAGTATAGAAATGTCTATCAGAAATTATGAGGAAAATGGTAAGAAAAGGTCAGGAAATACCATTAATTCAGTCTCTAGATCTGGGCTGTGCCCACCTTTCCTGTCTACAATATAATGTGAGCATAGGGACGACACAGTTTGGGTATATGGACCAGGATCAGTCCGTTCAAGTGTTGTGCTGGGACCATGAATTTCTCAGGGACACAGCTGAAATATGACCTTAGGGACAGGAAAGAGGAATATGCAAGGGCTGTCCCCTCCCAACACCTGGTTGAGATAGTAGAGGATTGTGAATGCCATGAAACGCTGCTGGCCCTCACCACTTGCTGCTGACCCCTGATGGAGGCCAAGGGCTGGAGCATGGTCACCTCTGGTCCAGTACAGTGAGGAGGTTTGTTTGTCCCACAGCTCCAGCTGCTTCAGCTGCAGAACAGATTGCTGTTATTTAGCTTTGGTAAATTCTTGACTTTGTAATATTCAGATTATGCAGCCAGCTGCATTATAGACTATTAGGCCAAAGCTGCTTCTCACTTGCTGTAGTTCTGCTATAATAAATATTCATAGCTTCATTACAGGCTATGGTTTTCCAACCTATGTAGTAAGGGATTATTGGGAAGTTTTGCTTTAATGATGCACAAAAACTGTAATAGTCCTTTCAGCGTCTTATGCAACAATATGTTTGCTTCTTCTAAAAGCTAAATAACTCTTGTTTTGAATGATTTAGTAGCAAACTCACTTAGTCACTGTGCTGTGGTTCGGTGATCTGCAAAATTTTCTTTTTAGAAATACAAACCCATTATGTAAATACTAAGGAGCATCTTCAGGAAAATTAACTTCAATTTGTTTTTGTCGGGGTTTTTTTGTTTATTTCAAATTTTATAAGCTTGAGCTCACTCATAGAGCCTTTTCCCCCCTTAAAATATGCAAAGCAAAATTGTTAGCTGACTCGAATCATTGATAAAAGTTTTAGCTGTGAAGTGCTGCTCAAAGAGAATTTTATATCTCCCAAAAACAGAGGATAGAAGAAGAGGGGTATGCCCAGCAAATCCCTGAGAATGGGTGTTTATTTGATTAGGAATTGTGTTTTCACAGCCTGGTCAACTTCTGTTATTTGGTCCCTCCATCTTCTTTCTCCTGAGTTTCCTACTTCTGAATGCCTTCCATCTCAAAATGCTATCATCTGCAGAAGGGAGGGATCTAAACTTTGTATTTGTTCAAAGATGTGAGAATTGATTTTTCTGTATCCAGCTTCTTCCACAGAGGTATTTTGATTCTCTCTAGCAGGTTTATATACTTGTGGAGTACAGTCCTTGCTAAACAATTTTCAATGCCAGAAAAACATTACCTTGTCAAGGATCCTCACAAGTTTAATGACAATAAAAGCTTACACTGAATGAATTTCAAAGCTTAAAAATACCCTCACTGGGAGGACTCTGTTAGGGGAAATGTTTTGACCATACAGAAATGAATAGGGTGGGTACCTCCTAGCATGTACTAACTCCAGGATTCATATTTCCCTAAAGCAGACACCTAAAGCCAAGAACACCTTCTTTTTTTTTTTTTTTTTTTTTTTTTTTTTTTTAGCAGCTGGGGGAGATCGAGATACTGACTGAACCTATTTTTCACACAGTGGCATTTATTGAGCTATTAAGTCCACGTTATAAAAAGTCAGGTCATTAGAAGAGCGGTGCTGTGCTGATAAAAATAAAATGTGTTAGAGGTGGCAATGGCTGGGGAGGAATGTCACATTTCGGTTTATTTTTCCCATTCTAAACAGCACAAAAGTAAAGTGTTTAATTAATTGTTTGCTCTGCATTTAACAACTTTGCATTAGTTCATTTGCTTAAGTGCAGCAGCAATCAAGAACACATTAGCTAATGCTGCTGCTCAGCAAGGGGGGAGGCTACAGGCAGGTGCTGGGGTCAGTGTGTGCAGAATCAGGGGACCATCAGTCTCCTCCTGTGTTAATTTGTCTGCAGGAGTTTTCCAGAGCCACAGCGGCACAGTTGGAGTCACCAGCTATTTCCAGCTGGAGCAATGAGGGTTTTTATGAGTAGATCCAGCTGGAAAAGGTCTGAAGTCAAAGAAGTGTATACTGATGAGTGACACATTGCACTGCCCTCCTGCCAGTCTCTATTAATTCTGCTGTGTTCTTCATCCCCTGCCAAGAAGGATGGTGAAAAAAATGAGGGCACTGTGCAGGAGCCATGGAGATTTGAATTAATTTACTTCTCTTCCCTAAACTCCCTTGAACAAATAATTCATGGCAAGATTTGAAAAGGAACATGAAGGTATGGTTTCAAAGTTTCAAAAGAAGGTTTAAAAGAAGTTATTGAATTATTCTCATTTGGCTTCACTTGGACCAAGGCTCATAGTCTCACACAATTTTTGGATGAATGAGACATTGTGACTCATCTCAGGTCTGTCAGATGCTTTGCAAATGAAGTTTATGAGAATTCTATGGGAAAGAACCTCTAATAGGGGACCAAGAAATCTTAATTGTCAAGGGATTTTTTTTTTCTTTCATCAGAACAATGAAGAATATTTTGGATTTCTTAGATACGCATATTCCAGATACATCTGCCCCAGAGAGGCCAGCTGGGGAGAAGCTGACACATACTTGCCCAAGGTTTATCTCAGTCATCCAAATCATGAGTTATGGTGAAAATTTAAGCTCCTGTTTAAAAGCAATGAGATGTGTCTGAGAAGTGAGGAATTAACATTAATGTTAGTCCCATCAACTGAACAGCAGTAACCAGCCACATATATACTTCAAGTTCATTTTAAATATGACACAAGTGCCTTGGCTTGAACCACCACAGGAGGGCTGTACATCACATTTGCTGTGTAGAGGAAGAAGGCAACTGGCCTGTGTAACACTAAGATGAAGGAAATGCTCTGTATTTTCATCCAGATGTCTGTATTGGAGAATTTTGGGCCAAACACCAATGCATTCTGATATTTTATAGCTTTTCTTTTAGGCCCTTTGCTTGAGTGTAAAACTATCCCAAAGCTGTATCCCAAGTCTGCGACTGGGGACCAACAGGAAGAGACCCTGGAAAAGGGCTCAAAGAGGTCTGAATTAGACTTGAGACACAGGAGGTGAATGATACATTTGAATACATCAAACAGACCTGATAGGCAGAAACTTTTTTTTTTATAATTCCCCCCTCCTCTGGGTAGTTATATATCTCTAAAAGCACGTTTAATTTTGGCCAATTAAAATTGCTAGCGTTCAGCACTTAATAGGCGCTTTTTTTTGTTAGTTTGTTTTTAAAGAATGGCATTTGTTGATGATAGTAGCTTCTCAACCCAAGAGGCTCTTTTTGAATTAAAACAGATAAAGGAAGGGATCATTAAGAACAAATATGAGTTTGATTTTTAATTTTCAGATAATTAAACTTAAATTAATTTATTTTTATTCCCTGCTGTGCTTTAAATAATTGTGCTACATATATCTGCTCTTTTCACCTGATCACAGTGACAGGTGCAGGTGACTGCAGGAGAAAACTGTCTGGAGATGCAGGAGAGAAAAAAGGTTTATAACACATTCAGAATTTCCCCCCTTTAAAAGTACAATGAAAATCCAGGAACACTTACTGAATACAAACCACAACAAAACTTTCTCTTGCTCCTACAGTCTTGCAGTGAAACACGAATTTGCAATCATCATGTCTGTTCCCTTACACCACCTCAGGACTCACTATTCCTGAAACTTTAATGGCTCGTGCCCCTTTTTGCAGGGGTGCTGTTGGGTTAAAGCTGTTGGCTGCAGCTGCTCTATCTGCAGGGGCTGCAGCACCAACCCTTAGACAAACCCTGTGCCAAAGCATTGGATCACCAGGCTGCAGTTGTCACGTATGAGGAAGAAGAAGGAACACCTGGATGATAAATTCAACTCCTCAGTGCCACACCTTGTACCTCCTGCTGCCACTCTTCATTCCCTCATCTCTTTTCCCTTTCTGCAGCAGGAACAGTCTGACCCAAGTAATCTCTTGGGTGACAATATCCAGCTTAGCCTACATTTCAGAGAAGTAGCCTTCCCACTCACCACAGCACAGCACAAACGGGGGCTTCCCCTACAGCTCCCTGCTCTTGGCAAAGAGCTGGATGGAAATCACCAGTGACAGGCTGCTTTGGGTTGCCTGATCATCCCACTGCCTGGCCCAGCTCTCTCCCAGCAAAGTACAGAAACAATCGACGTACAAATGTGCCATTAGAAAAATCTATTCTGGGAGCCAGAGCAAGATACAAGACTTTTGGCACCTTTTTTTTTTTTTTTTTTTTTTTTTTTTTTTTTTTTTTTTTTAAATTTAAAAAGGCCTATTGAAATCTTTTACAGCATTTAAACACCTGTCATTCTCAAATTGGTAGATAAAAGAGCACAGTTGTTGATTAACTGTACCACTGCAGAAGTTAGTTCTGCAAAAGCATGTAGACAGGGCAGTTGTGAAATGTTCTTTGATCTAAAAGGCAGAAGAAGCAATACAGAGCTTCACTGCTAGCTGTAATGTTGACATGCTTCAGTCTCTAAAAGCTTTCAGATTTTTTTCTAGTTTGTCACAAAAAAACCTGCACCTGGCTGTCATAAATGACTGGAAGAGAAGAGCCAGGGGTGGAATCCTGTCAACAATGATGCCAATAGGAAATTCCAAAATAGGGTCCTACCACACACAGAAATATGATCCCAACATCCAGGTTCTTCATATTATCTTCATATTTAGTATCACTATTTATATTCCTGTTATTTTTCCTTTATTTATTCAAATTCCATTTCAAACCCATGTCAGCTTTTAAAATCATTGGCTAGGGCAAAATCTGGGCCAAAACTTTACAGCAAGACTGCCTGGCATAATTTCCTTAAGTTTTCCTTATTTCTTTGCTTTAGATCAATAAAGTTGTAAGATGAAATGCAGCCGAGCTCTTCAAAAGCTAGTGAGAATCTGCCAGGAGGTGCAGGTTGTTATCTCTCTCTCCAGTGCTGCTGCTGGCACAAACTCTCAGCTTGCCCCAAAATGACATTGGTAAAACAGAGTCAATAAATTCAATGTTCACCAGCCTGGAGGGGATCTCCTGCTCTCCTGCCTATAATGCACGTTAAAAGCTTTAACAGGATTTATGTAAAGCTTGGGCCTCAGGTAAAATGTGTGAGTTGGGCTCTGGTTTATCCTTTCACATATGAGTTGCTGGCATGCAGAGTGTAAATAGCCAAGGAGGGGATATATCTCTGAAAGAACTACACAGTCCCATTCCTGGTTCAGTCCACTGCTCAAATTGCAGTGATCCCAGCTCAGGCATCCTGCTGCTGCCTGGGAGTACCCAGGCATTCATGACATCATCAGAAATTAGCTTACTTGTCTCCCAGCTAGCAAGAACCTGTGTTTATGGCAACACTCAGGATAGCAAACTTACAAGGACAGCATTTCTACAGTGAAGTTTAGAGCCTCAGTCAAAAATAATGGACCATAATATTCCAAACTGCCCATTGGTTCAAACAGAGGGTCGCCAGTAAAAATTCTTTCCAGTGTCCTGTGTACATCAGACCTGTACAGTAATAACCCTGTAAAAAAGAAAAATTTAATGAAGTAGCTGAAAAAAGGACTTATATGGTACCCATGGAAGCCAGTGGGAAAACTCCCCTTGATATCATCAAGTTCTGGACCTTCAGCTGTGTCCCACATTATCACGAGGACAGCACACAGTGCTTGATCCTGGAGACAGATGCAGTTTTCAGTAAGGGTAACAATAATTTTTCTATTGCCTCAAAGATGACAGGCCATAAAAATCAACAGCTTGCACCAAAGCTGTAACAGTGTTTAAAGTGAAAGGACTTCCCTGTTTCCTTTTGTGAACATAGGTGTTTTACCTATTGCTGGAACAGGAGAGTGTGAGGACTCCCAGCTTCGTTCCCTAACTGTGCCTCAGAATCTTTCCTCAGCTCAGAGGGCACCATTTTTTATTTTTGCTCTGAGTCACACAAAATGTTATGAGTCAGGCCTGGGGCAGATGAAGAAAACAAATACTCAATTTTAATGATATCTCTCGTGGATTTCTTCTGAGAAATCCTCCATCTGCTCCTTATGGCAAATTCCTTAGCTAGATTTTATTCTGCCAAAGCCAATGATGAAGGAAAAACCTTTTCTTCAGAGTTTCCTGCTCTGTCTACTTGCTTTTTGTTGCAAATTAAAAAATTGTGGTACATCTTCCACAGCTGGAGCATTTCTTCTCATTTTGTAGGGAATTCAGATGACTCTGAGGAATTGCTGTGTCACAAAAACAGCAGCTGTGTTGTCAACTAACACACAAGTGTCAGAGGCTTTGACCAAGCACACACACACAGCAGGATGCCCGAGATCTGCAGGTCTGCAGCAAATTGTTGCTTTTAGTAGTGAATGAGCTGCTTGATGTAGCTCTTTGCAGCAGGTCCCAAGCAGTGCTTCAAAAAATCCTTCCAGTGTGTTGAAGGCATCATTGTGCACCCTCAACGTCTCTCTTCAGCAAGAGCTGAACCCTTCATTCCATCCATCAGCAGAAGAGAGGAATGAGTTGCTTCACATCACTGCAACTTTCTGCCCTCTAATCTAAACCTTTGGTAGTTCAGGGAACAGGGATTGCCTTTACTTCATGTGACCAGAGTTAACATTAACTGTAAAGATTTTTCAGTTGAGAGAAGTAAAGAAATCCACAGAGCAAATTTTCGCAATGGAGTTGACAGAAGATGGCAGCCTGTTCAGCCCATTATGAGGGGTTATTGTGATATTGCTCAGTATGGCAGCAGGCCCCTGGATGGGCCCCTGAGCATTGTTATAATATGAATCACTCATGGAAAGAGAAGGAATCCCACAGGGGACTGTCCTGGGCTGTGGATCACACACAGCCTTTGCCCACATTGCTCATGTGGCACTGCCTACCCAGGTGAAGACCAAGTCTGCCTGTAGTAAGACCCTCTCAACTGACAGGTCAAGCTCTGAATTATCTGCTAAGGACACTGCAAAGTTCAGGATGTCGCAAATGCCAACGGGGCTGGCCCAACCAGACCCTGTGATCAAAAGTTTTGTTACCTGAACTGATGATAAACCTCATCATCACAACAGCCCTTGGTGGATGGACTGGGTAAATGACAGTAAAACAATCGCACTGGTTTCCAGTGCTGGATCAGAGGATGGTCCAGTGACAATAAAGGGACAGGAATTATGGCCATCAAACTGTTCATCATTATTCAATGAGTGGTGCCCATAAGCTCTATTCATTGTTGGCTGCCATTTTGTTGTACAAGCCAAATCTTCCTCTACATCTTTTTGGTCAAGAGAGTCTAAAACTCACACATGGAACAAACTTCTTAATACTTGAGGTGTAGTCATGAGGTTGAATTGTATAGAGTAGGCTAACTTCAATCACATTTTTGCTGTTGCAGTGAGGACATTTGGATGACGTAATGCTGGTAAAGACAGTCAAGTCTGACTCCTTCAGTCCCTCAAAAGCTTGTTATTATTTTTGTTTTTTAATTATTGTCTTTGAAACACCCAGATGAATTTTATTCAGTTTTTCATGGAGAACAGGAGGTCTCTAGAGAGGAGAACCTCAGCATGTTTGGTGTACATCTCAGAGGCAGATGGTAGCTTTAGAGCAGATATTTTGTGTGTAAAAGTATTGAAAAGACAATCAAAACATCCCATGAACTCAAACATGCTTAAACAAAACCAGATGAAAATCAAAGCAACAGGCTCTTGGGAAATGTGCAGGGTACTAATGAGCATTATATATCAAAGAGCTAAGGGTAGAGTCTCCCTGTGTTTGACAGAGTGTGACTGCCAGACCTACAGCTGCCCTGTTGAAGGCAGCTGAGGGAGTACTCAAAAGAAGTGGCAGCACAATTTTCAGAGTTTCCAATACTGACTTGTGCCCAAATATTCTAGTTATTTCAGCCTAAATAGTGCCAAATTGCTGAAGTTCTCATTTTCAGAGAGATTAATCAAATCTTAATGCATAGTAAATGGTGAAAGTTAAAAATAGATTGCAAAATTCAATGACAGCTTCTCCTGTGCCAGTAGGAAGTGTGACACGGGGTGCTACTTTCATGCAGTACTGGAGATGAAACCATGCTATGACACCCTGCACGACATAAGAAGATGAGGCAAGGTGCACAAGAATTATTGCCCTCCACATACACTACAGTTTTTATGGAAACAATTTTTTATGGAAAAGGACAAAATAGGGATAGTTAATTTTGTTTCAGTTAAAAGTCAATTTTGTATTTTTTTTATTTTATATTTATGCAAACCCATTTTTTTTTCTTCTGAAAGAGTTTTTAATTGAGTATTTTTCCTGTATTGGTTATGAATCATCCCAGATGAAAGAACCAAAATTATTCTCCCCTGTCCTAAGCCCATACTGCTTTGAATTTTAGTAAAACTCAGTCTGAAAGTCAGAGAGTGGTGATCAGCTCAGTGCATGCTCATCTACAAACAGCTTAGAGAGCTACATGCTTAGAGAACATCAAAAGCTGGAAAATAGCAATTCAGATAAGGGTAATACAGGACTGTGGCATCTCTCTTCTCTAATAGAACCGGAGACTCTCTTCAGATTTGTGGTTTTGAACAGAATGGGGAGGGACTCTGTCACATGTCCCTGCCAGGTTTCACTTTGTTAGAGCTTCCTCCTCTCTCAACACTTCCAGTTTTGTCTGTTTTTTCAGCGAAGGACAATTAGTCTTCAAATTAAAACAACCCCATTACAGAAACAGAAAGCCTTTCTAGGGGAGACAAGAGCAGCTCAAACCCTGCCATGCAGGGAAAAGTAAATCTCAAGGTTTCTTTTTAGACTTCTCCTCCCACCCTGTGGCATCCTGCTGCTACCTCCAGCTTTAACCTGGCTGCCTTTCCCTCAAGAGGTCCAATTACTTTCATCTTTGTGTTTACAGATCTTACAATGACCTGTCACAACATGAGCTCCCAGCAGCAAAAGGAAAGATGCTGATTTAGACTGGGGGTGGTTGAAAGCTCACTCCTTTTATTCTTCTTTCAAAATCCCATTGAAAAGAAGAAGTAAGAGTTTTCAGAGAGAGAGGTAAGACCTCCTGGGCTTCCCAAAATCCAGCTGTCTGTAGGTGCCTACTTCAGAGCAGTTCATCTATATTTTACCAAGAATCTTATGATCATAAGTACTTTATGAAATAAATAAGAGCAATCCTGCTATCCTGGAATAAAATTTAATGATCAGGTAGCAGGCAATTGCATTTAATTGCCTTGCAGGAGGGAGGTCTGCAGGTCTAAAGTATGATTATGTTGATACACATGGCCTGTGCTATTTCTATCACCTTTCAGTCATTTGAATCTTAATGGCTCAGTTTTCACAAAGCCACACTGAGATAAATAGAAACTTATTTATGCTGGGAAGGGGGGGAATGGCTGCAAAAGTCACCCCAGAGTCTGTGTCCTCCTGTTTGCACTCATGCTGAACAAAAACTTCTGAAAAATTACGCAGAGGAGGTACAGAAGTACCTTCTCCTTCATTTATTTCTACTATAGTGTTACCTTGCAGGAAATGTGCCAGGACTTCTGGCATGTACTGCCCATTGGGCTGAGTTCATAGCCTAGCAAATGCTAAATTTAGGGTTGCAAAATGCTTAGAATGCTTTGTGTCCAAGGCATGATGCACGTTTAGATGAGAGCTCCCAGTGCTGCAGTGAGCACTTCATCCAAGACAAGGGCAGGGATCCATTGTAGCATTCCTCTAGGCAACACTGATCGAGGATAGATGAGAGGTTCTTGGCTAAAGGATTTCAAATGCAGCAGTCTGCATGGACACAAACAGAACAAAAGAAGCTATCAGTGATGAACTGCTAACACAAGTGGTAAAAACCCCGGTCTCCTAACTCCAGAAAGATCAGCAGGAGGTGGGAAGGAAGGATAATCCTGTCATGTTTTCAGTGCACAAATCAGGTGAGAGGTGCAAAATCCTTTTAATAGAAACAATTATGATTGTGAATTGGTGTGAGAAAAAATTCACCACTGTAATTTCAAAACATTTTCAGTTAGTTCAGTTTTATTTATTTTGCTAAAAGCCAATCTGCAGATAGAATTTTGATGGAATGGATGATAAAACTTCAAGTCAGGCACATCAAAATAGGTAATTTCAACTTTTTTTTTTTTTCAACGAAAAATGCTTTTCATGTAGAGGTTTCATCTAGATAGACTACCTCTTGTGAAAGTTTTGCTTCCAAAGACACAAGCATTTTTTTGAAAGCTAAAAATATTTGGTGATAGAATTTCCATCTCCCTTTAAAACACCAAAAAACTTAAGAAGAACATCACAGCAGTGTTGCTAGAAGTCGAGGTAATGTGCATAAAAGGGTTATTCTGTCTGATCTGTCACAACTACTTAGGCTGAGTCCCCTGAAAAGTGCTGTAAATTAATCTTTAGAAAAAACCCGACATAGTACATGCTACATTCTGAGTTCCTGGACTTCATAGCCAGCTCTCTTGATTTTTCAGGACACATACTCATTTTCATCAAAACACTTTTGGACTCACAAACGTACCTGGAATAATTTGGTAGGAAGAGAAGCCTCATTAGGACAATGTGTGCAATAGACCCATTTATTTGCTGCCTACTCTAAAGGCTCCTGAAATAAATTATAGATTTTCTATTGACATCCTCAGGCTCTGGAGCCAGCCTATGCAGGGGTGACATACTTGCAAATGGTGGTGTTAGAAAGACTGGCAGATGAAAACCAAATTTACTAGAGGTATCTAAGATGGGAGGTTATTTCATTGGGCAACTGAGTTATGAGACAGCAACAGAGAGGTCCTGCTGATTTATAAGTTGTAGATCTCTGTACTTTACTGTGGGGACCCAGTTTTCTCCTGCCTATTAACTTAGTTCAATTTGCAAATAGGCAGACACATGTAAGTTATTTTGGGTGTGCTGCTATTCAATTTGCATAGGAAATAGAGGCTGGGACATGCATGAAAAACTTCCGGGACAACTGCACACAAGGTCTTTGAAACTTTGGGTCTGCCTTGAGACATGCAGGTGACTGAGTGTTGTCTCAAGAAATGGATGAGATTTGCAGCATTCCTTTTAGAGATGTTTGCTCAAAAAATAATATGCTAAGGTTGTTTTGGAGCTTCCTCAGCTTAAACAATTTATGACACAAAGTGTATGTAACTTCAGTGCAAATTTGGGGAAAATCTTCATATCCAACACTAGTGAAATTTTATTCCTGTATGGAAGTGCTTCCTACTATGAAAGTGTTGTCCTTGTCATAAGTACATTTGAAGAGCTGTTCATTCAGATTCCCCTAAATCCACTTAATTAGTGACTCCACACCCCATTGTCAAGACCCTCTATTGCATTCTGACTAATTCCTGTGGCTGCCATTGGACGGAAGGTCTCAGAGTGTGGATGACACCCTGGAGGAGAGGAACCACCCTTTGATGCACTCTGAGCTGGACTGTCATCTCGCCTGCTGTCAGCCAGCTCTCCTTGTGGCAATCCATATGGCTGTTCAACTGGAAAAGAAACACCAGGAAAATATTTATTCTTTCAATGTCTTAAAGCAAAATTAGCTACCTGAGAACATGCAGGAGCCAATCTCAGAATGAAGTATCCTTGGAAGATCACAGAACTCATTTCAGTAACCTGTGCTACCTATGTTCATGTATGACATCCTGCCTGAAAGAACTTCCAGCCTTTTGCCATAAGGTAGCCAAATGGTGTTCCTGGAACCAAGTTGACTATGGTAATAATCCATGTGGCTCCCAGTAAATAATTTCTCCTTGCATACTAGACACACTGCAGATAAATGACTGTGATGCCAACAATGATTATGGAACTTGGAAAAAGATGAAACAAATTTTCAGAGCCCTGTGTCACCTCTTTTTCCCAATATCTAACTGGGTTTATGCTCTTCATTCTTCAGCTGTGAAATGAGGCCCACACTGCCTCCTTTCAGTGATTCACCTATGTAGCACAATATCTCACTATCAGTAAATTTTCATTAAGAATAAATTTTCCTTTCCTAAGCTTGGTTTGATAACTTTCTCTGTCAATTCTCTCTCCAGGACATAGGTATACACTTCCTAGTTTTTCTAATATTTTCTTACAGATGCTTAGATTAATAATGATACTCTTTTAAACACATTTTCTCATTTAGATATACTTACTGCCTAGAAGCCTTACCTAGGCAGAATTTGAGGGTGTAGGACATTTGTCCCAAATTTCTAGCTGCTCCGTACATATGCATGAGCACAAATGACCCAAACCATCCTGTGTTTCACAGTTTCTTCCTGATTTTATTTATTTATAGCCTGGAAATATCAGCTTGAAATTTGAGACTCCAATTCATCAGGCATAATCTCCCATGCCATTGCACCAAGGCTGAGTAAGCAGCCCAGACCAGATACAGCAAAATTTCTCAGCTATAGGGTAGAGCTCAGGTGTAGACACAAGAGGCACCTAGGGCAGGGCTCTAGAAGAATCCATTTTGTTGCCAACAATGAAACATGACCTTTTGCAGGGAGGGGAAAGGGATCCAAGTTATAGATTTAATTTGGAGGGGGGATCTGTGAAATATTGTATCTAGGAGAATCTGAGGCAAATAGTATTTGCATCAGCTTCTACATCTCTGCTTTAGGTGAATTCTCAACAATAAGACTATTCATTAATTAATCTCTTTCATCCCCCTATTAGTCATTCCCATTTTCCTTCTCTACCGAATTGATTTAAGCAAAGTAGTGTCTGAAGCATGTGCAGAGAAATTACAGCATCTGTCTTTGAAGTGACCTGCTTTTCTTTCCAAGCAATTCTGTTCCTTACACAGACTACGGAGGCTCTTTGCGAGATAATGTAAGATGACACTAACTGGGCTATTTATATCTCTGCAAAGTAGTACATGATGGGATAATTAGCAATGCTATATCTGCTGGAGTGAGCGATAACACTGTAACACGTTTTTGTGTTAAGCAACACAAACAACAATACCTGCAGGTTAAACGGCACCTGAGAAGCTGATAGGCCTCCTGCACTTTTATTTCCAGGATGCAATAGCTACAGGCTTCACTCATTCATGAGGCACAGCTGTGATGCTGTTGTATTACTTCTTGCAGTACTTGCTCTCTGTGAGGGTGAATTTTGCAATCAGGCTTGCTTTGGGAAGTGTGGGTATTCAAGATGTTTTGTGAACAGGGAAGGCTGTGTAGATTTGTAGATCTGTTAACAAAACATCACCCTTGCCATGGAAAAGACCAAGTGCTTGGCCAGTTGATCACACTCTTTTATTCCTGGATGGAGTCAAACAGCCTCTACTGTGTTTTGGCTTACGTATTACTTCAGAAATGAGTAAGACAGCTAGTCTTGATCTGAATCCTTAAAAGTGTGACTGTGATCCACTTAGGCCCACATCTAGGCTGAAAGACTATAACTTTGCTGATGAGAGTCTGTTTTTTTTAAAGTATTGACACAGACACAAGCACAGAGATCAAGGACTTGCTATGCTCTGATTCTATGCATTCCAATGGTTAATCATGCTCATTAAAATACTTTAGTATGAATTTTCTCAGTTTCAATTTCCATAAATTTTCTGTCATGCTTTTCTTTGCAAGATTAAAAGACGATTTTGTATATTCTCTTTTCTCTTGAGGAAGGTTACTAATGCAACCATGCAATCATGGTTGTCTCAGGTCCTCTTTGAGATAAGATCAAATTCACTTCCCATAAATGTTTTTCTCCATCCCTTGAGCTATGTTTGTGACTCCTCCTTATACACTCTGTAGTTTTTCAACATCCTCTGTAAAATGTCAACACCAGAACTGGACATGTCATTCCACTATGCAGGAAATGTGTCAGCATCAGGTGAGCAGAGCCAAATAGGGGAAAAAAAAATCACTGCGGTTCTCATCTGCTGGTGCATCCAAGGAAGGTGTTCACCCATTATATCACCCTTGCAAAGTATGTTGTTTGTTGTTATGAACTATAAATATGTCATAGTGGTTATCAGCGGTCTGTTCCTCACTTTAGATCAGTAATGTTACATTTCACTTAATGAAAATAGACTTTGTGAGATGGGCAAACTTTCAGTGCAAAACCTATAACTACCCTCACTGATCTTTATTCATCAAATGACTGATGAGGTCAGTTCTATATTTACCTCCAGCCCACTGATGTGATACCCCATTGGGAAGGTGGACTACGGACTAGGACTTCTACAGACTTGTAATTCCCTGGTACTAATGCAGCGCTGATTTATGTTTCATGGAAAGACAAGAGAAATCCCATTTAGCATTGGTAAAGAATAGCTTTATGATTGTGAAAAGAAACTGGAGAGTGTTGTGTGCAACTCTGATGGGTGAAACATTCTGATAATGTTCCCATGCTGTCCACTAGTGAGAAATTTGCTACCTCCATAACTAGAATTTACCTCATCTGCAGCCTGCAGCTGTTCTCTGTTAGCAGAGATTCCTGCCACAAATTTATCTGGATACCATAACCAAGTCCACCCAAAATAAGACAAACTTAGGCCTTAGGTCTCTTATGTACCCATCAGTGCTTTGCCTTGCAAATTATCTTTGTTCAGTCCAATGAGTTCTGTTCGTTATCTGGGAAGAGAACAGCTTTACTACAAAGTGTGGAAGCTAATTTTTTTTTTTTTTTTACTATCAAAACTGCACATGAAGACAGTCCTGAAAACCCTCTAGTGGTCTATAATAACATGAAGATTAAAAGGCTGTCTGTTGCATAGAAGCCATGGATTGCAGAGTGTTATCTTCTTGAATAAAGCTGCTGCCACAAAGGTAGTGTCTTGCTGACTATATTATGCAGAGAATGGATGTCAAGCTTTAAAATACTCATTGAACAGAAGTTGAGAGGATACAAAAAAAAATTCTAAAGAATGTACCTTTCCAGCTAATTTAACATTTTTTGAAACTGCTGCTGTAGTTTTCCTCACACAAGACAGGTCATGTTACTGCTGCTGTTTTAAATAACTTTGCAGAGGGTGGACAGGGCTTCCTAGTGATATAACGACCACCAAGGAAGTTAATGGAAATAACTCTTCGTCTGTTCTGATGCAAAGACTATCAGTAGTGTGCTGAGAAACTCAGGGACAGGTTCAGAACAAAGAAAAGAAAGTACTGTTTATTAAATAAATAAAATTGTGTAGTTTTTTGTTTCAGTGAGTCTGAGACACAAAAAAGAATTATGCTAATTCAAAATATAACCTATTATATGTGAACTAAAAATTAATGGAGGAAAAACCTTACAGTCTGAAAATAAAGCCTTTTTATGATGTGAGAAATCTCTAAATCATAAATATTCAGAGTGTATTTTAGAGAAATTGCACTGAAAGTTTCCTCTGTTCTTGTAGCCTCCCCTTATAGACCTACTATCAGTAAAGATTTGAAGATGAGGTACCAGGTTACATGGGCCTTTCTTCTGTCCCACTACAGCTCTCTTAAGAGCAGCACACATTCCCTACATTACCAGAGTCAGCCTCTAACTGCTTCTGAAGTTTACACTCAGATGTCATGATGAGGAAGGTGAGAGAGATTTGTTGACCTGAGTCACTAGAGACAAAATAAGCTGAAAGAAAAGCTCACCACACAGGGAAGCAGACTTAGTATCAACTGGTGGGAAGCAACCACTCTAGCAGCAAAGAGCAAGGGCTGGACAAAATCAAGACATTGGTAGCAGGATAACAACAGGACAGCAGAGTAGAAGAGGCACTGCCCAGCAGACCAGAGTGTGTGGGCTGTGCTTGGTGTAGTTCATTCTTCAAGGGGAATGTTGCAACGCTGAGGTCTGACTGAAAAGTCCAGTCCACACTGGATGAGGTGAGTGGGGAGAGAAAAGGTGCTTGGAAGAAATTTTCCCCCCTCTAAGTATCCCACTCTACCAGAAAATCAGCCTTACATAGAAAAGCCATTGAGAATTATACAGAAATATGGGCCTGCTCTTTTAATTCAGAGTGTCCTGTTCTCCAAGAGCTATTTTTAAGTGCTCTTCACTAAACATCACTGTATTTTCACACAGCAGTTTTTCTTCCTTCAAACTTTTCTCCATACTACATTTTTTTGCTACAAATACATTCTGAAACCCAAATGAAAACCATGCTGTTTTGCACCCCTCTAGTCAAATCAAAGGATGACTGAAAAACTTCCTCATAAAATCTTTTTCCCAGCTGTGACTATTTGCTAAATAAGAGAGGATTTTCTCCCTAGTGGAAGTAAGCACAGAAATTTAACTCCACCTAGTTGCTGTGCTAGATTGCAAACCCTAGGTGACTGGTAGGATTCATGACTCTTGGATAATAGCAGTATTTTGGGGAATGAAGTCTAGGTGTGCAGCAATTGGGTCAGTGTTAAGAAGGAAGGTGTGCTGGGAGTTCTGAGTCATTGATAAAATGCTTTTGGTCGTTGAAGCCTAAAATAGCTTTGGTGGAATATGAGTTTAGGCGAAATGAGTTTGAGGCACTTAATGGCAAAGTGCTATTGTCAGTCTTAGCAGCAATGCATAAATAGTCTTTGGTATTGACCCTACTTGTCAGTAAATCCAGGCTTCTGAGATACCTCAGCTGCAGAGGTTTACTTCTCAAATGCACCTCTGCTCAATTTTCTCTTAGGTCTAAAGGATCCAGCTGTGTATCTCTATTGCTTACTCTGAAGCAGCTACTGATAGGAAGGCTGCTTCTGAAGATAGGGTTCAACTCTGACTTAAAAACTCTAATCAAGTCAGGGGTCTTCAGGCAGCTTCTGTTCTCAGTTATCTCTGTGGAAATTGAGCAGCTTTATCAAAACCAGCTGATAGTTTAGGAGCAGAATGGTGGGCAGCAACTGCTCTATGTAACTTTGTCTTCTAAATAACCTTCCTTGTACTGCTACTAAATCACTATATTCCAGTTCAAAGAGTACCTGAAATCACTACTCTGCAGAACCAACCGAGCAGCATAATTTAGAGGATTCTTCTGGATTCTGTTTCACTCAATCCTGCACTTAATTAAAAAGAAGGAAAAAAAAAAAGAAGTAAAAATAACCTAATCATTCAAAAATAAACAAAACTAATTTAGTGAACATTGGACTTTCACTTGCAGTTCACAGATTGGTGTGGGAGAAGAATGTTGATTTTCCTCTAATTTTATCCTTTAAATTTAAGGGTGATATCTTTGCAAAGTGCTTGGGTTATGTATGATGGTAGAACAAATTCTATTTCAAATTTCTAATTTTATCTATGACTAACTCCAAGTTTTACTGCCTTTTTCTGTCTGTGGTAATTCCTGGCAGCCATATGAACAGGATTAACCATTTGAAGCATGATAAATCCATCAGTCAATTCCCAGATTGCTAGGGATTCTGAGTCAGAAACTACATTGTATGTGGCCTTTTAACAGTAAGAGGAAACTTAGATATAGTTGGCTTTTTAAAATGTATTCCTTCTAAATCAATGACTTTCCAGGAATTTTGATCAAGAGTAATTGCACTTATAAAATCCATTTTTTTCTCATCTGTTTCAATTTCTTGCCACTAACTTATGCTGTTGCTCTTCACAGAAAATGTGAACAGTTGCCTTCTTTAAAGAGACTCTCCAGCTTACACCCAATGCAAGATTTTGTGCAAGAGGTGAAAAATCAATGAATTTTTTTTTTTTTGGTCCTCTAAGACCTTATAGTCTTGTGACGTAAAACTTTCAAAATTTTTCCCTTGATCTGAATATTCCTGTGAGGTAGCTAACTTTAGACAGGCCCATAATAGTAAAACATTGTAAGTAAGTCTTCCTTTTCAAATGAGCAGAAAAACTTGTTTAAAGCACCTTCCATCTTTGAACGCATTTTCCCCCTCATAAACCTTGAAGTGCTACAGCAAAGCTGGCACTGTCTGCATACAGCAGCCTGCCTGTCACTTGTGGAAAACTCAAATTTCATGTATCAAGAGCTTGTGTGAAAATTGCTTTGAGTGTTAATTGCCCAAATGATTCAGCTTTATAAGAGGCTCTCTTATGTACTGAAGTATGTCTCATAGCATGCTGAGTGCCAAGCTCCGATAGAGAGCCAGCTGTGCTCTGCTCCCAGATGTTTAAAGAAGATAATTCTTGCCCATCATTTCAGTCCTCCATCACAAAATCCTGAAAATTTTGTTTAATGAAGTCATTAATACACGATAGCATATTTCTTCCTTTTTTTTTTTTTTTTTTTTAATGTGATACTCTCCCTAGAATGCATCCAAGTTTGCCTTGGCTTATAATTACAGTAACACATTGTCAGACTAACTGTGCTGAGATTAAAAAAAAGCCATCAGTTCTGCAAAATTAAGACTTTGCCAACATAATTTAGAAAGCATCAGAACCCTCTGCTTTCAAAGATGCTGTTTTTTTTTGCTCTGTTAAGGTAATTTTCATTCCACAGTTTACCTATTGCAACATTAATTTTTTTCTGGAAGCCTAACAAAAAGTACACTTTAGTCCTAAGTGTTGGATTCAGGCCTTTTCATAACTTACAGATCTCATTTTTCAATGTGTTCATTGGTCCTTGAAAAACTTACACTGCTAAGGGGTTTTTTTTTTTTTTTTTTTAAATTTTTTTTTTTTTTGGTTGGTTTTGGTTTTGGTTTTATTGTCTGTGGGGTTGTTTTTGAATCAAAGTAGCTGAAGTGAATGGCATTGAAGTGAAGGGATCTGTGTTAATTTATACAAGCTGCTTGTGGGCTGAGTCAACCCTCTGGATACAAATAAGAAAACAGCTTTTACAGGGAGATCTTGCTTGGATTTTGCTTGTCAGTTTGCAGGTGCAGAGAATTTAATGGAGAGGTTTTCTGTGCTATGTCATGATAAAATATTTGTGAGAACCACAGCTTGATCTTCACAGCGAGTGACTACCATCAATTCCTGCTGCTTTCTGACTCAGCTGTCAGAAGAGATTTCTCTTAGATATTGCTGTAGCTGAGTTTGAACAACCACAGATAGGTGGGGCTGGGTTAATTCAGCCTGTCTTTGTGGCCATGCTGCTCTTGAATGCAGGTATGTAGCTGTGTTTATACAGTGAGGTGCTAGGCAGTATGAATTTACTTCTCACCATTCCCAAGGTACCAGGGGAGAATTCATTGCTTTCCCAGGTCCATGTGTTTGTGTGTTCACCCACCAACGCAGCATTTCAAAATCAGGTTGCTCTGGTTCTGCTGCATCTGAACCAATTGCTCCTACAAGTTATCCCCAGCATCTGTGGCCTCTTTCAGCTGTTGCCAAAGTTAATGCAGAGTCCATTTTTGCTGTTTCAATTGCAAGTATAAGACCCTCTGGAAAGCATTTTGTCAGTAGCTGATGGCTCTCAAGTTGGAGGCAGATGTTGGTGTGGAGGTTATTGATATCTGAGACTTATGAAACATCAGAGCTCCTTGTGATAGAGATGGGATGAAGCAGCTGCTCTGTTACAGAGCTTCTGTCTCTCACATGATCCAAAATTAGGGCACGCACACCTGGGATAAAAATAATTCCCTGATCTTGTTCAGAATGGTGTTAATGAGTACAGCGGAGCAAAGCTTAGCTTTCTCTATATGGGCTTAGCATTAGACCTTAAGAATGGACATGTGTATATTCTGCATCCCAGCAGCTGGAGGAGAAAGCTACATATCTTTGGAGGGATTATTTTGTTTTACTCGTATCAGGAATTTTGCTGGCTGGGCTATACCGCTTTTAGGAAAATCCTCCAGAAAACAACAAAGAAACAAGCAAAAAAACCCCATAACCTCCCCCTTTTTATTGAAATCCCAGAGCAAATCAAGGCACATGCAGAAGCATTCCTCATGGGACTAACGAAGTCTCTCATTCCTACTTTTCCAATTCACTGTAGAATCTGTTGTCTTTTTGGCTGGGAATTCCAACTTGAGAGAGATACATGCTAAATATACAATTTTAGGAAAGTGTATAGCATTTTCTCAGCAGTTTAATTTCCCATAATAATATCAATAAAATGAAAAAGAGCACTTGGAAGATGGGAACTTTTACCTGAACTCAGAGCTAGACAATGAACGATTATATATATTTTCCCATCTCCGCCTTAAATACAATTCGCATAGAGAGAGGGCAAGACCCTGAAAGACACTGCACAAAAAAAAAAAAGAAAAAAAGAAAAAAAAAAGTTATGTTGGCTAAAATGACACAAACACATTTCATGAATGTTCCTGCAGAGGGAAGATGAAACAAAATATTATTTTCTTTGTGCAGTCTTAACAAATTTTACAGTACAACACAGAACTGCTGGAAAAGAAATTGTTTTAGTGAATAATGACCTCTTATTCATCTGGTTGATTAAAAATGCTTTCTCTTTAAGCTGATTGTTTATTTACTCTTTATATCAGAGAGGAGACAATTATGAGGAGTTCAGAGATTTTTTTTTTCCAAAACAATTCAACTTTGGCCAAGAATTTGGTTTATAGAAAAGATATTGTTTGATCCATGTAAGAAAAATGTTCTAGTACTTTCTTTTAAATCTTCAATGCCCCTATTTCCCCAAACCAAGACACACAACTGTTCCATTATCTTCCTTACCAAAAAGCCTGACCAACTGGCTTTTTTTTTAAAAAAAACAGTTTTGTCAAGTTTTAAGGGTTTTTTTTTGTACAGGGAAAAAAAAAAAAACACCACAACCAATACAACAGTCCCTTTTCTCTCCTGAAGAGTGCATCCATTAAAAGATCAGCCAGAGTCTAATAAGAAAATTCCCAGTCTTACAGCAGGAGAGGATGAAAACAGGACTTGAGGGCTGGAAAAAATGAAAAAAACAAGGACAGACTTTCAAAACCCATGTGACTTATACCTGTGAGTGGAGCTAGGAGTAAGCAGACTTGGTAGGTCTGATAAGGTTTGAAGTAATCTGATCCTGAACTATTTGCTCTTATCCTTGTGCCTGTAATCCATTTTTCATTGCAGTCAGTGAAGTTGCCGAGATGAGAGATCTGGTTAGAGTTAAACACAGCTGCCAGATGTTTCTTTGCAGGGAATAAGGTGAGAGAGGTATTGAATGAGAAGACAAAGAAAAATAATTCTGTGGATGCAAGTGTTCAGCATCTTGCTGTTAAGGGGAATCCACTTGTTCCTGATTCTGTGCTGTGCCTTCCATTTTTCATTTTGCTTTCTTGCATCCTGGTGTCAGAAGCATCACTCATGTCATGCATGAAGAAAGACTGAGAGAGTTCTGAGCTCTCTTGTTGGAACAATCGTCTTTATCCCTTTACCAAAAAACTGGGAGATGTAATAATCTCTGATTCTTCAACTTTTGTTCTGCTAGGTAAGTTGTGCTGCTGCTGAACAGAAGGGAATAGAGGTATTTCTGCTCTACGGCAGAAAGTCTGAGCACAAGGCTCTATTTATGCAGAACATTACGGGAATATGAGAAAAGGTATAGGGAGCCCTGAGGGTCTCACACGCCTTTGTGAAACAAAAACTTATGAATGGAGAAGAAAGCAAAAATTGTCAGTAAAGAATGGCAGAAAGTGTAATTTAATTGAAATACAATATAAAATCTTATTTATGTTAAATATGAATAACAGGGGGCTTTATTAAAATAGTATTGATCACTCCATTAGGTGTTAGAATGAATAAAGATGATTGTTCCCAGTAACTAAGAATGTGATGCTGCGTTGCATTTTATCAACATACCCATATGTCACACTGAGAGGTCCTTCCAAGTGAATTTGGTAGCAATCCCTCAGCAAGATTAAATACTTTCTTTTCAAGGTACTGGAAACTGAGTGACCATTCTGGTGTTCCTGGTCATTAAGCAAACATCAGAAATTAAGAAACATCTCTATGCATAGTTCTAGCAAGATGAGTTGCTAAGGTGGGAAACCTTTCTTTTGAAGATGAAATGGAAATGTTAATCAAAATATTTCCTGCAAAACAGATTTATTACTTCAAGGTCTGAACCCTTTTCTTTCTCAGTGTAGTAAAAATATCTTGTGCTGAAGCTTTAGGTTGATAGAATAGGTATGAAATGAATCATCTGTTTGCATAAGGTCATGCTATGTGATGACACTTCATTCTAAAAGCTCTTATTTCCATGTACTGCCTTTTCTTTGGTAATCTTTTCTTTATTCACCTCTGTGTTTCTGCTGTAAGCCTTTCAGCTACTAGCCATCCATAAGGGATTCATTTGGCGTGAGCAATCCTTGGCAATTAGCCCGTGGCCAGTCTCCATGGACTTGCCATGCAGTGCCCCTGGTAACATGAAAAGCTATCACAGATTTGGGCTGCTTGAAGTGGAAGCACATCCAATGACACTGAACCCTGCTGTCTGATGGGGTATGAAGTACAGGTACAGTTTACACAATGTGCTGGCTAATAAAGGATCTGGTTTGTAGTCTTCTGTAGCCTTTCCTCTTTGCTTATCTTTGCTTCATTATTAGAACATTGTTGATGAACCCTTTGGCTGGTGCTGGCCTCCAAACAGTCCACACATCAAAGTCCTGTGGCACACTGAAGGCCCATTGGAACAGTTTCTCTACAGATATCAAAACTTAGGTGATCTGCTGCCCTTCTGGACCCTCCAGGTTTCACCATTTTGACCCCATGACATATTACTGGAAGACCTTTTCTCACTGACAGGAATGATCTTTGAAAAAGGGCTTGGCAGTGGCAAGATTATTAATGTTTGGACTGGATGATCCTACAGGGTTTTTTTCAACCTTAACTATTCTATGGCTCTATTACAATATTTGTTATACCCGGCATATCCTCTCGATACTCTTTAACTGGGGATGTATTAAGATTAAAAAAAAAAAAAAGTGTACAGAAAGAATGAAGAACAAAGCAGAAGTATTCACATTTGGTACCAGCTGGGTGGAAGGCAGGTCATCCAACAGCAAATAGCCATTAGATGTTTATAATCTGCCCAGAATTTTTAAGAATACCATGCCTTAGATCATAGAGCAGTGCACAGGTCCACACCAGCATCCACAGAGTAATGTTTCTTCAGAGAGAATAGTTGTTTGAGTTCTCATTTGAAGATTGACTCCTTCTTAGATCTATCAAAAGCCTCTCTTGCTTTTTAATGCAAACACCAGCAGTATATCTTTTAGGGGTTTTGTGCTCTATTAAGAAAAATTCTAGCTGACTACTCTTTTTTGATCTACATTCTCATGAAAGCAACATAATTTGCGATTCTAAAAGTTTTTGATGTTTTGAAAAAAGAAGAAAAATATGGGAAGAGCCTTTTAAATGCTGAAAATTACAACTTTAATTATAAAGTTATTAATTTCTTCATATTTTTTCCATTCAAAATATAGTAGATTTACACCATCAGTGTAAAACCATAGCTTTGGCAAATACAAACATTATAGTCAGTTTTAACATAAAATCAGCAATAAGCTTTGGATGCTCTTTTTCTCTGTTCTTTTCGCAGCAATGCTGCAATCCAAATAGACTTTAGTACAACATATCAGATACTTTCCATTACAAACAGTTCAAAACAACAGAAAAGGTGTGAAGGCAAGAAGTTATACTGAAAGATCAGCACTTAGAAAGATTCTATCTTAATTTAATGTGTTTCTTCCTGACATGTGTGGAAATACAATTTTTTTTGCAGGAAGGATAAATATGATCAATAAAATGCTTGTCCCACTGAATTCAGTGGGATTTTGTCCCGACCACACAGAGAATAGGCACACTGAATAAGGATTCCTTATTTTCAGTCACTTATAATACTCCTGTCCTGAATTAGAGAAGGATCTCTACTATGACAAGTATTTAACTTTGTAATATGGTTGGAAATTTTGCTCACCATCTATGTTTTATTTTGATATTGTTATCTTCCTTTATTTACCCAAATTTCCATACATCAGATGTGGGTCCATTGCTTGTTCAGGTATTTAGTATTCTGTCCTGAATGAACTGCTGCTGTGAGGTTTCTGCACTTTCTAAACATACAAAGCTTTCTCATGTGAAGAGAGATTTTAGAAAATGCAATTAACAGCTTTTAATAGATTTAATGTGAGTGTTCTGTTGGTGTGTATGTACCATCATTTCTTGATTGGACTTGCACACACAAGGAATCCAAACATTTAATTCAAAGAAAACATCTCATATAATTCAAAGAAACTTGTCAGCAGTTACAGTGAGCAGATACACTGATTTCTCCGAACAGGAAAATCTATTTTGTTTGAAGAAAAACTTCTCTCCATTGCATCAGATTACCTTCTCTTGCTCTGCACCTTTTTACTGATTTTCTCAGCATCTTGTCTCAGTGTTTCCTCTGTTCTGTGAGGGATTCTTGCAGGCCTTAAATAGTTCGGTCCTTTCCTGCTTATCCTGAAACTATAAGTATGTCAGCACTTTGTCTGCATTCCTTGTTGAAAGAAAATAGTCCATTTTATTTCCATGTACTGATGTACCCTCGTGATCCCAACATTTAATTTAAGAGGAAACTTGATATTCTGAGAAATCCCATAGTCCTATTGTTAATAGTATCCAAAAGTGATTTGGTCTTGGTATTCTAAAAAGAAGAAAACTACATATTTGTACATCTATATGTCTCATTTCCTTGACAAGTGGCTGACTAAATTCTCCTCAGGTCTGTATTAATGTGCAATGGCATATTGGACCTGGGGAAAACATGGAACAATAGAGGCCAAGCTCCAGAAAAAAAATGCATGCCAGGTCCATGGTCTGGTTGGCCAGATGCACAATTGGAACTAACTTCTTTCACACAGAATTACTCTGCTGAGCTGTAATGATGCTTCAGAGGCTGAGATAGACAAGCAGCCATTTTAGTGCAGGGGAGGACTGTCAGTTATGCTCATAAAATTAGAAGAAATTGAGTTCCAGATATTAAGGCAGAATGTCAGAATATTGAATCTGTGAATACTTTTTTCAAAGACTGACAAAAAGAAATGGTTTAAAAGGAGATTAATTTCCCTTTGCAAGGGATTATTTTTATCAGTGAAAGAATTTGAAAGCTTCATGAACCCACTCTTAAAGCTCACTAATGTCACCAGAAATACTACGTTTAATTCTTGTAATTTCCATATATCTTAAAAAAATATCCTATGTTCCTACAGGATACAGGATCATATTTATTTTCTGTCTGCCAACTTCAGCAAATATTGGTCATTTTGGTGCACTGCTTTCCCATACATCATTGAAAAATGACTTACTTATACTTGTAAATGTGGACCTGCGACTTCCTATGCAAAGTGGGATTCGACAAGTTTTCACAGGGCATTAAGGCATGACGACAAAATCAAGTGGCTTGAGGGATCATCATAATGCTCCCTTGTTTAGGGAGAAACACTGGAGATATATAGCACTAAATTAAACAACTACAGAACTTGCAGTGCTATATTTAGACCTGTTATCTGTAAAAATGTGGCATATGTGATCACTCTGTAAATCTGTCTCAGTTCAGATCGGTCAGGTTTGCTCAAATTTGACACAGGATTGGCAATCCAAACCTAAAACCATTTTGAAAAATTTTAATTGTTAGCAGAGAGAGGCCTTCATCTATAAAAATAGATAAATAAATAAATACATAAGTAAATGGCTAATCCTTTGCCATAGAGAAGGCAATAGAGATCCAGATGGGAACTGGGGGACTGCAAGCAAGAACAGCAGCCACAGCAGAGAAGATGGAGCACCGAAGAGCTGCAGGACAACAGGCCACAGCATTAGAGGGACACCACATAAAAGTATGGGGGGGGAAGAAGAACCTGTTTCATTAATTATTCTGTTCAGGAAATAAATTTTAAAAATAATTTAATCATCATTGATGGAAAACTACATCTGCCAACCGAGATGTCTCAGCATTGTACACAATGTTTGTTTTAGCACAGCATGCTGCTTGCAGAAGGATGTTTTGCTAATTAGTTGTACAAGTTATAGGAAGTTTGTAATGCACTCCTTTTTAAACTAAATTGAATGACTCAAGACAGTAGAGTTATTGTATAAGTAAAAACCAGCAGGATGAGGCCATTAGAATCTGTCTGTCACCAGATATCATGAGCTTTCTTCATTACAAAGAAGTTTTTCCCCAAGAAAACAAAGAAACAGAAAATCTCCACAAAGCATTTTTTCTGTTGAGTGTGCTTGAGTAATTTCTAAATACATGAGGCTCTGAAACCCAGAAGGACACAATAAAGAAATAAATTAACTGAAACCACAGCTCATGATGGAAGTGCTGCTGCCCAGCTATTCAAAGTGGCTCGTTACCAATAGGAAAGCTATTCTTGAGTAGCTGGACTGTTTGTCAGCCTACATAAATAGGGAAAATAGGATAAAGATTGTTAATTAAGCTACTAAGAGGAGATGTAGTCAGAGACCAGAAGTTGCATTCAGTTGAGATTTAAGGGAAGCAATGACACAAAGTCTGAAGTTAACTGAAATAGTAAGAATTGGCTGAGCTCCTCTGAACTCATGCTACACTACCAGAAAATCTGGCCTCTACAGTTCCTGTGTGGCACTTTGTCTAAAGCATTATAATAATCTCATAATTAAAAAACTCACACCCACACCAAAAGAAACACTAAGTCAGGTTCCTGTGTGTAACAGGTACGACACAGGTGTCTAATTAAAATCTGCAGGCTCAACTTGCCAGAATTTCATGACTGGGGAAAGAGGCAGGAAGTTATTTCCTATGTCCATCATAATTTTCTCTAAAGTCAATTTTCTTTAAGAGTTATAATAAGGTTACATATTCTGAATGTATGAAAGGGGATAAAAGGCTGGTAGTCCTCTCTAGGTCCTGCTAGGGCTGGAGGAAAATTCTTTGGTGTTCCCACACTTTGTGTGGGAGAAGCAGCAGAGTTCAAGCCACCCCCATTATCCTTTTCTCAGAGGAAATATTTACATTTTTATTGAACTGGAGGGTCAAGTGTCTTCAGTTTTATAAACTCATCTTACAGTTAAGATCAGTGATTTTTTCCAACACTTGTCCTGGGGAAATAAAGTAGTTCCTATTTCAAGAGTAGTAAAATGATTAATATATTAAGGGGTCTAAAAAGGAGACAGTCAGGCCCATAATATCAAAACATTTGAACTCTGTCAGTACTGTGTTTTGTGCATTTTATACTGCACTAGCCACTGAATACAATATGGTTTGCAATGGTATGTTACAGAAAGTATCTTAAGCATTTAATAAATTTGGCATAAGTTTCACATTCTTTGGTTAAAATGCTGACACATGCAGATTTAAGAATCAAAATTGAAGATATTGGGATTCTAAAAATAATTCAGAGTCCATCTTCCTCAAGTACTGACAAAAGACAGATTGTGATTGAAAGACAAAAATGTCTTGTTTCTTTGGTAGGGTCCTCAGAGTCTTGCCTTGCTCAGATCTCTTACAGCATTTCTGAGAACAATGTCAGTAAAGAACACCAGAGTCCAGGAGCTTTCCAAGCTTTGGTGCCAAGAAGTGAGCGCAAGTGATCAGCAACAGTGTTGTGAAAGCACAGCTGTAGATGACTTTATATATATGTACATACATATATGAATCAAAGCACAGGAAAAAATATATGAGCTTGAACAGAGCTCATCAGTATCTTATTTGTTATCTTGTATTTCTCCACCTCTATTTTCAGTAGTCCAGGGCACCATGACAGCTGTGGATGAGCAGGTGCAAAGAACAATTATCCTATTTCTGGAGGTAACTGTGCACTTCAATTAGGAAGCCAACTTACTGGGGTAAAGAAACTCATCATTGTTGATTCTTAGGTGAGGAATAAGATCTTTTTTATGTGACCCACATTTATTTATTTATTTATTTATTTATTTATTTATTTATTTATTTATTTATAATAAAGCATTGATGTCAGTGTAATTCTCTGGTCTAGCACACTGCACAGAAGCCATACAGAGTGAGAAATAAAGCCAGTGGGATGCAGATGAGCAAGCCTCTTTATAGTGACAGTCATAGGGTTGCATTTGTGAAAGATGTACTCATATCTGCATCAGAACTGAATTCCTCTCCCTGCAAAAAAATCCACAGTCATGCTGGCGAGTACTCAGAGAATTTTCTAATGCAAAATAAATAAATAAATCTTCAGGCAAAAATATCTTACATGAAAAAAAATGGAGCTGAGCCCCATTGTTTCAAAGGGCCTGCTCAAACCAGGATTCTTTACCTTTTAGTATCTATCTATGCATGTGTGCAGAAAACTCACAGACTAATTGGAATCATATTTGTACATTTACTGACTATTATATACTACACTGTAAATTCCAACATTTTAAAGTTCTCAAGCTGCCATGCAGAGAAAGTTAGTAATAAATCCTTCACTCTTACCCTTTCCATGTTTTCCAAGAATTTTATTTCTTTGAAGTGTCTTCGATTTTTATATATATATAAATTCAAAAATCAAAGAAATCCCAGTGTAAATCCCCAAACAAACAAAATAAACTCCCCTGTGCCAATAAAAATGCACATTTGAGGAGGCGGAGGGGATATCTGGGCTATAGATGTATTTTTTTCAAGCTAGATTACCTTTATCTAGTTTAATGTTTGTTCTGTTACCATTTGAAATTCAGTTTCAGGTAGTTCTTCATCATATCAGAAGAGGATGCATCATTAACTCTAAGAGGATGTTTTCATTTGGCATCTGCTATTTTCACCAAATGTCAAGGCTTGACATTTGCTATCTTTATCAGGTTTTGGTGTATCACTCATACCGAGATTTTGTTTCTTCTTATCTGGTATTGATTTCAACTGTGACCAGCTGTGTTTCTAATAAAATCAACAGGCAAGTATCTGGCATTTAGTTCTTCACTGCTAGAGGAAAAGAAACAACTCAGTGACAAAAAATGTAAAGAGATACTTTTCAATTAGGATGCTCGCCTGTATCCTCATATTATCCATCTCTTAGTACTTCTGTTGATGTTATATTTCTGATTGATTCCCTTGGGGAAGTCTCCACGGAAATCCTTGACTCTCAGATGAAATATTCCTTTTTGCTGTCATCCACTGCTTCCTGAAGAGCGGGGTCGTTTTTCAGTGCGGCATCCGCGCTCTCGGCGAACTCAGTTCCCTTGGCCTCGTTGGTGTGGTAGGTGCCCTTGTGCCTGTACATGTACCTGACCATCACCACCAGCAGGCAAATGAGGACGAATACCACGGCAGCAATCACACCTAGAGGAGAGAGACCACCTAAATGTATCACCAGTGACAAAATACAACAAGTGTCTCACAGCCAGATGTGATGACTTGAGCTGCTTGTTGGGGAAAAGCCCATGTGTCATAAGGGGTTTGCGTGATGCAGCGGCCAGAGTCAGAACACGCGGCAAAAAACAAGATAGGATGTAGATACTGCAGGAATACAGGAAAAATTCTCACTAGATTCCTCTCAAATCAATTGCTTGATTTGGTTGAACATATTGGAGCTAAAAGTTCACTACAAAACGAGGAGAAATAAAACAACATAAAGGAAAACCAATGGGTTTCTCTCATTCTTCTGCTGGCATACACCCAGGGTGGGGAGTGTTGCAGACAACCCAACCCTGCCTTCTCAAGTGTTCTCAATGTCAGGAAATGTTCAGGGCACTGAGTATTTCATAGTAGACATTCAACAAATAGCAGGAGTTGCGTGAATCTCTATTTGCAAGCTGCCATTTCAATTTCATTCTGTGCTCTAATTAAGAAAGTTTGATTGTAATGAATTTGGAAGTCACACCTGGCAGAAGGAAGGGATTCTGGGTAGATCTTTCTTGTCTCCTGGACTAAGGCTAATTTCCAGCTATGTGTTGAGTGGACAAAAATTTCTATGGATGACCCCAATGTGCATAGGACTAAACGGTGAATGGAAACACACCTAGTGAAAGAAAGTAAATTCAAGATCCTTTTCCGTTGTGAAAGGTAGAAGTCCATAAAAGAGACAAGTCCTGACAAGTCCAAAGAATGACAAGTCCATGACAAGTCCATTCTTAAAAAACCTACAAACTTTATCCCTTTCCTCCCAGATCAAATGATTCACTCATAAATATTGAAAAAAATGAAGTATTTTGAAGTTTATCCAACTTGTGTGACTTTTGTATTTTTTTAAACATAACTTTTTTCATGGATCCAGGATGTGCTTATAAATGTTTTTGCTGTGATTCTGTATGAGTGAGTACATGATACTGAGCTGATTCTATATTCATATGAATCCAGGAATAAGCCAAACATTAAAGAAATACACAATAAAATGAACTAGAACAGAACACTCCTAGGGCTTCCCCTGCTGTCAGTGAAGGGGGGGTGTGTGTGTGGTCATTTCTTTTAGAAGTGAATTTTATGTTTTGTCAGAAGAATTGCTCCCTGAAAAGGCCTACTACTCTGCAGAGACAATGAGGAGAAGAAAAGAGAGTTCCTCTTTTTTGCATCTTATATTCAAGATAAGTGGCAAGAGTAGGTATCTCCAAAGCTTTAGATATATCAGCATCAATAAACTGAGTGGGGATACCCTACTGGCATAAAACATAGGAATAGACAGAATATCAGCAGGTTAAATAAAGATTATAACTCTGTCTTTTAAGATTTGCCTTAACATTAACCTCCAGACTTCATGGTGCTCGGTTCTGGAGTGAGAAGTTACTGCTAGCAAAAATGAAATTCCTTATACAAAGAACTTCAAGTTTAAAATAATATCATGGTTGCAATGTGGGCTTCATCAGTTTTTAGGACCTTACTGGTATCCCTTGACACAAGAGGCTCTAATAGGCTTTAGATGTAGCACAGTATTAATAAGCCTAGGGGACTAAGTACAAATCAATTTACCTGCTACTTGTTCATAGAAAGCTGAAATTAAAGTTACAGGAGATGGGACCTGAGGGAAATATAGCAGAACCTCACCAATTTGCACTAATGATTGGTATAGCCCCTTGTGAATGACTGAAATTAGTGTGTTAGCATGGAAATGAACAAACACAATAAAAATAAAAAGACAGGTTCACTCCGTGAACATAGCTTTCCTCATTTATTCTGACAACTGTATTTAGTTTAAATGCATGAGAGAGTTTTAATGGAACACCAGGAAACACAGTGTGGTGAATTTTGTAACGATAAAGGGTCAACTGGTATAAACTAACATGGCTCAAATCAAATGTGCTACACCAGTTCTGTACTAAAGGACAAGCTTGACCCAGTGAATACTGAAGGAAATCAGAGACTGACTTTTCTGTTGGACTGTTTGGTGTTTTGTCTTAAAATGAGGAACGGATGAGAGTGGTACTGCTCAGTATATGGTTTATGCTCATTATCTCATCTTGTTATCTTGCCAATAGCCCCTCTGGGAGCAGATTTCCCACTGGCCTAATTAACTCTAATTGTGCTGCTCCTGTTGTCTTGTCAGCAAAGTAGGGGTTTTGCAAAATGCAAGAAATCAACAAACCTGCAGTTTTAATTCTTATGGTTCTGCTTAGTACGGTCTGCTACTCACCTCCAATAACAGCCACATCTGCTCCAGCTGTGGGGCTCTCCACCTCTCCATCTATAAATAGAATAGAACGTAAAAAAAGTTAATTTTAAGAAAGAAATTGGATCGTATTGGAGGAGCAGTGACTGCACTGGTGGTGTTGTATTATTTTAACCTGTGAAACTCAGAACTTAATATTTCTTGTTAGCAAAAGACATTTATGAAACTTCATATTAGAGTTGGCCTTACAGTAACAGTTTTCTACCATCATAACACTGGAAAAGAAATAGCTAGCACATTATGCAAATCATTATGGCCCTCAGGGAAACACCTACTGTTTGTTATGATCACTTACCTGTAACATCCTCCAGTGAATGCTTAAATTAGGAGCATTTAGGTACTGTGATTACTCTCTGAAAGGTAGTTTTGGGAAAAAAAAAAAGGTTGATGTCTATTTATTTTCCCATTTATGGCTCTTCAGAGTATGGTCTGGATCTTGATTTGGTGCAAATTATGCTGTGTGTATTGATTTCAATTAATATATATTTATCTGCAATGTCCTGTTTTTAATCTTTGCATTTGTTTTCTTTTCAGCTAACATTTGAAATCACAGCAAGCCTCTCATGTGTGTGGTATAAAACACAGTCCCCACTTAGAGTAAGTCTGAATTCAGTGCTGATAAATCAAATGACATCATTTGCATTATAATTTATTAAAAAACCCACAAAAAACAAACAAATAAAAAACCCTTACAATATAAATGCAAAAGAGAAGTACCTGACCACGTTTTTTTGAGAAGTAAGAAACTGGTCTGAAATATAAGCTGATGAAAGAGCAACTAGAATTTGAGTTGCACTTTGGTCTTACTTATAGCACTTAATAAGAATACCCAAAACAACTAATGAATAGCCAAAGCTTTTTAAAGGGGAGATGAAAAATTTTCCCAAAAACCAGTGAGTATATTTCTCTCAATTTTTTTGATATAGACCTCAAGTAAAAGTAAAAAATAAAGACAAGCATTTCTTCACTGACTTCTACTTAGTTGATCAGGACTCCTAATTCTGAGCAGAACTCTGCTCCTTATTTCATGCCACCAATATCAGCCCACCTAGTTATGCGGACATCTGAGAGGGTGATAAACTCCTTGAGTTCTATGCTATGCTAGGTTAATGACAGGACACTCATGTCTTTGTTTAGTTTTGTATGATTTATATAATTCTAAATTATACTGGCTTTGGAACAAGAAAAAAGGCTTTATGTGATTTTTTTTTTTTTTTAAATTTCTCTTTGGTAAATGCAGTACATAGAAAAGTTCTCTGGAAAAGGTGAAAATGTGACTCCAGATCCTTCTATAAACTCCAGAGTACCACTATGGCTGACACCTGGGATGCCTTTTGCTATATCTGTATATATGATTCAAGGACAAAACACTATCAGTAGTTTTCTCCTTGCTCATATCCAGTCTCTTAACATCAGTTTGCAACAAAACGAGGAGAGCTGAGATTCAAAGGGTTCACCTCTTCTCAAACATGGGAAGTGCTTTTTCTAGAAAGTAAGAGTACTTTTCTCTCCCCCAAAGATCCTTCGCTTATTTTCTTCCATCTATATACTGATAGAAAGATTGAGTACATCTTCTGTAATTTAAATACTGTTATTATGTCTGTTCAAAACTCACGTGCTCAGAAGAGATTAATTGCCTCAAGGTCAAAATGCTCTGTATTTCTTTAAACACCAAATACATGCTGCGTGCCAAAAAAGCAGGCTCCTCTACAGCAATCAAATACTCGAAGGTGTGAATTCCAAAGTGCTTCCCAAGCCACACAGCTTGCTGCCAAACATTAATTCCAGATCAAATTATTATCCCCTTAATTTAAAAAAGGTTTATGAGTAACTCTCTGCTCGTACCTGGCATTCTCAGGTGCCTCTTAGATTCAGATAATAAGCAGGTGCCTTATCTCTAGTACTTGCCATCACAGAGCTTTTTGATAATGGATTACAGTATCATCACTTTGCAGAAAGGTTTTCATTGCCATCTTTCTAAGCTTGCAACAGAAAGCAGGGCTCGTCTTGAGCTATGGTATAGCTGGCACTGCTCTGTTAAGCTGGCAGTGCTGTGCCCTTCAGCAACCAGCTGACACAGTGATGTGGCTTCTCTCACCACAGTTCCCATTTTGCTACAAGAACCAGGGCCTGACTACTCCTTTGAATGTCCCCTTTTGACCGCAGAACAGGTTTGCTGTCCTCCCAGGCAGCCTTTTATTGCCTCAATCAGAGTGCCAGAACATTGCAGCTATAACCAGATGGTCAAGGTCTGCTCCCCAGATCAGTTTTGGGGTAATGTTGATGGAGGGCACAGAGGCTCCCTTTATCCCTCTTTCAATCTCTCTGAAATTTCACTTTGTCCGAAAATATCTATGTGATTCATGGCAATATTACAGTATTGCTAGGCAAGTGTGAAAGTATTGGCATTGTTCAAGGTTCAAGCAGTCTGGTCCTTCCTGAAATACGACTGTGGAACATGCAAGGCGTATCTGATGGAATGAGACCACCTTCCCTGAGCAGGTGTGGAACAGCAATGCTGTCCAGGAGGGAATCCATGCTTAGCCACGAACCTCAGCATGGCCTCTCTAAACTCAGCCTGTGTCAGAAATACCATGCATTATGGTAGGACTGAATCTTCACTTTCTGAGGCAAAAAAAAGACATCCAGCCTACTGAAGGAATTTTTACCTCAGCAATGGCTTTGGCCTTCTTGTACCTTATTTATTCTGCTCTTCTTCACGTGCAGAGTGCTGTGTTTCAATAAATGATGTTGCACCTGTTTTGATTGTTTCCCTATGTTTCAAGGACATCTTTTGTGTTTTCTGTTGCTAAATTGTCCTTGCAAAACTTCCTCTCTCTGCTATCCTTGTCCAGCTACAATCTGGTTCTGAAAGTGTTTAAATACCGTTGTTATTTACTGCCACTGGTTACCATGACAAACAGAAATCAAAGGATTGTGGGGAAACATGTTTTTCATAAAATTTCTGGCCATCAGAATAAGTTGACTAAATCAAGACTAGAACACACAAATCAAATTGTCTGTTGTCAGAAGGTATGTTTCTAAAAGCCAGAGCGATGGGAAAGAAATGCTTTAGTGTCATGACCTGAAATTCATCAAATTCCAGTTTTGCTCATAAACTTACAGATAAGGAATTTTTGCAATAGAATGACAATTGCAACCTGTCTCATTCTGAACAATCACATCCTGCTGAGAAAGCAGCAGCCTGTGAAAGTCCCAGAAATACTCCTGACTTAAATACTGCAAGCAGACCTCTGGCTTTGTGCTTCACAGGCAGCACACACAGTACAACTGACTTGTATGTTAACAGAGCTAGTGATGACTTATTCATGCTAAATTTGTTGGTAAATTTGTTAAACTACCTCTTCCAGGTGAAATTTTCCAATAAAATTTGATTTTTAAGGAATTTTAGTAGGTTCCCCCTCCTAATTTTAAACTATCCTCTTCGCTTTTGGCTGAGGAACACTTTTTTGAAGCAGGCAGGTCCAGCAGTGAAAATCTTTGCTTAAGGTTCAGCACTCCTCTATTCTTATTATGCACTTTCCTGACAGTTGTAATGATTTCTTTTGTTCCATAAATTGCAAATCGGAACCAGCAAAAGTCATAAATCACTTTCTGTCCCAAAATTCTTTGGCTTTAAAAGAATTTTTGTTTTATTTACACTTTATTTTATATCTGAGATTAAATCTCTTTATTTCTGAGATCTATATTCAAGTAGATCTTTCCAGTTCTTCTTTACAATGCTGAGGATTAAATTTGCTTTGTAAAGTGAGGTTTTGGCATGATTTTGTGACACCAGAAAACAAGTCTTTAAGACACACGATATTATGACAGTCCTGATAAAGATGCAAGACTTATCAGCGAGCTACTTTAGAAGCCTAAACATGTTAAGACATTCCAACTGACAAACTGTTCAACTTATATGGTGATGGGAAAGGGCATATTTGTCCTCCACATACTTTCCCCATTCAGCATAGAAAGCTCACAGTTTAGATTTGCTCCTTGCAGGAAACAATACTTTTAAGTGATTCTGTGGCTACTATCAGTAACACATGGAATAAACCTGTAGAAAGCTTCAAGCTTTCTAATTTTCAGGCATAATTTTTGTCTGCTAAATTAGTTTCCAGAAAAAAAAAAATCCAGTATTTGCACTCTTGGTGGTTTTGCAGTCAGGACTTTAGTTAACAATTTAAGCACCTACATGTTTGATTACTGTAGATTTACACATGGGAAAAGCATGAAAGGAAAACCATACCTGCAAAGGGATCCCCACTTAGCACATCTGACAGGAATGCACGGTAATGACCCTACAGGATAGATCTGATCTACTGGTGTGAACTGCCAAATCTCTACCGTTCAATCCACAAGGGCAATTTGACGGTATAACCTAGACCTTACCCCAAATTTCATAAGGCCTCTCTAATTTCCTAAAATAAAGTTCCAGACTAAAGCTGGTGGTGTTGAGTAGAGAATGGAAAGCCCGAGATTACACCACATGTCATGATTCCCATGCAGCTGTGGGTGGTCCTGCATTTTGGAGTTTGTCAGGCTAAGTGAATATACAGGTATCTATGTGTAGATATCAAAGCGACTCAGCAGCACTGGCCACTCAAAGCCAGTCAGGAAGCGCTGCTCCTGCTCCTGTTTTTCAGGATTTTCCTCCACAAGCTTGTGCTTTTGATTCTTATCAACCCCAGCATCTCTTATCACGATGCCCCATTACTGACTGCTAGGTTACAATCTCAGACAAAGCCTTGGCTGTTAAATTACACTCAAGGAGGTCTTTAAGTGCTTTCTTGGGCAACCCATTCTCTCTCGATGTGCCCGTTCATTGCATACGAAGCCCATGAAATTCATTCAATCCACATGAATGATGGGATGGGTCGAACTCCTTAAGGCAGACATTTCCTTCTCAGGGCTTTCCTAGGCATGCAGACTAGGAAACACAAAGGAAGATTTCATCTGGAATCAGATCACCTAATCACTTATGAAAAACTGTTGCTAATGGGAACAACCCAACCTTATCTCAGTGTATCCAGGGATCTGCTTTGCAGGACCACCCCAAATACTGACCGAGTTGTTGCAGGCAGTGGTGTGTATGCAGTCTCTATCTGTAGGCCGAAATGTGTCTTTAGAATTTGGCTATTAAATGTTTAATGGTTTTGTACTATCTATTCATCTATTCGTACTATCTATCCATGCCTGTCCAGTAAACAAGGGAGATGTTCAAACTGAATGATAGTTCATGAATCCAGTTCATGATTCAGGCCAGAAAGAGATGGAATCCAGAGGAAGCTTTTACCTCAGTACTGATTTTTCTTCCTTTCTTCCATACCTTTGAAAGAGAATTTTGCCTATAACAAGATGAATGAAATACAGTTTACACAGTAATACAGAGTCTAGTAGATTTTTGTCTATTTTTTTGGCTTGTATCTACTTACCTAGCCCAACATACCATACTAATCTTTCCTTATTTTTAAAAAGTTGTAATTTAAAAAGAAGACTCCCTTTTTACATAAAGAACTTAAGTGAGGTTCTAGTTGCCTCACTAAAGATGATACTAAGGCATTTGACTGGGTTCAGTAAAACATTACAAACTTCTGAAAGCACTGAGGAGTATATGGAGTCTACCAGGCAGCTTTTGCAGTTGTTAAAAACCCCTTCTATAACTACTGCAATTAAATTTTTTAAAAAATATTCTTTATATAAAAACGTATTTAGCATAACTGTACCTTTCCCAGGGGGTCTTATTTGTTCTTTGTATGCTCGTCTGCAGTCATTGTTCCTCCTGACTGGAAAAGCAAGTTCTAATGTGTCCCTGTTTTCTCCACTGATGCAAGACTTTTCTTATCACACACTCAGTATAGAAAAACTAATGAAGTCTTAACACCTCCATTGTTTATGCAACTGTGGTATGTCCTCCTTGCCCTTTGGTTTATATTTGTGCCTTGCCAACACACTGCATTCATGAGAAAATCATTAATCTATTAACCTTAGCACACTGATTTAATTTACAAGCTATAGTTAGAACTGGTTCACTGCAGCTGCATCTGTAAAAATGAGTTGAACCAACTTCTGAAAACTTCATGTTAGAAATATGTTAATTGCTCAAGCTGCTCTCTGGCCCGTTACAATATCAGATGCATCACACTGAGGCCACTCTGAATGAAAAAGGTCATTACCTATTTTAATATTTGCCAGTGAGTGTGCAGTGCCCTGCCAGAGCTGGCATCTCTTTTCCCGAAGGGTCACCAGCCTGAACCCATCAATTTGACATATTCGGCTGAAAAAGTCATCACCATCTCCCATTAGACTATGAAACACATTAAGGCTGCTCTTTCAAAATTAAGGAACAGTTTCTCATCTGTCAATCTGGAAAAGAGACAGAATAATTTGGCTGCCATTTGTATACTAAATTATTATAAGGAAAATAATGGTGTCATACAACAACAACAATCACATGATCTTTTGGGCAAGTAAATGGATTGTGTTGAAAACGTAAGTTACATCATGCAGATTAAAAATACCTACAAAATCAAAATGCTCTGGGCCCAATTCTCTTGTCATCCCAGCTAACAAGTACTCATTAATTCTAAACAAACAAAGTTCAGTTTCATTCAAATAAAGGTCTGTTCAAGATTTTTGACACTTTATAATATAAAAAGGATAAAAAGCAATTATCAAATTAGTTTAATTAGGTTGGGATTGTCACATAATTATAATTGCATTTGATTCTAGTATACAGTGTTAGCAAAATAGTTTTTCACCATTCTAGAACGTTATGAAGAAGATAAAATATGTTTTACACTGTTTGTGGAAGTAATGGCTTCACTCACAGTTTCTCCTTCTTTTGTGAAGCTGAATTGCCATTGGGTCTAGGGGAAAATCAGAGATGGAGAGATACACTAAAGGTCATCTTGTCAGTAAGTAATCATATAATATCCCTCATTGATAAGAGGCAAAAGGAGAAAACATTTATGAAATGTGGGAAGCTATTTTAGGGTAAAAATTATACACATCTTTTAAAAGGGAACAGGTATTCTATATTTTGAAATAAAAAACACATATCAAATTTAAAAAAAGAAAAAAATGTTTTAAAGGATTATATAAATTAAAACCACACAGATTTTTTAAACTAACTTTTCTATTTATCCCCCAAAAGAACTGAAAAAGAACTGACAGTGCCCTCAAATTCCCCTCTCAGTTTGAACCACATGCTGTTTTTTTTTTTAGTTTGAAGTTACTGGAGACTTTAATTCATTGCTCAGGGTTGCTGAATACCTACCACCGATTCTGATGGCAGTTAAGTCCATCTAGTAAGAGCATTAAAACGGCAATTCCCTCTTAGAAGTACTATAAATGTTGTAGTGACCAGTTTTTGCTGTGCTCCTATGAGAAAGCTGCTCAATGTCTGAAGACCAAATGTTGCCTTCTTATCATACAAAGGTGCCTGAAGTGTGAGAACCTGGAATAAGGTCCAATCTATTAAAAAAATGCTGCATGTGGCAATTTGGAAGTTGCCTGACTGTTCTGACTGTTTTGTCTGTTTCATATGTATAGTTATATCACTACAAAATTTCCTTACTTTTCCATGGAAACAGGTTAATGTAACCAGGCCATCATTTACATTTTTTCTCTATAGCCGTCAAAGCCAGCTCATATACAACATCTTCCTGGGGAAGATAAATTGACCTGGAATTGTTTCATTGAGGGAGTGACAAATGGAGTATGAATCAATCTGTCATGTACAGTCCACAATCAGAACATTTTCCTGCCTTTGCCTCTCCTCCTCCCACCTTTTTCCTCTTCATCAGAGCAGAGTACTCATTTTGAAGGCTTTATAACTGGGGAGGTTTTGAAAGAAACACTAAATATCCAGTGAATCTGATGATTCTTGCTAATTTCTGACCGACTTTCCTCCAAAGTCAACAATTTTAAGTTCTGTTCATTTTTTGTCGAATTAAAATGGGAACAAACCAGCCATTTGCTGCTTCACTGAGGTCAAAGCTGAATAGACAGGAGTTGCTGGCTTAACTGATTAATCATTGCAAATGTTGCAGATGATCATAGGTAATCAAAGCAGCTGACCATGGACACAGTGAAAGCCCATCTCACAACCTGTAACTGATATTTATCTTATAATTCTTAAGAAGCAGTTCATGAAAACAGCATACGCCACTGATCTAAACTTTTCATGTTAAAAACATAAGCATAAAAATTTGAGTCAGATTTTTTTTTAGTTTTCAGTGAAAAGTCAGAGGCCAAAAGATCTGGGAGTAGGTGTTTATTCCTTCCCAATCCCTTGTGTAAGTGATTACAAAAAGCAGTAAGACAACTTAACTGCTAAACTGCTTGTAATTATTTACCAAGACAAGCTTTTAATTTGTACATAACAGATCTACCAGCCTCAGACATGACTCTCAAGCTTTTTGATTGTGTCATAAGAGGATAAGGTGATCTCTGTGTCTTAATGTTGTTGTGCTTGATTTTATGACTGAAATAACTTCTAAAGATTAGGGTTTGGTTTACGTTTGAAACATACTCTCTTTATGGACATGGCACTAAGCATTTATAGATTTGGCACTCAGACAAACATTAGTTAAAATTATTCCCCTTAACTAAGGCAGTCAGAACTGCTTGTTAGAATTTTAAACATTTTCATCAAATATATTTAACAGCATTGTTGCACTGATTTTCTCTGTTCCTGCTATCTGCCTGACTGTCCTTTTATCCTTCACAAATTTTGACTCCATTATTCAACTCCAACTGTTTTTAAAGGAGAAGTAGGCAAAGATAAGGTCTGCTGCAATTTTCATGAAAACTGCGGACTGGAGAGAAAAGGGAGACTCAGCATTTTTTAGCTCTGTTTAGCAGCAGTCAGTTGTGCAGTAACCACGAGCTTTCCAGCCATCAGGCACATAGATCCAGAGGCCCTGCTGCTCCCCCTCCCCATGGGGAGCTGCTGAGGGAGGGAGACTCTGTGTACTGGGGGTGAGATTTAGGGGGCAGAGACATAGATCCAAAAGCAAGAGTGTTTCACTGACTCTGTTGCTGGCAGAAAACTCATTTTAATGAAGACAGACATGCTGAGATAGAAACAGGGCCATTATTCTATTGAGGCTGATAAATGTCTATTTCTCATTGAGATGAAAAAGCGTGACCTTGTGCTTAAACTAGAGATGATATGATCAAACTACACATAATGTCACCTAGAAACCACCTGGAAACTGGTGAAAGCCTGATAACATTCTAAGAGTTCAAAGAATGTAGCACCAGGCTCCTATACTCAGAAAAGTATAATAATTTTCCCAACATGGGTAGGTTTCTTCATTTATGCTCATTCCCACTGTCAATATTTTGTAGCAAAGCGGTCCAACAGGTGATAATTCTTGGAAATGGGAGGTGTCTGTGCTCTGTCCCCTGGCTTATTTGATATGAATTGTATTCAGCTCCATCCAGCTCATACACCAGTGCTTGCCTAAGGCACTGTCTACTGTGTGTTGCAAGTGGAAATGTCAGGATGTTTAGCATATGCTCTTGGGGGACACAGAGATCTTTCCTGGAGCACAGACGAGATTAATATTATTAATGGAGATATCTGTGGTGGAAACAATCTTCCAAATGCTTTGAATATTGAGCATATTAAACAAAGCAAATAAAACATATTGAAACACCTTAGAAACTTGCAAGGCAAATAGTAGCTCAGGGCAACAACATTTCTTATTTCCCAAGGTTTCTTCAATGAATATGTAGGTTTCTTTTGTGTTTTTGCTCTAAAGACAAAGGCCACATTATTACCTGAAAAGCAATTATGTATCAGTTCAAGCTGTCTGAACAGAGTTGAGGAATTTCAGCAAAACTTCTTTACCATCTATCATTCATCTGAATAATTCTAGACAGACTGTGCAATAATTGTTGGGAAAAAAAGGAAAAAGGATCATTTGTGTATTATTTTTGGACAACTCTCTGGCACTATTTGAAAAATAGCATGTTGAACGCATTAACGGGGCTAAGCATGAAAAGACCTGCACTGAAGCCATATACTGAATGTTTTTCAGCACAGGCTTATATTGTTGTGAAACTCATTAACAGTTTATTGCTAATGTTCCTTTCTCCTAATGCAACACAAATGTCAATGACCATGTAGGTGGGAGGCTAATAACCAGCTTGACTAGATGTTTGACTGCTGGAAAGGAGTCTGTGTGATCTCAGCTGTCTCCACAGGTGCTGCAGGAGGATACTAATAGCTAGTTGGCCGAGATGATAGCTGTGTGTCTCTCCGAACTGGAGCTATTCTGTTCTGTCCTGTTCTGACACGCCTTCTTGCAAGATCTATTCAGCCTCCACACAGTGTAGAGAATCCTGGAGCATGGTGTGGGAATTTCCTTCCCATCAACCAATAAGCAAATTTAAAATAGCTTAAAGAAGCCTAGATTTCTAGAGTCTATAATTAGGGAAAATAAATCCCAAACATTATTGTTAGCACTACTTAACCATCCCTTTCCAAATCTTGTGCTGAGGGCTTAACCTTGCTATGAGGTAGTGAGACCCAAATTTTTTTTTGCAGAGCTTTCAACATGCCCTGGTCAGAAGGGCTTGATACCTTCCTGTAGGTGCTTAAATGGGGTCTTACCCTCTGTTTTGCCTGTGAAGTTGGAGTCATGTTTATGGAAGGAAACTAATCATGCCAAATCTTGATGCTACTACATTCTTAAATAGAAAAGAACTTAATTTAGTGTAATCTCCTAATAAGGAGTACTTTTTGTGTTACTTTTCATGTGAATCATTCTCTGTAGACAGTGTTGACTTTCATGCTACCTGGAAAATGATGATAATTTCTGAGGCTCTTGTTTATCTTTCAAATCTGGTTGAGACTGGTCAGTGGACCCAAAAGTTCTTGATGAGAACTGACAGATGGATGAACAGATGATTAGGCAGACAGATAGACAGCAGGAACACATAAGACTCATTTCATTAGGAAACTGGACTGAAAACAGAAGTAGCAGTGGGTACTTGGATAATATTCATATTCTGGTCACTAATTTAAAAAATGCCATGTTTTTGAAACTGTTTCAAAGCTTGTAGATGACATCCTTAGTGCTCTGAACAGCAAAGGAAAAAAAAAGGAACATTGCTGAGATTTTTTTCCAGCTCCTTTTTTTATTTATTTTTTTTTATTTTTTATTTATTTTTATTTTTTTATTTTTTTGGTCAGAATGCTTTTTTATAGTTTGGACTGTATTTTAAACCTTTAAAGCCAGATTCAGCTTGGACAGCCCTGGAAATTTCAATGGAGGATTAATGTGTGTCATTAAGCAAAGAAATATGGTCTGGTAGTTTTCAATAGCAACAAATGCTTGCTATGGTACTTCTCTGATCAACATATTTTTCACTTACTGTAAAGCCTTTGGGCTGTTCCTAAGTGTATGAAATGTCCATGCAGGAAAGCTGACAGTGAATTGTTGTGATTTGAGCTGGCTGCTACATTCCTGCAGCAAAGGGCATTCTTGTTCCTAAACATTTTCCTTCCAAGCAGAAAAACAGTTCACGGAAAGGAAAGCCCCTTCCCCCATTTAATATTTATTTATTTATTTACTCATATTTACTGTTTACTTAGAGGGTTATTTACTCATTAGCAAATTGATCCAAGTCAACCTGCAGTCTGACTGTCAGTTGATCCATTAACAGGGAGAGGTTTGCTAGGTGCAGACAGAGAGGGCAAAAAGCAGGAATGGTCCTTTGTGTGGTTGAAATACATCATAAATCTACACGCAGGGAAAGCAAGTTCCTTATAAGAAAAGCATAAAGAGAAAAGCAGCTGTTGAAATGTGGAGACTTCTTTTCTAGAGTGCTTTGAGCAGAGCAGAGAACTCCAGACATTCAGAGTCCAGTGAATCCTTTGAACCACAGTAGCTCTAGAAGGCCATGGAAAAGTTGGGCTTGGTATTTCCTAGGTAAGATTATATTGGAATGCACTAAGATAATTCTCATTCCCTCACTCAGCTGTCAAATTGGGACCTCAGGGAAGAGCTGTTACCCTGTGCCATCCTCCCTTCAGGGCTACTGCTCCTCCACAGGCAGTGATGGGGCTCTGTGGCCAAGCAGCAGCAGCAGTGACTGCTAGCCCTGCTGGCTCAAGGCAGGGCACTTTTCCAACACACAAAGTGAAACACCAAGTGGTTCACATACAAGGTGGGATTTGCAAGAGCTCTAACTGCTAAACTGCTTCTGCTTCCTTTGGAATCGGCTCTCCCACACATTCCACCTGCTCAGTTGGGCCGATGGTGAAAGTTTTGATAACTACATTTTATGAGCACGAGAAACATGATAAAATCAAGCCAGAAACATAATGTATAGCCTCTGTCCACCTTCTCTGCTTTCCAGCTTCCCAGTTTAATTCCCCCGTTGATGCTGCCTAACAGGTTGCAAAAGTCTGCCTTCTCAAGCAGTCTTGAGACAGCCTTGCAAATTTCTCAAAGCACTTTCATAATATACCAAAACTATTTATCACTGCCTCCAGAGAAGTATGCCTTGGAACAGTCTCATAAGGTCAAGTTATCCCACTGAAACACCTATTAGTATAAAGAGAATGAAGAAAAAAAAAAAAAAAGAAAAATGAACAAACCAACAGCAGTAGCACAGCCCTGGAAAATATGAAGTCATAAGTAGAGTTCAGCCAGAGCAGACACCCATTAAATTTTGTTTAAGAGCCAAGTTCCACCCTGAGATATGTGTGAGCTGCAGTTTATTTCAGGGGGAGCTGTGCTGTACTTCATGCCATGGCAAGGTTTGGACACAAGTATATATCTGTTACAAGAGAGGAGTAAAGCCCACTTCCTTTTTGCATTTTTTTTTTTTTTTTGTTCTGTCTGTATAGATGAAATAGAAAACTTAAAGAAGTAGATAAAACGGGCCATAGGTCCCAGCTTTACAGGGCCTCTCTGTGAAATTTAGTTCCTTCTTCCACAAGACCTGAATATCTGTCTTTCTAAATCAACTAGGCTTCTTTCACAACGTTAAATGTGGGGGTCTTTCCCTGTTTCTCTGTTACACCCACAAATGTTAAACACACAGGCAGGAGCTCTAAGGGTTGCTGTTCTAGCTTCTTTGCTCTTGAGAGTCCATTTAGGAGACAGTCAGCAAGAAATGCTCCCTAGGAGATGCACATGCTTTTTAAAGAAGGGTCATACACAGCACTCTGGCTTTGACCTTACACCAGATATTTTTGCCTGAGAAGTAGGAGGTCCACTTAATGAGGAGGGAAGAAGGGGTAGCAGAGATGTTCCCTACCCTGGCTGCATTCCAAGACAGGGGCTAGGTTTACCAGCACTTTTGTGCTGCTGTGCTGGGTTGCAGAGCTGACTTTAGACAAAAGCCTTTATTTATCATTGCTGGGGTGGGAAGCTGCTGCACAGATGGAGGGGACAAAATGATAAAGTCATGGTCACACGCTCCTGGAGGCACTGGAGTTACCTGGGAGAACTGGACAGAGGAGTTCCCTGCTCCCTGTCACCAGCTGCACATTCAGTAATGCTGAGATTCAAAGGTTGAATTCTTTCAAGTACAAGTTAAAAGACCTCATTCAAGAGGAGTGGCAGACAAGGCTCAGTCCCGCCAAGCGCCGAGTCTGGATGTGAGCAGGAGGTTAAAGTGTTTCATATGAGAAACTCTGGGAAATGCAAGAGCTTTTATACCCCAAGGCAACCATTTAAACACTGAATTACTAATTCTGGCTCAAAACTTTCCCATTCCTCAGATCCCTTGATGGTTGGCCTGTGCTTTAACTCTCCATTAAGCATCTGCTGCTGGCTCTAGTGGGTAAAACAGCCCATCAGTTCCATGCTCAGTGCAGCACTTCCATGGGCAGAGATGAAAAAGCTTTTAAGTCCTGGTTAGTCAAGAAAACCCAGCATCATCAGGATCAAACCCACATTGGCCATCACTTGTCACGGATTCTGTGGCAGATGAGAAGAGGTGGCATTGTCCCTGGGAAAGGAAGCCTCTTTTCCTTAATGCTGGTATAACCTAACAGCTGGTGAGGGATAAAGGAGACACACAGGCAGCTCTGGTCATGCTACGACACCACTTCATCGTGCAATGGCAGTGAAACAAAGGACAGGGAAAATCCCATTAGCTAGAAGATGGGTTGGAAATATCCCAGCAAGGTTGGGGAATGGAAAAGACAGATGTGTGTGGCCTTGGGAGTCTGGAGAGACAGGTGACATGCTATGGCTTTGTGTCTGTTAAGGGATGGAGTTTGCATTTCTTGCTACATCTCACCAAGGATATTTTCAGTGGAAGGGGGCGTGGGAGAAAATTATCCTCTAAGGGATACGGATGCTCATGTCCACAGACAGCAAGCTGGTGCCCTGAAGTGCCAAGTAGTGGAAAACAAAATCAATTGCAAAGCAGAACACCCACATTTATGCATATTTCACTGGTGAACTTCCCTCAGCCACCCACAAGTCCTGGACCTTGCTGTATGCTGCAGGCAGCAGGGAATGACTGGGGAGGGCTGATCCTCAGCTTCTTCTCAGGTGTGAGCTGTGAAGGAAATCACTTGGGTGGAAAATGGCGTGTTACAGCCTGTTACAGTTTCCAAGTCTCTTTTTCTAATTCAATGAGGAAAAATATACCCCTCTCTTCTGGAATAAACCACAGACACAATCTTCAATTACAGAACATGTGCTTTTCCCCCTCCCACATCTCCCCCAATGACTGCTGCAGTTTCATATCTGACAAAAATAGCTATCCAGACCTCCAAAGGGAGCTTGCCTTTCTCCCTGTGACCATCTTCAGCAGCTGCCAGCTCTGCAAAGCCCTGGGGCTGCACCACGATTGAGAGGGGGGAAGATTCACCCAGAGATTTGGTTCTCAGGTCCCTTAAAAACAGCACAGTGGGAGCAGCAGCATGGAAGTTACACTCCTGTCTGCTCTGCTACTGGACTCTGGAGAAAACAGGACACAGGATATGCTTCCTGTCTGGGGCAGGCTTGCAGCAGCCTGGGAAAGAAGGCATGACCTTTTCCTTAAAGGAAATGCAATTCGTGGAGAGGAATAGGGAGGAAAAGTCCAGGCTGCATTTTTTTCTTAAAAACAGTCATGCAGCTGTACCTCATCTCATTTATTCCCCTCTTTAAAGCTGATCTTTATTTATTTAGCAATGCCACATTTTAAAGGGTTTCATACCTCTCTATCAACCCATTGTTGCTTCAGTCAGTCATGAACCTTCTGACACAAGTCAGAGGCTGTCAAAATGAAAGGTTTCATTCACTGCAAGCAAAGGAAGCCAGAGGAGGTACCTCGAGAGCAGAAGGGCTCAGCTTGTGCTCTGTTTCCAGCTCACAAATGGTTATGTCCCCAGGATGCAGAGATTAAGCATCTCACACAGAAGGTGGGAGGAGGAAGAAGAGTCTTTGTCTGAGATTCACAGATTTTAATGGATTCCAGAAGGAGAAATCTTTTACCCAGGAGCAACAGCAAAGTTCTGAGAAATGTAAAAGCATTTATCTCCCCAGTTATATTCCTGCCTGCCAAAAGCAGGAGGGTGATTTACTCCTCCTTGGTACAAAGAGTCTCCTTTTGGATCATTAATCCACAGGGGGAATGAGCTCAGGAGCCACAGACATCTCTTCTTAATGTGTAAGAACCTTGAATCAGCGGGGAGTTTTATTTGGGAGCATACAGGATCAGTTTATCTTTATTTGCTCCCCACTACCCCAGTCTTCAACAGTGTTTCCTACAAGAGTTCTAGTTACCATTAATACATCACCTTGCCTTCATTAAAATCTTCGGTGATAGTAGACAAGACTGCTGTGAGCTAAACCAAAGCATTTGAAGCAGAGTAGTATTAAAAACTTAAGATCTGAAATCAGCAAATTCTGATACAAAGTCCAATAAAATCAATATGAGCAATCTCAAGTTCCAGGGTACAAGTATCTCAACAACACTGATTTCAGCTCTGCAATGGCAGCTTGCAATAAGTAAGGTGTTTCCTGAGAAACTCTGCAGAAATCGGAAGGACAGTGAAATAGTAGACTATCTGTTTACAGGCCAGGACCTCAGGTGATCTCAGGTGATGAAGTTTTCTACTTAGAGCTGTACAGAAAACATGCACCAAAACTTATGGTAGGAGAGGGGTTAGATCTGGTGGACACCACTTGTTAATATTTTCTCATTTCTTTAGGAGTAGCAAAAAGAAAAACAGTCTCATTTTGTCTCACTTTGACTCTGTGAAAGCACCTGAAAATTCTTCTATATTGCTAAGTTGCTTAGTGAGGAATGTTATAGACTGTGTCTCTCTATATATTTTCACAATATGCAGACATTTACAATATGCTGCCGTTTTATGGTGGATGGTATTTTATATACTTTACCTCAGCAAAAAAGAAGTGCAGCAGGGAATTAAATTTCTATATTCAAATCTCCCAAGAAGCACTCCATGCTTAGATTTGCCAGGTTCCACATAAGTCTGGTAAATACATATCCTTGTATTTATGTAGATCATAAATACAAGGATAGATCAGAAATGTGGCTGAAAGGGAAAACCCAAAGCTGGCTGGTGTCCTTGGGTTTTATGCTCTCGTGTGTGTCTGCATGTGCCCACAGCATCCTTTATTTTGGCTCCTTGTCACACAGTTAGGCTTTGACAAATTGAAAAGTATTAAGATTAGAACAATCATGTTTACATGTTTTACCACCTGCTACTTCATTTCTGCCATGGTGCTTAAATGTTCGGGCATGTGGCTTTGAAACAGGGTATACCTTTAATGCACTTAAAAACCCTGCTGGATTTTCAGCTCTCTTTGATCTCCACAGTCTAGAGACTATCTCAGAGAATACAAATAAATGTGTTTAGGGAAAAAATATTTTCAAGGAGAAACCCCTAAAGTCTTTCCAGCTTTATATGCATTACCAGTTGATGTCATACTTAAGGTTGTTTTTTGCATTTTATCTTCATGCTTCAGGAGGCTGAAATCTCTATCCAGCATCAGCAGCTTGATGAGGTAACTTGGGAAGACAGATGTGGTCAGAACCACATGATCACCAAAGTGTCAAATAATTATTTGGTGATTCTTGTTTAGAAAGGAGATGGAGGGAGAGATGATTCAGCCCTGAGAAATTTACAGACTAAACAAAGTAAAAGGGATACACTTTTGCAATGAAGAAGACTGTATTTTGTCAAGAAGAAATGGGAAGGATGTGAGTGGAAAGCTTGCTATTAATCATGAGTAGGAAGGAGACATTAATTTTAGAGCTGGAAACAGAGGAAAGACTCAGAAAACCAAGGGTGTGAAAAAAACAGCTTCTTTTGGGGGCTGTACAATACCATCCTTTCCATCTCTTGCCATACCAAGTCACCATGTCTCACTACCCTTGTGGTAATAGCTTGGATTTGTAGTAACTACAAATTATCCCCTGAACAGCAAGTACAAATCAGATATGGGTTCTTGGGTCAGGGTGTGGGATGGTTAACTTGGGAAGAGGTGTTTTGAGGAGCCAGATTCATTCAGTTATAAAGAAGGTAAGATAGAAGGGTATTTCTCACTTTTTAAAGCGTGTTCATAGGTCCAGTCACTACCCATTGCTTGAGCTGTAGGTATGACAGCTCTGAGTGGGAGATGGTAAAGTGCCAAAGGCAATCAGCAAGGTTTCAAAAGAATTCATTTCTTCACATTAGGTGGACACAGCCTTCACAAGAAGGACCGACCAAGAACCCTTTGGATAATATAATCATGGAATGGGTTGGGTTGGAAGGGGCCTTAAAGACCATCTGTTTCCAACCATATCCCCATGGTCAGTAACATCTTCCACTAGACCACGTTGCTCAAAGTCCCAGCCAGCCTGGCCTTCTCCCTGACCTGGTGGTGCTCTTCTTGGCTTTGGTGATGTTAGCAGAAGTTGTTCACTCCATTCTTCATGACTGGAGCATAGATAGGTTGAGTAACTAGAAAAGTGACAGTGTTCAGAGCACACTGAGTGGTTTTGCAAAAGAATGAAAAAACCCTTTTTTTCCCAAAGCAAAGGGGAAGCTGGAACTTGGTTCCCAACTGCAGATTTCTTTCCTGGTGTACTCAACACTTTATGCAAGGTTTTCTGTAGAGAGAGATACAGCCTAATTCTGTGTAGCCCCTCTCTCCACCAAGGGCTTAATTTCCACCAGCAACTGGTAGCATAGCTTCTTTAAACTAAAAAACGTCCCTATAAGTTCAGTGTGGGAAAAACTAGGTTTTTATGCAGTAGAGTCCAAAAATCAAAGGCTGTTGACATAATTATGGAAATTCAAGAGAGACAGACAATAATCATCTCTCCCAATCATGCGATTCAGAATGTAAAAACCATGTCCCAGTTGTAAATAAAAATTGCTATGTGATGACAGGAAAGATCTGGAGAGGGGAGGTGTTGTTTCATAGTAAGCTGTGAAGATGAGAGAGCAAAGAGAAATCAACAGAGAAGAGGGAGAGTGGAAGAGAGGCCAACTCTCAAAGGAAACAAAGCTTCAGCCCAGACGCTGACAGGGAAAGATCTATGTCTTCCTGTCCTGTTCTTTTTTTCCTTCCCACTGGCTGCACTGTGGAAGGTCCTTGAGAGAAGGGGGAAATGGCATTTAACAGCTGGGACCTGCGTGTCTCCCATGTTCAGCTATGACCACTTATTGTGGGCTAAGAAAGGGACAGACAGGTAGGATTAGGAGGTGCAGAGGATATCTGAACTGGACAACATGAGAGGGCAGGCGTGAGAGAGGCCACAGATGCATCAAGGATTTAATTTCCTGCTTGCTTTGTTGGATGGGGCTGGGACTGTGCTCATTACGCTTGCGTGAACCATCAATAGAAGAACAACCTCAGCTAGCTCATGAGTGCTGGTTATAAAGTTTTGGGAATAAAAGGCTAGGCTGTCTCATAATAAATTGGTAAACTCCTAGCCCTAATACATGCTAAGAAAATCTTGAAAGCAGAATTCAACAACATATTCCAGAAGATAGAAATAAAATATAAAAATCCAGCATGTCACTTTAAACATCAGAATTTTTGGAAATGTACACAAGTTTCCTGAACTCTTGGATGACTACATTTTTATGGTAATTCCTCACAATCCACTAGAAATATGTTCTCCCTCTACTCATTCATACATGTAACTCTTTAATCACTTGTGTTTAAGTGATTTGTGGTCTATTTCTCTCACCTAAGCATCATTTGGTTTATGTAAAGTCAGCCATGAAGCCCTGCTATTTCATTCCTTCTTAAGTGACTGAAATTTTTGAAACATCCAATTAGCAGAGAAGAAGCATCTTGCTTTTGTCTTAGTAAAAACACTTTTCAAAGAAAATGAGATGAACAACAGAAGTTTGCCTATCCAAAAAAAAAAAGTTAAACTGGAATAACAGTTCTGTAAGATCTCTTCCAGTATAAATTAATCTTCTCAGCTGTTTGAGGGGGACACAGAATTATGTCATATGATTGAATTGATTCTTGAATAAGTATTTTGTTTCCAAAGAAGGGTTTTTTTTTAAAGAATAACTCTAATTTCAGTATGACTATATTAATATGGTCAGTGTTTCTAGAAAACTGTCACAAAGATGCAACTACCAAATTCTTCCAGCACAGATGAGGTAGAAGAGGAATATAAATCTGAACAAATAAAGCCACATGAGTACTGGAAAGGGTGTGTCTTTGTATACGTATGCATACAGATATAGGGTATATTGTATATACATACATTCTGGGTGTGTATTTATGTGTGTATAGACAGAATTCAAACCTGTTTTCTAGGTTTGGTGTTACTAAAAGAGTCTCTGCTCTCAACTCTAAACACCTGCACATCTGTAAGGATTTGATGTCTGATTCTGCATGGCTGTGACCTTGTCACACATGTTCTTTCTGGTGCGGACAGCCTCATAAAACTAGATATTTTAAACATGTAGTCCCCAGTAAAATAGGCATTTATCACTCACAATAACAAAGAACTGTCTCAGGGTGTGTTCAAAAGCCCCCCTGCAACTTACTGATAAAAAGCTTAACTCTGTTTCAGGGCTTATCTGGAGAAAAAAGAGGTAGAGACCCTCACGAAATAACTGAATTTTTTTCCACCTTAAGATGAAAAAGAGAGGCAGAGGAAAGTAAAGAAAAATCACTTTAAAACTCCAATGCAGCAGAACAAGTTTAACCCATTGAGATTTTAAGTGAAGTTTTCTGCTTCATCAGGAAGAACCCTGTGGTGAAACATATGTCAGAAGAGAAGAAGATATGAGAAACTGGCCTCCTTTGCATATGAGATGATTAATTAAGAGGAAAATCACTTAGCCAGCTGTCTCATTGGTGAAACTACATGTGCAAGGTACATCTGCAATAGTGGAGCAGTATAGCACAGGCAGTGAATTTGATTTCCATGCTAACATAGCAGAGATAGGAGGAATCTGGTGTGTTTAGATTGTGCTTACTTTTTGAGAAACAGAGGAGTCTAGATCCTATTTCAGCCTCAAATTATGAGCTGCATGTCTGTTGTTATAGCATTGCAGTGTTGGTACTTGATGCAGTCGAGTTATCAGTTAGAAATAAATTATCCAGAGAAGAGAGGCCTTTCCTCCATTTGTGTTCATAAATTGTTGGCAAACAAAGCCCGATTTCTCTAAGTGACACTTTTCTCCATTCTCCAAGTAGTTTTTCAAAATGCTTAGCAGCTGGTGAATTTTTCATCTACTCATTACTGGGGTAATGCTGTCAGATTCATCTGACTCAGAAAATTATGTAAGTAATTGTCTGCTGCCCCAATACTTGCCCTCCTAAGGTGTTCCTATATTCTTGTCACTGTGGCATCTGGGTTTTCATGCATTTTCTAACACAACTTGTATGTGAAGCAAAAAAATTGTAAACAAAGTTTCTACTTATGCTAAATGCTGTTTTCAAAAGTTTACTGGTGTTTCTGTGGGAAACAAGCAGGCCAGTTGCTAAATGACTTCTAAGCTATGTTTGTTTCCTGAGCATGCATTACAAAATTAGGGAGTGGGAAGCAAAGAGCTGTTGCCCCAGTGAATCTACTGGAAACAAACCAACTCCTACCTCCCCAGCTTTTTCGAGCTAAAAGCTGCCTCACCAGCAGTGTCTGTGGAGAGTAGTCATTTCTCTCCCACCTGTAATCTCTCCTCTTTACCAGCCTTTTGAAGAAGAGGTGACTGTACAGCACCTAGCACAATCAGATCCCTCTGTTGGCTTGAAGTTCTCTATGCTATAGGAATACTAATCCCTCCCCAACAATAGAGACAGGCACTGCACAGAGCACACACACAAACAGACTTTCAATAGACAATGCAGTCCTGAAAGCATGTTTTACAAAAGACTTTGCTGATTGGACTCAGTCATTTGAACAGTGATGGGATACGGGGTATATTGCACAAGAGCCTAGAAAGAAAGGTGCAGAAGTATCAGAAATGAGATGCAGTCGCTGCATAATTCTGTAATATTAACAGGCTTAAGCACACAACTAGCCATAACCTGAATCTTTAACATCGACTGTGTAATTTTTTTTTAATGACACCCAGCAATGCTGAAAATTGTGTATTTTAAAACAGCAGACTCCTATTTGGGTCGACATCCTCCCTATTCTCTCCAACTCAGTGGTTTGCTGACATTTCTGCTGTTAATTACTGAAATTTCAGGTGCATTCTGAGCCTTTCAATTGCCATACTTTCACATAAATATGTCAGACAATGAGGGTGTCAGGAGAGCCCTGGGGTATAAAGCCAAATTTTCCAATTCATATGCACAGTGGTGGGAAACAAACATACAAGCAGAGACATTCAATTTACATAAATGCTTGTAGGATATGTTTTGAGATTTCTGTGCTAAAAATGAGAGGTTATTAAAATCTGTAGGTTTCCTTGTACATAAATGCTCACAGGATTACCAGTGAAGACCAGATTTCCATAATCAATAGCCTCTGTTTTTGTTTATCACTTACTGTCACAGGCAAGCACTTCTGTTGATTTAGGGCAGTGAAATCACATATATTGCCAAGGTGTGACTAACACAATTAAAAACCTAAAGGGTTCATTCAAGGCTTTTCACAGTCCCTGTGGGAAAGACAAGTGGTATTGCTCCAGGAACATATAAAAGAACCAGTTTGCAGCTCCAAAATATATCTCATTATGAGTTAAAGATGTAGCAAGGCTGTTCTCAGAACCACATGCCCCATTCCCAGCCAGAAGTCACTCTGCCATTAACTGAGACCACCTATGCAAGGTCTCAGCCTCTGTAAGGGGACAGCCCACACAGACATGGCTCATTTTGCCAGAAGCTCTGTCATGGGGGCAGGTGGAGAAGCTTGGGCTGATAGAGCCAAGACCTCCTGCTTGTAAAACAGAGGCAGCACCAGACTCTGCTCCCCTAAGCAGGGCAGTGCATGGGTCACTACTGGAGGACAGCTTGCAATGCAGAGAGAGTGCACACAGCTCAGGAAACTGGCTTTGCTTCACTCTCTTCCTCCCCCTTTTCCTCCCTCTGCAGCTGGGGCATTGCCTGAGGACCAGCCTTGCTTCTTGTCTTCCTTTTGGGCCAATTCTTCTGTGTTGCACACACCACACTGCTTCCCTATCCCCCCAGGAAGAGGACATTATCTGTTGATGGGTGATGAGGAGGAGAAGCCTCCACAAACTGCTCTCCTTAACCACTTACTCCGTTGACAGCTGGCATTTGGAGTATAAGAGACCTCAGATAAACATTCCCAGCCTGCTGGGTACAGATGAAATCCTGGAAATTGCAGAGCATGTTCTCCAAAGGAGTGAACACCTTTGACCCGTAAAGATGGCTTTGCACGGATCACAGCCTCACCAGGTTGAATCTTTGACTTGATGACGTTTATTGTCCTAATCCTTCACCTCACTTGAGCTGTCCCACTGCCTCAAAATAGGGTCACTGCAGCCTAAAAGGAAGAGGGCAAAAACTGCCAGCTGAATTGAGATTGTCAAACCTGTGGAGTTCCTCAGGTTTCATAGTTAAGTCAGGCAGCTACTGCTCGTACATCTGAGCAGGAAGCAAATGCATCACAGAGTTATTCTCTCCCTCATTTCTGTACAGAGAGCCCACTCAGTTATCTGAGTGGTGGATATCTGAGCTGGGCATGGGAAGTGCCCAACATGAGATGGTGGGGCATCCCCATATAGAGGCATTCACAGTGCCGAATATTTAAAATCTGAAACAGAGCATGCTCCAACCTGGATTGACAGGATCATACTGCATTTATAGAATGAATAAAAATTCCTTATCAGCTGTGGGTGAAGACAAGGAGATAAGCGAAGTACATGAGCAATTAGGTAACTTAACACTGTTCAGTTTACATCAGTTGGCAGCTGCTCTGTGGTCTCACCTGCAGGTATCCAGCAAAGAATTAATATGTTCAGTATAGTCAAAAGCTTTTCATGATTTTTTTAATGCATTTTCACACCCATCTCAAAGATTTTCACTGTGGCTATGAAGCAAATTTGTTTTCCCAATTATTCTGCCTCTCTGGCAAACATCTGCTGTCCATGCTGCTCAGTGCCTGTCAATACACTGAACTTTCAATTGTTCCTTGTCTTGCTCCTTGCCAAAATTGCAGGAATTTTACTAGGAAATAAGACCCTTTTCCAAAAGATCTTCCCTCAAAACCTCAACCATTTTCAATGCACCAAACTTGTATTGTACAGAGATATGGTATTATTAGACTTCCCTCTAACTTTTGTTCCTATTCTATAAATTTGATCCATCTAATTAAAACAAAACAGAACCAAACCAAAAAAACCCCAACCAAACCAAATACATTGTGACTTTTTTTCCGCCAGAATACTTCTAGCTGGATTGCAAGCATTTTATTTTCCTGGAGAGAATCATATGATATTAAAATAGTTCAAGTTGAGAATTCCTGTCCACATTTTGGAAAAAAAACCCAAGAGAATCTGATGCATCTTCTTTATTATGAGCAGACAAAAGGCCCCATGGGGCACTAACTCCTCATCATCCAGTTTCCCCCTAGGGCCTTCTGTGGGGTTTGACAACCTGGGTCTGCCAGAGAAGTTGTTTGTAATGTATTCAGGACTGTAGAGCTGGTCCTGGATCTGTCACTTGGCCAAGCCTGTCACTAAATATACAAGATTAGGTCGGGACCCTTGTTGATATTTCACAATACACAAGAAGAACCTCGGTGAGTCATGATCACCCTCCTGGACATGCTTGGAGAGCACCAACAGCAGTAATTTACACAAGTTTTGACAAACCCAAGCTCTCAGAAGGCTGAATTAGCCTGCCTGTATCTTTCCTGGCTATAACAGAAAACAAGCAATAGAAAACAAGCTGTAATTTCTAAACTGCAGAACAAAGTAGAATAAAATATAAAGGTAACATCTAATCTTTCTTGTTCATTAGAATCTGCAAAAAGGATTAAAGAGTAATTAGAAATTGGTGGTTGGGATTCCAGAGATTCTGCTTGCTGTGTCTTTTCTGCTGGATCAGCCTGCCTCATTCAAAGCTTGGGAAATATTGTCAGTGTCTACAGCCATACAGAACAAATACCCTTACACCAGTATCTGAAGCAAACCCTGAATTGGAGGCTGCTGCCAGCAGTGCTGTCTGTACTTTCTGCCTTTATTACTGATACTATGGTATGATAAACAATTCTGCTTTGGCAGTTTATTTATTAAAAATAAAACAAAAGTACTTTCTTGAATTAAAGCAAGAAAGATCACACTAAAGCCATAAAAAAAAGACATATTGCAGTACCAAAAACTCACGAGGTTTTTTTGCAACTTATCAAATTATAATTCACCCCCTTTCCTTCACCTTTCTTTTTAATACTGTCCTAAAATGAACACTACCATACTGCAGCTGAGCTTCTGTGCTCACTTGACTGTTCGGGCCAAATTCTCTCTTTTAAAATTTACTGAAATATGCATAGTTATGCAAGCAGTTATTGCCCTCCTGTACCCTCTCTTGCTGAAAAACCAAATTGTTTGTCCTTAAGCCCATGTTTCTAAATTTCTAGGAGCAGAAGCACATTGTGGCTTTAAATATAGACTGTCAGTTTGTGGCTTGAGTCTCATGTTACACACAGACAGCTTGAGACTCTAAACGCAAGTTGGGCAGCCCCATTACTATCTAAGGAGAGCGTCAGCACGCTTTCAAAATGCTCTATAACTTCATTCCTGAAGGCGGGGGTAGGGGAAAACATCCAAATGAAACTTTTCTAAGCTGGGGTTGAGGCAGAAACGTTACTAACTTTGCTTGGTCCTGTTCGGGAGCCAGAGTTTGCAGAGCCTGTTTATTTTCTTCCCTCACACACGCACACACACACACAAACACAAAGAATTAAGAAAGAAAACCTCCTTCACAACTTTTCCCCTTCAGGATTAGTCTCAGGCATTCCTTTTTTTTTTTTTTTTTTTTTTTCACCTCCATACGAGCTGCATTAGACAATCTTTTCCTTAAGCGACGGGCTGATAAATCCACTCTTACTGTAAGGGGGGGGGGTACTGGTACTCACGTGGTTGAGATGTCGCATTGTTTTGGGAACTCATAATTTACGCCTTTGAAAAATGCCTTATTTGTGTTGACAGTCTCTCTTCCCTGCTCAGAAGTGACGGCGGGATTGAACAGAACAGCTGGAAGAACCCAGGAAAATGCTCCTCTTGTTCGGGCTCTCCTTGCCTGGCTCCTGACCCCTTTACAACTGGAAAAGGAAACAGCACATGTGTCATTCTCTTTTGCCTGTGTAGCTCACATGAGCGGGGAGGGGCACCCATTTGCAGATAGCAGTAACTGTATTCAAGTTTTGCAAGTTGGATGTATTCCACCCCTTTGCTTTTATTAGCCAGCAACCAGTGGAAAGAAAATGCTCTTTTCATTCTTAGCCAAATCTAGACGCACCTATTAAATACACTTCCCAAAACCCTGTCCACTTCTGTGGATGTTATTTAAGTGCAAAACTTGCTGCTGACTCCCTTTCCTAAAATGTCTACCATTAGTAGGTAAGATTGAAAGTAGGACTTTCAATTTTCGTTGCTCATCATCCCCCTTAACACTCACAGTCTGACTGATTCTGTCCTTCCAACAGGTAAAAATTCAGGATGGAATTTACTGGGTCAAAGTAGTTACATCAGCATATATCATGAATCTACACTGTGCTCAAAACAAGGAGGAACCTCTGGCTACAGCACAGGCTGAGGCACAAGTAACTCCAGCCATGGCTCTGACACAGGCTTCCCATGGCACCTTTGGCAAACTTTTAATCTCTGCCCCAAGGTTTGCCTTTGGTAGAATAAAGATGAGACACCTGGTTTCTCTCTAGTCCTGGTATTTTTAATTTAATGTACAGGCAGGTGGTATTTATAAATAAGATGTATTTATACTTATATTTACATATATTGTATTATACTTTATATTATACATATATACTTTATATTATACATTATACTTTTTATATATTGTACTTTATATTATACATATTATATTTACATATATTATATCGTACTTTATATTATATTTAGCTACAGTGGCTGATTTGCATACTCCACTGCTAGTTTTTCAGCCTGGACTAGAGTGCCAGCTGCCTTGTTTATATAGCTGCCATTTAAAACTAGCTGTTTGGCTGTCTGCATGCTGTGCTGCAGTCAGTGTCATGTAGTCACTGTTAGTGTTCATACACAGCCTGTACATAGCTGACATGGACTAGGTTATACCAGAATACTAGTAATTCTTAACGCATGTGCCTTAAACACTATGAAGAGCGGAAAAAGTTTCCATTTTCCTGGTGTCTGTTATGGAGTCAGGTTGAATTAACAGCCTGCCTGTGACAGCAGAAACACAGTAACCATCGGGATGGAAGTGGAAAAAACAGAGTAATGAAATTCAGGCTGGGACCATCCTGTTTTGCAAAATTGTCACAGGATATTTCTGTGAAATCATCTCAGTGACCTCCTACAAGAAATCCGTGCTGTGAACTTGGCTTGGAGTATTTATTTAAGAGCTATAGGATGGAAAGAACAGTGACTTATTTGCATGTCAACGGCAACTAACAGCTTGTTTGTGAACACGGATGCAGTAAACGACTTCGGTCAGCATTTCCATACTCTGGGCTCATGGTAGAGAGCTCTGGAACACTGAATGATAGAGCAAAGCAAGGCACAAAACAAAGACAGGGAAATAATAGGAAAAAGTGCTGACATTCCTGCACTGGCTTCAGCTCTATAGCGTGACATTCATTTACACCTGATAGCTTCTCTATGAAAATACTGATGGGCATGTTTTTGGTTACTGCTTCTTCTGTGTAAGAAACACAATGTGCACAGGTAAAAATTGCGTCTTTCTCTTCTGAGGCATGAGAATTGTTGTCATGTGAAGTTTTTACATTTAAATCTTTCATCATCAAGATCAAGGAAATGTTGGGAGGCCTTTGAGCAACCTGGTCAAGTGTAAGATGTCAGGAGGGTTGTAACTACATGATCTAACCCAAACCATTGAATGATTCTATGATTCTGTGATCCTTAAGAATTTTCAGAATGTCTATTGAGAAAAGATTCCCTAGCTGCTGCAGGTGATGTGAAGGGGGTGGTAGTGGTGGCTTTATTGTGTTAGAGCCAGTGGCCTGGACCGTCTCAGGAATTTTGTGGCAAACTACTCAAAATGGCATGCACGATTAGGTCCTGGTTCTTAACTCCTCTGCATGTGTGCAACACTTCCTGCATCCGTCTGTGTTCTTATTAAAACTACTCCGCCCACCACCAAAATCACTGGAAGAGTTATACCCAGGTTTATGTAGGAGGATTCCGGCAGATCTGAACTCACAAGGCAAAGTCCCCTGTTGTTGTCTTCATTATCTTCATTTTTCTTGGGACTGCTTTCTTTGCTCATTGAATAGACTGGGGTTCCCAGAAATCAGAGCGCCATTTCCCAAAGCCATTTGCTCTCAGAAAGTCCATTAAAGAGACCTGCCTGACCTTTTCCACTCATCATTAATAGAAAATATGTGATGTTGACAAGGGAAACGCCATGTAGCCCAGCATGCTTCCGGGGGAGCCTGAGACTGGGCACTGAACAAAAAGCATCTCAATGCTCACAGCCATCTGATCATGAGGGACAGGAGGCACCAAAGGAACCCAGATCAAAAGATGGGAGTGGAGTGCTGGTAGGGAAAATGTGTGATTACTCATTAATTTTCAATTTGACTGAACTCTGTCCTAATCTTTAAATAGCAGTTGCTTTTGGCAAAAAAAACAAAAGCTCCCCAAAAGGGAGAAGATAACAGAAAGATATTTAAAAGTAATTTTTATCTCAGGATTGTGGTGTTCATACAGGATTCACCAGGTCTGTGGGATAATAGGTATGCTAGGAAATGTGTGTGTCAGCTCTGTAGTTTTCATCAGCCAATTACTTCATCTTGAGCCCGTGGTGTTCCCATTAACCTACAGAAGTGTTGCTTTACCTGCCCTGGTAAATACTTTTGCATTTCCAGCCTTTGGAAGACTCTTTTTCTGAGTAAAGAAATGAAAAATCCTTTTTTTTTTTCCCCTCAGTAGTGCTTTCAGATGTGACAGTGCTTTCAGGTCCAAGACTGTTAGCTCAGAAGTGGGACCTCTTTTGCCTCTGATACTGCAATTTATCCTACTCCTCCTAAGCACAACTATGTAATGAATGCATGGTCAGGCCCACATGGTTGTTCTCTTTGATGCTATCTTGCTCCAAGATAAATGATATTTCACAGTCATTCAGGCTTGGCAAGCTGATGCTGTATGCTGCAGCTGTTGTTCCCAACAGGAAGGGAGGGTTTAGGCTGTGCTAGGAGGATAATAAATAAATAAAACAAAGGAAAGAGGCTCTCGTCAGGAAGTTATGCTTTATAACAGCAGGACATCCCACTAGAAATCCCTCTCTCTGATGGATTTTCATGACAAAACATAATGCAAAATCTGTAATCTCATCCTATAAAGGCAATATTAAGACTGAAGGAGGCTGAGTGAAAGCTATCAGTGATGTCCTTCACTGCCCACCCTGCACAGCCTGCAAGCTTCAGAGAAGGTGTTTGGATCCATCACCCAGATGTTTGAGGAGAGCATGTAGCAGCAGCTGTGCCTGGCTGTGAGTCCAAGATGGGCCTTGTGACAGCATTGGTGGGCACATTCAGATGAACCAGTGGCTCAGTGTCCCACTGGGCTGTGTGCCATGGTCACCTGGCCAGCTGGCCGGAGAGGTTCTGTTTGCTTTCTCCTCTCCTTTGCTGGCTACACACTCCAGGCTGTCTTAAACATGCCAAGCTGCTGAGCTGTGTGAGGTTGGGTGGAATCCCAAATTTTGAAGACTTTGTGGAGGTCAAGGACAAGCAGATATTTGGCTGCTAGGCTGAAACCTGAAGGAGGGATTCTTCACAGGAATGCATTTGGCTCTGGACATCCCATTAAATACTATTTTCTACTGATTATCTTCCTCTCCATCTCAGGAAGGAATTACAGTTTATTTATTTGTTACCTTGTGTGGTGGATTCTCCCTCCTGACTTGTTTCCTTTCTGTTTCCCATTTATTTTTGTGCTGAAAGGGCAATGAATATTTGCCATGGACTCTGTGGACCATCTCAGGTCTGGTGTAAAGTCATGGAGACTGAAACCTTTGTGATGCAAAAGGGGTCAATATGGACTTAGCCATGATGGACTATGATGCTGGTATAACTCATATTTTATGTGCTGCCTATGCAGCTTGTGACTTTAAGTGCAACAGGATTGTGAAATCCTTGGAACACAGAGAAGGAAATTTTTGTCTGCATTCATAACACTCAACAAGTTCTTGACCCTCATACAAGGCCAAAAGAGAAGAGTTTACCCTGGAGATAAGAGATCAACTCTCCTTCCTACTTTGCATCTCAGGCATTTATCTTTATTTTTACCACTCCTCTGACTTCTGCTTGAACCTTTGGAATATATTCTTATCCCTGGAACACGTATAGTCCCTTCTTGGCCTTATCGCACAATTATTTGCAGTTAAAGGACGTAGTGTGCCTGTTTGTTTAAGGTCCCCACTTAATCTGTTAGTTTATTTGGGCTAAACTCTTTTCCGTTTGTGTCTGGACTCAGGGGAGCCTCCAGTGTCACTACAATGCAAATACTTCTCAAAATGTGCCATCTCTCTGTGAAATGGAAATATAAGGAGGCTCTACACCTGCTGTGTAGCCTGGAGCTTGTCTTTCCATGAACTTTGATGCATTTAATGACACCATGGTGGGAAGACGTGTAAGGGCAAGAGTTCAGTGGACAGTGGTGCAGAGTCTATGTAACTCTATAGTGTTGTCATGTCCAAAATCAGACAGAATGTCTTAGAGCCACTGCTCCTCTCCAATCTAATTTCCAACACCACTGGAAAGCACATATGCTCACACTCTAGAGCAGTCAACAGGATGTTGACATGCAGTTTGATAGTGCATATTTGGAACAGTGGTAATGTCATCTGGGTAGATGTGGAGAGGGTGAATCATACTATCAGCTCTTGCTGAGTTCAAGAAATCAGAGCAGGCCTTGGCACAGAGATTTCTCGTAACAAAAGAACAGAATGATAAATAAAGTGAATAATTCTGCAGTATAAAACAAAAGGGAAGACTTGCTCCCACAAAGCAGAATTAAACACTGGAAGTCATAATTCCTGGAAGATCTGGTGTAGTTGGACCTTCAGTTTGACTGAAAACGTTTACTCTTCCTTACACAGATGGGACTGTGTTACTGTAGCATAATTTCCATAAGTTGGGTTTTTTAGTTGCTGCATGTTAGAGAGTGTCCAAAGGAGAGCAGCAAAGATGGTGAAGGGCCTTGAGGGGAAGTTGTGTGAGGAGTGGCCGAGGTCACTTGGTCTGTTCAGCCTGGAGAGGAGGAGACTGAGAGGAGGCCTCACTGCAGCCATGACTTCCTCGTGAGGGGACAAGGAGGGGCAGGCACTGATCACTCTGTAGTCACCTGTGACAGAACCCAAGGGAATGGCCTGAAGTTGTATCAGGGGAGTTTTAGGTTGGATATTAGAGAAAATTTCTTCACCTAGAGGGTGGCTGGGCACTGGAACAGGCTCCCCAGGGAAGCAGTCACAGCACCAAGCCTGGCAGAGTTCAAGAAGCATTTGGACAATGTTCTTGGGCACATGGTGTGACTCTTGGGGATGGTGATGTGCAGGGTCAGGAGTTGGTCTTGATGATCTTTCCAACTCAGCATGCTCTGTGGTTCTGTGATAACTCCGATGTGGACAGAAAATCGAAAGTCAGGAATTCTGATGATTGTGGAGCCTGCTGTGTTTTGTAACCCAAGTATTAAATTTTGCTTTTGTGGCTATTTAAGTGCAGGTGAAAATCCTCTCAAAGGTTGCTAGAATAGCATCTGGCCTGTCCTTGTGTAACATAATGATGGGCTTGTCCCAGCCTGAGCCCTCTGGGAGACCGGATCTCCCGTACTTTAGCAAGTGCTACAGCCTGTTCTACCCTTTTCCAGCCCGGATGTATCAGGCACTGAGGTGACACATCCAAAGCAGAGATCTTTCTAATCACAGTGTGAATGCTTTGGCCAAAGCAGTAACTGGGTTACATCCAAGGTGTTGGATAAGTTTGTGTGCTTAAAATCCATTCCTGAGTCTGCTTCCCGCCTTGCAACAGCACTTGGCCAAACGACTCAGCCAGACTGGCTGATGATATTTCCTAAAATATAGTAACACTGAGGCATTTGCTCTTTTAGCTTCCATGTACTATTCTCTCCAGAGAAAAAGGCAACAGCTTAAGATTACTCTCTTCTATAAGTGCAAGAACAAAAATCTTGTGCTTCCCTTCTCTTCAGAGATACTTCAGTGAAGTTTAGTGTTTCGACCCACTATCTGAGCACAAAGCTGACATGTGGTAAAGTCACAGTTACACTGAATGAAACTAGGGCTCCATAAGGACGTGTGTGATGACCCAAGGACTTTGTTGCTTAGCACTGCCCCTATCACTGCTTTAAAAATAACTCCTCAAAATTTTTAGCCCAAGGGAGGCTTGAACTTCATTTTTCTCATACGTAATGTGACTTGAGTTGGTTTTATTTTAAAGGAACCTTAAACCTCAATAATTTTTTCTTTAGTTCTGCAAGTTGTTTGAACTATCGTGAGGATATTTGCGTTTACAGACTTAGGTTGCTTCCTTTGTTAAGTGAGGATGCAGTCAGCAATCCTAATGGAGTTCACTAGACTCCCACTAATAACATGGCACTGTGAGGGGAGGAAAGGTCTTACAAGGGATTAGTACAGACCTTAGTCCTCCCAAGGTCCCTCAGGGTGTGTTCTCTGATTCCTGACTGTTACACTGTAACACTTGCAAATTCTTAGGCTCTTGGAGATAATTCCCAAAGTGGCAAGTGGTTACTATATCCTGCATGCAAAGCATTAATGCCTTTATGTTGGTAGTGTTTGGCGTTTTTTTTTTTTTTTTTGTTTGGTTTTTTTTTTTTTTTTTTTTTTTTTTTTTTTGTGGTGGATGTTTTTTGTTTGTTTTGTTGTCTTTTAAACTTTATTTTAAACAACTCGTAAAACACCATTGGTATAGGATCCAGGGGAGCCCTGGGGTAAACTTACAGCTACAGTAAAAATAATTTTTTGTTTTCTGCTTACCCCTGCTAAATGGGTGGTTGTAGTTCTCTCAAATAATAAAATATTAATCTCACTGAAGTGAGGTTCCTCCTCAGAAGTTTGTTTTTATTGGTTTTATACATGGTGTGGGAGAGAAAGAGTTCCCCAAGTGCAACTAAATGCCCTGGACATGGCTATCCTTGAGGTCCACTCTCCAGTGAGTCCAGCTGAAAATAGGATATGGTTTTAAAGCCAGCTAATCTGCTGTTCCTTTTATTTGTGCTGAGTGAGTTTTTTATACAAAAATGGATATAGCTATCTGCTGTGATGGAAGTAAAAATTTAGAATGGTCTATTCTAATAATAAATTGCATGCTGATAATTTTTCTTACTGCAGTGCAGGCAATTCAGCTGTATCTGATTGGCACTAGTTCAAGATTTTTGATGTTCAGCAGGAGCTTATACAGCTGCAAGAAACAAAACAAGGCTAAAAACTCTCAAAATGCACATGCTGGGATGGCAACAAGCCCAACTGCAACAGCTCACGCTCACAGTGACTCGGGCACTGGGACACACAAAGAATGCTTTTGCTGGGGAAATTGCACAATAAGTTTTGTTCTTGTTTAATGCAAAGTCCAAATGTTTCCCTTTGGGTACAATGTCATGGACTTCCTCAAACCTTATTTAAATGACATGTGTGAACGTGGTTGAAGATTTCAGCTGTCAATTAGGCAACACTCAAGCAGATCTACTTTTTTATTGTCCTTGTGTTCGTGTTAGACATGGTGGGCATTAAGCTGCAAGGGAAAGGTGAGGTGCTGAAAGGGAGTATGTATATTATATGTAAGTATAGAGATTATTCCTTTCTTGAAGTGAGCTACAAGCAAACTCAGTACTATGAAATACACAATGCTTTATTTGGAAATAGTTTTCTTCCTTTTTAAATCAAAGAGCTGCCCAGGAAGTTATAATTCAGAACAATAAACATAACTACAGGGAAAATATCTGAATAATCTAAACATATCTTTTCTCTATGAGGCAGATAAATATGAATTCTCTTTTGTGAAGTCAGGCTGAAAAAATGTTACAGGGAGAGTTCAGGAATGGAATTGGTTTATATCAGGAAGTTTGGAGAGAAAACTTAGTTCAGAAATCTTTAGGATCCCTGCATCTTGTCAGTTTTTTTCAAACATTGAAATAAAAGCTGGAGTAATGCTGTGTAGCACAATGCTACACTGCTGATTCATCTCTGGAGCTCAAACTTGTATTGGGGAAGCACTGAAGAATGCCCTTATGGCTACCAAGATTGAAGAAAGCACAAAGATTCCTCTTAATTTTAAGCACACTATTAGGTCTTGTTACAAGTTGAAAGCATGCTGAAAGATTTTTCTGATTACTGAAGGCTTCCTATAAATATTCATATATGGACTCTTCCTCTACAACATCACTCAAATTAAATTTCCTAATTAGACTCTACAATGAGGCAGTCTATTGAAGAAACTTTCTAAAGATAAGGGATTTGTGTCATTTTATGTAACTTTTGTGTTTGAAATATCAGTCACATAATTTATCCTAGTCTTCTGCATACCCTCTGGAGTCAAAGGAGGAGATAGAAGTTTCCAGAGAAATGATTCATTCTGTGGCTAAAATTAGATGCAATGGACTACATCACATTCAAAACGACATCACATTCAAAAATTTTTCTCCCCCCTAAGAAAAAAAACAACACCCTTCTTTCCTGTGATCCAGACATAAAGGATGTTGTAGCATTTCTACGAATATTTAAAATTGCTATTTCTATTCTGGTACTGTTTTGTGCTCCTCCCAGAGGCCATTCTGCTTGTACTTAGCAAATACAAATGGACAGAGTCCCTGTCTTTATGATGTGAAAGTGCTGTTATTCTTTGGAACAGTGGGCAATCAAATCCTCATTTAGTAAGTGTAACTGATTACATGCACTATGTAGCACGAATAAACACCCTGTGTTAATTAACACTCTCTATCAATATTCCACCATTTGAATTTTCACCTGCCACAATCTTCTGGGTTTTTTTTAACTTCAAAAACTAATTTTCAGATGTCCTCTGAAATGTCCTGCTGTGGTGGGTTTGCACTGGATGGACTCCAGGTGCCCAGCAAACCTGACCCAACCCTCCTCTTCTCAGCTGGTCAGGGGACAGAAAATACAAATGAAAACAGTACCAAGAACCTTGAGGGCTTTGTTTCACAAAACCCAGGGCAGTTTGGTTTCGGTGTCCCTGCAGGATCCTCAGAGCACCAAGCTGAAACAGTGGAAAAGTCCTGGGCTGGTAGCTGGGATGGCAGGGTGTCCAGGCAGGCAGGGGCAGGATGTCCCGGCAGCGCAGGGGGTGCAGGGTCACGCTGTAGCAAGAGGAGCAGCGCCGAAGAAGCTGAAGGCGAGGCAGGGCCGGCCCAGCTCCCGCGGGTGGCAGAGAAAACTCTGGATTCAGGCCGAACTGGTGATAGTAGATTTCCCAGGACTGGATCCCTTTGGCCACAGTGAAACTCTTCCAGCCAGCAACAGCCGTTCTCTCTCTCCCCGAACGCCGGAAAAAGAAGAGCTCGCAGCGCAGCTGCCTCAAGCTTTGTCTTTTACCTGCGTTATCTCCCCCTTCCAACTTTGTTCACCCCTTTGTTTCGGTTAAGTACTCTCAAGTATCCAACACTTGGTCTCCTTGGTAACTTATGGGGAAAAAATTCTTTAGAGAAAGAAGGAACAAACCTAACCCCCAACAAAGGTTTGTGCATCAAGAAAAGGGCAGGGAGGGATCACTCAGCAGTTACTGTTATGCGCAAAACAGGCCTCACTTAGGAAAAGAAAAAAAAATTTGCCAATCAGATCAGAGTAGGATAATAAGAAAGAAACCCAAATCTTAAACAACCTTCTACTCACACCTCCCTTCTTCCCAGGGTGCAACTTCACTTCTGATTTTTTCTCTCTCTTCCCCACCAGTGGCACAAGGGGACAGGGAATGGTGTCAATCCATCACATGCTATAACTGCTGCTCCTTCCTCCTCAGGGGAGGGCTCCTCACACCTTTCCCCTGCTCCAGTGTGGGATCAGAGGAGAGGCTGCAGGAGCTGGGCCTGTTTAGTCTGGAGAAGAGGAGAGAGGATCTCATCAATGCGTATGAATATCTCAGAACTGGATGTCAAGAGTGGTGCCAGACTCTTTTCAGTGGTGTCCAGCAACGGGATGAGGAGTAATGACCATGAACTCAGACACAAGTAAGCAAGTTCCACCTCAACATGAGAAAGAACTTTCTCACATTGAAGGTGGATAATCCCTGGAACAGGCTGCCCAGGGAGGTTGTAAAGCCTCCTTTCTGGAGACGTTCAAAACCTACCTGGATGAGGTCCATGTGTAATCTGCTCTAGGTGACTCTGCCTTGGCAGGAAGCTTGGACTGGATGATCTCCAGAGGTTCCTTCCAGCCCCAACTATTCTGTGATTCTGTGATCATGTGTTTCTAACAATTCTCTGTACTCTGCCAGTGAGCTGATATTGCAAAATTGCCATTTTCTGGCACAGACCTATTATTTGGATTCCTTAGAGGAATAGAACATAATCTAAAATGAACTGCCAGAAAAGGTTGGAAATGCTGAGTTTTTTGATCACTGGGGAAAAAAGATTTAAAAGCATCTTGCACTGCAAATATTATCTATAAAGAGAAATACACCTAACAATATTGAGCTATTAGGGGCTTTCCTTCATTTAGAAGTCACATTAGTTTGACATGAATTAAGTAAAAAATTTTATGTCAGAATAAAAATGATATCAACATGGTCTGTCTCCTTGTAAATATACACAAGTACAATGAGAATTAAGCTCACGTCCACTTTACTCTTAGCTGATGTCATTGCCTCAGACAGATATTGATAACTCTACTGAGAAGTTAACCTTCCACTGGGGTCATGGCATAGTGCTGTGGTTAGAGCTCATTCTTCGTTGATTTTTCCACTACCAGGCATCTGTTTTGAGTAGTGCATTAATCTTTGTGAAGGCAGAATGTTTGTTATACAGGATTTCCTTGGATTCACATTTGGAGTTTTCCTGAGCCCCACAGTTTCCAGGCTGGGAGATCCATGTGGGAACCCACTGAGTGTGAGAAGGTCTGATCACCTTATGGAGAAACAGAGGTTACCTGTTGAAGGAGAGCACAGGAATATGTCTCTTAGCCTTACTAACTTGCCTTTTGGTGTCATTTAATTTTCCTCTGTTGACTGTACAGGGACTTTAGCTCCCTTTCATATACTGGCTGAAATTCCTGGGTAGGCCTTTTGACTCCTTGAAACTGAATGTGTCTTACCACTTCCACAAAAATGTCTCATCAGCTGTAGTTCTTTGTAAAAAGTCTGTGATGATAAACCCATGGCTGACCTCATCTATTTTGGAAATTGGTGGCTTGAGCCAGCTTCTGTGATCTTGTCTACAGCTGAAGAACAAGAAGCAACAGCATGGAAGACCTCTCGCTTTTCCATCTTTAAAGCATGGCAGATAAATATCTTATAGTATATTGGGCTCATGATTCATACAAGGCCAAGGCCTTGCTGCAGAAATGCCTGTTTAGCTTATCAGAAAGAAGCAATAAGTTTATTGCTCACAAAGATCTCAATGAGAAGCAAAAAATCTAAAAGAGGTTTTTGATCTAGTGGAGTAAATTTTAATGAGTATTAACAATTGTGCAATTGCTCTGTAACAATGCAAGTGATAAAAATGAGACAATTTTTTAGCAACCAAGATTTGGAAGTAAGCAGTGAGAAAATGGGTGAATTTTTCTATTTCTTGAAATTTGCAGACACCTTCCTGAAAGATTTATGAGTCAAATGTAAGTTATTAGTTCAATATCAGTCTGTGGCCTGAGTGGCCTTGAAGATATTAATCTGTGAATCAGCCAGTGAAAATCTATGGCCTGTAAAGGGCAGAGTATCCAACAACACAACTGCGATGTCTCTTCAGTCCCTACAGGCCCCAGGCAGGTGAACACATCTCTATTGGCTCACTCCAGAGCTCACTGTTGTAGCACTGCTCAAGAATCTCACTGTAAACCACCCTCTTTGTTCTGCTTTTTTGTGCATGTAAGTAGATTTGGGACCTACACATTCAGTCATGAGCACAGAGGGTGTGGGGTGTCACCAAGCAAGCCATCATTGTGATATTTCCAAGCTGCTGGCTGACTGCAAAGTGATATGTAAGCATATACATGAAGCATATGGGGAGGCAGGAGACATATATCAGACAGCAGCTGGCATATCAGGTCCAGGGCAGCTTCTACTGGGAAAAGAAAATAGATTGCAATTCCAGGCAGAGTGTCTTAACTCTTCTCTCCTTGCTTCTGAAGATTTTAATTTCTTATATTTGTATAATCCAAGTAATTTATGTCCAAAGTTAGTAATTTTGCTGTATTTTTCTTCTGTTCTTACTGTACCAAAGCACAGCTTATTTTCTGTTATCTCTCTGTAGAAGTGGGACAATCCTGTTGGATTTGCACTCAGTACTCTAAGCTCAAAAGAGTAGAGTAACTTCAGATTTATCACTGTGCAACCAAGAGTGATATTAGGTATTAGATTTAATATCACCCATCCCTGTGTGAAAGAGAAGGCCAAATTCTCTGCTAATGTAAAGCAATAGGGACTCACTTGCAAATAAAAGAGATTCTGACCTGGTATTCAGAATACTTAGGAACTACCCAGAGAGAACAATTGAGTAGGAAGATATATTGTTTTTTACTTTATTCTGTGATTTCAGTACAACTACTTTTCTCAGCTTGAGACCAAGCCATCAAAGTTTCTCACTACAGACTAGTTCACTACAGGATTTCTCTGCTACCCTGCTGTGGATGATGCCGTGAGCTCTCTTTGCACCTGCATTTACAGCTCCTAAACAGATTGGTGTCCCCTGGAAATCATGAAATATTTGTCCTTGCAGTGTAACCTCTTCTTCCCTGGTGTGACGAAATGTGCTCTACCAAAAATAACCTGTTTGTTGTTCCTTTCCCAAAATGCTCTCAGAAGGATGTGGTGTTACCACCAAAGGTTATGCTGACAGAATATATGGCAAACGAGGGGGTCGGGGGCAGTTTGGTGCCTGAAAGTGAGAAATAGGAGATTTAGTGGAAGATAACATGATAAAAATAGTAGTAGCTGAAGAATTTTAGCATGTGATATTGTTGTAAACTGATTCAGAAGAAGATGCAAAGGGGGGAAAAAAAGGAGTGGAGAAGAAATTCTCCTTTTAGCAACAGGCAAAGGAGGAGTAGAGAGAGACTGAGCCTATTCTGTTGGGTGTAGGAGTGTAATAAAGCACACCAAGCTACCTCTGAATGAGATGATCTGTCTGTCTCTGTCCTTCAGCATTCAGGAACCGGCGTAGGTGTGCCAGTACCGTGTGGAGTTCTTGAAAGGAAAGCAGCTCTGGCAGAACTCTACACTCCTGCAGTTGTATTGCTGCTGGACATAGCTCCACTGAATAAACCAGCTTTTCACGGCATGCCCTCCCCACACAGAGCAGGCCCTTTCTATGTGCCCTGTAAAGGTCGACCAGGACGTTCAGACCAGTCATCCTCCTGAGCAGAGTTTGAGGACATAAACCACAAAGGCATCCATCCCCTTGTTTAATGTAATCAGAAAGTCAGTTTTGTGTTGTAACCAAATTTATGGATAGTCATGTACTGAGCCAACTCCCCACTGCCTCAAATGCTTCTCAGCATCGAGAGCTGGAGTCTTTCTTCCCTGGTCTGCCTCCAAGGAATGCAGAATATACTTCTTTTCTCCCCTCCTCCTTTTTTGTTTATAACTTGCGTAGTTCATATTCTGTGTCTGGTCTGTCTTGAAAATGGTTGTCACCTCAATTTTCAACACTGTCAGAAATGTTTATCTCATTAGAAGGGCTGGAAAAGCAGTGCAATAAAGTAAAATTAAATCACTGAAGTAGCTTGGATATTAGTAACAAAGGAGGAAAATGAAGCAGCAAGAATGACTGAGGAGGTTTTACAGCTTCCCAGTGCTTAACACTGTAGCAACTCTTCAAAACAACCCTTATTTCTTTTTCATGTTTGCTTTTAATATCTACTCCTTTTTTTTGACACCAGATTTCTCCAAACAATGTATTAATGTTTCTTCCTTTTATGCTTTATGATATCCTCTGGAGTCTGTGGGTTTTCTAATGTCTGAATGCTATTTATGAGGCGTCTCTTTTCAAAGCTGAGAGCACCTGTTCCAAAATTTCCTGTTTGAATTAAATGATGTGCAATTCCACTGAAGTTTCTGGAAGGAACTTGTGTCAAAGTGGGTCCATATGTCACAGGATGAGGCTGAAGACTCTGGAAAAAAAGGTCTGTGTGCATTTCATCAGAAAGGGAATATATCCTTGGGACACAATGAAGAAAAACATGGAGACCAATGCTGATGTCGCTGGAAGCCTTTTGGCCGAAAGAAGGGTTCCAAACCAGCAATATCAATGATGTATCTTAGTATTCATTTTCCAGACTAGTGCTGGTGGATGTTTTCACTTGAAAAAGGCTGCTTGGTTGATGTCTGGGCAGGTATTTTATTATTCCTTTATGCAGAGGAACTTGCTATAGTTTTTCATATATAGATATGCCATTGCTTATCTAAGTGTATCAGTAAAAACTGTCTTGGCAAAAAGCTTGAACCATAATTCGCCTTTTGAGATGTCTTTTATTACTCCTTTTCCTATGATGAATATTTTTCATAATTTTAAAACTCATGTGTCTAGATAATTCTATATCAAACATGGAAATTCGTGTAATTCCTGTCTGTGCAGAAATATCTGAAGGCAAAAGAAATAAATAATAAGATCCCAAATAACTGAAAACTTTGAGGTGAAGATTATGGCAGAAATTCTTATCTGTGAGGTTTGCTGATACACTAGTCAACTAGGATATAATGTGGAAAAAAGTGAGTGCACTAAAAAATTACGCACTTAATGCATGCAAATAATGGTGTCATTTGTACATCAGCCACCCAAATATTTCTCTTTTCAGCATGTGTAGGTCCAGCACACCACATTCACAGTGGGACCAATCCCAGTTCTGGGGCACTTGTTCTCTCTTGTGGTGTCATAATCTAGAGGCCAGAAGAGAAACCAGCCTCAATCAGCAAGTTTCACACAGTTCAACCCCTCTAAGTGCTGAAGACTGGTGTAATCTGCCCAGTTGTATCTCATGTGACTGGCTGCAAAGTGATCATGTCTTCAGTGACACATTTGCACTGTGCTGGCTTAGACCATGCTAATAGCCATTAAAGTTTACAGAAGCTGTAGAGTCTGTGCCCCTTAACACAGCAGAATATGCAGCCACTCGATATAGAACAATGTTAAATGTCTGATCAGAAGGGAAATAGTTCTAAACAAAATGTCCCAAAATGACAGGAGTTTCTTTTATGCCTCTTCTGGGCTCTCTGATGTGTTTTTCCACTTTGTGAAGCAAGCTGAGTGCTTGCTGCTTGCTTTCAGGTTGTCCTTGGAAATGAGAGACCATCTCACAGCTTTTTCCTATTTCAAAACAGCAGATCTTTCCTTCCCATTCTATTTTTGGAGTTGATCCATGGAAAGCAAATGTTTAAGAGGATTCTCAGAGGCAAACCAGCTGGGTCACTCTAAAGAGGTGCACTTTCTCTTAAGGTATCTGAAAAGGTAGTGAAATCACCTTGCAGTTTCCTTCCCTGTATTCAGAGTATTTATTCTCCTGAGGTTTTTGTGGCCTCTCCTCATTTCAGATCATAAGGCTGTTCACCCTCCATCCATTCATCTACAAGGGGCTGTGTTATTGAGGCCTGGCTCTGTGTTGGATTCTGTTAATGGTTCTGTATGTATGTAACACATAAATATTGAGTAATATACATGGATGTAATTACTGTATTGCTCATTCACAGCCCCACCAGTTCCTTTAAAAGAAATTGAGGAGTCTTGCTTAATTGAGGGTTTATTTTTCATCTTTCTGAAATCTTGGAAATCTGTCACCTCATCAGTTTGTTATTCCCCAGCTAGCGAATACTATTTGCAATTTTCTAATATTTAAATTGTTTCAACTAGTACAATTAAGGTCTGACTGCTTCCAACTGAGGCTCTGAGCCTGTGTATCCTGACCAAACATCATTTTTTCCAGAGCTACCATTTATTGTACCAATCCAGAACTAAGCCCAAGAAAAGCATGGATAAATAACAACAGACCCTTCCTTTCTTTAGATTCTCATGCTGTGTTTACCAGCAATGATTTCTGTGTACTTGCAATGCTTTAATGTTACATCTTTGGTCTTCTTCATACCAAGCGCCCTGGTTCTTTTCTCTGCCTTCACTGACCTCATTCACCACCTGCCCATGCACAGTGATGTATTAAATCCTACTGAAATCTGTGTAAGTCACATCCACTCCCCTGAATTTCCAAGGGTGCTGTATTATACCTTCAAAGACATGCTTTATGTTATTTTAAAGTGATTTACTCTGAAAGTTCCTTGCCTGATAAATGTCTTCACTTTCCTGGTAAAACATTGCGGCAACTTACAGAAGGCTGCCTCTCACAGTAAAGTTAGTCGAATGAACTTTAATTAATGTTTTGTCCTCTGTGACCCAGTTTTGAAAGTCAGAGTTATCCGACATTATCCAGCTGGGTCTTACCCCTCTGCTGACATTTAGCACGAAGAGAAGGGGTTTGAGCACTTAATACAGCCTCCAGGGAATGGTGACACTTCCAGGGGCTGTGTTTATTCCCATCAGGTCAGCAAAGAAAAGTGGGACAAGATGTGACTCAGACACTGAGTTCAGTTTTGGGCCCCTCACTAGAAGGAGGACACTCAGGTGTTGGAGCAGGTCCAAAGAAGGGCAGTGAAGCTGAGGAAGGGTCTGGATATTGGTGGATATACCAATCATGTTGATTCATTTTATGACTAAGGGAAAGCAAGAAGTGTTTGCAAGCCATGATTCATCTAGTCCTTTTGCAACATGTAATTTAGACTGTGACAAAACACCACTGAGAGATTCCTATTTCTGTTCACTGTCTCTAAGGGGATTCTAGAAAACCTCAGATATGGATTCTAACCCTGAAGACTACAAGTTAGATGATGTGCATCTCATCTGTGAAGAGACTCTTATCTTCTGTGTTTATACTGCTTGTTGTTTTTGGCGATAGATGTAATAATATAGACTGCGTCTGCAGTAGGTGGTCTAAATGTGGCCTGGAAAGGTTAGCTAGGATTTGCAAGTATGTATATACAAATGTAATAGTCACAATAAAACCACAGTGAATGGCACACAACAACAACAACAACAGAAAAGGGATTTTACTGCATTAGGTGTTTTTGAATAGCCTAGACTTCAGTTCTTTATTTGGCTCAATTCTACTAATATATCTGGACTAGATTTTTGGTTTGTTCTACCCCTCAAGTACCTTGTTCCCATTATCTCTGAATAATAAGGCAAGGGGAGTCTGGCATGGCTGGACAAATTACTTTGTTCATCCAGGAAAGAGGAAATGACTGGGTTCATCATTGGTGGGACAATAGTAGGAAACTATTTATGTTCTTTAATAAGAAAATGCATTTTACCAGGCCCCAGGAAAAAAATGAGATGCTGCTTTGTGCACTTTGTATCAGCTTAGCAGCAAAGCAAAGAAGCAGGAGAAATGGGGTCCAGCAGACTTAGAGTCAGGCAGTGAGAAACACTGAACAGTCAAACCTCAAAGGGAATTTTCCTGTTCCTGTCCTCTGTCCTCAGTTGTGAAAAAAAAACCAAACAAAAAACCCCACAACAAAACATAAACAAAAACAACAAAAAAACCACCCCAAAAACCAATCAAACAAACAAAAAAACCCCAAACAACCCCCCCACCCCCCCAAAAAAAAAAAAAAAACCCACATGAGAGAGGGAAAGGGATGCACAGGGACTTTGTGAGACAGCAAAAGAAAATGAAGGGAGAGAAGGAGGCTTATATGATGAAATCATATATCCAGTGGATATCAACTGAAAGAAAAAGTAGTGTTTCAGTGATTCTATCTTCAAAAAGAATAATATTTTGCCTGTAATTCTGAAGGCATATCACCCAATTCTTTTAACATTTTCATGAATAACCTTCCTAGTGCAATAGAATTTATGTTTATTAAAACTGTAGAGGCACTTGCAAAGATACCAGAGAAGAAGATAAGAATTAAAACTAATTCTGGTACATTGGTGACATGGTTGGGAAAAAACTCTAATCGCATAACATAAAAAGAGAAAGAAAGATAGGAAAAATTAAGAGCCCAAAGATAAGGTGAAGAATAAGTAATAGTTCTTCAGACAGATGAGAAGTTACAACAATTGAACAAATCATGTCATATTCATGATGTCATGGGAAAAGCAAGCACAGAAGCAGAAATATCACCCATAAAATGCAGAAAGTTATCTGAGCATTGACAAGGCTTCACATGAACTGCAATGCAGAGCTTTCTACACTACACTATAGAAAAAATGTGAAGCAGCTGAAAACTTCAGGGGAGATTGAGTGAATGATCATTACTCTAATTAACATGGCCTGTAATAAAATGCTGGTAGAAAAAAAAAAAGTGGTTTATGCCCTTGGCCTAAGGAAAAGACACCTAAGTGCAGATATGATCACAAATATACTAATTTATAGAAAGATGCTGTTTTTTGTGGTTGCAGAGCCAAGACAAGAAGTAACAGAAGCAAAATGCTGTAAAGGTAGTCTTATATCGGTCAGTGTTAATGGAGAAGAAAAGGGCTCCTTAGTTCACTGCCTCCATACGTGCTTCCATTCCTAGGTTCTCTTCTAAACATTTTATTGCCTTGGCTTGCATTGGGCCAAGGCAATAAAATAATGTTTATATTCTACCCCAACATCAGGAATGGTAGAGAGGAAAAAAGATCATAGTAGGAAAAATCACAACATGAGGAGGAAACCTAAGTAGTCTTAGATCAATACACAGAAAACATTATTTTCAGCGTGCATATTTTTTAAATTTCATGTTTGTTTAAAAGAAATAATTTCTCACAGCTGCCCACTTGAAAGTTTAAAAACAACTCAAAAGACTTATTCTCAGACTTGGTAGTATCAAAAGGAATTAATTAATTCCCCTTGGTTAATTAATTTGGTTTAATGGACTTTAGCATTGCAAGGCAGGGTGGCAGATTAGATTCTCCAGCTATGTTTCAAGTCATATAATGACAATAACACAAATCCTCTGTTTCTTTTTTGAGTAGTCATAAAGAGGATTTTAAAACCTTAATTTAAAGTGGGTGTTTGCCTTTCCAGGCTGTAGCTTGGATTAGTTTCTTATGGAGTTTGAGGGGGTGAAACTGGGAACACTCACAAACTCTGTTCAAAATTAAAGCCCGTCTCTGGAAGGTGAGGAACGTTGTATTAGCATTTGTTGTGAAGAATCTCTTGATGTCAGCAGGAGCTCTGGGGTTTTTTATTTGCATTGAGAAGAAAACACAATGCAACTTAAGTAGAAAGTTTTTTTCTTCCCTGGGAAAAACTCTGATTATCTTAGGCCTTGGTATTTAAAAGAACACCAGAATATTTTCCTGCCCTTTTTTCCATTGCCAGCTGTCTTATCTCTGAATAATTCTGCAATATAACATATTCCAAATTATTATTATTGTTATTGTTGTTGTTGTTGTTAGTATTGCTAGTATTGCTATCTTCCCCTTCTCTTCTTTGTACTTGAAGAGCTAATTTTCATCATGGTGAGGCCCAAACACAAAGACCCTGAAGCTAAAACACAAAAACAGCAGCTGGAATAATTTCCATGGGAAAGGAAAGGAAGGGGTCAGGATGATGTCCTGGGATCCCTAACACTTGCACTGGCTTTTTCCTTTCCTCTTAGATTCCACTGAGAGGAGCTTTGCAATCACTGAGGCAAAGTGATTGGAGAATTTGGCAGCCACTGCTTTGCTCCTGATTTCCAGGAAGAGCAAGAGGAAGGATAGAGCAATGCCTGGATAACCAGCAAGACAGGCAACCAAAAATATCCTAATAATTTTGTCATCCCAATTTCTTCCCTATGCAGCTCTGGGACCCCAGCTTGTACGAGGGCCAAAACCCCAGGGTGAGGAGATGGGCAGTCATCCTCCCTTCCTAGGGATGGCCTGGACATCCTGCACAGACAAATCCCTGTCCATGTAGGACAACTACCCACTACTGATGGAGCCCCATGCAGTCATCTGCTGGAAGATATCCTGAGATATCACAGTATCTTTGTTTTCTGTTTACTGTTTAAATATTTCCCTTGAGAAAGAGATAATGGCTTGAAGAATGTAGAACTGTGTTTCCATTTTGGAAAACTATTAGTTTTCCCCTTTCTTAATGTCCAGTTTGGTGTTCTTTATTACTTCTCTCCATTGCCTGGCATAGCTGTTTACTCTTTTCACCCTGCTTCACTTCTTGCCCTCCTGATTTCTTACTTTCAAGAAAAATGTAAAGACTCAAGCCTCCTTACTTCTTGTTTAAAGTCTCTCAAACCCCCCAGAGCCTTTTTTTTTTTTCCACAGAAAACAAACAAAACATTTAGCATCCATCCCCTATCTTTGAACCAAGGCATCCTGAAAGAGAAAGACTCAGATAAACATCTATTCATCTCCACAACTCCCAGATGCAGCTCAAACAGTCTTCTTTATGGATTAAAGATAAGACACTATCCATAAGTGGTATTAAGAACAAGAGCTCTGGTCACCAGCAAGGGAAAGGAGATTGCTCCAGCCCTGAGCTTCTGTCACAAGGACTGATGTCTCACGAGCCAGAGGTGTGCTGGGAGAAGCACATCCCTCTGACACTGTGCTGTAGCATAAGGTACTCTTCACAGCCCAAAGGCCAGAAACAGAAAATAAACTCATCTCTGCATTACATGAGAGACTTTCAGGCTGCCTGGGCTGCACATCTGAGTAGGTGGGTGGCTCACCACAAAGTCTTGTGAGGGGAGATTTCACTTTTTGTCCATAGAGCTGAGTCAACCCTACATAAACACATCGGAGGAGGAGGATGTGAAACGTCAAACACCACAAGCCCTGGTCTTGAGGAGCTGTGTTAGAGCAAGGAATACATTCCAACAAAATCCTGGTTCTGACACCCTCTTTTTTCTCTTTGCCTTCTTGGGAGAATTTTCTGTCACAACTCTTCAACGCCACAGCACTCTGCTCTCAGTAGCCCTGATTGGGAGGGAAGGATATCCCGAGTGCCAGGGGCAGATGTTTGTGCTGCTTCACCTAATGCTTTGGGACACAATGTTTTTATTGGAGTTAATGAATCTTCAAAGATGCAGAAAAAGGAAGTCCAGGGAGGAATGTTGGTATAAATGTCCCACTGGGGGACTAAAGGAGAGGTCCTGGATTCTGAATGCCATTCAGCTGGTTTGTGTTTTCTTTGCTTTCTTCTGAAATAAAAAATTAAGAAAAAGGAGAAAGTTAAAAAAAATAGAAAAAAGTGATTATTGAGGAGGAAACCCTACCAAATGACCAGGACACTGGGGTAGGATGAGGAAAATGTTCTTCTGAGAGCGTAGGGAGGTAGGTAAGCTGTTTTTTTCTTTGTGGTATGAAACCTGACGGTGAAATTTCAGTGCTGAATTCGCTCTTCATAAGGTTCAGGCTGTTTACTTTCATGTAAGGTTGCCTCTCTTATTACTGTCAGAGGTCAAATCCCGAGCAGTTAGACAATGTTATTTTAAAGCCTTTTATATTTCTAGGCAGGCTTGTAAGGCAGGACTGGCTTACCCATAGAAGAGTCAGTGTAGTGCAAGCTCTTTCACATCTAGGAAATGAGTCGGGTCGGGCAGGAATCAAGCACTGCTAGGGCCTGGCAGCTGATGGCCAGTCTCTGTGCAATGACCTCCTTGCTCTAGCTGCTCTGTGGCTGAATTAAAGTTGGCAGTTTCAGTCAGCAGAAGCAGCAAAGAGGTCAGTTGGCTGAGTTGTGTTGTCTGTGACTCTGGATCTCTGACACTTACCTGAGCAATTGGCCCCCGGTCCCAGTCTGTGCTGCTGGTCCCTGGTTCAAAAGACACAGCACAGGTATCATAAGAGCAGACAGCAGCCACTGCCAGCAAGAATCTTAGCCTTACTCCTGCTTCACTAAACAGACACAAATCCTTTAACCCCCCTTTGAACATTATGTGCTTCAGGTCACTGTTCTGGGAGCCACATGTGGCTTGGTTTTAGCTACCACTTCATAAAATAAAAGAATAATTTCTGATACATGATAGCAAAATACTTAGATTTTGAAGGTAAGCCTCATCCATGGAAGGCACTTTACAAAGTTATCACATAATTTCACCCCCTGGGCTCAGCTGGAGTATTAGCTGAGAAGGGATTCACTTTATACTGAGTCAGTCTGCAAATTCTCTGAGCAAACAAAGCTGCTGCAGCATTTATATTGTGTGTATGTTTTTCTACAAGATATTCAGGACTTCCAGATACAGGAAGGAAAGACCAGAACCTAACGTTTCTCCTTTAAACTTCAAAGGTCCTTTTGTTCTCAATTCATTTTTTGTGTCAATTAAAGGCAATTTACTTCACCAGCTCACTTGTGGAACCATTTATTCAGGACAAAATAATAACGCAAAGCACTGAGTAAAAGGCAACTGAAATGATTGTCGCACTCCCTGCCTACTAGCAAGGATATTGGCTTCTGATCCAGATTCCAAATTTGGATACCTTGCAGACAACATGAACCTTCTGGCTTTTGTGGTGAAGAAGTGGTTTTCTAAAAAGATCTTTATTAAATTTCTCTGAGTTTTTCTGTTTTAAAAGCATGATGAATCAGACTACTTCAGAACATTTTTTAACGTGTTTGTTTAAAACAATGTTGACTCTTAGATTCCTGTTTGAATGCACAAGTCATGATTTGTTTGACCTTTTTAATCAATATGCTACTTTGTTCATTATTGCCCTCTTTTCCAAAATAACTGCCAAGTCCTTCTGTGAACTTGTTACTTGACCATGTGTTTGTTCATTTAGGGATGAAGGAAGTGGGAAAAGTGAAAACAATCTCACAGTCTTCCCTGCTAACATCCAGTCTCAAATATTTGTTTTGCTATAAAGTAAATCAAGCATGAAAGGACAAAATTGTTTAAAATTAGTAGCAAAACCCTCAAAAGTCTTAAAAAAATACTTTAAACCCAGATACTTTCCACTGGAAACTGCAAAAACAGGAAAGTGTCCAGCAGTGTGTCACACTCTAGAGTAGTCCTCGCGTCCATGAAATGAAAACAAAGTAAACCCTTCATCAACAGCCAGCCAGAGTGCAGAAAATTCCTGCTCCACAGAGTTATGTTAGTCTTTCTTTTGGCACTGTGGATGCCCTGAGAGAAATTATTCAATGACTTAATATTTGAGGAAGCAAGAAGAAAGGCAAGAGAGAATAGAAGAAGAAAATAACCTGCACAAGCAAACAAAATGTACCTTAATGTGAAAACACGTTATTTGAATGACTATATTTGTTTTCTGTATGGGGTGGCAACTCTGGGCTCTTGGTGACTTCACAACCCAAATGTTACCTTGTGTCATGGGAAACACATGTTCTGCTTCTGGAACTATCCAGGATCTTGTGACTGTCCCAGAGGTCCACATCCAGCCACCTCACGCTGCAGGGCTTTGGCTCTTCACAGAAGAGCTGCTTTTGGGCAAAGTCAAGGAAAAAAATCCTTGAGAAGAGAAAACCCAATTTTGACAAATATGATCCCTTTAAAGTGTTTCAACACCTTCTACCTTCTCATTCTGAGCACTTTTTAATTAAGGTCTGTCCCCTATTCGCATCAATGCTGCTGCTGATCAGAGCCCTTCTGCAGCACAGGAACCACTGGCAACAGAGAAATACTTAAGGGACAGGGACTTCAAGAAATAAAAGAAGAACTTTGCATCCTTTATTCAGAAGTAGCCTGTATTTCCATCTGAGGCAGATATGCTTGTTCCTGATAACACTTTTCTGACCAGCTTTACGTCGTGCTTGAAAAGGAAGGGAAAAACAGACACATGGGAAGCCACCCCCTCTTGAAAAAATATAATTTCAGGGATATTTAAGTTCCCAAATCAAAGATACATGTTCCAGCTGAGGCCTGTTCAGAGAACATGCTCCAATGCCTGACAAAATCCAAGAAGGAACAGGATTACTAAATCAGAAGTGATAAAAAAAGATAATCACCATAAAAACTTAACACCAAGACCCATTTTCATAGACTCCCAGTGGAAATATCCTGATAGATTTTGATAGGACTGGATTGTTAATATTTATGAAGCCAGGCAAGACCTCCAGATGGAAGCTGCTCTATAAGCAGAAAGCTTTTCTATTAATATTTATTAATCTGAAAGTGCTTATTTAGTTTTTAGGCAATTTTTCCTCCATCCTTTTCCTAAGCAAACTAACATTAAATCTGTGGGATCTGTGAGTTCTTAGCTTCCCACTGCTGTCTGTGATGTAAATTGCACTTCAAAGAAAAATGAAAAGAAATACAGAAAAGTTCATAAAGTCACAATGTGAAGGCTCGAGAGCTGTTTGCAGAGAGCAATCCTGGCAAGTACCAAACATTTGGACCCCACATTGAGCAACATAAACAGAGTTTTTAAACCTGATCCTGTGGCCTTTATGAAGTACACAGTCACAGGGAGAGGATTGTGGGTGTTCCCAGGTGGTGTTTCAGGGTGCCAAAGATGGACATCACCTTCCTGTCTGAGTGATGTGGTGGTGCTTCAGTGGTGCTGGGACTCAGGGCAGTTATGTGGGGACCATGACTATGTCTACACTGCAGCTTGGGTAGTCTCTGTCGCCTGGTCTTGTCTGTGGTATGTCCTTCTAGAGGAATCCAGGGAATTAAACATAGAATTTTGTCACTGTGTCCAGCTGGGAGATGGCCAAGGGGTGCATCCAGCAGTCAGGACTTCAGAACTGTCACAGCCAGTGGTGCACTTATTCAAGGGTCTCAGTTGTGGTACTAATTAAAAAAAAAAAAACAAACCCTTTAACAAAAAAACATTTGTGTTCAGCAGAAGGATGAAAGGAACCAAAATCTATGTCCGCAAGTTAAAATTTCCTCCTCACTCATCAGACCTAAACCTAATGAATAGAAGGAGTCAATGAAATATGCTGCCTATAATCTCACTGATTTGAGAGAAATAACCTTAAAGTGCAAATCACAGAGAGCTCTTCTTAAAATAAAGCTAAACATAGAGAGACAGAAACTGTTCTCATTGTAAATGGCCATTCTGATTTTAGCCAATGGGTTCAGATCAATTTATTTTTTTTTTTTTGTGGTGGAAAAGAAACACAGAATATTGTTAGTTCTCTTTTAATCTGTCAACCATATATCTTTTAAAAAGATACAAGGCCTGGAAAAAAATTTACATGATTGTAGGGAACAGTAAGCTGATAGTTTATTTCTCCATTGGCATGAATGTGTTTCTTATTATATACCAATTGGCATGAATGTGCTTCTTATTATATACCAATATTTTCAATAATTGTCCTTGCTTATTCAAAAATCAAGATTTTGAATCTTTGCTAATACAGTTAAAATCATATTCTCCCATGAAAACAAAATAAAACAAAACAAATATTTTTGCCCTTCAAGAAAATATACATATTAAATAAATAATTTCCAAAGCAAAACAGGACAAGGGAAAATCCCCTCATGCACTGAATCTCCAAGCTTGCACAGTATTATCAGAGACATGAAGAAGCCGCTAACAATTTCCAGCTCTTGACATGTAACCATTTGAACCATATAATCATAAAATGTCTTGGGTTGGAAGACACCTTAAAGTTCATCTAGTTCTAGCCCCGCTGCCATGGGCAGGGATGCTTTCCACTAGACCAGGTTGCTCAGGGCTCCATCCAACCTGGCCTTGAACACTGCCAGGGATGGGGCAGCCACAGTTCTCTGGGCAAACTGTTCCAGTGTCTCATCACTCAGTAAAGAATAACTTCCTAACATCTAAACTAAACCTGCCTCCAGTATGACATTACCTCGAGATCTATTCTTCGTTCCATCATCCAGGTTCTTCATAACTCAGGCTGTGAGACTCCTGGAGAACCTCACACAATATATTCTTCTCTTAAAAAAAATATGGTACTTGCTTTGTGGTATAGTTTTATCACATTTCAATTTATTTCAAAGTACAATTTTTTTCTAAAATTTTAGTGACAATTTATCGAAAGGATTACTAATGTAAAGTTGTATTAGACATGCCACTTCTCTCCTATTTGATGTAATACTTCTTTCCTATTTGTCTTGCATGGACAGCCCAATACCTGTATTCTTTTAATAAGTTGTTGAACTTAGTCTTACCAGTTAAGTAATTAATGTTGGAGTTCAATAACTCTCTTAATAAACTGCAAAATCTTCTGTTCCTTCAAAAATGTAGTGTACTTATTGTCATGCTTAGAAGCTTTTAAAATTATGATAGTCTTCAATGAATAAAATGGTTTTCAAATTATGTATTTCCCAACTTCAGTTATCCAGGGAGCTAGAAGAATAGTGACTCTTTTCTACTTCTTTATCACCTCTGATTCTCAGATCCTTCTGTTCTTACTAGAAGCTTTTCCACCTCCTCCACGGGTTTTTCCTCATGGGTGTATGTTCTCTTATGATGAAACAATCCTTAAAATGACTCTGTCGAGTGCAGGTAAGTTCTAGTTCCAAATGAAAAGGCATCTCTCATTTTTACACTAGGATAGTGCATGTCCCCCATAGCAAAGATTCTTACACTTCAGCCTCTGCCTGTCTCTTTAATCTCCACTTGTATCTTCCCCAGGCATTTTCCTTCTAGCCATGATTATCCCCTGAGCAAGTTCCATGCTTCACACTCAATTTTTTATGAGGCATCTCTCAGTACATACAATACTCTTGCAGAGAATTTGGGTCTGAGGCATCTCAATCCCCCTTGGATGTGCCTTGGTCCTTGTTATCTAAGCTTTCCAGGGTGGGAACTGCTCATTCTGGTTTCCAGAAAATGTAGTTCATTGTCCTGATAATACTGTTTGGGGAAAAATGTTAGATTACCTCAGTGATGATGACAAATTTATTCCATTATACTTTTTTAGATGTTGGGATCACTAAAAGCACATCTTTTATCTCTAATATAATTAAGGTTAAGACTTTAGCTTGTTCTGAAGAAGTTTAGTTTTCCACTTATTTGAAGAAATTCAAGAGAAAAAGCACCTGAGAGAGAGAGCAAGGGAACCCCCAAACTGCTTTCAGATTGTGGTCAACTGGTAGAGTCCATGCAGTCGCATAAAATATTTAGATTCAGGTAGAAAACCAATGAAGTCAGAAAATGGATCTTCATTCATTTTTCTTCCCACATGCCAACACATACGTATTTGCTCACTGCAAAAAGCCTTTGCACCATGGCTGGATATTTGGCCTATCATACACATTGGTGAGTAACAACCTTCAACTCATGCTGCTTCTGCAGAGAATGCTTTTTCTTAGTGTGGTCTCCTTTTGTAATTGGAAAACAGCTGCTCACTGAAGCTGTGGCCCTGAGAGAAGTGGGCACCTCAAGCAGACAGGTGGCATTACAGTTACGGTGTTGCATTTTAAAATCTTTTCTTTTTATTTATGATGAATTCTGTTACCCATTCCATGCATGCACACATATACCCCTTACCCCCACCCACTTTTCTTCCTTACTTTCGCCTGCACTTGATTTCAGGGTTTCACGGCTTCTATGTGTTCTTCTTGTGCTGCTCTAATAATTTTGGGAGGTACTGCCTCAATAAAACAAACTCAAAGCCAGTGGAGGGATTGAAAGGAGCTGTGAAGTTACTGGTGTGGAACACAAAGCACTTCCACAGGATTATTCCCACAGATACCACAGGGGCAGCTGTGTGAACTATTGGAATGAGACAGCTGTGTCTCACAGAAAAAGTGGTTCAGGCCATGACAATAAGGATTTTGTGTCCCCCAGAAACTGCAAAGGGCTTGTATCAGACTTTGTCGGAATTATATGTAAGAAGAGCTGTTTCACAGGACATATGGCTTTGCTGGTGAATCCTTAGTTACATTTTCTCATACTCTTTTTATTGCATGATGTGGTAGACATGCTTTGACTGCCTCCATTCTCCCCCAGCTTATCTCACACCTACTCTGTGTAGCTGCAAATCTCTATTCAGACACAGGCTTAAGCATATCTTAGGGTGAGCCAGCACTGAGGTAAGAGTGTGAACACAGAAGTAAAACCTCTGTGTTTTCTTTTTGCTCTGTGCCTACCACCATATAGCTCATTTGCTTTTGCAATGTGTGAATATTGACAAAGACAAGTAGGGTACTTGCCCAGACAGAACTTTCTAGATTATGCCATGAGGGCAGCTGTGGGTTAGCACAGGACACCTGAAATTTAAACTGCTTTGCATACAGAGAGGATGCACTGCCCTGTGCATTGTGGCAGAGAAGGGAGGTTACACAAGGCGGGAGGGAGGTCACCCAAGGCATGATCTGTGCCTGGGCACTGATTTTGTTGCATGGCAGGGATAAATCAGTTTGCCAAGGGCAAATACTCCTTCCAGTACAGGTCTCCCTTTCCCATGTGCTTGGGGTATTCACCTCAAGAGTTAGGGTTCAGGTCTCTCATTTATTTAACGAAGTCTGCTGGGAGCTGCCTCTGTGTGCAAGGGGAAGTGAGGATTGTTATCACCACTACCCACACCCAGTCCTGCAACTTATGTGATTGTTTGGTTTGCCTTGTCATCCTCTGCCATGGGTGCTGCATGAATCCCGCTGCAAAGTTCTTGAAAGTTCCATGACCTTAAGCATGGCTACAGAGCATCACGGACAAGCTTGTTGCTAGCTTTTACTGAAGTTAGAGAAGTGTATACAATTCCATTCCAGGAAACAAATGTTCATATCTTAATTATTCTGAAAGGAAACTCTTTCACAGTTACAGACCCATTGACAAAGAGAGAGATGCACTTTTATCTACTCTTTCATCCCTTATTTTATCCAGAAACAGAGAAGCAGTTCTTCTGCTGGTTTCAATTATTGTATATTTATATTTAAATTTTATAACAATGGATCTTTAACATTTGCTAAGCCAGGTCAGTCCCACAGGACAATATCCTGTTCTGTTTTTTAAAAAAGGGTCCCCATATTATCAGTGAATATGCATCTGAAAAAGTCACAGGCCTGTAGAAGAGGTTATTGTGTAGTATGACCTCCGCAATAACACAGATCATTGAATTGCCTGGGATTAAATCATTGTTTAGATGACCAACATTTTAGAAAGGTGAGTTACTGCAGATCTGCCCTAGCCATTGCAGGGGTGTTGCAAGGGTCAGTTGCTCTCAGGAAGATCTCCAATTTACCAAATAAAGCACATTATAGTTCCCAACCTATTCCTGTTACTATTACTAGAATACATGTCACAGTGTCCTGGACAGGTATCAGTGTCTATGTGACCTTAATTTTTGAATTTAAAGATTAGATTGGTTGGCTTCTGAAGGGCTGGAACAGTATTGAAATAAAAGAGGTGTCTCTGATGAAACTGTTCTGAAAATTACCGTATTTTGAGATAGATTTTCAAAGTCTTGCACAGATATCATAACAAATGCCATTTTGTTCTTTTTTTACACTTCTTTCTAATCTCATGCTTGATGACTCTTCATTTCCTCCAACAATTTTAAATTGGAGATGAGGAAAGTATTAGGAAGGAAGTATCACCTTTTTGTTTTGTTTTGTTTTTTCCTTGTCCCGAGTTCACATGAGTTTAGTGTTGGATTCTGGATAGAGACACCCTGATGCTAAATCAGCAAGGCATTTCTTATATCTTTGCTTGTAGTGGATGCTGATCCTAGGGATAAATATTATTTTATAAATACTTACTTTATTCGTCTAACTCTGTTCAGCCTCTGTTCCAGATGGCCTCTTTAGGCATCAGTGTGAAAATAGTTAAATAAGTAGCACTGGGAAGACAATAACAGAAATACATTTGCTGACCTGGACTGAAACCACTTACCTAAAGACATTCCACAATTAGGATAGAATTCAGATTTTTACCTCATTTCAGTCTAACATCTCTGTGCAAGCACAGTTCCAGCTCCTTATATGATAACTTCAGTAAGTCACTTAACGGTTGAATGTTTTTACTTCACCAGATTTGCATTAGACACTTAAAAGACTGAGTTCCTCTATCAAAGGTTCACTTAGTATGACTATTGTATTAAGCAGCCTCTATAATGTCATCCATGCAAATTATTTCATTTTCATTTCCAACGGGGCTGTAGCAGAACTGTCTGTTCATCTTGCATTCTTGAATGATTTGCTACCATTATCTCAAGTGCTGTCTTGGCATACAAAGTTATTAGAAAGATGGTGCAATTTGAGGTGGGTAGTTAAAACTGCACAGATACAAAAGCTGATAGAAAATTTGTGTAGATATTTTGGTAGATGGAATACAAAAAAAAGTACTTATGATTGTGTGCAGGGTGCATGTAGGACACTTATCTTTATCAGTATATGGCAAAAATGACTATCACAAACAAAAATGCATTGAGAATTGGCCATTTGAAGCTGGTGTCTGTTAGGAAATGATTTGGATTGAGTTGAGAAAACAATGAGCACTGGCAGTCTTATGCCTGTGGAGACAGCCAAGTACAAATACTGAGCACTGGGAGGATTGAAGACTTGACTGAAAGCTTGAATTTATGCAAATTTTCTTTCTTTTTCTTTTTATTAAACACACACAATGCAGACGAGCACAGAAACATTTAAATGTAGTGCATTAAATATATTTAATGGCACCATCAGATCAAAAGAAAAAAGTAAACAAACAATAACTTTTCAGTCCTATTCTAAAGAAGAGTAGACTGGCAATAACAGCTCTTTGGAATTCGTTTCCTGTGGTAAATGACTAAAAATATTTCATAGAATTATAGAAGGTTTTGGGTTGGAAGGAACCTTAGAGGTCATCTAGTTCCAACCACCCTGCCATGAGCAGGTATCTTAGAGCACTTTTTGAAAAAATCTTGTATTTTAAGAAGCGCCTGTTTCAGAACCAAATGAAGGAACTTCAGGAAAATGGTGAACATATAATCTGCATCATTTCAGTACCAAGAAACACCAAACCCATGGAAATACTTTTGTAATGTGTGTCTTAAAAAGACGGTAAAAAATAGCCCTAGGCTCAAGATAGGTATGCCCTGGATTGCTGCAGCAATGGAAAATATGAATTGCCATTGTCCTTTTTTTACATGGGTAGGAGCAATAGCATAAGGAAACCATATTATTTGCTGGGAAACAGAAGGAAACTGTGATGGAGTCAGGATGGAAATCCAAACTGTTCAGATTGCCTCATTCTGGCTTCCCTTCAGTTCATGAAGATCTTTAGCATGCAAACAGAGCCAGGACTGAACTTTTAATTTTTAAAGTGTCATAGGAGCTGGGTTACCTCAGTTAAAATACCTTATAGCAGTAGCTCTCTTATGCCACTTTGTCTGTCTGAGCTGTATTGTTTCTGCATTCTTTTTGTAACCTGTTTTTCCCTCCAGTTGTAAAGACTGGACTAGTTAATGACTTCTTTGTTGGGAAACTGGGCTTATGGCTCGAGCTTTGACACAAATTATTGCAAGACAATTGGCCAAAAAGTTTTAATCATCAGTGGTTTGTCTCTAGAAACATATCAACTTCAAAGCTAATCAATTTATGACTCAACTTTCTGATTTTGTACTGAAGTACTTTGACAAGAAACTTTGGCCAACCTTAAACTTTTAACTGTTAAATTCCAGTTTGTATTACACATCATACCTCTCTGAACTGTATTTGTTCCTCAAAAGACTGATTGCCAAAGACCAGTAGGTTGTTAACATTATCTTAAAAAAAAAAAAAAAAAAAAAAAGAAGAAAGTAATTTGCCTGAGAAAGTAGGAAAGACCTATGAAATTCATGACTTCAAAAAAATGAGATGGGCCTGTAATTTTCAAGCAAAGACACAGGTTTCTTAATCAACTATGACAGATGAGGATAACCTAAGCGGTTGTCTGTATTACATCAGCTATGATGGAAAGTAATTGTGAGTCACCAAAAGTAAAGAGATCACTTGTTCATTCATCACACATAAATACTGATGAGAAAAATGAAGTTTTCTAAATTGGGATGGGAAATCCAGGACTTTGTGTCTTTGTAGCAGACAGGAATTTTCCATGAACATCTGAGCTCATGTGCACTGGGTTTTATGCTTTAATTGGTACTATAAGGGAACTGGAATTTTAATGTGAAAGTACATTATGCAATTCAGAATTTTTTTTTGCTTCAAATAAGGTTCAGATATTGATGTTTCTTAGGGAGGAAAATGTTAGTTCAGGATCAACTAAGTTTTTGTAAATCACTTTTTAACTTGACACATTTTAAGTATGGTGGGTTTTGGGAGGGGTTTCACTTGGTTTTAATTTGGTTTGGTTGGGTTTGGTGCTTGTTTTTTTGGAAGATATTCCTATCAACATGGATACATCCCCACCTAATGTTTTTATCTATCTCGATGAACTAACATTGCTGAAGGAAAACATATTATGCAAGATTTATTTCTCAAATGTTTGTGGGTTTGGAGCCTGTTCTGTTTCTTCCTTCCTCTGTAAAAGATGAACTAATATAGCTTGAGCATGTGTATTGAATAAAGGGCAGCAAGTAGATACCCTATCTCAGAGGAAGAAATGGGAAAAAATTAATCTCAGCAAGTCCTTGTACCTAGCTGAGACTGACACCATTTGCAGAAGTTATTTCCAGACATACAGTCCACAGTGTCATGGGGTAAGTCCGTCATTCAATTGATCTCACAAGGTAAATCACATTTATAATCCCTCCCTTTAGAAAAGTGCCCACAATATTTTTCTTTACCTCTGGTTTAAAAATATCTAACATATAAAGCACTGTATTATTAAACAGTGACATGCAGTTTTCTAAAGATATTTGCCAAACACTCATTGAATTACTCAATTTATCTCTTCAATGTCAATAACCAAGCAGTGGTTGGAGGTGATAGTGCTGTGGTGATTCAGGAGTAATGCACTTCCATTCATTATTGCTTTCACTGGGACACAAGACATGTGGCTTACAAAGACATCTTCTGCCACTGAACCCAGCCTGTGTTATTATAGAGAGCAATGCCATGTAATTCCCTTAAAAATTACTAGCATCTGTCTTAAAATTGTTTACCCACTGATTTTCCTGAAAGCCAATTTTACAATCTCGCTAACCTAGTGAATGGGTAGGAAAATTCTGCTAATTTACAAGTTTAATGTATTCAAGGCAAGCTTCTATCAATGAGTTTTAATGGCTCCAAATTATCACTCAGTTTGAAGAGCTCCTTTGGCTCTTCTCTCTCTTTGGAGATTTATTTTCTCCCCATGATGTGTTTATAGGGATCAATTCTGTAATCTCCCAAATTGTCTTGTATTATTGCAAAAGGGACAAAATGTTCTATCTGTGTGTGACAAGATAAGCCTTCCATGCCCCCAGTCAACCTATTGTTCTCTTATGTCTCCTGTTGGATCCTGTACTCCTTGAATTCAGGTGACCAGAACAGCACCCAACTTTAAAGACAAACTCCTCTTATCATGCAGTTCAGATCTCTCAGTTCATAACAGAAGAATTTTGCCTGATTGCCAGCCAGGATTTTGTCTGAAGTTTTGATGTAATTTGAAATGTTGTCCACGACACCCAGTGTCTTTCTTGCTCTCTGTGATTTCCCATTCCTGACCTCATGTCCATAACCTGTTGTCAGTCTCCAAGAAAGCAAGCTTGTACTCTAATTACTTTCTATCCCAGTTCTCCTAGCATTTTCAAGGTCATCCAGCTCTTCCTGTTTAGATCATCCTCTATTAATGATGCTTTGCAATGTAACGAGAGCACTCCCACTTTTGTGCCATGATTCTTAACGAAAATAAGTAATCCTGGAGGAATTACACTACTAATGTTTCTAGAACTATAGCTATCATTTTAAGACAATCTGTTGTATCACTTTTGGTGAGCTACTTGCTCACATCAACTAGCTGGAAAACATCCAACTTTTTTACGTGCAAGGAATATTTCCTGGCAGAAACATCTTCTAGGGGATAACAATAGAATGTGAGGGCAAGAAGTAGAGGGATTCTTTCTTCCAATCTTTAATGCTAACTTTGGAAAACACAACCCATAGTCAAAGCACAACACAGAAGAGTCTTGCAGTGTTAGGGGGTTGCACCAAGCAAATAAAAATTTCTGCATTTTGTGGCAATTCAAAGAAAAGTAAAAGAAATTGTGATTGTATGTAAAATAAATGTCGCCAGCCCCTGCAATGCATAACATCAGTTGAAATCAATGTAACTATCGGATAAAATAATATTCTACGGTGTCTTGTTAGCCTGTCAAGTTAATCCATGCAAATAGTCTTTATGCATAACTGTCTTATTCAGATACTTGGATGCAATCCATCAAACACTTCTCATCCATTAAATATAATTATATGCTTTGTTGGAATAACCAGATGTTTAGTGCTAATCTGAACAGATGTCTGCGCTTCATAACGGAAGGTTATAAACCTATTTACACCAGCAATAAAATACAAGTATTAAAATGATGGAGAAACTAAGTAGTTCTCACTTCATTTTGGCTAATTGCCAGCAATTCACTTTCTTTGGTTCAGCTTAACAAAGGTGCTAAGTTTGCCGCAGTAAATTTGACACAGGAGTTAGTAAAACTAGGCTGACCTTTTGTAATGTGTGCCATGATGACCACTTTGGATCCCTTAAAAAGACTTAATCTTGCAGTGAGTTTGTTTTCAAAGATTTGGGTCCAGATTTTTTACAGGGCTAAGTAACAGGCACATTTTTAGGATGGACCCCTTTCACTCCATGAATATCTTTGTGGTGGGGAAGTCCATATTCTCAGAACAGTCTTTTGAAATGTAGCACAGGGTTTATGGAAACCATTCCCTTTGTCCAATCCATCTCCTTCTGTTCTTCCTCAAAATTTGAGATCCAGATTCAAAGCTCTTAAGCAATCATCTATGTCAAAGTGATTTTCATTCTGAGACAAAAAGAAGTGATAGCCTAGAATTTGTTGTCTTTCACACAAAAATATATAATTTAGCCTACTTGGCTGTGCTTTATTTTATTTTCAGTGTTTTATCTGCAAGTAGAGCTCTGCTGAAAAAAAAAATTCCAAGTAGGATTATTCTGGAAACCTGAGACTGAGAGTTCTTTTAAGGTGGCAACTAGAGCTGTAGGACTACTTTCCACAAGAATTCATTGCTATGACATGCCTGCAGTCCAGTAAGCCACTTAAATGCTTATGTACATAAATACTTTTACAAAATCTAAATTATACAAATTTATCAGACACATACAATGAACATTTTTGTTTAAAATAACTTTGATGATCTAGAGAATTATCTTCTTTTCTTCTGTCCATGGAATTCCTTTAATTTCTAAGCATTTCAGGAGTATGATGTAATCCTGAAATATATATGTTTCTTCAACAGAAAAAAAAAGGTAACTGAGACAAGTAAATAATTAACACATCTGGTTTCTTGAGTCAAAGCAATTCAGGGTAAATGGTGTCAGGAAGAATGAGTAATAAATGGAGGATCTTAGAGAAGAACAAAAATCTAGGAGCCCAAAGAGGAAGGGAGATGGCAAGGACAACCTTTTCTGTGGAAGAGTGAGAAGAAATTTTCAAGCTGTAACAATATATAGAGGGGACATGAGGGAGCATTTAACTCTGCTGACATTAAGAAGAAGATTCTCAGGGAGATAAACTGTGCCAGCACTTTGAACAAGAAAGGGATAATTCCTTGTTCTGGGGCAGAAAGTGAAGTTATCCAGCAGAAGGAGTTGAGAATAGCATGGAGGGAACACATACTCATTGACTAGGCTTTATCTGTTTTACACAGTGGTATTCCTCTGGAGTTAGTAAATACCAAAATTTCTCAGAAGCAGATAAAGATGGTAATATGACATTGGTCAAAACACAGTTACATACAGCCAAAGAATCAGACAAGAGTCTGAAGGAAAAGACCATATTCTTGTGGAAACCTCACTCCAGGGTCTGAGAGATGTGGAAGATGTAGTTTCTTAGAAGGCACAAATAGTGTGGCTCAGGCCTTGGTTCAACAAGAAAGAAGTATTTAAGACAGTGAAAAAAATTTCACTTTATTGATTATGGGAAATTGCTCTGAGAAGTCACATTACATTATTTCTGTTTCCTGACCTGATGACCTTTGCAAGATTTCTAGAGTCAGTTTTTTCTTAGCAGTCTTTCCTGAAGATTTGAAGAAAAGTCCCTACTTTTTTCATGCTCATAAAATATTATCAATTGAAACGTGATTACAATAGCACTTTGCAACTAAGTTTAAATTGGGATTCAGGGCCTTTCCTTTCCCATATAACACATCCTATCTTCTGTCAGAGCCTGAAGAATAAACAGACGCATTTTAAATGTTGTGAAGGAGACAGCTTGTCATTGCATGTTAGCTGACTCATTAAGATTTCTATTTCAATGATCATCTAGGCTGATGGAGGGCCATTGAGCTGTTAAGATAATCTCACTCTAATGCCTGTAAATACAAGTTGTGTTTGAAAAGTTTTCACGTGGTTTGCAGTTATTGAGTCATATTTTTCACTTCTTCTAAATGCAGTGATGAAATGTTATTTCTGAAATGGCAAAAGCATTTGAGATGAATTTATTGTGCAGCAACTGTTACCTCTGTATTTTTCTTCAGCTGTGGGCAATCCTGTCTGAGCAGCCCTGGTCTGAGTTTTTGGGTGCTGGATTCCCAGCCTCCTTGACAATCTCTTAGTTTCCATTACTCAGCACCAGGTAATGCTGATGCAAAAAGGAGGGCGATCTTGTGACAAAGAAGTTGGGTTTCTTTCTGGTCTTGAACTGATGCTGTCTAGAACAAAGAAAATATTTTGCTATGAAGAAACCACATATAATATTAAAATACCACTATCTATTTTATTAATCTGGACCAAATAACACTACTGATATAAATTAATTGATACATTTCACTGAAATAGGTGAAAAAATGCTGAGGTTTATTTCTGCATTTTTAATTGTACAAGGCAATCAATTAATGGTCTTGCTTCCCAGGGATCCTCTGCCAGAGGAATGGTATTCACTAGGGGATTCAATTATCACTTCTGTTCAGTTTGATTTCATATGGCACCATGATAAATGGCTCTTACTGCTTGTAATAACAATACTGTGCACACATTTATTTTCTCTTGTTTGCTTAATAATTAATATGCCACCCACAGTGACAATATGTGGGCTTGTTTATAAAACCTTCAGTAATCAATAATTGTTTCCCACGTGACACTAAGAAGAAATAATCTGAATCATTGCTCTGAAAACTCTTTTCTAATGCTCTCACAGTATAGCCTTGACTGGCTTTTGACACTCATCACCCATCAGTCCTGGAATGGGAAGGTTTAGTAGTTGTGGTGGTTTCTGCTCTACATTTAGGAAACTTGCCTCAAGATGGCCAAGCTTGCTTGCTTGGAGCAATTCACTGGTGGTAGCACAGAGTTCCGTTGGGCAAATCATCTGGGAAATAAGATTTTAGGAGTAGTTTGGTCATCTCAGTAGTATTTCATATTGCGTAAGACAGAAGCACCCAACCAAGTTCCCTAAGAGAGGCAGCAAAATTCTTACCCACTTTTATCCAAACAGATGCAGTCCTCTGTGAAATACAGGAAAGGATGGGAAAGAAATAGCAGTGCAAATGTTTTTCACACACTGCTTAAAACCTACACTGCTTTGGTGACCAGAGAGTTAATTCTGTGTTAGGTGGCTTATTTAATCTTGTTGTCTTTGTAAGTCTCAAGAGATCAGAGAACAAAATATTAATTTACCGAACTACTTCAATATTAATATAATCAGTCAAATGGATCACCTCTAATGAGGTAGAGTCCTCACTACCACACCATCACTAACCTGAAATTCACAATGATTTCCAGGCTGGGAGGCACTGGACTGCTCAACTAGGTGCATGCACAGTGTGGATCAGCATCAAACCCAGGATCTCCTTCATTGCATTCGAGATCTTTACACATTTCTAGGAAACACAGGCTTTTAGCTTGTTGTTTCTCTGACATTCCAGGTGCCATTGCCGTTTTAGTAGATTTCAGGAAGAAGAGGGAGAAGCAGTAGCATACATGGCTGAGGATAATGAAATGAAGTTATTAATATTGTTTTTCCTTGTCTGGTTTTGCAACTAAAAATTTCGTTTTGGAAGTTGTGATGCACTTTGAACCTTCCTGCTTGCCCCCTTTAATAACTACTCTGAGATCAGATCTTTAAATATTTTATCTGAAACTCTATTTTTCTTCAGTAAAACTAGCTCTCTATCTTAAAAAATAAAATTAAATAATTGCAGAAGAGAAAGGAAGTTTGCTCTAGTTTTGTAGAATGGAATTAAATAAAATGAGTGCCATCTACTGGTTGTGAGTCCTATCCTGTAGATTCCTTAACCTCCCATGCACTTTGGCGTTGCTGTGCTTGCCTTATATTAGAACTCATCTTTATGCAAGAAAAATAATAAAATACTTCATCTTTCCACTGCATCATGCTTCTGGATGAACAAGAGACGTTCCGTCGTAGTCTTAAATTATAAGTAAAGACACTTTATAATTAAGAAGGTGCCATTAATCAAATCAGCCAGCAGTAGCTCAGTGTTTTAATTATACACAAATATTGTATTTAGTCTCTTCCTTTTGGTTATTAATCACCTCCATCCACTAGACTGCTGTCTGTTTATTATTTATTAAATCCTACTGAAGACTTGCTATATTTTTTATGAGTATAAAAAGGGTGTCTTCAGAATTAATATCAACATTGCTTTTTTAACCGTAAAGCAGAAAGTCACATTTATATTTATAACTGGATTATGTGTACTGTGCTCTTAGCTGTATATCCATTTGCCTGTAGGAATAATTTCAATTTATTATATATAGTGACTTTTGATAATTCTACTTTTTCTTCCACACTTAGAGTGCACCCGCACTAAATGGGATTTCTAATGGATTATTCACCTTTCCCTCAGGTAACAAAGTTAACTTTCAGAATAAGGCAGCAGACAATATTAGACTTGAAAATTATCAAATCAACAAGATGCAACTTTAGTCTTTATAAACTTGCAGTCCTGAATTACATAAGGTTGTCAAATCCATTCAGAATTAGCATGAATCAAGAACTCAATACTAGTTTTAAACAACCATTAATATTGTTTTTCTTACTAAGAAAGCAAAACAGAGATTAAAACTTTCAGGTTTTGAAAAGTTATCAGGTTTCAAACCTATTTTTCATTTTAATTACTGTAAGCTTTTGACTTTTCCAAACAGGTAGTTGTTGGGTAAATAAAATCGCACTCTTTAAATGATATCATTCGTAGAATCTGAGGGTTGCAGGATTTACTGCTCACCAAGAAGACTGAGATCTCAACCTGAGTATGTTCAGATAGCAGCTCCACCATGCAATATGTGTTTCATGCAGGCTGCACTTTGAAATGCAATTTGTGTTTTGGGAAACTGCTGAAGTCCAGGCTAAATTTTGTTTCTAACATTTCTTTCCAGTATGATATTCCAAACCCTTCAGATGTACCTAGCAATTAAAAAAAAAAAAAAAAAAAAAAAAAAAAAAAAAAAAAAAAAGTGGAGATATTGTGGTCAAATCTGGAGCTGTGAACCAGCACTATGGGAAAATGAAACCTTGGTGTTATGTTTTCTTTCTAATGTTAAAAGTCATGAGCTTTTCAGGATGCTCGTAGGAATTCCGAGCACCTCACTGATCAGCAATTTGACAAATATATACACGCATTAAAAAACAGGAAGGCAATTTAATCAGATAGCAAAAGGCTGAAGACACCTGCTAGGAAAGAATGAAACCATTACCTCTGTCCCCTTACAATGTACCAGTGTCTACCTGCTCTGTACTCATTGATTATATGTTTTTCATGTTCTGTGATTCCCAGCTCCATTTATTCATTCTAGTTTTGATGAGCCTTAAAAAAAAAAATCACAAAATAAATATAAAGAGAATTACAGACAGAAAAACAGATCCATTAAAAGATGGATTTGAGCAGAGGATAAAAAATCAGCGTTTATTCTCACTGATTATTTGAAGGGCTAGGAACAATTAGCGTTTTCTTCTTTATACATCCAGCTTTCTTTCTGGACTCAGCCAACCTTCCTCCATATTTAGTACAGGGAAAGAAAAAAAAAAAGACAGGAAACTCTGTTGTCCCTGAAAGTACTGCTCTTGGTATGGCTTCCTATTCTCTTCTCAGTTGCTGGGTCACAGACACAGATGTCCAGCAGCACTTTTCATAGCCAGAAAAGATGCTTGGCTGGAGTCTGTCTCTGGGTTTGTGAATGGAAAAATGACAAAGTAGGACAGGACAGAGTTGGATCTCTTGGGGTCACAGGTGGCACATGTCCCTGTCCCAAGTGTTTAGTATCCTTTAAGATAACAATTTCTGCCACAACTGAGTGGAAAGCAAACAATTTGTTTGCAGCAATTCTCTTGTGACCCCATGGACTGAGTGACAGCTTTATTTACAAATTGTGCCATTTGGCCTTGGCCTTTTGACAACTTCTTTTACAAAGGGTAGCTCATGTCTGAAGGAAAGTCATTGAAATACTTCTTTTGATGGCAAGATAATGATTCAGTCATTTTTTGTGTGTGAATGAAGGGTACTGTTGGACAGATCAATGCAAGAGGAGAGTTTAAATGCCATAGGCATTGTGGGGCAGCACTATCATAAAGCTCAGGTTTTAAAACAACTGTAATGAACTGGACTTCTGAGAACTAAATATACACAAAAACATCTTTTATTAAGTAGCATGCCCTTTTCCTCCTCATTTGATCTCATCACTAACCTGTATCAACAGTAACCCATACTGTCCCAGGGATGCTTTCATAGACATGTTGATTTAATTTCAGCTAGTTTTAGTCTTCCTAAAAATAGGCATTTAATTTAAGATGGCCATCAGAGGGAATGGATATCCCCTCTCCAAAGATGCCTCCCAAACACCTTTGGACAGGATAAATGATTGCTTGTGTCCATCTCATTTAGAAGGAGTCAGTGCCACTTGCCCTGTTTCCAACAGCCATCAAGTGTTCTTGGCAGTCACAATCTTCACTATGAAATCTTTTATATTTATCCTGCCAGTGGCAGGCTGAACCTGCTCTGTTCTATACAGACTGCTTTATTTCTTTGCTCTCTCCCGTAAAAAGACAAAGCAACCTGGACTCATTTGCAACACTATTGCTGAAACCTCAGATTTAATTTCTGTTTTTCAGAACAACGTCTCTAGAGTCCATCAGTCTATTATATTTGTAAGATTTCTCTGAAGTAGAAATAGAAAAACACAAAGTTCCATTAAGGGATTAAGGGTTCAGTTTTACAAGGTTTGGGGGGTTGGGTTTTTGTTTTTTTTTCTTTATTTTAATAAAAAAAACAACCCTACAGTTTGCATAATAGTAATCCCATTATTTAAAATCCTTTTGATCTCTAGATCTTTTCTTAGCTCCTTATATATGCTGATAGCTACTAGTGATAGGATGAAAAAAATATGTATGAAAAACTATCATGAATACCTTGACTTAGAAAGTACTTGGTCCGAGTTTTCTGGAAAAAAAACGGTAGAAAACAACTCCAGTACACTGTGAAGTGCTACATTCATAGTGTAAGAAATACACTTTTAAAAACGTGTGGTCACAGCTTTTCCAAAAGCCTCATCTTCAATTCAAAGTGAGTTGGTGCACTTTTGAATGATTGACCTGGAGTGTCTATAGTGTTATCTTTGGACAGAAAAACCCTGTGTAATTTAAAATAGAGCCAGAGATCCCACCCTCAGAGGCCAACTCTCATCAGGTGTGTAGGACATGGAAGCCTGTGTGGAGCAGTTGACATGACACTGCACTTTGATGAAGAGTGACCTATGGTAACTGACACCCAGCTGGCTCCAGAACTACAGATAGAATAACTGATGGACACAGGGGCCCTACTGAAGTGGTTCCTCTGCTGTTGGGGCTGGGTGCATGTTTTTCTTCACTTCTAAACCACAGATTCTGGTCACATGAATTTGGTTAAGCGGGAGTTGGAAAGCATTTGTGCTACTCTCATTTGTTGTCCATCTACTAAAGGGAACAGAAATAACACTGTACTCTCTTAGAGCTGCTCACACATACAGAGGCCAGGAAAGGTAGTCAGTCCTGAAATTCACTTTTAAGCCCAAAATAAAACTAGCAAATAAATAAACACTCAAAATCTCCGTAGCAACATGCCTCATAATGGATAATGGCTTGCAGAAGACAGGAATGTGATCAAGTTTCTTTGGATTCTAGAAACCTTAACTCATTAATCTGTTTAATGAAATCTATTCTCCCTTTCTGTCTGTATATCATCCAATGAAAAATCTAGACTTTCTCAGGGCTGTCCATCTAAGAGGTTGCGTAAATTCCAACCTCAGGATTATATGTTAGACGGAGTCTTTGTCCCTTTCCAAGAAATGGTTAAAGCCAGCTTTGAATTGGAGAAAGTTTTGTGTCTGCTGCTTATGGGAGAGGAAAAGGCAAGATGCCACTTCTAGGTGTCTGTGTGAATATCAAACAGGAAATTTGCCTGCTGTGCATGTTCAGAAGCATGTACATATATTATATCAGTTTCATGAATGGCTTTTCACCACCTTCTGTAAAGTGATTTATAATGATGACTCATTAAATACTAGTTTCATATTCAAGGGCAATTCTTCTTCCATAGCAGGGTATAATATGGCTGCTCTTCATATGAGAATTACCTTGATAGTGAAAGCTATATTTAACAGTGACACTATTCCAAATCTGGAAAGGTTTGCACTCCTGATTTTTATACTTTTCACCTGAGGGATAGATTATGTTATCTTGATTGAGAAAAAGAGCATGTTCATGAATAACTACTGTGAATACGATACATCTCACCTTAACTCTGTGTGAGATATCCAGTTTAAAGGTTCTCTGTTTTGTCAAAGAGGAAAAAGAGGTAAATCTAAAGGGTGATCCATTTGGCTTTTGTGGTATCCAATCTCTCTTTCTCTAGGGTGGTTTAATCAGTGTTGTGGTTTAAACCATACAAAATGATTAACTGAGACAAGGCATTTGGCTTTTCAGCAACAGAAATTGAAAGGATAATTAAGCTATAACTATGCCTTTGAGGATGGATAAAATAGTAGAACAAGGAATAAGTGGAGGAAAAAAATTAATGCAAACATATATTTTACCTGTCCTTTTAAGATCTCAATTTAGTGGTATCCTCAGTCGTTTTCTACCATTCTATAATTATCTATTTCATTCAGTCAAAATCCATCATCCTGCTGTGCAACATGTCTCATCCCAAAATCAGCACCTGCCAAGTGTAAACTATTCTCACTTTCATTGCCTTTAATTTTCATGTCTGAAGATTTCTGAATGTACTGAGGAGTTTTTCAGAGCTAGAACTGAGGCTTGACTGCCAGACTTATATAATCTACTTATCGCTTTTCCTTAGAAGTGTTTAGGAAATATTCCCTGGTTAGAAACCTGACTTCTTTACTGGATCACAGCCATTGATAGAAAGCAGCTGTCAGCACTATGATCTAAGGATTTAACTCTGAAATATGAAATTGTCTAGTGAAGAAAGAGTAGAGCAGTGAATAGTAGATTAAATTAATAAGAAAGGGAAAAAATCAGAAATCTGACTCATGATCTCAGTAAATCCAGATTGTTGGGGTTTGGGTTTATTTTGCTTCTGCTTTCATTTTAAAATTGAGCCTTTTTGATGCAATACTTCTGAAGGTGAGATTTGTCTACTTGGTGTTAGGCACATGTTTCCTTCTATGATGTGCTGCTTTAATAGTCTCCAGCATGAAGAATAATGCCCCAAGGAATAAACTCCAAAAGAAACAGTATTGAGTGCAAAACATTATTGTTTCCTTGATTAGGAGCAAAAATATGGAGGAGATGGTCACATTTTATTGGTAGCAAAGTCATCTTGACTTAAATTGGGCACATGATCAATAAATTCTGTTTGTATTGTTTTGGCTGTATGCTGTTTTCTTTGTTTCTCAGTCTTTTATTCTGTACAGTTCTGTACATTTTGGGAAGTGGTAGGATGTTTGTCCTGTTAATGAATTTAGAAAACTGATACCTCCTCAAGACATGATCATCTACACTGAGATTTTTTTGAATGATGTTTTTTATGAAGGTATTTGGTACCTTTATTTGGTACCTTCATACAAAATATTGAAAACATCAACGAGCCAAATGAGATCCTGGTTGTGACAGGCCATGATACTCTAAAAGAAAAGTGACCTCTTTAGAAGCTGTGGCTTTAAATTGAAATGCTCAGTGTAAGCTCTCTCTTTTGCTGTGCTCTTGAATTCCATAAAATTTTAATTAAAAAAAAAAAAAAAGAGAATCAATAAAACCTCACCAGCCCTTCTTTTCAAATCTCATGCTTATCAGTATGTCCTACCACCCTTCTCCAAAGCACACTTAGCTGTCCTTATGGAAATAAATTGAGAATTGTCCATGTCCTCACTGTGAATAGAAAAAGAAAACTATCAAACAAGTCAGACCAGTACATTGTGGTGAGGCGAGCTACTGCTAAATAGAATTCCTGTTGGGTTTTTGATTTAGTTTCCAGAGGATGTTTTGACAGAAGTGTGTCAGCACCACATTTCTAGACCCAAGGCAAATGATGATGAATAAAAAGATTATTACTGGTCATGTAGTATTTTATGAAAGCCATTTTTTTCTTCTGAATAGTAGTTCAATGCGACTTAAAGAAAAGTCTGAATAAAAATGCATTTCTTTTATACATATATTTATATAACTACAGGTGTGTATGTGCATGCACAACTGTAGAAACTTCTTTTTGACTTGGGAGCATGTCTACATCAGAGAAGCCTTGTCAGAGCTCAGTGAGCTTATTCAAGGACTGGAAGAAGTACAGTTGTATCAGTGCAGTGCTGTGCTTGTCCAACTTGCTCCCACTGAGAACTACATCCAGTGTACATCACTTTGTCTAAAAATAAGCTATAATCCCTGTGTGGTGTAGGACTATGGTGTGTGGCTGTGCCAGGGTCACTCAGGGCCAGGCTATATTCTTCTTACGGGAATGGTAGTGAGCCAAGGAGATGTATCAGGTAATTATTGACTGTAAAGTGGATGCTTTCTCAGTGGATGTCAGGGAGAATGGTACCCTGAACTGTCCTGCCACTTTGTTCATGCCTCAGAAAGTGCCTGTTCTCAGTGCATATAAGTAGTCCATGCTGTGTCTTACACTGTCATTCCAGTAAACTTATACCTCATGCCACTGCTGGAGTTTATTTTATGTTCATCTATTAAAAATTAAGTTGGTCTAAAGTGTATGGAGTACCTATTTTTTTGTGTGTGTTAAAATTGTTAGATTTTGAGGCATTCTACACCCCCTCACCCCCAGTTCCTACACATGATGGACATTTTTGGAAGAGACATAGCAGAGAACTCACTCAGAGAACTTAATAGAAATATTAGATATTTCTAATAATAATTAATTTTGTGGAAAATGGAAGAAAATAGAATCACATACTGATTTTTTAAAGGAAGAGGTTGTTGGAGATAGTCTTGTAAAATCCCCAACAACCTCTGCTCAACCTAGGCCATAATATTAATATGCTGCTTTAGGTCTATGAGGATGATGACTCAGTCAAAGAATCTATATTTTTAAAACAGTCCTTGAAACAAGGATTTCTTTTAGATCTGTAGCTTACTAAAGTAATGGGAGATCTTTTTTTCTGAAAAAAAGGGCACAATATAGCAAAACTTTATTGACATAATTTTATAACTTAATCTTGCATCCGTGCTTCTTCATTATAATCTCTCTTAGAAACTCAAACACCAGTATCATACATACTTTATTCCAACAATATTCTGAGGCATATTTCTAAGAAAAAAATCAAAGGAGAAAATTGTTATTTATAGAAGTTCATTAAGGTAGAGCCAGGACTACAAGATACTGTTTATCTCAATTCTGGGAGTTAGGTTATTGATGTTGTTCCTCACAAATTCCAGTAACATCAATAGACACCAATCAATCCATCAGAGACTATAACATAAGTAACATACCTTATACCTGTTTTTTCATCATTAAACTGGAATATTGTTAGTGAAATCAATGAAACAGGATCAATTGCAACAGCAGAGTGTCTGGTACATCAATTTTAGGATGCTTGGGAACCTGTCACACTCACAATACTCCTTTTAAACTCAAAGAAAATTCCAGTTTCGTAGGATGAAGCAGTCATTGCATTTCAGATTTGTATAACTTGGAAGCAGTTTAAACTTTTGGAGAATGAGGATTAAGAGTTTGGGGAGTTTGCTAATTAGGTACACTTCCCTTAGCCTAATAGGTAGCAATTGTTGATGGATCACCATGTCTTTGTTTTTATTCTTTTTGGAACCTTTTATGATTACAGTGATGGTGGCAAGCCCCAGAAAGGAGGAAAAGAATTATACCTCCTTAGATCTGAGCATTAAGACTTTCCACTCAAGATGCCATCAAAAGCACTCTGACATTACAACTGACCACAACAAACTGCCAGGAACCACATGAGATTTATGTTAAAAGTAGAGCTCCCAGGGAAAAAAAAAACCAGTGGGAATAATATTATTGTAGAAAGCAAAGAAAAGAATTTTCACAAAATAGAGAATGAAAGGACTAAAAAAAGGTAGAAGCAGCAAGGAAGGAGGAAAATTCAGAAAAATTGAGAATTATACAGCAGTCTAATTACTTCTCTGAAATTGCTCCTGCACTGAACTCACAGTATATTTATTTGTATTACAGAATATTGCATGAAGTTATATCCAACAAAATGATCTGGTAGTCTTAGAGGGATAGAGCTGGTTAATATACATCCTTTCATCATGAAAGTACTTTAAAATGTCTCCAACATTATATGAGTGAAAGGTACTGGCAGCTAGTGAGCATTCCTTGTCAAGCTGAGTGTCTTGACCATGGAGAGAGTTTAAACTAAATCCAGCCTACTTCCTATTGATAACCATTCTTGGAGAACTTGGCGGAAACCAATCCAACCCAACCCATAGTATGTTCTGATACTTCAGAGATGAAAACATGAAATGTCTTAATGACAGAGGGAAAGAAAGACTGGTGAGGAAGAAACACATCAGGTTGTAAAGAAAACACTTTTTCATGACACATTTTTCTTGTGTTTTTGCTTTAGCAAGTACAATGATCTGTTCCACCCTCAGTGTATTGTGTGGTCTCTGCACTTCTTTAAAATTTTAACATATAATTATTGCTACAATATTACTTATTCATTTTCATCAGGAGAATATCCAAATTTGACTCTGTAGTATTGCCACACATGAAGTTCTCTCAAAAAAAAAAAAAAAAAGAGCAGCTGAAGAAAAACAAGTGAGTTATCCTAATGTCATTCCTGAGTTGTACAGTTCTCTCTTCTTTTTTTGTAATGGTATGAAGTTTTTGGAGTGGCAAAAATATTAATGTCTACCTTTAATTAGACATGTGCTACTTTTTGACATGGATATCAAAGATTATGATTAATTTCTTTTATGACATCATCCAACTCTGAATGGAAATAAATGATATAAGATGCATACAAATTTTTAAAGCAAATATTAAATTGTCAAAGTCTATGAAGCTTCCTTGATCATAAATTTGTATATGACCTTCTTTTATATCCCTAATTTTTTTCTCTTTGATGCTACTAGTCAGCGCTGTAAGAAACTTAGGGAATTCATCTTTATTAACCAATGAAGCTGTATGAAAAATATTTATTGTTTCTCATTTCAAACAGTCCTCTTTAGTCATAAATGAGTATAAAGGAAGCATGACAAGCAATTTGCTGCATGGTAGATGATATTAATGACCTGCCATGCTCATGTCTCCTTGTGTGATATGTGGCTATTATTTTGTTTGAGTGACAGATTACAACAGAGAATGTTTGGTGTCAGTTGTGTCCTATTATCTAGTTGTTGTTTATAAGAAATGAGGAAAATAACTTTATTCGCTGTCAAACCCACACATCACCAGCATTTGCAGTTTCTGTCTCACAGAGCAGTTAGTGAATGCCCAGGAAAAAATCATAAGAGACTGGGAATCCACAGTGTTCTCCTATTTAACTGCAGTGTCTCTTTTTGCTGATAGTGGTAGATGCTCAACCTTTTAATGACAAATATTCCATTTATTCAGTTAACATGCCAATACCAATAACTCCATAAATTTATAATGTATTATCACCAATGCCTTATAAAATTGTCATGTTACCAGGTTAATAGAGCTCAATCAACTTTTACCAGACACAGGAAAAGGGAATCTGCAGAAGGGGCAATCCATCTGGTAGTGAGTGTTAACACAAAAGCTCCAGCACTTACAACTTGCAGGTCGTAACTTTACAGTTATCTCCCCACCCCATCACACCACCCAGGACAGGAATGGCCTGCTGTGACATGATGCCGTTGTGGTCACACTCGACTGTGCTGATCCACATTCACCTCCACACAAGGAGATTGACATTACTCTTTACAGTGGCAGCACCCTGAGCTCTCTGCAGTTGTAAGTTAGAGTTGAAAGAGTACAATCCCATACCACAGAAAAAGAAGATATTAAATTGGTCAAAACTGAAAAAAATGTGGCCAAAGTATTGTTTCATTTTACATCAGAATTCATGCCAAACACTTTTGATTGATAGCATTCTAAGTGATTAACTAAATACTGGTAATAGATAAAATACCACAAAAAAACTATATAAACATGATTCAGAAAGGACTGTGTCCATGTGTAATCTGTAACATGGAAAGTTTTGAGCTCTGCTATAGGATGTTAGAAATTTTGCTTTTATGATATATTTGCTGAAAAGTTATTTATTCTCTTTGGAGACCAGATTTATTAAAAAAAAAAAAAAAAAGAAGCTGATGTTGTGTACAGATATGCAGCAAATAAAAGCACATCGTTAATCATTATGAATGCACCTACGGGGCTCAGCCCACGAGATATCTGTATAAAACTGCCCTGATTCTTTCAGCTGAGAGATAGGCACAAGGCAGGGGTTACATCTATGAAGTATATTAAGTTAGACTGTTATATATGGAAGGGTCTTACAGTTCAGCTAATGTTACACTTGAGGCTGTTCAGCAAAATATGCCAGCACAATTAATGTCAACACCAGATAACCAGTCACTGTAAATACCCTCGGAGGCATTTCTTATATCTTTTAGGAGAAATCCCATTCAAGAAGCAAAATTTCCAAATGTATCCCTGCAAATCAAAGGTCAATTCAATAACCTACCAACCAGCAGGCAAATTTCATCTCCTGTTAAAGGCAAGCGTTATCTACTTTGACAGGAGCAGGCTAGTGGGAAATGAATAAATAGATGTCCTTTTTGCCTGGAACAGTCTCTGCAGTAAGCACTTGGACCATCCTTTGTGTTTGTGTTGTGTTTGGCCATTGATAGGCTGGGCCATACCATAAGCAGCAAAACAAGTCCCTTTTACACCACAGAATCTCACCTGTCCCCTTCAGGCCTCACTTGTGAACCAACTCCACTGCCTCGCTGACACTTCTGCCTGAGAAGGACTGAATCTGTGTTGCTCTACATAGATTTGGTCTCATTTTAATGAAGCAAATGTTGTACACTAGAATTTAGAGGACTAGATGAAGACAGAGACTTCTATGGTGTGTGTTGTGATATGGTGTAGAAACACACCAGAGATCACGTTTACTGTTTTGAAAGGTGATGGAGAAGCAGAAGCAAAGACTTACTTTAGCTTGTTGAAGCCCTCCTCGTTGGCACTGCTGCTTGGTGTAAAACTGAATAGAGTGATTTTCTGACCAGGTTGCATTGAATTTCCCAGCAGCTTGATTCCCTACATGTCCCAGACTGAGTCTCATTTCTCAGCAACCCTTTTTTCTGCAACTCTGTTAAAGGACAGTTGCTGTGCTACTATAAGAACTTGCTATTGATGTTCTTTGTGTTATTACAACCTTTACATTTCCATTTACTTTGCAATCCCAATTAAACAAATTGGTAAGGGTAATTCTAGACACACACACTTCCCTCAGCCCACACTAGATGCTGTAGAAAGATATCCACAGTGGAAAGACAAAAATTGGAACCAAATGTGAACACATGGAAGTTATCAAAATTTTTCTTTTCCCTGTTTACTTCTTTTCGATATCCAAGATTGTCTTTCAAGCATCTGTGATTGAACCAAGTTCTGCTTGCCATGTGAAAACTGCAATATGATGGTGATTACAACCTACCTCCCACATGAAGTGACTGGAAACACAGTGTCTCTGCAACTTTTTTTTCTTTTGTTGTTTGTTCCTATAAGCCCCATTTTAGTGCAAGACAGAGACAATTCTGGTTTTCATCAACAATTGCAACCTGATAGAATTCTAAGAAAATCAAGCAGATATATATGGAGTGCAAAAATTATCTTTGCTCTTGGTTCTTGAAAAAGACATTTGAGAATTCAGCAAATTTTGGATTGACAGTAATTACTAAAATTTTGCAGAAATGTGTTCCTGGATTTTGGGGTTTTTTTATTTGCTTTTTTTTTTTCAAATCGAGAAGTATTAAAGTGAAAAAGAATCACAGTTCAGAAAAAGTGAGGGTTTTTTTATCTTTCACTCCACAATATGAGTCTATGTGAGAAATTTAGACAATGGCCTTAGATGTGACTAGGAAGTAAAAACATGTCTAAACCATGCAGGACAATATGCTGAAGGTGTGCATTTTTAAATTATTTTATGAAGCATTTTCATTTTAAATGGTTTTAAAAATAATTTTGGAACTGACTGTGCATAATTTATTAAATGCTTTGTTAATGCTTAAGTCTCTAATGCATTGTGTCTTCTGACCATTGACAGACACTCAGAGGATTTTATCTCTGAAAGAATATCTTTAAATCTGTGCTGCACACTTTTCAAGAGTCATTAATTTTTTAAACAGCAATTTTATTTTACACCAACAGCGAGGTATTAGTAAGTTATTTAAAGTAATGGGTAAAAAAGAACTGTAAACATGCAAGTGGCTCTTTTAAAAATTGCAATCTTTTGAGATAGTATATCTATAATCTGAAGTACCTTTGACAGATTCAGCAACATCCCCCTTTTCTCTGAGGAATCACTTCAGCTTCCATCCAGCAGGAGCTGTGAGCAGCAGAGGTGGCATGGATATAACCGGGTCCATTCTGCCCATAAACTTTCACATTTGTTCTCATTCTACCATAGAACAGAAACAAACTTTTTTTTGTTGTTTTGTGAAATTGTGTGAAACAGTCCAAGTCTGAATCAAACAGATACTTCACCCTGCATCTCTCCCCACTCATCCTGCCCACCTGCCCTCCTGCGCACAGCTGCCACCACTGGACGTGGCCTGGCAAAAATCAATCCGGCAGAGAGGCACAGAGATTCCTGGCACCAACTTAAAGATAAATTATTTTAAAATCTTGAATATGTGTGTAGTATAGTATAGTGCCATTGTATGTATGGAAAAATTGATCAGCTGATGAATTAATCAAAGCTATTTAATGTCAAAAGGCTCTGCTTGGCTATTTTAGAATTGGATGATCAGACAGTGTAAAGTCGCTTTTCTTTTCCAGTGAACTGGAAGGAAAATTGTAAGCTATAATTTCTTAAGCCAGCTTCAGAAATCTCATAAACTAGTGAAAACAGAAGAAATCTCTTTAAATTTTAAGAAAATACAAAAATTACCTCACAAAACTGATTAACAGTGGCATGACAAGTACTAGCCTGCTTCTGGGATTTTGCACACTTTCACTCCTCATATATCCTGTACAACCATTCTTATAATTTAGGTAAAACTTGATTTGCTCTAATTTACAAAGTGCTATTGAACTGTAAGTAAGTCAAGGGTTTATTACTCATGGAAAACCTGCTGGAAAGAAATGAAAATGTGACAAATAAAAGACCTCTCTTTATACCATTGAAGTGAATATAAAGAATAAATACCTTTTTGCCAGCTGATTCCTCAGTCTTATTATCTTGGAACTACATCAAGCGTGTGAAACAACATTTGTTTATTTAGCTTTAATGCAGCAGTTATTTTACTTTATTACATTTTTGCCTTATGAGCCACATCAGGTTTATCCTCATAACTGAAGGTGTGTTCTAGGTGGTGTCTTTACAGCCCATGCACTACTCATGATCAGTGAATGATGGAGCATTTTATCCGTCCCTTCATGAGGTGAAGATAAGGATAATTCCCAGATTTCTGGGCAGTTAAGAGGCAAGCGAGTGATGGAAAACAGCTATTTGCTGCATCACTGCTCGCCAGCCTCCTCCCAAAAGGATTTCTGTAAATTTTAACTGACAGACTTGAATATTTCTAATTAACATATTTTTGTATTTAAAACCAAATTATTTTCTTTTCTCTGATTTTCTTTTCCCATGTTCTGCCATATATATAATTTGTTGGTACAGTCCTCCCAGCTGTAAATCAAAACAGCTCACTCTGCTTTGGCTGAGCTTTACTGATTTATATTCACAGTGGACCTGCTACAAGATCTTAGTTTTTCATTTATATTTCTCATTTCTAAATTCAAAAAAAGCAGCCAAGGATTATAGTCTAGACTCCAGCCTATTCTATCATGGACACTGGGCCATGTAGGATTAAATCCGTGCAAGGAAACTGCCTGTCATGATTTCTGAAATGTCTCTGATGGAAGTGTTCATATTCTTTTGTAGTTCGTCAAGACAAATACCATGATGTTCAGTACAATAAGTATCACAACTCTGATAATTTTGTGAATCTTATGTTCACTCTAATTCCAATTATATGCTTCTTTGGCATTAGGTCACAGTGGAACGGAAATAGATTTTCATTTGACTACATTAGAGACAATCTTAAATCTCATGTTAGGTTGGATTGCATCTCCTGATCAATTATAATTCTTTTGTTTTATTTTACATAGTTATCTCCAGAGAAAAAAATAATTAAAGCAATTTCAATAATTAAAAGAGGAATTTATTACTATAAAATCTTCAACAGAAGGCTGTAGCACCACTGAGAGTGGCAAGAACTATAGGAAAATTCTTCAGAGTTTTTACGATTTTTACCTTAGTATTTATCTTAAAGAATTGACATCAGAGGCAGAACTAGACTGAAGTGAAAGAAAGTAAAATACATGTTTTTTAAGCCATTGTATGGACTTTGTGTTCTTGTTCCTTTCATCCCTGAAACAGATGGGGAAGAATAAAGAATAAAGCTGTTCTGAAAGAGCATATGAATCAGCTAGATATGGATGCATATTTATTTTAAACATACAGATACTTTCATAGATCTCAGCCAAAACTGCAGATAATTAGGGGTGGCAAGAAAAGAAGTTAAAAACCCCTTAAACAGAGTTCTGAATTTTAATAATCTTTCTTTTCCCCCAAATCCCTCTCCGCTCCCCCTAGGCTTTTTTTCTTCATATTTTAACTGAAATTTTATGGAAATTACAGAAGTAAGTATTTGGTGTTTTCAAAGCAGATTATTTACAATTGGTTCAAGCATTGTTTCTGAAGTAGACTTGTATTTCAGGAAAATATAAATTTACTATGCAAATATATTTATTGATACGTACTAGGGGCATCAATAAAAAAAATGCAAAATGATCAATTTATTATGCTCTCCACATTCGCTTCCTGATATTTTTCTAAATAGAAATGTAAAATTCAATATTCTGAGTGGATTTTGCGTTTCAGAAACAAGTACATTTTTTCACCATCATATCTTTGGTGCTAGGTCGGTATTTTAATTATTCCCTTACCTGAAACTTGGGGTGTAAATTTATATTTCAGAGGGAGTATACAAATTTTTGGGTTATTTACAGAACTTATTGACGATTAAGTCCTTTATTGTTTTAAATCATATCTTCTATGGCTATCTGTGGCCTAATCTGTTTCAGTTCATTTGGGTTTTTCTCATTCTGCTTTGACCACGATCTTAGTCATTGAAAATGAAATGCACCAGACAGAGATTTTTTTAAATATCTGATTCTCTAGTAAAAACCTCTGAGACTGTGCAGTTCGGCACAAATCCCCAAATTCCTCCTTGGCATCTGAAAACTCTTCTCTGCTTTGGTAAAAGAAAGTCTGGATTTCATTGCCTGAATTCCTCTGGCCCATAACCTTTCCAGTGATCACAGGAGAGCAGCAGATTTCTGGGACATCCATTGGAGTCTGAGATCTGGCCTTGGGGCAAGCAGGAGGATCGGAAGGGGAAAGTATCAAGCACCAGGACGTTGAGAAGGCCAAAAGATGCTCAGACAGGTGGGAAGGGCTGGTGCTCGGGCACAGGTTCATCTGGATGGTTGCTGGAGCTGGACCACGTGGAGAGGAAGACCAGGACATTGTGATGGAGAGCATAAACACTTAAAACTAGACTGTTATTTTTACCCAGTTGTAGGGGATTTTGAGCCAGAATTAATGGTATGATTATGGGCTTTGTTCTCAGGGAATAGTTATGGGCTCTGCTGGGATCCAGGAGACTGGAGTGTAGTGAGGATCAGACTTCTACAATGGGAGCCTCCACCAGGAAGGAACGTCAGTCATAACTAGCTCAGGCTGTGATTTTCTCAGTCCTCAGCTGGTCTTCCCTGTAATCATTAATTAATACCTGCCACAACACACTTCACAGGCAGTTGATGAGAACTCAGGTTCTGGCAGGTTGGCAACTGGACTTGGGCTCAGAAGCTAATAACTGATATTCAGAGCAGAACTCTGATGTCTCATGCTAGGAGCAGACACTTTCCCGTCTAACCTGACCATCCAGGAACCTTGGGATGATATTTGTCTCAATGCAAGCCTTTAAACAAGCCAGAAAACCACTGGAAAGGCTCATGTACACAAAACAATGCTGTTAATCACAGGACATGTTAACTGGGTTATTTAAATTTTTGCAGTATTCTCAAAGCAACAATTTGGTGGGTTGTTTCTCCTTTTCCCTCCAGATGATTCTCCCAATATCATCTCAGTCTCAGCATAAACTCTGTTTTTTATAGGTTACAGTGCCTAGGGTTTTATTCATGAGTTTGAATTTAGGTACATGAGCAATTTCAATAAAGTTTGCAGAATGACATTAACCATATGTTTCATTGGATTATTAGATCTGGGCTCTCACTTCATTACTGAAGAAAGTAATATCTACGCAGAATAATAGCTGACCAGAGTTCTCCTTCAAGGCAGAAGTTAGACCAGAGATATTCCCAAGGTCATCCCCAGCTAACACTCCATGGTCCTGTGAAGTAGTAGGTGAGAATATCCACACAGAATGTTTAATGGAACTTATGATTCATACAGTTGAAACCACATTCATTCTTGGTGTGTCATAGCCCCTCCAGGATGAGATGGCACGAATAGTAGGTTAATGTATATTATTGAAATAAACTTAACATGTGTATATGGCTACATTAGTGATTGATACTCATTTTGGATAAAGTTTTGTTGCAAAAAAACACCCTTGCTCAAATCAGCAAGGCCAGCATGTATGGTTAGCTTAAGTGAGGATGGTAAAAAGATCCTGAGCTGGTACAAAGCAGAGATGAGAAGTGTCCCTGTTTTCTGCAGCTTCAAAATCACACAGGTGGAGTGTGAATATGCTATAAAGATATATAAATCACAAATGAAGATAGAAAGGTGCAACTCAGAATGTCTCAGCTGCCCAAAGACTGCCAAAATTATTTGTGCGACTTTATGAATATTGAGGCACCAGCTGTAACACTGTGCTCTGCTTTAAGCACCGAATTTTGACAAATATATGGACCATTTGAAGAATATCCAGACTTCATCAAGAGTGATGTAAGACCCTAGGAGCATGACCTGTAAGACAACACTGAAAACATAGCTTTTGGATACCATATGAAAACTTTTTAATTACTTGATTGACAGTGAGAAAGAGGTGGATATGGAACATGATAGTGATCTTCAAATATATAAGACGTTGCAAAAGACAAGTGAATAACCTTTCCTTCATGTACACTCTAGACAGTACAGAAAGTCATGGCCTTTTTAATAGTGGCAAGGAAAATTTAACCTAGACATTAAGAAAAAAACAACTTTGTAACTGTAAGCATAATTAGATACTGGAAGAAACTGCCTGGAGAGGCTGTGGAAACTCCATCATCATCATCATCAAAGTCTTCAAAGAGCAAACTGGACAAATGGTCATTTAGAATAACTAAGATCTAATTGATCTGTGGAGAGAAAGAGATGAAATATATGATTGACTGAAGGCCTCTGTAGGTTTATTTTCTACTATTTGCTGATAATTGTTAGGCAGTATGGAGGATAATATGTACTAGTTAAACTCAAATCAGATAGACTTGATAGAAGCAAAAAGTATTACATATTGTTTTTTGATAGAAAACCATGAAAATAATTCACATGGTATCATATTTGAATAACAAATTTGCCCAATGTAATTTTCAAAGTTCTTATACTGTGATGACAGATATATTGGAATATTATATGTGAAAAATAACTAGACAATTGCAAGATTAGGAAAAAGCATGTCAATTCCTGTGGTACTTTTAAATGTAATTTTAAACAGTTTTAAACATATTGGCAACAGTAGGGAGAATTAAGCAGATTAGAGATCTCTTTATGTTGAGGATTGCAGAAGCAAAAAATTAAAGTCTGTTTTTTCCTACAACACTTCATTTGCATTATTCCAGATTTCCAGAGCTATAACTGAGATCAGACTTCATTTCCTGATCCTTTAGCAACACCATATCCAAGTTCAATTAAATCTTTTTCAAGAGTTTTGTGAGTACATCAACTCAGGAGCAGGAAACAGCCTTCTAACTTAGTGGCTTACATGGAAGGGGAGATAACTAAAGACGTACAATTATTTCTGTGGTCTTGCTGGAGTAACAAGCTCACAATTCTTGAAGTACAAGCCTGCTGTAATCATTAGGGCATGGTTAATGAAAACAGCTCATTATTGTCTTGGAGATACTGTCCTCTAGCAATGCCCTTTAAATTGAAATGTATGCAAATGAAGACTATTTAGTTTAGAAGTTTTACTACGTAGACCTTGTAAATATGAAAATTTAATTACTAAGTTTAATATTTATCATGAGGAGTTCTAGCTCTCCTCTTTATCTTACCAAGAAAATTATGAAATATTCCTTTTGAAATAGACGATGATTTAACAGATGCTTCTGTCCAGTGTTTCCACAAACCTGAACAGAAACACACCAAGCCAAATATGTATAGATTTATCTCCTTCTCCTGCAGACCATAATACCAGCATGCTTCACGTTTTCATAAGAGTCCAGCATTTTTCAGCTTCAGTAAGAGAATTTGCACATCAATCCAGAAGGAAATAAATTGCTGGGAGAAAAAGCATGGTGTAACAAAACTGCTGTCTGACGGCTTGAGAACAATGAAGGGCTTTCATAAGTAAATGGTGCATGTCTCATAATATGTTCTCAGGCAGGGATCATCTGATCTGGCCTTTACAGAGAAGAAATATTTCAGACACAAATATTATTCCGCCTGTATGGAGGAGATTTTGAGCTGTTGGAATAATCAATAATTTATTGTTTCTGCAGTTATGATAAATACATGCAGAAATCCACTGCACTTGGGTGGATCAAAATTTTTTTGTGTGTAGGAAAATTTTGGATGAACAGAGAAGTTGAAAAAGCCAGAATAGTAAACTATACTTTATTTTTATACAATTGCTTTTGTAAAATAGAACCACTGTTGACAATGTGAAGCTAAATATTGAAAAACCTCCAAATTTGATTCCTAGAATAATTTAGCCCAGAATTTTTTGACATTTCAGAACTTTCTCTGCTCTTGTTTTTACCTTGAAAAATTAGAATAACAAGAAATATTAGTATCACCAATTTTTCAGCCACCTCATCTGTATGATTTCCTCTTTCACTCCTGAGTATAGAATACAAACAGATAGGAAATAGATAGGAAGCATTTATACTATTAAAAGAAGAATTGTTTGCAAAAGTAATAAGTGTTATTAGATCAGTTGATGTAACTGAGGGAAAAAGCAAAATGGACAAGATTTCAAGCATTTAAGCACTTCAGATCTGAAACACAATTGGTCAGTGGAAAATAAAATATTATTACTGAGACTTTTTCATTCTAGTAAAATATATTCCTCTTCCTTCAAAATTTTCCTTGCTTGTATCCTTGGATTTTCACAACTACAGTGTGGCTGCTACTACACACATAATATTTTCAGTTGAAAATTGTTTGCTGGTGCCCAGGAGGTGGCCAAGACTCATGTGCTGTGAGTCTCAGAATTAACCAGCTCACCAGTTCCACTCAGTCACCTAGGCAGTCTTTTCTGGTCAGGCGCATATGAGAATAGTGAGGAAAGGCAGAATAGCCATCCCTCCCAGGAGTGGTATGTTTGTAATTTTCTGATTCTTACATTTCTCTGCTGCTTTTTTTTTTTTTTTTTTTTTCTTTTTCTTTTTTCCTTTTCTTTAGGAATTTCAGCTTTTCCAGCCAGGATTTTTGCTCTTTAATCCTTGTGTTCCTGATTATCACAATTGTCTCAACAATTACAATGTTGTCTGTATTTTCTTTTTCTGTCTTGCATGATTGCACATCATGGACTCCCTCACAATTCAGCAAAAATTTTCTCAGGAAACTTATGCAAGGTCACAGAGCTGTGCTGAATCAAACTGGCTTTGGGTTACAGACAGCTGGTCCCCAGGGCTGAGCATTTCAAGGTGACAGTGCGTCCACATTTGCACATGAGCAAAGGAATATGTTCCACGGCTGTGTGCATTGCTCTGAACTCAGAAGACAAGGATGTTTTTGTTTGTCTCTTCAGATCCTCTTTGCTTTGAAGTTGAAGCACAGGAAAAAACAAGGACTTTTCATAAAAGCTTCCAAACACCATCTCTTTCTCTTATATCTCAAATCACTGAAAAAAAATTAAGAGGGGAAAACACAAAGATAACCGTGTAATGACTCACATTCATTTAGTGATTTTAATCTCTCAAGGCACTTTAAGAAATGTCATAACCACACATATCCATGTTGTGGGTTGTCCTTCAATTTATATTACAAATGTCAGACATAATCCCAGTATTAATCAATATAATTACTGCACTGTTTAATTATTCTTCCATTCTCAGCCTCACCATTCTTTTAAAACTGGAAAATAATACCATGGCATTTAGTATGTGGCAATTTTTTTTTCTTTCTTTTTTTTTTTTTTCCTGCTAACCTTTCTGGAGAGATCCCATCAGAGTACCTGGATTGTATAAGAGGTCTAAGTGTATTTCCCCTGCAATTTTTGAGCTTTATTATCAGCAGAAGAAGGAAGATGACCCTTGCGCAGATTATTTTGGGTTCATATACTACTGTTTATTCTGCTTAAATCAGTCAGGCAATAGTCTGGCATTTGAGGCAGACAGAGACATCTGGAGCAATCCTACTTGCTTACAACCCAGGGAGTGCTGCCTTCAGAGCAAACATCAGTGTGACCTCCAGGTTATGAACCGGAGCGTCTGTGAGTGATTCACAGTCTGCAAAAGATAATGCTGTCCAGGCTGTCCACAGGTGGATCCTTCAGGAACTACCTTCAGCTCTCTTAGAATCCATCTCATTGTTTCTGTTTTGGTGACATCTGGCATGAGAGGATGAATCTCATCTCCCCACAGTGCTCCATACAGGTGGGAAATGAGAGCAATGCTTTCAAGTGAAAGCATTATACAGTCCAATTGCTACCTTACCCCTGGAACAGACCTTTTACACACAATCATCATTCTCCTGAAATCCCCCTGTTTCATTCACATCCAACAACCAAACCTCTTTCAGGAGTTCCCAGTTGTTATCTCTGGGTGTGAGTGGATGCACCATAATCTCCTGCTACGGAACACTCAAATTTTCTGATGCATGTGTATTGAAGGCTTCCTTTCTTTGTTTCTGGCTCAGTACTGATATAAAGATATTACATACAAAATACAGAAATATAAATCTCATCATTAATATAAAGATCCAGGATGCTTCATAAGGCCTATTTCACTACTCTGTCAGGACGGTAACAGCAACTCAAGTCACTAAGCTTATTTGTATCCATGCTGATCCCAGCAGCTCTGATCACACTGATGTGCCACAAGATAGAGCTCACAGGCTCAGTACTTAAGGATGAAACGTTTTTCTCAGACCTCTGCTGAACCCAACGTCTGTGTTTATGGATAAATACTTTGTAACTCAGCTCACACATGAGCAAGTTGTTGCTACATGACTAAGGATACTGGGAAATAACATGTGAATGATGTACTCACTTTGAACTACCAAATTATTTCTTTTTTAGATCTAATGAGAGTTTAAATTTTTATTTCTTTTTTTAAATTTTGGCCCTTACATGTTAAAAATATAGGCTGATATACGTGTGTGATTGAGGGAGAGGAATCCTAATGAAATGGTTGTTCACAAAACAGAAAAATGGGAGTACATTTGCCAAAGACCAAGGCATCTCCTAGATGTGAATGTCTTTAAAATGAAACTTTACACAGGAATGAAAACATTCAATTAAAATTGATATTATGGTAACTGCATAAAGAGTCTTGCTTTGGAAACAATCAAGAAATAAGACAGTTCATTTTCCAAGAATGTTCTGAGGAAGTGAATGACGACCAATAAAAGACCAAATACTCGAATATCAGCTTGCCTGCTTTCCTTTGAAGAAGTGCTGCTCTTTGTGATCCATTCATTTCACAGAATGGTACTTGGTAATTTGTTCAGAGAACATCTTTGAAGGAATGTATCTAACATTTCCAATTACATCTTGAAGGCTTGGCACAAAGAGGGATGAGAAAGGTCTTGAAAACGGGGAAATGAATAAATAATTCAGGCTGCTCTTCCTCCTCCCCCACCCTGCCCTCCCAGCATTCCTCCCCCCATTTAAGTTTTGAACAGTCTGATCTGCTGTAGTTATTAGGAGGCTTTATTTAGTAACTATGATCATCAGATAACAGGTTCAGAATATAATAAACCTACTCAGGAATAAGAATTCAGAGTTTGGTACCCAATATCTAAATGAGCTCTCACATGCATGTATATCTCAGCAGAACAGAATAGTTTTAAGCAAGTGATAAGAGTGAGCAGCAAAGACATTCGCTGCTATCATAATCAAGTACTTCATAATGTAATTAATTAGATAAAGCCATAATGCACCGCAGGCAAATACTGGTGTTGAATAATTATTCACATTCTGTTCGTTCAGACACGAGGCTGAGTATTGTATTTTCCTGTGCTGTCATTCAAGACCCTTGTAATCTATGTAATTGATCCCTGGATTTCATTAGCCAATGCAGTATGCTGTGAAAGGGCAAATGTATTTATGGGTTATCTAATCTAGGACAGGAGAAGAAGAGGAAAGACATGAGAGAAATCTTAAAATACGTAAGAAACAGTTGCCAGAAAGGATGGAGTAATTTGTTCCCTTCAGTTCCCACTTAGAAAAAGACATACTGAGTTTAAATTTCAGCAAGGCAGATTTGCTTTAGATATCTGGAAAACAACTTTGTCAGATAAAGGAGACTGGCTTAAGGGTGTTGTTGAGTCCATGCCATTCTGGAGTCTTTATCTGTATAATCAGTTCTTGTCAGAAATGGCTCAACAGTAGGCCATCCTGCCATGGGACAAGGTGAAGGACTACACAACTCCTGAAGGACTCTGTCAATGTGATTTTCTCTAAATTTTCTCTGGTGCAACATATTACACTTCCCTTTTAGTCTCCATCTCATCATTCCAGCAGGATATTACTGAAATTACAGAAAATGTGCAATGAAAGCAGAATGTGTATTCTCCCCTCAGCTCACCTCTGGATGAATAACATTTTCTAGCATTGCATGTATCAATTTGAGGTGAGTCGCAGTTGCCATGTGTGATTTGCACTTACGGCAAACACTTGGGGGCTGTGGAGGAGTGAGAGAATCTCAGCTGTCCAGGAGAACTGAAGCTTCCACTTACCTTTCAGTCACATGTTGCTCAAATGATAAGCTTTACAAAGTTCTAAAAGAATCTTGCTTTTAACAAGTGCACTAAAAGCTCCTTTTTGAAGCATGCATTATACAAAGCTCTCAGCAAGAATGTGTGTCTGAATGGGCACTGTGAAACCTGCAATCTGAAGAAGCCTCAATAAAATATCAAATCTCTCCTGGCATGGTTTTCGGCACTGGCATGTGCTTATTCTCTCTGGGAGGTCTTCTCTTTAGCACTCTGTGTCTGGAATGCAAAAGGAGAAAGAATCTCCTTTTCTAAAGTGAGGAAAGTTTTCCTGGAAAGTTTTCTTTGGAATATGCTTTTGAAGTCCTTAAAAGTTGCCTTCCCACAACCCCCCCCCCCCCCCCCCCCCCCCCCCCCCCGTTCTTAGAAGTCTCTGCTTTCTTGAAAATCTTGGTCTTAAGGAATTGCGACAGTCCTTTGTGGAAGTTTGAGTATCCTGCATTTCCCTTTCATCATCACTGTTGCCAGGGCTTCCCACTTGGATCATTTCTTCTGTGTTGTTTGTTATGCCAGGATTCCCACTGCACATCTGATAAAGTTGCAACTGAGAAAGTGGGAGTGAATCATGGGAAGTATAAACCCCCGTGGAAGACTGGGAGAATGAGAGATCAAAGCAAGGAGATATTGCTGCACTCTGTGTGCTTGGGGCTGAAGGAGAGGTCATGGGGAGAAGGAGATGTCCATGTGTGTTTGGAAAAGCTGGGTCTGGATCAATGCAATGCTCCTGAACAATTTAAGACCTGGCTAATACTTCTTCTAGGTGCACAAAGACCAAGTTAGCAAAGAATTTTTCTGGGCAGCTTTTACAGCAAATTGAGTTGGTGTTTGCCTAGGGGTGCTGTCTAACCTCCAGAGTTGCCTGCAACATCGTGGTATGAAGTAGACAAAACCCTCAAGTTTTGAAATAACCTTTTGTGAGTGAAATGATGGAAGTTAAGTATTTGGTTTGTTTAGTAGAGAATGTTGACAAAAATTACTCCCAAATTGTTTTGTCATGAGGTAAAATTTTGCCAAACTTACTGACTGTCAACAAATCTTGACAAGAACTACAAAGAAACCAATTTTATAATACCATGCCAGCATTGGCTGTGTTCAGAGCTATTTCATACAGGTCTCACGGATGGTTTAATAATTTTGTAATCAGAAAACATCTGCACTTGGCCACGTATTTTCTGCAGGCAGCCCCTCAGTCTCTGACAATTGAATCAGACATGCAGATTTCAGGCAACTGTAAGAAAGATGCTAGCTATCCAGAACTATTTCCAAAACCAAGAAAAATAATTACATGTACAATAGCTTTCAACTGGGGCTCTCTGTCATTTTGGGTTTTGCATGCTCTCAAAATGTGAATATTAGATGGCTTGCCCCTGTTTAGAACTTCTGCTTTCTATACAATTATTGTTGCATAAACCTCAGGCCAGCCTTTTATTGTCTCTTCAATTAAAAGTGCTTCAACATCGCCAGGCTGGAGAGTGCCTCATACAAAGGCTATTCTGGCTACTGACTTTGGTGAACAGTGTGGTTTTCCAGGGGCTAATAAGGCTGAACCTCCCTGCGTATCACTTAGGTACATCTACACTCTTGGCAACAATCTTTTGTTCTGTCACATTTCATTTAGTCCAGCATTGGTCCAGATGACACTAATGATGTTGAAAGTCAGCAGGATGCTGTTAATAAATGTGGTCCAGAGGCCTGGTATGTATGTGACCTTTATCTTTCAAATGACCTGTGTAAATTCAGTCCAGTCAATACACCTAGATAGATTGCTGTGTTTCCAGGGCTATGAAATTAGGTTAGAAAATTCCAGGACAAGAGAAATTGAGAAGATTGCCTGCCTGAAACTGGCCATTGCTGCAGTTTGTCTGTAGGGACTCTCTGATGTGATACTTGGGTCCATCACACCTAAACATGAATGGATGAGGATGTAGCTGCCTGCTGAAGGTTATTAAAAATCTTAACTGTGTATTAGTCCCTGTATCCTGGGCTTTATCTGGATGTTTTTTCTCAGAGTTTCATTAAAGAAAATGAGAAGAGAGGGTTGATTGTTGTCAGACAAGAATATTGATAACCTAATACCCTAGTACAGAGCCCCCTCCTCCTCCCCCCTCCCCCCCCCAAAAAAAGGGTCAATTTTGGATGCTTAGGGAAAAACTGGTACAAGCCTGACAGCATGGATTCTTTCCTGGTTATGTAGTCTCTGTGTTTTATCCTGCTCCCCACGTCACAGTGAACAGTTCTGGGATATCTACTACATCTAAAGCTTGATAGCTACTCATAGATCTGATTTAATTGTTGCTAACTTGTTAAGGACAATACCTAAATAAAAAGATAAAATAAATCCAGTAATACATGTTTGAAATTTTAATATAAGTAGGTCTCCTGATAAGATAGGTTGATGATGTAATTTTTAATGTTCATGTTAAAATGGTGCTGCATTTACTTTCTGGGAACACTTGGGCAGCAGAGCGTAGCTGGAGAAAAATGCTCATGAATAACAAATATAAAGCTTGAATGCTTGAATATTCCCTGAAGACAGGTTCCAGGTTGTCTATTCCATTTTGTCATTTGCAGCTCCTTCTCTAGCTGTACACAGTATAAATCAGCCAAAAGCAAAGGAGTCAGCAGTAAGAAAATTGAAATAGGCCTACACCAAAATTCACACTGCAGCACATCATCCACTAAATGATAGAAATACAAGAATAGTGTCTGGAATGAAAATATACAGGAAACAAGAAACTCATTTACAAATACAATCTATAAACGACAAAACAAAGGGTTGTTTTCACCTTTTTATAATCATTTGTCTGTGATCAAAATTAGCATCCTTTTTATCAGTTTCATGGAAAGATGACAAAATTTAATATTTGTACTACTTTAACAGCAAATGTTGGCTTGTCAAAAATCACCTGAGTGGTGCCAAAACTCCTCATCCTTTCCAAAGGGCTTTTAGCTCCCACCATTTCAGCAGGTCCATCTTCACCTGAGCAGTGAGTCTGTACATGCTACCTTGGCTGTTCCAATTCATGTGTACACACTGTCACTCTACTTTTGCAAACACAACTTTCATCTTCTGCATTGCAAAGGTGTTTTTAAGATTTCCGGAGACAAAAGACTCATGCAAATAACTGACCACAAAACACGTCATGCGGTTGGATGAATTTACCCCATTAAGGATCTTATGGGGCAGAAATTGATGGGAATGATTGATCCATAGACAGAGATCAATGCAGAAACAATTAAGAAGTCTGATTAAACTTTTCAAACTTCAGTCTCATCTTAAATATGAGGTCTGCCCTCTCAAGAAAGTCTCTGAAAAGCCTCATATGTAACATCAGTCTCATGAGATTTGTCTTCTCCATGCAAGTAAACTTCATTCCAGTTGTCAAAAATATGTTGTATATAACAATAAAAAAATCAAATAATGTTTGATTATTTAACCACTGGGATGGTAATGTTAAAAATAGATGAGAATTTTAATAGTATTTGGATGAAAATTTCCTGTCTATCCCATCTCTTTCTATAATGTTAAATTTTGATATTTTAATGTTGCACACTCACTGCAGAAAATACATGTCCTGTCAGAGGATAAGCCTACTTCTTCCGTTTAAATATCCTTTGATTCACACAAACAGCTAGTTATCAGTTATGTTATTGTCTTTTTTCAGATGCAGATTAATAGGTGAAGAGCAAAATCAAGGATCTAGAATAATTGACATTTTCTCATCCCTCCTCTAGTAATAAGCTGATCCTGTCAGAGAATATCAGTTAAAGGGACAGAAGCAGAAAACAGTGAATAAGATTACTCAGTATTAGGTTAAACAAGTGCAACTGATGTCAGGGATGTGTTAAATGCACAGTATCTTCCTGATGAGTTTAAACAGTGAAGTGTATTTTCCCTCAGTAAGCTAACAGGAAATGGTAAACTAACAGCATTGATCATTTAAAATGTGACTCAGGCTATCAGGATACAACAAGTTGTTTTAATGAACAAATTATAACAGTGCCAAATCATTAAGATCATGGTGGTAAAAATAATTAAAAGCAATTACAAAGAAAAAATTAATTTAAGGGTGTCAGGGGAAATATTATTTTATTTCTTTAAACAAGCTGACTCTATAAACAAACATTTTTCAATTCCAGAAATTCTATAAATTTTATCATCTTAACTTCATCAAATTACTTCATTCTACCCCTGGAATGAAATATTAACAATAGTATCAACATTCTAGTTAGTCTCCATTCAACCCCAAACTTTAATAGAAATAACCTGGAGGATTTGACTGAGTGTGATATTGCTAGAGAAGCCTTGCATTTCAACTGTCTGTATAAGGAAAATTGCATGGTTTGTGAAGGCAGTTTTCAATAAAATGGAATTTTTGCTTCTAACCCATTTAGCTGTCAAAAGGCCACTTCTAACACTTTCATAAAGCTATTGCCTACAGAGCAAAGATAAAGGCCTGGAAAAGCCCCCCAGTGCAATTCCAAAGCAAATAACCAAAATACAGCAACTAGAAAAATTATCCTGATTTTCTAATTTCCTTTGGTTTTAGTTTAATTTGAGTGTGTGTGTGTTATTTCTTGATGAGACTTAAACATTTTTTAAAAAAGCTCAGGAAGATTTATTCCAATTGATTATCAGATTGCAGCAAGGTTATTAAACACATTCATTTTAGTTAAGATTTTAAACTGGGAAGCAGCAGAGAAAAAAGCAGAGTGACATGCAAATGAATGATAAATAAATTTTTAAAAATCTACTGTTGAAGTTGCAGAGAAACTTACATCAAAATAAATTAAAAATTATAATCAGAAGCTCTGGACAAAGCTGAAATGAAGACTGGAATTTTTACAAGATGAGGGAAAATATAATGCCTCCTTCCTAGCAAAAAAGCTGCTCACTCTTGCACTCACTCTTGCAGAAGATAATGATCATATACACTGAGAATAATTTCACATTAAAGACACAGCTGGCATTAACTTAGTGACTAGAAGAATTGGGGAAGCCTTTTTTTTTTTTTCTTTCTTTTTTTTCCTCTGCAGCCCTATATGGGATATAATGCATTATCTATCTGCACTTCATCTGATCACAGTATGATAAAAATTAGCATCCAACACACACTTCTGATGATTTTAAGCCCAGAATACACTATACTCCTCAAGTGACCTCGTATATAATTCACAACAGGGTGTTCACACAAGTGTTTGAATGAGTGAGTCTGTTTTTCCTCATTATAGTGCTGCCTTTCACCCATGCTGATCCTACACTGTGCACTACAGGAATTGTAACACAGACACACACAGACCTAGAAAGGTCTGAGAAGAATGTCAATATTCACTCAAAATATGAGAAACTTCTGGGGGCCAGATATTGACCTAGCTCCCTGCCCCCTTACAATGCTCCCTGAGGAGATTTTCTGTTTCTTCCTTGCTGGAGAGTAGGTGTAAGAGGAGATGGCAGTGCTGTCATCTCTCTGTCCCGTCTCAGGATCACAGAACACTTGAATAAAAATGTTCAGTACTCTCACACAAATCATTCTTCAGAACCTGGCTTGTGCCCCTCTTCAAAGCAGTTGCTCTACATCATGGATGAACAATAATCATGAATGGCATACCCACTGATTTGGAACACAATACGTGCATATTTTTAGACTTTAGGAATGTTCCTGTGGTGCTCTGAGTTTCAAGGAGAACATTCTTCAGGATAAGACAGCAAAAGAGAAAAATCACAGAGAGGGGAAGGAAAGGATTTCCTTACATAATGGAAGGGTATTGTTTATGCAAGAACACAAATAGAAATCTGCATTCTGGAAGGGAGGAATTTCATGTCCAGGAGCAGGAGTTCAGTATTGGAGGTGTGAGGAAAACAAATCAGAGATGTCCTATTTCCTAATTCTCTAAGCTGCAAAAAGATGAGAGCTACAAGACACATGATAGACAAGGGGACCTCCCTGCAGCTGCCAGGGGAAATTGCTGGGACGGTTGCATAGGGAAATGGAGTAAAGGATCTCTCAGTGCCTTTGGATTCAGTCCTTCATGTCTACCTTGGCCTAGCAGAGAGGAATGTTGATTATTCAGCCACTGTTTGTGATGAAATCAGGCATCAGAGCTGTATTTGGATTGTTCAAAGGAAACATGGAGTGGGTAGCTATGCAATGACCATGCCTGCTGTATGCCACGGGCTTCAAGGACACTGGAGGAAGCCAAACATTTTGGAGGCATCACTTCTGGACAATGACTTCCCTTCACAGGCAGGGACATTCAGTGACAGCTGTGTGGGTGTGTATGTGCTGTCTGTGCAAGTTCTCACAGGCAAGTCTCAGGGTGTGGATTCACTCTCTCAGTCAGTTTGCAACCTGTGTCTTGCCAAGGATATATTTTAGCTTTCCTTTCTTGTAGTGTTGGGACAAAGTACCTCCTGGAGGAATTGCCTCTTAGTCTGACCTGGGTACAATGCTCATGGGTTCCTGGAAATGGTGGTTTACAGTCGGTTTGCTATTATTATGGGGTGGTAGCATGTCTTCTTCTATAGTGAATATGACATCTCACAGTAACAAGAGAAGTAAATGTGATGAGATTTCATCTGCCAGCCATGCGGATATACTTGAGTACAAATTGTGTAAAAAATATGCTAAACTGAAACATAATATTTCACTGAGAGAAGGAGACGGATCTACTAGCGTGGATTATTTCCTCTTTCATCAGGTAAAGACAAGAATATCCATGTGAATTAACTCATTAATTCTATTTCACTACAACAGGTACACTTGCAACTCTGAGATGAAGAAATGTTATCATCAGAAAATAAACAGCAGAAAATAGTGGGACAGATTATAAGCAACATTAAATAATAAGGAAAAGTAGACTAGTCTTTTTTCAGCAAAATTCTTAATTGCGTGCATCACTGTAAGCATGTGAACAGTTCTGTGGACATGAGTGAAGTCAATCCTGCTCCTCATCTCACTGTTTTGTTGAATGGGATCCAAAAGGAGAGCAGGCAACAAAGCTTGGTATGTGATACTTTGGAGAGAAGATAAGCGTGGCTCTAAACCTTATAATAATTAGCATTAACAACAGATTTCTTTTTCCGTAGCAAAGATTGTTCCTAATCCAGCAAGGGATTAAAAATATCATTATTTTGCTGTCACCTTTCTGCTAGGTCCTTTTCCGCCTAGTTGACAGCTGAGATAACGGACAAGGAGACTATCCACCTGATATACAGTTTTCCTTTCCTTTAAAATGATCTGTGACAGTTTCCACTTGTGATAGGCAGGCTGGGTTAAAGCAGCCTTTGCTTCTCAAGTTCAGCCTCAGAATAGACATGCTTCTATTTCCTTGACCTGCATTATTTTAGAGAACACTTGTGAGACTAAGGAGAAAATAAAAACTCAGCTCACCATCCAGACTATAAAGGACACAGAGGCAGAATTCATACAGGACAGAAACTACTGAGAAGCAGCAGGCAGAGAAGCAAACAAGCAAACAAAACCTCAAGTCAAAAAGCAGCAGCCTCAGCAGGTCACTAAGAGGGGATGTTTTTCTTGCTTGCTTGGAGTCGTCAAGTCCTAGAGCAGTTCCCATTGTCCCAATTAAACTGCAGACAGCTGGTTACATCCCTGAGAAGTGAGAGGAAGCAGTTGCTGTAAAAGCAGCAGAGAAGCAGAATTTGAAGGGCAGAAGTGGCAGTGTGCTCATTCAGGGATCACTTGCATGGTGGGCAGCAGACCCAGGAAAACTTCCACAAGGGGTTTATTCTATGTTAACAAGGGTGCTTCAACACTGTTGTTTCTGAATACTTAAGGCATATGGGAGAAAATATGCCTGGAAGGAATTGTTAAAGAGGTTGCAGGGTTATGGGTTCCTAATTCCACTTTAACAAAATGTGCACTTTGTTAGGGCTGCTCCAGGTCAGCATATCCCTCCTCTTTGTTGGAAAGGGCTGCACGGATTTCACAAGTACAATAACACCTGTTTAGAGCCAAGGGACCACAGGCACAACTAAAGGTACCTCTTGCTTCAGTGTGCACTCTGCTGGGCCCTAGTTTCTTGTGCTTGGAGTCCTAGCATGAGTTCATTTTTCATGGGAGGCTGCTAACAGGAAATATCTAGTATAAATGACCTAGAGTTTCACAATGTTCCTTACATTGTCTCAGATTTAAGAACAAAGAGTGAAGCTTGATTTCATTCTTCTGCATGGAGTTTTAACTTATGGCTCAATTTTTTTCTGACTTAAGTGTCCCTTTAGTGGAAGACTATTACTCTTAACACCTCCAGAGTCAGTGAGGAGAAAACAAAGGCCATTTTGCCATCTAAAATTTGTATTTCTTTCAAAAGATCACGCCTTTTGAAAAAAAATTACCTTTTCAAAAAATAGTTTTTTTTAAAGGCCTACACTGATTATGTCTTCATTCAATACCTACTCTACTGAGTATATATATATATATATATTTATTTATTTACTGACAGTGCAGATGATGGAAGTTTTTGCACTGGTGATCATATACCAGGTAAGTTACAAAAAAGATTCTCATGGTGGTAGATCTAGTCTTCTTAACTCTAAAAGTCAATCTTTAGAGCTCAGGAGAGCATGACCACCTAAAGGAATGCGTGGGGTTGTCCCAGCATATTGAAGGTGAAGTTGAAAGTAATAATTACTCTCAGAGTAAAGTACGAACTAATAGGATTGTACCTCTTAATTATCCACAGACCACTTTCAAGAATGAGTTTGTAATATTCATGAGATTTGAGTTTAGAAGATTTGAAGTAGACCTAAACCTACGTTGCTCAGCAGACAGCCTGAATAGCTTGGCTATCACGCATGCTGTGGCCAAGCTCTCCTCATCTTGCCTCTTGCATATGTTTTAGTTTACCTCAGTAATTAAACATTCATTGGACAAGAAAGAGGTTAGGAGAGTCAAGCGTGCGAAGGGAAAGCCAGGTTATTGCTCCAGTGGTTATTTAATTAGTTAAACAAAGTTGGACAGATTCAAAGGACACAGCTGAGGAGATCCAATAAGCTTGTTGACTCAGATATTCTGCTGGAGATGCAGAAAACTTGTGTTGAAATCGCTTGTCCATATTAAGCAGCCTAAGGACAGAGACTGGATTCTTTGCAAATGGATATCCTAAATCACTCTTATTTATGGAGACCTAACGTAGGAGGAGCAGATTTCACTGGATTTGCAAAATCAAATCTAGTTAGAGAGCTGGTTGGGAAATGAGAAGTAGGTCTCGTGCAATTGCCAAATGCATCCTCTTGCTAGGCTGAGATCTTCATGTGGATGCAAATGAAGACTATCAGCAGCACTCCCCTTCCAATGCTCATTTGTAAATCATATTGAAATTCAACACGTGTTGTTCGGAGTGTGTCGATAAAATGCCTTGGGAAGCCGTTAGAGGAGTATTCTGGTGAGGACTGTGTTAGAAAGGGAAGGAAAGGACATCTCGATGCTCTTTATAGTATATAATACTGACTTTTTTTTTTGTGGATTTAACACCTCCTAATGGCTTTTTCCTCTAAAGGATTCATCACCTGTTCAATCACTTACACTCTGGTTAACAGTAATTCAGTATCATCTAAATGCTATAAAAATTGCTCTAGTTTAGTAAAGTATCTCACACTTTGATTTATCTTTGCAAGTCTCTTCTCACATATTTTTCCAGCCTACCAAGGAGGCATGCAGTGAGGTTCCCAGAGTTGTTTCAAAGCACTAAATCTCCAGCTTTGGATATTCTGAGGGAATAGGTAAAAAAATCTGTCACTTTTAGATTGTTGGATTTGTGTGTTCATGAAAGGGAATGACATACAGAAGTGAGAAACGAGATTTTCTGCTGATGTAAAGATGAGGCATGAGAGCATAAGAGGCAACAGGAATGTTGTGACTGTAGGGGTAGTAACCTCAACAAAGCTTAGTTATCTTTACCCACTGCAAGAGAGAAAATAGTTTAAACTAGGTGACACATTGCTACAGAAATATCTTAGACTCCCATCAGCCAGAACTTTGTATTTCTTTAGCAATCAGAAGTTTTATTATAAGATTTTTTCTGACTTCTCTGCTCTTAAATATCTATCAGACTCTGGAGGATGCTGGAAACTGAATGACCAAAGTGATGAGAGAATAAAGCATTGAAGGAGGGCTGAAAAATAGCAATGGCCTTGAGAGTTTTTCCCTTCTAGATCATTCATTTTGTTGTAACTTGGAAGAGACAAAAAATTATTACTGAACAGTTAGTTGCATTGGCAAGATACCTTGAGCATTTTCAGTCTATTTCTACCTATTAGAAATTAGATGCCCCTTTGTCAAAACCAACATTTCAGCTTACATCATCTGCAGAAATTGATGCATCAGAAGTGGATTCCCACCCTTGGAGGTAAGGCTATTACCAGATTGGGAAAACAGGATGAAAAAAGCCTTGGGGTATCTATTCTGTTAAAATGGACAGTCCAATTCTGTGCCTTATCTGGGAACTGTCATAAGAAAAGTAAAAATCAAATGCATCTTCAAAAGATGATGTATATCAAATTATCATTATTTGCTTAAAATCATCATAAAGATCTAAGGAGCAGTTTGAATTATTCAGCTTTATTCTTCACACATTTCTGTTTCTTAATGTGCTTGCTTAAGGATAACATTTTCTTTTTTTAATGAGACCACTGGGGACAAAAGGTGGTTGACACAGGGGGGTACACACCGTGACAGAGAAAATTCCTCATATATAATGCAGGGGATGAGTTCTTGAAGTAGAGACCAAAGTGATGAATATGAACGCTTATTCTGTGTGGCTGAAATAGGATAAGTTCAGTGACATTTCTACCAGCCACGTCAGAGCATTAGACAAGTAGGAAAGTGCTTTTTGACTGAAGTAACTCTGGACAAGGAGTTTTCATTCCAAAGTTTTTGCATCTCCACCTCCGCCGTTGCACATTAATGCATAAATATGTATGGGCTGTGAGACAGCTGTTGGATGTGTCTGATCCCATTGCATCCTGCTGTTTGACAGCACAAACCTATGCCCTCTGCCCTGAGCTGCCTCCAGCCACTGTGAGCGGCTGGCAGCTCCTCAGGCACTGCGGGGCTCTGCGAGGAGGCCCCTGCTAAGAGCCTGAGCTGAGCTCCGGACCGAGGCTTTGAGGAAACACTGCCACAAGTAGCTGAGCTTGTCATCCCTCCAGAGAAGTCACTAAACATTTTACTGGTCATCTCCCCAATACTGTTGCTTCCATCTGCTGATCGATTCTTGCCTCTCTACCCTTGGAAATCCAACTACTTTTAAAATGAATTTTCCCTACTTCACTGTTCACCCAGATGACTTATATGTTCACTATTTTTAATGAAATGGCTATTTGTTTTCCTTTTCCACAAGTTTCTCATTTTTTAGGTTCACATACGTATTTTGTTCAGTCTTAAATTAATGCTTGTCCTTATGGATTCATCATCATCATCAAGATCATTATTATTGCTATTATTACTGTTGTAGGTCAGGTAATTTTGACCAATTTTGATAAGAAATAACAGCAAGGCTCATGCTTTTCCACTCACCTTTGTTTTACTTGAAGGAAAAATCTATATCTGATATTTATTATTTCTCTGCATGGCAGATACAACTTTAGAGTATTTTATTTTTCTTCTCACTTTTTTTCCTGAGATGAAAACTCAGCAAAGTCAGCATCTGTGAGCTGTGTTTCAGTCTTTGAAGGGTCTTCAGGATGAGACACCCTGAGGAAACAGATGAAATCCTGCAGTTTAGGTCTGTTTTCAAATGCCTTCATCTCCATGTGATACTCCCTTCCTGAGTCCAGAGAAAGGAAGCTATTTATTACTGCACCTTGCTAATAGGAATACAAATGGACTTTAAAAGGATTTTAAGGCTCAGCTTCATCTTTCATAATTTTATGAAGACGACTCCAGCAATTGTGTCAGAGGTGAAATCCAGCTGAACTCTTTTTGCAGTCCTCAGGAGGAGAGGGGGATCCCAGTCAGTATCAGGCTTGAGCATCTCATCAGCTCACAGTCCTCTCTGACCCAGCTACACACTGATAAAATCATAGGTTCCACACAGTTTGAGATGGGGTGTATAAGAAAAACCATGGTACATCACAGAGTTAAGGAGCTCTGCTAGACTGTGGAGGAGTTGTATTGAAATACTGTCTTTGATTTTGAGTAGATTCTTGAGATATTTTCTGTAGCCCGGGAAGAGTATTAATTATAGATTTACAGAGTTTCTCCCTTGTAAAGCCTAAGCAATCACATACAAAAAGGCCTTGATTGAAGGTCTTTCTCAGAACCTGGGAAAACACAAGTCCCATACTTGTAAATGCTTTGGTGGATTAGTCTGCTGCAAACCTTGCAGGCAGAGGAAAGCCAAAATTTTCTGGCTGCACAAAGCAAGGAAAAAGAACCCCTAAAAGCTCTTATTTCAAACTTTAGCTGAATTTTGATTTAATTTATGGGTTTGAATTATTAGAAAAAGAAAGGACATTTCCAGCCAGCACTATGATTGCTTTTCACTTGCTTTTGCAAGTTTTTTCTTCTAGCACTTTTAATGCAGTTACTCAGTCTTCAACTGTGTTATGAAAACTCAGAATTTCATAAGAAAAAAAATAGGGAAGGATGGCACTGCTACTAAGAAGATGGGAAGACACCAGGGATTTGGCTCCAGACACAATGAAAGCTAGATACTGGGAAAGCTGTGAAATGTACCCAATTAACTGGTCTATAAGAAAGCCTTTTCTCTTGCCTTTTACAGCTGAAGCAATTGCATCAGTGGCAAGAAAGTTATTTCCCCTTAATGTGGGTGTGTCTTTTCAATTCTCCTCCCACGATTAATTTTCCTTCACTCAGGCTTCTGGGTAGTGCCCCTGAAAAGACTTTGTGAATCCCATTATTTAAAAAAAGGGGGAAAAAAACCCCCAAACCAACAGCTTCTTCTTTCCTCTAAGTGCTATTTACAGAAAAAGCTATGTTATCATATCTGGTTTAGCTGCTGGCTTAACTGTCCAAAGAAGAAACAGAGTATTCAAGTGAAATAAGAATTGTTCCATGCAGAGTAATGATACAGGGATTTGGAAAAGTTAGGCCTGATCAAGTAAAAAAAGGTGGAAAAGTGAATAAGCTGAATAGCAGGGAGAAGGTGGTAAATAGACTTTGAATGTGGTAGTTGATATAAAAATGACTTGCTGCATGGGAAAACTTCATACTTTCAAAATCTTTAAGTCTTTCTATGAAACTTTATTAAGAGGCCGTGAAGCTTAAAGGAAAGGAGAAGGAATAGGTCTTAGAAGCACAAAAAGTCATCTTTGGGATGCATAAGAGTAGAAAATAAATTGTAACTTTTCAAAAAGAACAGTTCTGAAATGTCACCCTGAGAGCAAGAAGGTTTTAAAATGAAATCTACATTCATAGACTTCTAGCTATTATCCTGTAAATGTAAAGATGAGTCTCAACTGAGTTGCTATTGCAAAGTCCCCAAAGCTTTTGTGCCTTGTTAATTACCTTGGCATCTTTGTATGCATTTGGAATACAGCATTTAATGAGCAGATCATATGAGCAGCTGCCTTTTATTTAAGGCATGTGGTTGCAGATCAGATCTTAATTATGTTTCTGTATGAAAGAACAAACTACAAAAAAGGTTATGCTTAAATAGCTTCAATGGGGGAAGAAAATGGGGGGTGGGATTGGCATTCTGCAGCCTTTCTTAATGGAATTTCAGGTGATGTTGCCAACCCTTTTTGTTACTGTTTTCAGAACACGTGTGTGTTTTCCTAAGGCCCAAGATCCTGGAATCAGGTGAGACTATTCACTATTTTCATTTCTAAGTGTAGAATGTGGAGCATGTTAGGCTTGAATTGGCAGGTGTGGTTCCTGTTTGCTGGGAAAGATTGGTCCTTTTATTACATTTCCTAAGTGAAAGTTTAATCTTAATTGGTTTCTAGGAGTTTGATAAAATTTATTGGAGTGCTTTGCATGTGAGCAGAATGTGTTAGATGGTTATAATCAGGCTCTTTATCATCAACAATTTATAGCAGCTGCTGAAATGCGAATCTTTCAGCTCCTCTCCCTAATCAGTGACTTAGGCAAAAATGAGACCATTTTAACGGTTGTTTTTCAATAATTGATGTGTATTTTTTCAGGAACTTTTCAGAGTTGACATGTAAGAATAAAAACATTGAGAGGACAGGATCAAAAAAGGAGAGAAAAATGGATGAGTGAAAATCAGTCAGCAGACGATTATTCCCCATCTCCAGGGAATCTGTGATCTATATTAAAGTCTTTGACTCTCAAATATAGAGTAGCAATTAAATTTAAGTAAATAAACCCAAGCTAACTAAGAATGATTGAAATTCTCTCTTTCATAAAACCCAATGTTCCTCAGGCATTTTGTAGTTGTCATTCAAATCAAGTGACAGGCAATGTGGCTTTTACAGAGTATTTAACTCTCAGGCTGTATCACTGCAGATAGTTGTTTGGGTTTTTTTTTTTAAATTTGGTTTGTTTGGTTTTTTTTCCCCACCTCTACTATTTTCATTTAGTGCTGCCTGTTGGGATGTTTTGATTTTAGTACAAAAAGTACTGGGGGGAGTACAGGAAGAACCCCCATAGAGGAAATATACTGAAACTGGAATGTGAAAATTTAGTAGGTCCCATGGCAGCTTCTCTTGTTAGTTTAGAAAAATGGTTCCTTGCCCCACTCAAAAATGCCCTTTTCTTTATTATCTGCCTTTCTGGCAGGCAGATCACAGCTGTTCTCTTTAAACTGGGAGATCTTTGCCAAATTTCACCAGCTGAGGATCTGGTTGATGTTCTATCAATATCTTTGTTGAAAGAAGACACCCTTATGCTCTCTCCGTGAGGTGGGAGGTATTGCTGAAATGAGCTCTCAGTGGTGCAATGTCAAATTCTCAAAATGTCAGATTTATTTGTGCATGTGATGGTATAATTTGGCCTCCTGCTGTGCAAATGAGAGGATGAATTTCCATAATATAGAAATTAACAGTGCAGTTGATATTTCTTTATCTCTCAGCTGGGGATGACAGCAGCTAGCTTAGCCTCCTTTTCGTCCTCCCAAGAAGCCATTGGTGAAGACACTTGCCCCAGTTAAACAATACTGAATGCCAAATTGGTGTTATCTTCTCCTGCTCCGTTTCTGTCTTTGGCTGCCTGGCTCTGAGGCTTCCATTGTTTTCAACAAGTCTGCCCTTGAGCACAAACAGGGAGAGTGCAGGGCTGCTCCACCTGAGGCTCTGAATCCTGTGTGTGATACACAGGACAGGGAAGCCAGTGGGGGACATGGTTCCCTCTGCAAACTCTGCCCTGGGGATGATATTTGGGGTCAGTCACATTTTAAGCTATCTGGAAAAGTACTGCTAAACCCTTGCTTCTGTTAGAGCCTTTGCAGTTCTTTTGATAGATTTACAAATGATTCAACAATATGATGTACTTAGCTGAAGACATAACAAATGCTTTCAGCTCCCGTGGGCTGTGGGGTAAAATCTTTTTGTGGTGCAACAGGTCCTTGAATCATATCCAGAAGTTCTTGAGCCATTCCACTGCTGTGTCTTTTAGAAAAGCCTGAAGTGAATATATAAGAATATATAGTTCAGTTTGGAAATTCAAACACATCAAGAGGGCTATGGAAAGAAAGGAGATCTAAACTCTCCCCCTTCTATTCCTTCAGTCAGATCAGCTCTGGAATTTTACTCAACTGAAAGTAACAGTTTCTGCTGACATTAATTGTAGTGACTCACATAAAACAGATTACAGGATCTGGATTATACTTTTTAAACTAGCAAAAGTACATGAATGGATTATAGAAGCTTGTATGTGACAGTAATTCTTCAAGGATACAGATAATCAACAACATCTTTTTAGAATTTAAGAGTATATTGAGGCATAATCTCAACACATTGGGGTGAGCTTGGGCTTCTCCACTGAACTGGAGGCATTTTGCCAGGAGTTTCCCAAAATGTAAAAACCATCTGAATTTTACATTTTAGCTTATAATTGTTAGGAAAAAGAAATCATAAGCTCTGCTTTATGCCTGTCTATAAATAATCAAACCCAAAAGAGGTGTGAGAATTAAAGTATTAATATAAGTTAACATCCCATACTCTGATAGTGAAACCACCTGGGATTCAATCCTGTTTGATGAAATAATAACTAAATGCACCAGATTAAAGAAAATGCCCTTGTGATTTGATTTCTTCCCCGGCTAAGCATATCCATGACGGTATATAAATAAAAAGGAGAGTGTGATTTTAATCTCAGCTAGGAAATAGAACAGCACAGTTACAGGTAAGCTCTCATGTTGATCTATCAGACTGTTTTTTTTCCTTTCCAAGTAGGAGTTAAATGAGGTATTATAAACTTGTTAGGAAGACAGCAATTCTTAAGGATGACAAAGATCCCAGCCACTTCTAAATTCATAGCTCAGTTGGACCAGGAAAATGGACCCTCAAGCTTTTGCAGATTCTCTCTTGCTCCAAATTGTAACTCTCAGTTTCTATACTTTCTGTAGTCTTTTAAAAAGAAAGATATTTCCTGGTATGAGCTGAGACCTTAAGCTGTCTTTTAACATTATTTTCAAGGGCCTCTTGAAAGTTCCTATAAAGCCACTAGTGCTGGGCATTGTGAAAAGCTGCAGGGCTGTGATGACCTTGGGTCAGCCTGGGGTGGGTGGTGTCAGTTCCCCTGAAATCACAGAGTTTAGCAGGGCTACCAGTGTCTAATTGCTACCAATATCAGCCTCAGTACAGTTGGGAGTGGTAGTGAGTGACAGTACACACTTGGAACCCAGAGTTCCCTGTTTGCTCCTGCTGGACTCATTAAATGTGTGAGGAAGGAGCAAAACAAGTAGGAGTGTAAAAATTATGGTACTGTGTGCTTGGTGTGGGTAGGTTTTTTCAGTCTCTAGCCATATAATATCCCCATCCAGGAATACTAATGTCTTCAGTACATACTTTGCCACACAGTGCTTTCCATGGGCTTCTATAATTCATATGGCTGAAGGACATAATGAGTTTGGCTTTTCTAGATGACTTTTAAAAATAAGAAAACATTAAAAATATTTTTTTAACTATAGAAAATGTAAAATTTTCATGCTTGATGCAATGACCTTACCTGCAATGTCCATCTTTTTATGAAATCATTATGGACTTGTTGCAAGGATTAAAAAAAAAAATGCTTATCTATACTTTAATGTATGTATGTGTATGATATTTGCACTGTAATGTGTTCAGGAGTTGCAGCCTTGAAAAGTGTCACTGTGCTCAGGACTGCTATTACTGAATTCCTTCCTATATGATGATTCTTAATGGGCGGAATCTGTGGAATGATTCAGAAATGCTTTAGTGAATGAAAGGGATACATTTACTGTTGTGGAGTGGGGTCATATTGTTCACTGGACACTATCTAGGCAAACAAAAACCGATTTCTTGGTGAAAATATCTTCACTTTGAGAAGATAAGTGCATCAAACAGTTATGTTAAAGCTCTGATATCTGCTAATATATATATTTTTTAATCTAATTGTTTTAAATGTGTGGGTCATTCGCACAAGAACTATATTAAGCCAACAAAGTAATTCAGTATAAATTTTCATCCCAGTCTTGATGTGCCATTGGTGGAGAGAAGGAAATAGAGTGAGTCCATCCTAAGATGTGTCTTTGTCGTGAATCAGTCTCTAGAGACTCCTCTCTCTTTTCATTGATTGTGAACTATTAAACTGCTGCACTTTCTCTGAACAGCTGAATTTTACTGAGACAAATCTACTGGTGAAGGAGCAAAAGTACTAACAAGTGGCATTGGTAAGGGTGGGAAAAATAAGCATCTCTATTAATTGTTATTCAAAAGCAAAGTGGGTTAGTTACAAAGAGCCAATTGCATGAAAATAGTGCATCAGACTAAGGTGGGAAGCACTTTTGAATGAAGAGTTATTGAACACAGGATGCCATGTACCCCAAAGTCAGTTCATACACAACGTATACCCATGGCTGTGCCCATGAGAGCCCTGCAGAGTGATTTCTGTGTGAATTGTCACTCTGGGTTACTGTCTGGTCATGACTTTGCAATAACAGGGAAATGCTGCATGTAGCTTGGAAACAGCATAACCATATTAGCAAGTGAGCCGGGGCAGTTTTGCTGTATAAATATTAATGGTTCAGTGTCTCTTCACAGGTCTGTACTGCAAAGAGTTTTTCTGTCTACACTTTTGGGTGATTTGGGATGACACATATTCTGACTTTTCTTCTCTAATTCAAGTATGGTATTAAGGAAAAGAAATAACTTTCTGAAAGAGCTGTTTCAACTAGATTTCTGTTCCTCTGGCTTCCTCACAGCAGTGTGGACAAGGCTCCAAGAAGCAAACATCTGCTGTACTTCCATTCTCTTCAGAGGCAGTAGTGACTTGTGGCAGCGTTAGTGACACTGAAGGAAAAACTAGGATACTCAACAAATACAGACATTTGTCCTTACCATAAAAGGAAAATACAGTTCAGGTAGATTTATGAATGGCTTTACTACCTGAAGAACATAGCAGGCATGTATAAAATGATGAGATGAAATGGACCTGCTTAGTGTGCCACCAAGAATTAACTGGCTCTTCCCCACCTTCTCCACCCTCCCTAACAGGTACATGAGATTAGAAATGTTTCTGGGGATCCTACAGCAAGCTGAATGAAATTTGGATTGGTTGCTGAGTAGTTTTTTGGGTGCCTTTTTCTGGTTTTTTTTTTTTTTTTTTTTTTTTTCCCCTTAATTGAGGGTTTTTCTACATAGCTTACTCCCCTTATGATTCAGCTGAACTACCCGTGCAGAATCAGCCAACAACCCTGAGTGAAAAGAGAACAGAAACCTGAATTTGATGAAGTAGAACATCTTTTGTTCCTTAAGTATTTCTTCCCCATCTAGCCAGCTTTACACTTCCCTAGCCAATCAGTGTGCAAGCTCCCTATATTTATGCTAAGCTTGTACCCATATAAAGTTCAGATACCCCAGAGTATCCTTTTCCTTATCTCATAAATAAACAGTGACTTAGTACAGCTTTCATGTTTAAGACTGTTTTGCCAAGTGTTCTGCTTTCCAGAGGACAGGGTGGGCTTTCAGACTGACTCAGTTATATGAGTTGTTTCTGAACCTGACACAATATGAAAAAACAGCCCTTTGAGGCAGTACACCTTATTCCAGGGTGAGGTCTTTTATTTCTTGAAAGTAAATCCAGAGCAACACAACTGGAATTTTCCACTCACATGGTCACAGAGCTGAGCAGGACCTCCTTCTGTAACTTTATTAATTCCATGGCAAACACACTTAGGAGAAATCCTGCCCCTTTCTTTCCTAATGCATGGTTGTGTTGTATTTGCACCAAATAAAATCTCTTTTAGCAGTCAGTAGGAATAGATCTCTACCTTTTAAAGGGGTGACCCTGGTAGGCCCATTGACTACATTATAAAAAGCCAGCAGAGAAAAAGTGAGAGAAACCCCACTTAGCAGTCAAAACCAGATGTTTAACTCGTCTTAGTATAGGTATTTATCCAGAGATCTTTTACTGCAATGATTTACCATTTTCATACCAGTGTTTTCTGAAATATAATCTAGCTGGAAAAGGTGCTTGAAATTCTATTTTTCTGATGTCAGATGATTTTTCTACTCATAAAACTTTCCACTGATGTTTTCTGTAAACCTGTAAGAGTTTTGACAACACTTTAAGATTTTTTCTGTCCCATGTAAACTGGGAAAAATTATTGTTTGAATTGAAGAAAATATTTTGAAAACCTTGTTTTTGTTCAAGTGCTTTTTACTTTTATTATACTTATTTTAGGAAATGCTTGTAGGTAAGATTTTTTTGTATGCTTTAACAAGGCTTGTTATAATTGTTGATAAGGGTATGACATTATTGCTTATCAGCAAGCTGAGGAATCTCACTAGCAGAACCTCTAGGAAATGGAGTCTCAAATCTGTATATGTATGTCAGTGTGCACACATCAAAAATTTTTGGCTGGAAACCTAGAAATTTACAATATACTGTAGAGAATTAGGTCTGTCTATTTCAAATTGTCTTCCTTGAAAATATCTGTGAAGGTGTTGGAAAAATTTTACTTTAAAATATGAGAGGCAAGAAATCTAGCGTGGTTCCCCTCTTAGTCTGAAAGGCATGAGAAATGTTTTTGTTACATCTATGGGATAACAATGCTCTACAATAGTCTCTGGTGCCAGTATCAAAAATCAATTTCCTCTGGAGGACCAGCTTGGGCAGTCCCGGGAATCAATGTTTTAAACTGGAAGGAGGAGGGAGGTTTCCTACTCAGCTTTGCATTTTGAATGTCATCTGCACTGTTATGCTCCATTCCTAGAAAAGCAAGAATGAGTTTTGAAAGAAGGGGTGATGCTTTTTATAGGAATATAATAATTTAAAGTTAGAAATTATCAGTAAGTGTTCAACAATCTCTTGTGGTATGTACTATCAAACAAAATATATTCTGTGGGCAGGGTGGGCACTACATTCCTGTTTATACATGTTTTAGTTTGAAATAAAATCTACAGGTTAAACCAAATAAAGGCTAACAGAGTGTAGGATGTACTATATCAGAACTGTGCTGCTAATGTTACAGATTAGGCCTTTAGTTTGAATAACACCTCTGCTCCTCTCTTTCTCATAAGAAGTAGCTTTAAACTTGACAATACCATGTTGAGAATCACCAGGTGGAGTTATTGCACACATTTGAGAGATTATTTTTCTGACTACATAAGCATTGTTAAAGACATGGTTACATCAGTTTTCATTCTGTGAATTAATTTCTGACTGTAGGGTGCATCATAAATCACAGAGGATGTTATTATCCCTTCTCATGCTCCCTGTTTAGACTCTTTTCTCTTAGTCCCTGGGAAGTTAACTGCTATATCTGGTCCTACTCTCTCAAGACAACTGTCTGCAGGTTGTTTAGCTTCTCTCTTTTAGGATTGTGTATGCAAGGTAAGTAAACACTTTGCACCATATATAAACCTGAATTGTGCATCAGACAAGTTTGTAAAGGTGAGGAAATAATGTGAGTAAAGAATGAGGTGTTACTGTTGGGTAAGTCTGAGTCTTTTTGTTGAGTGTGGAAGAGGAATCAAAATGAATAGGGACGGGGGAAGTTGCTGTTTAGGTGCTGCAGGAGAAGAGATGAGCAGAATCATGCAGGGATAAGGGAACAGAAAAAAGGCATGATGGTTTTATGCAGGTGAGAAACACGCTGAGGGCCTTGGGATGTAGGGCAGACAGGCAGGCAGAAAACACATTTACAGGGAGAGCTCTGACCTGGGTAGGGCTCATTCTGACTGCAGTGGCAGCAGTGCAGGGTGGGTGACAATGACAGGTGTCTGCCACCATCAGGTTCCCTACTGGGGGGATGCAGGAGCTGCACATATCCCATCTAATGAAGGCATATTGATTAATTTGGAATCTGTATGCAGAGTTATAGCTATTGGGTCTTAATGTCAGTGAGATGATGGGAATACTTACCTTAAATGTTAAAATATTCTTTAGATTGTAATCACATGTTTCCTTTGCTCTTTGGAGTCAATCCACTGAGATCTCTGACTCAGAGTGATCTTTCAAAGTCAAGTTGGCATTTGAATGGCACTTAATATCTGCCCCTGAAAGTCTAGACTAAATACACACTAAATGAAGGCACTCAACATTGCACTCTAAACTGGGGTAACAGCTACAAATACTTAAGTAATCATTTAAGAATTAGGGAGCAATTAACAGGAATTAACTGATTGCTTTCTGAGGTATTGTGGGGTAATTAGGATGTCAGTCCATCTTGCAATTAAGAGCATAACAAATTAATGAAGTCAAATCAAGAAGGTCAAAGTATAAGTAATTTTAACTGAAGAGCTTAGCACTGGATATGCTACCTCTAAAGCTAAGGTGTGGTTTGCTTTACACCAAGCAGAATGCCCCATATCCCACTGAAATAAAATAAGAGATGCTCATTTTCCCTATATCATATTGAGTTGGAGACATCCTGGATGTTGCCGTTGTTGAAACACAAACTCATTACTGAACCTAGAACTGCAGGACCTGAGAGAGAGAATTCCATATGGCGCTTGTCCTACTGGGTTGATAGACACACACACACACACATACACACACACACACATACACACACACACAAAAAAAAAAAAAAAAAAAAAAAAAAAAAAAAAAAAAAAGAGAGAGAGAGAGAAAATGCCCTAAGAGCCCTAAGAAACACTTGAGGGCATACTCCCAGCCTGCTCTTTTATCATTCATGTTTGTGCATCTTTCTCCCCTTCTCTTTGTGCTTTTTCTCAGATGATGTTTTATTGTCCTTCTGTTATTAAAATGATATTGAAAGAGATTACCTATTGTGAAGGTGGAGAAAGAAATATTGCCACTGGCTTCTCTCACCTTTCTAGGAGTGAAGGTTATTGAAATAAAGATTAAGGGCAGGGGGAGAAGAGGGTAATGGGGTAGAGGAAAAGCTAACTGGAAAAGATGACTGCCCTCTGTCTAGTAGGATTCCATGAGAATCCAGGGGAGGTGCTAATTTAATAAGTGATTATTGTCCCTTTTGTAACATGAGTGTCTGTATATAATTAGGAGTGCAAGCTGGCAAATCTCTTAGAAGGGATGCTGTGGGATCTGAATCATCACTGATGATTTTTCACATTATTGGTGTGAATGCAAGGAATGCTAATACCCCTGCCTGTTTACCTTTCAATAGATGTACATTTTCTAGCTGCAGCTTGTTGTAGATGTATGTGGAAAGGAAACAAAACTTTTGTTGATTCCACTAAAGAATTCACTGATATAATTTCACCATGAAATCCTTTGATTTCTTGCTTGGGTGTAGAGGTGCAATAGAATGCCTACAGTCTCCCTGCATTTTATCAGAGGTTTTTGCTATAATTATAGCAAATTTTTCACTTCTAAGGGAGAAAAAGGTTGCATTGCAACCATTTTAGCTAATCTACATGCCTATATTCTGCTTTTCTCTCTGGAATTCCCTGGGAGTGAGAGGTGCTTTACTAAATATTGAGGAGGGATATGTGATGTATGAAAAGTGCTCGAGAAATACAAATATTTGGCACTGTTTTCTACCTGGGACCAAATGGCTCGTTCTAGGGGTTTCTGTATGTAACAAACCAAGATAAGCCTGTTGCCACTGAAGTTAAATTAGCAATGTAATAGTCTGCACAGAAACTGTAAATCAAATAATGTTGAAAACTTCTTCAATCTGGTAAACAACTATTGATGGGTTCCATGCCTGGCTTTTGTAATTGCACAGAAACTACTTCTAGTTTTCCTGAACAGTTTGAAGAGGCTTTCTTTTGTTGTCTTGTTATAATTGTACAGTGAAACAACCTTGAGAAACTGAAGGGGAATATCAAAAGATAATGAAGTGCCTTTACTTCTGTGCTGTACCCTCATGTCTTGAAAAAGTAGGCAGTCTCTGCTGAAAGAAAAAAAAGAAATATCAGTAGATCATTAAACTCAAGGCCAAAACACGTAATCATTGAGTTTGGGTTGCCACTTCACATGCATTAGGATGTTAATAGAGAGCAAAGAATGTCAGCCTTGAGCCTTGAATTGTATGGAAGGGAATATTTCCATTTTTCAGAGGGTTGACAGGATAGTACAAAAGGCAATAACAGTGAAAACTCCATTTTAGGCTTTCTCTCATCAGAAGGAAAAAAATTTGTTCTTACAAGGAGAAAAGATTGGTACCTCTAACCAAATGTGAATGACCACAAATGGCCCTAGTCTTAGAGTAAAAATTGCATAAAGAAAGGCAGCTGTTTGTGATATCCAGAAGCAGGTGCATCAGTAACATTTAGAGAGCAATAAGATAGTTTCAGGAATCAGGATGCAAGAAGATGAAACAGAAACATTCTGCTCTCTTCTGCTAAGAAGGAAAATTATTTATCTGGTCACTCAAACATGAAGAAAGGTTGGCATTCCCTATCTACAGTGAGTGGGAAGCACAGCAGCTACAGGAGTTCTCCATAGAGTGTAGAGCTTCTCTACAACCCTTTCTATAATCTGTCTTCTCTTCTCCACTTAAGAGTTCTTCTCTTCTGTAAAAGTTTACTTGTCTTGTAAAAGCCTCCTTTTACAATGCAGGCTGAAGCATCTTGAATCAGCCAGTGGAAACAAAAAATCCCCAGTCTGAAGGGGGACTGCAGCTCATGACAGGAATCTCTGCCCTCATACTGGCAGAAATGTATTGCCCAGAATGACAGTGACCTTCAGTTTGTGCTGTTTATGAGGCACTTGTCAATGCAAGCAGTGCAGAGTTTATTCTGAGATGCCTGTGGCTGATGTCATGCAAACAATTATGTGGGTTTACATGCTTGAGTGGTCCATTAGTTCAATGAATCTTCTGTTTACTTAAGAATCTGCAGGGTCTAGCCTATGAACAGTGAATTCTGATTTAGGATGTCCTGTGCATCATCTTACACAACCTGATAGACTCTATACAAGTGGTGAGATAGTGTCCTTCTGGGCAGGGGAAATGATACACCATTCATTTGAGCCTCATTCTTATAACATGGACGTCTCTGATGTGGGTTCCTTGGCTCCATAAACTCAGTCCTGAATGACTGAAATTGGTCATAGTGGAGGGGAAATACACTAGCAGGAATTATAATGGCAATGGAAATATGCTCAAGAGAAAGCTTAAATATCTGCCTTCTAAATTAATTTTTTGTCACTAAATAAACAACAAATGCCAAACCAGCTGGACCCATTTAACAACACCACTCCCCAGCTAGAATCAGTAAAGGCATATGGTTGACAGGCAGCCAAGCTAATTGTCTCTGGTTCTGATCATATTCAGTTTCTGGCATGTCCCGTTCATGTAGTACTTGCCTCAAGCTATTTATCCCTGGGCCAAATTGCCCTAGACCCATCTGATCAATCTGCTGATTGATTTGGACCTTGCAGTGGACTCAAGGTTCATGGGGTTGGAGAAGTGTGCGTGGCACACCATTGCATGATGTAGATGGATATCTGCACTGTGCCCCAGTACTTTTACCCTCTGTTATCCAGTCCTTGTCTTGGGCAGCCCTGCTGGTGAGGCTGGGGCTCTGGGGACAGCTGTTCATGGTTGCAGGGACAACGGCCTCAGCATGCAAGCTGTATTGCAAAGACATTAGAAATTATGTGGCCTCCAAAAGCCACTGTCCGAAACCCTGATGGGGAGTGAGTAAATGCTCCCAGCAGATTTATTCCATTAGTTACTAGGTGAAGACAAAGTTGTCAACAATGATGTCTCCTTCCCAATTAAGCTCACTGTTGCAGTTCATAAATCACAGCAGGCTTTCCCTGTGGGGAAAGAAAACTCGCAGTTTCTGAAAATGCTCATAAACACAATGTGCAGGAAATAGTTTTGTTATTTTAACCAAGCACATTCCATCATATTGCCTTAGTGTGGAATCATGACCAAGGCTATTAAAGAGACCAGGCACCTGTGTTACACTTTAATGCCAGGTGAAGGTCTGCTAAAATGTTTTTCTCTCAGAGAAGCCTGCTGATCATTTTGATTAGTATTGTCTTCTAGCTCTTCCCCACCAAATCACAGAGAACAGGACTACAGGGACATCTATTCCCTTGTTTCAGTGCAGAATCAACTCCACTTGTGTCTGTCTTCATAAGGGCTGTCTACACCTTTCCCTGGGGATTGATTCCAGTGCTTTGCTAATAAAATTCAGGAATTTTCTATTTTTGACTGTTGATTCCTCCATGCTACAGTATGAGCTTACTGCTTCTTATCTTGGACTCTTTCAGTTAGACTAGGAATTCATCATAGAAGATTGGAGTTTTTCAGTGTTGTTTTCTTGATCTTTTTTTCCTTTGTTTTCCTTGTAAGAAAATAACATGAGTATTGTGGGCCTCCTAGTCCTTTACACATTGGTACACGACAGCGTGGTGCAGTTTTAAGGTGAGAGGATGCACCTCTGGACTGGGTGTGGGATGGATGGAATCCAGATTTGCTTTTCTGCGTCCCTGAAAAGGGAAGAGGACTCCCATGGTAATTAACAGCTGGTGATTGCTTCCCAAACATCCAGTAGTAGAAAATAAGCAGCATTTTTGTCTGTAGGAGTGGTCTTATGAGGTCTGCTTACCTTTCAAGCTTTTTAAGCACAAATGAAAGAGTAGGATCTGTAGTGAACACTTGAAATCCTATGTAGACACCAGAAGAGTGGATAGAGCACGTTGACATTACTGACAGGGACTTGATAACTGAGTCAAAGAAGAATAAAGATATTCTTATTTGAAACACAAGTCTGTCTACAAATGACCCCACAATAATCTTTAAAAGAAAGCACCCTTTATGAAGCAGTCATTGTTCAGGAAACCAATGCTCAAAGATCAGAGCTGCCAACCTCTTGAAATGTCCTCTAAAGGATTAAATCGGAGACTTTGAGGGTAGGATTTTATCTTCTGATCTATGTGTGTGGTAAATTGTTTTGCTTAGGTACCTAAGCATTAAAAATCTAATTAAGTGCTACAGTCATCAAAGACTTGGAACAGGGATGGATGTTGACCCTTCTTTAAAAGAGATGTTAAGACAGGGATTGTTTACTACTGGGGAGTTTCAAAGACAATAAATCAACATCTTTGTATTAATCTCACAGCCTGGAATTTTTCATGGAAGCAGGTCTGAAATCTGATGTAAGAGCTGAGATTGCTTTTCAGAAAGTTTTTTTTAACCTTTTGTCTCATGTATAAAGTACTGGTTATACTTATACATAAGTATTGGTTTTCTGACATACTTTATTGTTCTTTATTTTTAAAATATTTTAGTCTTTTGAAAATTAAATTTTGAGCTCCAGCTATGCAAATAGCCTGATGCATTTGAGAGGGCTGTGAGGAACAAGCAAATCTGGTTGAAGGCAGGAATGATAAGCTAAATCTATTGCAATGAAGAATGATGAACCCCAATTAGTAAATGTGAATCTATTCAGGATGTGTTTTGGGAATCATCAATATTTAAGGTTGAATGCATTCAACCAATGACATCATATTTGAGGTGGATCTGTGTTAGAGAGATACTGCTTGTTTCGTACACATTTTCCTACTCCTCTCTCTTCTTACTGCTCTTCCTTTCAGTGATAGATTGGCTTGTGTACTTTTTGTTTGCTAGCTCCAAACCTTGCTGTTTGCAGTTTGACTCCCTCCCTTACAGTGTTCTGAGATGGTGTTTTCCAGCAGGATCTCCAGGATTCTCTCCTGTTTTCTATTATTATTTCTTCTCTTCAAGTACTGTGGCAGCATTTGCATATCCCAGGCTATTGGGACCCTGCTGTGCTGGGCACTACAGCAAGCAGAGCAAGGAGGAGAGGAATCCTGCCTTGGGTAGCTCAAATGAAATACTGAAGGAAAGCCTGGCAGAGAACATAATGGCATAAATTTCCAGCAATTGTATCAGTAAAACACCAGGACAACATTGTGAGGAACAGTAGTGATAGCTACTGAGAGTGTCAATAGATTTGGAGCTGTCCTGACTGATCATGATTTTGTTCTGATTTCTTCAAAAAGCTGGTGAAGTTCCATGTTTCACTGCCTGTTTGCTAGCAGCCCTAAACCAGTTCTGTATCAATCCCACTCACCATGGGTAGCTGGTAGCTACTAATTGCTACAGTTTGGATTGCCTGAGGGTCTTAAAGGATTTGTGTGCTCCTGGAGATGATTTAAAACCAACAAAGTAAAATGTTAACCAAATTAAACTCAACAAAGATAAAAACAGTAATGGGAGAGAGAGGCTGCTCAGGAGGGCATCTTGATTTGTATGTGTGTTATTAGTGTGTGCCTAATTACTTATGCCCTTAACTTTGTCCTTGAGAAAATTACAATAGCTGCTAGTAGATTGCTAGCAACAGAGAAAGTTCACATTTCAGCCTGAGTCGCTGCAAAATGTCGCTTTTAAAAGGAGAGTGAAGAGAAAAAAACTCAACATATTTTAGGCAAAAAGGGTGAGAACAGCCACTTTCTCCAGCTGTAAACGTGTGTGTATATATATTTATACATATTTAGAGACCTATAATTTGCAGCTCCTAAATAGTTCTGAGGAGAACACACAAGAAATTTTAGCAGGATTCTACGCATTCTGCTATGGCTTATACAGCAAACCCCTGACTGGTGCAGCACTAAGGATACTGACACATATTTGCATGTGTGAAAGTTATTTTTTTTAAAGTGATTCCCATAGCAGATTGCTTATGAGGGTAAAATTAATTTTTGGGGGGCAAAGTAAGAGGATATAGGGGAGAGGACAGAGCAGAAGACAGGGAACTTAGCCCTCTCAGTGGAGGATTATTTACCCATGTGACATAACTCTCAGTGGTCAAAAGATCATTCCTTTTCAAATTTTAATGAAAGAAATGTAGTCTGATGTTTTCCTTATTCTGAGACTGCAAATGAATGTGACTGTTGCTATTGAAAATACCTTGAGGTGCTGAAATGTGTTCTATCAAGTGTTGTTTTATGTCTGGTAATACTCATCAGAAGAGGATCTGAATTTCAATGCATTTTTAGGGGACTTGTTGATCAATTTGCTTTAACACTGCCTCCAGAATTTGATGATAGATCAGTACAAAGATGGGCTGGAGGATGCTATGGCAGATGCAAGTGGAGATGATTAGATTTGTAATTTTGAATATGGTCTTTAGTAGCATTCATAAGCAAGGACCTAAGTTTCTGAAAAGATATTTTAGTATTTTAGGTAATATTAAGAAGATTTTCTTCTGTGGCCATAAGAAAATTATTGGAAAGGATGGAAATTTTTTGCCATCTTTAATATTGATTGAAAGGCTAAACTGAATACATTTAATATGTGCCTTGAGGAATTAAGCTGCTTTTTGTGTTTTGAACTATGGAAAGATATGGTTGCTTTTTTATTTTTTATTTTTGTTTTGCTTTTTGCTTTTGTTTTTGTTTTTTTGAAAAGCAACAAATTCTACTTAGTTTCCATTGCTAAAGAAAATTCAGTTGAGTGTTTCTGATCTCCTGAGAGGAAAAAAAGGAGCCTTAAGAACAGGGTAAACAAGCCAAGAACTTTGAATGTAGCCTTGAAAACAAAGTTGAGAACAAAGAACAAAATAATGGAATTATTTGCTTTGAAGGAAGGTCACAATCTGTAAAGCACTGAAGAACCCTGTATTTTAATATAAAAATGTGTAGTTTAAGGTGATGCTTGTCTTGAAGCATTTTGTAACTGGGACAGCATGAAACACAGATGTCTTTCAAAAAAACCCAAACTTGTTCCTGACAAAAAAAAAAAAAATCAGTGTTCAAGTTCCCCAACATTCAAGCCAGTTTCTCAGAGCATTCTGCATGAAACGTCATCATGCCTGCTGAGCATCATTAACGCACACTCTGTAAATCCCTGGGGTGTCCCTCATATTTCTAGAATTAGGGGCTGAATGAGGAGAAATGCTGTACAGGGTCTGAGTAAAACGGGGAGAACCTCATAAAAACAATTTGAGTTTGAGGCCTGTCTCCCATGGAGAAGGAGGAATGATGCTGAACCTTGAATGTATTTATAAAAGCTGTTCAGAAAAAATGCCTTCAAAGTAACAAATTAATTTTGAGCTATCAGGACTGTAGTGAAAATTGGGACATATTTTCCATAAATACTACAGACTACAAATATTCTGATCAGCTCTCTTAGTAGTTAAAAAAATAAGGTCTCATTATATCTTTTTATAGGCATTGAAGATGATGTCATATGTTAGCATCTATGTAATTTCTCCAAGATTTGCAATGAAAGAATTTGATCAGAGATTTGGAGATGGACTCTTGTGGTCTATGTCTTCCTCAGTTGCCTGAAGCAGTGTATAACTTCTGATGCAGTACATGTCTGCTAAATAATTAGTCAGAGTGTTAGCTGCTCTTACTTATTGCCAAAGGCTGATGACTCTGTGCGATGTTAAGAAGATAAATATGGGGAACCTATCTATTGCCTCACTCTTTCATCAGCCCAAAGAAACCATAAAATGCAACCATTCTAAGGTATGACAGTATTTTCTGTCATGGAGGGACAAGGGATCTTAAATATGAGAAATAAACGGTGAAGGAAAGTGTAGGGCCCAGTTCTGTGGCCCAATGAGTCATGTTGGGTGAAGAAACAGACATTTCTTAGAAGGAAGGAAAGGAAAACAGTGTTTCTCTATTCCTAGACTCTGCAGGACTGGCTCCAATCTGGGATCTATGCTTGAAAAAAGATGTAAGAATACAGTATATGATATAAACAAATTAATCTACATGAATTTTGGATACACCCAGTCTCAAGGGTTTCTGACTCCACCAATCAGCTTTCCCAGCCCGCTTCCTACAGGAATTGGTGCACTCTGCAGTAGTGCTACAGCATGCTGCCATTTGGCATGAGAAGGAAAAATCTTGATGGGATCAGTTTTGCAAATGACTGATTTCTAACAACCACTGTAAAGTGTAGTTCATAGAAACAAAATAACAGTGAAAAGTCAAACCCAAGAACCAAGTCCTAGAGGCTCTGATGTGTCATTGATGCAAATGACTAGAAGATCCAAGGCTTAAGGAAATTAAAATGTCATGCTTCAGTTCAGTTGTAGTACTTAAAGGTATGTTTATTTCCCACTATTTATTCATGCAATCTTTAATATGCCAGCAAATGTCAAGGTAAGTGTTATTCTTGTTCATTAAAACATTTTTTTTGGATCAATGCTTTCAAGATGTGCAAGGAGAAAACAATCTTCCCCATTCTTTTCTATTTTGACAGACAAATTATCTTTCCTATACCTTCAAAGAGATGAGGTGATAACAGAAACATCTCTTTTACCATATATTCTAAATATTCATTAGAAGATCTGAGCAGTCAGTGATTGCTCATGAGACAAACCCTTAATAGAGCAATAATTACAGTGGGAAATACAAGATACCCGAGTGCTTCTTATTTTACTTCATCTGTCTTTTCCAAATGCTACACTCAGGCCCTGGTAGCTCTGTGGAAAACCCTCTTCATTATTTTCATTTTCTTTAGTAGTTGAGTGAAAACCAGTTCCTTCATAGGATAAATCCCTGCTTTGATATCTCCTTTCGAAGTTAAAAAATTCACACCAAATAATTTGTTTTCAGCTAAGTCTCAATTTGGCTAGAAAAAAATGTACTTTGGCAGAAATCACGAAAGAAACCGTCGCAAATTTCTCAAGAAAATAATCAATTTTATTTGCTTACACAAAGCTTTTGATGTCAATTAAAGTGTGTGAAGATTCGCTTCATGTAGTAATCCTCATTAATAACCTGGTATCAAGTTTTGAAGACTTCTGGAAGAAGTTTTCTTGAAGTAAACTATTTTTATGCAATTAAATGGGACTCTTGCATCATTCTTCTAGTAGTCAACTGTGCCACCTATGAATATTTATTTATATCTCACTTTATATCACCATTACTTGGAAGAAATATCAGAACTGTTCTGACAAAGCTTTTGCTTGCATAATAACCACCAATCATGCTCTTATAACAGTTTTGTTTTGCTGAAGTCAAAGCAGTTACTGTCATAAAAAGTGAGTGAGTGAAGGAATGAGGTCTCTGACTCATTGTATGATTATTGGTTTCTGAGGGGGAAAAAAAGGAAGAAAAGCCTGTGATTGATTGAATCATAAATCAAAGTTGGATAGATGTAAACTTCCTAAATGCTGAACTACTTCCTCTTTTTTTTCCCTAAACACCAGAAATGCCATAAATGAGAGAAAAAATAAATAAGAAAAGGGGTGATACTTTTTAATTACACTTAATATTTGAAGCCTTTTATAAATGCTACTAAATTTCACAGAATTTACTGGTGGACTTCTGTGAGCTGCAGGGGAACAGCGTGACTCACCATTGTCTGCACCACAGGCTTCAGGGAAATGTCTCACATATTGTCACTCCTCTCTGGCTGCAGTTGCCACTGTGCAGGATGCATTAAAAAAAAAAATATATATATATATACACACACATATATATGTGATACCAACATCTATTTTTATGCCTCCTGGCAAGAGAACCATTTGGAGGAAAGGAAGTCTAAGGATGGCAATTGGAGTTCAGCTGTACTCTCGAAGCTAGAAATTTTGTTAAATAAATCACAAAGTTTTCAAATGGCCAAGCATCATAATAATTTCAAAATACTCCTCATTTCTTGAAGTCAAACTCATCTTTTGCATTTTAATTAGCAATTTATCATAACAACATCTATGTTCCACTCCCTTTAATAAATCAGACTCTTCCCCCTCTAATTTACAACTGACATCATCTGTGATGTTATATTTTTTCCCCTCTTTCCAGCTCTATCTCTAATTCACCTCTCTCTTCTCTGGCTCAAGTGAGGTATCTCTTTCAGTTCAGTGCTGGAGTTTTGAAAATTATGCCATGGATATGGATATTGAGCTCTATTGAGATTTATTAGATATTCTGAGCAGGTGGCTGTGAAATTTTAACTCTGATCTATGAGTATTATTGCATTATAATATGGACAAAGCTTTTTTTAGGTATATCTGATTTTTTGTGTATAATTCATTGTAAACCTCAGTTCAGATCTCAATAGTTAATGAGTTGTCAGATTAAATATTGTAAGTTATTATTGAAGGATTAGATAACAAAGCAGAGAACATCACTGTTCCATTGTCTAAGGCTGTGTTATGTCTTGAATACTGAACACACTTCTGGCCATCTCATCCCAAAGGATTTAACAGTAAGAGTAAAAGTACAGAGAAGGGCAAAAAGGCAGATCAAAAAATTGGAATGGCTTACATAGACCAAATACTGAGTAAAAAATAGAAAAGAATTTTAGCGTATATGGCAGGAATGCATGAACTATAATAGGAAAAATGTACACAGAATGTGTATTCGCTATCTTACAACACAATGACTAGGAACCACTGCAATCAAAAGGTAACCCGATTAAGCAAACAAAGATTAACCTTGCACACAGAGACTGATTCAATTGTGGAACTCTTGGAACAGCATGTCTGGAAGGAAAAAAAAAATATATATATATTTGAAAAGAGAGAAAAGAAACTCATGGAACAAAACTCCTCAGAATGCATTTTCATTTGACTGTTGTGACACAGGTAAAGTTTGACTCCCAAAAGTTGCTTTGTTTCTGGTAGGGAAATACTTCCTGGAGTATTTGGAGCTTTTCCCTTTTCCTCAGTGCTGGAATGAAACAAAGGCAGACATGGAACTCATTTAAGGTTGACAGCAAAGTTAAAGTGATAACTTTAAGGCTGCAGTGATGGCAGAGACCAAGAGTAAAAAAAATATTTTTCCAAGATGTCTTTGTTAAGTTTTATTGCAGATCAATCTTTCTTTAAAAACAAAACACCCTTTTCCCCAAAACCCCCAAAAACCAACAGAAAAGCACACCAAGAAACAACCAGGTTTTTGAAGCATCAGCTCATTTAATCTTAAAAATTAAATTTGACAGTGATTTTCTTTAACATTACTTTGGCTGCTTACTCAGATCACCAAACTTTCCAGCATTTTTAGTACTGCAATCTGTATTGATTTCTCTCTGGCTTTTATAAGGTCACTAAAAGTGAGTATCACAATATCATAGCCTCCATGCATAATTCAGTATTTGTTGACACAGAAGGCAGCTAAATAAAGGCAATTTGATTGCTTTTAGAAGAAATTCAGAGAGACTTTATTTATAGAGTTGATAGATAAAACTCCCATTCTGTTTGTCTTAGATTTAGAAAAAATATAGGGAAGATTATTTTAAAACAGTTTATCTGCTTAGAATATTGCACTTGCACTGTAGTCTTTTCTGTTGTTTCCCAAATCCTTTCTTGAAGATGATCAGCAATCTGTTAAAATATTTCTTTGACTTGAGGAAAGATCCTTCATATTCATCAGTCTAGCTCAAAAAGAGAAAAATAATCCATACTTTTAAATGGAGATTTGACTGATAAGGGTATTCCTTCCTTAAATAGCTATTATGAGTGACAAAATCCTGTAAAAAAAAAAATCTCTTTCAAAACAAAGAAAGAAACAACGTCAGAACCTGTTTATTTACTAGAGAAATTCCTCCATGCTGAAAATCAAATAATGAAATGATTCTGCTCTAAATCCTTGAGTGGTTTGCTCCTCTTTGGGCTGCATCTCTACTGATAATTAAACTGTTTCAGTTGGACACTGAAGGCCTCTATATCCAAAAACTATTAATCCCAAAATTGAATCTACTGTATAAATTGCCTGTTAAGGACCCCAGAAGCCCTGACTGCTCTGAGAAATTGCATGCAGCCCATGCTAATTACGACAACCCAAACATACAAGGGGATTCTCAACCTTCAGGAGCATGGGCAGCCAGGTTCCAGCAGCCAGGACGTTTACAGATCATGCCTGCAGTTATCATGTATTACTGAAACAGCTTATGCATTGACACAGAGGAAGGTATGATAACAGAAACATACTGCAGTTAGAAATGTTTCATTAGACACTCATTAAGTTTCCTGATTTAACACCACAAGTAGTTCTAAAAGGTCTATGATTTTGATGATCATCAAATTTGAGCAGGAGGCCCTAATCAAAATCATCTGCAGGCTGGTCCTGTTCTAACACTGGAATGAATCCCTGTAAAAAGGCAGTAATATTGCAAAATATGAAGATATGCTGGGAAAGTGCTGATGTCTTATGCTCCCTCCCACAGAAATCCTGGGTCTCGTTTTACTTTTGAATACTAAGCCTTTCATAGAGTAGAACCTTTTTTTTCCCCACAAATCTGTGTTTTCAGATCTTATTTTGAACTCTGGCTAAAAGAAACTTAAAAAAATGACAGTATCCTGCAACACAGTTACAAGGAAACAGATGCTTTTTATTTTACTAAAATCTGTGTAATAAGACAATTTTTGGTGCCCTTGGAAGTAAAGCTGAAAACTCCATTCCTCAATATTTTTTATTTTTATTATTATTATTTCTCTCTGACCAATATTAACTAGCTATTACTTGGACCCCTTGGGAATTCTGATTAAGGCAAACTCTTATTCAAAAATCAATCTTTCAATGGCAGGCTTTGTTAATCTTCCAAATCCAATTTCCATTCCTCACATTCCAGGTTTATTGATTATGTGTCAAAATTCTCAAGTCATCTGTAGGGCTAACTGAATTACTCTGTGTCTAATAATTTAATTGCTTTCAAAAACAGATGTGCCACTTCCATTGAATGCTAAAATTTTGTTGGAAATATCTAAGGAAATGGCAGCACACAGTCACATAATTATTCAAATGCATTTAATTATCTAAACTTTTAAGTGGAACTGCAGTGAAATTGTGAGCATAAAGGGGTGACAGGATAAGCAGACTGCATCATGTAAGTGAGGCAAGTGAGGTCCTGTTTCTGCAGCTTTGCCACAGGAAACTTTCAGTTCCAGTCAGATTTTGAGGTGAGCAACAGATACTTACTTATGAAGAAACTTTACCATAGCCCTAAGTTAAATTAGGTTGTATTTAAATGGATATGAATGGTACAAACACAGAGAAAATGAGAAAGGGAAATGGCTTGTCTGTAATTATATAAGAAAAAAATCAAGGACCTGCAATTTTTTATATGTAACCAAAAGTACTATTTGAATTAATTAATTTAAATTAATTAAACTGAGACTTATTGGAATGATTGAAGTCACTGACATCGTTCACACATGTGAATAGAGCTTTTTTGGGGAATGAGAAGAATGAGGGAGAATGTGGACCTGTGTGTGTCAAGCAGTGACATGAAGATACTTTGTGGTAATCTTCCTAGTGCGAGGTGGCCCTGGTGAAAAACTGGGTGCAAAGCAACCACAGAACTTCTCTCAGCACTGTTATGGAGGGCATTTAATTGGAACCATCAAAAGAAGAAGATCATGTAAAAGGTGTTTTTATAAGCAGCTGAAAAGTAAAGTGCAGTTCAGGCCTTGCTGCTAGCGAGGGTTTTTGACACCTAGACCTCTGAAGGGAACAGAACGCATCAGCACTCAGATAATTTTGTTACAAAAAGCAAACTCTTAAAGGAATGCTCTGTCGGTTTCATTCCAATCGAGTGATAATAACCCATTGAGGATATTGGGGAGAAGATAATTTGGCTGAGAGTGACCAGAGAGAATGCACAGGGCTCACCATAAGGGAAATAGGGAAGAGGAACAGCAAGGCCCAGTTCTGTTATCCTCAGCTACTCAGTAGGTAAGGCTTCCCTAGTAGCTACCACCTGAAAAAAATACCTGTTGTAATTTATTTTGACCATAGGAAACCTTCTGATATTTTCTCACATAGTTTTCTCAAAAGCAAGATAAGGAAGGGTTTTCTGATGAAACTGCCACAAGGTGGATGCAGAGGTGATTGCTAAAAACTTACTTTCTCTTTGGACAGCTATCAATGACTCTGCTGTTCTTAAAAAAGTACCGGAATTAAATTGCAGGAAAGGAGGCTGAAATTTCAGTCCGGAAAAGTATGTGGCAGTAAGGATTGTGAAGCACTGGAGGAGCTTACATAGCCAACAGATGAAGTGTTATTTACTGTTAAAAGACCTTAAGAATTGTGTAGAGAAACATATCAGAAATTATTCAGGTAAGGGTAATGTCACTGTGGTTTACTAGAAAGGACAGAATGAGCACTTGAGGTATTTTCCAAGCCTATAGTTTCATGATCTACTGTTTTTTCTGGGACGTACAATAGTCTGTTATTAGGTGCTTTTCCCACGGTTCCTGACCATAAAGTTTGGGGGTTTGTACTTGAAAGTATTTTCACACATTCACAACATAAATTGTTCTAAATGATGTTACGTTCTTGTTTTTAGATATCTTTTGAATGTATACAAAACATGAGCATGAGACAAAAAAATACAAAATACTGAATTGTAAACAGAGTATGCAATCGATTCTCCCAGTCAGAGAGGGTTCAGAATTCATAACCCTGTTCAATAATTCACAAATCAATTAAAATAACATTATTATTCTCTCTTTCCACTTAGCAGTAACGATGTGTAAAGGTCACTTGCCATCTAGTTAGGGAAAAGGCAGCAATTAACATCAGAGTAAAACCAGAATATTCATTTTCTGTTACACAATGTAAGCGTGACATGATTTTCTACTTGGATGGAGCCCTCAGCAATAGGAGGGCTGAATTTACACCTCACAGAGAAATTAAGGGAGAAGTTTTAAAATGTTGCCCTGATACTAGAAATGTTGTAGTTTCTTGTACAAACACCGGGAGCCAAAGATGTCAGAGATTATTGGAAGCCTGATTCCTTTTACCTTAATTGACATCAAAAAGATGTTTAGGAATAGTTCTGAAACATGAAAGGAAATACTTTTTTCTACTTTGTTCACTTAGGCCACTGTAAGTGGGAATTCATGTCAGAACTGTACTATGAATTTAAGAATTAATACTTTGCTTCTGGAATAGGGTTCCATTTTATTTATTTTATTGCTTTTCTGATTTTTAAATTTTTAAAGTATAATTTATTTTGTTTTCAGGTTTTCCTTTTATTTATTCTATTATTATTTTTTATTAATTTATTATATATTTATTATCTGCATTTTTATTTTTAAAGTTTTAAAATTTACTTTATTAGTTTTATTCTTTATATTTTTATTTATATTTTTCATCTTACTTATTAGAGCTTTTGTTTCATATTTATTTGGTTTATTTTTTATTTTTATTTATTTATATTTATTTAGATTTTCTTTTTCTCTTTTTATTATCTAATTTATTCTAAGTTTGTGTTTTGTGATTTATTTTATTTATTTTTTTAGTTTATTTTTATTCACTTTATTTTATTTATATTCCATTTTGCTTTTATTTTTTAATTTTAAAATGCTATTTAATTTTTTTATTTTTAATTTTATTTTGTTACTTTTATAATTCTTTTAAATTTATTTCATTTATTTATTTACTTTCATTTTTGATTTTTTATTGTACTTTTAATTAATTTTTTGACTTATTTTAATTTTTTAACATATTTTTGTTTATTTTATTTTTATTTAATTTTATAGGGTTTTATTTCTTATTTTTATTTTATGATTTTTAATTTTCTATTTTATTTTATATTTTTTGGGGTTTATTTTTTAATTTACTTTTAATTTTTAGAATACTTTTTTCCTATTTTATTTTATTTTATTTTATTTTATTTTATTTTATTTTATTTTATTTTATTTTATTTTATTTTATTTTATTTTATTTTATTTTATTTTATTTTATTTTATTTTATTTTATTTTTCACCAATGAGGATTTCCCAGTGAAATTTTTCCTATGCTTTTCTCCCTACAGGCTGGAGGCTGTGGAGGTGAAGGCTGAATGCACTGAGAACAAGCCTTGTCTTGGTGTGGAGCCACCTTTAGATTGAGAAATCCCAGCAATTTTCCTCGGACAGATTCGGGCTGCTGTGACTGTGCTGCATTCCCGTGGGAGCAAGTGAGGTGCGCCTCCCATGCTGGCTCGGAGTCCTGACACCTCTGCATTCATTCTGCTGCCTCTCTGTTACTATGCTTCATTTCCCACTATCCATTCCAAGATTTTCAGCCGTTTCTGACAAGTTTATGCCAAGTATCCCACGCCTTTTTGTGGCTCCAGATAAATCTCAAAAAATAAAGAGAAGAATGACTGAGATGTTTTCCCCAGTTATAAATGTTCTTTTCAACAAACCATAATATTAATGTTTATGCTTTGAAATGTCATAAAGTTGCTAATGCTGCATAGGAAGCACGGGGTAAATTTGATCTTTGCCTGCTGAAAATACGTCATTTAGGTAGTGTCACTCTCAGTCTTCCATCTTTTGCCGTCAGTTTACTACCACAAAATGTTTTGAAATCTGTTAAACAATTTGTATTGATACATTTGCCCTCAAAGATACTAAGTTTCTTTTTATTTTAAGGAAATAAGAAAGGAGAATAAAGGATAATATTTATTAGTACTGTCTGCAAGACACAGAGATATGACCTCAGCTGTATTTACTGGTGCCAAGGAATCCACATGGGCAAATTCATATTAAAGGCCACCAAAAACTTGGCTTTGTGTTCTTTTAGAAAGTCTTAGGAAGATTCGCTATGAAACTGCAAAATGTTGTGGTTTTTTTCAATCCCTACTGTGTCCTGGGCATAAAATATAATTTAGGCTTTTTTCCTCCCTCACTGTAAGAAAGCAAACACAAAGAATCATATGTTGAACAAGAGTTTTCTCATTCATCTTTGATGAGATTTCTTTCAAAGACAAACCAGCAAATGCTTTCTATGTGAACTCCATAATTTTCCAAAGACAGAGTTTAGAGACACTGAACTCTTTTAAAAATGTAGTGTCACATTTGTCTTTTTCTTTTCCAGTGACACATTCAACAAATGTTAAGTATTTCTGTCATTCTCATGTTAGCATATGAAGTGTGAAAATTAATTTTACTTGCTAATTGTAAAGGTAATTGGTTTGGGGGTAGCAATTGCCACTCCACCAGGGAGAAAAAAAACTCAAACTCTGTCTTCTGTGAGCCTGCAGGGAGAGGAAGTATGGATGTTGTCTAGAAAAATCCATCTGTAAATTAATTGAAAAGGATGTATAAGATGAGTATTATGAACCCACCAGTTGAATTCGATGAAGGAGGAACATTTACTTCCAAAAATATTCCTCTTCTAGAAAGAGATTAATGACTCTACAAATATACATTGCTGTTGCAGAAAAAGACCTTGAGAGCTAACTAGAACCCACACTGGGATGTCCACAGAGAGTGAACAATGTTGCTAAACCAAGATCTGTTCTTCTCTCATCTACTACTGAAAGAAATCTGTGCATAAAATGTGAGGAAAAGTGAATGCATCAATTATAGTGTGAAGTTTTTCTGAAATCAGTGCCTAACACATCATACTTGGTGCATTATTGTGATGTGAGTTCTTTCGATTAGTTCACAAAATTAGTCTCAGTTGTGCACTGCTAACTTCTTGGAAAACATCATGACTTTCTGCCACACAGCTTCACCCACTGAAAAGGAAAGAGCTACCCTGCGTTTTGTTTCTCCAGAAAAATCTTCATAGCTCTCCTCTTGTAATGGTTGCAAAAAAATTATCATGAGGGTTATAGGTGGGCTGAAGCTATTTTCTACTACAACACCTTGGTCTCTTTTGCTGTTTACTTGCTGTTTCTTCATCTCCATCTTATATTTACACTGTAAACTGTGTGGGTTAAATATCACCTTTGTGTTCTGCATTTTCACATCACCTAACAGCAGTCCCGACCCAAAGTAGGAGTAATACAAAATGTTGTAATAAATCATTTACTATATGTTCCCTCTATTAAGCCGTTGGAAGGCCCATCTGTCAGTAAATTATATGGGAGAGGAGAAGATGAAAGAGACGAGAGAGGCAAAGAGGAGACTCCAGGAAATGAATATAAGAACTCTTTAGATTTTTCTCTCAGAGCTTTGAACAGTGTATAAATGACTAAAATGCACAGGACAGGAAAAATAAAGCCAGTTCTTTTAATGCGATTAACATTCAGTGAGGAGAGCTCAGACCAAATTTCACTGAAGGCACAGAGGCATCTTCCTGTTATTTTTGTTTGGTTCTAGGTTTAATCGTATTGGCTCCAACAAAACACACCTCAATATGCTTTGCTTATATTCTAGATAAGATGAACACTTGTGTCTGAAGGTTGTATTATTTTCCTGAGCCAAAATCCTGATGAGGAGGGATACTGTCCTCATTCTAGTCCATGGTGATTTTAAAATTTAATCCACTTGGGCCCATGCTTTTCCATCAGTACATTCATAATTCCCTGAATCTTATTTTGTCATTCAGGGCCACCAGCACCCAACTTTACTATACAAAGAAAGTTCCACTCCTCATTTTTTTTTTTCGTGGTCTGTTTGTTTCACAGCGAATTCAACTGAGGATGATTTCAGTGGCTGTCCTACCTGCTCAGCACTTCTGAAAATCAGCCCAGTGACTTCTGTCTCCTTTTTCTATATATAAAAATAAATGTTAAATATTTGGTTATGAATAACAACATGGTACTAAGAATAAAATCTTTATTGGTCATTGTAAGTGCATTCATTTTAAAGGCTTCGCAGAGTCACTAAATTCAATTATATGTCCAAAACTAAACAGAAATTAAGACCTTTCAACTAAATTTTAAGAGCATTATTGTAATACAGAATTGTTTAGTTATTCTGCAACATCTAATCATGAAAAGTAGAAAACAACAGCAGAAGGAGCTAACAAAATGAGCACAAAGGAAAATCATATAAATATGTATTAATATCTCTCTATATGTTAAATATTACATAAAAGATAATGAACCTTGACATAAAAGGGCTTAAAATAAATTTGTTTGCAAAATAATATACTGGGCTGATTATGAATTCCTTGGCATCAATAACAACATTTTAGATTAAATACTGGCTGATGTGTCTATGTTTTAAGGGGAAGCTTTCAGTTGAAAGAATTAATATACAGAAAATACATTACCTGGAAGGCAGTAATCAGCACAATAAATTCACCATTTCTAACCTTCCTCTTTACATGTAAATCCTTGTTGTTTTCATGATATTTACTATAGAAAGTATTAAAGGAAGACTTACCCATCCTAATCAATTTAATTAAAAAATTGCATTACTTACAGAATAAAACCCATACTATATATTTATAAGGTTCATAAACTCACAGGCAGGCTAATAATTTATTAGCAATCTGCTTGATTTTTTACACAACTGATTACAAGATCTTATCAGGGATTGACCTGGTGAAGTATCCTTTGAATGTTTTATAGTTGCAAAAACCTTGCCAGGAGGAGCTGCACCTGAAATAAGCACAGGAAATATAAGGTCAGAGGGAATTCAGCACTATGGGAGCATAAAATGACTTTGTGAGACAAGAACAGAATCCAGAATTCCTGACTGCTCCCTCCAAGGTGCTGTCCATTAAATTGCATTAGTGTAATTACATAATTCTCAGGTCTTGAACTTTCTGTTATTTTAGTTGTGTGTCCAGTAGAGTAGATGCTGCCTTTTTAAAAGTACTTGTGGCGAAAATGCAGTTTTGGGGGGATTTTTATAGAATGAGAGGTTGTTGTTTAAAAGAAAAAAGAAAGGTGCAGGTCATTAAGTAACGAGACATCAGAACCATCAAAAGGGCATTTTTTCCAATCTGATAGAATTATATTCATCTATTGCAAGCAGGTGCGTTTCTGAGTAATTATGAAATGTCATCTAGAAACTAAGTAGCTTTTCTGAGGTGTATGCAAAGGGTGGTACAATTGTCATATAGGAAGCCACTAATGCCCCTTGCAAATCTCAAGGTAGATTTCAGCACACAGAAGTTTGTTTGAGGACATTGGGAATAATCTAATCTACTCTTTCAAATTTGATTTAGTTTCAAGAAGAGGCTTTCTTTCACTTATGCTGTGTCCCTGCCACAGCTACATGCTGAGAGTATTGCTCACCACATTAGATTAAGGTCAGTTAGCAGTGTTATAAGGACTCCTTTTCTTCCTCTGTCTCTTATTCTCTTTTAAAATGAAGCATCAACTGCAATTTCATCATTAAAACCCTGTGTCTTGGAGCATGATGGGAGATCCTGGCTGGCTTCTAGATACAATCAAGGCTGTAATTTTTGGCCTAAAGGTTCACATGGAATCACAACTTCATTGACCCTTTAATCAGAACTGATAAAGAAACGATGGCTTGCTTGCTGTTTGGTACTCCATTACCCACCATGTGGAGCCTACAACAGGGAGATATTGCTCTGCCAGAAGCCCTAGGAAAACTCAAACTTTGGAAGACTTTGTGGACAAGATCCTTCAGATTGACACGAAATTTTGAGTACTTTATCTTTCAGTTAAGCAATTTGAGAGGAGACTGAGTTTTAGAAAATCTTTAGAATCATGTTGATGGAAAGGTGAATATTTCCCAGACATCTTTTAGATGTAAGGACCTGCGATATTGTAAAATTTTTCAGGTGTTTGGTGTGGCTCACACAACCCTTTCCAAAGTGCTGTACAGGCTGAAGATGAGAAAAGGGAGCAATGGCAAGAGTTTAGAATTCACTGCTCTACAAGTAGTTTGAAGGGGCAATACAAAGAATAGAAACATGGATAAATAAGTGATGACCAGGAAATATTTAATTCATGAGTTCATGCCTCACACATGTTCATATGTCTGCAGCCTCTTGGATGAAAGTCTACTAAAATGTTAGCTGGAGAGCCCTCTTATGTGTTTGGTGAGTAGGTTTATGGAGAACCTTCATAGTTCAGCCAGGACACTGGTTATCACAGAGAGTGGAACTCACAGGAAGGGTTTCTAGTTATCAAAAGGGGAAATGATTACACTGAAATAGGAAGACACCTTCCCATATTTTTTTAAGCTTCACAGTAGAAATTATCTTCTAGTTATTTGAGACATTTGAGAGTCTTCCTCTGATACCTAGCAAGAACATGAACTGTTCTGCCAATGAAAAGCATTTTTCTCCTCTTCAACTTTGTCTTGGACACCGGGAGAGACAGGAAGGAATATTTTTGTCCATGTTAATAGTATGTGTTTGTGTATGAGTGCATGTGTGTATGTACATATATATCTATGTATATATGGGTATTATCTCAGTGATTTAAGTCTGACTTTGCTCTCTGAATATGACAGCCCAGAAAACCAGGTGAGAAAGTGACAGTATTTGGTCTGTTCCTCTGGTCAAGTCACTGACCATGGTTAGTCAAATGAACTGAGTAGAAAGATTCCCATCTGCTTTATTAGGGGTAGGCCAATGGTAATCTGATGGTGTGTCAAAAGAAACAAAGAATTATGCCCTTTTAATGGACACTATACTCTTCTATTGGGCAGTCATTAGAGGACGATTTTCATAATATACACAGTCCAGGGCTATCTCCTTTTGCTTTAAATGTCATACAGGCTTGGGTATGTATTAGTATGCTTGATAAATTATATTATAGCCAGGGAAGTTAATAGCCTTAATGTACAGGGCAATGTTAGTGAGTCTATGACTTAAGATCCTACAGTTAAATTAGAAAAGACAATGAGCCAGAAATAAGAAAATATTCTATGAAAACATTAGAACTGATAAGACTACCAAATAATGACTTGGCTGGCTATTCTGCATAGCAGTGTTTTGGCAAACCCAGGAAGGGCTGGTTATAATCACAACACCACCCACTTCCAAACTGAAATATATTCTCAAACCCTTTTTAACCATATAAAATGTGCCAAGGAGATGAGTAGTAGTCAGCATGGATGTATCATGAACAAAACATGAACACATGATAATATGTGAACAAAATGGGATAAACATAGTTGTATTTATGTTCTATGGTGTGCCTTATGGATAGAGTGGCAAATGTCACGTTTTTACTGCAACAAGGTTTTGGAGTCTTAGATGATATTCTGATATTCAAAACAGAGATACACTGACTAAATAAAATTACTCTTAGGTGGGTGGATATTATACAGTTGGGATACCATATGTAAAGAGTAGATATGAGTTGTTAAATCTCAACAGCTTTGTGGGATCTGCTGGTGTGAGCTTTGGATATAGCATTCTTTGGAATTGTATTTTCAGACTATAACTGCAAGTAAATTCAAATATGTTGGGAGAAAAACATTCAGAAATCTTAAATATATTTTGAAGTTTTAAACTGATCAAGTATATCATGTTAGATGACCAAATGGATTGTATAATTTCCAGAGTGTTTGTTTCCTATTATTTCCTTTAAAAGGAGGAAATAACAGGAAACACACACAGCTAATGGAGCTCAGGGCAAAGCTCACTGCTGGATGTCAATATATACAAAGAGAGGGTCAAAGCTAAAAGTCAACCCAAGAGCTTTGGATTAAGATTCTGTATCTTCCTTGGATATTTGTGTACCTTTTCTTATATTCAGCATGACTTTTATTCCTTGGACAAATTTCCATGTCTTGCTACCTCTCTTTGTCAAGAAATTTCTCGTAAGAGTAGTTTTAGTTTACTTAGTTTTTGTTTATTCTGCCTCCTTATTGGGGTTAGCTGAACACTAAAGACTGATTTCCCACAAAGGTTCATGAAGGTTGTGAGGTCTTCCCAGCACAAAATGAGACAGCAGGAAAGTAAGAGAGTTTCGGTACTGCTTCTAAATGGGTAATGTCTGGAGCAGTATTTATAGGGCTTAATGCTGACATCAGAATGTATCCAACAGATTCAGCTTTTCTCCGTTGGTTTTCTATACTTTTCTATAATTTTCTATAACATAATAAAGTACAATTACTTAAGGGAAGTTAATCAACCCACCTACCTATGACAGATGAAAAACCTAAGTTAAAAAAGCAAATAAGGGAAATGTCATGTTATTTAAAAGCTGAAAATCAACTACTTGAAATACCTCCAACTGTCTTTTATGGTAGTAACTTTATTTTCTTAAATGCTCTTGGAAGACAAGTACACAGTGTCTTACAAATTCTTCAAAATAATTCCCAGACAATGGTGTTGTGTCTTTATTTACAGCTACTTTTACCTCAATGTAATCCCATACACTTCATATGATATTAGGTGATGGTACATAATTTTTTTTTCTCCTTTCTCAGGGTGGATATTTTCCCAGATATTCTCTTCCTTCTGCATGCAGAAGACTGCTGTGATTCATCATACTTTGTTGCTGAGTGAGGATATTTTAGCTGCAAACAAATAATACTTGAACTTACTGTTCTGAAGACTAACTTGAATGAATGGATTCCATAAGTTCTAGAGTCTGCGTGAAATACCCTGATACATCTTCATCCAATTCACTTTGTTCACTGGAAGAATAGTTGTCTTAATGTATGCTGCTGCATGCTGTTAAAATTCTCAGATAATTTACAGGGCCCCATGTCTTGTACTTGTTACCCAAACCTTGTCATGGCTTCAATACATTGGAATGAAAGGTGCAAATTATTCATATGGGGAAATGTGAGAGGAGTGACAGTGAACAATTGTACTTTGTAGTTCAATTTGGTTTTTAATCTCATCTCTCTCCTTCTGGTTTTGTTGGTTTTGGGGTGGTTTTGGTTTCTTTTTTAGTTTTTTTTTTTTTTTTTTTTTTTTTATTTATTGTTTGTTTTTGTGCGGTTTTTTGGGTTTTTTTTGTTTGGTTTAATAAGCAAACGTCAAAGAGTCATGTATGCAACTTTTTTTTTTTTTTTTTGCTTCTATGTTCAGTTTTATGGGTACTTTGCTTAAGAATGGGCTCACAGTGTAAAGATATGTGACCAATTCCACGGGAAGTGCCCTTTTCTGTTTTTTATGGTATTATCTCCAGCATTTTCAGGCACATTTCAAGCTGATAAAACGATATTCAAGTGAGCACCAGATAACTGTCTTCAGCAGTAGGTGCAGAGGTTCCTGACTCTTAAGCACTTGCAGGAAATTATTGTATTCTGTGGCAGGGACTGTGTTCTAACTAAGATATTTTGAATGGATTCTCATACTTCTAAAAATTAACTTCAGAGACAGTAAAGGATGTTGTTTAAGTGTGACTCAATGGCTTTCTAAATGATAAACATTAACTTAGGTTAAAAAAATTGGCCAGAGAATGTACATTTATTTCTACCTGCAGACATTCAGCCCGAAAAGTTCATCAACTGTATTGAAGTAAAGATAAAATTAATAAGAGATTGACAAAAATGTTCAAGAACTTCAAGAACTGTGTAATTTTAAAACCACAGAAGGGATGTGAAATGCCTAAGGACCAGATTTACCACAGGCCAAGAGAATACAGTGCATTTTCAAAGGTTAACAGAGTATCAAAGAGTCTGAGGGTACATCTGAATATTTCTTTGCACGGCTGTTTTTGCAAAATTGTTGGTTAAAGGACTTAGTATTTTAAGTAAAAAATTTGGAGGTCTTTTATTAAAACTAATTCATCATCTAAAGATGTCACACAGTAGTTGGACAGTAACAATTGCAAAGAAAGGGTTCTTTTTCTTGTGAGATTTTCGAGCTTAAGTATGATTTGTAAGCACTCCCTAAAATGACCTAAAAGTAATGGGGAATGGAAAGTGGTGTCGCTATTTAAAAATAGCTCCAGGAAATTACCAACAAGTAAATGTGACTCTAATTCTGCAGCAAATGTTGTATACTGTAGCAAATAAGAAAATTATTAAATATGTTGATTAACATATTAAAAGTGATAAAGAAGGTATTCAAAACTCCTACACTGTAGAGAGGAATGTGGAAGAAGTGAAGAAGAGAGTGGTCATTAGACCTGAAGAACTGGTAGATGCTCAAAAGGCAGCCAGTCAGTCATCTAGAGAAGCTTAGTTAAAACCAACAAGTAATACTGGTAATATTCAGAGAAGCCTCTCGCTCTTTGAGAACATAATGATGAGTACATTTCAAATCGCTTTGAAAAGTGACCTGTCATTATCACTATTTTCAGCAAGAAAATTTGAAACATGAAAAGGGAAAGGTGCCTGACAAAGGTCACACAGGAGGAATATGGGTACAATACAAAACAAGTCTCCTAAGCTCTCTCTCAGGGCTCGACCTGACACTAATGGGAGTCAGAGTTTTGACTGCAAATAGTGGTGGGTGAATCAGGGTTCCCATTCCCCTCCACAAAAGGTGTCTGAGAGAGATGTGACTGAGGGGCCAGTAATTGCATGGCTAATACTGAAAGGTTTTACACAAAGTAGAAGACAGGAAAAAGCCTTCATTATTCCAATTAGGAGACTAGGCTATGCATAATGAATTCAGGCAGGAAAGCTGTTCCAGTCAGAGTGAGTTTAGGTTCAGAGAAGGGTGAATTGAAACTTTCTCTGAGGGCTACTTCTGAGAAGGGATGAAATGTAAAACACGGCATGAGTAAAGGAACTGTACAGATGGTGAAGAACTGTTATTTATTAACTACTTGAATTGTCTTAGTTTTTTGACAACGTCTTATTTGGAAGGCGAAGGTAGGACTTTTTTTTAAATGGGGTGAGTAATGACCTAACAATTATCTTGAGAAAGTTAAACAATGATGCACTAGAACTCACTGGTACTGAAGAGTATGAAAAATGTCCATATCCCATGAGCTTTATTCATAACTGGGGGAAATCTATTCTGGCACTGCAGGGTCCTTTGATGTAGCAAATAGTGATGAAGTAACCAAAAGCAGGAGAATAAAAAAAAAAAATCAAGTAAGATCAAATAAAACGGACCACTTTTTTTTTCTCACGACAGTCCAAGTATCATCACAGCAGAGGTAAGTCTTGGGGGAGTATCAAAGGAGGCAAGTTATCACAAGGCTTTCTACAAACTGTGGCCTAATTTGATTATGGATTGGTGGATTTTTATATAAGGTTTCTGACAAAACAAGGTAAGTTTCTACTATGGCTTGAGTGTATTTTCCTGTGCAGGAGCTCATGACTTTTCTCATTTCTGTCTCCTCGAAGGAAATGCATTTTTAAGGGATGGTAATAGATTTAGAAGGTTACCCAAATGAAAACAAGCATAGTGAGGACCTATTTTCTATGCTATTCCTTACCCCCCACAATTTTTTTCGTAAATCCGGACACTTCCTCATTCAACATTTTCCTTCTCATATCCATTATGGGACTACTAGTCTGTTTGGATTACAAGTACCTCAGAAGCCTTGTCTGAGTATGTCTTTACTGGCAGATATTGAATAACTTGAACTTATTTGGCCTCCCTTTGAGTAGCCAGCTAGAAGCCTTCTCAGATGTGCCTGGCACATCCAGAGACTCTGCAAAGGAGCTATATCAAGTCTGAGCAGCAGGAGAATGTGTAGCGTGGTCAGATCAGTCTGTCCCACTGAAGCAATCTGTCCTCTTGTTCTACAAGACCCTGCGTAAATATGGTTCTTTATTTTAAAGAAATGCTAAACTGATAACATCTGGGCACAGCTGTTTTTGCTAGCACACATCAGTCTTCACTGCACTGTATTAACATTTCCACTAAAAAGTGTGGAAATATTCTAGGAAAAGAAGTTTTTCTTCATAATTCCAGCCTTACCTTTCCATATTTTTCCCCTGTTTGGTAGTTTTCAAACCATGCAATACTTACAGAATAAACATACTCAACAACAGGTTCTGAAAACTGTTAGACCCATATTTTAAAAGTTATATCCATGTCTAAATTGTCATCTCATTCTGAAACCTTTCTAATTTAGTTAAGATTTCCAGCTTTCCTTTAACATTCTAACATCCAGACTCTCACAATGACATCTGAAGCTGAAAAGACAACATGCATTAAAAATATTTTAACTCTCTTAAAATATGAAAACACTAGAGATTTCCAAGCATCTGTCTATGTTTTTTGTATGAGTGAAACATGCAAAGGAAAGGCCAGAAATTTACAGACTTGTCACAACATTCTGTGAGGTATTTTAAGGAAAGCAAATTTTTTAAGAATCATGATGCAAAAAAATGGATTCAGTAATGTTGGTTAATTAAACAAGTAAACAGAGCATAATTTATTACTTTCAGACTAGCTAAAGAGTAGGTTTCCAGGAGGTTTTATTTATTTCTCGTATGCTCTTTCCTTCTGAGCGAGATATCTAATTAAGTCTGTGTTTAACAAGTAGATATTTTGTTCCTCAGTTAGGCACCTTGTAATTTTGCCATCAATGGAAGGAAAAATGTGCCAAGTATTGCCTTTTCTACCCTCTGTGCTCTTACTCCAGCTGCCCCTGTTTTGGCTGGGGGGGTCCTGCTAGAAAAACATCAATTCCTCAGCCTCTTGCTCTCTCCTCAGCCCTGGAGCTGAGATTTGGATGCTCCTTGCTAACCCAGCCTGGGATTTATCTATTTTCCCTGTCTCTGCCAGGCAACCAGGATAAGAGTTTGTCATGCTCCATCCTTCATTAGTAAATAATTATTTATTTGCCTCGAGTTTTCACACTAATAACTGTGGTTGTCCTCTAAAGCTTGCTGTAATGTTGCTGGAGTTTTCCAGCTTCCAGCCGGTCACGCATTAGGGTCAGGGGCTGGGAATCCGTCAGGGCGCTTCACACGCCGCATCACAGCCTGACTGACATGGGCTGACACCATCCCACACCTAAGAGCACAGCATGACAGCTTAAAATATGGGATTGGGTCATAACAGCCCTCTTAAAACTTCTTACTCCTTTCAGACCCATATTCACCTTTTCCTCTATAAAACAGGAACATCTGCACTTCAAAAAGAGGAAAGAGAAAAGAATCCCTGTGATGCATTACAACAATTTCTGTGCTTTAGCAATGCAGATTTCTGATTTTGGCTATTACATGAAAATTTGGTGTTACTAATCCTTTAAAAAAAGTACTTCTACCAAGCTAAAAGCTTAAAGGGATGAGTCAGGTGGAAAATGCACTGAAGAAAAAACAGGTGACTGAAACCTGACTTATGTTTCTGCCCTGCTACAGCCCTCTGATCCAGGGCTGGTCACTTAGGCTAGATTTTCAAAGATGTTTGGTTGCCTACCCCTAATTTGGAAATTCCTAATACCATTAAATAACTTCGGCCTCTGAGCAAGTTTAATTTCCCTCTGTCTGAATTGCCTCTTTTAGAAGAATACACTCTTTTCTGCCCACTGTATTAAAAAAAAAAAAAAAAAAAAAAAAAAAAAAAAAAGTTTGGTAGTATTACAGGAAGAACTTAGGAAGATGGATGGAAACTATCACTTTTATTTTTCACTGTTTTGGTAAAGACTCCAGACTTACAATATACTGTGAGCATTCTGCTAAATTTCCTTCAAAGCTCCCATTTTTTTCTAAGGGTATCATTTTGGAATTCTGGTACTATTATTTTGGCATCCAGCATTTACTCTGTGCCTTTCCTCACAGTGTCTCATGTAGCTACCATGCCATCTATATTTTCTCTTAATTTCAGGCATGATCTGTTCATTGAAACTAGAATTGGATGGCAGTCTGCAGTTTTTTCTTTTTTCAATGTCTGGTAGGGTTGTGTATAGATAGGAAATTATAATTCTGTTACAGATGGTTTTTCTATTCCTCTTCCTCATTTTTGGCCACCATAAACTTCAGGTTTTTAAATGTCATTCTTTCTTTCACAGCACATGAAGGTCATCTAGTCCTTCCTGTCTCTAATACCCCACCAACCCTGTTTTCCCTCATTTTCACTACCTCCCATATGCATAGTCATGACTGTTTAAGAAAAGAAAAAAGTATATCCTGGTTGACAGCTGTGACAAATGTTCATTCATTACTTTCATGCATAATTAAATTATTTCCTTAATTGTATCCAATTAATTTTTTAACTTTTTTTACATTCAAACTAAGACACTTGACTTCCAGTAAGAGAAGTTTCTCAGAATTATGAAGGACTGAAACCACACTTCTTGTGTTTCACATTGAAACTCAAAGGAAAAGTTCAGAAGGTATACCTGTGACAAAACAGGGGAATCCATGAGGAAAATATCCTTTAATATTCAAAGTGCACTTAGAGCCCAAGTCCTACCATTTTTATATTTATGCATAGTTGGACACCTTGATGAAGCTACTGATAAGAGGAGCATAAATCATTCCTAATAACTGAATGCATCTAAAATTTAGGGTCACATCTGTCTGCCTTGCTACATCTGGCAGAGTGTAATAATTAGGTTTTCTCACAAAGAAGAGAATTACAAAAAAATGTATTTGTAGAGATTATTATCCCTTCAAGAGATTTCAGATCCATTTTTAATTGATGTAAATAACAGCTCTGCTGAAGCCAGTTGAACCCTGCTGTTAGCTGCCTGCAGGGAATTTGTCCTTCCATTCCCAGGTCAGATTTGACAAGAGTTGCATGACCCACGGTTGTTTTTGCTTTGACATTCTCCAAAACATTTGTTATAATTTTATCTTGGTGAGAAGGTTTCTTCACTTTGTTTTGATTTCAAATTTTTAAAACAAATATAGTTAAAGCAGACAGAAAGTTTAAAGCACATTTTTTTACACAGATAATGAAACGTTTCACTAAAACCATAAGAATTATTTAGCTTTGGACTAAAACATTTCCCAACAATTAGCACTGTGTAACTCTGTTCAAAGGCACAAAATACCTGTCTACATCCAATACATTTATGGAGAATGAGAGACTATGTTTTCAACTCATAAAAAGAAAGTTTCTTCATGCTGGGTAAGTAAAATGCTAGAGAAGAAGCAATTGATATGTCTTTTTATGGCTTTTTGCATAGAGTTGCATTCCATCTTGAATACAAAGTTAAATGCAGTACAGCTGCTGTTTGTCCCCTATCTTTCCACATGCTGTGGGACTGTGTCAGGTGACACAATGCTGTATGCAGAAAGCAGCTACAGTAGATTGAACAAGAGAAGGGTTTTGCCCTCATTCATTTGCTTTTAAAGAATGGTGTCTAGGATGAAGGATGAGTGTTTACTAATGTGTAGGGAAGAAGGTCAAGAAAAGGTTTCTGTTTGTTTTCATAGAATCAAGCCCAGAAATACTTTAGTACAAATCTGTTGTGCCAAATCCAGCTTTATAATGCTAGGATTGATCAGAGAAAAGAAGAAAAAAAAAAACCAAAACCAACCCAATGGGAACCGAATTTGCAATGTTTTCATATGGGAAGGAATGCCTTCTTGACCCCAAGTTTATGTCCTGAAGAATAAAACCTGATAGAAGCTGTCAGTGTTATCTTAAGCTGCAGAGCTGTAAGGATTATTTCAACTGAGGATCTTAATATTGGTCTCTGCCTTCACACAAGAAATGACACTTATGTAAGGAGATAGCAAGAGCTTTAAGAATTAAAATGAACTTAAACCACAGGCTCTGTAGGGTAGTATAGATGCACTTTCTGTCTGGATTCACACACACACTGATACATTTTCCATTGCTTCTTTAACTTTCACCAAAAAACAAGTGAAAACTCAAAGGCTGGGTGTTGCAGCTGGGCTGTTTTTCCTGTATGCTGTCCCATATCTGCTGGGAGAGGGTAACTAGGAGGGGATAATTATGGTTTCAAAGTAAAAATCCCTATTTCTATTAGTGGGAGATTGTGCCCTGCACCCCCAATGCCTCTGCTATCTCTGAGGGGGGCTGTGCTTTTTTGAGAGAAGGAAGTCAGGGCTTTGGAGCCTGCAAAGGACACGGGGAGCAGAAGGTTGCCACTGGTCTCAAACAAAGAGTCAGGGGAATAATTTTCTCTAAAATGGTGGCAACAGAGTCCTTTTTCTTACCTTAAGCATGCGTATTAAACTGGGAGGTTCACAAAACGTGCAACTAGAGATGTGGAAAAAGGTGGGTGGCAAAGAGGAGCTCAGAAATTATGTTGGATGAGAAGGTGAAAATTTCACATCTGTTGCATGATCAGGATGTGTGCTGGCCACAACCTTTTCTCTATGCCTCTTACCTCAATGTGTCTCAGGAAGGACCAGCCAGGAAAGGGAAATATGTAGCAAAGTGCGGGTGGAGATTGATGGGTCAAAGACAACTTAGGTTAGCATTTCCCTGTAGCTCACTGCTGGAGACCTAGACTTTGGCTCTCAGTTACAGAAAAAATTTTGGAGGACACTAAAAAACTCTCCTGTATAAAGGGAGGAAATTAGGGACTATTGAAATATCTCTCATTTCTTGCATATTTTCCACTGGGAATTAGGAAATAAGAGAGATTTCTTAAGGAGAATGGCTGAATGCCCTAAGAAAAGAAGGGGGAAAAAAAAGTAAAAAAAAGAGAAAAAAAAAAAATCTGTTGGCAATCCTGGATCTCTCTAGGCAATTTTAGGTACCTGCAATAAAATACTTTCCTAATCACCGCCACAGCTGCTTGCTTGACTAGATGGGATTTTTTTTTATTTTTGTCAATACAAAATAGCAGATTTAATAACTTTTGCAGTTTGCTGTGACTGTGAAAGTTCTTTCTGATATACTTTTAGCAGCTTTAGAGATTACTGTCTTTGCAAAACCAGGCTTTTCAAATGAAAGAAATTATTTTTATTCATTTATGAGTTGTCCATAAGATATCCAGCATAAGACATCCTACAGTGCTCTGTTGTTCAGTATTATTGTTCTCATTTAAAACTTCATAATGGAGGGTCTCAGCAGGCTCTAGAAAATCTCTGTGGTTAGCCCATGATCTTCCAATGTTGGCTTAGAGTACAAATGCAGGTCAAACTTCAGTGCTCACAATTCCTTATTTCTATTATTAAGATCTTTAAAACTCATTTCAAGAGTCTTTTGGCATCTAGGAATATTGTCTTGCAGTAAGTACTCAACATTAGATATTGGTCTAAATTTCTTAATCTTCCCTTTTAATTATAAATTGGTGGTATTAATCCTCACAGAGTCTCCTCAAAGATTTCAAAATATCTATTGAGAAATATATTTTATGATAATAAAATAAGAGATGAATAATAGAATTGCATTTTTAGGGGGGTAATATAATGCAGGAATCATTTAATAATAGTTGTGATGTAATTAGTTTTAAATTATGTAAGCAGTTCATATGTAATTTTTTTCTTTTAAATGGATTCAGTTTGCATGGAATATTAAAGCAATGAGCTGTCATGCACTGTAAGAAAACAACATGGCTAGACACACAATGAAACAGAGTATTTCATAAACATTCACTGGAATATTTTTAAATAGTCCAATATTAAAAAAGATTAGTTAGAAGAATACTCAGAAGTAATGAATTGTAAGCAAAGACATTTATTAAGCTGTTGACACCTGAGATACAAAAATTTCTATTGTCTGCAAATCCTAGAATAGCAGCAAAAGTTTGCTGATGCTTTAGTATCTAAATGAAATCTTAGAAAGTTTGAAAGATTATAGAAACACTTCAATGTCATAAGAAGAAAAAGCAAGAGAGAAACACATATTATAGATTTAAAAAACCACCCTGTTTGTACATTTTAGGCAAGCCTGTCTATATGTCATTTATGGATAAACCAGATAAATCAGAAAAATGTAATTAATCTTTACTCTTTTTCCCCTATTGAACAAACCTCCAGACTAAACGGCACAAATAGGGGCCCCCAAAAAACCAAAGTTATCTATATAAAGTGGTTTGGTTCTTTCTCACCAGTCTAAAATTTGCTCATAGAAATGGGTTAAAATAGCAAACTCATGGGAACTACAAATAAATGAAGAAGCATTTTGAAATTTGTGTTATCTCTAATTAATAATGTAATATCAGAACAAAGACCAGATTTCTTCATAGTTCCCAGCTCTCTCTTTCATGCAGAACAAAATATTTCCTGGATTCACAGGTTCGAATATCTGTCAATTTATAATTAGATTTTTCTCCTCCCATCTCCTCATTCCAAAGTATTCCAGCAACTTTGGCCTATCTTTATCAAACTTTCTTGAGAAATTTTGTTTCATGTTTTGGGTTTATAGTCATCCAAATTCTGTCATGTTATTTAAAGGAACCCTGGTGCTGCTGCTGGACAGACATGGGAAAGCAATTTGGTATCCATGTGTGTCTAAAGCAGAGGCATAATAGGAATCCTGCCTCCTTCTGGACTTGCAGATGAAGCAGGACACAGTCACCACCCGTAAATCCAGCGTTGTCTCATTCATCCTTCTTTACCTTGGTCTCCTTGCTGCTGCACGTCCCAGAGCCTTCTCAGCTGCCACATTTTTGCAGTCCAATTTCTGGGTATTCACAGGGTGGTCACAGGTGCCATTCCCATAACTTGGGGTGACGTGTATGGGAGTTGCTTTCTTTCTCACAGTTTGCCAGAGTGGAAATTTTTGTCTGGATGTGTTAATGTGAAGGTGCTAACCCGATCTTACCTCTGCTAGGCCTGGAATTAATGCTTTCCTGTTGCAAATTCCTCCCTTCTGTGCTTCTCTGAATTATCCCTGTGCTGGCTTATCCTCTTATGGAAAGTTCCTCTTGTGGCCTAGACATTGTTTGAGCAAGGCAACTGTATTGTTTAAGTCCTTTAAAATAGCCATTCTCGGAAGTTTTGTTACATGTGGCAAATAAAATTTAAGAAAACTTCTTTCAGATTTCAGGGAGGGCAAATTAAGGTGAATGAAATTATTTCTAGACTAAGCATATTATATGCACATGTTAGCTACCACAGCTTCCTTAATGCTGGGATATCGTGTAACTTCATTCCAGTTCTGGCATTAGAGGTCTTTGTTAAAAGACAACAGTCTTTTCAGCTTTTTCAACATGGGAGTATTTTTATCAAACACTTTGTGAACATTCAGACATATGAATGAGACTGCGGATGGAGAAGGGTATGTGTTATTAGTGGAACCACATGTACAGAAATGATCTCTTAAGAATGCTCCAACACTGTAGAAGACAGCTAGAAATTAGGACCTGGTTAGCAGTCTTAGCTAAACAAGGTATGTCATATTTTGCATTATGTGCCCTTATTTTATTGACATGTAATATACTGTCTGGCATATCACATTAGAAAGCCTCCTCAGCTGATGCAGAAAGTGACTGTGACAGCTGTTTTTTGTGCAAATTTCTCCTCCAGTGTCCCTTCTGCTATAAAATTGGGAAACAAATGAGAGAACTTGATGAATAGCAGATTCAGTTTATTGGCAGTTACATTTATTTTTCTATCTTTACATAAAACATGAAGTATCAATATATCAACCTTTATGTATGTGACTGTAACCATATTTTTCCAGCCTGTGCACAGTGCTTGTATTCCAGGCTCATAAGGTGTGTGGGAAAAGGCCCTCTGAGTGTTTGAATAACTCTTAGCACAATAGAGCTTAAAGGATGATTTGTGCCTTTGGGCACTGCAGCCATGTAAGTAGGGAACATCTGAAATATATTCTGGAATGTGGAACGGAAAATTAAAAGGGAACTGCTCATTATGTTGCATGCATTATGATCAGCCTAATTTGTAAGTACTGAAGTGGTTTGTCTTCAGAGGGACATTAGGTAATATCTGGACGAACCCAAAGCAGCTTTGGCTCAGATTTACAATGTTATTTAGGCCCTTCTCTCACATTGATTTCCAAAGGCATTGGGGACAGATTGACTAGACTGTAGTAACCACCACCATTTATTCTTTTTACTGAGGGGATGCTTTGGAGCAGACAGATTGCACAGCATCTACCTGCTCAAATCCTGATCAGCCTTGGACAGGTGACCAACACTGTGATGATGAGCCTAGGGAAACCTAGAGATAACTTTCATCACAAACAGAGGCCAAACTGACTATTTTGGCCTATTGAAATCTGTGCTTGGACATTGGTTGCAGACTTAAGCATTGGGAAACCACTGACACTCTTCTTAATTCAACTAAAATCTCAAGATTTAAGTCTTAATAAAAGATCTATGTATGTTCTTGAGTGGATAGAACAGGATAGGGGGGTAAAGGGGAACGCTGAGTCTAAACTTGGCATCTGGGTTAGGTACAAGTGCCCAAAGTATAGGCAGACCTGGAAAGCAAGCTGTAGCAGGATATTGGTGCTTGTTGGATACATTTTCAATAGCCTAGTTTAAACATGGAACTGAACTTCCTCTATAAACCTAAGTACATCTTTCATTATGTGGGTCTTCTGCATATCGTTTGAATGTTGAAGGCATCTTTGCATGCTATAAAAAAAAATTGGTATTTCACATAAGACACACTAACCATACTCCAGGACTGAGGTGTTATTGATTTAGCCATTACTGTTCACATTTCTTCTTTACCCTTAGAAGATCTGCTGCTCACTGCATTTTATAATTATTGCACTCTGGAATTTTAAATGCTCCAGAAACACCCCTGCCTTTCAGCTAATAAAACAAAAGTCTAGTGCATTAGATAGGATATTTGCTTTTGTTTTTAATCTCAGGTTTATGTCTTACTTTTATAGTATCTGGATATACAACAAAGTGAATCATAATATATATATATACAATCTCACTGGCCATGAATCACTCGGGAGGAAGATCCCATCTTGACCAGAACCTTGTGCTAGGCTCTATTTTACAATACTGACCTGAGAAACTGCAAAGAAATAATGTAGCATCAATTATTATAAAAGAAATCACCACCTTTCTCCTGCCACTGTCTCACACACTTTGAATTCAGTATTGTTTCTTTCCCAGGAATGTGCCCTACCCGCAGTTGCACACACCACACCACTGCGTGTACAAGAAAGTGAAATTGCAAGCATTTAATACAAACAGCACCTTTAACTGGTGAAAAATGACAAACTTTAATGGTTTTTTTGTGTTTATGAAGAACAGGAATGAGTTATTCACTTCTTAAGAGATAAGCAGGTATGTATTTTCACATGTGCAATGTAACTATGCATGAGTTTCTCAATATACGTGTAATATACATGTGCTTACTGAAAAGATGAAGGAAGAATGAATGCTAAATTGCTATATTTTCATTCTGGTCTACAGATCCATTCTATTACCCTGCTTAAATAGTTTATCTTTACACTGACCCCATTTTTTATTTCTATAAAATGGGAATACTAGTATTTACTAGCATATGGTGTTGGAGAAACATGCAGTCAGAACAAAATCACCTGGAAACAACATAAGCAGGACAGGATATGAGGCATGTGGATATTCATTTGTGCTTCTTGGTTGCGCATGGCCAAGGACAATGCTCAGTGTTTTGAACATTAGCCTGTGCTCACACATGGCAAGGATGTAGGGTGAAAAAACAAATTATGGAACTGGAGCACTGTGTGACCTTGTTTTTTCCTTCTCTGTGCTTTAATTTCTCTGCCTTTCACAAGGAATACTGGCATTTTCTTCAAAATTTTAGTGAATTTTGAGGTCTTAGAAGAAAGGAAGAATTCTACAAAAACCCACATTGGGTAAAAAGGTATAACTTGGAGCTAATCTTGGGAACATTTAAGCTAACTTTCTTCATGTTCTTTTAATGAATAAGAACACTGGTTCATTTTGGAGCCATAAATTGTCATAGAACTCATGGGTATTACTATTCCATATTTGTGACTCCATAAAATACTATATCTAATATAGTATATATCTTGTGTAACAAGGAATAGTTGATAGGCAGACAATAGAATTGTTCCAGTGTTTTATTTTCTCTCCATTTGCTCTTTTACTCTTTGCTTTTGAGCAATTTTTAGGATGCTGATTTGTCACAGGCAGAAAAAAATAATTGGACTTTTCTTTCCCACTGGTCACCAAGATGGGGTCCAAGTGTTTCATGGAGACATAAAAATCTCATTTAACAATAAGCATTTTTTCTCCCTTTCTCCCTGTCTTCATTGGGGTACTCAAGAGGATATTGGCATCTGAAAGTGCTCAGTGCTAAATTAACTAGGTCACCCTGTGACCCATACTGCACGGACATTACCTTTTAATGGCTTCCATGGTTCTGGCATTTACTGCCTTAGCAGACTGGGAGGAGGAGGGTAGGAAACTCAGATGCAGTAATTATATAGCTTATTGGCATGAACAGTGTCTTTTTAAAGAAAAACACAATTTGGTGTCTTTTCCATTAACAAAATATTAACTAAGTACTTGCAAGCCAAAAAAAAAAAAAAAAAAAAAAAAAAAAAAAATCAAGTGTATTTCAGTTCCCATACCAGAAAGCGGAACTTATTTTCCCCCAGGTTTCTGGCAAAAACATAAGAAATTCCTAGAAAAATATGGCTACTACTAGATTTTTAATATGAAACTCATTTAGCAAGCAGATCTAATTATTAATAGTACCTTCTTCATGAGGAGAAGTGGAGGGTCAGGCACTGATTTCTGCTCTCTGGTGATCACCTATAGGACACAAGGGAACAGCCTGAAACTGTTAGAGGAAGTTTGGGGTGGATATTAGGGAAATTCTTCTTCAATGATCCTTGTGGGTCCTTGCCAACTGAGATGATTCTAAATATTTTTTCGCAAGCAGAGTGAATAAGCATGGCCACACTAAAATCAGAGGAACTGTGATGGTTGTCAGCAGCCAAAAACTTGCCTTGGAAAACACGAGCACGAGGTACTTAAGCAAGTTAATCTTTTGGCTTATTTTTTCCCTCCACTGATATAGTCTCTTCTCAGAGTCCATTTATTCGAGCTAGGATCAGCAGTTAATTCCTCCTGAGCTGCTAAAGATAACTTTATGTTATACAACTCACGTTTGTGGTAATATTTTAATAACCTAATGATTAGTTCATTCCACTCTTAATCTGTTCCACATGCAACAGGTTAGTCTACTTTTACTTTAAGAAACATAATTTGATTTCAGTCTCCAAATTTTAGTTTTGGTTATTGCTAATCAATACCAGTTCTAATAATTCCTGTTTCTAAAGAGTAACATAATCATGTTTTCTGTCCCAATTTGATGTCCATTTTCTATGTTTATAAGCATGTAAATAATTAGATTTTGTACACAATGTGTAATATAACCTCAAATGCATATACTGGCCCATTTATTTTGATAATTACCTACATTTCCCAAACTGAGCCATTCAGTTACTCTTATTTGTAACACAGGAGGTCTGAGGAAGAGATGAGATATGAATACGAACTCATATTTTTCAATGTAGGTTCTTAACTATGAAAGCATCTTTTTCAAAGGGTAGTATAGGAAACACACTTGGAAATCTAAACAGATCTGCATAAAACTATGAGAAAGAATACTTTTTCACCTTCTAGGAAAAATAGGTTACAAGAGCTTTCTTAGTGTCCCCTAACCATCACAAATGTATTTTCCTGGTTTGAGAGCAAGAAGCATGAGATAAGACAAATGTGTAATTACTTCTTGACCCACTCTTCTGGGTTATACATTTTCATGAGGAGCCATGATTCATTATTTGCATTGATATGTACAGAAGGATGGGGCTGCTTAGTTGATATTCATTTATTCAACAGTCTGTAATCTATATTTAATGGAGTACCAGACTGTGGCATAATAAACCGTTTAAAAAGATAGCTGCTGCTTACACAGGGGTTATTGCTTGCATAACCTGTACTTACTTTTCATTACAAAACTAAAAGAGCAAAGCATAATTCACACAAGAAAATGAAGTTAACATTTAATGGCTTGAAAAATTATAGTGTACCATAATGCTGTGCAGTACTCTGAACACTTATAAAACAAAACAAGGGAGAAAAAACCCCCACAAACCAAAAAACAACAAAGAAACAAATAAAAAGGCTTTAACAGTGAACTGTGAAATATGGGCACCAAAGCAAAACAATGCATTCTAGTTTGCCACCTGCTTAGCAGGACCACTCAAAGATTGCTAATTAATCTGAAGCAAGTTACTGAGCACACAAAAAGACCTACAGTGTCACAAATGCTCAGATAGCTTTTGTTACATTCTTTCTTATATTTGTTACATTTCTGTTCTTTATGTTTTGCTCCATGGAAATAAAAGTCTTCACATCATATACAAAGTGTTTTGTGCTCTGCATATAGCCATGGAAGCTATTGACAAACATCACTGCCTCTAGAAAGACATCTTACTGTTGGTCAGATACCATCCAGATTTCTTAAGATGAGAAGTCTGATTTTGAAGCTGATAGCAGAATGAGGGAGGTGTGCCCTGGTAACCACGATCAGTGAGGGAGACTTCAAGGCAGTTGTTGGGTTGATGGCAATAAGTCCCAAATTTTGGCGTGCTTACAAGTCTAACACTTTTGACTGTTTCTGTAATAACAGGCATTTACAAGTCATCTCTTGCCGGACTTCCCAATCAGCTTGGCTTCTAAAAACAAATGCTGTTTCATTCAGCATCTGTAGCCCTACAGAATTTTGAAGTTTCTCAGACTAGGAAATAAGATTTTTATTCTTGGTGAAATTTTGACAGGAACATATTCTTGCATGTTATTGAGTTATTGAGGAAGTTATTGAGTGACAGTAGCAGCAGAGTGTGGGTTCAGCAAGTTCAGCTATTCCTCCTTTGGGAAGTCATGGAGTCCCCAGCACCACCCTCCACTGAGACACCACTGGAGGGACTTAAAAACCAAACCAACAGATGGAAATGTCAGTAGAAGAGCACATCTGTGGACATCTCCTGCTGGCATATGGAGGTGAGTCACCTATAACGATTTGAAGGGAAATTTTCACCTTCCAGGCAGCAGAAAATTGGTTCCTATTAAGTGTGGTGGCTTCTGTTTCAGACAAAACCCCCCCACATAGTCTTCTTAGATTGATGTCAAAAGAGAAAAAAAAAGCCAGTTAAAATAAATAAATAAAACACTCTCAAGGGCATTAGAAATATAATTAAATTGGTGGCTAAAGGATTTCAAGTGCCAATTAGGGGTCACTGTAGGGTTGAAGAAACTGGGGAAGTTTTTTTTAATCCTTACATTTAAGAAGCTTTTTCTGCTTGTAATGCTATCACATTGTATAATTCAGTGAGTAAACGTGATATACATAGAAAATTAATGATCATGCCTTGTTGCCTTTTTAAGCTCCCTTTTTCTCTGTATGTCTGCTGAAGAACTTTTCTATTTTAGTGTCTTTACTTGCTCTCTTCTGGGACTTGCATAAACACCACAGAAAGCTGACACCTGGGAATGAATCCTTGCAGTCGCCTTAAGGGCAATTAGCTATGAAAGATAGGGCTAAAAGCTAATTGCTCTGGTTTAGTTCTCAAAGTGCAGGTGAAGTTTGCTGAGAAATGAAAGTTGAAGGAGAGAAAGGCCAGTTAAAAATTTCTCTCTTGAGTTTAGTTGGAGCTTTTAGGACTGAAAACTTCTGTCGGTTCAGCAGTAAATCTCATGTTCTAGTGTCTGCTGGGATGAGGTCCTGTGTTTTCACTTTTTTATTTACATTCTTGGGGTTATTTTGTGCCTTTCCTTCCCTTGTCAGGGAGCTGGCAGAGAGTGAAAGGGGATCAAAAATGTATGGGACTGGAAAGAAGAAAAGGTCTAGACTGTCAATGTTTCTAGAGCTTGTGTGGATGCAAAATGTGCTGGGATTTAAACCGGGTGTATGATGACAACAGGAGGAACCACCAAAAGGAATTTGTGATGTTCTTCCTTTGGCTTGATAACTAAAGACAGTACAGTGTCTTCCCAGGTACCTTTTACATTAGATATGTAGTAAAAATGGATGTTTAGGAAAGGTTTGAAGCTGGTTCTATGTGTTTGAGTCTGTGTGTGGGAGGAGTGCAATGGAAAATGATAAAATAGCTGTTGTATTCTGAACAGTCGATTCACTGGAACTAGGAGAGGAAATGCCTTCCCCTCTCAAAATCTCTTGAGTTCTCAAATAATTTTCCTGTCATGACTAAAGATTTTTAAAATGTTCAGTTTTCAACAAACATGCAAAATGTTTGTTTCAGTGTCTCTAAAACATCCTGTTTCTACCACTTTATGGGTTTTTTTGATTCTTTTTGAAAACAAAATTGAGACAGAAGGTTTTCTTCTATTCATTTTGAAATGTCAAGAAATATTGTATGAATAATAAGTGAAGGAAGGAAATCACAAAGTCTGGATTCAGAAATCTGCCTAAATTACCCAGTTCTACAAATAGCACTGATAATGCAACACATGTCTTCAAAAAGCTCCCATCTGGCTCTATTTCCCTGAATTAGACCTAGATTTACTGACAATCATTTACTGACAATGTTGAACAAACTGTAATTTGCTCTCTCGTACTTCAAAAAGATGTCTTGGTGTAAAGTGTATATCCCAGAAATGGAAGGGTGCCTATGTTTGCCATCTCCCTCTCCACCACGGGGATGGTTGTGTTTTGTTCTCTAGTATTTATCCTGCTGCAGAAGATTGGCCAAAAAGAGCCCATTCCATGCACTTTTTTCTTTCTTTTTCATGCACTTTTGTTTCTTACTTTCTGATTAAGAGAAGTTATTTGACCTCTCCTGCTACCGTGTCCTTTGAGATTGTGCTTAGCAGTTTGGACAGGAGGAGAAAATTAGGAAGGGAAGAGACCAGGCATGTTCTCATGACCTGACCAGGTCTGTTACATTTCCTTTGCTAAGACTGAGGCAATCTAGCTGTTGGAGACACTATTTTACATTTGCTAAATTTATATTCTTGTTGTAATGAAAAAGACAGAGTTTAGGAGTAAGGTTATGTAAGAATGGTTAATAATTTGGGAGGTTTGGACTCAGATACAAAAAATTGACTTGATGAGTGTCTGCAAACCACCTCCTACTGAAAAATGGAGCGAGGTCAGGTCTTGACATGCCCTGGAGAAGGATGCTCTGAGACAGGTAGATACATGACTTGCTAGAGAAAGTAGAAATTTGAGGATTTGTGCTATGTGCTGTGGAAGGATATAGTATTAATTTTGTATGTTCAAATGCAAATGTGAATGAGTATAATTGAGACAAGCTTGTCACACTGCTTGAATGGAAATCCAGAAAATAGTTGGTCCAGATTTCAGAGATCACTGTTGAGACTAGTAAATTGCTGATTCCAACCTCTCTAGAACAGTCAAGTGGACTTCAAACGTGAGATATGGTTTTATCTTCAGTTTAATGTAAAAAACTCTCAACTGAAATATGTTTTAGGCTAATAGTTAGAGCATGTATTCAGGGAGAGGGGCTCAAACCCAGGCAGGGTAGGGACAAGTTGGAGTGTAGGGCTCCCCTGCTGCACTCTGCAGATGAAACCCCAAGATAATGGCTGGAGAGGCTCCACCACTGTCTCCTCCCTCTTCCCTCCCAATAGAGAACTGATTACCTAAAAAACTGTGTTGGTTCCCAAAGGCCAGTAAGCTGAATAAAAGGGAAGATAGCAGCTTATGTTTTAGATATAGGTTAAACTCTGTGGTTCCTCATCTTAAATACTCTGACAGTTCCTGGCAACGCTAGAAACAGGGACAGGAATCATCAGAGACATTTAAAATGTATGAAGATATGTGCCTCAAGGATCAGAAGTGTCAGAATTTTCATAGGTCTCCCTTTAAGATTGGGTTGTTTTGCTGGCTTTTTCATGTATTTGAGTGTGTTTTCTTGGTAAGTGCACTTTTCTAGGATAAAGCTGAATAAGGCTAGCAAAATCAGCTCCTCATGTTCAGCACTAGGAAAGACCAGTTGCCTGCAGAGGCAGCGAGCTGCAGCAGGGAAAGGACCAAGGTTTCCTGGCTTGCTAGGCTGATTCTGAAGCCTTTGATGACTAGGTCTGTCTGCAGCTCCAGGAGCAGGTGGGGGTTTAAAATGTACCAAAGAAACAAGTAGCAGGGGAAAAACATCAGGGCATGAAAAGGAAATGCTTTCTACTTTGAAAACGCCATTTCACTAAATAATTGAGTTCCCTCTCCACAGGCATGCTTGTTCCATATGCTCAAAGTTTAAGCTAAGTATTTGCTTCTTTTTATTACTTCTCTGTTATCAGTACAAACATGTAATCTTGGGCTTACTGCTAAGTGTGTATCTGTCTTCAGTTTTTATGCTCTGTAATTCCCAAGGAAATCAGTTCCGGATATCTTGCATGGAAAAACTGTGCTCACTCTGCAGGCTAGAGGAGTTTTAAAATTGTAGGCAATGATGGTAATCCTTTGTGTAGTTACACTGGCGTAAAGCCTGAGTAATCTTAATATAGCAAAGAGAAGCATTAGGGTTGCTCTTCTCAGGAGGATGCTCACCAATTATTTCTAGATAAGGTGGTGGGAATAATCAGTGCTAGATATTGGAATGAACATTCAGTCTAATTTGTGTCCACATAATAATGCCAACATCTACTTCTGTTCAAGTTCTATTATCACTTTTCTTTTTTCACTTTAAATTGAGAAGGTTCAAGAGAGCTTACTAAAAATACCTGAAGTGAACTGTACATGTATCTTTTTGCACACTGAAGATCTGTATCAGGCAATGAGGTTTATAATTAATATTAATGGATTTGTGTGGCAGACACCACTGGCAGTTGGATAGCCACAGTTAATGTGGTAGAGGGGATGCTGCTGAGTTTGAACTGAACTCAGTGGCACTGAGTGCTTGGATGGAGGCTACAGAGAACAGGCTGACCCACCCAATGCTCCTCAAGGCAAATGAGGAAAGAGACACAGTTTGTGCTGACTGGGAAGTGCTTGGTTTCCCATGTTGATCTAAAGCTTTATCTTAGTTCTGATCAGTTAAGAATTATTCCTAATGCACATTAAAAATGGGAATTCTGCTCCAAATGAAACCACTGTGTTTCCAGGTTGGTTCCCCTTCCACAGAGAGCCTAGTGAAGTACATAGCATAGTGAGATAATTTGCGCCTGGAGGTATCAGAAATTTATTTCTCACAACATCCACAGAAGAATATGGAGGTTAAAGTTGTCCTAAGTGTAAACATCTTTTTCTGAGTAGCCTTCTGAAATCATTAGGATTTTTCTTTAAGTTTGAGGAAATTCTTCAAATCCTGTTCTCTTCCTGGAAACTGCTGACTCCCAACAGCATCTTGCACACTAACACCTATTTTTTTTCAGATTTTTTTTTAGCCAATCAGTTGTCAGCTGCAGGAGCTTACCCTGAAAGGGTGCCTATTTTGTTCTTTTTCCTTTATAAGTCTGGTTTCCAATACAGGTTTCGGCTTTGTCAACCCAACCCCAATACACTTTCTCAGCTGGCATTACTATGTACCTTTAGAGAGAGCTGGGTGCTGACACTGAGGAACACTCTGATATTAGAGCTGTTTTGTTGTTACAACAGCAGTGACCTCATGGCATTTCACCAGTAATTTTTTTTACAGAATCCCCGGTATCTTCAAGTTCAAGCATTGTGTAATTTTATCAGGCCTTCAGGTGATGCTCCCACTCAGCCATCAGGGATCATCTGGAGACCTTCCCTTTCATTCCCTGCAGTCACCATGAGATGGCAGTTGTCACTTGCTGGACTCGTTTTGCTCCATTTGAGCCACAACGACTCAAAGCTTATTGATCCTCGGAGACACCGAGCTTTCCAGCTCCGCTGTTCGCTGTTCGCAGAATGCAAGTGTGAAACTTTACAAGTGACTTTTAAAGGCAGCCAAGGAATGTGTGAGACAGATTGTTGGGGGGGGAAAGAAAAACCAAACCAAAAACAAACCAACAACTCAACATTATTTAATTTGATGGTGCAGAGCTTTATGCCAAAATAAGGCATGTGTTTGCTGTTAGCAATCAAAGAGGTTTAGCAATGAAAAGTGACATTTTTGTTTATGGGATTTTACAAGCAGAGGCTCCCTAGGGAAATTAATTTGGCCCTCTGGAATGCTGCCCTCCTCCATGTCATTTTCCCTGAAACCCCAGCATTTTTTACCACAAAGCTTTATATTAGTTTTCGGGTAGATAGAACCCAGAGGGAGGGATGTGGGTGCAGTAGGTAGCTTCCCTAACTCCACATTGCATTGTAAATCCATGGCAGGTCTGCAGCATTTTCATAGTGCTCCTTAATAAATCATCAGACCCAGATCCTGGACTGCCCCTAATAAGCTACCATCTAGAGAGCTGGGTTTTATTTTGTCCTTTCAATAAAATCCCAGAACACAAACTCCAGCTTTTTAAAATAGTGGTCCCCAAACATAGCCTGGAGGCAGTCTAAATAATGTAGATCCTTCTTCATCTCTGTATTCTGTGGGAAAAAAAAAAGAAGCCTGGAAATTCTCAACTTATTTCTCAGTAACAGATTTCTCCAATTTGTGTCTCCATTCTCTTTAGCTATATTCCCACCCCATTTTCAGCTGCACAAGTTATTCTCATCTTTTCACGAACTGAATGTCCTATAATTTTTTTCAATGTGTGTTTTCAAACTGTTGCTCCCCTCCATCCTGTAGGTAGTCAAATGATATACACAAAAAAGAACATTGCCTCTTAGTGATTTCTTTTCTTTTGTGGAAATCACTAGTACCTTATATTTATAACTTGCAAATTTTATCATCTAATTTTCAATGTAGCTTTATTTCTTTATTTCTAAAACTATGAGAGGGTACTATAGTTATAAAACATTATCACCATCAATAATTTTAAAATAATCGATAAATGACACCTTGGTTGATTGTATCCTGGGGGTTCAAGAAAAGGAAAGTGATAAAAACTTGTAGAATTGCTGTGTTTCCGGCCATTTTCGTGCAATGCCAAGGCCTTGAAGTGATCTTTACACTGTCAACTATCCTGATTTACAGGATTGATAATGGAGGATGAAATTGTATTTTCCAATGCTTAGTTTACTCCCCTTTGAAACGAGTCTCCAATTCATCTAGGCTAGAAGGGAGTGAGGTGTATATGACTGGGCTCTTCTATAGCAGGATATTAAATTTCACCCTTGTAACAGACAATTTCTGAGCATAAAGTAAGATTTGGTTGAGGAAAGGCATCAAATCCTGGCTTTGAAGAGGTGATAAAGGCTCTACACTTTCCTCAAGAGTTGCTCAGTCAATCTCTTTGTCAAGCATGCGTGTAGCAAATTTCTCAGTCTTACATATGGGATTCAGTTTCCAGACTCTGGTTACACCTTTCACCGAAAGATTGAAGAGTTCTTTATGCACCATACCTCCTCTCTTTGAACTTACATATTTCAACCAAGTTGTCTTTCACTCTTCTTTTCTGATTAGTTAAGCAGATTGAGTTCTCTGAATCCCATAGTCAAGCATTTTTTCCCCAGTCTTTGAAGAAATTCCTGAGAGTCACTTTATACCTTTCTAGTATAGTGCTTCTCTTCTGATTTACCCTTGCTCTTCAGCATCCTAAAAAAAAAGAAAAAAAAAAGGTAGAGGTATTTTGCAATGCCTGGTATCTAGAAATCTAATGAGCTGCAAAAGTTTGAAGCTCTAAATAAATCTAAGAGGTCTTTTAGTGACCAAACTTTTCCAACCAGAGACTATGAGGGAGAAATCTCTCATTCTCCCTTGAAGTCCAGAAAAGGAGACAATGGTAAACAAAGTTCTCAAACTAGCAAAATCTGTCATCTTAGAAGAGAAAGACTAAATTTTTTCCCACTTTCTATTTAAAATTATGTGATAGACTTAAAAGAAAAAAAAAAAAAAGAAGAAAAAAGAACAATTTCAATGGAAAAAATAGGAATCTATTCCAGAATAACTGGGGTCTCATGTTTGTCTGTCTTCGGTGAGTTCCCTAGTCTCAATGTGACAGGGTCAAATATATTTTTCCAATGTCTTGTAACGACTTGACATGTGTCTGTTTCTCTTTTTATGGGACACAATCTGCCCTTCTCCAGGTTACCTGTCCACCAGTGTTTCCTTTCCAATTCAGAAAAGGGTGGAAAGAGCAGTACAGAGGAGGACAAGACTGGTAGATTGGTAGCTCTAGTGCAATCCTGACTGATTACCAGTAGGGATGTTACAGAAGAACTGTGTGCTCTTCAAGAATTTTTAAGAGTCTGGATAGGAGCAAAATAGAAAGAAAAAAAAAATAAAAGAAGGAAGCAAAATTTTGGATGGGAAGGGTATTATCCTGTCTCTCATGAACATTTCCTTTGCAGGAGTCTCTGCCCTGATTGGCAGATAGAAATTAGAATCATGGGCAGAAAATAAAGATGAATAAAAAACTAGGGAGGAAAAGAAACACAAATCCATCCAACAAATCAAAAGATCTTCTCTCTGGCAATTTTTCTCGAATATCTTTGTGAATACCTGATGGAGAAGCAGAATCATAATGTGGAATATCAGAATTTGTTTTCTGCTAAGAGGAGAAAGAGGATATTTTACTAAGAAGTTTTTTTTTTCTAAATCTGCCTTTAGCAATCCAAAACTTTGTTACAGCGAAGAGCATTACTTGTTTATATATATATATATGTACCTATATGTGTGTGTCTACATACAGGCTTTTGATATAGCTTTGAGGATATTTTAGTCTTTTACTCCCTCCCTTCTCTCTTTCCATTTCTTTCCCACCTGTTTGGTTTAGCGGTTCTGTTTTACTTCCAGCAATTATGTATTATGCATGCACGATTCAGCAAAGCTAACAGGAGTTCTGCAGCACGCTATCTTTGTACATAAGTACTCCTCTTGAAAGCATAAAATCAGATTGCAATTGTTTAATAACAGCTGCTTTTGTAATAACAAAAGAAATTAGACTATCTGAGATATTTTTATGGGGACATAAGCCCTGTAGATACTTTTTTTTTATTAATATAATGATTCTTTGGTTATACACAGAAAAATACTTAAAATTATTTGTTTTGCCTGGAAATTGTCCTTTCCTATGTATTCAATGCTCAGTATAAGTTCCCAGTTTGGTTTAATGTTGCATTTACTTGATTTATACTACTGGCTTTGCTTCTATAGGTAGGCATATTTCTTAACAACCTACAAATCAAAGTCTTAAAATGATAGAGCTTTGTTAACATTTTAATGCAATGAAAATGTATTGGTTTTGGAGAGGATATTTTTCAGATCTTGTAACAGGAATTAGACTGTTTGGATTTTTTTTTTAAAACTCCCAAATCTCTAATTGTGGCATTCTAAATGTACTGCAAAGACAATTGTTACCTTCAATTGAGAATTTCTGGACATGTGTGACTGCTAAATGTGAAATAGATTTCATGTGAAAATAATAAAAAAGAAAATCTCAACCATGATGAGCATTTAGGTCATTTAGGAGCATCCAATAAAACATTTACAGGTGAATGTTGGTGTTAGTGGTTGGTGGCACAGAAATTCATTGATAGAAGAGAAGGAGTAAACACATTTTGCCTTTCCTCAATGTGTGCAAACCTAACATTTGCCTTCCAGGAGGCATTTCTGACTTAGAGAACTATTACTGGTTTGGGGGGAAAATAAACAAAAAATAAAAAAAACACTCTAGCAATCTCTCTCTCTCTCTCTCTTTTTATTTTTTTTATTTTTTTTTTTTTAAATTTTATTTTTAATCACTCTTTGGGCTTCAAAGGTGGAATGGAGGAGGTGGGAAGAGGAGCATATCTGGACAGGCAACAACCATAAAGAGTCCAAAAACTCTCGCCACAGTCCTGTATAAAACAGAAGCCAACCAGTGAGATGTGAGAAGAACTAAAATCCTTTATCAGTTAACAGTCCAACAATACAGACAAAAAAAGACATTTACAAAATCTTGTGGTGCAATTTTTCACTTCTACAGATTTCCTTTCTAAAACCTTAGCAACTTAGTAAAAATAAAATAATTCACTTAATATCTCCAAGTTGCAGAGTCTGCATTTTGATTTTTTTTTCTTCACTAAAAATATTTTTCATCTGAAGCCCAATTCCTACAACATCAGCAAAGCAAGGGGAAAAGCCCAGAGTCCTACTATGACAGTGTGTCCGTTTCTTCATTTTGTATTCGGAGCAGCTCTGATCTAGGAGCAGGCTTTGGCTCCGTGAGGAGCGGGGATGGGACCCGGGGTAAGGCAGGCTCCCTTTCTGCGCCGGCTGCTGACAGCAGAGCCGGGTAAATGACAGAGCGGGAGCCGGGAGGGTGTCAGACGCACGGCAGCAGCTGTCACCGGCTCCTCGCTGCGACTGCATGCGAGGGACTTCAAAAGCTGCAGTTCTCCAGGGATTCCTTGAACTCGTCTTTGTTTTTCCTTTTGTTATTATTGTTGCTGTTTCCCCGTTCTTGACTGTCTCCTCGGGTTTTCTGTATTTCTGCATCTTCTTCTCATCCCTTCTAAGTCAAAGTGGGAAGCCGTGAATATCTCCTGGTCTTGTGTCTTCGAAGGATATGAATTTTTAGTCATTATTGTCATCCGTAATCATCATTATTTCGTTGCATTTATGTAGTGCTGCTGGTCTGGCCAATGGTTTTAGAAAACAAGGGAAAGGAAGGTCCTAGCCTGAAGGATTTTACAGTCTATTTGTGAGATGAGCAACATCACAGTCAGCACAGTCTGGGAACTGAGGAGAGCACTGGGATAATGAAGCCAGAGGAAAAGAAAGTATCATTTAGAGCATGTTTTCCTCTTAACTTGTCTGTTTATTGACTTGCCTTACCTTGCAACAAAAAACTTCCCTGGGTTTGTCTGGTCAGGCGTGAAATTGGCAGCAGAAACGTAGAAAGAAAAACACAAAGGCCAAAAATCCCCAGACAGACTTCATGCACTTAAATTCAACTCTGACTGACACAGTCAGGATCACCAGCCCTTTTTTGAAGGTATTCTCCTTTGGATTTGTAAATTTAGGAAAGCAGAAATTACCAGTCAGGTGTGGAAGTGAGCTCATTTCAGCCAGTATCACATCTTAGACCACTTGGTTTAGAGATGAGGACCTCTCTAATTGACAGATTTGTGGTTATCTGTCTGAAGAATAGGCCTGGTCTCTAACAGCTTCAGACACACAGGTCACTGCAAACTTTTAAATTGCAAAACACGTCTTTTTTCATGGTACCCATCTATACCTTCTCTCTTGTGACACAAGTGGCTATAGGAAAGGGAATTAAACCACTTAGAAAGACTATAGTTTTCTTGGCTGATAGCCCCAGGACAGTGTCAGCAGACATGCTGCTGGCACACGTCATCCACTTAATGTGAGAGTGACAAAATTTTGGCAAATGAATGAGTCATTGGAATAAATGGAGGCATCCAGGGGTTGCTGTAAAATAGATGGAATGGAAACAACCAGTGTATTTGCACTGAACCTTACATGGGAATCTCCTGGTTTCACCGAAGGGAGATGTTGGTCTAGACAGGGACAAGAGCTGCAGAAACATAATGCAATCCAGGAGCAAGCAAAAGTGTCTTCTTTCCTAATATGCTGGTTAGATAATTGAGAAGGGGTGATTTTTTTGGGTTCTGTCTGAAGATCACGGGCAAATTTCAGCTGAGATGACTCTGACTGCTTAATGGAGCTTGGTGCCATGAACAGATTAAACAAATTTCCATTTGCTTCTGGGTGCAATTCAGCATAATTTAAGGCAAAGCATGATCTGTGTCATGCTCCCTTCCTCACCACACACGTGCACTAAGATCAATGGAGATTTGCAAAGGTTTCAATTTGTTAGAATTTGTGATGGGACTTAGGCATTTTCCCAAGTAATGAATAATTTGACTCCTACTTCAGGTTAAAACTGTAAAATACTCAGCCTTTTTCACAGCGATCATCCTGATGGAACTTTTTTTTCTTTACAGAGAAGGCAAAACCTGTGTACAGCAAGACAAAGTAGCTTACAGAGCATTTGTGTAAAATTCATTCTGATTGTTTTTCCACAAAAGCTGTTAAGAATAGCCCTTTTAAAAAGAATGCTAGGAGAAAAAGGTTTATCTCTGGGTTAGAAAAAAACCCTTGCATATTTGCTGAGTTATCAAGATGCCCTCTATGTTCATGTTTTCATTCTTTAAATTATGTTTCTTCTGACAAACTCATTTTCAGTCACAGTAATGAGCAGATAAACAAGGGGTAGCAGTGGATATCTGCAGAGAGAATAGAATAATTCAGAAGGGAAACTTTTTTCCCTGAAGAGCACGTCAGCTTCTAAAAATTTATGCATCTAGCCTTGAGATATGCAAGCCATATGCATAAATAAATAAGCTTTTGAATGCATACCATAGGTTTAGGCAGTGCTGGAGACACCAGGTGCGGGGGGAAACCTGAAAAAAAAATTCAATTTTTTCTGACTATTGAAGATGCACAATTATTGGGTGTAGTAATTAGACAATGAAGCTGTCCCTAATAAATCTCTCTTATGGCTCTTGGAACTTTGGTAACCATGAACATGAGGTTTTTATTGAACACCTTGGAGTCTTCTGCTGAGCATATTATCAGCTTACGAAATTTTGAAGAGGAACATATCCATCCCATAACTTCACCATCAGAGGCAGAAGAGACAGAAATTAATGACATTAAGAGATACATTGCCTTTTCAACAAACCAGCTGTGACACCCACCCAAATCTACTAGCAGTGGTGCCTTAAGCAGAAAAACTCAGAAGTCTCTGAACCACCTGACTCACTGCAAGGAACTATTTTGGTGCTTTAATTTAGAGATGTGTTTATGTGCTTTGTGGAACAGGGATCCTGAAGTATTCTGCGATACTTCTGGGACAAGATTGAAATCTTCAAACTAATTTTGCTTCTTGCATCACACCAATAACATCAGTGTGACACTGGGCACTGACAATAGAAACGGACAGAAAAACAATCATAGATTCTCTTAATCACTCTCTCCTGGTTTTTGTCGTTGGGTTGGACACATCACCAGTGCAGTTTTATTCCTGAGGACCTGGGGCACCATGTCGGCCAACACAGAGTATATGCTGCATTCAGTCAGAATAAAGTTGAAATTTCTTTTCTACTAACCTGTAGAACCCTGAGCATTAATCTCAGGTAGTGAGAAGGGAAAAGAAATGGGAAATTGGTAGGTCATGAAGAGAGCCAAACATCACCATTTAAAGCTGTGACTGGAAGTGTGCTGCCTTAAAGAGCTCATCAGAGCAGGGGTGCTTGGTGCCAATTCTGTCACCTCTCCACTTGCTCACAGTGCCAATTCTGCTCTGCATGTTTGTGCCTGAGACATTGTGCAGAAGGACTGGGTGTGTCATGCGACAGAAAGCTTGTGATGTCCCATGCTTTACACACCTGAAGGCTGCAGCTTTTGGTGCAAAAAGAACTTGGCTGTCAGTTTTAATGTAATGGACACAGTGATTTATAACTATTGAGATCTCATTGAGTAGCACTTTCCACTGTTTCCACTGTGGGGTAGTGGAGGTACCTGGGCATCTGTTTTTGTAGAGAACTCAACCACCTCCATTGCTTTTACTGGGACAACTTCCACTCCTACAAGTTTGGTGTATAAACATCTGTATTTGAAAAGAAAACTAAATTCACTCTTGATCTGGAGTCAATTTTTCGCAGCAGCTTTTGAGGGTGATTTCTGAAGATTAGGTATAAATATCCAAAGGATTTAGATAGACAGTAAGAGACTCTGAATTGAAATGAAAACAGGAAAAAATATAAAAAGATAAATTTATGATCTTATAATTCTGTTGAGTCTCAGCAAGCTAGAGCACATAAACTTTTAAATGCTAACATAGGGATTTTAAAATCAATGGAGTGTTTAATAGAATTCTGTACAATGCATGCAAAATCGGGGAAATGTAGCAACAGGAAAATTTGGAATGAGTGAAACCTTGAATGTGGCTTGGTTACATAATTAAAACTAGACAAACAAAGGAAAATGTCAATAATCCAACCAAGAAGTCACACAAATATAGATTGGTGTCTCACTATCAAGGAAAAAAAAAAATAACTAATCAAAACAAGCCCACAGCTTGGAAAGCAGATGGCATTTTGGGAACCAGTAAAAATAAAAAGGATTTTAAGTAAGAGTCATACACGAATTGCTCAAATAATGCAGTGAACTCCCCAGTATATGATTCAGTTGAGGGAGCACTTAGGATGACCACCCTGACACACATGTTATGTCTGTCCTCAGGGGTGCCCAGCACTAAATGTAATGTTTTCCCTCCTAAGAGTCCTGGAGCAGGCGATTAAAAAAAAAAAAGAGAGAAACACAGACATGATGCTCTTACAGCAGAGGAATTATTTCTTTGGATGACCACCCCACATGGTTGGGAGGTCTGAGGCTGAGAGCTTGGCAAAGATGTCTTAAATTCAAAACATTTATGTTTTGACAAAACAAGAACAAATCCAGCAACAGCCATACTGATAACAGACCCATCCTTTCCATCACAGAACTTATCTTTCCTACAGAGAGAAACATTCTTCATATTTTTTCTGTAGCTCATACCCTGTTGTTCCTTTCCTACATGCCCAAATGGGATGGTTTTCCTCTGGACCCTGCTGGCCCCTATGACAACAGCAGACAGAAAAGTGGAATTTATCATGTACAATTAGGTCCAGCTGAGGGACTGTCTTGTCATGGAGGCACTGCCTCAGTTTCTGATTCAGCTACTCTTGTTATGGGATCATGACTAAGGTTCCCAGTTCTTTCCATCTTGTCCTCTCATATGGCAGAGATTCATCCTCACTGAGACTCAGCAGCACCCTCATCCAGGCTGGGGCATCTCACTGGAGCAGCAGTTACATTGCAAGCCTGCTCTGCGTGAGAGCTACAGTAACAGAAATGTGGCTGATCTCACGAGTTTTAGGAATTAAAATGTACTCTGCAAATAAGAGGTTTGAAGAATAGCTATTTTCACAGATTATGGGGTACTTTAAAAAGAAGTGCTTGGATTAAAGGAGTCTTGGTTTTATTTTAGGAGTCAAAGACATGTCATACCTTTTTAGCAAAATGTGATTAATACGAAATTTTGCAGTTGATTCCTAATATTAATAGGAAAAACCAGGCAAAAGTGGATGAAAATCCAGTCTTCTGGATATTTCACTTCATCATCTATTAATCCCTCTCTGAATGAGAGGCATCAGATAGAATTTTCAGGTAACATCATATCAGCTGGTACTTAACAGTTTTCTTTTCTGGCTGAACAGCAGTAGTTCTGCTAAGATTTAGTCCAGTGAATTTATTTCAGCAGAAGACTCTTGGCTCTAGGAAATGGCCCCAGAGGATTCTGGGTTTGCTGGATTTTGGGTCTCAAAGCACAGCTTCAGTGTGAATTCTTCCACGCTATATGAAGGCTGTATTTACATGGCGTCAGTGTCTTCTCTAAGGCCACCAAGGATACCTTGTGGTCCTGGCTGTTTTTATGACTCTTTCAGAAAGGTGTTGCTGTGAGATCTTTAGCTTCTGCCATGTTTGTAGAAAACTGCCCAACAAATCCCAAAGAAGAGATGAGGAAGGGCTGGTACCCCATCCCTACCCCAGACCACTCCAAACGCTCACTAATACAGTCACACCTCTTCCTTAAACCAAGTGAAAGATCTGTACACTGTCCAAGCTCATAAATTTATTTCATACAAGCAGTTTAAACTCCCAAAACAAACCAATTTTCTCTCCTGTCTAAAAATAATATTGTTATACATCACGGCCAGCACTTCTTCTTTCCTCAAACTGAAAAATAATTAAGGCCTTCATCCTTTCCCTCTGTCTCCATGGCCAGCTCTACATTATCTCCATCCATTTTTGCATTGCTATGACCAATTTTAATTCATCCGTATTAATCCTTTGGTCACCTTCAATGATTTCAGTGCAGTCAGTCCATGAGATGAGCTCCTAAAGTCTCAGATGATTTGTAGGACAGGTTGTTGTTGTTGTTGTTGTTGTTGTTGATGTTGTTTGGGTTTTTTTTTTTTCATTGCTGATGTTCTTAAAGAAAAATAGTATTCTGCCCAAAGAAGGATGAAAATACATTTTCCTGACAGGCAGAGAGGGAACGCTTTTGTTATGATTGCAAAAAGTCTCAAAAGTTGTGGGGATAAAAAATGATGAAATTGGGATGCAAAAATACTGAGAAGAGGTTACGGGAACTTGCTGCACAAGCAAGTACCAGTACTCTGGGCCTGTTTCTGGCAGCATGGAGGTTTAACAAGGATTTTGCATGGTATATGTTTCTGATCTCACTCACATACATATCATTGGCATTATCACATCAGAGCTTGTCCTTTAAGGCCCATGAATCACCTGCCATGATTACACTACACACCACAACAGGGGTGAATGCTCACATGGGGGACTCTCTGTACCTTGGGGAGTTCACTGTCAGCAGCTGTGGGTAAGGCTCTGAGTAAGATTCTGAAAGATAAACTAATATGGATTCACAGGGGAAAGGGGCCAACACTCACTGTGGTTACTGAGCATTGAGAACACCACAGAATCCCTATGATGCCTCTAACTGAAGGAACAAATTAAAAAGTGTTTTTCCTACATAAACACACAAAATTACACCTTAATTTATCTCCTAATCTGGGACTGAACCAGGAATTCTGGCTGCACACAGGGTTGTGGTGTCCTTAAGAACAAAGTCCCTTCAGACTGGTCATATGTACATCTATATTATACACGTATTGCCACTGAATGCAGTCAGTTACTCTTGGATGTGAGTACTGTTTAACCAGCAGGGATGCCAAAATCTGTCTGCTTATTGCTGACTCTCAATTCATGTTTGATCAAAGCCCCACTGATACATCTATCAAACTCACTGCTAACTTAATCCCTACTGCTCTCATTTCAAGTGACTGAGTCATTTCCCCGTTATGTTCAGCCTGCTGTAAACACCAGCACTTTCTGTAAGTCTCTCTTTTCACCCTGCTGTTTAATAATCTCCCCAGCTTTTTTTCCATGAAAAATATATTCATATTTCTGGAAATTTTCATGCTTATTGCTTTTGTCCTTTAAGCCCTCCTAGCTTGTTGCCCTCTGTTACCTTCTCAGTTGCCTACTTGTGTCCCCGTGATATGAACAAATGCTCATCTCTCTGGATTTTCATGCTTCCTTTTCACACTTGCTTCTACTTACATCCCACAATTTGCAAGTTATGAGTATGAAAAATTATTATATATAATGACTATTTGTGATGAATTTGTCGCATTTTTTGGGTTAAGACCCAATCTCTTCATCACATAAACATTTATTCTCCTTCATTCCCCAATTTACTAAATAATAAGACTGGTTGATGGTTTAATGTATGGATTCAATTAGCTATTATGTCCCTAGGCAATTTTTAAGGTAAAACTTGACTAATTCTTTTCAGAGATGTGTGATACATCCTCAGGCAAAAAAATCTGCTTGTATATTTTCTAACTCCTGAGCCTTCATGCAAAGTTTGAGCATTGCCTCTTAATCCTCCTCGTTTTACATTTTATTTATTCATTGTTGTATAATAGCTGTTATGTCTTAAGACTGACTAGTAGTAGGCAAGAGTATTTTGAACAACAGTTTAGTTAAAGGCAACAAAAATATCTATAAACCAGGGATTCAGTTGTGAAGATGCATCTTTATATATATATATATTTATATATAAGCGCTATGTAGATATATATGTGTATATCAATTATATTTAATTATATTATAATTATATTTAATATATAAGGTATTGTATTATTACTGTTATATTTTATTATTATTATTTTAGGGAAGCAAGTAATCAATCAACACATTTGGTACTGGGAATATATATAAGCTCCCTATAAAAATGATTGAGATTAAAAGCAATTTAAAAATCCAGGAAATATAAATTCATATTGTGACAACTGGATTTTAAGAGAAATCTTATGGGTTCTTTTCTTTTCTTTTGTATTTGCAATGGCCAGAATGAAAGTCCTCATGATTGATGTTAGCTTTCAATTCCATGACTTGTTCCAGTTTGTGTCACAATATTTGACTGATGTAGGAGTGTATTGTTCTTTGTTTGGATTTTTTTTTACTCAGTGATGTGTGACAGCATCACTTTGAAATCAGTACAGAAGCAGGGCACCATGTCAGCTTGATTTATTTAGCTGTATTTCTGTTAACACTCCTCATCATGTTGGTAGAATGATCAGGTAGCTGGCACTAATGTCATTATGCAAGGGGCATTTTAATAATTCAACAAATATATATAATATTGCAAAAAAAAAAAAAAAAAGTGGTTTCCTCACATTTGGGAAGACATGTTTGCGGGAATTATCCAAGACATGCCAATCAGCAAGAGAGTGGATAAGACCAGTTGGATGAGCTTTCTTGTCTGATTTGATACCAATCATATATTTTGCAAGCTGCTGAGTCACAAGGAAATACCGATTTCAGTAGTAGCCTTTTACACAAAGTGAGTCTTCATTAGTTTTCCTCAGCAGACAGATTCCAGTACATGTAGATTAATAATTTGTACTGCATTTCTGGCAGGTGCTTTTCCCTGGACATCATGGTATCTGGATTACAAATCAGTAACTGATATTACTCAGTAATTTAAATAGGGCAAAGAAATCAGCACTTAAAGATCTTTTCCCTGGTTTGAGTTCTTATTATCAGTTATCATTGGACCCGGGTCTGGTTTATATTGGCAGTTTATATTGCCACTGGTGGGCTTATTCTTGAGTCGTTTGCACCAGCAATCGCAATATTAATTTTGATAATTTTCAAGACTATTTGATATTTTTATGCATTCTTTTAATCCTTGAATGAAATTGCCTCCAGTCTTATGAAAGAGCTCATCAACCTTGCTGTATCCAAACAACTGTATGTAGGATGATCTGTAAGTTTAGTTTGAAAGAAGGGGCAAGCTGTCTGCTGATTGCACTGGGAATATTTCACAAGTCTCAAGTCTTCATTGAGTGTAAATTAAACATCAGTCTTTCTGATTAATTTATATAGGTGTCACCAGCTTGTTCAGGTTTTCAATTAATTCCTCCCACCACCTACCACTCCAATTCCAAATGGCTAGAATTAGAAAACAGAATTTCATTCTGAGCTGCAAATGCACAGCTCAAGAGGGCAGGTAGAGGTGTCCATTGTAAAGTGTGCACGTGAACAGTTTCACTCACTGACAGGAGTGTCCCACATTTCCAAGGAATGACCAGTAATTTTATTTCCCAAACTCCTAAAAGCACAGAAGAAATTGGATAGAGAGTTCTCTTCACTCTTATTATTCTCTCTCAAACTTTTTCTTTGATGCTTCTAAGTGTTTATTAATGTTATACTGGGATAATTTGAAGGAATATTTTTCTTCTACTTGTATAGAGACACCATCATCTGATATAGTACATTACTACCATGGTATTAAATAAGATTAAAAAAAAATCCTTTACTCTAAACCTTCCTCTTCTACCAGTGGTATGCAGGTGTTTTCCTTTTATTTATTTATTTTTTAAAATTCTAGACGGCAAAGAGTCTTTCCCATGGGATTTGAGAACAATTTTGAGAAAAACACAAGAAGAATCTGACTTCACCTGTTTATTTTGATCATTTCATCAATCCTGTGGTGCCCTTGAGTACATATTTTCTTTAAAATGTTTCATTGCCATCATTCCTCACATCCTCTGCAGTATGAGTTTTTCAGTGCTCTCATGAAAGCTTCACATATACTCATCTTAAAGAAGCTCACACTGCACAACTGGTCCTTGCTTTGCTCTCACCTATAATGCTTTTACGCTTAATAGATTTTATCCGTGGACAAGTATTGTTTTAGGCTTTAGGCCAATGTTTAGTCCTGTGAGTCAAATTTCTACACAAAGCAATTACAGCAGCTCTCTGTGAAGGATATTCTGGCCTTTGGTTATACTAGGAGATCTAAACCAGCAGACCAGCATAGAGTAATATGTGGTGTTAAGAAGACACAAATCATTTTTGGACACAAATGAAATTATTTAACTTTTGGAAAGCAGTATTCAAACTAGAAGATGTTGAGTTCCCACTTTTCTTTACCTAACCACTTTGAGAATAAAGGAAAGAGACCACATGTCCCTGTGGCTGGTGCAGTGTGGACTTGGGCATGTCTGTGCCATAGTTCCCGTTAGCTCCTCATAATAAGAATGAGAGAGAGCTGAGTCATAGCCACAGTTCAGTTAACAATGTGGACAAAGGGATGCTGAGATCTACATACTCTGAGAACCAGTAAGAATCTAGATGGATGTCCTTGTTTTTTCATGCATCTATTGTGGGGAAAGATGGGGGGGGGGGGGGGTATTTTTTTGTTTGCTTGTTTGCTTGTCTCCTCTCTGTTGTTGCTGAAGCTGATACCCTGAAAAACAGGAACATGCTATTCCAAGGTGTTCCTCACCTCCCACATTAGTTTAACAGATCCTGCACAAACATTTTGTATAGCAGGAAAAAAAATAAAATCCTTAGGATAACCTAAACAACATTTCAATGGACAGCATATTAACAAAGTTGAAAAATATTTGGAAAAACAAAGCTGCAAATCAAAGAGCGTTCATTTAGGAAACAGAGGTGATCAGAGAGGACTCTGGGAAAAACTACATCAACAAATGCAAGCTATTAAAATTTATCTCTTTTTTTTTGAGCATTAGAAATGTTACATGGTGATTGTTTCACCTATTTTCAGGCTGGGTATATGGAGTCTCAGTAACTGGAGAGGGAATATTAAAAGCATTTGAATGGCAGATATAGAACCAGGAACCATTTCTCTGAAGTTTTACTCTTTCCCCTCTAAAACAGTATTTTTGAGAGACAGATAGTAGTTCTATATATTTATATAGATGTTTATGTTTGTGCTTAAGAATACTCTGAATCATATCAATTATGGGAAATATATTAAATGCACTGGTGCCAAATCGATTTATGTCAAGTATTATTGATTTCAGTGAAGTTTCAGCTCAAGATATTTGTGCGGTTTATTTGTTCATTATTTTTACTTGTGGCATTTCTAAAATCTAATTTACAAAAGGATTAATCTTTATGTCGAATAAAATGTTTTTATTTTAAACATTTTTAACCTTAAAAACTACAAGGGGAAGACACGAATTGTGGATTAAAATGGATTAATTATTTTTTCAACATGTTTCATTCCAACAAAATGAAATTAAATATTTCAATTGCATAGAATTTTTTTAATATAAAAGTGTTGAGAAAACAGCATGACGTTACAAAATGTTGCATTTTCTACTTTCATCAGAAAGGAGGCAAAAGTGAAAAATAGGTGGAAAATGTTATTTCCTACTCTCTTTCTAGAAATGTGGTTCTCTAATCAAGCTGTTCAGATTCCCAGAATCATGGTGAATAGCAGTTAACTTCAACTCCATGTCAAATAGGCTCCATATGACCCTTTTTGGCCCTAAGAAATTTTTTAAAAGCCCTGACCGAAATCACAATGGACCTGGTAAGTGTTTATTTCTCTTTTAGATTGGAGGTGATAATTGATAACTAGAGGGGGAAGAAAAACAAGAATCAGCAGGAAGTTAAGAAAACCAGTAATTGTTTTTTTTGTCACAAGGAAAGTGCCTCCACCTGGTGTAGAAACATACAAAGCACCATGGGAGAACATCTATTTTGGAAAATAAGCAGTAGAGATAGAATCCTTTGCACTTTTGAAACACTCTCTCTGCTACAATGTAGGATGTTTTTGGATCCTGACTACGGCTGAGGAATTCTTGGGGTGGCAAGGTGAGTGTTAATTACTAGTCAGGGACTTCAGTGCATCAGGGAAAATGTATGGTCTGGACGCATGGGACTGACCATCTACCTTGGTGACCTGACCAGATGTGACAGTCTGTGTGGTGGTGAATCCAGCAAGCCTAGTGACAGGGTCGGGAGCCAGAACAAACCATGGCTTGCATGAGGGGGAAAAGGTTTTGAAATTTCAGTCTATTTTGGTTTTTATTCTTCTTTGTTTTGCTGCGACCACCCTGCACTCCTAATGGCAAGGATTATTTTTGCTTTCATTCCAGACCAAAATGAATGAACCATTGTAGCTTCAGTGGGATAGTAGGATTTGACTGAAATTTCTCAGAATTAGATGTGTGGGTTTTTTTTCTTTTTTATTTGTCCCCCTCTTTATTATGTAGCAGGTAGGAAAAGAAATGGGATGAACATTTTTCTGCTTGCTTTCAACCAGCTGGATTATTTCTAGTTGGCTGGCCACGTCTCCTACACCTAGTGATATAAATGATGGGCTTAGTTAAAATGGTCTGTGCTTTTTAATTTATTTTCCTTTTTTATTAAGACAATCCAGCAGATGGCTTTATTTTTCTTAACTGAAACAGAAAGAGCATGAGTGAACATGCTTGGACTCCTGGTCCCTGGAGAACAATCACACATTTGTGCAGACATGCTCCTTGACCCTGTGCTAAAAGGATAATCCTAGAAAAACAGGGCAATGAGGCCTTTCATTTTTATGTTTTCTGTGTTGTTGCATTCTCTTTCACCAGCTTTGTGGTGGTGTGTTGCTGGGTGCTTTTTCATACAGTAGGGTTGCATCCTCATGCATCTCAATCCTTTATATAAAGGCGTGTATTAGCTCCTTCAGTGTACACATATATTTTATACTAATATTTGAGAGTAATAGTTCCCTATGGCTTTCTATCAGCAACTTTGCAAAGCTGAAAAAGGATACAGACCCTGAATTCTACATCTCTTTCTGTAACAAGCCCTGTTGCAGAGGAGCTGAGTTTCTGCCATGCCTGGTGTGGCCAGGTATTCCACAGTCTGGGTTTTGGAGCCTATGACCTAGTCAAAATTTATCCTATGTTCAAAGTCTTCACAGGGCTGTGCTAAATGATGGATGTTTCTCTTTTTGTCCTCCCTTTCTAATTCCTTCAGTGTACTCCCTCCTACTTGATTCTATCTCCCAAAACTTGTGTAAAACCAGAAACAAAAATAATACCAGCAAAGCAGGGTGAAAGCTCCTAAACAGTGTGTCAGGTGGAAGTCAGAAACTGAAGAAAAATTGCTATAATGTTGTAGTTTAGTGATAAGAGTAGGAAAGCTAAATTCTAGTGCATCATCTTCCGTCGTTTTTTTTCTTTTTTATTGCTATTGACAGTAAGTCGAATTTAAAAAAAATGGAATTTAAGTTTATGAGTGTGCATGCATATGTCAGTTCTGCCTAATAACTTTCAAACTTGTTGCCCAATTTCAACCAAATTTGACACTGGTAAAAATGTGATTTGACCATTTGTGTGGGTTTTTTATCTGTTGAGGGTTTGTGGTTGGGAGCATTGAGCTTTTTGAGGGGCAGGGTTGTTTGTATGTTTTTGGGTTTAGATGTTTTATGTTGTGGTTTTTGTTTGTTTTACTAATGGAATCAATCACTGAATAAAACTGTGGAGAAGAGGAATGAATAAGTGCTTCCCAGGAGAGAAAAGCTGGAGGAGTAAACTCATCTCTGGGTTTACACAGCAAAGAATCCCTGTTTTTCAAATTCAGATTGTTCTCTGTCCCAGGAGCATTCAAATACTGGGATAATGGAGTCACCTTGCTTCCCTCTTGGGTTATTGTGGAACAGAACTGTGCAAAAGGCTGTTTTCTCAGTTAACTGGCAATTTTGGAGCAAATTGTCCAAATTCTACAGTATGATGTAAATTAAGGTTAAAAACAATTTAAATATATTTTAAACCACCCTAACCCTTAAAACGTTTCTTACCAAATAATGAAACATAAACTTGCAAACAAAAAACAAACTAAAATGTTCTGAGTTAATTCTTGAAAAAGCATCAAAACAATATCTTCAGATAAAAATGTTGCTATATGAAAAGAATTGCTTGTTCCCAATGGAGGTAGTGGTGCCAGTTTTTGAGGTCAGTTTAACAAAAGTAAAACCACTTCTGATTTGTTTATACTCTTCACCCCGCCATATTCCATTTTTTTTGCTTTTGGAAGCCAGTAAGGAAAATGTCAGTCTTGCTCCTCAGTAGCCTTCTAGACTTGATTCAATTTCTCAGTCAGAGTTCTTTCTCCACTCATGCCCTGACATGAAAGAGCTCGAGGTTTCTTGAAACACTCTTTGAGGATTGGCATATTTGGGAGCTGGGAATGGTCGAGGGCAGCAGACGTAGGGCACAGAAGTTACAGGGCTGATCTCTGGGGAAGGAATGCACAGAAATGATCTATCCCCATTGATTCCAGAGTGTATCTAGAGAGATTAAGAGGTTAAACTGCCTGGACCGTGCAAGTGCTTATAGCTATGTGTGCACTGCCCTCGGTGTTATGTGGGACAGCTGATTCACAGTGTAAGTACCTGTGGCTTTACACAGCTCATTCTGCAGAAAGCAGGCTCTGAAAAGTCCCTAAACAGGACTTGCTTTGCTGCCTTACACTGCTCTGTTTAGGTCCACACGTGGGCATGTTGGGGTGTCCTTGCTGCATGGCTTACGGAGGAGGAGTCGGCAAGCCCTGGCGCTGGGAATGAGAAGCTTTTTGTGCCTGCTCTCTCTGTTGGCGTGCTGCCTGCTTTTGCAACCAGCAAGGCAGGGACATCCTCCCCAGCAGCTCAGATCTAAATCCCAGATATGGAGATTGATTTCCAGCACAGCCTGTGCTGTATATAAATCCTGGATCAAACAGGCTAATCACTGTTAATCACTGCTAATCAGCATGATGGTGCCTGTAGACCTTTGCAGCCCAGTTTACTGGCTAGGGGGGACAAACTGCCAGTAGATGCTAAATCATTAACAGTTGCTGTTGAATTTAAGTAGCTGGTGGTGAATTTAAGTGACTAGTGCTACTGTCATACACTGCCAAGAAATGAAATATTCCAGAGCTATGGCATCACTGTGCATTTTTCTCAGCACGACTGTGACTCAAGCTGAGAAGCGTTCATCTGCCTCAGCTTGAGCAAACTTAGAACACGAGCAAACTTAGTGGAAGAACTCCTTCCGAATAAACCATGGAGTGCTGTATTGCTGATTATTTTTGAGGTTTTTTTTTATACCTCCATCATAGGTTATGTTATAGCACTCTGCTACCTGCAGTTTAGCATTTACACTCAGAACTTTGGCTGAAAGGAAAACTAACAGTGGATCTCAGACTCCATTATCTATCCTTGTTGTTTACTGTATGGTTTATTCTTGGATAGCTAAGTGTAGTGGTTTGAAAGCAAAACAAATGAGAGGCTCCAACTCAGAGATACAATTTAATAGGGAAAAAAAAGGAAAGAAAGTAAAATAAAATAGATGCAATAATACAAAAGACCACTGACAGAGTCAGAATACAACCTGAGCGGAGTGATGGAAGCAGTCCAGATGAGGTGGTCTTCCTGAAGCAGTGATCCTGTAGAAAGGTCTGGTAGCTCGGGTCCTCTGGGAATCCAGTGGGTAACCCCCCCCTCTGGTGTTCAGAGTCTCAGCTTATATCCAGGCTGGAATGCTTGGTTCCTCCCTCTGGGTGGAGCATCTCACAATGGGATGGTGAGTCATGTGATAAGGCCTGATGGGCCCATTAACAGGAGGTAGTCCAGGAGGGGGTTATCTGTGAGTCGTGTGGCAAAGGTGCTGATGGGCCCATTAACAGAAGATAAGCCAGAGTGGGTGAGGCAGGGAGCACTGCCTCACCTGGTTTCAACAGTTCATGAAGATGGTGATAGAATATACTTCAACCCAGGATACTGAAGAATCTGGTAAACTTTCCTATAGGCTACTGTGATTTTCATGCTTTTATTCATACTACACAAGTTTGATTGTCTTTCCTTTTTTTTTTTTTCCCCCTATTTCTTTCTTTTAATTTGCAAATTGTGTTTCAAAATAGCAAGGAAATGTGGCAGGTTGTATAGTTGGAGAGAATTATGGCCCCACTCTGGTAGTTAATGTACCCTGAGCTTTTGGCTTAGGTGCCTCATAATGCCACATGAGGCATGCGGAAACTGCTCAGAAACACATTTGTTAGCTGTCATGTCAGTGCTTAATTATATCTTACTTCTGTTTCAGTGCATCATGCATAAGTCTGCTAAATGTTCTGTGTGAATCCCAACCTGATTTATAGGCACAAAAGTACCTTAGAGAATACCAGTGGAATAAAAGAGTTCCCTTTAATGTGCTTTGCTTTCTGCAGAGCTCAAATTTAGTGTAACTTTGTTAATCTTTGAATCAGTAAACAATATTGCATACAGTACATAGTTTTAATTTAAGCAGATTGCTTACTTATGATCTTGTTCTCAGGTGTGCTGTGAAAATTAAATTTTCTTTCCTTGCTAGATTGTAGGAAGAGTTGAAAATATGATGTGTGAGTTTCTAGATTCTCCACTGCTGCAACTGAGGGCAGTTTCAAAGCCCTGACAATACCACTGATTTATACCATCTAGTGTTCAGATTTTGCTGCTGTTGGTGGTGAGAAACAAAACACCATTTTGAGACTGCAGCTTTCTCCCGGTAAATCCCTGAACTAAGGGAATAGGGAGGGCAGGAAGGAGGAGACTGTTCTTAGGTAAGGGACTGAGGTCTTGCTGCTGTGTGGTGGAGATGTTGCTGCATTCTTCTCAATAAAGTATTTTAGTTCTCTCAATTGGTGGCAGCAGCTTCAAGATGCCATAAGTGCTTTTGCACTGAAATGAGATTTACTGAGTGCATGAGCCTGGAGCCTGTGAGCTTTTGGAAGCTGCTGAATGGTTGCTCTCTGCGTGAGTGGACTAAGGGCAAACTAGAGTCAAAACATTTGGAGAGTGCTATTCTCATGTGTCCTATGATGCCAAATAAGGAAGTTTTTTGCTTTTACCGGTGAGGATAATGCAATACCTCAATGCCTATCCACTTCCAGGGCACTGGATGAAGGCATAAACCTTTTCAACTTTGAAACTTGTGGGGAGCCACATGAAGGGTTTCAGAGTGAGTCTGTTGCTTAGACTGTTAATACACAGGGGTTTCTTGCATTGCTAGCTGAAGCCTGTGCCTCCTTGCATTCAGTCTTGTCCGATCTCATACTTGTGAGAAGGTGTTAGGCCTGGAATTTACCAAGTATCTGGAAGCCCTAAAAGATCCTTCTCAAGGGGCTAGGTAGTGGAACTGAAACAGCCCACCTCAAATTTCTTGGTAAAGGAAGACAAAATATGATTGATAGATTTTAGGACCAGTGACAATTGTGGAAGCAGGTTAGTGATTTTGGTTGAAATTTTACTGATTTCCTTGTTAATGTTCTGATAAGAAATGTTTTTGGTTTGCAGATTCTTGTACAGGTTTTCTGGTAACTCCAATTTCTCCATCAAGCTCAAAGAATGTGAGAAGGTAAGGCAGACATCCAGAATGGGGATTGTCTTTCCAGAGAAACTGGTCAGCCATAAAAACCTGCTTGGGTTCCTGTGGAAGAGTTCAGGAGTCAGTGGTTCCTCTTGGAGTGGCATTCAGGTGAACAAGGATATGTGTTGGGGCTCTGTCTGGAAGCAGGTTGTGGGAATACACACCCTTAAATGAAAGAACAAGATTTCTTTCACATTATGAAAGTGAAGTTAGCAGTGAAGTTTAGAGATGATACCAAGAAATTAATTCCAGAAATAAATTTTTTTTAAACTAATAGACTTTTGCAATAGCTTGACTGACCTGGAATTTTATCCCACATAACTCATGGCTATCAATGGGCATAATGGGAGCAAGTGGAAATAACAACAAAGGTCATAAATGGGCTTTTAAATATCAGCTTTGAATTGGAGAAAACTGTGGAGAAGCCAGATATTGCAGTTTCTTAGGACAAAGTTTGAAAACTTTAGATTACGATTGCACAGGCTCTTTTTGGAAGAGGGATGAAATGTTTTTAAAGTGCTTTTATGAACATAACATATAAGGTTATGGAGCTGTTTTCATTTTTTCTCCTTTCATCATGGTTGCTTACCACAGGCATTTCCCTTTTTATACTTCATACTATAAACCCTGGTGCAGCTGCATTGTTGTTCACCTTAGCAAAAGATAAACCAGGGAGGATTTGCATAGCTACAGTTGCTTATCACTCTGCTGTTTTCTCACCATGCCCAGCAGGCTTGGTAGGAATTCATCATTTATGGTGACTTTATACAATCTGTGAAACCGAGAAATTTCACTAGGAGAGGAAGTAGCTGAAATCAGTCAGTCTGTACTCTTTGCAAGGCAGCTCCTCTATGATAATACATGCAAGACTATTCAATGAGGATGCCTACATATGGTTATATAAATACACACATGTGAAAACCCAGGTGATGCCCTTTATCTTGTTAGATCATCAAGTTAGACTTCAGTCTGTGCAGTAAGGAGTGAAACACCATTTAACTATTGAAGGATAGACTGTCTCTGCAAATTAGCTCCCTTTAAAATTTAAAGCAGTTTAGGGCTTACACAGGGGTCTTGGAGTCATAATCTTCAGGGCTTTAAAAGCTGCTGGGAGTTAACACATGAAAAGGGAATCCAAAATTATTGCTGCAGTATGCCAGACAATGAAGTCAGCTGTGCCTAAGGCAGGCACATCTGCTAAACCCCTTGTGCTTGAATTCTGCATAGGCACGTGGAGGTTCCAGCTATTTTAGTGCAGACTCAGTTTGAAAAGAAAAGATTTTGTCCCATGGACTCAGCTTCACAAAAGTCTGGATCTGTGTGCTCTGCATGCTCTACTCATAGCACAGTTTTGATGAGCTACCATCAACACATAGAACAGGGTAAATAAATTAAGGTTAAAAAGTGTATCCTAGGGTTGGAACATCTTGAAATGAGACCTTTTATTAATTTATCTCAGATGGGTTCTACTAAATATTCAGCAGGATGTTGCTTAGGTAGAATAACACCTCTTAAGGCAGTAGAGTTATTTTGGTGGCAAAACAGTTTAATGGATGAAAAAAGACTAGTGATGAGAGTAGATGATGCCCATGTAATTAGAGAATGCCAGGACTTGAGTTCATTATTGTTCATTATTAAAATTAATCATAACTTAAAGATATCATAGTAAGATCAGCATGGAAAATGGGGATTAGATTATTCTTTAAGATTGCATTCAGTTTCGTGATTTTCAGTACCTGAGCTCCTAGAACTAAGGTAAAATTTGAATCTTACAAAAAAAAAAAAAAAAAAAAGTGATCCACCACTGTGCTTTTTGTTTACCTTTAACAGAAACTATCTTTTTGTTTAAAGTTCAAGTCCAAAAGACAACATCAGGTGTTTTTCTTAAAAGAAATCATAAATCCTGGGCTATTAAACATAACTGCCAGACATCTACAAGAGATTTTTTTTTCTGTTGGAGATCTTAAATTTAGAATTCAGTGTGTGTGTAAAAGAGGAGATCAACTTTTTCTGCATATTGAGTGAAGGAAGATATAAGAATGCAATTGTTCATGAAGCCTTTGGTCTTAAAATCTGCCACCTCTGTCAAACTCTGGTCAGCCTTGTCAGAGATGATCAATTTAGATCAATTCTGTCCCTAAAGAAAAGTTTATGGGAGTTTTGTGTTTCTAAGTCACTTCATGTAATTTTGGTGATTGAAAAGAAGTAAAGACTGTCTTTCAGTGGCAATAGTTTCTGCTTCTTGAAGGACTCTGCTAGGAGATATTTTCTGCATGATTTTCACATAGCCTCTGTGAGCATTCACCATTAGATGCATAAATCTGAAGTAAAGCTCTCTTGAGGACCATGTGATGAATTCAGCCATCTAATGAAAGGGAATAAGATATTCCCCAGATGGGATACTCTAATGTTGGATTCTCCTCTGGAAGAGAGAGAAATTGACCTTTAGGGCATGGTCAGCCCTTACTGTCTGGTGAAAGAAAAATAATAAAAGTAGACTACATAAATATGTTTTTTCCCTTCTTTCCTCACAGGGACAGGTTGGTCTTCTTTGTTAAGTTTTTGTTGTTGAAATGTGGTGGATGAAAGAGAAGTTGAACGGATAACATTGGCAAGAAAACTTGCTTTACTTTGAAGATTTAAAATAGGCTTATGAGCTGTTTACATCCTCTCTTGAATTAAGATATTAACAAAATGCAGGTATCACTTGTACTGTGCACAGGAATTTGTTGAACACTTAGTGCTTTTCAAACATACAATTATTTATTGACTGTCTCTTTAAGGGTGCGTTGGATTTTTTTAATTGTAAAAAGTTTTTGAGAGATATTTTTAGATTTAAGAAGCTTTCTAAGATAATCCCTTATCTACTCAGGATACAGAAAGAGCCAAACCCATCAGCTCAGCATTGTCTCTGAGTTTTAATGTGTGCTTTGTGATGTTAGAGTGTAATGAAGTTTTCCAGGGAAGGGTTGGATTAATCCTGTCCTGTAGGAGAGTTGTGCAAAAATAAATCTATCCATGTGAGCAAATTTTAAATAAATGGGTACATTTGCCAGTCTCTGAACACAGGATTAATTTTTATGCCTGGTTGATTCATATGGGATCTAAAAAACCATGAGCCTAAAGTGTTGGAAATGTATAAGAAAACTGTCATTTGGTCATAATTCACCTTGACATGAGTGATGGAGAATTCATATGGGTAAGTGAAGCCTTTGAGGGCATGGGCCATAGTTATTAAATCAAGCTTTTCTATGAATACAAGATTTCATGAGGTTGCTCTTGCAACACACAACCTTTGTATTCAGGCAGACTATGGGGAAGGAGTTAATAACATATTTGTGAATGTTTGTTTGCATCTGACATGGCTTGTTCATTTAGTCAGACTTATTTATGGCTTCTCACTTGCCCTGCATGGAGTATGCAGGTAAACTGAATTTTGCTTGCAAATATTCAGACAGGGTTTTCTCTTGTTGCTTTCCAGAGTGTCTCCTAAACACAAATGTACAGCTGTGCTAATATCAGAATAGAAACTTTGTTACTGGTGTCCTTTCTTGATTAAGTTGCTGCCCACCCTCAGTAATAAAAGAATCTAAGCAGAAACTGTGACCTGCTGCACCTTTGATAGGCAGAAAATCATTGCAATATACCTGCCTACAAATACAAAGGGTGATTATTATTCATGTAGAGAAAAGTTGTGGATAAAGATAATGTTTACAGAGATCAGAATGAGTTTGCAAAAGATTGCATGGGAGACTTGCTCCTTTTTTGAGTGCAGAATCTTGATTGTGCAGGAGCTTACTCTGTGACCCGATCACCTATTTAATTATACCTTGGATAAATTTGTTTTACAGTTTCATGCCCAAAATATTTAATTGGTTTAAGTTACAGAAGTAGGATCAGTTAGAAGCAGCCCAGTTTTCTAGCTGTTAGCATTTTTACCTTGCCATTTGTTGGGATAGAAATGTCCTATCTATGGTGCACACTTCTACAAATGACTTAAATTCTTGCTGTCTTTTTGACATATTTGTGACTATTTCAATGTAAAGTGTCTCTCCATTTTTTCAATTCTTAACCATATACAAAGAATGAGGCTTTCATATTTCTGTCCAAATTTTCCCAATGTACAGTAAAAAATTGTCCTTTAAGTATGTGGGTTTTTTCTATGTAATTAATTGTACGTGATAATATATAAGAGGTGGTGAAAGGTAATCAAGTCTATTACTTGCAAAAAGTCACACAGAGCTTATCCCTTTAAAAGTTAGGCATCTGACAAAATAAATGCATAACTTTGCCTATAGTCTTTAAAGAGGTATCAGTCCCCTTGTGAGTGGAATCGTGTGTCTGCAACTAGTCTCTAATAGATTCTTAGTTTAAGTAAACACCTTAATTTTAGACTGTTAAGGAAGTTCTCATAAGCAAATTTCTTAATTAGGTTTGTCCCCCCTCCAATCATCTAGTCCAAACTCTCTGGTCAATAGCTTCCTACAGTCTGTGTTGGATCAATTTTCATGCTCCGTTACACCTGATTCTCTTTCCTTTTCCCTTGGAATGAAACTCTGGCTACCAGCTGGAGTGTTACTAGAGACTTCACTCAGCTCTCTGTGACTGACACAAATAGTCTTCCAATGTCCTTTGGAGCTCCGGTGACTATGTTGATTTATATCAGCTGCAAGTCTGGCCCAGTGGCTGTAACCAAACTATTGATAAAATCCAGAAGTTCAAGTAATGCAAAGAAATTGATTTTTTAATATACATTTCTATTTGAAAGGTGGTCCTCAGAGCCGTTCTTTGACTCTGAGTTGTAATCATATTCGTGTTGTTCAGATGATGTACTGTGCCTGGGGTTGCAATGCATCATGAAAACCACACTGTGTTGGATAAAAACACAATCTGCAGTTGAATAAGACTTTTTTTCACTGTTGTCTATCAAAATTTCTATTACTGGCTCGGTCATTCATTAGCAAAAATACAAAGCACATGTTCTGAGTTCTGTACAGCACCATCAATTATGCTAGTCTTGTAAAGAAGTACTGGCATTCATTTTGAACTGGACAGCAGGTTTTTTTTCTTTTTTTCACAAGGCTATTTTTATTCTTTTTAAGTGGAAACAAACATCCTAGCTCATCTTCCAGGGTATGTCCCTGACACAGGACATGGAATGATTCATTTATAAAGAAGCAAAGCTGTACTTGAATCGAGAACTTAAAAATATTCTTTCTTAAACTCGGCTCTTGAATTAACACCTCTTGAGAGAAATGTTAAGACTTGTACTGTCTCCAAAGAGCAAGAAATCTTGGATAGAAGAGTTCTCCTGTCTGTCAGAGAACTGCAACTTCAGTTTTCTTGTCAGTTCCTATCTGTGGCTATTTTTGGCAGACCAGAATGCTTTAGGATATTATAGATTTCTTTTTTTTCTGTGTGGCTGGACCTTATTTCTAGACAGGCATATTGCCTTTGTAAATTATGTTATAAATTATTATTATCATTGTACTAGATTCACTAAATCATCATCATTTGAGGGACACTTAATCACGACCTTTGTCAACAATGGCTGATTAGCACCCAAATTATTTCCACCCAACGGTGGAAATATTGCTCCTTAAAATTGTGAAGGGAGAATGAAGTACCTAGTCACAGTGAAGAATGATGGAAAAGAAAGCAAATACACCAGATAGCAGAAAATTAAAATGCATGACATGAAAAGTTTTTCTAGACATTTGTCTGTACCACGTTAATGTTTTATGGTTAGAAATTCATGATAATAACTTCTTTAAAGTTAGAGGGACTGAGTAGAAAAGCACACATTGTTTTGAAATTGAAATCTTTGCCTATCTAAGGGCATAAATTAGTATTTTAGGAACTGTATCACAGGTTTCTCTCTTTTAAAAATACTTTTCAGCATGCAAATTGGAGCTTTAACAAAGGAGATTAAGCTAGGGGTGGGAGGGAAGTAAGAAGTGGACTTTTCCTTTTTGTTAAAATTCACAGGTATTCAGTCCAAAATCATAGTCTTAATAAGCAACATATTCTGCTGGAAGAAGTTTTCTAACCATCAGTTTTAAAAACTAGGAAAAAGGGGATAGGGATAGCCCATGCATAGCCCATTCATAGGTAAGTAGATTGAGAGGAAAAAATAGGGTAATGTGAAAATATGTTTTCTATGATTTACTCTTGTTGCTATTAAAAATGACAATGCACCATTATGAATAGAATGGCTCACCGCATTAATATTGTATTCCAGGCTTAGCTAGAAGCCTTTTAATGATGCATTAATCGGAATGTATGGGGATTCCAAATAAGCTATACAATTTTCTGTTTCACATGCTTGACCCTAATGTCACACAACACAACAGGAACACTAAATTTGTGTGTTTACCAGCTGTTAGCAACACCATCACTTGTATTTGTCTCTGTGCACAGCTTGGTGAGTCTCACTGTCTGTTTATGATCCCTGCTCTGCATTGCTGTCACATAATTCTTCCCATCAATAATAATCACAGACATGTTTACTTCAGGAATATGGGGAATGGATATGCTTTACTTCAACCTAAGGGAAACTTCATAAATAAGCACCTGTGAGGTAAATAATGAACCTGCTGATAAACATATGTATTTTTACTGAAGACCGTTAAAACTTTTATTCATGTGTCTTTTGAAACCGACTGAGGAAACACAACTTCATGATAATTCTTATTTGACGGGGACTAGGATAACATATACCCTGGATACTCCTTTTTTTCATTTGTTTGTTTTCCCCTAAATGCTTTCCTATAAATAATGAGCCAGAACTGAATTTAGCATGGCAAGTATAGATTATTTTGTTTATTGTGTAATATAACTTAGGATTTCTAGCCTTGCATCTTGCCCTCCCATTTTCTTGCTCTTCCAATGCAGCTGGGGAGAAACAATCTATTGCGCTTCATTAATCCTTTTAATATCTGTTGTCTGCATTATTTGCTCTTTGTGGTTAGAATTAATATTTAACTTTCATTATGCAAAGTCCACTTAGCTGTATTAAATTCTATTTGCTAGACTTCTGTGTCAAAGTGCTGCTGGAACAACATTTAGAACCCAATATCTCTTCTTATGCTAATGTTTAGGCAAAGCTGTGAATAGTATTTATTCGATTTCTTGAATTTCCTGAAGAAATTCTTATTCCTTCATCTACATAACTGATACAGATGGAAAACAAGAAGTATCCTTTCTACCCTCTTTGCCTCCTTCATAAACAATTACCTGTTACAACTTGATTTCCAATTTCTAGCCAATTTTCTACTTGGCTTGCTGGTATTTTTGCTTAATTCTGTTGGTACAATTGACTGCAGGCACATTTTTTTCTCATATATGCTTGTTTGCAGCAATTTGAAGTAGACTAATTCCAAACCTTATTAGAGTTGTGAAGACCTAAACTGGGAAGTTATTTGTGTTTCCTCTTTATGTACATTAATGATGGTTCTTAATGGGGCATTCTTAATTTTGATTGCAAGCACACTGGGGAGGTGTCTCAGCATGATGTGACCTCTCCAGTTGCATGTTGAGTAGCCAAATTAAATGAGGACAATATAGCTTAGGCAGGGATCTAATCTTGGCTACCAGAAACTCTGCAGGGCACTAACTATCAAAAACCACCATTTCCTGAATTGTATGTGAATCAATGAAAATACCCAGCTGTCACTAAGACACTTCCTTTTCACTTTGGAGAGAATATCAGTTCAATGGTGTTTTCAGCTCTCTGAGAATTTATATTCAATTCTCCTAATTACTCACAGACTAGTTGTCAACAGTCTTTATGGATGGGATTAACATAGCTGAGTAAAGACTCTTAAAATTTGCTTTCACTCTTTTCCCTGGAAAAAAAACACAGACTGTAGATGAATTAAGAAAATTTTTTTAAACTACCCGAGCTTTGCTAAAGTGTTTCAATGTTAAGTGTTTCCCAAATTAATTACTTGACCTTCTTCTGTGTGTCCATAGTACAGTTCTAGTCCTGTTCTTGTTTTGAACTAAACAATATGACTGCTGAGAATTTCGAACAGGATGTAACTCTGTTGGTTTTCATGAAGCGCCATCTTAGAGTGGAAACAATGCTTTCAACTTCTGAGAAATTCTAGGGAAATTAAAAAAAAAACCCAAACCCAAACCAAAACCAAACTAAAACAACAATAACAACAAAAAACAAACAAACAAACAAAACAACAACAAACCACAAAAAACCAAAAAAATCCCCCAAAAAACAACAACAACAAAAAAACACCCAGGAAAACTATCCCTTTATTCACTTCATGATTTTTTACTTTGGATCATTTTCCTCTCTTAGAAGTGTAAGACTTTAAAGAAAGATTGCTTTGGGGTTTTTATTTTTACAAGGAAAAGTAGGGTTCCAAATGCATCTGGAAATCACCAGATGGGATGGTAATATTAATTCTGACTCAGCATGGAAAAAATATGGGGCAAAAGTAAATAGCATGGAAAATACTTGTAAATAAATTAATCAAGATCAGAAATCAGGAAAATTTGGAGAAAAACTCTTGGAACTTGCATCTAATGAGCGGTAACAGCTTCAATTATGCAGTAGAAAATTTGAAAAACATGTAAGCAAAAGGATAAACAACTTTGGGAGTAGACTCTAACTTTTGGGAAGTTGTCTGGGAGCAGAAATTGAAGGTTTGATGGACAATAACATGGAAAAAAATTCGTTGTAGGTGACTACAATGGGATCATCAAAAAGGTAGTGATCAATGAACACACCGGGGAAAAAACAGAGCATTGAACAAAACTGAGCCTTTGTTCACAGGCAGGAGCCCAGTGCTGGGGCTGCCCACAGTTCTGAGGCTCTCCCAAAATGCTTCTTCCCCAGAGGAAGCTCAAGCCTGTCTTTTAAATTAAAAGGAAAAGGAAACAGTTATAAAAAAGCCAAGCTTTGCAAAGTCAGCTCCAGCCTGCTGTCTTCTGTTTCCCCTTTGTCAGCAGAAGCTGTTGAGAGGCAGCCTGGCAGCCCACCTGAGTTTGTTTTTCAGGTTATTAAATATCAAACCTGAGCCAAACAGAGTGGAAGTTAGAAAATATAATAGAAATAATGGATGAAATTGTAAAGAATCAATTCCCTCAAATGTCACAAGGTGCATAGGGGGAAAAAGATCACTTAAACAACCCTGAGGGATACTGGCAGCTCTCTTGTGGCTGGTCAGGGTGTTATTATACTTCAGGTTTTCTAATATTTTCTTGGCAGTGCTTTAATTAGTGGCTTACAGATAGGAATGCTCTTACCATTGGTAGGAAGCCTCTTTTACAAGAATCTTGACCTTCTTTACATACAAGAGACTAAGCTAACCTTGAATTCTCTTCTTTAAAAACTATGTAAACACATCTTTATTCGTATTTTACAGTTTCTTGCCCAAATTGCCAGCCTTTGCCGTGTCAATAGATCTTCAGCTGGTGTAAATTGGGGAAATATACTATTCTTCTCACCCAATATTTTTTCTTTTTTTCTGGACAGTGTGTCTCTGTGCTGAACTCAGTCTTTAATGAGCACTCTCTGGCTTGAAAGCACTAGGTTTGAGAAAGTGCCAGCTCTTCAGCAGGCTCCCCAATGTGAAATTTTGAGCTTTAATTCAATTCATAAGAACTTGAGGTACTCATATTGGCACTATATGATAAACAAAGACTTCAAAATGAAGGCACTTCCCAAAGTATGAACTGTCCTGCATTTGATACCACATTGTATTGGATTAGTATGGCCATATTTTGGTACTGGGGCAGCTACAGGGTTGGTTTCTGTGAGAAGCTGCTGGAAGCTTCCTGCCTGTCCAGCAGTGCCAATGCCAGGCAGCTCCAAGAGGGATGTGCTGCTGGTCAAGGCTGACCCAACCAGAGATGGTGGTAAGGCCTCTGTGACAACGTATTGAACCAGAAGAATTGTTTTAGCACATATGTAATTGTAGCTAGAGGAAAAACAGAGCCATTGAAAGAATGAGAATCAGAAAACACCTGAGTTCTGAGTTTACCCAAAGAAAATCACATTCATCTTCACTCACTCTTCAGCAGCAGAGCAATTGGTTTTTGTTTTACTCTTGTTAGGCTGAGTTTTTTGGGAGGATGCTTTTTTGGTGATTTCTCTTTTTGTTTTGTGTGTTTATTTGGTTTTTTTTCCTACTGTAGAATCCCTAAATAACTTTAGTGACACAGACCACGTATTGTGAATATCCTTTCCATGGAATATAGCTTTGTTTTAATTCTTGATTTATTTCAAAGGTACTGCAAGTAATTCTGTTTCTTACCTTATAAAAACACAGGCTGGAATCCATCCCTACAAAGCAAATGTAGGGCTCTGTTTATTCCCAGGACTCAAACAGGCAGGTGAAGTCAAGCTGGACTTGAGCTGTTTACTTCTGAGAGGCAAAAGCTGCATTTCTTATGAAAGTATCAGATAACAGAAATTTCACAGTATGCTCTTGTGTGTTTTGGAAACTGATATTTTAATCAGAGCTATAGAATGTCTTGGGAATCATTTGCTGTGCATAGGAGAAAAAAAAAAACAAAAACTGGCTGCTTCCAGCACCCTCTGCTTCTCCACCTCCTTTGTGTAATGTATCATCAGTGTAAATTGTTACTGTGGAACAAGAGGATAGCTTGAGTTGTACAGCTTGAAGAATTTCTCCTGATCCTTGTTCAAGCTGGCAAACAAACAAGATGAGCAGGCTGAATAGGTTTTCTTAGATGATTTGCATAATGGATTTTTGAGCCTTGGCATGCTGGCCTGCAAACTGCCTGCTCCCTCCTTTTCTTCTCCAATGTGGAAATGTAATCTGAACTCTTGTCATGCATTTGGGAAATGGACTCATACTTGCAATTCAAGGCAATCAGGATGCAAATCGGGTCCTATGGCCTAGTAATCTCAGCTCACCTATATATGAACAATGATTCTGACAGAATCAATGATATTAAACCGAAGTCCCTCTTTCTTGTGTGCATGTCAAAAATTAAGGAGGCAGTAGATTTATTCTTACTCTGTGAGAGTAGAGTTTGTCTTGGTCTCATTACTGTATTTCTGTTTAATTAAGAGTTTCAGGCAGTGTTATAGAAATATTTCTTGCACTCAAAATACAAACTGATTTGGAATTTGTCATGTTTTCTGATATGTTGGCATTTCCAATAAGTATTTGTAACAGGAAGTTTTAACAAATCCCAGCACGTGAGGACTGCTCTTACATAATTAGTCCATGGGAGGTACTCCAAGACAGCGCCGTCAGATGAATAAAGCTTGCTGAGGGAAGTTAGAAACCTGGTAGTTTTGACTTTCCCAATGCTGAAAACATCACTGTGCCAGGACTGTCAGTATTGTGACTTTGGAAACGAAAGGATCAGATCAAGAATATTTCAAGTATTGGCCTTTTCCTACCAGTTGTGTTCTGCTGCTCTTGCCCCACAGCCTTGCCTTTGCCAGTGCCCCAGCACTGAGGGAAACATAGCATGCAATGGCCAACTAGTCCCCCTTGAAAAGCAATTTATGCTCACCTTAGGGACTGCAAACAGTAAGGTTGCATCTGTCAGCCTCAGTGGCAGTCAGGCACCTTTGAAGAATGCTTTCCTTAGGCTTAGTCTGTACCCACTTGCTACTCGCCAGGAGCTGACTGTGATAAGCAGAAAGCCTGGCTGTTACATCTATTCCTCTGATGCCTTTAGTCCTTGAAAAGTCAGAAAGGTGACTTTCCAGAGAACATTCAAAACTCATCCTGAGGGTCCCCTTACAGCCCTACCTTAATTGCCTCCTTGAGCTCAAAGTGTCTTTCCTCCTTTTGCCTTGCTGTGTGGCAGAATCTCCTCTTATGCTGCATTATTTAGTATCTCAAGAGTGGGCACTGTGACTTCAAATGCTTTGAAGCCTCCAAGCCAACTTGGATTATTTAAAGAAATGAGGGATTTCTCTGCAGTTCTGAGCAACCAGGTTATAGGAATTTTTTTTTTCTTTCAAATACTCGACCATGGGTAGCAAATACTCTGCCTGGATAAAATGAGGATGTTCAGCTTAATTAACAGAGAAAAACCTCTTCCTGTCACTTTGGCTTCAGCCCCTCCTGGTGAGTTCCAGTGGGCCCACGTAAGCAACTCCACTTTGGCTATACAGTTCTTGACTTTATCTGAGGGAATAACCACTTAACTTTTGAATTAGTGCCAGTGTTATGTTACATGGCGGTAGGAAACCACAGAAGTCATGAGTGAGTATGGTAACTGTGTTAGGGTGGGGGTTTAGCAATGTTAAACCTTAAGCACAGCACTACAAACCAACAGAATCATTCTCCCTTCTGGCAGAACTCTTACCTATTGAGTATCAGATTCTTTGGGTTGTAGATTTCAGTTCAGATGTCAAGACACTTTTCCAGATCTTTTTCATGGAAATACTTTGCTGATACTGTAACTTTTTCTTTTTTAGTTTTCATTGATTTCTAATTTACAGATGAGATAACAATCCATGAAGACAACCTTTGCCAAGATATTTGTGTACCTCATCAAAAGGGGTAATCAGGACAGTGCTGAGAGAGAAGTTTAAGTCAACTCAGTTTAACTTCAATTTTAACAGCTAAATCTTGTCTTTTATTCTTGTAGTGAAGGCACTTCTGATAGTCTTTTTTTTGGTACCAAATCAGAAAGTGGACATTTCTATTAATGATCCCTGAACATTATTAGAGGTGTCCTGAGCTATGTATGTTTTTTATTGGTGTGCAAATGACTTGTTCCTGACTTTTGATATGAAGAAATGCTACTCTACAGATGGAGCTCTCAGACTTCAGAGTGCACAATTTTGGTAGGCTATAAATACTGTTAATATCCATAGTATCAAAGACTGATATTAGTTTTCATTTGTTTTACAGACAGGAGAAACTTCTCATTTAAATTTAACCAAGTAAGACAATGTTTTTGGCACATGATGTGAACATGTCACTGAAAAAACCCAAGTCATGTAATTTATTGATTAAAACCTATGAATACTTTAACAGTACTTAAAGGAATTTTTGTAGGGGTGTATGTTCCAGTGACCCAGTAACTCAAAGGATACAAAACTGAAAGCTCAGAATTCCAGATGAGCTCAGGAGGATACAGCTGGAAAAGAATTTTAAGACACATGTCCTAAATGATGTGTTTATCTCTACAACCTGAGAGAGCTTGCAAAGCCAGTGACTCTTAATGCTGGTCAGAAGCACCCCAAATCTATAGTTTATTACTTTTTCTTTCTCTGGAAGAAAATGGGGGGTATTTGATGTTTTCTTTTGTATTAAATAGATCTGATTTCCATGTGAAAACTATTGATTAAAAGAAATCAATTTAAAAAAAAGTCCCAGAAATTTCCATCAATTTTCTGGTCTTGCCTGGCTGTTCATTCGTGTACAAACTAATTGTTCGAGGAATGATTCTGGGGATATTTCTAGGGTGCCTTGCCTACATGTCTACAGATCTTGATGAAAAAACCTTAAGTTTTTTCTTTGTTTGATGGCTTTAAAGGGCTTGCTGCTTTGAAGTTAGAGGCATAGCACTTTTTTTCCCCTCTACCAGTTTTCAGGCTCAAAAGCACTTTCACAATGCATATAGATGAAGGCTTCATGCAGTCTGATTTTTGCAGCGGTGAAAAATGCACAAGAGAAATCTGCGAAGTTCCTTGGTTTTTATCTTCTCTGTAAATAATTTGGTAGTCTTTAAAAGACTTGAAATGTTGGTAAATCTAAACTAAATTTTATATATTACAAAATGAAAAAAAAAAAGAAGAAAAAAACCCCTATGATTTTAGCTCCTTTCTCATTACCTTGGGAAAGAGCTGCAGTGCTGGCTTAATCTAAACTACTTAGACCATCCTCTCAAATGTGACTTTGGTCTGTTTGTGGGCTGAAACTACCAAAGACATACAGAAATCCCACTGCTTAGAAAGGAGTGATAGCAATGCCAAGATACAAAAATAAAAAAGTATTTAATTTAACATGGCTGTCAATTTTTCAAATATATTGTATATCAGCAATTATGTGAATGTACTTGAAGCTTGTTGGAATATACAGTGTAGTTCCTATTACACCAAAGGTGATTGCAATTGTAATTAAAGATGTATTACTGCATTTAAATATGAAAATCAACAACCATCCATCAACAGAGCTGGTAAAATGTCTATCAGAGGTTGTTATTCAAACTTATCTATGAGCTGTGTTTTATCCTCCAACATACTTTCAGTATGGATTTTTCATAGCTAAGAAGCTATAAAAAGTAATATTGCCCTAAGAGGTACTCCTGAAACCATTCACAGCATCTCAAACCTGTCAGGATTGTATGTTTCAGCAATCTAAAAATTTATCATTCTCATCAGTCTGTTTGATGAAATGAAATCTGTAAGTTGGTTGCTGGATATAAATTACCTGGGAGTCTGAAGATTAAAAGTAGCTCCTGAACAACTGGAATGAGGGGAAAAAAAAATTGAGCCACATTACTCCAGCTCACTGGATTTTTATATGGAAACCTATTCCCCGGCAATTGATTTTACATTATTCATTATTTTTTTGAGATTTGAATGGCAGCTAGAATATTATAAAAAATAATGAAACTCTCCAAAGGCAGTAGAAGTACAAATTCAAGCCCAGTTACAGGTATATGGCTCAAAGAATGCTCTTATCCTTGAAAATGAGCTTCATTTATTTTCAATACACTGAGGAAAAACAACTGCATTTGAAAACTCAGTGTTTTGTTCATTAGCACTTTATCTTACCTCTCTTGTTGTAAGCTCCCAAATCCTCTCACTGTTCTGATTATTTGCCTGATAGGGTGGGATTTCAGCTGAAATTTAGGAGGTCAGGAATAGCCAACCAGGTAATTTATTCTTGAAGAGCCACAGGAATTACTTGGAGCTTGTGAAGTTGAGCAGGGGGAGGGAATTCTATTAAATCACGTCCATGCAGATAGAAACATCCCAAGCTGGGGTAAGGGGAGTTTGGAAAATGCTGGAATGATCCATTTTGCCTTACAGATAGGGAAAGGCACATCACTTACTCAAGTTCTGACACTAAACTGAGGCTGTGGTCTGCGTGAACAGTTCCATGAGCTATTGCCAGACCATTTCTGCAGAAACAACCATGATGGTGTAAGACTTTATTCCATGCTCCCTCTTCTCCCATCAGTACATTAGCACTGTTCTGCTCTCAGCTACTGCCTAGGCAGCAAAGCTGAGGAAAGAGAAGCACAGAGGCTTAAGTTTCTTGAAGGATCAATGCCAGGTAGTTTTGTATCACTTCAATAAAACCTTGTTTCTTTTTAAATTGTACGTTTGTTCTTGGAAATTGCAGGAATACGTTCGCTGATACTTTCTCAATATGTTTTCCTGAGGTAGAGGCAAATGTTGGGAAAATACAGCCCAAGTGTTTACATGTAGCAAAGTCAGAAGCAATCAAAATGTCCTGTGATCTACCGGGCAAAGCCTGGTATTGGACTTTGTTGTCACCCACAAGAACAGACAAAATTTTAAACACCCAAATTAATTAGAAGTCTAAAAAATTGCATGAGGCTTGCTCCTCCCTGCTCACAAAAGCAGAAGCTTTCACATTGCGACTGGTCATTACATTCAATGTTCAATTTTTTTTGTTTTATCATGTAGAATCATTCAGAGGAAGATTTCAAATGTTTTTATCATATAATGACTTTTAAAATGGTGGTGAAAGAGGCTGGCACAAATTTTAAAATTTTATTAAAACGTATTATTTTTGAGGAATTTTGACTATATTGAAACAAGGCATTTAAAAAGCTAAGGAATTCTGAAGTCTGTCAGTCACAAGCAGGTTTATGGGAGTAATTGTTCCCTGTTCAGCAACACAGACCTTGCGTGGCTGGAGCTCACAACCTTGAACAGACAAAGTGTCACCAAAAGATGTCCTGGTCACTTGTTCCTCTCACACTTCCTGTTCTGAGTCTAATATTGATGTGATTACATACTAAGCTAGACTGAGGGATTGATTCAGCTGAAAACTTTTAAAAAAAAGACGGTAAAATACTGTTCATTGACTATTTGAATAATTTCAGTTGGAAGAAAAAATTGTTGTCTCAAAATTTAAGAGGAAAAGCTTCTCCCCGTTCTAGCTGTAGTGATGGATTAGTTTTTCTACAGGTTTCTCTCTAGGGCTTTTACAGCATTAATTTTCATAGGCAGGAATGTTACATTAGGACTTGCTTAGACCAAAGGGCTTTTTGTGTTGTTGTTTTTTCTACTTCCCTTTTCAAAGACATTACTTTGTTCATGATGAATCCATGGAAACTCAGTCTAGGTTTGTTTGTTACCCAGAGGTGTAGCTTAACCCTGCACTACACACTGAGTGATATAAATGATGTTTATATGATTCCAAATGAAGTAGAAATTGATGCCAAGTCTTGTGGACAAATTTTGTCCTATAATGAGGGAACTTGAATAACCAATGCATCCAGAGATAATTTGGGAATGATAGGTGTTTGTCCAATTTGAATATTATTCATTCTCATATTCAAGGCTTTTGAGACATCCTGTTTAATCCACACTGAAGTTTTGTGCCTGTTGGGTTTAATTAACCCTGATGTAGCTCTGATGATTTCATTAAAGATGGACAAGAGCACTGTCTGAATCATGCACAGGAGCACAAATGTGGTATTTTAGGAAGAGATTTTAAAAAAACCCCTAGATCTTTGGCAAGAATCTTCAAGAGAATTAATTTTGACTGGATTCCCCAAAAGTACTGAACAATTTCTGCATTTATACCCATGCTAGTGGGTTATATTTCAACAAAGACTAGGATTTGTTACAAATTAGTATTTGTCTTGACCAAATAACTAAAATGGTTTGGTGTCTTCAAGAGTAAATCCCAAAACTATCAGATGGGTTAATTAAGTAGGGTCGTTTTTGACTTGTGTTCAAAGGGGCCATTTGTTCCAGCAGATGATTCTTTAGGTCAGCTCTCAAAGGTACACTTAAAAAAGGCATTGCTCACACACACACCTCCCTCGTTTCCCAAGGGTGTTTCTCTGTCAGTTTCTCGACAGAATAGCATTGCTCCTGCATTTTCTCAGAGTTCTTAGAGAGTTATTGAGAACAGTGACTGTAAGGGTCTGGAAAAGTAAGTGAAAGCAGGGACAGAAGCATGACATGAGATGTGAATAAACTTCTTCCAGTGAGATTCAGAGAACTCCCCACAGTCAGTTCTGCTCTCACAGTGTTAAACTAAGTATGAGGGAAATATCCACCGGATAATAACCTTTTACTCAGAGAGAGTCATCCTAGGCAAATTTTAGTCAAGCACTGGCTAAACTAATCCAGCTTGACACCAATAATAAATTGTGCAAATTCCTGTGACCTTCATCATTCTTATTTTGTATTAAATGTCATTTTGTTAGATCATGCATGAATGAATGGCACAATATGATAGATAGCATGAATTATTGTTCACTAATAGATTTTGTTAAAACGTCTCCTCTCTGTGCTGGTCCATGAGAAATATGCTCAAAGTTATTTCTTATCAGGCCTTTGAAATCAGAGTTGAGGCATTCATAGGAGTCAAAAAAATGCCTTCTAGTTGGTTTTGGTGTGGAGGGGTTTTTTTGTTTGTTTTGGTTTGGTTTTAGGGTCTTTTGGGGTGGTTTCTTTTTGGTTTTTTTTTATTTTTTTTTAACCATCTTGCTTTTTTCCCCCCTCGGTTTAAGACATGGCTTTTTTCTGTGCTTTTACTACTACATGATTGTGGACACTTGAAGTGATGGACATAAATCCACAAGCTTGACTTGGATTTGACTCTGTAGGTCATGGTCATCAGAAACTTTGAGAAAGTAAGACAGACTATTTCTGAAGGAACACCACAGACTAAGCAGGGTGGTGTTTAAACTGAGAGCAGGTGAAAACAAATTTCTGTTTACAACCCCTTAAGGCCCACCACTTCCCACTCAGGCTATTTTCATGCTCCCTGCAAAGCCCTGCTCCATGGATGCTGCAGCCATGGAATTAAAGTGAATTCAATGGGCTTTTGCTTTCCCCTGGCAAGCCAAGCTGCCCATCAGCAATCCTTAAACCTCCATTAAAACAAATGCACTGGAAGTGTGTTTACTTCTGAAATGACAGAATCCAGGCAATTGCATGACAAAGGTATTTGCTTAATAGTTTAGAATAATTAGGATGATACCTAGGCTTATCTGATAATTTTGTCTCCAAAATGTTTTTGTTCCTAAACATGTCCATCTATCTTTTGGAGCGTAATCGAATTTTTAAGTTAACTTTTCACTAGACACTATTGATAAATATTTTTAATATACTTCCAGAAGTTGTCAAATAGTAAAAATTTTAATTGCTAGTGGTTTTCCTAAAGAAACAAAAATCCCCTAAAACTATCATCTTTTAGGCTTCAAGATTGTAAATAATTAAATGTGATCCATCTTTAGCCCAGCTCCTTTTTCTGTTCACAGTTCTATAGAGATACAGCCAGATGATGTTTAATATATCAAACCAAATTCCACAAGGCCAAAGACACTGCTCTCTTGCTCAAATCCCTTCTTTCCAAGGTGTTGGATTTTGTAACATGGTAGTGTGTCTCAGGGCATGGTTTTAGTCTGAGCCATTTTCCTGCACACACACATGGTATCTCTGACATACCTAGGGGCCCTCTAAATGGGTATTAGGAAATTGAGACTGACTGCAATGTCAAGTTTTCTGATGCCTTTCTCTCCCACCAGGGGTTTTGTTTTTCTTGTCAACCAGCATAGCTTGAAGCCATCTCTAGTCTGCTTAAAAAATGTTGGTTTTCAGAACTGATACCTGTAGTTCAGATGGAAAAAAAACCCCTAATATTGAACTTTTGATGGGAAGGGAACAACCTCAGCTTCCATAACTGAGTAAAATCCTTACTAAACGTTTCTGCATATTGAGAGCAAATTTCTGTCAATGGACTCAAAAATCCTTGAGCATTTTTAACCTTGAATAAGCAGCACAATTTTATTTTAATAACTGTATTTCTGTAAAAGTCTTCTGATGTGTCATTAAGTAGCAACCCATTTCGCACAGGAACTGATGTTTCCCTCTTATCCTGCTGAATAATGGAATTGTCTTGGGCTCTTTCCACTCAACTGCACTTTAATTGGGTGTCACAGAAGGTAGGTGGAAGGCCTAAGAATGTTCCATCTGAGAAAACTTCAGAAAATTTGGCTGTGGTAGACTCCACAGTGGCTGCAGCTTGTCTGGGATAACAATATAAAATTGGATAAATCTTGGTGCATAATGTGTCACCACCCTGAGGAAATGATCGTATAATTGAATAGATGATTTTCCCTGCCTCAGTGTTGTTCTTGGTCTTAATCTTTTTCCCCTATTCCTTCTGTCATTCTATTATAGAAATACTGAAAATTATTATTTGAGAAACTTCAAGAAAGTGTCAAGAAGATGCTATTTCTGAAGTATATTTCTTCAGTCATTCACCTCTTGCCTGAAACCTTGAATATAATCATAAGGATAGTTGCGTAGAACAGAACAAGCAATTATAATATGACAACTGGGACGGATGGAGTGCTATGTTGGTATTTTTTGTGCTAAATTTTACTTATCAGACTCTACACTGGGTACCTTTTCTGTTTGTTTTTGATAGGTATATAACAGAGTTGTTTGTTTACAGGGTGTTCTTAGTGGTGTTTTTTTTAATCTCCAGAAACTTTGTTGTGTTTTGACTTTGATATGTTGCCAGTTTGATTTAGGTGCATCCAATGTGAAAGTGAAATCGTGACTAGTTAAAGTTACTAGCTAAATTGTTCTTTTGGGACTATGCCAACCCTAAATAAGGTCCAAAATCACCTTTGCCTTGAAGGCAATACAGTCTTGCTTAGATTTTTCCTATGCAGAGTATGAAAAATAAACTTCAAAAGGTGGGTACTCAATTTAGTCTGCTTTTGGCAGGGATAAGATTTATCAATACTGTAGCAGATGTTTTTAAGAGTGGCTGACCTGAGATTGAGAGTTGACATGCCAGCAAGAACCTGCAGTGCATTCATTTCTCAAAGATTTCAGCAAATCCGATCCAGACGTATTTAAGGTCAGGGTGTTCCTGAATTTAACACAGGTGTGTGATTTCCCATGAACCTCCTGCTTCTGGGACTGGGATGCTCTCTGATTTTTCACTTTCCAATGTCTCATTTAGTAAGTCCTTCTCTCAAAAGGAGGTATTTTTAACCCTTACTTTATTCCCTCATATAAAGTAAGATCAATTTTGTTGAAATAAATGTGAGTCTAATTCAAATTATGCTTCCAATGAAGAAAATTTAAAATCAAGTAAGTGTTTACATGACTCACCAGTCTAGCATTTATTCTTATCATGTGAACAAGCAGGATTTGGGAAAATTAGGCATGTTGATGTACAAAAAAATAAACTTCATCCTGACACTTTGAGAAATTTAGGATTTCTTAGCATTAGAAGCAGTCTAACCTAGCTTTAATTGAATCATTGAAGATATAAAGGGTGTATAAAGGAACTCAACTAGTCCCAGATTTTTACAGTCTTTCATAATTAAAGGATGTGAGGTCACATGAAGATAATCATGGATAAATTTCAAGCAAATGAAATAAAATATTACCTCACAAAGCACTTAGATTATGCTGGAGGTCAGAATCCAACAGTGGAGCTGCACTTTTAAAAAACACTAGCTAATTTTATGATCATCCATAAAACTTTTAGCTTACCTGCTAGATCGGGTTAGTCTGAGTTCATGACTCAGGGCATTAGCTGATTACAAAATGATTAAAAATATTTTTTTTCCCTATGTAAAGCATGGTCTTTTGGCACAGTCTAAAAAAAAAAAATGTACCCCAAAACCCAACCCAATGAAAATTGCCTTTATTTTTTAGTGATGCTTTTAGTAACAATACAGACCAAAAAAGTTATGTATTGTTAGAAGAATGATACATGTACCCAGGTGCAATTTGAATTGATTTTACTTCAAACTGTTCTCAGAGTATATTGAAGTGACATAATGTTTTTTATTTGAGCTGATGTCATGTACATCTCCTGTCCTGATAAAATATCCACATGTGTGTTGCTGTAGCTTAGCATACGATTTTAAGATACTACTTGTGTTCATCCTATTATTTCAGGTTTTATTAGGGTGCACTTCTTCAGGTTTCATATATCATCAGCTCAACATACTTTTGTCATGTTAATATAGAATGCTTTAAAGCCTTTCCCATTTTAAGAAACTCTGAAACCTTCAATACATCTGAAACTACTGTCCCTTTGGAAACCAGCTTTAAGTTGTCATCTTATCCTCTTGAAATATGTGACCCTACTGTGTCTGTAGGACTACGGAACATTTTGTTCAAAGATACTTTGTGTCATTAAGGCAATACCACAATGCCACTGAAGTTCAGAAATTATATATCAAATCTAGTTTTAAAATATATGAGGCTGAAGGAATTGGAAATACACTGTTTGGCCTGGAGCACATCACCTCTGATGTCTTCCCAGGTTCACCAAAATCCAGATTGTTTCACTGCATGCCTGGCTGCTAGGGCTGGGTCAAAGAAGGTCCTAGGAACAGGAATGCCATGTGGAAACTGAATATCAGCAAGGTTGTGAAACAAGAGTGGGGTGCCCAAGCCTTTTACTCAGTGTAAGATAGTGAAGAACAATTATCAGGAGCAGTTTCTAGAAATATTTATAAAAGTAAAAAAGTCTTCACACCCCCCCTCCACCCCCCCCGCCCCAAATCCAACTGATCCCTAAGGTCCTACAAATAGACCATGGAATCACTGTTGACCCAGAATAGCTGTCAGCAGGGGAAGCAGTGGCAACTGCTGGTGAAACTGCTGTTACCTTGATGGAAAGGATGCAGTAATATCTGAGACACCTTCACTGTTCTATGGTTGGAAACACGAAAAGAGGGATTGTTTTCAGTGTTAGAAGACTTAAACTAACCAAATATTGTTTAGTTCTGGCAATGCACTGATGTTCAACAACAATCTGTAACAATTCCAGTGGGGTTGTGGTTACTTCCATCAGAGTACTCTCAGGAAGTTTAACTTTGGGCCCTTACCTGCTGTCAGCATCCTCCACCTGTGAAATAAATGCACTCCTGACTGCAATGAATTCCACTCTGCTTGCAGAGTGGTGACCTTCCCCATGACAGAGGTGACTCATGTTTGCTCCTGTGCTGTAAGCAATAGAGGATGTTGCAAAGTAGAGAAAGGAAAGCAGTGAGGGAGGTGGAGCCCCTCAGATGCATTACCCAAAATAAAATACTGACAAGGGTGCAGAGAGTTTTTTTTGTTTCATAGTGGCAATTTTCAATCTGCAGGAGTGCTGGGTGAGTGGGAGAAAAGTGACCCATGAGTTTGAGGCTGAGCAGTCTCCTGTTCTGGGGTTGCCATTTAAACCCTTGAAGGAAAATTTAAGATTGTTGGCTCCTCAGCTAATTCTTCAGTGAGAAGGGAAAGTAGGAAAAGAGTATCTTAACAACATGAAAAGATCCTGATTTTTTTTTTTTCTCCCTGCATATTTGTTTGATCATGCTGGAGCTTTGAGGCCAAATAGCCTGCAAATTGCTTTCTCATTTCAGATGTTTCCATTGCTGCAAAACAAATACTTTGTTTTGCAGCTTTTAAATGATCCTCCCAAGCATTTCTGCTTCTTATCCGGTTTCTCTTCCTTGCTTCAGCGTTTTCACTGCTGCTGCCATTCATCTGCATTTCTTTCTTCTTTGATATTTATGAACTCAGCTTCAGCAGCAGAGTTCAGACAAAACATCCTCTCCTTCTCTGTGCAAGACAAGCCACGCAAAAATAGTTTACTCAAATGAAGGAAGGAGACAAAAAAAATCTTCTTGGTAAATCAGGTCCTCAGGCTAAATTTCACTGTGATGTGGGGAATATTACCTAGCTATCTCCCAGGGGAAGAGGTCTGGAATTAACCTGCCTTCCTTCTGAGATGTAGAAAGATGTCTCAACCTAATTTAAACTCTTCCCAGGAGGAATAGCCCTGTGGGAGTCTCACAGGAAGAGCAGGACAGAATTCAGCAGAGTGAGGATTTTCAGTTGCTGAAGGGTTCCAATCCATGAGATTTCCCTGGTCTCTCATGTTCTTCTAAATAAGTTCTTCCATCTCTGTACCACTGTGTCTTTTCTCCCACTCCTATTTCAATAACATACTCTGACAAAAACTTGTGGAGAGGTCTGGGTGTGAGTATTCCTGCCTTAGGTCTTCCTTCAAGGCAGGTATTAGTTCTGTTGTAACTGCCATGACTTTCATTGCCAAGGTGCCTAAGAGACACCCAGTGTCCATGTTTGTGGATGCATGTTTAGAGAGCCATTTGATTTCTTTTTCCATCTTATATTCTTTCTTTTTGACTAGGGGATAATTTTCCTGCCCATAGTGAGAGCAAAAAATATCCTAGATTTGTATGGGCAAGACATCCCTGTTGGAACTGGAATTATGAGAAGGAAAAGAGAGAAGTAAGTTTCAGAAGTTGGAATAGGACAATCTTTTCTAGCTTTGTTGTCATTTAGTGTTGTGTTCTTTAAATTAACATTCACAGTGCACAGGCTGAGCTCCCAGAAAACATGAGTGTGACAAACATTCCTATCTATAGGTAATAGGATCATTTCCTCTGAAACACCCCTCCCCTAGCTGGAGGGCTTGAGGCATATGATGAATAAAGAGAAACTGGCAGCATTTTCTGACAATTCTTCACTGACTTTGATTTTTTTTTTTCTTTTCTGTGTGTTTGAATTATTTTAAATTTTCTGGATAGTTAATTTCTGAGTTTGTATATCTCTGTGTGTGTGTGTGAATATGAAATCTCAGAGCACTTTATTTATGCATAAGATTTTTCTCTTTCTTTCACTACTAGAATTACTGCATGAAATCCAGACGAATGATTCTGTTATATGGGACATCAAAATAAATAGTGTGAACAATCTCTTGCAGCTTTAAACATCTATGAATCAAAATCTATTTGCTCTCTTCATTGTTATATTCCTACATCTCGATTAATGAGATTTCTGAACAACAGTCTGAGAGTAAGAGATTTTAATAGAGTAGATAAACTGAAAAAGTTGAAAGGAAAAAATGCCTGAGTGGGAACAAAGGGACTGTCTCCATCTCTTGGATTGTTAATATGCCTCTCCTCTCTAACTTCTTCAGACATTCTTCTTGAGATCAATTAAGTTTCGTTTTAAAGTTCACATTTCCTCTCATTTTGCTTTTCTTTCTGGTTAACACTTCACATTTTCAGATTTATTAGCTGTGTCCTGAATAATCCTGCATCCTCCTCTTGTCACTCATACTGCCATGAAAAGAATGCTTGGGACTGTTAGTCTAAAAGATATTAACCCTTTAATTTATCTAAGGATGCAAGATTAAAGACACAGCCGAAATCAGCCTGGACTCTTACCAAGCCACCCAGGACTGAACTACAAGGAAAGCAGCACCCCCAACAGTAGGCTGGAAAGGAGGATTGTAGGTGATGCTGGGAATCACAAACGAATGAGCAGGCTGGTAATACACAGTCAGCATGGATGGCTCATGCTGTATTTGATGGTAGACAGCATACCACTCTTCTCAGTTTATAGTTTGCTTTTATGTGCAAGCATCTTGAAGACACTCTGACTTCTTCCTTAGTCTCCATAATGTTGGCATGAAGGACTCCATGTGCCTGAATGCTTTATCAATTTGTGTCTCCTCTGTCAGATACTGCTCTGTGTAAGGGGAGGTCTCTCCCTGTTCAAAACCACCACCACAGCTATTACTGTGCTACAGGTACTGGTTTGGGCAGAGAGCAAGTAAGGATTTAACTCTATTATATTTTGGAAAAAAATCCAGCTTTTCTGTGACCAGTATAATAAGTTGTATTTCTGGATAATCACTGATTCTTGTTTATCACTTTCACTTCAAACCATGAGGTTCAACTCTTATGGGTAAAGGTGAATCACACTGCTTTTATTTCCAGATTGTTTTTCAGCAGGCAATTAGAGACAGTATAAGGAAACAGTAATAAAAAAATACAGAAAACTGCAGGCACAGAAGAATCTGGAAGATTAGGTATATAATTCATGTGAATATGTTTTCAGGACAATAATTCATGTTTTTAAACATTTTCTGATGTTCATTGGCTTACAATAAGGCAGGTTTTTAATTAAGATTTCTATGATATTTTCATTGTAAACTCCCTTAGATTACAGCTTCTGTGTGTTGTGTTGTTAAATTTCAGAAACGATGTTGCAAGATGATGCAACCACCATTTCTAGGACCGAAATAATGAGAGGCTTTTTATGAAATCCTGTGACATTTCTGAATCTGCTAGAAACATGCTGAAAATGAAAACAATTGATGCCGAGATTTTTTTCATTCCCCTAATACATTTTAAAGATCTATATTTCAGATTGTTACAGTGTATGTGGGAAAAAGAAGAAATGTGACTTCAGATTTCAGCACCACCCAAAACAAAGACAGGATAATTGTTAATATAACTTAGCCAGTGGTCAATCCATACACAAAATGTAATGATAAACAGCCCTCTCTGAAGTGGTCTGTGGTCTTCAACTACTTCCCCTAGCATCCATTTGTTTTATTTGCTTCTCCCAATAGTCTTGTAGTTCTTCTGCCTGTGTGAAAATGTCTTTCTCTAGTTCATACCTTCTATAGGTTTCACCTGGATGTATTTTCCTTTTTTGACTTCTTCCATCTGATAAAAAAATATATTCATCAAATTTAAAAAATATACTTAAAGTTCACTCCAAGAAAAGCAAGTAAATAGGCTAAAAAAAGTTGTTGGCTTGAATACATTTTGTTCCAGCATACTGAATTCTATGAAATTTATTTAAGATTTCTGATGCACATGATGGAACAATATTAAAAAATGAGAGCAAACCTGTGTGCTGTGGGAATTGCTTGTCCACTTGCTTTGAGTAGGGAGGTGATTCGGTATATAGTGACAGGTAAACACATGGTTGAGATCTCGCCATTTGTAGAGATGTCTATTTTTTTCTTCATTAACTTTAAAAAACCCAAAAATTAAAATTCAGGTTTTTCAAAATCTGTTGAAAATACTCGTCAAAACATTAGAACTTTCTAATAAGGTAGAACTGGTTTCCAGTTAAACTTAACTGGAACTAGGTACTGCTTTAACTCAAAAGCAAAATCTGTTTTTACCCCACAGGGGTATCTTGTTGTTGCATCTAATACCAGTAACTATGAAGGTAATGAGATTTTCACCCAGGAAATCCATAAAAAGCTTTTTAATCAGCTATTGTGTACTAAGAAATGGGTAACTCGAGCAGCCTGCTACCACCTATTGGTTCCTATGGAAGAGGAATACATTCTTTGTGAGTATTTCCCTGGGGATAGTTATGTCTAGATTCTTCCTGAAAGGCATACAATAAATCCTTCTAATCTGCAGTCTGCAAGCATTTGATTTCTGCACACTCAGCCCAACCCTGCCCATGAAAGGTGAACGCAAATCCATGAGCTAATGAATCAAAAAAACATTCAGCTTTTGCTGGAATTTGCATGGTGGTAATATTGGAATAAATGATAAATTCCAAATGAAATTCAATGAGACTGAATCAGCCTTTCTGAGATTTATCTGTCTGTCTTTTTCTCCTTGGAAAGTATCCAAGAGCAAAATGTTTATTCTTTTTATGTTACTTTTTTTTGGATTTACTGTTGGACTAGGCAGACTGGATCCGACCCAAGTTCCACTCTGGAACTTGTTTTTGTCCTCACCATTGGCCACTGACATAGACTTCAGAATAAGGCAAAAGAGATCTGTAGGAAGCTGTCACAGGAGTCTTGCTCCCTGTTTTATGATAAGAGGTTATCCCAAACTGCAGATCACTGAAGTTGCCCCTAATCATATATTCAGTGATGTTCCTCATGTGGAGGTGTTCTCCACAAACGGAGGAGCTCTGGAAATCCCAACATAAATGAAGACATTTAGACACTGGCTTCCAAGCTTGTTGTATGGGCTCTCTTGCTGGTTGATAGAGAAAGATGTGCTCTTGTAGGATGCAGTTTGTCTTGCTGTAAGGCAGACATCCAAGAGATCTGTCTGGTGCCTACGAGAGACATTCAGTGAATTGTATCTTAGATAAGTCCACTTCTTTCTACTGATTGCAAAAGCAACCTGTAAAACTAGCTCAGAGGTAGACAACTGCAGGTGTGTGAGATTAGTCTTGCTCTTGTCAGCTTGAAATATGTAGGTAGGACATGGTGTTGATTTTTTCAACTCTAAAACATATTTTATCTTTTCTTATAAAATGGTATTAGGTTAGGAGTTCAAGAGTTATTAGAAACAGCAGGAGAAGACCACTGGAGATCTCCAGGCTTGAGATGACAGTGATAATAATGAGAATTGATACGTAGACAAAAGCCCAGCTATTGACAAGCACAGGTGTGAAGCTCTTCTCCTGTTGGTTGGTTCAGTGTCTGCTACATGTGACGTGCCACACTAGGATAAAAACAAAAGAGATAGGAGAGACAGAACACAAACCATAGAAGGCGATGAAAGTGTGCTGGAAATCTTACTCCTCCTCCTCCCTGACAGCAAAATATATGTGAACGCAGTGGAGAAAGCAACGGCTAAATAGTTCCTGGAGATGAGCACCAGGGGCCAAAGATCAAACATAACAAATACTTGGGTCTGTGTGGAAAGACAAGCCTGGTTTCTGAGAGGAGAGAAACATCTCTCTCCTTTAGGCAGTATATATATAAATATCTTAGCCTTTTATCAGAGCGTTTTTTCACCTTATTTGGAGGGGAATTTTTTAATGCCGAGTTACCAAACTGCAGCTGACTCATAGGGCTGGAAGAGTCACACTTGCCCTTACTCAGAATCAGAGAGAGGGTTTTTCCCTCCCTTTTCCACTTCTTCTGTATCAAAACTTGCATGTGTCTCTTCTAAAGAAGAGTATTTATGTAGTTGTTTCAATGCTTTCCTCTTTTCACTTACAGATTTATTTAAAATCCATGTTTGGGAAACTTGGAAAGAGAATCTGTTTTAACAAGGGAGATACTTAAATGTTTGAACTACTTCTAGTAATATTTTTATTCTCTTTTCTTGCATTGGACAATGCTTTCAGCAGGCAGAAAAAAAGGTGCCCCAAGCTTTCAGTGGAGAAAAACTTGCTGGATACTTTATGTAACACTTCATCACTGCCTGTGTACGCAGAATTCAGCTAACTTTAGGAAGCAGCATTTTGGTATCATTTGTTCTAACAGGACATATCCAAATAAGAAAATAATTTATCTTTTCAATCTTACTCTCATGTATATTTTCCATTTTGGTTTAACTTTCCATTCATCATGTGGCACTGGTGCATATTGTATTAGGGTATTAGATCAAACTGTCAAAAAGATGACTTTTTTTTCCCCTAAGCATATGCATTTTTGGAACAGTAATTAATTCGACCAACTGGAAGTAAGTAATTAGTAGCTTTTTTCCTTGTGCTTGTTGCAAGTTTTGGTATGAAGTATTATTAGAAGGCTGCAGTTTTAACATCTAAAAAGTTGTTGTTTTGGGGTATCTTGGTTATACAAGAAGAATGTGTGATCTTAGGGAGTATATTGACACACATGATGCTAAACATGGTTTTTGGAGGGAGAAATGCCTAATGACCTTAGGGAAGAGCTTTGGGGATTATCAGTGGCTGTCTGCATAGGTGGTTTGGATATTCAAGACTTCATGTTTCATAATTTTAGCCAACTACTGTGACTACATGTAGGATTAGTGTGTTCCATTCCTGAAGTTCTATGTGCTGTAGGTGACAAAAAAGTTACTTTAGATGAGCCCCACGAAAAGCCCAGCTGTATGGAACCAGTGAGATTGTGACTGAAAACCAGCCAGATAATGGAATCAAAAGCAGAATGTTTGTGCTCTGAGAGGACTGGAAAGCTGTGCACAGGAAAGCAATGCTGACAGGGCAATGCAAAAATATAGCAAAGAGATGTACACAACATAAACTGAACCCACAGTAATTTAAAAGATGGACTTGAAAGAATGAAAAGCTATGCAAAAAGTCATTGACCTATTGACCAGGATGGCCAATATAGAGTATTGTTAAATTGTTAAAGTGATGCAATAAATAGGGAGAGGATAAAAATCCTCTCATCTCCTCACCCATTCTGATCTATAACTTTAATAAAGAACCTTTAGCCTATGATTGTCTGGGCTGAGATGCGCTCACCTCTCCCTTACACTGTTTCAACCTATGACTTTGCTGTATTTATACCATAATGTGGGGAAATTTGAGGAGGGTGAAGATGAGTCATTACCTCTGTACTAAAAAGAAAAAAATTGTGACCTAGATAAGATTCATGATTTCATTTCCTATGACTTGAGGTTGTTTAGTTTTATTCAGTGCAACAAAGGCAAGAAAGGGGAAAAAAAAAAAAGTTTTGTTTGGGGTGTTTTCCTTCTACTATTCTCAACCATGTGATAAGTATTTCCATACCACATAGTGTGGTCCCCAAACACAAGGCTTTATTCTCCCTTTACAATATTTATTGAAAAAAAGGACTTTTTTTTCTAATTTTTTGCTAATCTATAACCTGCTGAAATAATTTCAAATATCTGTTTAGGCTCCATCAATGCTGAACAAAATCCCCACCCTGTTTTAGCAGTCTGAACATGGGGTTCAGACTTTGAAAAGGCTTTCATTTTCATGCGATATTTACCTGGCCTCAGATCATTAGAGTCTCATCCTTAGTGAAGAACTGGACAGTTCTTTAATGTCAGTCTAAAGACAGTTTGCTGTACTTTTTTTCTTTCTTTCTTTCTTTCATTTTTGGTGTGTTTTTGTTTTGTTTAGGTTTGTTGCTGGGTTTTTTTGGTTTGTTTGGTTGTTTTTTTTTTTTTTTTTTTGTCTATTAGAGAACTGAGATAAACTGTCAAAAGAATAAAAGGTCAAGTGTGTTGTTTCCTTTTACAAGAAGGTACAGTAAAGGGAATGGATACTCGGGCTAGGTCTTCCAGCTGCTTAGCTGGCAGAAAGTAGATATGCTGTAGTCATTTATGAAAAAATGAAAGAGTGAACCCAAGGCTTTGTCCACCATTGTGCTCCTCCTCTTTTACCCCCACATGAGTTGCTGCATTCCAATGGGGTTGGGATAATGGGCTATCCATACTTTTGCAAGTCAATGGGTTATTGACTTTTTTCCCCAGTATATAGGGAGGCATGTTATAGATAAGAGTAAAACATTCATGCATGCATGCATATGTGTCTGTGCAGAAGTATGTATTTTTACAATTTGTGTTAATATATATGTAGTGTTATTATTCCCATGTCTCTTGTCTGACCTTGTCTAGAAGACAACAAATATAATATTAACCTTGTTGTTTCTGTGATTTTTATTAACTTTTTCTATCTGTTTTAATTTTGTTATTGTTAATAACTCCTGTAATTCAGGCACAGTACTGCCCAATTGCATGGCAATTTAGAGCAGAGGGAAAGTCAGGGTCTTTTGTGACCTTTTCACTAAAAATTTCTCATGAAAGCAGCTGTTAGCAAGTTTGGATGTGTCTTTTTATAACCTTTACAGTTCAATGTGTGCCCTTCTAATGAGCTATTCAATAACTCAGTGCCTCAGCTCTGCTAATACTAATACACATCATACTCAACATGTTCTGTGGCCCTGAAATTCATTCTTTCTTTTTCAAGGCAATGCTGAGAATCTGGTAAACAGTTTGTACTGAGAGCTTTGTTGCTGGGAACACCTAAGATGCCCCTGATTCAACTATTGAAAAATAGACAGTAGAAAATGCCTTGACATCATCTTATATGAATAAGGCAAACCAACACTGATTCTTACATTCTCTCCCATCTGATCTTAAAGAAATTTTTAGTGATCAATATCTAGTAGAACTTGATCATGGTATTTTTCTCCCATGATTTTATCAAATTAGGTTTGAGACAATATGAGTTTTGAAAATTTTCAGAATTATTCTTCTAAATGGATGTCACCTTAATTATTTTGTTGGTTTTGTACTAATAAATAAATATATTGGAGATTTTGATTTTTTGCCCTCCCTGTGGGTCATCTTTTTAGCCATTACAATACCTGGTTACAGGCCCATATGTTTTATCATTTTGTGTCTGGCTGGCTCTGCCCAAGGGTTCTTGCTGAAAAGAATATTAAAAGTCTTATCCTGATCATCTTAGAAATATTAGTGTGGCAAAGTTTGCTACTTGCCAGTCTCTGTCAAAATTTAATGATTTTTGGTGTATTCCGAAACAGTCCATCTCTGGTGTGATCTAAGCCTGGTTTTTATGTGGGAACACTGATAAAGACAAAAAACACGCTTTTGAACTTGACATTTAATCAGAGATTAAAACACTGAGCTGTGGTTGAAGTAATTTAGGTTTCATTCCTAACTTTAAAACAGTTTCCTTATTTGATACGAATTTTTTTCCCCACCTGCTTTATTTGTTCCAATGGGGCCAATAGCAGTTCCTTAACCTGCAAGGATATTGCAGTAATAAATTTCATCAATGAAGCAGGTTACTGAGGGCTGATGAAGTATCTAAGAAGAGCAATAGAACAAGTTACAGGCACACTTTTCTCAGCACTGTACTGCAATAACTTTTAAAAAGTTTAAAAAACAAAAAGAAATTATTTTACCAAGTAGTCTTAGTAAGTTCATATTTCTCCATCATCCTTCTCTGCATATCCTGTTGTCTCTAACACGATCATTTCAATCATTTCAAACATAAAAAGGCCGAGAAAAGTGCAACTTTTAAGAATTGTAGCTTCCAGTCATGTTAGTTTGGTGCTTTGTAGGCTTTTCTCTTAGGGTGTTTCTGTTCTGAATTGCAAGCAGCATGTCAGATACCTTACATGCTCATTTGGACTTGCTCCTGTCTTTGACACAGCCTCTGGTCCTAGCTGAAGAGTTTTATGGTTGTCTCATTTTTTTCTTTTCTTTTTTGGAGGATTCATGCAGGTGTGAAGGCTTTCTTTTGATGAAAAATTTGTAACACTTTGAGGTAATATGCCTCCATGGGTCCCTTATCAACAGTAACAGCCAATTAATAGCCAGGAAAAATCATTATTGAAGCCATAGTCCAGCTGTTGAAATAAAGCCGTTCCTCTCATTCATTCCATTTAGGAGAAGGCAAAGATTGTCTGCTGCTGGCTAGAGGTTTCACTTGTCATTCTAGATGAACCACACGTTGAAAAGACAGTCTTGGAACCTTTATTCTGCATAGTTCAGTGACCTCTTTGAAGACACTGGAGAGTTTTTGTTTTGTGGAGTTGAGAATCACGAGGGTATTCAGCCAGTAGAAGATGTATAAGACCCATTACCTCCTGATGCTGAATATCTGCTGCTCTAATGAGGGAACATCCTGGGCAGAAATGTAGAACCAAAGGCAGGATTTCCACACAGCACCCCTGCCCCCTCCTTCTCCTGTACAGAACTGATTCCAGTCACTTCCTTGAGAGGGAACTTTGCTATTCTAAACTCATTTTATCTGTAAAAAGTCTCCTCTTGCACTGCTTATGTGGGGGCTTTATTGCAGGAGTGGGCTGATCCCCAGCTCACTCCCTATCACTCAGGTCACCAGTGATGACAAATAGAATGTAATTTCCTAATTGGTTGTTGTCTCTCACTTCTATGGAATTACAAAATGTCTCTCAGCTACTTTTCATTAGAGGAAAGTACAGGTGCTAACTCTGAAATAGAAAAATGGCTTTTCCCTTATAGTCTTCTGGTCATTTTTGGATTATCAATCCCTCTGGGTGAAAAAGAAATCTGGATTAAGTTATTAAATTAGATATTTTATTCAGAGTAGCTAATGCAAAATAAACAGCTCTATGATCTTTTCCTTCTTTTCCTGGAATCAATCTAGATTTCTAGCAGTGTTGTCAAATAATATCTACTCTTTCAATTAACATTACAGTGCTTAGGCTAAATTGCAAGTCGCCCAGTCTCTTCTTTCTAAAATCAAAAAACTGCAAATTAACCACTAACTCCAGGCAGAAATTGTTTTTATCTGGGAAATTATATCTGTGTTTTACAGACTTAGCCACCAAGATAAACACACATGCTTTTCTTTACTCTGTCTGTGGGTTGTCAGGGTGTTATAAAAGCTGAAAACCAGGTATGGGGTCAGGTAAATAAAGATAACGCAGCTGGAACACAAGCTGTCTGGAATGCTGTTTATTGTAATACTCTTGCTTTAGTAGACTTGTTATTTGAAGACTACCTGTAAACCCACAGATACTGAAATTTAAGAACAACTTGTGGTTACACCTGTTACTGTTAAAGCAGACCCATTTTGTTTGTGTTTTCAGCCTAGGTTTTAGTTCTAAAGCAAATCTACTGTGCATCTGAATTCGCAGGTGCAAAGTTTGCTGGCTAAATGTGAAACTAGGTGAAGTCTTGTGTAAAATAAAATGTCTCATTGCCCCTCACAAAGAAGAAAAAACACTAAAGTAACATGGATTTGTTGTTGACTTCTCAGCCAAAGGCAGCAGGGAAATCTGTAGCAATAAGTATATTCACCTAGAAGTATGTATGTAAAGGGCAAAGTTGCACAGATGACAAGCTAGATGTTTTGAGATGAGTTTTGCTGCTGAAAAGCATAAAGAGTGTTAGGACTTGTTATATTTTTTTCTGAAAAACAGCTGGTGACACACTCTAAGGTCAACATGTAATATCTTTTCTATGCTCTTCTAAAAAGTCAGATTAGTCCTTTCAGCAGTAACCTTTCTCACATTGACTATGTTTGCTTTCCTGCCTTTAAAATTCATCTTCTCTAAATCCTCGTGATTCTGACAGCTTGTGGGATTACATTGTCCATACATCAATGTAGATGTGCCCTCTTTGTCATATTTTGATTAAAGGAAGTATACTTTTACTTATGGTAAGATAATATAGTGTACAGCAGATATATAACCTTTTAGCAAAGCCTTCTTTTTTTTTTTTTTCTTTTTTATATTTTTAAAGAACCTTCAGATGCCATTTAACTATTCAAGCTCAATATAGAAATACTCAAAGAGGGTTTGGTGGGTTGAAGAAGAGATAGTCTCTTAATCTTTAGATAGATACACAGGAAACCAGGGAAATGTGAAATAGAAAAGTCCTTGGGAAAACTTGAGTAAACATGTATCACATCCATGTTAGAAATGATCCTATAAAAATGGGTTCATTGCGCTCATTGTCACTTACATTAAAGTAGATAACACTTCACTTTGAAGGCTTTCACATCCTAGCACAAAAGCCATGTCTGCACACAAACATGTTCCTGGAGCGTGAATCTGAAAGAGACCTCCTGGGCCACTAAGTCCAGTATATTTACTGCATTAGGAAACTATGCAATTTGTATAGTCTGTTTAGTTTTCAAGTGATCACCAAAAAGAAATGAGAATAAAAATTTGTTTACTCAGCTAGCACAGTGCATTTTAAAAACATATTATAATATATTGTATTTATTTTTATTTAAAAATAAAATTACCAAAGTGAGACATGGTTTAATTATCTTTACTCTGAAGATATTTATCTGATTTTGAAGACTTTTTCATTTAGTTCTTCCAGCTGAAGGAAAAAAAATGTGAATGCATGGTGTGAATGATAAGAAATCATTCTTTGTTCTAAGTTAATTTTATAAAATATATCCTAATTCCAACATACCACTGTTTGTCATCACTAGGACTGAATGATATTACTGATGTTAAATACCTAAAAGGGAAGTAGTTTCTTTGATTGTACCAAACAAGGTGATAAGATACCTAACTGGAAGCAGCCACCGCAGCTGTGTTCTCTGTCCTTTGGAGAAGCTGGTTTCTCTCTGTCTGCTTTGCTCCATGTCTTTTATTGAGTTCTGTAGGAGGTTTTCAGTCACATTAATAGTTTTTATTTTGGGGGGCTAAACAAAGAAGGCTTTCTGTGGGTTTGCCCACTCTCTAAATGTTTTTGAATCCATTGATCAGCTATCAGTAATTTCAGAATCAGGTGGATGTCAGCAGTCTATGAAGCTCTGTGGTAATGTAGGATTGGGCAGGTACTACATTATCCTGATTCTGCAGGTTTGTAGGATTCTTCCCACTAAGTGACTACTGTTTTCTGCCTTAGAATGAGTGAGCTTTTCCTTGATGCTTTTTCAAGCAGGCTGTTGCAAAACTTTCCAAGCTTACAGACCTTTTCTCTTCATTTTCTCTGTACTTTTCATTAGGTCCAAGCTGTGCTGCTTTATTTCCTCACTAGCATCGACCTTGAGGTTTCAACATTCTTTTACCTTTCAGTCTTTTGTTATATCTGAAGAGAGCTCTATTATCACCTCTTTCCTGGCTAATCAAGGTGAGATCTTTTAGTCTCTACAGTGGTTTCTAAGTTCTCTCGGGTATTCTAATGGCCAGTCTCTTCATCTGTTACCATTTGAACAAATTTCCTTCCAATATAGGTGGCCAGAATTATGTTAAATATTCTGGATGGAGGCTTTTTCAACATCGTTAGTAATTTGTGTCACTACTAAAACTACCTCAACTTTTAGATCCTAGCAGTAATCTAAAGATCCTAGCAGTGATTTGGCTTTTTCATGATCACACCAAATTAATTACTTCTCATCATCCTCTCATTGAAAAGTGCACATCAGGTCTTTCCCCTCTATTTTTTCTAACTGATGAGACATCAGCATAGATCAGATGGTCTTGATATTAGCCCCTATGAGTATGACCTTGTACTTTATGGTAGCACAGTCTACTCGGAGCTTATTAATGTAGAGGTTTCAGATCATAAGGACTATTTATTAGCATATGCAGGCCTGGGTTTACTGGGGGAGAGGGAGGAAAAGCATCCCAGCTCCTATCTTCACTGGCACCATCTTATGCTGGGTGTGCTTTCACATCACTAGCTGTGAGGCTGCATGATCCTTCTGCACAGACTGAGATAATGTTAACCCTTGCATTACTACTTGCAAGAGTGACCTATCTCTTCTATCTTCAAGATGACAAAGGTTTTTTAAAATTATTTTTTCAGTTCCTCTCCTATGTTACAATCAGTATCATAGACCTTGGAGTAAGATTATTTGTTCCCTTGAGTCCCATCAGACACCCTCCAAGAGGTGAAGATTTTGTCATTCCTTAAGTCTAGGAGACAGTTGTGGAAAGCCTGCTATATATTTGGAGAAAAGCCTAGGGAAATTAGACAAGCCCATGCAATATCCTATGGTAAAAATGAATTAGTCACTTTTCCCTGATGAAACGTAGGCTTCTAATGGGCACCAAAGTGTTTTCAATTTCACTGGATTTTAGCATTTGTTGAGCTTTCCCTGAGTGTTCATTAATCTAATTGTGAGGCAAATGCCAACTTCAGACTAAAGGTGACCTAAATGTCGCATCACTTTTAGCACTAAAATAAAGAGTGTTCAGGAATTAATGAGTGTAGTGGTCACATTTCTTATGCATAGCAACTGGCAAATCTCAGCTCTTGCCTCTTTGACACAAAACGCTCCTCAGTCAACTCTCTATTTCCCAGGCGAGTTGCTTCTCTTGCAGTTGTCAGATAGCTGTTTTTTATCAGTTTATGACAAACCACAGGGGCTGTGGATCATAGGAGTTGGGGCTTTTGATTAGTTCTATGCAATATGAGAAGTTTCCTTTCCTTCAACAAAATCTGTTCAGCTTTCATTTCGGTGTTTTCTCCAAAAATTACAGGATATACTTAATTTTCCCCTGAGATACCTGAGAAGAGCAACCCGACTTCTTTCACTTCTCTTTTCAGATATAGTGTTTCTGTTCTCTTTCCTCTTCATCTTGCTTTTTATCCTTTGTGAAATGGCAAAGGACAGTGCTATGACTAACAGAAAGAAAAAAAAATAGGAGGAAAAGCCATTTTGAAGGGTGATGTGAATTACCCAGTTAACAACAAGGCTTATTTTGGAATAATAATAAGTTTTGAATATTTTTAACACATCTGTGGTATATATGAGAATTAGGAATTTGGGCTATACCTGCAATTACAAGAGGAAAACTTTGACTGGAAAGGGCAGGGAACTCACTTTAACTGAGTGTCTGAGTAGCCGTTGCCTGAGGCCAACTTTAACCAGTGCTAGGTGGGAGCAGAGCTCTAGGGCAGCAGTTAATAGGGACCTGAGCAGTTATTCCAGAGATCTCACTCCTTAATGGTAATGATCAGTCATGTCAGAGTCTGTTGTTTTATTGGTGAAGTGATCACAAGGCCCTTCAGCACTTCCATGCAGTCTGCCATCTTCTTTACCCCAGAAAAATTTTTATTGGCAGAAGACTTTGACATCTCTTGCTGTGAACTCCAAGCCACTACAGTGGCCTTGAGCATGAGTGTAATTTTTAAGTTCTTCTGTGAAATACAGGAATTTAGTCCTGAGTAGACTCCAGTGATTTACTAATATTTAAGTTATTGGATTGATCACTTAGTGTTTGGGAAACATTCCCAGTAATAACCAGGAACATGTCCTTCTGGCACTAAAGTTTGTGAAGCTCTAAAATACATTGAGACCCCAGGTCACAATAGTGAGCATCTGACATGTGAGCCCTGGTTTCCTATGTATTTACTTCATATATCCTTTGTCTCTGCACTGCAGTCATTCCAGCTTCCCACACCTTCTGTAACCACCTTTGTTGGAGTACATTTTCTGTCCTCCTATGTCTTATGGGCTAAGACAGAACACTTTTTTTTTGTCTGGTTAAGAACTACATATGTACAGATTGGCAAGCTGCCATGCACGCCCAGGTGGAGAAGCTAGTTCATGCATTTTAAATGCGCAAGGATTGAGTTTGGTCTGTCTTTTCCTCAACTAAAAGAATAAATTTAGAAAAGTGATGTTAATCAACTGTCTAACTGTTTGACACAAGTGTAGAAAATTATCCAGGGTATTTCTATTTCTGATTGAAATGCCTGTAGGAAGAAAATTTATTAAAGCCAGATAAGTGGATAGCTAGCACAACAGCACAAACTGTGCTGGTTTAGGTTTGTGCAAGGAGGTGGCATCCTATCCCCAGGACCTGTTAAGATAAGAAATGTATAGAGAAAGTCTAGAAGATATCATGTGGTGAGGGTTTGAGAATTGGGAAATGAGGGCAAAGACCAAAGGGACTGATGTCTTGCATGAGTTAGGATGCAACTTCCTATAATAGAGAGGAGAAGACTAGGAAAGAATGATGTGGTCCAGAAGTTTCAATGTTTTTGAGCTTGAGGACGTCAGCAGGTCTTGAACTCTTTCTACTATATCTCACACTTATAGCATCCCTATTTGTAGTCTCCTCCTGGTCATCATGCTGTGTGTGACTACAATTAAACAATTAATATTGCTGATTACTAACCCTCTCACTCTTCTGTCATTCAGTGCAATTCATATGCGCCAACTTCAGCTTTTGGTGTCCTGTGCCATGGTTTCATTAATTCTCCAAAACTCATTTCACATCCTTGGAGAGAATACAGTCAGATTTTGGGGCTTATTAAGGGTGTTTTGTCACTGAAATTCTGTGTGCAGTGGCTGTCCCAGCTTCAGAAGAATCTCTGCAGCCATATTTGACAGCTACATGGCTTAAAGTGTATATGTCTCTTAATAACTGATTTAAGCTTCTAGCTTTAACACTGCCCAGTGATGTCAAATAAGAAAACAGCTTTTAACTTGTCATGCTGAATAATATTTGACATTATACTATCATTTTCTTCTACCTTCAGCCTTTCAGCAAAGAACTGTGGGGAAATTTAGCCATCTCATTTTAACTTTAGTATCAATAAAATCCATCTATTTTCCATTTAATATCCATCTATTTTCTATTAAATCCATATCATAGCATTTGCAATTATAGCATCACGGTATGTGACATTGCAATTAAAATTTATAACAGCCTTTGTTTGATCTTTGTTGACGGAGAAGAAAGTTGTTGATGGTGAATTGCAATGATACAGTCAAGAGTTAATCTAAGATTTTTTCCTCAATATTTTAATAATTTTTCTTCAAATCTATGTGATTTCTCTGACTATATATGATCAGATGGTAAAATAAACATTAAAACATGTGATGGAGACTTAACAGCATTATGGGCTCTATGCTAATGAGTGATGATAAAAAGTAAGAAATTTCAATAAATACATACACTCACAGATACCTAGAAATACATTCTCATCAGTCCACAGTCATTTCAAGTAGCATGCTCTAACTTCCAAATTTAGGGGAGTCTGACAAGGTCTCTTGCTTTCATAAAATTTGGATACTACTTCCTCCCTACAAGTGCTTAGCTTAATAATTACCATATCATTACTGAAATGGCTGCCCTTTCAAGGTCTGTCTTTTTATTAATGTGCTTTTCTGGTAGCTGGCCATTTAAATTTGGCCAGCATGAGCTGTCATGCAGTGCAGTAAGTGGATACTGCAGTTTTCTCTCTCCCATCTATGCAACATTTTCCAGCTAAAGAGCACATGAGATCGAAAGGGATTCCTCAGCAATGAAAAATGAAATAATGGTGTCAGAAGGATTTTCAATTTATCAGAGAAAAGGCATAATGAAATCCAATAGCTGCAAGAGAAGGCAGAGACAGACTTACTAGAAATAGTGTGCTATGAAAGATAGCTGTCTATTGGAAAAGCATATCTAAAAATGCAGTGAGATCTATGCTACCTGGAATCTTTATATATAAAAATTGATGACTTTCAAAAATATACATTTTAACTTCAGGGGGCAATATGAGCCTCTTTTTAAGTGATATCCTCTGTTCTGTTCAGTAGATGAAAAAATATGTGATAACAATAACTGCTTTCTCATTTCCCAGCTGATGAATATATGTTCTACTGATTCTCAAAACTTTCATTTTTGAACAAAATGAAGAGGGAGTGGGGGGAAACTCTAGCTGCAGTATGATATGTCTTCATATTTTTTAATAATTTTTTAATCCTATGTCTCTTTGATCCTTTTTGCCTGCTGAGAAGGAGATAGAGAACACTTCTTCACCCAGAAAAAAAATTCTATTGGAAAGAAAAAAACCAAAAAGTTGATGACATTTAAAATAAATTTTTTTTAGAGATGGGCAAGGAAAACGAAATAGAACACCCAATCTGAAACTGTTTTAACTAGTCTTTTATCATATTCTTTTCATTATGAACCAGCACAAACTAATCCTAAACATGTGGTGGGTGGCTGACTGGGACCTCTTAAGTACCTACTCCAGAAACTTCAAAGAGAAGTGATAAATGTTCAGTTATATCTAAAGCACGTTAGGAGGAAAGGTGAAAATTCACTATGTACTCACACACCATTTGATGAGGGGTGAAGATGGCCTTGTCTACCCCTAGCTCAGGATTTTTGTTGAAATAGCATTTTTGGAAGGAAGGGTTGATAAGGAGACAGGATGGGTTTTATCAGCGGTATTTTTCTGCATCTTTTTTCATTGCTTCACATGTCATTCCTCCAGTTGATTGTGACTGTTTGAAGGATTGCTTTTTATGTACAAAAATGAGTTATCTGACTTTGTCTGTCCTTCTTTTGTGTCTAGAGATCTGGTCAAGTCTTTCGCACTTACAGAAATTTCCCATTGACTGTGATCCACAGTCCATGACGGAAAGGAGTGTCATGGGTCTAGTGAAGAATTTTCAGGCCAATAATTTTCATGGTACATTTAGAGATTGCTTTCTACAAGAGGTGTATCTATGTATGAATGAACCTGTGATCTTTACCCTTTGTTTTTGATACGTAAACTCATCCCCCAGACAAATAAGAGAGACTATTGCTGATGACACAAGCCACCTACACTTCGGGGATTTTTTTACTTAATGGCTTTATATTTTGGGCAGAAAAAGATTTTTTTTTTCAGTTCTTTTTGTCCCAGATATACACAATATCACCATTAATATGTATATGTACTTTTATAAAAGGAAACTCCAATGTCAAAATGACACATTTATTGATATAAATGCAACAGGCTGATAGAGGATAATTTTTTCCTTACTGAAGTGCTAATGCAAAATTCAGAATGTGTTTCTGTAAAAACAAGCATTTTGGAATTTGGAGTGGTGAGTCATGCCCCTCTCTCCCAGAAAGGGACTGCAAATAAAGGACATATCTTTAATTGCAGCTTGAGATCACACTTTTCAAGTGCTAGGTACAGGGCAGCCAGGCTAACACGGAGCTAATAGCAGGTGGCTGAACCAGCTGGAGTAGAACTGCCACCTGCTGCAACATCCACCATTAATTAACTAACTCATCAGTAATTGCATGGCCTTCTAACTAAGATCATGTGGAATATCTGTATATTATCTAATGAAGTCTGTGCTTCTGAATGATGAATCTGAACTCTCAGGGGGATTGGTTATGACCTAATGATGAAGACACTGGATGCATGTTTAGAGAGAAACCAAAATCCCCAAAATGTGGAGTTCACTGAGCCGGATCTCAAGCTGTTTTGTTTGGGCACAGACCCAAGTTAGCTGCCCTTTGGGGTTAGGGGGCAAAATCAATTTTGGCTTGCTGAGAATCCCAGTCTGGAGGCCTGTGCTGAATGCAGCTTCATCTCACTATGCATGATCTACTTCTCCTGAGACAGAAGCTGATTATCAATTGCAAAAGGACCAGCTCTGCAGTTCTTTACTGTAAACACTAATCAATAGCAACTCTGTTAGCAACCCAGAAACTTCTGATCTCTCGGCTTCTGTCAGATGGTGAGGTTTTTGTGTTTTTACTGTTACCAGCTACTTAGCTTACACCTCCTTTTGTAATGAGTTTCAGTCATTTTGAAGAGCAACATGAGTCAAAGAAGCAGAGGTTGAAGTACCAGCAACAGACATGGCTTTGAAGCTGCAAAATAACAGTTTGAAATTAATTTAGGAGATCTTACTAATTTTTAATACAGCTCCTTAAATTCTACCTGAAACATAGGTTGGTTGTTCCTTAAATATATGTTGATAGGAGGACAGGGAAGATCTTCAGAAACAGAGCTACTGATGCAGCACTAGTAGTGACTGAAGACAGAATGTCTAATACTTTTTTCTTGCCAAAAATGAAGTTTTTTGGCACTTTGAGTAAGTCCAGTCAGTGTTCCCCTATTATATGAACAGCTGAGATTTTTTTATGTGCAGCGCTCATGAAAGAGAAATCCAGGGGAAGGGAATTTTCTCTTCTGTGTCAATTTAGGCATTGAAATCTTAACTGATGTGGATGGAAATTGGAAGCTACTCAAGTAAACTATCAGTGTAACCCAGTATGTTTGGATGTTTTAAGACAATATTTATTTTTTACATTGGGCCTGCATGATGTAAAGTCAGCATTCTGGGGTCCAATTCTACTGCCTATGTAAATCAAGTTCAAGTGCAAGTGGGAAGTTTTTGCTAGGGGCACTTAATGCAAGTTTTCTGCTTGGCAATTTCTATAATCTTTTCTGGCTCACAATCAAAAGCAGACATTGTGGTTTCACTGAAATAAATAATGTAACAAGCCTGACCAGCTCGGGGAAATGGCAGGTTTCTGCATTTCAGGTTAATCTCAAGCCAGTAATTCATTCTGATTCTTAGCTGCTGTTCTTGCTATGATGCCAAAATACTAGTTCCTAGGCTGATGCATTCATATTCTAATTTTCCAGTAATTAGTGTCCTCCTGAAAATGGGTTCTTTTTACTTTATTTTCAATCACAATGTTTAATTGAAATTCAGAAGGAAAATGCTGCATCATATTTATGGATTGAAGAGTGTGTGGTAGACAATGATCATAATTTTCAAATACAACTTGCTTAGAAATAAAAAATAGGTGTTCTGCGTTTGATACATTCTTTGAATTTGGAAATGGAAATTATTATAAGTATGTAAATAACTTGAGAATGAAATGAAATAAGTTTTCTATTTTTGTCATTTAAAAACAGGAAAAAATGAACCTCAGATGTTAAACATAATTATTTTCAAAAATTGAAAAGAAAGTACTAAACAATTAAAAAAGGAAAAATTGTAAAAGAAGTTGATCAGGAGAACCTCACAAATCCAGGTCATAGAGAAATCCTACATGAAAGACAGGAATTTTATTTTTATGTTTATTAAAAAGGTCTTTAAATCTACAGAGCCAAGGACAATGCTGCTCACTGCAGAAGTGGTTTAAAGAGAAGAGAAAAGAAATTGTCGTGATGCAGAGCATTTTAATGCACATTTCTACACCTTTTAGTTCTGATCTCAGTTAAGCTGACAAGAAAGATACTGAGGCTGTTCAAAGCCCTTAACATGGGGCAAAGGAACAAGACAATTATTCTGACTTGCAAATGCAATAGGTGTTCAGACAAAAAATGGTGTTTCATATAAAATGGTCCTTTTTTGTTCTCACTAAAAATGGAATTGTGTGTCTTTCTGCTTCAGGAATGTGCAGCTTTTTTTGAACAGCAGCAGTAGCAATACTGATAACGTGTAAGATGAAGGAGCCTGACCACTGTGTGGGTTTGGAGTGGGTTTTTTTTGTTTGTTTTAAAATCAGTGCATTTTTCATAAGAAAAAAAATATTAAACAGTGGAATGTGTGGAATGGCATAAAGCTGTTTTCTCTGCTCAGGGTTGAATGACACGATGTAGTCATCAGTAGTGAGGACAGTGGAGATACTTTCAAGAGAAGTAATTTTTGCTCTTACACTACAATACCCTGGTATTTCTGTAGTTAAATCTTAGAAGATCTAAATGCTTTTAACAATTCATTAAAAAAAAAAAACAAAAACAACTAATCCAAATTTGGAAATTTTTTTTTCTGAATGTCAGAATAATAGCAGAAGAGGAAATCCCTTTTGGGAACCATTGCAAATCTGAACTCACCAGGATGCATTTTTTAATCTCAACCCCCCCCCCCCCCTCCCCAAAATAAAAAAAAAAAGTTTAACCCCAAATGGAATAAAAGGGTCCTTTAATTATCCTGTTTTGTGTTATTCAACTTCACATGGTCCCTGATTAGGTCCAAGATTGCCTTTTATTCTCAACATGGCCAAACCTTGATATTTGGTTTTCAGATTTCCCTACATTATGCCATCCTTTGTAGCTGTAATTCATAATCCAGCCTTGGATACTGCCATGTTACGGTGTCACCCACCTTTCACAGGGAAAGGATTTATTTCCCTGAAAAAGAAATATTTTCAGCTTTCCTGATGATATAACCTTCATGCTGATACTCCTCTAAAATTGTGGGGTAAATATTCCAAGACATGATTTGAAGATCTTTATGGCTGAGGTTGCTTCTATCTAAAAGAAATCTCCTTCTTTTCTTTTCCAAGATCCAAATAGCGCCTGGGAAGTGGCAGTCTTGGAGTACCTTGTGTTTTATTGTAAAAATGCCCTCCACTACATCTATGCAAAGGGCTTCCTTTTATCGTCATTCAGATACATCTGTTGTTTCTCTCCTCTAAAACACTTTCAACTCTACTTCTCAGCAATATGATTAGGCATATATTATTATGAGACAAAATGTTAATAGAAAAATAAAGGTTGTTTAGACGACATAGGACTAATTTATTCCATTAATTAGAGTGAAATTTTCTGCAGTTATTCAAAATAAGTAGACATGCGAGTTATTCAATCACTTAATAAATTACCATAAAGTCTACTCTAAATCTAATATCTTTCAATTCCTGTAAGATGAACATTCTGATATCAATGACTTTAATAAATTCCACACAGGCAACTTCACTTTGGCATAAACACAAACAGCAACAGAGTTAATAGGAAGTATGCTTCTATACCAATTAAATTTGACCTTGAGGTCCAGAAAGTCAACTGATATGAGGTGGTGTATACTCTTTTCAGGATATTTCATACTATTAAATCCTATGATGACGTAAACGGAGTCCACAGAGAAATAACTTTTTTATCTTTCTAAAACCAGGCTGATATATGATTCATTCCACAAACCTTCCTAAAATTAGCTTAAAAGTTTTCCTTCAGGACTTTTGTTTTTACAGAAAAGAACATTGCAAGGTACCTTGGTTAGATATGTTTTCTCAAATTATTTTCTGTTAAAAATGAGATCTTCATAATATGTATTTTCAAAAATCTCCATTATTGTGATTTTTTAAAAAATAATTAATTGTGTTTCTGCATAAATGACTTATTTGATCTCTAAATTAGAAAAAGATATTTCATTCTCTTCTATAGAGCAGCTTCCTCTAATAGCTCTATATACAGTAATAGAGGGCTTCAATTATTGCAGTCATTAAACTTCTATTGCTGTATCAAGTCTTGAAATTGTATGTCAGTAGTATGTTATGAAATAAGTGGAAAATAATTCTGTGTATGAAGTATTTTTAAATTAGTTCCTTTTTGAAATGTCACATATTAGCAGCTGACTTTTTACAAGCTAGGATTTTCCACAAGTTCCTGAGATGTTATTTTCATTCTTGGCAATTTGACACAAAAATAAAAGTCTGAAATCTTGAGATTTTTAGGAGAAGGCAGAGTTTGGTTATGTTTTATTTTTTAATCCTCTGATCTTTCTGCAAAGCTTTGTAATCTCACAAATCCAGTTTGGTTGTCAGTGTGGAAAAAATCACATAAATGTTAAATTAAGTATTTTACACTGCTTAAATCTTGTGTTCAGGTAGTGGGTGGCTGCTGCTTCTTGTGAGAATGATCCCTAATCATTCTTCTCTCAAAGACCAGCTCTTGTTTAGCACAGAGGATGGCCTTATCAAACCCACAGCAGCAATGAATAAGTGGCCTTTCCAGAACCTCCTGAGCTCAGTTTTCTTTAGCTTCTTCCCTTTCCTGGATGGCTACAAGTAGCAGCCTGATTTCCCCTGAGTCTGAAAGTTGAGCATCTGTCCTAAAATTAAATGGAAAAAGTCTTTAATATATTACTGAAATATAAATTAATAAACACGTGGCACAACACTATTGTCTGGTGGTAAATGTTGGTCCAGCTATTTAGTTAATGAAAGCACTTTAGCTCCTGCCAACTTATTAGTGTCAACTGATTGCTTTCTGGGTTCAAACCCCACAGGTATTCAGTCTGGAAAGTAAGGACTACAACAACTGGATTTAAACCTGAATGCTGCAGACTAGTCATTATTTTTATGCTGCATGACTTCATAGCAGTAGGAAAATAGTCAGCAACAGTGGTAGTTAATATACATCCTTCTCATAGTTTTGAAATATGTTTTAATAATCAATATAATTTCAATATTTTCAAATGACGTTTTTGTAATAATGATGTCATATTTTTCCCTTACTTGTCGAAATGAGTTGTTCTCATATGTTTTATGAATGTGGCATCCTATTAAGGATGAATAATTATTTAGAAATACTCTTATATAGTATCTTCTCTTGTGCTAATTTAATCAGAAAAACTGATTCTGACTAAATCTGAGCTCTTCAGAGAAAATAACGTTTCCTGAAAAAATTGGATTCAGACACTGGTGTCACTTGTATTGTTATTAATGTTTCACTGGACTAGTATTATCTGTAAAGTAATAAGGGCTTGTCTGTGAATCAATACTGAGGATAGGTCTTTGAGAACAAGTAAGCCTATTCATTTTAAAGTGTATTACTAACCTGAATTAAGATTGTGAAACAATACTATCTAAAAGAATTAAAACCATTTTAAATTGGTTTAACATAATTCACTTTGGAAGACAACAAAATTAAATTTTATTGAATCCAGACTTCTTTATAAATTTAACCCCTGGATGGGGCTGTCCAGAGCAGGTCTCCAGTGACAATGCCTGTTAGATACTCCATGATTTAAATGCAGAATGTGGAGCTGGGGCAACCTGCCCCATGGGTGCTGAAGGACAGGGTCCTCTTTGTCCTCCCTGTCTGATCTTCCCAGGAAGGAGCTCTCTGCCCACACTGGTGTTCTATTACCTTCATCTATGGCTCCAGCTATGGAAAACACATGGAGGGAGGTGACCCTCCCAGCAAGACTGTGCAGCTTTCCTTTAGCTCTGTGCTTGGATGATAACTGTGTACATAACTCTTCCCATAAATTGTGAGATCAGTGGATTTGGGCACTCCCTCAAATTCATGTAATAAATCAGTGAAAGCAGCTTTCCAAGAGGTGTGCTCCCTGCTCTAAAAACAGCCTGAGTGCTGGCAAAGTAGTTAAGTGTAGATGCTCCATATGAAAGAGGAGATGGAAACGAAATATATGTGACAGGAGAGGATGGCAAGTGGGGTCCCAGCCTGCTCCAGGGGTGATGAATAACAGACAGAGATGGATGAGGAACAGCAGACCTGTGAATGTTCTTCCTGGTCAGGATAAATAGCTGGAGAGTCGCGTATTGAGGGCAGCCAGAGGAGATTCAGTGATAGGAGGAGTGAGTGAAAGATAGATGCACCACCAACCCCTCTAAAATGGCAGTAGAAATTCCACAGGATTTCAGAGCTAAAACCAAAAGATTTTTGAACTTGTTTTGTAGAAAGAATAATTTTTGAAGTGTGTGTGTATATATATATCTGTATGTGTGCATATTTATATTTAAGTATAATCCCCTATATTTTCTTCTGGAACTTTGAAGTTGCTTTTGAACGGTAATACCAGAGCTCAATTTTTTTTTTTTCATTTCCCCTCAGCTTTCCTCTCCTCAGAGAAAAAAAAAAAGGGAGCAGGAAGATACTAAGATTATGAGTGGGGAAGGGACTCCTTTTCCCAAAGCAATTTTATAAAAGCTACAAAAAAAATGTTAATAGTGTTGAAGTTTGATATTTATTCTAGGAGAGAAAAACCTCCAAATAATAAGAACAGCAGGGAGTTAATTCCATTCTAATTCAAATAGATATGGATAAATAAATAAGTCGCAATGACAGAGTTTTAGCTATTGGAGGAAACTACTGGAGGAAATTGCAGATTTTGTAGATTTTGAGTCTGCAGACAAAGTTTGTTAGCAGGGTTTTTGATGATCTGTCCTATAAGACCTTATTGTTTTCAAATAATTGAATTTCACATTGTTCTGAAAGTAGAAAGTTCTGGAAAGGAACATGTCAGGTGCAATCAAAGCCACCTTGTCAGTAGCAAGCGAGAGATCAAGCAGCAAGCAGGAATACTCTTTGTGAATCCTTTACCAGCCAAGGCAATGCACCAGCCTCTATCCACAAATTTCTTGGACAGAAAATTACTTGAGTGGAGGCAGAGGAGGGTATAAATGCCTGACAGAAATTGAGAGGGGTGGGGGAGAGGAATGGCAGGCTAGGTAGCTGCAGAGCAGGAGACATTCAGGGGGAAGAGTTGCTGCATGTGTACCTCTATAAACTGAGCAGGCAAACAGCCTGGCAGTCTTAGGGAGGCTGCAGTACTGTGTGGCACATGCTGAAATTTAATTTTTCACTGTATTGTTTTTTTTTTTTTGTTTCTTAAAGCTAGCAACTTCCCTTCCAGACTGGGTGTCTGTGGGTAAAAAATGAGTTTTAGTTAAACATCAGTTAGTTAAACATCATTATTTTCCTTTTGAAGCTCACTGAAGGTAACACGGTAAAAGGTAACATTGCCTGTTATGTTGGATGGGAAGGAAAACTTGATGAACTAATGATCCCTTCTAGCCTCAAATCTATGAATCTGTTACTAGCTTGACTTATCAAGATTAAATGTTTGTTTACCCTCCTTTTCTCTTGCACAGCAAGAGCAGCAAGGGGAATATTCATTGTGTTTGGACTGCTGAGGAAAGAGTGTTATAGAATTACGATCTTAGTTATATTCTAATTTGCTTTATACCAGATTTTTTTGGAGCAGTGTCTTACTATAATTACAATTAATACTGTTCTGAGTAAAAATTGCATAGCTGCAACTCGAATTCAGGAAACTGTAACAGCAAAAGCTTGTCAAGTGATTAATGCATGTGTGGGATTTAGGATGGCACATTTTTATAACCTGTCTAGGAAGCACTGACACTGGTGGATAGCAAGCTCTCAAAGAGCAGTCAAAGATGATTATAGATAGGGTCGCCATTGGTTACAATGATGGAAGTACCTGATTAATGACTTGCAAAAGTAAAGAAAGACCAGAGATTAAAGTAGGCAAGGCAGTCAGCCTGTGCTGATGGAAGACAGATGGTTTCAGGAGAGGAGATGATTTTTGTAACCCAAAAAATATGCGAGTGAAGATGTGGGATAGCAGAACCGTAGAGAATTAGATTTTTTGTGTTGAATGATCCGTGTCACTACTGTGGACCTAATGAAAGATCAATGGATGTGACACAAATAAATGTATCTTAAATAAGAAATTGCACTTTCTGAAAATTAAGCTGGCACCCTGTAGGAATCAAATGTTCACATGATGGAAATCACTATATTTCAGTGGGATAATGTTTGCTCATAGCATTGCAGAATCTGTTTGAGACTTCAGGACTCCTTTAACATTGACATCCTGTTTCGTTACCCTCCACCTGAAATCAGCATCCACTAAGTAAGATAAGCTGATCTCTGAGGGAACTGTAGGGCATTATTAACAGAAGCATCACAAGAAACTTTTACCTACTTTGTGATTTTATTATCAATGACTGCAATATTCACCGTATTTGCTTAGCACCTATTTGGAGCAAGTGAACTCCCTTCTTGAGTGAACTCCATTCTTGAGAATATTGCTCATTCAAGAATGCTCAAGTTTTGTCTTCATTTTGATAAATGTTTGTGCTTTCCTGACCAAGGCCCTGGGGGGTTTCAAGAGCTTCTCTGTTCTGAGGAGTTTCTGATCTATTATGAAAAACAACTTTCTTAGACTAATTGTGTTCTTTATTTCCATTATATCTAAATGGAAATATATGCCTATAGAAAAAAATTGTGCAGCTCCTGCTCGGATTCCAGGTAGCTGATGGTGTTCTTTATTTTTGCTATAAATTTAGGATAGGTGATTGGTAAGCTCCATTCATCCTTGAAAAAGTAGCTTGTGCATTTCAGTGCAAGAGCTACAAGGGTATGATAGTTTTGCTAGGAAAGCAATGTGTCAGGGACAATCTTGTCAATTCTCCTACAGTCTTTACTCTCTCAATATCAAAGGAAATTATTGAGGAAAGGGTGAAACTTGAACACCTCAGGAGTCCTTTGCCTTCTCTAGATCTGATTTTAGCTAAGATAAATTATCAACCATGTGCCAGACATGCCTTGTGGAAACAACAAAGATAAAAGCCAAGACAGTGATTTCTGCTTGTGCCTTCAACCCTTCACAGTGGTAACAAAGCTCTCTATGTCAATGGGAGATTCCATTTTGTAAAACTGGTAAAACAATTCCATTTTGTCTATGAATCCTGAAATCACAGGAAACCCATTTAGTTGGAAAACACACATTAGCATTGCTAAAATGTTTTCTGGAATTCAGAGTGAGCATGGCTTTTGACTTTTTTTTTTTCTTTTTACTTTCCCCCTTTTTTAGACTATTACCACTTGTTCTGTGGGGTTATTATTACTTTGCTGTGCCTTAGTAGTGTGATATATTAGATCATAGTATTTTCTCTGGTCATCTCCTGCTGAATGTGTGCATGCTTAATATCTGTTTGCAGCCTCTGGTGTTTGAGTAAGGGTTATTTGGTATATGACCCAAGAATTCATTGCATTTCCAAATACCTTTCACTTATACACAGAGAAATAGATAGCTAGTAAAACTTACATTGTTGTTTTAATAACAGAGGTCTTTAGAGATGAACCCCCCCCCCCCCCAACATAGGCCTAATTGTAAATGCAGTAACAACCCAAAGGTTTAATCAGGGAGATTACATCTGAAGGATGGTGTTGATCCATTTTGGATACAAAATCAGATGTGCATTTACCAGTACATGCACTTTTTCCATTTGCCAGAGCCCATATACCATCTTGAGTAAAAAGCATGGTTAAATGGGTTAAAGGATGGCAGAAGAGCCATAGGTATGAAAAATTTTACTTGCTTTAAGTGATAGATCAAAAATTATAGTCAGTACACACCTATGATTTACTTTTTTTTGAGGATTTTTTTTTGTATTAAATGATATGCATTCAATTGATGCACAAGAGTTGAAGAAATCCATTGGCCCATGTTAAAAGAAGTAGTTGCATTCTGCTACTGAAAATATATTGATGTGCCTGTGCTTTGAAGCAAAACCAGGGATGTGCTTTTAGAACTCTCTGTGATATTGGTTTACATATGTTCCAGAATTCCTTAGATCTTTAGCAAACAAATCCCACAAAGAAAATGTGTTCCAGTCCAAGGAGTGCAAGACCTGCAGTCCCCAGGGATGCTGAGACCGTGGTGAACATGGGCTTGGCACACTGGGTGAAGAACAGTCTCTCCAGCACTCTGAAGTGCAAATTTCAGAGGGTGACAAAACAGGCCAGGAGGAAGAAAATGACAAGATCAGTATTTGAAGTTTATACCATAGGTCTGAAGAAGGTATATCTGAGATTGTTATTATAATTCTTTATTTTCTGCTTTGAAAATTCTCCCAAGCTTTAGATATTTGTCCAAAGCACCTGCACACCCATCAGTGCATCGTCTGCCCCCAGTACTTCTGTTGGATCTTGACATTTCTCCAAGCATATGCAAAGCAGTTTTGTGTAAGAGTGCCAATTCATGAAAGACTGGGAGATTTTTCTTCATGTGAACTCTTCTATTGATTAATGTAGGTGTAATCAATCTGATCTTTCTGATGATCACTGTGTTTATTTAAGTGTGTAGCTCATATTTCTATCCAGGAAATTCAGAGCAGGCACTACTTCCAAAGAACTATTTCATAGCTCATCTTGTCCTAATTTTTTTAAGAACATTCAAACTCTAACAAACATCCTGCACAAAGAAACCCAGCAATTCATGATTATAGTCTGCCATAAATCACAAATGCAATGAGACCACTAGCTACTGATGGAAAGGGCCTTACGTGACCTGTCATCAGAAAGAACTTTCTGTAGGGATCTACACTGAATTGTGCTTCAGATGGGAAGGTTTTCTTTGATCTGACTCTGAGCTTCTCCTAGTGGGGGATTTTATAGAGCTCCTCTAACCTATATTTGAAAGAAGTATTTAAATGAGACATTGGAGGAAGTGATTTCATAAAAAAATTAAATCTTAAGGCACCAGTTATTTGAAGTAGAGACCATAATGTATGTCAGAGTCTGAAGCCTTTTGCTTTCAGAGGCTCTTTTCCTGTCCTAAATTCTGGGGTGAAGTAGATATACTCCATTTCAGCTCAGGTCATTAGTAGCCATTTGATCAGCAGGTTTTGTGCTAAAGCTTTTAAGAATGTTTCATACATGTTCAGAGGTGTTTTTTTTTGTTTTTTTTTTTCTTGTCTCTCAGCCTTGGGAATGATACCAAGGTTTATTTTGTTTGGTTTGGGATGCTTTTGGTTGCTGTTTGTCTTTCTTTGTTTATTTTGTAAAACAGGCATCTCACTAATCTAGCAGTTAATTTTTATCTGAACCAAGGATAATGTCAAAAATTAGCCAATAAAACAAGATCCAAAACACTTTGCAATGTCCTTTGAAGCCTACCTGCATATTTGTCTCCATTTAACTCCTCTTTGTCATCTGATCTATTCACAAGCTAGTATTGTATAATATATAACAAAAAGAGCAACATTATTCTGGTCAGAATAGCAGGCAGAAGTGAAAGGTACTATCTGTCCTACTAAGTTACTGAGTTGAAAGAATCTCTCCAGCTCAACCTGTCTTTCTCTTTTCAAGTGATACCAGTTGATGTCTGCAAGATTGTTGTACTCCCTGGTGCTAGTGCCTACCTCTGAAAATTTCACCAAGCAGATTTTACAGTCTTCCAGAGAGAGGCAAGACCAGCCATCACTGCAATCTTTAGATTATGGTTTTAGCTGTTACAAATTCAAAGTTGTTGATTCTTTTCCAACTAAAACATTAGCACAAACTTTATGCATTAGGTGTGTGCAGCAAAACAATTCAGACTTAAAATGTATAGATCTTCCAAGACGACGTTTCCCTGATATTTATGTTACTAACCTTTGCAATTTGGTTTTGTTGTTTGAGAGAGTGTAGTCTCTATAAATAACAGAGGTAAAGTTCTAGGCTTGTAATCAGTCAACTGTTATTTAAAGGAATTGAAAAGTGCTGGTTTCAAATTCAGCCCAAAGGAAGTATCAGTATCTGACAAAGCTGCAAGATTTCCTACAAAGCAAGATTTAGTGTCTTTATTCAAGACAGTAATTTCTGGAAATCTCTAGACACAACTGATCTTAAAAGAGCACAAATAATTTGTAGATGAGTTGCAATATTCTCAGGGACCTGTTTCTCTTCTGTGAGTCTATTTGGGCATATCTACAGCACCTTTAATATAATGTCATTGACATGGGAAAAGTGATAGTTTGACCTTTTATTTTATTGAGAAGTATTTCTGATATATCAGTGAAAATTGAATTGGCTTTTTCAGTATAATACAAGCAGATTCACAAAGCTGGATGATAGCTGAGGCTGGTGCAAAGCTTTTGCAGATAGCTGAGCACTGAAGATGCTGTCACTGGAATCACTTTATGAATGAAACAGAAGAAAATATAAATGAAGTTTATAGAGAGGTTTTCTTTTCCTTCTTCCTAAACTAAGTGCTTAAATATGACCTTAGAAGAGGATTTTGTATATATGTGACAGCTGCTGCACCATTTTTATCAGTGGTATTGTTTCCAGTCAAATAAAACTCCTTTTTTTTTTTAATCAATCAGAGACAGAACAGTCATAATTAACCACTCAGGTGTCTCTGATGCCCTGACACTCTGTTTTCCTTCCTTTAGTCAGGTTTGAAGGTATTTATCAGGCTCAAGTTAAACTCACAGAAAAATGACTTTAATTCTACTTGACCACAACTTCTGGTTTTCACCAGAAATGCTTTGTCTCTAACTGTTGCTTTTGCTCTGAGGCAAAACCTAGGAAATCTGTTTTTGTGAGAAAATCAGAACACATGGTATGCATGTAATGGGAAAAAAAATAAAGTACTTTTTCTATTTTATCCATTATATTCCTGATGTAACTCTTTTGAAGAAGCAGATTGCTGGAAAGGCAGACACTTTGACTCTACATTAATAACATACATGCTAAAACGCAGATGCTTAATTAAATTACCATGGTAATGGTAATTTAATGGTGATTAAATTACAATGGAGTAATTCAGGTAGGGATGTGCCAGTGGAGGTTATGTTGTTCACCAGGCTTCAGCTCAAACAGACCCAACTAACTAGACCAAGTGAGGGCTTTCTCCATGTAAGTTTTGAATATCTCAAGGAATAGGGTCTTCTATTTAATGGCAGACACTGGCTTTGATCCTTCTTTGCCTTTTGCCTCCTGCAATTCTCAGTGCCTGAGCAAAAGTGACTATGGGATGCTTCAGGACTGAAAGGCATTTTGTACATGCACTTTGCAGAGGCCTTAAAATCTGCAGTTAAATCTCAAATCTTCCCTCAATCTCCAAGTTTAGAGACATCTGTAGCATTTCACCACTGTAAGCTCCTCAGGGGAGGCATGGACTGTGGAGTTCCTGTTCATCTTGAAAAATGCTTCTGTTTTTCTTTTCTAAAATTTCTCTTTGAGGAGTTGGTAGTGGCCTCTTGACCTGAAAATATCTTCCACTTTCATTTTAAGACCTATAATCTTTCTTCTAAGAAGCCTAGCTGTAAGGCATCTGCTTTCTCTGATAAAGGATCTACCATTTATTTCATTACACTGCTGCTCTGTCCTGAAGGTTTGTAATAGTCCTGGTGATGTCAATGCAAATTCCCTCTTGAAAGTCTCAAATTGTAGAGATTTGTGGTAAGCAGAGACAAGATGAAATAGTGAGCAAACTAAAACAGGGTGTATTGCACTGTGGTTCAGGCTTGTCAGAAAGCATTTTTGCTGGTTTTAGAGCAATGCTGTAAGACAGTCCATTGGGAAGATGTTAGTTTTCTCTTTGATGCTTGTAAGAATTAAAGCTGCTAAGCACCTTCCAGGATGATGTGTTTAGAAAAATAACTCTTAATTTACTCTTGTAATGAGTCACCCTTGTTAGCTTTCAAGGAAAACACTTGGTTTTTTGCTTTATGTGTATAAAAAGTCACGATAATTGGTTTAAGGGATGTCTGTATGATTAAATACTACAGTATTTCCACTTAGATTTAAATTAAGATGTAATAAAGTAAAATTCATCATCTAAAAAAGACAGATTGGGAGAATCTAGTCTCAAATTTTGAAGGAAAAATATTTAACTCATGTTTCCTTTTTTGAAATAAAATTAACATTTCACATGTTATATCTGGAAATACGGTTCAACAGCATCACAATTTCTCCTGTCAGATATTTGCATGACTCTTTTCCTTGACTCTTGCTGCTGGTGCATACACAGTGTGTGGGCTAAAGCAGTGGATTGTGAGGACTGGGGGATCCTACAGCCTGCTCCTGGCAGTCACTTCCCTCCTGCTTCTCCTGTCTTCCCCTACATGCCCCTTCCCAAAATTGGGTTGTTTATATTTAGAGATGGCATAGCTTTTTTGTAGCTTTGTTATAAATCAATATTTCACAATTTCTACCTACAGTGCTGATCCTCAAAGAAATGTCAGGGAGGTGGAATGTGCATTTTGGAGCAACTGAAGATGGAGTGGCAGTCCAGACTTTATTGGGTAGTCAGTCAATTGCATGGATCCTAGCAAGACGGAGATTTGGCCACAGTATGGATACATCCTGCTGAGAAAACCTTAGAGGATTTAAGATCCAGGCTTCCTATTTTATCTGTACCTAGAAGTCCATCCCCTCCAGTAGCACCATTGCTGCAAGAGATTGGCTCAATGTAGTCCTGGTGGGCAGAGCACTACAGCCTGCTCCCACTGTCAGCATAACCTGATGTTCCCAGGTTTCTCTCCTCCATGTACTCAGATATGTTTGACTTTACTTTGTAAACATAATATGGCAAAAGTCATGAGGATAATGTTGCAGGCCGAAAATAAAATGACTATGTGCAGTACTTCATGCTGTCAGTTTTTATTACCTCAAATGTCAGGTCATTCTTCATTACACACAGGACTAAATGCATCCTTTCTTGCCTTCCTAAGTGGTATTTTCTCCCAGTCCTCTTTGTTCTACATTTCTTATCTCCTAGCTCTCAGCAGCTTTCAGCTTTAGTGCAGTGATATTCCTCTCATTTTATGTAGTTTAGCAGGCCAAATCTGTGAGTCACTATTCCTAGCTTTATGGTGCTTAAACCTGTGTCTGTATTGCAGCAATGAATTGATAAATTCTGTGATATTATTTCTAGTGTGATGAATCAAGCCACAAATTCTTGCAGTTTCCCCCATTTACCCAATCTCTGATGATTCAGCCTAAAGATGTACAAGGGATGCATCTTTGCATATTCTGTTTCAAGTTTCTCCACATTGATTTTTTAAGTTTCTGTATCCTTTATTTCAGTAATTATTTCTCCTGGTTTGTTCTCTTATATTTTATTGGTATCTCCAGTCTTCTAAGCACTTTGGGATGCATAAAGCAGTTCACAAATGCAATTAGAAATAAAACATACACAATGAGATAAAGACATCATAAAGCATTAAAGTAAATCTCAGTGGTCTCATGACTGGAGCCATGGGAAAACATTTAGAAGCGTGTTCCTTCTTCACAACTTAGCCTAGGCTACAAATCTATTTCATTGAAGATAAGTCTTCTGTGCTGAAATGTTGAAGCTCAGGACAGTAGGGTTTACATTCCAGCTTTACAAAGAATTTCCTTTTAGGCTCCCACCTGAACAGGTCACCAAGTGGAATTCTCTATCTGATGGACTAGGGCAAGGCCCAGAGAGGATGACAATTAACTCTTCTGCTGCCTCCTTGGTCACACCATAAATTCTGTGCCTTGAAGCTATACTATTTTGTAATAAATTGGAGAGTGAGACGTGTTTCTCTTGGCTACATAAGGGTGTCTTGTTTTCCCAGTTCTTCTTGAGTGATTTCTGTTTCTAGTGTGCATGCAGAAAATCCCCAGGCTGAGAGGACAATTTATCCATCTGTCCTTCCTGGTACCTGCCTCCTGCAAGCCTCTCCATCCCTCTTCTGTCACTTAGGATGAAACCTGTCCTATTAAATACAGGAGATGACTAGATTCTTGTCACACACTGATTAAACTTCAGTTTCCAAAACAAAGGAGTACTCTCCTAGGCTCCTGTGTAAAAGAATCCTGCCATAATAAAGAGATGTAGTGAAATTCTTTATTTGAACACTATTACCAATCTAATCTGAAAATCTAATTCTCTTTAATTAGTTGTTATTTAATATTTATCCTGAATGGCTTGAAAATGCAAAGCAATAATTCTCACTATCATAGCATATTGCCTGTTAGTGTTTGGGTAGAGGAAATTCTTATGATTGCCTGTTTGGGAATGTGAACTTGATTTCTTTCACAGAGTGGAATTGGTAGAAATGTCTTTCAGTTAATGTGTGCAATTCAGGTTTCTCATATTGCATTATGCAAGAAAGCAAAGCAGTGGGGGAAGAAAAAAATCAGCCTGATTAATAAAGATCTTTCTTGTTTAAAACTTTTTGAGGAGCAAGGAGGTTTGTTATTTTCTTATCCCTACCTATTCATTTGCATTGCAGTCCAGCTAGATAGCTTTTTAAAATGAATTATATCCACAATGATAATGGAGGAGTTTGTATTGATTTGCTAAAATCACACTATAATGACATAATTAGTCTACTTATGAATTGTCTCTACTGTGAAGTTAAAAAAAAAGGAGAGTGAAAAAAGTTCCTACTTGCTCACTGAATACTGAAGAAGCAAAACCCAGGCAACACTTCCACATAACGTTATGACAGACTTTGAAAATGCTCATTTTTACATTCTCCATGGTTACTCGTACAGATTTCCATTGCATAGTTCCACCTGTAGATTTCCTTGACTCTCATCCAAGAAAGCACTTAAATATTTACTGAGCATTTCTGGTTGTTGCGTTTTTTGGCACCCATTCACACATTCTGTTTGGGTGATTAGACCACCTCCTTATCACAGCACAGGGCTAATGCATCTACAGGTGTGTTCTGTTGTGCTGGTAGGAAACATTCATTCCGTTTTTTAAAATACGATTAGCATCTGTTCGGAGTTTAGCATCCCAAAGAACTGAGAGCCAAGCAAAGGCGTTAACACTGAAATTGTAGAGACAATGCAACTGCTCACTTTCTTCTCTTGTGCTACACCAGCTTGAGCACGTTTGCAAACTGCATGATAGTAATGTGAATCCTGACTCATGAGCTAATAGTAGGTGACAGCAAGGAAAAGAGGAATGCTTAAAAATAAATTAAAAAAAATAGGAAGAGAAAAGGGAACAAAAGACTGTTTGATCAACTGAGGAAAAGCAGCTAATTGAAATAATGAGGCAAGCTTTTTTGCAAAGTCCTGAAAATGTGTCTTCAGAGTATCCCTTTTGCTTTTTATCTTTGTTAAAATAATGCTTACGTGGGAGGTGATAAAGATAACCCTGAAATTTTTAAGTGAAAAACTGAAGTCTAAGTAAGCCCTTAGGATTAATCTTCCTGAAATCCTTGAACCTTATATTCAAGGTGGTGATATTTTAACCTTTGTAATCATAGCCTGATAATAAAATTTTCTAGCTAAAAAAACACAGTGGAAAGTATAGAAAAAAGTGTATAACAAATATCCATACATAAATACCATCAATTGTATTATTTGTTGCTTTTTGTGGGCTTTTTGGTGTTGGTTGGTTGGGTTTTTTTAATTAACATGTTTAACAGGGCTAAGAATATCCAGTCTTTGTTTGTGGCACTGACTGTCATTAGATGATTTAGGTGGTCAATCTGAACTCTAAAAAAATGTGCAAGAAAATTCATCCAGCGCAGAATTCAGGTATGCTAAGATATAAAAAAAGACTCAGAAGTAACAGAAACGAGGACACCAGTGTCTACTGATCCCCCAAATGCTATCGGATTGTGGCATAAAACATAATTCCACTGCACTCCTCAATTCTCCCTGAAATTCTATCTCCTACACAGGTCTGAGTAAGGAGCAGGGTCTGCATCAAGAGCAGAAAGCCAAAAACAATCCATGCACAGACAGACCTATGAGGAAAGGCACATTTCAGTGATGAGAACCTCTGGAGAATTCACCCTTCTCCCTTTTCATGAAAAGACCTCAGCCCTGTAAGCCTTTTCTCATGTCTGCAATGATGCCTTTTTCTTCATAAAGATAATGAGTGTTGCATCCTACATAACCCCAGACAACCACTGGCTTTTCTTAGAAACATCATTGCAAACATAATGATATGGAAGGGGAGAAGTATTTGGGTATTTGTGGGTTATCACTGACCTGTGTAAAAACCTTACCAGCTGTCACCTAGCTAAAAGCATGAAACAGTGAGTATGATTCCCTTTTTGCCTCTGCTCAGAGGTGTAAGCCCTAAACCACTACCTAGTTTGGAAGCAAAATGCTGGTAAGGAGGAGATTCTGATTCCTGATTTTTGTAGGCACGTGGGTTGGCAACCATGTGTCCAAAGTCTTCATAGGGAAGTGGTGTTCCTCAGACGCTATTTAGCCCAGTTTGTAATTTCTGGAATTTTCTGCTGGTTTCACAGTTTCTGAGTTGTTGATGTCTCTCTACTATGAACTTCAAAACCTTGTGAGATTTGCCCATAACAAGGGTAATTTCTTTGCTGTTGCGCATGATTTTTAGGCAGCATACTGAGAAGTGTTTTAATGAAGACATCACTTTAAAGTAAGCTACTACCATCTGTTCTGCCCTCTAATTACAAATAGGGAAAGGAGAGAGAGAGAGAATAATTTGCAATTGCATCATAGAAACAGCAAGGATAAAGAAGTGACATAAAGGTGTGCAAGTCTCCAAGTGTGGCCTGCATCACTTATGTTGCTTTCATGATTCATATACAAATGGAAGATGAAACTGTTCCCTTGTGAAAGGAAAAGTTCCCTAGGATAGTAATTTGTTTTCAGGATATCTGAAATGACATGTCTGTAACGATGTGTTCTATTTTGGTATCAGTTACTTAGTCCTAGGGATAGCTATAGGTGTGAGTTGTGTGTGTTTGAGGTAAAATAAATGTTAAAAAAAGATGATCTGGTAGGCAGCGGATTTAGACTCCAAAGAATTGAGTTGAATTCCATTTCCATTTATTTCAACCTAAATAAAAAACAATTGGGTGTCTAATTTCAAATATAACTCTAGATTTGATGTTCTGTGAGCCTTACATGGGACTTGCCCATAATACCAGAGTAACAGCCCCATATTGGATAGGAGTATTGCCAGGATTCAGTCAATTTAATGTTTGTGAGACAGGAAGGCTCTTGCCTGGCAGAAAGCATGTAAGATACACTGAGATACAAGAGATTTGATTTGATTCCCTGCAGCCTTTTCTGCCATACTCATGGCAGCAGGATGTGCTACTTTCACTTATACCTTTGCAGAAAAGATGGGCTGGGCTGACATAAAAATGCTCCTCAATCCCTCAGTGGTGTCAAAACCACATATCCTTGTTCCCAAAGGTACTGCTCAATATGGTTCACACAGCTGCAGTGGAAAAATCTCCTGTGGTTGTAATGTTAATCAGAATCTTCAGACATGAGAGGGGTGGCTAAGTAAGGAAACCATCAGCTGCTTGAAGACACTTTCTTCTCTCTGATTATCTCAGAGGTGTGAGGGCTCATAGTCTCTCTCTCTCAAGGCACTATGCTGCAGCTCTGTCCTGGGTTGAAGTATCTTCTATCACCATCTTCATGAACTGTTGAAACCAGGTGAGGCAGGGCTCCCTGCCTCCTCCACTCTGGCTTATCTTCTGTTAATGGGCCATCAGCACCTTTGCTACACAGCTCACAGATAACCCCCTCCTGGACTACCTCCTGTTAATGGGCCCATCAGGCCTTATCACATGACTCACCATCCCACTGTGAGATGCTCCGCCCAGAGGGAGGAACCAAGCATTCCAGCCTGGATATAAGCTGAGACTCTGAACACCAGAGGTGGGGGTTACCCACTGGATTCCTAGAGATACCTGAGCTACCAGACCTTTCTACAGGATCACTGCTTCAGGAGGACCACCTCATCTGGACTGCTTCCATCACTCCGCTCAGGTTGTATTCTGACTCTGTCAGTGGTCTTTTATATTATTGCATCTATTTTATTTTACTTTATTTCCTTTTTTTTCCCTATTAAATTGTATCTCTGACTTGGAGCCTCTCATTTGTTTTGCTTTCAAACCACTACAAGCTCCTGGTTGTCAATTGTGTGCTGCCTTAAGCTGGGGAAATGATGACCTCCTGAAGCAAATTCCTGCAGGTCCTGCGATGTGTTTATGCATTTACTTAATCAAATTATTAGAGGATTTATCTGAAAGTGTCTGAGTACACTACACAAACTGAGCAAGAAAAAAAATTCCATTTGATGAAGGAAAACAAACTCAAAAAGGTAGCAAAAAGGAGGCTTGGATGATCTTCCTGTCAGGGAGGATCAGTTGGTATTTGATCAGTGTGGACAATCAAATAATTGTGTATTCATGGACCTTTTCCTAAATATCATTGGTGATTAAGTGGTAGGAAACATGGTGTTCAAAAGGAGAAGAATCAGACCTATAGCTCTTCCTTTTTTTTCCATTTCTCTCTTTTCTGGCCTGAATATCTGGGAATGTTTATTTTGTCTCCCATATGTGAAAGGGTCCATTAAGTCCTTTACCAAAATATTGACAGTGAAAAATGGAGCAGAATTCTCTCCATCTTCTTCCCCCCACCAGCTCCAGTAGTAAATGTGAACAAAACAAGTTGTTCAAAGACATGGCCATTTACCAGTGTGCAAGTGCAATCAAGTATTTGCCACACTGAGGGGTCACACCGATATCACTAAATTGTGTTTGAGTAAAAGAAGCCATAAGATCCAGACCTGCACTAACCAACAATAATTTTCTGCAACCATATGGTGCAAGAGGATTTCAGCCACGGTGAATGCTTGCACACGCTTGTTTCAGTTAATGTCTCAGGCTCAGAAGGGATTGCAAGCCTGGATTTAATCATGTTTCTAAAACTAGTTGAACTCTTAGGCACTATAGGAATGCAAATCACTATTAAATTTGAATCCTGAACATAGAGCTCAGAGGGCAGTGCGCTCTTGATGCATTTCTTTATATGTAACTGTGGCAGATAAAAGATGGTGCATAAAAATTCTCAGCCTGCACATATATATATATATATATATATATATATATATAATTCAGCTTTTCCTTTAATTATGGAAAAAGCAAACTCCAGGCTGATCTTGTGAAAATATCTTGGCAGGAAGCACTGGAAATCTACCTACATTTGTAATTATGATTTTGGTTTTGATGACTAAAAGGCCACGCTAGGACAGGGCTGCTCTGCTCAGGAGACAGGCAGGTGCTGTCCACATTCCTGCAGACAAAAGATATTTGTATGGCTATGAACTCTCTGCATACACAGATCATTGCTGCTTGAAGGAAAATCAGTGGGCATAGGACATTGTTCTGGGGTTAGGGTCAGTTCAATGTACCACACAATGCACGAAGTTGGGAGGGATGTCTGTAGCACATGTGGTCCAAGGTCCAAATATAGCTACACCAAGCTCTCCAGATTTGCATTCAGCAAAAGTGCCCAGAATTTTGGCATGTGTTGGGATTGGGGGAAAGGAGAGGGATGGTTTCATAGCACTTCTGACACCCTCCTGCCAGGTGATGTGCTCCAAGTCTGCCCCATAGCTCCCCTGAGACCATGTGCTCTCTCTCAGAAGAGAATGCATTGTCTGAATGTTAATGTCATTTTTTAGCAAAGGTTCATGATTGAGCTGTGTGAGCAATATTCCTTTACATAGCTGAGAAGCCTTCCCACTCATCTGATTCCCCGAAATGGAGATTCCAAGGTCAACCTGCTCCAAACAGAAAACGAAACTAGTATTGAAAATAAATGTAAATGATAAATGATCTTACTACTTCTGTGTTATTATATTTTTCTGCAGTCAGCAGAACATAGTGAAGAAATCACCTTGGATTTACTTTCTGGTTCTCTGCAAATACAGAAATTAGTTTGTGAGACAAATACTTCCAAGAGTCTCTAGTGTACAGATAGTATGTCTCTAATCTAAAATATTTTCACTTATCTAAAATGCTCCAATAAAAGAAGGAAAGACATTTTATATCTTTCTGTGTAACAAAAATATTTTGATGGTTAGCAGTGAAACTAATAATATAAAACTACTTCAGCACTCCAGGTAGTGGGATTAACAGCTTTTTAGTCCTAAGTGAGACATCAAATGGAAAGGAAAAACACTTCCTAAAATGTACAATAATCATACTTTTTTTGATTGTTTGGATCTATAAATTATGTCAAGGAATGTAGGGTCCACAGTAGAAAGGACAGCATTGTTATTATTATTGCTATTAATTGTCATGATATCTGCTCTTTGCCAATATACTTGTGGAATCATAAAAAATATTTCCAATAAATTATTTTGAGGTTGCTTTATTTGTTTCTGATCTTGCTCAGAGCTTAGAAAAAAATTGAATTTTGAAGTGGTCCTTGGAAATAAAAATATTCCTATTCCTTTTTTAAGGTATGAAAATGCTATTTTGTTTTGCTTTTTGGTTTTGGTTTTTTTTTTTTTTTAATTTTGATATCTATTGGTTGCTAAACATATTTCAAGGTCAAAAGCTAAATATTTCTTTTGTTGAATAAGCATAAATGCTAATTGGGTTAACAAGTTTGTGGGTTGGGTATTCAAGCTGAAATAATTAGCTTGAAAATTATTTCAAGAAAGAATGGCATCATATTTCACAGAGCAGATCCATATGTTTGTTCAGTCATAGTATATTTTTGCTAGAAAGAGAAAAAACCCATTTCATTTACTTTTTATTTTTCTATTTATTTTTCTATTAGCTCTGTGTACTAGCTCATTTTGCACAAATGAAGTTGTCTTCTATTTCTCTCTGCAACAACAAAATAATCCCTCAAATATCACCTACATTATTCCCTTGCTTTCTGTGCTGCTTTGAGGCTCCATGAGAGCACACAGACAGACTCCATACACAGTTTATATGAAATGCTTTTGTAAATACAAATTTCTGTGTTTTATGCAGTCACTTTTGATACTTATGTGTGAAGGTTTGAATCATTCACTGTCACAAATCTGTGCTCGCTTTCCTCATTATACAGCAGTCATAAATGTAAAAAGAAGTTATAATGTTAAGACAGGACAAATGAAAATGGAGAAGGGAAGATGGAGAAATTCAAATGTGTGGAAGACTATACTCTAGGGAAGAGTATATTTGGAAGAATAGCAAAATGGATTTCTCCTCAAATATTTCTGCAAATACTTAATGGAAAGAAATAGCAGTTGAAAGAATATTACAGTGAGAATAAAGTAAAATTTGAAACATTTTAAGAATAAAAATCCTGACTTTTTGAAAGTAAAATCTCTTTTCCTGCATAATTCTAGAGCTGCTTGACAAATAGAAGGTTGTTAATATTTGTGTTTCAGCTTTTCTCAGTATTTTTCTAACCCTCAGATTTTGACACAAATACTTCCTTTCTAAGTGTGGAACGGCTAAACTAATGGGTTTAGTTTGGTTCCTTCAGCTGTCATGAAAACAAAAATCAGGCTTTGGAAGCAAGGAGAGAGCCATAACTGATGGATATTGCCCAGTCTGACCAGCTGCACAGTTTAACATTTCATCAGGGTGTGGGAGGGAAAGAAATCCTCTCCTCAGGAGCTTCCACACTTGGCAGTTCCAATGCTATTTCCAATACTATTCTCCCTCCTCTGCTTGTTCAGGTTGGGAAGAAAGGAATAATTTTGTTCTCAGACCCTGTTTGATTTTTAATTAAGGGCTATGTACTCTCAAGAAAGATCCATGATTATTAATCACAGATGGAAGGAGTCACGCAGGCTTTGAATAGTGGGCGAAGCTCAGTATTTAGACAACTTGCTCTGGGGAAAATCACCCAGGTCCCTCTCCCTGATTCCCAGCTCCTCCCATGTATCTGTGAACATCCCCACAAATCAGGCCCTGGGGTAATTTTGTGGGCCAATCCCTCTGTTTAGATACTCAGAAGTTTTTCATGAAGCCCAAGAGCCTTTTTCTCAGAGCTGACATCTTGACATGATAATGAGAACCTTATGTATTTCATCTGAGAAAGTGCAACAGGGAACTGAGACATCAAACAAACAGGAAAAGTTTTCATGTTTGGAAAGCTGACTGTTCTTCTAACACACATCTTCACCATCTTTTCTTTTTTTCTACAGAAAAAAAAAGAAGCATTTGTCTCTGCAAGAGGGTTAATTATTTAAATGAAGTGCTTTCCATTCTAAGATTAATGAAGTAAGATCTTGGGACCTCTTGAAGTCTGATCCAAGGGGAAATAAAATCAAACACAACATAGGCCAATTGGCTGAATGTGTTAAGTAAATGTAGAAAAGAAAAAGTTTGACAATACACAGAAGTTTGAATAAATTAAAAAAAAAAAAAAAAGAAAATATAAGTTGATGATGACTGAACATTCATATTTCCAGGGTGCTCCCAAAGCAGGATGCAGCTATTATTTGGCACGGAAACAATTTGTGAAAAGTTGGCAGGCTGAGTTAATTTAAGGGGCTCAGAATGAAACAATTAGCAAAAGAAAAGTATAAAGACAGGTTAAGGTTCTCAGAACTCTTGAAAGAACTCTTTCCTCCTAGATGAGGGACTGATGAACAGGAAACAGCCATTTTTCTGATAGACATATCTATGACCATAGCAGCCATTCTGAGGGGAAAAAACTCAACCCTACAGATTCATCCTGGGTCTATTGGATCTGCCTTATAAACCCATAAAGAAATCCTCATTCTAATTCATAACTGCTTTCCGCAGCTTTAGTTGTGAAATCTTACAGGCACCCTGAACTTCCACTCTCATCTACGAAAGCATTGCTTGTGAGCACTGCATTGTGGAGTTGTGCTAGAAAACACGAATCCTGAAGGTACCTAAATCAGGCAGAGGATATAAAAAACCCACTAAATATATTTTATAGCTTTTGAGGTCTAACTGATGCTTTTCAAGCTCTTGTGTTAAATTTCACAAGGGCCTGGGACTGTTGGTGTGCATTAAACTTGCTGTGATGAGACCTGACCAGAGCACGTCTCACCTTCACAGATGAAATCCAAGGTTGAGAAATTTCTGGATCCCCTCAGTGGTTTAAGACTACTCTGTTGTGATCAGTAAAAGCTGCCAGTGCCTTGAGCTGTACCAAGGGAGATTTACCCAAGGACATAACTCTTGTGACCAAGAGAGGTCACAAAACTTCAGGCATGAAAAGACTGAAGTCCTCTGGGATCAGGAATGTTCTGGATTTTAACTTTCAGTAGGAGGTTTTCATGTGCAGATTATGCCCCTTTTGAATCTACCCTAAGCTCCAGTAAGAAATCCAGCAAAATTTGCCTTTCTGGAGTATTTGGGTGCTGACTCCTGAATCAACATTTTTTGTTCCCTACATTTTTGGAGTGTCCTAGGTAAATTAGGAATTCTTCCACTTCTTCCTTACTTTTTTTTTTTTTTTTTTTTTCAGGAGAAAAGAATAGAATAATGAAAGCAGGCAAGTTGATTAGTGTGCTTAATTGCATAGTCAGTACAGTTCTCAGACTGAGAACACTCTTTAATGCATGATTTTCATTTGGTTGTTTTGTTTTGGGCTAAGTTTGGCTGGTAACACTACACTTACTAATTTTTTTTTTTTAATATAAGGAGCTTTTTCTCATGTTCTGAAGCCTATATTTAAGCTTCTTGAAGTCACAGGAACAAAACCAGGAGTCAACACCCTCTCTCTTCTGGCAGGAATGGATTCAGTGCTCTTGTCCTCTGAGAGCAGGTCAGGATAAGCATCTCCAGCTGGCTTAGTGCTGCAGAGGAATTTTCCCCCTCTGTTATGATTGGCAGCACATTTCAGCCTGGTTTATGTGAACAAAGCCAGAGAGCAAGAAGCAATAGGGCACGGATCATCTGAGGCTTCAAAGCCAAGCTTTTCCCACTTAAATGTCAGTCGACTGCTGTTTGTCAGCAACATGGAAAGCCCTGACAGAAGGAAATTGAGTCTTTTCTGCTGGTTTAATACCCGTGTGGCAGCTGGAATTGTGGCACACCGGGAAATGAAGCGTGCCTGGGAAGAGCACAGCAAGGAGAGGCTGCTGCCCCCAGCACCCCGGGAACAGACCCTGCAGCATTGCAGGGTGCCTGTCCCCTCTGTAAACACTCACCTCAGGGGCAGGGGGAGGCTTCCAGTCTGCTTGGGTTTTGCCTGGAAGAATGTGTCCTGAATGCTCTTTCCATACCTTACCATGCGTGTCTTTTGATGCTTCCCAGAGTGGATAATTATTCAGAGAGGTCCAGGAACAAGTGAGCTCTTCTAGGACAGCCTCTGGCCTCGTGTATGAATTTATTCTCTGGCCCAACACTGGAAATGTGGGAAATACCAGCAAAGCTCTGTCTGGTCTCTAGGGAATGAGGTATTCCCATATGTGAAGGCAGTAAGCTTAGGGTTTTCGGAACAGGAGCCTTCAGTCATTGCTTCCATTGCTTCTATCACTGACTTTTGGGGGGTTTCCTTGGAAATCGAGGAGGCTGTTTATGCACGTGAAGCTGTTTGGGAGGAAAAGGGTCCTGAATCTGCTTGTCTATAGCAGTGCTGAATCAGGAATTGCGTCTCTGTTGTAAAAATATAAATTACAGTCAAAAGACTTACTCTGATAAAAAATTATGTTTATGAGCCAAGTGCTGCAGATGAGTCACTGTTGAGTGAAGTTCGTACTGCAGGTATCACTGTCTGAATAAATAATGCTATTAATTGTTTGCATTTAGTTCTGTTGGTAAACTCTCTTGCACATGTTATTTGCACTTGTCAGCAAGATAAATTTGCACCTAACCAACTGCAAACAAGGACTGCCTTTCGCACCAGTTTATTCATGCCAGTGGTTTCAATTATTTGAAATCTGAAATACATCAGTCTTAGAAAGAGAAGTACCATACCTAAGTCATATTTTCTCTGTGTCAAAATAGCAATATCACAACAAAGCCCTGATCTCATTGACTGGAATAGAACTATGAATAACAGTATCTAATCAAGATATTAATTAAAACTTGTAATATCATCTTAATGGGAACACATTGCAGAGTTAAATTGGATTTTTTTTCTCCTTTTAAATTAGCACAGTCAATTAACAGGTGTTCTCCGTATGTAATTATTTTCAGTGGAATGCAAAGCTGAGTTAAACGTTACAGCTGTATAGGGGTAGATTACAGTCAGGCACTTTGAGAGAATGAAGGCTGAGAGGAGTGAAAATGTGGACCAGGATGCTCTGGCTAAATTCCAGCTTGCTAATCACATCCTACTTTATCAAAACTGCCTGATAGTTTCAATTAGTTGCTGTGTTGTCCTTATATTTCCTTGGAGGGCTAGGTGCTTTGCAGTATAAAATTGAAAAGCTCCTTCTCCCCATGTGTGTCTGCCTTTAACTCTCAAGTGAAACAAATTTAAAAAACAGATCTATTTCAACTATATTTTTATGTGCAGGAAAGGTTTCTCAATTTCTCTCTCTCTGTATATGTATGTATCTATGAACACACTTATCTATGTTTTTCTTTAGAGGCTACCTACAAACTTAGCCTTTCTGTGAGTAAAATAGTGCTTTTGCTTTCTCTTGGTACATTCCTCGGTGAAAACTTGGCTCATTGTTTTTGTTCAGAAATCTGTTTGTACATTTTGCAGCTTTCTAGTAGTACAACTGATAGCCCCATAGGCTGATTCAGCTCGTCACTCAGGGTGAGTCTGCATGTTTTGCCAATGATGGTCAAATACTGAGCTTCTATAGCAGAAAGACTTTAGATTCAGTAGCTTTTGATGGGCGTATGATGGCAGGAGATAAAACAGGGGATATTGGGTCTGAAGACATAGATAGAGGAAAATTTTTTGTTTCTCTAGGTAAACCCAGATATTTTGTTGTCTTGGTATTTGTAAAGTAGACTGTTGAGCATCTATTGCTACTCCCATGTAGAGTCATCAGTGTGATTTGTTCATGTGATTTATGTCCCACAAACCTGAAGGGATGGATTTACTCTTCAAGTAAGACAGAAGGGGCCCTTCAGAATTAACTCTGTCTTATAAAATGAATATTCAAGTGAACAGAACCGATTTCATTCAAAATCCAAAGCCTGCCAAAATCAGTGGAAGACTTTCCACAATCTTCAGAGAACTTCAGTTATAAGTGAAAAGAATTAATTTTGCAAGAATAAAAACATCTGAGCAGCCTTTACAAGTGAAAAGAAAATCACAGAAACAGTTTATATTTATACAGGACTTTTCCCTTAAGGATTTTTTTCTTTGAAAATTGACTGCTTGAACAAATTTTGACTCCATTTAAATATGCATATATATAGAAAGAGATTATTTTATTTAAAAAGGTTTTTCTTTCCCCCACCAAGCATAACTTCTTAATCATGCATTTTTCTCCCCTCTTTCTGGTTTCTCAGTATTTTTCACCACCTCTAGCCAGACATTAGATTTTCTAAGACAGTAAGATCCATGCCTTGACAGGTTATTAATTATCACAGCTGGAGGTAGGGTGTTGTGGCTGCTCTTTGCTGTTTGTCATTCGACAGTAAAACCAGATGAAAACTAAGGCTTTGGAAGAAAATAGAAATAACCCCAACATTTGTATACAGTGCACATTGGCTGAACAGCTGCTGAGTTGTTTTTCAGACCATCGGCGATATCACTTATCCTTCTTCCTTGAACTTCTCGTCTCTGAACTCAGAGATATTAAAGCAAAGAATAATGTGATAGCAGGCCAGTACAGAAGGTAGTAAAACGTTTCTGAAAATATCTTGCCTTACCTAAAGATATCTGGGGATATCCTCACCTCTAGAAATCTGCGAAATGAGGCTGAAGTGGGGTAATGATGAGAAAACAAACAGAAGATCCCTTCCAAGAAGAAGGCCATTTACCAGGAACTATTTGGGGATCCTAAATTCCCTACCACTCACTCCTATCTGGAATCCCTCACTTGGGGGAGGTTGATTTGATTTGATTTGATTTGATTTGATTTGATGTGGTCTCCAATTTCCTGAATGCCAGCAGTGATGCTGGTGGCTGGCTGGGTGAGGTGGGTGTTTGCAGAATGATGTTGCTTGAGTTGCCAGGCAGTTCACCTGTGCCCCTGTCACATCAAGGTGAAGCAAGGCTCTCTCGGGGAATGCATAGGCCTGGAGGAAATTCAGTCCAGAAAAGGAAAGTTCCAGCATTGGTGCCAGGAGGTGCAAAGGCAGCCAAGCTATCCCACTGGGATCACAGATCCTACAAAAATTGTCCTTTCCTGAGCTTTTGAAGCACCTCTACGAATGCTGTCAAGCAGGGGCATAGGAAAGGTGCTGGAGAAGTTTGTACAGACCATGCCATCTCCTGAGAAATCTGAATTTAAATTTGTGTGAATTTTCCCTTTTTTCCTGACATTCCAGGTTTAACTGCTGTTGGAAAGCTCTGACGAGCAGGGAGCGTCCAGGAGAGGGCAGTGCTGCTCTCAGACAGCCGCTGCTGGAAAGCCAGGACCAGTGTGGAAATAGTGATGTGGATTGCTCTTATGTAACCAGTTCAATTAATTAAGGACAGATTCTTCTGCTATATTTACATTAATTTTATTTTTGTATCTGGTCAATCCCTATCATAGAAGTAATGAGATATTGTCAAGATAAATTGTGACAGCAGCATTGCCTTCTAGTTGTGCTGATTGTGTTTCTTCCCCCCCCCCCCCCCCCCCAATTAGAATTAGATCTGGGAGTAAGAGAAGGGGTGGATGGTCTTCTTAAGCTTTTATTTAATAATAATGCCAGAAAGTAAAGAATTTATTGTATGAGAAAAACTTTTCAATGTTTCCTGATAGGGAACAAACTCTCTCTTTTCACCCTTTCTCCAGAAGTTTCACTGTGCTCGGAACCCTCAGCCTGGGTACCATCACTTGAAAATCACTCAAAAAGTGTGCCAGGTTTCCTCGTTCACTGCATCTCAAAGCAGCCTTCAGTACACTCAGTTGTAACTAAATCAGTTGAGATCAGGTCCTTTTGTTGCATTGCTGCACAGTACCAAGGCCTTAAATCATGGAAGGAGGTAGGGACTGAGCTGATACAGCTCCTAAAATATGGAAGAGATGAAGGATGTGTTAGAACTAACTAGAGCCAGACAGTGAGCTGCAGTGGTCCACACTGGACATGACAAATGCTCGGCTCACCCCGGACTCCATCTGTAATAAAGGGAGAATGACAGATACACTTTGGCTCCCAAGGAAAGATGTATCTGCGATCTGAAGTGTCCCAGGAGACACAAAAAGTGTCTTGCTCTCAGTGCTGGAAAAGAGGGTGTTTTATGCCCAGCAAGCTGAGAGACTGGGACATCAGCCTGTGTTTGTATACTGGATGCTGGAAGTGCCTGCCATTGATCTCTTCTGCACTTGTTTTCAAAAACAGCTAGTTCTTTCTTGTCTGAGTTTCTCTTGCCAAGTGTCCAGCTTCGGCACTGAAATGGAGAACTGGACAAATTCTTAAAAAAGTATCTCTTTCAACTCTGAAAATATGTAGTTTAGAAACTAAACGCAACCTGGAAAGTGATGCTCTGAGCAGTCTCCATTTACCAGCCTTTGAAAGACTTCTATTATATAGGCTAAAAAAGAACAAAATGTTGCTAGCTTGTTGAGTTTTCATTTTTATGTAACCCAAACCTCACAGTGCTAGTTAGTCATGTTGTCTATTAGCAGCAACATTCAAATAAAACTTGTTTGCAAATTTCTCTTGAGGAGAACCTAATGAAGATGTTCAGTAGATGACCTCTTTTTCAGTTCACCTCCTCCCTGAGGGCTTTTTGGACTCACAACAAGCCTGAAGACATACTACTTAAATGATGATCTCAGACTCTGCAAATCAAGCAGAGTAAGGACTGGGACATATTTAACTGGAGAAACTTCCAAGACAAATCCAGCTATCCCCAGGAGGTGACATGAGAATTTCAGAGCTGAACCAATGTCACTGGATGATCACTGTTACTGACCTGGCTGCTTTTTTACATAACTTCACCCTTAGGTAATGCACTTACCTATATATAAGGATATTCAATGATATACTTGTAACTGGAACTCCCTCCACCTAGTGGGAAAGCTTTCAGATGTTGGGTGTTAGTCAGAAAGCTCCCATCGAATCCAGTGAGGGGATGAAATTTTTTCAGTGTAAATGTGGGGACAGGTGAACATAAAGGAAGTTTTCACAGACAGTACACTCTATTTGCTTGACATCTGCTGCAGGGTCTGAAGTGAAATTACACCCAAACATATCTAGAGTGCAAATAACTATGATAGAAAATGGCAAAGTAATTCTTATGTCAGTGACAAACCCTTTCAAAGGGAAGGGCTTACTTGGGACCTTATCGTAACTCTGACTCATGCTTTCTGAGAGAGACAGTCATTTGGGGATTGCTGAATTGTTGCTGTTTTGAAAATTTCAGAAGAGGAAAGGCTGAAATCTGAGCAGACATCATCTGGTTACACCAGTTTTTCCTGAAATGTTAAGTGTATATAATGCTTTTTCCTTATGGAGCTTAAACTGATATCAGCCTTGCTGTTAAAATGCTATATTGTGTAATGGAAGAAGCTAATGCTTTCTGCTGGGTAGTGCATTTTTGTCAGTGAAATTTCTGTAGAGGTGATGGATTCTTTAACATGTTCTATCCAGGAGGCTCTATTCCTAGTTTGAATATTGGCAAAGTACAGACAGGTGTGTCTGCAGTGGGGAATAAAATTCCCTCCCCCACCTCACTACTTTATTGTACTGATCTCAGCAGCAAACACGTTGCTGTTAGCCTCCTATTTACCACGCATGAAGGTCAGTCAGTAACCCACCAGTTTTCATTCTCCCTCCATAATTGCTTCTCACATTGAAAGAAATATTTTTTGTAACTCTCTGCCAGTGTGTGTTTGTGCATCGCTTATGTCATGGATTTATCTTCTCTTCCAGCTTGCTGCATGGCCACTTTCAGTTCATCTTTTAAATGTTTTTCTAGGAAAGATTTTCTAAAAATATATGTGTGTGTATAGAAGCGATGGAGGCTTCAGTTTGACAGACATCCCTTCCTGCTGGCCCCATAAGTTCAGCTACAGTTGGGTCAGTATTAAAGAAATAAAGCAAATTTACTAGGCTTGTATTGCAAGTTTTAGTGACAGTTTATTGAGTGGCAAAATATTTTGGTCACTTGCATTTACTACTTCATATTATCTTGCATTAGTAAAGTGTGTTTGTGAAAATTCCCTCAGAAAAGAATAATCTGGGAAAAGTTATTTAGTTTTTGTTACTTTGTGTTGCATAGCTGAGAAAGAGGCTGCCTTCAGCTGGAAAGCAGAGTTTTGTCATAAAATCTAAATTTTCTATAAGAAAACACCAAGACATTTGGGGAGAAAAATAAATAAAGTATTGCTTGTTTTTAATGAAAAATCCAGTAGGATGAGTAATAATGTGTTTGTAGGGGTAAAATTGGGGGGCAGTATTCCCAGTGAACATTGCTCAATGCATGCTCTAATAGACACCTAATTTTCGTGAGGTCCCAGTGTGCTTGCAAACCAGGCCAAGGTGGCTACATATGCTGTCATGATAAGACCAGAGTCAAACTAGACTAAAAAATGCAAATATAACTTTGCATAAAGCTGAACCATCTTGGTCATCGAAATGTGGTGCTTGCAGCTCTGGTTTCAGTGCAGGGAAAACAAACGGATGCAGAGCTGACCTTCCTGTGCTCAGAGCCCACCCTTCCCTGCCTCTGCATCTCTGTTGGAGCAGGCAGTATGTGCCCAACATGTTTTGAAATCTTCATTTTACATGCTGATGTGAGCCCAGCTCCAAGGGTAGCATAAGGTAATATGTTTACTCCTGACTTTGGTGTCCAACCTGTAAGCACACAGTCCTTTAGAGTGTCTGGGTGTGATAACCAATGAAAGAAACCACCTTGTAACCCCAAGCTGGATTTCAAAAGCCCTTAATCTCTCTGGGCCTGTCTTCTACCTGTAAAAGGAGTTAGGAAAGTTTATGCCTAAAGCTTCCACAGTGTGCCATATTGAAGATCACAGATGTGAACAAAGCTAGACTGAATAGATGACTGGTGTCATTCTCAGCATTGAAAATTGGCAACATAATCTGTGTCTGTTATATTTTTCCTGGTTTTCCATCTATAGCTAGTGTACCAGAAAGCAAGTTATTTAAAAGATCAGTAATTTATTCTTCCATTCCCAGTGTTGAAATCCCTTGCTGATGTGTTGATGATACTGCACTCAGATGAAGAGTCTAATTAAGAGTACAGCAGTTGACAAAGCTGGCTGAATTCAGACACCATCCACTGCAAAGCAAGTCTGACCAATATAAAAAGGCAGTTTTTCTTCTGTGTTTTTTTTTTCTATAAGACTTTCAAAAAATAATAATTAAAGAAAAGACTTGAAAATGAAAATAAAAATTACTAGTTATATGTATATATATTAGATATATATTATGTATAGGTGCATATACATATATGCACGTGTAGGTGCATATATATCTACCTCTATGTCTAAACAGAAAAAGAATTGGGTTGGTGTGATTGTCAAACTGAGTGAGAACAAATCCCTTGGTTTTTGCTGAAGTGATAAACATTAAATATCACAGAGGCTTTCCAGAAATTTCTTTGTTTGGCAGATTTCTAAACCACAAAATAATAATTTTGAGCCTTAGCCAAACCCTTCCCCACCAAGTTTACTGAGATCCCTTTTGCTGAATCAGAGCATAACATTACCATGTGTGTTTATGGTAACAGCTCTACAACCCCTTTTGGCTGGAAAATTAGTGAAACTGCCCATGCTTTTGACTAATTGATGAGTAATCAAAAATCATCTAATATCCAGTTTCTTTAGAGAGCCTGCTCATTAGGACTGAATTATAGAGCCGAGAGATATAATTTTCTTTTCTTAGCTATCATTGAACTGATATTTTACTGTTGGCCAGTTTTATTTTCCTGCAGCCTTTTTCTGTGTTGTTTGTTTTGTTTATTTTGTGGACAGACACAATAACTGAGATTTTCATTGGATTTAACACAGTTAAAATCCAAACTGTTCTCAGGAAGGATGCTGCTGCTTCTCCTTCCATCCCAGGCTATCAGTTTCCCTGTTTGCTTTCTGCCACACCAAAGGTGGTGTTGGTCACTGATGAGTCAGGCCAAGGAGCTGCTCTGGCTGAAAACGAACTTAAAAATAAAAATATGGAGAGGTTTATGCCAGTCTTGAGTACATTGTCATAACATAAATGGGAAAGGTGAAATATATCCTGCTGCACAGAGCATAGGTTTGAAGAATCCTCAGTTATCCAAAACTCATATTAATCATAAAAAACTACATTGGTAGTGTCTGTATAAAAACGTTCAGTGTTAGATGGAGCTTTAATGGGAACCAGAGCTCAGAAATACTTCATAAGCAGTTTAAGATGCCGAAGATGGAGATGGCTCTGGTCCTTTCCTGCAAGTCTTGATTCAGTATAATTATCTCTGACCTGCTTGCTTTGCAAATCCCCTAGAGATGAGTGAAATTATTTGCTATTAAATCTTACTAAATTAATTAGGTTATTTTGATGGGCTACATTTGGTTCATTTGAAAAGCAGCACTCTAGTTTCTGCAAACCACATCACCATTCTGAGACAACGTATGTTCCTCTCATGCAGATTTTTCTAGCCTAAATCCAGCACGGGGCAAAAAGCAGTTTTTTGTTCAGAAGTGAAGTTTTTTAAGTTTTGTTTTTAGCATAAACCGTTTCTAATTCTTGTATTTTGCTTTGTGTAAGGAAACTGGAATGAATGATTCACAACATAATCATTTGGTCATAGTTTTTATAGAACAATAAAGATTTTGCTTTCTTTTTAATGTTCTATCTGCAAAGTGGGGATAGAGTTTCTGTCCTAGAGAAGTGCTACAAAGATTTGTTAGTTAATTCTTGGACTGCATTTTATCTGTGCTAAATACCATATAATTATTTAATGTCCCAGTTACAGATGGTTGACACTGTGTTGTATCCTTGGAGTATTGTTCACTTATTTTTCAAGGCTGAGTCTGAATGATAAATTGTAAACATGAATGAGTGCAATGTTTCAAACATCAAAGAAAAAATGTGGTGTTTTTAAATAATGTTAAGAATAATGCAATACTTCAATGCATGAATTTTCTGTTTGCTCCTAATGCCCAATATGTTTCTATTATTTTATACAAAACTGACAAAAAATTCTTGCTGCACTTGTTTTTAATCTCAAGAAGGGTCTTAGATATCTTCTTCTTCCTGTGGCCTAGATTGTGACATGGTTTTATTGCAGCCCTCACCTTTAGAGGATAGAGCTATTTATATGATCAAATTTCAGGTGTGCTCAAAAACACGAGTGCAGCGTTGAGGAGTCTAATAAAAGTTTATCACTTATTAATTGGAAACTAGTTTCAGTATGTGCAGCTGAGCACAAAAAATAGTGAGACTGAGTCACTAAAAGTGCTGGTAGAAGAAAGCCCCTCTGCTTTTTGTAACGAGTTGAGGGCTTCAGGCCTCAACACCACACACTCTCTGGTTGTGGCAGCCACTTGTAATGAGCACTGTTATTCTGAGGGGGTCACATTTATTTGATTTTGCTTGCTGGGGTCTGTAAGCCCAACACCAGAAAGCCCAGATGCAAACAGATAGAAAATAAAGCAAGCAAGAGCATATCTCAGTGGTCTAGAAATTGTGAATCTACTTCACATTCATATTTGCTGATTTATTAAAGAGATATAAATAAACAGAAACAATTTAAAAATTTCCTGTATAACCCAGTTGCCTTTGATATACCCTCCTAGGTGTAGTGTTCTAGTGTGGCACTAGATAGTCGTGTTCTTCCTTCGGAGCACGGAAGGATCTTGTATTGCTGAGTTTGTCCCTGGGTGTTGGGTGACTTTCTCTCCTTCCCTCACAGTGCTGGGACACCCTCCAGGGGAAGGGTCTTGCTGTGGCAGATGGCTCTGTGGTAAATATCTGTCTTACCTTGTACTTTGGGGATAGCCCATGCTTTCCTTGCACACAGACTGGAAAGCAAACAAATAGCCTCTATGGTCACGGCTTATCAAAAACCTGTCCCAGCAATTTTTGTATCAAAAATACAAATGCCTGATGAGATCAGATGCTGCAAAACTGGATTGTTAATGAGTGTTACACTCTACTGTAAGACTTAGAAATTAAGACATCCTTCAAGTCCAGTTTTAGATGTACAAGTTTTATTCATTAGACCTGATCTATGGGTTTTGAAGAGTTTTGTCTACTTCAACAGTTCAGTTCAGGTTGTACCTGTATTTTCATGGCTTTCTGTAGTTGATCCTGTTGCCAAAGCTGAATCATAGATGAATTTCAGAAATTCAGCCTGCACAGTGATCCAATTTGTCACTAAAAGACATCCTTAAAATAAGAGTCTTCAGGTGTGAGATATATTTGTCATGTATTTACCTACATTCTCTGAGATAAAGAGTCTTATGGAAGGACAGACTTCACAACCCTTCATTTAGGGAAATCTTCACTTGGGTAAGACCTACCTCACACTACACTTTCAGAACCTGCATCCCCGAAAACCAGCGTCCCAAACTTTTAAATCCACCATTTTATACCCACATCTTTCCAAATACGAGCTACTACAGAATTTTTCTTTCTCACTTTCTGTTATATACCTTTACCTCTCCAAACCATATGCCTAACTACCCTTGGCTCTACCTTTTTTTTTAACCTATTGGGAGATATGATTGGTTCTGCATGTGTTTCAGTCTGCTGTCTGTGATCTCATCCAGTTCCCAGTTCTCTGCTGTCCAGCTTTCTAGTCAGTCGGTCACTAGCTTGACAGAGGTCCTTTGCAAGATGCTCCCCATTATGCAATAGAAAACTGTAAGAAACAGAAGATTTTACCTCCCAAAGATCAGCTGCCACACAGTGTCTTGTTCCTGCTTGAGGCAGCAACTCCCAGCTCTTGAACTTTGCAGTTCATTTCCATACATATTGCTGTCCAAAATTAATGCCTTTCACATTTCAGCATGCTAAAATATGCAGTTAGAAAACCAGCACATTTGATAAGCAAGCAGATCATGAGCTGTTTGTGAGACACTTTTTGGCCATCATTATTATAGCTAGATAGATAGAGAGAAACTACAGAAAAATTGCCCATAGTATCTAAATATGGCAGCTCTGAGAAATAAATTAACATTTTCTTTTTCTTTTGACAACAGAGAAGTATGTCTTTGTCTCTCCTGAAATTCCACCAGAGGTACAGCAGGGAAGAATCTACTCCATAAAAACAAAATTAGACAAAAGAAAATTAAACTAATAATAAGAGAGAGAGATTACAATAACAATAAAAAACAATTGGCAAAAGGAAAACAACTCCCTCTCCTTATTGTTATGCATTCAGAATCAGTGTCTTACTCATTTGTTAAACTTTTATGGCACTGGCAGTCTCAAATACTAATTTTGTTCAGCATGAAAGTGCCCTTTTTAATGGGATGAATATGATGCTTCCAGTGCAAGCAAGAGCAGGCATCTGAGTGATGCTAATGGCATATTCTACGCTGCTGGAAGTTCTGGACAAAACACCTTTTCCTTATTTTTTCGTCCACTGTTGTTCTACCCTAACCTGCTGATGCTGGTCAAAACCCACCTGTTAAAAACAGCTGTAAAATAATTTTGATATCAACATGTTACAATTTTCATTGTCAGGCTAAAAAAAAAATAAATTACTTTATCAGCAAGTAAAGTCTTTTGCCTCAAAGGCGAAATGGTGTCCTTGTGGAAATGATATATGCATTCCTCATGGGAAGTGCAGCCAAGTGATGTCCTGCCATGGCTGTCTGTGAGAGCCACCAACCTTCCATGGGACATCATGGAGGGAATGTCCCTTGCACTCTCCTGAATGGTGATTCATAGAAGGGGTTATCCTAGGGACAGGGGGAGAAAGAAGCACTGTGAGTGATATTTATTTGCAATAATGGGAATTCCTATAAGGAAAAGCATGTCTTTTATCCTTCTGTGAAAAATGAAGAATTCGAGTTTTACAACTGACAAATTGAAAAACCTGTGTACAGTGATGCAAGGCTTCTCTTCAAGGTCTTCATATGAGTAAGCATAGAACTGAGTCCAGCCTGACTGGAATTCCAGCATCCATAACAGAAATAATTAGCTATACTGGTTCATTTGCACAGGTTTGCATTATTTGCTGAGCTTAATTTAGTGCCACTGTGTGTATCCTAACAATACGCACAGCTCTCCAGGACTTTTGAAAAAGTAGGTCATTTAAACAGGCAAATATCACAGGGTAACCTTAACTATTGGTAAGAAGATAGGCCAGAAATTATGTTCATGGCCATATTTGCAAGACTCTGATGATAATAATAATAATAAAAGAAGATATCATGCCATTGACAAATAGAAACAATTTTATATCTAATAGGATTTAAGTAATAAAGGCTGAAAGGCTGCAACAGCTGCAAAGAGATTAGATACGTTATGTTTTCTCAGTGTAATAAAACTTGTCAAATAAAGCTGAATAAAATCTTCTTATCTGTGTCTCTGGCTTATTTTTCCTGCAGCCTCTTTCTTTTCAGCTGATTGCAGGAATCACCATTTCTCTAGAATGGTTACACACACGACAGTTCAATTAGAGTCAAGTTAGTGAAAGTTATTGCTGGATTTGCTTTTGGTTGCACCTTTTTTTTTTTTTTTTTTAAAGTAAAGGCCATCTGCAGCATTTGGAAAGAATGAAGCAGATCAAAAACCAGCTCTGCCAATCTCTGCTAATATTAATGGGCAGCTGGACTAAACTGCATATCAGTGTAGTATCATTTAATTTAGTATTGCTTTATACAGGATCTGGTTCTGATTTATAAATAAACCCCATCAGAATAGCAAGACATCCTTCCCCAGTCACACTTGATACTGCCTTGGCTCTCCCAAGGCTGCCCTTGTAATATTTCCCTTTTCTCACCTGTCTGCTCCCTCCTCTGGGCACTGTCTGGAGTCCTCCTCCATTCTTGCTGCTCCTCCTGCCTCAGTTTCTCCCTGTGTTTAAAGAAAGTGTCATGGTTTGTCTTTCTAGGGCTGGTGTGTTAATCTTTCCTGAGACCTTTAGGATATGCAGATGGAATTGGCATTCAGAAGTGTGAGTTGTTATTATTGTGGTTAATTAGATGTGACAGGCTGACATTCTGCTAACATTTTCATGAAATCCAAGGCCAAACCTTTGTCTGGGTTAGAAACATGCTTGGATTTTCCATGTGATCCATCCTTCCATCCAGGTCAGTTTTCTGAACTTACCTGTGTGTCTGATTTAAATTGCTCGAGCATCTAAAGCAGGGGTGTTATTTTAAATACTGAATGGGAAGAGCAAATGGTGTGTATGTTTAAACAGTATTGCTGTTGCCTTTGGCACGTATTTGACCAAAGTATTTACTCCCCAAGGCAAAGCAGTGAACCTAGTAAGAGAAGCCAAGGGATCTGTCCAAGCTGATGTAATATGTAAAGACATAAACATCATCCGTAAATCAATAGGCATTGATTTAGGTAAATGAGAGTTTTGCCCTTAGGTAAGAAAAAATATACTTATTTATATGTATGTGTTTAAAATATTTCATGCAGAATTTCTGGGGACACATATCCAATATTAATTAAAATTTAAGTGCATTGTGTTAGTGCCCACAAACGCATTATTTAGGATTTCTCTTTTTCTATTTTTCAAATGAAAGCTTTTCTCCTGCATTTTCCCCTCCAGATAGAAAGTTCAGGAAACCAGTGTATAATGATAATATGATAACCAATTAGGGAAAAAAACCCTGATGCCAGTTGCTGGTGCTGAAACTGCTGTCAGAATCTGCTGTGTATCTGTGCTGAAACAATTTCTGGCCACCCTTTTTAACAATGCTCTTCCTTGGGTTGGGGCAGGAGGAGAGAAAGTTCTCTATAAATTTAATCAAATAATTTAATTCTGTCAGTCCTAATTGCATGGAACTGAGAAGACATTGGAAAATAAAGGTGAGTGTAAAGCCTATGTCACCGTGCAGAGAAGTGTGGCAGTCAGTTCTGAGTGAGCCAGTGTGAGTCCCCAGGGAGTTAACTGCTTAAGCAAAGTGTTCCCAGCCTCCAAGCTGGCATCACAGAGCCTGGTTGTGCAGGTTTATTGGAAGGATGGGGGAGATTCAGATGCTTCTCTTCTCTTAATAATAGCACAAGAGATCTGATGACGGAAAGGATGCATTACTCTCAATTTGGGGAGACTGAAGCAACGAGACCAATCCATCTGTCAGCAGGATGTGTATGCACATCACTCTCATCTTGCTTGTCTGATCACAACTGCAGCCCTGGCCTCCAGCATGGAGCAGGCTGAAACCTGAACATGCACCAAGTCACTCCAGTGCTCAGCATCCCAGAGGGTCCTGTGCTCTCTTCCCCATCTCCCCACTTCTCCACCTGTATGTTTCTATTAATACTGTTACTGCAAGAATATTTTTCCTGCCTCACAAGGTAAGGGAGAAATTTTATTGGGAAATTCTCTTCACAGGTTTAAATCAGGAATGACGCTACTGATTTTAATGCTGTTCATAGAATCACAGAATATACTGAGTAAGAAGGGACCTATAAGGATCACTAAGTCCAGTCATTGTCCCTTCATAGGATAAATTTGATTGGTTTGTTTCTGGCTGTGGTTGTCATCCATTTGTTTAGATGACCTTCAGTATAGCTGATGAAAGGTATTATGGTAGTAGTTAGGTGGAAGTAGTTAGTAGTTAAAACATGCAAACCTTTTCCACTTTTTTCCCTATTCTGTGGTATCAAGTTGTTCACAGTGGCTCAGATATAGGGACATGGGGAAGAGCCTACAAAAATTGTCCAAGGAGGCCAGTGGCACTGGGCCTGTATCAGCAATAGTGTGGCCAGCAGGACAAGGGCAGTGACTGTCCCCCTGTACTCAGCATGGGTGAGGCCACACCTTGAGTGCTGTGACCATTTCTGAGCCCCTCAACTCAGGAAGGACATTGAGGTGCCAGACAAGGGCAACAGAGCTGTGAAGGGTCTGGAGCACAAGTACTATGAGGAGCAGCTGAGGGAGCTGGGGGTGTTTAGCCTGGACAAAAGGAGGCTCAGGGGAGACCTTATCACTCTGTACAACCACCTGAAAGGAGATTGTAGCGAGTGGAGGTAGGGCTCTTCTCCCAGGCAGCCAGGGGCAGGATGAGAGAACACAGCCTCAAGCTGCACCAGGAGGGCTTTAGGTTGGACATTAGGAAGAGTTTCTTCACAGAAAGGGTGATTATGTGGGGATTGAGAACACAGACTCTTCTATGCCTGCAAAGTAAAGCCGGTTTATTACATCTATTTACCAGTATTTTTGGGTCACTACATTCGTATAAAATTTTCCACTCAGACCCCTTTGTCCCAGTCCCCTTCAGAAACACAATCTTCTCGATAATCCCTCTTATGCCAGAAATGTCCTTGTTAAACTATTTTGCCAGCAATGTCCTTGTTATCTCTTCTCTCTTCTCTTGTAAGTGCAATCAGCATCACCAGACATGATGTCTTTGCTTCTGTTCTTGCCTTGAATTTATCTCTCCCACAGTTTTCACTGTACCAGGGTCAAAAGGTCTGCAGTCTACAGTTCAGCTTCTGTAGCTATCTGGTCTTCCACATGATTAGACATTGGAATGGGCTCCCCAGGTGGGGAGTCGCCATCCCTGGAGGTGGTTAAGGAAAGGCTGGGCATGGCACTCAATGGCACGGTGTGGTTGACATGGTGGTGTTTGGTCATAGGTTGGACTCAATGGTCTCAGAGGTCTTTTCCAACTTAATTGATTCTCTCTTTCTGTAAAGCCATTCCTTTTCCTCATCCAAACAAAGGCTTTGTCTAAAAATCCCTTCTTACAAAAGTACATTTTTTCTAGTTTGACAGGAGATTTTAAAAGGCACCTGCATGGCTCAAACCTCTGCATACAAAACTGTACATGTAGGTACAAAGCAATCTTGTTTTTCTAGGAATATGAACAGGAGCCAAGAGAGCATATATAGCAGAGAATTACATCCTCTGCTTAAATTTCTCTCCCTTCCTCTATTCCTTCAAGGTTATAAAAGAATCTTGTGTGCAAGTAGAGACTTGCTTTAGCTCTTGTCAGAAGTTCACATTTTAATATTAGTTTCTTTCTGTTTTGTTTGGGTTTTCTCATTTTCTTTTGCTGGTAAAAATTTAATGAAAAGTAGCCTGACAGAAAATGCTGTGATCCAAGCTGTGAATGGTTTGCTGCCACAGAGGTCCTTTGAGCCTTAGAATTCATCCTTATTGCTGCTATTGGATATAACGGAATTTTCAGATTGCTTTCTGGCATCAGTTTTCACATGTGATTGACAGATGTAATAAACAGGTAGGCAAGAAACTCAGCTTGTTGCAGGACAATGGATATGGGCATTAGAAGCCTTCTGAAATGCAGAATGTTACTAAAAGCCATAACCTGATATTATCAGGGAAGATGGCTGCAAACCACTCAGTGCACTTCAGTTCTCAGTATTTCGTTTTTGTTTGTTGCTTGCCTTTTGTAATAGATCAGTGTTCATGCCCTCAAGGCATTTCTTGCAAACCAGGGGCCCCCAGGACATGGAAACCAATTAAAGACATTGATATTCTTGCTTCAACATTAAGCCAGGGAAAGAACTGACAGGAATTTCAAGTTCACTGTGCATGCAGGAGCTGGTTATCATTTCCATATGGCTTTCAGACTGTCTCACACTAAAACCCACACCTGAGGGAGATCCAGAAGAGTCTGGGGCATGATTTGCTCAAAACTGCTTTTGATTCCCACCAGCATAATTTATTGGAAACATGCTGCTTTTTTTTGGAAACATTCACAGCCAGTCTAGGAGCTACTGAAACATATTCCTACAATATAGAAGAGATTTTGAAGGACAGAGAGAGTAAAGTAGCCATGGCCAGAGTTTGGACAAAGTACCTTTTGACTGTCCTTGCAGCAGGCCCCAGATCATACATGCACTCATGTTTTCAGTCACTTGCTTTTTGGTTTTCGATCGTTTTGGGTTTTTTTTGTTTTGTTTTGGTTTTTTGTTTGTTTTTTTTTTTTTTTTCTTTTTCATATTGGACATTTAGAAGTCTCACTGCTGGGCCCAGCTGGAGTCCCAGTATCCCAGCCTTGCACAAGCAGGATTTCACCGAACTGAACAGCTGCTGCTCACATTCCCCAGTTGATGCTCTATGGAATGCTGAGTGATGGTGTCCAGGGAGAAGAAGATGGAGGAAGGAAATCCTTAAGGACTAAAGAGGTGATTATCCATATGATCTCTTAGCTCAATACACTTTGCAGTGTGGCCATATCCTCAGGCTCTGCTCAGGAGCATGATGTCAGCTCCAGCATCACCAAATGAACAACTTTTTCCTGCCTGAAAGAGGTATAGATCTCAAGGATTTCTGGGGAGTAGCTTGACACTGCTAATCTCGTGTTGCCTCTTTTACCCTTGCCGGCAGCTCCTCAGTTTTTAAACACACAAAGTTTGCATAAATATAAGCACTGTTTTTCTCAGGAGGAACCCCATAAATTAATGGAACAAAAATATGTTATAAAAATGTCAACCTTCATTTGATAAGTGTGTGAGGTCCAATAGCTGTATTATAGGTGACAACCTTATGGAATTACATTGCTGTTTTCACCTGTTCTCATCCCAGTGGCAAATCTCATTCCCAAGTTCTGACTAAACAAAGGGGGTTGCTCAGATGACTTTCAAGGTGAAATTATAGTATGAGCCACCCTCTTCTTGCATTTTTTCAGTCCCCTATCTATTCCCATTTCAGCCCTAGGCAAGTGAAGACTTGTGACTTGCTCTTTCCCCAGCAGTTTCTATGTATGGTTACATGGCTGCAGTGTTCCTCTGCAAAAGTCATTGTGTTTCAGAGAGAGGTAAAATGGTGCTGGTTATCCTGCACTTTGTATTTTGAGGTTACCCAGATACACATCTGAGATAAGGGATTAGGGATGTTTCTGATTAATACTACCAGTGTTTGCTGTCTGTGCAGCAGCAGAGATAGAGCTGCACTGCTCCAAGTGCAGGGGGTGCAGCTAATGAGAGTCTGTGGCTGTAGAGAGTGAATAGGCAAACATTCATCTCGCTGACCTTGGCTATCTGCAAGATACAGCTCTGATCTGACCACCTTGTCCAAGCTCCCTCTGTACTTGGTGGGGAGGTTAATAAATCCCTCCAGTTTCAGACACTTCTCTCAGGCCGAGATTAATCATCTCAGGTGATAATCGTTCTCTGCTGGCTCTGCTGGAAGTTGATGTGACTAACATGGATTAGATAGTTATGTTTCAGATGACTGATTTCATTATACCATTAGGTTTGGTAAACTGAAGTCCTCTGTACAGGAAACAGCCAAAGCCATCATTTCATGATGCATGGTGCCAGGTAGTGTGACTGTCAAGTCACACATTTCATTTCTTGTACACCCAGCTTGGGAACAGGAACAGGAAATTGGATTGTGGATCTTGCTCTTCTGTAGTTTCTTCAAATATCAGATTGATAAGTGAGTACAAAATAGATATTCACAAACATGTAATAAACCCATTATATGGCAAATGATAATGAATGGATTCTTTTGGTTGGGATTTTCTAATATTACATAGCATAATAAATTTATTTTTAATTGTTGAGGCTACAGAAATACGTAGCTTCTGATTTGCCTCTTAATGACTAAAAATCTAACAGCACTGTAATATTGCCAATTCCTTCTGACCCTGTGGAAGAATGATCATAAAAACAACAATACTCAGGGGTCAAGGTGAGATTATCTGTCATTCTCAGAAACAGAAGCTGCTCAAAATGTTAATCAATGCTGTTTCCAGCTTGTAGCCATTTACTTCCAGAAGAAAGCACCTAAGTCTTCAGTCCTAAAATAAGTTGTTCCAATGGCACATATTTCCTTCACACTCTGCTCCTTGTACCACTCACTACAACCCCACGTGTAACTGTCAAGGGCCTAACAGCCCCTCTTCACTCTTACATTTACATTTACTCAGTGAAACAATAGAACAGGTTGCTCAGAGAGGTGGGAGATGTCCACCCCTGGCAACATTCAAAGTCAGATGGAGCAGGATTCTGAGGCACCTGATCTACTTGGAGATGTGCCTGCACATTGTAGGGGGGTTGGACTAGATGGGCTTTAAGGGTCCTTTGAATCCTAACTGTTCTTTGATTCTATGTGCAGTTATTGTGGTCAAAACTGACAAAACTGAAATGAGAAATTTGAAAGGGTCATTTCTGTGTTCTGCCTGGGAAGATGTATTGATATAGGGTTGGATGCCTCCATGCTATAAGGTCCTGGTGCTTGGCATTAAAGATTCTGCCACAGTATAGGTGGGGTATTCATACCCCATAAATAACCAGTAAACTAAAAAAAAAAAAAATTGAAACCTGAAGCCTGCAAACAGTAAAAGCTCATAAAATTTGGCATAATCTCGTGGGCTTTACTTTGGCCAGTCTCTGAGTCGGTCCTTTCCTTCATGGTTTGTTCTGACACCAGCTGGTGTAAAACCTCCCATACTTCTGGGTATGACAGGACATTTTAATATTCCTGTCACAGGCTCTGCTACACAACTGCACCAAAGAGCACAGGGTGGCTCCCCCTTCCAAACAGTCTTCCTCCAAATACACAAGATATACAAGAGCATGGCAGAAGAGCAGAAGTTCTCTGTGTGCTCCATTCAAGGAGAAAAGACACTGACACCAGGAGTAGCCATTTGCTGACATACTGATTTCTTTCCATAGAACAGAATTTAAAGGAGGAATTTGACTTCACTTGAAAGAAAGGACCAATGTATAATTTCCCCAACTTTTAGAATTAAAGCCTTGTTTAAAGAACTTTAATGAGGATTAAGGTTTAAATTAAAGACACTAGTAAGAAGAAATGGTGCAGCATCTATGTTTTCATCACTCATAAATAAAACCAAGTAGCAGGACCATGGAAAACCAGCATGAAAAACACCCACAAATACTTTCCAATTTAATTATCTATTTTATGAACAGGAAACTGCTTATTTTTTGGGGAACTGCAATTAGGATTTACATATTCTGCTTATAAATAGTTCTTGTGACAACTTATCTCTGTTTACAAATGACAGTTACCTTCTAAGTATTTGCTGTGTTTATTGAACACCTGTGTGATAAACACAGGTTAGAGGGCATCAAGACTTTAACACTGCATGTGTTATTTTTTCCATTTTTCTTGTCCCCTGTCTTTTCTTCTGCTTGGGTTTTTGATCTCCTAATGCCTTTGGTCACTCACCTAAAACATCAAGAAACGTATCATATCTCCATGGTGGAGAAGTATTCCTTAAAACTTGTTTTGCTTTCCAATGCAGCAGCAGCACAAAGTCAGAATACTTTTGGACACGAATAACCTCCATCTTTAACCTGCAGCCCTGCTTTTCATAATGTTCAGTGGTTTTGCCAACAAGTCAAGGAAAAACATATTCCTCGATTTTTCTTCTTTGGAGCGAATAAGAGAGCATTTGTCAAGGAAAAGCACTTTAATATCAGGATTATGGCTTTTTCTTTTTCATCTCTACTACTTCAGTCACTTTAGCAAGATGCTTGATTCTAAGGGTTGGTGTTTGAAAACAGAGTGTTTTTAATTTTCTTTTATTTTTTTTGAAAATGGATGTCGTGTGCTGTAAGAGTTCCTGGGGGACATTTTCAATGTGTGTGCATTCCTGAACATGAACTTTGGCATCTGCCATAATGAGTCTTACTGTCAAAACAGAGAGCAGCTGCTCTTGTAGCAGCCTGGGATCAGGGCCTGGGAAACAGCAGCACTGTGCTGTCTCTGGAGGATGTTGGCTGCTTGTCACACATCCCCTGAGTGGCCTTGGGCAGGTCATTTGAGAATAGTCCAAAGCCAGGGAGTTTCACAGGTTTGTAAATCTGCAGAGAGACTGTGCTTGTCAGTGAGTGTTTTCTGCTCCTGTAGGATTTCTCTGATTGAATTTATCTTTAAACTTTGTTATCTCTTTGAGTAAAACTCATGTAAACCTGTCTTAACTTTAGCATGCCCAGTAACACGACAGCTCTCAGTTCTCATTCCCCTGGTTAATTACTATTCATATCAAAGAAACCTCAGTGTTCTTGAGGAAACACAAAGCCTGGAGTTTACATATTTATTTTCCCTCTATAATATCATTACATGAAGAATACAATAGAGGAAACAGGATTTAATTTCTGACTCACAAATGCCACTACCTCAGCAATACAGGAATACCTAAGCTAGTTGGATGTGAGAGTCCAGATCCCAGTGCAGTTAAATTGAATATGCTGATTATTAGTTCTTGCAGCCTGAGCTGTCAGTCAGAGTGGAACTGTATTGAGCAGTGACACTGACCAGCTTGTGGCTTCTTACCCCAGATACCAAGACACCTCTTCACAATTCCTGTTGGTGCATGCCATGCACACAAGGCAGGCCTATTTCGACAGGACAAGCTTTTATGTAAGCTGGAAGCCCTGAGGAATAATAATGCAATACTGACACTCAGGCCAGGCTTCCAGAGTCTAACCAGGTCCAGCATGTGGCCAGCTTTTAAGTGCTGAGCTCTCACTTAGCCTGTGCAAGAAAGAGCCTTGAAAATGCACACTCACATCAGGGATGCTGCAACACGATCAGATAAACAGTATGGTGACAGACTAATTCTCCATGTAGTTTGAGCAGGATTAAGGTGCCTAAACATAAGCATCATGGGGACCTTGCTAAGTCTCAACTGCTGTTTTTAATGAGTGTTTCTGTTTATGCAGAACAAGCAGGAAATGCTGCTTGGAATCGTCTAAGGGCATTGGAAACAACTCTAGGCTCCAATGTAAGGATATTTCAATGACAGCAACACTAGCTGAAGAAGAACTCCTAAATCTACTTGAGCTTGATCAAGAAGTATGGTTTACAAACTTCAGCGATCTATTAAAACATCTGCTTCACAAAGCTAAGCTGCTTGAACCCAAACTAATCCACTGTAAATTTAGTCTTTTAAGACAGGGTTAAGAACCTGTGTACCAGTGTCCCTCCTGTGGTCAGACAAATGAGAGGTACATCTAAGAGTTTATCTAAAATCTAGTAGATCCTATATGGGATTATTCCAGAGTTTCCCAGCTACAGATTCTTGGTCAGGTACTTTCTTCCTAGATGCTTATTTTGATCCACATGGGATGGATTTTTGCTCTGCAGCAGCACTTTCCCTGAAGTAGAAGTTCTGGATTAATCCAAGCTTGTGATTGTGACTATCCTGCAGCCCATGGAGCAACATCTGCTATTGAAAATGTGTAAGAGTAGAAGCAGGTGCCCCCATTGTTCAGAGAAAACCCTTTTCTGGGTTTTAGATAAGATCCAGCATTTGTCTCCCTGAAAATCCCTGGTGCACCTGATGAAATGTAACTCTAGTTGTATCTTGTTACTCTTTCGTCATACAGATCAGAACTAGCCAGATTAAAAACAGCTCTGCCAGTGAAAGGGAGAGGGTGGGGGAGAGGAGGAAACTTAGTAGTGTGTGAAATGACATTTCAATGAGAAGTTTGCCATTGAGCTGACAGCTGAAATCTAAATTTTACGAAGATGAGGAGCATGGAGTTACATGGGCAGACCTTACCTGCTGAAGGAGCTTGAATTTTTGAGGTATGAACTGATATGGAAATGACAGTTTTACAGGTCATCAGACCCAAGTGGTGGGAGGAATGGCCCAGCAAGGGGAATATCCATAGATTGTCCCCATGTATTTTTTATTATATGAGCTTTTTTGAATGCATTTGTGTGATAAATAAATACATGAATGAAGTACATCACTGTCACCAAGGGACTTTTCTGATATTTATCAGAGAGACATACTGTGTTTTTCTTTTGAATAGCAATGCTTTTTGCTGATTACAGATTCCTGTAGGAGATTCTCAAATTCTTAAAGGAGAACTGAATAGATTTTTCAGCAGAATTAAGACATAGCAAGTGACATATTACAATGGTTTTGCTGACTTAGCAGCCCCAAAAAACCAAGAAAATTAGATATAGAAAAATCCAATGTAGTCTGAAAGTCTTGGGGCAAGTCTAATTTCTGAGACATAAGAATCAAGATATATTACATTGTCATCTCTGTTTTAATTGGAATGGTGTGTTTTATACCATTGAATAACTATTGAAGTTGCTCTGATATTTATAGCCCTTTTTCTACCATTTTATTGGGTGTTACTGCTGACAACCTTAAATGAATTTCAGTGGTCATCACATTTTTTTCTTGTGGAGCATGGCCTGATCTCTAGTTTCAGATGATATTTTTTAAAAAATCAAATTCTGTACTATCCAGAATTCCTCTGACACATTATGCTAAACTGACAGTGCCCTGCCCTGCCTATAGATATGCAAATAGAGAGGCAACACATGGGTGCTCCAGACTGTAGAACTGTTTAAGAACTCGGCAAGCACAGTGAGTTCCTGTTATTTACTTCTCAGAGTTCTTCAGTGCAACTCTGCACCAGCTTCCCACCACCAGTTCCTCAGCTGTGCCTGCAAACGTTCCTGCCCCTGGTTAGTGCCAAAAAATTGTTGTGCTTACCCTGCACAGATTTGCTTTCTGCTGTACAGCAGCACTTCTGTCTCAAAGAAACATTTCTCAGCCATTCAAGTGCCTTAGAGTGTCGTGTCCCCCCCGCGGCCACCATTTCCAGTCTTCACTTTCCAATGTGGGAAAAGAAAGAGGTGAGAGAGTGGAGGTGTCCAAGCATGAGTGAATGGACAGAAGTTAAAAGATGGGACTTGTATTGAGCATTTTCCGATCAGCCAGGAATAGTCCCTTGAAGGGGACAGACTGAAAACGAATGGGAATATTCAACACTAAATAATTAGAAGAGATCCTTAACCTTCTTCATCACTGCTTTGTAAAATGATACACTGGGTAAATTCCTCCTTCTTTCCTTTTTCTTTCCTTAGTCTAGTTCACATTGTTTTGTGTCTGCATTTTGCAAGCTCTTACAGGAGATTTTAAAAAGTAGAGTTTTCTATTGCATGATTGTAAAGACTGTTACATACATTTGCTGATCTGATATAAGCCAAGAATCCATTACACGAAATTCTCAGAGACTGGGATGTAGCCTTATGGCTCTGCATGCCAGCCATCCAAAGGTGGTAGAATGAGGTGCAGTTCTGCATCAGCTGCTCCCAGCTTACAAATTGGATAGGGGATGAAGTTAACTATGTGTTTCTGAATTAGGTTTCGGGAGATGTGGCTTCAGTACCCAGACTGCCCAGCAAAGCTGTTGAGTTGTCATCCTCGAGGGTGTTTAAAAGTGTAAATGTCACAACGTAGGGACATAGTTTAGTGGTAGCTTTAACCGTTGGATGTAATGATTTATAATTCTTTTCCAATCTAAAAAATTCTATGATTACAAGATTCATCATGGAATTTTTTCAAGACTAGGAAAGTAGTTTGTTATAATGAAGCCTTAGTTGACCATTGTCAATCTGTGTGATGAAGCTGTCCTATGCTCCAGGTGTGTTACTGTGACCTGACTCTATCACTGTGTATAGGTAGTTTAATAATATGCTAAGCCTCTTTCTTCAGAGAAAAATCTACTGGTCATATGAAAAATGATGAAAATGATGATCAGATGAAAACTCAAAACATTGTTTTATATTGAAATAATTTTCAAAAATAAATAATATTTAATCTACTTTTTTTCTTCCTCAGGTTTTCCATAAAAACCCTACGGTTTTCAAAGAAAAAAGTCTTCATTTAGAACATAATGTAGGTATTAACTTAAATCATTGTGCATTGTTAAGTAAACTCCTCATTTCTTTAGAGTTTCTGAGCTCCTGACTTCCTTCTTTCTTCCCTGTTTCATATATGTAGTGATTTCTTTGGGTGTGTATGATGCAGAGAACTCATTTAATCTTCCCAACTGTTTTAGAGTTTCACTTAGATCATTCTCTTCTACACAACATTATTTTTTTAATCAAATTGATTGGTACTAACAGAAGGTCGGTTGCCTCCCACCCTCCCTTCAGATATACAAAGGAGAACTTAAATCTGTTGTTTATTCTTGCTTCCCAAAGTTAAATCTTAGATTCAAGCAGATGGCATTTTTTTATATTTGAAGAGGCTTAACCGCTGCAGACAGTGAGAGAGGGTAAGGGCAGAAAAGTGATAGAAAAGCTGATTTACATCCTTGGAACAGTATAGGTCTGCCACTTATCCTCACTGTGTCTCAGTTTGCAGAACTATAAAATTCAGTAAGAAGCTGTGAGCATTACTTCTTTATTTCCTTCATTCAAAACTTCTTTCTTCCTTGCTCTCACTTTTTAAATGATCTGGGTTAAAAGAGGTCAGGCAGAACATTTCTGCTTCACACTGCCTTAGGACAGGAGAAGGCTTCAAGCAGTGTCCAAGGGACCCATTTGTGGTGAATTGGTGTGCTCAAATTCACCACTCTCCTGCTCTGATAAACACAGCGGTCATTTGCATGTAAGGGCCAGTCTGGTTCTCATTTAAAATTCTTAGAAGAAGTTTCTAAGTTTCATTTGCTGTAAAACAGAAACTCTCTTCTCTCCCTGCCCCTTCTGGCTCTAGCTGGCTGGTAGATTGCTGATTCCTTGTCTTTAACTGTGGTGGAACTATACTAGTAAGAATATAAATACTCATTGTTTAAATCTTTTTTTTAGTTAAACTAACATCAAAATGTTGTGACAACATAAAGGAAGGGGAGGAACAGAGATAGGAAATTTACATATAAAATCTCCCATCAGAATGCAATTAACCTGCTGCTCATCTTCTCCTCTATTGACACCCAGAACGAAACTTCCCAGTATTCATGTCATGGTAACTTTTCTTTCTTCCTTGTCATATATCAAGATCCAAACAGATTTCTGGTGATACTCAGCTGTTGAGTTCACTCTTTTTTTAAAAAAACATCTTGCCTGAAGGTCAGCATAATCTGGGAGAGAATTCCACAGAAGTACCATGATAGGATTGTGTTAGCTCTGTATTTGGCCTTTGCTGTTTGCTGTTGGGGGAGGATCTTGTGGTAAATACACAGCTGGGCTGATGTTGCCCAGCTGCTGCTCTGTATCTGTGGGTTAAAGAAGCTTTCAGTGCAATGGCAGGAGCACAGTGATTTTGCTTTTCAGTGCCTGGCAGTGGCTTGCTGTAGGTCTGGACTTGTAAGAGTTTTGATTTCTAGCACAAGTGACACATCATGGTTAGTTGTCAAGTAAGTGGTTCTGAAAGATCAAAATCACATATTTCCTATGCAGTGGTGTGGAAGGACTGCTGAATATGGACACATATTCTCTTTTTAGATCCAATGTTGAGATTGAAGAAAAGGAGCAGAAGAGCAAAAGCACATCAAGGCTGGCCTTTATAATGAGGAGTCATGGATATATATGAATCCGTTTTCTTCTTTCTTGTTTCTGGTCCGTTCTGATTTTTAAAAGTGTAAAGAGTCAAGAGAATTAAAAAAAGGAAATACATCCCAAAAAGTAAGATTTTAGTTTTAATTTAAAAGTTTTAGATTGTTATTATATTACTAGGGTTTTGTACAACATTATTTCCTGGGTTCAGGTGAATTCAAACACAAGAATAGAAAAGTTCCTTTTTTTCTAAAGCCCTCCCATGTAAATATAAGAATAGACTATACGGAAAAAATTCAGTAATAGGAAAATGCAGAGTATTTTCCTTTTTACAGAGAAAATACACAGCATGTCACAGTTGAGTAGCAGGTTAAAGAACTTAGCATTGCAACCTCTTCACACACCCATGTATTTTGGTAATTTATTCTTCTGTAAAGCAGTTTTCTCTAAAAATATATGCACACCGAGGAAAAACTTATTTCCAAGATCCTTTTTTTTTTCAATAAAATTGCCACGTCAGCTCACAAAACCTCAGTGGGTTCTGCTAATTCCACTTCTAATGAACCTACGAGGCTGAGAAAATATGTTAGCTTCTTTTGTCCTCATTTCAGCTTGCAGAAGTGGTTTGTTGCTGATAATTCTAGTATTTGCCTCTTGGTCAAGGTGTATCTCATCTACCTCCTGCTATGCTACATGTCTGTTCAGCCCATAGGGTGGCTGTGTCCCAGTGTTTTGCTGTCATTGTAGTGCCAGGAAAAATAATAACTCATATTAAGACAACTGGTAGCAAAGCTAAGGTGAAATTTTTGTACACCACAATTCTACTTTGTGGGCTACTCATACTAAACTGGATTTTGACAGACAAAAATCAGAATAATGCTATTAAGTTCAAAAAGCTGTTCCAGTTTACCTCACATAATGTGTAAACTTACTCGCTAGAAAAATCTTAAGCACACAGTTTTTGCAACTGTGAGGGTTTTTTCTCATTTTTTTCCCCCAAAGAACTGGAAGGGAATTTACAGTCCACCAAGAGGACACCTAACATATTAAATTAGATCATGGACCAAATATATTAGATCAAGATCTGTGGTCCCACAAGAGGCTTGCATACTGTCAATAATACAACCTGACAGCTTTAGGATCAATCATCTTATTAAAACTTTCTTCTCCCTCTTTTTCCTCTCTCTCTATCACTCCTTGAAGGAGCTTGGCTGGGAGCTTGTTTTTTTCTGCTTCAGAATTTCTCTCACTAATACTTCCATAAGAAATAGATTTGCCTCAATTAGCTTGCATTAATCTGGGACACAATAATGAATAAATATTTGGAATAAATAATGCATGATGTCTAAGTCAGATAATTATCGTAATGATGACTGACATCCTCCTAGCACCTTTCAATCCCAAATCCCAAGGCACTTAATAGAACGACTAGAGATTTAGGGGCGGGGGAGAAGATGGGGAAAGATCCTGAGCTGCAGCAAGCTGTCAAAGCTCTGATGTTGCTTGGGCCTCTTTACCATGCAGGCAGTCCACTTTTGTTGGCAGGACCCTCAGTATTAGCTATAAAATAGGATGCTTTTTATTATGAAAATGGCTCCCTAAAAATTTGGTTTTTTTGGTGGTGGCTTATTGGGACAAGAGATGCAAAAGGTCTCTACTTGGAAGAACTTGCAGGGCAGTAGGGGGGTGCATCAGAAGTCAGGGTACCAGAACCTCTGGGTTCCTCCTCTTGATGCAAAAGGTGTTTGCTGTGAGTTCTTTTTTTTCCCTCTCAGCTGGCAGCCCTCACAAGTAAACACATTCTTTTTAAAGCTGGCAGGTGTCACAATGACTCCTGGTCAGAGTAACAGGTCATCCCTTTGTCAGCAGCCTATTTAGCACTGTAAAGTTTGCAGACCTTCTACAAGTACGAAGGTTGAACCTTAGGTCTCAGGGATATGTCAGCCATTTTAAAAGTCTGCTGTGTCCCCAGCTGAATTCTAATGGAAGAAGAAAATCTTCCAGATAATATAGGGTTGACTCTGAACCCATATGAGCTGGAGCAGATCTATACCAGAGAAGCACAGCAGGGACTTATTCAGGGAAGTGTACAGATTTATCATCAGGGTCACAGCCTTTGACGAGACATACACATCCTCCATTTCACAAATGCTTCAGTGGAACTGTCCACAGGAGGAAAGATAATACCATGATTTGCCTATATAAGCATGACAGACAGAAACACAATGTGCAGCTGGAGAGCGATAAGGGAAATTGATTTCTTTTTCCTATTTCTTTGCACTTTATTTCTCCTGCTTGGCAGTTCTGTTCATCAGTACATTTCCTCCTTCTCATATATGGGGGCAAATTTTCCAATGGGCTTGAGCCTCCTGGAGATATATATATATGTATATATATATAATCTGCCTCTTTGAAATAGAACTGAATTTTCATGAAGATCTGCTCTGTATTGTATAAGTAACTGGAACATTTTCCATTTTTCTTTATATTTTTCATCAAGCTGTACTACAAAGTCATTGTTCTGACAGTCATACAACTGTCCTAATCAGCTGCTGATTCGGAGAGACACGTGCCACCTAATCCATGGGGTTTCTTGCCAGCTCCTCTTGGTGTGCTAGACATGGTATTAAACTCTTAACCACCCATAAGATTTCTGTGCAGCCTCTGCTTGTGTTTAGGCTGCAGATGAAGCAATGTCAACACAAGCATGATAAATTGGAGGTTTCTTCCCGGAGCACTTGCACTCACACAAACAAACACTTCATTAGCAAGACGATAAACAAAACAAAACCCACAGCAGTCCCCACGAATGTGTCAGTAAATTGCTTCAGGGTGAGAAAACACCCTCTGCATCAACTTCGGGATATCACGGGACGAATTGCCAGGCTGGAAGCATCTCTTGGCGTGCTGCCTCAGTCAGAGGAAGCTGCAGAGTGGAAATTCTCCCATCGCCGAAAGGGCAGGTCCTGCTGGCACGTTTCTGGCTCCTGAAGCTGTCCAGGGTTTGGTTCTTGGCCTGTAAAGCAATCCTGTGGAATTACTCTGGATGAAGTAGTTGGAGTTGGTGAATTCTGCCATATGTGGGCTCACTCTGAGCACCAGTTTCCCCTTCATTTTAACTGCAAGATTTGAAATTCACCTACAGGGTCTGATGCCCCTTAGGGAGAAGGGAAAATTTGGGTTCTCTTAAGTGCAAGAAACACAAAAGATTTAGAAAATCTCTAATTAGAAGTTTCAGTGCTGTTTATGTTTCTACAATCACTTTGGAGAGAAGGGCTTAGGAAATACACACAAACAAGTCCCATTAGGAGGTATGTTTGTTCCCTATGATTTTTCTTATTTTAATTTTTAACTATCATTTAAAATGTTAACTAATTTAACAGTTTTTGCTGTTGAGTAAAACCAGGAAACGTTCTAACTATGGGATTTAGCTTTTGTCCCCACTTATGTCTCTGCTCAGCTGCCTCGACTTGTTAAAAGGCAAAGTAGTTTTATTTTTTGTTGCCAAAGTGGTCTAAGATGAATCTTGATTTTTTTGAATCAGTATTTTTATATTGTCTTTTTCTCAGACTGCACAGCCATTGATTTCAAGGGTTGTAAATTTAAAGAAAATTAAATGCAAGAGGAGAGAGAAAAAAGGTTTGAGTCTCATTCATACAGGAGAATTTTGAGCTGAAAGTAGTAGAAGAAAAAATATTGAGCTGTAAGTATTTAAAAATACAAAAGAGGAAAAGCAAATTATATGTTAAATTTCATGAAGTAAAAATAATACAGTAATGGTCGGTCATAAGTATATTTCCTTTATGGGGATTTTGAAAGGATTGGGGCTGGATTTTTTGATGAATAATTTTCTCTCTGACTTATCAGGTTCATATGCTAACTTTAGACAGTGTGATGATTATATCCTCTAGAATCAAGGAAGCTTAGGCTATCTTCACTCATCCTTTTCACTTGCTGGTTCAAAGTATTTCATTAGGAGAATTCGGTGGAACTAAAAAAAGGCACACTTCTTTAAAAAATTTTTTTTCTTCATAAGAACTTGAACAAATTTGCCACTGCTGTCAACTTTAAATGTTTTATGTTACATATTATTTCTGAACCAATATAGAAAGGCAGGAACAATGCCTTTTCTGGAAATATAATCCATATATTTGTGTTCTTTGGAAACTTTTTTTTTTAATTTTTTTTTTCCCTTTACCCCCTCCTGCACACTTGAGTGAAGTTGCCTTTAAGCTGGTTAAGGCTTGCAGGAGTGGTTTTTGGTTTTGCAGCTTTATCTCAGTGACCCATTTCTGTTTCCCTGCTTCTACCTAGTGAGTATTCTATTTAATTTTATGGGTGTTTTTTCAGTTCAGATTTTGTTAGTGTTGGTTTTGTTGGTGTGGTTTTTTTTTTTTTTTGGTGTTTGGTAACAGTTTTTGTTTCTTGTTTTTTTAATTCATGGTACTTTGGTGGTTCTGAGCATGTTGTCCCAGAATATGCAAACATCCAACTGAGTTTGTTATGGGGTGCAATATTAACTGTTTATTCAGAAGTATACCAAGGTTCATATTGCATAAGAAGCCTGAATCTTTCACTGTGAGTGAGACAACCTTTTCAATTTTAGCATTAAAGGAGGCTAGCACTTAAATATCTTGTGTAGTATGGTTTCTTTAAAGAAGGCACTGAAATAGAAGGCATGAATTCAGGAAAATATATGTTGGACCTGTAAAACAATCCTTCAGACACACAGTTGAATTGTTTGTCTTGACAGGTAGGTTTCAGACAGTTTTCCATGTGGTTGTATATGCTTTCAAAGACTTCCTCTGAATTTTTAGGCTTCAGTTACTTTGAAGATGTGTTTCATGCTATGCAAGCCTATATTCATGGTACTGTCCCTTCAGTCATTACTAAACTAGATATTTCTCTTTCTTTTTCCATTTCTTGTCTCTTTCTTTAATTCAGATTCACAGAAGTTCATGCTTCTTATTGCTGAAGTCTCTTTTTCTCTCTTTCTATATATTTTTAAGCTTGTATATATAATCCTGTGTCATGGATGGGACACAACTAATGAGGAGCCTGAAAATCTGAATCTGTAGTAACAAATTGTCTAATTTTCAGATTGATTTTCTTTTGTTTGTTTTTCTTTCCTAAAAAAGATCAAGTATGACTAAGAAATTATCTCAGTTTTCTTCCCTATGTAAAATATTTAAGAGTGTGGCATGGGCTTCTCACGGGTTAACAAAATTTATACCTGTAATGAACTGCAAAAAGTGTAGGAGTGATCACATCAAAAGTGTCTACAGTTGTAGCCCCATACGGGAAAAGTTCAGTACTTTGTACCATTTAGCTTCTTGTTTGTTATATTGCTTATATTAGCTCTAATTATTTTCAGGCATTTAATTAGTCACTGTGCATGGAAAATAACAATTCCTTTAATTTTATCCTTTAAAATAAATATCACCAAGACTCGTCTCAGAGCTAACTTTGCATCTAGAAGTTTGATGCCATCTGACTCTTACTGCTGTTTATTTATATCACAAAACAAAGAATTATTAAATGAGACTTTAGACAGAACCATTTATGCTAGATGAATTAATTCCACAATATTTTGTGTTCCATGTGTGAATAATAGTTCAGCAACATTCTTTTTCAGTTTTTGCTAAGCTTTACCTTCTGTGTTTGCGTTTGGTATGATGTTGGAAGTTCACACCACCACAGACTTTTTCCCACTTCCCTCCCAACAATATGGTAGGATTTTTACAGCGATTTATTTAGCAGTTCACTGGGAATCTGACTCTTCTGTTTTATCACTTACTTTTCTTACAGTTTTTGATACTTACCATTGCCTGAATACAGAAAAGGTCTCTGGCATTTAGCACACAGAAAACTGTGCTTAAAATAACATTACTGTTGTAACACACCAATAAATCCTGAAGAATTCATTTGAAAGGCTGAAATTATATCATTAATTTACTTGCTTTTGCTTTCCCGTGTTAAGTACAGTGGTAATGAAGTATCATCCCTAACTTTGAATTGCCCAACATCTGTTGGTTTGTGGCACAGTCTAACCCTAATATTATTTAAATGTTTTTTGTGCATCTGAATATTAAACAGTGCCCTGAAAATTCAATAGAGCAGTCAGAACTTATGCTAGCTGCAAGATTACAATTTCTCTGTGCTCATTTTGTGTTCATACATCTATCTAAATAGTTCAGTAAACAAACAAACCCCACAAAATCTGAAAGACACCCCCACCAATAAAACACAGGGAGAAGGGAATCCAGATTATATTTGTGGAAATACCGTGGAGGAAGGGTTATCAGTCTGTTTCTTTCCTTTAAACCTTCGAGTCAAGTCCCCAGAGCAAGGCTACTTTGAATATCTCACAGTGCTCAGTGTCAGGTTTGCAAATCGCAGAGTTCATCTGTTCTTAAATTTGCTTTGGTTTTCCTTACCAAATTAATGGCAAAAGACATATGCATATATACAATAAACATATCAGCTGAGAGACCCTGAAAGCTGAAACCTGTTTCAATCAGAAAGAAAAGGTGGAACTAATTTGAGAAGAGACCCACCACATTCATCTCAGCCTGCAAATGGTAGCAAACTGCCTCTGTCAAGATTCTGTTTCCATGCACTGCCATGGCTTTGTATGCATTTACACAGGTTTAAATGGTGATAAGTTCAGCAACTGAGTCAAATGCACAGATGGATTGCTAAAATTTGGATTAAAAGTAGCATTAAAATAGGGTTTTCGAGAATGTGGGGTTTGGTTCATTTCTTAGGATTCACAGAGGTCATTTTTCAGACCAGACAGCTTATGTAGATACTTTTTTTTTATTTCAGAAGAGCTGTTGCTTACAGATAAACGAGCCGCTTTGATAAAATCTGTGTAACACTGTGTAAAAACTTGACTTTTTTTATGTTTAGTTTTCAAATTTGTGACATTAACCAAGTTTGGGTTTTTTCTTATTTTAAAAAGAGATTTAGAGTCACTAATTAGGAAAAAAAAATACTGATACAATGTTGGAACTAGTAAATACTTTTTTAACTGAAAGTATTGCTTCTTTTGAGTGCTTGTCCCATCTTGAATTCCAGGTAACTTCATCTGGCTTCTTATCAGGGTAACTGCTAGTTTTTTCAAGGGGAAGAAAATGCCTCACTGAGGGGGAAAAAAAAAATAGGAGCAATCACATTCTTTCTTCACATTCTCTGCATTTATTCATGTCTCTTCCTCTTAATTTTTCATTTTTCTTATGTGGCCCGGAGCAGAATCTCATCTATTTACAATAATGGAAAAAAATATTGAAAAATAGTAGATCCTTTTCAGGGTCCATTAACTAAGCAATATGATGCATGTTGATGAAAGGTGCTGACAGCCTCTCATAATTCAGGTCTGGAGAGTGATTCCATAACCAGTGTCTGCTCCATTGCTCAAAACTCACCCTCAGTGCTGCTGCTTAAGAAGGGCACATGAGGGATGCCATGCTTTGGCTGTGCTGACTTTGGCGTGAAGCCTGCAAGGACCTGGATTCCATGCCTTGTTCTCTTGTGCTGGTTTCTTCCTGGTTTCAGGGCAATGTCTTTACAGACAGAGAGCCTCAGGACAGGACCCCTGAGGCAACATCATCTTTGAAATTTCTAAGCATCGACAGGTGAGCAAATCATAGTAAATGATAGAACTGCTTCAGCACAGCACCTGCAGGCTCTTGGATCATAATTGGTGTGCTCTGGCTTACAACAGGTAGTAGTTCAAACAGGTTTCAACCAGCATAGCCTGGTTGGACTCGATTTCTTTACAATTATTTCCTTGCCTGCTTAAGGAACCTCTTTGTGAGACCCATCAAAGCCTGCTGGTTGTCAGTGGTATCCACAACTGAATCACTGCATGTAAACATGAAAAATGTAAATCACATTGGAGGTGAAATGAAAGAACTGCAAGTGAAACCACATGTGCCTAGAATTATATAAGGGCAAACCAGTGAGGGCTGGTATGCCACACAAGTACCCGCACTAAGCCAAATGTGAAAATTAGCTCTGGTTTCCAACATATTTTCATCCAGAAGAAAGAGAGAAACAGACTCAAACAAGTATGTTTTTCATCCTACCTATGTTGTTGCTTCCCAAGGTGTTATTCTATTATGTGAGAAAGATGTGCATAGCATAGCTGTCAAAACAGCAAACAACCACATCCGAACACCTGCAATCCCACTGAAGTTGTGGAAGGTGCAGCTGCCAAGCTGTAGCTCAGCTCTTTGAAGGGATTGACTACAGTGAATAATAACCAAAGCAATTAGGAGTCACAACTACCTTGCAATGTCTATTTTAGGGAGATTGGTTATATATTGTAGGAAGTCAAACTCCATTTCTGCACTGGAAATAAAAAGAGACTAATTAGCTGTTGCACTCCAGTGACTACTCCAGTTGTTATCTAAAGCCTGTGTAGGTTTTTTTTCTGCTCTTTTAGTTTGTGATTTCATGGAACTTTTGGTATTTTTGCCTCAATAGCAGTTATGCCAAGTTTGAAGAACCTGAAACTCTAATAAGTACCTTATTTAAATTGTTCAGAAGGATAGTGCATAACTTTTAAATAAAAAGCAGTATCACAAAGAGATTGCCATACCTCATACCTACAGAGGGCTGTAGCCAGTATAGCATTCTCAAAATTTGACTGCTAAATTTGGATCACAGCATCAGCAGGAGATTAGCAAGCAGTCATCAAACTGAGATAATGAGTTTATGATTAAAGAGGTAAAAATCACCTTTCCTCAAGAAGGAGCCACATGAAGGCCTTGAGGAACCCAGAGAAAGGCAAGATGTGTGAGGCTTCCGAAGGTGTCAGTAATGATCTCTGCCTCCATTTGCCTCAGTGCAGTACAGACAGGGAGGGATTTGCAATACTTTGCAGTCTGTGTGCAGGGAGCTGCTCTTTCTCCAAAACGAAATAGAGAAAATGGCTCGGAAGGCTTCAGGTTCTACTTCATTAGAAATATTTTACTTAAAGAGGAAAAGGCTGCTTGATTCTTCAGAAACTGCTTTATGTGTCTATGTTGACCAGTTGGTAGATTGCATTCACTTCAAATCTATTTCATTTGCACCTTGTTAAGTAAATCCCTTGTTTTTATACCCATTTTTGTCTTTTGGAAAGATGCGAGTGGTGTTCTTGAAGAAAATATAGATCGTTGTTGTTCTGGACATTTTGCAAGCCTCTCAGTGGGGCTTCTGCCTTTCATCCACAGAAAAAGTCATGGTTGTGAAATACCTGTTTGAGATGCCCTTTTAAACTTCCCCTCTGGGACAAAGGATGACTGGATGAGTCATCTTCTAGCTTCATTCATGAAATTCTCCAAGTAATTTCAATTTTACAATGGCTCTGCATGACTCTGTGTGTGTTTCCTTCTAATACTTTCTTCTATTTGTTTTAAGGCCACACTGCACAGAACAAAAAATACTGCATCGGTTATTTTATTGATGGATGCAGGGGAACTGCTGGGAACTTAGAGAATAGAATTGATTTTTTGACTAACTTTCCCTTTCTACCTGTCCTTAAGACCAGCCTCATAAAGTAGGCAACTTCAGTAGCAGTGCATGAGCTTCAAGCAGATAGAATCATCTTTGTGTTATATTTTCTTTGAACTGTCATCACGTCCTTGCTTCCTTTAGTTTTTATTTTTTCTTGTTGGATTTTTTTTGTTTGTTTTGTTTTGTTTTGTTTTCCTCTTTTCTGTCTCGGGCCTTTCATATTCTTCAACTTCAAGTTAAAATGACCTGTGTGTAGTTTGCAACGAGAACAAAATTTCATTTATATTTGACAATTAACCAACAGGGAGCAAAGCTCAATGTCAAATTAACACTACCTTGCTGTACAACTCCCCAGATTTGCCTGAGTCTGTAGGTGCATGTGTGTTTGGAGGGCAGGTTGCTTTTATTATGTTACAAATATGCTTCCTTTTTTTTTTTTTTTTTTTAAGAAGTGCCAAGAGCTAAAAATATCACCCTCAAAACAAGTGTTTTGTGTTTTGTGTCTGGTTTAACAGTGTTTCATATCTGGTTTAACACACTCTTCCCATTATGGCTTGACTGTAAGCTGCACCTGGTGGAGTGCTGCTTTGCCCTGAGGATAGGTGTGACACTGGTGGAGCTGCTGGTGTTGGTGGGCTGCAGCCTGGCTGCCTTCTCATGCCTTTAACTTGCTGTGGCCCCCAGACTGAAGGTTGGAAGCATATGCCACATCTTTTTTGTTCAAAATACAGCAAATGTGTGTGCACAGGCACAAACACAGCATGAGTTCTGTTCTGATCATGGCCATGGGATAAAGCAGTTTCCTGTGGATTCTCTATACGGACCCTGTGGATGCAACAGTCTGGCAGCCCAGTAACTCTGTAAAAGTAAAGGGGTGTGTCATGTCAGGTGTTTTATAGCATTTCTCTGGAGGAGGGCTTTGGGTTTGAACATGTAAAGTTTGTTGAACTCTGTGTCACCTCTGCAGTTCCCTGTGCCCATGTGCTGACTCCCCTGGAGCAGTCGGGCACACATCTAAGGGTTGTGCCCAAGTGAACACTTCACTGCAAACCTGTGTATTCACCACAGGAAGGTTGAGGGAAAATTGCTTTATATCCTACCAACTTACACTACAGGAGGGCAAGGAAAAGACTAAGGGCACCAGGAGACAACAGAGTGCATTCAGTTCTTAAAATCGTATTGGCTTTATGGACGGTGATCTTGCTTTTTAAAAAGGATTGGAGTTATGGAAGTAAGTTTGCTTTTGGAAAATATGGATATTCATAAGAGATTGTTTATTTGGTGAGACAGATCTTGCTGTTCTTCCCCAGTTCCTTTCCTAGAGCTCTGGTATATCACAAAGTGGAAGCACTGATTAAACAAGATATTAACCACTTAAGCATAAAGCATTTTCTTTTCCTATAGACAAACTCTTCAGACTCAGTAAAATATTTATGTCTTGTCTCATTTTAACACATTCAAGAAAAGAATGTTATTTTCAATTGCTTTCAAGGTTGGGGGAGAAACTTTATTTCTGCCTAATTTGATGTCAGGTTTAATGCATTCTGTGGGTTTTCTTCCCTATAACTTCTATTTGCATTATGCCATACATTTTGGACAGCTTTTAGCCTTTATTCAACAGTCACAGATAATGAAGACTTTACCACATCTATAAGTAGTTTCTCCTAATGGCTGATCACTTTGCTGTTAACAGATTGTTTTGTTACTTAACTCTGATGACTTTTTTTGTTTGATTTTTTTTTTTTTTTGTCTGCTTTAAGTTTCCAGGCATTGTCTCTAACTATCTAAAAAACCTGACTTGTCAGTTGAGGGCAAGTTGCTTTATTACACTATCTTGGTTAAAAGATGTTGAGAGGCTTTCTTTGTCTGCTGTTTTACTGCCGTTTTACAGAAGTGTCGGTTTATTCTTTGGCTCTCACAGCCAGTGACTGTCTCAGCCTGGAGACACAGTGTGGTTCCCAAATAACTACAAGCAGTACCACAGGCCGTTTTTTGTACTCCCCAGTGTATTTTCATTATATCACACCAACCCATTTATCTATAGCATTATACTGTGGGCTTGTTGTTTTTTTCTTCACCAAACCTTACTCAGATGACTGGGTGCCTCTGGGATTTGGATAAGTGTTGTGCTACTTCAGGGTTCCCCCAGATGCTTTAATAGGTTGTGGGAAAATACATGTTTGAAGAAGCAAAAAAGATTTGATGAGAGTTCCCTTCTCTCGAAATGTAAAATGAGGATTAGTGGAATTGTAAAACACTCAGACTTCTGCATAAGTGCTATGTTATCCCAAGGCTCTGTAACTCTCTCTTCTTTGTGTCTCCCACCACAAGTAACTTTTTTCAGATACAATTCTTCAAAAATATAATTATCTGAACACTGACCTTAGAGTAAGATGACCCATTTGCTCTGTGCATTGAAAACTATTAAATCTCTGCTAACATATCCATTAGAAACAAATGAAATAATGATGTGGATGAAGCTCAAGCAAAGCACACAATTAATTAGATTTAATTTTATATTGTGATGGATTCCTGGAGCTCTGTGGGCACTGACCAAAGATACATTTGCTTTTCTCATGCAGGGTAATTGGATTACTAGGTAGTATGAGTCTTTAATCTTTGCTGATAGAGTGAGATAAATGTCTGCTAAATACACTGAGCAAACAAGAGTAGCTTAAGAAAAGAATGACGAAAAGTGTGTTGTGACTATAGAAGATTAAGAAATATTTCTTCTGGTGATGGAGAGGGAAAAGCAGTTCTGTTGTCACTTGGCTGGTTAAACACACTGTGACAACAGGGGTAGCTGCTTCCCTGCACACTTTAATAGTGTCTCCCTGGATGCACTGAATTTTGAAATGGGGTGTCTCCTCCTCGTGCCTGCATAAATGTCTTCACTTTTCAGGGAATGGGTGTTTGAAAATACTTGGAAATTTGTCTCTGTGAGAAACTCTGAAATTGAGGTGTTGGTAGTCATTTCTAGGGCTGAAAATGAACACCAGTTTTTCATCCTCTGATAAGGGATGAAAATACAGAGTGTGCTTTGGTAATTCGGGGTTGGAGGTATGTGTTTTATTTTTTTACGGTATTGGAATGAAAAGAAGTATGACAAAACTGAAATAGCTTCACAATTCTGGCAATTCATCCTACCAATCACCACCCTGAAAAAAAACAATGCCACTCATCTGTGACTAGTCATAGGCCTGCATCCAAGCAAAAAACAGAGCACAAAAATAAAGATTATGGACTGTGGTGCTTGGTAGGGACAAATATATAAATTTGTGTTGGCCTGCTTTGAGACTGGAAACAATTTCCTGTGGAAGACCTTTCCTCCCAAGCTGTAATTTATGCCTGCTTGAATACTTAGGCAGAACCTGACTTCTTTTGGATATCTGAGAAGCAAAAGAGGAAGCACAGATGTAATTCCCAGCTGTGGGAAATAACTGAGACCCAAGAGCCTCTGCAGAGCTCCAGGGCTGTTCTATACTGCCAGAGAGGGGGACCTTCAGAGGGACAGTGTGTGGCCACCTTTCCTTAGAGGCCACCTAGGCAGAGTGTTCAAAGCATCCAGGTTGCCTGGAAAACCCATCCCTTCAAGGAGCAGCTCTGGATGACTTAACAAACAGCTTGAAATCCAGTCGGGGGCAGATGTCCTCCAGAAGTGTTGAAATCCTGAAATCCTGTCATGAAGGCAGCTCTGGACTGTGAATGAGCTCAACGGGCTGCTCTCATTCTGGAGGGATCAGATCACTGCAAATTACAAATTCAACAGGAATTCATTACCGAATTCACTTGTTAAAGCTTGTTTGAATGGGTATCCTGAGTTTGCTCCATTTTAGGAATGCCACAAAGATCTGACAGCCAGATCACACTCCACAGATAAACTTCCCCTCTTTCTGGGTCATTTTGTGGCTGTAGGAGTCTGGGAGACATGGAAATATATCCTGAACTGTTTCATAAATTCCAGAGAGGTCAATCTTCTTCCCTTGCTGTTTCACAAGAAAGTGATTGATGCTTGGCACTTCTGTATAATGATAAAACATTTCTAAAGCTTATGGTCAATAAATTTGTGTAATAAATATTGCATCCCAATGCTATTATAGTTCATGCTTCAATAACTTTTCTAAGTTATTTTCTAAGGCTAAGATAATGGAAATTTTAGTCATGTTTATTTTTCCTTTTCAAAGAGCAAAGACTTTGAAATTCCTTTTGAAGCCTAGTGCATGTTAAGGTTAGTGTCTCCTTGAACTAGTATTTCTGCTGGAGTCAGAACTGTGATTTAGATTTGAATTTTCTGAGTGTCTGCAAAATGGTGTGGTCTGTGACTTAAGTGTGTTCCAGATATCTTCATGTTGCTTTTTTGCTCTAGGCACTTCTGAATACACTTTTATTTTTTTAGTGAAGCAGCCCACAAAACTGGCTTTCTGTTCAGGTGTGTTTTATGAAGTGTTTTGACATCCATGATCTAACCCAAAGAGTGGTTCAATCACTGGATAACTCTTCACTGTCTCTACCCATATATGAATAAAACCCTCAGGTAAAGCCCTCATCTTTCTTCCAGGCATAAAGTTTAAAAGATCTTTGGTTTTGTTTGTGTTAGGAACTGTGCAGGTTCCTAATGGTTCACAAGAGGAATGTAATAGAGATTGGAGACCAGATTAGTGAGATTTGCAGTCATAAAAATTCCTAAGTGTTCCAGAATCACATTTCAGCCAGCTTTAGAAATCAGATTAAAAGTTTTAAATTGCCTTGGTTTTTCTTTTAAGACCTCATATCAGCTTTTATATGTGTTAGACTCCTTTTTGCCTTTGCTGTTTTCCATGCAACCATGATAATTTGTCTCCAATTCAGTTGCCAGAGCAAATACAGAGAAAGGGGCATAACCAGGGCTCCTAAAACACTGCAGAAGGAGAAAGTTACCCTCTAGATCCTGTGCCATACCTGGTAGTCTCACCTGAGCACCACATAGAGTCTGCAGCAGCACTAAATCTGGCAAAGTGTAGACAACTGAATTGATATCTTAATGTTTGCTTTTGCTTCCTTTTGAAAATGTGGCAGAAGATATAAAAGTTTGGACTAAAAAAGCCCTGAATTTTCCTTTATTATTAATTTAAAATTGAACAAGTTTTGGGTAGTTATACTTGATTTGACCTCTCTTTTCTCACAAAACTGAAAAAAATTGACTAATAAAATACTTGGAACATGAGCTAGTAAAAAATCAGAAGCTGCTTAATTTTTTGAAGCCCATCTTGTAATAAGCTATTCTCTAAAAACTGCTTCTGAAAGGCGGTTTTAAGATTTTCTTTTCCTGTAGCAGATATTGAGGATACATACTACTCTGGGATATTTGTCTGTTTGGGAATGCCTGTTCCCTGTTAGGTTGCTCAGGTTTAGTGGGGCAATTGTGGAGATACCCAGAAGGAACAAAAAAAAAATTAGAACTGAGACTGGAGGAAGGTGTCAGTGCACAGCATTTCAGACTTTGCTTGACAAGGGATTCATCTTGCCAGGCTGAATTTAGCCCACTTATCCAGGCCCCCTGAGTGAGAAGAATGATCTCCAGAACACAAGTTCTCCCATCATCCTGAGAAAGGTGTTAGCAAAACCAGAGGCCATGTGAAATTGATCCTAACCTACCTCTTTACCTTCCTCTCAAGCTGGCTTTGTGATAGGAAAACTATGACTTAACACCTTTGCTTTCTGTTTTGATATTTTTTTTTACCATTTCTTGTTCAAGAAGTCTTGTCAGGAGATGGCATGTCATCTCTGCTATGTCCACATGCCTTCTGTCACATTTTTGCTGTTCTCCTGCATGCTGAAGTCATGTGATATAGTTTTTTCTATCAAAAAAAAATGTAGAACCACATTTCTAGAATTATCCAGTCCTGTGCAGTAGCTCATATCTCTGTCTTCTATCTTTTTCAATCCATACCATAAAGGCCAGGGCAGAATTCTGTGCATGTGGACAGTTCTTCAGCCTCACTGTAGCTCTGGCACCCCTATTTATAATTTAATGACAGCTGTTTTCCCCCTTCTGATTTGCCCCACAACAGCCACCTGCAGGGAACACTGATGCCTCCAAATTCATCCTTGAATGCCAGGGATTAATTTAGGCACAAAAAGCAAGTTCATAAGGACTCCTCAGTGTTAGTGTATAAAAATACTACAGTAGATTTGCAGCTTTCGAGGCATGAGTTTAAAAGAAGAAAGCACAGCAGCTGATGGACAGAAAGAGACTGCATGGGGGAGAAAATACATGGTCACTTGTAAGCTCCTATCTGCTGAAACCCAGAGGGTTCTTTTAAGTTTATCTTTTCTCTGATCCGTGTTTGTTTATTTCAGCAGAACATGTTTTTTGTCCAGAAGATATTTTGTACTTTGAATAAAGCATGCAGCTTTGCACAAAGAACTTTCTATTTTAAACTGGTATCAACCTTTTGTGTTCATTGTGGACACTGCAGAAATAGAAATGTGAAGATTCCAGATTTTAAGGAGAGGTTTTTCTCTTTGACTGGGTAGGTCATTGTATGTATCCCTTTTCCTTGTAAAATTTGTATATTGCAAATAAAAGAATTTGAGGCCTCTTTCTAGCTAGTAGCAAAGATAGGACGGTTTTTACATCCTTGGACTTAAAGCTACTTGTGACCTTGTTCTGTGAACTGTTGCTACTTTTAGGTAAAGAACTTGGGCTTAAATTAGAAGTATTTTTCTTTGTACAGGTTCTCTCTTTGTTTGTTCCATTACAGTCAAACTGAATAATGCTACAGAAGCTAAACCACACTGTATGCAGTGTTATAAATAATAAGTTATACTTCTTGTGCTGAAGAAACAAACAGGCTAAAGAGAGGAGAGGACACAGAGGGGGAGTCAAGAAAAATCACTCACTTTGTATTTGCTGGGAACCCAAGTTCAGAACTCGTTCAAGGTCACTCAGGATCTGAACACAAACTATTCGATTTAACCAGGCTTTCCAAATCTGAGGCCAGCCTTGCAATCATTGGAATATCTCTTCATCCAGAAGTTTGCAGTCACTTGACATTTGTGTTAATACCTGACACTTGACTTCAGCATTTCAGCTTTGATAAGGCCACACCAGCTCCACTTAAGATGAAAAGTGTTAAAAAAAAAAAAAAAAAAAAAAAAAAAAAAAAAAAAAGAAAAAAAAGAGTAGGGAACTGTTTGTTGTGCAAGCTCCTCCATGGAATGTGAAGAGAGCTCACTCACTGTCAATAAATTTGTATGAGAAACAGTCAGAGTAAAACCTCACTGTAAGTATAGAGCTTCACCATATGAATATGATATGAGTAGTGGTTGCTTGTACTGCCAGCTGAGACAAAGGGGGCATCTTCTCTTTTCAGAAATCATGGGTGTTTCTATGCTTTTTCCACACCTATTTGTTATGTCTTTATGCCTTTTCATGCTCCTAAAGTTTTTTTCGTGTGCTTCCCAGTCCTTTAGGGGAGGAAGAGGGGTTGGGGTGAAAAGCAGGAGTAAATCTGAGCCTATGGGACACGCAGCTTGTGCAGGGGTGTCACTGCGAGGTAAAACGACTGGCAGAGGCCACCTTGTGGAAGCCAACAGCACAACTGTACCTTTCTGCAAACCAGGGGGAATTTTCTAGTTTTTTGACTGATTATTGCCTATTACTCACTAGGAAGGGGAAAAAAGAGCCCTGTTTTTGAGACTTCTGTTACTGCAGTATCATGAGCTGATTTACAGAGTGCTGAAATTGTAGCATTTTAGCTAATGGAGGCCAAGAGCTTTGCAATTTCAATATTTTCAAGAATATCGGTTTCTCTCTTCCCTACGTTTTTCTTGTACCCCACTGATTACTACTGTGAATCTGTTTATTTCTAATAGGTTTTAAAGAGGCAGCTTGTCATAACATCGGCAATGACTCTTCAGGTTTCTAGTTTGTTGCTAGTTTTTCTAACACTGTTTGTCTCTACGTCTGCTCTTTTCAAATGTTCTCATAGTTGTTAATTTTCCTTTGGATTATATTCAGAAATTTAGTTTTTTATACTATATAGTCCAAGTCACTTCCCAGTTTTTATGGATAGAAGAAGGGACAAGCAGCTATAAGCAAAGAATAGCTGTTACGTACCAAAAATGACATTAAAAGGGCAGTCTACGGTAGGTTCCGTGAACAAACAGCTCCTGCCAAGGTACACAGGTTCCTGTTCTAGGGACAAAGCCATAGCATTGAGGCAGGGTATCGAGTACACTGAAAATTTGGGTACCGTGCTCCCATGGGGTTTGGGGTGGGGGTATTTCTTGTACCTCCTATTTTCCTGTGGGAATTTCCTTGTGGTACCATTCTGGCACATCAGGTGTGTGAGAGTGACTAGTGGTCAAGGTTTGCCTTGAGCAAAGCAAGGCCAGAGAAGGTAAATGGTGTGTGAGACATTTTAACACGTGGGATAAAGAATGATTTGCTGTGGTTTTGGGGTTTTATCCTTGTCAAAGTAGAAATGTAAAGCATCCATGATCATACAATGGGATTAGTGCCAGCCTGGTTTCAGAACCTAAAGAAATTGAAATATGCACAAAACATTAGTAAGATTAGTGTATATTTTTCTGCCTGAAAGGAAAGGCTAAAAAGAGATGTCCTGTTAGAAATTGAAAAAACACCTCTATTCACGACAGTTAAATTATTTTGTTTAAAAATGTTTGAAGTAATCATAGAGAATAGAAGAGAGGGACCTGTTTTTAACTGAAGAGGAAACATGTCAAATGAACTGTAAATACGCTTGTTGAGTTTTCCATTTGGGAAGCCAGAGACAAGTGGTTTTTAAAGTACCTAAATGAGGGTTGAGTTGTTATATGACATCTAATAAATTAAAGGCATGACAACTTGTCTCCTGAATGATTCCTTGCAGTCACCCCTGCTGGGATCCTAGGGGGAAACAATATGAGATTGAGTCTTTCTCCTGCCTGGCATAGCAGTAATGTGTTACAGCAGAATGCAGAAAAACAGACCAGTAGAGTGGTGGAGCCTCCAAAAATAGAGAGAAACCAAAAAATGTGCTCAGTCAAGGAATCTGATGGGTAATGGCAAATGATGCCTCATCACTGTGCAGAGAGGGCCAGGAGTTGTTTGTCTGAACACAACCTGTGCTAACACAGCCTGTAAATCAGTGTGCTCTCCATGAGAGGAGTGGTGGGTGAGCTCGTGTTAATGTCAGATTTATGTTAACATGTGCTGAGGAAATCAATACAAGGTAGCAGTGTTTGCACAGGGCAAACAGATTTCTGGCATGCTTGCTGCTTTTGATCAGCCAAAGCTCCCGTGCACAGAGCTGCGAGTCTGAACTGCATTGTGCAAACCAGAGGGTACTTCTGTGAGAGAAAATAACACATTTCAATAAAGCTTCAGAAAGGGCTTAGAGCCAATTTCCTTGTTGCTTGGCACAGGGGTAGGGGATGCCCTTTACAGCAGTGTTTCTTCGGTGTGAATTGTATTTGCTTGCATGTTGACTTGTTCTTGGGGCAATCTCTTTAACTCTGCCAGGAAAGTGTAAACTGAATTGTTTGTATGATGAAGAGAGCATGTGGGAAATCTCAGACATAACCAAAATAAAGGACTTAGAAAAACCTGCTCTAAAGGCAAAAAAGTGCAGGCAAGGATGCTCAAAATGTTCCAGCCTTCACAAAGCAGTTACGTCTGAAAGGCTGTGTGCAAATCTAGTCAGAAATAGTATTTGATCTCAACTTTTAAAGTGCTTTTTGAAATCCTAATCTGGTCTCTCATTAGTGGCCAAAATTTCTATGAGCTGCAAGCTAGACTTTTAATAAAAGTTGGGATAATTTGCATCTCTGTAGCTCTGAATTTTTTCTTCCCATATTGTGGTAAAACCTGTTTTATACTTTTAATATCCAGTTGTTGGTTTATTGTAACTTCTTCCTAGGAGAGATTTTAGTGAGCCTGGTCTCTCACCCCTTAATGAACCACGGATTGTTTACTGCTAATGAAGCACACAGGAGCCTGCTTTAATTTGAGGCTAATTTTGCTGGGCCCAACCTATAAGCCATAAAGAGTGTAAGTGGGACCTGACTGAAGGCCTGAGGTTGTTCAGTCCTTAACTCCCTCTTCTGCTCTCATGCTGCTAAAAGTTATTTCTTTTCCTAATGCACCGAGGATGTGACATTCCCAGAAGAACAGGGCTGTGGGGAAGCAGGGAGCTTTTTGCCAACTTTTAGCTGCTGCTACTGCACTGGGTGGGAGGGACTGGGGTTTGGGACGCCAAACAGTGACTTTGTACCCCAGGGGCAGGACATGCCAAGCTTCATGTACTGATTCTCATTTTTCAAGAGCACAAGCTTTCTTTTTCACACCCCCAGGTCTGGAGATGCTTCCAGTTTGGGAGCTGGTAAGTTGCATCTGGTCCTTGTGACCTGTTTGAGACCAGTTTCATTAAAGCAAAAGCTTTCTCAGTGAGAGAGATCCAGCACCTCTTCACTGAAGAGTACATTTCCTTCTATCCCTCTCCTACCTTGACTGAGCAGGTTAGTTTTGTACAGAGAGCTGTTAGGATGTGTTTCCTTTTAAAAGGATCCATCTTGCACATCTCAAAAGTGCCCAACGTCTTTTTGTGATGGTAAACTTCTGCAGAGGTTCCTATTTAGGTTAGAAAAGTGAAAAAAAAATAAAGATGTTGCTCTTTGCTACAACTTCAGTCCAGACACAGCAGCATCTGTATCATTTAATTCTAGACTGCATGATATTTGGTTTCTGCACCACAGGATGGAAGACTGATTTTCTCCCTGCTTCTCCCCAACCCATCGGTATTAATAATCCAAATAATAAATCTGAACAGGACTCCTCAACTCCCTCCCTCACAAGAATAGCCTCTGTGTGTTGTGTTTTGGTTGATATAATATTTCTGCTTTGTTTAATTCAGATGCATTTATTTTTCCTTCCATCATTCATTTTACTGTATTAAGTTAGTGGTTCTGTGGGGATTCAGTTGATTAATGACTAATTTCCATTCTATGTATGCTCAAGAGGAACCTGCTTTCACAGTGCTTCCCTCCGAAATAATATAATCTTGAGGGGGGGAGCAAAACCTTCAGGTGAAAACAAAAAAACTAGTAGAAGTGCAAAGGAAAAGATGGGCTGAAATAAGAACATTTTCATTTCAGCAGTTTCCTGAGTGTGAGAGAACCTCTCCTGACTTGGATACCTGTATTCACACATTCCTTTTTTACTGCCCCAGCAGTTGAAGGAGTCACTGCCACCTACCTATTGGAATCATGACCCACTTGGAGGTTAAACCTCTACAGGCTTACTGACTGTCTGAATTCTTTCCAGCTTATTCCAGTTTCCCTCTTAGAGAGATAGAAAATGATGGGTAAACACAGAGTTGTGATCTTTAATCCCCTGAGAGGGAACTGAAGGAGGGGCAGAAAGTGCATTGCTCTAGGTTTTGCTACGGATTGGTGGGAGTCAAGAATTGGTCACAAATCCAGTTTTCTGCTTAGCTCTTCATATTCACTTCTGGTACATACATCCCACTCCTGGTCTGAGTTTCTCCAAAATACTCCATAAATACACCTTCAATTGCTAAATGTACCCTCTGAGACACTGAAACCCAAGAAATGAGCAGTCAGCTCTCAGTGATGATGGAAGATCTCTGAAACCCTATGCAATGCTTGGAAGTGTGTGACACTTCTGAGTGTTTCTGTCTGTGCAGAGAGGAAGATGGGGTCTTTGTTAATGAAGTGAGCCTGTAAGTTTCCAGAAAAAATTCAGTCAGGTTGTGGTAAGCCTTCCTTTGCAGAAGCATCAAAGCTTTTTCTTGCAATGATCTGAATTCCATTGTTTTGCACATTACAAGAGCCAGAGTCATTTATCTGTCAAAGGACACCAAGAAACTCAGGTCTGGTTACTTCTTCATGTTTCCCCTGAGAATGCAATAATCTTTTAATAGGTATTGCAATGCAATCATAGATTTTTTTTTTTTTCCCTTGTTGGAGATGAACCAGAAGCAGAGTTCCATGGCTAAATTAATTAGAAAGAAAACTACAGGTGCTCTTGCAATGCTGCTTGCAGGAAGGCAGATTTCCTGATAAATCAGTTTGTCTGACACACTGTTAATGAGAAATTAGGAACTGTATTGAATTCTGTTCCTGAGTTTGACTGACTTAAATTTCTTTTCTTTCTTCTTTGACTGTAAAGCATTGTGGAGAGGGAGAGGGTATAGTAATTCCTAATGCAAGGTAAATTTTTTTTCTCAATATGCACATTTATATATGAGTCTAGACACATGCTGTTAATATCCTGATAGGGTTTTCATTTTCCAACTGCCACGGTGCACAAAAATTGTTCTCTGATTAGTCGCAACTAAAACATCTTGTCTAAATGTTCTGAAGTAAACCTGTGAAGATATTAGAAATGATCATGTAGCATCTTGCTAAAATCAGAAGACATGAGAGCTGTAATGTAAAATCCGTCCCCAAAGAGAGCGTTCCTGTTTTGAGCTGTCATCTTCTCCTATCTTAGACTTTGACCCCATGCCTGTGAGCTGTTTTGTGAGTCAAGTTTTGGTCAACTGTGTTGGATAGACTGAGCCATGAGCATTTAGGTTGTGATCCTCCGAAGCATAAAGTGCCTTGTAAGAGCTGCACAGTATCTAGTGTCAGTGTGATGAGAAGTGACAATCTTCAAATGCTGTTTCTCTGGTTATGAATGGAAAATATGTGTTTTGGCAATAAAATGGTTCTGTTTTGCTGTTATTGGACCACATCAAGTGAAAAACAGGCTCAGTCTCTAGAACAAAGAGTCATGCCCTTGCCTTGCTGGTTTTCCTGGGAAGTTACCATCCATATTAGGACGGGAAAAAGAGAAACTGGATCCCTCAGCTGTCACAGCTCATAGTCACAGCACAAACACGACTTCCCTGGGCATCAGACATAAGATGCCAGACTGAAATGTAACAATGGAACCATCAGCACCAATTCCCCTGTGTTAACCTCCATGCACAAGCTGAAGATTGCAGCTGGATCTGATAAGGTGTTAAACTACAGCAGTAAAGACATTTAGACCCTCTCTCCATCAGTGTCAGCAAGGACTTTTGCTGTGATTTTTTTTTTTCTGTTTCATTTTCTGGGTTGTTTTGGTTTGTTATTTTTTGGTTTTTTTGTAGGGGGAGGGGATAGTGTTGGGGTTTTTTTCTAGTACTGAGAGCAGTGAGCAGGTTGTGCTGGCCTTAGTTATCTAGAATCTCTCTCAGTAGAAGGTAAATTTCATGCTGGGTTAACTTTGTGATGATTATATGTTGTAATTTTATAATAGTGTCAGAAATTTGTTAATTATGCATGGGCAGACTGGTCTCACAAGATCATTTTTCTTCTACAGATTATTACTTTTCCCCATAGGATCTCACAAAGGAAGTGCATATTCAAGCACACAGACACACATTATGTTTAAAAAATAATATTTGGTGTTTCATTAGGATGTGGGTAGATAATCTGCAGATCTCTAGACATACATTCTTTGTGTTCAAAGACTGTTGATCTCATGTTTTACTGGATTAATTTTTTCCTGTCTGTCCTGCTTTTCTTGGTATGTCTCTTTGAAAAGATATCTTTTGTGCTTGACACAGAGTAGAACCGGCATAATTCTGATGCAAGAGCTGTTAAAGGCATGGACCCTCACACAGCAGGGTAGGTCAGTAGTTAAAGGTGTGTTCATGTTTTGCTAATGTAGATTAGAAGAATTCTGCTGAAGCCACCAGAATGGAATCAGCTTTTACACAGAGATGTGGTCAATATATTTAAGGACGGAGTGAGTACTTTTACAAAAGTGAGTTAAATGGATTTTTTTTTTTCTGATGACTGTTCTGTTGGTCATACCTCATGTGCAGTTAATATTACTTTCATAGTAGACTAAACTGTACTGTGTCTCCATGCAGATCTACATGGACCTGGGTTCATGGGAATGCCAAGCTTACGAATATTAAGCACTTTTGCTTTTATTTTCGAGGTAAATTTAGGAGCTGAATTGCTAGATGAATTGGCTAGTATTTAAATAACAGCCTGTCAACACAAAGTAACTGACCAGTCAACACCAGCTGGACCCCACTAGAAATTGTATTCTGTGCTTCATGATTAATTATATGAATTCAAGACAATTTGTTTGATCTTTACGAGGCAGTTATGAGGAAAAATCAGAGATAAGTGTGATTCTACTTCTACATCAATTGCTGAAAGCTTCTTTTCTTTTTTGTTTGTGGATGCTCTTTTGTGCGGTGCTAAGGTGGCTCTCATTGTGTCCTTGGTGATTTGAGAGAGTCTGCAAGGTTTCCCCTCCATAAAAAGTGCTACTAAAAAAAGTGAAAAAGAAAATAAGTGTTGAAAAATCCTTCCAGGACAGTATGTTAACCTGACAGGACATATTAATGAAAGGGCAGGGAACAAAAATATAGATCAGCCTTTCTCACCAGCAGATATGTGAGCTGCTGAGCAAGATCAGTGTTTTCGCTCTAACACCTGACGTGGTATCACACCATTCCTACCTTACTGGTAATGTCCAATTTATCTTTTACTTCTCTGCCTGTACCCCTGCATAATTATAATTTGCAGTAATTAAAGGCCTGGCTGTCATTTCATTGACCTGACTGGTGAAACCTTCACTGACATCAGTGGTTTCAAATAAAACCCCAAATAATTCCATGTATTACAATAAACCACCCAACCCTTGCTTCAAGGACTGCTTAAAGAAGGTATTCCCTAGGGCTAGAACAACAAGGTCCTGCCAGTCCTCATATTCCCAGCTAAAAGCCCTTTGGCTCTGGAGTCTTAACCAGTCACTGCTCCTCACATTCACTTAATTTCCTTGTTCAATTCACTTGCACCCAATGATTGGAAACATTTAGTGTTTTGCAGGAAAACATGCTTCCATTTCCACCATGGGGCAGATTAGATGCTGAACTCTTTTTATCTTTTCTCATTTTTATCAGCTGGCATACATACTCCCTCACCAAAGAATAACTGCATACAATAGCAAGGCACTGCTTACAATAATTTACTTGTAAGCCTTTGAAAATGGTGTGTGGTCACAAAAAGCACAGTGCTATACAAAGGAAAACACCAGAGAAAAACAAATTCTAAGCAAAGAAAATCAGAATGTGTGTTAAAGATAAATCTTATGTCACAACCTTAAAAAGCTCCAGCTGGGATCTTACTGTTCAGAATAGCCTTTGGAAATTATTTTCAAAGGTTAGCTGCATGTAAAAAAGGAACAAAATAAAGTTTGACCACCCAGGGATTTGCAAACGTGTGTGGGAGCCACCAGAAGCCCCAGATGAAGATAAAGAAATAGTGCAGCTTTCCAACCAAGCAAGAGGGAGTGAATGTTCAGTAAAAATTTGAATATCAAAGGAGGCCATTAAAACCATAACCTGACTTCACAGAGAGCCAATTTAATGAACACATACCAGAAAAAACATAAATTGCAGGCCTGGAATACTTGGTAAGATCACACCATTCTGATGTCTGTCATTTTCTAAAGACTTTTCTGTGTAGGTCAAGAAGCAAACTCTGATCTAAACCTTGTCATATAACTGGTAGGGCAAGACAAAAAGGCTGAGGTTCAGAAAGGACCTGGATTAATGTGTAACATTTGAGAATGCACCTGGAGCCAGCTGCTACTAGAAAAACAATAGACACTTGGTGTACAGTAATCCTTTCAGCAGGTTTAATGAAGCTTTGTCTCACAGATAGTCCCTTCTGGCTTATAATTCCTTATTACTTATTGCTGATGAAAGAGAACTACCTAAAAGCTATGTTGGATTCTGGGCTTGGTTTTTGAAGCATCTTTGCAGGTGAACAAAGGTACAGAGAAGCCTTCAACAGCTGTCATATGGATGGGCACCTTGAGGGGAACATTTCCAGTGTGGTGAAGGGGAAATGACATTCCCATCAGCTTTGTACCACGGAGCCCTACGCACCAACAACTTTCATTTACTTCCAGTAAATTAAATGCAAAAGCATGAGGAAAAAAACCAATAAAACCCTCATTCATTTTATCTTCTTTCGTTTCCCCTTTCTGGAACTCATTTCATCAGGACTATTTTGAATCTCCTGAAGCTTCACTTCTTAAAAGACTGAGGTAAAGAAACCCAGTGTCCATGCCCACCATTTCTTACTGGCAGAAACAAGATAAAAAAAATTAATAGCATCTAAAATACAAACATGTTCACTGAAGGGTTAGATAAATTCATGTCTCTTAACAGGATCCTGGTTGTTACTTCCAACTCCAGATGTCCCTGTACCATTAATTACAATAAATCAGGAAACTGCACTGAGGAAAAAATTGCTCTCAATATGTCCTCATTATTACATTTCTTAATTAGCTCCAGACCCCTGGTGGAGCCAGAAGGCTGAACTCGATGGGCTCAGCTCTACCCCGGTGTAATGCTTATGTTCACCTTACGTGTAAAACCTTTACAAAAAATAGTCTGGTTTTGAATTAGGAAGCCTGACAACAGGCAGCAGCAATGTAACTAAGCAGGAAATACTGGGTCAGAAATGCAAGTATGAGCCGAGATAAAAAGGAAGGAAGAATTCAGTTAATATAGATCCACTGACAGCAATGAAATTGTGCTAATTTACATCTCTTGTAGTATTTACTAAGGTAACAGTATAAAGGATCTCTGGGAGTATGACAAATGCTTCTCTCTGGGCTCAATGGATCACAGCCAGCCGTGGCTGCAAGCTGGGTGTGCTTACACCAGGGTTCATTTTGGCACAAGAGCTGTAAGCATGATGTGGCTTAGCAACTGATTTATGCTGGCTTTGGAGGCAGCTGACAGCAGACACCTCCCAATAAAATCTTATCAGGGAGTAACAGGAAGACAGGTGAATAGAATCTCGGATGGTGTGGCCACCCAAATCTGTAGAATATTTGTGTTGTCTTGGTACACCTCTGTGAACAAAAGCTGCAGAGGAAATGAACGACCAAGCCACAAAATCACTGGATCAGGGGTGGGCATGATGTCATATTCCCCTGTGAAGAGTGTCAGACGGGATAGTTCTCCAGGGATCATCAGGTGGGGTTGTTGTCCCCATCTGTGATGCTGGGCTTGGCAGAGAGCTCAGTGTGTTTCCAGAGTGGCTCTGTTCTAGGCTGCAGCTAGAGTGGAAGTAAGCATGTCCTTTTTTCTTAAGCATTAGCTGCAAATCCTCAGGTTTACACAGACATAGATCAAAACTAAAATGCAAATGAAAAGTCAGTAATGCAAGGGCAGTTACAAAGCACCTGAGGAATTAGCAGGCCACCACGCTTTGCTGGATAGCTTTTACAAAGTTTTCTCATGTGAAGGATTATTTAGTCATTGTTTGTGTGAGACAAACTATGTGACTAAAAGATACTGGGGGAGGAAGAGGAGGAATCATGCAATAAGAGAAATTATTTCCTTAAAAGAAGCTTCCAAATCTCTCTTTAATTGTAGCTTCTCCCCTGTGTCCTCTGTTACTTTAATACTTTTCCACCTCTGCCTCCTTTCCATTCTCACTGACCTGTGCCAAGAAGTTAATTCTGAAGAAAAGTCAGGACTCTTCAAAAGAGGATTTTTCTGTGTGAAGTTTTGAGTTAGTCTGTCTGGATCACAAGCAGGATCTGATAAGCAGCTTCACTGAACCTGAGATTTGTACCTTTGCCATAGCTCCAGCCCTTCCACATCCTTTGGGATCCTGGTACTGGATATTTTCTGTGGTCCTGCAGTGCAGCTGAGGAAGCAAATTTAAACAAATCAGCAAGTCCATCTAAAATGCAGAAGATCAGAGGCCAGCAAAGAATGTGAAAACGGTATATAATCCTGTAATCTTTGGTCCTTGTTTTCTTCTTTTAGAGAAGAAAAATACTTCCCTACTTTTTTTCCTCTCTCTTTTAAACACTGCAAGTAAAATTGCTTGTGGTTATTTTTTGTGTGCGTAGTTGTTCGTTCTAATTTGATTGTCATTCCACTCTGTTTGCTTCAGTACCTTTAATTTAATTTTATTTTTATCTGATTTTTCAAGTCAATATTTTCTTAAAATCGGTGTTGGTAATCTGAGGTACATTTAAAGATCTGAACGAAGTTAATTTTTTCAGAGTGGCAGGAGAGTTTAAGATTTCATCAGAAAATAGAATGCAGAGCTTCCCAGTCTTAAAAGATACCCTAACTTCCCTATCCAACAAAGAAATTAATATAGCAACCAGGCTGGACAGCAGGACTCTCTTCATAATTCTTTGTCCAGCTTTTCAGCTTTTCTTCTTTCTTCCCTTTTTTTTTTTTATCTTTTAGTAGCAGCAAGGACTAGATTCTTTTTACTTCAGCAGTGTTGTACAAAGATCTTCCCATCTGAGACCGTCACCAGTCTTATTAGAGCTGAGGGTTTAATTTTATTTGCTAGTAGGTATAAGCATTCGTTGTCTGATGCTTACTTTCCTGCTGTATTTTTCACCTTATCAACCTTGTTTATATTCATTCTCTTTCCCACTTAATCAAGATCCTGTCCCATTCTATTAATGGCATGTTTGTTAGTTGTAAAAACTTTAAAAATAAATTTAAAGAAAACCCCAACACATTAAAAAAATATTGATAATTTTCTCCTGTTGTCTCAGATTCAGTTTCAGCACCAAATGTAATGCAGAGTGCAAATACCCTTCACTTTGATTTGTGATGTAGCAGCTCCTGGAAGTGCTTGGTGGGAGAGGTGCTGTGCATAGGTTTAATTAAGGCCCTAAATTGCAAACACTCTCAACAAACAAGACTGAGTCAGGAGGCAAATGAGGGTCTAAAGACTGCATAAAACCAGATGGTAGCATGCACTAGGTCAGTAGGAGCCCTGCTAAATGGCAGTCAAGATTTGGCCTCATCTTGCCCGAGTTAAGAGTGGCCATCCACTGCCTCATTTGAAAAATCACCATGGAACATGCTAAATAAGTACTGTAACTCTCATCCCATATCTCCTGCACTAGAAGAGAAAAGTATGTTTATATAAGAGCACTTTTTACTGTTCTTACACTTTCCCACTCTCAGCTAAAGATATTAATGTTATTCTCGCAGTATTTATTTATAAAGAAAATTTATTCTGTTGGGGGGGAGGGAGGGGAATGACATTTATGCTGATTTTACCACTGCCTTTTCACTGCCTGTGTCTTTTATTAGAGCTGTATTTCTTTCATAGCCTGATGTTCAGCCCTCTTAGAAGTAAAATATTTTACCAAGCTGACCATCTGATGAAACATTTTTTCTGCTAGCTTCAGAATATATTTACGAAGTAGCATTGAAGGAGTGAAGGCATATAACACTCCCAGACAGTGTGCCACAGCATAAGGGTGATAGAGGTTTATGGGAGATATAAGAGAAAGAAGGGAATCACTTCCTTAGGGTGATTAAACAGATTTTATTTACAACACAAACTGGAAACATGAAAATTGTATCTCTATTAAACACAACACTGCTTTAGAATTTAAGGCAGGTGGAGATGAATGCTTTGGCATTAATTTTCATCTAGCATATAAATGTTAGATCAAGTTAAGGTTTAGGATATGTCAACTATTTTAAGTTAAAAAAAAAGGCATAAAAAACTGGGATTTTGCAATTATCCCTAGAGAAAGCATTGCAAGTACAATAAAAAGAAAATGGAAAGTCAAATTTTCAAGGCAAGTAAACCATATAAGAGAAAGTGCAAAGCTGAATCATAAAGGCTATTTAAGGTTTGCCAGTCAGTTTTTTATCATAGTTCTTTCACACCATTGCAGGAACTGGTGAGAACTGGTAGAAGTTAGGTTTCTTTTCCTGTCTTGCCCATCCCTTCATTCTCAATCTTGATTCCCAGGAGAGAAATCTGTACTTCCCACTGCTGCTACTCTGTGCAGGAGAAAGGGAAAATCTGGGGTCCCCTTCCTGGAGGAGGGGTCATTTGGGTGATGTGCAGAGTACAGCCTAGGAAGGAGAGAGACACTCCAGAGGGGCTGATGGAGGCCCTGGAGATGCAGAAAGGCTGAGACCACCTGGCTCTGGCACAGAAACTGCTGATTAGAGTAAGTGGGAGAAATTAATAAAAGCCAGTCTGGACCAGACCCAGATCAGTGAACAGTCATGGTGCCAGCTGCTCCCCCAGCCATATTGTGAAACTGCTTTTTCCCACTTCAAGCTAGATCGAGAAAACACAGCATGTGAATGTAAGTTTAGAGTGAATTTCTTTGCAGGATGATAGAACAGGGCCTAACAAGCCTCTTCTCTGGTGGGCCTCAGAGCTGTCCCCAACTCACAGCATTTCTTACACCACACCCGGATGTCATCACTCCGAGCTGCTGCTCTTCATAAGGTTCAGATCCTGTGAGCAACACCAAGGAGATCCTGCTCTTGCTTGTTCATGCATACATTGTATGAATAATGCAGTTCTGGAGAGTTGGACCCAGGCTTCTCACAGCAAAGAGGTAAACATAAAGCAGGCAGTCTCATTTCTTTCACTCAATACCATGTGCTTTGCACATATTCCCCCTCACCTTGTTCCCAATTTCTTTCACGGGGGAAAAAAAAAAGCTAAAATGTAGGAGATAAAAAGCTGACTGGCTTTACAGATTTCAATTAAACACATATATTAACGTTATCCTCATGTGCTTATTTATAAACACAATTTATACTTTTCTGCAAGTCATTCATGGAGCTGCTATGAAAGTGCTTCCCTTGATTGCATATTTTATTATCAACATATTTCCTTAGCTACTTTCCTTTCGCCCTACCTTAGAAATAAAATATTTCATTGAAATGTCCATCTGATAAAATATTCCCCTTTAGAGATATATTTACTCAGTATTTGAAAAGTAAATTTCTGTAGTATTTAAGGCAGGAAGTGGTGCCAGCAGCAATAAATTAGCAGCAGGCTCACCTGCAGGTTTGTAGGCATTCTCTTCCTGCAATCATATACACTCTGTCATTGTTAGCAGCAATGCACGCCCTCCTATAGATCCCAATTCATGAAAGACTTATGCACAATATTTGAACAGAGTCAAGTGCTCCAGTTATCCAGACTGGAAGGGGGTTTAAGTACATATTTGGACTGCAGAATAAAGCTTCCATGGGAAGTTTGGGGGTTCATAAGGCCATGTTCTTTATGAGTTCCCACATTAAAAGAACCTTCAGTTAAATACTGAAGTGAGTATTTATTACATGTGAGCACAGTGTTCATTGTAAGTTTAAGCATGGCTTTTAGGTAGGGAGAGGCTGTGTTTTCTTTCAGAGTTCAAATATATCCCAAACCCCTCAATAGAATTTTCCATCAACTTGTGAATTTTCCAGGAGGAGCTGAATGCAATTAGCTGCTAGTGCCCACATTTCAGCTTATGGTGAGTTGCCCTTCCCTTTGGCTGTGCTAAAAAGCCTAAGCCTGGCTTGTTCCCCACTCACTGCCCCAGTTAACAGAGCCAACACACCTATGTGGATGAGGCAGGAGTTGCCAGAAATTCACTTTACACAACTCTGCAGTGCACAGATTCATGGTCTAGCTCATCATCTTCCTCTCAAACATCTTTCTAGAGTCTCAATTACGTGTCCACCTGGTAAAAAATGGTGTAGCTGCTTGGCTTAAGCATTCCAAGTTCTTCTCCCTGGAAGACTATGATGTGTCTTTAGTGTGACTGAACTCAAAGCTCATAAACACTTTAAGGTCCTGAACGGGATACATCATGAATTCTACAGGCCAGAAAACAATGCAAAGGTTTACCTCACTGTACATGAGTCCATTGCCACCATCTGCTTAATGAGTTACATTTCCTGCCCAAGGAAGCCTTCAAACACAAAGGTTCTGAGTGTGGGGAAGAGCCCCAGACACCAAGTTAATGGAACAGGCAATTTAAACGTCACATTTTTGTAGTACCACTCAGTGTGGACATGGCACCTTAGGTCTGCATAAGGTCGGAGATGCTGCTTTCCCAAATCACTTCTCTTTTCATCAGAGTAACCTCAATACCTCAATGTGTGCTTTTAAAGCCAAATGATACTGGAATGCCTAACATGATCTCTCTCTCTCACTCTCTTTTTTTTTTTTTTTTTTTTTTTTTTTTTTTTTAAATACTGGTTATCGCAACTCTTCTCTTGTATAATCCCAGTCAATGACCTGGTGGGTTAGATCTGCATGAGAGTGGAGCTGCCTTCCCAGGGGTATGCCCTGTTCACCTGTCTGTGCCCCAGTTAAATGTGTAATCCTCTGTTTCTGACAAATTAATCTCTTTTCTTTGCAAGCACTAACCGTGACATTACAGGCAGGGGATTATGCTTGCATACAGTGAAGCAACAGCAGAAGAATGTGCACTTTAAACACTCCTTGAAGTTCCTGTTTTCTGTGTATCTTAGTAATTAAGATCTATGCAAGGGTAAAAAATGAGACTTTCTAAGATTAATATAAGTTAGTACATCCAATGTGTATTTTAAAGGGCCCATAAAGTCTTTCTGCCTTGCAAAACCATTAAGTAAATGAATATTGCTTTTTTGAAAATCTGGTTAGGAATATCTCATTGAAACAGATTTTGAATTTTGAAGGAAATTTTAGAAAAAAGCACAGGTTTGAGTCTAGAATGAGAAGGTGGATGTACAGTTTTTTGGGGTTTTTCAGTGCTTGTCTGTCAGTGGTCAGCCAGAGTGACATGGACACCCTGTCTGCTGGCAGGGTACCTCCTTTCCTGTCACTGGACTCTGGTGGCTTATGACCTGGTGTGGCTGGGGACATTGGCCAGAATCGGAGCACTTCCTCACATTTTTCTTCGGAGCACTTCCTCACATTTTTCTTTCCTTTTCATCACTTCGCCTTCAAATTGTGCCTGGCATTTAGCACTAAACTCAGCTCAGGAGTGCCTTCCCACAGGGACAGATCCATGGTTTGTGACCCTGGGGGCAGGTGAGATGTCTGTCTCAGTCAGTGCCATAGAGGCAGCTAAAGCACGACTCCAGTCAGTCTCTCTCCTCCCCTTCCTCTCCCCTCTCCTGCCCTCTTTTGACATAGGAAGATTAGCAGGGTTTGCTGCAAGATTCTTGCTGATCCTCTTCCCACTTCTGCACTTCTTATGAACTTCACAAAAGCCCTGTTTTGTCTTGCAGCCACAGCAGCTTTTCATGGAGGGTGGAAGCAGGTGAAACTCACTGTCTTAGACAGAAGTTTTATAGCAGTGGAGTGTTCAGGCCACAGATATCTTTAGCTATTTTGTTTATGTGCATTGGTGCACTACCCGTGCCCTTGATGCTGTGGAACCCAGAGTTCAGACTCTAATGTGGTGCAGGATGACGCAAATATTAGTAATTTTTCATCCTTGGCCTTTCCTTTCTAGCTCTTCTTTTAAAACTCCACTGAATCATCCCAGACTAAAAAAAAATAATTTAAAGAAATGATTTAGTACCTATCCAATAATTTACATTGAAAAAACCCCAGGATTATACTTATTTTTAGGGAGGTAGTAAAACCTCCCTATCTTATTTTTCCCCTACTGAAATGATAATCCGCATCTGTTTTCTGTGATGTGGAATCAAAGAAAGATAAAATATTGAATAGGTATAGGCAGCATCTAATTCATAAAAATATTTGTCCTTGGGTGTAGCTGGATACATTATAAGGTAAGTTGGGGATACTTAAAATGAAGGACAAAATTCCTGCTGGTGATCCCAGTGATGCAGAACACAGACCAGCATCTATAATGATGGATACAGACAGTGAGTAAAGCTGAAAACCAATTTGCAGCTGCCTATTTGAACTCATTTCTAAAATTTTCTAAAACATCTCATATTTGGGACGGCATATTTCTATAAGACTTTGGGAAAATGCCTGTATTTTTTTAAGAAGCATTTTAATTAATACTTTGTTGCTTTTGCAATAAAAACCTTTGTTTTTAAGCAGTGAAAGAGAGAAAAGGAACAACCACAGGTGATAAATATTTTCACAATGCTATGGTGCATAGATAAATACAGGTTTTTCTAATAGAGTTTATGATTATTAAAAATACAAACTGTTTGATTAATTATAAATTATAATTTGATTTATAAGATGGTGTTACATATTAAATAATGCCAGATGGTGCCATTAAGGCATTAGCTCCCCATAATAGATTCTGGATGACAAGGGAATTAAAAGAGGACAGAGTCCGGGAACCAAATTAAGCAAGCAGTGAAAAATCTTCCAGAATAAAAATAGTTTCCAAAGCATTTCTCTCACTCTCTTTCTCTTTCTCTCTCTCTCTCTCTCTCTCTCCCACTCCCCTCTTTTTAAAAAAATTTAAATAAACACCCCACAAAATATTTTTTTTGTTATGCCTTCAGCACTTATGAGTACAGCAGTACTCCAAAGGCAGTAAACCATGGTTTAAATTTTCAATAACTTCATGTGCCTTACGCGCTTCCTTTAATAGTTTTGCATTGGTTAGTTGCTATGTACCATAATTTGAAAAATGCTTCTGGATTTATTGCAGCAAGATTTGTTGCTTGTACTGCTCCTAGGTAACACAGATCCCTGTCCCCAACTCAGCACTGGTGGCTGAGGTGCATCATTGTTGAAATGTGCAGTTCTTCTTACACAGGTTTTAGCCAAGCACTCACCACACTGGCTTTCCTTGTAAATAGGACCTCCAGGGAAGAAAATACATGCTTATACACAGAAAGCTCCAAGTACTACTAATGTGAATAAAAAAGCTTCCTTTCCCAAAGGTGTGAGGGCGGTAAAAGAACAGAGGATGCAAATATATAGATTAGGATTACAGTTATGTAGAGTTGTTTAAAATAATTTTCAGTGTTGATTTTTCAATAGGAGTTGCCTTTGTCCAAGTCATGTGTGGAAGGGGATTCTACTTCAGCCCTTGCTTTAATATTGACAGGAGCCCTTGCCTCTTCTCCTGGTTCTGAGTTCTGACTTCTTTTCTGTTCAGTGTAATTAAACACCTACCACTGCCTATGCTTTCTTTGCCATGGTTAGCTCCACTATGTCTTGCCTCTTAAAGGGATATTCTGGAGTCAGCTAAAACCTGCATCTTACAGTGCAAGCTTTATACTGAGAGCTTTCCACTAGGAGTTTTCTTGCTCTTTGTCCAGTGCCCTATTAGTGTGAGCAGTGTCTGCTGGTGCAGTAATATCCCCCAGAGCATCATATCTGTAGCTGCCCCATTAGGTGTATTCTCACATGCTTCTCGTTTCAAGTTCGGTGTCCTTATTTTGGTATCATTTTTTAATATCAACGGAGACTTCTCTTTTCCATCCAACAGTACCTGGAATGCAGGGTGAGTGTATTAGGCTGAAAGATCTCTGTAAAGAGATCCTCGTTATGAGCTGCAAGAAGCATCTATGGAGCCTGAGAAAGTCTTTAGGCTTAGCAAGTGCCACTTTCCTCTGGGAGCCGTTCTTCTTTCTATTTGCTTTTTTTTTTTTTTTTTTTTTTTTTTTTTTTTTTTTTTTTTTTTTTGGTGAAAAAACCCCGGTGAAATAGTAAGGCTATCTTTCTTGAACTCAACCTCATGTATTTTATTTTGAAGTGTCTGATTCAAGAGCAGCAATCTTTTTTCTCGTACTCTTGAAGTTCTTGTTTTGATATATCGTCTTTCTATTGAAAAATGACTGATGACTGTAGGCTCTGCCTTACAGGCAGTGTTTATAAATGGATCAGAAAAGCAACTTTGCATGTATTTGCATAAGAAGATAAAGTAATGGAGTTGAACCAATTTTATCTCTGAAATTCCCTATTTAAAGTGTACTGGTCTTCAGTGTTAGATTGTGAATAAAGTGTTGAGTCTGGACTTCTTGCCTTAAACTTTGAATTCCCACTATAGGTGATTCCAGCATTTCCAAATTTACTTGGTACTGAATAAATTGAAAAGTTACATTATAATGCAAGTTAGTTATATTATAATGCATGTTATGAAGGGAGGTAGAAATTGTGTGTTGCTTATTTTATCTCATTTTGAAACTACCTGAAAAAATTTTCTCTTTCTGATGAAGCTCAAAATTTTTATTCCAAGGTTTTGTTTTGACATTTGTTTTATAGTATAGTCTTAATTCAATAAACAGTCCATTTAAAGATGAAATTATGAATTTCAGTCACTGAAAAGTTCCATTAGTTCTAGTACAAATATAGAAGAAAGTGGTCTCTGTTTCAGTTGATATATTACAATATTTCTAAAGTATTTACTGATGAAAATCACTTTTTAAATGCATTTTATATAAGTATGTGTTTGCAAGTTGTTAAATGCTAATTTTATTTATTATCCAAAATTCATAGAGCTCATGTACTTCTACTTTGTCCCTGTCTACCACAGACAGTAGCAAGAACTATCTGAGTCTCTTGAATTTCACACAACATAATTTTTAGCAACTTAGAAAAAAAAATTAGATTTTACAAATTACTTCTGGTTCTTCTAAGCTTCAAGCAAAGACAACAAATTTCAACTTTAGCACAGGTTGGAAGGTGTTTCCCGGAACTCTTCGACCTCAGATTTTATTCTGGTCATGTCTATTAAGAATCTTGTGTTATTTGATTTACAGTGAAGGAGAAGTTGCTCTCAGAAAACCTCAGAAGCGTGTTTGTGTGTAGTTTTAGTGAAGTTTTAATATATATAATCAAGGTAATTGGTACTTTGAAACAACCTTTTCACAAAAAAAAGCCCCACTTTGTTTCAACATCAATGAATGATGGTATCTTTTAAATATGCATGTATTTAAAGGATTATAAATCAGATTTTTAAAAAAAAGAGGAAAATACTGCCAATATTGGTGGTCCATCATTTGATCCTGCGGTCCTGGCCTGTATCACTGCACAGCTGTCCCTGCCTGACTGCAGCTGGACTGCTCAAGCCACAGTAGGAAATGGGTTTAACATCTGCTGTGCTGCTCAGAGGGGCTGGAGGCTTTATTTGCCTCCCCCTGGGTGTATGGTTGTATCTCTGCAGCACAGGGAGCCCCTGTAGCAAAGGCTGACATGGGCCAGCAGGAAAAAATAACCTGGAAAAGCCCTCTGCCTGCTGTAATGCTTGGGCATTCCAGCTGCTCTTCATTGCAGCAGTAGTGGGTAAGGAGAGGGAAATAAGCAGGATTTGAAGTATGAGAAGGATTCAATGCAAAAGGAAACTGCAAGCATTGAAGGAGTAAATGAAAAAGAAAAACTAAGGGGCAGGAATAGATTTCCAAAGGAAGACTGCCCAGTTGCTCATGTTTCCATTTTCTTCTATTATTTAATAAAGGAATAATTGAAGTCTCCAGAAGGATATTTAAATAGACTAAAGGAAATGTGTGTCTTCTGTTTATTTATTTTTTTTCTTACCATATTAAGCATTGTATGACAAACTTATGAAATGCTATCCTGAAGGGAGGGATTAGGGGAAGGAAGCTTTTATCTGAATCATTTGAACCAGTTACATTGGAGATAAATCTCTCTTAAAATGTTCAGCTTCTTAGTTTTCAGTACTACCCTTTTAGTCAGCTCATGTTAGGAAGCTTGTTTTCCTTGCTCTATAGAGGTACTTTTCATAAAATATCTATGAAGTACTTCAGTCTGGCTTCCCATTGAGGAGGACTATTGATCCCATTTGCAGCTGCTATTCATATATCAAAATGAATAATGTCCACAAATAATTTTCTACCCCACAATTACTTTTAAGACCTGCTTCTGAAAGGGCTCTTTAGGAAATCACAATTTAAAATAATTTCTTATACAAAAACCCTGAAATCAAAGCAAAAAATGCCAAACAAAAAGAGAAACAAACAAACAAACACAATCCCACCCCAAAAAAACCAACACTACCTAAATAAAAGGAAAAGCTGTTGAAACTAATTTGGCTTCTTCTATTTTGCAGTTGAAAATATTAAACAGTTACAGTGAAAAGAGCCCCACATTTTTACTCTTACTCTGGTATCTTTTGTTTCCAGGAGTATTTCTATACTGTCAGTCATCACATGTATGAAATCAGGAGCATGTTTCATATTGCCAGCTCTTTAAACAACAAGGAAATTTATTGGTGTATATTTCCATGGGTGTGCATTTGAGACCCAGGTAAGCTGCAAGCTAGTGAGATGTTGGGAGAACAGAGAATTTACTCTGATGTAAAGTTTAATTGACTGTTTATTCCTTGCATGAGCATCAACTGTAGCAGAGGTGAAGAACCTCTAAATGGGTTTGCTCAGGTGCACGACTCCATTAAAGTCATTGTTCTTATAAAAAGATTCATCTAGGCTGGGACTTTAAAAACAGAAGTTTGACAAAGCATGAAACATTGTTGAAATATATGTACAATTAATTTAACTTGTGTTTCTAACAGACACAATACCAGGCATAATTTCTTTAACCACCTCTGCTTTCTCTCCCTATTCATTGCACATTTAAATTCATTATGGAAAAAAAATTGGAAAAAAATTCCCGGTAGTTATTTTTATGATCAAATACCTTTTCCAATTAGTCTTGGCACCTCACTATAATCACGATGAATGTTATTAATTCAGCAGTCTACATCCTATTAAGGGTTTCATCATAGCAGTGTGTTCAGGAACTTAATGGCTTTTGCATATTAATGCTGCAGCCTGTGGTCTTGTGTCCATTAGTACTGTGTAATATGATGGGTTTGCACTCATACACAGATATACAAACACAGAAACATATGGTTACACACAATTCTCAATCAGGGGAATGAAAGGTTCTGAAACAGTATTTGGAATTCATGCAAGCAACTTCTTTAAGATTATTGCACATTCAAAGCATTCTCTGTGTAACAAAAGAGGTAATCAGATTATAAATTAGTAGGATTTCAGTACAAAAACATACAGCAGTAGTAGTTGTTGCCAGATACGGTGCACATGGGGGTGGTAATCTTTGAGGTCGTGGTAAAAGTACACCTCACATTTACAATATTACTATCAAGGTTTCCTGAATAAAAGAGTGGTTCAAAAGGGTGCTTTGTGAGAAATTGTGAAGGTTTGCAATGAGTTTGGGGGCAAAAATTTTGGAAATTACTAGGCAATGATAGTCTCACTGCCTTGCTTTCTGTTGACTGCAAAATAATTAAGAAAATATTTGAACTATCCAGCCAGATCCAGATCCTGACATAACATAGCCTTTTGTGCTCTTTCTTATTAAAAAAGAGGAAGGCAAAATACCCCGATAATGCCACTGCTGCAAGTCTCCTAGTGCTGGGCAGGCCTTAGACTGGGAGGGAACGGCCCTGTTTGCTTCAAACCTGAGCTCTTCCCCTGTCTTCCAAAAGGAACACTACACAAGATCTATTTAGGTATTATACCCTCATCAGAAAGTGCATTTAGAGCTGAGCAATGAAATAGTCCTTGTATCACTAATTAAAATTCAGTGATGAGGTTGCTTAATTACTCCCTCCACTGAAAATTCTTACTTTACTTTTCACATTTATTCTGGTAATAATGTGTTGAAAAGCTCATCAGCCGCTGAAGGAAGGCAACAATTTTTCTTGTGTACATAATCATTAAACTGACAAATAGGCACAGCACCATACAGTTATCAGTATTAGCGCTGCAGACCCTTCACTATTAAAACTCTTTGCAGCAGAGGATTAAATGCACAAAGGGGGTGTGTGGGGAGGGGGGAAATGGTAGGAAACAACCAAGTTTTAAATCCTCCCCTTCCTTCCCTTTTCTGTCAAAGCAGTCACCTCAAATCAATTCATACTGAAATTCCTCCTTCCTGTACAAAAGCAAGATAATTGAGTGCATTTGATTCTGTAAAAAATTAATGATCTTATTTCCTTTTTCTTTGTGGTTTAAAGAAAAGACTAAAATGCTTTTCTCTTTTGTCTTTTTTTTTTTTCATTCATTTTCATAAGATCTTAAAGCTGATGGATTTGTATAACTGCCTGCTGCAGGCTGCTTTCAAAATCAATCACCAGCTCTGCCAGTGAAATAAGTGGGGTAGAGGGGAAAATCTCTGAATTAGCTGGTTGAAAATTAACTTGGGTAAAACAACTGCTTTGCAGCTCCTCAAGCATCCTCTCTCTTCTTCTTCAATGCCACCAGGATGACTTGCTTAGGAAATGGAAGACCCAAAAGGTCCCCTGTGTTGTCATTACCACTCCCCCAGGCAACAATGCAACCTGCGTGGGACCTGAGGGATGTGTGGTTTGGTCCCACCTGCAACTCCTCCCTGCTTCTTCTAATGCAGAGCTCTGGACCCAGAGATCTCTACACACTACAAATAGGCATAGCAGCACTGCCAAAATAAGGAGTTTAGAAGCACTAAAAGACTCTTTGAATAAAGAAGGAAATGATAGCAAATTTAAGCTGCTCAGGAAAACAGCAGCACGATAAATAATGTATGGAAATAGGATGTTTCCTTAAGAGATGGAGGGAGGAATGCTGAAGCTTTTATTGAGCAGTTAATGCCCTCTCTACTTATCTCTGAAGTTTTAAAACCTCATGGCAGTCAGACATTTTAAAATTGAAGAATTTCATCTCTTCTACTGTGAAAAAGGGGGACCCAAAATGGGATTTGATCTTAAGTTCCAGGATGTTGGGTTAATTTTGCAGAATTTGATGTTTTCTTTTGGTTTGTTTTCTTGGTATCATTTTACTATGAGTCCACAAACAGGGAGCTAAAAGCCAAGACATGTATCTAGAGTGTGTTGCCTACCTTTCACAGGCATTTTTGCCTTGGAAAGGCAAGTATTTCCTATAGGATAAAAATTACTGTATTTCTAAGTTTGATGGTGATAAGGCAGGAGAGGCAAAGTCCAGCATTTCTAGGAATCACATTTTGGGCTAGTATTTTGAATCTGAGACCTTTGTTCATTGTCATGACCTTGGTCTGTTACATACTCAACTTTATGTTCCAATCCTTTGAGGTACATAAAGAGCTATTAAGAGTAGAGAATCCACATGGCTTATGTATTTTTGGCAGCATTGTCAAAACTTTTGATGCAGTCTTACAGTTGAATGTGCAGTTTATGTCCAGAATCTGTCTGTATCCAAATATCCCATTGCACCATGGACTTTAGAGGCAAACCATTGTAATACTGTGCTAAATCTGTCAGTTTGGATCAGACCCTCTGAAAAGCTTATTTAGTCTAATGCAGTCTTTTGTTTGGATGCATGACTAGGAAAAAAACAAAAACAACACTTGCAGTGGATTACAGGAGGACTAGATTTCAGGTAATGGCAGACATGCTTTTGTTTTTTGGTATTTCTAATTGCTCTTCATTACATTGTAGCCTGTCATGGACACTCCTGGATGAGCCCTCAGGGAGGGAATGGTGGTATCTTCCCCACTTTGAGTTATTTAAAACAATCTCTTCAAGCAAAAGTCATTGGGTCTAGTGAGGTACTAAAGCAACATAATATAGGTGCAAAAGACCAGGTGTAACTGAAAACTCTCACACCTCTTTTTCTCATCTAGTCTGAGTTACACTGAATGGAGTTGAGGAAAGCAGCAGAATCAAAGGCATGGCTTCAGATGAGGGCTTGGATATCTCATGCCCAGGCAGAACATACAGGCTGGAATTTTGTTTTCATCTAGGGAGATGATTTGTCTGAAAATTGACATTGTGCTGGATGTGTCATCTAGCAATTACACAGTCCTTTATGCTTTCAAATCAAGAGATGACTATTTGCTATTCTTAAGCTTTCTGATTTTTTTTGGGGGGGGGGAGGGGAAGCAAGTGAAAGCCATTTTCTCCAAATTATATGCTCACACAGCAAATTAAACAAGCATAAGGATCATTCAATACTGTGGTTGGCTATGTCAGAAATGCTTCTGTTCAAAAATTATACATATAGCAGCTCCCCTCCCCAAACCCGTCTGGGGTTAAAGAGCTTTCAGAGGTTCCAAACTCTAATTTATTGTGCTGTATAACTAAGGATCTCAAGAATTATTGCACTTTGTAGGATTTGCTATGGTGTAATCTTCTTGCTAAAGGATATTTTCTCTTTTTATGTCTGTCACTAAGCGCTACTGAGAATGCAAAAAGGATTTGTATTTTCTTGCTCGTTAACAAAAAAAGGGAAAAAAAAAAGAAAAACAGAAGAACAAACACCACATCACATCCCAAACATACAGAAAGCAAAGAGCCAAAATAACCCTATGCTGAACCCTCATCTATTTGCAGTGACAAAGTACGTCTGATTAATAAGATATGATTATGTTTCATACTTTCCACCTACAGTGTCAATGATGGCATGCAAAGCTTTTTCTGACTTGAAAGAGCCTTCCCTCTGAAAGTATATTGAGATATTTAATTTGGAAGGATGGTGGTGTAATCAGATACCTATCAAAATGAAATAAATGGAAGTGACATTGTGCCTGAACTCTGATATCTTTATAACGAAAAAAAAGTATTTATGGCTGTATTTTCAGAATTACACCATTCGTAAAATTTCCATTTGGAAAATCATTTGTTGCAATGATACTGAAAATTCAAGTCGTAAAGGGACAAGAAAATCACAGCTCACATGTCAAAAAAATGTACCTGTTTTTTTTTTTTGTTTTTTTTTTTTTTTTGGTAACAGTGGAATATTATTACCTTTTCTATATCATGTTTGGACCAAGCAATATGTCACTGTACATAATCAGATATTGAGTTAGCTTTAAGAAAATCCCTGTGTTTGAAAAGTGCAGAGGAATTATCAGCTCTGCTGGTGAAATTGTGAGTGTCCTAATCAGTGGTCCCTGAAACTGGAGATGTGATGCATTCTCTCCTGCGTCAACTTTCTTCCGTTGGTGTTGAACATATCATCCTCACTGGTGAAAAGATGAGAGAAATTTCCTCAGCAGAGTATAGCTTGCCTCACAAGTCTGAGAAAGAAAGGTATAGCCCAGAGAACTCCACATGCTGATTAAGAAAATATTCTGCTTGATCAGTAAGGCATTACTGAAAAATTAATGCCTAAAGAAGATCTGAGGGCTTCAGTGTAATAAACAGCTGTAGCAGTAATATTTAAAGACCTCTTCTAAGTTGACTAAGTGCTAAGACTCCTACCCTTGCAAGTAAAATCTATAGGACTTGAGCTATATACTTGTCCACATTTTAGAGCACAGTAGAAATATCCTTAAAACAACTGCTTGAGGGGTTGTTTTTGGTTTGGGTTGGGGTTTTTTTTGTTCTTTTTTTCCTTGCAAATGTGTGAGACAAAATGCTCAGTATCTATTTGAAATGGGAAGTAATGAGCTTCTCAACTGATGAAGCTTGAACAGTGACTTTATGTTACCCCAGCAGAGCTGATGAGCACAAACAAGCTCTAACTCAGTGCAGATCTCAGAGCTGCCAACTATGCCAAGCAAGGGGCAGAAATAATAAAAGCAGATTTCCGTGAGTTTCGTTCTGGTGTACAACTTTTGGAGTCCCAAGTCTTGAGCTCTAATTAAATATTTTTCAACTCATGGGCTATTTGCAACATCTGTTTTCTTTTCCAGCTATCAACTAATAACATTTGAATTCACAGTGCAGTTTTGAGGGATTGGAATTTTTTAATTTTTTTTTTCTTGTAAGATAATTAGAGTCTTGTTCCTTTAACTGGTTGCTGTTTATTTTCATGTCAAACTCCTGCTGTCAAATCTGGCTGATAGAGGCCAAAGAGCTAAAACAATGTTTAGAGAAGCACATGCACAGACAGTATTGGTAACATTTTCTGAGGAAGCAAGTGCTGCTGGTTCCTGGATCCCTTGACCACCAGATGCCCAAGAATGCTTTAGTTCTGAATGCAGCACGTCAGAACAAAGCAGAGGGATGGAGCTGGGATCAAATTGCCAGCCTGTGAAATTAATTTCCTTCTTTTATTTCCTTTCGAAAAAAGAAAGTAGTGTGGTTGGAATGCAGGATTGAGATGTTCAAAACTACTCACAATAGTAGCTGTTAAGTTCCAAATAGGGCAAACATACTGAAAACATTATTGCAAATGTTCATTTTCCTCCTCCAAATGCCTTCATATCACACTTCTTTCCTGGAAAATGAAAATGCAAAACTGCAGAGCATTTTTGTGTGAGAGTGTGTGTTATAACCTGATTTCTCTTGTGACTGTGGTTTATTGACTAAAAGTTTATACAGATTCCCAGGTACCAAATGTATTGCTGGGTCACCAGCTGGGTCTGCAGCTTTATAGGCTGTCTTGTTGCCAGGCTGTTCTCAGTAGACACAGCACTGCTGGGCATGAGGTTATGAGGATGAAATGGAGAAAAGAAGTAAACAGCAGAGGAGTAAGGAAAGGCAGAAGGCAGAGGGGGGCGGGACAGGAGGTTAAGTGGAAGATGCTGGTGCTGGTGTTCATGGGAAGCATTTTTACAGTGCTCTGCACACTGAGGTTTCCCTGAACCCAAACAATGTGACAACATAAGGTTGTGGATTCAGCTGGATGGTCACCTCCTGTAATGCTAAATATTCATATTATTCCTTCCTTCTATCTGTTTACATGGTGGATAGGTTTCCTCTGTGTAATGCCAGCATTTGACATTATTTCTTGAGCTGAATCTCTTTGTACTTTCTTTTGCTCTTCTTCACAGGACTCTTTGTTGTTTCCGTCTTGCGGGGTGTTTGCAGGGGTGCTCTCCTAAATTTAAATTATCTGTGAATTTAAATAACATGAAGTTTGTTACTTCTGGAATGTTAATTATTACATTAAAGAGTCCAGACAGATTCTTTCAATTGTCTGCACTACATTATACTAAAGCATGGTGGTAATTAGTTAATGAACCCTTCCAATGAACCTTTCATTCTTAGACCAGACCTGTAAATTAGCATCAGTTCAGAACACTGCACGTAAGCTTGGCTCAGTCTCTGCTTATTCAGAGAGGGCAAAATGCAAACACTGGATCACTGAGTCTGCTGAATCCATGTGAAGGGATTACTTGAAGAAAATAGCCTCCCTGATTCAGAGACCACACTCTATTTCACCACAGATGAAAGAAGAAGGTATCATTTTGTATTTTCTTTAGTGGAGCTTTCACCAGATTTAGCCACAAATTAGATTCCTGCACAGTAGGGAGGATGATTGGCAAAACTTTATTCTATTTGTTTTCTCCTTTTGCCTTTGAAACCCCTCTTCCTTTTATCAATATAAGGAACAGACAGACACATCAAAGATCTGGAATGGGAGGATCAAAGCATCTTATTGGGCTGCAGGAGAGAAGAGAAATTATTTGAAATGTCCAGTTGTCCATGGCATAGTCTCTCCTGCTCCATGGTGAAGTGTCTGCCAAAGGCTCTGGAAGAATATGGATGTCCGCTCTAGTAAAAAAGCAGCAGTTCAGGTTTTTAAGAGCTTTGACCTCACAGCAGCCTTGTGCCACTGGCGAACTAAGACACAGAGATGAGTGATTAGTCTGTGGTTACAGCAAGTAGAAGACCCCTCACCACTGGTTCCCTGCATCCCCTTTTTTGTTAACTAATCCCATACCTAGTTGTGGAGATCAAATATATCCCATTTTCCTAATGAAAGGAGAAATACACTGAATTGTTTTCTGAAACATGTGGCTGTTTATAGGTATGGGACACCTTTTTCTCTTACAGCTTGAGCTAAGATTAAGTAATTTTCAGGATTTCATACATAATTCTTGAAAAGGGTTATACTGTTGATCCCTTTAGAAGCAGTTGGTATTATCCATTTTTAAAGAAAAATAATGAGGTTGCCCATTCACTTTCATCTATAAAAAGAATATATTTGAACTCTGTCTTTTATGTTTATATTTTAATGTAAATATTGCAAATATATAATGTGCAGAACTGAAAAATGCTATAGTTTTTCTATGGTACATTTTGATATTCTGTCTACAGCTTCAAAGCATTCACTTCTTGAATTATTTGTAAAGAAAGAAATTCTTTAGAAAGAAAGAAATGAATGGTAACAGCCTATAATCTGTTTGCATAACTCGCTCGTGGTCTGTTGTGGTGATGCAGAGGATGTCATGTGTGTGTGATGGTTCTTAGTCACACTGGCAGGGAGATCTGAAATGCACTGCATCTGTGTGAGGAGGCCCTCTCCTTCTGTGACGTGTGCAAGAGTAGTCTCTCTTTGTCCAAAATAATTTTAAGAAATCCTGGGGGGATGGTGACAGTGACTTTTAAAAACTATACTATGAAACTTGGCTTTCTGATTGAATTTTATGAAATAAGAGAGAACAGTTTTGGGAAATTACACAGATACTTTTGTGCCCCTTTCCAGATGAAATGTGGTTGGCTTTGTTTTTATTGAAAATTCCAACTCATTTTGTAAAATTTCTCTTTAAAAATCAGCAGGAGACAAGAAATTAAATTAGTCATCATGGTGAATGAAACTGGAATACTCATTTTTTCTTTGTATTTAAGTCCCAGGCATGCCTTATCTCTGCCTTGTAGCTTGATGTTTTCTCCAGTGACTTCTGGTGAGCACCCAGTCTTTTGCACACCAAGATTCTCATTGCAATAAACAACTAAACCCTTTTGAACATGCTCTAAGTTTTCTTAGACCAGCTGAGATAACTCTGACAAACACAGAATGAATCTGTTTATTGTCAAAAGATGTCCAAGTAGAATACTTTAACTGAAATAAGATCAATTATGTTAAAAGGTCTATTGCTCACTAGGGGATCCCAGAGTCCCAAAGTACAATGAAATGTGTGGATTGAACTTCAGAAGTGTTTCCCTTCAATGTACCTTTTTCATTTTTTTTTTTTTTTGCCTGCTTAATTGCTTCTTCTGTATTTCTCTGTGGGAAAGTTAGAGAGTGATTCTGAAACAGGAGGATGTCATATTTATTCTGTAGGCATTAAGAGTTCTAATTACTCCCTGATGATTCTTATACACAAAGCATTATATTTATGATGCTTTTTCTTAAATGATTAAACATGTATTGGTTAAATGTTTGCTAAATACAAGGGCATCACATCCTTGATGCTTCTTCCCAGTAGGAAAATAAAAATAAGGAAATAGTAGGTGGCTGTTACAGGAAAGTCTTTCCCAATAGACAGTAACTATTTATCAGAAAGATACACGCTGTCCTGTTTTTAAAAATATATATCTAATTATACCACATATTTTTTAATATGTGGTTCCGTGTAAATTGTTTTCTTTTTGTTGTTGTTTATGATTTTTCCTGTTTCACATCTGTTCTGTCTGCTCTTCATCACATGAATAAAACCGTTTGAGGTTTGGCTTTGAAAAAATATGTCTCAGGTAACTCATTAGATTCACTTCTTTGTTTCCAAATTGGCAACAACATTTCTTTTAAAAGTTCTTGCCTTCAGCATGCTGGAGATCAAATGGAGTGTGTGCAAAGAAAACCAAACTGAAGGACACAGAGTGGAAGTTAAGCAGGGAAAAGCTCTGAGCGGCTGCCCTAGGGATGTAGACCTCGTAAAAGTTGTCTCTGTATTTCCACTTTGTTTGGTACCTGCCCTTGCCTACTGCTTTTCCTCCCTTCTTCCTTATTTCATATTGACTCTTGGGATTCCCTTTATCTAATTTGTTCTTCCCTTAATTGACATTATTTCCCTTATCCCTTAACAGCTCTGCTTTCTTGCCAGATCCCCCTTGTCCTTTCCACACACAGGCTGCACGTTGAGACTGCTGGTGTTGCCCTGTTCCACAGCATTTTCAGCAGCTTATTTCCTAATTGCAAGCTGTCCTCAGTGGGAGGGGTGACCCTCACATCTGATGCAAAATTCTTCACCTGCACATCAGCTCCCATCCTCTGTTCAGAACGTGGTTGCTAAAAGCCTTGAATGATACTCTGAGTGTGTGGGTGTGCCATCATAAGAGGTACCATGGGAAGAGCCAGTAAAAAAGCATGCAGGGGTATGCTTTGAAATGCATGTCATGTCATGTCATGTCTACTTGTTGAAAGCATTGTCAGTGGGGAGATAGGTACAAACTACTCAGGAAAGCCTTTGCTCCAAATCTAACACTAGCTGTTGAATCCCTTTCTCCACCTTTGGCAGGTTGTTCATATTCTGAATTTTTGCTAACTTCTTCCATGCTCTCAGTGTGAAATACATGCACATCCTACCTAAAATGATGTTACTTTAATCTTGATGTAAATAAGGAAGGAATGATATATGCCACTGTCATCATTATATCTCTTTAATCAAGCCAATAGCTTTTAAGGAAAACAAAACATAGAGGCAGCAACATAAATTACTCTTGGTAGTGCATAAACTAAGTGAGCTAAAATAACCATGATCATCATGGATATTTGATTGTTCCAGTAGAACATGTCAAAACAGAAGGGACAAAATGTTTAAGATGTTATCTGTGGAATGAGGATGGAGTGAAGCTTTCAGCCCCACATGGACTTAGGACTTGAGGTTTTTTAGGCCAAGCAAAAAATGCTTTGAAAAATTCTGTCCCTCATGGTGTAGTGTAGAGAGGCATTCCAAAGATGTGTGTCAGTGAGGGAATAAAATGAAGTTGTGTGGGCAGGAAGTACAGCTTCACCATGGCACTGAAGGCTGAAGAGAGCTGTGGCTGGCTGGGGAAGCAGCAACTGGATAAACACCATCATTCTGAGATGACATATTTCACTCCTCCAGTCATTGACCAGGTCTTGAGAGCTGATCACCACGAAATGCATTTTTCAGTGCTGAGTGATTGGTAAATTTGGCAAGCCTTACATGTGTAACTCTTTGTATGTCAGGAGCAGGCTGTGTGTGGGGCTCCAGATAAAAAGACAGGATGAAATGGATTTCTTCAAAGAATTTTTATTTCCTGGATCTACTGCACTGGATAACATGTAAATTTGGAACAGCTCAACTGAATCCAGGGATGGATGGCATTTACTCTGCTGTGGGTGAGATCAAAGTGAATCTGGAAGATGTATGCATTTTAGTGCCTGTAATGTTATGTATTATGCACACAAACCCACAACGTCTGAGCTCAGTTCCTGCTGTTAAGTGCCTTCCTCACAACCTGCAAAGGCAGATTCTTTAATTAACCTTTAAATGATAATTATTTCACTGGCAGTGCACCAACCTAGAAGTAAAGTAACTCAGTTCATCCTGTATTAGGCTTGTCTCTGGAAGATATGTTAGATTACCTGGAGTACCTTGGTGAAGCTGAAGACTGCTTCACCTCGTTTTTTTTCTGTATCCTGGTGGATCCATGGGCAAATAGGATAGGGGTGGGAAGATATATCGGGCAGGGCAGATGATTTTCTTTCCTGAGAGCATTAAATAGTGGAAAAGGCAGAGTGCAATGAGTAGTCCTTGGGGAAGCAACATGAAAAAGTACTGGGAAGTCCAAAGGAAAACTGTCCACCTTTGTGAATTAGGAAGATATCTAAATGGACCTTACTGTGAGAAGCATTGCCATGCAGATACGGGAAGACTTGCTATGATATTTGAGAGACATACATCCACTAAATAAGTGATACCACTTTCTATCACTTTGATTAAGTGAGCACAGAGCTGCTTTGCTGTGCAGGTGGCTGGTTCTCATGCCTGGCCTATTGGGGCTACAGAGAGCAATAGGTTAATTCCTCTCAAAACAAGGGAGGTAAATGATTTCCCAGGCATTTATCATGTTTAATTTATGGCCATCCCCTCATTCTTTGCTGAATTTTATGCAGTAAGTCCATGCATATCCTGACTTTTCTATACAATCCCCTGAACCAAACAAGTGAAGAAGTACTAAGTAAGCAAAGAGATGAAGCAGATTGTTGCTTCCTTTAGGCCTCTCATAGGGTAGTGTCCATTAAAGCTGTGGTAGAATTATCTTCCTCAGCCTGGGATAGAGATGCCACTGAAGAGTAGACATGTCTAAACATGTTGCTATTCGCTGCAGAGCCACCATTTTAGAGAGTGTGACATTGTCAGGGCAAGCAGCCTTCTCTTTTCCCCACAATTTGCATGTTTCCTTCAAGTTTTCAGGAAGAAACTACCATGAAACAAAAGAGCAGAAATGATGGGTAAACCATCTTCTGCTTTCAGGACATTTTTCAATCTGATTGGAAATCTCCTTGAGAGTGATGGTACTGCCTTTTGTTACTTAACTCCAAAATGTCCCAAGAATCTTGATGCTCCCATCTTCCCCTTTTTGAATCTGTCAGCAGCACGTCTCAGGCGGTGTGCTTTACTCTTCACTAAAGCCACATTGTGGCTGTGCACATAATTCACTGGTTCCCATTTATTCCCACGTGCTCATCAGCAAGTCTCTCATCTGAATGACTGGAATATATTGCTGTCTCTAGGCTAGTAAAGTAAGAATAAATGGATGAAACCACATTCCTTATCTCCAGACTGCAGAAACTTTTGTCAATCCACAAGATAGACTGGGCAGAAGCAGAATGCATAACAAGATCATTTGGGGTCATGGTACAGTGATTAGATTCCTGCAGCCTGTGTTACTGTAGATTAGTATTCTGACTCCCTGGAGGAAAAACAAATTCAAAATTCTGCGCTGCAGCCAGCCAGATGCCAGGCAGGCCATCATAAACAGTGTGTGAATCGGGGAAAAACTCACGTCCTTTTTAAGGTACTGACATCTTTTCCCAGCAAACTCTAATCTCAGTCCTAAATGGAAAACTCAGTTTAGCTTGCAATGCTGTACTCAAATGGGACATTTCTTGCTGCTTGCATGGATCACTGCTGTCGTTTGGTAAGCTTTAGGGGTGGTGTTTTTTCTTGAAAGAGGGAGAGAGGTCAGAAATGTAAAAAAAGCTCTAACTCTGACAGAATGTTTTCAAAAGCTTTGTGGTAAGACCTAGACAAAACTGACCAGGGGTTACCTTTGTGCCATGGACTCAGTTCTGATATCCACTGAATACACGTGAGAGACTCCAAAGTACTGCTTAGGAACAAATGAGTGCTGGGCATGAGACAGGCAAGGGAGATGGTATTTATTCAGCACTTGCAAAGGAAAGTTTTCCAGTTTTTGGATATCTGGCTGTGGTTTCATAACATACATAGTAAAGGGCATTCTCCAGGTCAAAGCTGATGTTCATTTCTAGTCTGTGCATTTGCTCCTGGGACAGGGATTTATTAGTGCTCCTCTCTCACCTGACTTTTGCAGAACAGTAGCTGCTTTGGATATGGTTTGGCTTAAGGAGAGAAAGGGCTTACTCCTGATTTAGAGGCAGCCCCTTAGAGTGCTTGAGAGCAAGTACTTTTGTCCAAAAATCTTGGCATCATGAAATGAGAGAAGTTCAGATTTCCCTAGACACATTGCATATTTTCCATAGAGAAATACTGTTGTGGGAAGCTGAATTTCTAATACAAGCATCAAACAGGGAAGTATAATTAAGCCTCATATCATAAGAAGAAAAAAATAATTCTCTTAACAGGGCACAAACCCAAACAACTCCCTGATCCTTCCTTTTTATGTGGCAAAAGAAAGAGAAACATTTCATCCTGCCAAAAAACAGAAAACAACAACAGAAAAGGTGTTAGCAAATGTGATCTTATTCCAGCAATGTCCAACCTAAGAGAACAATTTGTGCTTCTGCCAGTAGATACTGCAATTGGATACTATTTTGTGGCAGCAGAATTGTTGTAACTGCTGTGAAGGCACAGCATGCTGCTAAAAACCTGGCAACTTTTATGAATGCCATTTATATTACTGTAGGCTTTCTATAAACAGTGGCAATAAAAAGCTAAACTGTTTTAGGAATAAGATGCAGATATTAAAGATGAGTTTTTCTGCAACAGTAATGCCTTTTGGCAAGTGTGCTGACATTTAAAGAAAAAATAAAAATAAAAATAATAAAAATATCTCTTGGCGATAAAGACTTTGTAACTGCTGCCTCGACAGCAAGCAGAACCCCCTCCCCAAGACAGAGCACAGCTGCAGAAATTAAACAGAATTAGTTTTATTGCTAATCTTGCAAGACCATGGGGACAGAGCACTGCTCCCAGGTAGCAAAGGCATTTATTTTATGGATGAATATCCACAGGGGAAGGAAAAAGTTTTTTGGCTGCCCTCTAATGCATGGCTCAACTAGGCAGAGCACAGCTTCACAGATATTTATGTTTACCCATTTGAACTCGTATATTAAGAGTTTGAGACTAGTTTGCTTCTTTGGCTTTGGTTTGGAATTTTGTTTTGGAGGTTTTTTTAGCTGTCACATTCTAGGGTTTCTCTTTGGGTCAGTGGACTTTCCAATGAAGACCTTGGAACACTTTAATTTATGAGCAGCACTGTGACAGGCCATCCTGATGTTACAGATATATATTTGAAAGCTTTGATCTACATTAGCTTCGTTAATTTTCATTCTAGCTATAATTTCTATTGGTTCCTAGAGTTAGAGAGGTTTCCTTTCAGCCAGGTTCAAAATAAATTGTCTCCAGAAGATCCCTCAGGTGAAAATGGCTGGAGGTTAAGTAATATGTGTGGTCTAGTTTTATATTCTTCACTAGTCATGTGCATCACCAGAGACTGGCTACTAGAAGGCTTTGGTCTGAGCTATTGTAGATGTTCCCCTATTTACATTTTCTCGTGTACTGGTGATGTTTTCCATCAAACATCTGCTGGGCAAAAAGAAAGGGGAACATGATGGGAAATATCTTGCAGGTTTTAAGCTTCAGAATCCTTTCATACAAGAACAGTCGTATGCTAGAAAGTCAGTCGTGTACACTGTTGCACCTTGCAAGAATGACCCCTCTACCCCAGGAGCCCTCAGTTCTAAAGATGGTGTGCACAAGTCTGTTTTATGCTTTCCAGCGTGATTTAAAGTATTAATAAAATCGCACTCATGCCTAACCACAGAGAATTTAGAAAATTTGATATATTGTAAACTTATGGGGTACTTCAAGCCATTTACACTTAATGTTGGTCTAATGGAGTAGTGTGGGAATGGTGCGTGCGGCTTTCCCAACAGAAAGCTCCTGCAAACACATTGGGCACCTGCTCCCCAGCCCAGTGGTGGGGCCAGGGTTTGCAGAACTGTGTCTAAGATTAGGTTTAGTTCATTGTCTGCAGCGCTAAAATTATGCCTACCCAAGCTGTGTTCATTGCCTGTTATTTATCTTACCTGCAGCAGGATAACAAGAGGTCATGCTACCAGTGCCTACTCTCCTGATCATTGGTGATTATTTTTCCCACGTTGTAGGGGGCTGTGAATATAAATATAGTTAAATATAGTTTACCCCTATTTGCCTATTGTTCCACACAGACTTGTATTCTCTCTGCTGCATTTGGTATTAGCTGTCTTGCAGAGCTTGGTACAGTATAGAACGCGCTTTCTTTTTTTTTTTTTTTTTTTTTTTTTTTTTTTTTTTTTTTTTTATAATGAGACTTTATTCTGCCTTCTATTTGTGGACTTCTGGTGAACAGATCGACGTTTTCTCAAAGTTATCCAGTATGAGAATAATTAGGGACACTGAAGCATGAAGTTTGAGGGAAAATGGAAAAGGAAGGCTGTTTCACTGGCTGTATATCACTTCTTTGGGGTGGTATTTACTGAGCACTGAGATTCAACATCCAAGCTCTTTGCATTCAATTCTCTGACTTCAAGGCTTTGTTTCTCATGTTTGAATTGTAAGGAATCCAAAATCAGCACAGTGGAGCATTTTTTCAAAAATAATTGCTCCCTACATTAAATCTGAAATATTTGCTTACAATGACATTTTGAGTAAAAGTTTAAGCCCACATAAATTTGTGAGAATTGGGTGATATGACTTAAAAGGTTTATGAATATATCTTAAGAAACTTATTTAAATCTTTCCTGAAAAATGAACAGATTTTTTTTTTTTGGAGGCTAATCCCTAGTTTATTCATTAAATAAATGTTTCTGCAATTTTCAGTTGATGAGGAAACAAATCCAAAAACTACCAAAAGTCAGTCTGCTATTAATGGTAGTATCATTAATTAGATTTGCCAAATCTGTTTGACAAGAGCCTTCATAGCCCTCACATGCTTTCCCTAGTGGGCTCCTACACCCAGAGCTCCATCAAGTCCTGTGGGATTCTTTAGAAATCTGCTTTCAAAGCTACCTTAGACAGGCTGGGCAGAGTGTGCAGCTGAGCCCTTTTCACAGAGGTGTCGTTTGGGCTGCTTTAGGATACCAGGGCTCTGTGGCAGTGAGCTGAGGGGAAACAGGGCCTGCAGGGTACCAGGATCTCTCTAGAGGAGCTGCTGGATATCACTCAGCACATCCCACACCTCTGGAATGTCCTTAAACATATTTTTATAGAATCACAGCATTGCTGAGGTGGAAGATCATCTAATTCAAATCCATGATCCAAGTAGGGACAGCTAGGGCAGATTGTCCACAGCCCTGTTCAGTACTTTCTAACCATCATCGAGGATGGAGGCTCTGTAACCACTCTTTGCAACCTGTTCCAGTTCCAGTCACACTAAAAAAAAGCTTTTTCCTGTATTTTGAGGTGCTGAGATGCCAGGACAGCTTAGAATATTGATCTTGTTATGTCTATCCTGAGTGCTATGGTCACCAGCCATCTTTCATTGACGTATCCAGGTCCTTTTTTGAATAAGGGTAGGAAATGCAGGCAGCTGTGTGCAGGGCTGGGAGCAACATGTCAATGAAAAAAGATGTTTCAAACCAGTGTCCCTTTAGTTGCTAAAATCAGAGTATATTACATTAAATTCACAGTGCTCAGATTTATGTGACAGGTAACATGATGTGGCTTTAATTTATCTGATACTCAGATTTCCTTGTGTCACATCAGGCCACCTTATATTTTGCAGTATATGATGGGATATTTAGAAGTACACTCTACCTATTCCATGGGGCAGAGTGTCTGGGAAAGAAAGGAATCATACCTGTCACTTCCCTGCCTTCACCAGGAGGGCAGGAGCTGGGAAATCTCACCTAACTTCTATCCAAAGGAAAGAACATCAGCATCATATACATAATTTCTATAATTTGCTAGTGGCATAAACATACAGGGGTAATTCACAAGGCAGGGAGGAATCAGTTATGCTATAGGAAGGCACCCTAGGCAAGACCACATTGATGGAGCTTTTTGCAAAGAAATAGCAAAAAGCAAATAGCTTTCTTATTCAGTGCAGCAGCCCAAGGATGTCAGCAGCAGGAGCTGATTAATCTGAGGAAAGCAGGGGTGTGAATGTGAGTTGCGGAATAAGGACGTTACAATTAGAAATTGTAAAGCAGGAATGTTTTATACTAGCTGGGACACATGGGGGGATATCTCCTCCAAACCGTGTGTACCTGGTCAAGACAAGGTCCAGGTTTAAAAACGCATTGATCCCACAAACCCACACCTCCCCACCCGCCCATTCCCTACCTTCTCCCACTTCATATTCTATTAGCTGCCACACCTCCTGGTGGTTGTGAGTTGGGGTCTTGACAGGAAGGTCAAAGTTTTCCTCAGGTTGATCTTTGCTCCTGAGCAGGTGCAGTGGAGGTTTGGCTATTCTCCAGGTCATTGTTCTTGCAAAGGTTAGGAGCTTGATTTTGCTGGATTCAAGCCATAGCTTTTTGCTTTATTGAATGCTCAAAATACCGAAGTCTTGCTTTACGGAATTTTCACAATATACATCTTATCTTAATAGTTTCTACCTAGCAACTAAATCCCTACGTGCGCTGCTACCAGTTCTTTCTGCGTAACAAGTTACTCTGCACTTCTACTTTTGCAAAAATCATTAGGCAAATCATATATATTTCTGTTTTCCCTTCACCTCCTTAAGCCCGTTATATGCTTCTAAAACTCTGAACTTTCATAGCCATATGCATTCCCCATTCCAGAATGCAGAGTGAGAAATCCTGTGGTCAGAGCTGGAGCATGGCTGCTCCCGGCTCGAAAGGCAGAGCAGCTCCTTGTGTCGTGTTCAGCTCTCAGGACCTGGTCAGTGACTGGAGGAGTGAAATATGACGTCTCAGAACAATGATGTTTATCCAGTGGCTGCTGCAAGGAGGAAACTGCTTCCTCCAGCTAGCCACAGCTCTCTTCAGCCTTCAGTGCCATGGTGAAGCATGCCTGCCCACACAACTTCGTTTTATTTCCCCACTGACACATCTTTGGAATGCCTCTCTACACTACACCATGAGGGACAGAATTTTTCAAAGCATTTTTTGCTTGGCCTACAAAACCTCAAGTCCTGAATCTATGTGGGGCTGAAAGCTTCACTCCATCCTCATTCCACAGATAACATCTTAAACATTTTGTCCTTTCTGCTTTGACATGTTCTCCTGGAACAATCAAATATCCATGATGATCATGGTTATTTTAGCTCACCTAGTTTATGCACTACCAAGTGCTGAGTAGGACCAAGGGGCTGCCCTGCCTGGGACTATCACCAAAGCGGTCAGCATGACTGTGTCAGCCTGGGCACTGTCTGTGGGTGCTTCTCCTCGTGCATGTGCTGTCACTGGATTAACAATATGAGGTTGCACATCCTTGCCCATTCCCTTCAGTGTCTGTGAAGAGCTGTTTGCCACAATTTATTTTATTTTGAAGATGTTGGTATTGCTTTCTGCCTCCAGCTTCTTGTGGAAGCAATTTTTGTGGATTTTTATAATTTAGTGGAAATTTTTTTTTCGTATTATTATTATTATTACACAACAGTGTAGCTTAGGGCCTGCTCTGAAGATCAACACTCTATCCAACACTCACCTAATGTAATAGCCTTTGGTACCTTTCCAGTGAAGGAAGCCAGCCACCAGCTATTCCCTTTTAGTTGTTCTCTGCCTTTCTTTCATCTTTGTATGACAGAAGTAGCAACAAAACCAGATTCACCCAATGGCAGGGTAAGCAGGGCTGCAGCATCTCCTTCTGCTTCAAGATGGAGCTGTATGCCTGCTAAATGGAAGCAATTAATAACATCACTGTTGCTATGGTCTGAGAATTTTATCTCATGTTGATTGGATACTTGGGAACTTACTGATTGTGTCTGGTAGAACAAAGCTGGGTGAAGAAAAATCCATAGACATTCATAATTTGAGTCAAAATTTGACTATCTCTCTACTAATATTTGCAGATGTGATTGTATAAACCTAGGTTATGGTTCTGCAGGACCTAAGCTCAGATAGGACAAAATATGTCCCATGATTCTAAATCCTTGAGGACAGGACCATGTGTCTTTTTCTTCTAGAGACAAAACATACCTTGAATATTTAAGGACTTCATCCTACTACTATCTATAGGAACTTCACCTTGTAGTAACACCACACCTAGTAACAGCACACCATTCAAGTTTTGCTAGCATGAAATTCTCACAAAAAGAGAATTTCAGAGCCATGCCTGTGGTGGTGGATTTTAAGCCAATGCCCCAAGAAGGAGAATGGAAACAGTACTATGTGATTTCCCTGACCCTTGGAAAAAAATGATAGTGTAGCTCAAATGGCTCATAATAATGCGTAGGCTTAATATCTGAAACAAAATATCAATGTAGATATCTGAAGAATGGATATGTTTGAGGAACCCTATCCTCCCCAGTGATAAGCAAAAATAAAAGGTAAAATTTATCAGTCACACTACTGGGAATTCATTGAAATCTGTTCTGTGGGAAGTGATGTGGGCAGATTTCTTCCCCCAGCAGATCCATAAAGCAACTTTCATAGAGATAATTGAAACTTGTCAATTCCATTGCTACCACAAGAACTTTTCCAGTTTTTATGAGCTAGAGTTGGTGAAATTCTGCTGATTGCTATTGCAAGCACTTGATCTGTCCCTTTGAGTGGAATTTTTTCTGCAGCCACAAGCAACTTGGGTTCTTCAAACAGGAATAAAAGCATTACAACTTGCAGTTAAAACTTGATGATTATTTTTTTTCTTCCTTTGAGAGGAGCATAGGAAAATGAGAATAAGGGTTTTTTTTACATACTCCTGATTATTTTTATCCTTTTCTTTAGGAAAATTTCAGGAAACAAAAATTTTTCAGTGAAAGTGGATGTCTCTATTAGCAGGAAAGGTTCTGTGGAAGCAAAAACATTCAAAAAACTATTTATCCTCAAATAACCTGATTCTCAGATGTAGTCCATCCCCCTGAGAAAACTTAAGTTTGATTTTTTTGGCTGTGAGGAAAAGCAGCCTTTCGCACTCCTTCCCTGGCTTTTTCCACTTGGGATTTCACTAACACGGTTCCCATGAGATTTGCTGGCCATTCCTACAGATATCTGAAGTGTAGATCTGTTTTGAAAAGAGCATATCTAGAGAATGAATTCATCTGTCCAAGTGCATCTCATACTCTTTCTTTGCTTGAAGAAAATTTATTTTGAAGGCTGAAAATAATGTTTTTTTTCTGTCAGCTGGAACCAAACACAGTGTGATCTGCGTCTTGAGGTTGTTAGGATGATTCTCTGCAGTCTTTTGGCCTTGGTGCCAGCTTGGAAGCAGGGCTGCAAACACAGAATATCTGTTCTGGTTTTGTTCTCTATGTGGTTGATACTTTTTCTTCCTGCCCTAGAGAAATCTCACTGCCTGTATATAAAACACATTGCTGATTCCTTTGAACTTCATTTATTTACATTCTCACAAATCCCCTTTAATCAGGCTATTTACTAAATTTGTTTTCTCCAGAAATAGCACGGCATTAACTTGTGACAAATGACATTTCAGCTTGTGACATCTCTCACTTAAATTAGTTTCAAGTGATTTTGAGTAAATTTGTGATTACATTAAGCACGGGTTTTAAAAGAATATTTTGCCATCCAGTATTCCACATAGTAATGAGGTAGAAACCCTTTCTATCTCACCTTCCTTTGGCAGTATGCAATGAGCTCAGTGAATTCAAGGCCTAAACCATTAAGGTTTTGCACAGAAGAACTAGAAGAGTTGAATCACAGGGCATTAAGAAGAAAAGATGATAGAAGCATGTCAGAATAAATCCAGGTTCTTAAGGGCCTGTTAAGGGGAGTGGGAGGGAAGATCCCCAGTAATCTCTATATATCTGACAGGTATCAGAGGGAAGTGTGTATCAGTGTATCACTCAAGTGCTCTCTAATCCTGCTTTGGAATCTTAATAATCTGTAGGATTTTATGCATTAAGTCACTTTTTCTCTATTGTAGAAAATAATGTTTAAAAACATAAAAAATCAGCAGTTTAAAAGTAAACATTAAAAAATGAGAAATAAATTGGTTGTGATTAAGTAGGGAAATTCTGAATTAAAATAATCATTTTCAAAAGACCTAAGTGAGTAAGACATCAACATGTCTCCGTTTCTCACCAAGCAGGCAAACAGAGGCCACTGAAAGGCCTCTAAACCTAAAAATCTCTGGTGTTAGGTGCTGCTTACAACCCTTGTGTGGCCTCTGTCTGAGCCAGGAATAATCCTTACTGTTAGGCCCAGAAAGGAGATTTTTTGCCCCACTCCAAGCAGTGATCACTGGTCTCCTACCATATGCAGAAACCTTGGTGGAGGGCCAGACCCTGCAGCTTCTTTCCATGAGCAGTGTGGACACAAGCCCTGCAAGAACACTAGTGGGAAAGGCTGAGGCTGGCACTCAACATGTGGTTTGTGCTGCATCTTCTGGACAGACAGCCCAGGGTGGGCTTGGTGTGCAATTCAAATGTTATTTTTATATCAGAAGCCTCCTGCACACTCTCCTAGCACTGGCAGCAAGCTCTCAGACTGCCTGCTAGGTGAACAGGGAGCTTTTTTTAGCCCAGACACATAGAAATAGAAGGTCTTTCCCATTCCCCAGCACTGCAGCTTGTCTATTGACTAAAATCTCAGTTAAACTAACTGCTATTCATTCTATTGATATTCTACTATACAAGGTTTCAGCTGTGTGTCACTACATATATCAAGGATTCTTAAAAAAATGTATTAAGAAGCAGCTGTAGTGTCTACCTGAAAATATTGTAAAAGTTTCCAGATCCCAAGAGGTTATGAGAAATCAGAGAAATGTGAGGGTTCTTTTAATAACAATAAAAGTCGAGTTTGATTTTTATTGATTTTTTTTATCACTTCAGTCTTTAATTTGCATTTATGTCACATTCTCTCTCTTTTCTCCAAAACCACAAGGAATGAAATCTATTTGAAAAACAGTGAAAAGGCAAGAAAAGGAAAGCCAAGGCAGAAGTGTGAACTGGTTTAATGTTGTTGAGCTTAAAACATAAAATATTTTGAAAGTCAGAAAGAAATGGGATGCTGTTCCCTTTGTTTGGGAAAAGAAAGAAATCCTATTTACCTAAAAATAGCTAAGTTAATTTAAAAAAATTAAAATTATTGCTAATTAAAACAAACAAACAAACTATCACTCAGGAAAGAAACAGTGAATAGCAATTAACCATTCTTATTCCATTTGCATGTGGTTATTTCTTCTTTTTTTCGTATATACTCTTTTTATGAAATGATTGTGTTTAACTTGAAAGAACCTTAACAATTAGTCCCTTTGTCAAATAACCACAAATAAGCACTAGGAAACAATTAGGCTGTGGTAAAGAAGACGTGCTCTTGTACTAGGACTTCTGATTTCAGTTGCTAGAAACCTTTGTTGCAGCTGTTTTTTGTTGTGATGAATCCATCTTTCTTTTAACAGTATAACAAAAAGGCACATAATTTTAGGCTTCAAAACTCTTTCTATACAGTTCAGTTTGTTTTGGTTTGCTTTTGGGTTTGTTTCTATGCCCCTGCCCTTGACAAGCAGTCAATCTTCAGTACAAGCTTTATGATTTATAGCTCATACAACTGGATCAAGAAAGCTTGTGAGGTTCAGGTTCTTATATCAGTCTTCTCCAGAACTACGGGATATAAATAAACATGGAGCATTTAGGCTGAATATGGTAATAAAAGGCCACATATCTTGACTTCTGCATTTAGCTACTAAAAGGCAGGAAAAAACATTGAATATGCATGGAAATTTCAACTTTAAACTGGGAACTTTATTTATCAATCCCTCAAAAGCCTTCTTAAGAATATTACAAGTGTGAACAAACAGAAATAATACTGAAATCAAATGCTATTTGCAAACTCATTTGAAAGGTGAAGCACTGAAAAGATTTTGAGTGGAAGGAGGAAGCATGTTGGAGGAGTCCATAGCCTCTACTAGCTTTAAGGTTGATTTGCTCTTCTTTCTGTTTTCCATGACACGGTGGTTCTGCTGCATCCTTGGGATCTGTTTCCTACAGAAAGGTTGGATTCTGTCCTCTTGCCCAGGCTACACAGCTGTGGAACTGCTGCCTTGACAGTAAATGGGATGGTACTAGTGGGTGGCAGGGATAATTTTATGACTGGGATCATATATATTTCCATCCATTTTTTTTTTAAGCAAAATGAATAATCTGATAAGAAAGAAAATATAGAAGGAGACACATCTAAAAACCTCTATGTTTGGGAAATATATCCCAAAATATGCTCACAAGAATTTCCGACTCATTTTTCAAATAAAGTCAAATTGAGAGGGATAACTATATAACATGGTCAAAGTTTAAGTAAATTTTCATAGTTATGTGAAACTTAGAAATAAAAATGCATCCAAAATGTTAGAATACGTTGGCAGTGAGCACAGAGGAGAAAAAATCTGAAATTTGTATAACAGTTTTAAAACTATGCATTTCTCATAGAGAAGTCTCAAGAACGATTCCACCCTAAAAAGCAAATAATGATTTGTTTCCAGCTTGCTCCCTGCTAGCATGTCAGGTACATATTTTTGACCACTTTATCCATGGACATTTTCAGCCTAAAAAAAGCTGGTTGGGTGCAACAAACTGCTCTTTGGAGAGGAAATGAAACTCGTGTGGTAGGAAGAAATTTATCCTAAGCAGGTACCTGCACAAATGGCCAGAAACCAGTCAAGCCTTTTGTAATTCCCATCTAAACTTCTGCCAAACCTGATGGGACTTGACTGGCCATTCCCTGTCAGTGTAAACTATTCTGTGTTCAACAAAGTTTTCTCTGACTTGTAATGATGTTTAGGTGGCTCATGTTACAGCAGGAACTTTCAGGGAGGAGAGTGTTGGAAGGTGGAAAGTGAATAGGAGAAAGAGGTTGATATTTTCCTCTGAAAATGTTTGGAGGGTGTGCATGGGGTGGGAAACATGAATTCATACACCAGGCAGAACTGAGCTTGTGGAGGATTCTGCATATGTTAAGATATCCAAATTGCAGAAGAGCAGAGTTGTTTTCATTAAAATTTTTTAATCATATGAGTCTCAAAATATGTCAGAAAAACAGAGATAAAAAAGCCAAGGAGTCTGGAAATGAAATACTAAAGACTAAAGACATTGATCATAAAGCTGTGATTAAACATTTTTCTGTCAAAACGTCTCTGTGGACAGAATAGTTTTTTTAAAGAATATGTTTGTCCAATATATTTAGATTTCAGTGTTTTCCTATATCTTATTTTTAATAAAAGTATAACTAAGAACTGAGAGAAGTGGTTTGAAATATTTTTACTCAGAAATTAATCTCCAATCAAATAATATTACAAGTTCTGTGAGCACAGAGGAAACTTCAGTGTTTCTTAAATAATCGCAAAAAAAGTAATAGCAAAAATAATAACCAAAAAACTCCAAAATTCATATAAATTCGGGATTTTAAAGCAAAATCTTCTTTTCCATTACTAAAGTGTTTTCAACTTTGTGACTTTTGAAATTGAAGGGCTGTCAAGAAGAAACACCTTTAGGTAATGCATTGCATTTATATCTCTCTAAAAGAGGTTGAATTCAGAGTATTGATTTACGTAGAAAAAGAAAAAAGCCCTTGCAGGGTCTCTAAACCTTTTACTTTTTCAGCTTTTTAACTTCAAGGCTTTATTGTATAGCAGATTTACATCTGACATTTGGAGTAAATTTCAAGAGGTCTCAGAAGAACCTGAGCTCTACATGCATGCAGTACCCTTTAAAGTCTAACAGCAGCATTGCTCTAGTCCAGACCTGCATTAAAGAAAGCAGAGCTGGGTAATTTGATGTTCTCAGACTTCAGATTTGTGGGCTGTTATATCCAATCAGTGAAATCATTATAGTGTTATGCGCAAAAAAATGCTGTTCTATAGCACCATCTCTGCCTCACTAACATAATAACAAATATGGGGCTTCAGTGATGTGGTGCAGTTTGAATTACTTTGTATGGTATGAGTATACATAAACAAATATACTAAACTTTTAATGTAATCTCTTTCAAGTAGGAAAAATAGCAATATGTCAACTTATGCAGACTGTAAACCCATTAAGTAAGCCATCAACGTGTTTTATCTGTCCTGCCTCTTCCTATGAGCCATACAAAATATCGTGGCCCTTCCAAAATTCCTCACAGCCTTCATCCATATCCACGGGGATTTCTGTGACTGTCCATGTGCCTTCTTATCCAGAGCCTGCTTTCACACTTGGCTGGAGTCAGCATTTAACAGAGGAACCAGAGAGGTGCCTACACAGACACGAATCTAGCTTGTTATTGTTTTTATTTAAAGCTTTCTGTTATCCCTTCCCACTTCTCATTCACTTATTGTTGAACTAATCCCAGTGCATCTGAAGATTTTTCTTTGCTATGACAATAGTCTCAGTTTTCTGTAGTTCCCAAGCCAGCATAGCTGGACTGCAGATATATATGCTTCTGGGTACATGGTTGGTTTTAATCCTTTTTCATTCATCTGATTTGTGACACTGCAAAATGCAATTTGTGACACTGCAAACAAGACATATGTCTTGTTTGGGCTTCAGAGAGGGAAAATGCTGTAAGAGAAGTAAGGTTTTTTTGTGTCTGTTTTCTTGGCCTCCCTCCCATTATTTTGACGGCATTACACTTTGGAGATTTTTTTTTTTTTTTTTTGTATATCTGGGTAACCATCAATCTGCAAAAAATAGCATTTAGTCAGAGGTAATAAACAAAAAGGTGTTTGCTTTTTAAATTTTGATTTTTGGTTTTGATTTTTTTTTAGTCCTATATGGCTGACTAACTCTCTAACTTTCCAATAAAAACATTCTAGACTTCCATGTTTGCTTGTTTGTGAGCCAAGGTGATAATATTTTTCACACCATTATATTTCATCTGAAAAGAACATTCTTGTGTAGTAAAACCAGCAACGTGCATGGAATTTGAGGGGCGACAGAATGAAATGTGGCAGAGCAAAGTGGAAGGACATCCCAAAGACCTCATGCCTACCACTGCACACCTCAGTTTCCCTTCCTACACAAATGCAGAGTGTTGCTTTCCCTTTTTGCAAATACTGATAGTATCAAGGCTCAAAAAACCAAAAAAAATATCAAAAGTTAGTATCAAAACCAGGATGCTTGAGGTGACATAAGAAAGATTTGCTTTTATCCTGTTGTGATCATCTGTGGCTGGAAGCCCGTGTGTCTACTGGCAGAATATACGAGCAACAGGATGCTCATTCCAGCTGCTATGTGAGGTTGCATTTTCTTCCATCAGGACAAGTCAAACACAGATTACCAACTGCCTGACACTTCCTTCATGAACAAAGAATTGGATCCCCCAGTAATTACTTTTACCGTGACTTCTATGAGCCCCTATGACTCTATGAGTCAGGCCCAAAATTTGGATTAGTCGCATTTCTAACTGCTAAAGGGCTTACCTGAGATATGTAGGATGTTTGCTGGATGTGTTCATAGGGATTAACAGTGAAATGAATATCCAGGTCCCACAGAATCAAGCACAAAAATGCCACTAGTGTCAGTTGAAGCTGGATAGGACTGCTAAAAAAATTTCCTAAGTGAAAATAAGACATTTCTAGTTTTACCTAAAAGGAGAAATGTCTCTGGAGAATTCTTCCCTGTAAGATAATGATGCAATATTTGGAGAGTTTGTATCTCCTTATTTCACTTTTTGCTGTAGTTATCATGCGCAGCCAGATATGAACTAGCTTTGGAGCTTTGTGTAACATATCACTATATTGTTTAGAAAGATACATTACTCTGTAGGTATATTTAGGTCAAAGAGTTTTCTCACAGTTTTGCAGTGAGTGTAGTACATAAAAAGATAATGTATATATGAAAAATAGTGCAGTTTGAGGTGATTTTAATGGGAAAAGGGCTTTGTATAAATCACCAATATATTGCAAATGGTCTTCGTCTTATGCAAGCACAAAAATATCTAATGCCTTCACTTGGAACGGAAGAACTGTAGAAATAGAACTTCTTCCCTAATCACTCAAAAAACCATCAGCTGCTTGGAGAGAGGGTGAAGAAAGTATTCTAAAGTCCCCCAAAATCAATTGAAAGATTTTAATAAACTCTGTGGATGTTGAATAAGTTGGAGTGAGTACTGAAGGGGGAGTGGCAATTTTTCTGAGAAACTTAAACTTGCTTGGGTCAGTCCTAGAACAGGCTTTACTGTCTAAAAGTGCTCAGATATCTTTCTCGTTCAAATTTAACTTGTTCTCACCTCAGCACTCTTTGAAGCAAAGCACTTAATATGTCATTAAAACAGGAAAGGGATAATACTTTTTTTCCCTTATTCAAGCTGTAGTTGCATATAGTAGGTACTAAATGAGCACAGTCCAAAAGAGGACAATGACATAAAAAGCTATAAAATGAGTAAAGATGAGAGATATTGGAGATTTTTTGTTCAGAAAAAGAAAATTCATAGGAATTTGCTGTGGTGTTCCCTAAAAGTGAAAATTATCCCTGAAAAGACGAAGAGAATAAACTCATTTCTGAGGATTACATACTGAATTCAGCAGGTTAGACACTGAGGAAAGATTTCTAGTAGTGTGAGTTGGGAAGCAGTCAGGGATTGCCAAGGGACACATAGGATCCCAAAAAGTTAGAAAATGGCTGTCAGGAGAGTTGGGTAGCGACAGTCTTTCTCCTGTGTTACATCTCTTATCTCCTAAATGAACCTAGTTATACCTTTTGACTTGCAACATAGTTCTCCTTGGAGCATTAATTACCTACCACCTGCCAAGACACCAAATTTTAAACAAGATTTCATTTGTTATTATCATGTTCATCTCCTATACTCAATTCTCTGACTGACTGTGTATTGGTGATCCAAATCCTCATTAAATCAGTGATTATCAAATTTTTTTTAAATCCATGTACAAATCCCAAATCTTCTTTTTATTACGTATTCACCCTGCAAATTTGGAAAAGTAGTAATTCTGTAAAATGATCTTTGTCTTGCTGAGGTTACTGCTCGTTGGTTCTGGATTTGCTTGTATTGCTGCTCTATGCAGACAGTTGACCTTATTTTTATCACTTTATTCCCCAAAGCATTTTTCATCTAAAATTCTAAAGTAATTCCCATTTAATTTTATACACATTATTGTCTCTGGATGCTAAGCACCAGACAAAGTAAGATTAATCCTCTTTCAGAAGGGGGTAGGGGGGAAGGAAAAAATGTGCTCTTGAATCTATTATCAGCCAATATGTGTATTTTCCCAAACTCTTGCCTCTTGCATTATGCAAGCTCAAAAATTATAATAGTATTTAATGTTTCTTAACAAGAATGGGCTGTGCCTAATGCATCAAATTATCACAGTGGCAAGATAGCAAAATTAATTTTTTTCTTCATTATCTTCCATAGTGCTAAGTATTTTAAATTCATCGTGTATATGAATTGGTCTGAATTCATGTTTTAATGCTTCATGCAGACAATTGTCTCAGATCCTCCAAAAAACAAATTCAAAAGCAGTAGTAAGTTAAGTTACAATCTTTATTGACCTGAAATTATACCCTCATGACAAGTTCTTTCCAACATGTTTTTTTAAAAATTTCATCTTAACTTTTGGCAAAATTTCAAAGTTACATAGAAATATGGGCACTGAGTTTTCAAACAGATTATTTAGAGCTTTTCTAAATAAGTTTATTAAGCCCTGGTAATTAGAAAAAAGGCCATTCTGATATGTAAACATTGAATTTAAAATTAAGCATCCCTACATTTTGGACAATTTCTTTTTTATTGTTATTTTGGGGTTTTTTTTGTATGTGTAAACTTGATTCCAGTATTAAAACCTAGGTATGGAGGATAATGTTTGTTAGTTCATGTTACATGTTCGTTAGTTCAAAGCTTGACATTAAGTGGGCATATAGCTCAGTAAAGAGTCTTGGTGCATGCTCCATTTTTAATTAGAAGGGATGTGGCTTTTGTGTGGGGGAGTCCCACTGATACCAGAAGGGGTCAAAATTGACCTACAGAAAAGTGTCTATGCACAGCAGACCTGACACGAGCAGGAGAATCAGGACAGTTTTGGGGGTTTAGACTTGGAAGGAATATGATTTGAATAAGGTCAACAAATACCGGCAAAGTAAAAAGACTTCTGAAAGCAGACTAATGATCTATATCAGGAAACTGTGCATGGTAGAAGGAAGTTGAAGACTTTTGACTCTTTTTTTGCATAGCCCCAATGCCTATTTAAGACAAAAGGTAGTTTAATGATTGGAGTAATTAATCTAGAGATAAGTTGAATTCTCCATCCCTGGAAATCAAAGACTGGAAACCTTTTGAAAAGTAGATAAAATTATAATAACACTCTCAATGCAGAAAGGCAGACAATAGTTGACTCATATTGTTCAAAGCACAAATCCACAATCAAGAGTAAATAGATGAGTCAAAGTTATTTAGCCTGTAATATGGAAGATGCTGGAGGAAATTATCAGTTTACACTTCAGTCTTTAAAAGTGCTTCAGTCTTTAAAATTGCTACCTTACATCATGATTTGGCTTTATTAACTATTAATTATCATACTATTTTCTAGAATTCTTTTATGTTGGCCTTTTTTATGGTACAGCTCTCTCTCCATTTTTTTTTTCCTTTTCACATCCTGGTGATGTCTTATAATCATAAAGAGATAAGAAATTAATTTTTAATTTATTTGTTTTATTTAGTTGAAAACATTTGCTCGTAGATTATGGGAATTAGTTCTCTAAATATAAGTAAAAACCAAATTCTTCTGATATGATATTTCAGAGGTTGAAGTCTAATTTACCCCTACTAAGAATCCAGACCAGCAGTGACATGTTTTCATATCAGATTACCTACACATGGCAACTCAGCAGCTGAGAACCACCATAGACAAATGAGCCAAAATATAGTCAGGCAGGTCATTTCCCTGGAGAAGCAGAGCCCTGCAACTTCATACTTCCTTCACTCCTTGTATTTTTTCATAACAGGGTATCACTTGTACTCTTTTGACAGATACTGCCAAAACTGCTGTTTGTGTTAAGTGTAATAAATTCTGTCCAACTCATAGTTCTCTGGGACCTGTCACTAAGCCACTTAAAAATCCTTTGAAAAGAATTTTTTACATTAGAGTATTTGGGATATACCACAGGCTAAGCAACCAAATGAAAATAAAATGTGTGACTTAAATGAAGTAATAACTTAAGGATTTCTAAATACCATAGTTATGTCCTTTATTGACCCCAGGCATGGCAAACAGAGATACTGTACTTGCTGGGTGATCCTTTCAACTCTACTGGAATCCAAATTCCAGTGTAAAATATAACTTAATTTTAGAAGTGAATTTTAAAATTCATTTTCTTAGGAACAGCACTGCTGTGACTGACCTTGAAAGATTTGTCTCTTCATAAACTTACTCTAAAACATCCTGCCACTTCTTTTTTTTTTTTTTTTTTTTTTTCCAGTGCCTAAAGCTGAGATGCATTGATGTTAGTTTTCAGCATTATTATTTGCTCTGCAGAATGAACTTATTGTATAATTATATCTAACTGTATCAGTACCTACTATCAACTGCCACCCAAACAGAATTACTGGGTAAAACAGTCCTCCACAGAAGCCTCTTGCAGTTATTCTTGTGGTCAATCACACCGTGTCATTCCCAAAAGTATTCCACAACCAGTTGTGTGCTGCATCCTAAGGGAAAGGGAACAGAAAATCACAATGGTTTCTAGATAAAATAGAAATGATGGCAGTATCATCTTTCCTTCAAACTCTTTCTGGGCTCCTGTGATCCTGGCAAAGAAGTGCCACATTCATGTGGTCCCTACCATGTGCTGATAACACCTTGCTTACAGTATAAAGATGCCACTGGGAAATCTCAGACATAAGCAGCAGTTAAACTCAGGCTGCTTATTGAAGGGTCACACGTGTTAGGTGTATTATCCACTGGCATTTGGGCATAGGCCTTGCCTGGGATTACTGCATCAATCAGTCATACATAGAAGGGAGGGTTGCCAGGTTTTTCATATTACCAACCACTGCAGTGCAAAAACAAGAAAACAAAAACCCCAAACCATAAAAAAAAAAAAAAAAAAAAAAAAAAAAAAAAAAAAAAAAAAAAAAAAAGTGGGAGCTGATTTGATACACTCCATTAGAGGTCTCCATGCCTGCATGGCAGGTGTGCCAGCAAAGAGGCTGATGCAGGTGGCCAGCCCCAACCCCCATGTCTCTGCCTGGCAGGTGATGGTGCACCCACCTCATGAATGGGACACTCTTCATGGCAACTGGCCCATGGCTTTGGTCACAGGGAGCTGCTTGAGCATACACTGTGCCCTTGAGACAATCCCTTGGGCCTTCTACTATAAATATCAGGCAAATTGACAACTAGAACATGCCACTTGAGCACATCAAAATGCTAACATAGGTATTCCAGCCTGCTCCAGGTGACAGCTCTACTCATTCACTGTCTGACACCTTGGATTTTGCCAACATAAAGCATTCCACAAGTAAAATGCTCATGTGCAAACAGCTCTCTAAGAATTTTTTTAGAACTTCTTAAGCACTCATAGCTGTGAAAGGCTCAGTGCACTCAGCATCTTAGTGCCATATAAAGCACTAAAGAAATACTGACCAAAACAACCTGTCCACAGTCAGACACCAGCACAAGTACTGGCAGCACACATTCCCTGTGGCAAGGACCTCATGTACCTTGAAGTTTCCGATGACACGAGATGCATACATGATTCTGCTTTGATTTTATATGAGGCACACTTGTTCCGTCAGATATTTCCAGGGATGGGAAAATTATAAGAATGCTTGCTGTTCTGTGTGATAGGGTTTTTTTTTTGCTTCCATGTGCTTGAATAGCCTGAGGAATTTACAAATGTGTTTGATTTGCATTGAGTGTAGGACCTTAGAAATCGCTGGGAGGAGAAATGAGAAGCACAAGTTAATACAGCAAGGAATTGGGTGGTGTGCAACTCTTGTTTATTTCTTGGAAAACTAGATGGTTTCATTTAGTTCTCCTATGATGGCATATTCTTGAGCTGAGATCAGAGTCAGGTAGTTCAAAACATCTTGTAGATTTGAAAAAAGAGCTTACAGGTCCCTGGAGTCCATCCCTCATTCCAGGAAGGGTTTGAACCATGGGGTTTTGCAGCCAGACCCACCTGCAGGTGCTCTGAAGACATCTTCTGCATGTGGTGTCCAGTGCTTGATTTGTGTACAAACATCTGGAAGCCTACACACTTCACTCCATCATTTCACAACAAGGCATGGACAAGCAGTTCTTCCAGTGGGAAATTAAATGCACCTCTAGCCCAGTCTCTAGAGTACTTATTGACAAGTATTTATTGACTGCCCTCTGGGGCCTTCCGGAGTCTCACAAAAGATTAAATAGGGACCTCTATCACATCCTTGAAAATGCTGATTGAAGATGGTGGATCAGCGATTGTACTGAACATGGATAAAAAGTAGTCATCTATCACTGGTGGTTAATCTCTTTTTCAGAAAGGAGAGCATATTGATCAGAATCAGAATGCTTGAAGTTAGGTACACTTCAAATGAAAGTATTGGCACCCAGACATGCATCGGCAAGGCTATTTTAATGTGTCTTATTTCATTCTGCCCTAATTTTTTCATTGGCTCTTCTATCATCCTTCTAAAAACTTATCGATCTCCTATTTTCCTTTATAGTTGTTTTATGCCAAGGATGTTCTCTGTTGCACTTGCAATGATGTTGCAGGTTTCCAATGCTGTTTTAATTTCACCAAGATTTTTGTTTGTTAAGTTACAGTCTCAGAGTGTAAATAGCTAGTGAATTGAATGGACTTGCTTTCAGTCTGTGTCTCTCGGTCCCTCGTGCTGTTGTTGTTAAAGCAGTCTTACTAGGAAGTTCCAGAATAATTCTTAAATTGTTAAACAACACTGAAAAGAAGTCAAGGATATTTTTTTCTAGTTTTAGAGGAATGAGAGGAGGGGGGGAAAAGAGTAATTCTATGCCATTTTTTACATTCTTCTTCTTTTTTTTTTTTTTTTTTTTTTTTTTTTTTTTTTTTTTTTTTTTTTGGGTAATTAACTTCATTTAAAATGGTGAAATTTTCAGCTTTTCAATCTCACTGCTCTTTCTCCTGATTAACATCAAGGACATGATGAGAAGACATGGTTGTGTACAAGTTTCAAACAACCCTGGCTGTTAGCTAAGGGTAAATGCAGAGGGACTACTTCAGTAGATCAACACCTCTGACAGAACCAAAGGCAACTATAAACTGTTGAAAAGGACATAACCCAACTTTCTGCATTGTATGGTTCCTTTCTTTGCAGTAAAAGGGCGTAGAAACACTATCAACATTTCAGGCTCTGGAAAATGTCTCCAAGAAGTCACACAGGAGATGAAAAAGTGCTGAAAATTTCTCCTCTATCTGTATTGGCAATATCTTCCTGCAACCCAAGGTCATTCATAGTACAATCAGGGGTTGGCTGAACATGACATATTTAATAGGTCAAGCTGGCATGGAATACATGATTCATTTTGTAACAAAAGTCAACCGTTTTTAATTTTTTCCCCATGCTGGTTGAGTGAGGGAGTTGTTTTCTCATTTGGCTTGTTCCATTTCAAAGTCCATTTGTAAATTTCTCCTCAAGGTAAACATGTCTAGATCATTAAATGTGCTCTCCAAACACCATTGTTAATAAAATAGCCTGCTTGATTCCACACAAAAAATGTTTTACACGTAGGCTAAATGTAAATATGTAAATTGTATGTAAATATGTGAAGAGAGCACACATTACTGGCATTACAGGAAAAGCTTGATAAATTACTGCTGTGGACCTTGGAAGAAGAAAAAGACCTCAGAACTCACTATTTTTAGGGCAAAAGGATGAAAAGAATGGTTCGCAGTTCACCATAAATACTTGAAGAGGTGAAAATAGTCTTTCTGTTACTGGGAGATTCACTGCTAGCACAACCTGTTGTAGCTAGAACCTGCAGTTTATTAGGCTGATGGGGCACTGGTTGCTAATTCTGCATCAGTTCAGGCAGTAATCTGCACTGTGGCAGAATGGCAAAGAGTCAATATGACATATGTGATGGCATATCTTGCAGCAAACTAGATGTCTTTGGATATGAAGTAGGTTCCAGTGTAATTTACAATCTGCTCCAGAGTTGCTTTCTTTGAAGAGAAAAAAAGAAAATGAGAAAAAATAAGAGTATTCACCCTTCTACTTTCTGTGTCATGTAACTGAATATAATATTTGAGGTAATTTCAAACAAGTGTTTTGGCAATCAGGACCATATGCTATGTAAATTGTCCATCAAAGTCAGAATGCTAATATGAGTTGTTGTTTGCTGCTGCTGCTGTTTTTCCCAAAATCAACCTTTCATTCAGAATCTTGACAATTTTGAAGAAATCAGAAGAAAGCACAGATTCTGTAACAAGTTCCATTTTAAGAGCTGTTTCTCTAATCTATAAAACTAGTAATGACATACTCTGGAGTTATGTCTTTTAAATTACACATTTGGAAAGATGCGGTGCTAAGGTACTCCATGATGCTAAATGAATAACAAATTCTCTGGGACTGCCTTTGTAATTGTATAAACAGACTTGTATGCCATCACAAAGACCTTAATTTACTACATTTTGTATTGGATTTAGTCATAAGCTGTCAATTATTTACAGTGTGGGTTGTGGGCTTTTTGGGGTTGTTTTGTATGTGTGGGGTATTTTTCTTTTTCGTTTGTTTGTTCTTCATTGTTATCAGTGCCTCAACTGTTGTCTACAATTTGTGACACAGTTGTAAACTTCTGGCCTTTTGGAAAAATCCTCATTGAATCAGCAGTTTCTGCTATGTGCTTTCAGGCTAGATTCTTCTTACCACTAAAAGTCTGTGTGTTAGTGTTTCTTTTGGTGTTTCTTTATGTCTGTTGCACATCCTAAAGTCTTCCCCCCAACAGCTGTACTTCTTCCATCCACTGTGCTTTCACCTGTTGTTAGCTTTTCTCTTGGAATTTCTTTTATAAAGGCAGAAATTTGAATCCACCAATAACTTTAACGGAATTGTTATCATCTCATTGCTTGTCTCCTGGTAATGGGCACGGCAAATTGTACTTTGCCATTTCTAATGCCCAGAAAGCAGCTCGCTTTTCCTTACCATTGTTGTCATTATCTGTTGCTAATTATACTCTCTTACTTCTTGTAATGGTTCCCAAGCAAACAAGGTCATACACTAGAAAAGGGCAGTTGTTTTGCACAGTCATTGTTATTAATCTACACAGGTTGCCCCCGCCTACATATCAGAACCAGCCTGCACAGCCAGGCCTGGGCTCAGTTCATCCTCACTTGTGCTTCTTCTGGCTGTGCTGGCAATGGCAATGATGTGCCTGAACTACAGGGCTTCAGCCCTCACTAGTTAGTACATTCCTTCACTGACAAATCCTATGACTGCCTATCTAATGCCAAAATGTCTGGGAAAGCAAAGAAGGACTTTCATATTCAGAATTTTCATCTCCTTTGAGCAGCCTTGAGTGGTGAATGCTCTATACTCCACTACTTTGCTCTGACTTGGGTCACCAGCAGCTCATCTCCTCAAAATATTGTTATCAGTGACAGAATATTCACATACGTAGCTGTCGCTGCTTTGTACAACTACTTCAGGGTTTACAACCTACACACGCTCTAGCTTTTTAAAGCTTCAGAGGAGTCTTACCAGAAAGTGTGGACCACCTTCTGGTCTGTTTACTATATACCTTCACCAATGACTTGGCAAATATATCAAAACAGTTTAGGAAAGTTCCTGTGATCCAGATAGAATTGAAATCATGGGAAGGAATCCTGTTGCATTAACATTTGGATTAGATCTCTACTGAAGAAGGTCTTGAGATGTGCGGACAAATATCAAAGTTTTTCTGTTGGCAAAACATATTGCAAGTACCTTGTTGCTGTCATCTATAAATGCTGTTCAACAGAAACAAAATGCAGGCTTTTGAACTTGCTTTAGAGAAGTCCTGGGGTAGGCTTCAGACATTATGTCAGGAAGTGGATGAAAAGACCCATATTGTGGGTTTAGTTCAGAGTGTGTGACAGACCTTCACATTAAGAGGCAGAAAAGGGTATCAACAGATTTTAAGGCCCAAAGATGATGTTTTGATCCCATTATTTAACCATTCTTATAATGTAGGTCATGTAGCCACCCATTTGTTTATCATATATGTTTATCAGCTGTTTCTTAAGCTGCACAGATGTGGATTTGGGATAAGAGGAGTGTAACAGTCTCACATCTGTAACTATTATCAAAACATTAGATGTGGGTGTCTTCCTCTGTCACAGAAGAACTTTGCTTACTAATGAAGATTTTCTTTGCCTGTGGCTACCCAGTCCTCTGTGCTTCTTTTTATGTTCTTGTATATCTTTTCTCTTTCTACAAATGGGAAGAAATCAGAATGCACAGTGACTGCATATAATTTGCATACTATACATACTGTAATTTCTCCAAAGGTGACATATTGACAGCATGTGTAAGTTATTTATCTGCAAAAGGTGTGAGCCGAATTCCAGAGGAGTCTGCATTGCTAGGAAATAACCCCCTTCAAACCCACACCAGCTGCTCCCCTTTTTCACTGAGGTGTTTGCATCATGTCACCACCTCACTTGATTTGCCCTGGAGGCTCCAGGAAGGAATAGAATGGTTGCCATGTTAATTAGAGGAGAGTGATAAAACCTGATGTTTTATTTATTTTCTTGAAGAGGGATTTGTGTTTCTTATCTTGTTTTATGGTAATATTTTATGATGAATTTTTTGAAGTTTAGCTCAGAATCAGTTCTCCTGAGGAACAAGGGATACAGCAAATTACGGAGGCCTTCAGTGCTTGAGATTTCTCAGTAAAATTAACCCACCCGTGACCGCAGTTAATTAATTGTCATCACATGCTCAAGGACCCTAACTAAGCTCCTGATGTTATAGATAGAATTAGACATGTGCACTGCTAAAGCATTTATCTTTGATGACTGAGATGGAATTTGTACTGTGATTAAAAGCACTAGTTTACAAACACAGCAAATATTTGACAGTTGCAGCATGTTATGCCAGGAAGGGAACAGAGTTGTGTAGGTCCATTTCACAGAGGTTCAGGATCTAAACACCTTTGTGGATATTGGCTCACTGTGGTTCTTTTGCCTTTGGAGTAATTGATTTTTGGCAGAACTCTTGGAGTATGGTTATTGCATTGCTGTAACTACAAGGATAAATCTGGATGTAAGAGTCAACTGTGGCAATTAAAGGAACAGAACTCTCCTCTTGGAACAGAGCTGGACTAGAAAGCCAAGCAAACAGAGAAGAATAATTGTGGGTTTTTTGGTCTCAGATTTGTCATATTTCAAGTTTAGAATTCAGACTGTGCTGTCACACGTAATGAAACCTTTGTTGAAAATCAAAGTTTTAATCCCTTCCTTGTGAATTTCTAGAGGAATTATTTAAACAACAAAAGGCAAAGACCTGACTTTTATGGATATCTTGCTTTGCAGATCCATTTTACAGTAATAATTTGACTGGACTAATCCACACTGCAGTCTTGGTATTTATATTATATCACTTTTTAAGATCTCCAAGCAGGCACGTGGTATCATCTTTCTAATTACTGTGTATAATTCAACTAGAAGATACAATTTCCAGAAAGATCTATAACACAAAAGAAAGCCTGGGTGGTGTCCTGGTTTTGGCTGGGAAAATTTTTTTCTTACCACACTGATGTTTTAGTGGTTGCTAAATAGTTCTTGCTCTAAGTCAAGGACTTTTCAGTGCCTCACGATCTGCCAGTGAGGGGTGCACAAAAAGCTGTGAGGGAGCAGGATCAGGACACCTGACCTAAACTGGCCAAAGGGATGTCCCATACCATAGAACATCATGTTCAGTGTATAAATTGGGGGAATTGGGTGGGGTGGCATCAATTGCTGCCTGGGGACTGACTGGGCATCAGTCAGTGGATAGTGAGTGATTGCATTGTGCATCACTTCTTTTCCTTGGGTTTAATTTCTCTCCTTTTCATTAAAATTATTTTTATAATTGCCATTATTGTTATTTTTATTGTTTCTTTTACATTAGTTCAGTTATTAAGTTGTTCTTATCTCAATCCACAAGTTTTTTTCCAATTCTTCCCACCATCCCACCAAAGAGAAGGCAATTAGTTTCCAGCTGGGGTTAAACCACCATGGGTGGAGGGAATAAAAAGTCCAATAAGAGAAAGACCATTTAGTTCACGCTAACTTTAAGCACAGATTAAAATCAATTGCCATTCAGCAAATAATTTAAGCATCTGTCTCATTAAATTTAGCTCACTGTCCATTTGGGGCAAACATGTGGTTTTATACTTGGGTAAATAATTTACCTGAGCAGTATTCTGATTGTTGATTGGGGCTACTTGAAGCAATTTCAATAAGAATGACAACAAAACCACTAATAATTGTCATTAATTAGTACCACATATCAACAAAAATAGCTCTGAAAGACACCTTTCTTATTGCAGATTTTTACCCTTTTTTGTGGTTTATACTGAAAAAACTTTTGGGTTTACCTTCAAGCTCTTTGCCCTGGCTGTGATTTTAATAAGAAGAGGCTCTTTTATGCAAATAGCATATTATTCACAATTTTTTCAGCATCTTGTGCTTGATTACATTATCAGCTTGCATTCTGTGCTTGATGTCTTGCTGCTAATAATGTTACAGATCATATAATGAAGTTAATAATGAAAGCAACTGTGTTACTTTCATCATCTGTACCACCATTGTACACAAATTAATAGACACTGTTGCAATAATTTTGGAGACTTGATAACCCACCACGTGTGAGAGGCTTAACCCATCAGGTGTGTGAGCTTTTGGTCATGTTGCACCATTCTTCTCCAACTCCATTTCTTGCTGAGAAAAAAAGAGAAGAATTTTCATACTGTTTCCTAAGGATCTATCTTTAGATTTTATTAAAATTATTTGGAAAAAACCAAAAATGGTCAGACCAAAAATGGTACAAAGACACAATTTTTTCTCTAATTGTCACAGATTTGAACAATATGTTCCTGCCAACAATTAAAACATATCAGCTTACAAAGCTGTTTATGCAGCACATGAATTACTTGGAATAAGTTTCATTATGGTGATTAATATGCATGACACTGTATCACAATGTGAAACCTATCAAGCCTGGCTTGTTTATTTTATTGTTGTTGTTGTCATTCTTTTGATAGAATGCCATTTAAAAGCAAAACCACCCCTGCCAAGGTCTCTGTATCTTTTCAGAGGTTCAGTCTCAGTTCGTATTTCGAACAGATGATCATGTTTTTGAAAAGCAAATTTATATGCATAATACCTTTGTTACATATACCTCATAAAGAGCAGTTTTGTTTACAATGTACATGGGAAATGATTTTCACACATTTGGGGTTCTGAGATTTATGATAGACGCTGTAGAGTTTCCTTAAAAGATCTTCAGTTAAGGCTGGCTGAGGATACGCACACATAGATCTGTGAGTTGGGTTTGCATCTGAAGTCCAAGTGAAAAACAATTTGAGTTGGAATTGCCTTGATTTGTTCTTTCTGCTCAAAGCCTTTGTAGTGCTGTGAATGCTGCCACAACCTTGACCCCAATATATATTTATATCTTTTTGAGAAATTAGAAGGAATTCAAAGTATGGTATGAAGCATAAGATCTAGGAAGTTTCCAGTCGGTTTGGGTTTCATTTTAAGTGTTCCTGTGAGTTTTGGTGAGAAGCACCTCAATAGCATTACACCATAAAAAACTCCTCATCAGTCCAGGTTCCTTAGATGTAATCTAGTTAGGTTTCTGTGAAGCTTTTCATGTTTTGCTATTAGAAAAAAATGATTGACTAAGATTTAAAGGAACAGAACTACTAGAAGGCTGGAAAGATGCACGAGAAACTGAAATAAAACTGAGGAAAGTATTGGGCTGAAGGGAGCTTTTTAATTTAGATCCTGATCTTGCTTCATATGCCCAATCACATTTTCATTGTGACCAGTGTGATATGCAATGCTTTTGAAACATGTTAATATTTCAAAGGTAGAAAGGATACCAATAAAGAGTAAGAATCCAGGTACTATACAGAATTTGCTGAGTGTTCTTGAGGTCCTGAAGTAATGGAAAGAGAAGGTCATGCATGCCAGAACTAATAAAAAATTTTGGGCAGTAGGAGGAAAGGAAAATACGTTCCATGTTTGCTCAGTCATGGTATGATACACCTATGGGAAAAAGAATATCATTCTACTATGTCTCAGTCAAAGTGTTTACAGCAGAAATAACTAAGTATTAGCAGCAATATGCAAAGTCTGTACAGTTCTTAATTCCTTTATTGTGGTTGTGTGGCAAGTGGGGGTTACCTTTTCTGTGAGAAACTGCTTTAATCTTCTCTGATGTCTGTTGGAGTGAATGCCAGATGGCTCCAAGGTGGACCTGCTGGTGGCCAAGGTCTGTCCCTATCTCAAGCCGCAAAGTTTTAATTTTATTTTCTCTCCCCTGTTCAGCTGAGTAGGGCAGTGGTACAGTGGCTTTGGTGGGCATCCTGTGTCCAACCACAGTCAGGACACCACAATTTCTTATATATTTTTCTAGTCACTTGTGTCAGAGAATGATTTGAAACTGAAAAAGGTGCAGAGAAAAATAAAGGAATTAGAGATATTATGCAGGAGAATTGAGGTTTTTTTTTTTCTTTTTTAACCTAATAAACTCAAGTCTATTCCTCCTCTCTAATTTTCTCAAGAGAGGGGACCTGAAGGATGGATATCAGATAAAAGGCAAGGTGGAAAAGGAATAAAGTACTTATAAGTTAATTATGTTGGAATTATATAAACAAACCCCATATTTTCAGAGCTATAGTTTCAGAGCTATCAAATGATGAGAAACCTGCCTATGTAAGCACAGATCAGCATGCTACATTAAGGGCAGGAAATAAACGAGGTGCCAAACGTTGACAGGACTTTGATAGCCTGTGAAGGGCCTGGTGACTCAGTTGAATCCTGCCTAGCCTTACACATCTCTCTCCCCAGCCGACCCTCACGCTGTGAATGACTTTCTCTTGCAAACTTACATATTTAACAATCCATCCTACCATCAAACTGAGATGTGAAAAGGGATATTTCTACTACAGATTGTTGCCTTGTAAAATTTTGTGCTTCTCAAGTAAACAGAAAAGATTGCTCTTGATGGAGCAAGTTCCAAAGAAAGCATAGGCATGTTTTTGCTTCTTTTGGTTTTGATTTCTCCATAGAAAAACAGTCAAGGGAGTAGAGAATTCTTAAGGATAAAGGAAAAAAAGTAATTGAGGCATGGAAATGACACAGCTAGCAGCTTCTTTGTCTATAAATGGTGTCCTGGGTTTCAGAACAGTTCCTTAGGTCCCAAAGGGGGAAGATCACTCTGCCCAGCAGAAGGTTGTAGTGGTGATTTGTATTTCTTTTCCTCAATAGCATAGTTAAGTTCTGCTACACGTCCACTGATCTACAAGAAAGGTGAACTGTCAGGGTGTTGTGACTCACTAGAAATATCTGGTGTCAAATCTTGTAAGACTAAATAACACAGAATGTATTAGAGGCTAATAAACAGCCATTAACCACCCAGCATTCAGATTTACCAATTACCACACTGTTCTAGGCCATGGACCTGCTTTCTGTGGCTGACAACATCACATTAATGAATCTCAAGTCTTAACCTCCTTGAATTCATGAATAACAATTTGACTCCATGTAACTTGATTACTATGAAATGGAAACTTTAGTTGAGTCTAAACAGTGGTTATGAGGTTGAGATGAGAGAAAGACAACCCTACTCCATCACTGGTAATTTAAACTCTTATGAAACCGAGCACCTGTCACAGTGATAAATGGGTTTTCTTGTTATCTTGCTGTCGGTATCATTTCCCAGTCAGATTACTATCAAACACCCAGACAACACTGTGGAAACCAAGGTACAATTGTCTTCATTTTATTTCTCTTCCAGAGAAACGGGTAAAGGTTACAAGATGCTTATAAATGTGATTGATTTCATTTTCTTTGAGTCATTCCCAGAACACAGTATATGCAAATGTAAGGTTTTTATAGGCACCACAGAAGAGAGAGCTGCTCATTGTTTACTGATGCCAAGCTAAAGCTGCAACCACCCTGAATCAGGAGGTGCCCCTGTGGGCTACAACTTTCAAACTCCATTTCACTGTGCATGATTAAGAGAAATAAATTTTTAAATCTCTTTTGCTTTAGATCAGTGCCTCAAAAATTGAAGTGTCTTCAGCCTGAGGAATGAGACTGAAAGTATAATGTGGACAAGCTTCTTCCTTGCAACTCCAGTGTGTTTTTCTTCCAGGCATGTTATTTTTTTTCTTGATTCAATTTTTTAGTAAGTTTTTTGCTTCGTTTAATCTTTAGCAGAAAAGATGTAAAAAAATAAAGAAACAAGGAAGGAGAAGACCTCCAATATTTAAAAACATTAAACTTGGAAGAATTGTTTGTTAAAGGACATGTCTAAATAGACAATCACTGTGATCATTTCTCAGTGTAGAAAATGTGCTCAAGGTGCCACCTGGTATCTATATGAATAAAGATCTATCTGATAGGTTTAGGATTAGCTCCATAATATTGCAAAGTATTTTTATTCTTTTACAACTTTGGTGCCATCCATCCAACAAGATCATAGTAAATTTTCATTCTCTCTTACTGGGCTGTGGTTCTAAAATATATTCATGAATGTTTGTGGATTTTTGTAAAAGTTGCATGGGATAGCTTGTAAACATGGAATGAGCCATCCAGAGATTAGAGTAATATTATGGATTTCTTTTAAGATGTAGCTGATTTTCTTTCTTTTTTAGAAAACTTGAAACAAGCAGAAGAATCAAATTCTTTCTATCTCTACCTGTTGCTTTTCCATATTCTCTCCCTAGAGTGATGCAAGTAGCAGACTGTAGGTTGGTTGTTCCTTGTTGAAACTGTCTCTGTGTAGAAAAAATATTTATATTACTTGGTTGTGAAACAGGAGATGAGAGGAGTGACAAATTTTGCCAGACAATTAACAATTTGCTCTCAGTTTGTGAGAAAGGAGCCTGCTTTTAGAAGATGCTATAACAAGTGGTGCTGCTGGTAAAAGGACAATCCTGGAGAAAGGAATAGAAGGATCCTTTCAAAGAGTGGCAGCATGGTTGTTTGTATGTTGGAAAACAAATAATCCAGTAAGGTGTCCTCAGGACAGTCTCTTGTGAGGGGCACATCCCCAGGGTGCTGAAGGGCTGGCACTGCCTTCCAGCAGCAGACAGAGCTGTCCTGCTGCAGCCGGGGCAAGCAGGAGAAAATCACAGCAGCAAAAGTCAGAAGTGGAGATGGGGAAATGATGATGTAACAACGTGGCAATTGTCAAAAATGTTCCACTGTAGAATTTCTCTGAGATGTGAAATCGAATCCTGTCAGATAGAGCAGAGAATAGAAACCACTTCTTGGGTGAACCCTCATCTGTTAAGTCTCTGCATATCCAGGGCAAGTACGTGATACTTCCTCCTCCAGTTAAGTGTGGAAAGGAAGGACTGAAGTGTGCTAAGCTCTTTGAAAAAAAGGATCCTGCAAGCCAGCATTTCAGGAGCATGTTTCAGGCTTCTTTCTGACGGGAAGGGGGATAAAATTTGGTTTTCTCTTCTCTCTTATTGCCTACTGGTTAGGTGTAAGGTGCTCCTCCTCAGCTGCTGCCTGCTTTGGATACAACCTGAGCATCTGAATTTTCCTTCAGTTCTGTGCAAGGGTTCAAATCCCAGTTCCCATTCTTCAGCTATTGTTGCACTTCTCAATAAGTCATCAGTGAAACCTTTTACTTGATTAAGAACTGTATGCTTTATGACGCTGCATAAGTCATCATAAAGAATAAAATCCTTAGGATTCTTGTGTTTCCTCAGATTCCCCTTTCTTCAATGGCCAGGCAAAAGAGTCCATGACTCTTTGGGATGTAAAAATGGAATATAGCTGGAAATGTGTAAAGTTTTGTATTTAAGAGGAATGTCATCCTTTCTTCAAAGAAGGCTAAGAAGGCAAGGAAGAAAAGTATAATTTATCCACTGTATTGACATTTGGGTTTGGAAAGTACAAAATTACATGAACTGCCCGTACTATTAATATTAATAAAGTTTAAAAAAATCCTTTCACAGGGGCTTTGTGTTAATCTTACACGATTCAGCTCCTGGCTGCATAATGAAGATCTTACATATTTAATAAGCAAATTGAAGTAGTCCCAAATGAGTGAACAACATAACTCTGTATAAAGAAATGGGGTGGAGGGGAGGGGGAATTCTTATTGGATGAGGTGGCTGGAAAAACACTGATCTACTGGCCTTTTTATGTCTCCTATCAAATGTCATTGTGAATTGAAAATGGAATGTCTGAAAAAAATAAGAATCAGCAAGTTTCTATATAATCTCATGAATGTAACTCCATTGTTTCCATGAAATCATATTAAAAAGGTCAATCACTCCACGTATGAAAATACCATGGCAGTTATTCTATTGCTCTTTCAATTTGGAATAGGCACTTGAATGTCATCAAAGAGAAATAGCTTATATTCTATAATTAAAAGTAGATTTTGATTCACAGTGGGAAAGATGATAAGAATGGATCCTTCCATGCTGCTGATGTAGACATGCGTCTTATTCAGGAATAAAAGAAACAGTCTGGAGGATGAAAGGAAAAAATGATTAAATTAAAATGTCTGGGATATAAAAATGTGCATGTGAAAAGAACTGAAAAAATTCCCCCTTCTTGTGGTGTTCTACAAGTAACTCCTTTGGGTAAAGCCTTTGCCATAGCAACAGATAAAACCTTTATGAGTTGCAAAGTTTTGCTAAGAAAATGAAGGCTTCCCATTCCAGTTCAGTTAATGTCTTGAAATGATAGTAAGTCTGGCATAAGATTATCATTAGTTTAAAGATGCATTTTTAAAGACTATAACAACAAAGAGTCTGTGGTGCTTTTTTAAAGTGAGATACACATGTGTACTGTATCTTCTGCTGGAGATGGAGAGGAGAAATCAGAACTCAAAGGAACTGTGGCTGTGCCCACTGTTAACAGGTTGTTACCTGTTCTTTCTCTTTCATGATTCATCTTTTCTGATATCTTCATTGCTATCTTTGCTTTTAGCCTCTCTATGTCTTGTACATTCTATATTTTTCACTTTTTTTTTTTACAAATAGTTACAAATAAAAGGAAGCATTGGGAAAGATTTTAACATTAGGGTGTAACTTTTCCTAGTACTTCTGCTGGCTCGGTTCTTTGCATTACATCCCTTTCTACCTCTCACTGTATTGTTCCCTTCATCTATGGAAAATCAGAGATCCAGGCCTTCCCTCATGCCTTGTCCTTGATTTTGTTTTTCAGTCAGCAACAGCTCTCCATGACACCTGCTCCTTCAATAGGCTTTTGCTTCTGTTCATGGTGAGGCTCTCAATGCCTTTTTTTTTGCAGGATTTCAGCTCTTGCATGTTCTCAATTTTGCCTCTGTCGATAGTCTAAAATTCAAATTGTCTCATTCTGTGCAATCTTATGAAGGCTCCTAAAAGCAGAGCTACAAAGGTTTTCATTATGTCATCGTCCTCTTCACTGAAGGACCCCGGGCTCTTCACAAGATACAGGCAGCTATCTCAGAGGATTAGGGTGAGTCATAAGAGGATCTTCTGATTGTCTGACAGTCCTGTGTGTTTCTTGGCATTTGTGCTTTTGGAATTTAAATGGTGTCAATTATACCTTCATATGGAGTTTTTCCTCAAACTATGCCAAAAAAAACACTGATTTATCTTGCCTTTTTGCCTCTACATCAGTTAGCAGAGTGGAAATTCTCTGTGCTGCAAATTGTCAAACACTTAAACACCCCCTCCACTTTTCCATTTTTTGTGCCCTGGGCTTTGTAGTTATTTCCCCTCTTTTGTCCCTTTTTCATTCCTCCTCAGATAAGGGATCTGTCCTGACATTGTGGGACTGGAATTGCAAGATTGGAATGGAAATGTGTGAAATGGACACCTCTGTCTACCACTTTGAAATCAGCACTCTGCACTGCTCTTTCCTGGCTGCTATCAAAACTCTGTGTTACACTTTTATCTGCTGGTTTGCCTTTATTATTTTTATTTTTATTTTTATCATCAGCTGGGTCCTCGAGTGCTTTTTGACAGCTGGAAGGGCCAGCTGAGTTTCCTCTTCCTATCTTTGTCTTGAACATAGCTGCTCAAGGGAGACCTTGAAGAAGTGTGGGGCTAAGAAGGCCGCAGAACTGGGCATCAGAAGGCAGGGCTGTGCTTTGGCACTTGTCAGCAGTGGGTTGTGATCTGTGCTGAAGAGGATTCCCACTTGCTGTCTGTGGGAATAAATGAGCTCTGGGGAGAGCAAGGCAGAATGGGGCACCACCTGGGGTTATCTCATCACCCCACACCTTGCATTACATTGTGACTGAGGCCTAAACTTACCCTAGTCTTAAACTAGGCAGTGCAGTGCTACCCTTGTCTTAAACTGTTCTGCAGAACTCATACCATGGGAAGGAGAGCCTGCCTCAAAAGTAAAATAAAATTGCAAAACTGAAAAAGGATGTTTTTAACAAAAAAATTTCAGCCATTCCAACGCAAGACTTTTCTTCCTTGTTGGTGACATAATATATATGTCTATATACTCTTTTTTTCTTTTTTTCTAAAAACCCTGAGGTATGTGATTAAACTTACTTTTCAGAGTAATTTTGGTATTAAAGCACCTTGTTTACTGCCTCTGGCACTTCATTCAAAGAGAGGGTGTAGAAAGAAAAGTGAAAGCACAATCCATTATATGGGGGGGAATCAGTCTTTTCTTTAGAAAGCCAATTGTTTTTATTAATTGCCATATGATTTCTTTTCTTCTAGCTGGTGTGTAACAGTGGGGAGAGTAAGGATGTTGATTCCTGGATCTTTTTGTCCTTCTGGTTCACTGCAGACAAATCCAGTGTTTTACCTACCTGCTTCCACATCTGGCCGCCTCTTTCTTTCAGTGTGCACATTGTTTTTGCTGGATGTTTTGGACTGCACTGGGATTTATATTGTTATATATATTTAATTGGAATTTGAATTGATAATTATTTTTTTTCAAGCAATTACTTTACTTCCCAAGCATTCTGTATGCATTACAAATGCCCTGAACTATGAAGACCACAAAACTGCCTTTGGAATTCAGCAGTTTTGAGTGAACTGCAATCTGCTGATGTCCCAGTGCAGGAAATCTTCCCATCTTCCCCCTTTCCATTTCTCATTCAAGTTCAGAACTCTGAAAAAGGGCCTTTTCTCCCCTCCTCCTGTAGGCAATTCCCAGAAACAGAATGAAGTAAGCAAAATACACGTCTACATTCAGTGAAAATGTCAAGGCTGTACAGAATCTTGTTTTCTGTAGCAATTATAGCTACCAGACTGGATGTGGATCCCAAAATCAAGTGTCTTCCAGGAAATCCAGGTCACCAGCGAACAACAAGGATGAACTGTGAAAGGTCAGGATCCAGACTGCTGCTGTTGCTATTTTCAAAGTCCTCAAGATGACTTACAAACCACTTAGGAAAGTAGAAAAAACTCTGAGGTTTTTTTAAATGTGTGATGGAGAGGTCCAGTGATACGCATTAGCACAGACTGGCCATGCCTGGGCTCCCAAAAACTGACCTGGGGCGCCCTGGGCTGGGATCCTCCAACCCTAAGGAAAGCTAAATAGTGACAAGGACTTCTGTGCATGGTCGGGCAGAAGTTCTTTGGAAGCACAAGGATCTGAAGCCAGGTCTCTTCAGTCTCAGGACACTACTTTTATTTCTATTTCTCCTTCTGCATACATGTTCCTTGGATGTATGCTTTATCAAGCTACTCATTATCTGTTGCAGACTAGATTTGCAACTAATGGCAGAAATGCTTTCATTGCAGTTTGTCTTTAACCACACCAGTTTGGCAGTGTTTATGCAGTGGTCACTGCAGCAATTTCATAGCAGCATTTGAAGTTTAGCAAACTCTCAGCAGAGCTCAGCCCTGACCAAGATGTTCAGCAAAAGCAGGAATTCCCAGGGCACTTGCCCTCCTGTGCAGCATGTCTGACGTCACTAATGCAATACCTTCAGTTTACTGAGTTACCCAAAGGTGCAGTATATCTCTTTGAGTAATGCCTGTGAGCTCATCACTTTTTTATATGGTACTGATATGTAGCTACCTTCAAGGCTCTTGAGTTCTGGTATCTGGGTCTTAGAAGCAGCAGAACTGAAAATGCAAGGGTTTGTGTATTTATTTAATTTTCATTAAGCAATGGTTTATTATGAGTGATGACCTTATATTTTCTGTTCCAGATGAAATCTTTGTGGGCATCAGATAATGAAGAGTTCATCAAAAAACAACCTGAAGTAAATCCCCTTTATTTCAGGTACCTCAGTTTGTGTCTCACCCAAAGGATTGCTAATCCCAGTGGTCAGGTTAAACTGAAAATCTAAGTGTCCTCTACATCACCAGGCCTTTCAGATTTTTTGGCTTTGTTTTTGTTTGCTTTTGCTCCACATTTTCCAGTATCGTTCAGGAAAGGGAAGAAGAAAAGACAGAGTTAATTTTGTCTTCCAAATGAAAATCCCTCAGCACTGAAGAAACCTGCTCTGCTTGTGCCAGGTCTCTAACAGCTTGAAAATCAAATTAGGCCCAGAATTATTACAGACACTGTTTTCTGTCAACAACCTGGAAAAAAAGAGCAAACCAAACAAAACAAAACCTTAAACAAAGAGAAAAAGCTTTCTCCAGTAATCTCAGAAACAGCCATGCTTCCCAATCCATTAGAAGTGTCTCACTCCAGCTCTGGTGTTCCCTGTTGCCAAGTGGCTGAAAACAGGGGCTGCAAAAAATGTTTTAAAAAGTCATTTGAAAGGGAGAAGAGAGAATGCATGCCAAGTGGAAAGCAAGACAGTAAGAAATCTCTGAACTTGCTTTGCAAGTGATGAGAAAAACCTCACCAGATTCACCCTAGGTTGAGCTCACTGGGGTGCAGAAGAGGGGTTTAATCTCAGTATCTGTTTGTTTCTCAGTGTAGTGGTTTGTGCCACTGATGGCATTTTTTCACAGGCAAGATGAATGCCAGTGCTACCTTAGCTGTGGCCACCCTTCTTGAACGTAAGAGTAGATACAGTGGGTCAGATTAAAAAAAAAAAAAAATCCTTCTTGATAAGTCTCTAGCTTTGGTACAAGAAAATGTCTAGAGTAGACTAAGAACAGCACAAGCATTTATGCCACTTCCCCCAGTGCACTCTGAAGTGTCATGTCAATAATCATAATTGATGGGTTCTCTGTTATGAGCTTAATTACTTTATTGTTCAATGCATGTCAACTGTTAACACCTATAGCATCCTCTAGCTTCATGTTCTATGAGTTTCCTACACCCTAAGGGGCAGAAAATTCCTGGTTTTCCTGTTTGATTTGAACTTGTCAGCAAGAAGCTTCCCACAGCATACCCTATATCTTGTACTCATGAAGAGATGAACAATGAGCTCCCATCCTAACTCTCAATCCTCTTCACAGTCCTCAGGTTTTCAACATCTTTCTTTGACTGCAGGGATTTCTGTATATTTGCTAAGCATTGCTACTCCTCTCTGAACTTTCTCCAGTTCCAATATATGCTTGGAAATAATGGCAGGATGTGATGTCTTGCTGCACAGTCCCTGTTTTTAGCAGAGGCTTTTGCAGCATGTTGCTGCTGTTGGATTTGGGCAGACATCACCGCTAAAGCTTGAGGCCGTCAGGCAGCAGCAGGTGAGCAATTTCAATTTTAAAGAGTTTTTCTTTTCTCTCCTCCCCCATATTACTAAGCCAGCTCATCATATCAAGCTGCTTTTATTTTTTTTTTTGGCTTCAAAGTTGTAAATGTAATCTTGCCAATGTGTGGTTACTACTTCCCAGCAGGCAGGTAATGCAGGCATTGTGAATCAATTCAGATCTTAGATTTTTGCCTTGTTGTGGGAAAAAGGGAAAGACAAAACACACACACACACACATTTAAAAAAAAAGAACAATAATTTTAAATCAAAAAAGAACCTAAAGGAAACATTTTTCAAACCTCACCTTGCCTTCTTAAATTACTAGGCAAGATTTCTATAAGCTTCTTCCAATTAATCAGAGAGGGTATAAAGAAATGGAACTTCTTAGTATGGATAAATTTTGTAATTTTATGTTGTCATTCCCTCTAGACATTTTACCTCTTTTCATTGTATCATGTTGAAAGGAAAGTGTTTGGTTTGATCTCAGCTTTTTTCAGCACAGTGTGCAACTTGTTTCTGCAATAATAGTTAATGTCTTCCAAGAAATCCTGTTGAGGGTTTTCAAATGCCTCTTGTTTGCAGATAATAAAAATTAGTTAGAAGTGGGTGGAGAAAAGATATAAATGAGCTGAAAGTGATGAAATTTTTTCTAAGGAGAAAGTTGCTAAAACTACAGAGGAATATTGAATTTTACAGTCTGGGTCAATTAAAAATGGACAGTATAATATATCCACTGGAATGTGAATTTGTGTTGGTCTTGACGGGTAGATTAAACACTCTGGTTGGATTTGGGGTTGAGATTTTTCAAAAGCAGTCAATCTGTTCTTTCTATTTAAGTGATAATAGTGTTCAGTCAGCATTCAGCACATTTTGAATATCCCAGGATTTTGCTCTCTGGTTTTATAAACTGAAGCTTCAGTTCTTTATCAAAAGAAAATACCGTGCAACTCAAAGACAACTTTTCCTGGAATTAGATGTTTTTTCAGGCCCCAGGCTGCTAAAATGCAATCTTATTTTTCAGTCTTTGAAAGCCTATTAAGGAATCCCTTGTTTTTGCAGCATCTTGGATCACTTTTTTACGGTGAACTGTCTCATTCCCCAAAGGTCCTTTTGTGTGATCAGCTTTTGTGGTAATATCCTAATAAATCTATCACTACTACAGTTGTGGATCCCTACTTTTAGGGTATATTATGTTTAACTCTGATAGTGGAAGAGTAGAAAATCTACATTTAAAACACCCCAGTTTGATCAGCCTTGGAAAGAGGAAACTGAAAACCTTACAAAGGCTCACTTGATTTTCTTTGAGGAACGTATGGGAACCATCAGCATGTGCTGTATCCATGCATCCTGATGTGCAAAGCAGGGCTGAGTGGAGCACACATCAGAGAGCATGTGTTTCCTGACCCTGACAAACTGCAGCTGCAATTGCTCCTCTTGGGCTAAACATGCAGCCTGAGCCAGTTGTAGCATCCACAATTTTGAAGACAACTTTTCTTGAGTTGTAGGCTGAGCTAGATGTCTCCAGAGGTCCCTTTCAGCCCAAGTTTCCCTATGACTGTGATTTTGGAAGTGTCAGTACCTTCAGCCATGTCTCAGCTCTATAGGGATTCACTGAAATTATTGTAGATCTGTAGTTCTAAAACCACTGAAGGACTGCTCTGGGCACTGATTAGTGAAACTGCTGAGGACAGGGTACTGTCAAGACATATTAATGTTCAAGGCACACCTTTACTTTCCCAGCACATCTTCTAGGCTCTTTCTAGTCCCAGTAGATCCTGGTATTTCTATGTTTCTGCATGCTTTTGTCTTGAGTGGAACCACATATAGATTTCCCGCAATATTCCTCTCAGGTTTGCATCTTGTCACAGCTCTGGCTAAAAGAAACCATCACAGTGAAGTTTGATGAGGCTAAAATAAGATATGTATGATTCCTTAGACAGCTTTCAGGTCACTGAGATTTAGCAAAAAACAGGAATCAAGTGGGAATGGTTGGAGCTGACCTGCAACCCAGTAGATAACACATTTCAACTTCTAAACAATCTAAAAACAAGGCTTAAATTAAAATCACATACATTCATCCCAGTACCGCTTTTCCTCTCTCTCTCTCTTTTTTTTTTTCTTTTTCTTTTTCTTTTTTTTTTTTTCCCTCTCTTCTCTTTATCATGCTTCTGGGTTCCCTAAACTGATTATTTGTTTCTTTCTAGGTTGCCTCTGGAAAGGGGACAAGTCTAAAGACTTAAAAGACTAGTGAGTTAGTAATCATTGGTTCACATTGTTTCCCTACCAGCTACTTGCTGCAAGCAAGAGCAACAACAACAAAAAATAAATATACAAGACAGAAAGAAACAGAGCCTGAGGAGAGAACATTCATATTGTCATTTAGATGAACTATGCAGCTATCTCTCTTGACACACTTATTCCACCAACATGCTTCTTCTCAACCTGGTATTCATTTTCTGTCCTTCTTCATTACATTAGTGATCCTTTTCTCCTCTCCTGCTCTGACTACAGCCTGAACCTGGCTTATTTTTTTGGCTATATTAGCCAGGTTGTTTGTATTGCTGTCCCGAGGGTGACCCAGCAGCTCAAACTAATAACACATATTTCTTTGTCAATGTTTTACTCTCCAAGCTTGTTGAAGACATTTTATATGTCCAAATTGCAGTGATGCATTTTGGGGATAATAGCACAGAAGTGGAATTAATGCCTTTTGGACCTTTCCTTTCTAGCAAGATTGGACTGGCCTGGATAAATGGTTTTCTCACCTAGTGTATTTTTGTTTTCTTTTGTTTCAAACCCCCTGAATTTCATCATGTTGGTTGTTCTCCTCCAGACCTCTTCATAGCATTTTTTGTATTTGTTTCACTCTGTTTGTTCTTGAAGAGCAGGATCTGCAAGTTCTGGTTCTAACTAAAAATAGAATAGATTGAGACATTCTGATATCATGAAGGTGAGATTGGTTTCATTTGCATTGCAGAATTCCCGGGGCATTTATGTATCTGTAGAGTATCTATCATAATGAGGTTTCCTGACTAGAAATCTCGTGTGTGTCTAAGATTCCTGACACATGATTGAGACAATGTTCATGATTAAGATAAATTAATTTCAGAAAGAGGGTAGAATTATTTTTAGTCTCCCTCATTTATATTATCATTAAACTTGTAGGAACATTGTACCTTCAAATCTGTAACCAATTTTGTTGAAAATGGCCAGTCAAGGCAGATGGGTGCATTAATGTCATATGACCACAGGAACTTTCTGTGTCTTGAGAAACAAGGCTAGGGAAGAACTGGCAAAGAATAGTTATTTCTTAACTATGTAATAGTGCAGAGAAAGATGTGCCGTCAGAGCACATTGCAGGTAAAGCACAGCAACCCACATTCCCCAGTAAAACACTGACAATAGTAATTTTTTTGCAAGCAATATCCACAAGCCTTATGAAGTAGAGATAAGGCCTTAGGAAACAGAGATAAAGTCTGATTCTCTTGTAAGGCTCCATCCACCTGCAGAAGCAAAACTTACCAGTCCTACAAATGTTAGGATATGAGAGGATAGGAAAGCAATGGAAAACAGTAGAAGAAAATTAATTTACCTTATTTTTAGCACCTGGAGAATTTATACACATTTTAATTTAATTCCAGATCCTCACAGAAAGTTAGGTGCCCTAAGGCTTTCTTGGGAATTAGGTACTTAAAGCCTTGTGAAGTTTTGTGTGGGTGACTTACCCAAGGAGATGCACATGATCTCTGCAGGGTTGACATCTGAATGAAACCACATAGATGTCACTCCATTCCCTTACCCAGCTTACTTGTGTAAGGTAGGGTTCTTTTGACTGTGTTGCATCTCACCTGGCTGTGATTTCTATGTTCTTCTAATGCTACTGCTGGGCACAAGCACAGGTTTGATTTGGTCTTAACATACAGAATTAAGTTCTAGTCATATCTCATGCAAAAAAAAACCCCAAAAAACAACAACCAAACAAACAAAAACCACCAAAAAAAAAAAAAAAAAAAAAAAAAAAAAACCCAGAACAAAACAAAAAAAGGTTGAAGTTTGATTATAAACCATTAACATATCTAATCTAACTTTAGGATTATAAAACATAGAAACTAACCAGTGAAGTTAGGACCTAGTGCTGTAGAAAGGATGCTGGTTTGTTTTGCTGCAGATTACCACTAGTAGCTCAGGCTGCTTATTCAGTTCCTCTTCCAGGTAAGGTCTGTGCGAACATGTTAGTTCAGGTGCTGTGCCTCCCTGGCCGTTAGCCAGACCACTCCAGTGTGGCTCCAGTCTGGAACATCCCAAAAGTGGGATGAGCAATCTGCTTGTTGGCTCCACCCTGCCAACAGGGTGGGTACAGCTGGCTCCATGCATTGTCTCTGCACACTCAAACAAGTTGCCGAAGACAGTGTAGTCCCTGAGGCTAGGGATATCACAAGGAAGAAATGGCTATTTCTTCACAGAGACCAAGCATGCTTAATTTATTGAGGTTGGCAAAAAAAGGGTGAAGACTCAGAAGGCACAAAGGCAGTGGAAAATCAGGCACGTTAATGTCATTAAAAATGGGCATAAACTCGCTATAATAGAAATTGGATGATAGTTTCTGACCTCCAGACGTCCCCTTAAACAGCTGAACAATGTTTAAAAGACCTGACTTGTTTTAAGACAATATGGATCCCTTTTGAAAAGTACTCTGTCTAAACAGCTTAGTAATTTCCTTTTCCTATCTGAGGAACATGACTTACCACACAGGGAACATTGTGGGGAAAAATGAATGGATGACTGTGGGATGCTAAAAGAGCTGTTAAATACTAGGTAGCCAGAGGGATTTGGCTGAGAATATTGACAATACCTCATCGTGTAGGACGTAGGATGTCTTGTCTTCAGGCCATCCTGAAGTTTATCCTACTGTATCCTTTCAAATTAGCCAGGTTCCAGCAATATGTTATATAATGTACATGAGCCCGTCCATAGTGAGGGGGAAAAGAAATAGTAGTTAGCACAGTCAAACAGCAGATTCATGTAGGTAAAATGAGCCACGGTATTTGAAATGTCAAAATCATTAATGGCTTTGCATTCATCTGGAGTTAATTTGTATTTATAATTGAAGCAACAAAGTGTGGAAGGAGCAAGTAACATGCTTTCTCCAAAGTATCTACTGCAATCATTTCTTGATGATAAAAGCATTTAGAATATGTCTAAGAGATAAAAGAGCTTTTCTGATCAACTGAACCAAGTGTGAGGGTTAACTGTCTCCCCATGTTCATGAGATATATATTTATATACAAAACGCCAAAGAAGATGGCTTTGATATACTCTAAGCCTTTTCAGGAGGCAGATTTTAACAGATTGTGTGTATCCTGTCAGTCAAAACTCTTTTGAAATGTGTAAAGCAAACTCAAAGCATTAACACTGGGTTTCAGGGATCTCTGATGGAAGTCAGAGATCTTCCCTTCTCAGTCAGTAAAGCTGTTTCTTCGAGTGTGTGTCAAACAGCCAGAAGGGGAAAAGGAAAAAAAGGAAAAGGAAGAGGTTTCTACAGTAGAGGAAATAAGTATTCTTAACACGTGTAAAGTGATAGAGTTCCAACACACACAGTGATCACAACCCAACCTGCTCATCTACTCTGCAGTGGTTATCATTCCTACAGGTCCAGCAGATTTCCTATTCTAATCTGAGGAAATAGCTCAATGCCAGGGTAAATTTTCCTAATGTGCTGATTTTTGGTGACAGCTTGTGCTGACGGCACCAGCCATCTCTGACTGCATGCTCTAGAAAGTAGAAATAAAACCAAGTTATCTCACTTGAGCACTTATCCAACATGAAATTTTCATTTCATCAGGCACAGTGTTGGTGCCTTGAATTCCAAGCATTTGGCCTTCTGCTGCTGTAAACTGCTCTGTGAGCTCTAAAGCAAACCAATGCACATTTTTCGTGTGTCAGTGTTCCTCTTTATTCCCACACCAAGATAATTCTTGGCGAGGTTGCACAATGGGCTTTTTTGCCTGCAAGCTGCTGCTTCAGAGCTCACTGCAGAGAGCTCCAAAATCTGAAGTTCAGCACTAATTCTTGTTTATCTCAACATCAGGGAAGGGGGAGCTCCGTGAAAAGAAACCATATATTTTACTGTTTTTTTTGTTTGGTTTTTTTTTTTTTTTTTAACTTCCTCATATCTTGAGCAGTACTCAGTATATCTATGTGCTTATGTACAACTATGCACGGGTGAACACCTATTGGCTTGTGACTTGTATAAATTAGGCACTTATTTTGTTATCATCCTTGTCATAAAATACTTTTACAAGAATAAACTGCTGTTTACAACTCTTCTGGCCTCACACGAGAGAATCAGAATCTTTTTTGTTTCTTTATTATTGCTGTTGTAGCTGCAGGGTTGCTCATCTCTGAGATACTGGAAGTACATTATAGACATCATTAAATTTATGGCTTTTGTGTTTAGGAAAAAGAAAGAAGTGGTCATACTGCTGACAAGTTTATATCAACACCTGAGCATGATTAAAAGGTAAATTTAAGAAATTTTTGCAGTTCCTTTCTAAGTACACTTCCTATTACTGGCATTTGATGTTTGTCTCAGTTACTCATCAATCATCAAACTTTAGATATTTTGCCAGTGGAAAAAAAAAATCAGGGTGTTAGTTTGGATAGACTCATAAATTTAGACAAATTGCCTCTTTCTTTCTCTTTGGTTTATACTTTTGAAAAGAGTTGGTAAATGTGAGGTACCCAAATGCTTTTGAAATTCAATGAAATTTGAGGCTATTTCTCTGAATTAATACTCAGAAACTATGACAATAATGTAAAAAGAGGAACCTGAAGCCCTAAAAGGGTCCCTGAAGCCTTAATTTAGCCTTTGGATTCTCCTAAAGAACTTTCAACTGTGCAGTTGCAAATTATATTGGGTAACAACATATTTTTCTCTTAATCTGAAAGTGCATTGAGGTATCTTAGTTGTACTCCATATTTATGATGACTGCATTTCCACTTAGTCACTTCATGCACCAATACCAGGAAAATATTAAAGAAGCCAAAGAAACATTTTTTTTTTCTTCTCTCTGTAGATGTAGAGGCAAGTCTGCCAAGAGCCTGAGCTCCACTGCCTTCCTCATGGTTGAGGGTAGTTATGCAGCAAAAATAAGTTCACATCTATAAATTTGATTTGTCTTGCTCTTCTAAGGCAAGGGAAGGGCGGTTTGCCACCTTTGCTTCATGTGTACAGGCTGAGACCTGTGGGAAAGCCTGGCAAAGCTCTTATGTCTTTGAGCAGCAAAAGGAGATTTTACCTGCAGAGCTGATGTTGATTCTAGAACGATGAAATGCAGAAAGGTGTCCTGTCCTCATTACATCTGCACTGAACAACTCCCTTTGGACAACAAGGGACTCACTGGAACCAAAGGTTGTGACCTTCCTTGTAAATATGCTCAGAGGCAATGTTGAGAGGCCAACAGTTAAACTGCGAATATTTTTTCAGCTTTTCTTCTCCTCTTATGTTGTCAGAGTCTCCAAAACAATTTTTCATGCTGATCCTTTTGAAAATATCTGTGTGCTGGAGAAGACCTGTGAATAGCTGCCCAGTGCTTCCTTCATCAGAGCTGCTGGGAATTCCTTTCTATTGCATTAACAGCCAGAAAATTGTAGAGTTTTTTGGGGTTTTTTTCTTGTTTGTGTTTTTTGTTTTGTTTTGTTTTTAATTAAATGTTGCTGCAGTGGCATTTCATGTATGCAATCCTTCAAAGTCTACAACAGCTTGTGGTATGGCTAAATGATGACCCAGGCCCCCTGTTGTCAAAGCAGGGCACAGCCTTACAAAGTGAACCTGGTGTTGTTTCTTTTCCTGTCTCTATTGATTTGTGAATCCAAACTCATCAGAAAGTGTGATTTTGTTCTTGTTTCTCACACTTCCCCTGAGCTAACTGTGACTGTTATTGTGTTTTGGATTTGGCTTCAGGTTCCAACTGAGATTTTATATCTTTGATACAGAGGGTGAATTTAGGGGGGGGGGGGGGGGGGAAAGAAGGAGAAAAAAAGCTGTTTTGTGATGTCTGTGAGTCTTCTTGTA